>NW_026526766.1:60203627-62603627 GCF_024362965.1 Panthera pardus
TTCCCTTCTTTCCTCCCTCCCTCCTTCCTCCCTCCTTCTCCTCCCTCCCTTCCTTCCTTCCCTCCCTCCTTCCTTCCTCCCCCTTCTTCCTCCTCCCTCCCTTCCTTCCTCCCCCTTCCTTCCTCTTCTTCCCTCCCTTCCTCCCTCCCTTCTTCCTTCCTCCTCTCCCTTCCTTCTCCTTCCTCCCTTCTTTCCTCCCTCCCTTCCTCCCCTCCCTTATTCCTCCTCCCTTCCTCCCTTCTTCCTCCCTCCCTCTTCCTCCCTCCTCCCTTCCTTCCCTCCCTCCTCCCTTCCTTTCCTCCTCCTTCTTCCTCCCTCCTTCCCTTCCTTCCTCCCTCCTTATTCCTCCCTCCTCTCCTTCTTCCTCTCCCTCCCTTCCTTCCTCCCTTCTTCCTCCCTTCCTCCCTTCCTTCCTCCTCCCTCTCTTCCTTTCCTTCTTCTCCTCCTTCCTTCCTCCCTTCTCCTTCCCTTCCTCCTTCTTTCCTCCCTCCCTTCCTTCCTTCCTCCCTCCTTCCTTCCTCCCTTCTTTCCTCCCTCCCTTCCTCCCTCCCTTCCTCTCCCTTCTTTCCTCCCTCCCTTCCTTCCTTCCTCCTCTTCCTCCTCCCTTCCTTCCTCCTCCCTTCTTCCTCCTCTCCTTCCTTCCTCCCTTCCCTTCCTTCCCTCCCTCCCTTCCTTCCTCCCTCCCTTCCCCTTCTTCCTCCCTCCTTCTCCTCCTCCCTCCCTTCTTTCCTCCCTCCTTCCTTCCTCCCTCCTCCCTTCCTCCCTTCTCCTCCCTCCCTTCCTCCCTCCTCCCTTCCCCCTTCTTTCCTCCCTCCCTTCCTTCCTCCTCCCTCCCTTCCTTCCTCCCTCCTCCCTTCCTCCTCCCTCCCTTCCTTCCTCCCTTCCTCCTTCCTTCTTTCTCTCCCTCCCTTCATTCCTCCCTCCTTCTTTCCTCCCTCCCTTCCTCCTTCCTCTTCTTTCCTTCCTTCCTTCCTTCCTTCCTTCCTTCCTTCCTTCCTTCTCTCTCCTCCCTTCAATATTTTACTTGTTTTTGAGAGAGCACAAGAGTGAGGGGCAGAGAGAGAGAGAGAGAGGGACAGAGGATCCAAAGCAGTCTCTGCGCTGCCAGCAGCAAGCCTGATGTGGGGCTTGAACTCACGAACCATGAGATCATGACCTGGGGCGAAGTCAGACGCTCAACCAACTGAGCGTCCTATCTTTCAAGCCAGAGGCTGGGCATCATCTTGCATCTCCCCGCCCCTCCACCACCACTTCCAATCACCAATCCTGTTGCATCTCTCAAACCTGCCTGCCTCTTCCCATCCTGACACCCCTCCACTGGCCCAGGCCACCTCAGTCCATCCTCCACTCTGTCACCAAAGTGACCTTCCAAAAGCATTAAACCGACCAGTCCTTCCCAGTTCACAACACTCCTCACGTATCTTTACAGGACAGTCTAAACCCCATGACCAGGCACATATGGCCCTTGGCTAACTAGCCCTGGCTTCCTGGTCCAGCTGCATCTCCCAACACCCCCTCCTCCCTCGTATCCCTGCCTGGCTGAACCCCCGCTGCTGCCCAGCCTGCCAGGCTCTCACATGCACATGATTCCTTCCTGTCTGGGATGTCCTCTCTGCTCTGTCCCTCTGTATATCCCCAGTGGCCTCTCCTCATGCTCCCACACTGAGCTCCACTGTCACCTTCCCTTAGAAGTCTTCCCTGACCCCCCATACAGAATTGGACATTTCTTGGACATACTTTTGATAGCTTACTTGGGCTGCATTGTAAATAAATGTTTCTGAGTATGTCTCCTGACCCATGGGCTCTTAATGTCAAGCAGGGGCCTGGTGCGAACAGGTTGCTCAGTATGTATTTGATGAATACGTGAACAAGCAAATAGAAGGGGGAAATGACAAATGACGAATATCAGTAGTTCTGGCACCAGAGAATAAAGAAAAAAGATGGCAAAGCCCTGAAACTGTATCTATGATAAAAGAATGGGGCGCCTGGGTGGCTCAGTCGGTTGGGCGTCTGACTTCGGTTCAGGTCATGATCTCGCGGTCTGTGAGTTCGAGCCCCGCGTCGGGCTCTGTGCTGACAGCTGAGAGCCTGGAGCCTGTTTCAGATTCTGTGTCTCCCTCTCTCTCTGACCTTCCCCCATTCATGCTCTGTCTCTCTCTGTCTCAAAAATGAATAAACGTTAAAAAAAATTTTTTTTAAAGAGAAACATTCTTCTCCACAGAAGCATCCTTTTGTGTTAGATATCCCTACAAAGTACCATTATTTAAAAAGCAAACAAACAAATGTACCCCACTGTGCATCTAGCCCCTCTTAAGGCATAATATCCACTGTGCCTAGGAAAGTACCTCACCCAGAATTTTTCTTAGATTTAGTTTTTTGTTAGCTAACAATGACACACGGAAGCCAAACTGACCAAGGCCACTAAAGGCACAAGACTAGAAATATCTGCCAGGGACTGGCTTAACTGGTTTTGTACTGACTGACTGATTTGTCTGTCTTATTTTCCAGCCACAGTCTAATCTGTGATTACACTCCAGGACACCTTTAGTTATGCTTTGCCTTCTCCCACAAGCCTGTAAAGAATCTCATGAAGGCTATCTAATACTGTGAGATTTTCCTTTATAATCAGGAAAATTAGGTGAAGAGAACGCCAGGATAAGAACATAAGCTGGAAGCCAGAGTGAGACGAGGAACAAGATGTATGCCACCAAGTCTTAGCCAAGCTGTTTGAAACATATTTAGCTCTGAGATTCCCAGAAGCCTTGGCAAGGAAGGAAACAGGAAGAGTTCCATGAGGAGGAAAGCAATCCAAGCACACTGGAGGCTGCATGGGAGCACTGGCGCGAGAAGGAAGTTTCTCCCGTGGTTCCTTGAAAACACGAACACCACTCACAACAACATGTGTTCACTAATACAGCAATGAATCACAGGGGCTATTTCTTAGACTCTCCCTTGGTATAAGGGAAGAGTCTCCAACAAAGCCCAGTGGCCAAGGAGTAGGATCCTTCTCTCCCCTTTGAGCAAACTGTGATTCACCTCGTGGAGCCTGCTCAGGAGCTGAAAGGACACCTACCCTTCCAGGAGGGGGAGGGTCTCAAATAAGACTCTACAGGCAGAGGGCCAGGCAGTGGGGCCTCGTGGCTCTGTAGTCAGGCAGACCTGGGCTCTGATCACAGCTCTGCCACCTACCAGCTGTGTGACCTCAGAAAAGTCACTTCACCCTCCCTGAGCCTCAATTTCTCATTCATAAAATGGGGTGAGAATATCCACGTTGCAGACTTCTAGTAAATATTAGAGCTAAGATACACAAAGTGATGGGAACATAGAGCCTCTCCCCTGCCCCCAAATGGTGGCTGTTAATGTTATTTAATTAGTCCAGGATGTATACACTGTTCCTAACAAAGCATATTTTCTTCCCACTGGTGTAGGGGCAAGAAAACTTGCGTGCTGATTCTCTGTGTATTTACTTGGTGTGTAAATACTGTGTTCCAGTGACCAACGTGAAATGTTGGTGGCAGGGATCCACCGTGAGGGCAGAAATCCAGCATTACCTGCAGCAGCTGGACAGGACTGGGCTCCTGGCTGATCCTCCAGACCCTGCTGGAGAGTTTGTTCATGACGTCTATTTGCTCTCCACAAGACTCGATTTGCTCCCTGTACACCTGGAGGGTAAGCTGCATGTTTTTATCAATGAATTTCTTTGCCAGCGCTTCCTCTTCATCAAGTAGCAATCTGAGTTCAGTGAATTTTCCTGTCAGCCAGGTTTTACTCGACTCTGCATGAGCCTAAAAAGAAACCAGTTACAGATGACATCATTGCCAACCAGGAAATCCGGAATAGTCAACATGAAAAAAATTGTAACTTCTAAAACGTGAGTTCAGCAAGGTGGCTGGGCAAGTAGAAGATCAGCTTGTTAAAACTCAAGCTTTCCAAAGTGCCAGCTATCACCAATTGGAAAATACATGGGGAAATAAAGATGGTCGGAGGAAAAAAAAATAGGACAACACCTAAAAATAAATCTAACAAAAATTGTAATGACCTACATAAAGAGAAGAATAAAATTGTATTGGAAGACATTTAAAAAACAAAACAAAACACCAAACCTCTGAATGTGTAGAACAAAAAACCATTATCTGTGGCTAGAGATGCTACTTGTCTCCAAATTGGTCTACAAATTCACTGTAATCCCAAAGTCTTAATTAACAATGCAGATTAAACAAATATTAAATTATGGTAGGGAAGAATAAGCACAAGAAAAGCCAAAAATTTTTAAAAAGATCAATGAAGGATGAGCTGCCTTATTAAATATGAAAACAAGGGTGCCTGGGTGGCTCAGCAGGTTAGGTTGTCCGACTTCCACTCAGGTCATGATCTCACAGTTCATAGATTCAAGCCCCGTGTCAGGCTCTGTGCTGATAGCTCGGAGCCTGAGGCCTGCTTCAGATTCTGTGTCTCCCTTCCCCACTTGTGCTCTCTCTCTCTCTCAAAAATAAATAAAAACATTAAAACAATTTTTAAAAAAAGTGAAAATTTTCCTAAGAGGGAAGGTTCTGTACAACCACATGACAAGTAACAAACTACACAGGCTTATTATCCATAACTTATAGTAAAAAAAAGAAATCATTCGATTGAAAATGGACCAAATACATGCCAGTGCCAATAACTGTATGAAGAGGTACTCAGCCTCTCAAACAATCAAGGAAGTGAGCAATGTAAGCAGAAAATATTTTCTGGCCATCAGACTGGAGGAATCTTAACTGATGGACAATAGCAGAGTCTGAAATGGTGTGGGGAGTAGGCACTCACATACATGGTGGGTGGTAGCATCTGTTGGCAATGCACTTTTAGGGCAATGTGACGATATCCATCTTTTAAATGCATATGTCCTTTGGGGCGCCTGGGTGGCGCAGTCGGTTAAGCGTCCGACTTCAGCCAGGTCACGATCTCGCGGTCCGTGAGTTCGAGCCCCGCGTCAGGCTCTGGGCTGATGGCTCGGAGCCTGGAGCCTGTTTCTGATTCTGTGTTTCCCTCTCTCTCTGCCCCTCCCCCGTTCATGCTCTGTCTCTCTCTGTCCCAAAAAAAATAAATTAAAAACGTTGAAAAAAAAATTTAAAAAAAAAATAAATGCATATGTCCTTTGATGCAGCAATTCCTCTTGAAGGAATTGATCCTAGAAAACATTTTCACATGTGCATGAAGGTTTGTGTACCAAGATGCTCATACAGCATTGTCGGTGATAAAGTTGGGCAAAATTTTCATTTTGGGAAATACGTGTGTGTTTATTATACACATTATGAGGCATTCATGCAACGATAATATGTAGTGATTAAAAAGAATGCAGTGTTCTGATACATGCTACAATTGGATGACCCGGGAAGATATGTTAAGTGAAATAAGCCAGACACAAAAGGACAAATATTGTATGATTTCCTTTCATAAAATATCTACAATACACCAGTTCACAGAGACAGGAAATAGATTAGAGTTTGCCAGGGGCTGCTGGGAAGGGAAGTAATTGCTTATTGGTTAGAGTTTATATTTAAGATAGTGAAAACTTTTTGGAAACAGATAGTGGTTATGAGTGTACAACACTGTAAATGCAGTTAGTCCCACTGAATTTTACACTTAAAAATGGTTAAAATCATAACTTTTATGTTATGTATATTTTAACACACACACACACACACACACACACACACACACACACACACACACCCTGCACAAAGAATTCAGGGGATCCATATGTCCTGGCACTGAAAACTCTCCAAGACACCACATGAAAAAGAGCAAGTTACACAATAATATATACAGGATGATCCTATTTATATAAAAGATAACTAAATAAAAATTATATATGGATACAGGTATGCCTGCTTTCTGAAAGTCTGCGTTAGTCCACTTTGACCTTACGAAAGCTACATTAGTGTGGTAATAGTTTTTGTCCCAAAAGTGAAAACGTTCTTCAGATTTCTTTTGGTTAGAAAACAGGCATTTGGTTAGAAAACAGTCTTTTGTAAAAGTGAAGTGGTTTTACTCAAACGTTTGAAAAGCGGGAGATGCTCTTTACTTTATGCCATTTCTACAAGGTTTCACAGAACACTCTACTTTTGGATAGCAGGGGAAACCTGTATAGGCAAATATATGTCTGCAAGTGCATTCCAATGTCTGTTAGTTCTGGTCATGCTTGGGAAGAGGTGTGAGGATTAGGGGGATGGCGAAGAGGAACTCCCACTTTGTAGTTTCTATAGTTCTATACTATATTCTTTTTTTTTTTTTTTTTTTTTTTCAACGTTTTTTTAATTTATTTGTGGGACAGAGAGAGACAGAGCATGAACGGGGGAGGGACAGAGAGAGAGGGAGACACAGAATCGGAAACAGGCTCCAGGCTCTGAGCCATCAGCCCAGAGCCTGACGCGGGGCTCGAACTCACGGACCGTGAGATCGTGACCTGGCTGAAGTCGGACGCTTAACCGACTGCGCCACCCAGGCGCCCCTATACTATATTCTAATATACTACGATTAACATTTAAAAAAATGAACATGTGTTCATACACTACTAGTACAATTAAAAGATAAAACAGAAAATCATTAAAAAAAACAAAAGCAAAACATAGGCCTCTTTCCTACACCTAACAGAATAGCGGCCTTTGGTACTTGGGGAGGCACCGGGGGTGGGGGTGGGGATGTGGTGTGGACAGGCTCCCCGTGATGTCATGTTCTCTTCGTGGGGCAGGAACACGTGGTTTGGCATGATCTGTGGGATGAGTTCCTGAAGTCCCGTTTCCTATACAGTGCTCTAGGCAGTGGTTAGGTTCTGAGGCTAGCTTATACCAACCATATGCAACCTAGGTTAAATTGCCATTGGGCTAGCCTGGGAATTAGCCTACACTTACAACAGGGTTTCTATGGGCCAGTGAACCTGGACACAAATATATCTCTACTGAATGACCCAAATGAAGGAAAGAAAATGTGTTCCAAACTCTTGATTTATAAACACATTTTGGAGGCAATGTAAGTAATTGGAAGACCTTTCTATAGAAACTAAGAGAGCAAATAATTTCCCGACGAAGCTATGCTCCAAGCAGTTTCTATAGCTCTACTTTTTTTTAAAGATTTTTTTATAAGTAATCTCCCATCCAACGTGGGGCTCGAACTTAAACCCCGAGATCAAGAGTCACATGCTCTTTAAAAACTAAGCCAGCCAGATGCCCTCTACAACTCTACTTTATAAACACATTGTTATAACTCTCACTCCAGGAATAACTGTTTGAAAACATCCACAAGAAAACTTATTTTTTATTTTTTAAAGTTTTTTTTTTTTAATTTATTTATTTATTTTGAAAGGGTGGGGAGGGGCACAGGGAGAGAGAATCCCAAGCAGGCTCCACACTGCCAGCATGGAGCCCGATGAGGGCCTAGAACTTGTGAACCACAAGATCATGACCTGAGCCAAAACCAAGAGTCAGATGCTTAACCAATTGAACCACCCAGGCACTCCTCTATAAGAAAACTTAAGGTGTAAGCAGATGAGGCTGATTATGCAAATGGTTAAAAAGAATTTGGCTCAGGTCATGATCCCAGGGCTGTGGGATTGAGCCCTGAGTCAGGCCCTGTGCCAAGTGTGGAGTCTGCTTGAGATTCTCTCTCTCCCTCTGCCCCTCTCCCCAACTCATGTTATCTCTCTGAAAAAAAAAAAAAAAAAAAAAAAAAAAAAAGAACAAGAGAGACAGAGTGAGAGAGAGACACACACAAAGACTGGGAGGGAGAGGGAGAGAAGCGGGAGGGAATTCTGGCAAGGAGATAAGGAAGTATGTGTCTGGCTTGGACCACGTTGGTTCAAAGTGAAACTGTAGCTCGCACTGGAGCGGGTGGGGCTGGGTGAGCGCCTGACAGTCTAGTTGGGAAGGTAACCGGCTGGGGAGGGAAAGGCACTCGGGCATCGATGAAGCGCACTCATGGGAGGGTGGGGGATTTTGCACATGGAGTGCTGGCTGCTATGTGACTCCATCTCTGCCCAGGGCCCTGGAGGCCTGTCTGGGTCCCGTGGAGGGTGAGGAGCCTGTGAGGAAAACGGAAAGAGCTGTTTTGCTGATAATTCAGTAGGACTTTGGACAACCTTTCTGTGGGCACCTGTCAGGGGCATCCCACTGGGGAAGACAGGCATGCTGTCGACCCCTGCCCTCTCCACTTTAGCTACGCCATCCCGACCACTCTGATATGTGGCAGTGGCCTGCAGGAAGAAGCAGAGGGGAGGCCATGCCCAGCAGGGGTGGTAGAGACCGGTGGCATCGTCAGTGTCAACAGCAGCATGGCTGAGTCTACATCTTCCTGTTCCCCCTCTGGCAAAGGCCACTTTCTGTCACATCACTGGTCCCCTGACCCTAATCTGTGGTTCAGGCTCTGCAGCTCTGTGGGTCACAGGGAAAGGCATAAAGCCAGGAATGGAGGCTGTTTATTTCCCTGCCCAGGGAGCCAGTCTAGGCCCATGTGACTCAGGTCCATTTCCTGTCCTTCCCCCAGCACTACTCCAGAGGGAGAGGGGCTGACTCCTGAATTTCCAGGATCTTCCTTCGGGCTGGGTCTGATCAATGGGAGGAGGGACTAGAAGGAGGCAAGAGAAGGCAGCATCCAGGGTGTCCCTCCCACCAGGGTGGTTTTTCCACAAGAGGGTGTATTCCTGCATCCCTTCTACCCTCCAGCTTCCACAGGACAGGCCCACTCTGGTTCCAGTTCCTGCAAAGGTATCTTGGCCCCTGCCCCCGGTTATCCCATCTTTTCCCTTGGCCTTGCCGGCCACATGTAAAGGTGCCTCCTGCTGATGCTACTGCCTCGCTGCCCCCTGGCTGGTTTCTCCACCTTTCCCACGCTGGCCTCCATTCCCTGCATTCATCCCCTCGAAGTGGCTTCTGTCTTCCTGGATGGGCCTTGATAGATACAGCTGTGGCCCCAGGTCCACCTCTGCCTTCCTGTGTGACTGGTGGTAAGTCACTTCTCTTCCTGGGTGGCCCCATCTCCAAGGGCCTTTCAGCTCTGGAAGTCTGTGCCCATCCTAACTTCCTACCTAGGTCTGGACGTGACAGACAGTAATCAAACTTAACTACATATTTATCTATATAGTATATATATTTATATGCTCCCCCCTCCTTATAACGGTATCAAAAGTTCCCTGGAATAAAGTGGGAAGATTCAGAAAGAACATAAGCACTCCCATCCCTGTTGAGTTAGGGTAGCAGGTAAGTGTTGAGTTTTCCGTCCACCTGCAGGTACCGGCCCTCTGAGGAGCCACAAAGGGGAAGCAAATAGCCTACCAACAAGGATGTCAGAGAAAATCATTTAATGGGTGTTGGTTGAGGATTAATGAGGAAGGTCCTCTTGATTGTTCTCTGGGAAGAAGGGGTTAGTTGGGCGTGATCATTGGTTTGTAGACAATGGGCTTTGGACCGTGTATAAACTTTACTGTTTTTAGTTTGTCGACAAAGGTGTTTTATGGATTAATTTTCAGGTGAATGACCTTTCCCCTAGTAATGCCTCTAGGAAAGCAAGTACAGAGCGGCATGGTTTCCCTTGAGCTTTCTTCCACACACCACACTAGCCACAGTTCAGCAGAATGCCTGAGAGTCCTTATAAACATTTGTGCCTACTGAGCCAGACGAATCATTTCCAGGAATGCGTCTGAAGAGAATAAGTAAAAAATGTTCACTGCAGTGTTATTTTACATTAATGGAAAACTGGAAATGATCTAAATGTTCAACACTGGGGAAATGGCTTAATCATGGTAGATCCATATAATGGAATATACAGCCTCTAATACTGACATTGATAAAGAACTTTTAATGACACAGGGAAGTGTTATGATCTTAAGCAAAAACAAAAACCCCATATGTAAAATGACATATAGTTTTGGTCAATAAGAGAGAAGGAGCTGATGTGGAAAATCCCCCTTCCTAGTTCAAATACATAGAAATGCTGATAAAATGAGCAAATTTTTAAATTCCACGACCAAGCTCAAAAACCAAAACCAGACCTACAAACAAACAACAACAGAAACCCCTAGTTTCCCGAAACAAAGAGAGAACCTGCTGTAAGAGCTACGCAGAAGCTGAGCTGAGTGACCCCAGGAAGGGCAGAGGAGCGTATGACAGCCACACCACACTGGGGGCCTGGTCGTCTCAGAGGATGCTCTGGGCACCTGTCACCTGCACCAAGTCAGGTGCACAGACAGCCCCTCCATCCAGGAACGAGGCACTGGGAAAACTCCACCCACTGGCCTGAGGAAGGGGCAAGGAATCTTCTCATCCATCAAGGGTCATGGGTGAAAAAGAGAGTCATCGGCAAAACACATAAACCAAACAACAGGCTTGTATTGAGAAGAATTCAAGTCCTAGTTCATAGACCCTCAAAACTGCAAAATTCATATATAAAAACAGGTCTGTAACTACTGAAACTGATAAGAGTACACTGCAGATGCTCTGGCTTCAGGGCTCTTAAGGCGAGCTCCCACAACCCATGGTGTCCTCACCATGCAAAACACCTACTGAGGGCAGCAAGGTGAAGATACAAATAGCAAACCACACAAGGAAACGAGCCAACATGCCTTAGCTCCAAAGTGGGGATATGATATTAGAACTGTGTAGAGGATATGTCTCAAACTATATCAATGCGTATACATGTACAGAGAAAAAAATATCAAAATGTGAACAGTAGTTGGCTTGAAGTGTGGCTGAATCTTTAAAAATTCCAGTAAAATTAATGTACAGTGTTAAGTTAGTTTCAGGTGTACAATACAGTGATTCAACAATTCTATACATTACTCAGTGCTCATCATTACAGGCATATTCTTAATCCCCCATCACCTAGTTAAGTACGGCTGAATTTTTAAACCTCTGGTTTTTTTTTAAGTCTATTTATTTGAGAGAGAGAGAGACAGAGACAGAGACAGAGCATGAGCGGGGAGGCGCAGAGAGAGACAGAGAGAGAGAGAGAGACAGAGACAGAATTCAAAGCAGGCTCCAGGCTCTGAGCTGTCAGCACGGAGCCTGATGTGGGGCTCGAACCCAGGAACCGCGAGATCATGGCCTGAGCGGGAAGTCAGAACCTTAACTGAGCCATGCAAGAGCCCCTAAACCTCTGTTTCTTAACCAGGAATGGAAATATAAATGCCCCCAGGAGCCAGACTGGTAACACAGTGAGGGAGGTGCTCAGGTGGGGGCTGGGAGACTTGGAGACAGGTGTCCTTCCAGTGGGAGCACCTAATCAGCTCTGACAGCGCCCATGTAGGAGCGCAGGTGTAGGACGGCCACATCTTCATACTTTTTTACATCTAAATTTTTATACAGATCAACCAATCAACCCGTTTCAGCTTTAAAATGCTGACCACGGCAGCACCTGGGGGGCTCAGTTGGTTGAGTGTCTGACTTCGGCTCAGGTCATGATCTCATAGTTCGTGGATTCAAGCTCCAGGTCAGGCTCTGTGCTGACAGCTCAGAGCCTGGGGCCTGCTTTGAATTCTGTGTCTCCCTCTCTTTCTGCCGTTTCCCTGCTTGCAGTCTGTCTCTCTCTCAAAAATAAACAAACATTAAAAAAAAATTAAAATGCTGGCCATTAATCTCATTCTTTTTATTATCTTTTTTTAAGGTTTATTTTTTATTTTTTTAATTTTTATTTTAAAAAAAATTTTTTTTAACGTTTATTTATTTTTGAGACAGAGAGAGACAGAGCATGAATGGGGGAGGGTCAGAGAGAGGGAGACACAGAATCTGAAACAGGCTCCAGGCTCTAAGCTGTCAGCACAGAGCCCGACGTGGGGCTCGAACTCACGGACTGCGAGATCATGACCCGAGCCGAAGTCAGCTGCTCAACCGACTGAGCCACCCAGGCGCCCCTATTTATTTATTTTAAAAGAGAGAGAGAGTGTGTGCACATGAACAGGGGAGGGGCAGAGAGAGAGGCAGGAGAGAATCCTAAGCAGGCTCCAAGCTGTCAGCCCAGAGCCCAAGGCGGGGCCGAACCTATGAACCATGAGATCATGACCTGAGCTGAAATCAAGAGTTGGACACTCACCTGACTGAGCCACCCAGGTTCCCCTTCTTATTACCTTCTGAGGGCCACTGAGCTGTACGTCCAATAAACCATATACAGATTTGCATGCTGAAAACTACAAAATGCTGTCAACCCCCCCAAATCTAAATAAATGAAGAGGGGTGTGGTCACAGACTGTAAGATAACATAGTAAAGATGTCAGCTCTCTCCAATTTGATAAACATGCTGAACACAATTCCTACCAAAATCCCAACAAAGCAGACAAGATCATTCTCAAACTTAAATGGAAAGGCAAAGGAACTAGAATAGCTAAAACAATTTTGAAAAAGAATCCAGCGGGAGGTATCAGTTATTTCAGGACTTCTCACCTCTAGCAATCAAGACCATGTGATGGTAGAGGGATAGACTCGTAGATCAATGGAGCCGAATAGAGGACCCAGAAATAGCCTCAGCCAACTATGGCCAACTGACTTTTGACAAAAGCAATTCAATGGAGAAAACACAGTCTTTTCAACAAACAGTGCTGGAGGAATTGGATATCCGTAAGGAAAAAAAAAAAAAAAGACCTTTGAGCTAAATCTCACATCTTATGCAAAAATTAGCTTGACAAGAATCATGGACTTCAATGTAAAATTATAAAACTTTTCGGAAAAACAAACAAACAAAAAAAACCCAAGGCGGAAATCTTTGGGATCTAGGACTAGCCAAAGAGTCTCAGTCATGACAGCAAGAGCACAATCCATACAAGAACACAATGGATACCCTGGACTTTTTTTTTTTTTTCTTAATGTTCATTTACTTACTTATGAAAGAGAGAGTGAGCGAGCGAGCATAAGCAGGGGAGGGTCACAACGGGAGGGGGAGGCACAGAATCCGAAGCAGGCTCCAGGCTCTGAGCTGTCAGCACAGAGCCTGTTGCAGGGCTCAAACTTACAAACTGTGAGATCGTGACCTGAGCTGAAACCAAGGGTTGGATGCTTAACCAACTGAGCCACCCAGGCACCCCTGTCAATTCTGGTTTTGATACTGCGCTGTATGTATGTAAGATCTAACCCGTAGGGCAAACTAGGTGGAAGGTACACAAGGCTTCTCTGTACTACCTTTGCAACATCCTGTGAATTTGGAATTATTTCAAAATGAAAGTTTAAAAGTTGGAGGAGAAGACTAAAAGAAAGAAAATTCCATTCCTTAGAGGAAGCTGAAACGGGCCCCCTTAGACTCTCCACATGGGTCCTAACTCTTTCCTGGGGAGCCCCCAACCATACGTGCTCAGAGATTTGCAGACAGTGAATCTGTATCCCAATTCTGTTCTAGCCGCACAGCCCAAAGCACTTCCCCCATCCCTTGCCAAATCTTTTCAAACCACTATTGGTCTGAGCCCGGAGAAATGCTCTTGAAGACATGAGCGTCACTATGAATAATGAAGCTGGGGCCACAGGTATAAACCACAACTGTCCCCAGCACACTCCGGCATGCAGTCACAGACAGTGGATGCTGGGCCAACAGGAGGTCAATTCTGTGGCCTGGCCTGGGTCTTGGCCTCTCCACTCTGCTGTGGGCCTGGCCCAGAAAGTCCTGGGTGCCAGCTACTCCCTTGGTTGGAGCCAGTCTCTCTGCCTGACTTGTGAGGGGTCAGTCCAGGGTTTACAGAGCCCTCAGGGGCAGAGACCCTGGGCAGGCATCCCACCCTAGCCCTCATTTCCAGGAGGGGCCAGCTGAGGGTGAAAGGGGAAGGGACCAGTTCAGTTCACATAAAAGGACCAGAAGACCCAGCAACTTTTTTAGTCAGATGGCAGCTTCCAATAACGTCAGCCCCAACTTCCCATTTCAAGCCCACAAAAGAATCCATGTAAATAAACACTGCTATGAAAGGAGAAGCCTGAAGAAAGTATTTATTTATGGAATACATTGATACCCTATTTTCTTTCTTTCAACAAAGCAGTAAAACCCAAAGAGCTGTTTGTATGCTCCTTATGCTGCATTTTGCTTTGTTTAAGGTGATTTGGGGTGCAGGGGATGGATGACTGGTCCCTCTAAGAGAATGGCCTTGGCGGTTGCCAGAAGGAAAGGCTGTTCCTCCATTCTGTGAGCTGCCACGGGGTAAGTTAGCTAAGGTGCTGGGCAGAAGTGGATTCACACAAAGCTAACACAACAGAAGCTTAAGGCTCCTCATTAGCCAGGGCCCTTCATGGTCTTGCACCTGATTTTGTGTCATTTTTCTTTCTTTTTTTTTTTTTTTAAAGTTTATTTATTTTTGAGAGAGACAGAGGCAGCGTGAGTGGGGGAGGGGCAAAGAGGGAGACAGAGAATCCCAAGCAGGCTCCTCGCCATCAGCGCAGAGCCCAACGTGGGGCTTGAACCCACGAAACCGTGATATCGTGACCTGAGCTGAAACCAAGAGTCGGATGCCTAACTGAGCCATCCAGGTGCCCCTTGTGTCATTTTCCTTAAAAAGAGTCCCCTACATTATAGAAGTCCCAAGCCCCATCAAACCTGATCTGTCCCTTTGAGGTTAGTTTTGATCTTCCCTTGGCTCCATATTGAGGAGAGCCTTGTGTACCAGGGGAAGTGTGAACATCTCAACTAGAACAAGGAAGAAATGTCCACTTGCCTTGAGCTTCTCGGCAGCTTCTTCTATCTGGGTTATGTTGCCAACTTGCTGCTGCTTCTTGGCTTCCAAGTGCTTTAAACATTCTTGGATGCGTTTCTGTATGTGAAAGAGCTAGGAAAAATTAATACTTAATACTGTGACTTTTGAGATAACAAGCCACCCAGGGGTCATCTCCTCCCACCCCTGTATTTTGTTTCAGCTGAGGTATCTGAGACTCAGAGGTGAGGTGACTGGCCCAGAGTCACGTGGCAAATTGGAGGATGAGCCGGAATGAGGGTCCCTCTGATCCTCAGAATCCCACATCAGATATTCTTCCAACCTTGATCCCCCCTCCCTTTTTTCTAGAACAATTCCTGCTTATGGCCTGGTTTTTCACCCTTTCAAATAGGACCTTAAGGCAAGCAGCTTGGGGACAGGAGAAGAGCATTTCACTTATGGAGTCAGTATTAACTAAGCACCTATTACATGCCAGGGAGCCTGTGGCCCTTTGGCTTGAACTGGGGTTCAGAAGACCTGCACGGGTGAGGTCTGTGGGGGTTCATGCTCCCTTCTCCCTCCCACCTGAAATGGCTCCCTTCCAGAGTTCCTTGTTTTGCAATTACCATTTTCCCAAAGGCCTGCTCTGTGAGCCTCTTCCCCACGGGTTTGAGCTTGCCTCTATCCGGATCTTCTTAGAGCTGGCCTTACACACAGCTGCTGGCCCCAGGTCTGGCTGCCCCGTCAACTGGGAGCTCCCTGAGGGCAGGCTTGCTCCATTCCCAGCTCTGCCATGGGGATCACGGGGTGACCCAGAAGTGTTTGCTGAATCAAACACAATGACCAAGGGCTGCCAGCTTCAAGCGGAGAGCTGGAGCCACCCAGCAAGCTGTTATGAGCATAAGCCCCAGAGGGACAGGCGGCTTCCTAGGTCTGATTCCTGGCCCTCCTTTCATGTGACCTGGACAAGTGACCTCACTTCTCTAAACCTGTTTCTTTAGCCATAAACATGGGGATAACCGCATCGCATTGCTGTAGAGAATGAAAAGTACACGAAGTGCTTGGTGCAGTGTTTGGCAGGCAGTAAGTACTCAACAGGTATAGCTCTTACTGTTATTGTAACACCCAACAAGCATCTGCTACTGTGTGCAGTTGTAATTCTAGGTCGTGGCTGGGGGTGAGGACACAATGGTAACCCAGGTAGAAGCCACAGCCTCAAATTCGGGAGCACATCTTTTACCCCACTGTGATTTCTAAGCCATCAAGTCTAGCTGCTGTCACCCAAAGATAACCCAGCCTCCTGGTGCCTGGGCCTCCCAGTCACATGGTGCTGTGCCTGTCATGCTACCTGGTGGAATCCTACTCATCCTTCAAGGACAGTTCCAATGGCACTCCTCTGGGAAGTCTTCCTGCGCTCCCTGCTCCTAGTTCATACTGTCTTCTCTCTGGCTCCCCAATTACGATACTTATCACACCGTACAGTCACTATTTGTTCTCACCTCACCAGCCAGGAAATTCCTGATCAGGGAAGAATTGATCTGTTCCTTAACTCGTGGCACAAGGGGTGTGCCGAATGAATGTTTGATGAGTGGATGGAAGGATGATGGATAAACAGGTGAGTGGGTAGGTGTGTGAACACAAAATGAGTATGTTGGTAGGTAGGTGGGTGGACCTGCCTATGAGATGCCCAAGCCCTATCTCTGGAAGCAGCCATGTTAATTCTGGAAACAGCCTTCTGAGGAGCTATTATTATTACAGTTATTTTACAGATAAGAAAGGCCTCAAACCCAAGACTCCCCCCCCCCCCCCCCCCCCCCCCCCGCCAACTGAACCAGGTCCCACAGGGCCCATTCTCACTTTGGAGCTCCAAGGTTGTCACAATGTGAGGAAAAAGGTCATTAATCACCAAAAACTGCTGCAAGAGGAAGTGGTAGAATCAACATCCGCCAGAAACGGGCGGGCCTGCCTATCTCAGGGAGGCAGAGGATTTGACCAGAGTCACAGAACAAGTTGGCCCTAAGGCCGGAACAAGAGTCCGGAGCCCCTGACCGCTATTAGGATTATGCACAGGTGAGGGCTCCAAGGTGGGAGTGGGCCAGTGGAGGCAATCCAGCTGTGGAGTGCTGGGTTCAAAGCCAGCCTCGGCTTCCAGAGCCTTTCTTTTCTTATCAATAAAATGGCTGTCATAGCTCCCCACCTGGCTGTTAAATGCGTGGAATGGGCACGTGCGGGGAGGAGAAGGGCGGAGTCAGTGGCTGGAGGCCGCTCCCAGGGCAGGCAGTCAGGCAGTCCTCAGCCCCTGTCGGTGAACTCCAGGAGAGAAAACCAGAGATGCCTGTGTGGCTTTTCAACTTTCTCTAAAGGCAGACTTTCTTTCAGGCCAAGGGCGGTGTGGTGGACCCACCGTGGTGGACGAGGTCAAGGACATCTGCGGATCAGTCGGGGCGCCTAAGTTTTCACTCCCGAAACCCACCTCTTCTGAAGCTTAACTGATCCTTGGCGACAGCAGGTGGGCCGTCTACAGGTCCTCTGGGCCGCCCTTCGGTTGCAAACCAAACCGAAAGAAACGGCCGGCCCACCCGGCACGCCCCACCGAGTCCGTTGCGGGCACCCGCCTCCGCGCGCCGCCTGCGTTCCCACCTGCACGTGCGCCGCCTCCTCCAGCGCCAGGCCCACCGGGTGGCCGCGGTGCGCGCCCAGCACCGGGCAGAGTGCGCACACGCAGCGGCGGCAGCGGCGACAGAAGAGCTCGACCACGCGGTCGCTATGCTCCGGGCAGCGCCAGCCGCTCGTGTCTTCGAGCTTCGCGGGGCCCGGCCCCCCCGGTGTCCCGCTTTGCGCCCCTGCGTCCGCCAGCGCCCCTGCGTCCGCCATTTAGCCCTCGGTTTCGGGCCGCGGTGTCGGGGAGGGGCTCCAGCGGAGAATCGAAACCCTGAGCGGTGGGGCTGGGCGGGGCGGCCCAGCTCCGGGAGGAAGGGAGGCGGGCACGCCTCCGGCCGGGTAGCGGCGGCCATCGGCGCCCTGCGGCCCCGCGGGGTGCCCTCCCCCGCTCCGCCTGTCCCGGCAGCTTCAGTGGCGCTGAGGGGGCCGCCGCCGAAATGGGGTTCGCTTCTCGTGGGCTGACTGAAAGGGGGTGAGCTTCCCGGCTCAGTGATGCGAGTCCAGTCATGCTCAGAAAACTGCAGCCCTGTGGGTGGGGCCAAAGTTGGCGGAGGCCTCTCCAGGTGATGTGCGTTACCGACACTTTTCACTTTCCCTTGATTCTCTCTGCTCTTTCCCCAGGAGAAACCACCATTCCCACAACTGGCAGAATCACTTTGGAAACTCCCGTTGCCCCCAGGCTGTCTCCCAGTCCACCCGTGTAAATTCGTACAGCCATCATGGAAAACAGTATGGAGGTTCCTCAAAAAATTAAAAATGGAACTACCGTATGATCCAGCAATCTCCCTTTTGGGTATATATACCGAAAGATTATGAAGTCAGTAACTGAAAGAGATATCTGCACTGGCGGGCACCTTGCAAAATTATTCACAATAACCAAGACGTGGAAATAACCAATGTCCTTCCATGAATGAATGGATAACGATGTGCTGTGTGTATATACAGTGAAATGTTATTCAGACCCAAAAAAGGAAATCCTGCCAGTTGCCACATGGATGAGCTTGGAGGACATTATGCTAAGTGAAATAAGCCAGACAGAAAAACAAATACTATTTGGTTTCGCTTATGTGGAATCTAAAAAAACCAAAAACAAACAGTTGAACTCCTAAAAACAGAGCAGAAAGGCGGTTGCCAGGGGTTGCGGGGGGGGGGGGGGGGGGGGGAGGGTACAAACTTTTAGTTATAAGATGCCTAAGTTTGGGGCGCCTGGGTGGCTCAGTCGGTTGAGTGTCAGACTTTGGCTCAGGTCATGACCTTGCTGTCCCTGAGTTCGAGACCCGCGTGGGGCTCTGTGCTGACAGCTCAGAGCCTGGAGCCTGTTTCAGATTCTGTGTCTCCCTCTCTCTCTGCCCCTCCCCTGCTCATGCTCTGTCTCTCTGTCAAAAATAAACATTAAAAAAAATTTTAAAAAGTAAGATGCTTATGTTCTGGAGATCTAATGTATAGCATGCTGACTATAGTTAGTAATACTGTACTGTATACTTGAAATTTGTTGAGAGTAGATCTCATGTTCTCACCACACACAAAAAATGGTAACTATGTGATATAACAGATGTGTTAATTAACTTGAATGTGGTAATCATTTCATAAGGTATACATATATTAAATCATCACGCTTGTACACCTTAAAAAATCACATGCAACCTAAATATATACAACTTGTCAATAAGATTGGAATATCTCAATAAAATTGGAAAAAAATTCTCATTTCCTATCCTTGGCTCTAATACCCTTGATCCCTGCCCTGTCTGTACTCCACCCTTCACTTGTTTTCAGACCAGGGAATAGGCAGTTTTCTCTGTTTGGGACCTCTCTTTCCCAAATACCTTTTGCCCTGCTTGCTTCTATTTATCTTTCAGGGGTCTGCCGAAATATCACCTCCCCCAGGAAGCCTTCCTTGCTTCTCCTCCCAGAGCAGCCCACACTTTCCCTATCCTGGCCCTCCCCTTCCATCCAACCATGACTGAAAACTTCAGAGGTCAGGGACCAAGTCTGTTGTATTTGTTTCCCGGCCTGGTCTCTGGCCCAAACAAGGAGATACTTAACTGGTATTTGTGGAACCAATCAAGAAAAGGAAAGCTCCATGTATTAAAATATTTAGGCAGATGTTTATTATTTTGTTACATTCTTGCCATTGCACGATTTCACATCTATTTTCACTTTTATTTCTTAATTTTTTTTACAAAGGTAAAAGGAATTTCAGAAACAACATTAAAACAATCAAACTATTTCAGGCACGGGTTCATATTAAAAGCATAGATCTATTTTTTACTTCCTTCTTCCCTCTATGATACAATCAGGAAGAATAATTATCGTAGAGCTAAGGTGGGTAGCCCTCAATGCTCATCTCCCAGTGCTGTCTTTGTTCTCAGAAAGTTCCTGAGTCAACAGGGGGCTCCCAGAGTATGGAGTAAAGAAATGAGTGCACATTCTACTTGCCCTGAGTGTGAGGGCCCGACCCTGCAGATGCTGGGCAAGTTCTACTTCATCAGTCAAGAATATAAACAAAAACACAATTTTTAAAAAATGGCTTAAAAAAATATTTGATAAAAATTACCTATCCCTCTCCCTTGCTGTGAAATCACTTAAATTCATTTAAATAATCCTAGTTGTAAAAACAAAACAAAACAACCCAAAAACAGTTTTGTTCATGGATGCCTTCATATTGTTTTTAAGCATGAGGTCTGGGTCCCTGAGGGGTAGGGAGAGCTCGAGAAGGTTATGTGCAGAGGAGGCATTCGGGTCCCTCCCCAGGCTCAGCCCCACCTCCAGCTCTTTGCAGCCAGTGCCTGTGGGCACGATGCTTCTTCATTCTCTGACAAGGACATGGGGATAGTATCATTATTCTGACCACAGGAATTAATTCTGGCCCATGTTAGAATTAGAGTTAGATGTGCCAGTGAGTGGAGGTGGGAGGGCTTTGTAAACTGTGAAGTGCTGGCCACAAATGAGGTGGGAGAGGTAACCCCATCCAGTGGAGCTCTGCTTCCCTGGCAGTGCCTGGGATTTGGCCTTTGGCGAGCCCCAGTGACTGAGTAAACAAGATAGGGAACGTGGGCAGCTGGGGTGTGCAGTCAGACAAGGGGACCAAGCCATGGCTAGGGGAGGGGGCACTCGGGCACAGAAACCTCATCGAGTTGCAGCCGGGGGGGGGTGCCCAGAGAGATGTGGGATGATGCTTCCAACCCGGACTTAGAGGGTGGGGTTGGAGTCCCAGAGCCTATCTGGTGCTCCTTGTCCCCCTCTGTACCACACATAGGTACAGATGGGCTAATGCAGTGGGTCTCCAGCCTCAGGGTATTGCAGAATCACCTGGGAACTTCTAAAAACATACACAAAGCCAGGCCCTGCTCTGGAGATTCAGCTTCAGCTGGTCTAGGGCTGGGACGGGGCATCTGTATTTCTCGAACACTCTCAAGAGGACCCTAATGTACAGCTTGGGTTGAAACCTACCAGGCCAGGTGGGCTCCTGCAGTCCCCATCTTAGCTCCACGATCACCTTGTCCAGTGGGCAAAACCCATCATCTGCACCTGCTCGGTAAGGTTGGGAGGGGGGGCATTTGACTTCCAACGTTCCCCATCTCTAGCTGGGCTGCTGTACTGACCACCGAGAAAGAACCTTAGAGAACAGGCTCAGAACACAGGTTCACAAAGGAGGGACACATAAAAACTCTCAGGCTGGCAGGGGACTTCAAGGCCATTTGGCCCTACTTCCTTGCCTAATGCAGTCATCCCTCTCCAGAAGCCCACATGAGTGGGTGGCCAGAGGCTCTGCTGGCATCCTGCCAAGTGTCGGGACTTCCTACCTCTTGGACTGAAGCCTGCCTGTACCCTCCTGGAGCAGGCAGGCTCTGGGACCTGAGGGCTTTGGTGGTGGCAGTCAGTGGTCATAGGCACCACCCTGATGCCTGCTTCCCCACACGAGAGATAGTGTCTGCCCACATTTGGCTGATTCTGGTTCAAGAGAGGACGGTTTTGGTCTCCTATCCGTGTTCTAGAACTGGGCCAAACCTTGACTTATTTCCCAGAGGTTAAACTCCCTCTGCCCTTTCACCAAGGTCTTGTGAGTTCCTATAGCAGACCCAGATCATCACCTTATATAGTTAGTTTTCCTCAGGTCAAGACCAAGGTTTCTTGTCTCAGGTGGCAGATCCTGTAGAGGGCAGCACACGCCAGGGTCCCCTAGTTCAGATGGAGAAATTGAGACCAGAGAGGGAGTAACTTGAAAGAGGTACAGAGCGAGTCAGGGGCACAGAAGAGGCCAAAACAAATGGATTTCTGCCCTGTGGGCTGAGGGCTGCTTCAGACTAGAAGCAGCAGAAAGACCGACCCGACAGACCAGAAGCTTGACCCAGCCCTGCCATGAACCCTCTGCAGACCCTGATCACTTGCCTGTCTCTGGGCCTCAGTTTCCCCACCTGTAAAATGAGGAAGTTGGGCCAGATCACAGTTTTTCAAACTTCTAAATGTTTTTTCAGAAGCAGAATTATGTATTCCATAGAAGCCAATATATAAATCAGAGAGAAGGGGAGCTGTGTGGTTGGAACGGGGTGGGGGGGGGAGCACAGCCCTCCTGCTTAGCCTTCCTCTCGTTCTATGGACCCCAGTTTGAAAATCTCCTAGGGCCTTCCAGCTCTAACTTTGTACAATGTTCTTTCCCTTGAGAAGTTACAGCTCATCGTGGACCCTTAAAAACAGAATTAACCAGAAGGCAAGATATCGTCTACAAAGAGTCAATTCAGACAGTGTTGTTTTGAGAAGGCAAATAGAAAAACGGCACCACGTCCCTCCCACTAGAATCTTCCAGCGACCAAGAGTTTCGTTTTCTGGTAAAAAATATAGAAATAGTGGTTGTTGTTGGGGGACTTGTGGTTTGGTTCTGGACCTCCCCATGGAGCCGAGTGGTGTCCCTGAGGGCGAGGAGGGCAGACATCTCTGCTCAGAACCTCTCTGAGCCCATCCGCAAGTTTTTGATCTCCAGTTCCAACTGTTTGGCCTGGACCTCGCGCTGGGTCACCAGCTCCCGGAGCCTCCGGATCTCCTCCTGTTGCCGATAAAACATCTGCAGCAGCTGGGAAAGTACAGAACAGAGAGAAATGTCACTCGGTGCCCCAGGATGGGAGGGGCCAGAACACCAGCAGGAAGGACAAAACGTTGCTCCCTTTTCACTCAGAAAGATGGAGGTGATTACTACGGCTGAGGCCTGAGGGAGCAACCATTGCACAGATCTTTTATAAAACCTTGTCTGGGGTGCCTGGGTGGCTCAGTCAGTTAAGCGTTCGATCCACATGTTTGTGGTCATGATCCACAGTTTGTGGGTTTAAGCCCCGCGTCGGGCTCTGTGCTGACGGCTCAGAGCCTGGAGCCTGCTTTGGATTCTGTGTCTCTCTCTGTCTCGGCCCTTCCCCGGCTCACACTATGTTTCTTTCTCTCTCTCAAAAATAAATAAACATTAAAAAAAAATTTAAAAAACCTTTTCTTTACCCAAGAAATGAAATTTTAAAAGACTTGATCTTTCAGACTTTTTTTTTTTTTTTTTTTTTTGCATCCTTAGACCCCCTGTGGCACAGAGAAAAGGATACTTGGCCCTGAAGTCTGGAGATTGGACTTTTCACCACTGCTAAAATCGGTGGCCTCAGGCAAGTTACTTACCCTCCCTGAGCTTCAATTTCCTCCTCTAGGAACTAGGGGGCCAGAAAACGAACCTCGGCATTAACATAGTTGCTACGCTGTATAGAATGCAACTGGACGTTGGGTGCCCCCCACCTAAGGATCTCCGGATGCCACTGGATGCTAATGACACCCCTCCGAGGGGGGTGTCAGCACTCCATTGTACCACTGTGGGGACTGAGGCTAAGAGAGACTCGGCTGCCCCTGGGTCTGAGGTCCCACAGTCAGTACTGAGCAGAGCCAGGATCAGAATTCCGCTGTGAGATGCCAGTCCCTGTGTTTTCACCCACTACCTACTGACTCCCAGGGCTCTGGAGAGAATTCAGGGAGGTTATATATCACAGTGCCTACTGCAGGACCCAGCACACGGTAGGCACTTAACACAAGTTGACTCCGAAAGCACAGAAAATCCTAGTGTCAGAACTGGAAAGGACTTTGATGCCAGATCAAACCCTCTGCATTTCATAGATGGTCTTCCACCACCATCTATCTATATGCAAACCCACCATCTTGGCATACAGATGGCGCTCACTGCCTGTCTGCTGAATGAATTAACAAAGTGAGTTAAGTGGCCAGGCCAGGGCACACAGCTGGTTGTTTTTCTCACGCCTCATTTTCTCCCCACCTTCCAAGCACAGCCCCCACCCCTCGTTCACACCTCGTTCTCTGTCTTTGGTGGGGGACACTCGAAGACGTCAAAGCCGTTTGTGAGCCGGGTTTTCTTCTCTTCCAGCCTGTGTTCTGCTGCCCTCCTTGGCATCTTCCCCTCCGGCAGGGAGAAGGGCCTCTGGCCATCTTCTAAAACCAACTGTTCTGTCCGGTTGAGGGAGGGGGGTCTCTCTGGGAGCGGTGGCTGGGAGCTCAGCTGCTCGGAGCCTGGCCTTAGGGACACCAGGACCGGCCCTGGGAGGGAAGGAAAGGGCTGCATGAGGACTGAGTGTCCATGAGCAGATGCTGCCACACGCAGACACGCACAGTCACGTGATGGAAATGGAGCTCTGGCCACACGCAGACACCAGCCTGCACACCAGGGCACCAGGAGAGCACACACACACACACGCACACGTGTGATCTAGGTGATGACCGGTTTGTAGGAGCAGCACAGTGCACCCCCTGGAGCTGCCCCTAAACACCGTGAGTGCCTCCAGTGAAGCTCTGCCCTTGCTCTGTGGGGACAGTCCCACACGCATTGTGCTCTGCCGTCTACCAGTTCATGAATCCTCCCAGCAGCCCTGAGAAGCAGGGGAGGCAGGTATCAGAGTCACAGAGGAGGCAACAGGCCCAGAGAGCAGCAGAGCAAGTGTTGCCCAAAGCGGAGAGGCAGAAGGACAGGGACGTCCCAGTCATACAGGCAGCTGCTGGGGCAGGGCTAGGGACCACACACAGCCTCCCCTGGGCTGGCCCTCAGGTGGAGAGAACAGGGAGGGTGTCAGCACAGGGAAGGAGGGCCTGAGGTGGGGTGGGGCAGCTGCTGCCCAGAGGGTCTCTCAGGTCGAAGAGCAATGCACCCATGTGGATGGGAGGAAAGGCAGGGGACATCCGGCTGAGACTCTCCAGTCACTCTGCACAGCCTGGAGTTTCAAGAAGTTTTCCATGGAACAAAATTCCTTGATTTGGAAAAGAGTTTCCTGAGCCACTTGGGGCAATGCCTCCCTTCTCGGACCATCCTAGTCCCTGGGGACCAACTGTTGAGGACCACCTGTCCAGGGTTACGGGCGAACACAACTAGAGGCCAGACCCCGCTCAGCTAGACACCCTAGCTGAGCTCAGCCACTAGACACTCTATTTCCCCGCACGTTTGCGCCGGGTCTCTTCTCAGCCTCCCTCACCTTTATTCATCCCACAGAGCCACTCCTGGGCCGACAGAGAGGGCTGGGTTCCTGCCGTGGGTGGGTAGATGTCCTCTTGGTAAGACTCCGACTGCAGGAGAAGCCAGGACAGTGAGGGCTGGGATGGCAAAGGGGCTGCCCAGACGGGAGGGCCCTTAGGGAGCTGGGGTCCGGGCTTTCCCCACCTGTGAGTTGAGGAAACCAAGGCCCAGAGAGCAAAGGGGCATGGCCAAGGTCACACAGCAACTCAAGAGCAGAGATAGGGCGAGACTTAGGCAGCAACACTGCACTGACAATGAGGAAGGCCTTCCCCTTGAGGAGTGGTCCTCAGCCTCCCTGCTGTTGCCCCAGGGGCCTGGGCTCCAGGCTCCAGGTCTGGGGCCTGTTCTCTCCAGGAGGGGTTCCTGCCTCCCTCACAGATGGCTGCCACCACCCTTACCCGCCGGGGTACAATCATGGATACAGGTTCGATGAGGTTTTTGGTTGTAATCAGCTTATAGAAGCGGAAGATCTCGCAGGAGGACACGTCGAGACCTCTCTTTGGCATGACACCTGCGGGCAGATGGTAAAGGAGGGCTAAGAGGTTCTGGCTGGGCTGCGGTCACAGGGGCCCCGGTGTGAGTGGCAAAGCCAGGTCGCACACCCGGACGTGAGCAGAGAGTACCTCCTCCCGCCACCGTTCCCTCTACAAACAGTTCATGAATGAATACCTACACGGTGCTGGGGAAATGAGACTCTGTCCTCACCTTCAAGGACTTCGGTGATTTTAGCTTGGCTTTTATAGGAAGCATGCTCTGCTCAAGGCCCTCCGTGACCACCCCACAGCTTGGCCCCAGCTGCTCTGAACAGAGCTCTACCCTCGTTTTCTGATTAGTGTTAGCGTGGTATCTTTCTCCTTCCCTCTGCACTCAATCTGTGTCTTCATGTTGAAGTGGATTTCGTATAGCCCACATATAGTCGCATCTTGTTTTGTTTTTTGCAAACACACTTAAAAAGTAGGGGCTCTCCTCGGTCAGTCTCTCTTACATCCTGGCTACTGTTGTAACTGTTCTACCTTGGCCTACAACACCTTCATGCTCTCCCCATGCGGTGCTCTGTTCTCCCTTTGGCTCCTCAAGTTTTGCCTCCTCTGAGAAGCCCTCCTTGACTTCCAGCTGCACGTTCCTGGAGGACCTCCTGTACACCTCCATCAGGCCTCCCGTAGAGTCAGTGTTGATCTATCATCTCCCCTCCCAGATGTGGGCCCCTCCAGGGCAGGCCCCTCCTCTGACTCGTTCCTATCTCCCCAGGTCCCACGTGGCCTCAGTGCGCCACACCACACTCACCAATCCCCTTCTGGGGGTTGTAGGAGCGGTATTCCGTCAGGTAGTTCAGGTGAGGTTTGTCGGCACTCACTTCATAGTAGCGGATGTTTCCATCTCCCTGAGGAGCAGGAGGGTGCGCTCAGAGCCAGTTCCCACCGGCCCGCTCCCGGCCCCTGTCGCCGCGCAGCGGTGAGCTGGCAAAGCCTCTTCACACAAGAAAGCACCAGGGGACTGTCGCCAAGGCACTGGGGGGCCTCATTGTGACATCCCATCCCCCCAACCATGACCCAAAGCCCACCCATGCGCCTCCAAGGCAGAAGCTTGGTGGGGGAGCACAGGCACGAATCTCACTGCCAGCCTCACAGAAAGGTCAGAAGTGGCAGGCGCTGAGGCCATCAGGCGGGTCTTGGTGCCCTGGGGCACTTCTGGTTGTTGTCGTCATAATAACTGGGGAGGGTGGAGGCTGCTCCTGGCATTGGCGGGTAGGAGCTGGGATGCCAAATGATGGTCCTACCTAATGAAGACCTGCTCCAAATTTGAAGATGCCCTTATTGAGAAACACCGACTGGTCCCTCCTCATCTGGATCCAGAGCTGAAGAGGGACAAGCTTAGGGTGTCTGACCAAAGCCATGGCCCTAGGTGTTCCTGCGGAGCCAGGAAGGTGGGCCAGGTGCTGTGCTCACCAGAGGGCCAGAGTGTGCGGTACCTCCCGCCTGTCCCTATCCCTGCCCTGCAGGCTGAGGGCGCCAGGCTGCTGTCTGGCTACGGGCAGGGCCGGGCTGGGGTAGTTCTGCTTCCTGCCTCAGCGGTGCAGGCGGCCACCTCCCTCCCAAGACAGGCTGACCTTCCCCACCACGTAGAGCATGCTGGTGTCTGCGTCGTAGAAGGGAAACAGCACGCCCGAGGAGCCATCCAGGTCCTCCTCTGAGAGAGGCACGGAGAGGTTGTCCTGTAAGGGAAGGGAAGCCAGAAAGGCCTGTGGGTCGCTCCTGGGGAGGGTGGAGATGAGAATCCCTGTCAAGGGGCTCTGGATGTGTGTGTGTGTGTGTGTGTGTGTGTGTGTGTGTGTGTGTGTGTATGCGCGTGCACGCGCGCGTGAGAGAGAGAGAGAGAGAGAAAGAGAGAGAGGAAGGGAGACCACCCCTTTTCTTTTGCCTGCATTTTGCCTTTCACAGATCGCTTCTCACATGCCTGATCACACACCAGCCCTCCCCTGCTTGTTTTATGATTTGTTGTGAAATATGATGGAGATATAGAGAGAGAAAGTGATTTGTCTAGTCTTTGAAACTCTAGCCAAGTGATCCTTCCAATCAATACTGCTTGGCCTGGCCCTCACCCTCACCCCCCTCAGCTGCTCCTTCTGCCCACATGCCTTGGTGTTTCCTTCCAAGCCCTTGCTCCAGCTGTTTCCTCTGCCCAGAAGGTCATCTCCTTTCTCTCCCCCCAGCCCCTGCCCTGTCCTGGTCCCAGAAGTGGCCACCTCCCTCCACCCCCTACACCATGGCCACTGTCTCCTTGAACGAGAAGATGCACAAGGTCTGGGCTCGCCCCACCAGCTGCTGGCATCTCCCTGTTATTCATCCCTGGGTCCTTCACACCAGGCAGGCTGTGCTAAGTAAGTGCTTGAGAAATGAGCAAGGGAATGAATGAATGAATGAATGAATGAATGAATGAAGCCAGCACTCAGCTGAAGGGTGATGGTGAGGGGCAGGGTGCGGGCTCGCACAGGAGACTCACCTGGTCCCACACGGCCATCTGACGGTGGTTCCACCGGGATGTGCCTGTGGACAGCAGCTTCTTCAGGTTCCCCAGAAACAGCACTTTGTTGGCCCGGTGCCCCTTGTAGCTGGCTTCCTGGACAGTATGTACAGTCAGGGACTCCCGGGCAGCAAGCAGCTAGGGTCTCTGGCTTCCCTGCCTTTGCTTGTGCTGTGGCAGGACCTGGAATGCCTTCCTTGTTCACTCCAGCTCTGCTTAGAGAATCTTTCCAGAGGGACCACCTCCAGGAAGCCTTCCAGAGACCCCCCCACTCCCACCCCATCCACATTGAGTCTCTCCTGTTATTTTTGGTGAGAATTCTTTTTTTGAGCCAGGATAGAGGCAA
Source organism: Panthera pardus (assembly GCF_024362965.1). NCBI lineage: Eukaryota > Metazoa > Chordata > Mammalia > Carnivora > Felidae > Panthera > Panthera pardus. The sequence goes on from NW_026526766.1 coordinate 60,231,822, forward strand.
TCTTCTGCTCAGCTCCATGCTCTTTCTGAAAAATGACTGAGCACTCTATCACTGTATGCAAGGCATGGGGCTGGGCGGTCATCTGGATTATCTCATTTAGTCCTCCAAGAGGAAGGACTAATGGTCCATTGTTGTAGATAAGGAAACAGTGGCCCAGAGAATGGGAAGTGCTTGCCTAAGGTCACACAGTGGACAGACAGTCGTGTCATGCCTCTTGACAGAGCTAAGGCACATTGACAAGCTCTGGAGTTAGACCAGGGTCAAAGCTCAGCTTTCAGTGTGGGCACGTCACCTTACCTCTCTTCAGCCTCAGTTTTTTCATCTGAAGATTGGGGGTGACATCCACTACCTCCCAGCCGGGAGGACAGAAGCTATAGCACATGTGAAGGCTTGGCCAGAATGCTGATGGCATTACCGCCCTGTTCTCTGAAGCCTCCCCCAGCCCCTCACCACTCCTTGCTCCTCTGTCCCCAAGCCCGATCCCAACCCAGCACACACCTGGAGGACGGCCCCTGCCCGGGGGTCGAGAATCCGAATCTTGCGGTCTTTACAGGTGGTGGCCAGCAGGCTGCCACTGGGGTTGAAGGACATGGAAAGGATCACGTCTTGGTGGCAGCAAATTGTCCTCACGGGGTTATTGATTACAGACTCCGTTGTGTCCAGGTTCCAGACCATCACCTGTACGGCAATGAGCTGGCTCTGAGCACAGTGTTGCCCCGCCCCTGGCTCCCACAGTCGCAAGCCCGCCAGGCTGCAGTGAAACATGGTATCCCCAGGAGGGAAGACACAGATGGCAGTCTGGCCAAGAAGCCTTGGGTGGGAGGATGGATCTGCCGGCTGAAGCTGCCACGTGGCAAAAGGGGAAGCCGGGAGTCAGGCTGTCTGGTGGTGAAAAGAAAACACCATCTGCTTTGGAGCAACAAAACATCCATGGCTGGAGGACGGTAGGGGATGAGCTAGACCAGGGGGTTTCAAACAGTTATTAGTAGCAGTTTCCACCTCACACAGATAAACAGGACTGCCATGTTTAGCTGCATAGGTTGTGCACTGCACAGCTCCAGGGCAATCCATTCTCATAGCCCATGGTATGAATTGCACCCCCTGGAGCTGTGTGCAGAATAATGTGCACAATCATCGCAGCGCCCTGCACACTCACCCTACATAAACAGAAAAAAGAGCACTTCTGATCAGGAGGGAAGAGACCCTGGGGCGCCTGGGTGGCTCAGTCAGTTAACTGTCCGACTTCGGCTCAGGTCATGATCTCCGTGGTTCGTGGGTTTGAGCCCCGCATCAGGCACTGTGCTGACAGCTCAGGGCCTGGAGCCTGCTTCGGATTCTGTGTCTCCCTCTCTCTCTGCCCCTCCCCTGCTTGCTCTCTGTCTCTCTGTCTCAAAAATAAAAATAAACATTAAAAAATTTAAAGAAAACAAGAAGGGAAGAGGCCCTGCCAGCCACTCCTATCCCACCCTTTCTTCATCACAGAAGCCCCCGAAGTGCCTCTGTGAAGCCCCATGTCGTGAAGGGATGAGTTTAAAAGCCATGGCTATGGTCACACCAACTCCATTTGTGTACAGATAGAGAAACTGAGGCCTAGAGAAGACAAGGGACTTTCCCAGTTCATACTGCAAGGCAGAAACTTAGTTGGAATAGAATCTAGGGCTCCTATCCTGTGAATTTTCCCAATCCACAGGCCCACAGACTTCCAGCTTGGCCGTCAACAGGGCAATGGGAAGCTTCTCTGGCCAGGGCCCAGCCCAACCCATCCCCTCTGGGCAGATTAATGGGTTGAACAGTGTACTCCCCCCCCCGCCCCCAACCCCAAATTCAGGTCCACCTGGAGCCTCAGAATGTGACCTTATTAGGAAACAGGATCTTTGCAGATGTAATTAATTATGATAAGGTCATACCGGATTAGCATGGGCCCTACAACCAGTGACTGGTGTCATTATAAAAAGAGCAAAGGACACACAGAAACACAGAGAAGGCCATGTAAAGCTGGAGGCAGGCTGAAGTGATACAGCTCCAGGCCAAGGAATGTGTGGAGCCACCAGAAGTCCCAAGAGGCATGGGAGGATTCTTCCCTAAGATCTTAGGACAGAGCGTGGCCCTCCTGATGCCTTGATATCAGATTTTTGGTCTCCAGAACAATGTAAACATAAAGTTCTGTTGTCTTAAGCTGCCCAGTTTGGTCATTTGTTAGGGTGGCCCCAGAAACTGAGTGCATGGACCCACCTTGTAGTCATAGCCAGAGCTGAAGAGGATGTTGGCGGCTGTGGGGTGCCACTCCACCAGGCCCACCCTGCGGGCATGGCCCATCAGCTCCTTCCTGAAGACTGTGAGGTTCTTCGTCAGCAGCTGCGTGGGGATGTCCCAGATCTTAATCTTTCAGGGGAGACACAGCCGGTGGGGGAGTGTTGTTAGCGAGGGTCACCTTGGCACCCCAGCCACCCTAAGCCACAGAGCTGGCAGTGCCCAGCAGAAGGGCCAGAGGAGTGCTCTCTGTATCCATCTCTCACTCAGTGGAGGGGCAGGGAACCCTTAAAGGGACAGAGGCTTTGCCAAGGTCTTCCAGCCCAAACAGGGGCTGACATTGCCAGAGCTGAGCCCAGACCTCCAGATCTCCCTTTTGGTAATCCTTGCCATCCTAATGACCTGAGTTGTGGGGAGCTGGGTGGGCCATAGGCCTGACTCCCAGGCTGGATGTCAGAGCAAATCTGACTCCCAGCCTAGAATATCTCTCAGAGTACACTGGTCTACCCCTTCCTTGTCCCAAAGGCATAGGCTAGGAGGAAGGCTCAAATGCCAGGAGGAGGAGTTTGTGCTATATTGTCAGGGCACTAGGGAGCCAGTGCAGTCTCTGGGGCAGGATAGGGTAGGGAGAAGCTCTTTCCTTTGGAGTGCCCCCTTTGGATGGCCTGGAAGAGGAAAGATGAAGGGTCAGAAGGCCAGGCTGCAGGGGGGTCACAGCCTGTATTCCACAGTAAGGGCCTGGGAGGAGGGGCTGGGGCCTCCTTCCAGAGCAGTGTTGTTGAGGATGGAAGGCGCTTCCTTGGTAGAAAGTAAGCTCCCGGTTACGGAGGGGATGGCCAGTAACCTGATATTCTTTGTTGTCCTTTGGGATTCTCAGGCCCCTATGTGATTGTATGTCCCTTTTCCCTCAGAGATACCCAGGGTTTTCAGGTAGACTTTGTTTTTGATTCGACAAATATTTATTTCCTGGTCATCTGGATTTAAAACCAGGAAGGCAGCCCCATGAGGTGAGTGCCAGGGGCTCTAGACGATGAGTTGGGTGAATCCTATTACTGCACAGAACTGGCCCCTGCTGGAGGACGGACTTCGGGCAGACCTGTGTGGGAGGGGCAGAGACCACCCCCCAGACTCCTCAGAGCTACAGGGTCATCCCTGCCCCACAGGGTGGGGACAGGGAGGAGACAGCTGAACACTCTACATGGGAGGGCCTGAGGTTAGGCACTGCCACCCCTGATACTTGTGTGCACTCTTCCTGCCCCTGGGGGCATCTGGGAAGGAACTGGTGGCAGGAGATGAGAAGAGCTAGGAATTTCATGAAGATGTTGTAGGGAGTCTTCAAAGCAGGCCTGAAAAGGCAAGTATTTCAGGACTCAGAGTCAGAGTCAGGGGACAGAGTCAGATATTCAACATCCCACCATTGGAGGCAAAGCCAATTCTCACAGGGCCTGACTGCCCCTTCAGTGAAACCATCCTGGCAGATACTGTCCTTTACGCTCCTCGGCAACCCCTATATACGACTGGCACAAGTCTTCTGAGAATTTTCCACTTGCTTCTCCTGACGAACTGATCTGTTTCCTTTTAATCAGACAGTAAGGCTTCTACAATACATTCTATTTCCCTTTTTGCCTTGACTGCCAGGCAGCTCTGAGTTAAACCTGGAATTGTACACTTGCAACCCTTCAAAACCAACATTCTGAGTATTATTTCCTCACTTCCTCCATCTGTGGCTGCTGCCACTTAGGGAAGTGCATAGCTCAGTGAAAACATACTGGGCTCTAGAATCAAGCCTCAGCCTGAAGCCTTGCTCAGACTGTGTGACTTTGGACAAACTGCTTCACCTCTCAGATCCTCAGTTTCTCCATAAAAAAAAAAAAAAAAAAAGAAAAAATCCTACCTCGTGGGGCTGCCAGGAAGACAGATTTAAATGGTAACGTGTAGTTGAGAGTCAGGAACACAATGGGCACAAAATAAACTGTCACTGTGCCCTTTATCCTTATTTTAATCATCTGATCATATCTGTGTCTTTTGTTTTAAGCCATACTCACGGCATTTTTGAAGTGGGAACAGAAGAAATTATAAATAAGTAACACTGAACATTGTGGGTAGCAGGGATTATCACCCTGATCCAGAACAGGGGCTCAAAAAAGTTGGTGGGGCTAAAGCTTTTGGGAAAGTTGTGGTGCCCATATTCATCTAAGGATCCCACTCTTATCCTTTTAAAGCTCCCCTCCCCACTGTCTGTGAGATTAAGTGTCACAATATTTTCTGACCGCAATAAAAAATGCTCCTTAAAGCATTTTATAGTTCCCCCCAAAGATGGGCTTTTCCACTGGAATAGGAGTCTCTTTGGATCTTCATTAGCTGCTTGGGGGCTATTATGTCCATTCTATAAGTGGGGGGAACTAAGTCCCAGATAGGAGGCCTAAAGGTGTGGTGCTCCAAGTCCCAGAGCCCAGAACTTCTCCCACTCAATCTCACTAAGCCCCTCCCCACACAGTGACCTCACCTCATGAAGGATCAGCGGGTCAGGAGCATCAGAGCCAAGTACAGACACTATTCCATCTCCCTGTGCCCCAATCCCACTCATTTCGGGAAAGGGAACCGCCTTATGTGCTGATACTCACTGTGGTATCTTCAGAACAGGAGGCGATCTCAAAATCATTAAAAGGATTCCACTTGATGTCTAAGACGTTCCCTTTGTGCCCGCAGACCTTTGGGTAGTGGGGGTCCAGCTTTCCTGTCTGCAAAACAGTGCCCAGGAGTGTTGGAGAGAAGAGGGGACTAATTCCACTTAAGCATCTGGTCAGTCGGGCAGTCAGCAATCACTGAGTAGACCGGAAAATGTAAGGGACAGAACGGAGTGTGAATCTAGGCCCTACCACTATTCTCTGTGTGATGCTGGGGGAGTCACATCACTTGTCTGAGCTTCGGCGCCGTCCTCAGTAGGTTCATAAGGTTCATGTTGAGTATCATAGATGAGGTGTGGAAAGGGTCTAGCACAGTGCCTAGCACGTAGTAGGTGTTCAGTAAAAGGATATTTCCCTTCACACACTGCTGATGGGAATGAAAAAATGGGGCAGCCACTTTGGAAAACAGTCCGGCAGTTCCTTAAAGGGTTAGACATAGAGTTACCACGTGACCTAGCGATTCCACTCCTAGGTATATCCCCATGAAAAATGAAAACACAAGCCTACGAAGAACCTGAACACTGATGTTTGTAGCAGCATTATTCATAATAGCCAAAAGGTGGAAACAACCCAAATGTCAATCAATGGATGAATGGCTATGCAAAATGTAGTATATCATACAATGGAGTATTACTTCAGCCAAAGAGGGAATGTAGAACTGACACACACTGAAACATGGATGAACCCTGGAAACATGCTGAGGGAAAGAAGTCAGACGTAAAAAGTCACACGTTGCATGATTCCGCATAAATGATGGACCAGATGTGGTTTCATCGTTAGAGCACATTGATACATCTTCTGGTACCCAGTATTCAGAACCCTGAAAAATCCAGAGCAGGTAAATCCATAGAGACTGAGAGCAGATTAGTGGTTGCCCAGGACCCGGGGCGGGGGTGGGGGGTGGGGGGGTGGGGGGAGGGGGGCAATAAGGAGTAACTGCTAATGGGTGTGGAGTTTCTTTGTGAGGTGATGAAATTGTTATGAAATCAGACAGTGGTGATGTTTGCACAACCATGTGACTACCTTACAACCCCACTGAATCATACATCTTATTTTTTATTTTTTTAAATTTGTATTTTATTATTGATACTTCGATTTCCTATTCATTTATTTATTTGTTTATTTATTTATTGAGAGAGAGAGAGAGAATGCACGAGTGGGGGAGAGGAGCAGAGGGAGAGAGAGAGAGAATCTTAAGCAGGCTCTGTGCTCAGAGAGCCTGATGCAGGGCTCAATCCTATGACCCTGGGATCCTGACCTGAGCCAAAATCAAGAGTCCAACGCCCAACAAATGAGCCACTGAGGTGCTCCTGAATTGTATACTTTATTTTATTAAAAAATTTTTTTAAATGTTTATTTATTTTTGAGAGAGAGAGAGAGAGCACAAGCTGGGCAGGGGCAGGGGCAGAGAGAGAGAGAGAAAGGGACAGAGGATCTGAAGCAGGCTCTGTGCTGACAGGGACTCGAACTCATGAACCGTGAGATCATGACCTGAGCCGAAATCAGATGCTTAACTGACTGAGCCACCCAGGTGCCCCTGAACTGTACATTTTAAAGTGGTGAGGGATGCCTGGGTGGCTTGGTCAATTGAGCATCTGACTCTTGGTTACAGCTCAGGTCATGATCTCACAGTTTGTGAGACTGAACACTGAGCCCCGTGTTGGGCTCTGTGCTGACAGCGTGGAGCCTGTTTGGGATTCTCGCTCTCCCTTTCTCTCTGGCCCTTTCCTGCTTGTGCACACACAGGTGCGCGCTCTCTCTCAAAATAAATAAATAAACTTTAAAAAAAAGGTGAATTTTATGGAATGTGAATTATACTTCAATTAAAAAGAAAAAAAAAAGAGCATTTTCTTCCCTTTCCACTTTGCCTGCTGAGAATCGCTGTCTGGGCACTAGGGGGACACAGGTCCCAAGCTGAGACTTCTTGACCCGCACACGGACCTGGGTTTCCTGGGCCATGGCACAAGCGTGTCGGTTCAGTTACAGAAACCTGGGGCTGGCAGCGACCGGCACACTCATGTCACACATCATATATGTCACACATCACATCGCACAGCTCGGCAGAACAGGCCCCAGGCCCTCTGCCTGCCAAAGCAGGCTTCGTCCACATCCACCATCCAACTTCAGATGCCGAAACACCACCCCCGCCCCCACCAGAATGCTCTGCAGTCCAGTTTTCCGTTCCCGAGGTAGAGACAGCTGAGAAGAAAAATGGCCTACATCCATTCATTCAGCAAATCTACATGACATATGTAGGGACAGGCCCCATGCGAGGGGCTGGGGAGCACAGGATGTACTATTTGACCCCGCAGGATCAATGCTCTCAGGATCTTTACAAAAGGTCTTTCAAGAACAGAGTGGGCTCAAGGAACACCCACCGCCTCTCCTAACCTCACCTCCCCAACTCTGTAGAAACCACTGAGACCCTGCCTCGTTGAGATCCAGCAAAGATGCAGAAGCATCTCGGACCTGGCTTAATAAGACTGCAGCTGCTATGGGAAAAGACACAGGGCTTCTGGGTCACTCTGGCAAACTAGCGAACACAGACGCTGAGACCCTGGCTCATGGAGGCTTTATGCATGCATCTTAGTAGTTCTGCAAACAGAGGTAGTGGTCCTGGGCTCCCCTTCAGACATACTCTGCCCAGTTCAGCTCTTACCTCTCGGGAAAGGGTATTAGACACCTCGCCCTTGACTGGATCCCATACTGGAGGGGGAACTCTATACAGGACATTATTTGATAAATTGGAACATGAAAGGTAGACTAAAGTATTGTTACAATATTAAACTTTGTGAAGTTGATAACGTGATATGGTTATATAAGAGAACATTCGTACTTTTAGGAAACACTCAAGTATTTAGGGGTAAAGGTCAAAGGTATAGGTAATGTATCCTCGAATGGTTAGGAAAAGAAAATTATACCCTCATATATACATTCAGACAGAGAAAAGCAAAGAACTTGGACATGTGTCATTTGTTAGTGATGTGTGAGTTCCATTTGGGCTTCTCAACAAGAAGAGGGGTGCACGCCCCCTGCTCCTGGGGCCAGTGTCCTGGAGGGAGAAAGTGTCCCTACGGGCCCTGCCCAGGTCTTGACAGGACCACCGCTCCGGCCAGCGACCTCTTGCCTTGCCTCCAGGCCATTCTGCCCGCTGTTGTCGGTGAGCTTTCAAAAATTAAAATCTGATCGTGTCCTGCACCTGCTCAAATTTTGCAAGCCCTTTTTTCCTCATGTGTAAAATGTGAATAATAATAATCTCTTCCTTACAGGGCTGTTATGAGGGTAAAATGAAATATTGTGCATGAAAAGCTGAACAGTGGTGCCCTAGAGTAAGTGCTTAAAAAAGAGGAGCTGTTATTATGTGTATACATGTGTGTATGCATACCCACGTGTGTATAAAAAATGAGGGAAAAAAGACTGGAAGGAAAGGCACCAAAATGTTATTCATGGTTATTTGTAGACAGTGGGATAAATGGTAGTTTTATCGTCTGTGTTTCTTTTTTTAAATTTTTGCAAACTTTCTATAAAACAGTGTGGATTTTGCAATAAACAAAAGACATTTGTTAACACAAAACTCTAAACTTTCTGAAAAGATGGGTCCTTCCAGGATCGGCCAAAAATGTGTTATAAAACTGCAAATCTTTTTTTTTTTTAAGTTTATTTATTTATTTTGAGAGAGAAAGATCGAGAAGCAGGTGAAGGGCAGAGAGAGAGGGAGATAGAATTCCAAGCAGGATCAGTGCTGTTAAGGGAGAAGCCCAATGTGGGGCTCAAACTCACAAATCATGAGATCACCACGTGAGCTGAGATCAAGAGTCAGACGCTCAGCCGACTGAGCCACCCAGGCACCCCTAAAACTGCAGATCTTGAAGGGCTCTCAGAGACCAGGACCGGTAAAAACACTTCGAACTCTCTTACCTGCCCCCATGGCAGGCATCATTAATGGATTACAGCTCTCTCGCTGGCCCCAAACTGGAGGGACTTGCTCAGGGTCACAGAGAATGTGGAGGGCAGAGTGGGGCTGCAGCCCAGGGCTCTGGCTCCCAGGTGTATCTGTGCTGTACTTGCTGTGCTTGAGGGCTCTCAGCCCTCTTTGAGTCGGTGTCCTGCCCCACTTGTGCACACAGCCTTTCCTTCTCTTAGCTCATTTCCTGGGTCAAAGGGCATGAACAGTGCTGGGTCTTTCGTTATGGCACACCCAGTTGCTCTCTGGCCCAGAGCCCTGCCACAATTTTGTCCTGAAGGTTTCTGGGAAGAGCTGATTGTCAGGCTGGCCTTGGCTGACAGGAGGCAAGCTGCCCAGGAGCTCCATTCAGACCACTGTGGAGGCTCAGCTGAGCCTCAGACTCAGGAGGTGCTTGGGGGGCCAGGCATGGCTCAGATGGGGCAGCGCTCCTCCCAGGCCTCCCAAAGCAGAGACCCCAGCCCCAGACAACTTCTCTTCCTTCTCAGAGAACAAGGGGTGGCTTGTTCTCCCCTGGGGCCAGCAGGTTGCTCTGCCTAACAGGGTTTTATGCTGAGGTCTGACATTAATGGACATTATTAGCCAGCCTGATGGGCTATTGACCGAGCTGCTAAAAGCCCTGTCATGACAGGGACATTTAGAATCAGGAGGCCACTTCTGCCTTTCAGTCCACTAGTCCAGCAGTCAGCCAGGGCCAGGCCTCTGATTTATGGGGGACGCAGCTCTAAATCAGGGGAGGTACACTCGCCCTCCTCGCAGACTGCAGGGAACCCTGGCTTGGGTGCAGAAGCTGGGTGCTCAGCCCGGAGAGATGCCACTTCCAAGTCTCGGTGGGGCGGCCCTGAGTGGATGGAACTGTGGGACCCGGAAGGCTGAGCTGGGCAGGTAGAGGACACTCTGGGGCAGGCAGACCTCAGCTGCTGGGATGGGACAGCGGTGCGGCCGTCCCCACAACGCCCAGCACTCAACAGGGTGCGGCCATTCCCACAACAGTGTCACGACCTCCAGGAACCCTTCCAACAGCCCAGGGTGGACATGGGAGGCAGGGGTGGTAGGCACGAGTAGAGGTGGAGGTAGGCTGCATAGTGTAGAAGAGGTTAGGCAGGCACGCTGACTCAGGCTTCCTGGGTTTGAGTCCCTGCTACGGCACTTAACAACCGTGTGACCCTGGGCAAGAGACCTCAGCTGTCTATGCCTCAGTTTCCTCATCTACAAAATGGCAACAGTAGTAGGACTTCCCAGGGTGCGAGTGATTACATGAGCTCATACAAGTAAAGCACTTCAAGACAGTGCCTGGTACATGGTAGGCTCTCAGTAAATTCACCAGCGTAAGTTTGTCAGAGCTAATCACAGTGACCCAGTTTTACTGTCACTCAAAATGTTTCAGGGGCCCAAGGATGCGCTCAGTGTGAGTCCCAACTGTTCCACAGGGGACTCCCTTCTCTCCCTGCACAACTGATGGGTGACTGAGTCAGGGTGCCCTCAGTGAATAAAGTGATGCCTAGATCGTATTCCAACGAGTAAACTTGAACGAGCACATTCCCACACCTGTAAGGAATAGGTTTGTAAATGTTGTTCTTTAGAAACCATAATTTAGGGGGCCATTTATGTGCCAGGCCCATGCTTCATGCTTCGCTCACATTTGATTTAGCTCCCAACCACCCCGGGGAGAATCGCCATTTAAGGTGCAGCAGTCGGGGAGCAGAGAGGTTGACAGTCATGTGCTAAGGGCCACGGAGCCAGTCTGCAGCAGAGCCCTGAGAACTGGGAGTCTTTCCTCTCGCTCCCTGCTCTGCCGTTTGCTCCCCTCTCCCTGTAGTTATCATTGGCATTGTGCACGACTCTCACTGAGGACCTCCCTGGAACTGGAAGAGACTTTCAAAAACAAAACAAAACAAACAAAACAGGAAGCAACATGCCATACTAGCCCACCCCCTACATTTCTAGAAAAAGAATCTGAGTGTGGAGGGAACAAATGTGTTCCACAGAAGGTTGGAGGTTCAACATGTTGGTTGGGACAGAGACAGAAGCCTGATGAGGAAGGCAGGATTCGTCTGCAGGCAATGGGGAGCTCTGGGAGGGGACCGAGCAGGGGAGTGACAGGGTCAGACACAAGCTTGAGAATCAGTGGGGCCTCTACTGGCACAGCAGCGAGGTGCCCCTCCCCTTCTCCCGGGCACCACAGTGTCAGTCTGACTCCTCTGATCTGGTCCACTCCCAGGGCCCATCCCCAAGGTTCTGCCTGCCCTTGTTTTCAGTTCTCCCCACCTACCACACCTCATGGCAAAGTCCACCCTGCACACCCCCAGGGGTGGCTTTGATGCAGGCCAGGCCCCAGGCTCAGGAGCCCAACCTGGCCTGTCCCCAGGCTCTGGGCAGGCCTGTCTCCACACCTTCCTGTTCCCTGAGCACAGCCCTTGTTGCCCAGGCTGCCAGAGTCTCTCTCCAAACAGTCTTGCCCTGGGTCACAGTGAGAGGAAGGAGCTGCCTGCAGAATCACCCAGTACCTGGGGCTGCCTAGTCCATCTGAGAATACATTCTAGGACGCTGTGGCGAGGTCAGGCACCTTCCGATACTTATGCTCCTGTATACACTCCATTAAATAATTAGCTAGTTTGTACCTCTGTTCCTTCTCACGGCTCTAGTTTACTGACACCTTTCTGTGCCTGGCTGGGATGTCATCCCTGGTATCTGACCAGCAGCCCATATAAACCAGAGCCCAAGCTGAGAAGCAGCACATAGACGAATTAAGCAAGAACAGGGCCCTGTGGCCACATCCAGGTCTGGGCCACATTCCAGTCCTACCCTTAGGGTTCAGGGTCCTTGGGGAAGTCATCTCCCTGAGCCTCGGCATCCTCATCTGTACAATGGGGCAATACGTCCTACAGAAGGAGTTAAGGAAGGGATCGGCATAAGCACCGTCCTTGGTCACCACGTGAAAAAGGGCCCTACAGGCCTGTCTGTCTGGAAGTGCTGCGTCAAAGGCCCAGCATGCGTGTCTTCTCCCACTCTCCTCTGGTCCTACTCGAGCAGGCTGCCTGTGGTTACCTAAGAAAATATCAACCGGATGCAATGCGTGGATCTTTCTGGACCCCGATTCAAAGGAACCAAACGCAAAGAGGCACTTATAAGACAATCAGGGACGTAGCCACATGCACTGGGAATAAGGTGACACAGAAGATACTGTCAATGCTGCAAATCCTGGCACTGCAGTTATGTCAAAAAATGTCTCTAGGTTTTAGAATTGCATGCTGAAACTTATAGGGGTAAAACGACAAAATGTCCAGGATTTGGTTTAAAATACCTCAGGGGGAAAAAAAAAACATGGACGAAGCAAGATGAGCAAAGTCTTTAAAATTCTAGAATCTGGGTAAGAAGAGTCATACTATTGTTTTTATCTACTCTTGTGTTTGAAATTCTTTCATAATTACAAAAAGAACTAGATTAGAGACTAGCGACTGAAAATGTAGTTTGTAAACCAGCAGCGTCAGCATCACCTGCGAGTATGGATGTCAGAATTGATGCATAAAAATACAGGATACCCAGGGATATTTAAATTTCAGATAAATGACAAAAAAGTTTTCAGTATAAGTATGCTCTGTGCAATATTTCATTTGTACTAAAAAATACCTTGGCAGTTTCTTAAAATCCAAAAAAGTAAAGCTACTTGAGGACCTAGCGACTACACTCGTGGGCATTTATCCAGAGAAACAGAGACTTATCTTCATACAGAAATCTATATATGCCTAAAGCCCCAAATTGGAAACAATCTCGGTGGCTTTCAATGGGTGTCTGGTTAAACAAATGGCGAGCACCCACACCACAGAATATTACTCAGCAATGGAAAAGAGTGAGTAATTGATCCATGCAACAACCTGGATGGATTTCCAGGAAATTACTCTGGAGTGACCAAAGCTAAGCCCAAAAGGTTACATACTGTATGGTTCCATCTATGTGACATTCTTAAAATGGCCCAAGGATACAGAAAACATGAATAGACACTTCTCTAAAGAAGACATCCGGATGGCCAACAGGCACATGAAAAGATGCTCTACGTCACTCCTCATCAGGGAAATACAAATCAAAACCACACTCAGACATCAACTCACGCCAGTCAGAGTGGCCAAAATGAACAAATCAGGAGACTATAGATGCTGAAGAGGATGTGGAGAAACGGGAACCCTCTTGCACTGTTGGTGGGAATGCAAACTGGTGCAGCCACCCTGGAAAACAGTGTGGAGGTTTCTCAGGAAATTAAAAATAGACCTACCCTATGACCCGGCAATAGCACTGCTAGGAATTTATCCAAGGGATACAGGAGTACTGATGCATAGGGGCACCTGTACCCCAATGTTTATAGCGGCACTCTCAACAATAGCCAAATTATGGAAAGAGCCTAAAATGTCCATCAACTGATGAATGGATAAAGAAATTGTGGTTTATATACACAATGGAATACTACTTGGCAATGAGAAAGAGTGAAATACGGCCTTTTGTAGCAACGTGGATGGAACTGGAGAGTGTTATGCTAAGTGAAATAAGTCAGGCAGAGAAAGACAGATACCATATGTTTTCACTCTTATGTGGATCCTGAGAAATTTAACACAAGACCATGGGGGAGGGGAAGGAAGAAAAAAAAAAAGAGAGGGAGGGAGCCAAACCATAAGAGACTTAAAAACTGAGAACAAACTGAGGGTTGATGGGGGTGGGAGGGAGGGGAGGGTGGGTGATGGGCATTGAGGAGGGCACCTGTTGGGATGAGCACTGGGTGTTGTATGGAAACCAATTTGAGAATAAATTTCATATTATAAATACATACATACATACATACATACATACATACATACATACATAAAATGGCCCAAGGATAGAAACAGAGAACATGAGCTTCTGATTTCGGCTCAGGCTATGATCTCATCATTTGTGAGTTCGAGCCCTGCGTCGGGCTCTGTGCTGACAGCTTGGAGCCTGGACCCTACTTTGGATTCTGTGTCTCCCTCTCTTCTCTGCCCCTCGCCTGCTCACACTCTTTCTCTCTCAAAAATAAATAAACATTAAAAAAAAAAAGAAATCAGAGAACAGATTAGTGGTTGTCAGGGGTTATAGAGAGAGTGGGGGTGGAGGGAAGTGGCTAGAGCAACAGTAGGGATCTTTGTGGTGGTGGCAATGTTCTGTATCTAGACTGTACCTATGTCAATATCTTGGTTTTGATATTGTACTCTAGTCTTGCAAGATGTTACCTTCGGGGGAAACTGGGTAAAGGGTTCACAGAATCTCTATGTTATTCTTAAAACTGCATGTGGAATCTACAATGATCTCAAAACAAAAAAGTTTAATCAAAAAGGAAAAAAATAAGCAAAAAAAAGTTATTCGGTGTTTATTTGAAATTCAAGTTTTGGGGCCCCTGGGTGGCTCAGTCAGTTAAGCAGCTGACTCTTGATTTCAGCTCAGGTCATGAGATCGAGGCCTGTGTGGGGTTCTGCACTGGGCACATAGCCTGCTTGAGATTCTCTCTCTCCCTCTCCCTCTGCCCCTCCCCCACTCATGCAAGGGTGCACACACGCGCTCGCTCTTTCTCCCTCTCTCTCTCTCTCTCTAAAAAAAGAAAGAGAGAGAGAGATTCAAGTTTAACTGGGCATTCTGTGTTTTATCTGGCAACTCTGGAGCTTGTTGGAACGCAAATTCCCCAGCCCCACTTCTGACCCGTGGAATCAGAGTCTGTGTTGTGACACTCAGGTGTGAGCTCTGATTAGTGGCTTCCACCTCCTGTTGTGCTTGGATTCCTAAGAGTCTGTGATAAAAGCAATTAACATGTGTCCTTGGGCTATTTACGATATTTCAAAAAGGCCAAAAGGAATCACACATTTTACCCAGGATCAGGCTGTACAGGACAAGTGGGTTTCAACTTTCCAGTGGCTTCTCACTGGACTCAGAATAGGCAGACTCCTGCCCTGGTCCCCAAGGCCTTCACAGTCCTGACGCTGCTCCCCTCTCTGACCTTACCTCCCATTGCTCTTGCCCCTGTGACACTGTACCAGTTTGTGTCTCAAACACACCAAAGCCAGAGCCCACACCAAACCCATTTCCACCCCAGGGCCTTTGCACTTGCTATTCACTCTGCCTGAATACCCCACTTCTAGAGTTTCATGTGGCTCTCTGCTCAAATGTTGCCTCTCCAGAAAGACCTTCTCTGATCATCCTATCTTTCTAAACCAGGTCCACCCTCCCCACCCAGGTAACACTCCAACACATCATACCAACTTATTTTCTTAAATCAGTTGTTAGTACCTACTTATACTCAGTAGTTCACTGAGTTAGAAATTTAGTTCTGGGGGTGTGTGGCTCAGTTAGTTAAGCATCTGACTCTTGATTTTGGCTCAGGTCATGATCTCATGGTTTGTGGGTTTGAGTCCCATGTCGGGCTCTGTGATGACAAGTGCGGAGCCTGCTGGGGATTCTTTCTCTTTGGGGATTCTCTCTCTCTGCCCCTCCCCCACTAGCGTGCTCACCCTCTCTGTCTCTGTCTCTCTCAAAAATAAATAAATAAAACATTAAAAAAAGAAACAGACATTTCTGAAAAAGACCGAGCAATAAAAATCTGAAAAACACATTAATATAGAGTCTGTTTAGTGGGTAGAATCTTAAAAAAAAAAACGTTTTTCAATGTTTATTTATTTTTGAGAGACAGAGAGAGACAGAGTGTGAGTGGGGAAGGGGCATAGAGAGAGGGAGACACAGAGTCCAAAGCAGGCTCCAGGCTCTGAGCTGTCAGCACAGAGGCTGACATGGGGCTTGAACTCACAAGCCACAAGATCATGACCTGAGTGGGAGTTGGATGCTTAACCAACTGAGCCACCCAGGTGCCCCTGGATAGAGCCTTTTAAAAGCACCCAGAGCTTGAGAAAAACAAGTGGTTAAATGGGTCATCCCTAGGAGACCTTTGAGCTCTGACCTTTAAGTCTTTCCATAAATCCCATTTTATACTTGTCCCTCCCCAGCATGAAAAATTTCAGCTCTAGAATACAGTTCACACTTCTCATCCTGGCATTCAAGGCCCTTCTAATCTGGCCCCATCCACGTCCCCAGGGTACTTCCCTTCCTCCCCTTCAACACAGACTGTTCATTTGTTCTGGCCAGACTGTTCTCTGCATTATCATCTGGTCATTCCATGTACAGTCCCACCTCTGTGCCTTTGCTGATGCCATTCCTTTTGCCAATGACACCCTCCCTATGTATTTAGATGAACAATCATGGGGTAATTTGTTCAATCAATGAAAATTTATGAGCACCAACTGCATGCCCAACATGTGATATTTAGGTCAACACAGTAGCCATTCTCCGCTCCCCCCATTCCAAGTGCATTAGGAGGTACTAGCAGAAGAACACAAATAACTCTAATTCAAAGTAATCAGGGTGTGGTATCCTAAGAAAGGAATATGCTGCAGACTATATCCAAAAAAGAAGAATGCCTTGGAGATTTGGGAGAGGGAGAAAGACAGGCCATTCATGAACATGATATACATTTCCATTTATTTAGGTGATCTTTAATACTAGTTTTTCAATAATGCTCTGTATTTTCCTCCTTTTGTTTGTTCATTCCTATATATCCAAACTTCTTTTATTGCACTGCAAATGTTTACATATTGTAAGTGTTCTTAGTATATAAAAATGCAATTCATTTTGTATTTTGTATTTTTTTGTATCCAGCCACCTTCCAAAAACCCTTATTATTTTTCTAATAATTTGACCATATATTCTTTTGGGTTTCTATGTAGGCAATCATACCTATAAAGAAGAGTGATTTTATGTCTTCCATTTCAATCCTTCTACCTTAACTTATTTTTTAGCTTTACTGTGCAGGCCAGGACCTTTAACTCACTACTGATTTTAAAGGGATGTTTCTAACATTCCATCTTTATGAATGTTTGCATCATATTAACAAAGAGATCAAATATCACTGATATCACCAATAATGGGACAAACTGACAACATGTGTCACAAGACATATGAACTGAGGATTCAACACCATTTGTTTAAAATTCTTACCCAAAATGTATGATATAAATCTAATCATGAGAAAACAATTTCAAAAATCCAAATTTTAAAATGTTCTACAAAATAGCTGTCCTTTACCTGCTTAAAAATGTTAGTATCATGAAACGAAGTAGACTAAGACACATGACAACAAAATACAATGAATCGTCCTGAGTTGGCGGACCAGACCCCAACTGGTCCAGACATAAAATTTCTATATATACACATATGGAGAGAAAGATATAAAAGAGATAAAAAGTAACCCTGGCAGAATGTTAGCAATGGGTGAATCTAAATAAAAGGTTTTTAAAAATCCTGTTTATGTTAGTGAAATGCTCTTTTCCTGATTTGCTAAGAATTTATATCATGAATGGGTACTGAGCTTTATCAAATGATTTTTCTGCATTTATGGAGATGACTGTATGGCTTTCTCCCTTCATTTGTTAATGTAATGATTTACATTTCTAGATTTATTACTATTAAACTGTCCTTAGTTTCTGGAATAAATCCAGCTTGGTTAGAATGCATCCTTTTGTAAATTCACTGCTGGATTTTGTTTGCTAGCCATTCTGCATACATCTTGAGTGAGACTGCGCTGTCATTTTCCTTTCTTGTTTTCTCCTTATCTGGTTTTGGAATCAAAGTTACATTGGCTCATAGAACAAGGAGGGGAGAAGTTCCTCTTTTTCTTCTCTCTAGAAGTGTTTGCAAAATATTGGAATAATCAGTTCCTTGGAAGTTATATAGAAACTGCCCGTAAAACCACATGGACATCGTATCATCCTTATGTATGTGTTTGTATAAAATATAGCATATAAAAAAAGGCATGAAATCCAAGTGTTCAGCTTAATGAATTGCTGGAAAATAAATTACCCATACATCTGCCATCTTCTCAGGTTAAGACATGAACTATCACCACACAAAGAAGACGCCCCCCTTCCATGGATATTCTCCAATCATAACTACTCCCCTCCCTCAGGGAGTGACAATCGTCCTGGATTTCATGACAGTCCTTTGCTTGCTCTTCCTTAAAATTGTTCTACTTACTAATACATCCCTTCAGGTAGAATTTAATTTAGTCTGTATCTATCTTTAGGTAAAGACAGCGAGATCGCTTGTAATTTGTTTGGTTTCTTTTCCTCAAAATTGTCATTAAGATTCATCCATGTTGTGGTACGTATGTATGTATACTTTGTTCCTTTTCATGACTGTGCAGATTCCATATTATGGAGATATTATCATTTATTTATTCAATTCTTGGACATTTGAGTTTTTGCAGTTTTGTGATAATATTAACAACACTCCTATGCACATTCTTGTATTTGTGTCCTGATGCACGTAAACACATTGCATGGGATATACCAAGGAGTGGAATCTCTGGGTCAGAACGTATGTGTATTTTCCTCTTTACTAGAAGCTGTCATGTTTTGCTTCAAAACACATGTGACAAAAAACCAAAAAAACACACCAAAAAACCCCCAAAAAACCACGTGTGACAGTTAACACTGTCACCAGAAGTGTCTGAGAGTTTACACTGTTCCATGTCCTTGCCACAACTTCCTATTGTTAGATTTTTACATCTTTGCCAATTCTGTGGTTGTGTGGTATCTCATTGTGGTCTCCTGGTGAGATACTAGTGAATGGGAGTTGAAAATGTATCGTTTGATGTTGATTTCTAATTCAATTCCGCTGGGATCAGAAAACCTGGTCTATGAGATTCCATTTTGTATTTATGACTTTAATTTCTGAAGTCCTTTGTGGGGGGGTCTAAGTCTGTAGTTTGTTGTCTCAGCTGACTCTCCCTCGTGGTGGCTCACATGCTTGGTGATCTCAGATTACAAATTTCCCTGATCTGACTCTGTAGGAGTCCTGTCCACATCGGGGATGCCTTCCTCTGGAGAAACTTCCTATCTGCCTCTGCTGTGAGCCAGAGGCACTACCAACCGGGATCTCTCTAGCTCTTTTGCAGGTTCAGCCTTAAGAAGATTCAGGCTCGGTTTCCTGACAAGGTCTGCTATTAAGTTAAGCTATACAAAATTCCCACTTCTGGGTTAAAAAACTATTAAGTATCAGCAATTGCATATGGTCTAACCTATACTGTTAACATGTGCCGGCAGGATAAGCTTGTTCTTTCTGTTTGCTTACTGCTTACCTCTCCCAGTTAGATTTTTTGGCTCAAGATTTGTTTCTTTTTGCTGGGGAGGGGAAGTGGCCTTGGAGATTTCCCCAACATCTTGTGAGCCCAGCAATGCATCACAAATTACATTTTATTCAGGAGTGAATCATTTCGCAGTGAGGGAGTAGTCCTAGGAGTAGCTAGAAGCTAGCTAGGTAGCTTCAGCTAGAAGCTGAAATCCCAGGATAGGTATTTTTTTTCTTAATGAGGAAACCAAAGCTCAAGGAAGTGAAACGACTCAAGGTCACATGGCTGGTAATAAGCAGGGTTAGGATTCGAATCCACATAAGAGACCAGAACCCAGGCTCTTTCTACTTCCCCTCTGTCTGTACAGCCTCCAGAGGGCTGCTGGGACCTGGGGCTTAGCAGGCAGCCTTACCTGGTTCAAGGGAATGACGAGGAAGGCTCCCCCACCAGCGCACTCGGTCACGACTGCAATGAAACGGGGGTTCACGGCGCAGAAGTGATTGTCGTGGACGCTGTGGGTGATGGGCACCGAGTCGTAGCAATTCTCCTTGCTGGCTGGTTTGCCAAAGACGTGGCGGAACTTGGAGCTCCGGTACTGGGGATGCCATGACATCTGCGGGAGACAAACAGGACAAAAGGGGCATGAGGCTCGCTGCCCTGATGGTGGGACACTCAGGGAGCTCACCTTCAGAGGGCACGACCAGCACAGTGGTCAGTTCTAGGTGGACAATGTGCTATGAAGGGCAACCAAACGAACAGACTGTTATTGTGGCTACTTCTGTGGATCTGGTGAGACGGTGTATGGTTATTGCTGGCCTGTTTGCTTGTCATTTCTTCAAGCGTAAGAACAAAAGGCAGAAACGCAAGAGACAGAACTCACCACCTTCCCCCCCTCTCCACCATCTCAGCAGGCACCCCAGCCGTGCCACGCCACTCAGCCCAGCTAAGTGGGTCACACTGTGTCCTCTGGAGCCAGCCTGCCTGGGCTCCAATCCCAGCTCTGCCACTTACCAGCTGGGCGGGCAAGTGACTTAAGTCTGAGTTCTCAGTTTCCTCATCTGTAAAATGGGGATAACAAAATCATCTGTCTCATAGACTTGTCATGAGGACTAAATTACATGATACATTAAGGTCCCTTGATCTACAGTAGTAATTACTCCCAATATTATCATCCAGGCATCCTGAACTTCTCCAGATCCTCATCCAGACCTGTATTTGTTCACTCTGTCTACTGAGCACCACTGGACGACTGGGCCCCGTGCCTGGCACTGGGGATTGGAGAGAATAAGCATGAGCCCATCCTTACAGGAGTGAAGAATCCTGTGAGCGAGGCCCCTACAGGAGTCCGGGCCACTGGGACCCAGTGTACTCTAGGTAATAATGGAGATTTGTACACGGCAGTCAGGGAAGGCTTCCCAGGGGAAGTGACATGTGAGCTGTGATTTGAAGGATGAGGAAGAGTTGGCTATGTTGACAGGACAGTGGTAAGGTGGGGGGAAGATATCCCCGGCAGATGGAACAGCCTAAGCAAAGGCCCAGAGACAGAAGCAAACATGGAATGTTTGGGAAACTACATGTGGTTTAGTAAGATTAGCAAGGTGATGTTAAACACACACACACACACACACACACACACGTAAACTGGATGATGTGAGTGACGAGAACACAGCTAGAGGGGTGAGCAGGGCTAGATCATGAATGGCAGAAGAGGGTCTCGGCCTCATCAGTGGCCAAACACATGACACAACGTGGCCTCTCAGCCCTGCTGCTGCCCAGGTCAAGCCCCTGACCCCAGTCTCTGACCCCACTGGGCCTTCTTGTCCATGTTCCTCATCTAGACCAGAGAGATCCTTCTGGACCAAGCCTGGATATATTCCTCGCCACCCTCCTGAGGTCACCCTTGGATGCTCCCGATTTACTGCCGCCCTGCAGGAGCAAGGCCAAACCCAGCCTAACATTTAAGGCCTTCTGGTGAGGTCCTGCCCCATATTCCGAGATTCAACTTTCCTTGCTCATCTTCTAAAGGGTACTTTCCAGATAAAGAACCCCCAGCTTCCCTGAACCTGCTTTTGCATTTCCAGTCCTCTGGACCCTCCCCCTTGCTTTCCTTTCTGCTTGGCCTGCCCTTCCCCACCCCGTATCCCCTGTATCCATCTCCCTATCTCCACCTTCCCTTCTCCAGCTCCCACGTCCTCCTCTGGAGTCTTCCACGACACCACAAGCATCAGATCTCTGGTTCTCCTCTCCTCTCTCTCACCCCAACCTGCCATGTCTCCTTGCTGCCCTCGGGCTCTTGACACTCTTGGCTCTGATTCCTGAGTCTGGTGTCAGGTCTCATCTCCTCTGCTGCTTGCAGGCTCCTCAGAGAAAGGCCTGGCGCTCTGCTCCAGGAGTGCCCAGCCCAGAGCTCTGCCCACCCCAGGCCCTAGGAACTTCCCAAGGGCAGGCATGTGTGTGCTGGGCACCCACAGGGTCAGGACCAAAGAAGGCACTTGCTCTGTGTTCAGTTCAAAGCCACAAGATTAGACTGTTGACCTCAAGAGGTCACGGTGATCAGGGGTCTGACCCATGAGCCAAACTCTTTACAGGGAAGCCCATCAGCCTCACGGGACAGGTCTGTCCTGTGAAGCTCAGACATTTTAACTTTCCTTTTGGGAGCTGCATTTGCCAGAGCTACAGGAAGCAGCACAGAACGCAGGGACAGACTAATTAATGTCCATCTGATCCCAGAAAGGGTGTAAGAAGCTGTATAGAAATGGAAAGCACACAAGATAGGAGCAAATGGAAAAGCCTTGGCAAGGAAATGGGGACAAGGGAAAATGCGGGGACACAGAGATCGCCTGATATTTGGAGGTAGTTAAGCTACTGAACGTGTGTTGCCAGGTCCTCCACACAGTGCAGGTGCACTTCAGACTCGGCTCCAAGCTTCCTAGTGGCCAATTCGATAAGGGAAACAGAATCACAAAGAGATTTAGCCAGCCACCACTTGCTAAGGAGCAGCACAGCTTTTCTCTGCAGGGGGTCCTGAGGGAAATGAGTCCTGGGGGTCCTCACAGAAAGAAATCACGAGGACCGAGATGTCCCTAGGGTCTTGGTAATTAGATGGCAGCGGAGGAACTGCCTTGGGCCAGGGCTGGGGTTAGAAAAGTAGGGGGGCACGTCAGCAGGCTCAGCTCCAGGTGCCTCCCAACTCTGCCTCACCTTCAGCAGCTGCCATGGTGGGGCGGGGTGGACACCCGTCTGTGGCCAGTGGTGGGGCTCATCAGACATTCTATTGCTCCCTTCACGTCCCTACCTCCTTGCTGTTGGGCAGTCACGGAACTGATTCTAGCACCAATGGATCAGGGACAGCAGTGGTGTGTGCCACTTTCAGGCTGAAACATGAAGACCTGCCTGTGACCCTCCAGAACTCTTGTCCTTGGTTGAAGGGATGAAAAGCCCACATGTTCTGCATGATGTGGCTTCCATCATCCTGGGTCCCCAAGGGGTCCTGTGGAACAGAGGATCTCCCCCTAACGAAGTCCCTGACTCTGTCATAGCGTGACAGAGAAATAAACCTGCAGAGCAAACCAGTTAGAAAGTGGGGCCATTTGTCCCAGAGCTGAGCCTACTGTCCTGACTAACACACTGCCCCATGCAGCCCCAACGAAAGGTAAACTGGGAAATGGCTGTCTGTGCTTAGTGTGGCTGGGGCACAGGAACCTGCGGGAAAGAGATGGGCGAGGAGGCAGGACCCAGATCACCTCAGGAGCCATGTAAAAGAACTCAGACTCTGAAGGCAATGAGGAGTTGCTGAGGCGATTAAAACAGGGGATCGAGCAGAGCTCACTTTTAGGAGGACTCTCTTGATTGCTGAGAGCAAGAAAGGGTGGGACAGGTGACAGGTGAGGATCACCTGGGCTGAAACAGGGCAGAGGAGATAGAGAAGAGGAGACATGTCAGTGAGAAACCAAGCAGGGGAGATAAGCCAGCTTTCGGGCTCAAGTGCTGTGGGCTGTCGGGTGAGAGGGTCCATCACGGCTGCAGAAATCCACATGACTGACCATTAGCATCAGTCCTGGCCCCTCTGGCCATTCTTGGTGCCCTCCCTTCACAGCCTGGGGCTTGGTCCCACACCTGAGGGATGGCTCTCAGCCCAGGGTCAGGGTCAGGGGGCCTCAAGAGGCATGGTCAATGACTGTCCTTCAGCTCAGTCACTTCCTGGGCAATGACAACTCACAGTTTTTGGGTGCTTGCTATGTGCCAGGTGCCATTCCCAGCATGAATTTAACAGGCAGGTGCTACTTTGCTCCCCATTACAGATGTGGAGGTGGAGGCAGAGAAGGGAAGTAACCCACCCAAGGGTGCACAGCTTGTAAACCGTGGAGCTGGGGGCGGGGACGCAGTCCTGCCCCCAGAGCCTCCATCTCCAGGTTCCTGCAGATAGCGACCATGATGAGGAAATCTCCTTCACACCCATTCTCAGCCCAGAAGAGGAGACATCATGACCATTATCACCCCCACGTTTCAGAAAAGTAAAACAGGGGTGCCTGGGTGGCTCAGTAAGTTGAGCATATGACTCTTGATTTCAGCTCAGGTTATGATCTCACGGTCATGAGTTCAAGCCCCGTGTCACCTACTTAAGATTCTCTTTCTCTCTCCTTCTGCACACCTCCCCACCAAAATTAAAAAAAAAAAAAACTAACTAAAACATGGCTCAGGAAGCTACGTGGACACCTTTTGAAAAGAGGGCTGTTTGCCTCCATTGATGAAGCCAGCGGCTGAGAAACAGTGACAGAAAACTAAAACTCTGTGTCAGCGACCTTCTGTCCCTCTGCCCCCAACACCTCTCCCCACTCTACCCCGCCCTACCCCGCCCAGCACCTTATCTCCACTGCCAAGTTTCTTCCAGATCTGTTGTCATGGAAGGAAACTTAGAGAAGTGGGGGATGGGGCCAAACCAGGCAGGCCATCTCTCTCTCTGTGCCCACGGGATGGGCATGTGCACACATATATGTGGGTGAACTTTGTGCAAATGTGTATGCACTGGGTGTGCATGTCTGTGCATGAGCACTGCGTTCATCCTATGTGCCCGCGTACTCCTGTGCACACATGTGTGCGTCTCTTTGGGTATTCAATTGCATCTGTGCCTGGACGTGTGTATCTGTGCATGCGTGAATCTAAGGACTCAGCAATTCAGAGAGCGAGAGTTTCCCCTGCTCATTTCCCCCACAAGCAGGCACTTGCCTGGAAATGCAGCCTGTAGCGGGCCCTCAGCACTGCAAGGGCCCTCACCCATGGGCTGGGCCAGAACGGCTGATCTGGGCCAGATTTATCCCATGCCACCAGTCCCATCCTGCCTGGTGCCAGGCTGGGCCCACATCAAAGTCGCAGCATGCCTTCTTAGGTGTGGCCGGCCAGCCCGCTGGGGCACAAAGCAAGGGTGGCATCACTTCCACTGCTGCTGCTATCCCATGCGTGTTTAGCCATGGGATTAGGCTTTGTGGACTCCGAATTCCCTGCCCCCTCTACCAAAAGATTTAGTCATCTCTGGGTTTAACGTCCCACTGAGTTTACTTCTTAATGCCTGACAGTGGAATGGCTTGCTCCCTGCCCCATCCCTTGCAGCTCTCCTGCAGGTAAGTGGAGATAGTTGTTTCATTTGATGAGGGCAAAACTGAGGTGCCAGGGAAGCGATTTGACCAAGATCATATTAATAGGGGCAGTGGAGGCGGGAAGCAGAAGCCAAGGCTTGACCCAGGGGTCCCTCTTCCTGCCACATGCTCCTCTCTGACGTGTAGAGAAAGAGATGGAGAGACACACACAGACAGAGACTGTCCCGCCTGCCCCCAAAGGCCTGTCTTCGCAGCCCAGCCCTGCATCATTACAGGACGAGGGTAAGCTGCAGGGTGAATGAAACCAAACCCAAATTGGGTGTGGTACGAACCAGCATAATAGATTATTCATTAATTGTCTGTTCCTGGCCTCAGGGAAAGAATGAAATTATCTAATTTGGTTTTAGCCGTCGGAGGTGGGTAGGAGTCTGGTGCTGCTGGCTACCCTTGTCCCTTTGTAAGTTTGGGGTTCCACATCCAATATTTGGAGTTTTACTTTCTTTCTCTTAAAACCTGACCTTGTGGCCAGTGAGCTGCCCCCCTATTGCCTTGGGAGAAGGTCTAAACCACCATATTTATATCAGTGCAGTTAATAGAGGGGAATTAGAACCACAGTTTCTTCGGTTTAAAAACTGAAAAGATTACTGTAAGAGTAAAGAACACTCTATTTGAAGGTGATCTATAAAGACCAAGAGTTAACACAACACACAGCTGATTATGGGCGGGTCCCTCATCTTGACTCCAATCTTTGACCAACTATTACCCATCATAGGGCTTGTCCTGATCCTGACCTTGGCTCCAAACTTGCCTGGAAACCATTCTCTTTTGTCCTGAATCCTTATCAGGGCCTGTGACCCACCCCAGAAGTGGGATATCTGGTTCTGGAAACAAGGCCCAGCTGAGGTCAAGGCCCCTGTGGCTGACATAGGTCTCTGCTTCACCAGCCATTCACCTGGAGGCGTCCTTCCCACCAGGCAGAAAGAAGAAACCACAGGTCTTGGCGACTTCCTGCTAGTGAGAATTTTATCCACAGTCATTTCTGCTTGTCTGAGGCCACGCCCTGTTGTACTTGTCACTCCTTGGCACAAAGTGTCTATTTTCGTCTTCCACAGGCCAGTAACAGGGTCTGCAGTGAAAGGTTGGGATGCAGGGACGTGGAGCCTCAGGGTCTCACTTCGCAGGCTTAGTTTTCTTCCCTTTCTTCAGAGCAAGAAGAGGCCTTGTTGCTCTCCACGGAACTTGGGGGACTCCCTGTCCTGGTTTGCCTAAGGTGTAGGGTATGGGACAGGGGCATATTCCCAATGCAGGACTTTCAGTGCTAAAATAAGGAAAGTCCCAGGCAAATGGGGACAAGTTGGTCACCCCCATCCCCCACCAACCACAGAGATCTCCAGAGAACCATTATCTGATTCACATGCGATGATTTTTCTTTTTTTTTAAGTAGGCTCGATGTCCAGTGTGGAGCCCGATGTGGGGTTTGAACTTATGACCCCGAGAGCAAGGCCTGAGCTGAGATCAAGAGTCCGATGCTTAAGCAACTGAGCCACCCAGGTGTCCCACATGCAATGATTCTATTCTAAGTCACTCATAACCTTGACTCTGGCAATTTGCTGTGTGGAAGAGAAGGCTCTAGAACCAATTTCCTAAAGAGCCCAACATCCTGAACCAGAGCATAGAACATTTCAAAGCAGAAAAATACGAGGTTTGTAAAGGGAGGTGAACCCGGCTTAATTCAATCAGCAATCTCCACTCGCTATTGGCTTAGTGCTTATTCTGGGCCAGGCCCCGTGTTGGGATTGAGATGGGGCAGCGAGGGCTGGGCAGTTCTGTCACTGCTCTCCACATGTTTACACCTCTTGAGGAAATGGCTGAGAGCAGGAAGACAGGACACGGCACGATCTTAAACTGGTAAAGCACAGGGCTGTGGACTGTGACCTCAAATGCACATGAGAATCATTTACATCGGATCACTGGGTGTGGGACCTCTGCACCAGTTCTGTCCAACACGGGGGTCTCGTGGCTTCTAAATTAAAGTCAAAATGATTAAAAGAGGGGCGCCTGGGTGGTTCAGTGGGTTAAGCGTCCGACTTCCACTCAGGTCATGATCTCACAGTTCGTGAGTTCCAGCCCCGCATTGGGCTCTGTGCTGACAGTTCAGAGCCTGGAGCCCCGGTGTCTCCCTCTCTCTCTCTGCCCCTCCCCTGCTCATGCTCAGCTCTCTCTATCAAAAATAAATAAACACACACAAAAAATATAAAATGCACCTCCTCAATCACATTACCAACATTTCAACTGCTCAATAGCCACATGTGGCTACTGGGTACTCAATTAACAGTGTATTGACAGATCATGTACACCACACCTGTGTGACTTTGGGCAGGCTAACTTAATGTATCTATTTCCTCACCAGTAAAATCAGGCACAGTAATAGATAATAGTTAACTTACTTACTTGCTTACTATGTATGAAGTATGTTCTATGTACTAACTTAATCCTCATGGCAAGTACTATTATCCCCCCATTTTTACAGATGAGACAACTGGGGGCTCAGAGAGGCAAAGCAACTTGTCCAAAATCACACAGCTAGCAGGCGGCTGAGCTGGAATTTGAAGCCAAGCTGTTTAGGCCTGGATCCACACTCTTTCACAGGGCTGTCCAGACGATTAAATGAGAGAATCCACACAGCACATGGAGTGATGCTGGGTGCGTACTGAGTGCTCTACACGTTTGCTGTTAAGACCGTTGTGGTCCCTTGGGGCGCCTGGGTGGCTCAGTCAATTGAGCGTCCGACTTCAGCTCAGGTCATGATCTCGCCGTTCATGGGTCTGAGCCCCGCATAGGACTCTGTGCTGACAGCACAGAGCCTGGAGCCCTCTCTCTCTCTCTCTCTCTCTCTCTCCCTTCCCCCACCTCTCTAAAGAATAAATAGATAAACATTAAAAAAAAATACTGTTGTGGTCCCAATGTTTACAGGACACTAAGATTTGATTTAGTATGTGAGAGGTACGTGTTGAAGGCCCAACATTTGGGGGATCTAAGTAAAAATCCCAAACCAGAAAGTGCAAAACAGACGCGAGGCATAGAGTTCTCATCCCCAGTGCTCACCACGTTGATGGAGGGAACAGACAAGCACCCATGAAAAGCTAACCAATAATCCATCTTGGTCAAGAAGAACCCGACGAGTGTTATGTGTGCGTCTCTGTGGCAGGACTCTTGGGGTGGAAACCAGCCGCCTAGCTCAGCCGCTTGCTGAGGTGGCGGGTGGGGGAGGGGGGGAGGCTCTCGGTGGGGGTGGAAGGGAAGACAGGGGCAGCCCTTGGTTCTCTCCATTAACATAGGCCACACAGGATACTGGGGACACCGCTTCAGGGCAACCCCCCACCAGACTTCCTCAGTGAAGACTTTCACAGACTTCAGCAGTGAAGGCAGAGGTTCCTGCAGCTAGAAGTAAAAACAGTCCTACCTCCACGTTCTCTCTGCCATGCGTACCCTCCTCTGCCCCCATCTCCCTTCCTCCAGGTCTCCGGTCCTTCTAGTCCAGCACGGACGGCTCCCCACAGGCCCCAGGAAATACAGATTGAGTCAGAGAGAGAACCAAGAAAATGCCTCTCTCCTCCTGATAAGATTAGGCCCGAAGGAGCCCCTCCTCCTGACAGCTGACACTCCCCAGAGCCAGGTCCCTGGCATCGAAGAGAGGCAGGCCACCTCCTGAAATGGCCTCACCTCCCCTGCCCCACGGCCCCCAGCTGTTCTCCCCCTCCCTCAAGCCTCGCAAAGCATGGGCAGCCTTTTCTCTGGGCGACTCCATTTCTCCCTCACCCCAGCCCAGGGCTCCTTTCCTGCCCTCACTCTGACACTGTCATTTCCCCTAAGGCCCACCTTAGGTCCTCTCTGTCCTTAGGAGAAAGCTCTCTGCTGGACTAGGGTTGTGGGGCCCCACATTCTGCCTCCACTGCCTCCCCTCATCTCCACATCTGCTTGCTTCTCCTCATCTCCACAGACTCACCCTTTAGCCAAACTGGTTTATCTGCTCTCCCCTCAAAGCATAGTGTTTTCCCAGACACGCCATTTTTGATCATGCCCCCTTCGCTCTGCCTCGAACTTAATCAGCCCAGGTAAGCGCATGGTTGGCACTTAGCTGGGCTCCTAGGATGCCCTTCCTCTCACTCCCACTTCCTAGGCCCAGTTCAAATAGTACCACCACCAGGGAGGAGCGCTCTCTCTCCTGTGAGGCTGCCCAGGGCAGGAAAAGAGAAGAATCAGGTTGAAATCCTGGACCTCCACTTGTCTCTGGGCCTCAGCATCCGCATCTGTAAAAGGGTACCCTAATATCTACCTCAGAGTCTTGCCAAGGATTAAATGAGATAATGGCTGCAAACTATCTTGCAAACGTCAAGTACCAACTAAGAGCTCGGCTATGGTTGCCCTCTTCCGTTCTCTGGTCCTGCTGCCTGTGTTTCTTCCTACTTTTCTCCATCCATTCATCCAGCCACTCACCCATCAGACCGCCAAGTCCGAAGGGTCTTCCCCTCTGCTTTGCCCACACTCAGGTCAGATTCCACAAGCAGGCACCCAGGGGAAGACCGACCTGGCTCCTGGGCCAGCTTCCACTTATGCCACCAGCCTCTCCTGAACCCTCTCTGGGCATTTGGGGGAGGGGGCTGGGCCTGTCACTTTCATAGCAGGCATGCTGGTCAGGTTGGAGAATCTTGATTCTGATGCCAATTTACTCCACGACCTTGAGCAGATCTCATCCCCTCTCGGGTTTTGTTTTCTCAGGCAGGTAATATTCCTACCTTGCCCGTCTGTGAGGACGGTCTGCTGAGGGCTCTCCAGTCCACACACACCAAAGCCCAGGCAGGACTGTGAGGGTGACAGAGCTGTCACCTATCAGCTAGGGCCTATCAGCTGTCCCAGTCCTTAGTTTCAGCCTGGTACCCTTCTTGCCTGGCTCCTCTGGAGACAAAGAACACAGCTTCTTCCTATTTATTCCCCCAAATCAGGCCCAGACCAAAACTCCATGCAGATTTATTGCCCCACAATCTCCTTATCTGAGAGTTTCAAGGGACAAGGGTCACTGGGGACTTTCTAAACCCACCTTCAGGAGGTTGAAAATCTGGAGTCTCTACTTCCTCCTCACCATCCATTCCCCAGCAAAGCTTCTGAATTTGTCTTTGGACAGAGAGGGACACTGAGGCCCAGACAGGGAGAGTGCCTGGCTCAGGGTTCCACAGTGAGCAGAAGCCCTATAGTCCAAGTTCTGGGATGGCACCTGCCAGGGGGCCTGCATTCTATTGTCACTGGCTCTCGCCTCTGGCCCACCAGTCAGCTCCCACCTGCCCTGTGGCAGGGGCCTGGGGCCTGAAGGGTGACTTCAACCTGCATTACTGGGGCCCTCCCGAAGCCTGACCTGTGCTGGGCACTGTGTGGGAGAAGGCAAGGATAACCCTGGCAGGGGCTTCTGCCCCTCAGGGCTCAGGTTGATGGGAGAGGCCGACATGCAACCAGCGAGCACAATTCAGGGTGAATGGGACTGAGCAGGCTGCAGCAGGGAGGTGGAAATCCCAGGAGTCGGTGAGGGCCTCTGGGCAGGTCGGTTTGAGGCCAGTCTCAAAGGCTGAGTAAAGTGAGCTGAGCCCAGAGTGAAGGGAGGGCATTCCAGGTGGAAGGGGGTGTGTGGCGTGGCAACCACAAAGGTGGAGTCTGGCCGGCGTCTGGGCAAGCGCAAGGGAGCAGTGGGGGCCAGGCCAGCAAGGTGCCAGCAAGGGCTCTGAATACCGGCTCAAGGACTTGGCCCTTGAGACCACGGGAAGATGTCAAAGTTTGTAACCAGGGGTGTGGTGAGGTGAGAGGTGCTGTGTATTTAGCTCTTCCTATTAGGTAGTTAGAATGTTTGGCTGGAGAAAGTATTTTCTTTCCTCCACTTTGGGCTTGTGTCTAAGGAAGAAATAAGTGTGTGAAGTGGGTTTTATTTCCCGCCCGGCTCCAGTTGGCTGGAGGGGCTGTGGAACACGGTGAAGAGGAAGAGGGTGATGGTTCTGAGACTCGGGAGGAGGCGCCTGGGTGGCTCAGTCGGTGAAGCGTCTGACTCTTGGTTTCAGCTCAGGACATGATCTCATGTTCCTGGGTTCGAATCCTGTGCTGTCAGCGCTGAGTCTGCTTGGGATTCTCTCTCTTCCTCTCTTTCTGCCTCTCCCCTGCTTGTGTTCTCTCTCTCATTCTGAGGCGGGGGGGGGGGGGGGGGGAGGGAGGAGAAGATCATGCCTGATTAGGGGAGCGTGCAGAGCCACCGATTTGCTGGCCAGGAGTCAAACTCGGCTCTGCCTCCCCAGGTCTTAGCAATTTGATTCAGCAGTGGAGCCAGGAGGCCACATCTCAGCAGCTGGGGTTTTACCTCAGGAGATAGCTTCCTTTCTTCCCTCAACCCACTTCGCTGTGCTAGGAGTCTCCAGATATGACTGAGGGGCTGCCTGTTTCCTGCACATGCCAGGACAGCCCAGGACTCCATTTCCCAGCTCAGCCACACACATTGGAGCCGCACACATTGGGCAATTCCTTCCTGCTTCTCCCTCCCCTGCTTATTAACGTAGGGATAAACGCTCAGCCTTAATCAATTCTTTAGGTACTGGCTGCAACAGTGGCCAGGAGAGGACCATGAGGCCACCGTCTCCCCGTTTCCAGCCTCCCTGAGCTCCCCCCAATCATTTGTTCAGACTGGGCCTGTGGGCCAGGGAGCACAGGAGTGAGGGTGAAGGGGACAGGAAAGATGTCAGCATCCCAGGCTGAAGACGTGCTTCTGGCCCAAGACAAACTCTCTGCGGGGACTGGTGACAGTATCTCAATTTACACTTTGCGGGATGATGTCTAGCAGTGGGTCTCCACCTGAGAGTTCATCAGAATCACCTGGAAGGCTGATTAACTTCCAGACTGCTGTGCCTATCCTAGAGTTTCTGATTTAGCAATTCGGCAGTGGAGCCTGAGAACCTGCATTTCTAACAATTTCCCAGGTGACAATGATGCAGCTGGTCCGGGGACCACTCTGAGAGCCACCGCTCTACAACCCCGCTCAACGATCTGCACAGTCCTTCCCTTTCACTGCTCAATTCATTTCCACCTTGCGGGGGAGGCAAAATTTACATCCGCTTGAGGGTGGGGAGAAGCACCCCCATCTCATGGATGCAACAAGCTGTGCTCAGCTCAGAGCAATTTTCTGAGGTTACACAAATACACAAAGATTCCATGAACACACAACCACTTCCTAGCTCAGGGCCACTTGGGGCTGTGATTCTTGGCTTTCTACCGCTCACATATTCTCAATATACAAACATGGGCTGAGGCCAGCACTCAAGAACCAGGCGGGTATTATGATGACAGCTTCACTGTCTCAACAGCAGGCACCGAGGCCTGCTGGTCAAGACACAGGCTTCTGAGTCAGAGACCCAGATATAAACCTAGACTTGCTTTCTGTGTATCTTGGAACCACACAGGCACTTACCTCTTTGCCAGGTTGCTATGAAATGGGGCCAAGGCTGAACAGAGCAGTGAGCCTTGCACACAGTGAGTCCTCAATAAACGGTAGCAACCGGAGGGCCCAGACAAGAGCCAGGGAGGGATTTGGGGATAGATACTAAACCTCTCTGTCTTCTCATCTGTAAACTGGGGTCAGTAACAGAACCTAACTTATAGGGAAATTGCAAGGATTCAATGAATTTATTAATTTAAAATGCCTCAAAGCCATGCCTGGCATGGGGGAAGCTCCTACACACGGTCCTTTTTGTCAAGTATGATAATTTTAGCACCTAACGCACACTTTTCATTAATACGTGTCAGCAAAACCGTCAAAGAATACATTAGGCTATTGTGACGTCAAAATTTAAAAACCAGGGACTCCAGGGTGGCTCAGTCAGTTAAGCGTCCGACTTCGGCTCAGGTCATGATCTCGCGGTTTGTGAGTTCGAGCCCCGCGTGGGGCCCGGTGCTGACAGCTCAGAGCCTGGAGCCCGCTTCGGATTCTGTGTCTCCCTCTCTCTCTGCCCCTCCCCCCCGCTCGCTCTCTGTCTCTCTCCCTCTCAAAAATAAATAGACATTAAAAAAATTAAAAATAAAACCAAAAATCCTCGTGGTGCTGGTTGTACAACAGTGTGAATGTGCTCCATGTCACAGAACTGAAGACGGTTACGATGGCAAATTTTACGCTATGCATATTCTGCCACAGTGAAAAAGGAAGAAGAGAGCCAGCAGCACCTAGGTATCACGGCCCGGCTCTCGGTGCACCTTTGGCCAGCTCCACCTCTGCTTCTGCTACACCTTCCCTGACGGGAGTGGGGGGGGTGGGGCTGGTCCTCCTGCCCCAGTGGAGGTCACATTCTTTCACTCCTGGCCACTCAGGGCAGAAGGGGTGCTGTAGGGTGCCTCATGGCTCTCCCAGGTGCTGTCAAGAAGGGCCCGGAGGACCATTCCCCGGGCAGAGGGGCGGCTCTTGCCATCCACTTCCCTCCTGCTCACTGTCCCTCTGTGGAGCCAGCTCCAGCTGCTCCTGGTGAAGGAAAAATCCTTGTGAGGCAGTGCCTGCAACCGGGACTCCCTCCGGTTTCAGCTGGGAGCTCCGCTCTGTGCAGGGAAGGTACACAGACATTCTGAGACCAGGGGCCCCGCTCCAGGATGCTCTGCCCTCATTTGCCGTGTGACCCCACTCACGTCATTGTCCCTCTCTGGGCCCTGGTGCTTGTCTGTGCAATGGGAATGTGTGTCCCTGCTTGTCACCCTCCTGAGGCCTTGGGGAGGCTCTGCAGGGGGAGTGGAGGCAAAGGTGTTTTGTTTCTTTATTGCGCGATGTGACTACACAGAGAGGCAGCAGGGATGGTGACAGACACGGTCGGGGACCACCTACTGGGCTCGAACACAGGCCTCACCACACACCCAGTTGGGACACCTTGGGCAGGCTCATCAACCTCTCCAGGCCTCAGGTTTTGTCATCACGAAGCGGGATGGTAATAGGAAATGAGTTCATATCTGACAAGTACTTAGAACACTGCCTGGCACATGGCAAGTTCAAGATAAATTCAAAATAAGCAATAATAGCAACTTCTACTGAGTACTCACTGTGAGCTGGGCACTGTTCTAAGGTATTTGACTGTATTGAGGGATTGAAATGAACCTTTAGCAAAAATGAATAAGGTGCACAGGACTTACAGACTAAACCAGAAACACAAAGTGTCCGTGTCCTTTCTTTCTCCTCTAAGTGGCAATACTTAAAGATTTAAGTATTAGATCTTCACAGTCTGGAAACAGAGAAAGCCTTGTGTCTCTCTGCCACCCGCTTCGTGCTGATTTAGAGTCCTAAGCTCTAATTCTTATCTAATCTAATTCTTAGGCAGGCACACTAACTCCCTCTCTCAAATGATTTTATTACATTTGGGGCAAAAAACAGATGAAGTATTTCAAGACTGCCCAGTGTCAGGGACCCAGGTGGGCATCCAGCCCAGCTCTGTCTCCCTTTCCACACCACTCTGTCTGAAAAGTCTGAGGGTCCTGGCTTGTACCATTCTAGTGATGGAAAGCGCACTCCTTCCGGGGACAGAGCAACTCAACTGTTTGTTACACTTCCTCCTTCTACAAAGAGGAAATCCACAATTTCCCCTACTGCCCTCTTCCATCCCTTGAGCCCCACCAACCACATCCTTTGCCTTTGCCCCATGCCAACCCTTCAGAGATCTGAGGCCCCTGACCACGTGCCTCTGGGATGGTTCTACTCAGGTTGGGGAGTTTTTTGTGTGGCTAAGTTTCCTAACTACTCCCCATTTTGGTCACCTCCCCGTTATGCTCCAGTGGGGAGCTCTCCATCTCTCACCCAGCTCGGAGCCCAGACTGTACTCAAATCCTCCAGATGGCGGCTGAGAAACACTCAGAAGAGCAGGTCCCCCCAAAGATCCCAGATTCACTTCTTAGAATAGCAGCACTGGCCAGACCCCAAGAACTCATGGGGTGCAGAAAGAGAAACTGAGTCAGCTTGCCCAGGGCCATCCATACAGGGAAGAACCAGGAATGGGATTCAGATT
The DNA here is from genome assembly GCF_024362965.1 of Panthera pardus. Lineage (NCBI taxonomy): Eukaryota > Metazoa > Chordata > Mammalia > Carnivora > Felidae > Panthera > Panthera pardus. The sequence continues at coordinate 60,266,552 of NW_026526766.1, forward strand.
TCTGGCACCTGAGCCCAGGAGAGTCCTCTAAAACATGAAACAAAGTTTCCTTTGGTCCTGTGTCTGGATACCACACCAAATATTTTGTTTCTTATCTGTGTTGCTGTCCTCAGAGGGACAAATTCCAAGGATGACAGGGGAAGAAAAATCTAATTGTGAAGCTGGGGGGTCATTCACCCTAGCTGGACCCTCCTGGAGGTCAGACTTTTGGAACGTGGGCTATATTCCTCCAGTGTGTGGTTTAGGCTAAGAAAGATGGGGCTCCTTAGGTTCAGGAGAGAAGACAGACCCCCAAGTCTTTGCTGCTAGAAAGGTTAACACGGCAACAGCCCCACAGTGGGAAAGGTAAATCGGGGCACATCGACTCACCCTACATTTTCCATGTCTCCAGCTGGAGACAGACCCTGTGCTGGCATCTGTGGGCTCAAAGGTAGCCATGGGGTGGCTGCCCTGGGAATGGGTAGAAAAACGGAGAAATCACAACCCACTTGAACAAAGTTTGATCACAAATGTGGTGGTTTGTTAGAAGTGGCAGCTGCATAGAAAAGGACCAGGAGGTTAGAGCAGGGGGACTTTTTTTTTTTTTAATCATATGCTCCTTTCAAAGAGAAAAAAAAATGAGTCCCCACCCCTGCCAATATTTTATATTATACACGAGTAACTACCATTGGGAGCTGTGAGGCACAACATACACATGAAGCAAGATTCATCATTTTTTTTTTTTTTTAAATCAGGTCTGTATTTCTTTCTTTTTTTTTTTTTTAACGTTTTTTATTTTTGAGACAGAGAGAGACAGAGCATGAACGGGGGAGGGGCAGAGAGAGAGGGAGACACAGAATCTGAAGCAGGCTCCAGGCTCTGAGCCATCAGCCCAGAGCCCGACGCGGGGCTCGAACTCACGGACCGCGAGGTTGTGACCTGAGCTGAAGTCGGACGCTTAACCGACTGAGCCACCCAGGCGCCCCAGCAAGATTCATCATTAATCAGAGTGACTGCAAATTTCAAATAATGTCCCTCAAATTTAAAAACACCTTGGGCTGATTTCTCATCAGACTTGATTAGCTTGTCATTGTTTTTTTTCCCCTTATCTGTGGCTGCCGATGGAATCTTGCTGGAAACCCAAGGGTTAACCTCTTGTCAGCTCTTACTGGTATTATTAGAACCACCACCAACCAACCCACTGTTCAGATAGGAATCTTCTAAAACCACTTGTCCATTTTGTGAGGATTCGTTTAGTTAAAACTGGTTAGTATAATCCATTAATCCAATCTGGATTAATTAGTCTGGATTAACCTGGATTCATTAACCAGGTTAAATTAATTGTAATAAACTGCTGAAAACAAATCAAAGAGTAGGGGTCATCCTTTCTTAGAGGGCTTTCCCCCTCTCTCCCGAGACTTCTGGAGACATGAGGCATGAGGCTGACACCCTGAGTGGCGTCAGCAGGTGTAAGCCTGGGAAACATGAGCAAAGCTGAGTGATTTTCCCGTCAGATATTATTTTTTTCCTGCACCCCAATGAGCATGCACACCTCACTTTGGAGGCCACCAGAACAGAAGCTGGGGAAACTATCAGAGAGGATTTTCAGGCCGCATAGGACGGTAGAGATCATCTGGTCTAACCTCACTTTTCAGATGAAGATACAAGGATTCTGGAAGGGATGTAACTTGTCCAAGGTCACCTGGCTGGTCAGTAGCAGATCCCAGAGAGAACGCAAACCTCTAGTTCTAGATGCTGACACTGGATGCTTCCCTGTCCTGGCCACAGTCCAGCCTCTTACTGGGCCGTTCGCAGGTCCCTGCACCTCTCAGCCCTCTGCAGCTGTGTCCCCTGTGGCATGAATCACTTGCTGGCTCTGAGGGTGGAGTGCGTCCCAGCAAAGTCACAAATGCTGGCACAACGGAGGGACGTGTTGCTGTCGGCAGGCCACGGTTCCAGGAGTTACTCTGTCTCACTCTGAAGCCTTGGTTCTGCATCTGTGAAATGGGACCCATCAAACCCAGCTCACGGACTGCTGTTTGGGTACCCCATGAGGTCCTGCTGACATCTGCAGGCTGGGTAGTAGCCCCTGAGGGGTGTTACTTCTGTCCTTACACTCTGGAAGGTTTTGTTTAGGGGGCTAAGATCTGGAGCCTGAGAATTCTGCCTCTGACTGCTAGCTACAGCCCTGGATACAGCAGGACCTGGAGCCTCTGCAGCCCAGTGGCCCCCCAGGTGTGCCCGCCCAGGCCTGGTGTGGTGGCAGACAGCTGTGGATCTGGGTCCTGGGCCTTCTGGGGCGTGCCTGAAATCCCGCTCCTGTCTCTACGGCTCTCTTCCCCCCTACTCTCATCCTCCCCACCTCCCATAACCTTCTTGCCTCCTCCAGACTGTCCTTCTAATCCCTCTCTCTGACTTCTCCTAAACTGAGTCCCCCCTGGGCTACCATGAGACGGAAGCATCCCCTATTCCAAAACCTTCAATGGCTTCTCGGTTGGGCATTCAAAGCTGAGATCTGAGGGGTAAACCCAGAAGAGAGGTGGGGCAAGGTGGGGAGAGAAAATGGGGGCACAAGGGCAGTATGCCTGGGTGCAGACAATAGGGGGTGCATTTTCTATAGAGAACTTAAAAACAATAAGACCGACTAAAAGTCTGACTTTTTATTATCATGATATGCCTGCAACTCTAAACAGTGTCAATGAAAAAACACTCTTCCCTGCCAGGGCAGGCTGCTCCCACCTCCTTGCCCTTGGCAACTGGCCAGTACCTGATACTATTCCCTAGATTGAGCCAAACTGGACCGTATGTTCGCTACATCCCCAATAGGCTCAGTATCCGCCCCTTCGCCAGCCCTCGGCCTGTGCGGCTTCTTTTGCCAAAAAGTCCCTCCCTCCTCTCTGCACGTTCAGCTGCTACAAGGCTCAGCTTAGCTGCTCCCTCTTTCAGAGGCTTCCCGCACACCTTCCCTCCTACCTGGCCACGACCCCCTGCCTAGGCCTCCTGACACCCAGCCCAGGGTGTAGACTCAGCAGCAGTCTCCCCGTGGAAGACTGAGGAAAGGAACCACCCTCTGAAATCTGGGACCCACAGCACAGCACACCAGGAGAGCCACTTCCTCGCTGTGTGACCTCAGACAAGTCCCAGATCCCCTCCAGCCTCAGTCTCCCCCTGTACAAGGACCATATCATCTCCAAATGACCTTCTTTCCTTGTCCTCAGTCACGCCTTCTCTTGGCCATACCCTGCACTCTGTCATCATGTGAAAGTGTGCCACCCGCTTCCATAGTCACTAATTCAGGTGCCCCCTTGCTGGCCACAACCTCCCCACCTTCAGCCTCCTGTCACCTGCCAGATGTGAGCAGGCCTTCGTCAGCACCCCTGTTAGGTGCTGGTTCAGGCCCAAGGAGAGAGCCTGGGACCACAGACCGCTCTCCAGAGAGACATAAGCCATTTGGCTCTGCCTTGACTCTGCCACCAAGCTTGGATCCAGCGTTTCTGAAAGGCCAGCTCCCGGGATGGTGTCTGGGCCATGAGATATCCATCTGCCATGATGCCTGCTTCCTGTGCCCAGTAATGCGGGACACCGTTGTACAGCCTGCACCTGAGAGACGACCCATCACTGGCCCCCCTCTACCTCCTCCCCACCTGTCTCCTCCTCTCTCCTCCCACAGGTGCCACGGCCCATCACCTCACCCTCACCCTGAAACCTTCACCCACTGACTTCTTTCCCCATTATCCGGCACAACTCCGGTGCCGGACAAACCAGCATACCTACTTAGGGCCGGGGAAAAAACAGACAAAACCCAAACAGGAAGTGCCAAATGGGGTGACGGCTTTCCCAGCGCAGCTCTTCTCTCTCCAGGGCCCTTCCTCTGCAAGCCAGGTCTTGTGAGGGCAAGGGTGCAGCCAGGCAAGCCAGATCCCAGGGGTCGCCTGTGTGGCCTCCTCCTCCTTGTACTCAGAGCCAAATCCATCACTAATGTCACCCCTCCCAAACCTTTTAAACCATCCACTTATCTCCACTCCCACTGCTACCAGCTGCTCTCACCTGCACACTTAGTCTTACCTACCAATCATTTTTTCCCCCCAAAGATGTCAATCTGAGCATGCCACTCCATGGCCATTACGCCAGGACCCAAAGGGTCTGGCCCACTCCACCTCTCCAGCCTCCTGTGCCCAGGAATCAGAGCTGTAGACACTCAGTGCTCTTAATTCCTCAAAGGTCCAACCCCTTCAGCCTCGGGGCTGTTTCTTCTGTCCAGCATGCTCCCCTTCCCACCTCCACCTGATTACTCGTATTCATCCTTCAGATCTCAGCTCAAAAGTCCTTCCCTTAGAATAGCGTTCTGCAGTGACCCTGAATTACACACATTCTCAGCTCGGCAAGCTTTGATACCCTCTCTTCTCCCCCAGGCACCTGTTCCAGGTTTTGTGGGACTTTAGGATTACTGCTCATCTTCTCTGGTCTGTGAGCCTACCCAGGCAATACCTATGTCTGTTTTGCTCTGCTCCGTATCCCTCACACTCAGTAACCAATACACGAATAAAGATCTCATTTAAAAAAGTTAATTGAAAAATAACTTTGTAGGAAATGAACGAATGGGCCTTTCTGGGTGAGACTCTAGGATAATCTGTGTGGGGCAGGTCTCTGTGGTCTTTCTCCAGGCGCGTGGGCCATAGGTCAACCTACTCCTCCTGGTAATGGTTTTAACAGGATGAGGCTAATGAACCAGCCAAAAAGCTCTCAAAGCTCTTTCCTGTCCATTATCTCCTGAGTTCCCCTCTAGGACTCCCCCATCACTCATAGCCCTGGGCGTTAATGACCAGTCCACTGGGGCATTTCTGAACTGGAATATGTTTACTCTGCAGTGTGAACACTTTCTTTTTCTCAAGGGCCAGGACTCAGGAGCCTTTTCTTTGTGGGGTGGGATGAGGAAAAAGTAATGGAGTCTAGTTAGAGCAGGGTTCAGATCCCAGTGGCTGTGTGACCTTGCAAAAGTCACTAAACCTCTCTGGGACCCCTGTCTTCTTATCTGTAAAAAGAGGACAAAACTATCTAGCCAGGAGGTTGATACAGGATTAAATGGATATATGCACATTAAGAGCCTAGTTTGGGGCCTCCTGCATGTCATATCTAATTGATTCTAAGACACACAGTTTTTTAACATGTAACATCTCTGAAACTGGGATGCAATTTATAGTTTAACTGTCTGCTGTTTTTCTTTCTTAATGGATTTTAAAATAATGGTATATCTCATAACAGAAGGTACTCTGCATTTAACAAAACATGACAATAGCTTAGTTTCTTTATTTCCTTTGCAAAGAGACGGGAAGGTGTGTGAGCGCCCCATGGACCAAAGACCAAGAAAGTGCATCATTGAGGGAAAAGGGTCTGCTGGGGTCTGGCATACTGAGGCGGGACCCTGAAGCATCACAAACTCTGAAGATAGGCCCTTCCCTAGCCAGCTGGCCCTCCGGATCTGTCCCTGCTGTCCCGGTCCCACTCAGGGGGTGGCCCAAACTCCAGTAGAATCCTAACCTTTCTGGATCTGACCCTGTGCTCCTGCTGATGTAGCCTGCGGTCCCTGGCTTGTGCAGTCTGGTCACAGCCCTAACAGTGCTTACGGCTGCCTAAAACCCCCAGTCTTTGTCCCAAAGAGTCCTGGAACCTAACCCAGAGACTTCTTCTTCTGTGACTCCTTCATCAAGCCATCCCTGGACTCTGCTCTCAACTGTCCTAGAAGGCCAGCAGGGGGGTGTCATTCAGGCCTCATCCAAGTCCTTGGGTGCCTCGGTAAACCCTCCAGCCTGGTGAGGTCAGACTGTTATACTATCTACATTATATTGTAACATATATTACATACAGAAAAATTGTTCTAGAAATGAATGTCAAATAGCACATAAAAATTTCAAATATAGAAAAGACAAAAGTGAGAGTGATAATCAACCAGCTTGATGTGTGTCCATCTGTATCCGTAGTCACGGTGCATAGATATATTCTTCTCCCACATTCAAACCCTAACAGGCTCAGTCCCCACACACAGTTCTCTTCCTTGCTTTTCCAGTTAACGTGACCTTGCAGACCACCCTCCACACGGACGGGTTTCTTCTCAGTGATCTCACGGCACTCCCCTGTCCTCCATCCCTTCCCTTGGCAGGTGCCTTAGTCCACCTCAGCCAGGTCCCCGAGGCCCGGCCCATGCTCATGGCCTCATGGCTTTCTGCAGATACTTGTCCCCCTTCCATGGGAAAGGGCTGTGATTGGGTCACGGCTGCCCTCAGGCCTCCTGGAAGCAAAGCCACACCCCAGTACAGAAATACTCTTGAGCTCTTAAATCAAGGGGTGCGAGGTAAACGGAAGCTGTCTGTCCCTGTTGGACTTCGACTGGAGGCCTGTTAAAACAGACCAGATGTCCTCTGAGACCCCGAAGGATGCTGGCCCTGTACTTCCTAATCCCAGCGGGCTCCAGACATCACAATAAAGAACAATGAACAGGTGCTTGGGGCATTTTATAGTTCAAAAGCACTTCCATGCTCTTTACCCAATTTTGAGCCTCACAACCACCCTAAAAATTAGGCAAAGCAGGTATTGACATTTGAGCCATTTTACAGATGAAGAGACTGAGGCTCAGAGAGGTGGGCCATTTACCCAATGACCTTCTTTGCTTTCCTCCCCTCCAGAGTCTGGCTGACTCTAATCCCACTAACAACCCAGCTCAGACATCACCTCTTCCAGGAGCCTTCCCCACCTCCAGCCTCACCCCAGGCTAGGTCAGATGCCCCTTTGAGGGCCCACAGCTCCTGGGTTTCCAGGAGGGGGTGGGGGTGAAATACTCTCCTCACTTTATGGGTGAGAACAAGGGGCATAAAGAAGGGTCAGGACTTGCCTACAGAGCACGTTACTGGCCAGGTCAGGTCTCCCTCCTCAGAGGTATGGCTTCTTTCGTTCCACTGCGTCTTTTGTTGTCTGCAATCTTGGACTCCAAGCCACTGCCCGAGGTTCATTTCCGTCTCCTCGTGCGCTGGCTGGGCCTTACCTGGTTCAGCCAGGTGTGAAGGGGAGTGTCGTGGAGGGGGATCTGGTTGGGGCAGGCTCAATTCCCCAGCCTGAGCCAACACCCTGGGGTAGCCTTAGAAATAGCAACAGCGGTTGGCCATCTACTGAGCACCTCCGTGTGCCCGCACTTTCCACCTACACCTCACTTCATCCTGCAGCTGGCACCATTATGATGCTGTTTTGCAGGTGGGGCGGGGTGGGCAAGCCCCTGGCCCAAGGCTCACCTGGTAGCTGTGCTGGGACTGGATGCCAGGACTGCATCCCTAGCAGCAGGCGGCCCCAGGAGTTTGCTGGCACCAGAGCCAGAAATAAATGCACAGTCAGAGTACAAGAGACAACTCCCAGGGGGCCTGCAGGCCTGGCACAGCCCCAGCCTCTCCCTCCCCATCTCCTGGCCACCTCCCATCCAGGGCCGGCTGGAGGGATGAGAGTCTTGAGCTCAGGGAACACAGGCCTGCCCTGGCAGTCCTCGGCACTCCCTCTGGGCAGGGTCACGCCGCTTGCCAGCCCCCTGCAAGCTCTGGGCTCAAGGCCAGGCTGAAGGCAGCTGTCACATCAACCCTGCACAAGTTCTCAGCATCCTATTTCTTATTCCAATGGGACCTCACATATCTGCTCCCAACTGGGTGAGAGATGCTGAGCAAGGCCCTGCCTTTCACTGGGCCTCACTTTCCCCATCTGTGAAATATGCTGGGGTGGGGTGAGTGGAGGGGTGTGTGTCTCACACACAACTGACATTCCAGGTAGCACAGCACAGTGATTAAGACCCTGGACGCTGTAGTCCGATGACACGGGTTCAAATGTCATACTCTGTGCAAACTGCCCAGCCTCTCTGGGCTCCAGTGTCCTCATCTGTAAAATGGGGACAGTGGTAGAAAAAAGACAAAGTAAATACACCAAAATATTTATATTGATTACCTGAGATGAAAAGAGAAGGTATGAGTAATTTATTTTCTGTTTTCCTTTTTTTCTAAATTCTCCATCACCATCAAGTATTTATGATAGAAAAAAACAAATATGCTTTCTTTGTAAATTAACTTTATTGACGATATAATATGCCCATTTTAAAAAGTAGTAATAATAATGAGACTATCTACCCTCCAAGATGCTTTGAGGATTGAATGAGTTAATGTATGTCAAATTTTAGATGGTGCCTAGAGCATAAGAAGTGCTATTAAATGTTTATTACATAAATAAGCCTAGGACCAGCCTGGCTTCCTCCTCCTCCTCCTGCTCACCTGGGCTGGACCCCCCTTCTCACTCCCAGCACTGAGCTCATGGATCCTCTGCCCCTACATTCACTGGTTCACTGCCGGGGCCCAACTCATCACCCTGGGTCTGGATTATTTCCACAGCCTTCTCTCTGTACCCCAGAGGAATCGCACTGACACTCAAATTTGGCCATGCTCTTGCCTTGGCCTCCCATGGCTCCTCAATGCCCTCTACTAAAAGATCCAGCTCCTTTGTGAGACACTGTCTTAGCAAGCTACTTAATGTCTCTGTATCTGTGTATTCTAAACTGAAAAAAGGAGTAAAAGAGTACCCCCCTTGGGGCACCTGGCTGGCTCAGTCGGGAGAGCATGTGACTCTTGATCTCAGGGTCGTGAGTTTGAGCCCCACTTGTTAAACCCTTACGGTTTACTTAGGCCTATTTATTTAACAATACCCACCCCCCCCCCAAACTTAGAGGATTCCTTGATGTACAGGGCAGGGTCCACAACCTGACCATCAGTGGTGCCTCTTACCAGTCTCCTCTGTCTTCTCTGTCACTCTGTTCTAGTCTGCTCTTCCATGAACATACCAGGCATGGTGCTACCTCAGGGCTTTTGCACTGGCTGTTCCCTCCACCTGGATGGCTCCTCCTCCAGAAATCAGCCCAGCTCACTTTCTCACCTCCTTCCAGACTTTGCCCAAAAGTTACCTTCTCAGTGATCCCCCCAGCCACCCTACTTAAAATCGCAACCCCCTCCTTCCATTCCTTGTCACACACTCGAAACATACTCCTGTGTTTTACTTGTCCTGTCCCACTTATCACCTGCTGCTTTACTTTTTGCTCATTGTGTCTTTTTTCTGTATTAGATTTTAGGTTTCTTTAGGACAGATTCTTTGGTCTATTTTATTTACTATCAAGACTCCTGCTCCCACCCCAGAGAATACCTAGCACAATGTAGATGCTTAATAAAAGAACAGTTGAATAACTAAATGAATGAATATAAACCACTTAGGAGAGAATCAGGCCAGTGGTAAGTACTCAATAAATACTAGCTGCTATTACTCTTATTGATTCTTCAAGGCGAGGTTCCCATGCCCTTCCTCCTGGACATCTCCAAGCTCAAAATCACACTTTCCTAGTCTCCACGGTATCCTGCCAATCTCTCAATTATGGCAGGGAGCACAGTGCTCTTCAATGATATCTTTTTCCATTTAGGCTGAAGTGAATGAAATTGCCATTTCTTGTAAGTCAAAAGCAGGCAGATATTGGCCATTTCACATACTTCAACCTAATATATTTCTCATGGCAGCCTGCAGGACTCTGGGGGGCACCTCAAGACCTAGTACTCAGTAGGTACCCCATAAATGTTTGTCCAAAAAGTGAAGTCACTATTCCTGGCCCTTCATACTAGGTGGGACTGCAAACACCCCCAATCCAGTCTGAGGGAGAGCAGTCACAGCCTATAGACTTAAAATAGCCAACAGAGGATCTTGCTGCATTATCTCCTGGTCCTCCAGAAAAATCTCTGTCCCCTGATATCTGGCAAAGAAAATAAAAACAAAGCTATGCTATATTCTAAAACAATCCAGGTTCTGGCCATTCAGAACTAATAAAAGTCTAAGGTTGGATTAAGCCCCGTCCCGGGTGGAAAAGGCTAGCTGCTTACCTCTAAGGGGATTCATTTAATGATGGGGGAGGAAGGCTAGAACATTCTTTGGTTATCACCATGTTCACTGTTCCAATACAGGATTCAGTTACAGAGGTCTGTTAGGTCCAGAAGGCAGGTTGTCAGAGCTGAAAGAAATTCAGCAATCCCTCAATCTACCCCATTTCACAGATGGGGAGAATGAGGTCCAGAAAGGGAAAGGGACTGACTCAAGGTCACACAGTGGGGTACATGAAGAGTTCATCCTGGTATCTATGCCTGCTGACGTTAGTCTTGTGGTCTCTCCTCTGGACCACACTGCTTTTACGTTGGCCAGACGCTGGCAATGTAAGCTTTAGTGTTACTATTTTTTAAGCTGTACTTTTCAAATGAAATGTTTATTAAACCTCAGATAAAACACCAAGAGCTCCACTATAGGAAAACTGTTATAAATATCAGCACTACATTTATCATTCTACATAGTTACTTCCTTGGGGTAAAGTCCTCAAAGTAGAAGTCTAGGGGCAAAGGGCAGTTAGGATCATTTTCACAGACTTTTGTAACAGGCTGCCAGATTGCCCTGCAAAATTAAATGCTGCTGGAGAATCCCCACAAAGAGGTTTAACCTTTTGCATTCATTTTTGCTAATTCTATAGGAATAAATACAGGCTGCTTTCACTTACCATATACATGGTATGCGTTTCCTAACAAATAAACAAATACTCTGGTCTTAAAATCAGGATCCCTGGGCTTGGCTACTAGTTTGCTGTGTGAACTTTGACAAGTCACATCCCCTCTGGGGCTAGGGGATGCCTATCTAGACAAAGGGGGATTTGGAGAGATGATCTCTTAAGATCCCTTTCCGCTTGGATATTCCACAATTCCACAGTACATTTTCAGTTATTAGCATAGGATGACTTTTTAATAGCCAGAATTTGCCATGCCCCTAAATCAGGCCAAAATGGGTGCCTCTTTGCACTAGCTGAGCAGGAAAACAGAGCCCAGATCATACATACCTAGAGATGAGAGGAGACTTAGGTAGCACTTAAGCGTGTGCATTGGAGCTACGTTCGAGTGACAGCACATATACTTAGTCTGTTTTTACAAGGGGGTAATAATACTCATTTGTGGTCTAGCTCCAGGTTCTGTGAGGCTCCACCATGACCAGAAGGCACAGTCACGGTCACTCTCAGTCGGCCTGAGAATCCCAGACTTGCAGTCAAAGGTAGCTCAACTCCAGCAAGTGCTCATCCAGTCTCTGCTCACATACCTCTGATGACACAGAGCTCACCACCTGCCCAGGCAGCCTCTCCCTACTTTTGGCAGTAAGAAAGCTCTTGGGCGGGGGGCAGGTCACGAAGTGGACAAGAGAGACCAGACGTGGTTCTCAGAAACTACTCCTTCAGTCAGGGCAGGCAACAGGAGAAGATGGGGAAGAGGCACTGGAGGCAGGGAGGCCTGGAGGGGGGCTTCTCTGGCCCTTCCTCTCACTCCAGACCTCTAAGGCAGCTGCTAACCCAAAGGTGCTCTAGAAGTGCAGGGAATGCAGGGGACACATTCCAGTCCTGATGCAGGTGGGTTCTGAACAAGCCCCAGGCTGACCACTACTTGCTCTGGGGCAGACACCTCAGCTCCTGCCTCTTGCCTTTGCGCGCTTTGGCTCTGGCAACAGAAAGAGTGCTGGGCCTGGGGCTGGTCAGCCTGGAAGTGAGCAGATTTAAGCCAAATGATACGCCCAGGGTGGAGGAAGAGGAGTAAGATGTGATCTGTAAGCCCAGAGCAGGACGAGAAGCTTCCTGCTGTTTACAGCTAGTAAGATCCCCATCATAAGAGGTGTGCAATGGGGAAGCAAGACCTTCCAGAGGGGATCTTACCGAGCCACTGAGCCAGAGGCCAGAGATCTTTTTCACCCGGAGAGCCTAGAGCCACAGTCCTTCATACACATACTCTGTCCCAGACCCAACCCCACCCAGACACAGCTCTCTCGGCACTGTCACGCCTCTGAGGTCCACCCCCCCCCCCCCCCACCAACGTGATCCAGCCCTAGCATACCTGGTGGGGCAATGGAAGGGGAAGAGGACGTGCCACTCCATTCTCTAAATCCAGGTTGGTTCATGGGTCTAGCCCAGGCAAGTCTGCAGCTGATGGTCCCATCGCCCCCCAGTGAGGCCTCCCCCCAGCAAGGCCGACTTGGCGGGCCAACACTGACCGCCCCACCCTGCACGCCCAGGCGGGCTCCATAGGCATCTCGGGCGGTCGCCCCCTCCTGTTTCCCGTATGGGGAAGCTGAAGCCCTGCAGGTCACCTAGTCAGGAGGGGGAGAGTCCAGACAGGGTTCCAGAGGGGCACCCAAGCCACAAGGGAGGCCTGTTGGGGCCGGCTCGCCACACCCAGGGTGAGCGGCCCTCACAGCGGGCGGGAGGGGTGGGCGGGTGCAAACGGTGCAGATCCCGGCCCCTCAGCCGTCGGGAGCTTGGACCTCAGGGCGGCCTCTCCCAACGGCGCGGCGCGGAAGGAGCCACCATTGCGCCCGCTATCCCAGTGGGGAAACTGAGGCCTGGAGAGGGCTGGTGCTTTGTAAGCTCACGCGGAGGTGCTGGAAGTCTCGTCCCCCGCGCCCCGCCGGGTCCCCCGCGGCTCGCCCAGCCCAGCATCCCTCCCAGGGCGCTGCAGCCGGGAGGCGCAGCGCGCACACATCGCGTACCGCGGGAAGGCACGGCTGGCAGCGCGGGGCCGCCCTACCTTGATGACGGCAGCGCAGGTGGCGGTGGCGGCGGCGGCGTCCGGCTCCGGCTCCGCGCTCCTCACCGCCCGCCGAGTCCCCACGCGCAGCTCCGCCGCCTCTTTCCCCCCGCGGCAGCCGGGAGGGCAGGGCCGATGGGCGGGGCCGGGGCCCGGCACTAGCCCCGCCCGTGCGCCCCGGGTCCGGGCGCACCCCTCCTTCCCCACCCTCCGGACCGCGCTCCTGGCCCGCGGGGCTGGTCTTGGGGCGCGCGCACGCGCACAGAACAGGCGCGCACACGCCGCAGAGATTGGGGCGGGCTGCCCGGCGACCAGGCGGAGGCTGGGGCCCGGCGGACCCACCGCTCCCTCGCTTCACGGCACGGGGCAGGGGACTCGACCTCCCGAGCCTCCGTTTCCCCCTAGGTGAAATGGAAACAGTAACTGTTCCTGCCTTCGAGTGCTGTTTGAGAATTAGATGAGACGACTTAATTTACCGGCCGGCAAAGTGAGCGCACAGAGCCCCCAACCCCCCCCGGGGGTGGCGCTTGGTAGACCCCGGCTGGTAGAGAAATTCTTGAGGCTTCCCTTTCGGCGGGGACGCAAAGAGCAAGCAGGGAGGGAGGTTCTGTAACGGGAGGACTCCGTTCTCGCGGCAGCCAGGAGGGGGCGCTGCCGCCCAGGCCCGCTGGCTCTCGGGTTCTGAGCACACTAGGCAATGGGAGATGGTGAGGCCCCTCCTTTTAATAATACTACCACCTAACACTTACTGAGACAGGCACTGTGCTAGGCACCGTAAATGAATTACCTCACCTCACCGTCATACAAGCCTATGAGGTTACACTATTACCAATTTTACAAATAAGAAAGTTGAGGCACAGATTAAGCACCTCGCTTAAGATCACGCAGCTATTAATTCAGCCCCAGGCAGCACGGCTCCCAAGTCCAAGCTCATAGCCACTTCACCACAGCAGCCCTCTTGAGAAGAGCTCTTTGTTTTGTTCAGTCGTGTAACCCGGAGCACCTAGAACAGTACCCTGCTCAATTTTTGAGTGAACGACAGAATACTGTGTACTTTACATATATTATTTCATTTAATCCTAGTAACCCTTGTATTTAGCCGCTATGATTACCCCCATTTTACACGTAAGAAGATTGAGACTTAGAGTGGCTAAGTAAGTCGGGGCTCGGGGATATATCCTTGGCAAGAATAGCCAGGGCCAAAGCCTGCAACTTATTCAGTTCACTGGGCCACTGTCCCATCCAGAGTCCCCTCCCCACTCCCCCCCCCACCCCTGCAGTGTGGCCTTCAAAGCCAACCCCCCTGTGGCCCTGACCCAGGCTTCTCAGAGCTGGACTATTCAGTAGTCCAGCGGAATGCGTGCTTCAGGTATCAGCAAGAGAGTCAAGATATTTGATGTTTCAGAAAAGCATATGGAGAAACCAGAATGTTGTAGGAGTTCCTTATGGCTCAATATTGCCTTTATCTTTAATTACTCCTGGTTGTGGGCACCACAGCCTCTCCAAGGCTAAGGCATCTGAATGTCCTAATTCATCTCACCTGCATTCCCCCCATCTCCCCCACACATACCTCTGTGTCTTTGCTCACATGGTCCCCTCTGCTAGGAATTCTCTTCCTGTATCATCTCCCCCTGTCTAAACCGACACATCCTTCTTTCCACGTTCATCACCGACACACCTCCCCAGATGCCCTGTGGATGAGCCCTCCCAGCCTTGTGCCTGCATTCCTCCATCCTGTGCCATGATGATGGGTGGCTGGGACTGTTTGGGAAAGGCTGGTTTGACAGCGACCCCTGGGGGCCATGGGCATATGGACTGATAGGAAGTCATTGGAAGCCTCTGCTACAGACACAACCTGGGATCCTTTCTGGGGATGCTGCATGTGTGTGCACCTGTGTGTGTGTGGGGCAGGGGGAGGGGGTGGTGGTGGTGGTGGTGTCCTCATTCTCCTGCTCCTTCCCTCCCCCAGCGCTGGTCCATTTGAGGAAGGCTAACCCTTGATCATCTTCTGAATTGCACACATGGGGAAACTGAGGCCAGAGCAAGGGAGCCTGCCCAGGGGCCCCTAGTTAGAAAACCACACAGTAGGTTTGGCTTCAAAGTTGGGCCCATCTGCCAGCACCTTACATTGGGCCTTATTGTTGATTGGGATAGCCAGGAGACCAATGCCCCCTTCCTTCCCTATATGTCAGCATGGCCAGCTTTGTTTAATCTACTGTGTTGTGTAAATGCCTTGTAAAGGACCAGACTATATGTGAGGAAGGGTGGCAAATTCTTCATCTACCTGCCCTGCCTGGAGCTTTCTGGGCAATATGGCTCATGCCCTGGAAGATTGAAATAAGAATGAGGGAACAGGGGCACCTGGGTGATTCAGTTGGTTAAGTGTCTGACTCTCGATTTCTGCTTGGGTCATGATCTCACCGTTTTTGAGTTCGAGCCCTGCGTCGGGGTTCTGCGATGGCAGCATGGAGGGAAAAACTGCTTGGGATTCTTTCCCTACCCCTCTCTCTATCCCTCCCTTGCTTGTGCTGGCACTCACTCTCTCTCTAAACAAAACAAAACCAACCAAACAAACCTTTTTCTTTAAAAAAAAAAAAAAAGAAAAAAGAATGAAGGAACAAAGAGCAGTGCCTGAGAGGTGAGGTTCCAAGTGTGGGGGATAGTAGCCCTGAGTGCAGGTGTTCTGCAGAAGTCAGTGTACATCCCCCACTTTGGGGTGGAGGTGGGGGGAGTCTTCCAAACAGCCCTCCAGGCCCTTCCTTCTCCTTTGAGGAGACCCTTTATTCTTGGCAATATTGCTCCAGGGAGGTTCCCTGAGTAACTCCTGTCCCCTCCTCTACACAATGCTTGGGGCCTAGTGTCTGCTTTGAGTGGAGAGGTCCCATCCCCTGGGGTAGGAAGGTGGGGCTGTGAGGGATCAGATCCTCCAGCCCTAGAAGGCAGCAGCCCCTGGGGATGGGGGGGCGACAGCTGTGGTGCGAGGCCAGGAATCTGACACCAGGGGTGGGCCCCAAATGCTCTTTAGGAAGAAGGGGGAGGGAGGGAAGACAGCAGCAGCAGCCACAGCCCTTCTCGAGGTGTCACCCCCCCCACACACACACACCCCCATCTCCACCAGTCCCTGTTAGAGCCTCCCTGTCAGGTGGACGGTTCTTCCTTCCATCTTCCTTTGCCTGGAGCTATCCCACAGGGCCCTACATCACTCAGGGAGCTATAGGCCGGGCCTGCTCTTTCCATTGAATCCTTCTGTGTTCTAGGCTCCAGGGACATTGAGGTGAGCTGGAACTAACCCTCCCTAGTCTTACAGTTAGCACCTCTAAGGCTTGAGCATGACTTAACACTTAGCAGCTGTGTGACTTTGGGCAAGTTAGTTAACTCCTCTGAGGCTTCATCTCCTCATTCCTAAACCGAGTTTGGCCTGGGGTGAGCAATGCTCCAGGACAGGCAGTTCTCATTCCTGGCTCCAGCATCTCATTTTAGGGCTGGAGGAGGCCGGAGCAGACTCGGTCCTGTGATCTCCAACCCTCCTGGTGTATCAGAATGCCCAGGCCCCACAAAAGGCTCTGTGTCGGCCTGGCACCAATATTCTTTAAAAGCTGCTTAGGTGATTCTGTGGTGTAAACCAGAGGTTACAGTGCTGGGTCAATGGCAAAGCACCTGCCTTCCCCCAGCCCAGGAGGGGCAAGGTGTGGTGCCCAGCTCTGAGCAGAGCTTCTCTGCCTGGGGGTGGGGAGGGGAGAGGAGGAAGGGAGAAGAGGGGACAAAGGAAGAAGGGTGAGAACAGGCAGAAGGAGGAGGGGAAAGAGGAGGGAGGAGGGAGAAGAGGGGAGGGAGAGCAAAGAGGCAGAGGAAGCAGGGGAGAGATAGGAAGGGAAGAAGGGAGAGGGGTGTGCCATTTATCAGACAGCCCCTGTCTGATCAGGGATTGTTCCCCACCCCCCCACCCCAGCCCCTCCCTGGCTGGGGAGGGAATTTGAATTTCAGGGCTGGAGCTGAAGGACCAGCTGGGCCTTTCCTGGAGCCTTGGGCCTTTTTGAAGCCCTCTGGGTAGTTTTTCTATAAAAAGGCAACTCCCTGCTGCTGGTGGTGCTTTCCTCTTGCCAGGAACCAGCTCATCTCCTGGGAGCTCTGAGAGGCTAGACCCCTTGTCTCCCCAGTGATAGCCCTTAAAGGGTACAGCACCCAGCCTGTTGGGGGTGCAGCTAGGACCCCCGCCGGCCACCATCACGCCTCACAGATGCCCTTTGGTGGTGAAAGGATCTCAGCAAAGGTAAAAGTTCAGCAAAAATGAGGAAGGTTATCAAGACACTATGTGGAGTGTTAATGGGAAACCCGGGGCCCTGGGGTCGGCTAGTAGCCCATGTCATGTGGGAGGAAAGAACTCTGAGTGCCTCTTCCCCAGAGTTGTGTACATGGTGTGGGTGAACTGGGTGCCTGGTGCACCAGTCCCTCTAAGTTCACACTTGTGGGTGAGCAGGCCGGTTCCTGGTCCCCAGTGACAGGAACCTCTGATCAGAGCTGGAAGTTTCCTGCTGGAGAACCACACACCCGCCCCCCCCCCACCCCCACTCCTTCCTACCAGAGACTGCCCAGCTTGAGCCTGTACTGACACAGTGAAGGGTTTGTTGAGAAATGGGCTGCCCATCACTTATACAGCCTTGACTCCCTGCCTAGAGGGGAATGGGGGAGGTGGCGGACTGCTGAGGAAGGGCCCGGAAGAACCCAGAAGAACTGAAACTGAGTTCCTGCATGCAGTGGGTGCCAGAAGAGACAGCCCTGACTTGGTGACAGGCTATAGCTATGTCCCTCTCAACACCTCTTCCTCACCCTCCAGCCACCCATTTTTCAGAGAAGAGGTGACTCTTCTTGCCTGGGCCTGTGAAGTTGGTAGAGGGAAGCCAGCCGTTGGGTGCCTGACCCAGGGTTCTCTGCCCAACACCCACACCAAGTTCCTTTTGGTACAGGCAGGGGTTTTCCCTGGGAACCTCTTCCCTCAAAACGGGCTGTGAATGGAGAGGAGACCACAGGTGCAGGGCTCAGGAAAAAGGCCTTGGTAGATGGGAGCTGGGCCTGGGACAGAAGCCTAACCAACACTGGGGAGGCACTGTCACCCAGGAAGACACACCCTGCATGCATAGGACCCTAGCTCCTCAGGGACCCAGGAGGGGGGCTGGCCCTGCAGAGACATCCAAGGAAACAGAATCCACGGATGTCCCACACCGGGTAGGCCCTAGTGATGGGACACCCTGGAGACCTGGGCCCACCCAGGAAGTTGGTTACTGGGAATCATTAAGCTTCCAAAGCTTGTCAATTAATTCTAATGTTTATATTGTTTTATATAGACAAAATTTAAGGAATGTTCAAGGTTACCCTAGAAGACAGCATTCTTGCTCGTCTATGTGCTAAAGTGCTCTGTGGAAGAAGCAAGAAAGGGCTGGCATCCCTGGGTATGTGCTCATGAGGGGATGACCCAACCAAAGGCTTCCCAGCAGACGATGTTCTGATGGCGAGACCGAAGCCCAGAGAGGGGAAGGGACTTGCCCAGCACAACGTGGTGATGGGGCTCACGGGCTGGACCACCACGCCATGGCCATCCATCCTCCTGGGGGCCTGTCAGCCAAGAGGGAAAAAGGGCTTTGGGGAGGGCAGGTGGCCAAGTCAGGCCTCGCCCTCCACCTCGTCCTCACTGGCGCAGTCCTCCGGCACCACTGGGGCTTGTGAGTTCCGAGTCTCCAAGTACTCGGCCTTCAGCCGCTCCAGCTCACGCAGCTCAGGCTCCAGCCGCTCCCGGTGGGCTGTCCGCAGCTGCCGCAGCTGTTTCATAGGAAAAGGGTTCATGTCGTTGAAGGCGATGTTCATCAGCTTCCTGCAGGGGAGAGCACAGTCAGCCCAGAGCCCAGCGCCCCACTGGGCCTACACTCACCCGGCCTTCCCAGGCACCCTGGCATTCATTCTGTCCATGTGGCTGAGGCCCTGGCCCCCACCTGCAGGGAGCTCACCTTCCCAGAAGGAAACAGTGAATAAGAAGCCAACTTCCACCCAGAGTGATGTGTACTGGGGCAGGAGAAAGCTTAGGACTATGGGAGCTCTAACCCAGTAAGGAAAGGTTGGTCAAGGAAGGCTTCTTGGAAGAGGTGACATGTGAGCTGAGTTTTGAAGAATGAGTAGAAGTTGGCCAGGCAAATGTGGTGGTGGTGCAGGTGGCAGGAAGGCCGTCTAAGCAGAAGAAACTGCAAGACCAAAAAGCCCAGAGGTGGCTGTTGTCCTAGGAACTCAAATAATTCTGTTTGGCAGGATTGTAGGGCATGGCAAGTATTAGGGGCAGGAAAAGGTGGGAAGGAAATGAAATTGCATGGAGGCTTTGAATGCCATGTTAAGGGGCAGACAGACCACTGAGGCAGTGGAACGTCCCTAAAGTTTTCTAAGCCGTAACGGAGCATCAGCAGCCCTAACGAATCGGCACTCAGCAAACACCAGCATACCCTCTGCTACGTGTCCTGGGGGCATGTGAGGGTGGGAGGACTGCTGGACCGGCAGGGGTGGGGGCAGAAAAGGGTTCTCACTGGCTGTTGCAAATGGTCTTGGTGAAGAAGCGCAGGTACTGGTAGATCTCTAGGCCATCGTGCAGCCTCAGGATCTCCTCCTCGTTGTACTTGAAAATGGCCAAGGCATAGCGGAATACCACCTGGGGGCAAAGCGGGGGGCTCAGGTGGGGCACGGGGGGGGGGCAGGCAGGTAATCCCCAGGGGGAGGAGAACCCACACACCCAGACAGTGTGGGGCTCCCAGGACAGGCTTCAGGGTTGAAAGCCTGGAGGCAACATGTGTGCAAGGAGGCCAAAGGGGGTGGGCAGACTGTGGACCCCAAGGGGAGAGAGCACAGCTTGGAATCCGGAGATGGGGACGGAGTTCTGGCTCTGTCCTGACTTGTCCCGGGACCCTGGGTGAGCTGCTACCCTGTTGGGCCTGAGGGGGGTGATACTGTCTCTACATGGGGCATCAGCAGGAATTGACTGGACTAACAGATCCAAAGGTGCTCTGTAATCTGCGGTGTGGTATGTCATCAACCACCATGCGGACACTGGGGTGGGGTGTGGGGAGGGCCTGCCTAGGGTCTCCTAGAAAGGCGAGGGGCAAAGCTGGGACCACACCCAAATGGGGGGGGGGAGAGAAGGGGGGACCCACATGACTGGATGGGCAGTGGATGGAATAGGGATGGGCCTCCCGGATCATGGTCGTGCCTCCTCCCTAGGGAAAGGAAATCCCCCCAACTTCTCTTCTCCTCACGTGTGCAAAACACTTCAGTTTACAAAGCCATGCTCCCACGAGGGGTCCTCAACAGCCCTGACAGGGGAGCACCGTCTTCCCATTCTCCGGGGGCGGAACTGAGCCCAAGAGGGCCTTGCTCGGGACTGTCCTGCTCACCCCTGGCAGCGCCCCACCTTGATGCCCTCATACAGGAAGGCGTCCCAGACCCGGAGAAGGATGTTGCTGATGAGACTGTCTGCAAAGACCACGAGGAACCAGTTGAAGGTGATGAAGGAGAGATCCACGCGGTGCTGCGCCAGGTGAGCCATCAGCCTGGGCAGCTTCTCCGAAAGTAGGTCCTGGAGCACCCGCTGGTCCACCTGGGAGCCGGGAGACAGGGCTCGTTGGCCGCCACCCTAGGGAAGGGGCCGCCGCCCTCCCTAGAGAGCCAGTCCACACACAGTCGTGGAGTCACCCCCCACCGGCCCGGGGGCGCGAGTGCCTGGACGAGCCGGAGCCCTCCGTGGCCAGGAGACGGGCACGCGGCACACCGCTCTGCTGCTCCCAGCACAGGCAGGCAGTCTTCCGAGCTGGAGCGCTGGGCTTTGACGCGGAGGTCTCTGTGGGCTACGTTCTTGGCCAGTGAACCTGAAGCCCTCCTGAACCTGAGGCCAAGCAGTTCAGGCTTGTATTGGCCTCAACGCTACATCCATTTGGGGTCTGACACGCAAGGTGCTCGGTGCGTCCAGCTCCAGACCTCGGGTAACTCACTGAGCCTAAGGAGCCACTGAACCTGAAGGACTCCTAGATCAACGGATGTGACGTCTGGGATTTGTCTCACCGGGGATGGGTGGGAGTAGAGACGGAACAGCACCTGGGTGCCTGTGTTGATAATTATTCAAACTAGGTCATAGATACATGGAGGTTCATATACTATTTTCTCTATTTTTTGTACATTCAAAATTTTCTTTCTTTTTTTTTTTTAACTTTTACATTTCATGAGACAGTGGAGCAAAGTGAGGTTTTTGCATTTGAAATTTTCTATACAGAGAGAGAGAGAGAGAGAGAGAGAGAGAAACCTTCCAACAACCCCACCACAGTACACTGGTTACACAACACACCTTGATTTCGGAGGTGTTAAAACATGAAAATAAAATATGGAACATTTCCCAGCCTGTCTTTCGGCAAGTGGTGCCTTGTGATAGAGTTCTGACCAATAAGGTATAACCAGCAACTGCTGGGCGGGAGCTGTTTGTAGGGGAGACAGCCCTTGCCTTCTACCCTCTGCTTCTTCCAGAGCTGGACCATGGCTTCAGTGCCAGAGGTGGTGCGGCTGTCTTGTGACCACGAGGGTACAGCCATCTTGTGACCATGAGCAGGGGGCTGAAAGCAATATGCCAGGGATGGCAAAGCAGAGAGCTTGAAGGGGACTTCAAGAAAGAAGGAAGGAAGGAAGGAAGGAAGGAAGGAAAGAAAGAAAGAAAGAAAGAAAGAAAGAAAGAAAGAAAGAAAGAAACAGACCAACCATTCCTAGTGACATCGTGTCACCACTGGAATAACAAGTCTGTCCCGTGGGCAGGGCCCCAACAACTCTAAAGGGCCATCACCTCACCAGAGCCTCCCAGGAGTCCCAGGGAGGGGTTACTGGCCCCTGTACAGAGGGAGAAATGGAGGCCTGAGAGGTTCCTGATTTTTCTGATTCACTGGCTTGAAGGAACCACTCAAGGAGCACCAACCTGTGTGGCCTCCAAGTCCCATCTGCCCCTGCTCTGCTCACCTGGGATGATGTGAGTGTCTTGCTGTAGTAGTCAGCTGGCATGATGGTCTCCACAATGGCCACCAGGCACCAGAAGGCACACTCCTCTTCCTCCAGGACCAGCAGAGCAATGGCCGCTAGCCTGGAAGGGGAAGAAAGGAGGCTTAGGGTGATGTGCAGAAGTCACAGCCAGGCAGAGGGTGGCAGAGGTCGCTTCCCGGATCCCAGGGGGTTGTCGTGTCTAACCCTAACCAGTCTAGTGTTCTGGCACCTGGGGTGAGAGGAACTTGCTTTTGGGGACTACACAGGGATTTCCAGACCAATGGGGAGATCTGAGTCTCTAGGGAGGGGCTCTGGAGTCCTGTTGCCTAGGTGTGATTCTGCACCTGCTGCTTCCTTGCTGGAAGCAAGTTCCTAAACCTCTTTGAGCCTCAACCTCTTCATAATAATCACAGGACTATTATGAGGGTGAATGACATTAACAAGAGATGAATGCCCAGCATAGCACCTGACATGTAGTGGAGCACTTTATGAATGTTAGTTATCCTTATCTTAATATCCACAGGCTTTGAGACCTTGGCAAGTGTGCTAACCTCTCTGAGCCTTACTTTGATCATCTGTAAAGTGGGATTAACAATCTCTACCTCCTAGGGCTGTGAGGCATTTTGAGCAAGAAGACAGAATTACAGTGTCTTGCTAACCGTCTGGCATATAGCAGGTGCTCATTACACAAAATTCTTTCTCTCATTTGCTTCCCCTTCCCCTAAAGTTACCATGAAGCTCTAATGAGATCATGGGAAGAAAGGAAAAAGTCCACAGTGCTGAGCAGGGATGTCAGCCTGGAAGAAGTATTGTTTTCTCTACCTCTCCCATCCTTCCTGGCAGGTCTCACCCAGGGCCAATCCAGGAATACATTTTCCAAGATGCAATGGTCTCTCAAGATGCTAGGTGAACACAAGGTCCCAAATTCAAAGATGTTTGGGAAATGCTGCATACTCTAGCCCCTTTTTAGAGGCCAGTGATATACAACATCTTAGTAAAAGCCTCTTAGAAATTCTGCAGTGACAAAACCCCATGTGACCCTAGCCCAGGACTGTCCATTGGGGCTGTAGAGCCCCTTTTGTACAGTGCACCCACTGAACACCCTTAGGGAGATGCCACCTTACAGTATCATGAAGCCTCACACACTTGATGGGCTTAAAAAACACATTTCATTGTCTAGCTATTTATCCTTCTCTGAGCTCTTACAAGATTGGATTCATGACCTCCAACCTCTTCTGAGGTTCATATTGTTTAGAGAAATAAGGCCAATTCTCAAAAGAAAAAAGAAACCCCTTTTCTCTCCCCAATAGATTGGGAAGGAATTTCTTTTCGCTCTGGCTAAACCATCTGTACAAATTCTCCTGAGTCTAAGCTGAGTGGATGAAGAGAAGAGTCAAAGGTCTTTTTGGAAATAGGAAGCTCTGCCCTCTCAGAGCTGGGGAAGGGGTGCCTTCTGAGGTCATTTAGTTCAGGGATAGCAAACGTGTGAAACACGGGCCACCACTCTTTAGTCTATGCCCAGAGCAGACATAACTAATCAATCATGACACCATTCCCTTTGTCTATGCCCAGGGCAGACATAACTAATTCATCATTGTTCTCTTTCCCACTGACTCTGGAGGCTGCCTCAGAAACTCTCACCAGAGAAGGCTCTAGACAGATGCTTCCTACTGGTCATCCTGGGTCTAGATAAACTTATTGCAGAGATGGGAAGACCCGAGTCCTGGAAAGGAGAAATGACTTGCTCAGGGTCACACAGTCAGCTGGTGGTAGAGTGGCTCCCAAAGTCCCAGGCTGGTGTTCTCTCCACCCTACCCCATTCCACTGGAGCCTCAGGACATGCTCAGTCCAGGAGCTGGCTGCTGGCACCAGCTTAGATCTCTCTACACATTAAAAAGATCAGTAATGAGAGGCTGTTGGTACCAATTAGGGCCCACCAAGTGCTCAGGGCTACAACCAGACTCCGACTTAAGGCCTTCAGGCTCAAGTGGGTCTGCAAAGGAAGTAGCATGGTGATGTGGGAAACAGCTACTTTTAAAGCACTCCATTTATGTTCTAAAGGGAAATAGCTTTAACGTTTTTGCCCTAAATCTGCAGTGTATTATTACCATGATACCTGTCATCCTCTAAACAGGTTGATTTGTTGCATAGAAGCAGGGTGTGTCCTCTTTTGACACCATGCATGCAGTTCTATCAGTTGCCACTAGATGGTGGCAGTCAGACAAGTGAAAGGGGCCTGCAAGGTGGGGTTTAAGGGCCGCACTCTCCACGTATGAAGGGGCTCTTCCCATTACAAATAACTTTCGATTTTAAGCAATAATATGGATGTGTGCCTAAACACTAATTATCAGTAAGAAAAAAAGTATTCAGAGAAAGAATTAAAGAAATATTCTTGGGTGTCACCTCCTTCTCCGTCTGTTATTCCTACATACCCTTCCACAGCCTTTGTGCTGCCTCTATCCACACAGGGAACAGTTTCTTTCCTTCTAGGTTTATCTCAAGATCCTTCCCACTATAGGATTTCCCCCGCCCCTTCAGCGCAGATTAGCTGTGCTGTGGTTTAACTCTGAATTCCCAGTAACTGAACATGTATATATGCTCAATTTCACCCAATTTAGGCTGGAAATCAAGTATCAAAAATATCTACCCTTAGGAACCATTCAAATTTGAGTAGGGACGCTGTGAATGTTCATTCTGTGTTAAAGAAATGTCACACACCACCTATTTTGAAAAAAACACCAGAAGGTCTTATGTAAATTTTGCTCGAGTGTATGCGTGTTTAAATTAAATTGAGTCAAAGGGGTGCCTGTGTGGCTCCATCCATTGAGCTTTTGACTTTGGCTCAGGTCGCGATCTCACAGTTCGTGAGTGCCAGCCCCACATTGGACTCTCTGCTGTCAGTGCAGAGCCCGCTTCAAATCCTCTGTCCCCCTCTCTGTGCCCCTCCCCCACTCACACACACTCTCTCTCTCTCTCTCTCTCTCTCAAAAATAAACCTTAAAAAAAAAACTTTAAAAATAAATAGAGTCAAAACTTGCTTTGGGAAATATCTGAGATTACATAACCTCTATCGGGATAGCTAAGGGCATCCATGAGAGTCCTCCACAGTCCTGAAGGGGGCAGCCCTACCAGTCACCACCCCCCCTCCACCCCCAATCCCTTATCTCCTGCTGTTGCACCAGAAGCAGAACCGACTCCAGGCTGGCCCGGCTGCATTCTTTCCTTTGGGAATTTAGGCCTGCGGCAAGAGGGTATCGACAAGTGGGATGACTTGCTGACAAAGCTCCAGACTCAGGGGCTGAGTTCTCCGTTCTGAACAGAACAGCCTCAATGGGCCTTAAATGTCCAAAGAATGATGGACCGAGGCTGGTCTGCTGAAAGCAAGAGAGTCCAGAGACTGTGAGGCCCCATAAAGGCTGCAGAAGAGTAGGGTGTGGTGCTGCACAGTGTCGGGACCTGGCCCCACGGACTATGGCGCGATTGGCACCCCTGGGGTTGTGTGGTGCTGTGGCCCTGCTAGAGACAGGAGATGCCGCGGTTTCTAATGACCATGGGGTCTCGTCCTCTCTTTTCTTTTCCTGGTTGTTAGGAGCTTCCCTGTAACATTTACAAATTCTCTTTCTCTTGGGTTCCTCTGAATGGATTTTGTCTGAAGCAAATGAGCCTTGACCCACAGTTCTGCAATGTGTGAGCTGAGCTGTGCACACTACAAAATCCCAGGAGACCATTCCCGATGCTTCCTACATGGGTGGCCCCACCCTGAGCACAGATCAAAGCAGAGAGCACGGCATGAGGAGCTACCGCGGTCTTGAACCTGTCCTTGTCCCCATCTTGAACATGTCCATATTGTCCTCATCTGTACAGTGGGAATCAAGCCTCCTGGGCTCCCCTCTCCATGTTCCTGGGAGACTCCAAAGAGACAGAGAGGTGCTCTAGAGAACAAGGGCTGTGCCCTCACTAGAGCCATGACACTCACCTGTTGAGGCCCTGGCAGTAGCCGATGGTGGGGTTTTGCCAGGAGAAGGCCAGCAGCACCCGGCGTAGCTTGTCGGGGTAGCTGGAGGCGGGGCAGGTGAAGTGCTTGTTGTTGGGGAAGGTGCGGTTCAGGTCCAGCTCAATTTGGCGGGCTGCAGGGTGCTCGTGAACCTGA
Source organism: Panthera pardus (assembly GCF_024362965.1). Lineage (NCBI taxonomy): Eukaryota > Metazoa > Chordata > Mammalia > Carnivora > Felidae > Panthera > Panthera pardus. The sequence goes on from NW_026526766.1 coordinate 60,292,382, forward strand.
CCCCGGCTCAGCAGCTCCTGGTAGCGGCCGGGGCTCCACAGGTGCTGGACGCGGAGGTGGACCAGCCACCTCCAGACACGCGGCCGGTGCTCTCGGGGCACACCTGCCCGCAGCAGCTGCTTGAGCTCGACCGAGGGCGTGAGATCACCCAGGGCAGCCCAACGCTCCCGAAGAGGCCGCTCCACAGCCTCATGGGCCAGCAGGTGGTGGGAGTGCACCTCTAGTGCCTGGATCTTGGCCAGCAGCTTCAGGTCTTCCATCTCGTAGTTGGGCACCGTCAGGAAGCCATACTCGTCATACTCGCTGTCAGCAAAAATGCACATTAGCAACACCTTGCAGAGTCCTTCCCTGGAGAAGGGGCAGTGGGCAGGGGCTGGACCCCAGGCAAGGTTCTTGCCGGGGCTTCACTGCGGGTTAGCCATGCAGCTTTGGGCAGGTGACTTCAGTTCTCCGAACTTCAGTTTGCTCATCTGTACCAGGGGTAGGATTCCTGCTCTGCCCCATGGAGACCCATTGACATTGACATCCCCTGTTGTAAAATGCTGGGGGCCTAGACAGTGTCTGGGACATGGTAAGTGCATAGTAAGTGGATTCTGTGAAGATATAAAGAACCCTCTTCTTACCCCATGAGGCCTTAGGCTCAAGGAGTCCTGCACTGCTGATATAGAATCCCACTCCCACGAGACAGTAAGCCCAAGGATGGATGGGGAACAGACAGCATCACTGACAAGCAAGATGGGTGAGCTGGGGATCCATTCCACATAGCTTTTCGTTGATCTAACATTTATTTGCCCTGTGTGCTCTGCATGTGCGGTCTCATTTGGTCCTACTGATCCTGCAAAGCAGCAATCTTAGCCCACATCTGATGGAGGCTGTATATGTGGCCCAGAAAGGTAAAGTGACTTGTCCAAGGTCACATGGTGACACGGCCAGGGGTGGCTCCAAAGCCTGGGCTCCTTCCACCGAGCCTCCCAGCCTCGGGGGCCTTTGGACCCCAGCCACAGCCCCTTTTGTTATATTTAACTGCCCATGTCCACTGGGCTCAGCAAGGGCTTTGCTTGGGGAAGGCAGCTGGCTTGTCTCTCCTCCTCCCCTCTCTGACAAGTATCTCTGGGAGCCTGGAGAAGTGGAGAAAACAGAGCTTCAGAGGCAGACCCAGGTCAGCTGCACTAGTATGCTGCATGGCCTTGGGGAAGGGGCTGCCTCCTCTGAGCCTACGCCACCTCGTCTTACAGCTGGGGTGTAAGTGTAAGTGACGCCACCTCAGCCGTAAGAGGGGGCTCATCGCAACCACATGCTCAATACCTGAAGATATGAGAAAGTAAGGGATGCACAGTGCTCGTACACGGTCAGCAGGAACCAGCAGCAGAGCAGCTGGGGCTCCCCAGGTCAGGCAGACCAAGACCTTCCCTTGCTGCCTGCGGGGCTCACCTGACAGGGCTCAGCTCCATGCCTTCTGCCGAGGCCTCGCTGGCCTCCCACTGCAGTGCCTCCTGGATGAGCTGCCTCAGCAGCTCTGAGCAGTCATTCGCCTCGCCCCCCATGGTCTCCTGCAGCCTCCGCAGCCCCGCCAGGTACTTGCTCTCTACCTGGCAGTTCTTGGCTTGGAGGTAGGCACACTGTGGAGGGAGGGGTGGGGCTGTCAGGCCACCTGGTTGGGCTTGGGCCACCCTAGAGGCCTGAGCAGCTACAGGCAGCAAAGCTCTTCTCCCATCTCATCTTGCATCCCCTCCCCACCCCCCAGCCCATCGTATAAGGGAAAGGAGATGGGCCCCAAACCCAAGGGTTTATAGCAAGGCAGTGAAGGCTTCAGGCAAGAGAGCCAGGCCCAGGGCTGGGCTGGATTCAGAAGAAAGAGAGGAAAGGTGGACAGGGGCAGTGCAGGTTCTTGCATAGCCTGCAGTCCCATCCTGGTTCGGCCACTGCTGGCTGGGTGAGCTACGGCAAGTTACTTAACTGCTCTGTGCCCTAGCTTGTTCATTTAACCAATGGAACTCATATGGATTCTGGTGAGGATTACATGAGCTGATGTGTGTAAAGTCCCTCTCAGGGCACCTAGCCTAGAGCAGTTCTCTGCAGGTGGTATTACTGAGCAGCACCCAGGAGATGGCCATGAGGCTCCGGACACTGCCCTTGGGCCTCCTGCTGCCACAACACTGGCTCCTTCCATTCCTGCTACGCATCATTCTCTCCCATCGGTGGCCTTCCTGCACGCTCCCTGCCCCTCCCTGCCCGTCTTGAACTTTTGTATTTCTATTTACACAAACTGAGTGTTCTGAACAAGTCTCGTCACTTTCCTAGGCCCATTTTCCTTCTTTGTAAGCTGGACAGGAAAAATCGACCTCATAGTATTGCTGTGACCTCTGGGCCAGCCTGGCTCCTGTTTCATCCTGGGGTGGCAGAGTGGGAGCTTCCTGGCCAAGGGTGCCCATCTGCTGCACCTCTACCCAGATTACCATCTCCAAACGTTGGCTAAGCACCAACTCCAGGCCATCGGGTGAGCCGGCCCTCCTCCCCAACCCAGGCGGCTCCCACTTCCATGTCCCTCTGCCTGCAAGACTGCTTCCCGAGTCCCCTCCCAGTAGTCTTCCCAGGCACTTCTGAGACCCCCGAATCTCCTGCTCTCCAGCCCACCTCTGTAAGCCCAATGAGCCCCTGGCTTTCTCAAAACATAAATCTGATTGAGCACCACCCCCCACCCCCACCCCCGACTGCCCCACTCAAAACCCTTCTACAACTGCCAGTTTCCTCAGAGAACGTCCCAACATTTCCCCCCTTCAGCCTCACGTCTCCTTTCTCACCTTCCCCCTTCCTCTCAATCCATAGGTCTTGACCATGCTGTCTCTTTTCTTGAAAGGCCTTTCTCCACTGTTTGTCTGGATAACACCAACTCACTTTTAGGACTCAGCTCAAGAAGGCACCTCCACCAGGAAGTCCTCCCTGACTTTCTTTCCTCCTTTGGGCCCCAAAGAATCCTGCGTGCCCAACTGCATCTTGATTGTGTTTGATCCTCACTAGTCTGCACACACCCTCTTTGAAAAGTCTTAGAAGGCCTTTTGTCAGTTCTTCTTTAAATGTTCATTAGAATCCGTCAGTAAAGCCATCAGGTCCAGGGCTTTTCTTTGTTGAGAGATTTCTGATTGCTAACTCAGTCTCCTTACTAGTTATACAGGCTATTCAGGTTTTCTATTTCTTCATGATTTAGTCTTGGTAGGCTTTATGTTTCCAGGGATTTGTCCATTTCATTTGGTGATTCAATTTGTTGGTATACAACTGTTCATAGTACTTTTTTAAAAATTTATTTTTATTTTTTTATTAAAAAATTTTTTTAATGTTTATTTTTGAGAGAGAGAGAGAGAGAGAGAGAGAGAGAGACAGACAGAGAGCGCGAGCATGAGAGCATGAGTGGGGGAGGGGCTGAGAGGAAGACACAGAATCCGAAGCAGGCTCCAAGCTCTGAGCTGTCAGCACAGGGCCCAGCTCGGGGCTCAAACCTACAAGCTGTGAAATCATGACCTGAGCTGAAGTCACATGCTTAACCAACCCAGCCACCCAGGCGCCCCTGTTCATAGTACTCTTATAATCCTTTTTATTTCTGTAAAATCAGTAGTAATGTTCCCACTTTCATTTCTGACTTTGAATTTTCTTTTTTTCCTTAGTTCACTTAGCCCAAGGTTTGTCGATTTTGTTCATCTTTTCAAAAAAATCACTTTTGGTTTCATTGATTTTCTCTATTACTTTTCTGTTATCTATTTCATTTATTTCTGCTCTAATCTTTATTATTTTCTTCTATCAGCCAGCTTGGGTTTAGTTCTTCTAGTTCCTCAAGTTGTAAAGTTAGGCTGTTGATTTGAGATCTTTCTTGTTTTTTAAAGAAAGTGTTTATAGCTATAAATTCCCTCCTCAGCTCAGAGCCTGGAGTCTGCTTTGGATTCTGTCTCACTCTCTCTCTGCCCCTCCCTGCTCATGCTCTGTCTCTCTTGCTGTCAAAAATAAACATAAAAAAAAATTTCTTCCTCAGCATGGCTTTTGCTGTGTCCCGTAAGTTTTGACATGTCTTCTTTTTCATTTGCCTTTAAGTATTTTCGAATTTCCCTTGTAATTTCTTCTTTGATTCATTGTTTCAAAGTATGTTGCTTAATTTCTACAAGTTTGTGAATTTTCCAGTTTGACTTCTGTTTTTGGTTTCTAGCTTCATCCCATTCCAGTTGGAGAAGATACCTGTCTCCTTAAATCTACTGAGATATAATTTGTGGCCTAACATATGGTTTGTCCTGGAAAATGAGGAGAATGCATGTGCTGTTGTTGCTGGGTAGAGTGTTCTGTGTTATACCTGTTAGATCTAGTTGGTGTATTGTGTTGTTCAAGGCCACTAGTTCCTTACTTATCATCTGTCTGGTTATTTTACCCATTACCGAGAGTGGGGTACTAAAATTTACAACTATTATTGTAGAATTATCTATTTCTCCCTTCAGTTCTGTCATTTTTGGTTCCTATAGTTTGCTGGTCTGGTATCAAGTATATAAATGTTTATAATTGCTGTATCTTCTCACTGTCTTGAACCTTTTATTAACATATAATGTCTTTCTTGGTCTCTTGTAACTTTAAAAACTTTAAAGTCACTCCAGTCTGATATTAGCAAAGCCACCCTGCTCTCTGTTGGTTATTATTTCATGGAATATCTTTTTCCAACCTTTCATTTTCAATCTATTTGTGTCTCTGAATATAAAGCGAGTCTCCTGTACACAGCATATAGTTGGATCATTTTTTTTTAATCCATTTTGTCAAACTCTTTTAATTGGAGAGTTTAACCCATTTACATTTAAAGTAATTATTGATAAGGGATGTCTGTCCTTTTGCTATTTATTTGCTGACTTATACCATTTTTGTCCCTTGTTTCCTGCATTACTGTGTTTTTTGTGGTGAAATGTTTAAATTCCTGTTCTGTTTCCTTTTGTGTATATTCTATAGCTTCTTTCTTTATGGTTACCATGGGGATTAATTTAAAATTCTAAAGTTATAACATTCTAATTTGAATTTATATCAGCTTAACTTCAATAACATGCAGAAACTCTGTTCCTTTATAGTTCCATCCCTACCCTTTTGGTTGTTGATGTCACCAAATTACATCTTTATACATCGTGAGCCCCAAAACATAATGTAATGATTCTTTTAAATGCAAAATTAGGTAGAAAACAAAATGTGGAGTTATAAACCAAAGTTGTAATAATACTAGCTTTTAGATTAATCATTAAAAAAATGTATTAGTCTCTTAAATCATATAGAAAACAAAAGTGGAATTATAAACCATTTTTACCATAATACTAGGTTTTATAATTGCCCATGTATTTACCTCTACTGAGATTTGTATACCTTCAAACACCTCTGAGTTACTGCCTAGTGTACCTCCATTGCACCCCGCAGGACTGTGCAAGCACTTCTTGTGGGCAGATCTAATGGGAATGAAGTTTCTCAACTTTCGTTTCTCTGAATTTCTCCCTCATTTTTGGAAGAAGGTTTTGCCAGATATAAATTCTTTTGCTTTGCTTTTTGTTTGTCTTTGTTTTTAGCATTTTGGCCTCCAAGGTTTCTGATGAGAAATCTGCTCATAATCTTCTTGAGAATTCCTTGTATGTGATGAGTTACTTCTCTTTCTGCTTGCAAGCAGTTGCTTTGTATTTGGCATTCAAAAGATTGATAGTAATGTGTCTCAGTGTAGATCTCTTGGAATTTATTTTACTTGATGTTTGTTGAGCTTCTTGGACATTTTTATTCATGTCTTTCATCAAATTTGGGAAATTTTCAGCCTTTATTCACATATTCTCTCTGCCCCTCTCTCTCTCTCTCTTCTCCTTCTGGGACTCCCCTGCTATAATGGGTATGTTGGTCTGCTTAATGGTGTCTCACACATCACTTAGGCTCTGTTCACTTTTCTTCCATCTTTTTTTCTTTCTGTTTCTCAGACTTAATAATTTTCACTATCTTATTTTCAAGTCCACTGATTCCTTCTGCCTGCTTGAATCTACCTCTGAATCCCTCTAGTGGATTTTTCATTTTGGGTATTGTTCTTTTCAATTCCAGAATTTCTTCTTGATTTCTTTGTAGGTTTTCTATCTCTTTATTGATATTTCTTTTTTCTTCATACATTGCTTTCTTGACTCTCTACATCTTCTTTTCGTTCTCTGAACATCTTTAAGACAACTGTTTTAAAATCTTTGTCTAGTATTATCTAGCATCAGGTCTTTGTCAGGGGCAGTTTCTACTAATTTATGTTTTTCCTTTGAATGGGCCATACTTTTATATATCTTTGTACGCCTTGTGATTATTATGTTGAAAACTAGACATCTGAATCTAATAATGTGGTAGTAGTGGAATCAGATTCTCCCAATTTAAGAAAAAATTGTTTTTGTTTTTTGGCTGTTATAGGCTGTCTCTGGGCCAAGAGAGGTCATCTCTTTTCTGAGTCTTTCCCTGGGTATGCATGGCCACTTTCTAATTTCCTCATCTATGCAGTTGTGTTTGAATGTCTAGTCTTCAAGCTCTAGCTCCCAAAAGGGGAAAAGAGAAAAATGAAGTGGGGCAGCCCTTTGAATCCTCTGGCAGTTACTCTAGCCCGGAGGGGAGGTACAACAATGGCCGCCTGTCCCTTCCTCTGTACTTCTGTGATCAGAAGCAGCAATCAGAGCACAGATGCCTGAGGCAGAAAGGCAGTTTTTAAATGGCACAGTCCAGAGGCAGGGCAGGCAGGTGATAAGGACAGAGCGATACAGGGCGGAGAAGGTAAGGGACTGAAGGGTGACTGGGCATGTAGACGGACTCTGCCTCTTACCTTCATCAGGAGGGCCCTCTCCTTCTCAGCCACCCTTCTCCAGATCTTTGTGACTTGGTGGATCTCGGAGTTTAGGAAGCGGTTCTGGGTCCGATATGCTTCTATGTCATCCTGGAGAAGAGAGCAAAACATCTGATGAATTGCCATCTCCCTGATCCTCACCCTCCGCATGAGCTGTTGGTGCCAACACTTCCTTCCTTTAGAAATTTCTAATGACAACAGAAAAGAAAGTCTTCAAGAAGTAGTATTACAGACAGTCCCCTTCTCTAGTCTTGATCTCACATGATACAGTAGAGAGAGCATCAAGTCTGGAGTTCACGTCTTGGCTCTGACTTCCTGGATGCGAGGCTTCACTGAACAACTGTGACCCTCTGTTTTGTCATCTGTAAAAGGGGCAAATACTAACTATTCCACTAGGCAGCTGGGAGACTATGTGAGGTAACACGTCTCATAACATTAAGTACAGAGACCAGGGGCGCCTGGGTGGCTCAGTCAGTTAAGCACCCGACTTCAGCTCAGGTCATGATCTCACGGTTAGTGGGTTCGAGCCCTGCATCAGGCTCTGTGCTGACAGCTCAGAGCCTGGAGCCTGCTTTGGATTCTGTGTCTCCCTCTCTCTGTTCCTCCCCTGCTCGCACTTTGTCTCTCTCTCTCTCAAAAATAAAGATTAAAAAAATTAAAAAAAAAAAAGTACAGAGACCAAAACAAACATCCAAGTAGTGTTTGTTTTAAAAATAAACATATGTTGGGGCGCCTGGGTGGCGCAGTCGGTTAAGCGTCCGACTTCAGCCAGGTCACGATCTCGCGGTCCGTGAGTTCGAGCCCCGCGTCAGGCTCTGGGCTGATGGCTCGGAGCCTGGAGCCTGTTTCCGATTCTGTGTCTCCCTCTCTCTCTGCCCCTCCCCCGTTCATGCTCTGTCTCTCTCTGTCCCAAAAATAAATAAAAAACGTTGAAAAAAAAATTAAAAAAAATAAAAAATAAAAAAAAATAAACATATGTTGCTGTTATATATTTGCAATCATACTGAACAATTTTGGGTGGAAAATTTTTATTTAAGTCACTTTGTAAATATGCAGTTGACCCTTCAACAACACTGGGGTTTGGGCACCAACCCCCCTGCATAGTTAAAAATCTGTGTATAACTTTTGACTCCCTCCAAATTTAACTGCTAATAACCTGCTGTTGACCAAAGTCTTACTGATAACATAAAGAGCACCTATTTCATATGCCATGTGTATTATATACCGTATTCTTACAATAAAGTAAGCTAGAGAAAATACATTTACATTACTATACTGTATTTATCAGAAAAAATCTGCCTGTAAGTGGACCCATGCAATTCAAATCCGTGTTGTTCAAGGGTCTACTGTACTTTTCTATGTTGCTACATAAACTTCCCAATGATCATTCTTAATGTCTGATGACTATTCTGTTGGGTGAATTTATTATAACATAGTTATAATCCCTCTGTTATTTTTTATTTGAGTCCTGAGTGTTTTTTGGTTTGTTTTTGATTATGAATAATGCTGTGATGCACATCTCTGAGCCTAGAGTTTTCCTTTTGCAAGCTGTCCAGTGACAGAATATGATCATGCTGCTGCGGCATTCGAGGAGAAGCTGGCCAAACGCTGGGGAGGTTCAAGCAGGAGTCTGAGCCTCAGAAAGGAGCAGACACAGCACTGGCTCTCAACCTTCATTCTGCTGGGATGGACATTACAGAAGCAATGGACAGCACACGCTCACAGCTATACCTACCAATTCCAGGACATTCACTAGCTGAAACTCAACCCCTTTTGCTCCCACTCTAGCAATGTGCTGGGCTGTAGGTGAATGTGAGAGACACTATTGCGGGCATGACTTTGGATAGGCCCTGATTTATCTGGAAATTAAGAGCATCACGCCTGTGATGCCCTTGGCACCTCATTATCAGGGATGTGTCACTTGTGCACAGCTCACAGGCCATCCTGACCCTCCCTGGGTGGGCCTGCATTCTGGCCAAGATCCTTCCCAGCCCAGAAGCTCCAATTCATACCCAGGCTCTACTGCCTTCTCCCTAGATGGTTGACACAGTGGGAGGGCCACACACTCCCAGGGCTCCTTAGCTGGAAATCAAAGCCCCAGGCTGACTGCATCCCTTGGCCTGTCACCACTCAGCTGGGCTCTCTGGCTCTCCGTGGGGTCTCTAACCCCAGACACGCCTGCTTTCGCACCCCCCCCCCCCCCCCCCCGTGTCCAGGGTGCAAGGCTGTGTGTACTCAGGCTGAGTTTGCTTCTGCTCTCTCTGCCTGGCCTGGACCCAGGTAGTTCCAACTCCCAGCCTGTACTTCCTCTTACACTCCAACTGTGTCTGTCCTACAGCAAACTCTGGGCTCCCTTTTCTCAGGGGGTGCCAGCTGCTGTTTTGCACAAGTGTCCACCTGCTTCTTCTCCATGACCCCCATTTCCTTATCCTTATGTGGAGGGGCAGTGAGCTCGGTGTGAATCTGCATGTTTGCAGCATGAGGACCAACCTCCTGTGAGCATCAGAATTCTCCAGGGCTGCTCTCGCTGCCCGCAATATTCTTCCGTTTTGGTGTCCGGAGATTTGGTAGACTTAGGAACACAGAGGCTGTGTGGGCTCCCTGCACCATCATCACCCCCTGCCTCCACCCCGCACTGAGCACACCATCCCATTCAATCCCTCCAGTGGTCCTGAAAGTCTCAGAGGCTCTGAAAAGGACAAGCCCGTTGCCTGAGGTCACACAGCTGTACTAGACAGGGTGTGACTGAGCCCAGGGCTGTCGGATTCGGATTCGAAAGCCAAGTCCAAGCACTGTACTTACTGCCTAGACATTCCCTATGCTCTGTCCCCGCTGCAATCCACCCGGACGCCAAAACTCTAGTCCGTCCTTCAAGGGTTGGGATCAGTAGTCTGGCTGAGCGTGCATACGCTTGTCTGACCTCTCCGGCTCAAGTTTAATCACAACACATCAAAGATGCAGGCGTTGCCGAGTGCCGGCGTTGCCTGGTGGTCAGGGGGTGGACTCTGGGGCCGTGCTGCCTGGATATAAACCCTGCCTCCACCGCTGAGCCCCAGCACAAGTGCCTCATCCCCTCATCTGGAAGTCAGAGTAACAGTGCTGCCTCAGGCACTGCTGGGAGTCAGTGCTGCAAAGGCTGAGGATGGTGGGCCAAGTGGTGAATACAAAGCAGGCGTCACCTCCCTGTCCAGGCTCTCACCCCCTGCCTTCCTCCTGCGTTCTGCTGAGACGCTTCCCACTGCTGCTCTTGTGCCTTCTTCCCAAATGCCTGGGAGAATACAACAAGTTTCTGGGAGAATACAACAAGCTTCCAGGCACGGGAGGAATAGAGCTACCAGTCATTGCCTGAGTCCCTGCTATGGCCAGACCCGTTTCCCTGACACATGTCACTGCGTGTAATTTATCCACACAATGCTGTGGGATGGGTACTAAAGAATATTGTTCCCATTTTACAGATGAGGAAACAGTACAGAGAGGGTAAGTCCTCCTCGTCATGGGCTAGAACACAAGAGAGGCGGGATCCAAATCCAGGTGTGTTCACCAGGTGTGTTCAGCAGGAATCGAAAACTACTGCTGGGTGAAAGTGCACCACCGCCTTTCTGCCTCCTGGCACCGTCCCTCTCTCCTCGGTCCAGGCCCAGAAGATGCTCACTGGCGTCTCCAAGGCTTTGGACATGTTGCGTGGGGCAGCCTGCCTCCAGCCCAGTCAGGGAGGGTGGGAGTGCGCACCCTTGGAGCGGCAGTGGGGTGGCCTCTGGGCAGCACCTTCCCATTCGGCTTGTCGCCCTACCTTGAGTGCTCTTCTTGGCTCAGAACTGTAGGGAGGAAAAAGAGAGAGCTCAGAGAAGAGAATGCCACACGACAGTCGCCAATAAGCAAAGGAGGAAAACACAACTGGAGAAAGGGGACAGGAAGAAGAGAGTCTGCCTGTTTGCCTTCATAGGGATCAGGAGCCTGGGAATTTTCTCTGGGAAATGCTGCATGGACTAGCCCTTGTGCTAGTGGGGAAGACAGTGGGTCGGGTGTGGGGAGACCTGGGGTCTAGCCCAAACCTGCTGCTTGGGCTGTGTGACCCTGGGCCGGTCCTTTCCCCTGTCCAGGGGTCAGCCGTCCCTGCCAGAAAATGAGATCTCTGCGTCTCCCAGCTCTGCTACTCAAGAGGTCGATGATTCTGTTCTCAAATTGACACCTTCAACAAGGGGGCACTTTGTTAAAGTTGCATGTCACACGGCAAGCAAGTGAACATGCTCTGTCCCCAGACCGAAAGACAGTGGATTTTTGATGAGTGTTCTATTTTTTTCTAGATCGGACACGTTAAAGGCTAACAAATGAGGAATTCTAGAACTTGCAATTCTTTCTAGCACAAATGCTGGGCCTCTGAGGATCAGCTACAAGGCACAGTTGGTTGATTGTGAATCTCCCCATATCTGGGCTCACTGATAAATTCCTGAACATGCAAATCCAGGGGCATTCTCAGTCTCCTAGGTGAGTCCACGCTTCCAGTCAATTCTCGGGGGCAGTCTAGAGGCACCCAACGGATCTATTTCTCTGACCCCAGAGCTGCTTTATAGGGTCTTCAACTGTAGATCCTTGCAAGATGGGCACAGAGAAGACTCTTAGCAGGGCGGAGGAGGGTAGGGAAGCAATCTTTATTTTTTAATATGAAATTTATTGTCAAATTGGTTTCCATACAACACCCAGTGTTCATCCCAACAGGTGCCCTCCTCAATGCCCATCACCCACCCTCCCCTCCCTCCCACCCTCCATCAACCCTCAGTTTGTTCTCAGTTTTTAAGTCTCTTATGGTTTGGCTCCCTCCCTCTCTTTTTTTTTTCTTCCTTCCCCTCCCCCATGGTCTTCTGTTAAATTTCTCAGGATCCACATAAGAGTGAAAACATATGGTATCTGTCTTTCTCTGCCTGACTTATTTCACTTAGCATAACACTCTCCAGTTCCATCCATGTTGCTACAAAGGGCCATATTTCATTCTTTCTCATTGCCAAGTAGTATTCCATTGTGTATATAAACCACAATTTCTTTATCCATTCATCAGTTGATGGACATTTAGGCTCTTTACATAATTTGGGTATTGTTGAAAGTGTTGCTATAAACATTAGGGTACAAGTGCCCCTAGGCATCAGCACTCCTGCATCCCTTGGGTAAATTCCTAGCAGTGCTATTGCTGGGTCATAGGGTAGATCTATTTTTAATTTTTTGAGGAACCTCCACACTGTTTTCCAGAGCGGCTGCACCAGTTTGCATTCCCACCAACAGTGCAAGAGGGTTCCCGTTTCTCCACATCCTCTCCAGCATCTATAGTCTCCTGATTTGTTCATTTTAGCCACTCTGACTGGCGTGAGGTGATATCTCAGTGTGGTTTTGATTTGTATTTCCCTGATGAGGAGTGACGTTAAGCATCTTTTCATGTGCCTGTTGGCCATCTGGATGTCTTCTTTAGAGAAGTGTCTATTCATGTTTTCTGCCCATTTCTTCACTGGATTATTTGTTTTTTAGGTGTGGAGTTTGGAGAGTTCTTTATAGATTTTGGATACTAGCCCTTTGTCTGATATATCATTTGCAAATATCTTTTCCCATTTCGTCAGTTGCCTTTACAATCCCAGACTTCAGCCTCTACTACAAAGTTGTAATCAAGACAGCATGGTATTGGCACAAAAACAGACACATCGACCAATGGAAGAGAATAGAGACTCCAGAATTGGACCCACAAAAGTATGGCCAACTAATCTTTGACAAAGCAGGAAAGAATATCCAAAGGAAAAAAGACAGTCTCTTTAACAAATGGTGCTGGGAGAACTGGATACCAACATGCAGAAGAATGAAACTAGACCACTTTCTTACACCATTCACAAAAATAAACAAAATGGATAAAGGACCTGAATGTGAGACAGGAAACCATCAAAACCCTAGAGGAGAAAGCAGGAAAAAACCTCTCTGACCTCAGCTGCAGCAATTTCTTACTTGACACATCTCCAAAGGCAAGGGAATTAAAAGCGAAAATGAACTATCGGGACCTCATCAAAATAAAAAGCTTCTACACTGCAAAGGAAACAATCAACAAAACTAAGAGGGTAGGGAAGCAATCTGATGGAAGCAATTTCCCAGCCCTGAGAGCATTCTAACAACTTAAGTCCATCTGCATTTGAAAAGATTTTGTTTTCATTCTGAACTCAAAAGAATCTCTGGTCTTAAAGGAAAAAGATTCAGAGACTGGTTATGTGGTTTGTTCATGCTGAAGGAAACTGGAAGGGAATCTGGGTTTCATGTTATCTTCCTTTACCCTGCCATCAACCATGTGAGTAAGAACAGTTAGGCCATTTTTTAGGGAGGTGAGGGGACCTACCCAAGGTCAAGGTCACATAGCTAGTAAGAGGCAGAGCCTGGATCCAAACACAGGTTTGCCTGACTTCAGAGCTGGGGCAGGGACCACTGTACCACTGCCCACTGGTCTTGCAAAAGCTTCTGGATTTTTCTTTTTTCCTTCTGTTTCCCCTCTTCCAGTAGCAGTGCTTCGGTCCCATGGCACAGGAGCTCCCACAGTTATACGTATGTATACACGTGTGGCTGTGTGTGGCGGGTTTGGGGCAGGACTGGCCCCGGTTATACAGCTGCCTTTAAGGACAGTGGGGGCTATGATCGCCGATCCCCAGCCTCAGGCCCCTGGGAGGTCTGGCAGGTCCTGTCACCATGTCCTGGAGAGGACACCGCAGTCCACGGCAGGCATCACACCTAAAATCAAGTTCCTGCTCTCTGCGCCGCAGTGGGTCTCTGTGGGAGCCACAAGCCTGGGTAAGGAAGGCAGGGAGGGCGGCAGTAGCTGAAAGGCCCAAAGAGACCAGAAGGCGGCAGAACAGACACTAGTCAGAGAGTTCCACGTTCACACCTCCTCAGCACGGGGCCCCTTGTCAGCCTCAGCCTTCGTGCACGTGGTGGGGGGCACAGAGTGACAGCCTCACAGGGCTGATGGAGCATCAGGTGAGGTGATGCAAGCAGGGCACTTGGGATAGTGGCCGCCACACAACAGACAGTCTCACAGAGGAGCAGCGAGTACTGCCATCGTTATGAGCAAGTCACAGCCAGCCACACATTACACACACCTACTGTGTGCCGGGGGAGGCCGCCAGGCACCTTGGGGGCTTCTGAGGGCGTCACCGTGGCACTTAGCTGCCGTGGCACTCAGGAGTTCTGACCTCATCTTGTGCTCTTCCATTGCTAATGATAATCTCGAGATCCCTTCCCTTTCCAGCCTGGGATATCAGGAAGAGATCAAATTGCACAGGGCCTTCTGGTTAAGAAAGAAACAGCAATATTTCCACCAAGATCTATTTCAAACACGAATATTCCAGTATTGAGGGCTATCCCTGCTCTATCTAGGAAACCCTCAGGGTTGCGAACAGTGCCCTCCCAGAGGGCCCAGGGCCTGGGGGGAGGGGCCCCTACCTTCAGGTGCTCCATCTTCTCCTGCTGGCTCAGGACGTCTCTGTCGGCAGTCCCTGAGGGCACAGAGGGCTGGGGAGGCGGGCGCATGAAGGTCTGGGTGACCTGCTCAGAGAGCTTGCAGATGACCTGCTGTTTGGCCTGGTTCTTGTCCATGAGCAGCTGCACGTGCTGCTGCAGCTCCCGCACCTGCTGTTCCTGCAGGCTTGCTGTCTGTGCCAGGCTCTCCCGCTCCCGCTCCAGGGCCTCCAGCCGCCTGCCCAGCTCTGCGATCTGCCGCACTTGGTGCCGCACCAGCTCCAGCCGGTCCTTGTCCTCGGCCGCCAGGTACGCGCTGGACGCCCTCTTCTCCTGCTGGGCAGCCTCTAGCGCCTTGTGCAGGATCCTCACCAGCTCCTGGGCGGGGGAAGGGAAGCGCTCTGTGAACTCGGGGAAGGCCCGTGAGGTGCCAGAGACTCGGCACTGGCTACCCCCGGTTCTCCTAACAGCCCTGGGCGCTGGCTAGCATCATCCTCTCGGCCACCTCATTTTCTCTTTTTCTGTCCAAGAAAGTTTTACCCAGATACATGGTTCCCCAGCTAAAGGCTATGTTCGTAGCCAGGCTTATGGCTAAGTGTAGCCTAGCATCTGTTCCGCTTAAGCGCGATTTGAGAAATTAGGTGGGTGGCTTGTGGGTCCTGCCTTTGAAACCACTACCCATGTGCTCCCCTGGTCTGGGTGCCCTTTCTTCTGGCTGGGAAATGGCAAGAACTAGAGCAGCCACCTTGGGCTCATAAGCGGATGGTGTATGTTGAGGACGGCAGTTGCCCTACCAGCTCAGAACTGCTCACTTACCTCTCTGGATTCTCTGTGAGAAGATAGGAGAGAAATAAACTTCCAAACTGTTTTAGGCAATAGTGGTCTGAGGCTTCTCTGTTACAGCAGCCGAGCCTGTGCCCTGACTAATTAATCCATGTCCATTTCAGAAGTGAGAAAACTGATGCCCTGCAGAGTAGGGTGCAGTTTCATCCCAAATCCTAAGTCTGCACTTGGTCAGTAATGAAGGCAGGGGCAGCAGCAAAGTGACAGGCCAGCACTTCTCTCTCTCGCTCCCAGGCAGACCTTACTAATTAAGCTCCCTATTCCTTCCTGCTAAGCCTCACTGAGGCCTCAGAATCCTGAATACAGCAAACAGTAGTCACTACCAATGGAGCTGGGAAAGCACTGGGGAGGAAACACATGGGCAATCCTCACATTAAACCACACAGAGAGCCTCATTCAGTCCACTGTGCCCGGCCTCTTAGGCCACCAAGCAATGCCTGGAGGGCTGGTGCAAGAAAGCCTGAGAGAGCTCAGAAGCAAAGACCTCTATTTACCCCGTGAAGGGGTACTGGACTCAGAATGAAACTCAAGGTCTGCTTGGCTCCCCACATCTTCAAACCCCCAATCTCCCCAGGACCTGTGCTGCCCCAAAGCAAGGATATGGATTCATTTAAGACCAGGGTCAGAATATCAGAAGCCAGGAGGCCCAGTGGCCAGTCCCATGTGAACCTCAGAGCCTGGTAGGCAGGGGAGGGGTTTGGGGCCGTTGCTATGCTCCATGCCAGTCTCATCTGGAAAAACATGGTTTCTAGAGACCAGTTACCTGTATCCATGCCAAAGTATTTAACTAGATGAATCAGCTGGATAGGATTACTGCTGAGAACAATTCCATTTTGGAAGAGAACTGCACCAAACCATGGCTTCATATGAGAAATTAATGGCGAGATCAAATTAGCACGCATCTTCTGAAACCTCGGAACCGTGGACTGTCTCTCTTCTGGTTCTCTCCCTTCCCTCCCTCCATCCAAACTTTACGAAGCCCTACTCAGTGCCAGGCCCTGGGGTGGGTGCTGGGGCTTAGATGGGGATTGGTCAAGAACCACCAAGGCTGGTGGGAGTGAAGGTGAAACACTGTAATGCAGTGATTTACTACAAGAGGGAAGCAAGGGTGTTTGTGGGGACACAGAGCAGACAGCAAGGACTTTTGCCTGGGGTGGAGGTGGGGGAAGACCAGTATATTCTATAGAAAGGCAGAACAGTTTGAACTCATTCGTGAAAAATAAGAAGGGCCAGAGACGGCCAAGCAGCAAGTAGGAGATGAGGGTCGGAAGGGCTTTCCACACTTGCTGAGTCAACAGCTCAAGCAAAGGCCCACAGGAAGGAAAGAGCCCATGTGGGGTTGTGGGCATCGTTGGGCGTGGCTGGAAGGTGGGTGGGGAGGTGGTTGCAAACCAAATCGGAATGTTTGGAATGAATTAGCTTCTCAGGCTCTGCGGAGAGAGCTCACCATTCCTGTGGTTCCAGGATAACTGAGAAGCTGAAACCATTTTCTGGTTCGGCTGAGATGTGGAGATTACCCTGGGAACTGCCGGGTGAAATAACCAGCAGACCACTGTTCAGACTTGTCTGAGGCTCAGAATCAGGCAGGTATCCTTCTGCCAACTTTGGGAGAGTCAACTCTGAAGCCCATTTCATTATGTCCAGGTGCCTCCCCATTCCTACCTCCAGCCCAGGAGGCCCTTCGCCCACCCCAGAATCCCCACAACAGAATGAGACAGGGAGAAAGGAACCAGGGAAGGGACAGAGTGGGAGCAGGAAGCACAAGATGAGGAGTGTGAATGGACCTCGGATTCAGAAAACTTGGAGGCTGGCAGGCCTGGGGGGAGACCACCTGGTCAGGTCGCCTTGCTGTCATGTGAGGGCACTAAAGACCAAGAAAGGAGAAGGAAGAGGACTACAGGGACTTGGTGGATCCCCACAGGTGGGAAAACACACCATAAGTGAGGACCCCCAACTCCTAATCTAGGGTCTTCCACTTCTCCATGATGGGTAGTTAATAGATTTTGCACTGAAACACTTCTTCCAATTTCCTTAAAAATAGAAATAGCCCATGTTCGTAGCAGCATTATTCCCCCAGCACCCAAGAGATTGGGAATAACCCATATGCCCACTGACGGTGAGCGGGTAAACAAAATGTTGCATATGCGTATGATGGAATAAACTCTGCCTGAAAAAGGGAGGAAATCCTGTTATAGGCTACCTCATGGACGAACCTGGGGCCATTATGTCACAAAAATGTACATACATACTACATAGAAATATTAAAAACAAAAACGGAAGCTTGTGATACATCTTCTTCTGAAGCTTCTCTGGGCCTTATGATATGCTACAGCACCTCTCCAAGCTGTCAGTATGGAGCAACACCATCACTTGCAACAGTGCAAGGGTACTCCTTGTATGGACACACAGTTCCCTTATCCCACCCGCAAGGAGGGACATCCAGGTTGTTTCCAATTCCCACAATTATAAGCAGTGCTTTAGAACCAATTCTTAGAAATAGAAGAGCTGATCAAATGGCACTTTTAATATACATACGTAGTTTATTTTTTCAGAGAGAGACAGAGAGCATGGAGGGGAGGGGCAGAGAGAGAGGGAGAGAAAGAGAATCCCAGGCAGGCTCTGCACTGTCAGTGCAGAGCCCAATGTAGGGCTCAAACTCACCAACCGTGAGATTATGACCTGAGCTGAAATCAAGAGTCAGATGCTTAACCGACTGAGCCACCCAGGCGCTCTGCTACTTAAAAAAAAAAAAAAAAAAAAAAAAAAAAAAATTAATGTTTATTTATTTGAGAGAGAGAGAGAGAGAGAGAGAGAGAGAGAGAGCGAGCGAGCAGGGAGGGGCAGAGAGAGTGAGACACAGAATCCGAAGCAGGTGCCAGGGTCTGAGCTGTCAGCACAGAGCCCGACGCGAGGCTCGAACTCACAGACTGTGAGATCATGACCTGAGCTGAAGTAGGACGCTCAATTGACTGAGCCACCCAGGCGCCCCATTTTTTTTTTAATGTTTATTTACTTTTGAGAGAGAGAGACAGAAAGAGAGAGAGAGAGAGAGAGAGAGAGCGCATGAGCAGGGAAGGGGCGGAGAGAGACAGAGACACAGAATACGAAGCAGGCTTCAGGCTCCAAGCCGTCGGCACAGAATCCGATGCGGGGCTCAAACTCACGAACCATGAGATCATGACCTAAGCCAGAGTCAGAGGCTCAACTGACTGAGCCACCCAGGTGCCCCGCCCTGCTTTTAATATTTCTTAATCAAATCAATGTTTGGTCCATTTCAGACTTTGATAACTGGCTGCAAGTTGTCATTCTATTAAAAAATTTTTTTTTTAATTGCAGGAGAGTTGATTGTTTAAATTTTTAAAATCCAACAAATCATCTTTTAAAAAAGTAATCCTTTACCTTATTAAATAATGAGCTGATACTTTCATCACTCGCTAAAATCAAGGTGGATGGGCCCAACAATGCTGGGGAAAGAGCACTGGACTGAGAGTCTGGCACTCCAGCCACTGACCCTTAAGAGGCTGGGCGCTAGCAGGGTGCAGATGAAGGAGCACTGGAGTCACAGAGGCCTTGGCTCTATTCCAGGTCCATGGAGGGGTATCTAATGAGGGTGTTTCAGAAAAATGAACTTTGGCTTTGTCATATGTAAAGTGGAGATCATGATCCCTACACCTCGGAGAGCCACTGAAAGGAGGAGAGAAAAAGGGTGGCAAGTGTCTCTCCCCAAGCGGAAGCTACAGCCAGGGTCCCTCTCGACCCTCCCTCTATGCTGAAATCTTTGAACTCTGTACTCTGTATAAGGGGAGTGTACATTGAGGTTCCTGGCTGGGGTTCTAGGGAAGTACATGGTTGCACTTTGCCCCCAACAAGTTTTCTAAACAAATTACCCTGAGGGAGCTAA
This sequence comes from Panthera pardus, assembly GCF_024362965.1. NCBI lineage: Eukaryota > Metazoa > Chordata > Mammalia > Carnivora > Felidae > Panthera > Panthera pardus. Next base: position 60,311,449 of record NW_026526766.1, read on the forward strand.
GTTGACCCCAGGTAGGGCCTGGGAGGGGTTCATCATTCCCAGCAGTCGACAGATGGCCAACATCACTACAAACAATGGGCTTCCCTCTGCCAGAGCAGACAGCCTTCAGGCTGGGTGCAGTTTTGTGAACTCTGAGAGCCACCCGGCCAACCAGCCATCTGGTGCTATCTCCCAGAGTCCAAATCTCTTGTGGGGCCAGCTACAAGGGCCTGGGACAGATAATAGCTCAACAGGTACTGGAGTGGCCCTATAGTTTAATATGACACCAGATACAAGGACTGTGTTCATATTTTCTCAAGAGCAGTTACGGTGCTCTCATGCTGGGCTATACCTGGAGAACATGGAGGAGGTGGTTGGGCTGGGATGAGTCCTGGATTGGGGGAAGGAGGCCAGGGTCTCAGTCTTGGCTCCTTCAGCTGTGTGACCTCAGGCCAGTCACCTACCTTCTCTGAGATCCTTAAGCATGGCATGGTAAAAAGGGAAAAATCTCTAGAAGCAGACAGACCAGAGTGTGAAACCTATCTTGGCCGCTGAGAGACCCTGGGCATTCAGAACCTCTCAGAACCTCAGTTTCCTTGGGGAAAAGGGGGCTAATAACTGTAGTATTAGAGATAATGCATGGAAAGCCCCAGCACAGAGCTGCGGCCACACTTAACACCAGTCATGCGTGCTCTTACCTGCTCTTCCTTACCCAAGGGCAGGGAGCCAGTGTACCTCTGTGTCCTCCACGGCGTCCAACAGACTTTGAGATACAAATTCTTAAAGAATCACAATTGCTATTGGCAATGGCCACCTGGGTGGCTGAGCCAGGACAAGACCCACTTCCCCCTTCCAGTTCCCACATCCTCCTGCACCCTCAGGCAGAAAGAGAGTACCTCCCAAGAAGAGACACAGGAAAGCATCTTGCAGATGTGAGCCCAGGACATCCAAGGGATTGCTTCCCCAGCTGAAGAACTGGGCTCAGAGAGTCTCAGATGGACAGTGGCCCTCTGATTGGCATTTCTGCGTGTCCGGGGCACTGCTGGGCGCCCCAAGGTTTTGCAGGCCTCGTCTATCCTACCTCTGGGCCAAGAATTGATCTTTTCTCCTTCCCCTCTTTGGTTTTGGTATCTGGGCTGGAGTTAAAAACCTGAGTCGGTAAAGCTAGGGCTCCCCCCGCCTGATGTGGGGTTAAGACTTGACCCTCGCCTATCACTGCTAGGCCACTCACTTCTTGGAGGTCCTCACGGGTGCCTGTCTGTCTTCCCAGAGCCCCTCAGAGGAACATGTCACTTCTTGTAAGGCCACTAGGAATCAATAAGGAGGGCAGGGAATACTGCAGTAACAGCCCAAACCAACAAAGCCTGCATCTGCTGGGCGGCTGCTGGCTGCCAGACACCAGGCTTTACAAATCCGGACACAGGCTTCTCCAGTAAGCCCAGCTGTACACGTACAGAGGAGGAAGCTGAGGCTATGCAAGGTTAAGAAACTTCTTCGGCCAGAACTGCGGCCTATACCTTCTGTGCTCAGTCTCCCACGTTTGGGAGATGGGCAGGAGAACACAGAAAACACTCATCCCATGAGTCAAAAGTGAAACTGCAAGACTCTCCCCTTCTGATTGTCTGTCCCAGGCCAGGAAAGTGAACAGTAAGAAAGTCCAGGTTCTTGGGGGTGGCTGGGTGGCTCAGTGGGTTGAGCGTCCAACTTGGTCTCAGGTCATGATCTCGCAGTTTGTGAGTTAGAGCCCCGCATTAGGCTCTGTGCTGACAGCTCAGAGTCTGCAGCCTGCTTTGGATCCTGTGTCTTCCTCTCTCTCTGCCCCTGCCCTGCTCGCACTCTGTCTCTCCCTCTCAAAAATAAATATTTAAAAAAAGATATAAAGTCCAGGTCCTTTAATGCTTGAACAACTTCCTCCTGCCATTTTCACTCTGATGGCAGGGGAGCTGTCAGCAGCCTGGGTGGGCCTTACTGATCTCCAAGAGCTTAACTTCATTTACTGAAGAATGCCACACTCTCCAGGGTAGCACAGATGTTGGGGGCAAACCTCACTGAAATCTAGGTCTCCTGGGCCTCTCTTCTTCATTCAATGATTCCCGACACCTTCAAAGCAAAGGCCAAGCCACAGGAGGCTGCCCATATTTCCTAGAAAGAAGGGGAAGGTGTGATGAAGGGAGAGGCAGAGGTCACATCCAGATTTCTTTTCCTGGCCAGGTTCAGCCTGGAACTTATGCTGTACTGGTCCAGGGATCAGGCAGCTGCTCCCACCCAGCTGCATGCTCTCTTAGCTCTCAGGACCGCTGGCCGCCCCGCGACGGGAACGGGGGACGATGGGAGGAGAAGAGAGCTGGGCTGCTAAGTGATAGCAGAGGGGACTTCACACGCCGTGATGATGTATGTGGGTGTTCGCGGGCTTACCGCCTGTCTCTGCCATGAAATGTAAGCCCTGCAGGGGAGGGGCCTGCGTCTCTTCTCACCGTCCCCAGCACCTAGAATACCGCGTGCACGCCACAGGTCCTCAACAAGGACTTGACACAAAAACAAATGGATTGAGAACATGTAAACGGATGAGCTTCCTCCCTTGAGACCTTCAGTCAAGGCCTGCTTCATTAAATGTATCTGCTGATCTGCCAGGAGTGAAGCTTCTGCTACTTGCCTTGGTATCAGCTTAGGGCAAGAAAGGGCAGAGGAGGGGCAAAATTAGGCAGGGAGAGCATATTTCTAGGCTGTCTTCTCCAAACACAGAGCAGCAGAAAGGAGAAGACATGTGAAAGGAGACTATTCAGAGGTAAATACAGTGTACCCCCCTCTTCCCCAGAAGCAAGAGCCGGGAGACAAAGCAGAAAAAGACTCAGGGCAGCCAAAGCACAAAATGAAAACTTAGGCCTTCTTCTCGGAGGAAGAGAAGTGTGGGTTCTCAGTGGGGCCCAGTGAGGCATCACCAGGCACCACCCTTGAGGTTTTCAGTAACGACTGCACTAACTTAACCACTTTTATTGTGCCAAAAAGAGCCCAGTGTTGCAGTCCCTCTCACCCCCTGCCTTGGGACTCTCACTACTTCACAGAGTCACCCCAGAATGTGAACACGACTTACTCTCTGGGTTGTAGGATTTGGGGATGATTTGAATGTCTGGGTATGTGTGCGATCTGTGTTCTACAATGACCATGTGACTCTTTCTTTTCTTAACTGCTATAATTAATTTCTCTATTAAGCCTAAGTCTTCCTCATCACTGTCCTCTTTCGGGCCTGCTTGAGCCCTAGAGCCACACAGACCTGCCTGCTCTCTCTGTCCTCTGACAGTCCTTCAGGGAGCTGCACCGTTACCAGCTGCCGGTTCCTTCAGCAGCCCCTCCCAGGACCTTGCATCCAGACCCCCCTCCTCCGAATGCTATCCCCCTTCAGTGTGGGGACGGGCCATGCACAGTCCTCCAGGAGGAGTCCAAGAGCAATTACAAAGTAAGTTCCAGAGACCTGCCCTTGAGGGTCTTCCGACACCCAGTCTGAGTGTCCACATGTCCCTTAGTAATTAACAGCACAGCATTTTCAACCACCAGCAGTTTGGCTGGTAAGGACCACAGACTGCCATATGCCCGGCTGGGCTGACGTGCCGGGTCTAGTTCAAAGGCTCCAGGCCCAGAGGGGTCCACTGGAGCCTGGGGCCTCTCTGGGGACAGAGCTCACCTTCTGAGACTTTAACTCCTTGGTGAGCATGAGAACCTGCTGCTCCAAGGCCAACACTTTTTCCTGGGCAGTTCGGTTCCGTGTGAGTCCTTCGGCAAAGAGTGGGAAGGTGTTGTTCTGGCGCTTGGCTTTCTGAAGGAGATTGGCGGTCAGAGAAGACTTGGGCGTAGGCTTTGGAGAATCCGCTGGATCTTTCAAAAGGAGGAACACAGAGGTTATGATCAGTGTCCTCAGTGGTTCTCAAACTTGAGCTTGCTGCAGAAGCACCTGGAAGGCTTGCTAAAACACAGACTGTGGGACCCTACTCCCAGACTTTTCATCAACAGGCCTGGGGCAGGGCTTGATAATTTGCATTTCTAAGAGATTCTTAGGTGATGCCAATGCAACTAGCCCAGGGCTCACACTTTGAGAACCATCAGACTCTAAAAACATTATTTACACTGTACTGGCTGGTCCTTCAGCCCATCCTCTAAAGTGTGCCTGTCCTGTGCTCTTGGATCCCTGCCTGCATGGGTGATCTCCTAGGACACCGCTGGTGCAGGCGGCCATCTCCTCAGGCACAAGCCCTGGCAGGATGTCTTGCTTCTTATCTCAGGATCCCACCTCTACCCTGTGGGCAAGTTCCAAAGTACACACAACTGTTCAAGATAGGAGTATCGAGTATCTGTACTCTGCATTCTTGCCCCAGAGAGTAACTCAAACTCTTGTTTGACTCCTTTTAATTAATTAATTATTTGAGAGAGAGAGAGAGAGAGAGAGAGAGCAAGCGAGCAATGAGCAGGGGAGAGGCAGAGGGAGAGAAAGAGAGAATCTTAAGCAGGCTCCACACTCAGTGTGGAGCCGGACACAGGGCTTGGTCCCACGACCCTGGAATCATGACCTGAGCCAAAATCAAGAGTCAGACGCTCAACCAACCGAGCCACCCACACGCCCCTCTTGTTTGATTCTTATTACAAGCTAAGTTAGGACACATATTTCCCATAGTTGATCGTCCCAAGGCTGCACAGTTCTTTTATTTCCTCTACAGCCAGGATCAGCAAACACTGGCTCATGGGCCAAATCCAGTCTACAGGCCAAATCTAGCCCACAGCCTGCTTCTGTAAATAAAGTTTTATTGGAACACGGCCACACTCATTTGTTTGTGCATTGTCTGTGCTGCTTTCGCTCCATAAGGGCAGAGTTGAGTGTGGCAACGGAGACCGTATGTCCCACAACGCCTCCAACATTTACTCTCTGGCCCTTTGTAGAAAACATTTGCCAACCATTGCTGAATTTCTTATTTCATTTGATTTTTATCTTATTTTATTCTTCATTCAAATCCAACATCAGAGTCAGTCACCTATGCTGCCTTGTTCTGTCTATCCTTTAGTAAAGGATCTGCCATCAGCCTGCATCCAGGGACATTTTTCATTTTCAGTGTTTTATTTATTTATTTATTTATTTATTTATTTATTTATTTATTTATTATGTTCACTTATTATTTATTATATAAGTCCATTATCTTTAAATGAATTGACATATAAATACTTAATATTTTCTCAGTTGTAATTTCTAGTACAGTGAATAATAGTAGATATAACCCACATTAACAAAAGCTCTTTGGGGTCTTCAGTTACTTTCTTTTTTTTGTGGTTTCTATTTTTTTTTTTTTTTTTTTTTTAATTTACATCCAAATTAGTTAGCATATAGTGCAACAATGATTTCAGGAGTAGATCCCTTAGTGCCCCTTAGCCATCCCCCCTCCCACAACCCCTCCAGTAACCCTCAGTTTGTTCTCCATATTTATGAGTCTCTTGTTTTGTCCCCCTCCCTGTTTTTATATTATTTTTGTTTCCCTTCCTTATGTTCATCTGTTTTGTCTCTTAAAGTTCTCATATGAGTGAAGTCATATGATTTTTGTCTTTCTCTGACTAATTTTGCTTAGCATAATACCCTCCAGTTCCATTCACGGAGTTGCAAATGGCAAGATTTCATTCGTTTTGATTGCCGAGTAATACTCCATTGTATATATATACCACATCTTCTTTGCCCATTCATCCATCGATGGACATTTGGGCTCTTTCCATACTTTGGCTATTGTTGACAGTGCTGCTATAAACACGGGGGTGCATGTGTCCCTTGGAAACAGCACACCTGTATCCCTTGGATAAATGCCTAGTAGTACAATTGCTGGGTCGTAGGGTAGTTCTATTTTTAGTTTTTTGAGGAACCTCCATACTGTTTTCCAGAGTGGCTGCACCAGCTTGCATTCCCAATGTTTTATTTATTTTTGAGAGAGTGCAAGCAGAAAAGGGACAGAGAGAGAGGGACAGGGCAGAGAGAGAGGGACAGAGGATCTGAAGCAGGCTCTGCGCTGACAGCAGCGAGCCCAGTGTGGGGCTTGAACTCACGAACCGTGAGATCATGACCCGAGCTGAAGTCGGACGCTCTCCCAACTGAGCCATCCACAGCTCCCAGTGCCAGAAAAGGTTTGCTTCTTCCAAGAAAATATATGTTTATTCTTAGGGATGCTGGAAATCATCTAACAGTTGCATTTCCCTCTTTGCCTTGGCTGCTGAGAAGCTCAGACACACTGCTGCCCACTCTTTGCTACTCTATAGGATATCTTGATCTTATTTAAATTTCCTAACCCAGATGACTCATTGTCTTTCCCCTGATGTGTATTTTAATAAGCTATCCCCGATCCTTTTGGGACTAGTGTGTTAAACGTAAGGACGTGGTATGGGATCCCAGGTGAGGGCTTAGAGGAAGAGCCGAATAATTTACCACGTTTCTTCTGGGGCCAGCCAAACAATCTTGAACAGATAAAAAACTACTCGAGGGGCGCCTGGGTGGCGCAGTCGGTTAAGCGTCCGACTTCAGCCAGGTCACGATCTCGCGGTCCGTGAGTTCGAGCCCCGCGTCAGGCTCTGGGCTGATGGCTCGGAGCCTGGAGCCTGTTTCCGATTCTGTGTCTCCCTCTCTCTCTGCCCCTCCCCCGTTCATGCTCTGTCTCTCTCTGTCCCAAAAATAAATAAAAAACGTTGAAAAAAAAAATTAAAAAAAAAAAACAAAACAAAAAACTACTCGAGTAGGTGACGGGAACCAGAAACTCCCTGACCTTGTTGGGTACAAGAACAGAATGGTCTTGTTCTAGACTTGAAAGAAATCTGGTTGCACTGCGTACAAATCAGACCGCAGAGCTCCGAAAAATGCAGTGTCTCTTTCTCTTTCCTGCCACGGGGTATAGAAGAGCAGGGGGGCTCGCTGTAGCCCTGTTGCCCTCTGATAACAATACTGCCCACTCACCCTGAGGGCAGGCAAGGTAGGGGTCACTATGCCCATTTCACAGTTGGAGAAAATGAGGCCCAGGAGGGTGGTTTTTCAATCAGTGCTGTAGGATTTCATGGGAGGGTGGCAGAGCTGACTGGGAGGGACGGGTGGGGAGCCAAGGGGAGCCCAGACTCCCACCGATGCCTCAAGTCTGCTGTGGTCTGCATTGTATATTAGATTTTGTTTATGGGGGTCAAGGAGTCATGGCGAGACAAATGTAGTCTGAAAAATCACCGCTTTAGAAAATGAGGCTTGAGGTGGTATGGGGCCAGAGTGCTGGGCCTGAACCCTAGTTCTGCACCCACTGTGCGGCCATGAGCGAGTCACTCCACTTTTCCATCCTCAGTTCCCTTATTTAGTAAATGAGAACAACAACGGTATGTAGTAACCGCTCGGGATGTTGGAAGGGTCGAAGAGGTTAATGCAGGTGCTTAGTGCACGTGGAAGAAGATTCTGGTAAGTGACAGGAGCCAGTCCTGAAGGACCAGATATTTCAGATTCCATTTATATGAACGATCCAGAGCAGGCAAATCTACAGAGACAGAAAGTCGAACGGTAGTTGCCAAGAGCTGGAGGATGCAAGGTTTCTTGGGATAATAAGCATGCTCTAAAATTGATTATGGTGAGGGGCGCCTGGCTGGCTCAGTCAGTGAAGCCTCTGACTCTTGAGTTCCACTCAGGTCATGATCTTACGGTTCATGGGTTTGAGGCCAGCATCGAGCTCCATGCTGACAGTGCAGAGCCTGCTTGGGATTCTCTTTCTCTGTCTCTCTCTCTGTCCCTCCCCACTCATGCTCTTCCTGTCTGTCTTTCAAAATAAATAAATAAACTTTAAAAAATAAAGTAAAATAGATTATGGTGAACTGTACACTTCGAATGGGTGAATTGTTTGATATGTGAATTATCTCTTAATAAAACCATTACCAAAGGGAAAAAAGTGCTTAGAGTAGCCCTGGCACAGAGTAGGTGCTAGATGTGGGTGCTGGTTTTATTACCGTTGATTTGAGAGAGCACCGGTCCCCTCTCAGACTGTTCACTGTGACTGGCGTGGCCTCACCAGACGCTGCTCCAAAGGGGAGATTTCTCTGGAGGCACTGCTCCACAGGGCAGGGGTCCCCCCTGCCAGAAGCCCGCACAGGGCTGCCTCAGCTGGTTTTCTTCCATTTCTAGGTTACGGTATGTCTTGGGTTGGGGGGGCACCCATGCTAATTGCAAAGGAAGCCCAACCCCCACGGCGGTGTGGGCCACTCACATTTTGTGCAATAATTAAGTGCTATGGAGGAGCCGGGATAGACACGTAGAGGTCATCTGCTCTGCTTCTTCAGGCAGAGATCTGATTTTGCTCAGCCCACACAGGCATTTTCATATCCTTTCCTTATAAATTAAAAAAAGTAAGAAAGAAGAAGTGAGAGATATTTTCATTACTTCAAGAATCACTGCAGGAGTGTCAGTTTGGGAAGACGAGGAAGAGTTCTGGAAGTGGGTGATGGCAGTGGTCGACGTGAGTGTGCTTAATGCTACTGCACTATACACTTAAAATGGGTTAATGTGGTAAATTTTATGTATATTTTACCACAACGCTATTACTAAAAAAAGGAGTCACTGCTACCAGACCCATAGAAACAAGGAGTGACCCGGAGAGTGTCCTATTGGACACACACAAGCGTAGATGTTGGTTTTGGGGGAGGAAAGAGGGCACTCGCTTGGCCTCTGAAGGCCCAGCTCAAACCTGGGCAGAGCTCACCTGGGGTGCTGGGGTCAGAGGGCAAAGGCTGCTCTGCCCTGTGAGGTTCCCCGCTCAGTGGAGAATCTTCCCCTGGAGGTCCGTGGCCTGTTCCTGAGGCCTGCCTGTTGCCCCGAATATTGTACATCGTGTTTCTGAAAGGAAAACAGAGGAGCATGAGGCTGCCATCCTCAGCCCCAGTCATGCCCGGAGCGGTCTGCCACACTCCAGGCACCCTGCAAGATGCATCCCGCCCGAGCGCTCCCCACCCGCCTCGCCCGTCTTTTCATGTTCTCATTGTACTTACCGCCTTCCACACATGATATTGCTAATAACAGAAGCTTGATTCCCCCACCCCCAAACCCACTGCTGGAGTGTAAGTTCTCTTGAGTGCAGGGATGTTTGCCTGTTTTGTTCACTAAGATATTTTGTGTTTTTGTGTGTGTGTTTTTTAAATGTTTATTTTTGAGAGACAGAGAGAGACAGACCGTGAGCAGGGGAGGGGCAGAGAGAGAGGGAGACACAGAATCCAAAGCAGGCTCCAGACTCTGAGCTGTCAGCACAGAGCCCAGGGCTCAAACTCATGAACCATGAGATCTTGACCTGAGCCAAAGTAGGATGCTCAACTGACTGAGCCACGCAGGTGTCCTGTAATATTTTGTGTTTCTTAAGTTTATTTATTTTTGGGAGAGAGAGAGAGCACGCGTGTGCGTGCGCATGAATATGGGCAGGGGAGGGGCAGAGGAAGGGGAGGGGCAGAGAGAGGGAGAGAGAGAGAGAGAATCCCAAGCAGACTCTGCACTGTCAGCCCAACACGGGGTTCGATCCCACGAACTGTGAGATCATGACCTGAGCTGAAGTCAAGAGTCAGACGCTCAACAGACTGAGCCACCCAGGTGCCCCCATGCATGCCTAGCATAGTGCCTGCAGCATTGAGGGCGCTTACAGTATACGTGCTGAATGAATGCTGAATGAACTTGCCAAAGGAACTTCCTGAAACTTTCATCTGGCTTTATAACTACTTGCTCAAAAATCATCAGTAGCTCCCTACTTCTGCTGAGCAAAGTTCCAAACCGCTCCTGGATCCTTCTCCCCTTGCACTCTTTCCCCACTTAGATCTGTTCTCCCTTGAGGCCTTCACTAATCATCTGGTCTCCAAGGAGCTTACTGCACTTTGTGAATGGGCTACCCTTTGACCAAGTACTTGTCTAGGCTGAATAATGGTGTCATTTCTTCAAGAGCTGGACAGTAACCTACCTGCATGTCTGTGGCACCTGGTACTGGGCTGCACATGCCCAGTGTGCAGGCTCAAGACACTTTGGGTTTGTAGGAAGGAACTAGGTAGCACCAAAGGCTGGCCTAGGACCACAGCCACAGAAAAATTCATAATGAGGCAGATAAAAGGACATTCAACTGAGTTTATTTTCCCTTTAAAAAGATACGAAAGTAGATGTATTCCAAAATTATTATTATTTTTTTTTTTTGAGAGGGAGAGAATGTGAGCAGGGGAGAGGCAGAGAGAGAGAAGAGAGAGAGAATCCCAAGCAGGTTCCACACTCAGCACAGAGCCTGATGTGGGGCTCAGTCCCATGACTGTGAGATCATGACCTGAGCTGAAATCAAGAGTCAGACACTTAACTGACTGAGCCACCCAGGTGCCCCAACATATTCCAAAATTAACAACAAGGGAGAGGAAATGATTAAAAGAGTTCACCAGGTCAGCATTTTCTGAATGGCAGGTTCTGAACTATTGGTAGATTATAAAATCAGTTTAGTATCATAACCAGCATTTAAAATATGGAATGGAAAATATCAGAATGCACCCCACTTTGAAAGAGTTAATATTTTGTAAGTTTTACTGAGCTATATATGTGTACTGAGCTATAAAACTCACAGTTTGAAAACAATGCACTAGGGGGTCATTTACTTAAAAGGAAGCAATAGCGTGGTCAAAAAAGAAGGGGACATGAAGGTCTACAGATCTGTGATGGAGTCCTGGCTCTGCTGCCACCTCTATGTACAACATATACTTCTAGCAGTAAGATGGAAAAATTACCCTGAAAAACCCTTATTCACAAACACCTAGATGCTAGGTAAACACCAAGCATATTTCAAAAATATTTAGCTAAATTTCCAATAAAGGAAGGGAAATTCTTGGGGCCTAAACGTGAATTCAAGTGAGAAGGTGATTACGTAGATTAGATTAGTCCTCAGCAAACATTCACTCCTTTCCCACCACCTCCGTAGGAGCAGAGTACTTCTTCCCTCTCCTGTGGGCTCAGGCAAGGCATGTGATTTGCTTTGGCCAAAGGGATGTTAGCAGATGTGATCTAAACATAGGCTTAAAACGTCCTCGCATATAGGGCTAGTCCTCTTCAAGAACGAGTCTCAGGCAGCTGCTGGTCTGTGGCAGATGAGAAATACGAGAAGCAGACCTAGATCTTACCAACAGCTTAGAGTTAAGACCAAGTGAACCTAGCCTATATCAGCTGAATCCAGATGTGTGAGAAATGATCATATGACACTGAATTCTGAAGTGTGTTTGTAGCATTATTGCTGTGAAAATTGACTTAGGATATGAGTTTGCTCTGGGGTCAACTGTTTTGTTTTTTTGAGATATAACTGACACATAACATTCATTTCAGGTGTACAACAAATTTATCCAATCTAGTGTGAAATTATCACCATGATATGTCTATTGAAGATCCATCACCACGCATGGCCACAAGATGTTTTTCATGGATCAACTGTTGGTTCCAGATGCCTAGAACCTTGGCTGTTGCAAGAGAAGAAAGAAAGCATTTGGACCCAGAGTGCAGAGTTGAAATTGAAATTCTTACATACAGCTGGGAGTCCCAAGATGAGGTGAGTTAGGAAAAAACACGCCTGCTGGCAAAATCAACACAAGGAAATTCTAGGTGAAGGCTCTGGGCATTCAAAAATTTTTCTTGTGATATCTTTGTTAGGTTTTGGTATCAAGATAATATTGGCTTGACAGAATGAATTGGGGAAGTGTTCCCTCCTTTTCTTTTTTGGAAGGAAGATTTTGTGAAGAATTGGTATTGATTCTTTTTTAAATGTTTGGTAGAATTCACTAGTGAAGTTATCTGGTCCTAGGGTTTTTCGTCTGTATGGGCGGGGGGTAGTTTTTTTTTTTATTATTATTATTAATTTAATCTGCTTACATGGTATAGGTCTATTCAGATTTTCTCTTTCCTCTTGCATCGGTTTTGGTAATTTGTGTCTCTCTAAGAATTTGTCCCTTTCTTCATTTGTTGGCATAAAACTGTTCATAGTATCCCTTTATAATGTTTTTTATTTCTGTTAGCTTGGTAGTAATGTTCCATCTTTTGATCCTGACTTCAGTAATTTGAGTCTCATGTCTTTTTCTTGGTCTGTCTGGCTAGAGGGTTGTCAATTTTGTTGATCTTTTCAAAGAACCATCATTTGATCTGAAATTTGTTTTTAAAACAAAATCCAGTCTTTTGGTACAGTTGGGTCCAGAGAAAGATAGAAAATTGTACTTTAATGGAGAGTATAGCTGACTCATGGAGGGAAAATCAATCTGTTAAGAATAGAGAAGAAATTAGAACTCAGCATTCCAAATGCTTGACTTTGAAATTTGGTCTTTGATTGCTTTTGTTCTGTTGTTGTTGTTGTTGTTGTTATTATTATTAAGTTTTATTTGTTCATTTTGAGAGAGAGTGAGAGAGAGCATGAGCAAAGGGACAGAGAGAGAGGGAGAGAGAGGATCCCAAGCAGGCTCTGTATCATCAGCCCAGAGCCTGACAAGGGGCTAGAACCCACAAACTGAGAGTATGTGAGCCAAAATCAAGAGCTAGATGCCCAACTGAGTCACCCAGGCGCCCTCTTGTCTGTTGTTATTAAGATTCTATTGTAAGATGCCTCTGACTCTTTGACCTAGTCACCTCCCCTTCCCAGTTCTTACTTTCCTCATCTACAAATAAAAGGGTAGTGGTCATATTAAAAAGAAAATGGTGGTCCTGAGGAGCACTATTTACTGAGTACCACTTTGTGCTGGGTCCTGTGCTGAGCCCCATTACATGCATCTCACAAATCACAGCCACACAATTGGAGAGGACTCAGGAACACATTCCTATAGCCAGAGGCACTTGCTGGGTGGGTGACCATCATTGCTGCCTACATGTCCCCTTGTCTCCCCTATGTGTCTAGGGGCTCACAAGAGTCATTCCTGGGGTAGGGGAGGGTACAGAAACCCTGACTCCGGGGCAGCAAAGGGCCTCCTAAGCTCTAGCACACATCACCTCTGGAGATAGATGCTCATTAACTACTGACGCAGCCCAGGTGGCCACTACCTAGCTGAACTACTGCACTTGGAAGAGGTATCTCCATTCCATAAATTTATTGACCTTGTATGGAGCAGTTCATAGGTCATTTTCTGTGCAGGATTAGCTCCAGGTCTGAAGGGCCTGGTCAGCATGGGTGGAGCGGTCATAAAGACTTGCTCTGGAAGGATAACCTTGGGCAAGCCATTTATCCTCCCAGAGGCTGGCTTTCCTTGTCTGCAATGGGGATAAGGAACATGTCCACAACAGACAATGACTGGACCCTTCCATGGGCCAGACGCTAAGCTAACACTAGTCATTCAACTCATTTAATCCTCCGCACAGCCCAGTGAAGTACTAGTACCAGCTTCATTGTAGGGAGAGGAGAACTGAGATTTGGCAAGGCTAAGTAACCAAAGCCATGGAGCCAGCGAGTGGAGGGACTGAGCATTAGACCTGGACGTCTAACTCTATGGTCTGAGAATTAGCCATTCTGACACCACCTCACAGGCTTGTTCAGACAACTCAGCGCCAGTGCCACGTGCACCTAGCACAGCGCTCTGGAATACCTTGACTTCCTTTCCCAGAGTATGACCCGGGCTCATGACAGAGCTCACAGCAAGCTGTAAGAACAGCCAGGGCCCAGGATGCGGGAGACAAAAGCAACCCCAATCTTATGGGGGCTCGCAACAGCCCAGGGCAAGTAGCCCATTTCTTGCACTTTTCCCTCATGTTTTCTGTGGGTTATTACAAATGTCAGGACGGAAGTCACCAACTGATCCTCTGAAACTTCCTTCCTTTCTGTCTCTGCATGTTCTCTCTTCCACTTCTGCTGTTTGTGGCCTTCATCAGGCACTGATCTGGCTTAAGCTTGGTGAGACCCCCCTGGATACACCCTGGCTGGATGGCTGGACTCCCCTCCACCGCCCCAACAGGCTCCCAGCACATCCAGTTCCCTCCAGCTCCCCCTGAGGGAAAATCCCCTGCAGGCCACCTTCTTTGTCTACTCACACCAGGGGGCTCACCCATTACACCTCCTAAGTCTCTCTCTGCAGCTCATATGTCTCTCCTGAGTTTCCAGGTCCTTCCATCCAAATGTCTCTTGGGCTACTTTTACCTCCAGCCAGCAGGCCTAGAGGACACTTATCGTCTTTCCCCTAAAACCTGCTTCTGTCCTGGCATCAGTATCACTACACTCCTAGTTACTTGAGAGAATTCAAACGCTGAAGCCGACAGGGAAATTCTGTAAAGGAGCCACACAGAGCCAGGGGTCTCTAATCCAAGTCCAGGTAACAATCTAGTCTGCTTCCTAAAACATCCCTGTCTGTCTGAAGTCCACACAGAAAATAAGCACCACAACAGATCAGTATTGGATACAGTATGAATTCCCAAAAGCTTCCTTCTCTTTGGTTAGACAAATGATAATAGCAGCATGTAGGGGATAAGCTTAGGAATTCCTCGGGCTTACACCCATGGGTTAACAAGACATAAAGAAATACAAAGTCATAAAACGCTCAATCCTGAGTTTGGGCAAATCAGACTGGCACCCCAAGAATAGGGGGGTGTAAAGGCACCCCGAGAATAGGAAGGTGCAAAGGTGCCAGGAATAGGAAGGTGCAAAGGCACCCCAAAATAGAGAGGGGGTGCAGAGCCCCCAGAATAGAGAGGGAGAGGCAAAGGCCTAAAATAGGAATGGCACAAAGATGCCCAATACATAGGTATATGAAATAAACAAGATTAGATATTCAGGGTGGAAGCACCCCAATTTAGTACTATAGCAGAAAAGCCACTTTCACAGGAGAATAGGGCCAGGTTAGGTAAATCGGTGAATTGGACTATGGACCACTGCGTTGCAGACAAAGCAGCCCAGAATGGAGATGGTTAACAAAAGAAGAAGTACCTTACTAACCCTGAGGTTACTCCCCCTACCTGTCTCATCCCCTAGGCTAAGATAAACAGAGGTGCACTCTCGTGTCTGCTGTAAACAACCTTCCTCCTGGTACCCAGATTTTGTTTTGTATTAACCCAAACCCCTCACCCCAAATATTCTCAAGGCTCCCTTTCCCTCATGTCCACAAGTTAATGTTCACAGATTCATTGTCCCTTTGTGCACGTCCATCGCCATGTTTGTAAGCCTTCTGATCCTAATAAAAACGGGGCAAGGACCCTTATTCGGGGCTCTTGTCTTTTCCCAGACATTAGCCACCTCTTGCTTTAATCCTACATCCCGCTTTTTTCCTAGACAAGAGAGAACTTTAGACCCAGAGTCTATGACAGCAGCAAACAATATTTATAAAGTACTAAGCACAGTTCTAAAGCAGTTTGCATGCATTAACCCATTTAACTCCCACACTAATCTTGTAGGGCAAGCACTATTGTATTCACTTTTACTAAAAACTTAAGTGAAACAGAGAAATCAAACAAGATGCTTAGGACAGCACAGCCCATGACTGGTGGAGCCAGGATACAAATCCATGCAGTCAGCCTCTAAAATTCAGGCCATATTACTATCTTCTTAAAAACTATTTAAATCAAATCCTGCTAGTGGGAAATTGTATATACATGAATAATAAATGAAAAAGTAGCTGAGAAATGATCAACATACAGTAAATTAAACATATTAAAATTGAATTAAAAAAAAAAAACTAAAGGTATGAAATTCCAGACTTCAAGTTTTATTACAAAGTGGCAATAATTAAAACAGTATGGTACTGGCATAAAAATAGACACATAGATCAATGGAACAGAATAGAAAACCCAGAAACAAACCCACAGTTATATGGTCAATTAATCTTCGACAAAGAATGAATGAGTATACAATGGGAAAAAGACAGTCTCTTCAACAAATAGTGTTGGAAAAACTGGACTGCTACATGCCAAGGAATGAAACTGGATCACTGAATTAAAGACCTAAATGTGAGACCTGAAACCATAAAAATCCTTGAAGAGAGCACAAGCAGTAATCTCTCTGACATTGGCTGTAACAACATTTTTCTAGATATGTCTCCTGAGGCAAGGGAAATAAAAGCAAAAATAAACTATTGGTACTATATCAAGACAAAAAGCTTCTGCACAGTGAGGGAAACAATCAACAAAACTAAAAGGCAACCTATGGAAGGTACTTGAGAAGATACTTGCAAATGACATGTCCAATAAAGGATTGGTATCCAAAACATATAAAGAACAGATACAACTCAATACCCCAAAACCAAATAATCCTATTACAAATGGCAGAAGACATGACACTTCTCCAAAGAAGACATCCAGATGTCCAACAGACACATGAAAAAATGCTCAACATCAGTGATTATCAGGGAAATGCAAATCAAAATTACAATAAGATATCACCTCACAAGCCTGTCAGAATGGCTAAAATAAAAAACACAAGAAATAAGTGTTGGTGAGGATGTGGAGAAAAAGGAACCCTCTTGTGCTGCTGGTGGGAATGTAAACCGGTACAGCCACTGTGGAAGACAGTATAGAGTTTCCTCAAGAAATTAAAAATAGAACTACCCTACAATCTAGTAATCATGCTACTAGGTATTTACCCAAAAAATACAAAAACATTAATTCAAAGGGATACATGCATCCCTATATTTATTGCAGCATTATTTACCAAATTACGGAAGTAGACCAAGTATCCATCAATAGATGAATGGATAAATAAGAGGTGGTATACACACACACACACACACACACACACACACACAATGGAATATTATTCAGCCATAAGAAGAATGAAATCTTGGCATTTGCAGTAAGATGGATGGAGCTAGAGAGTATAATGCTAAGTGAAATAAATCAGTCAGAAAAAGACAAATGCCATTATGATTTCACTCATATGTTTAAGAAACAAAACAAATGAGCAAAGGGAAAAAAGAGAGAGAAAGACAAACCAAGAAATAGACTGTTAACTATAGAAAACAAACTGACGGTTACCAGAGGGGAGAAGCGGGGGGTGGGGGGAGGGGAATGGGTGAAATAGGGGATGGAACTTAAAGAGTACACTTATCGAGATGAAAAATAAAATGAAACTCAGGTAAAAAATTTTTAAAAAGTAGGTTGCAGGGGCGCCTGGGTGGCTCAGTCAGTTAAGTATGCCACTTTTGATTTCCACTCAGGTCATGATCTCATGGATTCGTGAGTTTAGGCTCCACATCGGGTTGTGCATTGGCAGCACAGAGCCTGCTTGGGATTCCCTCTCTCCCTCTCTCTCTCTCTCTCTGACCCTCCCCCGCTGTGCATGTGCAAATTCTCTCTTAAATAAATAAAAAAAAAAGTAGGTCGTATACAATCACTCTGGAAAAAAAAAGTTAACAATTTGATGCGTTTCACATATGAGGACACTTGTGACACGATCATCACATTACATTCAATATGATCTCAGTTATGCGTATACCTGTATCGACAATGAAGAGGAAAGAGATATACCACATGCTAAGAATGCTGTCTGGGAGACGGGATCATGGGTAACTGAAAACCTATACCTTTCTAGATGTTTCTAATTTCCTACAAAGAATATGCACTACTTTAACAATCAGAAGCACAAATGTAGTATTTTAAAGAAATGATGTGACGAATTAAAAATAAAGCCCCTCATCCTCTCCCCAGGACCACATCCCTGCAGGGATCACACCAGATCACTGTAAGCTCCAAAGAAGGGGCTGTCTGCAACGTGGCCGGCCCCTCGGTCCCACTGCACTTACTGTATTTCGGTTCCCAGATGCTTGAGGGAAATATTCTGAAGGGCTAAGGGCATGGCAGGCACCGGCTGCAAGGCGGCTGCCACACCCACGAGCCCAGGGGGCGTTTGCACAGGGCACAGGAACTCCTCCAGCTCCACTTCCTCTTGCTCTGCGGAACAGAGAAACAGGGTAATCATCCACCTGGGTCGCTGCACTTGTACATACGAGACAGAGGCGCACTGGGCTGGGTTCCCACTGGGAGCAAGTGGGAGTCAGTGGGCTGCCTGAGCAAGCCTTCTTTGGAAGGTTAAGAGCAGCCAAAGAGGCAGGCTTTTCATTAAATGTTCTTCCAGGAAAATGATGCATCTTACTGAGAAAGTCTTCCTGAAAACCTTGTTAAAATATGCAGAACTGCTGATACTTCTACATCTGAGAATCTACCCTAAAAACGTTACCTGACATGCAGACAAAGCTTTATGAGCCAAGGGGTTCATCCTGGCACCGTCTGTCCTCACACTGGAAATAACTCCCTCAAACTAGAAGTAAAGTTCTGGGGAGGGGTTAAACAAATCATGATGCCTTCTGAAAATAGGATATTACTCAGCCGTTTAAAACAATACTAATGAAGAATGCTTAAAATCATGAGGAACAGGTGTGGGATATAAAAACAGCTAGTAAAAAAATTGGGTTAGAGCATCATGATCTCAACTGTAGAGAAAGTCTCACAGAAATACACTCTGTGGTATGGACAGAGGTCAGAAGTGCATGGTGGGATCAGAAGCAGGCTGCCCTCATTATCGCTTCGTGTTTTTGCCCAAATTGTCTATGCTAAACATGGGTTATTTTTTATAAACAGAAAGATAATGTTTACTCATCAAAAGTAGAAGTTTATGAACAGATTTTATGACATGGAGGCATTAGGGTCACAATACGTAGTACCGTAGAGCAAGGTAGGGTGTTTGTATTATTATATGATCTGAAATACGTTTAAATAAAAGGCAAGTGGGGGTCATAATGTAATGTGAACACTGGCTGTCTCTGGGTGATAGGATTATGGCTACTTTTTCTTCCACTTTTCTACTTTTTGTAAATGTTCTGCAACGATTCTTATACAGTGAGTGCTTCAAAACACTTAACATTAAGGAACGTTTTGAGGCTAAGGTAACATTATTTGAAGTATAAGAGAGAGGAGGTGAAATACTCAGAAGTTAGTTTTGAGTGTTACAAAAAGCAGGGGAGGATTAAGACCACCTATTGGGCGGCAGGATCTGGATCAGGCAGCTCCTGAGACACGGAGGGCAGCAGGCCCTCCACTGGCCTTCCACTGGAGCCCTCTTACTGAGAGGGTGAAATGTAGGGGAAGAAGGAATTTTACCTTTGCACTCCATTTTCAAACAGGGTGCAGGTGCAAAAACATTGACTACAACCGCAGGGGCGGGGGAGCTGTTCCATCTACTCACAAACAGACTTTGCAATCAATATATTTAATTCCTAATAGGCCCTGTCACATCCGGCAGATGGGCCACGACTTGGCCCAAGTCATTCTTTTGAGCTCCCTGTCTTCAATTCACTCTCTCACCAAACACTTCTGGCATCTGCCCTGAGGTTTCTGGTGGAGCTGGAGAAAGTTAGATAATCAAAGGCATAGGAAGCTCCCAGCTTAAGGAGCAGGGAGAAGTGTGCACTTCAGGAAGACCAAGTGAGTAGAAGATGGAGGGCAGGCCAGGCAAGGTGCGGGCGAGTTCTGGGAGATGAAGACAGATTGTTTCACCACAAGTCAGGAAAGGCTTCCTGGAGGAAGGGCACTCGAGCAGGGCCTAGAGGGCTGGAAAGGATTTTGAACTGCTAAAGGAGTGAAGGAGGATGCCAAGAGGGAACAGAGGAGATGGGGCTGGGAAGGACAAATGGGCAGGAGGGGGCTAATAGGGGATCTCATCTGGCTGGACCCACGGGACCCCTGAGCGTTTCAGCAAAAGCTCCAAAGAACCTGGGTTACAGCTGTGGTGTTGGAAGAACCGAAGCCAATCCACGTTTCTGTTAGAAGGGTGCTGTGACCAGACTGGAAATCGCATTTTCTCTTCTGGCCCCAGGTTCCCCATTTTTAAATTAAAAAAAAAAAAAATTTTTTTTTAATGTTTATTTATTTTTGAGAGACAGAGAGAGCGAGCAAGCTGGGGAGGGGCAGACACAGAATCCGAAGTAGGCTCCAGGCTCTGAGCAGTCAGCACAGAGCTGGATGCGGGGCTCGAACCCACGAACGATGAGATCACGACCTGGGCCGAAGTCAGATGCTCAACTGACTGAGCCACTCGGGCGCTGCATGGTTCCGCATTTTTAAAATGGGAAGGATACTCTCCATCCTGTCTCCTTCGGAGGTAAAGTATATCAAAATATTTAGGAAACCATAAAAGCCCCATTCTGTGGACTTGCATCTTTCTTTTTTTTTTTTTTAATTTTTTTTTTAACGTTTATTTATTTTTGAGACAGAGAGAGACAGAACATGATTGGGGGAGGGTCAGAGAGAGGGAGACACAGAATCTGAAACAGGCTCCAGGCTCTGAGCTGTCAGCACAGAGCCCGACACGGGGCTCGAACTCACAGACTGTGAGATCGTGACCTGAGCCAAAGCCGGTCGCTTAACCAACTGAGCCACCCAGGCGCCCCATGGACTTGCATCTTTCAAAAGTAGTCTTTAATCCAGACTTTGAGCTGATTCAAAATAATTACGGTTTTCTTGTTTATCAATACTTTAACCATCTTTAATCTCCCTCATGCAGAAGAAACAAAAAATGTACAATTTGCCTAAGATTTTTAATGTCTTGGCAAGTACTTCCCTAACTGCCAATATCTGTTCTCCTTTAATGTCCACCTTTGGCCCTAAATCCACCCTGAGGCCACACGAACTAAGCCTTGGGGGTGAATGTCACCCACTGGCTGGATTCACCAGTGAGGAAACAGTGGCTCAGGAGGATTTTCGTGGCCAGGGTCACACAGCCGGTAGCAGAGCCACGCACTCAAACACAGTTCCTTGCTTGTCCACTAAAACCACGTGGCTTGTCAGAGCAGGTTTTGTGGCAGGCGGACAGTTCCAAGATGAGAGGGGCTGCCCGGGAAGGCCCAGTGGGAAGGCCCCCAGCGCGAGGTGTTTGAGAGATGGGTGGCACGTGACAGTGATGTCACAGTGAAGGTTAGCACTTCCTGTGGGTAAGAGGATTGGTCTGGGGCCTCTGGGCCTCTCTCCAAGGCCGCACAAGGAATTCTCAGCAGCGTTCATCCGAATTCTCCCTTTGCCTGAGCTGCAGGGGCTGCTCCACCACCAGTAGGAAGTCACTGCCCAACCAAAGGGCCTGGGCCAGCCAGTCACTTCCCTGCAGGGCCCTGGACATGGTGGTGGCCTCCTCGGCATAAGGAGGGGGTTATGAGCCTGCAGATTCGGGTTCAAATTTCAGTGCGGACATTTTCTTGCTCTGCTACCTTGACCAGGTAGGTCCACTGGCCTCTGGGGGCCTCAGTTTCTTCTTCTGTAAAATGGGTACAACACTACCTCATAAGATTGATGTGAGGATTAGATGACATGAAAGAAACACGTAAAGTGTTAGAAACGGTGTAAGTGGTATGCATGTTTTTACAACAATATATTCTTACCTAAGTGCTA
The DNA here is from genome assembly GCF_024362965.1 of Panthera pardus. Lineage (NCBI taxonomy): Eukaryota > Metazoa > Chordata > Mammalia > Carnivora > Felidae > Panthera > Panthera pardus. Next base: position 60,332,789 of record NW_026526766.1, read on the forward strand.
TTTTGTGTAAATCGTGTCCTACTTTGGCAACATATTATCATTAATCTGCTGGTTTGCCCTTGATCTTTCTCAGCTCTTGTGGAGACCAATGTTTAGGTAAAGCATGAAATAATGGTGTAAACGCTTAAAAGCTGCAGACAACATGCCTTGCAGATTGCTCAACAGCAGTGATAGGACACTTTTTACCAGATGAAGTGTCTGTGACTCAAAGGCAGATGTGAGTCAGTTGGCTTTCAGTGTCCCGGAGCCGGCTCTGCTTCCTCCCAGAAAGGGTGGGGACCGGCTGTGGGGCAACCTGCTCCAGACAGCAAATCCAGGTCGCTCACAGCTCCACAAATGTCCTTCTGGGTGGGCCGGGAAAGGTTCGCAGGGGACATGATCCGGAGGGTAAAGGCCCACATCCCAGCTTCCTGCATCTCCTACCAGGGTCCTCCTTGGGAGACTGGTGTCCTGGTCATTATGACAACTGCTCTCTCCCTCCTCCACCCCCCGGCCCCCCGCCACGTCTCCAGTAGGAGCTGGCCCCGGAGAGGCTCACTAAATGTAGTAAACCAAAGCCACAGAATTCAAGAACCTGGAAAGGATTCAGCACAGCAGAAGAACCTGTGGGATCCCAAAGCCAGTTCAGTTCCAATTTCAGTTCCGGACACACCAGAATTCTGTCATCAGGAGGGTTTCTTGTCACTGCAAATCTGAGGCTGATCTCGGCCAATTGTGCCAACTCAGGCTGCAGTTTCCCACACCAGGCAGGGCTGTCTGGCTCTCTGGCGGAGAGAGGGTGGGTTGCAAGTGCAGACGCACAAACAAACGCTTCCCCAGAGAAAGCCCTTACTCACATGAAACACCCAGAAGGTTCTCGGAAGAAATGACTGATAATTACTAGTAACAACTGAAAAGAGCAGTTATGTTAAGAGTAGTAATGTACACATACACATATAACAACAAGTTATTAGAACAGTTACTATGTATTGAGCACTTACCGTGTGCCTGGCATTAGTCTAAGGGCTTTACCTTCCTTTCCTCATTTAATTATAGAATCCAATGCAATCGCTCACAAATATCCAATGTGCCAGGTAGGGCACCTGGTACTGGGACACAAGTGACAAAGATATGGTCCCCACCCGAGGGCAGGGACCTACAAGGATGCTGTAAGGAGAACACAGCGTGACAGGCCTTGTTAGAACCATGCGAAAAAAGCGTCGAGGGCTCATACAGAGTCCAGCCAGCCTAGCACTGGGAGGCTTCCAAGGGGAGCCTGGCAGGAGTAGGAGGCGACACTGGAGCGTGGCTATGAAGAATAAGCGGGAATTTGCCAGGCAGACAAGGCTCTGGTGCTGCTGAAGCGCACACGGCGTGAGGCGGGCACTGGGGGAGCAGGCAGAGGTGAGCCGAGGGAGGATGAGCCCTAGGCACCGGGCTAAAAAGCTGGGCCTCGGTCACAGGTGGGGGGGCTCCAGCGCTGACTTTAGAAAGTCCGCTCGGCCTGCAGTGGGGAGGATGGGTCTGAGGTGGCGGGCCGGTTCACGGGCACGGGTGAGGAGGCTACTGTGGTTTTCCAGCCAGGGGCTATGAGGCCAGAGCCAAGGTACAGCAGCGAGGAGGGGCCGGCCTGGTGCGGACACCAGAGGGCGGACACAGCCAACATGGTGACCGACCGGCCTGGCCAGCCCAGACTGCCGAAGGGGCGAGGGCAGCGCCCTGTTACCGGACAGCCGGGTGAATAAAAGGCCATTTAACGACGGGAAAGAAACTGGGGGAGCAGATGGTCAAGGGCAGAAGAGCTCGGTTTGGGACACGGAAAACACTTGGGTACAGAGTTCTAGAGGTGCCTGGCCACAAGTCGCGCCCTTGCCTATTCGGTCTCCCTGCTAACCGAGGATGAGGCGTTACAGACATGCTGCAGCTCTGAGCTGGGACAAGGCTCCGAGCCCTTACAGGGGCAGCTGGGGGTGGTCTGTCCTGATTCTCTACCTGCCAACCATATGGCTGGCTGCAGCGTGGGGGTGGGAGGGTGTGATCTCCAGGACTCTTCCATACTTGGATGTTCTAGGATTTGGGATCAAGCAACTTCCTTTGTAGGCCACGTGGAGGTGAAGGATTCCGCCTTAAGGGAATACTACGGGTAAAATCACTGACCTACCCAACGCACACACAGAAGCATTTGTGTAGGAGGCAGCAACAATAACTGCGTGTTCTCATTACCCTTCTGCACAGCAACCCCGTGAGAGTCTCATTTCTTCGGACCTTCCCATGGCAGTCATCGTAACAGTAGCTGACGCTTATTGCGCTCTGACAACGTGCGGCATGCTTCCAACCACTTAAGGTGTATGGACTCATTTGATTTTCATAACAACCCTAAGAAGTAGGTATAGTTTATCACGCTCATTTTATACGGAAGGAAACGGAAGCTCAGGAAGATCAAGCAACTGACTTTTAAGACCACACAGGATTAGGATTTGAACCCAGACGTCCTGGCCTCAGGGCCCGTATTCTTGCCCTTGACACTACACTGTGCCCTAACTGATCCTGAGTCACATCCCTGGCTCTTTGCTTCTTTAGCAGAGGCTCCTCCCACTCACTCCCAACAGGAGGGGAAAGGCTTGGTCACCAAGACCCCTGGGTGTGTGTGCAGGAGGCGAACCCATTGGGTACCTAGCTCGAGGCGCAGGGCGGGCCCATTCCCAGCCAGGGTGGCATCAGGGGCGACGGGAGGTGCAGGCGGGCTGTTGTGGAACTCCCAGCGCTTCATCTGCAGCTGCTGCAGCCAGTACAGCATCACTTGCTTGGTGGCGGCCTGAGAAGCACAGGGGTTAATTGGTATGGCCCTGTGCCCTCAGCGTGGCACTGGGTGTGGGGTGCAGGAAGGTCATGGGAGGCTTAGTGACTCTCTCCCTCCCAGGGAAAACAACTATCACTGCAGATGGGTGCCTGCTTCTGAAACACCACCTGCTTCTTGGCCCCAGAAGAGAATCAGGTATCAGTCCCAAACTTACAGGTTCCTTAACCTTTCTGGGTCTCAGTTTTCCCATCTGTACTATGGTGAAGATACCACTCATGTCCTGGGGCAGTTATGAGGATGAAATGAGGTAAGGGAAGTGAAATGCCCAGCATAGTACCAGACACACTGGAGGTGCTCAAAATGTGCTCACTGGACAAAGGAATTTGGAGGGGATAAGAGAGGGAAAGAACTTTGAAATTCTGACCTGAGTGGGGCCCCAGCACCTCATTGTGCAACATCGCAATGTCTTAACTGACTGTGATATTGCGATTTATAAGAAACGTATATTTGATCATTCAAATGACCCAGATATATTTCTCATATGTATTTGATCTTTGTCCATGGTTTCTGGCTCACAGCTCCTAAAGCCCTTGGAACTTCCTGGGATAAGGGCGATAAAGCTGACTTTTGTTGTGTTCATACGTTAACTCTTGGAAAGCCCTTAGGGAACCTAATGAGGGGGACTGGTTGCCAGGAGAACCAAACATGTGATTAGAGGCTTGGAACTTTCAGTAGGCTTTATACCCTGCATAGAGCCCAACTCAGACCTTGAACTCAGGGCCCTGAGATCAAGACCTGAGCTGAGATCAAGAATCAGATGCTTAATCCATTGAGCCACCCTGAGATGCCCTAAGGCTTGGAACTTTCAGTCCCACCCCTACCCCCCAGAAAGAAAGAGGCTGAACCAGAGACTAGCCAATGACTTAGTCAGTCATGACTATGTAATGAAGCCTCCATAAAAACCCAAAGGACTGGGTTTGGAGAGCTTTTGAGTTGGTGAACATGGAGATGTGGGGAGAGTGGCATAGCTGGAGAGGGCATGGAAGCTCCTACCCCTTCCCCATACCTTGCCCAATACACTTCTTCATCTGGCTATTGATTGGTATCCTTTATCATATCCTTTAATAAACTGGTAAACATAAGTGTTACCCTGGGGGTTCTGGGAGCCCCTCTAGCAAAATAATCAAACCTAAGGAGGAGGTCACTGGAAACTCCAATTTGTAGCCTGCTGTCAGCAGCACAAGTAACAGCCTGGGGCTTGTGACTGGCATCTGAAGTGAGGTGTGGAAGTGAGGTGGGAAGTCTCGTAGGACTGAGCCCTTAACCCATGGGATCTGATGCTGTCTCCGGGTAGACAGTGTTAGAATTAAGTTGAATTCTAGGACACCAGCTGGTGCCTGCGAATTGCTTGGTGTTGTGGGGGGATCCATGCCCCATGTTTGAATTGGGTCCAAGAATCCTAAAAGACTGACTTTTTATGGAACAGAGAGAATCCTTCCTCTGCTTTGGGGATGCACTGAAATCATGGATTTGGTTGGGGACTGGAAAGCCATATGCACACAGTAACAACATAGTGGCACCCTCCAGGCACCCCAAACAAGGTAATGGTTGATACTGGTCATTCATTTCCCAGCACTGGATGGTCCAAATACCTACTTTCACATCTATTACATTGTTGGATCCTCCAGGAGGGAGGCAGGGCAGGAGTGATCAGCCTTCAACAGATGGAGAAACTAAGGCTCTGAAGTTGCCCAGGCAGGTGGTGGTAGAGCTGGTCCCGGATCCCGGGTCTCCCCTTTTAGACCAGAGCTTTGTGGCAATTTATGGCCAGGGGACTGTGGCTTACACAGAGAAAGGCTGAGATCACCTGGGCCACAGCAGCCGGGCAGCTCACTGGGAGTGGATGGTGAACTTCACAGAGTTGCCCACAATCAAGGCCAGGTGAGAACACCAGCAGGCAGCAGGCTATGGGCAACCAGGGCAAAGCTCCCCCTTCTAAGTGATCCACAGATGATGGGTGCATGAGGCCAGGGGCTCCATGAGAGAGGACCTGGGCCTGTCAGGAGGTGTCACATGAGATAAAATAATGCCTACCAGTCTTCTCTTTCCATACACTCTCCCTAAGAGACCTCAGTGCTACCCAGGCCTTCACCATGACCCTGTGCTGACAAGCTCCCAGCCCATACCCAAATACCTCATTTTAGTAATTCATTGGACAAGTGTATATTGAGCACCTACTATTCATGTCATGGCCCCATCCTCTTAGAACTTAAGAGTCTACCAAAGGGGTGTCCTACGGCCTCCCCAGCCTGGGTTCCCTAGGTCGTGGCTGGCCCGACTAAGCAGTCAGCCACCCCTCCCTTGCGTTCCTCCTCCCTCACATCCCTAGTCACCCCCATCGGTCTTCCTCCCCCGTCACAGCTCTAGCTCAGCCACCATTCTCTCTCGATCACCTCCAGATGGACTCCCTGCTCAGCAACCTTGCCTTCTCATTTTTTCTCTACCCAACAGCCACACTGAACCTTCTAAACATTCTAATCTCACAGGGCTTCCTTGCTTAAAGTTCTTCAACAATCTCCCACAACCTATAGGACAAAGTCCAAGCTCCCAGGCCTACCTCACAAATGCCCCACGCTTGGGCCTCCACTCTCCCACTCCATCTTTTGGGCCCCTCTGTACCCCAGGCTCCTGTGATCTGCCTGGACACTCTGGGCTGTATCCTGTTTCTTGTCTTTGCTCATGGGGCTCTCTCGGCCAGGAATGCCCTTCTTCCTCTTGTCTGTTCATAGAAAACCGAATCCCTTTTTCAGGACTCAGATGTCATCCCCTCTGTGCTGCGCTCCTGGATGGACCCTTCCACTCAGTGGAACTGACCCTCCTGTTCACCATACTTGTCTGGTACAGACTTATCAGGGCGTCTCTAAGGAACATTTCATGTGTGTGCCAGGCCCCCTGTGAGTTCTCTCACCAGACCTTAAGCTGTTTGAGAACCAGGGGGCAGGTCTGATTTGGCTCCATACCCTGGTGCTTAGCACCGAGCCAGGCACACACATAGATCAATGGAACAGTAAAAGCCATGTGTTCAAGACTCTGTAGACAGCAGTTAGCCTGTGGGAGGAAACACATGACCCGTAAACCACCTGATCTCTAAAATGCCTGCCTTCCCTGGCCTGGAATTCCTGGTTTGCATTATTTTGTCTGATTTTCCCAGCCTGGTCACTGGCCAGGCCCAGCCATCAAAGGGGAACTGAAGCTGTGGGCTACACACAGGGCGCTCAGTAGATTCCCAGTTGGCTGGAAGTGGGGGTCAAGGAGCAGGAAGACGGGGTGGGGTTGGGGAGGCTGTCTCCTGGCACACTGTTCTCTGGGGTGTGTGAATCCTGGAATTCTTAACCCAGATCTGTCTTTCCACTTAAGTTCTGGGGCAACTCCTCCGGAAATGAACATTAGGACCTCAGTTCTATTACCATGTGGGTTCATTAAACAAACATTTATGGAGCACCCACTCGGGTGCTAGGCTGTATTCTAGATGCTGGGATTAATTCAATTTGTAGGTCCTGGATGCTTACACATCTTGTTTTAAATCTCACAAACTACCTAGATTCTGGGAGATTAAGTAGCCCAGGGTTACACAGCTAGTTAATAGTAGTTGATGTAAAATTTGAATCCAAGCCTGTCTGATTTCAAAGCATATGGCCTTACCACTGTTTCAGGCATTCTCAGTTAAAGACGATAATAAAACAAAACCTACTAATGGTGAAACACATTGAGATAAGCCTGTATGAACCTTCTAGGCCGATCAGTGAAACCTAAGTATTTTATCTCCCAATCCCTGCCAATGTTTGCTCAGCATTCAATTCCCTCCGCCAAAATATCAAGAAAAGTGATTCAGAGTCCTTGTCTTGAGAGGACTGCACAGCTCATATCTTTACTATCCTTCGGCCCCAAGTAAGAAAGTTAATGTAACTGCATTGTTAAGGCACACCAAAAAGTAAAAGTTTTGAAACAGTACTGAGAGGTACAAAGACTAAGGGATTTCAAGTGTGGGTTACACCACTCACTAGATGCCTGACCTCTGAAGTAACTGGCTGGTTACTTCATCTCTCCAAGACTCTGTTTCTTGATTCTAATGTGGGTACATCATTCCTGCCTGTTATGGGAGCTCAATGAGAAAATGGGTGCAAATGCGTCTTGGAATGCACCAAATCCTGGGCACCCACGGTTCACTGGGGGAGATCAGGGTCTGTAATACTCGTTCCAGTAAATTTACTGTGACCACCCACACGTGCCAGGCTGTGCCCTGGGAACTCATCCCGGCTTTAAAAGGAAAAAAAAAAAAAAAACAAAAAACTGCCCCATTTACCTTCAGGGTAATAATTCGGCTGGGAGTCTTGATTTCAAAAGTCCCCTCCTCGGCGTCTGCCTTGCAGTCAAAGACCGCACTGGAGAGGTCGATGCTGTCCAAGGGATTGGCATCCTGCGCGGTCCGTGAATAATACAGGCGACGTTTCTTCTCGTCGTAGAAGAACCAGCGGGATTTCCAACCCCGGATGGGCCCTTTGCCGCCAAATTTATTTAAATAACCACAGAGTTTCTTGGGGGCCGCCTCCAGGGAACGGGAGCAGCTCTCCGACTCCTCCTGAGGCAACACCTCTGGGCCCCTGGCAGGCTCTTCGGACCTGAGGACCGAGGAGCTAGACTCTGCGGGATTCTCCTGGGCGCCCTCCATCTCCACTAAAGACCGTCGAGGCACTGGAGGTCCGCAGCCAACTCTGGCCAAATCCCAGAGACTCAGCGGGTAACTCCTAAGAGCGAGAAATCTGGGCGGGGGCGGGGCCACGGGTGACGCGCCCCCCTGGAAACCGCAGGAATGCGGATGGCTACAGTAAGTTAACCTTTGACGGCAAACTCAGGTGGGGCGGTTGGCCACGCCCCTCCCAAGCTCTCCGCAGCCAGGCCACACCCCGACACGCCCTCGGCCGGCTCTCCCCATCCCACCCGCTTCCGGCTTTCAGGCTCCGCCAAGTCAGCCATATTTAGTGAGGGCAGCTGCAGGGCGTGTGGGGGCCCTCAGGTTGAAAACACGGTGACACTGAGCAAAGTTAACTGGCGGCAGGGAAGCGGGAAGAGATGCCTGTCTCTGACTAGACTGCCTTGGTAACTCGTGTAATAAGGTAGAAGGATGGTTCTTCTTGCGTCTTAAGGGCAGTCCGCCTTTACCCCGCAGGTGCCGCGCGGGTTACCGTCGGACGGCGCATTCCGGGGCCATTGGCTGAGAGGGACGCCGGCTCGGTGACGCCACTTCCGGCGCAGCTCGGGGCGCTCTAGGTCTAGGGCTCTGTCCGCAGGCTTGTATCCCGCGTTACTTTAGCGCCGCAGTGACTCCCCCCTGACTTCCCCGGCTTACCCCGGTACTGTTCCCAACTTCCACTCACCACCCAACGGCTCTGGTCGGGTTGTGTAGGGCGATCAGGCTTGGCTGCTGCTAAATAATGATGCTAAAATCCTAAATAAAATATTTTACAAATCAATTCTAGTATTTTACGAAGAATTACATGCTACACCTAGAAGGAGTTATTTTAGGGATATTTTAATAACAATAAAAAAATTACACCTGCAGTGCAAAAAATATGAGCATCTTAATATTTTCTAAAAAGGTATTTGATCAAATTCAACATCATTTCTGAAGTTTAACACTATTATTATGGAAATAATGTTTCAAAATTTCTTAATAAATCAGACATCTTGTTCTAGATTTTCTAGCTAAATAATGATAGGTATTTGAAGGAACAATTATAATAATTTCAAATATATGCCTTACATCTGAAAAACTAAAGAGGTCTTCCCACTAATGTTCCAGGAGCTAATCCAGGATTCCACATTTGCTCATCATGTTTCCTTAGTCTCCTGTGAACTATGACATATTTCAGGTTTTCCTTGTTTTTTATGACCTGACAGTTTTGAAGGGTATCAGTCAACTATTTTGTAGAATATTGTGAATTTAGGTTTGTCTGGTGTTTTCTCATGATGAGAGGGGGGTGATAGGTTTTGGAGGAGACCAGGACAGAGGGGAAGTGCCTCTCTCATCACCTAATATCCAACTATGTGATACACACATGGTGATGGTAACCTCTGTCCCTTGGTTAAGATGGTTTCTGCCAGATTCCTTGGCTATAAAGTTACCATTTTCCCCTTTCAACACTCTGTTCCTTGGAATAGAGTCCCTGAATCTCTACCACAAGAAGCTCCACTTTCTGGGGGTTGGGGACGGTTGGTAGCATTTTCATTTTGTATAGCCTATTAGAATGATTCTGAAGCTTATTTCCAAGGGTGAGCAGGTGAGAACAGCCAAAAAAATTTTTTTTAATTTTTTTTTTTACATTTATTTATTTGTGAGAGACAGAGAGAGACAGCATGAGCAGGAGAGGGGCAGAGAGAGAGGGAGAGACAGAATCAGAAGCAGCGTCCAGGCTCCAAGCTGTCAGCACAGAGCCCGATGTGGGGCTCGAATCCACAAACTGTGAGATCGTGACCTGAGCCGAAGTCAGACGCTTAACCAACTGAGCCATCCAGGCACCCCAAGAATAGCCAAAATTTTGAAGAAAAAGAGCAATTAGGATCTGGCCTACTACATACACAAATGTATTGATTCAACCAAAAAGTATTTAGTGGGCACCTACTGCCAGGTACCATTTAAAATACAGGGCTGCAGTGATGAATGGGACAAGGTCCCAGATCCCATGGGGCTGTCACCGTAGTCCAAGGAGACAGGCCATAGACAGGTAAGCAAGTAAATGAACATGGTGACTTCAGATTGTCATACTTTCTGGGAAGAAAATAAACAGAATTATAAGAACAACAGAATGCAGTATTTCTGGTCCAGGGGCAGGCACATAAATGGAGCAAAGTAAATTCAGAAAAACATACAAATAAGTGTAGAAATGTAGCACAGGGAAGGGTTTCAAACTTTTTTTTTCTTATTATCCCTAAAGGAGCCTTTTCAGGCTTTTCCCCCTGATCATCACCTCCCGTAAAATTTTAACACCATAAATATAATATGAATCTCTTAATGAACTGCATGTATATCTGTGATTTATATATACAAAGAGTAGGATTTTTCTTTTGTACCCCAAGAACCAATTTTGAACCCCTTGGGGTGATATTGTCCTTATTGAGAATGCATGTGATTGGAGTATAAGATAAAGTTAGAATTTCAAAACATTGGGGGACATGATAAGCTATTTATTTAGTAAGTTAGTTTAGGTATTCACCTAATATTGTGTATAAAAATAGTGTTTATGTAGATTAGAACATAATGCATAAAAACGAAACAATAATATATACACAATGGAGTGTTATTCAGCCTTAAAAAGGAAGAAAATTCTGATGCATGCTATAACATGGATTAACCTTGAAAATATTCTGCTAAGTGAAATAAACAAGACCCCAAAGGGCAAATGTTGAATAGTTCCCCTTACATGAGGTATCTAGAAAAGGAAAATTCACGGAGAAAGAAAGTATAATTGAAATTACTAGGGGTTGGGGAAGGGAGAAATGGGGAATTATTGTTTAATGGGTACAGAGTTTCTGTTTGGGATGATGAAGAACTTCTAGAAATGTAGAGTGATGATGGTTGTAGAATACTATGAATGTACTTGAGGCCACTGAATTGTACACTTAAAAATAGTTAAAATGGTAAATTTTATTATGTATAATTTTACCACAATAAAATTTTTTAAGTGAAACCATAAGTATTTGAAGAAAATAAAGGCAAATGTATATGTAATCTTGGTTTGAGGGAAGGAAGCCTTTATAAGCATAACATGAAAAAGAGCACACAGAAAGCTAAAGATTGCTAGACTGTCCTTAGGCATATTCCAAATGTGTGTACCAGAAAATATCAGGAACCACCTGAAAAGACAAGTGCAAGGTGAGAAAATTATCTGAAACACATTTGTAACACATATGATGCAGGGTTAATATTTATAAGCTGCACACACAAGTCAGTAAGTCAAAGAAGCAATGAAAATAATGGACAAATCAACAATCCATTCACGAAAGAAAAGACTAAATGTGTAAAGAGCAAAACCTTTTAACCACTCCAGTAATTTTGACCTATAATTAATATTGGTCAGCTTTTTTTTTTTTTTTTTTTTTGTATGTAATCTGTCCCTTGAATGGGGGCACATCAGTCTCCTAGAGGAGGGATCAGAGGAGAGTGATGTAAATTGGGACAAGGAACACAGAAAATAACTTGGCAGCTAGGTCAAAAGTCCTGGAACTTTGTGTGTCCTGTGGTTTAAAGTTCCATCTCTAAGAATTTGTCATAAGAAAAAAATCATACATGCTTACAAATATGTTCATCACAGTATTACTTATTACTTCAAAAATTTGAATCAATATAAATGTCCCAAAATCTGAAGTTGGTTAGGTAACTGATTAATTACTTTTTGCAGGAGGATATGAAATGATATGGAAAATATTAGGTTAGGGGCACCTGGGTGGCTCAGTTGGTTAAGCGTCTGACTTCAGCTCAGGTCATGATCTCATGGTCCGTGAGTTCGAGTCCCGTGTCAGGCTCTGTGCTGACAGCTCGGAGCCTGGAGCCTGCTTCAGATTCTGTGTCTCCCTCTCTCTGACCCTCCCCTGTTCATGCTCTGTCTCTCTCTATCTCAAAAATAAATAAACGTAAAAAAAAAATTAAAATAAAGGAAAATATTAGGTTAACAAAGCAGACCACAAAACCATTTTCACAAAACTTACTATTGGTAAATATATTATATATATATATATATATATATATATATATATATATATATATATATTACATATTTACATATGTATGGTGTATTATGTATATGTATAAAAGATTGGAAACATGCATAATATTAGTAGCATTTTCTCTAGGGGTGGGATTAAAAATAATTTTCATTTTCTTCTTTTTTGCTTTCTGTATTTTCCACAGTTAAAAAAATATGTAATTTAAATCTTAAATAAAATGTACTTGTGGGGCACCTGGGTGGCTCAGTCTGTTGAGTATCCGACTCTTGATCTCTGCTCAGGTCATGATCTTATGGTTCGTGAGTTGGAGCCCCGCATAGGGCTCTGCACTAACAGTGTGGAGCCTGCTTGGGATTCTCTCTCTCCCTTTCTCTCTGCCTCTCTCCTGCTCTCTCTCTCTTTCAAAATAAATAAACTTCAAAAAAATGTACTTGTAAGTACACAACTGTTCCTGTTTTTAAGTTGCTCCAAAGTTGAATATAATTCTTACTTGAAGAACGGGGATCATACAGACTTCTGGATGTAAAATAAAGAAGTCCCAGGGATGGAGGTACAGTATGGGGAATATCATCAATAGTGTTGTAATAACTTTGTATGCTGACACATGGTAACTACCCTTATTGTGGAGAGCATTAAAGAAAAAAGTAAAAGAATGGAGATCATAAACCTGTTCTTCGAGCTCCACTCCCATAGGAAACAATCAAGAAAATTACATACAAAAACAAGATTAATTAAGGAGCTTTCTAGAGAAAGAAATACATAACATCCAACTCTCCAGAGTTGTAGCCTAAGGACACACACTAGAACACTATCATTGTCATGGTCAAGAGTTGGAAGGGGTAACGCAGGTTTCTCAACTTTTCCACCCTGTTACAGATTGAATTGTATCTCCTCCAAATTCACATGTTGAGGCCCTAACCGCTCCCTCCCCCAGTACCTCAGAATGTGACTGTTTTTGAAGACAGGGCCTTTAAAGAGGTAATTAAAGTAAAGTGAGGTGCCAGTATGACTGGTATCCTTATACAAAGAGAAGATTAGGACACAGACACAGACAGGGGGAAGACCATGTGAAGACAGAGAGAAGACCTCTAGCCGTCTACAAAAGGTCAGACAAAACCAGCCCTGTCGACACCTTGATCTTGGATTTCTAGCCTCCAGAATTGTGAGAACATAAATTTCTGTGGTTTAAACCACCCAAACTATACTTTGTTTGGCAGCCCTAACAAACAAATACACACTCCTAACGACAAAATGAGCCTCTTTGTAAACCCATCCGAGACACAGCTCAAAGTGGCTTAGAGCACCCAGGAAAACTCTCTGAAGCCTTATTTTATAAACATAATCAAATACAAGTTCATATCAGACAGTTTTATATAAACTATTTACACTAATTTCCAAAAAGCAAAATAGTCACTCCCTACTCCCAACCATCTACACTCTGAGGGATGTGGGGAGAGGCAGGGCATACAGTTCCCAGTTAGGGGTGGTGGGTGTCAGGAGGCCGGGCCACTGGAATTTTCATTGGCCAATTACAACCTTTCTGGGCTTTGGTTTCTTCACCGGTAAGACAGGGATCATAATTTGTCCCCAGGACATCCCACCGAATGTTTTTGAAGACCAAAAGGTAATGACAGAAAATTTTCTCGTCAGTATTCTTCATCTTTAATAATACCAACAGGCTTAGGGTTGCCCCGGGGGGAAAAGAAAATAAAAAGGAAAAAAAAAAAACGATTGAAGTTTTGGTGTAGGGAAACTTCTGTTGATCTAGACATATTGTTTGTTATGCATTCTAGTAAATGCACTTCTGGTTATTACATCAAAATATAGTTAACATCTCTCCCCCCCTCCCTTACTTCCCCGCAAGAATATTGTTAGCTGCAAAGCAAGAGGTTGTCAGAAAGCGACCCCTTGTGGCCTTTATTCTGTACTGCCCTTGGGTATGTTGAGTGTTCTCAATTTTGTCAAAGGGCTTACTTAAAAGAGGCACCAAACAATATCCCCTTCCCCCACATCATATCCCAAACAGGCATGTTAATACTTTGACATCCTTAAAGGGAATATATTTTACATGTTCCTTCAACCCATTTATTTAGTGAAGGCAAGAGAAATGAATTTCTATCAACGAAATCATGTCTTTCTTTGTGTTCAATATAAGGGCTTATTACATGCACTAATGAACATTATGCCTCAAGTTATTTGGAGTTGTCTTCCTTGTCAAATTTTTTCCGTCTTACTAGGGGTTAGCTTTAGCTCTCTTATTAAGGAAGGAGTACAGTCTTATTGAAAACACATTTTTAAAACTCTAGGTGTTCTGGTCAGCAAAACATCATCATATGCTTTCTATTAGACCTATTTTTGAGTAATATAATTTCCAATTGATAATAAGCCCAAAGGATTCAAGTTTACTTGGGGCATACGATTTTTATTTTTATTTTTTATTTTTTATTTTTTTTTTAATTTATTTTTGGGACAGAGAGAGAGACAGAGCATGAACGGGGGAGGGGCAGAGAGAGAGGGAGACACAGAATCGGAAACAGGCTCCAGGCTCCGAGCCATCAGCCCAGAGCCTGACGCGGGGCTCGAACTCACGGACCGCGAGATCGTGACCTGGCTGAAGTCGGACGCTTAACCGACTGCGCCACCCAGGCGCCCCGGGGCATACGATTTTTAAATACATATTTTTAAAAGGGAATTAGGTTCACTTGAACCCACAAGTCATTTGCAAATAGGATTCTCATTGGCAGTTTTCCTGCAAAATACTGAATTATGCAAACAGAGAGATAGTGTTTAGTTTTGCATGGATATGTCATCATAATATAACCTCAGAGGTCAAAACAGCTCGTTAGTTACCTGGAAGGATCACCATAAAGAGTATCCATCTCTCAGCTAAGGTCTGCATGATTGAACATAACGGAGGTTTGGCTCCACACGTCAAGCACAAGTTTGACAGCGTTTAGCTATAGAATCTGGAAGGAATGACTGGATACTGCAGACATTGAATGCTCTAATTTTTTTGATTAAATAAAATACTTTATTAATATCATTAGTTCCCCTTACTTTTTTTCAGTTTTTTCTTTTTATTTAATAAGATCAAACTATATATATGGCCCATCTTATTTTTTTCACTTAACATTTATTTTATTTTATTTTATTTTTTTAAATTTACATCCAAATTAGTGTATAGTTCAACAATGATTTCAGGAGGAGATACCTTAATGCCCCTTACCCATTAGCCCATCCCCCCCCCACACCCCTTCCAGTAACTCTCTGTTCTCCATATTTATGAGTCTCTTCTGCTTTGTCCCCCTCCCTGTTTTTATATTTTTGTTTCCCTTCCCTTATGTCCATCTGTTTTGTCTCTTAAAGTCCTCATATGAGTGAAGTCATGATATCTGTCTTTCTCTGACTGACTAATTTCACTTAGCATAATACCCTCCAGTTCTATCCACGTAGTTGCAAATGGCAAGATTTCATTCTTTTTGATTGCCGAGTAGTACTCCATTGTATGTATGTGTGTATATATATATATATATATATATATATATATATATATATATATATACCACATCTTCTTTATCCATTCATCCAGCGAGGGACATTTGGGCTCTTTCCATACTTTGGCTATTGTTGATAGTGCTGCTATAAACATGGGGGTGCATGTGTCCCTTCGAAACAGCACACCTGTATCCCCTGGATAAATGCCTAGTAGTGCAATTGCTGGATCGTAGGGTAGTTCTATTTTTAGTTTTTTGAGGAACCTCCATACTGTTTTCCAGAGTGGCTGCACCAGCTTGCATTCCCAGAATGCTCTTCTATTTTATATTCCATTTCCAATTCTTTGAATTTGAACGTGAATCAAATTCTGCCAAAGGAACTCTGATCCCGGGAAACTTGTTTTTTAATTCATTTTTAAAAATCTTATTTATTTATTTATTTTTTATTTATATTTGAGAGAGAGAAAAAGAGCACAAGAGGGGGAAAGGGACAGGAGAGAGAGAGAGAGAGAGAGAGAGAGAGAGAGAGAGAGAGAATACCAAGCAGGCTCCATGCTTAGCATGGAGCCTGATGCGGGGCTTGATCCCACAACCCTGGGATCAAGACCTGAGCTGAAATCAAGAGTTGGACACTCAATCGCCTGAGCCACCCAGGCGTCCCACTTTTTAATTTATTTTATATTTTAAAATCAAATAACACGGAGGAATATTTTTAGTTTAATGTTCACAACTTTATAAGCCAGAGAAAAGAAAACGAGACTTTTGTGTTTTATGTTCCTGGTATGCTTGGCAAGAAATGTAGCAACATCATTTAATGGGTAGGGAGAGGAAATCCCATTGGGACATTAAGTATCAAATCTTGGTGGTACTTTAATCACTTCTTCTCCTGTCTTTGGAGTTAGATGGTCTGGACTTGAATTCTGGCTCCATCATCCCTAGATGTGTGACCTTGGACAAGTTACTTATCCTCTCTGTGCCTGAATTTCTTCATCTATATAACTGAAGATAATCATAATACCTCTCCTGCAGTGTTATTACACAATTATGGGAGATATTCCATGTAAAGTGCTTACATAGTATCTGGCTATAGAAAGAATTTAAGAAGTGCTAGCTACTAATATTAGTAAGAATTCTAAGAATCATAGGTCCTTTAAGCTAATAGAGAACTCCCAACATGCATTTGATCCAGGTCATTGTCCAAATTCTTATTTTTATTCCAAGCTAGCAGACAAAAAAGTTTTCCTGTTTCTTACTGGTTTCATTAAGTAACAGAGGTCTCTGAGCTCTTCTAAATGGAGTCAACTAGATAGTAACGTTCCTTCAATGAGGAATAATGTCTCTTTATGATTCTTATTTTTTTAAGTTTATTTTCATTTTGAGAGAGATATAGAGCACAAGTGGGGGAGAGGCAGAGAGAGAGGGAGACAGAATCCCAAGCAGGCTCTGTGCTATCAGCGCAGAGCCTGATGTGGGGCTTCAACTCACAAACCATGAGATCATGACCTGAGCCGAAATCAAGAGTCAGATGCCTAACTGACGGAGCCACCCAGACGCCCCCTAATGTTTCTTTAAAAATGGAAAATGGCCACTGTCCTGAAGACGTAGTGTGGCTTCATGATCCACCAGTGGAAGCATACCCCAGGAATTACCTTTCTTCTCTCCACTGGGTTACTGGGAGCTACTAGGTCCAGGGCTGGGTGAATATGGCATTTTTGTGACTTCCTGTCCTGTTCACATGCGCTGCAAACCTTCAGTGAACATGGAGAGAGAGGGAGAATTGAGATGAACGTAGCTCTATACCATTGTTTCAAATGAAGGTTGAGAGCCATAGCATTTAACAAAGATCATCCACTCAAATGCCTATGGAGAGAAGGCAGGTAATAATATATATGAGTTAAGTAGGTTGGGCGTAAGGAAAAAAACCCCAGAGTACAAGCAGGATGGTAAATGTCAATTGACACTTGGCTTTGATGTAGTACAATAATAGGGAACAGTGCAGCTATGGTGAATTAAAGAACATATGACCTATATAAAGGAGTACCTCTACTCAGCTCTATTCTACTTTTCAAAAGAAACTGGAAATGCAGATTTTATTTAAATAAAAAATTTGAATAAAAAAACCACTTTGTAGGCAAACGTTGCGCTAACAAAAGCAAACGCATGTTTGCCCCAACATGACACGTGCGTTGTCCATTTGCAAACTGAAACACAGGTCTTCAGACTTATCCATTTCAACCTCTGACCCAGTGGAAGAATTCCCTCTCCAGCCTCCTGATTTGAATGAATCCTTGTGGAGATGGCACGGCCACTTTCTCTTGAGGCTCCCTATTCCATTATGTAAACTTAACGTTTGCTGAGCCAAAACTGTCTTCCTGGAACTTACTGCAGTCCGTCCTCCTTTGTCACTTTGATGCAATAAGGAGGAGGATGGCACGTTTTATATGTGACTGCTTCCCACAGAAGGTAATTGTTGTCATGCCATGCTTTCCCACTGCCCCCGTGACATGATTTCTAGGCTTGTCACTAATTAGTTCCCCCTCCTCCAGAACTGCCCCTTCAGAAAGCGCATGGCCAGAACTGGAGGTATGACGGCAGGGAGATAAATGCAGACCCCTGGTAACTTTCATCTCCAAGATGCTAAGCAAATGGGGACATCTGCCTTGCTGAGTCACATCTTCCCCCTTTGACATATATTTTGAAGAGATCAGACAATGGGGAAAGGAAAGATCTCAGTTTCTGCAAAGCCATGTGGAAAAGTGGAAGGATTTTACTGGGGAGGGAGTTTCCTTGGAGATGACCATGGAATTCTTTTTTTGTTTTTAATGTTTATTTATTTTTGAGAAAGAGAGAGACACAGCATGAGCAGGGAAGGGGCAGAGAGAGAGGGAGACACAGAATCTGAAACAGGCTCTAGGCTCTGAGCTGTCAGCACAGAGCCCGACGCGGGGCTCGAACTCACGAGCTGTGAGATCATGACCTGAGCTGAAGTCGGACACTTAACCGACTGAGCCACCCAGGCACCCCGACCATGGAATTCTTAATGACACTGCATTTGTGTTTAACCTGGGGCCTCGGGATGCTCTAAGGACAGCAAGGAGATATAGCAGCCTACTCTGGAAGCTCAGCCCTCTTCTTTCTCTTCAGCCTGCCCACTGGCAGACCACTCCTTAGCCTCCTTTAAGATGAATGAACCCCCCGCAATCTTCCTTAGTGTTCAGTCACTCCATGGGAAACTCACGTCTCCTGCCAAGCCACACGGGGAATGCTGCTGGCCACCCTCAGACCCCTCCTCTCCTCAGCTGGGCCATCTTCTGGCCCCTTTCTCCACACCCCAGCAGCATCAGCCCTGGGTATCACACCAGTGGTTCTGAAGTTTTTGGCTAAAGGGCATTGTGAATCCTTTACTTGGTGGTGGGGAAAGGGTACATAGGAATACTCTGGGCACCCCTAATCTTACGGGGGAAGAGAACTTGTCTAATGCCCACCCTGTTCCCCAAGGGATGAGAAAGCGATGGCTGCTGATCCGTGAACTTCACATTCTCTTGCTTCCTCTAGCTTTGACCCACAAAGCCTACCTCGCCCCCACCTTCAGGCTGTACGTACAGGGTTGGGGGTGAGTGAAGGTGGATGTTGCAGGTCTTTTCTGCAGAAATCATATGAAATCATGACTCCCTGTGGGCCCTGCACTGAGATAACAGCCTCACATCTGGTAGTCCTTAGAACTCAGAGCAGAGGCTCTGAAACCCAATCCAGAAGCACTGGTAACATTCCAGTGGCTTTCCTGCTGTGGAGTTAAAATTGACTCCCAAAGCGGCCTTCTGCATGGATGCTGGGAAGAGGCTGGCCCGAAGGTGCTCTCCTCCCTGACTCTTGCCCACACAGTGGAAACTGAGTTTTTAGGAGTGTGCATGAGACTTCTTTTCTCTAGTTTCCAGAAATGGTCTAGGTAGAATTGTCATATGGCTTTCTCTCTACTGGGTAGGCTATTGTAGCAAGAAATTAGGAGGGAAGGAGTTAAATGCATGGCCTTCTGACTCTACCTTGATCCCAGAATCTCCCCCCCCCCCGTGCCTTCCCTCTCTCCCTTCTCTCCTTTTCTTCTCAGCCCATTGCCTCACCAATTGATCTATAAATCTACTTTGTCTCACAGAAACCTGGTTTTACTGTTTTTTTTTTTTTCTTGAGACTACAGATTGAATGAGATTTGACGTTCACTTCTGCTTCTTACAGGAAATCTTTTCCCAAAGCACGTTCAGGCTTAGCGTATTGTGTGCTGTTTGTCTTTTTTTTTTTTTTTTTTTTTTGAGAGAGAGAGAGAGAGAGAGAGAGAGAGAGAAAGAGAGAGAGAATCTTAAGCAGATTCCACTCTCAGCGTGGAGCCCAACGTGGGGCTCGATCCCACGACTCTGGGATCATGACCTGAGCTGAAATCAAGAGTCGGATGCTCAACTGAGCCATGCAGGCGCACCTGTGTGCTGTTTGTCTGTGTTTATGCTGTAGAATCTTCATAGGTTCTACATTGATTTTTTTTTTCCTGCCCAGGAAGAGGCATATTTTATTGAGGTATATACTTATGATGTGTGATTATAGACATTTGTGTGTGTGATTATATGCATATGTGTATATATGTGTAATCACACATCGTAAGTGTACAGATCAAAGAATTTTCATGAAGTGAACACAGGCCTGTAACCAGTGCTCAGACCAAGAACTTGAACATTACCAGCACCCATAGGTCCTCCTCATATCATCTTTCCCACTATCTATCCCCACCGAGGGTAACCACTATTCTCATGTCTAATAGATGAGCTTTGCTTGTTTTTGAACTTGATATTAATGGGATCTTACAGTACGTCCTCTTTCTGTCTGACTTCTTTCAGTCTGCATGTTTTTCAGATTCTTTCATATTATCACAGTAGTGGTAGTTTTTCCCGTTATTACTATATAATATTCCACTCTGAATATATTATATCACATTTTATTTTTGTTCTGTTGATAGTGTTTGATTATTTTCCAGTTTTTACCAGCATGATCATTAAAAACATTTTTTTTTAATGTTTACTTTTGAGAGAGAGAGACAGAGAGAGACAGAGCATGAGCGGGGGAGGGGCAGACAGCAAGGGAGACACAGAATCCGAAGCAGGCTCCAGGCTCTGAGCTGTCAGCACAGAGCCCGATGTGGGGCTTGAACCCACAAACCATGAGATCATGACCTAAGCTGAAGTTGGTTACTCAACCGACTGAGCCACCCTGGCACTTCCAGCCTGATCATTTTAAGCAGTGAATATCATATCCAAGGCCGGCATTTCTCCCCAAAGGGGTGAGCATCTGCTATCTTGCTTCCTCTGCCCTGGGCTGGGCAGAGTCTTGCCAGATCTGGGAGAACTGAGCTCTTGATTCAGTGATCAGGGACGGGGGATGGGGGGTCTGGCCAACGGGCCACTCGGGCAGAGTTCTGTCTCTGCTGTAGCTTCTTCCATGTTATTGGCTTGCCTGGGCTTCCGCATGGTGAGGGTTTCCCCTGCTCACATTGTCCAGGCCAGAGGCGCTCAGACTGGTGTTTCAGAGCCTCAGGCGATGCCATGGGTGAATCTCAGAGGTATGCAAATCCATAAAATTTAAAAAGATTGAATTTTTATTTCAAGAGAATCTAAAAACAAATTAAATAGGCATCTTCCAGGCCATCGGAATCCAGTTCCTCCCGACAAGGCAGTTTCAGGAAGTGGTAAAGAGGGTATGTTCTGGCATTGTCCCTGTTCAAATTCCCTCTCTACATCTCAGCTGCGAGACTCGGGACAGCACTCATCCTCTGTGCCTGAGTGCCTTTAGCTACAAAAGGGCCGCACTAATCATTCCTACTCTGGGGTCCCTGTGAGATCTAAATGAGATTATGCCCGCAAAGCACTTCGCCTGGTGTTCAGTGAACATCAGCGCTCAATCACCATCTGATTTGTGAGTATTGCCTGGGTGGCCCCGTCGCTGGCAATGGCTCATGAGAAAAACACAAAGGTGGATTTAACAGAGAAGTGATGTGTGAGAGCCGAGTGAAGGCCAAACGATATCACGGAGTGCTGAATGAATGAAGTGTTCACGGTGGTTTAAATAAAGAAACGCAGTGTGATGATTGAGTCATCGCACCCGGGCAGGCTGAACTCAAAGGTATGTGCCTGGGAGCAGTCGGTGCTGTGCTCGTGTTGCGAGCTGCGAGTTATTTTTCTGCAAAACCTCATCTATCCCATTAAACCAATGTTGTCAATATGATCTTTATTGGGTTAGTCATTTTATTTGCATTGAACTTATAAATTTGTTTTGCTTTTATGTGAAAGATAGAAGCATGAGCTTGTATTTGGTTGGAAACACATTTAGAGAACTTTCTTTATAAAAACAATTTAAAGTCGACGCTGTGTCTTAAAAGGTGTCCCTATGGTTTTCAGTTTCAGAAACACTGCTCTGGGGTTTTTGCATTGGCATTCAGATGGAGGGAAATCAAAGGCATTTCCTTTGGTTTGGCACAGAGCCCTAACTCACCACGCGTGGAAACTCTCCAGTTACAGATGTGACAAACCAGAGCTGAGACAGCAGCCAAGACGTCGAGAGCAAAGAGTGCCAAGCCAATAGCTCTTCACTACCACCAGAGCCTGCAGGCTGGGAGCCTGTCCAGTTTCACCCCACTCCAACGCTCCGTGCGTGGACTTTATTTCGTGATCCTGGTTGACTGTTGTGTCACTGGTATTGCCTTCTAAGATTTCCGCTTTTGCATTCAGGATCTTTGAGATTTATGGCTCTATGGGGTAAAATGTTGTCTGTTACTTAGGTAACCTAGATGTCGTGGAGCAGAGTTCTCTCCTGGCCAGGATTCAAGAGGCCTGCTCCTTGGCAGGCTCACCACTGAAGATCCAACACCAGAAAGCTCCAGCCTGGGACCAGTCTTCCAATGAAATCTGTGGGTCCAGTCCTCCCTTTTCTGGGGCCCGCACCCAATCACAAGGCCTTGGGTCTCCCTAGCCTGCTTTGGCCACCTTGCCTCTGCTCTGTCTTCCAGACCCAGTCACCATACCTCAGCCCAAACGTCTAATTCTGCAAAAGTCTCATGGAAGATTGTTCTGAGCCAATGGGAGGGCCTGACGCTGGGTGGGACATCGAGGAAGCCAATGTGACTCCCGTCCTCGGGGAGCTCATGGTCTGGGGTTGGGAGGAGGGGCCAACATGAGCACGTAACCAGTGCCGTGAGAAGGGGAGAGCGCCCTGAACACAGAAAATAGGGAGAGGATCTCACATCGAGGGATCTAGGAGGGTGTTTTGGATGGGATGTTGAAGGATGGTGGGATCTGAGGTGGGGCTGTAGGCTGAGGGCCCAGCATAGTGCAGGAAGTGCATTAAGTGGGGAGGCAGGTGATGAGGATGGAAGGAGAATGGGTTCCAAAGCACAGGCTGTCAGGCCTGGAGGGGCAGTTATGGCTAGGGCAGCAGCAAGGCTTCTAGGTTATATAGGGACTTTTTGGTTGCAACAGATGAGAACAGAACTTGAACTTCGGCAAAAGGGTGTTTTGTTTGGAGAACTGAGAATCCTTCCTAGCGTGCTGCCGGCTTTCGGGAACAGCGGACCAGCTACTCAGACGCCATCGAGACCCATCTCTTGATCCTGTTTCTTTCCATGCTGGCTTCGTGTTTCTCTTTCATGGCTAAATCTCTCTACATGGAGATATCCTGGGGACTGGGCATACTGGCCCCGCTCAGGTCAGGTTCCCACCCTCGGATCCAGCAGCTGGGGGGCACACGGCAGCAGGGCTGTTCCGTTACTCTCCGCAGAAGGTGGCTGAGGAGGCAACCCGGAACTGTCCCCTGAGTTTGCCAGCAGAGGAATATGACCAGATCTGACCCCAATTTGGGGATGAGTAGACATTAAAGATGACAGTGGGTTTTTTTTCCCTTTTATTCATAAAAACAAATTTGCAACAATTTATTAAAAATTGATACCATGCAATAGGGGTACGAGAAATTCCTCATTTACATTTGATTCTGGCAGTTCCAGTCTAATTTAAAGCGTTTGTGCACTAACGTCATTGGAAAATGCCTTCAGGCTGAAGCCTCTTCAGAAATGTACGGTGTATTTGCTGCATATAAAAGAACAGAACTGTTAAATAGCTAGGGTCACTTCTGTGGGTCTTGTTATTTGCAGGGAAATTAAAAAAAATGGGTGAACCTACAGTATCATTAAGACAGAAAATGTACTTTGTGGGTTAACCTAGAAGACTGTGCACGTTCAGGGGTCACAACGGGTTACGGACGCACACACTCACCTCCGACTGTCCAATACTTTTGTTTCTTTTTTTTCCTGCTATGCTGGAATAATATTTCTACAGGTATATTTGTGTGTGTGTGTGTGTGTGTGTGTGTGTGTGTGTGTGTATACATTATGTACAATGAATTGTCTCCTTCCCTTTGAAAAATTAATGTGGTCCTTTAAATTAAATCTGGTTTTGGTGAAATCAAGAAAGCAAGTAAATACTGGTAATACACAGTGAGTGACAACACCGATTTTTAGTGCCTAAACAGACAATGACTTCAAATTGACCTGTGATGTGTTGACATTTTTTTTTTTTCCCTAAAAGCTACAGTACCTCCATAACCTCTCTCTGGGGAAGGGGAGGGGAAAGCTATTATGCTACGTGAAAGAGGGTGTTTTGAAATGTTGGCGATGGTAGGATTCCTGTGGGCCCTTTTGTCAAAGTCTGGTGGTGACAGCAGTATATTCCTGACTTCAGTGGTCTGGGAAGAGATTATTGCCTGCCTGTTGAAGCTGCCATTAGGTTTCTTTAGGGAGTGAGCGACCGCTCAGTTGTGCAGATATCCTGGACGCTGTCATTCAGGTCTTTCTTTAGCAAAGAATGAACCTGTCTAGGAATGTCACAAAAGTCGTCGGGAGCCTCGCTCCACCAGGTTATCCCGGTAGAGGGGCTGTGCTGGGAGCTCCTCTGGGCCAAACCCCTGGTGGTCATGAGGGCCAAAGGTCGTGGTCATCCTGATACCTCATGGGTCAGGGCTGCTTCACCATTTGGTACGAAGCTTTCCTGGAGGAAAGTTTTGATCCCCAGAGTGACCCTGTGAGGTAGGCAGGATGGGTGTTGTTATTTCAACCCCAATTTGTTGGGGAGGGGAAACTGAGGCTCAGAGAGACACTAGTGACTTTCCCAAGGTCATGGAGGGAGTCAGCCATGGAGTGAGGACTTGAGCCCAGGTTTGTCTGACTCCCAGGCCGGTGCCCTCTGGGGTTCGACTGAAAGGGAAGAATGATCTTATGAAGAGGACTAGTGTGCTGACAGGTCACCCCCAGGACTCCCAAGGGCGGAGCTCCTGGCCTGTCCAAATGCAAGGCCACCTTCGGGAAGCCAAGGGGAGCCCTCAGCTAGCAACTCTCTCCCTACGACTACAGGGATGTCTTCTAGCAGAATGCCCAATTCACTTTGGTCAGAAACAAAGTCAGTGGAAAAAAACCAACCCCAGGCAGCCCTTGGGCCCTGATGAGAGGTTAAAGTGCACAGTCTTTCTTTAGCGTGTTTGCTGGGAACAGACATTCCATGATTAGCTCGGGTAGTCCCCCTGATTACTGGAACACCTGATACAAACACAAGGACATGGCCAACGTGGTGGGTGCATGACCGACTGTCGCTGAATGGTGCAGAGCAGGTCTGCAGTGACGTGCCCTAAATCCCCACGGTCCCGGAACGGGTGTTATTGTGTTAATGTGTGGCATTTACCAGAGAGTAAGGTCCCACTGGGAGGCATACGGGTCAGCCTGCTCCCGTACCCCAGCCTTCGGGCCACCTGCGGACTCCCTGTTCCAGGAAGGCTGGGATTGGCTGGACTGGCAGCTGGGGACCCGGCTGCCCTGCCCACCTCCTTCCCCAGAGGGGGGAAGGGCTGGCCTGGGGGGCCACAGCCAGGGATGTGTGTGCAGAGGCAGAGATGGTTTCTCTGGAAGCCCCTCCTCGCCTCTTCTCAAGGCTGCTCAGGGACACTCGGTGACTTCTAGCTGGAGTTCAAGTGATTCTCTCCTTGTCTAGGATTTTTTTTTTTTTTTTGCAAAGTTTCAAATATCCCAGCTCCTCCTTCTTTGCAGACATCAAGGAAGAAGTCATTTCCATTCCTCTTCTTTGTGAAAGAATAAAAACTTCACAAATAAGGCGCGAGGTCAGGTGCCAAGTGCCCCCATCCCGTCCACCTGAGTGCCATCGAGCAGTCCCACAAGGCCAGCCGTGGCGCCCAGCTTCTCCGCAGCCAGAGCTGACAGTGTTCCTGTAGCCTCTGCTCTGTGTGGTTCTGTCATGGGGGAGGCCCCGGCCCCAGGCCTCCCACCCTTACAGGCCCGAGACCATAACTCGGAAGGAGGGTGGCACATGTCTGTGGCGGGGGCTGGCGGTGGGGCTGACGCAGGGGCTGACGCAGCTGGCGTCCACGCCTCCAATGGACGGGAGGTAGGCGTGGTGGAGGATGGGGAGCTGGAGGGACAGCCGGCGCTGGATGCTGTGGCAGGGAGAGGGAGGGAGGAAGAGAGAGAGAGAGAGAGAGGAGAAAGGAGAGAGAGAGAAGAAGGGAGAGAGGAGTTTCAGTGAAGGCTATCTGGCTGCTCACCAGAATGTTCCGTGGACTCACTTTGGCTAAGAAGCTGATGGTAGGAGAACAGTTCTCCTGAATCCAAGATCTGCCTGTCCCATTAGCTAACCATTCACCCATCTAGCAGGTATGTGGTGCAGGCCTACACCTGCCAATGACTGCCCTGGGAATAACCAGGGAGATAGTGAGCAAAGGGAGATGCAGCCTTCCTGAGTGTGCGGTGATTCCTAAGAACAAGGTTTGCTCATCTCACGGGCTTTGCTGCTGACGCAGTTCTCACTCTCGCAAGCCTCCAAATGGACTGAAAGGCTTCTTGCTTCTCTGTCCTTCCTCATTGGCTCCTCTGCCCCTGCCTTGTTCAGGACAGCAGCCCTTCTTGCTGGGCTGATTCCGATAGGTTCCTTCCTGCTCTTTCAGCTTCTTTGGCGACTAGTGTCATCCTTCCAACCCGGGGGAGGACATTCAGGGCTGCCTAAGATCTGTCTCTTGCCTAATACTCCAGGTGAAACTTCTACCCTCTCTCCACCCAAACCCAACCCTCTGGCGTCTGCTTTCCCCTAAAACACTGCTTATGGCCACCCTTCCTTGCCTCTGCACATGCTCTTTCCCCAGCCTGGAATACTTTCTCCACCTCCTGCTGTGATGAACTGTTTTCCCTTCAATATCCAGTTTAAAGTCTTCTGAGCGAGCTCCTTCTTCCTTTGAGCTCCCAGAATTCTGGGTAAATTTCCAGAAGCACAGCCAGAAGATCCCTGGGAGCCAGGGGCGGTGTGTGACTGCTGGCAGCAGGGGAAAGGCGACAGCCTTCTGACTCCCTTCTCACTGCCACTCTCTCCTGGCCCGCTTCTCATCAGAGTCTCCCTCGGGCAGTAAGTCACCTTAACCGCGTCTTGTGCGGTTCCCCCTGGTACCTGGGAAGCTGAATTCTTGGTATCCTTAGGCCTCCTTGTGTCCTCAGTGCCTGACTGCTCAGGGTGAGAGCCTCCCACCCCCCAGATCTTCACAGAAACCCAGTAGGTAGAAGTATTGCTATTCTCATTATAACGACGAGGGAAGTGGACAGGGTTTCTGTAACTTGCTCGTGGAAACAAAGCCAGAACTGGGGAAGATGGGTCTCCTGCTTCTGGGAAACCACAGTGCTTTGTGAGGGAGGCAAATCAACTCATGTGGGGCCACCTCATCCCAACAGGTGTGCCCCTAGTGTGCATGTGTGGCACCAATGGGCTCCTGAGACGGATGGGGACAGAGGCAGTGCTGTCCCCATACTCCCAAAGGACTTGTTCATTGGAGGGCTCTACCAAGGACCCTTCACAGGTGCTCATGAGGCCAGTGTGTTGGAGATCTCCTTTTGAAATTCAAGTTGAACCTCTGTAACCTGAGCTATGATCTATTCCTTAAGGCAAGAGGGTGCTGACAAAGAGACCAGGAAAAGGGGAGCTGAGGAATCAACTGTGACGTGGGAAAATGGTGTCCTCTCCGGGCACCTGGGAAGGGCTGTCTGCCTGGGCAAGGTGGGCATCTGTCTGTGCCTCTCAGAGCCATCGCATTTTGCTATCTGGTGGGATCCTGTTTACACTGGCATTCACTCAACAGACACGTGCTGAAAACCCACTCAGTGCCAGAACCTGCATTCAGTCCAAGGGACATGGGAGGGACTCATACCTTATCCCCAAGGTGCTTACACTCTAGTGGAGGGAACTGAGAAGTAAACCACTGATGACTGCCATATAATCATCAGTAATTATTCTGGAGTGTTAGCCAGTCAGGCCTTGGAGCTAACTGGGTTGAGAGGCTATTGTCTCTAGAACGAAACGTCCTCAAGTTACACTACACTTGGTGATTTGGCTGTCTTTGCTGGTTGTCACTTCCCAGGGACCACATTTCAGTGCTGACATTTCTAATCTCTGCTTCCAAGCTGCTGTAAGCAAGGAAGAACTAACAATGGCCAGTGGGAAAAAAACTGATGGAAATGTCCAGGTAGGTCTTTGCTTACATGTCAGCTCACTGAATCTTCCCTGATGGCTCTCTGTAAGATTATGACCCCCAACCTCTTTCCCTACTTTATTTTCCTCCAAAGCACCTATGACTTTGCTTTTTAAATGAAGTTATTTTGTCACCAGATAGAACATAAATTCCACAAAGGAAGGGATTTTTGTCCGTTTTCTTCATTTCTATGTCTGACACACAGTAGATCTCGGTAAACACTTGTGGAGTCAGTGCATTTAGCAAGGTTAAGTTTTATACATAACAAAGGCAGTGTGCTACAGCAGGTTTGATGGTGGACAGACCCGGGTTCAAATCCTATCTCCTGCACTTAGAAACTGGGTGAGCTTTCACAAGTCACCTCCCCTTTCTGAATATGTTTTCTCATCTGTAAAATGAGCATTGTAATTTGACCTGCATCATGGGATTGCTGTGGAGTTCAAATAAAATGATGCATGAGAAAACGTGGTGCAGACTGAGATTGCTGTGCAGGAGTAATGTACTCTTCCACAATAGTTCTCAGGGAGAAAGTACTTACTGTTCTGGGGAGTTTATATCTTCTATAGGATCTTTGCATGTTCGCGAGGGCTCTGTTGTGTTCCACTGTAGCTGGGGATTTTGATCGAGGTGATTTTTTAAAATGGCCTTTCCCCCATCTGAATGTAAAACAACAATATCACAACACATTCTGTTAACTTCATTTTTTAAAAAATGCAATCTTTTGGGCGCCTAGGCGGCTCAGTCGATTAAGCTTTTGACTTCGGCTCAAGTCATGATCTCACGGTTTGTATGTTTGAGCCCCATGTTGGGCTCTGTGCCTGGAGCCTGCTTCAGATTCTGTGTCTCCCCCTCTTTCTGCCTCTTCCCTGCTCATGCACGCTCTCTCTCTCTCTCTCTCTCTCAAAAATAAATAAATGTTAAACAAATTTAAAAAAATGCAAGCTTTTTAGGATGGTGCCCAAGGAAAGAGAATAGCAAAGAGCCCATTATCCTTCCAGAGCTGTGGTTTCTTCAGTAGCTCTTCCAGGACCAGGGCAGTGAGCCTAGAAGCTTCCATCCAGGGATAGAAATGGTGTCTTGGGGGATTTCCTTTCTCCAAGAAAAAAGGGGGGAAATCAAGTCAACCAATGTAGGCAACCTAACTTGGAAATGAGAGTTTTTAATGTAAAGTCCTTTTTTACTGGTGCTTAGGGATATAATAACAAAGGAAAAAGCCCTCCAAGGGAAAATATATATCCATAAGATTGCCAAAGATTGGGAAGAGTAAACTGCTGGTGGGAGTGTAAATTGGCATAATCTTTCTGGGGGGCACTAAGCATCGAACACTAAAAATCGTGCATATCTTTTACTCAGAATTTTTACTTCTGGGAGTTATCCGAAGGAAATGATGAAGGTTATGTGTGCAGTTATACACAGGATGTTCAAGTCAGCATTGTTTATAATATAAAAAAGTTGGAACTAATCTGAATTTTTCCAGTTAAAATGGATTAGTTATATACTCATGTATGTATGGGGTCTCCATTCAAAGAAATACTGTGAAGCCACAAAATGTGATGATATGGATGCTTTCAGCCTTCTGCTTCAGAACGACCCAGGGAGATTTAAAGAAATACAAAACATAAAAACCTGGGTCCCCAACTTGAGGGATCTGGAGGAGCACTGGTTTTTGTTTTGTTTGTCTACAGTGAGCAAACTTAGTGAATGTCATTTTGCCCCACGTGAGTGCAGTGGATCCTCCTTATTCATGGATTCTGTATTTGCGAACTTGCCTACTCACTGAAAGTAATTTGTAACCCCAAACCAATACCTGTAATGCTTTCGCAGTCATTTGCTGACACACACCGTGTTGGAACATGAACCCCGACCTTATGGTCGACAGCACTAGAATGCATGCCTACACACAAGAAGGCTGTGATGTGTCTGATGGAGAAAATCCGCGGGTTAGATGATCTTCATTCAGACATGCGTTCTAGTGCTGCTTACCAGGAGGTCAATGTTAATGAATCAACAATATATATTAAATAAGAGGTCTTCAAACAGAAACACATATATAACAAAATTATGTACTAATTGGTTGGCCAAAATGCCAACCTGAGAGAGCCTTGCAGGAACCTAACCCTGGGGACCTATTTCCCCGGGGAGCAATGGTTCAGTGTTCACCAATTAATTCATGGTTCACAGCAGCTTTATCAAACATAATCCCCATGAATAATGACAGTTGACTGCACATTCTTAGGGTAAATTCCAAAAGTGGAACCACTGGATCAGATCAATTTCTATTTCGACCAGCCATGTTTGAGAATGCCCATTTCCTCGACTGTTTCCTCAGACTCTCTGCAACTTTTTAATCTCTTGTCTTTGCCAGTCTTACTGGTGAAAACGGTATCTCACTAAGGATGTCATTTGCATTCTTTTAATAAGGAGTGAGATTGAGAATCTTTTCATAAGCATATGAATCTCTTGCACTTCCTTCTGTGAGAACTGTCTTTGCCCATTTTGTTTTGTGTTGTTGGTCTTTTTCTTATTAATTTGCATATAATTATATATACTTTATATAAAGTATATAAAATTTCTCTTTATATATAAGACAATAAGCTCATTACTTGAGTTACAATATTTTTTGGCTTAGTTTGTTTGAATTTTTGGTTACTTATGCTTTTTGTGTTGTTAAAAAAAATTTTTTTTGTAGTTAAATTTATCAACTTTTTCTTTTGTGGTTTCTGGGTTTTGCCTCAAACTGAGAAAGGCCTTCCCCTATCTGAGATTATTAAAAAAATTTTTCCTATGGTTTCTTTTAGTTCTTTCATGGTTTCACTTTTTACATTTAAATCTTTTATATGTAAGGTGTGAGGTAGGGATTTAACTTTACTCCTTTCCAGATGGCTATCCACTTGTCCCAATTAAATTTATTGAATAATTCCTTTCCTTTCATTAATTTGAAATGCCCACATTTCCAGATACAAAAATTACTATGAGTAATTTTTATTCTTTTAAAAAAACTTTTTTAACATTTATTTATTTTTGAGAGACAGAGAGAGGCAGAGCATGAGCAGGAGAGGGGGAGAGAGAGAGAGAGATACAGAATCTGAAGCAGGCTCCAGGCTCTGAGCTGTTTGTTAGCACAGAGCCCAACGCGGGGCTCAAACTCACGAACTGTGAGACCATGACCTGAGCTGAAGTCAGATGTGCAACCAACTGAGCTACCCAGGTGCCCCAGTAATTTTTATTCTTTCAATTTACTTGTTACTAATCTCAATTTAAACTTTTTTTGTAATCAACATCTTATGTAGTAAAAATTTTATAATTTGATTTTATAATAAGAATGCTATTACTTATGTAATAATAAAGGAAACTATAACAAAAACAAAAAAGAAAGTAAAGATTTTTCATTGATTTAAAAAGTAATTTTATAGCAAATTAGTGAATAAATGCTAATGACAAGATGCAAACAATAGAGAAGTATATTAAATGAAATGTAAGAAGAATCCTTTCTCACTATGCACATACTGTTCCCTTCACACAGGTGGAGCCTGTTAATTCAGTGTTTGTTCTCCCAAACCTTTTTAAAAATGCACTTAACACACGTGCATGTGTGTGTGCATTTATGTGTACCATAATGCTGGCCTTCATTTTGCTATTTTCACTTGGGGATCTCTCCATATTTGCACAAATAGATTCGCCCCACTTTCTAATAGTTGTATTATGTGCCTTGTTTAGTTGTACCATCACTAACGAAACCACCCTAAATGATAAACATTTAAGTTAATTCCAGTGTTTCTCACCTACAAATAATGTTGGGATGAACATCATGTGTATACATCTTTGCCCACGTGGGAGTACTTCCCAGGGGCAAGATCTTGCCAGTGGTCTTGTTAATCAGGAGGTTTAGCATCTGACATTTGGATGTGCCAGACTGACTTCCAAAACACTGCAGGAGAATGCCTATTTCCACACACTCTTCACAGCACTGGTGATCTTTGGAAATGTTGCTGAAATGTAGGTAAAGACTGCATTGTGTTATTTTGGCTTGCATTTCCCAAGTGGTTGGGGAGATTGAGTGTCAGGTCAGATCTTACTGACCATTCCTTTCCTATACATTGAGACGGCACATCCGAAACTGAAACGTCGCTGGGAGAAGTAAGGCAAACTATTCATTAGGAACAACGTGCCGCCAGTCAGAACACTGTGAATGCTGGCCATGTCATGTACGTGTGCCACTGGAACCCAAGAGACTGAGAAACAGAAGCCCCCGCTCTAGGCTGGACACTGAGCTGTGGGTTCCAGATGCTGCCACTCTGCCCGTGTGGCTTCACATCAGCCTCACCCCTTCTCTGAGCCTCAGTTTCTTCATCTGTTAAGTGGAAGGTGGACAGCTGGTGTCTGATACCCAGGTCCCCACATTCCAGGGGCCCCGTCTCCTCCTACCTGTGCTCTCAGTGAAGTTCCCAAGGTTGAGGATGTCGTTGAGTTCTTGGTAGTGGTTCTGTTTGATGTAGGTGGTCTTTTCTGGGGTGTCTTGCAGCTGCATCGTGACCTCTTCCAAGTCTTTATCCAGCTAGAAGACAAAGGTTCTAGCTGAGTCAGAGCCCCTGGCCCAGTCCCTTCCCCGGCTCACAGGGTCGTGGGACTGGGCCTCAGGCTGCCCTCAGGAGGGCACTGAGAGCCAGAGACGCGCCGCATGCTGGGGAAGAGATGCGGAGGGCCCCTGAGGGCTGTTGCTGCAGGTGAAACTGTGATGGGGAGGGAGGGGGAATGGGCTTTGCAACCATGTGTTCAGTGTAGGCTTGTGCCCATCATGATGGAGCAGCTGGGCAAGCCCAGGGACGCAGGGCAGGAGAGTGTCAGAGCACAGGCTCTGAAGGTGGACAGGCCTGGGGGCAAACTCAGAGCTGCCCTTTACTGCCTGTGTACTGGTTTGTGAGAACTGAGTCTCAGCTCCTTCATCTGTAGAATGGGGTAATAACAGTAGCTACCTCTTGTGGTTATTGCGGAGATTAAATCAGATGATGCATTTAAAGTTTAGCCCAGTCCTTAACACATAATAAGGGTAACGTGCTACTACAATGATATTACTATAATTATTGTTATTGGTACCTAGCAAGACCCCTGTAGGGGAGGGCAGATCTACGGGTTGGTTAGCTGTGGGTCTCACACTGACACAGAAGGTCAGGCCAGTAGGGGTTCCTCCAGAGGATGGACTGCAGGGGCTTTCAGGTTATAGGAAAATCAGATGCAAGCCCTGGGGCAGTTCAGCCCTTGAGAAGCCTGGTGTGTGTGTGTGTGTGTGTGTGTGTGTGTGTGTGTGTGTGTTGTGGGGTGGTAGCTGGGGAAGGCAGCAGGCATCTTACTATAGTATAAGGGAGAGAAAGCTATAAGCAGTAAAGTGTTGTCCTGATGTCAAGAGCACGGCCATTAATTTTTAAATACATTTTCCTGTGGAGAAGGAGAGAGATACCTTCTTCTGTGTGACTCAAACAGCAGGGCTAGGATCAAAGGAAGCCAGATTGTGATTCGATTCCAGGAAAAACAACCCAACATTTTAGGGCTTTTGACGGTGGCTTTGGTTTCATGTTTCCTGAAGTGGGTGAACTCTATTGCTGGAGTGTGCCAGTAAAAGTCAAATGTCAAGATATGGTAGTTCCAGGCACAGGGAGATCTGATAGTAACACAGAACCAGCAATGGGCTTTGAGGGGCAGAATCCTTTCCTACTTTGCTCTGGTGGCAAATGGGCTATCCCTTCTAAAGCAGTCACCTTTCGATGCACAGACAACTGTGTAATGGATCTTTGTGACAGACTAAGGTGAACCCCCCAAAAGGCTACTAGATCTAGCAAAGGCAAATACAGAATGCCCAGCCACATTTGATTTCCAGGTAACAATGAATCATTTTTTTTACTGTAAGTATATCCCAACTATTGTATGGGCCATCCTTATACTAAAAATACCATTGGTTGTCTGAAATTCAAATTTAACTGAGCATCCCATATTTCCTCGGACAACCCTATGTTTCCCTTCTTCTTCACGAATGTCCTGCTAGAGACTACATTTCCCAGCGTCCCTGTGTCTAAGTGTGATCATGTAAGTTCTTGCCAAGGCAACTGGAGCAGAACCAACATTGTACAAATTTTTGTATCACTTGCTTATCCCTTGTGTGGACTTCCTCTTCCCTTCCTGCGACTGAGGACAGGACCTGCCTTCCACTCGGTTTTAACTGTGCTGGTGAGGAATATGCCTTGGGGAATGGCGGACAGGAAGAGTGAACAAACCTCATCCAGCCAAGGCCATGGAGGCAGAGCTTCCTGCCAACCTGGGCCAATCTCCTCACGACCATTATGTGACAGAGAAGTATTTTCTTTGGGTCGCTTCATTTTGGGGTCTCTGTTATAGCAACTTAGCAAGTATCCTGACCAACACACTCGCCCTTATTTCTTCCCTGTTCCACTCATTGAATGAGAAGTTCTCTATGAAACACACAGCCCGCAGACCATGGGCCAGTCATACACATGGACCCAAAGAGACGTGTGCAGAAGGGGAAGGTAATTTGGTCTCCCCTCCCAGGTATAGAAAATCCAGAATTTGAGGTCTGGCTTGGGCACAAAGGATTCTAGTTGTGGCCTCTCTGGAATACTGAAGGACCAGTTAAGGACCCTCAGGACAACAGTGAGGTCTGCTACAGCAAACTCTCCTGTCTGAAAAATTTCTCTTCAACCCTTCCTGTCTCGTTGTACCTCATATAAATGAAGGTGGTTACTGGGTTTGGAGAGTGACAAATTAAGGGGGGTGGTCCCCACACACTTAGGAAGCTCCTATAATCTGGGAGCTCACAAATCTCTAAGAACTCCTTTCTTTCTGAGGATGCCTTGAATCGGGGCACTGCTGGACTCCATGAACCTGGGCCAGGGGATTCTGACAAACTGCCTATGTCTAGTTTATGTCCCCCCTGGTTCTGGTGGCCGTAACTCCAGCAACTGGGACTGCACAGCCTGATGCAAGAGGGTGTCCAGAGGGGGCGAGGTCAGGAGCGGCAGCCCCGAGAGGCCCTACTCTGGGGCAGAGGGACAAGACCAGGAGGCTAGGGCCCTGGCTGCCGGTGCTGAGGGAGGTACCTCTGTGATCTTCATTCGCAGGCGATGGTTTTCAGACTGCAAGCCCTCTAGGCGGGATGTGCTTGCTTGGTTCACGCTGGTGACTGAGGTGGACGTTTTTGAATCTTCCTTCTTCTGATTCTGAGTGAACTGGAATCGCCTGTTCTGGGTTGCTGCATCTGGGTTTGTTCTCAGAGTGATGAGCTGGAAGGACAAGGGATGACTGAAAGGAAAACCCCGGGGTCCTCCTCCCCGGTGTCCCATCCCCTCTGCCACAGCAGGTCCTGCATTGGAGGCAGCACAGACACAGGCTGGGAGCCCGGAGCCCTGGGTTCAGGCTCATCTCTGCCACTTGCTGGTGTGTGACCTTGGGCAGCCCCACCCCCCTCCCTCGCCGAGTCTGTTTCTTTCCTTGTCAGCAGAAGTCTGGTCTCCTGACCGAGGCCACCTGCATCCAGAACCCCCTGCAGAGCCCACCCCTAGGCCTGATTCCAGCTGAGCCGTACTCTGCCTTAGGCTTCGTTCCACATGGAAAATAACCCTGAGGATGACGTTGGAAGACAATGGATGGAGGCAAATGAAGGCTTCTGCTTTTTAGAACCATTGATGAGTGTTGAGGACAGACAGGTGACTAGTTCTGTCATGGACAAAAGTGTTGTTATATAAGAAAAAAGGCCACTGCTTGATCCCGGTCTTACTCATTTATTCAAGAAACATTTCTGGCTTGAGTCTGGCTCTGGGCCTGCACCGGACAGCCAGGACTAAGGGAGGCATGGCCCCTGTCTGTCAGGACCCCATGGTCCAGAGGCTGGAAGTATCCAGGGCAGGCTGGGCTGTGGGTGCTGTGGGCCTGGGCTGGGCTCTGTGGAGAGCCTGAGGGATGGTGAGGAAAGGGAGTTCCAGGGGGAAGAAGAGGCATATGCAAATGCAGGGGGGGCCTGGGACTCAGGGTGCTTATGGAGAAGGACAGTTTGGATGGTGGACAGGGTTCTTAGGAGAAACTGGAGGAGACCCAAAGTTCCTGAAAGGCAGCCCATACTGGGGACTTGATTCTGGAGCCAGAGGGGCAATGAGGAGTTGTTGAGGGTAACATAGGAGAGTGACATGGTCAGGGCTGGGCTTGGAGCCATCTGGCATCTTTGACTGGCATGAGAGGATGTCAGAGTGTAGGCAGAGAGATCTTAGCATTGGGCTGGAGCCTTGACAACCAGAGAAAGAAGGCATATACGGCATCAGTGTTCCAGGGAAAACACTGCTTGGGGACTGACTGGATGGAGGTGCCATGGGCAGTCTGTCTGGGGGACAATGGACCCCGAGTGATCTCTTTTCACCCCATTCTCCTTCCCCTACTCGGGCCAATAATTCCTTCTACCCTCTCTATTTCCCCTTCTTTTCTGATGCTGAGACCAGCCAACTGCAGGGGCTCCCAAGACACCAAGGCCTCTGGTTCACCTGCCTGCTGATGGGAAGGATAAGGTTTGAGAAACATCTCTCAGGCTGGTCTTCAAGATCAGTGCCTCTGATGAATGGAAAATGTAAGTGGCTGTTCAAAGTGGTTATTCCTTTTTACCCACTAACACTACTTCTGCGACTCTATCTGAAGGGAGTAGCCAGAAATGGGGATCATGTGTTATGTAGAAAAAAGTTAATTTATAATACAAAAAAAATCTGGAAATGACTGTAATGCTCATCAATGAGGGAATCAAGCAGATAAGAAGACACGGGGTATCCCCCGTCAATGGTGGTTATGCTGTGAGAAAATGCACAGGAGACATTAACAGTGAAAAAGGCAAACTACAAAATGATATGTGAGCTCTCGTCGCAGCCCTAATGGGAAAAGCATCACTGCCTAACCATTTAAAAAAGACTGGAAGGGGGGCACCTGGGTGGCTCAGTTGGTTAAGTGTCCGACTTCAGCTCAGCTCACGATTTCGTGGTTCCTGAGTTAGAGCCCCACATCGGGCTCTGTGCTGACAGCTCAGAGCCTGGAGCCTGCTTCGGATTCTGTGTGTCTCTCTCTCTCTCTGCCCCTCCCCCCGTCTCAAAAATAAATGAAACATTAAAAAAAAAAAAAAAAGAAACACTTATTAAAAAATACTGGGAGGAAATGCATAAAAACTATGTAGTTTTTAGTTAAAAAAACTAAAACAAAACATTAAACAGTGATTATTCTTGGGTGATGCGACTCTGTGAGATTTCTGGAAAATCTGGTTTTTACTTGTTTGCATTTTCCAAACTTTCCGTGATCATAACAAGTACAGAAAGCATAAAACTGCCAGAAGGCGGAGGAGGGCAGGTGTCCCCTCTGTGCAGGGTCCAAAACCAGAGGCCAGAGGGCAGGGTGCAGAGGGCGGGCCGTACCTTGGGCACAAACACCAGGCAGAGGGTGATGGTGCTGCAGAAGATGATGACCAAGGCGACGATGCAGAACTGCACGTTGGGCTGGTCTCGGGTCAGGAAGGAGACGGCGGCCCCGATGATACACATGATCCCCACGTTGTAGACACTCATCCCAATGTACTTGCTGTCGTTGAGGGCAGGGATGCTGACGTTACGCGTCTCCCAAGCCAGGAAGCAACCGAACAACTGAAATGGTGAGCAGAAAGGGGAAGTCATCATTATCACATGGTGGCACACACCTGCCACTCTGAGAAGGGGGGTCAGGGCCAGGCCTTCTGGATGTCACCCTCAGTCTCCACTGGTGGCCCCAGGTGGAGTCCTGCTGAGGAAATGCAGACTGGAGGTGTCGGAGCATCTGGTTCTCCTTCGCCCCACCACAGTTCACATACAGGAGGCCGTGGAGGGAAGGGTTTCCAGATGGGATCTCGACCGCCTCCCCTCACTCTAGAGTGAACACTGAGGCCCAGAGAGGAGGAAGAGGCTTGTCCAAGGCCACACAGTAAAACAGTGGCAAAAGTGGACTATGTTTCTAGAAGTTCAGTCCTGTCTTTTTTTACTGCTAAACAAGCCAGAGCACCTGTGTCTGGGACTTCTATTTACCTCCCGATGCACAAAGTCACTCAGAATGGAGATTACATTTCCTAACTGTCCTTGGAGCCAGGTGTGGTGTAGGATAGGTTCAGGGCAGCACCACGTAGGTGGAAGTGGTGTGTACAAGTTCTGGGAAGTGTCTATTAAGGGAAACGGTGTTCCTTTTCCTCCTTCCTAGTAGGAGTGGAGTATGATGGGTGGAGCTTGAGAAGCCATCTTAGACCACAACAGTCATCTTAGACCAAGACGTGGGAGTTGTATGATAAAGATGGGGGAGCCACAAGATCCAAGGAGCTGAGATTTTGGGAGCCCCCCACCAACCCTAGATTGCTTATCTGAAGAGGGAAGTTAACTATCTCTTAAGAAACTATCTTTTCTGTCACTTGCAGCTCTACTCCTAACCAGTATATCTCCCAACAGAAATGGACAAGGTAGAGGTTCAGTGTGATCTAAGCCTTAGCCTTCCTGGGTGGTCTAAGGGGAGGGAAGGTTGTGGAGGAAGTGCAGCCGGAATGCCCAGCAGAATGGTGGTGTGGGCGGGGGTTGGGGGGAGAGCTGACCAAGACTGCTGACTGTTCAGGGCCTTCAGCTGTAGTCCAGGCCCTTCCAAGAGGACTTTCCTCAAAGGCCCCTCTTTCCTCTGACCTCATCATCGCAGCTCAGGGCATCCAAAACTGCATGGCCACTTAATATCACCCCGAGGGCTTCTGTTTTCAGGTTTGACTTAATACGGCAGCAGCAAAATGCCATGCGGTGGAGGGCAGCTGGGCACAAGGCCGGAGGATCTGGAATCTGCTACCCTCCATTGGCTCTGTGATTTGGGGCAAGTCACTTCATCTCTCAGGGCCTCAGTTTCACTATCTGTGAAATGGGAATAATAATAATACCACCTCACAGGGTTTGTATCCAGATGAAATGAGAAGATGACTGTAGTGCTGCACAAAGCATTTTGTAAACCAAAGTGTCCTGTACAAGGGTAAGTTAAAAGTCATTTTGTAATTGGTATTATTTAAACAACCATGGCTGCTTTCCTCTCCTTTTCTCTAAATGTGTTATCTCACAGACCAATTTATTTATTTACTTATCTATCTACCTATAATTTTATTTATTTATTTATTTATTTGTTTGTTTGTTTATTTATTTATTCATTTATTCATTTATTCATTTATTTTTGAGTGATCTCTACACACACACTTGGGGCCCAAACCTATAAGAGCTGCATGCTCCATCAGGTGAGCCATCCAGGCACCCCCAGACCTATTTGTTTTTTAAAGATTCCTTTTAAAATGGGGGAGCGAGAAGCCCAGGAAGCAGATGCTGAGTGAGGGAAAGAATCCAACGCTGTTGAAAGTCTGCTTTGTGCTAGTTCCTTCGTGTGTGGGCCCTTCAGTCCCACAGTGCCTATGCTGGCTGGGCTCTGCGGTCCACTTCTTCCAGGGAAGAATCACAGGCCGGATGAGCCTCACTGACCTGTCTGGGGGCCCACTACACCATCACAAGAGTCTCTACCAGTCGTAAAATGTGGGCGAGTCTGGGGACCTGGTGGTTGGCTGCAAATCTCTGAAGACTGTCGGGAGGAAACAGTAACTTGTTCTTAGGCCTTCAAGGAGTAGAATGAGGGTTCATGGGCACAAATTACATCAAGGCAGATTTTAGCTGAAGATAGGGAAGAACCTTCTAGAAAAATAACCCATCTATAGTGGGTTGAACAGTGGCCCTAAAAGACATGTCTATATCCTAATCCACAGAGACTGAATATTTGGAGAAGGGGTCCTTGCAGATATAATTAAGGGTCCTGAGATGAGATCATCCTGGATTATCTAGGTAGGCCATAAATCAAATGATAAGTGTCATTGTAAGAGACACACAGAGGAAAGACCTGGAAAAGAGAGAGGGCCATGTGAAGATGGAGGTGGAGATGGAGTGATGGAGCCCCAAGCCAAGGATGGAGCCATCAGCTGCTGGGGAGAGGCAAGGAAGCATTTTCCCTGGAGCCTCTGGAGGGGGCACAACTCAACCTTGGTTTTAGACTCCTGGCTTCCAGAACTGTGAGAGAATAATATGTGTTGTTTTAAGCCAGTCTGTGTTTACCCATTTGTGGTAGTTTGTTACTGCAGCCACAGGGCACTAATACATCATCCCTGGGTGGCACAGGCCACTTTGAAGTGGGTGAGGTCCCCATCACTAGAGGTGTGGAAGCAGTGAGTGAACAAAACTTGTTGGGGATGCGCACTAGGGGCCAGGAGTCCTGAAACATCTGACAGGAGAGTGGGCCTGCAGGGCTGGGCACACTCTTTCCAGCCTTGAAATTGCTGTGGTTTCAGAGCAGGAGGACCTGGGGGGTGGGTAGAATTTTAGTCACAGACCCTAAGGGCCAGGAGGGCTGTGGGTTATTCCGTGCATACACTGGAAACAGTAAAGCACGTGTGCTGCCAAATACAGGTTTTATTGACACGATCTGACTGAAGGTAATAGCTTCACTGGAAGAGATATAGTCATCTCCAGCCACTTTTGCAAGTAGGTGGGGAAGATAATGGATGGTCAAAACGTTACAGATAAATCCAGTTTAAAGAGTCAATCGGATTCAGCATAATCTAATTTCACAGTGTCTCAGGATCAGGGAACATGGAGCCGGAGGCGTCCTGGAGAGTCTGGTTTCACTCTCTTTATTCAGCAAGTGCTAGGGGTCTCAAGTCATAGGTACCACCATGCTTCCTGTGACAGGGAGCACTTCCTTCCTAGGGGGCGCCACCACATCTGCAGACACTGCTCTGTTGGACAAAATCCTTCTTTACTGTGGACTCGAAAGCTGCCTTCTGGCAACTTTGCCCACTAATGATGGATCTGCCTTCCGGTCCATGCCACTGTCTCTGACAGCTCTAGTGACCATGTCTCCTGAGTGCCCTTCTCCAAGTGCAGGGCTGCTGGCCAGCCTCCAAGTCCCAGTTCCACTCCGGGCACCTCCTGGGGACACCTTCAGGGTCATTACCTTGTGGGGCCCAGATTGCAGCCCAGTGATCTTCAAAGAATCCCTATGGAAACTGGTCTCAACCAGTATGAAGTTGGGGACAATCTTTGCCTAGGGTTGCCTAGTATATGCTCCTCTGGTGTGGCCCCTCAGTAACAGTTCTCTGAAGCAGCAGGATACGTTCGAGCAATACAAGAAAACCTGGTTTACCTGACCTTTGGAGAGGGCTTCATTCTTGGCCTCTAAGTGGAAGCTATACAGAGGCGACTTATATACAGATGGTGACTATATGGATGGTGACCTAACTTTCCTGTACAAAGACCTAAGGAGGGTATGGTACCTGGTTTCCTGTCACTGGAGGGATTTCAGTGGAGGCATGGTTTGCACAGGATGTGGAGAGAAGAGTCAGGGGTCAAGCTGGGATAAGGTGGGGGTGCGGCAGTCCTTTTCAAATCGTTCCAGATGTGTCTGGTGGGCTTGGTATGTGACCTTTGACGCCAACAGTTGGGTGGAGTGGAAAGAGTACTGGGTTCGGAGGTTGGAGGTTACCAGGTGCCCTTTAACCTCTGTGAGCCTGACTTTCCTCATATCTACATAAGATGAGGATGACTCCACTCACCTCTCACAGACTTTGAGAGAATCCAGTAAAATGTGGGATGTGAACGTGCGGTAGATGTTGACCGACCGTTGTTCCGGGAGTGGTATGGTGGCCGCCGTGAGGCACACTCACAAGTTTTGGGGTTACTCTGTGGTTAAGCTCTTGAATCTGCTACTTACTAGCTGAGCGACCTCGGGCAAACCAAGCTTCAGCCTTCTCAGCACTGTCTGCACCTATCTCAGAGGGTTGTTGTGGGAACTGAGGTAACATGTGGCAGACGCTGGGCCTGGCAGTTAAGTGCTTAGTCCTGGGGGCTCTGTTTATTTTTATGTTCACAGAGGCACCTGGGAGAGAGAGATCTGACAGAGAAGCATCCCCCAACCTCTGCCTTCTGCTCCGCACCTACCATGAGAAGCCCCTTGTAGGCATAGACGATGCCAAGCCAGATGGTCATATGGGTGTTCTCACAGTGCTCCAGGAGAGGGCGGATGGAGATGTCCCGTCCTGCTGGGTCCGGCTGTGCAAAGAGAAAACAGAAACCCAGGGATGGCACTGGGCACCCTTCCAGCAGCCAGGGCCCCATCTGATGGCCATTTTCCCTCCCATGAGCCATCGCCAATCCCTTGCCCAGGAGGCCTTTTGGGCCCCTCTTCTGTGTTCCCATGAGGCTGCCTTCTGTTTGTTGGTCATGATTCAGCCCTGCACTCTAGTCATCTGTTCTTCATGCCTTTCAAACTTGACTCAGATCTCCTGAAGGTAGGGAGTGGGTCACTTCCTGTGCCTCTAGTACTTAGCATAGGACCAGGCCCAGAGCATACATCTGTAAGGTTTGTTGAAAGAGTGAGGGTGAGAATGAGGCACACAGTTATGTCAAGAGGCCTTCAGATGTCTTTGGGATTAACCCTAGTAACTACTGGCTAGGCCAGAAGAAGGAGACCTTTTTGCCCATCACCCTGAGTGAGGGAGCAGTGGTAGCAGCCATGTTATATACCACATGACCTATCCTGGGCCAAAGCTGATAGGTCAAAGTGTGGGTACCTGACCTACAGCTGCCAATCCGGAGTCTGGTCAAAGACTTACGAGGTTTCCTAGTACAAAGTGCTCTGCTTGAAAAGGGATGGTGGAGAGGATCTTACCCAAATGTGTTCTCTCTCTTAACAATTTTAGCTGGCAATCTCTGGGAAATAATCAGCCACATGGTGGAAAAAGGAGAAAAACACACCCAGAGAACGAAAAAAATATATATATTCTACGTATTTTTTTCTGAACCGTTCAAGAGTAAGTTATAGACATCCTGACCTAAATATATAGCAAGTATTTCCTAAGGATGAGGAGACTCTCTTACATAACCACATATACTTACCAAATTGAGGAAATTTAACACTGATACAGTATATTATCTAATATACTATCAGTTTTCAAATTTTGCCAATTGGCTCAATAATAATATCCTTTAAGACAATTGTGGCTTTTCCAAAGCAGGATCCAATCTGGGACTGGGTCCTGCATTTACTTGTCATGTCTTTAGTCTCCTTTAATCTTCAACAATTCCTCATCCTACTTTGGTCTTTTATGTCATTGGTATTTCTGAAGAATCCAGTTTAGCTATTTTGTAGAATGTCCTTCAGTTTGGGTTTGTCCGAATGTGTTTTCATGATCGGATTCGGGTTATGCATTCATGGCAGGAATCCTATGTAAAGTGATGTTTTTCCCTCTTTGGAGCTTCACATCAGTGGCACTTGATGGCACTTTGTCCCATTATTGGTGATGTTACTGTGATCATTTGATTCAGGTGATGTCTGCCAGATCTCTCCACTTCAAAGGTACCATTTCCCTCTTGTAATTAATAAATAATCTGTGGGAGATACTTTGAGACTGTGTGAGTATCCCGTTTCCCCATCATCAACCCAGTGGTTTCAGCATCCAGTGATGGTTTCTACCTGAGTCATGTTCCTCTGGTGGCTGCAAAATGGTGACTTTCTAACTCTTATCGTTTTATTTAAATACTTGGCATGCCAC
Source organism: Panthera pardus (assembly GCF_024362965.1). Lineage (NCBI taxonomy): Eukaryota > Metazoa > Chordata > Mammalia > Carnivora > Felidae > Panthera > Panthera pardus. The sequence continues at coordinate 60,376,101 of NW_026526766.1, forward strand.
TGTAAAGAAGATCTTACTTTTCCTTCCATTTATTTATGTAGGTCAGTATGCATTTAGGGGTTAATTTTTCATTCAGTGCTTTATAATCCTTACTATCATTCATTTTGATGCTCAAATTTTCTGAGATCTGGCCAGTGGGAAACTGGCTCCTTCATGCAGCCTCGTATGTTTTTTCAATACATCCCCATAATTTTTTGGAGCACTTTACCACTTCTCAGAACACCAAGGACTTGCACTTTTTTGTGCTTTCCTTTCCCCAGCCTAGAATCAGTCATTTCTCTGAGGAGTCTTGGTTCTTTTTAGTGGAGAATGATATTTAGAAACCAAGATCTGGGCACCAGATGTGCTCACTGTTCCTAGGGTATCATTACTTCCTTCCTCTATCTATCTATCTATCTATCTATCTATCTATCTATCTATCTATCTATCTATCTAATCTACTTATCCATCCATCCACCCATCCATCCTTCCATCCATCCATCCATCCATCCATCCATCCATCATCATTCTATGTATCTATCCCTATATCTCTACCATCTGTTTATAGATAGATAGAGATAAAATCCTACACCACGGGGCTCTTCTTCCCATTCCGTATTTGCATCTTTCTTTTCTTGCAGTGAGATCTCTGGTTTTCCACACTATCACAATAGTCACTCATTTGCTCAATGCTAAATAGATACAAAATAGTTTTAGGATCTCTACATCCAAACAACAAATTTACTAAGTAAAGTTGAAGATGTATTTGTGAATCTATTTGCCTTTCGAACAGATACACACTGAGGGTATCTCATCAAAGAACTGTGTCCAGGATGAAGTTGTCCTGTTGTGGCCCGGAGTAAAGCCACATGCCTGAGAAGAAGAGGTAAGCATCCCCAGGGTCACTCACCAGGAAAATGGAGCACTTTGGTGGGATCCAGCGATGTGGAAAGCAGGCCTTAGGTAACCGGGACTGGGAAACTTATTTCTCTTGGCCCTGCTCTCTAGGCCTGGCCTTTGAGGCAGGCAATGGCCTGGACTCCTGTGATTTGGGAAATGATGGCACCCTAAGGCCATTTTGTAACCAGATCATCCAGCCGCATGCTCTCTTAAGCTTGATTTTCCTTTTGTTTTCTCAAGCCACAGAAAGCCTTAGCTCAGACTCTTTGGTTCCATGGTCATTGAGTCCACACATAGGCTGGAATGGATCCCTGAGGCCTCTGCAGTAGCAGCCATGGGTACTAGTGAGAGCCAACCCAGGAGGTGATCTCCAGGAACCACAGTCAGAGTTGCCAGGCTAGAAATTTCCCCTCTACCGCTACCCGCCCAGGAGCTGGGCTGGATTCTAGTAAGGGTAATGGGGGTTTCCTAATTTACTCTCACTGTTTAATTGAGGAGACTGAGAAAGGAGCTGGTCCCAAGGTCAACAGTGACTTATAACAGTGAAACTTGGGTTTCTCTAATGTCTGACAACCAAGCAGACATCAGAATGCAGTAGCACAGGCCCATTACGGTCATGCATGAATAGCAAACCCATTAATGATGATAGTATCTGTTGTTCTCCAATGAAAGGCAATAATTTATGACAGACTCTTAGATTCTTTGTGTATAAAGGACTGATGCTGTCATACACCATTGTTCAATGTTATGAAAACTCTATTCGTGGGAGGCCGAGAATGGTTGTCTGGCTCTTATATCCCCAGTGACAGAGAGCCCCCTCCCACTCTTGGTGAGTGGTTACACAGCTCATTTACTGAACCAGAACCTTCTCCTCCAGTACCTCCACCCATTGGTCCTTGCCTTTCCTCTGGGGTCCTCAGAGTAATCCCAAGCTCTCTTCTTGAGTCCGCACACCCTTCCTCAGGAGGAAAGAGCTGCCGTGAAGGTACACATCACCTCCTGCCACAAGTCGACCTGGTCCTTCAAACTGCTCAAGTTCACCATTGATCTATAGGCCTGTAATCGAGCTCAGCACCCCAGGTGGTGGTCCTGAGCGAGTCTGCCTATGCCCTTGCTCCACATATCCTTGGCTTTCTAAACGACTACCTTCCACTGGTGATTCATATGTCCCTTACGGTTGACTAAGACTCCATTAGGTAGTTCTCATCAAACTGCTGCTAGCTCTGTCTTCCTCCTTCTGCAGCTGACATTCTAGCCAGGTTACCTTTTAACTTGCCGGTAGCCTGCCCACTCCCACCCCCTCCATGCTCCCCATTCTGAAATCCTAATCCTTACATTTGGTCTTTTAGTCCCTTACCCATCTCAATAAACTTAAGCACAGCCACCAATGCAGAGGTGGGAGTGCGGCAAAAAAATCAAGGGCCAGTCAAGAGTTCAGAGAAGTCAGTGGTCCTGAGGGTGGGCTAGTGCAAAGGTGTTGATCCAGAAGTAAGCCACAAAAATCTCCTGGTCATTAACATCATTCTCACACAACCCCATGTCTGTTCACACTGTACATGGATAAGAGTGGCAGGGGTTGCGTGGTTTTAGGAGTGATGAGGTTCATGTACTCCTGGGGCCAGGGGGTGGGGAGTTTGAATAGTCAGTACCCCTGTACTGAATCTCAAAGCCAACTGTAAAAGCCATGCCTTTTCTTATCTGATCCATTCTAATCGTGCCTGGGACTTGAGTTCAGAGTGGTCTGAACAGTCACACACATGGGGAGAGACGCATTTGATGATGCAAAGGGTGGGATGTTGGGGGAGGAAGGATGGTGGGGGTGTGGAAAGGCGCCACCACCTGAGCCCTTACTTGGAGTTGTCATACACCAAAGTGCCACTAGAGGGCATCCAAGACCAGCGTGGAGGGTCTGGACCGGCGCCGTGGATCACCCTCTGCTGAGGACACAGAGCTACTTTTGTGGCTCAGTGGGGCTGCAAAGCCGGAAGCAGCATCCTGGGTTACTTAAGAAAGCACCCAGTGGTCTTACAGGAGGTCAGATTTCCAGGCACCTTGGAGGACCCCCCCCTCCCCCCCCACCACTTCCCCGCAGTGGGAGTGCTGTGGGAGGGTAGGGGATATTGGGAAAGGTGGGGCTGTTGGACCCAGGCCTATCTGGCCCTATACTCATCCACACTCCCAGCGTGGGCCTGTCATGCAGTCCAGGGCCAGCGATCACAGGGCATTACCCCCTGTGGATGCCATGCTGCGATCTCGTGTAAGGGTCTAAGCCAGGATTGCAATCTTGCTTCTCCATACTTTTGGGCACTACAGCATTTCTACTGGTCTAAATCAATTTCCATGGCTGAATAGCCTACAAGAGCTTTCAAATTGCTTTTTTTCCTCTATTTTTCTTCCTTACTTGCCGTCCACCTGGGCAATTACCTAAGTAATCATCCATTCATTCAACACACAACTATAAAGCACTGCCACCTGCTAGGTACTGTTCTGGGCAGGGGGGAATACAGCAGTAACCAGGGCTGACAAAAGCCCTGTCCTCAGGGCTCTTCCATTCTAGTAAGATCAGGACGATTCCACGAGAAGCAGCCTCAGAGGGGGAGTGAGTTGACCTCACCCAGTAACAGGCACCCTAAGAACACCCAGTTCTCTTGTCACAGGTGACAGCAGCGTGCTAGGTACTAAGCTGTGAGGTCTCCATATGTTGTCTTGTTGAAGCCTCCAACAAAGTGTGGTATCTATTTTGCAGATGAGAAAACCGAGGCACAGAAAGATGAAAGAACTTGCCCCAAATTTCTAGCTAGTACCTGTTGGAGCTGGGTTCTACCCCAGGTCTGTCTGCCTCCCGAACCATTTTTCTTTCCTCCCTCACCAGATGCTCTTCCCAGCCTGCCCTGCCTCTCACAAGCACCACGTCACATTCCAAGGAGACAGTGGGTATGTATAATCCTATAACCCTGCTGTATAAACTGTGAGGTGCTGTTTGTGGGAGGAATGACTTAACCACTGAACATTCAATAGCGGCCTCCTCTGAAGCCCCCGGAGCTCTGTGAAGGCTGTGCTTTGGCGCTGGGAGTGGAATGCAAGCTGATAAAATGCTCTTCCTGCCTGACAGGGTGCGGTGCCTAGCAGAGAGGCCACGCCTGTCCGTGAGGGCCAGAGGCTGGAAGGGCTTACACCTGACTCCTGGTCCGACCGCTGCTCGGCGGGAGGCCTGCAGAAGCTGCCGGGGGAAAGCCTCCCCCATCTGTGCAGCAAAAGGAGAGCAGCTGGCCCGAGAGTCCCTCTGCATAATGCAATTACTCACAATGTAGGTCAGTGGCCCCTGCAAACATCATGCTTTGTCAGGCCGCACAAATGGACAGGCAGGGAGTCGGGCAGGGGTGGAGGTGGTGAGTCCTGAAAGGCCAAAGGCTTTGGTCTTGCTCTACCATAGACTTGCTGGGTGAGCGTCTGGCACGTCCCACCCTTCTGGAGACCTCAGTTTCCCAGGTGCAAAGCGAGTCCAAGGGTTAACTTAGGGTGCAGTTCATGTGAGCCTGCGCACATTGAGGGATGACTACATTTGTCCTATATTTCATGGCTGTATTTGTCCTACACTCACTCATTCAGAATCAACTCAGTCTCGTGTGCCTGCTGTGTGCCATGGACTATGCTCCACGCCGGGTCCAGGTATAGACGCTGGCAGGGCGCTTGCCTTCTTGGAGTGGTCACTCTAGTGAGCGCAAACCACACAGTGCAGCTGCGAACAGAACGGTGATCAGCGCAGCCAAAGAAAAGTGCCAAGGGGGGCACCGACTGCAGGTCAGGCAGTCCGGGAAGGCTTTTCTGAAGTGGTGACATTTAGTCTGAGGGCCTGAAGGGTGAGAAAGAGCAGCCATGTGAGCACCTAGGGGGAGAACATTCCTGAGAGGGGGAACAACAGGTAGGAAAGATCTGAAATGTCAAAGACTTTGGCATGTTTTAGGGAGCAAGAGGAGGCCAGCGTGGCTGGCGGGTAGTAAGTGAGGGGCTGACACTGCTTTTTACTCGATGCTGTGCACACAAACCACCCAGGGAGCTTGTTAAAGTGCAGATGGGGGCGGGAGGTCTGGCTTCGGCTCAGGATACTGCATTTCCAAGCAGCTCCCAGGTGACCCTGATGCTGCTGGTCCAGGGACCGCCTTCTGGGCAGCGAGGCCTTAAAGGATCTTAGACAACAGAGTGACGTTTGGTCTTCGGCTTAGCAGATCTTTGGTCAAAAATGCAGATTCTCTTGTCACTCACACACCCCTGACACTGAGTGATAGCTTAGTACCAGCACAGACCTGACACAGCTTGTCTGTATGTTCTGACCCTGGAACAGATCTCAACCACACTGGGCTTCTGTGTGTCCTGCGTGGGGCCGGCCAGGGTTTCAAGTCTGGGCAGGGAGGTTGGGGTGGGGGTTCTGGATGGTGGGAGTGAAGGGAGTCATATGCTTCACCTGTGACCACGGGGCTCTTGGTCCCTTGGACCTTTTATGCCTGCCACTGCTGTGAGTGGCTCAGGTTCCCAAGCCCTACTCAGCCTGTGCTTCTTTGAAGGAGGGGTGCCTTCTACCTTCTGACCAGCTCCCAGAAGCTGGCTTTCAGAACTTTTTCACTGGGCCATTCCTGCTGCTGCTGCTTCCTCTCTGCCTCCTCCTCCTCCTCCTTTCCCTCCCCCCCCTTCTTCTCCCCCTCCTCTTCCTCTCCACCTCCTTCTCCTCCTCCTCCTTCTTCTTCCTCTTCTTTTTTAATTTCAAAGTTGATTTTTGAAATACATAGTAAAATTGGTGTTTTTTTCTACTAGAGGAGAGTATATGTATGTATATCAATGTGAATTTGAATGTGTGTGGTGAGGGGAGGGGAGGGGAGGGTGTCTGGCCTTCATGGGCTGCATTTCAGAATCCTGAGATGCTTTCCTTTTCCTGGGAAGGCAGGTGAATGCCTCTTCTGGGGGAAATGGTGAGGGAGTCTCATCAAGGAAGTCTGGGCAAGGACGGGAAAGGGCCCTGGGCTCAGACCCCAGGTCCATCACTTGCCAGCTATGTGACTTTAAACACATCCCTAAGCCTTTCTGAGCCATGATTTGCTCATCTGCAACCTCCCAGGGTTGGCAAGACCATCAAAGGAGGTAAATGGTGTGTTTAGCAGGCCTTAGAGGCTGGAAAGCCCGCTCCTTATATGTAAACCATCATCATTATCTCCCACTGCAGAGTCACAGAGCACTAGAGCCGGGAGGAACCTTCTGGATCCCTCTGGGGCTGGGCTGCTTATCTCAACAGCAGCAGCCCCACATCTCTGAGGCAGCAAAGCTAGGGCTGTCATTTCAAGGTAAGAATTTCTTTTTTAGAATGTTTGGTTATGAGTTTGGGTGAATTTTTTTCAGGATCCCAGATCTGGAAGGGACCTGTGAGATCACACACCGGGGTTTCTCAACAGGGATGCTCCCACATGTTTTTCTTTGGAGAGGGTACAATTCTTTGCTGTGAGGGACTGTCTTGTTCAGTGCAGGGCACTCAGAGCTCCTAGGCTGTGGGCCCTAAAAGCCAGGCGTGGTTTCTGGTCACTGGAACAGTGCAAATCTCCCTCCCCTGGCTGCCCATTTCCAAACACTAAATGCACTAGTCCAATTCCTCTTTTTACAGATGGAGAAACTGAGGCCCGGCAGAGCACTCATAGCAAGTGGGTGACTGAGTAGACGCCCAGATGCAGGTGTCCTGAGCCCGGTCCTGTGCCCTGGGCACTGGCTCATGCTGCAGGCTGGCATAGGAGGGGCCAGCCTTGTGGGCTGCTCACCACAACATTTATGAGGAGTTGCCATTCATGGGTGCTAGGCACTGCCGTATCAGCCCCCCGGAGCTGGCTTTTGGGTGTATCCGATCCGTTGGTGCTATGCGCCCTTGCTCACATAGGGCTGGAACAACTTCCAGAACAACAAACATGGGGCCCAGAGCCGCTCACCTGATGCCCTCTGGCCACATCCTCATGGAGCCCTGCTTTGTGGAGGGGAGATGAGGTGGAGGAGGTGGCCAGGACCTCACCGAGGAGGGCAAGGAGCCCTGGTCAGCCTGAGGACACCATTTGGACAGCAAGACCCCCACCTGGTCCTGTTCAGACAGGCATTCTGCATTTGGAATCTTGTGGGAAATCTCATGGTTGTGAAAGGCTCACCACTGGGGTGAGGACTGTCTTGGGGGAAGTTAAGGGCTGACGAGTGCCGTAATAGGTCCTAATCTTTCTAGCCCTTTGGAGCCCATATGTGTTCGTACGAGAGTCCCTCTTTGATCTTGACCTCAGGGCAGTCTGGTGAAGGAGCCGGGAATTTGATACCCATGTTATACAGGTGAGGAAACGGAGCTCAGATGGGACAAGAGACTTGCTTAAGGTTACACAGCAAGCCAGAGGTGGAGGCAAGCACCATCTCCTTCTTGCAAAGCAGGGTTGGGGGTGGGGGGCAGCTCCACTTCCTGCGGCCTCTGTTCCCTTCCCTGGGGAGGTGGGCCTTCGAAGGCGCCCCTATTTTCCTTGGGCCTGTGTCTGAGGCCTCCGGGGCAAGGCTGGAGCAGGAAGAGCTCACGGATGTTGCCACCGAACCCAAAGCCAAGAGGCACTCGATCGTGAGGGTGCTTTCACCAGGCGCCCGGTGAACGGGCAGTGGCCCCCCTGCTTCTCGGGTGTCAGTGTCATGGTCTGCAGCGGCCCCTGTCAGCACAAGCCTGCCTGTGCTAGGGAATGAGACCAGTGCCCAAACACACACCTCCCCAGATGAGTCGATGACCCAGTGGCACATCCTCAAGAGAGACAGTCACCAGGGGACGGCTGGGTGCCAGCGTGTGGGTCTTCCCTCAGTTCTAGGGCAGGGAGAAGCTCACAGCCTCTGGGTGGAGTGAGGGCCATTGACGCGTTTTACTTGATCCACACAGTGCTTACATTTTTTTTTTGTCTTCATAGGCAGGACTTAAAACTCAGGTGATTCACAGGAACACCCAGATTTTTGGCTTCTCCTGAATGAGATGCTAGGAAGCACAGGGCCTGGCCGCGTGAGCTGGGTCTGTCTGCCACCCACCCACGTCCATGCTGCTTGTCCAGCGCATCCCTAGTCCCTGGCTTCTCCATCTGGGGGGTTTGAGGCAGTTCTTCCCAGATCTCAGGGCCCATGAGACCTCAGCTGGCACTGGGGTATGTGGAAATATGGGTTAACTGTTCATATGGTCACCTGAGTTTTCTAGAAGCAGCAAGTCTGCTGGCCCCTTACCCTGTGAGGTCCCCTCAAGTGCCAACATTCCGTGATTCCGTGGTGGCAGCACCAGATGGGACGCAGGGTCGTCTGCCTAGAGTCTGGCTTGCACCCACCTCAGCAGGACCAGGATGCCTCAACCCACAGGCAGAAAGCCGCAGGCTGGCATTTCCCAGCGTGCCTGTGGGAGCCACGGCTGGGTGTCCTGGGCAGGCAGAGGCCAGAGGGCCCCCTGGTGGCGCCCCAGTGAGGAGGGGGTAGGCAGGGGATGAGCAGATCAAGGAAAAGAGCAGCGGGAGACAAGAGGGGCTGCAGAGAAGGGAGGCCTGTGACCTGCAGAGCCCGCAGGAAAGGTGAGATTGTGAGCTGTAAGGTAAATCCTAAGCATAAACAAAACCCAGAGCTTCATGAGGCAACAGTCACTTCATGTGTACCCAGCACCACCCGGACAGTGACTGAGGGAAGGAAAGCCTCTGGCATGCGGTGCTCCTGTCTCCCTGGGGAGTTACCCTCTGCCTCCACCCCAGCCCCCAGCCTCGTTCAAAACTCCTCCTTGGGCGATTTCTGTTTCTCGAGCTAGTTGCCTCTTCCTCTTGCCCTGCAGCCGAGCTTTCTGAAAAAGGCATCTGGAATGCCAGCTACGTTCTGTACCTGTCACCACTCTCCCCAGGCCACTGCGATGCTCCCATGGTCTCCACGACCCACCCTAGTGGCCAGAGATGAGGGACCCTATTTAGTCTCCTACCCTCAAAGGCCACTGTGGATGGGCTCTCTCCTGTCACCTCCAGGTCTTGCCCTCTTCCAGATCTATGCCTTTCTCTGCTGGGGCCCTCTTGCTCTCCTTCCTCCCCCGGAGGGGCATCTCTCTGTGGGGCACCCCTTTCCTCGATGTTCCTGGGCCTCCAACCTAACGTTTTCCATCTGAACTTGTCACTCTCTCCCTTAAACCTGCCCTTCCTCTCGTGTTGTCTAGCTCAGAGAACCGCTCCACCCAGGTGAGACCAGAACCCAGGGTGTCCCTTCTTTTCTGATTCCACCCAGGCCTCCAACTCAGAGACCTTCAATGCTTTTCAGACCGCACGCAGGAAAGACGCACTGACTCGTGACTGCAGCATCGTGACCCTCTATGACGGGCCCCACGTATCTCTCCAGCCTTGACGCCCATCATCAGCCTCATCCATCCATGGCCAGGCCCATAAAGTCCCCTCCTGGTCCTAGGATAACCCCTCTTCACCGCCGTGTGAATGTTCCTCCACATGCCAGACTCTGGGCTAAGCGTGTCATATATACACCCCGTTGCATTCCTACAATCACTGCATGAGTGAGCTCTAGTGAGCCCCTTTTCAGGGGTGCTAAATGAGTAGAGGAGAGACTGAGTGCCGTGTTCAAGGTCACACAGGCACTAAATGCTGGAGCCACGACTTGCTCCCTGGTCTGCCCAACTTCCCAAACCTTTGCTGTAAACCACAAATCCCAAACTACACCAAAGTGTGCCCTGGTCACTAGAGTGCCAGCAATGAGTTTCAAGTGTCCCGAGACGGTGCTCTCCTCCACCCCAGGGCACACGGTTGGCCAGGCACCTCCAGCCACGAGCTGCCTCCGCGGTCACTCTGGTGCCCTGCCCTACTCGAGATGTCGTCCTGGCCCCGAGTTGGCCAAAGGCAGCCCCTCCTCCTGTACTTTCCAGTCAGACCTGGGCATGCCTGCTCAAGTGCCCACTCACCCACATCCTGCCTCTAGGCCAGAATCCCTCCGGCCTCTTTGTGGGGGTAACTGCCCCTGGTCTGGGGAGAGGTCTGTGGCCCCAGAAGTGAGTAGAGCTCCCAGAGGGCCCCGTTCAAGTTGCCCAGCCCTGGTCCTTGGCAGGACTGGCCGTCTCTCCTGCTCAGCTGACGCCTCAAGGCCGCCAGGCTGGCCCTACTCAGCCTGGCCATGCAGGTGCGCTGTTTCTCATCGCCTTCTCACGGGAGCCTGCCGCATGGCCTGGCTGCTGGTTCACAGTGACTGCCTGCTGTCAAGTCCACGCCCAGCCTGGTGAGAACAGGGAGGGGACAGAACTAGGGTGCGAGGATGCTCTAAATCAGGAAGCCGGAGCATGCGGGATCCTGGACAGAGCTACCGTATTTCACCACTGCTGGGCACGTGCACTCAATTTTACGGTTTTCAACGCCATTAGATCTGCCTAACAACCCTAAAAATTTAGTAGGGTCATCAGTCTTGTTCCCATTTTGCCCAGAGAACACCTAGTCTAGGAATAGGCTGCAACTCTACCCAGGGGCACACGCTTGATCCCCGCGTCCTGACTCCTAGCCCAGGGCCCTTTCTGTTGTTTGTGTTGCTCACTGGAACCCTGGCTCATCTGGAGTTCTGGGAGTCCCAGCTCATCAAGGAGAAAGGAAGGTGGCTGCGTGGGCGGGCGTCAAGTGCCCCCTCTCCTGTTCTCCGCTGCATCTCAGATTTTACCGTCTGCCCTTGGCTAAGCGGCAGTAGGGCGACAGCACCGTGCCCTGGGATGACGGACAGCCACAGGCCCTGCCTCTGGATGAGGGTTCTGGCCCCAAGCTCTTGCTCCTGCTGAGCCCCAGGTTCTCCTGGAGAAATGCCAGAGTCACCTGCTTTAAAGGGCTGCTCTGAGCACTGAGCAAGAGCCGGGTAAGACAAAAGACTACAAAGCCCAGAGACACACGTGCCCCAGGGTAATGCAAGTGAGAACAAAGCATCCATTTCATTTTCCTGTTGTCATTCAGGGAGGCAGGCGGACTGGGAGCCCCCAAAGTGCAATGTTGCAAAGATTGTCCCAAAACAGGATGCTGTGATTGGTGCTGCTGCCCCCCTGCTGGCCACGCTGGGGATCCTCCAGCCCCCCCCCCACCGGGTGGGTGGGCATGCCCCCTTCTTCACCCCATAGCCTGCTCGCTTTTCTAGGCCCTCTTCTCTTCCTCCCCGCCCCCGCCCTTGGCTCCTTATATACACACATATAAAGTCTTCTGAGATCACACCGTTCCAGTTTGTGGATTCACACACCTTTTGGGCTTGAAGAGACTCAAACATTTTCTTTCGCTTCCACTCCTTAGTGTGTACTCTCTGCCAAGGGTTCGTCTTTGCACACCTCTGATGATGAGACACTCACTACCTCCTAAGGAAGCTCAGTTCATTTTTAGGACGAGTCAGATTAAAATGGGAATGTTCTTCCTCATCCTAAGCTGAGACCTGAATCCCCAGAACTTTGCCCAACGGTCATGGGCTCTGCCGTCCGGGCCCCTGCAAGCCATGGCTCCTTCCTAAGCTCCGGCAGTTGTGCTCCTCGGACACCTCTCTTTGCTGGGTTGACATCGACCCTTTCTATGTGGCACAGTTTTTAGCCCTTTCCCTTCCTCCTGTCCTCCTGTCACTCTCTGCATGGGGTCTGGGTCCCATCCGAGACACAAGTTTCCCAGGGGGTCTGAGTAGGGCAAGAGTGCTGTCCCCTCCCCGCACCTACAGTCCCCTGAGTTTGCACTGGTTATTTGGCAGTTGAAGCACACCATGGAGCTTGGCGGTCCACATTGTCATTGTCCATGTTTGAGGGAATACTGGTCACACACACACACCCCTGTCTGCTGCTCCTTAGGGATCTAAGCAACCATAGATCCTGTGATGCAGAACCCCTGAGAGCTCTCTCTGCTGTCCAGGAGAAATGTGCTGGTGGCCCCTTTGTCATCCCTCATGACACTTCAAGGTCTCCCTTTCCATGTAGGATGTGCTGCCCTCCTGTGCCACTCCAAGAACCGGCCACCAAAGGCTACTGTGACCTAATGATCTCACTAAAAAAGAATTAAAAAGGCCCAAATGAGAGGGGGAAGCGAGCAATCTAGGGACAGAATGCGTCAGGGCAATAAGCATAGGAACGTAGATTTAAGGAGGGTTGAAGTGGTACATTTTTCCTATGGACCAGAGAAAGTGACATAGCTTTGGCATAGCAAAAAGTAAGCATACAATCACCTCTCACGTTAACTTAGCATTTTTCACCAACATAATCACACATACCCCTATGACAATCCCACGCAAGGTAGGGCAGGAAGTATGAGCCCTATTTTGCAGATGAGGACACTGAGGCTCAGAGAGGTTAAGTGGGCTGACCGAAGGGAATGAAGGAGCGGCAGAGGCAGGGGCCCCCCCACACCCCAGCTGCTTGTCCACAGTTCTCAGCCCCTTTACCAGTGGGGGGGGGGGGGGTCACATGGCCAATTCTGGCCAGTGTGCTGTGTGTGAAGCGCCATTCGCCCCTAATGGGCTGAGGCCCAGAGCTGTTGTTGTAAGGCCGGCCGGCTGCCTGGTGGTGGGGCCCGGATCGCTGAGCGGCCTTGTGGAAGACAGTTACCCTGGAGACCATGCGGATTCACAGGTGGACTTTGAGTGAGAAATAGGCTTTTGATGCGTTTGGCTGCTGAGATTTAGGGGTTCCCAGATTTAGAGGGTTACTGCAGCCCGGCGCAGCCTATCCCCACTAATACAGAAGGGCAATGACATCTGTTTTATGTTATCACGTGCCAGGCACCACACTAAGGACTTTGCACATGTCACCGCACGCAGTCCTTAAAGCTGCCTGCGAGAAAAGGATTGTTCTTCCTCTTCACTGTATGGGAAAATGGAGACACAGAGAAGTGAGGCCACCTGCTGCGGGTCATAGGACCACTAAGGTGTGGACCCGGGACGTGAATCTGGGTCTATCTGATTGGAAAGCCTCGATGAACTCCAGTGATTTGCAGAAACAGATGGCCATTGTGTTCCAACACCCTGTTGGGCTAAATGCTTCCTTTGAAGATGGAAGATTGCACAGATTGCTTTTCTCATTCAGATTTTATGCCTGAGTAAAATCCTTGTGCTATGATTTATTATAGCAACACTGATTTTCCAATTTTAAGACAACAATGCAGCTTGAAATAAAAGAGAAAGAAAACATTGAAACATTTGAAACCTTTGGTTTCAATCCTTATTACATCTTGCTTGAACTGCTCAGGGCCTCTCTTTTCCCCTCCTGCCTCCAGTCTCCCCCATTACGACTGGCTGCCACAGCTACCTACCTTCCTTCCTCCCTTCCTTCCTTCCTTCCTTCCTTCCTTCCTTCCTAAATTCTTTCTTTTTAAATTCTTTTTTATTTTTTATATTATTTATTTTTTTATTAGTTTTGTTTATTTTTGAGAGGCAGAGAGAGACAGAGCGTGTATGGGGGAGGAGCAGAGAGAGAGGGAGACACAGAATCGGAAGCAGGCTCCAGGCTCTGAACTGTCAGCACAGAGCCATATGCGCAGCCTGAACTCATGAACCGTGAGATCATGACCTGAGCCAAAGTTGGATGCTCAACCGACTGAGCCACCCAGGTGCCCCGACTTTTTAAATTCTTTTTAAAAAAATGTTTATTTATTTTTGAGAGAGAGAGAAAGAGAGAGAGACAGAGCACAAGTGGGGGAGGGGAAGACAGAGACACCCACACACAGAATCCAAAGCAGGCTCCAGGCTCTGAGCTGTCAGCACAGAGCCCAACATGGCATGGGGCTCGAACCCACAAACTATGAGATCATGACCTGAGCCAAAGTCATATGCTTAATGGACTGAGCCACCCAGGCGCCCTCAGAGCCACCTTTCTAAAACAGTCTAAGCATGCTCCCTTCTTGCTCAAAACCCATAAAGACTCCTCGTCCCCTCCTGCAGCACTTTCTAAATTATGTTCTTCAGAATAGGTAAATGTAAATATGCTCCATGAGAAAAGGGTTCCGTGGCCAAAGAAGTTTTGAAAATGCTAATTACATTTTTTATTATTAAATATTAAAATGTTTAATTAAAAAATTTTAAACTGCAGGACTTTTCAGAGCCTTTAACATGCTAAATTCAAGTCCATTGTACATTTCCAAGAGGCATATGTATAGTTTCTGGCATTTCTTAAGCTGTTGGACCATGAAATCCCCCATTCCCTTTTATTTTGGGACACCTAATGGGATTAGCATTCTGTATCATCTACTTTGGGAGGATGTTGGCTTTTAGGATGAAGTCTGAAGTTCTCAGCTTAACACTCAAGTCCTCCCAGAATCTGGTCCTGGATCACCCTCCAGGCTCATCTCACAAAGCCCTGTCTCCGACTACCCCAGGGTTCAATCTCTGGACATCTTACTGTTTGTCATATCACTCAGTGCTAGGTTGTGGGGTTCTCTGAGCTGTAACCTGGAGAGAAAACAAGGGTTGAGGAACAATGTCAGAAACCTGACACAATACAGCCTGTATTGGGGAAATGTTAAGAACACTCTATTAGTGACGTGGCTGAGATGAAAATGGGAATGAGGATTGCACGACTAATTGAAAGCCATATGTTTACCGAGGCTCAAAGAATCCCTTTTAGAAACAGGAACTGGGCCCGCGTATGCCAATGAACAAGGCAAAATGGGTGCACGTTGGAAACAAAAAGCACCAAGATATGCTGGGCCGAACCAAAGATATCAACGTTAATAATAAAGTAATTAACATGCACGGGAAACGCAAAAGCTGCCAGGAGGCTGATAAGAGAGCGTTATTAAAAAAGAATGAGCAGTGTAGCTAGCAGAGAAGTGAAATTAAGTTTTGCATTTCTTATTTTATCATGGACCCCCCAAATACTCTATGAGTAATAAATAGGTCTTGACTTACTGCAAAAATACCAATGAGGCTGGGGCCAAAATTTGCTGTGGACCCTCCCTCTGGCAAAATAAACAGATCAATCATCAGTCAGCCAGCCAGTCACTGAGAACAGGAGGAGAGCATAGCAGACCCATGCCAGGTGGTGTGGTCGATGGCATGGTGGTTAAACGTGCCAGCTCTGGGGCCAGACTGCCTGAGTGCTAGTCCCAACTCTGTCACTTACAAATGACGGGACCTTGTAGCAGCTATTTAACCTTGTTGTTGCCATCTGTAAAATAGGCGTAAACACAGTGCCTACCTCATAGGTTTGAGGATTAAATGGACTGATGTGGAAAACCGCCAGATAAGTGCCTGGCCCCAGGGGAGGGCTCAGTCGGGGCCAACTGTTACTATCACTACACCTCCATCACCCCCTGCTGCAGTCTACCCCCCCCCCCCCCCCCCCCCCGCAAAAGCTCCCTGATGAGATATAAGTTTAAAAAGCATTTCAAAGGACTCATTAAGAAAAGCAGATCAGGGGTGCCTGGGTGGCTCAGTCGGTTAAGCGTCTGACTTTGGCCTGGGTCATGATCTCGCTGTTCCCGAGTTCGAGCCTGGGGGGCGGGGGGGGGGGGGCTGTGCTGAAAGCTCAGCGCCTGGAGCCTGTTCCAGATTCTGTGTGTTCCTCTGTCTCTCTCTGCCCCTCCCCCACTCACGCTCTGTCTCTCTCTCACAAAAATAAATAAACATTAAAAAATAAAAAAAAAATAAAAAAAAAGAAAGGCAGACCAAACTCTTGTACCCTCATATCATGGCTCCTGTGTCTGGTTCCCCGGGGCATTCAGAGGAAGAGCAGGAACCTGGAAACAGGCATCTGAGGACTGGTTCAACCTGGCACATTATCCTCAGTCACCTATAGGGCTCTGAGGCTTTAAGTAAGCCTGTGCCTTGGTTTCCCCATGAGGGACATGAGGGGTCTGTTTAGGTGGTTTCGTAGATCATTTCAAGCTCTGAAATTCTGAGTCCACAACAGTCACACAGACAAACATCAATTATAAAGAGTGTAAAACGAGCCCTCCTTGAAAGTTCCTCCTCGGCCCTCTGTTCCTGGTACTGGTCCTCCTGGGCCCTCGGGCTGGAAGCTGCCCAGTTTTTGGCCTCCTGTGCCTTCCTCACCAGCATGTCACCCGCCCTGAGCACTGTGGCTTGAGTCTCTCTGCCCATCTCACCCTGAGGACACCACGCCCCGTCCCTCGGGGCTCATGCTCTCTCGCCCTCACTGTGTCACCTTCCCAGACTGTCCCTTCCTCAGGGAGGTCTGTCCCCCATCCCCACTTTGCTCCTTTGCTCTCATTCCTATGAAAACTTTTTTTCCCAAACATCCATTAGCTGATGGTACAAAGAACTCTTGTGTGCACTGTCCTCTAGGAGTCGATAACTGCTAATGTT
The DNA here is from genome assembly GCF_024362965.1 of Panthera pardus. Lineage (NCBI taxonomy): Eukaryota > Metazoa > Chordata > Mammalia > Carnivora > Felidae > Panthera > Panthera pardus. Next base: position 60,392,295 of record NW_026526766.1, read on the forward strand.
TTGCCATATCTGCTCCCCTTCTCTCTTTCTGTCTTGCTTTCTCTCTCTCTCTCTATCACACACACACACACACACGTACATTTCCACCCTCCCCCCCCCCCCCCCCCGCCTCCAGACCATTTGGAAGTAAATTTCAGACTCCATGACACTTCAGCACAAATAACTACGTTGTCCTTCACAAGCACGTTATTATCTCTTATCACACCTACGACAAGTAGAAGCTGGTAACTAGAGTGAACCTTGATAAAGACCTCATCACGTTGCTCCACTGCTACAACTCCTTTAGTGGCTCCCAACTGCCTCTGAGGTTAAAATCCAAGCTCCTTCCAGCCCTGTACCTGCTTTCTACCAAAAAAGCAGCCAGATGCAACCGATTCTTGAACTCTTTCTTACACATACCCTACACTTGCCTGCTCAAGGATTTTCATCTACCGGGAATGCCATTATTCCTTGAGGCTCTGCCCGTTGTTTAAAAATGAGCTAAAATCCTATTTTGTCCAAAAAAAATTTTTTTAATGTTTATTTACTTTTGAGAAAGAGACACACAGAGAGAGAGAGACAGAGGCATGAGTGGGGGAGGGGCAGAGAGAGGGAGACACAGAATCCAAAGCAGGCTCCAGGCTCTGAGCTCTCAGCACAGAGCCCAACGTGGGGCTCGAACTCAAGGACCGTGAGATCATGACCTGAGCGGGAGTCAGACACTTAGCTGACTGAGCCACCCAGGCGCCCCTTATTTTGCCCCAAATTTATAAGGTCTTTCTAGATGAAATGCATCTTTCTTTTCATATCTCCATAGCATGTGGGAAGCTAGTGTGATGACCTATTTCACACACGGAGGAAGGCAGGGACGAAAGAATCACAGAGAAATGGAAGGGATCCCTGATTAAACCGTGTACCTGAAGAGTCCACGTTACCTCTGCACCTTTCCAGGATGTCAATACGTGGCCTCCACTGTGCACTCCAACTTAGTTACTTGCAACTGAAAAGATCCTAATGGCTACGGTAGGGATTAGGGCTGACAATCAGTCTTCTAAGGCTGTGAAGCAGCCGTAGAAAAATACAACGCATTATGCTCTAGTTGGATTGGAAAGTTGCTTCCCAAAGAACTTCCACCTCTTCCTACCCTTGCTTTGGAGCGTCCTTTGCCTGGGGTGCCTGTGTCTACCTTTACTTGTCTGTTTTTAAAAATTTGAGATAAAATTCACATCACCAAAAATGCATCATCTTAACCATTTTCCAGTGTACAATCACCGGTTTTTATTGTATTTATAATGTGGTGCTACCATCACTACAAACCCCCCCCCCCCCACCCACCCAGGGAGTAGAACCCTACCCCCCATCCCCCTCTGTCAGCCCCTAATCTACTCTCTGCCTCTGTGGGTTTGCCTACGGACATTTCACATGGACAGAAATGTACCATACGGGGCCAGGTAGCGCCTGGATTTTCTCACCAAACATGATGCTGTTAAGGTGCACTGTGTATTCAAGCTTCATTCCTCTTTATGGCCGGATCATATTCTATCGTCTGGATACACCCATTTTGTGTACCTATTCACCAGCTGCTGGAGGTCTGTGTGGGCTTGACCTGTTGTTGCCATTATTAGTGCGCACATTGTCATCTCTCTCGAGTGCAGATCCAGGGGTGGAATCGCTGGGTCCGATGGTGACTCTGTCTAATTTTTTGAGGACATGCTAGACTGTTTCACACAGCTCCTGTGGTCTTAAAACCACCCAAGTCCTTCTTGTTCTTTCAAGATGTGGGGAGAAAAAAGTCCCCTCTCTCCTTTTTTTGGTGAACTATTTCTCAAGGCAGGATGATTAGCCTGTGCGATTAGCCTCTGTGATCCTCTAGGGTTGGGGGCGGAGTACTGACATTGTCAGTGAACGCTTCTGTCTCCCTGGGACTGGTGGAGTCCTGAGAGCAGGGGCTGTGCCTCCCCCAGGGCTGTGGCCCCAGCATCTGGCACGTAGCAGAGCCTAGTAAATGAAGTTTGGGCAAACGAATGAATGGTTCCTGCCTCTCTAGCAGCCTCATGGTGCAGCTGAGCATCATGAAGCCTTCTCCAGAACAGAGGGTGGGTTGTGCTGAGAGCCTCCTGGATGTGGGAGTGAGAGCGAGTGGGAGGGGCACGGGGCGTAGATGTGGGAGAAGCCACGGGGCGGGGGGGAGTGTGCATGCGTGGATGGGTTATACCCACACGTGCTTATGCTCATAGACGCCCACGGAATGGGCCTTATGATACTGATCCAACTGGTTTATGCCTAGAAGGGGGAAGCGAGGACAGTAAATGTGGGCAAGATGGCAGTTAGGATGCCTGGTGACAGACAAATGCTGGAGGCAGTAACAGTAAAGACTTCACCCGGGGGTGGAGCTCTGCTACTTATGAAGCAATTCCCCCTCCGTGGTCTCATGTGAGAGTCAGCGTGGAGCACGGAGGGAGCATGGCTTTGGGAACAGCAGGCCTAGCTTCGTGCCTCGGGGCCCCACCCGCCACCTGTATGGTCCAGAGCCAGTCAGTTGACTCTGCAGACCTTCAGGTGCTCACCTGCAAAATGGGAACAGGACTCTCTCTGCTCACGGTGACTGTGTAAGGATTAAGTGAAGGGTAGAATGGTTCTTTTGGTAGAAGTGCATCGGGATGGATAAATCTACCTCACACGCAGCCCTGCCCCTCAGGACTTCCCTGGGAGGCTGGCAGGGTAGTTGGGTTAATTTCCTTATGGAGTCAGAAGGTTTGTGGAGTCAGGGGTGAGAACGAAAGTCACAATGATAGAATGCCTTTTATGGGTCAGGCTCAGTGCTAGGCACTTGAACATGTTATTCCAGTTAATGCTCCTAGTAAACCTGTGAGGGAGGCAGGAATCTTTCCTAATAGGCAATGCCCAGAGAGGGTGAATCACTCACCCCAGGTCACACAGCTAGGAGATGGCGGAATATGGATCAGAACCTTGGACTGTATAGTATCTACCTCATCATTCTTCCAAAGCTGCAGGAGCCTGGGTTGTGAATGCATTCCATTCCCTTGGCATGTGAATGCATTTCCAGAAGGCTGCCATATATTTTTAATAATTGGTATGAACATGCAATCTCTCGTCAGCTGGCTTCCCGTCTGCTGTAAGACACAGATAAGAAAGAAAGAGCCGAGCGGACACAGGAAAATCCTCCACACCCGTTGGCAGAAATCACTCCAGCCCAGAGTTACCTTTCTTGATTTAATTCTCTGAGCCTTCTGTGTCTGACTCATGTAGGAAAATGACTTCTTGGGTGAAATATTAAAACGCCATGTGCGGATGTTCACTGTCTCGCTCTGGCAGCTCTGGTGACGATGGTTCAGGGAAACAGGCTGTGCAGTCTGGGTCTGGGCATCAGATTTGATTCCTCTGAGGTTCCCGAGCCAGGAACGTACCGGTCTGGGCTCAGGGGACCCAGTGACAAGGAGTCAGACACAGGGAAATGGCAAGTTGAGGGACTAGTTCTCAGGGGGCTGAAGGGCAGGGTGGCCAGGGGCCAGATAATAAATAAGGCTCCATGTATAGCTAACCTTCATCAAGAGCCCTCAATGTCCTCTCCAGGGACTGGCTCTTCTAATCCTCCCAAAGCCCTCTGCAGTAGGAACTATTAATATCGAGACCCGTATTCTGGATGAAGAAACTGTGGCCCTCAGAAGTTGTCACTCACTGTATGTATCAATTTCCTACGGTTGCTGTAACACATTTCCACAAACTGGGTGTCTTAAAACAATAGACGTTTATTCTTGCACAGTTATGGAATCCAGAAGTCTTAAAGCAAGGTATTGGCAGGGCTTGCCTCCTCGAAGGCTCTGGGGGAGAATCCTGTGCATCTTCTGGCTCCCGGTGGCTGCAGTTCCCTGGACTGTGGCCACATATAACTCCAGTCTCTGCTTCCCCCTTCCCACGGCCTTCTCTTTTCTGTGTATGTCTTCTTCTGTTTCATATAAGGATACTTGTCACTAGATTTAGGGCCAATCTTGGTAACCCAAGACGATTGCATCTTAAGATCTTCAATTACATCTGTAAGGACGCTTTGCCTCAATAAGGTTCTGTTCATAGATTCTGGGGGTAGGGATGTTGATATATCGTTTGGGGCCACAAGTCAACCCACTGTACTAACCTAATTTCACACAGTAAGTGGCTACGCTGGGATCTGAAGCTAAATCTAATTCCAGAGTCTATTTGCATAACCGTTACGGACCATCTGCTACCTACCTATCTGCTGTGTGACTATGTGCATGTTGCTTAACCCCCCTGTGCCTCAGTTTCCTCATCTGTAGATAATGGTAAGAACTGCAGGGGGCTGTTGTGAAGATGAAATGAGCTGGCAATGTAAAGCATCTGCAACAGGGCCTAGCACATAGTATATGCACTCAACACACACTGCTACTGAGGACGGGCTGGACTGGGAGACAATGCTCTCGGATCTAAATTTGCTGGGTTTGAACATCTGCTCACAAGTGCTCCATGCTTATGAAACATCAACCAGATAATCACAGATGTAAAAGAGATTTAAACATTTATAAGAGAACACTACGCACAATGGATGCTAATAATTTTGAAAGCACCAGTGAAGAAAATGTCTCTTTAAAACAAAACAAGTAAAACACAGGATTGATGCGGGGGGGGGGGGGGGGGGGGAGAAAAAAGCCGGAAGTATCAAGAGACCAGCAGGCCCATTCTGGCAGAAGGGATCCCACGTCATCTGACACCATATGGACTGGGCTGGGGACAGTTTCAATGCGTAGCAAGGTCATCTCAGGCTGGTCAGTTTACCTCTCTAGCCTCAGTTTCCTCCTCTCTAAAATGGGGATGTTCAGGTGTTTTGTGAACTAGGCCATGCTGTGGAAATATGAGGCACTGTTGTTTTTATAGTATGCGTTTGCCAACTGTTCAGTGCCTGTGTCCATGTGGGAGAGACCGAAAGTCAGAGCCCCAGTCCATAGAAGGGCAGGAAAGCAGGTAGGCTGGGCACCGAGAACTGTGCAGGACCTGAGATTATGTTGCTATCCCCTGAGCACTTAGGAGGGGTCCACACTGTGTCAGTGTTCTCTGAACTGAGCTGAGCATCTTTGGGTTATGTTAAGTGTTCCATCCTATGTCAAGGTCAAAATGACTCAGTATTTGAAACTTAATCCACTGTTGTTTTAGGGAGAAACTTCAAGCCAAACAATGGCCAAAAATAACAAATATTCACTGAATAACAAATATTCAGTGGCCGATGGTCCCATTTCAGAGCCACTGCGGGTGCCAAGGTGCCAGGCCACTGTGGTGGCCCTTGCTTTCTTGTCGATTTCTGTGGTTGGTGGCTTCCTGCAACTGAAGGGCACAGGTTTATTTTGTTTTTTGCTTTTTGTTTTTTTGTTTTTTAACCTGCCTAATGTTTTGGTCTGGAACTTGCTCACCTGCCTCTCAACTGCAATTGAAAAATATGGCACAAACAGAAATCTTGTAGCTTTTCCTTTTTCCTATTCCTTGCTCTCTCTCTTCCATGGGGTAAACAATTGTTTAAATGAAGATGAAGGATTTTCAGAAAATCATGAGCCTGGAGGAACTCATTCAGCTCTGTAGGGTTCACACACGTGAGCCTTCCCAGGTGGCCCTCTCTCTGAGTCTGCTTGTCCTCTGTCACTATCACATCCTCTGACTGGAGGTCAGGGTGGGGGGGTAGTAGGGGACCATCTGGACTTGAGGTCTTCTGGATTCAAGTTTTTCTTCTCTTACCTTTTTCCCCTTTAATGTATTATCATGAGTCTCTATCTAACTTTGGCATCCACAGTGCAGTCCTGGGCCCTTCCTAGAGAGGTGAGAGGCTAGTCCGGAAGGTTTCAACCCTGGCTATACACTAGAACCCAGGGCAACCTAAAAAAAAAAATCCCAATGCTCAGGACCCCTTCCAATTCTGATTTTCTGGGGAGCGTGACCCAAACACAGTATTTTACAAAAGGTATTTTCTGGGTGATGCAGCCAGGATTGAGAACCACAAATGTAGCCTATCTTTAAAATCATTTAAGGGTGCCTGGGTGGCTCAGTCGGTTAAACATCCAACTTCAGCTCAGGTCATGATCATGCAGTCCGTGAGTTTGAGCCCCACGTCGGGCTCTGTGCTGACAGCTCAGAGCCTGGAGCCTGCTTCGGATTCTGTGTCTCCCTCCCTCTCTCTTCCCTTACTCTGCTCACCCCTCTGTCTCTCTTTCAAAAGTAAATAAACATTAAAAAAGATTAAAAAATCATTTAAAAATCTTCCTCTTTAAATATTACTTTAAAATGTTACTTATTTTTCTTTTCAGTATCAACATATTTACCCAATAATTTAAGCCAGCTGCTGAGCAACCACATCACCTGGTCAGAGGTTGCCAAAGCTGAAAAGAGTCATGCCAGGGAATCATGCCCATTCATTCATTCACTCATTCACTCATTTATACATGCATTCCTTTGCTCATCATTCACTTGCCCATTTTACCAACGTAAATTAAGCACCTCCTATATGCTTCCCAGGTGCTATGTAGGCTTTGGGAGTAGAGCACTAAGCAAGACTGGCAAGAGCCCTGTATCATGGAGCTCACATTCCAGTGGAGGAAAACAGAAAACAGAGGAGAGAGTGAAGGATAAACGATGTGATGGAAAAACAGGATGAGGTAAGACAGAATGTTGGGGGTCATTTATGGTTTGTTAATTAGCTAACATGTCAGTACTCCCCAAAATGATCTACTACAAGTTCAATGCAACCCCAATGAAAGACCCTAGTGGTCTTTTCTGCAAACATGGAAAAACTGATCCTGTGAGTCTAATGGAATCAAGGGACCCTGAATGGCCAAAACGGTCTTGAAAAAGAACAAAGTTGCGGGACTTATGCTTCCCAATTTCAAAGCTAACCATAAGTGATAATAATCAAGACAGCGTGGTGTTGGCAGAAGGACAGACATGTAGATTTATGGAATAAGATTGAGTGTCCAGAAATAAATCATACATCAATGGTCAACTGATTTTGCATAGGGGTTAGAAGACTATTCAATGGGGGAAAGAATATTTTTTTCAGCAAATTGTCCTTGGACAACTATGGTATCCACATGTAAAAGAAGTAATTTGTATCATTACCTCATCAAATGCCTAAATGTAAGACTAATACTATAACACTCCTAGAAGAAAACAGAAGTGTAATAAGTCTACATGACCCTGGACCAGGAAATGGTTTCTGAGTTATGTTATCTGAAGCACAAGTAACCAAAGAAAAAATAAATTGGGTTTCATTAAAATAAAAAATGTTTTTGCACATCACAGGATGCTACTGAGAAAGTGAAATGATGGCCCACAGAATGGGAGAAAATAGTCACAAATCATATATCTGGTAAGGATCTAGTAGTATCCAGAATACGTAAAGAGCTCTCACAAATCAACACCAAAAAGACAAATAATCAAAAATGGGCAAAGGACTTGAATAGATACTTTTCCAGAGAAGATATACATATGGGCAACATGCACTGGAAAAGATGCCCACCATCATTAGTTATTTGATAATAATTCTCATCAAAACCACAATGAGATACCACTTCACACCCAAAAGGATGACTGCAACCAAAACGACAGATAAGTACATTTTTTGGTGACAACGTGGAGACATTGAAACCCTCATACACTCCTGGTGGGAATGTAAAATGGTGCAGCTGCTGTGTTCCTAAAAATGTTAGAGTTACCATATGACCTAGCAATTCTACGTGTGTGTGTGTGTGTGTGTGTGTGTGTGTGTGTACCCAAGAGAATTGAAAACATATATTCACACAAATATTTAGACACGAATGCTCACAGCAACATTATTCATAATAGCCAAAAGGTGAGAAGAACCCAAATATCGATTAACTGGTGAATGGGCAAGCAAAATGTGGTATATCCATATAAGGAATATTATTCAGCCAGAAAAGGAATGAAATACTGACACAGGCTACCTTAAAAACATTATGCTCAGTGAAAGAATACAGAAACAAAAGGCCACATGCTGTATGATCCCATTGACATGAAATGTCCAGAGTAGGCAAATTCATGAAATATAAAGTAGATCATTTGTTGCCAGGGGCTGGAGAGAAGGGGAAATCTGGGGTGATGGATAAAAAGAAAGACTGTTTATTTGGGGATGATGAAATACTTCTGGAATTAGATAGTAGGGATGTTTGCACAATCTTATGAATGTATTAAAAACCCACCACAGCATACATTTGAAAGCTGAATTTTATGGCATCTGAATTGTACCTCAAAAAACTACTCCATCAAAAATGAATCTCTCTGCTGTGTGGAGAATGGCTTGGAAATGGCAATGAGTAGGAGTACGACGCCTGCTTAGAAATTTGTGATAACAACAACTCAGTGGCTTCAGCAGTAACGGTGCTTTCCTTAATCACACCTCTTGTTCACTGTGTCAACTGTAGCTCTGCCTCGTAGCGTCCTCTTCTGGGATGCCAGATAATGAGCGTGATGGTGCTTTGGACCTTAGTGGTAGCAGTGGAGTAGAGTGGTGGATTAGCAAAGGATTTGGCAGTACAGTCTGTAGGATTATTACAAAACGTCTCAGACAATATCCCACTGATCTCCTAATATGATCGCTCTAAGGGTTCAATTATTCAGTTAATATTATTTATTGAGTGTGTACTATGTGCGGTGTACTTTTCCGGGTGCTGGGGATATAGCAGTGAATAAAAGACAACCCTCCCTCCCCACCCACGTCCTCACAGAGCTCACATTCTAGTGGATGGGGCAGTATTTGTGACAGCGATAAGAATTTGGATGGAATGTGCCAAACTCATTCATACAGAATATACCATAGTATATAGTCAATGCACTATATACAGAGAACCCTGTATATCAAAACCTGGTTGTCTCTCTCCTTTTGGAGAGTCCACACATTAGGACTGCTTTTTCCTGCCCCACTGAACTCAGGTGGGGACTGTTAACATGTTCTGGCCAGTAGAATATCTGTGGAAGTGACATGTGACGCTTTGGAGTGGAAGCTTTAAAAATCAGTGCATGCTTCACCATGTACTCTTTCCCTTTGTGGCACAAAGTGTCCCAGAAGATGCCCCACCAGCTGTGTCCTGAAGTTAGGACACTATGGGGGAAGCTGCCGTTGACTCCTGATGGACAGGTACTCTGATGAGTAAAGAACCTTTATTATCGTAGTCTTGGGTAATTTATTTATTTATTTATTTGCTACTACAGCAAAACCTAGCACACCCTGACTAATACATGTTCTCTTTTACTTCTTCACTCTCTGAAAGGCATTAAATCCAAACTCAATCCTGTCTCATACTTTAGAAAAGTAAGCCCACTATCTCAGCACTGTAACTTAAACTTAAAAAATTTTTTTTTGCCCAACGCGGGCTCGAACTCACAAACTGTGAGATCATGACCTGAGCCGAAGTTGGACGCTCAACCTTCTGAGCCACCCAGGCACCCCTGTAACTTAAGCTTTAAACCAAGAATCTGGAGGCATGTGTCATAGAGAGGATGTAGTTGGTGACAATCCATTCTGTGTGTATCTGTGTGTGTGTGTGTGTGTGTGTGTGTGTGTGTGTGTGTCTATCTAATCTTGCCTACCAGCCTGTGCAGTCCTTGAGGGAGCCTGAGTATGGCAGACACAGGGGCACCCCATAACCATTGAAGAAGCACCCCAATGACACACAATTTACAAAGAGTAGGTTATTTGGAATTTTCTCCACTAAAAAGAGGGAAGGTCTCTGTGGGTGCAATGGCTTATGTTTCTGCTGACATGGATGTGTGGGGTGGGGAAAGATCACCCAAATTTAAGGCTTATTTTTTCCAGAATGGTTTTACCAAGGTACACAGTGGTCAGAAGATGCCAGGATTACAGACAATTTTCCAGCCATTCTGTTCCAGGCACTTGAGAATTTCTAGTAAATAGATCATCCCCTGGAGAGCACCTGGACAGGTAGGGACCAGAGAATTTCTAACCTCAGGGCTGTGCCCTCGTGTTGTGGCTCTGAGTGTTTTGTTTTGTGTCCTGAGGGACCTTCGGAGCCGGAGTGCCTCCTGAAAGCACAAGGGAATCCAACAAGGAAGATGAAATAAACTGTAATCTCTCACATATCTAAGATGCCTTCTGATGATACAAGATGTTCCAGAAATGTGGCTGTGGCCAGCAGAGCCCGTCTGTCCACACATGGGGCCCACGATGCTGACTGCAGCTGGTGCTGAGCCCGGACCCACGCCAGAAGGCGAGTATCTGTGGACATCCCTAAATGTCTCTCTGGCATATTATTCCTATTAAATCTTGCCCTGCATTCTCATTTTAATAACTTAATCTGGAATTTACACCTTGCCTCCTCTCCTGGAGGGCCTGAGGCAGCACACAATAAAAGCCCAAACACAAGAGGACTGTTAAAAATAAAGACAAATGATCAGAAAGCAAGATAATCCTCCAGGAACTTGAGATAAGATGGTTACTGCAACGAGAGTGTTGAATTCGGTTCCTACTTTCTGGCAGCCAAGGTTAAAAAGAAAGAGTGGCTTATTCAGTTACGATTGCCTGATCGAAGGAAGGAAGTAGATACAAGTTCATGGGGAGAGCACAATCCATTTCCTGAAGCTAAATTCCAAGAGGATCTATCCTGTGGATCTTCATCTTAGGGGCACTAAGTCACAAACTGAACAACAGTCCTTTATAGAAGATGCTGAATCATTCTTCAATTGGCAGCTTTAGCCCCATAAGTGGGCCCTTGATAAAAGGCGAGGGTGTAATATTAAATTAAATTGCAACTCGGCGAAGACATTTCTTGGAGAAGCCGGCTTAATGGGCCCAGACAGATGGGTTGAATTTGGACATATGGAGGCATGGGGAGAGAGTTCCAGGTGGAGGAAACAATTTATTCAATAAATATTTACCGAGCACTTACTCTGAGCCAGGCCCTGCCAGTGAGTGGGTACTGGGGACACACAGATGGCCTTGCCCTCCAAGGAGGTCACGGACTAGGGGTCCAAGTGCACAGACAGTCAATTACCGGTGTTGTGACTGGAATGAGGGGCAAACAGGGTAAGGAGCTTAGGCAGATATGCGTGTTCCAAAGGCTCCTGGAGAAGATGCTTCAGAGCTGCTTCTTGAAGGACAAATAGGAACTTTTTGCATGAAGATGGCACCTTGAGGTGGTGGGGAGGCTGTACTGGGTAGAGGGGACAGCACGCACAAAGGCGTGGAGGAAGAGAGAAAGTGGTATTTTGGAAGAACACAACTCACTCCGGGTAGCTGAGCACAAGGAGTGAGGAGGGGCTCAGAGATGGGGAGGCAAATAAAGCCAGAATGTCGAGGTCCTCTGGGCCTGCTAAGGAGTGTGAGCTTCATCCTCTCGCCAATGGGGAGGATTTTAACCAGGAGAGTGAACTGGCCAGAAGCTCAGATGATGTAGCCACCCGCGGGGAGGAGCTGGTGCCCTAGCAGACTCCACCAGAGGTCCTTGTGGGGTCCTGCCACCCTGCCTGGGAGTTGGTCTGCACCTGCTGGGGCCCCAGCCCAGCCATCCACGACCCCATAGATGACTTGGGATGATAAAGACCTGTCCCACTGTCCAGGGCTGGCAGTGATGACCCATTGCTTGGAATGTGACCCTTTGCATCAAAGTTTTGGGCCACCTGTGAACAGCCCACAGAGAAGAGTGGACCCTGATCCTTAGCACTACCCTCACCCTGGCCATTCTGATACCTCTTTATTTCAAAATGAATAGTGTGAGATGGAGCTTGGACAAGCTTTGTGAGGATACCAGATGTTTCCAGAAAGTATCTGCTTTGTGATTGGATTTTTCTGCAGAGCAACTGTAGAGGGAGGTAGAAGATAAGAGTGAAAATTATTTAAAACTCTATGTATTCGCCTCTTCCAATATCTGTTTCCATAGAAACATACAGGAATAAGCCACCAGTTTCAAAGCCAAGTGTAGTCTATGACTTTGAAAGCCCTGGTTTGCTTCCTCATAAAGGACGGTAAAAGCATGGAATGTGGAGGGAAGTTTGAAATACCCCTCTATTCCAGACTGCCCTTAACGTGATGACTGCTTGAATGGCCAGAAAGCCACAGAACCCGGAGTGCTGGGAATTCTTGATGCAGAATGCTTGCAGCCTATGGAGACAGCCTTTCACCATTTCCATAAATAAACGCCACACACATGGCTCCCATGGGTGCCTGTATTGCACATGATTCCATCTCTTATTGCCACCTGCCTGGGAGCAGATGGGGGAATGTCTTCAGGGAGGGCAGGTGGTCTAAAGATGTTGCCCTGTGGCTCTGAGGGGTGTTCAACATTCAGTGACTTTTCGTGCTGTCCATCATTTTCTCTTCATTCAAAACCATTTCAGAGTGGAGGTGGAGGTGGTGGTCTGGTGTAAAAGGAAGGCTTGGGAAAAAAACCCAAACAACCCTTCCACCTAGATTCACAGGCTATCTTCACACCATGAGTATACACTGCTTTTACTTCCAGGGGAAATTATCTCAAATTATTTTCCTTAAAAGAAAAAAAAAATGCCATATGGGTGTGTGTGTATGAACACACATACCCAGTGTCGATTCTTGGTTTTCATCTTACTTGATCTAAAAGCAGCATTTGACACACGTGGTCAAAACTTCCCCCTTGAAACACTTTCTTCATTTGGTTTCCTAGACACCAGACTCATCTGGGTTCCTTCCTATCTTGGTGGCTTCTCCTTCTAGGTCCTTTGTGTTTCTTTCCTACCTTCCTGATATGGGAGTATCACTAGATACTCAAACACTGGAGTGATTGAGGGTCTGTGCTTGTTTCCCTCCCCCTGCAGGGCTCTCATGCAAGGTTTTCAATGCCATCGGTGTGTTGACCACATCCAAGTTCCCATCTCCCTTACATGTCTTACATGTCTCCCCGAACTCCAGACCTGTGTATGTAACACCTATTCACCATCACCACTGGTAGAGTAGTATCAAAACACAAGTGCTTTCCCTTTTTTCTCAAGAATACAAATCACAGTTAAAAACCCCCGTTTAGCCTGCTTGGCAGATTTGCCCACACCTGCTATATCTGAAATGCAGAAACGGCCCATCTTCCCGTCAGACTCTGTAAAGCAGAGGAAGAGAGGGATGAGATGATATGGGGGAGATACAAGCCTGTGGCCAAGTCGGGGTGGACCTGTCAGCCCTCGCCTTGGTCTGTGGTGTTTGTCTCAGGGAGCTCTCCCACCTTCGAATGCCCCCTGTGCATGGGCAGCTCTCTCTCCCATGGCCCAGCTTGTGGACAGCTCTCTCTCTTGGCTACTCCCTTCCTTCCTGACCACTGCTTCAAAATTCCCTTCCCAGGCTTCTTCTGTCCTCATCACTGCTTTGTGGTTCCTCGGGCTCCAGTCAGGACATCTTCACTCGTCACTGCACCCACTCCCCGGGTGACAGCACTCATGCCCACAGCCCCCCTCCTCCAATCTCTATCTATAGGACAAACTACTCCCTCATGCTCTAGGACCCTGTATCCAATATGAGCCACTCTGCCCAGAAGTGAGCTCCTCACATTCCCTCCCAAACCTGCTCCTTATTCTGCACCCTGCCTCAGTGAAGAGGTCTGCCATCCACCACCCAGAGATCTGGGCATTGCCCTTGCTGTCTCCCTGCCCCATCCCTTAGAGTCAATCAATCACCAAGTCTCATCACATCTGCTTCCTTAATCTCTCTCAAAGCCACCTGCTTCTCCCTGTTCCCGCTGCAACTGTCCTGGTCTAGGTCACCATCAGTTCCTGCCTGGATTATAGCAAAACCCATCTCTGAGCCATCTCTGGGCCTCCAGCCTCGCCCCTCCATCTGTTCTCACTCTGCAGCCAGGGCAAATCTGATCATGTCACTCCCCTGATTAAATGTCTTTAATTTTGAAGTTTAACCTCCTCTGTTTAGCACGTAATGTCCCTAACGACCAGCTCTGCCCACGTCTTCATTTGTCTTTCCTGTCACCTCCCCAAAGGCACCCTTGACTTTAGCCAGCAGAACTCTCCCTCTCCCTCTCCCTCTCTCTCTCTCTCTCTCTCTCTCTCTCACACACACACACACACACACACACACACACACTTTAAGAAAAAAATAATACACTAATAATTAATATGGTGAGAAACTAGATGTTTTCCCTCTAAGATCGGGAATAAAGTTGGAATCCTCCCTTCTCACCATTCCTATTCAACATTGCAACTTGGAGCCCTAGCTAATACAAATAGTAGACAAAAAAGAAAATAAAAGGTATACAGATTGGGAAGAAAGAAATAAAATTGTCTGTTTGCAGTTGACATGATTATCTATGTTGAAAGTTCCAAAGAGTCAACAAAAAAACCTCCTGGAATAATAAGCAATTATATAGCAAGGCTGTAGGATATAGGTTAGTATACAAAAGCCAATTTCTTTCCTATATGCCAGAAATGAGCAACTGGAATTTGAAATTAAAAACATAATACCATTTGCATTTTCACCAAAAGCAAAATAAAATACTTAGGTATAAATCTAGCAAAATATGTATAAGATCTATGTGAGGAAATCTACAAAGCTCTGACAAATGAGAGAAGAGCTAAATAAATGGGAGAGACATTCCATGTTCATGGATAGGAAGACTCAATATTGTAAGATATCAGTTCTTCTCAACTTGATCTATAGATTCAACACAATCCCAAACAAAATCCCAGTAAGTTACTTTGTGGGTATTAGCAAACTGATTCTAAAGTTTACATGGAGAAGCAAAAGACCAAGAATAGCCAATACCATATTGAAGAAGAATAAAGTTGGAGAGCAGGCACTATTTGACTTCCAGACTTACTATAAAACTATAGTAATCAAAACAATGTGGTATTGGCAAAAGAAGAGACAAATAGATGAATGGAATAGAATAGAGAGTCCAGAAATAGACCCTTACAAATATAGTCAACTGATCTGTGACAAAGACACAAAGGCAATAGAGAAAGGATAGTATTTTTGATAAATGGTGCTGGAACGACAAGACATTCACATGCATAAAAATGAATCTAGAAAATGACCTTGTATTTTTTCCCAAAAATTAACTCAAAATGGACCGTAGACCTGAATGAAAAATGCAGAGCTATAAAACTTCTGAAAGATAACAGGAGAAAATCTAGGTGACCTTGGGGTTGGCAACGAGTTTTTAAATATGGCACTAAAAACTTGATCAATGAAATAAAAAAAAAAAAGGATAGGCTGGACTTTATTAAAGTAAAAAATTTCTGTTTTGCAAAAGACAATATTAAGAGAATGAAAAACAAGATAGAGACTGAGAGAAAAGATTCGCAAAACAAATCTGATAAAGGGCTTGCATCCAAAATATACAAAGAAATTTTAAAACTCAACAATAAAAAAAAAAAGAGGTTAGAGTGGAAGAGAGCCAAAGCATAAGAGACTCTTAAAAACTGAGAACAAACTGCGGGTTGATGGGGGGTGGGAGGGAGGGGAGGGTGGGGGATGGGTATTGAGGAGGGCACCTTTTGGGATGAGCACTGGGTGTTGTATGGAAACCAATTTGACAATAAACTTCATATATTGAAAAAAAAATAAAACTCAACAATAAGAAGACAATCTAATTAAAAAGTGAGTAAAAGATCTAAACAGACAACTCACTAAAGAAGATACAAAGATGGCAGATAAGTACGTGAAAAGATGCTCTACATCACAGGTCATTAAAAAATTGCAAATTAAAACAGCAATGCGATATCACTTCATACCTATTTGAACAGCTAAAATCCAAAACACTGACAACACCAAATGCTGGTCAGGATGTACAGCAACAGAAATTCTCATTCACTGCTGATGGGAATGGAAAATGGTACAGACACCTTGCAAGACAGTTTGGTAGTTTCTTACAAAGCTAAACATAGACTTAGCATATGACCCAGTGATCATGCTTCTAGGTATTTACCCAAATGGGTTGAAAACTTATGTCCACACAAAACCCTACACAAAAATGCTTACAGCAGCTTTATGCATAATTGCCAAAACTTGGAAGCAACCAAGGTGTCCTTTGATGGGCAAATAGATAAACAAACCGTGGTATATCCATACAATGGCATATTATTCAGTGATAAAAGGAGATGTGCTACCAAGTTGTGAAAAGACATGGAGGAAACTTAAAGTCTGAAAAGGCCACCTATCTTGATTCCAACTATATGACATTCTGGAAAAGGCAAAACTATCATGACAATAAAGAGATCAGTGGTTACCAGCGGTTGGTAAAGTGTTGAGGATATTTAGGACAGTGACACTGTCCTGTATGACGCTGTAATGGTGGACACATGACTTTTACATTCGGCAAAACCTATAGAATGTGCAACACAAAGAGTGAACCACACCTAATGATAAATTATGGACTTTAGTAAATAATAATGAATCGATATTGATTCATCAGTTGTTAACAAATATATCACACAATGCAAGATGTTAATAGAAGAAACTGTGGGGTGTATGCGGGAACTCCCTATACTTCGTTCATTTCTTTTTCTGTAAACCAAAAACTGCTCTAAGCAACAAAGTCTATTAAGTATCCAAATTTTTAAAATGATAGATATATCATACATTCTATGCTTAGAATACGATCTGGCACGTAACAAGTGCCATATAAATATTTATTGCATGGAAATGAATAAGGGTGTGGAGCTGGGACGTCTCCAGTAGGACTCCAGAATCAGATTTTCATTCTCCGGACACTTGCACATGCTCTCACTGGGAGAATCTCCCCCGTGGGGTTCTTCCCATTATTTGCCAACTCTTCATCCTGCTAATTTACTTCTAACTGCTATCAGAATCTAAATATGCTATGTGATCTAAAGTGATCGTGCTTCTTTCCGTGTTTGCTGTCTGCCCATCAACTAGCCTGTGGGGAGGCCATGAGATCAAGGGCCACGGCTACCGTGCGTGCTTACCTCTGTGTGCAGAGGTACTGGTTGGGCAGTGTGTGTGTGTGTGTGTGTGTGTGTGTGTGTCTGACCTGGCTCTGTCCTGGAGAAGCTGGCGGTCCAGCAGCGGTAGGGGCAGGGATGCACTCAGCAGAGACAAACAGCACACTAAGTGTCCCGACAGGGGAAATGTCAGGAAGCTAGGAACAGGAGTGGGGGAGGAGCAGGAGCTTAAATCTGGTAGACCCAGGAATCTCAGGGACACATCTCTGTAGAGATAACACAGGGGCCTGGAACTGAAGTTCATTTACTTATCAGAGAAGGTTCTGGAAGCAGGACAGCACGGGCAAAGGCTTGAAAGTGTAACACAGAGCAAGGCCTATGACTGAAATCCTGAGGTGTTCAGAGTGTTCAGAACAACCGAAGTCATCCAAGAGAGATGAGGGGAGGTGGGGACAGACGACAAAGATCTTTGATCACTTCTCCCCCAAGCAGACTTTCTCTCTCACTGGGGGGGTCCTGGGAAAAACAGCCCCTTGAAGGAGAATTTAGAACACCTCATCCCCCAGGCACACTGTTCAACCACCACGTTGTGTCCGACAGAGGAGGGTCTGAGAGAAATCAACCGACTGCTTGGTGCTGAAAACCGACAATAAGCCTACAGGGCTGTGGGTCGACAAATCAAAGGGTTCTGCTACCATGGCAACAGAATGACAGGGCAACCCTAAAATAAGAGGAGAAAAAGAGGAGCAGGCCAGAAAAGGTTCAGAGAGAAATCTCAGCAGATACCTGGAGGGAAACACAGAGACGGAATTTCTGGGCAGAGAGCCAGGGAGCTGGCTCTCCTCCAGGCTCCACCTTGGAAACTCTGGATGCCCCTGGGCAGGAACATCCCATCCCCAGACTCAGTCTCCTCATCTACACAGTGAGGCTTTTCCATGGCACCCCACAGCTCCTGCCTTTGAGACCCAATGCCCTGAAAGGTCGCAAATGGACCGCAATTCTCCGCACAGAGCCATTGAGAGCCTCAGTACTTGTTTCAGAAAGGAAGGAAGAAAGGTAAGGTCAGTGATAGCAAACTGTCACTTAACACGGATCGGACTGCACAAGGTTGATCTCCTTTAAAGGGTCCAGGGGGAAAAGGCTTCCCGGATCTATTTCCGGAGTCTGCTGACTCAGGCTGACGCCAGCCCTGCGGCCTCTCCCTGCCACCGCCAGAGCCTGGGGGACCCCTAGTGCGTACCTGGCCTCCACTTTAACCTCCAGTGGAGGTAGCAATGCCCCGCCTCCCCAGCCACCCACGGCTAGGCTTCAAGCCAGCAGGGTCTGGCCTCTGTCCACCCGCCCAGATCCAGGTCGTCCGGCTGGCTCTGCCTGACTTGCTTTCTCCCTCCCTGACATCCTGCCCCAGCCCCCCTCCCCACCCCCCGCCCGCCACCCCCCCACTTTTCTGGACTGCGCTCTAATCTGAGCCCTCATCTGCACGACCTGAAAACGCTCCCTTGCCCTGCCCACTTCACAGACCTGTGCTGATGGCCAAAGGTCTACGAGAGCCCCTAAACCCCACAGAGTGCCATCTGTGTGTTGAAAGGCAGGGTAGGGTATGCATGAGAGGGTAGTTCGTGGTGTTGCCACTAACCTGCTAGGTAACCTGCGTAAATGAAATCTCTCTGGGTTTCTGTTTCCTCATCATTAAAATGCGGTTGAGGATATCACCTGTTCTATAATTATTGGGAGGATCTAGTGAGTTAACATGCAGAACTAGCCATCACCATCATTGCTGTTGCCATTATTGGCATTAGGGCTTGTGTTTAGCACCCAACCCGGTTCTCCCCAGCCGCGAGGCCCGCTTAGCCATGATGGTTCTTCCTCCTGTTGACATCCCATCTGGATTTCCAGGTCCTGTCCTGGCAGTGGATGAGGAAGTCCCCGGGGTGAACTTTGCCAACTGTGCACCATGAGTGGTGACCAGGTGCCACCTCCCCTCTGGAAACAGTCTGTCTGCCTCTGACCTCCTGCCCTTTTGGCTGTGGGTACGGTCCGCGTCCAGGTTATCCTCCTTGGCAGTCCTGGCTGTGCCTCTCTGGAGTCCTGCTTCCTTCCAAAGTGAGGCTGGAAGGCCGGGAGATGCAGGCCCAGCCCTAAAGCTCTCTCCTGCAACCCCGCTGGCACAGAATAGCATCCTCTAACACGGCTCCAGCTTTGTGACTTCTCCCTGCGCCGAGTAAACCCTCTATGTATTCCCCTACAAATGAAGCTGGGCGTCTTATGTGCTAGAAAACCTTCTTGTCCAGAAGGGTAAAAACCTCTGTCCCCAATGCATAAAACGACTATTGCCATGTTAGTTTAAGAATCCGCACTACATTCCGCAAAAAGATTTCTCTAACGATGCAAACTCCAGGTCTCTCAACAGAATTTGCTACATTGTATGCAGATCACCATGCACGGCACAGCGTTCAAGCCATTCGAGCCCAGCTCTCTCCCACCAAGGCAAGTTTAACTGCTCTAACAGCAAGACAACAAAACCACCACTTCCAAAGGGTCTTGAACTTCCCTAATTTGGAGCACCCTGGGAAGACCAGTGTGAGTAAAGGGCAAGGCCGAACGCAAGACAATTACACTACACACTTAACAGTACTTTTATGTAAGGTTCTTTACGTTAACAGCACTTACCACCTGGAAAATCATATGGTAACTAGAAGGAGCTATCAGGATGTTTACTCCCTAGTGGCACTCCTTAGGGAACTTCCTATAAGGGAGGTTGGAACGCAGTCTCATTTCTGGACCAACGGATCATGCAAATGGGGGCTTCTGCAATGTGCAGAGAATATACTCATTTAAAGGGCCCAACATTTCTTATTTCTGCATGTATTAATATCACTAGACAATTCTTTCACTGTTGTTTTTTTTTTTTTTTCCACGGGAGTGAAGACTTTCTATTTGGCCTTTCTGAAATAGGTCTCAGATGGAAGGAAACAGAACTAAATGAGGAGTTTCTGACAGGGAACGTGGGCCCTTGTGCAGCTGTGAAGATTCCCCCATAACTACCTTGAGTTCTTGTTAAGCAGTGCACTTTGGGCAGCCAGGGAGCTGTGCCGCCTCCCTGTCCCAGCGCTTGTGGGAGCTCGCGAGCCTTCCAGCCTCCTTCTGGCTGGGGCCGGCGCTTACCTCCATGCTGTACCTCTCCACAGTCCTCCTCAAGGGATCGACAGCCTGCCAGCAAATCAGGATGCACAGGTCGATCAGCAGCATGCCCCCGACAATCACCAGCAGTTTCTGGTCCTTGATGATCTGCAGGCAGGGCAGGGGCAGAAGGGAGCAGACGTGAGGGAGGTTCCCGAATAGCAGCTGAGGCGCTGCCTCAGGGGAGTGACAGCATCGTGTCACCCTCAGTTTTAGAATCTCTCAGGACTCTCCATCACCTGCAGGATAAATCTAGCCAAACTCCTTTGCTTGGCATTCAAGGCCTTTCATGAGCTTGGTCCGACCACTCCCCAGAACACACATGTGCACTTAGTTTGATGACACCTAGTTTCTGGACCTGCTGTGATTTTCACCGCTTTCCCTTTCCCCCCCCCCCCCCCAACTCCCACCCCCAGGCCTTTGTAGGTGCCAGTTCTATTATCTGAAACATCCTATTCTTTCTGTCTGGCAAATTCCTAATAATCCCTAAAGACCCAGGTCCATTGTCACCTCCTCTGTGAAGTCCCCTGTAACTCCCACAGCAGAATTAATCACTCCCATAGCACTTTGTTCACATACTTATCAGAAGTAACAATAGTAACACCAAGGAGAAGAATAGCTAATATTTAATGAATACTTACTCTGTGCCTGCCTCTAGGTTGATTAATGGGTTACATACATGATCTCTTACAAAGGCACATACTATTATTATTCCCATTTTATGGATGAAGAAACCAAGGTTTGTGAGGGGCTAGGTAACTCGCTCAGTGTAATATGGTTAGTAAGAGGTGAAGTCCATATTTAAACCAAGCTCCTCCTTTCTCTACAGTCCACACCCTCAAACACTTATAGCACAAACCAGATGCTATAGTGACCAGATGCTATATTGTCCTCCTCAGTAAACTGGGGAGACCCTAACAGAAGGGAAGCCAATTTTATTTTTTGTGCATCCTTGGTACCGAGCAGGGCCTGGCAAGCAGTAGACACTTAAAAGTTTGATAGATTGAATTGCGATGAAGGAATATAAAAAGAAGAAATATAATTTCCATCCCTCTTTGCAGCCTGGGATATCTTTATTACACTGCGAAATTCCCACCCCACTTTATGTCTGTTTGACGGGGACTGGCCCTGGGGACAAATGCGGCCAGCACCAAAGACAACCTGTATTTCACTCATTGCACCTTTATGTGCCTCCTCCCCCCAAAGCTCATGTGATGAAATCATTCGGGAAGAGGCTATAGAAAAACAAACAAAACTGAGGCAGAAGCTTAAGAAATATCACCAGGTCTGGCTTTTAATGATTAAAGCCATTTTAAAAGGAGAAATAGAAACTCAAGAGGTCTCTCTGTTGCCGAATTGTAAAAGAACAGAAATGTATTGCTGAGTGTCTGCCAAAGAGATCAAATCCACCCAAACCGCTTTACCTGGGGACTGGGCACTGGTAAAGCCCCCCTCTTTGAGATTTTCTGGAAGCATTCAGTGAACCACTGATGGTTTATAGAAATCCAGCTTAACCCTTGCTCTCTGGGGAACTAGGCAACTCCCTGCTAGCCCTGAGAAATTGGGGCATAAGGAAGACATGCCCAGGGAGCTGAGGACGTGGGGGACAGGCTGGAAGGCGCCTCCCTACTTAACGCTCACCCAGGGCTGTTGGAGCCCGCAGGCAGGTGCCCACACTGTGCTGGACCCTGGCAGGTCCTTCTCCCACCTTCCTGCCACACCCTTCTCAGCACCGAGCCCGAGGTGCTTCTCAGTGAACCCAGGCACACCCTGCACAGGGTGTATACTGCAGATGTGTTCCGGTCCGAGTGGGGGCAGGGACCAGCTCGTCTCCCCTCTGTGCCCCGGTGTCTGATACAGACACTGGCTCTCAGACCTTCTTGGGGAAAGTTTGGGGAAAGATTGAATGAGCTCTCAGAAAGAGGCCAGGAGGAAGTGGCACTGTAAGTTCAAGGTCACTGTCTCCTGCCCAGGGCCCAGGTTCTACTCCCTCCGGGGCATCTCCTGCTGCAGGTTCCCACCCTCCCCACCTGACAGCCTCCAAACCCTTCAGGGAACGCACCTTCTTCTCCCTGTCCTTGCTAGAAGGCTGGGGGACATTTCACTGGAGTTTATGGCCACATTCCTCGTCTTCAGAGCCCCTACGACAGTTGCAACTTCACCTATGTATATGGGATCATTTGATTTGTATCCCTACTCCCTTGTAGACTGTGAACTCTGTATGACTTGGTTTTGCTCATCACTGTATTCTTAGTGCCTGTCTGAGGCCTGGCATAGGAAAAGTGCTCAATAGGCACTGGTTGATGGATGATGGCCCAAGAAAATATGCCCTGAGCACCCATGCAGGGCCAGGCCCTGTGCTGGGCACTGGAGATGCAGAGATGGACAGACCCTGGTGCTGCCCTCCAGGGTTAGGAGGACAGACAGACTTGCCAGGGATGATTACAAGAGGGTACCGGGAGGAGAGGAGGTGGCTTCACAGAGGAGTTGCTGGGGGCCACTGGGGAGAAGGGAATGTCAGACAGAAGAAGCAGCTGGGAGAGCTGAGGGGCTGGTTCAGGGGAGTGAGCGCATCACATCGCCCCTGCTTCAGGATTCTTCTATCACCCCCCCCTCACCGGGGTGGGAAGGATAAATCCAGCCAAACTCCTTTGCTTGGCATTCAAAGCCTTTCCCGAGAGTGGCCTAACTATTCCCCCCTCCCACACACGGACTTGTTAATGCTTAACCACACCCTAGTCTCTGGCAGAGTTGTGATTTTTGCCCTCCACACCTTTGTAGGTGCTGGTTCTTTTGTTTGAAACACCCTAATCTTTCTGTGAGAGATTTTGTGTGAGTGGGGTGGGTGGGGGTGGCTAGAGAGGGGGCTAGTGAGGTGGAAAGCCTGCATGACAGGGGGCTGCCGGAGGCTGAAGCATCATTAAGCAGTAGAGTCATGGGGAGCTCTCTGCAGCCCGGAGGGGTAGACCTGAGGCAGGGAGCCTGCAGTAGGAGGCCAGTTAGGAGCTGAGACAGTTGTCCCGGTAAGCAGGGAGGAGGCTTGATTCAGAGACACCGTGATGGTCAGGAGGACGCTGGTGCCATAAATAGCAGGTAGGCGGAGTGGCTGGCTTCAGTCTCGAGTCCGCTCTCCCTCCCCAAAACTCCCCCACCAGCAAGCGCTAGCATGTCTCACAGGGTCTGTGAGACAAAAGGTCTACGACTCTTCCCACAGTCTACCTTCGAGGAGGCAGTGACCTTGAACGTGCGCAACACTTTTATGTGCACACATCAGTGTGCACACTGATGCCATCACACTGAGTTCTCTCTCTGAAGCTAGGAGGCTACCAGTGCTCCATTGTCCCTGAGTGCAAAGGCATACAGTAATAATGACTGAGCACAGGTTCTGGAATCAGATCTGAGTGTGACTCTTACTAATTAACTGTGTGGCCTTGGGTAAGTTTCTTAACCCCTCTGAGCCAGGTTCCTCATCTACCAAATGGAAGCAGTAACCACACAAACGGCACTGGATTACCAAAGTCTGTCTGACTATAACTGCTCAACAGCGGTTGGCTGTTTTTATTAAATGTCACTTTCCATTGTTGTCTAGAGCAGGGGTCAGCAAACCGTGGATCTGGCCCACTGCTTGTTTTTGTAAATAAAGTTTTATTGGAACACAGCCATTCCCTCGGGCTGCTTTCATTCTCCACCATCAGAGTTTAGTGGTTGTGACGGCAGCTCTGTGGCCTGCAAAGTCTAACGTATTTACTATCTGGCTTTTTACAGAAATAGTTGTCTGGCTCCTGGTTTACAGAAAAGAGCATTTCTTTATTTCTTCAAGAGACTTCAGATCTTTTGACTGATTCGAATTGGCCTTCTGCTAGGACCAACTCATTGCCTAGTTCCAGGGATGCCATTCCAGGGGGAATACAAAATGAAAGGTGCCTCCTGGAGTTGTACACAGCATATCACTCAGGTAACCGGTACTCCCTGGTGAAGCTGCCAAAAACCGTCTCTCGGCATTTTGCCGAAGCTAAGTCCACAGGAAGATCTGAGGTGATGTGCCCATGTCATTGTCTGCAACAGAACCAAGTTATATTGGTAACGAGCTTCCTTTTTTTTTTTTTTTTTAATTAAAAAGAAAGGTTTTTTAAGTACTCTCTATACCCATCGTGGGGCTCGAACTTACAACCCCAAGATTAAGAGGCTCATGCTCCACAGACTGAGCCAGCCAGGCGCCTCTGTAGTGAACTTTCTTTGTCTTTTTTTTTTTTTTTAAGTTTTTTTTTTTTTTTTTTTTTAACGTTAATTTATTTTTGGGACAGAGAGAGACAGAGCATGAATGGGGGAGGGGCAGAGAGACAAGGAGACACAGAATCGGAAGCAGTCTCCAGGCTCTGAGCCATCAGCCCAGTGCCTGACGCGGGGCTCGAACTCACGGACCACGAGATCGTGACCTGAGCTGAAGTCGGACGCTTAACCGACTGAGCCACCCAGGCGCCCATGAACTTTCTTTGTCTTAAAAAAAAAAAAAAATCATCTGCCCCCGGAACAAAACATCTCATCTCTGACCTACTGCTCTTGTCTCAATGTTTCAATTTGGTCCTAGTAAGAGGCAGAATAAAAACTGCACTAAGTCTCCCAATTCAAGATTGTATGATTGAGTTTTAGAAAAAACTAGAACATGCTATAAAAATATCAGATTTGGAAGCAATAAGTCACTGCATGCCAGTATATCCTCTAATAAGCTCCTTTTCCTTTAGCGTCTTTAAAAAATGTGGCCATATGGGGTGAAGTTTGTGCTTGTGTGTCTGGGAGGGCATGCCACTGTGGATGCAGGGAGAGGAGGCGGGAGCCAGGGAGGGAAGAAAAGGACAAAAAGACTATGCAGAAAAGTGTATATTGCATTTACAAACTTCTGTAAATCTAGTATACGTGTCAGTAAAAAAGTTAAAGGGTCCATCTTACAAATAAGTCTAAACTGAAAAAAAAAAAACCCTAATAAAACAACAACAATAAAAACCAACCTTGGCTATATAAAAGGTCGGAATCATGGAGAATCCAATCCTAGTTTTGACCTGTAATTGCCACAACCCTTTTAAGACCACCTGGTTGCCGAACTTGAGCTTTTGATCCATATAAGGCATAACTTTCTCTTCTACCTCCTCTTATTTGTTGATAAGGGATGCTTGGGGGCAGCACTGCAAACCTGTTCTGGAAAATGCCTAGAAAGCAAAACTAGAGGAAAAAGTTTCTCACCCTGGAACGGCGTGCTCATCTGGCTTTAGTCATTTTTGTACTGGACAAAACAGGTGACCAAACCTTGTACACAAAGCCTTCGGCGGTCTGTTGGATAAGCCCCTTCCTGGGGTGCCTGGCCCCCCAGCAGCCTGCGTTCTGTTTGCCCAGCCGCCCAGCCAGCGAGTCTCCTGGCTCTGGCAGTGCGTGCAGCAAGGTGTGGCTACATCCCAGCTCCTCCCTCCGTGTAGCTTTCAGACAACTAAATAAACTCTGAAGTCTTCCCTGACGTGTTTTGTCAATTGTTGCCAGACAATTGGAGTGTTCTTGCTCAGCGATCACATGAGTAATGGAAAATAAAGGCTGGTTCTTGATTACAGATGACAATATGGATGAATCATATATTGACACAAAGGAATCAACATTGTGACTCTTCAAAACCAGGATGGAGTTGTCGTAAATGGCAGAGCGTCTCTAACCACAGCCACAGCACAGGAGGGGCCCCAGAAGTCACTTGGTCACTTGGAGCCTTTTCAAACTTTGATTGCATCAGCATGGCTGGGAGGGCTGGCCTCCACCCCAGGATCCTGATTCTTAGGGCTGGAGTGGGGCTTAAGAATCTACATTTCTTTCTTTCTTCCTTCCTTTCTTTCTTTCTTCTTCCTTCCTTCCATGTTTATTTATGAGAGAGAGAAGGGGGGGTGGGGAACAAGTGGGGGAGGGGCAGAGGCAGAGGGAGACAGAATTTGAAGCAGGGTCCAGGCTCTGAGCTGTCAGCACAGAGCCTGATGAGGGGCCTCAACCCTTGAACTGTGAGATCATGACCTGAGCCGAAGTCAGACACTTAACCAACTGAGCCACCCAGGCTCCCTAAGAATCTGCATTTCTAGCAAACTCCCAGGTGATGCCTCTGCTGCTGGTCCAGCCCACACTCTGAGTGGCCCTGGCAGATAGAGATCTTCTACCTTGGCTGTATATCAGTATCACCTGGGAGAGTCTAAAAACTCCTGATGCTGAGTTCCAGCCACAGTGAGGTGGTTTCATTGGCCTGGGCTGTGTCGCTTCTTGGAGTTTAAAGCTCCCATTTGATTGAAATGCGTAGTTAGGTCTGAGAAGGACTGGGTGGCCAGGCTTCTCATTTTACAGATGGAAAGGAGTTGTCACAAATACTGCAGAGGCCCATGAGGGAGGGCCCTTCCAGTGAACATTGGCAGTGGGTGGCAGGGACAGATTCTTTCTTCCCTCTAAATGTAGCCTGCAGTTTCCCTAGGTGGTCCAGGTATGGGGCAGGGGGTAGAGGAGAGAGGACAGTCCTCCCTCATCTGGACAGCAGCTCCTCAAGCAGCCCTGGCAGGTGGAGGGGCTGATGGATGAATGGGGCCACTGGGTACCAGGCAGAATCACAGCTCAGGAGACAGGACCATTTAGATATGGCCCCATTTTTCAGATAAGGAAACAGAGGCCCAGAAAGATGAAGACATTTGCTGAGAGACCCATAGCAGGTCGGTGGTGGGAACAGAAGAGAAGAGAGGCTGCTTTCCTGCTTTGTCTGTTGGCCCCAGTGCCTTGTTGCCTGCTGCAGGTGCCAGGGCTCATAACCAGGCAACCGGATGACAAATGCAAGTTTGGAATGAAGACTCAGAACAACAGCGCCCTTTGTCAAATGGGATACGGGCACAATGCAGGATCTGCAGAGGAGAGGTCTGTAAATAGGTTATACCCACGTCAGGGGTTTAAAAAGTGTGTGTGTGTGTGTGTGTGTGTGTGTGTGTGTGTGTGCTGGGGTGGGGTGGGGTGGGGTTGAATCAAGAAGAGGCTTTTTGGAAAGAGGTGTCATGATGCTATGAGATCTCTCCCCACAGTGAGAGGATGGTTATGTTTCCTCCTTGACCTCACATGAAGAGGGAGGCTTTAAGGCGAACACTCAGACGGCTTGACTGATGGGCTCCCTACAGCTCAGGGGAGCCTGAGACACCTGAGAAACCTGAGGTGACCAGTTGGCCAGGTGCTCAGGGGGTGGGACAAGGGGACAGCCATGCAGTGCGGTCAGCCAGCACTCCTCGAGTTTGGATGAGCGAAGGACGAGTGTGTGCTTTCCTGGGCACCAGATGTGGGCCAGGGAGGAGGGAGAGTTGGCCCTGCCCAAGACCTGCTAGAGGGGTGAGGTGAGCCCCTGAGTGCAGAAGCCTCCACACGCCTAGGGAAGAAGCCTCACATGGCCACCTGGGGGAGTATTTCGCCCATGTCATGGGCACCATAGGAAGGAAAGTCCCAGTCCCGGGGTGCGGGTGGGGGGTGGGAGCTTTGAAAAGCCCACAGACACACCCTATGACAGTCTAAAGCACCTGCTTAACCTCTTCCAGGCCCAGTAAGCCCAAGGGCAGCTCTTGGCAATGAACCTTCCACCCTTCCCCCACTCCAAGCTCCAGCTCCGGAGGGTTCAGAACCCTTGGGGATAGGACGTCAGGGAAAAAGCTCAGGCTGGCAAAGGAGAGAAGCTGCCCGTCACACCCCTTCTCCCAGGGCAGGTGGCTGGCCCGCTGCAGGCCTGAGCTGGTGGAGGCAGAGGCTGTGCCTCGAATGCAGTTTGAAGTTCTGAATATTACGATGGACTCCATATATTAGCTGCTGACCAGAGGGCTTTCAAAGTCATGAGACTTGCCCGAATTTTTATCTAGGAGCAAGGGAAGAACAGTACCACTGGTTAAGTTAAAACGACAGTGATGGAGAAAATTTCTCCAGGAGTTCCACCTAAGAGCCAAGCTGAGTCAGCATGCTGGTTAGACTCAGCCACGTGGATGGCAAATACTTTCCACCCACACGAAGGCAGGGCTCCTGTCCTCTAAGGGCCTCTTTGAAAATAGAAACATTAAATTTGGTCTGTGTCCTGTTTCACTCCCCTCTTTCAAGGGCTTCTCATTGCCCGGAAGTTCAAGTTCAGATTCTTTAATGTGGCTCCTCTGGCAGCCTGTCCCTGTAAACACCATGCCCTGGCCATAATGAGCCTCTGCCAGTTCTGTGAACACACCCGCCTCCGTGATCCCCAACCCAGGCCTCCGCGCACACGGTTCCCTTGATGGGCCTCTGCCCAGCTAACCCCCATTCCCCCTCCAGGTCTCCACATCAGTGTCACTTCTTGCATGAAGCCTTGTCTGAGTGCTCATACCCCTGTTGCCCCTATACATTCCCAGCCAGCCCTTATCATCATGTGTTGTAAATGCTTTGTTGCCCTACAAGGCTGAAGGTGTCAGGGGTGGACATCGTGTTTAGCTTGAATCCCCAGCAAATAGCCCAGTGCTAGGTACACCGTAGGTGCCTAATAATATTTGCTAAATAAACGCTAAGTGAACACTGCAAATATCGTGAAACAGGAGTGATTACCTTCTTCTTCATTTTCACATTTTTGAAGATGGCGTGGACCCTCCATGTCTTTGCAAACATTGCCCCAAAGGCCGTTGTGTAACCCACGGTGAGAATCCAGGTCCTGACCTAGAGGCCATGAGAAAACAGAGACATTAACATCTCCTAGGTGGACCGACTTCACCATCTATTAGAGCGTCCCAACAGAGGGATTCTAGGTAATAGACACTCAGACACTCTATTCTACATAATGTGGCCTTTCACTAACCATCAAGACTCCTTCAATCACATCTCAATTTGATAGATATTTAGTTCCATCAGCCACATGCCAGACCCAGCCCTGGGCACAGGGGACTGTGAGATTCAAATTCTGCCTTCCATGGGCCCATAGTCCAGAGTGGCAGACAGAGGCACAGAGGCTCCCAGGACCACCAAGGGTCCACTGAGGGGTGACAGATCAGCCTTCTTGTCTTCCCTCCTCCTTTCCTTCCTGCGAGCCCTCTATGTGAGGAGACAGACCTGCAGAGGTGAACAAATGGCTGATTGCTTGACTCCTCACCTCAGTCTATAGGAGACCAGATGGCTCTGGGAGCCTCTTCTACAGGACTCCCAGCTCCCGGGTTGTAGGCAGAGGGTAGGGGAGGACACTGAGCCGCAGGGGCTGAGACTGGGCAGGAGAAGCATCCTGCTGTGGCCCTTCTCCAGCATTCAGCAAATCCACCACTCTGGTGGAGCAGGGGAGGACTCAGCCAGAGCTGGATCCAGGGTAGCCATACCCAGGCCAGCTCCAGGCCACAGCAGGAGCCGTTTAGTTACGGAGGAAGGATAGAGAAGGACCTGCTATGGGCCTGTCTCCTTGGGCCTTTGGAGAAAGAGAGGAGCAAATGCCGCCTGGGTCCTACCCACCAGCCCCGTCTGCCACGGTCAGACTATGTGGTTCCTACTTCACTGTGGACCCCAGTGTCTGGATACTCAGCATCAGGCCAGCCTGGCCCCAGTGGCCATACTTGGACCTTGGGACTAAGGCCCTATCTGGTTCTCACCTGTTCTGCAGGACTAAATGTCTCCTGATCCCCAGCCCTGGCTGGTGAGTGACAGGAACTGTCAGCCCTGACTGCTGCCTATAGCCTGGAGCCCTGCAGGCTGGAATGGCCAGCCACCATCTGTTAGGTTGTGGGGGCCTCCTGGGTGTCTGTTCCCTGCCTGCACTGCCGTCACGGCCAGACCCCAGTGTCTCCAGACTCCACGCTCACCGGCTGGTCTGGACACCCTCCAAAACCTAGGACACTGGCCCAGCTCCAGGCCACACGCCACCGAGTTCTAGGGCTTCCTGCTCATTGGGGCGAGAAAGCTGTGTGTTCTGTGAGCTCCAGTTCTAGGCTTTGGTCTTTCTTCTGCTTTCCCTCAGCACTGCTGAACTGAGTTCCCTCTAAAAGATCCCCACTGGCCTCAGCTGAACACAGCAGGAAGGTGAATGTTAGTAGGACTCGGAGGGAGACAGCCAGGCTGGAGCGGACAGGCCAGATCTTCGGTGTGCAGAGGAATCAGACACAGCAGGTGTGCCCGGCTGCTATAGGCCCTTCCAGCCCAGGAGTGCCATCAGCACAGGTAAGTTCCCAGAAACACTCCCAGATGAGTTCCTTCATGGAGTACCTCTACTCTGCCTTTCTAGCAACTTGGCTCTCCAGACTCCAGTTTTACAGAGAAAGAACATTTCCCCTTCCCATTTTATTTGTTTTTTTTTTAAGTTTATTTATTTATTGAGAGAGAGAGAGAGAGAATGAGAATATGAGTAGGGGAGGGGCAGAGAGAGAGAATCCCAAGTAGGCTCCATGCTGTCAGCACAGAGCCTGACATGGAGCTCGATCTCATGAACCGTGAGATCATGACCTGAGCCGAAATCAAGAATCGGATGCCTGGCCGACTGAGTCACTCAGGGACCCTTCCATTTTACTTGTAAAAGTAGGACGTGACTGGGTGGATGGCAGAGCCGGCCCCCTAAGGAAGGACAAGAGCATCGCAGCAACTGTTCTAAAACACGGTCGTGTGAGGTGTGGATGCTGACAGTAGGATAGGGAAGGACTTCACTTTTTTTTTTTTTTTAAATTTCAAAAACAAGGACAAATCAGATAGGCAAGAATGAATAACAGTACTTTAGAGAAGGCACAGGAGGGTCACATTATTACGCATATTACAATACAACGATGCAAGAAAAGTAAACAGAATGGGTATGGGAGGAATAATTCTCAATTACTGGGAGTTTCACCCTGAGCTTAATCAATGGCCAGATCACAAATCCCTGGTCTGTCAGAGTCGCATAGGACCTTACAGATCATTCATTCATTCACTCATTCATTCACTCATTCATCCGTTCATTCAATAAGGATTAGGTCAGAGGCTAAGTATATACTGATAAAAACAACAAGTAAAACAACAACAACAAAACACAGTGTTTTTTTGAGCCACCAGTTGAGTTGGGAAAACAACTTTGCAGATGAATAAACTCAGACACTCAGGGCATTTAAGGTATTTCTCTCAACTGGGATGCCTGGGTGGCTTGGTGGGTTGAGCATCCAACTTCAGCATAGGTCATGATCTCATGGTTCATGGGTTGGAGGCCCGCGTCAGGCTCTGTGCTGACAGCTCAGAGCCTGGAGCCTGTTTCGGATTCTGTGTCTCTCTCACTTTCTGTCCCTCTCCCCCCTCAAAAATAAATATTAAAAAAATATTTCTTTCAACCACTCCATACAGTTGCAGAGCTGAGCCTGGAACCCGGTGCCTTGCCCCTGCCCAGCCCTCTTTCCCCCATGTCATGCTCCTCCTGCCTTTCCTGACTCAAAGCTGGCTCATCCAAACCCAGAAGTCAGCTGTCAAAGGGACAGGACACATCTAAGGGTAGCTGCCAGCCCGAGAACACTCTCCTGGGAGATCTTTACACACTTTTCATACTGATGGGTTCGCAGGACCATTAAAACCAATGGCCTCCAAGTGTTTCGACCATGTTATCCTATCAGAAAAACAATCTGCAACATGAACATAAATGCA
This sequence comes from Panthera pardus, assembly GCF_024362965.1. NCBI lineage: Eukaryota > Metazoa > Chordata > Mammalia > Carnivora > Felidae > Panthera > Panthera pardus. The sequence continues at coordinate 60,423,996 of NW_026526766.1, forward strand.
GTGTGGAAATTTACCAAAGGATGGTAGGAGATGAAATCATATCATTTGATTTTTATGTGGCTGACAAAGATCTCTTATTTTGGGTAGAAGTGTCACTCCAACGTGCTTTGCATTATTATAGTTGCTTTGACTTATGGGTTCTCTGAAGTAATCATTTTGGGGTGATTTGTCTATTTTGGAAGACTCAGCTCATTAAGACCCAATAATACAATTTAGTTAAAACCTGATAATAACAGTCTAACCTGGCATCTGAAAATGGCAACATGTTGCCATAAGTGGGAAGTGAAGAATGGCTGAGGGGGCCTGGGCAGGAAAGGGTTAACAGAACAGGCCTGAGACCATCTTTAGAAAGTCCTGGTGGCAAGGTAGGCTCTCCACTGGCCTGTCTGGGACCTTGGATGTGGGGACGGTTCCCACCATCCCCTCAATGATAAGAGGTGACTCTTTGCCTGAGCTGTTTGCGCACACACCGTGGTTTCCTGCACACCTGCTTTCCTTCCAGGAGCCTGGAATTTTGGTATGTGCTAAGCCGGTGCCAACTAAAAATTCCAGGAACAGTCTCTAGTCAGCCTCCCCGGGAGATGGCTTTTCACATGTGTTGCCACCATCCATTGCTTGGGAATTAAGCGTGTCCTGTGTGATCCGCTGGGAGAGGATCCTGGAAGCTTACACCTGGTTTCCCTCAGACTTTGCCCCATGTGTCTTTACCTTTTGCTGATTCTGCTCTATATTCTTTCTCTGTAATAAATCACTGCTGTGAGTACAACCATATGCTGACTCCTTCTAGTGAATCACTGAACTGGGGGTTGTCCTGGGGACCTTGGCACAATGGCCCATTGCTGTCTGGCATAATGGATTGATCAACCACGCTGTTCTCTGGAGAGTTCCTGCATCAGATTCTCGGACACACCTGCCGCACCGGGACTCCAGGGCCAGTCCAAGTGTTAAACCTTAGGAAGGCTGAATTTCTTTCGTATTTTTCTATATAAAAAACAAAGATAAATAAAAGCTGTACTCTTCTGCAAGACAATCCCAGTGGGTCACCTTGCACCCTGTGGTGTTCATATCTGATTTAAAGACAGCTCTTCAGACCACGATGAAATAATGCTGGAAGAAAGAGTCTGAAAGCAAGACAGTGGGACCCCCACCATCAGAGCTGCCCTTCCCAGGCTGGGAGAGGCCTCTGCAAAAGGGATGTGATTTCTCTCTCCATTCCTCCACCATCTCTTTAAGAGGGAAATGGACCCTTGGGTTCAGACCTGGACCCTCCTTGCCTCTAAGGTTCTCCCTGGGTTAGTATCTCCACTCTCAGGCTTCAACCACTTTTTCTGTGCTGACACGTCTCTTGTGTCTTCCCCAGCTTCTGAGCTCCAGACCTGCATAGGCCACTGTCACCGGAGACTTAGGTGACACCTAGCTGTGCATAAAACTTCACACTGCACAACCAAAGCTGAGTCCATCGGTTCCATTTCCTTCCAACTCCGGGAGTGATGCCACTATCCACACTATCCACTGTCACCCAGTTAGGGACCCCGAAGTCCCCCTGGGGAATCCTCCCCACCTTCACTCTCCTATTCAGACGCTAAGCCCAGCTTCTGTCTCACTTTCCACCCAGACTTTCTACCCTCCTTGCCTCTTGCCCATCCATCCAACCCTGCACCCTCCCCCGCCCCCGGCCCGCAGTACTGTTCTCCAACGCAAATCTAAGCAAGTCTCCTAGGTTTAAACCCTTGCCGCCCCACTGAAGGTCAGGTCTTAGCAGGGTGTGACCCCACCACCCCACACCTTTCCTGCCACCCCCCCCCCCCGGGGCACTCTGCATGCAAGTAATTCCTCACTACTTGAACATTCCTCCCCCCACCCCGAAACTGCTCTGGCTCCTGCACAGCTATGTCCTCTATCCAGAATGCCATTCCTCTCTCTGATCTCCTTCACAAATTCTTATTTTCTGTCCTCCGAAATCCAAACTCATGAGCCACCTTCTCTGAGAAGTTCTTCCAGACCTTGCAGGGAGATCACAGCTGCCTCCTCTTTGAGACTGGCGCCCTCACACACGTTTCTGCTGTGCTGGTCACACTGAAATGCGGTCTATCTGATTATCTGTCTGCCTCTCCGAACAGGATAGTGCTACTGGGGGAGACGGCCTACAATGCTCACCTTTAAATCTCTGGAGCTAGCGCTGGGTGGGATGCAGGTGATCAGGCTGGATGTACCAGCTTAGGAGGTAATGAGCTCTCTGTCACCAGAAATGTGCCTGAGCCAAGCACACAAAAGGAAGACCAGAGAGGGAACTGGAGCATTTGAAGGCAAAAAGGCTGAGTTCATGGCATCCGTGGTCCCTTCTACCCCAAATATTCTGTGAGGTAGTGAGATCCCCCATCATTCCACATATTCAAGTAGAAATTGGCAGACCCCCAGCCAGAACACTGTAGGGTCATCTCCTGCACTGAGGCATTTCCTGCACTTCCTTGATGATGCTTCCAAGTATCTCCCTTCTGTGTGTCTCTATGATGCCAAATAAACCAGAAGGTTCTGAGGGGCTCTAAGGGTTCTGTTTCCAATATGTCACTTCTAATACAAGTCTCTACTGATTCATCCACACAAGACAAATAGCTACTTCACTTTTTCTCCCAAAGCCTTAAACATATTTACTTTTGTGCCATTAAGGTCTTTCTTTTCTCCCCTCAGCCATAAAGTACCCCCCGCCCTCCACCCACTCCCCTGCACACTGCCTTGAACACAGACGTCCATGAGGCAGGGAAAACTTGAGGCAGGTGATACCCGTATCAGTCTCAACTATGAAAAAGGGAAAAAACAATCAGCCACATCTCCAAATGGAAAGAAAAATCTCTGCCCAGAACAATTCTGCTCAGCTGCTTGTTCAATTGATTTCGGGAAGGCCCACCCGGCAGAGGAAGGGCTTTCGTCGCTCTTTGGGGGAACCAGCGTGCAAATGGACACACAGCCTCTCTTGCAGGTCTGTTCTGACACAGCACTGGGGCTGCTGTGCTCTAGGCCTCCTGTCACTACAGAGGCATGTGGGCTCCGGGCCGGGAAGTCACATAGAGGAGGAGCTCTGGTGTGGCTGGTTGGACGCTGAGGGGCAAGCCGCCTTCCTGTTTTCCAGAAACATTCCAAAAAAGGGCCTTTTGTTTCATTCTGATCGTTAACCCAGGCAACCAATAGTGAGATGGCAGGGAGAGAAGACTCAGACTGTCCAAAAGCAAGACCCAAGCCTCCGTTATGGACATCTTCATGGGGCAAGGGGTGGTGGAGAGATTTGGTGTGTGTCCTGAGGCAATAAGCCTCTGAGGAGCATGCTCCAAAAATTATTCCAGAAGCCCCTGTCTTGCCCAGGGTCCTGTGAGCAAGATCGGAATAGGAATTGCCCTCTGGGATTTGGAATACAGCAAAGCCTTTTGGAGGGGGGTATGATTCTGGGGGCCATGGGAGATGGTGGGCGCAAACGGGGTACTCTGGGACCAGCGGAGGCATCTTAGGAGCCCTGGGGCAAATCAGAGAAAGGACTCCCTTTTGGGAGGAGGAATTTCTGAGAGGCACCCGCTCGGGGCCCTGTTTGAAAGAACTCCCTCCTGAAGGCCCTCCCAGCTAGAGAAGTGAGCAGATCACAGGATGAAATCCAGCTCCCACTGCCCCTGATGCCAATATCCTTGTAGAGTGCACAGAATGTACAGCTGCATTTGGAGGCCCTGGCTCAGGCAACAGAGCACAGAGTGAGGGAAGAGGCCTTCCTTCCCCTTCCCTCCAGGACCCCAGCAGGTGCCTCGGCTGCCAGAAGTTGGTGTATTTTCTGGATGTGCGATGTTTTCGAGATGGGTGGTGGCAGCATGGGGTGTGGGTGTGTGCCGGGTGGGGCCCCTCCTGCATCTCTAGGGGCTGAGGATGCAAATGAGTAGATGCTGGGCCAAGACAGGAAGGGAGAGTAGATGCACCATAGTGATTGCAGCTGCTATGAAATTTGTAGGCAAGTAAGAGGCATCCTTTAGGACTTCCAAAAATTCTGAGGGCTCCCCTATCTAAAGTCTTCCCTGATTTGTCCCTTCGCTTTTGGACCTCACTCCCTCCTGTAGGCCTGTCTCCATCAGGGCATACAACATCCTGAATGGTAGTTGTTTGTTTACCTACATCTTCCCGTCTATGCTGTCAGCTCCCTAAGGGCAGTGGTCTATGCAGCCAGCCCTGTGCCTGCAGGCCCTGGCACAAGTAGGTGCCTGGGAAATGTTGTCATGTAAATGAATGACTTATAGGACAAGGTGTGTGGGATAGGAGCACAGCATCTGCCCATCATTTGCTGGAGAGTCTGGGGAGCCTCTGGTGCCCTTCTTAGCCACCTTTGCAAAGCCAGAGGGAGCCCTTCATAACTGAAGGCCTTGGATGGCCCAGGACAGAGCAGCTGGGGTGGGGAGGTCACTGCCCTAAGAGGGGAGCTGCAGCCTCTCCAAGACTCTGGGTGGCTCCAAAAGGCATTGTCAGCTCAGCTCCAGTCCCTGTGGCTGCCTCTCTCTGCCGACCTGAACCTGCCAGGCAAGGCCGCCATCAGACACTCTGGGCATCCCCTGGCCCGGCCGTCCGGCCGCCTTCTGAAATCACAAAGCACGCTACCATGGCCAGACACAAAAGCACAGGATCACAGGCTGAAACAGCCCCCAACCACATTATTACACTGGGTTATCTCTCAAATGCTTCAAAAAGAAATCCTCAGGGCACCTGGGTGGCTGAGTTGGTTAAATGACTGACTCTTCATTTCAGCTCAGGTCATAACCTTACAAGTTCGTGAGATTGAGCCCTGCACTGGGAGCCAGCTTCAGATTCTCTCTCTCCCTCTCTCTGCCCCTGCCCCTGCTCATGCCCTCTCTCTTCTCAAAATAAATAAATAAATAAACAAAAAAAAAATCCTCAAGCGAAAGCTATCACTGATGTTTATGGCATCTTCACTGAAAACATCACTCATTCTTCCTAGACTTGAATTTACTGGGAGGCCAGGTGGATGTTCCTAGGTAGCCTTTGTCTTTTGAGTCAGAGTCAGAAAATCCTAGTATCCCAGGAGAGCTAGAAGATGACCCCTGAATCCAGTGCCTGGGCCCCAACCACCTCAACCCTTCCCAGCTGCTGCCCATCCTGAGATCATTCATACACCTCTCATGAGCAGGGTGTGGATGGCTAAGAGCACGTTTCAGGACCCAGAATCCAACCCTGCCTCCCCGTGATGGGGCTGCTCTGCTTCCAGGGATTCCAGCAGTGGCGGGGGGAACCCCTTTTCTCCCCTAACTGATGCTCAAGGTACAAGGTTTCTGGTGTTTCCATTTCTCTTCACACCTAGAGACAAACAAAAAAAATAAAGCAGGGTTCTAAACTTAACCTTTGTACTCTAGGTGTGGCCTGGGTGTTTGTTAGAGATGGGGCATTTCAGGTGCACCCCAGACCTACTGAGCCAGAATCTGCATTCACCGAGATCCCCAGGTGATTCATGCACATTATCTGTGCAGGTAGAAGACAGGCTGGTGGTTACCCTTGAGGGGGGTATGGACTGGAAGAGGATGCTAGAGATGGTCTGTTTCTTGATCAGGATGCTGGATGCACAGCTGAGTGTGGTTTGTGAAAATTCATTGAGCTACACACTTGTGCGTGTGTGTGTGTATGTGTGTGTATACTTTAATAAAAAGTTGGGAAAAAAAGGAATCAGGATTGTCAGCAAGTGGAGGGAGATCTACAGCTAAGCCATGCTCCTCTGAGCTGCCACGAGAGTGGCCCTGGGCTGAACCAGCTTCCCCTAGCTCTCGTGTCACATTCCAATGTCTGGGGACTCAGGGACTCATGTCGGAGAGCCCTGAGTCCCCACCTGCGTCATTCTTACCTTCCTTACCCATTCTTTGTTCTTCCCAGCCGGCCCCGCCCGAGGCCCCTTCCAGCACTCAGGGCGTCAGAAGTGCAGCAGCTTGGTTTTGACTAAGGTGGCAAGTCTGTCCCCGCTCCAGTTTTAGCAAAGTGAGGTCACATAAGGCCAGAAGTTGTCACGGACGTAACCTACATCCAACTGACCGGCACCAACACCAGTTTTCCAGCCTCTTCTTCAACCCAAGTTCACCCAGCTTTATCAGTGTCTCTCTTAGCCATGTCCGTGGGGGAACACAATTATCCGGACATACTCCCATCATTCACTTACTGACTCATTCTTTAAAAAAAATTTTTTTTTAATGTTTATTTATTTTTGAGAGAGAGCTTGAGCAAGGGAAGGAGGGCAGAGAGAGAGAGGGAGACATAGAATTTGAAACAGGTTCCAGGCTCTGAGCTGTCTGCACACAGCCCAATGCGGGGCTCGAACTCACAAACTGTGAGATCTGAAGTCAGGCACTTAACCGACTGAGCCACCCAGGCATCCCCCACTCACTCACTCACTCATTCTTAATGAAAACGGCTAACATATATTGAATCCTATTGTGAGGCAGGCACTAAATGCTTTGTAGACACTATGCCATCTAATCCTCACAACCCTATTATTATGCCCATTATACGGAGGAGGAGTAAACTAAAGTTCAGAGATATTAAGTAACTTAAGGTCCCACAGCTGGGAAATGGTGTAGCTGGGATTTGAACACAAGCAGTCTGTAATTCTCCTATATGCTAGGTACTCTGAAATACTTGGGGATGTATCAAAAATGAATGAATAGATCTACAAAAAACACTGAATTGTACACCTCAACAGGGTAAATTTTATGGTATGTGAAGGATATCCCAAGGTTTAAAAATCTGAATGGACAAATTTTGGGTTGGGATAAATGTTGACCACATCCCTAAGAATTTGATGGACCTGCTTCTCTGGTATGAACCAGCTAGCAACAAATATATATATATTTCTCAAAAAGATATATATTTTTTCTTTTATATATGTATATATATAATATATAAGTATATAAATAAATATATATTTATATTAAATAAATATATAAATTTATATATAAATATATAATTAAAATATATTTTTTTATAAATAAATAAATATAAATATAAAAAAAATATATATATATATTTCTTAAAAAGAACAAAATGCCTCAGACATCTCTGTAGTCCAACAAAGCTAGTTCCAAACTTCAGTCCTGCCACCTAGCCAGGTACAGCAGACTTTCAGTTTTCTGTTTGGTTAGGCAGAGACAATGAACCTCACCTCGTCAGGAGGTTGAGGGGATATGAAGGGATGTCTGCAGGTGGCCGCAAGCTGGGCCTGGTGAATCACAGAGGATAGTACTGAGTTTCGTGAGGGCTCAGGCCTGGGGGGGGGGGGGCTAACATGGCATTGCTGGCAATGCTTGAAAGCCCCAGAAACTGTTGAGACCTTTGTTGCATCTAAGCCCGCCTGGGCCTCATCCTCACTGCAGAGCCCCTTCTCACCCCTCCACGCTCATGTGGAGTTTCTGCCTAGGATTCCACAAGGAAGAAAAATGCCGTTTCTCTTCCCCACCCACCTTGCTCCCTCTCTGGGTTGCCAGGGGCTGGGATTCCTGAGCCAGGTCAGCGAGTTAAGTTTGGAGTCGGCCCTCCCACCCCCCCTGGCACCAGGGCTCTGGCCCAGGCCCAGCACTGTCCTCGTAGGCAGCTCCCTGCCCACAGGGGCCACGTTGCTATGGTGATTCCACTACCCACACAGTGTCCAGGGAGACTGCACAGTGTAGCTGGAGCTGTTTGTAAGACTTGCTGAAACCAGGCTGGGAAGATTCCCGAAAGGGTCAGAGGGAGTGGGGGATGGGAACTAAGTGTAGCTGTTTCCCTAGCAGTAGTTGTGTGTGTGTGTGTGTGTCCGCACGCACATGCAAGGAGTACATGCTCACACATGTAGCCACCTCCCTCCCTCCCATAATGGCCCTTCTGAGCAGAGGCACAGCCCCCAGAGAGGCAGAATCTCATGACTGTCATAGGTTTCTTCCTGAGGTGGTGTTCATGGTTTATCATTGTGTTCAGTTTCCATCTTGAAAACGGAAAGAAAAAAGGGTGGCATTCATACAGCAGCAGGACTGACCGAACTGTGACTTCAACTACTCCCCACCTGAAGCGGCTTCATGTTCTACCTTGTCGCTTGTCCTATAAAAACTTCCTGCAGAACACAGAGCAGGATACCGGGAAATGGTAACGGTGACGGGGAGAAAGCTGTCTACCTCCTGTCCCCCTCGTTCCAGGCGCCTCACCGGAACCATCGCATTTAGCCCATACTACCATCCCGCAGGGGGATTTGTTACTCTCATTTTACATGAAACTGAGGCTCAGAGAGGCTAAGTCACTGGCCTCAGCCAGGGGCCAGTAAGAGTAGGCGGTGGGACTCACACCCGGGCTGTTCAAGATCTGTGCTCACTGCACCAGACGGCCCTGATTCTACCTCCTTCCTGCTCGCTGTGGGTTTACCGGTGGGCAGGCTGTCAGGCCCAGAGAGAACAGAATCCGAGGCACCAAGTGAAATAAAGAGCCACAACCCCTCTGGAATAGCAGGTGGGGCACAACCCGAATTGCACTCACTGGGGACTGGTATTTAGGCTCTAAATTCAAGCTTTCAGTTCCCCTTCCTGAGTGATATTGGGAATTATTAAATAGATGACCCCAGTCCTAACCCATGTACACATTTGTTCTGACCCAATTCAGTCCAGAGTAGTTAATCTATGCCTCTTCCCCACAGTCATGAATGTGGGCTCCCCTCTGCAGAGCCTCTGAAACAGCCCTGACTGCAAATAAATGAATCCTCAGGGATGGTGAGAATGGGGGCCTAACATCTCCCGAGCCCTCGTGTTCGGAGCTAATGCTGATTTGTAAAGCGCTTTATGATTTATTCATACCGCCTCGCCAGGCTTCCCAGGACAGCCTTCCCCTCACACAAATGAGCGCGACTCCCAGAACAGAATGTCAGGCTTCATTAAAAGAAAAAAAAACCCGGTGTGGGGGATGTCCCTTTTTCTTCTTTTTTTTTTTTTTTGCTCCCAAGCTTGCGTCACCTGGTGTTTGTAGGATTCAGGTCAAATTCCAGAGAGCACCTGTGCAGTAACAGCCTTTGGCCCCTGACCAGGGAGGGTATAAGATGTCAGGAGCGTCTTTCTGGGAAGAAGGGGCTCTCTCTGCACAGGATGCAGTCTTGACAGTCCAGGGTGTGGGTGCTGGCCTGCAGCATGTGGAAGAGATCCCGCACCTGCTGCCGGTTTGCAATCCAGAACTGTGCAGGAGTGGACGATGCCGAGACCTTAGAGCCACAAGTCCCATCCAAAAGAGACTGCTGTGCAAAAAAGGGCCTACATTGCTCTTAACACCTTAACAGAAAACTGAAGAGTTGCTTTTCGATTAATCTGGCCAACTGATCGTTTGGCCATCGCTTCTAGCTCTGGTCCTCCAGGCTGGGAATTGGATGAATTATTGCATTTGGGACAATACAGAGACCCAAATGGCTAACCCAGTTTCGAGAGATCACAGTAGTCAAAGTCCAGAAATAAATCCCAACTGCTCATTCTCATTTTACAAAATGAGCCAATGACATTTTCAACTGAGAGTTACTTCTACATAGTTGTTAGCTGCTAACGGGTAAACTCTTTTAGAAAAAAAAAAAAGACCAACAACAACAAAGAGGCAGTGAATATTTAAAACACGGTAATTAATTTTCAAAATAAGATTTCTAAAATTGACTAAATAAATTACCCTGTCTTGGGCTTCCTTAAGTATATGCATTCTCAGTGAGGGTGATATAGTTCCCAAGGGGCAACCATTGGTTCTTAAATGTGAAAATACTACTCTTTCATGCATGAACTACAGATATACATACAGTACATAAACAAACATACAGTATATCTTTGGTATTAAATTTTCATGAGGAGATAATTAGAAAAAAAGTTTAAAAAGGCTTCATAGGGGAGCAATAAGGGGAAAAAGGGATTGAGAAGCACTGCTTAAATAGAGAATAATGGCTCTGGGGCACCTGCGTGGCTCGGTCGGTTAAGCGTCCGACTTCGGCTCAGGCCATGATCTTGCGGTTCACAAGTTCGAGCCCCGCGTCTGACTCTGTGCAGACAGCTCAGAGCCTGGAGCCTGCTTCAGGTTCTGTCTCCCCCTCTCCCTGCCCCTCCCCAACTCGTACTCTGTCTCTCTCTCTCTCAAAAATAAATAAAACATTTTTAAAAAATTAAAAAAAGAAAATAATGGCTCTTTTTCTATATGACTCAAAGTCATGCACATAGACATACAGACATCTCTTCATATCTGTAATGGTTGAGATAGATGGGCAGATCTGTTCCTTCATAAGTGGCTCCAACCCTGACCCCAGGTATCGATCCTTTTCTGGTTGGTAGTTTTCCTCCCTCCCTTTTACAGGCTACCCAGCCATTCCTCGAGGGCTGTTTTCTAGCAGTGGCCTGTTAAGTCCATGATCTTAATGTTGCAGGCAATACTGATGTCCCTTCCAGTCTGAAAGCAACGACATACTGCCCTGTTGAACTACAGAAATGGCTGAATGAGTTGTCTTTTGCCTGTTCACGTATTTCCATTCATTTCTGGGTTTGGATCTGTGTTTTTTGAGGATGGAAAACCAAGAAAACCTTATATCCTGTACCATCGGAACACGCAGAATGACTTACAGTGCAAAGTGTTTCGAAGGTCTTTTCAGACACAAAGGATCCATCAAGGCCAAAGAGAAATATCGATGCATAGGAGAGCATCCCTCCGAGGATAATGAGGTTGTTCATATATGGACTCGACATCTTTATCAGCCTGCCAAGAGAGACAATACAGTTAACAGAACTGTTAATGTGGTTATTCCTCCAGCAAACACTTCCTGGATGCCTACTACGTGTATATTGCTGCCAAGGCTAAAGGACAGAGAAACGTAAGCCCAGGCTTCCTCCACGCCCCCCGCCCCCCAAGCCTGTGCCAGCTACTAAGGGCCGCTTTGCCCTCACTAAAGGACCCCGGAAGCTATCCGATTCTAGTCATGGAGTTTTCCTCGGTCAAGTTCACCTATCACTTCTCTAGGGTCAGCTTGTAGGTTTTTTTTAGGCTGGGGCTAGGAAGATAGGGTGCATCTAGAGAATTCTACATTCTAGTTCAGCAGCCTTAAGGGAGGAGGGAGATGAGGGCGAGAAGGCCACACTCCCCTCCCCCTTGCGGAGGGGGCCAGGCCTGGGAGGTCTACAGGTGAGTGTTCGGGGCTGCTCAGGAAGTGTGGTCACCAGGTGGTATACGAGTATTCACTTTGGCTGCCTGGAGCTCGCACAGTCTTGTGCACAAAGAGGGTCACACACATGGATGGAACACCTCCTCTAGTCATCAGGTGATAAAAATGGACAGTGCATGGGGCTCCTGGGTGGCTCAGTCGGTTGAGCATCCAACTTCGGCTCAGGTCATGATCTCCCGGTTCGTGAGTTCAACCCATGTGTCGGGCTCTGTGCTGACAGCTCGGAGCCTGGAGTCTGCCTGCTTCAGATTCTGTGTCTCCTTCTCTCTCTGCCACTCCCCTGCGCACACTCTGTCAATCTCTCTCTCTCTCAAAAATCAATAAACATTAAAAAAAATTTTTTTTAATGGACAGTGGCGTCCCCATTCCCACCCCCACCCCTATCTTCACCAGGCTGCGGTTGGGGGCATTCTTTATATTCCCAAACTCTACATGCTTGTCTCTCACCTCTTTCAGGAATCCTGCTTTGGCTCCCAGCTGTCCAGCAAGCCAGGCCCGGGTTAGACCATCAGTTGGCTGGAATCCACCCTGAGTAGTGCCTGGCTAACCCTGCACAATCCACTCAGTATGTCCTGGGTTTTCAGGTGCCCCCATGGTCCAGGCACTCTTTTGCAGATTGGAATCATAGTCAGTTCCCTCAACAGTTTCTTTTGTACTCTGCCATTCTGTTAATGCTTTCACATTTTTTTTTTTTTTATTTTTATTTTATTTTTTTTTTCAACGTTTTTTATTTATTTTTGGGACAGAGAGAGACAGAGCATGAATGGGGGAGGGGCAGAGAGAGAGGGAGACACAGAATCGGAAACAGGCTCCAGGCTCCGAGCCATCAGCCCAGAGCCTGATGCGGGGCTCGAACTCACGGACCGCGCGAGATCGTGACCTGGCTGAAGTCGGACGCTTAACCGACTGCGCCACCCAGGCGCCCCAATGCTTTCACATTTTAAAAATATGTGTCAAAGTGGGAGAGAGATAAAAAGCCTGGTGTGAATTATGGATCACACACGACTTCTGAGCTGGGATCACTGGGTGGGGCCACCCTACACTCGGCCTGCGGAGTCACCTCATGGGTAAGACGAGACAACAGATCTCACTGCCCAAGGCATGTATGTGTGAAGCTGACACGAGACTGGATTCCTGGAGGTCCTTTTGCAAACCACAAACTGCTAAGACCCCTTCCTCCTTAGTACCACAGGAAGTGGGGGAAGGGAGAGGCCAGGAGTTGGGCAGGTTTGCTGGAGGAAAAGGACCTTAGCAAATAGGCAGCATTTAGGAAGATAAAAGTGAGGGGAGCTTGGAACTACTGTGACATTTATTTTTATCTCTTTCAGATTTTTTAATCTGCAAAGCCAGTCAAAAAATTCACATAGACGCCAGCCTCCTGGAAAGAGTAATAGTAATTTTCCACAGGAGGCCAAAAGAATTGGTAAAGAATTAAAGGAGTTTAGTCTTATGATAGGGGCAGCTTGCTGTTAAGATGGGTATTTTGGAAACTTGTAGAAAGGGAATCTAATATTAACTAATTAATATTAACTAATATTAACTGAAACCTGATTATGTGCCCAGGCCTTGTGCCAAATGCTAATTCGTATGGTCATCAGTTAGGCGGAACTTTCTTCAATTTTTTGTGGTGGTATATGGGTTATTGGTGATATAGAAAATAAAACAACGGGTGGGTAAAAATCTTTTTGTTCTTTAGGAAATAGATTTGACCCAATTGAACCCCAAAACAACAAAATCTAGAGCTTTCAAGCTCCTCCTTTGCAAGCAAGGAGGGAAAAAACAAAACAAAACAAAAAACAAAACCCCCTGTTCTCTGCAGAATCAGGCTTGTTCCTGGCAGCCCAGAATGTCACACAGTGTGGCTTCTGGGCTCCAGGGCATTGAAGCTGTGCCCCGGGGGATCCCTGCTCTGAGCCCCCGCCCAGTGACTTCCCAACAACACGGAGAGCTGGGTACAGGGATTTGCTATGGAAACCACAGAAGCTGGCTGTGCTTGGTAAACCACTTGGGTGCTGGCCTGTTCTACCCACGACTGACCAGAATAACTCAGACAGTGAGCTGCTCTCCTTCAGAAAGTGAAGAGCACGCGTGGTGGAAAAGAAATCAAAGGGGCGCCTGGGGGGCTCAGTCGGTTAAGCATCTGACTTTGGCTCAGGTCATGATCCTGTGGGTCTGAGCCCCGTGGTGGGCTCTGTGCTGACAGCTCAGAGCCTGAAGCCTGCTTCAGATTCTGTCTTCCTCTCTCTCTGCCCTGCCCCTGCTCATGCTCTGTCTCTGTCTCCCAAAATGAATAAACATTGAAAAAAAAAATTTAAAAAAAAGTAAAAGAAATCAAAGCCAGAAACCCAGGGGACAGGTTCTGCCACACACAGCAATGTGGCCTCAGACAACAACCCTCCCTCTGTCACTGGGCTTCTGTCCTCTCACCTGTAATCTGGGGAGTTATCTCAGGCTCAGGTGAGGATGATGGGAGGGAGGAGCTTCTCAGACTGTAAAGTGCTGTACTAACGGGTGGTGTCCCTTACTGAACTCAGTGATTCCCTCGGGCAATGCTTCCGCAAGACGCGAGGGGGTGGAGCAAAGACTTCGGGGGATTCCCTCTTCTGTGGTTTTCCTTCTGGACAGGAGCATAGCCAGCCTTTGATTTTATTTACCCCAGCCTTCCTGTGCAACCAGCAGCCCTGACTCTGTGTATATGCATGTGAGCGCGCTCGTGCACACATACATGCCCATGCACATGGAACATCTAATCACATCCCAGTGACTGAATGACCACTTTAGAAAACTGCCCCGGAAACTTCTTCTGTGCCCCTGGTGAATCTGTCACAGGATGCCCCTACACGTTATCCATGAGGTTTGTCAATCCAGAAAGCATCATCCAAGAGGAGGGTGTGAGTGGCTTACTTCTGATTCCGGTTCTTGATGTTGAAGAAGAGAAAAGCGCTGGCCATGATCATCCCCAGGATGGTGAGGGCAGAGAGGATGCTGTAGAGAGGTAGGGAGATCTTTCGGAGCTGCTCCAGGATGATGGTCTTGTCTTTTGGTGGTTCGGATCCTAGAAGGCCACGAACAGATATCAGCTGAGCCCAGTGTACGACCGGTCAGTCCTTGAGAACCTCTCTGCCCACACGCTCTTGCCATCTGGCACCTGTGCACAACCTCTGTGCAGGACACGTCTACCGGGGGCAGGGCTCCAGCGCTTGGTCAGTCTACTCGGCAGGGAGCCTTCACTAGGACTTATTTCTTTCTAAATAGAATCCATAAGGAATTTGTGATGCATTTAATAGCCATTAAAAGACTAGAATTTGATTTGGTCTAATTACCCTGTTGAAAAACCACCCTCATTTGTCCCCACAGGTAACAGTGGCCCCGAAGGCACGGGGCCAGATGCTGTGAGTGGGTACCACCGGGTGCCACTGGGGGTGACGAATCCGGCTTGGGGTCTCACAGACTCTGCTCTGACACATGATAATGACCACCTTCAACAGGGCAGACACCTTGCCTATCAGTTCCATGGAGATAGCTATGTCTCTGGCCGCAGGTTTCCTGCCTCAAGGTCATTAGGTTATAAAAGCTCTTTCTGGTTTTCCCTTTTCATAAGACTCACTAACTGTGGGAGGCAGAAGCTACTGGAATGCCTCCCCATCCCTGCCGCACCAGGACTGGGCCCAAACTGTGGGATTCCATTCCTCTGTGTCACTGCAGAGCCGTCTCTGCTCATTCTCTGAGGGCACCAGGAAACTATGGGAGCCCTGAGGGCCTCAGAGAAAACTCATCTTTGTGGTCACTGGCAAAATTGTCCAGAGGCAGGCTGGCGTGGGAGAAGGGGTGCAGGGATCCTCCTCACTCTGCCCCACTTCTTACAAATCCCTTTTTTCTCAGCTGCTATTTCAAGCTGGGTTGCTGCTATGGAATTGTGAAATGCTGGGCCTTTTCTCTCCAGTGGGGAAACTGGAGCCCAGGGAGACCCATCAGAGATCATGATGACCCCACCATGGCTGTGCCATGGGCGCCCGCCTTGGTTATACCCCCGCTTCCAGGAGATAAGCAGAGGATGTGGGCAGGTGTGGCAGAAGGGTTTGAGATTTCCCCCCCAAACATCTGTGTTTAAAAAACTCCGCTAGCAAGTTCAAAAGTGTTTGGAAACATTCAGTGGATAAAAAGAATTTGAACCATCTAAGCAGTCTAGGGAAGTTGCCAGGTTCGAAAACAGCTAGGTAACTGCTGGCATGGTTCACATAAAGCTTTAAAGCAATTCCACGTAAAGTAACATTTTCAAGGCCTGAAAGTCAGGGCAAGAGCAGACGCAAGGTGGATAAAGCAACACCATTTCTTGCTTCCCAAAGTCAAAGCTCTACACCTGAAAGCGTCTTCCCCCGTTCTCCACTTTCCTCCCCGTGCTCCCAAGTGAACCTCTGGCTGCATCAGGCTGGCTCGGGTGTCTCCTGGTTCCCAAACACAAGCGCCATCTTGGGGGTGCCCATGAGCTCTTGGCTGGGCACAAATCCCTCTCTGGTCCCTGAGAAAGGGGCTGAGGTTTGGAGCAGCAGTTATATGATGATTATGACCACCAATTGCTCACGTAGAAACAATGTCAATTCTCCTCCCCTGTACTCCACTTTCCTTTCACCCAAAACGGCACCTCCACATAACTATGCATAACTATGCACCATAACTAAGACATTATGGAAGCCACGTGGTAACTAGCAGCAGCCTTGAGTTTTCTTTCTTGCTCGTCACCCAATCCATTCACTCGTTATTCATCTAGTCTTTACTATTCCTTCATCCCCCATTATACCTTCATTCACCATCATTAATCATGATCAATCATCATGAATAATCACTTTCTACCTGTCAGGCCCTGTGCTGGGTGCCAGCGACTTAGAGATAACCAAGAAACAGTCCCTGTCCTCAAGAAACTTCTATACTAGCCATGTGACAAGAAAAAGGCAATAATAAGCAATCGTATTTACTGAATGCTTACCATGGGCTAAGCACTTTACAGAGATTTTCTCATTTGATCCACCCAACAGCCTAACAGGTAGAGATTATTCCCATTTTACACAGAGGCAACGGTTTTCTAGATGTTAAGTGATTTTATAGCTACTAAGTGGCAAAACCAGCAGGATTTGAACCCAGATCTGCCTGAGTCCTGTGCTCTAACCATGATGAAAAACTGCTTCTAAAGACAGGGTCCAGGTAGTTGATAACATCAGACACGGAGAAGCCTGAGCACGAAAGTGTAGAAGAGTGTAGTTCTCCCTGATGGAGTCTGGAAAGGCTACAGAAGGGGGAGCTGATCCTCAGAAGATGAACAGCTGGCTGCCCACAAGGAAGACAATTAGGAAAAGGCATTCTGGGCAGAGGGCTCAGCAGGGGCAAACGCGTGGTGGTATCTTGGCATATTCGAGGAGCTGTAAGCAGTTTGGCTGGGGAGATCTGAAAGAAGAGGAGAAGTGGGAAGGGATCTCTGCAGGGGGGCTTTGAGGTGACACCATGGAGTGAGGTCCCTTGCTGAGCAGTAGGGACCATGCAGGGCTCTGAGCAAAGGTGGAGAATCTTCAGCATAGTGGCTGATGGCAAGAGTGCTTTGGCTGTTGAGGACAGAATGGACTTGAGGGAATTAAGAATGATTAAGCCCATCCACAGTCCACCCATCCACCCATGTATCCATCCATCCACTCACTCATCCTTTTATCTGTCCATTCACTCACTCACCCACTACTTTATTCACTCATATGCTCACCTGTTCATTCATTTATTCACCCACCCAGTCACCCACTCACTTGATCAATCATGTATTTATTTTTTCATCAAATGTGAATCTTCAACATGTGTCAGACCCTGCCTGGCATTAGGGGTTAAAAGTCAAGTGGAATCCATTCAGGGAGCTCATGGTCCAATAACCTAGAAATTTCCATGCAAAAGACAGTGACTATGGGAAAGGCAGAGACAAACACTGTGAAAGCCAAGAGAAGGGACCCATTAGCTCAGCTAATGGGGGTGGGGGGCAATCAGGGAAGGCTGTACAGAGGAGGTGTCCTTTGATCTCGTTCTAGAAGCTGAGGAAGAGTTCTCCAGCAGAAGAAGAGGGAATGGTCTTCCAGGAAGACCAGCAGGTGGACAGGCTTTATTACTAACCCAACCAAATGCTTTCTCAAAGAAGGATACAGAGCTAAATTTAGCTGGGCCACATTTAAATAGAATTACACCTGGCCATGAACTGGTTTAAATGTAGATACCCCAGTGAAAGCCAGCTCTCCATGCAAATTCCAGTGACCCCTCTCAGGAGCTGGAAATCCAGCTCCCATGTGAGTGATGGGGACACTATGCTAAGTGAGCGAGCATGTGTGATAAGAGGAAAGGAGGTTTCCTCTTCCCTTGGAAGCCAAGGACTCCGAGCTTGTCCCCAACCCTCAGACAATATCTGGGCCTGGGAGCAATTGAGCAGGCCCCCTTCTATGAGAAGCCCACCTGCCTTACCTTGGAACCTGATAGTGTCGTTGATTATCTCCAGTGTGTCGGCCACAGCGTTGTACTCTCCCACCTTCACCTCCCTGCTGTCTGCGGGAGCAAGAGACAGTGGTTGGTTAGATTGAGCACTGTGCCCATGGCTGGTGTCCCATGGTCTGCTCCTGTCCCAGTTCTTGCTCCCCTGTGGGCCCTGGCTATATTGTCACAGGCTTTCCTTTTCCCCAGGGCCTCTTCCAGGTAGAATCGCAAAACCTCCAATTTGATCTGGGGTGGAACAGAAGCCCTCTTACCCCATCTCACCCACTGGTTACCCGCCCTTTGCTGTATGTCTCATGGATGGGGGCTCACTGCCCTCATAATTGGACTTAGTTACCAAGTCCTTCCTGGTCATTGAGCTGAAGGGTCTCTCTATAACCTTCCTCTGGCATCTGGTTCTGTCATCTAAGACCACACAAACCACTTCTGCTCCTTTTGCTCCAGGACAGCTCTATAGACTTGGAGACAAAGACAGATCATCTCCCAGGTGCCAGACCCCAACCTCACCTTACAGAATATCATTTCCAATTCTCCCCTCTCCAGGTCCCTCCTTAGGCCACACCATACAATGTCACTGTGTCTGATAGAGTGTAGACTCAAGGACCAACCAGTGTACTTCTTCAGGCATGATCTGGTCAACACAAGTACAAGGGACTGTCCCCTCCTTTATTGTGCACATTATATTCTTATTAATGCATCCTCAGGTGGAATTAGTATCTTTCAGAGGCCACATTGCTCTGCTGGGTCATATCGAGCACAATCTCCTTCATATATACTTGTTCAGGTGTATTTTCAGACCCAAGTGATTCATTTGAATTTACCTTCATCCTTGATACTATTCTGTTGGTGGGTTTAGGTCATTGTTTTGGTCATCTCCAGGAATAGAGATGATGAAAACTGGCCCAGGGTGGTGGCAAGAAGAATGAAGAATGGGGGTATCAGATTTGACAGAGGTTTCTTTTTTCCAAGTAAAATCTGGACAACTGTGTGATCAAATGTGTGGGGGATATGGGGAACAGGGGAGTGAAGCAAGTGCCTGGGGGGATCAGGTACCATTCCCTGAGTGGGGAACTCAGGAGAGGGTCAGAGAAGCGGGGAAGTTGCTACATTCCGGTTTGGGCACGCTAAGCCTGACGTGCTTATGGATCATGAGAGTGGCGATGTCCTTGGGTCTGGAGACAGGGGAGAGTTCTGGGCTAGGGAGCGAGTCAGGGCCATCAGCATGTAGGCTGGGAGCTGGAGCATGGGGGCAGGTAGGAGATCCCTAGGGACAGTGCCAAGGGGAGGAGAGGACCAAGGGCAGAATCCTGGGGAGCGCCAACCTCCTAGGGGCTTGGTAGAGCAAGGATGCTGCAAGGAACTGGGAACTACTGGCCAGGATGCTGGGAGCAGGATGGCGGAGAGAGTGGGCATCCCGGGAGCCAACGAAAGGGACAATGTCATATGTCACTGAGAGACTAGAACTAGGGCAGGGGGTCAGTAGATTTGGTGTGTGGGGTGCTGGTGACCGGAGATGAAGCAGGTTCAGGGGAAGAAGGGCCAAAGGCAAGGAGTGTGGAAGTAGAGTGAAGCCCCCAGGGCAGAACTGGCTTTGACAGGGTTGGGGAGTGGGCAGGGCAGGGTGGCCACGGAAGAGTCACCGAGCCCTGACAACGTGCCTGGATCTGTGCCAGGAACTTTAGGTGCCTTTTTTTGTTCAGTTCTCATGGCTGGAGTTGGTGGCTTCAGTCCCACCAAATAGATGAGGAAACTGAGGCTCAGGAGGTTGTAGCTTTGCTGCCCCTCCCTCATTCTAAGAGTAGAGCCCAGCCTCAAACCCGGGACGTTTCCCACCGCCTATGTTCTCATGGGGCTGCCTTGACGGGATCCCTGAGCAGTGACAGTTCTGTGCCAAGCTGCCACAGGCCACGTGGGCCTCCTGAGTGTAATAACTGCGGAGAGCTGTGCCCACATGCCCACCGTAGGGCAAGCGGGTCCCCTGAGCTGCAGATGCTGGGCATAAGAATGCCATAAGGTGGCGCGGGTACAGGAATTCCGAACATGTAACCGCAGGAACTGCTGGCTGGCTGGGGCTCTGGCTCTGAGTGAATTTTGTTGAAGAGATGCAGATGTGCTACTGGTCCCTTATAAACATTCGGGAAGCAGAACAGGGAATCCCATAGGCCACCCTTCGCTTGTGTGCCTTTGACTGTGGGGTGGAAAACAGGCCTGTAAAAGTCACTCCCTTCTCCCCACAATGGTCTCCCTGCCATTTGGGGGCTGTCACACTGTGCAGGTGGCTGTCGCTTGCCTGGGTCACAGCTCCTAAATGTCACATTAGCAGACTCTGCTGGGAGCTCCGGTATCCCTGCTCTGGCCTTTTGAAGTCCTCAGCCCCAATCAGCTCCTGCCGCTCGGAGGAGGAGGTCCTGATTTATTTATCTGGCGTGGGGAGGCAGCTCATGAAATATGCAGACTGATTGGAACAGATCACCAGGAGCCGGGAAGTGGTGTGGCTGGCACCCCACTGCGCCCCAACCACACAGCCCGCCCCTCTGGTTCACACACCCTACTGTCCTGTCCCTTAGCACCAAAGTAACACTTGGCTTCCCAAGAAAGCCATAATCACTGTAATCTCTCCCTGGGGTACCGCTTGGGGGATCACTGGTGCTTCTCATGTTCTTGGATTTAAGGCTCATGGCAAAACATGAGCTGGGCTTGACTCGCCCCAGTAAGTGAAGTGAACACTCAGAGCTATGTGCTGGGCAGCGACCAAGTGGCCTGAACTTGGCTCCCCTACTTCTGGATTCAGACAGGGCAGAGCTCATACTGGTCACTGAGCCCACATTTCCGGAGCGCATGCCAGCCCCAGGTTATTTCATGATTAAGAATCCCTCAAAAGCTTCAGTGTGGGTGGTGGAAGATAAGGTTCTGTCCTTACCCATGATCAAGGTGGCCTTGGACCTCTGGGTGCTGTGGGATGCTTATGCTAAATCTCTTAATCACTCATTCATTCATTCATTCAACAAACATTGATGGGGGGCGGGGGGGGGGTACTATTATATGTCAGGCTCCAGGCTGGAGGCTGGAGACATAAAGATTCAAAAAAAAGTTCATAGTCTCTGACATTGTAGTTTAGGGATGATAGCCTCACCCAGTCCTACCAGGGAGGTAAAATTGTTCTCATTTGCAGATAGTATTTCCCTCCAGCCTGCATTTTGTTAGCAGGTTGTTGTAGCTGTAAAATGGGAACTCTCAAAGTGGCCATGAGGACTAAAGAGAATACTGGCAGTTTCTGGTTTGCAACCTAACTCACAGTAAGTGTTCGATACGTCGTCGTTTGCCTTAACTCACAGTAAGTGTTCGATACGTCGTCGTTTGCCTCATGATAAAAGTGACCGAGCTATTTGCTAGATCCCCTAACACTCCCTATGTTTTCTTACTGCCATGGTTCCCCACAATGGTCCCTCTGCTTGGAAGGTGGCTTTCCCCTCCTTCTACTAAACCAACACGGCCCAACCCTACACCCACCTCTTCCAGGAAGCCTTCCATGAGTCCTGCTCCTCCCCCCCTGAGCACCTCAGTTTCTGTGGACTGAGGGCATGGGGGACAGACTGCCTCTGGTGTGGCAGAGTGGGAGCTGTGCCCGAGGTGTGCCCAGGCCTTATGATTCCTGCCGGCTGGTTAGTTCCTGAGCGGAACCTGAAGTCTTGCTTCTGGCATCCCCAGGTAACACAGAGTATTGCCCCCACCCCCCGCCCTGTACCCAGGGCCCCTCTGGGGTCTGCAGGTAGAAGGCTGGTGCCCCCCGTGCTCTTCCATTCACCCGTGGCCCCGCTGATGGAGACCATGAGAGGCACGTAGCACTCTCAATTGTTAACTCTTGGCTTCCTTGGTAACTCCACCGTGCAAACAACATTAGCCACTCATTTGGTTATAGGCTGGGCCTTGCA
Source organism: Panthera pardus (assembly GCF_024362965.1). Lineage (NCBI taxonomy): Eukaryota > Metazoa > Chordata > Mammalia > Carnivora > Felidae > Panthera > Panthera pardus. Next base: position 60,445,650 of record NW_026526766.1, read on the forward strand.
GACTGTGGACCAGGGGATCTGTGGACAGACTATAAGGGTCCATCAGGAGGTGGGGGGTGGGGATGAAGGAACTGAGCAGAGGGCTGCAGTGTTGAGAGTGTCACTGGCTGGCCTCCCTGCCCCCACAACTCTGCCGTGCTTGCCACTGACTCACTGTGTGACCCTGGACACACTGTCCCTTTCTCTGGGTCTCAGTTTCTCCATCTGCTAACTGCACTGCAGGGCTTCCTTCCAATGATTCTCAGCCCTGGCTGGGCATTAGTATCACCCGGGGAACCACTAGAAAAAACATATGCCCTAGTCCTAATATGGGTCCATTATATTAGAACTTCTGGGGGGTTGAGGGGTGGGTTTTGGGTGGCAGTACTTTTTTTTTTTTTGAGAGAGAGGGTACAAGTGCGCAAGGGGCAGAGAGAGAGAGGGAGAGAGAGAGAGAGAGAGAGAGACAAGCAGGGCTCACCCTAAAGCGATGCTTGTGCTCACCCAAAGCAGGACTCGAGCTCACCCGATGTGGGACTCAAACTCATGAACTGTGAGATCATGACCTGAGCCGAAGTCAGATACTTAACCGACTGAGCCACCCAGGCGCCCCAGGGCGGCAGGATTTTTTAAAAGTCTCCTAAGCTGATCCTAACACACAGCCAGAGTTGAGAACCACTACATTTGACTGAAGGCCTTTCAATGCCGACACTTTCTGTTCTAAGAAGCTAAAAATAGTGTGGAACAGAAAGCCCCTCTCCTGCAGAACAATGCTGCTTCCTTGTTGTGGGGCAAAAAGAAGGGTTTTCTTTAAAAAGCTCCTTCTTTATTTCAAATTTTATATTTGGATGATACGTAAAGAAAATAGGTCCTATTGGTGAAAATTGGGCTGCCAAAAAAAGTCCAGTCTGAAAATATTCGCTGGCTGTGGGCCTGGGAGCACGCACGAGACGGCCGGGAAACAGCTTCAATCAGAGCGTTTCTGCCTCCTCCCTGGGACCGCAACCCCCAGGCGGGAGGACGAGTGATAGGGTCGCCAACATCCTGCTACGTGGGCTCTCCTCCCCTCCCCCCTCACCGTCCATTTGTCCTCAACTGGCTCTAGATCTGAATGGAAGGAGGTGTACGTGTTCTTTAAAGTTTGTCACAAACATACAGACTCAGTGTATGACTCTGAGGCAAAAAACAAAGGATGGATTTGACTCAACAAAAATAAAACATGAAAGCCTAACACAATCACTCCATTCATTCTAGGACCCCCTACCAAAATCCTAAACTCGGGGTAGGAAAGAACTCTGGCTGGTAGACAGGACCCTTGGAGTTAGTCTTGGCTCTCCTGTCGCCTCAGTGAGGAGCCCCCAGGAAGTCGTGGCCCCTTCATGGGTTTTGCTAAAGCCAGTAGGCTGGACGGGGAGATGTTCACGGCCTCCAACTCTTGTTTGGTGATTCTGCAATTGCTTTCAAGGGTCTTCCTCATTCCAAGCTGAAATCTGCCTCCTGAGACTTCCCTTCACGGGTCCTGGCTCTGCCTGGGTGGGGGGGGGGGGGGGGGAGGGGGGGGCACACATCACATGGACCCCTGTTCCTGGTGGTTCTTCAGAGGTCAGAGCACGGTGATCACAGGCTTTGATTCTACTCTTCTCCAGGTGGCCAGCCATTCCTCAGGAAGTAATCCCCGGTCTGGTCACTGCCTGAGCGCAGGCCCTAGAGGGTCACCCTCCTGTCACCCAGTGAGGAGCAGAGCTGAGCCGCACCTCTCGGCAGCACTGAGCAGACAGACTCTGTGCTTCCTTGGTCCGAATCCTGCAAACATTCTTCTCTGTATTCACAAACAATATGCTGCTGCCACGTTTTTAACAAATTAATGTCAGTGACCTTTGGTTGGAAATTTTTAACAGGCCAGGTGGACACTGGTCAAATGGCCTGGGAATATAATAACCCTGCTAAGGGCAGATTTGTCTATGGACTTAGGTAAACTGGGCAGGACAAAAGCTAAGTAGCAGGGGATGCACAGGACACATACAAACACAACAGGTTATTTGCACCTAGAATATCTTTTTTCTTCTCTTCTTGGCTAGCTCCCACTGGCCCTTCAGAATTCATCTCAGGTGCCACATCTCCCAGGTAGCCTTCCTGGAATCTGTCAGGTGGAGCCAATTGCCCCTCTTCTGAATGTCCTCACCACATGTCGTATGCACTTGAGGTTCTGTGTCTGTGCCCACTGGATCAGGAGCTCTCTGAGGGCATGGATGCATCTTACCCAGCTCGGCACCCCCCTAAATCCAGTCAGGACCTGGCATGAAGGTGCCAGGACATGATTTTTTAGAAACCTCAAAAGCCCAAACCATATGGGAGAAAAAGGAATTCATCCAAATCAAAATTAAGAACTTCTGTTCAACAAATACTTTATAGACAAGTGATTGAATTAGAGAAGATATCTACAAAGCCTAAAGGTAAAAGGAAACTGAGATTTAGAATATATAAGGATCTCTAGCAAGTTAATAAGGAAAAGACAGTTTTCTCAAAATAAAAGTGGTCATAATCAACAAATGGCCCATAAACACGGGAAGAAATGCCCAAACCTCATTAGTTAACAGAGAAATGATATTTAAAACCACAATATGATATTACTTTTTCCTTTAGATGGACAGAAAATGAGAGAGCCAGGGATTGGCAAGTACTTGTGGGAGGAGGGACACAGGAATCTCCATGCTGGTGGCAGTGGAGACGGGTGTGGGTATTGAAAGAGCCATTTGGCAGATCTTAGGCATGTTTAGTGTTCACCCACCTCCCCATCCAACAGTTCTGCTCCTGGACATTTGTCCTAAATAAATGCCCAGTTGGGTTCATAAGGGGATACTTGTTATTTATATAGGTAGGGAGCTGAAGGTGGCCTGGGTGTCTATCACTGGGAGAATGGATGGGTAAAGCATGAATGCACCCCATGGAATGATCAGTGAAAGTCATGGCTCAGATGTTCACATAGAAACATGGAAGCATCTCCAAAAAGAAAGTGCTGAGTGGGAGGAAAAAAAAAGAAAGAGAAAGAAACAGGAGAAGATATATAATCCAGTTGCATTGATATAAATCAAAATATATGCATTCAAGACATCAATCCACATTTTGTGAGGACATATCAACACAATATATGCATTAAAACACTCAGAGTGTTTGCCCTTTCCTGGGGGAGGCGGGAGTGCAGGATAAGAACAAATGCTAGAGATAAGGGCATAGACAAACAGAGAGGGGCTTTCCTGGACCAATGATAACAATGTCCCATGAAATGAGGAACATGAAATGTGTCCTAAGGGAGGAAGATCTTACTTTTCTCAAGAAATTCTGGGGGGGGGGCAAATCTGGGGTTACAGTTGCCACGGACCTTCTCTGTGCCAGTCACCGAACTGTTCATAGCTTCACACCATCGAATTGTCACCATCACTCAAGGCAAAGAAAGTGATCTCCTTTAGTTTTACTATTTTAAACTGAATGCTGAAAATGATGGCTTAGAGAGATTAAGCCACAGCACCTAGCTAGTGATGAAGAGGCATAGACTTCGAACACTCATAGACTTTCTCCATATGAGGAGATGAGTTCCCCATCACCGGAGGCATTTAAGTAGAGGTAATGCTGCAAAAGAGAGTCAGGGCTCCCTTCAACATGGAGAGTCTATAGCTCAATGAAACACAAGGTCTGTTAATAATTCTGTCTTCCAGGCTACCTTTCTTGGGCTCTCTGAAAGGTAAGCCTGCATCACAAAGGCTGGGCAGTGTCAGAGTCAGGCTTCCAGCGTCAAGGAGCCCACATACACGTGTGTCTTTCCATTCCTGCTGACCCACAGCTCCGCACCGTATCCTGCAGGTTAGTGGACTATGTCTCCATCTTAATTATACCAAGGCGAGCGGCAGTCCAACCAACTGGCCTTTCCAGACCCACGGCTGGGTGGAGGGAGCTACGACACACTCCTTGATACTAAAAACCAGCCTCGAGCATCTCAAACAAGGGCCAGACTAGCTCTGAAAGTTTTCTAGTAGGTTCTGGGAAATCATCTTCCCACTTTTATCGTCCTGGCTCTCTGCCAGAGAAATCACGAAGTCCCTGGGAGGCAGGGACCGTAACTTATTCAACTTGGCTTCCCTCAGAGGACTTGGTAAAGCGCCTGGCAGGTGCTCAGGAAATGCGCACTGCATAGAACCATATCTCTTACCCCAAAGACCTAAAGGTAATTAATGGCTGCCAGCGGGGAGGACGAGCCCACATTTCACTAGGTACCTTCCAAATGACATTTATGCCATTGGCGTGATGCAAGACCCCAGCCCTTCAAATCAGGTGCCGAAACATAAAAGTCCAAAGTCTGAGCCCTTTATGTTGCACAGAAGCCGTGTGAAACTCGAGCACATCGTCATTTGCTGTGACTCTGACAAACAGGCCTAATGAAGGCAGGGCCGGCGAGTGGAGCACACAGATGCTCAGAGCTGCCGAAGAGCACAAACAAGGCTCTAATCATGGCTTCACTCGACTTCCTCCCCTGCTGCAAACTCCCAACCGTGTTTAGACTTCGGCAGGAACATGGATTCTTTCTTCTCTTGAGAGAAAAAAGAAGCCAATTCCCTGGCATTCATCCTCCTCTCCACGTGGTTTCATGAAAGTCAGCGACAGCGTGGGGGAGGGTGAGTGAATGTGGAACTGAAAGGAGTCCGGGCCTTGGCCCCCCACTCCACCCAAGGTGTGCGGCCAACAGGACGCTAACTCCTGCTCTGACCACAAGTGGCTCACTCAGGACAGCGCCCGAGGCAAGAGTAAGAGGGCATGGAATTTACTGGAGAGTGATCCTAGGGCAGCTTGAAGGGGTGTGGGGGAGGTGAGACAGGGAAGGGAAAGGAGCCAGTAAAGGGGCATTAATGAGCAGGTTTCTGGGTGGGCAGCTGAGGCAAAATCCCACTGGCGACCCCCAGAGACAGAGCAGAACATACCTTGCAGTTTCCCCACCCAAGAGGGAAGGCTACTGAGAGGTTTATCCTCTGCTTCTCTCTCCTCCTTGGTGCAAGGCTGTCCCTGGAAGGGCTAACTCCCTGGACGTCTGGCCTTCTCCTTGCACAGGGTGAGGGGTTCAGGTGCCTTTAATGAGCTATTTCTTTGGAAATAATGGATGCTCAGGGAGTATGGATGTGTCACTGATGGCATCCACCATCTACACTCTACGATTGTCCTGTTGACAGTTAAAAGCTCTGGGAACCCTTGAAAACGAAGTAAATGGAGAGATCATTCGTAGGGATCTGAAGCCTCTCCTGGATTAAAAATGCCTCCGTCTCAAGGGAGGCCATGAATCTAACCCTGGCACGTTATTTTAGAACAGTTCTGTTTACCCAGCATTCCTAACTTTACAAAAGAGGTAGTTTCTCCAGGCTGATGCAACAATGGCCACCATCTTGAATTAGCTTTGGTTCCCTCTGCTGTCAAGGCTAACTGCTGTTTGTGAGACAAGTCGCTGCAAACCACAAGTAAATGAAGATGTTCTTAAATTTCCACAAGTCCTATCACCAGCTAATCCAGTGAGCATTACCAAGAGCTGGCCAGAAGCCAGGCACTGCGTCAGGAATGTGACTAGCTTCCCAGCTCTTGAGAATTTATAGAGCAAGATCTCATGTGGCCCTTTCCCCACTCCAACTGGGCAAGGGCTGGCATTAGTGCCATCCCATTTTCCAGAGGATTAAGTTAAGGCCTAGGGAGACGAAGTGACTTGCCCAGGGTTACACTGCTGCTAAGTTTCAGAGCCAGGACTTGAATCCAGGTCTTTTGCTCCCAGATTAATTCAATAAACTTGTACTGGAGGCCTACCAAATTCCAGGCATTTGTCCTACCAACTTTACAGCTTTGGAATCAGAAAGTGCAGGAGGACGGTTTATTGACTCCCCTTTTAGTCTTCTCTCCAAAGCTGCCTCCCATTTCCAACTCACTCGTGTTTTAGTTTTGCAAACACAGAGCCTCCTACAAAATGCTTCCTTTATGGTAGGTACAAGAGTCTGGAAGGCACCAGGAGCTCTGCACAAACAAGGAGCTGAAAGAGCATCTCGTGAGGTCTTCAGAGGAAGGGTGGGATGGGCCATCTTACAAGATCAGGTTAGTGGGCTTTGAGACAGCCTGAGTGTGAGTCTTGAAGCAGCCCCTGCAAAGAGAGGCCCCACTGCTGGGGCTGGCTGTCTGAGCCAAGCTCTGAAGTAAGCCCTGTTGTTCACTGTCCCCTCTAAATACAAGGCAGGAGTAAGGGAGAGAGAAGCAGACAGGGAGAGAGTCAGCGTGAAGGACACGGCAGAAAAAACATGGTGGTCCCATTTAGAAGCCTTTTTGAAAGGCCAGTGGAGATGTAAGACTGGGTAATCCGGGATAAGGGGCAGGCCCATCCTATGGGCAAATCCTGGAAAGTCCTAGAAAACATTGTGTGGACCAGCCCAGGGAAGCATGGGGCCAGAGACTAGAAGGAATGATCTCACCATGGGATGGGTCTGCCCCAGCCAAGTCACTTCCCCTGTCCGGGCCTCAGTTTCCCAGATGATAACCAGGCACCCTTCAGGTGGTCAGCCTGTTCAATAATGCAATGCCCCTCCATCCAGGCAGACAGTGCACCTCTGAGACCCTTTACATTTGGAAAATGAACTCTTGTGCTGACACGAACATGCCCCCAGCATTCTAGTGGCTCATTTCAGCCCCCAAATAACAGAATCCCTCTATCAACAGGATCTATGTTTTAAAAACATATAACAGGGGTGTTTGGGTGACTCAGTCGGTTGAGCATCTGACTTTGGCTCAGGTCATGGTCTCGTGGTTCATGAGCTCGAGCCCCACATCAGGCTTGCTGCTGTCAGCCTGTCAGCGCAGAGTCCACTTCGGATCCTCTGTCACCCTTCTCTCTGCCTCTCCCCTGCTTGTGTTCTCCCAAAAATAAGTAAATATTTTTAAAAAACCCATACAGAATGCAAACTGGTGCAGCTGCTCTGGAAAACAGTGTGGAGGTTCCTCGAAAAATTAAAAATAGATCTACCCTATGACCCAGCAATAGCACTGCTAGGAATTTACCCAAGGGATGCAGGAGTGCTGATGCATAGGGGCACTCGTACCCCAATGTTTATAGCAGTGCTTTCAACAATAGCCAAATTATGGAAAGAGCCTAAATGTCCATCAACTGATAAATGGATAAAGAAGATGTGGTTTATATATTCAACAGAATACTACTTGGCAATGAGAAAGAATGAAATCTGGCCATTTGCAGCAACGTGGATGGAACTGGGGGGTATTATGCTAAGTGAAATAAGTCAGTCAGAGAAGGACAGATATCATATGTTTTCACTCATATGTGGATCTTGAGAAACTTACCAGAAGACCATGGAGGAGGGGAAGGAGGAAAAGAATAGTTACAAACAGAGAGGGAGGCAAACCATAAGAGACTCTTAAATATAGAGAACAAACAGGGCTGTTGGGGGTGGGGGAGAGGGGAAAATGGGAGATGGGCATTGAGGAGGGCACTTGTTGGGATGAGCACTGGGTGTTGTATGGAAGCCAATTTGATAATAAATTATATGAGAAAAAACCTGTATAAACAGGAGTCTCTGCAGGCCCAGCTCTGATGTTCAATAAAAACTGGACACAGGGGCACCTGGGTGGCTCAGTCGGTTAAGCATCCAACTTTGGCTCAGGTCATGATCTCACAGTTTGTGGGTTCGAGCCCCACGTCGGGTTCTGTGCTGACAGCTCAGAGCCTGGAACCTCCTTCATATTTTGTGTCTCCCTCTCTCTCTGCCCCTCCTCTGCTCATGTTCTCTGTCTCTCAAAAATAAATAAAACATTAAACAAATTAAAAAAAAAAAAACTGGACACAAATGTGAAGGGAAAACAGGCAGAGGTGTGCATGTGAGCACAAGGAGGGGGAGCTGAGGTCCAGTCTCAGCTCTGCCACTAACTGGCTTGTGTCCCTGGGCAGAACAGCTCCCTCCCCTGAGCCTCAGTTTCCCATTTACACCATGAGGTAGTGGAGTGGGATCATCTCTAAGACCTTTCCCTGTCTGACATCCTACATATGGCTAAGTGTGGGGAAAAGCTATAAAGGGCAGGCAGATGGAAAGGCACCTGGGGGGGTTTCAACACACCAAGAAAATCTGGATTTGCCCCAGAAAAGTGTCATAATTTTTGACATAGTGCTAATCATAATTGCTACTACTTGCTGAGCAAGAAATACGTGCACGTATTTCTATGTGTTATCTCATTGAGTTCTTCCCATATTCCAAGAAGGTAAATAGGATTATATTCCTATTTTACAGATGAGAACTCCACACAGGTGAAGTCACTTGCCTGATGTGCTATATGGACTTGAGCTAAGGTGGGTCAGACCCACCTCTGAACTTCTGTTTGCTCCTCTGCTTTCCTTACAAATGCCTAAAACTAGTCACTGGGGTTGGTGCCTTATCCTAACATATGAAAAAAAAAAAAAGGCAATAAAATTGGCACGCACTTGTAGCTGTGATCAGCCAATCAATATTTTATAAAATATTCTCCCAGAATGATATAATTTGAGAACTGGAAATGTGACAAGAGAATTTAGTTACAATCACTCAAAAAAAGAAAAAAAAAGGAAGCATCTTTGCCAAGATGCTTACTTGGTTCAACCAATGAAGAAGCAAGACTAACAAATGGGAAAATAATTACATTTGCCGAAAATTACATCTTTTGTGCATGCCAGGGAGCTGACATGCGTTTCAATTACCTGCCATCAGAAGACGAATGGGTGAGTCTAGAAGATTGAATTACGGAGCCATAGTACCAAACACCTCTCCTCATTGATCTCAATCCGGTGGGATTTGTCTGAATGAACCTGAATAACTCGATTTCACTTTTTGCTTTCCCTTGGATGACTTTGGGATCTGACGCAGAAGGCACTGCTCTTGTTTCTGGATTTTCCAGAAACATCCAGATGCTAAAAAAAAACTGCGGTAAAGAACAGTGCATCTAGTGGTTTTGGCTAACAAACCTGCTGATGACTGACGGAGGTGTCTACCTGGAGGAAAGCCCAGTCCCACTCCCACAGATGCCCTGTACTCTCTGACAAGCCCCAACCCCTCTCGGGGCCTCCACTTCCACCTTACATGAGGAACGTGGTCTGGAAGGTTTCTGAACCCCTTCGAACACGGACAACAGAAAAATCCAAAAAATGACCTAGTTTCTTAAAAAAAATGACCTATAACAAGCACGTGGGGGATGATTATGGGTTAAAAGAGATATCAACCAGATGCAACGAGTGGACCTTGTGTGGATTCTCCCACACACTGTAAAGGCCTTTTGGAGAAAGTCAGAGAATCCACATAGACTAGAAGTGTCTAAGATTCAACTAAGAATCATTGTCAGGGGTGCCTGGGTGACTCAGTCGGTTAAGTGTCTGATTCTTGATTTCAGCTCAGGTCATGATCTCACGGTTAGTGAGATCAAGCCGAGTCTGGCTGACAGTGTGGAACCTGTTTGGGATTCTCTCTCTTCTCTCTCTGCTCCTCCCCCTGCTCCTGTGCTCCCTCTCTTTCTCTCTCAAAATGGATAAACTTAAAAAAAAACTTTGTTACATGTTTTAGGTGGGCTAATAGTATCGTGGTTATGTTCTGAAAGGTCCTTATCTACTGGGAATGCATACTGCAGTATTTATAGATTGAAATGAGATAATGTCTGGGAGCTGTTTTAAACATTACAGAAAAAAAAAAAGGGTGAGGTGGGTGAGTACAGATAAAGCAAGATTAGCAAAACGCAGATGATGGTTGAAGTCAGGTGATGGGTACACAGGGTTTATTATGCAATTCTCTCAAATTTAGGGTCTGTTTGAAAATTTCTATAATCAAAAAAACAATGCAAGCTTTCTCAGAATACTGGAGCGGGCTTGACCCCCACTCTCTATACTTTCACGAGCCTCTCAGAGTCATGTGGGAAGACTGAATAGCCTGAGAAGTCATGCAGTTGAGAAAAATATTCTAAATAAGTTGAAACTAATGTTTTCACAGAGAAGTGTTTTCTACTGACTCTACTCTCTCTTATCTGGAACATCATACTTTCATTTCTTTTGATGTATTTTATTGCAGAAACACAACATCCCCATATAAGAACTCATCAACTAGAAAGAATAAGCATCAAAAAGCCTACCTTGAAATTGAGTAAATTTAATGGTCCCCATCCTCTCCCCATTCCGGAACACAACTTGACCCTAAAAACAAAACAAACGAAAATAAAAGAGAAATGCCATATTAGCTCAGACACTATGGATCTCAGCTGAAATTCATAAATCGTACAATGTGACTATTAATATTGAAAAAAATAGGTTCCCGCTAGACTGCAGAGGCAAAATTAAACTAATTGTTTTAAAACCAGTTGTGACTTTATCTGGTTCATCTGAAGAGCACAAAATCAATAATGAAAACAACACACGTGAATTAAAGCTGAGATATGCATCATTGTTATTATCATGATTATCCATTAAACACCCATGTGTCCTGTTATCCTGGGACAAGGTCTTCCGGGGTGCTGGAAAGATGGAGGCGGAGATGAGGCCCTTGGAGCCTGGCCCCGACTCTGCGCCTGTGCCCTACCCATTAAGGCGACTCTGCTCAGACTGTTTGGCGTGAGGACCAGAAGGGGGCTGGAGGTTGGTTCGTATTTCTTATTAAGGATAGAGAATGTTTTTGTAAGTTCTTCCTGAGGGGTGACATCAGCCCCAATTATAAATGGGCTATGGGGCAGCACAAAATTAAGCTTCTTGAGCCAGTGAGACCTGCCTTGTGTCACAGGCAGCTGAGCATCCCTCATTAGGGACCCCGGGGGCTACACACAGCATCATCTGCTGTATTTGCCTTGCTGGCTGATACCGGGCTTCCATATGCTGGGCTAAATAAATCGGGGACATGAAGAGCGGGTGGGGTCTCCCCTTGGCCAAGACCCATGACCCATCAAAATTCAGTAACCGTGCAGGAAATCGACACATTCTATCAATGAATCTTTTTGACAAGCTTGAGTGGAAAGGGGGATGATCCTCATTTTACAGACCAAGAAACTGAGACCAAGAGAGGTTATGCACTCTATATTAGGTTCACTGTAAGTGAGGCTGCTGGGAGTCAGATCCGAGTTTGATTTTAATGCCCATGCCATTTCACTACAGCATGTTGCTCCTATTCCAGAAATAAATTCTTTCCTATCTTTCCATTAACATGCAATTAGAAAAAGAAATTGTTTGAAAAATTTTTTTAATGTGTATTTATTTTTGACAGAGAGAGAGAGAGAGAGAGAGAGAGACAGAGCATGAGTGGGGGAGGGGCAGAGAGAGAGTGAGACACAGAATCCAAAGCAGGCTCCAGGCTCCGAGCTGTCAGCATAGAGCCTGACGCAGGGCTCAAACTCACAGACCTCGACATCATGACCTGAGCCGAAGTTGGACGCTCAACCGACTGAGCCACCCAGGCACCCCAGAAAAAGAAATTGTTTTAAAGAGACACTGCTTTACTCTCACTATGCTCTTGCTTCATCAAGTAATAGCACAGACAATACTTTGGTTTCCACTCAATTCTCGGGAGAAAGCACCAAAAAGGATCTTCCTTTGGTGGAAACCCAAAGTCTGAGGCCCTGCGGCTTTTGCAACAAAGAGAATCACTCAACCTGTTCTCAGAACGAGAAACACCTTCTAAGGCCACTTTGACACCTTTTTGAAATCCTGTAGACAGCTGAAAGTAGTATCATTTTGAAACTAATGCCAACTGAATTCCATATTCAGGTGATGGCAAGTAATTCCCTGAAGTGTGAAAACATTTCAGCGTAAGGTGAGACAGGAGCTGTGATTTTATTTCTAGGGATGATTGAAAAGCACAGAACATCTTCTGAAAGGATCACTTTTATGCAAATAGACCACTTTGCACAGCTGGGAAAGATGCAGACATTGTGGACAAGAGGACATTTCGTGTTTTGATAAAGGTGGAGATCTAACTTATCCATCTCCTGCCAAGCTTTGAAGAACTCCAAACACTTGTAGGTATAAAATGTGGACATATTTTGCAGAATCTTTTTTAAAAAATTGTATTTAAATTCTAGTTAGTTAACATACAGTGCAATATTGGTTTCAGGAGTAGAATTCAGTGATTCATCACTTACATTCAACACTCAGTGCTCATCCCAACAAATGCCCTCCTTAATATCCATCCTCCATCTAGCCCATCCCCCACCCACCTCCCTCTATCAACCCGCTATCATTAAAAGTCTCTCATGATTTCTCTCTCTCTCTTTTTCTTTTTCCCCCCTTCCCATATATTCAACTGTTTTGTTTCTTAAATTTCGGGGCGCCTGGGTGGCTTAGTCGGTTGAGTGTCCAACTTCTGCTCAGATCATGATCTCACATTTTGTGAGTTTGAGCCTGCATCGGGCTCTCTGCTGTCAGCACAGAGCCCACTTCGAATCCTCTGTCTCCCTCTCTCTGCCCTTCTTCCATTCGTGTGCTTGCTCTCTCTCTCAAAAATAAATAAACATAGGGGTGACTAGGTGGCTCAGTTGGTTAAGTGTCTGACTTCGGCTCAGGTCATGCTCTCACAGCTCGTGGGTTCGAGCTCCACGTCAGGCTCTGTGCTGACAGCTCAGAGCCTGGAGCCTGCTTCAGATTCTGTGTCTCCTCTGACCCTCCCCTGCTGGCACTCTGTCTCTCTCTCTCTCAAAAATAAACAAATATTAAAAAAAATTTTAAAAATAAACATAAAAAATTATTTAAAAATCCACATATGAGGGAAACCATAATGGTATTTGTCTTTTTCTGACAAATACCATGTCATATACACATATACATTTGTATATATACATGTATGTATACATACATACATACATACATATATATCTTCTTTATTCCTTTATCAGTCAATGGACATTGGGCTCTCTCCATAGTTTGGCTATTGTTGATAATGCTGCTATAAACATCAGGGTGCTTGTACCATTCAAATCTGTATTTCTGTATCCTTTGGGTAAATACCTAGTAGTGCCATTGCTGGATTGTATGGTAGCTCTATTTTTAACTTTTTGAGGAACCTGCATACTGTTCTCCAGAGTGGCTGCACCAGTTTGCATTCCCACCACCAGTGCAGGAGGGTTCCCCTTTCTCCATTCTCGCCAACTTGTTTTTCTTGTGTTGCTAATTTCAGCCATTCTGACAGGTGTGAGGTGGTATCTCATCATGGTTTTGATTTGTATTTCCCTGATGATGAGTGATGTTGAGCATCTTTTCATGTGTCTGTTAGCCATCTGGCTGTCTCTTTGGAAAAGTGTCTATTCATGTCTTCTGCTCATTTCTTAATGGATTATTTGTTTTTTGGGTGTTGAGTTTGATAAGTTCTTTATAGATTTTGGATACTAACCCTTTATCAGCTATGTCATTTGCTAGTATCTTCTCCCATTCCATTGGTTGTTTTTTAGTTTTGTTGATTGTTTCCTTCGCTGTGCAGAAGTTTTTATCTTGATGAAGTCCCAATAGTTCATGTTCACTTTTGTTCTCTTTGTCTTCAGCCATGTGTCTAGTAAGAAGATGCTGTGGCCGAGATCAAAGAGGTTGCTGCCTGCTTTCTCCTCCAGGATTTTGATGGCTTCCTGTCTCACATTTAGGTCTTTCATCCATTTTGAATTTATTTTTGTGTATGGTGTAAGAAAGTGGTCCAGGTTCATTTTTCTGCATGTAGCCATTCAATTTTTCCAACACCATTTGTTGAAGAGACTGTCTTTTTTTCCATTGGATATTCTTTCTTGCTTTGTTGAAGACTAGTGGACCATATAGGAGTTGTGGGTCCATTTCTGGGTTTTCTATTCTGTTCCATTGATCCATGTGTCTGTTTTTGTGCCCGTACTATACTGTCTTGATGACTTACAGCTTTTAATATAGCTGCAGAATCTCTATTAGTTAAATGAAAAAGTATATACTGAAATGGTCTTCGAAACTTGGACAGAATGACACTCGATTGGAGTATGAGGTAGGGATGAGAACCTCCCTTTACTTTGTAAACAAAACTAATTACTCCATCTTTGAAGTAAGAGCTGTCACATTTTAGTTTTTTTCACAACAACTATTTTTACTAACAGTAGCTCCTCCTTCTGTCTCAGGTAATGCAATGGAAGGAGGCCAGTGTCCAAGTATCACAAACCTGGACAGTGCCCCCTCGGGCAAATTCCTGAGCATGGAGCTATGGACCTAGCACAGCTCCTGACCTACAGCAGGTGCTCAGTAAATGGCAGTAGTAATTCTTATTGAAAGATGTTTAATAGCAGAGAGCTTTAATAAAAAAGATTTAAAGTACCAGGAAGCTTTCCAACCCATAGGCAAGGATTTTCCATAGCATATGATTCCATCTGTCAAAGGGATAAACTGTTGGATCTGGGTCCAAGGTGTCCTCACCTCTCAGAAACATCAGCCCCCAAGTGACTGAGTTCTCCAACCACATGAGCCAATGGGTGGTGTAGAACACACAGATACATAACGGGCTATTTAGAGGGTCTGTGCAGAGAAGAAGCCAGGAAGCTCCATGAAGCCCCCTTCTGAGGAAGATGTGCCATCTGATTCTTTCCTGAAGGAGTTACCATGGCACATGTTGGGTCTGACCACTAAAGCCAGTTGTGTTACCCTGCCCATGGCTGACGGGGGCGGGGGGCACTATCCCAGCCAAGTCAATGTCAATAAGACACAAGGACACATGGACACAAGGAAGCCCACATACCAATCAGGTGATTTTCACGAAATTCTGCCCAATAGGTGTCTTTCCGCAAAAGTTTGCCTATTCTGGGCCAGGTTCTTAGCTTCTAGGTGCTGATTCCTATCCTTGGAGAGATTTATATTTGATTAGGAGAGACAAATAAAACAAGTTTGCCACTAAATGAACAAGATGACTTTAGTTAGTAAAGAGCGCCATGAAGAAAATAAGAGGGAGTGGCTGGGCGAGGGCAGAGGTCTATTGCACAGTCAGGAAAGACCTCACTGAAGAGCTTCTAGAAGAGTTGAAGGCTGCAAGACAAGAGGGAGATGCTCCAGGGGAAGGGCAGAATCAGGGCGGGAACAGAAAGGGCCAGGGTGGGGGAGCACAGCGACGGAGCGGGTAGGTAGGCAGGGCCAGGTCACATCCGACCTGGAGGCCATGGAAGGCTCTGGAGGGGATTTTAAGCACAGGGAAGAGCCCCGGGTGTGGGGAGGCTGAGCAAAGCTGTACTGTGATCTGATGTAAGGGTTGAGCAGATCGATCTGGCAGCTGGATAGAGAATGGATGGTAGTATGGAAACAAGGACACAGAGAAACTTGGGCTCTGGCAGCCGGTCATCGCGGTGTGTGGTGACAGTGGCTCAGGCTAGCATGAGGACCCGATTCTCTCTCTTGCCAGCTCAGAGTGCACCACCAGGGTGGCTGGACACTGTGGCCTGAACACTAGTGGACTCCCACCTGCCTTCTGTCCGGGTCGACACTGTGGAGTACTGTCCTAGTGCCCCCTTGGGAAGAAGGCACTCATTTCCCCAGCTGTCAGGCATCTTGGCTGCTGCTGAGTTGCCCAGCACCCCAATGGAGCTGTGCCAATGGCAGTCATGCCCCCTCCCTGGGGGGCAGCCGACATCCAATGGTCAATGTGAAGGGACACAGTTCTACCCCCTTCATCAATTCTGGGCAACTGTGAAGGAGCATGGGATCCAGAAGCCCCCATGGGATGGCTGAGGTCATGGTTACAGCTGATCAATTTCAACTTGTCCCTTTGCCCAATCCTGCTTCACTTCCTCCCTCCCAGGTTTGGTTCCTGATCAACTTCCTGTATGCAGATCTTTGTCTCAGAATCTGTTTCCTGGGCAACCCGACCTAAGACACCTGCCACCAAAGGTCATGGGGACTATGTCTTTCTTGCATCCTGAAGGAGCCTGCATGAGAAGACGGTGGGAACAGAGGCGATGGGTTCTGAGTAAAGCCCTTGCTTCAGCCTCACTGTGGCCTGGCATTTCAGCCAGGAGGCTGGGCTGGCTTTGCCTTTCTTAAAGCCCAGCTTGAGCAGGGATTTGTCTTGCTCTTCTCCCCACACACATATTCTTTATGTCTATATAAACGCCGTGACTCTCTTTAAGCTTTCGTCGTGTGTGATCCCAAGGCTATAACTGAGGATCATCACGTGCGCTTGAGACCAGTTCCTGTGACGTGCTGCATTCCAAAGCAACGGAATTGGGTAGCTCTGGCTGGCATGGTGGCCGAGTTCTGTCTGGTGGCTCACAGTCTATATCCTCCTCTGTGCTGCAGGGACCCAAAGTCCGAAACCACATTCCCCACCATCTCCTGCCAGCTGGTTTCCATTTAGGTTCTGCTAATGAGAGGCATTCACGAGAGATTAGAAAGTATGCATAAGGGAAAAGCTATATTTTTCCTGCTTTGGCTGTAGCAGCAGGAGTTCTGAGTGACTGCAGGTGTCTGTGGACCCCAGCATCCCTGAACTGGCGGCGGGGGGCAGGGGGGCTCTGAGCTGACTGCTCAGTGGCCAGTGGTGGGGTCCCCACAGTAGCAGAAACAGCAGCAGCAAGAGCCTCAGAGGCCAGTGTCCTTGGGTCCCCATTATTTTATTTGCATTCCTAATCTGCTCTGGGGTCATTCTTAAAACTCCTCAGAAGTTAGAATCCATTATCAATCAGCATGCAGTCTAGAAAATAGAAATCACTTTGTGCATTTCAGAGGCAGTGCTAATACCATATCCCTTCTGTTCCTGCAGCCCAAGGGGCTTAGTAGTTTCTGTAAATACTTATCTCCAGGGACAGCACCTTCCTGTTTTGCTCCTCCATCCTTTTCAACAAAGTTGTAACCGGTTCCCTGTATTAAATCTCCCTCTGAAATGCCTGAAGTGGTTTCTGTTTTCTTGACGGCATGCTGATTGATAATGGAGTCTAACTTCTGAGGAGTTCATAAAGAATGACCACAGAGCAGATTTGGAATGCAAATAAAATAATGGAAGTAAAGCCACCAAGTGGATCATTTACAAGGATTTTTTTTTTTCTTCCTGAAAGAGATGTTGCTAATGTCAAAGAAAACAGTCTGTTTCATAAAAGTCGATCCAAACAAACAGTTCAGGTTGAATCAGGAGCAATAAAGCTGCATTTCTTTGTTGGAGAAATCTTCAGAATGCACAGGATAACACATGGAAAAAACTTCCCTTTCAGCATTCACCAGACAAGAGCCAACACTGCCCCCAGTGTGACCCCGAAGAGTCACTGAGTGTTTCTGAGCATCAATTCTCCTGTTTGAAAAATAGGAAGTGCGATACCTACTCGTCAGGATTGTTTGTGAGAATTAAGGAAGGTATTTATGAAAAAGGCATAACACAGGGCTGCTGCACATAAAGGGTAACTCATAATTCTTCCAGGGAATTGGAGTTAGCAGAATTTCACCTGGTGTCAGTTCAGAACCCCCAGGAAAATCAGTGGTGAATGAAATGTACACTAAGGATTCCAGTAGCCAGCAGGATTTGGCAGCTTCGTCTTAGAAAAATTGTTTCCATTGTTCACCTTTAATGTGTCACTACTAAGTGAGGGAGATTTACTCCAGGAGCGCCTGGGTGGCTCAGTTGGTTGAGCCTAACTCTTGAGTCTGGGCTCAGGTCATGATGCAAGGGTCATGGGATCGAGCCCTGCGTCCAGCTCCACACTGAGTACTTGAGATTCTCTCTCTCTCTCTCTCTCTCTCTCTCTCCCTCTGCCCCTCTCCCCCAATTGCATTCTCGCTTGCTCTCTTCTGCCAAAAAAAAAAAAAATTTTTTTTTGTTCCAACAGCAGTTTATGAATTGTATGGGTCAAGTCCTACATTGGAACTCTTTTTACTTTCTTTCTTTCTTTCTTTCTTTCTTTCTTTCTTTCTTTCTTTTCTTTCTTTCTTTCTTCTTTTCTTTCTTTTTGGTTGCTTTCAATTTCACAGCAGGGGCTAGGGATGCCCAGCCCCAGACATGATCTGATGTCGGGCTGGAGCTGGAGGCTGGACAGAATGAAGACTTGCTCATCTCAGCCTAACCCCCTGGAGCCCTGGGCTCACTAAGGGGCATAGTTTCTGCAGGTCATGTGCATTTAGGGAAGAATTTCCATCTTTAATATGACCCTAACTACACTCTTGTCCCTGGCAGTTGATTGGTCTCTGGGAGGTGTGAATAAGCATGCTCATCTGACTGCTTCATTTGTGCTTTGAGGGAACAAGATGTGCCCTGACGTGTCACACAGGCAGCAGAATCTCTAAGGAGTTGGAAACCGAAGGGGGACAGGAGATCCTGGTCAGCGCACTGCTGTCTGCGTAGATGATCCAAGCCCACCTTGGACTGTTCTGCTGCCAGCCCTCCAACCAGGACAACGCTGGTTTCAAATGAACCATGAGGACTTGGAGAAAATACTGGGGCTTGAATGCTGGTCAGATTTTCCATCAAGGGTAGAGGTGCTGGGGCACCGGGGTGGCTCAGTTAAGCGTCTGACTTCGGCTCAGGTCATGATCTCTCAGTTTGTGGATTCGAGTCCCGTGTCAGACTCTGTGCTGACAGCTCAGAGCCTGGAGCCTGCTTCGGATTCTGTGTCTGTCTCTCTCTTCCCCTCCTCCACTTACACTCTGTCTGTCTGTCTCTCTCTCAAAAATAAATAAACATTAAAACAATTTTTAAAAAGGCATAGAGTTGCTTGAAGAAGGTGCCTTCTGTTTTCCAAAGGACAGCCGATTAAAAGAGAAATATCAAACAATTGTGCATGTCTACCCACGTGCTCTACAAAGGTGAAAAATACTTTTTTTCTGCCTGTGCCTTAGACTAATACAAGTCATATTTTGCATTCTATTTGAACTACTTTTCTTACATGAAAATGCTTTTTATAAGTCCAAGCCTGGAGAAAAGTTTGATGAATCTATTGAGTTTTGGCAGTGGATGTGCAGGGAATTAAGAGGAGGGGCAGGATGGGAGGTGTGGCCTGTCCCACAGCCACCCTTCTGAGGGACTGTGATCTGATGGTCCAAAGGGTTCCAATGGTGATCAGTCACAAAGCTAGCGAGCCTAAGGCAGGGCTGGGCGCAGGGGAGAGGAGAGAGATGAAGAGAAGATGGTTGGGTGGATGGGCCAAGAAAAGCAGGACCAAATCCTTTCCTTCCAGTTACAATGCAAGAGTCAGGCTTGTTTAGAATAGCAAAATATCAGAAATGAACAGAATGCCCACATAACAGAACAAGCACCAAGTAAACTGTGATGGACACGTTACGAGATATTATGATAACATGCATTCAATCAACTACCACCTAACACCTGTTGGGCACGTGCTAGACAGGCACCCGAGGAAGGGTGAGCAATGTCAACACCGTTCTAGATCGCGTGGATTTTGTAGTGTGGTGGGAAATGTAGACATTGAACAGTGAATGCCCTGATAAATATGTATTCACAAACTACACTAAGTGAGATGAAGGAAAAGAACAGGGTGCTATGAGAGAGAACTACAGCAAGAACCTAACTTAGACTGAGGGTCAAGGAGGGCTTTTCTGGAGAGGCAGCATTTGTGCCAAGATCTGAAGGAGTTAGCTAAGAGTGAGGGAGAGAGGGTCCTGGGAAGAGGGATTGCAAGTGCGAAGTTCCCAAGGAAGGAGACAGGATGAGAAACAAGAGTTGCTGAAGATCCCGGTGGAGCCGAAAGAGGCACCTGAGGAGGAGATGAGCAGGGAATGTGATTGGCAAGGCAGAGAGGTGCAAGGTCATGTGGAACCTTACAGGCTGTATCAGGGATGCTGAGCTCAATTCTGAATGCCAGGGGCGCCGATCTGAATTACACACACTTGAGCATTCTGTTACAGACGTTGCAAAAAAGTTATTTGCAAAGTGGAAAAAGTGATTTGTGATTGTGCCAGACAATGGCCAGTTGTTCACCAAATCCATTTCCTTTTCCTCTTGGGCACATGGTTAAATTGCACTTTCTAACCCCCTTTATAGTTAGGTGTGTGACCATGTGATAGTTCCAGCCAAGGGGATGTGGGTAGAAGTGGCATACGGTGTGCCAGATTTGGCTCGTAAAAACCTCCCATAATGTCCTTCATGCTCCTTCACTGTCCCCATCTGCCAACTGGATTCACTGAAAAGTGAACTCTGAGGCCTAAGGAATGGAGGGGACCCGAGATGGAAGAGCCTGGGTTCATGAATCGTCATATAGAAAGGCTTTTCACCAACCAGAAACATCCATTTTGGACTTTGCATATTAGAGAAATCAATTTTTACTGTGTCAATACACTAAGATTCTGAGATATCTTTGTTATAGCAGCTGGTGTTATTTATCCTAACTAATAACACAGTGTGAGTAAAAAAAGGGTAAAAATCATATTTATAGCATACTCACAACTATGTAAAAATCACTCCTACCAAATAAAAATGTTAAACGCTCATTGGTTTTAGGTTGTGTGATTATGGCTTTTTCTTCCTTTTACGTTTCAATATTTTCCACTATCCTATGATGCGTATGTATTATTCTCATAACAGGAAAACTTTACTGAAAAGTTTTTTTGAAAAGATGTTATAAGAAGGCACATTTTTTTTTTTGCAGGCAAAAATAGCAACATCATCACCAACAAAATAATACTCCCTCTTGGAATAGATTAATTTTTACTGACAGCTTTGAGTTTTTGTGAATAAGAGCCAGAGATCTATGCAAGCATAGCACATTTCCCCCTCAACTTGGAATAATGGAAAGAGCAACCAACAAGGGGTCTGAAGACACAGAAGCAGGCTGTGCTCTGCCATTTTCTAGGAAATGTACCTGGGACAAGTCCTTTCTCAGCTCTGTTCTCAGGTTTCCCTCTGCAGAACACGCAGAGATAACATTCTTTAAGTTATTTTTAGCTCCACTGAAATATTTGTGTATAATATCTGAGTTTTTTTTTTTTCTGGGGTTATTCCTCATTAATCAATTCTCAACAACAACCCAGTCGGATGCACTGTGTGTTATTATTATCTCTATTTTACAGATGAGGAAATGGAGGTGCTGAGAGGGTAAGAAATCTGCCTGGGGTCACGCGACTTGTAGGCAGGACTGGGATTCACTCTAGATTGGTCTGACTTTAAGCTTATGCTTCTAACTACATTCTACCCTGCCCCCTTGTGCAAGAACTGGTCACTGATTTGAAAATGAGCTCTTTGCAAGGGATCAGAGTGAGTCCCAAGCAGCCTTGGTTGAGGGGAGGGAGCAGGGGTAGCGTAGGTGGTAGGTAGGGGGAAGGAAGATAGCTAGTCAGAGATGTGTTGATAAATGTTTAACAATGGGCTTTTGGGGGGAGGGTCCTGGTTTGTAGTGTTTGGGAATTTCTATGGTGTAAATACTCCCACCAAGGCAGATTTCCAGCTCTCAACCATTTAACAACTGGTCCATCAATTCTTGATAATTTAACAAATGGCTCTTGGCTCTCTTGGGAGACTGTAGGATCCGGCTCCAGCCCATTGGTGGCCAGGCCAGTCCTCTCAGGCTTCCACAGTAAAAATGTGAGGAGGAATGCAAAATGCTTAGGTTTTTGTTTTTGTTTTTTAAGTTTATTAATTTTGGGAGAGAGAGAGAGAGAGAGAGAGAGAGAGAGAGAGAGCGCGCGCATGAGCAAGGGGAGGGGTAGAGAGGGAGAGAGAATCCCAAGCAGCTTCCACACTGTTAGCACAGAGCCCAACACAGGGCTCAATCTCCCGAACCACGAGATCATGACCTGAGTCGAAACCAAGTGTCAGACACTTAACTGACAGAGCCACCCAGGCGCCCCCCAAATGCTTAGTCTTTACCTGCACAAGGGGTGGGTGAGAATCTGTTCTCAGAAATGGGGCAGGGGGCTTCAGAACAGAGCAGGAAGAGCTGGAGAGAAGGGACCTGTACTGCTTATCTGTCGTTTCAGCTCCCACACTGCGCAGCTCCGCTCAGCTCTGGACAGAGAGAGATGAGCAGCCCAAGCAGAGGTTGGGAGATCCAACCTATCACAGGTTGGGAGATCCAGATACCCCTGCAATCTGTTGGGTTGGGGGTCTGTGTTCCCTGGGCCGAATGACATTTGCTGAGACTGTTTCTGAACAATTAAGCCAGAAGGGGCTCTGGGCTCAGAGGGGGAGGTTCAGGGTTCTAGTTCTAGGGTTGTCACCAGCCGCTGCTTGCCCATAATTATGCTCCCTCCTCTCAGCCTCAGTTTCGTCACAGAAAATGAGGGAGGAGTTGCTATATGTTGTATCTGTTGAGAGCTTACTCTGGGACAGGGCATGCTTATGCTAGACCCTGGGGAAATGCAATGATTAAGCCACAAAGTCCTAGTCTTCTAGAAGCTCCCAGTCTAATGAAGGTGACAGGCAAAAAAGAGAGAGAGAGAGATACTTACAAGGCAGGAGAGGGTGGGTACAGAGGTATGAGCACAAAAGGAAGGGCACTCTCTCAAGGAAGGGCATGGAGGGGACAGAAAAGGATGAGTGTGAGTTAGCTGGGCAAAGAGGATGAGAGAGGAATGTTCTAGGCAGAGGGAAAAGCATATGCCGAGGCCTGGAAGCAAGAGAGAGCTTGGCTCTATGAAGGACCAGAAGGAAGGGCAAGGTGGCTGGCGGGTAGTATGCAAGGGGCAGGGAGGTTGGTGGAGGCAAGGATGGCAAGAGCCCACATCAGGCAGGGCTTTGGACCTCATGTTGCAAATGGGGGCCACAGAAAGGTTATTATAAACCAGGAAGTAACAAGTCCAACACCCTCTTTAACAAGAAGGAAATCCTCTGATTTGTGACCACATGGATGGACCTGGAGGATATCATGCTAAATGAAATAAGCAAGATCCAGAAACACAAATACTGCCTCGTATCACTTCTGTGTAGAATCTACAATAGTCAAACTTACAGAAACAGAGAGTAGAATGGTGATTGCAAGGGGCTGGAAGGAAGGAGAAATGGGGAGATGTTGGTCGAAGAGTACAAACTTTCAGTTATGCACAATGAGTAAGTTCTGGGGATCTAATGCACAACATGGTGACTGCACATAACAATATCGTATTGTATATTTGAAAAATGCTAAGCGGGTAGATCTTACGTGTTCTTGTTGCAAGAAAGGGAGGCAAGGAGGGAGGGAGGGAGGGAGGGAGGAAGGGAGGAAGGGAGGAAGGGAGGAAGGAAGGAAGGAAGGAAGGAAGGAAGGAAGGAAGGAAGGAAAGAGAAAGAAAGAAAGAAAGAAAGAAAGAAAGAAAGAAAGAAAGAAAGAAAGAAAAAGAAAAGAAAAGAAAAAAAGAAAAGAAAAAGAAAAGAGCAAGGTGATGGGTATGTTAATTAGCTTGATTGTTGTGATCACTTGGCAATGTATTTGTATATCAAATCATCAAGGAGTAGTCCTCAAGTATATAAAAATCCTATTTATCAATTATGGCTCAATAAAGCTGGAGGAAAAAAAGCTACTTTGGTGTTGTGTGGAAAATGGACGGGCATGAGGTAGGGGACTGGATGCAAGGAAGCCTGTCGGAAGCTGTGTGAAATCCAGGTGAGAGATGAGGGTGACAGAGCTGTAGAAGAGTCCATAATTCAAAAGATGGGAAGGAGGTGGAATCCACAGGGCTTAGAGATGCCGCATTTGAGGGCTGGGGAAGGCAACGTGAAGAATGGCTTTCTGGTTTGGCAGACAGATGGTGGTGCACTCCTTCCTTACCTGCACAGTTGGCAGAAGGGAGCTGCCCCAGCCAGTGAGTGGGGTCTTTGCCCAGCTTCCGGGATGGCTAGCTGAGCCCTGTAGCTCTAAAGTCACACACCATGAGACCCTCCTCCAGGCTTTTTGCCCCCAGCCCCAACCTCTCTTCTTTCCTGGTCATTTGCAGATGCAAGCATCCCCATGATTAGAAATACTTAATTTTGCTTTACTGTATCTTCTATTTTTGTTAAATAGATTAGTCTCCACCAGGAAAACCAAACTGCTGACCAGCCGACCTGAAAGTCTGAGACATGCAATTTGCAATCTGTCAGAATCTTCACTTTCGGCCAGGGTGGGCTGCAGACTGGCCTAGAGGGGGTAGGGCAGGGCTCAGACAAGGCAGCTGGTGCAGCAGTGGTCCAGATGCAAGGGCAGCGGGCTCGAGCTGCAGGGTGGCCGGGCAGAGCGAGGAGTGCGCTGCAGAGTAAGGTTACGGGAAAAATGGGCAGGACTGTGGAGCTCATGGACAGGTAACTCAAAAAGGGCACTCTGCTGGGAGGCGGCCGCCTGGGTTCTATCCCCTAATTACTTCGGTCTCCTAGTCTCCTAGGAGTAGTTTCCTAGTGTGTAAGGAGATAAAGTTCATATTATCTGAAAGCTGGGCCCAGAATTCCTCCTAGGAGGAAATGATCTTGGTTAGGAAGGAACCTTGATTAGCCTCCTGGGTAGAAAGGAAAAATGTCAGCGAGGGGAACAGAAGGAGCTATTTTCTCGGCAGAGAAGGAGGCCCAAGAGGGGTGGGAGGCCCGGAGAGACCACCACGAAGGAAATGGCCCCTAAGACGGGGAGGGTGGCGAGCAGGAACAAGGTCAGGAGTAAGTAAGGTCCAACTCAAAGTCATTCAAATTATATTCTCTGGTACAAACCCTCTCTGCTTGATCCCCAAACCTTCACTGGAACCCCTCACAAGTCCTTGTAAAGGGGATGGCTTTCAGGTCCGTTTGTTCTTGTTTTGTGTGGCTGTCATAACGGAGGAGGGGTCTGAATTTCCTGCATGGGTCAATGGGGCCCAGAGCTGAGGAAAACCTCAGGGATCATGGGCTGGTCCAAATCCTGAATGAATTCAGCACAAGCAGAACCATGAGAGCACAAGCCTGCAGGAATGTGAAGAAATCCTGAGGTTGGTCATCCCTGAACTGAGAGATGGAGCTTCCTGAGAACCTTTCCAAGATCCCAGTGGCTGACATCAGGTTACACACAGAGGCTGGAGTTGGGCAGGAGGCTCTCCAAGTCTTGAATGTGTCTTGGTTTCTCCATCTGTGCAACAGTCTGTGTGTGTTTGCATTGCCAATGCATATGTGCATGCGTGTACACACGTGAGGGCGTATGTATGTGGCAGTCTCCTAGGCTCCTCCCAGCCCTGGTGGCCCTCAGCTCAGTCCCGATGAGTCACCAGTCCCACCTCCCACCTTGGAAAGAGCGGGCTGGGCTGGCAGGAAGGCGCCTGATTGAGAACCCATTCTCCCTCTTGGCTCAGCTCCCCCATTAGAAACCCAGATGGCTCCATATGGGGTTTGGGGACTATTCACTTGGCTTCATGGGCTAAGCCTAAAAATCCTCCATCATTTAAAAAAGTCTTCCACCAATTCTCCTGGGAAGGAAAGAGGAGTCAGCAGGGGCAAAACCAGAAAGGGAGGGAAGGGCAGCTGTTGGTGGCCCCACCTACTGAGGTGGACTCAGGCTTAGGGGGGTCAGGAAGCTTCTTCTAGCAGCAGAAACAGAATGATGGCTGTGGAATGCCAGGCGTGGATGAGGTGGGTGTCTGAAGCTGTTTTCAGAGCTGGAGTGGGGCCAGCTGAAGCTCCGAAAGATAAATGGAGGAATGTTTTTGCTTAAGATGTGTTCTCTCTTCCCTTCCACTTCTGGCCTGGGCTTGAGGGGCTCTTCTAAGACCCCTGTTCAACTTATGGGTCCAGCTGGTGAATTTGAGACATAATTCCTTATTATCAAGAGGATTTGCACCTGGTTTATAGCTGTCGAACATTTTGTAGTGGACATTTTTCTTGATCACCAACTGATCCCCATTTGAATGATAATAGTACCCTGATTTCAATTTAGAGATGACGTTTTCAGGGGCTGTGATAGCCACACTCTAAGATGGCTCCAATGATTCTCCCCTACTGGTATTCACACCCTGTACAGTCTCCTCCCACATTGAACAGGGCTGGTCTGTGTAACCAGTAGGATATTACAGAAATGGCAGAGTGTGGTTTCAAAACTAGATCATATAAAGACACTGCAGCCTTAGCCTTGCTTTCTCTTGGATTACTCATGCTGGTGGAAGCTGGCCACCATGTGATGAGGACACCCAAGCAGCCATATGGAGAGGTCCATGTGGTGAGGAACTAAGTCCACCAATAGCCACCATTAGTAAGCCAGCCATGGCAGGGAGCTATCTTGGAAGCAAATCTCCACCCTCAGGAAGCCTGAAGATGACTTTAGTCCCATCTTGCCTGCAATTACATATATTAAAGACCCCAAGCCAGAACCTTCCAGCTAAATCACTCCTGAATTCCTGACCCACAGACACTATGTGAGATAATAAATCTTTATTGTTGCTTTAAGTTACTATGCTTTGGGATAATTTGTTATGAAGCAATAGATAACAAATACAGGGTCACAGGAAGTAAGAGAATTCACCCTGGATGGTTCCAAGGAAGATACTTTATTAAGGACTACTATAGAGTGAGGGAACAGATTAAGGGAACAGACACAAGACAGCATTGTGCCCATAGACTAACAATGGCAGGAGCTGTTATATGTCTTGGAACAGAGGAGCAAGGGAAGAAATAGTGTCCTCAGAACTTCACAAGAGTGGGAGGCAGAGAAGCCATAGCCTTGGAAGGAGGGCACAGCTATTTCAAGAGATACGAAAGCAAGGCTGGGGGCTGCCCCCTGACCTCTCTCTCTCCTCGGTGGCTTTCAATCTCCTGTCTGCACTCGCCACTGGCTAAATCCAGCCAGAAACCCCGAGGACAAGGGATCCCGGGTAACGCCGACCATGGCAACAGCTTCCCAGGGCACAGAGAAGGGCAGAGAATGGATCTGTTGGAGGAGAGACAGAGAAGAGACAAAAGCCACCCAGAGATCCACCTGGCCCCACTCTGACTTGTTGAAGTTTCATGAAACTTAACTCTATGCAGGGCTGAATCACATGACTTAGACTAAGCCAATCAGTGCAGCCTTCTAGTTACAGTGATTGGTTCAGGTATGGGCGCATGACCCAAGTCAGCCAATCAACACACAGAGGACTCACTTCCAGGGATTTTGTTGGCATTACTGGGGAAACAGGTTCCCTGTCTTGCTGGACTTGGTGCTGTGATGTGGGATTCAGAAGCAACTGTGTGTGCAGAGTCTGAGAATGGCACTGGCAGAGGAGAAAGCAGCCCCAGAGAGGAGAGATGGAGAAGCCTCATCCTGGACTTCATTGGTATCTTTGGGGAGGGACGGTTTTCTATTACTTGTTCCAGAAGAGTCCTGAGTGACACATTCTCATCCACAGCCTTGATGATCCTCATGGCATCTCTCTGGGGTAGGCTTGGCAGAGCTCATTAGTCCCATTTTGCACATGAAGAAAATGAGGTTCCGTTCTCTTTATCACTTGGCAGCCAGTTCACTTAAATTCATCATTAAGTTCACTATACCAGCCTAGGTTTTTGGAATATATTTCGCCCTCACATTGTATGATTTAAAATTTTTGACTTCTGTTTCAATGGCCTTGCTGTGTATATGCCTGTAATCAAAAGGTGCCTCAAACTCTCTTTAGAAGTAGGTGGCACTCAATTATTAATTTTAATCAAACAAGCAAACAGGTGATGGTGGTCAGGAAGATTTTCCAAGGTCACACATCTTTGAGGGGCTGGATCTGAGACTGGAAGGCGGGACTGAAGCAGGTCCCCAGGCCCTTTATTGTCCCCAATGGGAAATGTCCTTCTTTCAGTACTTCCTTTGTTTGCGTACTCTCCTCTTCTTCCTGCTTCTGCGTTGAACCCATACTCTGGGGAGTACAGTGTGAGGGCTGGTAGTGGGCAGGTGAGCGCTCAAGGCTACCTTGCAAGGGATAGGCCAATGGCTCCATGGTGCCCAGGGAGTCTGGAACAAAGCAGGGGCACTTTTCCCTCTGGTAGGGGAGGCAAGAAAGAAAACATCTTCTCCTGACTGCTCAGTTAGCCAAGAGCTTCCTAGGACCCATAAAATATGGCCTCTGATTTCTCTGATGGTGTCTGTGCTTCTCCCCTCACTGACACCATTCCAGCTACAGTGGCCTCCCTGCATTTCCCACACACTCCAGCTTCTTTGCCTGCTTGATAATTTTTTTATTAGACATCAGACCCCTCGTTGGGTGCTAGATATTTTTAAAATTCCTTTAAATGTTCTAAAGCTTTGTCTGGGACATCATTAAGTTACTTGAAATGAGCTTGACCTTTCTGAGGCTTGCTTCTGAGCTTTGTCAGCTGGGACCAGAGCCACCGTTAGTCTAGGGTTGATTTTACCCCAACTGCTGAGACAGTAACCTTCTGAGGATCTCCCCGTGCGCTATGAAGGTTTCCCACCCTGGCTGGGGTGAACATGGATGGTTCCTGGCCCTGCATGAGCTCCGAGGATCCTTCTGCCTGTTCCTTTCTGCTCGTGCTTTCTCTAGTCTCAGGCGGTTCCCTCACTACATCAGCAGGTGCTGACAGTCCACAGCTGAAGACTTGAAGCAGCCCCTTGAAGCTCTGCTGCCCTCCCCTCTCATGTGGCTCTCTCCCTTCCGCTACTCTGCCTGCAAATTCTAGCCTCCTTGGTTTCTCTTAATTCAAATTTTCAACTCTGTCTCCATTCACATTGTCAACCTGGTGGACTGCGGGGCTCTGTGTGGGCCGTCCTTCCTGTGCTGCCGTCTGCAAACCCTCCAGGCAGTAAGCTGGGCAATCCGAAGGCTCACATCCTCTGTGTCCCTTCTCTCAGGAGTCACTCTCCTCTGCTGTCTGTAATCCAGTGTCAGAAAACTGTTGTCACACATGATTTCACTGGTTTGTTAGCTGCTTAAGGCAAGAGGGTAAATCCAGTTCCTGTTACTCCTCCGTCTTGGCTGGAAGCTCCCCCTACCCCAGTGCTCTAGACATTGTCAACCTAGACTTTCACCCTGGTGGTCCACCTGTCTGGATCACTTTTACCCCAGACATGGCATGGCTCACTCTTGTACCTCCTTCAAGTCTTTTCTCACACACTACCTTCCCAGTGAGGCCTCCTCTGGCCATCCTGTTTAAAACTTCCTGGGGAGCCCGGGTGGCCCAGTCAGTTCAGCGTCCAATTATTGGTTTTGGCTCAGGTCATGATCTCACAGTTTGTGAGTTCAAGTCCCTCACCGGGCTCTGTGCTAACAGTGCGGAGCCTGCTTGGGATCATTTCTCTCCCTCTCTCTCTCTGCCCTTCACCCACTTGCGCTGCCTCTCTCTCTCTCAAAATAAATAAATAAACTTAAAAAAAAAAGCACATTTAAACTTCTCCTTGCTCCCCCTCCATTGGTGCCATTTCTAATTCTCCTTCCCTTCCTGCATATTTCTTTCTTCTTCCTTCTTAAATAGCAACTGCTGCCTTCTAACATACTATATAATTTACTTATTCAATATGTCGATCATTGACTCTCTCCTTGTACTAGGTTATAAATTCTTTGAAGGAAGGGCTTTCTGTTTGTTTGATTCACTGCTGTGTTCCTGGATTCCAATACAGTGCTTGGCCCATAATAAGTTCTCAAAAATTAGTAGTTAAGTGGATAAAAGGTTGAGATGATAGAAAGCCCACTCCTGCCAAAAGTGCAGCTATGAAGGTTGAGAATCCGATGTGTGTGTGGAAGACTAGCTAATATCCCTTCTGTATGAAGAGCAGCAGGAGGAGAAATACCTGGAAACACAGGTTATGGCTGGAGGTAAAGCTCCTAAAATGCCAGGCTCTATCCTATAGGCAGTGCGGAGCCATGGAAAGTTTTTAATGAGGAATAACACGGTCAACAATTATTTAGGAAGAATAATCTGGTAGGTGTAAAAAGTGAGAGCCAGAATAAATGAGAAGCAGAGGAGAGAGAGAAGAGAGGTGGTAGTTGGGAGTTCACAGAGTCGGCAGAGCTCAGCAGGTGGAGGGAAGAGTCGAAATGATACCTGTATAGATTTTTCTGTAGAAACATGCGGGTGTGAGAGTGCGAATTAGGTTCCAAAGGATTCCACTGAGGGAGGCGGGGAAAGTAGACAAAGGTGTAAAAAAAAAAAAAAAAAAAAAAAAAAAAGGGCATTTGAAGTGGCTGCCATCAGGCCCAAAACCTGGACTCTACTTCCCACCTTGTGAATGTGGGCAGGCTACCCAGTCTCTTGAACTGGGTTTCCTCATCTATAAAATGGTACCAAGCATATCTCCTTCACAGGCAGGACCTGCCCCTGGGAAACTCGGTACTTCAGGTGCTTAGTAAAGGTTGGTTTCCATCTTGAAAACCTTTTCTCCTTCACTACTTCGGAGTCCCACGAGGCCTTAGAGATCAGAGAGCCCTTTCTCTGACCATGTCAGGCAACATCCCCATGATCTCACAGATGAACTGAGGCCCAGAGCTCAGCCCCAGCTGACATCCACTGACTGTCCAGTGGAGGTGGGGGGGAGGTCATCTGATAAGTCCCACTGCCTGTTACGGTCACTGCTCATAAAAGTTGGGGTGAGGAGTGTGAGCCCAAGGAGAAGACACCAAGCCGGGCATCTTCTCCACGTCCTACTGCTGGGGGGAAATAGGACACGTTTCCAATATACTGAAGTTTAGAACCTCAGGATACTCTGTTCACAAGAGACTTTAATTCCCAAGACAGCTGTCTGGTGGCTAAGGTCATTAAATGTGGATTACTGAGGCAGCTCTTCATAAGCTAGTTGATAGAATTACTAGATTTGAGGATGAACAGAGAATTTTTTTGGTGCGTTTCGGAAAGTACCATAGAGCCTGTATATACTGCAGGGACCCTGCCAGATTACTAAAGGGGAATGATAGTGGTTATGTGGATTGAGTATCACTACTTATGGCCTACTAAGATCCCGTGTGCCTGAGGGAGAATCTAGGTCACTGTTTTATCACATATGGTGGCCCTGTAAAAATATATATGTACGTGTTTATGTATGTATATGACACATACATATGCATATATAAAATTCTGCATTCTTGATGTTATTACACCAAAAGTCTACTAGAGCCACAATCTAGAGCTGATCTATCACAACAGGCATTCATTGTATGTGCCCTAAGGTTTCCAGCCTCAAGAGTTTTTCAAGCTGGCTTCTGGTCTATGTTAGGCAAGACCCTACGTATTTGTTTCTACATACTCAAGATTAAATTACATGATATGCCCTCAGTTAACTGGAATCCAACTAGTGGGGATCCAACTCACTAGAGTTTGCCATTGAGGAGAAAGAAGTTCCTCCAGCCTCAGAAATTCGAGGCTCACACGAGAGCAGGACATGTTCAAGGCCTCTCTGATGTCTACCTCCCCCTTTTCTCCGCTCCCTGCTCCATTTATTTCTAAGTGAGAATCAGGGTCCATCTAAGATATATGGGACAGAAAGCAGAAGAGCATTAATAATGGCTGAGAGCCTACAGGTGCCAAGAACTGAACCAGATAGCAATGTGTCATCTAGTCCTCATGACAGCCCTAGGAGCTGAGTGTTCATACATCCTATTGTACAGATGGGAAAATTGAGTCCAAGGGCTTACTAGCTAAAGTCCCTTGACTAGTAAGGGCCAAGACTGGATTAAAGTCTAGGTCTTTTAAAGTTAATATTATTTTAATACTATTTTTAAGTCTTCCTTTTTTTTTAAGCGAGACCTAAAGTACTATATAATCACTGCAAAAAATTTGAAAATGAGAAATAAGCAAAGAGAAAGAGTTCCATCCAGAGACACTCACTGGATAACATTTTGGAGTACATTCTTCTAGTCTTTATGTATTTAAAAGTTGGTTATCAAAAGTGAGGATTAAAAAACGTTTTTTTTTTTAAATTAAAAATACTGCTACCCTATGACTCAGCAATAGCACTAGTAGGAATTTACCCAAAGGATGCAGGAGTGCTGATGCATAGGGGCACTTGTACCCCAATGTTTATAGCAGCGCTTTCAACAACAGTCAAATTATGGAAAGAGCCTAAATGTCCATCAATGGATGACTGGATAAAGAAGATGTGGTTTATATATCCAATGGAATACTACTTGGCAATGAGAAAGAGTGAAATCTGGCCATTTGCAGCAACGTGGATGGAACTGGAGGGTATTATGCTAAGTGAAATAAGCCAGGCAGAGAAAGACAGATACCATATGTTTTCACTCATATGTGGATCTTGAGAAACTTAACAGAAGACCATGAGTGAGGGGAAGTGGAAAAAAAAAGTTACAGAGAGGGAGGGAGGCAAACCTTAAGAGACTCTTAAGGACTGAGAACAAACTAAGGGTAGATGGGGGGTGGGCAAGAGGGGAAAGTGGGTGATGGGCATTGAGGAGAGCACCTGTTGGGATGAGTACTGGGTGTTTTATGGAAATCAATTTGACAATAAATTACATTTTAAAAAAAAAGTTTTTTTTAAGTGAGGATCTACCATAAAAACCTTTGTTTTATATATTATATATGTAAACATTTATATATATAAATGTTTATATATATATGCTTATATATATAAATATATAAGTGGTACTAAGCACATCTCCTTCACAGGCAGGGCTTGCTCCCAGGAAACTCAATACTTTGGGCACTTAGTAAATGTTAGTTTATATATATATATATATATATATATATATATATATATATATATATGTGTGTGTGTGTGTGTGTGTGTGTGTGTGTGTGTTTATTTTTGAGAGAGAGAGAGACAGAGTGCAAGTGGGGGAGGGGCAGAGAGAGAGACACACACAGAATCTGAAGCAGGCTTTAAACTCTGAGATGTCAGCACAGAGCCCAACGTGGGGCTCGAACTCGCAAACCATGAGATCATGACCTGAGCCAAAACCAAGAGTAGGATGCTTAACTGATTGAGCCACCCAGGCACCCCTACCATAAAAAACCTTTGTAACCTTCCCCCTTTACACTGACGAATATATTGTGAACAATCTTCTATGTCATTAGTGCTCTATAACAACTACTTTTAACGGCTGCCCTTCCAACCCTCTAGCTGGCTCCTATTCATTCTTGAACCTCAGCTCAAAGTCATCTCCTTAGGAAAGTCTTTTCTGATCCCCAGCCTCTGTCAGGCCTCCATGCTATAAGTTCTCAACACACCCCATGGCTTTCTTTCAAAGCATTTTCCACAATGTATATTCAAATAGTTATTCACATGAGTATCTGTTTAGTGTCCATCTCTTCCCTGGTACAAGAAACAAATCTGCCTTGCTCAGTGCTGTATCTGTAGCATCCCCCTCCCCACATCCTTCCGCTGTAGGTGGTAGTAAATATTTATAGAAGAAGTGAATGAGCAAAGGGAAACAGTCACTTCCCAGCAGTTGTGCCAGGTATTTATTCTCTGGTTTCATCACTGGTAATAATTCCATGGCCCAGAAGGGTGTTTTATTAGTTCTTGGACATACAGTTAATCTTTCCCCTATAAATATCTGATTTCTCCTGTTGTTCAAGCCAAAACATACATACATACATACATACATACATACATACATACATAAAGTGATATATGCTGCCGCCATGATGGCGCCCATGAAAAAGCTTGTGGTGGAGGGGGTCGAAAAAGAAAGGAGCAAGTTCTGAGGTTTACCTTCGACTGCACCCACCCTGTACAAGAGGGGGTCATGGATGCTGCCAATTTTGAGCAGTTTCTTCAAGAGAGACTCCAAGTGAGTGGCCAAGCTGAGAGTCTCGATGGAGGGGTTGTAACCATTGAAAGGAGTAAGAGCAAGATGACTGTAACTTCTGAGGTGCCCTCTTCCAAAAGGTGTTTGCAACATCTCACCAAAAAATATCTGAAGAAGAATAATCTACATGATTGGTTGTGCAGAGTTGCTAATAGCAAAGAGAGTTACGAATTGCATCACTTCCGGATTAA
Source organism: Panthera pardus (assembly GCF_024362965.1). Lineage (NCBI taxonomy): Eukaryota > Metazoa > Chordata > Mammalia > Carnivora > Felidae > Panthera > Panthera pardus. Next base: position 60,479,397 of record NW_026526766.1, read on the forward strand.
CCATGATGAGGAAGAGGAGAAAGATGAGGATTAAAATTCATTTATCCGGACATTTTGTATGAGTTCCTGAATAAGACTTGGGAACCAAAGATGAATAAATAAAATGATATTGATGAGTTATGGCTTTCTTCCTTCTTCTACTGGGGATCCCTCAATCATACACGGCCCTTTACAGTTTGTAGTGCACCTTCCTTAATTCATCTGCAGAGCCACCCAGCAAGGGGCTCTTGATCACTGGTCTCATTTTGCAGAAGAGAATGAAAAGATTAGAGACCTCCCCAAGGTCACCACTGCTAAGATGTAGGGGACAGCATGCGAACCTAGGTCTGCAGACCCCATGTCCAGTGCTATTTCTGCCACACTGGGCTGCCTATCCCAGGAAGGTAAACAGCCACCCAAATGAGACAGTGTCACTTCAGTTTTGCCCCTCATTTTCAACCAAAGCTTTCAGAGTCATTTTTGCAACTGGAACATTTCTTAAAGGAAGAAAACTAGTTCATCACAGTAATCAAGTCTGTCATAGAGGATGTGTGATGATGTTTGAAAATATAATCCTATGAACATCAGAACTGACAACTCTGAAACATCTCTAGGCTAAATCTGCTAATAACGGTCTTTAGCATTCAGGTTGGCACTCACATCAGTTGGTGTGATATATTTCACAGCAGAAATGCCCTAACAAGGAACTTCCTCAAAGAGGAACTGTGTAGAGGACAGTTTTTAATGAGGCCCAACCCCTGAAAGGGTGAAATGTGAGTGGAGAATAATGGCATGAAATGAAACATGTATTTCCATGAGTCAGATGACAAGATGGGGTCTCACATCAGAAAATGCAGCAAACACTTTCTAGAGGTCAGGACTTGTACAGAAAAGGAGTCAAGACATCAGGGCCATCACCTCTGTAGATCCTCCCAGAGAAAATGTGCTTTGATTAGAATGAAGCAGACACATATGAATTGCAATTACCTCTTCTAGGCCTGCTGTTCACCCACTCATTCCTTCTCACCCACCTATCTTCCCACCGACTCACCCATTCATTCATCTTTGTTTAACCACTGACCTGCCCATCTATCCATCTACCCAGCCTTCCATCCACCTACTCACACACATCCATCCATCCACTCACTCATCCATTCAACCTTCCAACTATCTACCCACCTGCCCTTCCCCCCACCCATTCACTCACCCATCCAACCAGCTAACTAGTCTTTCCTGGATATCTACTATGTATAAAGCCCTTAGGAGATATTGAAGAGGTGGGGGACAGGTGGTGACAAAAATATCTGATGTATTTGTTCATTGACCATCAGCTGAGACTCTAATATAGGTCAGACCGTGAGAACATTCATAGAGGTGAATCTTAGAAAGACCCCCCCCCCCCCAAGGAGTGGGTAGAAGAAGCCTCCATCATAAAACTAACCAAGTACTTGGAGTCAAGATGATGGCACAGTGGGGGTGAGTGCAAGATTCGACACAACATGCTGCCTGGGGTCCAGTGAGGGAGACAGGTTTCAACAGCCACCACCAGCAGCTTACCCAAAGCAGCCAGGCTCTTGTCTGTTTAATGGACACCCATCCCCTAGCCAAACACCATTTTGTTTTATTACTAAAAGCACACAGAATGTGGTGAAGGGGCCTTAAACAGAAAGAACATTAATCCTATCACAGAAATCTCATGTGCAAAAGTATAGTACCGTTGGCTGGCTTTGGTAACCAGGCAGACTGCCCAAGGAAACCACTGTTCTGTTGGTTTCTCTCTCTTTCTCTGCCTTTCCCTCTCTTTCTCTCTCTCTCTTTCTTTCCCACTCATTTATGATTAATTTCTTCACCTTGGAAGAGGACGACCAACGTGCCTTTTAAGAGACAGAGAAAGCAAGAAGAAACAACCATGATGTGTGGATCACCTCCGTGGTTTCTGCAGGATCCATGTACCATCTGTGCTCTTCTTGACGGAATATCTGCCTCTTCGAACTAAAAAAGAAACCTTATCTTGCTACCTCAAGTGCTAGTTATATTTTTATCGTGCACATTAAAATCAAACACAGCTATTAAAATAAAGAGTGTGGGTCTGGGTCCCAGCTAAGACTGTCCCTACCCCACCTCTGGGGCGCTGTCACGGGACCTGCCACCTTGGCTGCTATCCTTGGGCCCTGCCTGGGGGCCCTGACTGGGGTGAGCCGACCTAAGGCCCCAGGCCAGCTGCCCCGTTCAAGGCTTTGCTTCATTTTTGTTACTGCAGAAATGTGCTTGCTTATTTTTTCATCAACAAGGAGGGTTAATGGAGGAGTCTTCCGAGGAACAAGTTTAAAAGAAAAAAAAAGTAATGTTAAATGTAATTTTAACATTTATGTAAATGTTAACTGAGGGACAATGATATTGAGCTTATATGTAAGATCTCTTTTGAAAAACAAGTTTGAAAACCAGTGGAATAGCTTGATAAAGCTAAACACATGATGACGATGAACACCCGTAAATCACATATTTAGGTGTGTGTGTGTGTGTGTGTGTGTGTATGCTTAATTGACTGAGCCACTCAGGTGCCACCGCCTGTGTGTGTGTGTATGAACATGTGAGTCCACCTGAGTGCGTTTGCTTGGGTGCATATGAATGTGAGAATGTGAATTCCCAAAGATGGTAAGAGCTGCAAGAAGGCTGCTGGAGCAGTGCCATTGGGACCCACCAACCCCTGTACCTCCTGCAAAGTTAATCACAGGTGTTGGAGGCAGCTGGTGTCCAAAGGTACCCTTCCATAGCATCCTCGTGATAATTTAGCGCCCATCGTGTCCAGCACCCTACACGCATAAACCTCTGTCATCCCCACAAGCCCCTACAGTAGGCCCTATTATTTCCTGTAGGGTAATCTGAGGGGGCTCTGCTCAGCGCTCCTCTTTATGGTTGAAGCACCGTCCTCCAGCTCCCAGGAATACTGGCGACTGAGGGTCCCAGCTGGGTCTCAGAGCCTATTTACAGGAAGCCCTACGTAAGACACTGTCCCCATTTTACAGACAAACTGAAGTGCAAAGAGATTAAGTTCTTGCCCAGGTTTACCTGACTAGCAAGTGAAACCAAGATGTGAACTTAGGAAGTCTGTTTCCAGAGTCCGTGATCCTAAGCATTTTACACTATTGCCTCTTAAGAAGGCAAAGGTGGGCATGCCCCCGACCCCCACCAATCCTGTCCCTCCCACACCCCCTTCCACAATTTACAGTGCCCTGACCAGATTCCGGGCCTAGCAACTGAGTAATTTGCCAATTACTGTTTAAACAAGAGTTCTAGAAGGCTTCTATTCCATTGAGAAAGAAAAGGGGTGGGGAGGGTGTTGCAATTCCACGAGAAAATGGATCTTCCCAGCTGCCTCCGCCCCCTGACACAGGGCTAGCCTCACTCGGTGTCACATCCGAGTGTGTGTGAGTCTCCTCTGCTTCACGAGCGCACACAAGGGGAGCCGGCATCCATCAGTGTTTAAAGCTGTGTGTCTTGTCAGCTGAAGTTTATGTCAGCTGCCCTCTCCTGACGGCAGAAGGCTTCCCTCCTCCTTAGCAAGTGCACAGGCTAACATACCTTGACACACACTGAGGGGGTATTCTGGCCTCATGCGGTGAGAAATGCACGTGGTACATTACAGGGCTCTTCACATATGGTTTTCGCACAGGATCTGGGTCTCTTTACCAGAGCATTTTCTCAACAGTGGGGATCGCTAATATTCAACTGTATTGTTTACTTTAAAAATGTTGTTTGCTATATTCTCAACATTTTAAAATGCACATTCTTTTTTTTAAAGGTCTATTTATTTATTTTGAGAGAAAGGGAGAGAGTGTATGCCCATGAGTAAGGGAGGGGCAGAGAGAGAGAGAGAGACTGAGAGAGAGAGAGAGAGAGAGAGAGAGAGAGAGAGAATACCAAGCAGGCTCCTTGCTATCAGTGCAGAGTCCAGCCAGATTCGGGGCTCGATCTCATGAACCATGAGATTATGATCTGAGCCAAAACCAAGAGTCAGATGCCTAACTGGCTAGCCACCCAGGCGCCCCTAAGACGTACATTCTTTTTCTTTTAATGTTTACTTATTTTTGAGAGAGAATGAGAGAGGCAGAGAGAGAGGGAGGCACAGAATCTGAAGCAGGTTCCAGGCTCTGAGCGGTCAGCACAGAACCCGACTTGGGCTCGAACCCCACTCAAACCGTGGGATCATGACCTGAGCCGAAGTCGGATGCTTAACTGACTGAGCCACAACAGGTGCCCCTAAAATTGTACATTTTCAAGTTTCTGTGTGAAACTTTTGCTCAGCTAATTGCTATTTGGTTAGCAGTAGCTTGCCAATACCATATAAATTTCTCTCTAAACGTAGTTACCAAACTACTTATACAGTTTTTACAAACAATTTTCAATATAAATAATAAACAAATAAAATCAGCTTTATCATAATAGATAATAGCTTTAAAATGATGGCACCTAATGGGGAGTTAGTGTTCGATAGGTACAGAGCTGCAGTCCGGGAAGATGAGGAGTTCTAGAGACGGAAGGCAGTGACAGTTTGCACAATACTGTGCATATGGTTCATATCACAGAACACTGCACTTACGAATGGTTAAAATGGTAAATTTACGTATATTTTATCACCATAAAAAAAGAAAGATGGGGCTAAAATGACAGAGAACCGCTGCTGCAGAAAAAGCTTTATAACGTGAGGGACCAAAGCAAATAGTTGTAAAAGAATAAAAAAAAAAAAAAAGATCACAGCTGAGGGTGAAGTGTGGTGCTTGAGCTGGGCCTGTCTGAATGAAGTTACGGGTGACTTTGATTTTCTTTTTGGTGCTTGTCTGTACCATTTACATTTTCCTTCTGATCACATATTATTTTTGTAATCTGAAAAGGACACGTGTATGTTATTTTTAAATATGTGAATGAGAAGAAGGAGCACGGGGTGGTAAATACCCCCACTCCTCCAGTCAGGAAAGAAGTGAGTTAAATGTAAGGAGCTGCTTCCAGGACTGGCTGGCCAAACCAAGAGGCGCAGAACTTTCTCCCTGGGGGCGTGGGGGGTGGGGAGGGGTAGAAGCTGGGTGGGAGGGGCGCTGCCCCCTAGAGATGAGGAGCCAGGGTCCTGGCTTCAGCCTTGCATTTTACTAGGGCCCCTCATTCCTCACCTGGAGGAGTGGGTCGTGAGAAATGCTGGTCTCCCTGCTTCCTTTCATCTCTGTCCTTCTCTGGCTGGGACCCTTTTGCCCCCTAATGGAAGATAGCTTGTATGGGTGTAGAATAATGGTTAACTGTGAGTGTTGGCCTGTGTCCTGTGTCCCACCCCTGGTAAATCATTTAACCTCTGAGTTTTCTCACCTGCCAAACGCTGGTAACAGCAGTCTCCATCCTGTGGGGCTGCATTAGTTTGCTAGGACTGCCGTAACAAAATATCACAGACAGGGCAGCTTAAACAATCAAAATTTAACGGCTCACGGTTCTGGAGGCTAAAAGGCCAAGATCAAGGTAGCGGCAGGGCTGGTTCCTTCTGGGGGCTGTGGGGGAGAGTCAGTTCCATAACCTCTCTCTCCCACCTGCTGGCGTTTTGCTGGTGATCACTGGTGTCCTCAGCCTGTAGAAGCATCACCCGCTGTCTGCCTCCTTCTGCGTGTGGTGGTCTCCCTGTGTGCATGTCGGTCCCCCATTTTCCCCTTTTCATGAGGACACTAGTTGTATGGGATCATGCCACTCCAGTAGGACCGCGTCTTAACTAATTACATCTAAATGACCCTATTTCCAAATAAGGTTGCATGCTGAGGTGCTCTGGGTGAGGAGTTCAAATACGGAGTTTTAGAGAGACACAATTCAAATGAGATAATGCATTTAAGAGCTTAGCATAGCACCCAGCATATAGGGAGCATTCAAAACTACAGCCATTCCTATTATCATGACATTTATCATTATAGTAATTGTCCCTGTGATCACCTTGTCACTGGCTCCTTCTTTCGTCTGTTTCTCACGGAGACCTGGACAGCGTCTGTGCACAGGGCTTCCGTTGAAGCTCTCGTAAGACGGTACACTCCCCCACACTGCTTTTTCATAAGGAAATAGCTATTTTTTCCCTGACTTGAGGAAGTCAAACCTGCAAGCTTTGGAAGGCTAGGCATCAATTGAAACAAATTGCTAAACCACATTATTTTGATCTTTCAAATTTATCTGACAGCAGAAGGAGTAGGTTTCTTCCCTGTGCTGTACGTTATCTGCAGTCATTTGTAATTGTGTTTAAAGAAACAGGGGGAGGGCAGCCAAGCGGTGCTTAGGAACACAAGATTTGGAGACACCTGCATTTAGAATCAGAGGACCTAGGATGTGGTTCTGAGCTAGGCTCGCTGTGAACACCGTGGGAGCCCTGCAGAGCCTCTCTGCCGCACTGAGCTACAATTTCCTCATGCATTCAATCAACAAACACGTTTTAAGGACTAAGAGCCTGTACTATACAAGGCACCAGAAGTACAGAGAGAATTTTGGGCCCCAGTCCCAGGCAAGGGGCTCACAGGCTCCCTGTCCACTGGGAAGGGGCAGATGGACACATGAATAACCCAATGCAGGAGGGGAGCCCGTGACGTCCTCCACTGTTAACATGGGGAGAGTGGTTCCTGCTCCCCTCCCACGCACCTCACAAGGTTGTTAGGACGGTGAATTCCTTGGGAACAAACCTTCCATATTACTCCTCCTGCCCGGCCCAGCTCTGGCTTATAGGAGGTGCTGGGAATGCTGGGTGAATTAACGGAACACCTAAATGGTGAAGAACATGGGCTTCTGAGCCAGCCGTATTCGGCAGCTTTGAATACTCTTGTCACTTGCTACCTGTGGGACGCCAGGTACAGCATTTATCTTTGCTCAACCTGTTTTTAAAAAAATCTATGACATGGTCATTAATGATCTAAATCCTTCATTCATTAAACAATTATTTATCAGGCACCTACTATGTCCCAGGCACCCAGCTCTAAGTCTTAAAGGTGGCACGATCTGTGGGGGTTACCGTTGAGAGGCAGAATGAGGGGGTGGGAGCTGCGATTTTAAATAGGGTGTCGAGGAGGCGTCACTGACAAGGTGACACGTGGGCAGAGATGCGACATAGGTGAGAGAGCTGGATGCAGCTCACTGGGAGGAGACTTTGGGACACTTGCAGTTACCCATCCCCCACCCGGTGGCTCTTTTGAGCATCACATTCAATAACGTGGGTCCGGTACTTAGGATGCTGCCTGCAAAGCAGTAGGAGCTCATTAATTAATAGCTATTATTAGCATTATGTTAATAAATGTAATTGCACGGAGAAGCGAAGGAGATAGAGACTATGAATGTACTCTGTGCACAGGGCAGTCACACACTGGTTGTTATTATTATTATTATTATTGTAGTTGTTTATTACTGAGCCATGCTCCTGACCATCAGCGACCTGCCCTCCCGCCTCAGGCCCTAGGACTCGAGCTCCAGAGAGATGCCGATGGGAGAGGCTGGGGAGGGGGGTAGAGGGTGGGTTTCTCTCCTGCCTCAGGAAGGACGCCGTAGGGGCCCCCAGCCCAGCCCAACAATACATGCCGGGGAGATTTCCCCGACGTGTGTGCAACGGTGATGCCAGCCATCACAGCAAGAATTCAGGGCTCACTATTAGCAGATACAACAACTATAGATTCTGTTAATACTTCGCTTGTCAGTTCTGATTATTTATTGGGCCGAAAAAGCCTTTTTAGTTTGCAGAAGCCCGGAAGGCAGCAGAGTGGGAGAGTGTGACTCAATTTCTCAATCATGTGTGGATTCCACCCAACAAAGTGAACTCAAGTTTAGCATCTACCAGGTGTAAAGTGTTAGGTGCAGAGTGTGGCACCCGCGGCATGAAAAGCTGTGCTCCCTGCAAATATGGGAGCTGCTAATTCCTCCCAGGAGCCAAGTACGGCTCTTCCACAGGCTGCAACAGGCAGGGGCAGGAGCCAAAAAATAAGGGAGAAGAGTCCAGAACCCTCTACCGGGTGTGAGGGAGGCGACGGGGGAGGGTGGCTGCTAAACTTAATGCCGAGATGACAATTAGGTTACAGTAAAAATTCCATGTTGAAAATGCTTCAATTTCCCATAAGGATACATGGGTGTCTTCATCTGCTCCAGAAGCAGAGCCCGGGACAGGGAATCGTGTGCAAGTGGGTTTTTAAAGACATGTGCTCAGGAGGAACTTGTGAGGGAGACAGGAGGCAGAATAGGCCAAGCTGGGTGGTTTCAGGTGAGGGCCAGCCTCAGCCTAATCCTGCAGGGAATTGTGGAGTGTGAATGGCACTAGTGTGGTTCCACCACACTGGCCAGTCGTGGCTGCAGGCCGCTGGGCTAGGGTGTAAGTCCCAGGCACCTCCAGGCTGGGAGGCTCCAATCGCCCGAGGCGTGAACCATCAGCAGGGACACCTGCACAGCTGGGGGCTGGGCAGACCTGGCCACAGCCCCAAAAGAGATCCCAGGAGATCTGGCTGGAACACCAACAGCATTTGCTGTAGTTTTCGTGTGTAATGCTGAGTGGTAGTTCCTGGGGTCATGGGAGTTTGAGCCAGACTAAAGGGAGGAACAGAAAGGCAGAGGGGTCTGTGAGCAAAAGCTTTCTGCCTTTAAGGTGTCAAATCCCCCGAGTGAATGGCAGCAGGTAGAAAGCTTGAAAGTGTTTTTGCTGACAGAGTTTACTCTACTCTGCTTTGATATTAAACCACTACAACCTTAATACAAGTTAATTGGTTTGTTTATTATTGAGATAATTAAGTGAGATAGTATAGGTGAAACAGACTGGCACTGAGTAGGTACAGAATGATTGTTTTGCTGGACTTGATTCTGAATATTGCTTGAATAGAGCCACATAAACTTTGTTCTTTGAAAAGTCACCATTGTGATATCAATAGTAATAATAACAGTAATAATGATGATGCAGTTTGGGGGAACTAAACACCATCATTACTTATCATATCAACTCTATGAAGTAGGTTCTATTTCCCTCCACAGATGAGGAAACTGAAGTATAGAGAGGTAACTAATTTCCCTGAGGTCACACAGTTCTAAGTTATGCACTGTGATCTTTGTCTGACTTTACAAGTTTGCATTTCCTGTTGTAGTTCATCACTGCCATGCCCCAGGCAATGATTCATTTTATCTGAGTTTAAGGGGTGGGCCTGTTAAGTTTATGTATAGTGTAATTCTCCCAGAACTCCCAGACTCTGGGGTGGGGTGGAGACAGGTGGGGTGCAGAGGAAGTTCTGGGAGGGTTGGCTGTTGCTCCTGGAAACAACCAAGAAAGGCTCATGAAAGGGAGGCCTTAAATAGGAAAGCCTGAGTGGCCTTGGGAGCTAGCATGCTGAGGTCACTGGGACAAGCCCCATTTTTTAGGACGCGCAGCAGACACATCACAGTTGGACTGCTGCAGAGCTTCTGACAAGCTCCTACTGATAGCCTCGAGTACAAAATCGAGAAACAGGCAGAATCATGATAGTCCAGGGGATGGAGTCATGACTGGTGGAATGACCAGTCCCAGAAGAGGGCAAATCCTGGATTGGTAGAGTTTTCTCTACTTCTGGATGGGATTCCTAGTGCTCTGTTTCTTAACTCATTCAAATTCAACAACCTTAAATGATGATACCACATTTAAATCACAAATGGGTGGCTGGTGCAAAGCCTCTAGGTTAACTTGTCTTAGAGAGTAAAACCAGGAGTCCAAAAGATCAGACGGCAGGAGAGATGGGCCAATTCTAGCATGATGATGTTTAACTAATTTGTGTGTGTGTGTGTGTGTGTGTGTGTGTGTGTGTGTGTGTGTGTGTGGTATGAAGTTTCCTATCCCGGTGAAAAATCGACTGCACAACTTCAGCACCACAGTAGGGCGAGGCAGCAGTGTGTGTGACAGAAAGAGCCCACACTCCCCCAGGACGAGGATCTCACTGATTTCCCCTCACTACCTGTTCCAAGTACCTGCAGTCACTGAATTCCAACCAATCCGAGTGTACTCTATAATGCCCTCTTTTCAGGTAGTTGGCAGGGGGAGCACAGGGGCAGTATTTGAGTCTTAGTGGAGATAATTTTATTTCACAAGTCTTGCATAAAGACTTGAAGTTTAAGGGACACACCAGCAAAGGCTGGATTCCTGTTCACCAGCAACAAAAGCAAATCGATCAATAAACTCTGCAAATCGCCATCTGCTGCTCTTCAGCACCTCCTTGGTGAGATCAATTAGAGATAATAGCCATTAGAGGTGACATGCCCGAACCTGAGGCTGCCCATCTCTTCCCAACAGATGTTATGCCCAGACCTGCAGCTGGTTGAGAGAGGCTGAGCAGAGGATGAAGAATGGGGCCATTATTGGAGGAACTTTGGATTGTTTCTACATTAGGGCCTTCCACGGGGAGTGAGGAGGCAATCACAGGAAATTGTTTAGAAAGAATGGGCCCTCTTCTCAAAATCAAAGACATTTCCCCCCAGGAGCTTCTTTCAATTTCTCTATGTCCAAACGCTCTTGGAAGCCTCGTAGTCCCCATGCAAACCTGGGGTGTATACCCTCAGTAACTTTCCAGGAAAAGTTGTACATGTACTGTATTTTCATAATAGGGTATAATGAAGTTACATTAATTTAGCCTCCATCCTAGGCACTACAGAGTAAATACAGTGTCATTTTAAGAGACAAATCAGAAAAACATTTACTACAGGGGGTCTACTGCTCATTAGAGCCATCATATCTTACTGTGATGTGCCCAAAGGATTTGTCCATTTGAGATCTGGTATGTCATCCTTGTTTTAAAAGACTGGAAACTGTAAAGAATTCAAAAGTGATCACCCAAAGAAAATTAAGCCTTTGGTTATTACCTGAATACTTAGCACATGTTACCAAGCATGGTGTTTTCTTTTTTAAAGTTTATTTGTTTATTTTGAGAGAGAGAAAGTGCAAGTGGGGAAGGGAAGAGAGAGAGAGGGAGAGAGAGAGAATTCCAAACAGGCTCCACTCCACATTGCCAATGCAGAGCCCGATTCAGGGTTGAACCCACAAACCATGAGATCATGACCTAAGCTGAAGTCGGATGCTTAACTGACTGAGCCACCCAGGCCCTCCCCCAAGCATGTTTTGAAGGGTTATGGATATGAGCTGGTTAATGAATTTAGTGCATCTTTGGTAGAAAAACCTAATTAGAGGAGTTGTTAAGTCACAACATATCACCATCAGAGCTGGGCATAGAGGAGCCTGGCATTGTATCCTCACTACCCAACACATGGCACAGGGTGAGAGCGCATGGCATGGGTGCCTTGCAATTATCCGCAAGTGGAATTTCACTTACTGAACTGCAGGAAGACCGAGGACAGCTTCCTGGTCTTTACTGCCGTAAGCAGAATGGAATCCTCCCTCCAAGGGCCTTGGGCAGACCTTGGATAGTGACCAGCAATTTATTCATTTACTTGTCTATATCCCCCACTGGGCAGGGAGTTTTTGAGGGACAGACCACACATTATTCCTTTCTATGCTTCCAGCTCCCAGCCCAGGGGCTACTAAAGGAATGAGTAAACGTAGGAACAAATACATCTCTGACAGATTTAAAATACCCTAGGCAATTCTCAGCGTTACTATTTGACAATCACTGGGACTTCTTGTTAATAATGTGAACTCCTTGGCCCTACCACAAAGCCATTGGATCAGAAGTTGTGGGTGGGGCTGGGAAATCTGAATTTTTAACGAAGCTCCATGGGGGACTGTCATACATACAGAAGTTTAGGAATGTTGCCCTGGACCAAACCTGCTGAGCTGGGATTCTCAGAATGCTCTGGGCTTTTGATACCTTGAACGGCCAAGGGTAGCCTGAATTTCTGTCCAGGCAGAAGAGAGGTTTCCATGTGGGGAAGCATTCTGAGATCTGCAGGCCATAGAAAGGTAAGAGGCAATAACAGGGCCAAAAATCGGATCAGTGCCCTCGGAATCAGAGGCAGGCAGGACCTCCACCAGGCTATCGGTGTGCAGGTGGGGACACGGAATCCTATTTTCCAGGGTTCCCCAAGAAGGGTGGTGGGGAGGAGAGCTCCTGAGAAGACGAAACAAAGCTGGACCCCAAGCTAAAGCCAGAGTCCTGATCTAGGATTCATGGAAGAAGTCTGTGCTTTAACACACCAACGAGGAACCACAGGCCTGGCTCCCAGACGAGAGTGTGCACACTGCATCAATTGAAATTGAGTCACGGATATAATTAATTTAATGTGTTTAAACGATTTTCCGTACAGTAAACATGCTGAATGAGGGTGACCCAGAATAAAGTGCTTGCCTGAGAGTGGAAAAATGGACACCATGTGTGCTCTATAATGAAAACTCTTGAGCAAATAGAAAATGCTCCAATTTATTTCCACCTCCCATTCCTTTCCTTTCTAACTCTTTGTTTATGGCTGAACTTGGCCTTCTGTGGTCTCCTCGGACCGCAGAGACACTTTTTCTTTCGTCAGAAGGTGTCCTTTCTTCTCTGATCAGAAGACAATTTTAATGAAAACTGTCTACAGCCCAGTGAGACGCACATACTAATATGTGACAAAAGGGATTGGGAGGAAGGGAGAAAAAAAAGGGCAGAACCGTTTCACGACTCAATCCCTTTCTCAAGTAAAGGGGGACGTGCATGATGACAAGGGAGGTGCCACCAGGTGTGGCTGGGACAACGCCATCTGAGCAGCCATCCTGGCTCTGCCAAGCTATCCCTCCATGTGACTTTGAAAGCTCCCTCTCTGGAATTCAAATACTCATCTACAACATGAGGGGGTTGAATTTGAGGATTTTAAAGAGCGCTGTCAGTCCAAGGGGCACCTGAGTGGCTCAGTCCGTTGAGCACCCAACTCTCGATTTCGGCTCAGGTCATGATCTCACGGTTTGTGAGATTGAGCCCCGCATCAGGCTCCACGCTATGTGTGGAGCCTGCTTGGGATTCTCTCTTTCTCTCTTTGCCCCTGCCCTCTCTAAAATTAAGAGAGAAAAAAAAAAGATAAAATAAGAATGCTTTCAGTCCTGATATCCACTGAGTTATGAATCACAAACCGGAGCAGGCATAAATATGTGTCGAGGAATTTCTCATTAAAAAGAACCTCATTTTCAAACCGTGTCAAGTGTTCAGATAGTCTTACCGAATTGCTCATTAAGCAGGGATTATGTATTATTTGGCTCCGATGAAAGGGAGCACTTGGAAATAGTTATAAATGATCTCCCACTAAGATACATCACGCATCTGGTCAAAACACCAAGTTCCAGGATGAGGAGGGACGCAGAATGCTTCCTAGATCCTGTAGCTCTCTATCCAGCCGGTTCGGCTAGAGAGACTATGGATTCCCTCTATTACATAAGAAACAAACGGTGGCAGGATGATCTGAAGCAGTGGGCCCACATTTTGTGACAGCTCTGCCACCGTGGTGGGAACAGGTGAGTCCCACCCTCTCTAAGGCTCAGTCTGCGTTTCCACCAGCAGACGGAGGACCTCTGGGGTGGGGCCATTCTGTGGGGGTGGGGATGGCTCAGGGGCTTCGAGAAGGGAGGCTGAACAGGCAGGGCCCTGGGATCCTTCTCCTTTCAACTGAGGTGCTTCTCTTCAATCTGTATTACATACCAGCACCACGTAAGACTGATTGTACAAGAGGTTCTGAGGATAAAAACATTTTTTTTTGAAACCAAATCTTTGAAAGCTGTTCAAGCTTAACGTCTGAATCCAGGATGCACTATAAACACAGGCGCTGCCCATAGTTATTCAGAGCCCTTACTCTGAACTGTGGGAGCAGAGGCCAAGGGCTGTTAGGTCAAGGGCGGCTCTACTCCGGAATCCTCCTCTTCAGCAAGTCTCAGCAGCTGCCCACCGCCCAGAGCAGCGGCGCTCAAACTCCAGTGCCGTTAGCATCACTGTGGGGTCTGTTAAACCGAATCGGCTGGGCCCCTACCTGAGACTCTGGTTCAGCGGGTCCAGGGTTGGGCTCAAGAAGGTGCATTTCCAACCAGCTCCCAGGGGACACCAGTGCTACTGGTCAAGATGCACTTTGAGAATCACTGGCGTATAAGATAAAGGCCAGCGTCCTTAGTTTGTTCCTTCAGAAGTGCCCCAACTTACCTTCCCAGCCTCGTCCTCCTCCTTTCCAATTATCCCAACAAAGTGATTGTCCCTGCACACACTCACACATATCTCCCTCGCTCATACGCTCCATCTGGCCAGACTGTCAGACCCCTCTCTCTGCATGTCTAAGGCGTGGCACCAAAGCTACCTCCTCCAAAATGTTCCCTGAAGTTTTCATCGACGGTCACAGAAACCCCTCTGGGTTCATATAGTTTGTCCCGTGATGCTGAGCCCTTTTAATTCATATCATCATCTGTGTCCAGCTCTCACCCCTGCATTTGGACCGCGGGCTCCAGGACAGAGAGCCCATCTTATTTACCTCAGCATTCACACCATCATCTACACCCTCAGCACCTGCACAGCCCCTGCCTACCAGACCAACAGGCAGCAAGCCCGAGAACACACACAAAGGAATATGAACATTTAAGAAATATACCAATCAACTCATCTTGTCCACTCTTCTTAATATCCCAAGATAGAGACAGATTCTCTAAATGGCTCTTTAAATTAGAACACAAGATAGGATTTTAGCCATTTCAATCTATTCTTTAGGCAAATTTTCCTTCTTTTCTGAAAGCAGAGTCAGTGACACATACATTATCATGAGGCATTAACTAAGTGCCGCTTACGGCCATTACCAGAAGGTAGCGTAATGCAGCAGTTAAGAGCTAGACCTAGGTTCAAATCCCAGCTCTACCTCTGATTAGCTGTAGAGCTTAAGTGCTCTGAGCTCCAGCCTCCTCACCTTTAATCGGGATAACAACAGCATCTACCTCCTCTGGATGGAATATAGATGCAACGGGCTCATTATTAACACTAACAATTCTAGCATTTACTGAGAGCCTACCATGTGCCTAGCATTAGGCATACATTTATTATTGCATCTAACCTACACGAAGTGCTTAGCAAAGTAGTACATAATAAGCATTAAAGAAATGTTAGCAATTATTATCATTGCTTATTTTCACAACTTCTATGCAAGACATAAATTATTATCCCCATCTTCCAGATGAGAAACTTGAGGCTCAGAGCAAGTAGCCTGCTTAACAAATACTAGCAGATTTTACTTTGTAATGGTTCATCTTTTTACCTACCTCGTGAGGTAAGTACTATTTCTATTTTGGAAATGAAAACGCTATGGTTTGGAGCAGGTAACTTGAAAGACCCAGGATTTGAACCTGACTTTGGGTCTGGAGCTCTTGCGGTCCCCAGCCCCCACCTGGTGAATTGCAACTGCTCTGCTTGCAGTCAACTCACTATGCCCCTTGTAATCCACGAATTACAGAGAAGCATTTTCCCAGCATGTCAGAGAGCGTCACCAAACCTGTCCCTCATTTTAGCAGCCCTGCAATCCTACGACCCACAAGAAGTTGTTTATGTGATCAGAGAAAATGGACCTCCTATCCAAGGGCATGCGACGCAGCAGCCCCGCTCGCCTCGTACATCTCCAAGGGGCACCAAGGAAAGCAGAGTCTGGAGTGTGGGACTGACCGTGACCCCGAAGAAGTTGGTCTCATTCATGGCGTTGAGGATGATCCTGCCCAGTGTGTGGTCTGTGTAGTTGAAATCCTGGATCCGCTGGTGCCGGCTGCTGGCATGCAGCGTCTCCATGGCCCTCTGCAGCGTCTTGGCGATGACCCAGATGCCGTCATAGGCGTACCCGTGGAACTTGCTGGGCCCCACGCCTGACCGCTTGTTGTTGTACTCTCTCTCATATTGCTGTGGAGTCTGTAAAAAACAGGGGGCAGGGGGGATGCCAGGTTACAGCCGGCAGGGACATTAGACACGTGGTGTCGAGAACTGACACTCTCCAATGCTCACTGTGAGCCAGGCGCGGTGCCAGGCTCTTTATGTGCATTACCTCATGAAATCCCCACAATGACCTCATACAGCATGTGAGTTATGGGAAGTGGACTTGTCCAGGACCACACGGCTAGTGAGTGGCAAGGCTGAGACTTGAACCCTGGCTGTCTAGCAAGGCTAGGGTGAAGGAATAGCACACCCACACCAGACCTCCCTGTGATGTTTGTAGGGCCGAGCGTTAGTACTGGTGCAGGACCACATTCCATATGTCTAAATATTTAAGTTACAGACAAGCAAATAAACTGTCCAATAAAATAGTTTCTATCTCCCCATAATAAATATACCTTCCTAATGATATGGAGGGCCAAGTTTGAATTCAGAATTCTGGGGCTCCTCAGAGCTTCAGGCTGGATACAGAGGCAGGCAGAGGGGGAGCTGGCTTTGCTCTGGGGCCCATCCCTATAGCCAAGCCCAGCTTGGTCCATACCTTCTCCCCTTCAGGCATCAGAGCCTCCTGACCACCCTGGAGATGCAACCCAACCTCAAGAGGGCTGACCTGGGCCAGAGGCTTCCTGGCCCTGGAAGGGGCTCCAGCTGTTTGGGCAGGGAATTCAGAGCCGAGGAGGTGGTGTCAGAGGAAGGGGGTGTAGGTCTGCGGCAGGGAAGGTGTGTCCCAGTGGCCTTGTGGATTCTGAGCCCCATGGTACCCAAGTGAGTCCCCACCCTGAGCTGGTCCCAGGTGTTCTGATGTAAGGGCTGCTCTGACCCTATATTATGCTGCTCTTTCCTCTTCTGCAATACAGCAAGGCCTGTGAATAATTCAGCATTTTTTAAAAATTAAAAAAATTTTTTAAACTGAACTGAATTTCATAAAAGAATTTCATTGGTGATATTAACGTTCTGATTGTGGCCACAAAGTAATGAGAACCTTTTTACTTCAGTTCCTGAGGCTCACACATCCAAATGGATGCCACCCCAGGGGAACACATCACCCTCAGCCTTTCCATGGGCTTCTCAAGTCACTTCTGAACTCCTCTGCCAGAAAGGTCAGCGGAGCCAATGGCTTAGCCTTTGGAGAAACCCTCTTTGGGGACAAACCACACACAGAAACCACTGACTCGTTGTCAGTTTATACTGGGAAGGGCTCTTGGAGATGGTCACACATGCTCCCTCCACCTGTGGCCTGAGGCACAGAGAGGTCCAGAGGCTTGCCCAAGGTCACACAGCTTGTGTGTGTGTGTGTGTGTGTGTGTGTGTGTGTGTGTGTGTGTGTGAGGGGGTGGATGCGTAGCTGGAATGATCCCATTCCATCTCTACTACTTCTTTCATTTTTAACTTTTGAGGACATTATTGCTTTTTGAAAACTACCACAAGTTGTTTGGGGCCAGGTCCAGTGCCGAATGAGGGTGGTGACTGAGGGCTACATCTCATGGCTGGAGCCCGAGTGAGTCTCTTGCCCTTGGCTCAAGGTGTTAGCAGAACAGGGTCGCACACATTTGCCTGGGGACAGCCAAGTGTCTCCGATCATGGACCCCGTGGGCGAGGAATTCTGCCTGACCAAACGGGAATGCTGGTGTCCCGGCAATGACTCCCCCTCCTTCTTTTTCGCTTCCATTGGGTGATGCAGGTCTTATCCCTGTTTACAGTTCTCCTTGGAAATGCATCATGTCCAGCCATCACATTTGTTCACCACTCAAAACACAGGGCAGAAACTCCTCAAATCCGAGGGTTCTTCAAGGAGGCAGCACTGTCGCTGTCCAGCTTAGGGCCCTGAGCCCCTCCTCACTGCCCCTCACACCCTCCACCCTCACGCACTCCGTGGAGCTGGCTTTGGCATTTCACTCCTGCTGGGGGAGCATGCGGGGCTGTTACGAGGTGCACACTCTCCTAGACCTCCTGGGTCCTCGGATCACATCAAGTCTGTTCGCACCTCAGGCTTTTGCAGTAGCTGTTTCCTCTGCTAGAAAGTCTCCCTAGCTCTTTGCATGATATTCTCTGCATTCAAATGTCAACGCTCCTCACTTCTCAGGGATGGCTTCCCTGACCCACCCTTCTTAAAGCTTCCTCACTCCAGGCATTCTCTAGCCACTGGTTTTTCTTCTTTACTGCACTTTTCACGTCCTGCAATGTTCCTACTTCTGTGTTTATTTGCATGTTATCTGTTGTTCCAGCTCTCCCTCCTCCTCCTCCTCCCGCCCCCACAACTAGAATTAAGCTCCATGGGGTCAGGATGTTATCTGTCTTGATCACTGAGGTATCCCCAGAACCCAAAGCAATACCTACAGAGATCTTTTCCAAGCCTCAATTTTTCCATCTGAGAAATGAAGAGGTTGGATCAGATGATCTAGAAGTTTCCTCTTGGCAACATAGGTAAAAGCCTGGCACAGTGGTAATGACAGAGGATTTGGAAGTAGGCAGGCCTACCCTCCAGCCCTGGCTCTGTGGTTTGCTAACTGTGACTTGTGGTGTGGTCCTATCTCCTCCAGGTCTCTGTGTCCTCTCTTGCTGGTTGGCCATGAGGGTTCAGTGACATGAAGCACGCAAAGGGCCCAGCCCAGTGTCCAGGACATGGAAGGTGCCCCACAAATGCCACCCACTGTTACTAATAGTAAAGGAGTCTTGCCCAACCTGGCCTCCCAGTGTGCCTGGCGCAGCTGCTAACCCAGGATGCCCTAAAGAGCCAAGGATCTGCCCACATCTGTGCTGACAGGGGTCAACAGTCCTCCAGAATGTGCACGTGCTACCTTACTTCCTTTTTTAAAATTTAAATACAAGTTAGTTAACATAGAGTGTAATAATGATTTCAGGAGTAGCATTTAATGATCCATCACTTACATATAACACCCAGTGCTCATTCCAACAAGTGCTCCCATTTAATACCCATCACCCATCTAGCCCATTCCCCTCCCCCACCTCCCTCCATCATCCCTCAGTTTATTCTCTGTATTTCAGCATCTCTTATGGTTTGTCTCCCTCTGTTTTCATCTTATTTTTGTTTCCTTTCCCTTATGTTCATCTGTTTTGTTTCTTAAATTCCACATATGCGTGAAATCATATTATTTGTCTTTCTCTGACTGACTTATTTCACTTAGCATAATACACTCTAGTTCCATTCACTTTGTTGCAAATGGCAAGATTTCATTCTTTTTGATCACTGAGTAGTATTCCATTGTATGTATATACCACATCTTCTTTATCCATTCGTCAGTTCATGGACATCTGGGCTTCTTTCCATAATTTGCCTTTTGTCGATAGTGCTGCTATAAACATTGGGGTGCATGTGCCCCTTCGAATCAGCATTTTTGTATCCTTTGGATAAATACCTAGTAGTGCAATTGCTGGGTTATAGGGTAGTTCTGTTTTTAACTTTTTGAGCAACTTTCATACTATTTTCCAGAGTGGCTGCACCAGTCTGCATTCCCACCAGCAGGGCAAAAGGGTTCCCCTTTCTCCGCATCCTTGCCAACATCTATTGTTTCCTGAGTTGTTAATTCTAGCCATTCTGACACTACCTTACTTCCTTAACCAATTTCCAATTATTGGGCATTTACGCTATTTTGAATTTGTCCCAATTACAGGACTGCAGAAAGCATCCTTGTATCTAAATTTTCTGAACACATACTGGTAGTTATTGTTTCAGAATAAATCCCCAGAGGCATAATTGCTGAGGCAAAGTATATAACATACCTAAACATGATTCTCCCATATTTGGGCCAAATTATTCTCTCCAAATACGAGAAATTAAAATCCCACTGTGTATGAAAGTACCCACTTCTCTGCATCCTTGACAACAATAGGTATTTCGATTTTAAAAATCATCATCAGTTTGTTAGGTTCAGAAAAAAAAGTATGTCTCCTTTTAATTTTAATTTGGGTTTCTCTGATTAATAATTAGAGCGAGCTCCTTTCAAATACTGATAGGCAATTTTTTATTTCTTAGGTGCACTTCTTTATGCCATATTGCTATGGTGAGATAGTCACAGCTTTTAATGTTTTGTTTTAATGCATCCTTGCTATTTTTCCACTTTTTACTATTTAGCTATATTTTCTTTGATTTTTCAATATGATTTGGGTCTGTTTCTGGTTATTGACTTCGTTATCAGCTATGTTAAAAGTATTACACATTACTTGAATTTGCATTTCTCTAAATGCTTTAAGCATCAAAGGAATGACGCCCCTTGACTTCTGTCTTGGACTTTGCTCCTATGAGCTTTCTCCAATGCACACAAAAGCATCGAGGGCTGGTGGTGTCTGTATTTGAGTCCCCTTCATTCAATCTAATGATTATATTCAGATGATATTTCCAGACCTCTTCCCTACCCAGAACATGCTACTGGGTCATTCTTCCAGGTTTCTATGACCCTTTTAAAGTCAGGGGTCCAGATCTGAAGCAAACATTCTCAGTGTGGTCTCACCAGGGAATAAATGAGTATAATTTTTTAACCTCTTTGACATACTTTAGCAGGGTTATTTCTTTGTGGGGACAGTAGGAGGACCAAAATCACATCATTTATTTAAACTTTGGGGGCCCTATGTATACTTATTACATGCATACTTGTAAATCCACATCTTTTCTCTTGCATAGCACTGTTCTTCATCCAGGGGGTGAGGGGTAGGACGTGGGGGGAGAACATTGGAAATATGGCCGTTGACCTCATTTCTGTGGGAAGAGTCCTTGGAATGGAACAGGTGTAGCCAAGCCCGGAAAGGTGACCTCATTCTTACTGTCTTTGCAAGCACAGAGTTGAAGCCGTTGCCACCACATTATGTCCCAGGCCATTCATCACTTTCCAGGTGAAGCCAGCACCAAACTCCCTTGGGCAAAACAATGACAGTAGGAAGAAACACTCTCACAATTGTCTGAGAAAAAGCTAGTAGTTTTTCTTCAAGCAGGCCTCCGATTATTCAGGGCAGAATTTCTCCCATTGTAGAGCTGACACTGAAGGCTGATTAATTACTCATTCTCTGAGGTCAGGTTTATCATGAGATGCTAAAAGTTTCTGAGAAAATAACTTTATATAGATAGTCCCAATTACTGACAGGTTGTGCTCCAGCATATTTTTGAAAGGCAGTTGTTGGAACTTGGAACATATTTCCCCACAGAAACCATGTTATAAATAGTGGTGAGGCTCCCAGGCTAGCCCACACAAGCTTGCTAACCCACAATGTGACTAAACCTTATGGGCCTGTCATTCCAACAGAACCAAGCAGAGTCCTGCTTTCTGGGAGAGGGGAGCCTCATGGACAGAAGACAGGAGAAGGCGAAGAAGCCATCCCTTTCCACATCTCGAGCCACCACCCCCGGAGTGACAAAGCTGGCAGAGTTTCTCTCTAGCATCTGGGATTTGGGGATCACAAAGTCTCATTTGGAAGGTCCACTGGGGGGTATTTAGTCTCCTTGCTCCTGTATTCCAGTTTGTAGATCATCTGAGGACCTTGTTAAATGCAGATGCCAGGGCCCTACATTTTGATTCAGTATGTCTATGAGATAATTTAAGAATCTGTATTTCTAAAAACCTTGCAAGATCTCAAGAATACACAAATCGGTTACCACTGATTAAGCCCCTCCTACAATCTGATTACTGGATCTTCTCAATAGCAACTTCCAGATGTTTGCTGAGCTCCATCTTTTAGACTCGTCTGGCACTGAGAAGCTGTCTCTCCAGGAAGAGCCTTCCACTTAAGGCATGCTTGCCCTCTATGAAACTAATGCAGCATCTGCAGCAAGCCCATAACCTGTATTCCACAAGCAACGTCCTCCTCGCGAAGCTGTTCCCTCTTATGCACAACAGCCTCTCAAAGGGCTGAAGACAGTGGCATGCTATCCTGTCCCCAGGGTGCTGTCCTCTACCTTTTAGGCAAAATAGTCTCTGTTCGGATTTCCACCCTGACTGTGATGAAATGGCTTATATCAGACCAGAGCTCCCATGAAGAAACATTCAGAGAAGTAGAATAAAATATAAAAATAGCTGTTCAAAGGCATAACAAAGCAACCAGGACATCTAGGACTTGAGGGGCAAGATGCTGGAGAGAAGAGAATGCTTTGAGCAGTGTCTGGCTTTCTTGGCTATTTCCTTGCTGATTTGTAAGTAGGAAGGCTAGCTGCAGGGAAACCACGCTCTGGGTCAGAGTTTTCAGCAGTCCCACAGGGAGAGGAAGACAAAAAACAGTAGTTCCGGGTTATCAGGATTGCAAGGCTTGTAGGCCCAAGGTCTTGGAGGAAAGGAAGTACAGAAGAGTGTGCCCAGTTTTCAGACTAGCATTTGCACTTGAAATATTTCATGGTAATTAAGCTGCATAAAGCAAGAGGCTGAGAAACCAAGAAGTGGCTACTGAGGGGTTTAGAAATTAAGCAGAAGTATTTGGAGTCTCACAGGATCAGGAAGACAAAAGTTGAAGCCCAGGGCCAGTAAAGATTTCAGCTAAGAACACTAAAGAACAAATACCAGGAATAAGGGCAAACCAAAATAGACAAGGCCTTATAAAAACCAAAACCAAGCCTGGAATCCACTCAATTATTGATTGATTGGATTAAGGTGATCTTCCCTAGTCTAACAGCCTTCTTAAAGAGAAATAAATCTCTGAAGAAAGATAACACATTCTGTAGCTGCTATATTTTTTTATCTCCAATTAAATTAATTAAATCTAAAAGATACACCAGGAAATAGGACCAAATAATGGAAAAAGAAAAGGAAGGAAGGAAGAAAGGGAGGAAGGAAGGAAGGAATGAAGGAAGGATGAACAGATGGGAGGAAAGGAGGCAAAAAGAGAGGAAGGGAATAAAGAAGAAAACAATAAAGGAAATAAGAAAAATAGACAATAGTAACAGACACACAGGTGATCCAAATCTTGATGTTATTAGACATGACTTTAAAATAGTAACATTTATGTGTTCAGGAAAATAGATTAAAAGATACAGAACATTATCAGAGAACTGGAGGCTATGAAAGAAAAAAAGAATAAAACAAAAAGTCTAAAAATGAAAGATATGACAACTGAAATTAAGAACTCAATAGATGGCGGAAGCAGTATATTATCAGAGCAGAAAGTAGGTTAGTGAACTGGAAGAAATGTTAGTAGTAGTAAACAGTAATAAATATTCAGACTGAAACACAGAGAGGGAAAAGGGGTCGAGAATAAGAAAGGAACATAAGAGATACAGGGAATATTTTGAAAATGTCTAGCATGTGTATAATTGTCGTCTTGGAATATGAGGAAAGAGAGAATATTTAAAGGGATATTATGCTAGAATCTCTCCAAACACACATCAATTCACAGATTCATGAACTTGTATTAACTTTGTGAACTACAATCAAGATAAACCCAAAGCAAACCCCATTTCAGTACAGCATAGTAAAACTGAAGACCAAGGCACAAAATCTTAAAAGCAGCTAGGGAAAAAAGATGCATTACCTTCAAAAGAGCAACAACACAACAGATGAACACAGGGGAAGGGAAGGCAAAATAGGATAAAAATAGAGAGGGAGGCAACAGACTCAAATACAGAGAATAAACTGAGGGTTGCTGTAGGGGAGGTGGGTGGGTGGGGGGGATGAGTTAAATGGGTGATGGGCATTAGGGAGGGCATTTTGGGGGATGAGCACTGGGTGTCATATATAAGATATGAATCACTGGGTTCTACTCTTGAAGCCAAGATTACACTGTATGTAACTAACTTGAATTTAATAAAAAAGAAGAACTTCATAATGGAAAAAAAAAAGAGCAACAAAAAGTCAAGCAGCTGAGTTAATAGAAACAATGGAAGCCTGAAAACAAAGAAATCATCTTATAGTGGTGAGAGAAATCATGGACAATCTAGAATTCTACACCTTAAAATTAAAGGTGCGAGAAAGAAAATTTCAGACACCCAGAAACAGAGAGAATTTGTCTATGGCCAACCCACAGTAAAAGAAAGACCAAGAGTTCTTCAGGTAGAAAGAAAATGATCATAAAAAGAACAGAACTGCAGGAAGGAATGAAAAGTAATAAAAAGTGCAAATATGTGAGTAGATTTAAACAAAAAATGACATCAGGGCCAAGAACATCCAGGAAAATCTTAAAGAAGAAGAAAAAAGATGAAAGATTACACTACTGGGTATCAGGTCTTATTATAAAGTTTCAGTTATTAAGACAGTGGTATTGGTTAAAGGATATGCAAATGGACCAATGGCGAGAATGGAAAATCCAGGAACAGATCCATGATGCACACTACATATATGACAGAGTTGACACTCTAGCATGGCGGTGCTGGTGGTGAGGATGATGGACTTTTCAATAAATGGTCCTGAATCAACGGGTTATTAATATCAACAAAAAATGAATCTTGATCTTACCTCAGACCATGCATAAAATCAATTTCATGTGGATTCTACATCTAAACGTGAAAGGGAAAACAAAATTTCTAAAAGATAAGATAGGAAAATGTTTTCATGAGTGTGGGTGGGCAAAGACACTTAAACAGAACACAGACATACTAATAGTAGAGAAGACTAATAAACTAGACTACATTAAAATTAAAATAATAGAGAAGACTAATAAACTAGACTACATTAAAATTAAGACTACAATAAACTAGACTACTACCAATATACATCATTAAGAGAGAAAAGGTAAGTTCAAGAATGGGAGAAGATATAAATAGTACATATAACCACCCAAGGATTCATGTGCAGAATATAAAAACAACTTCTATAAATCAGTAAGAAACAGATGGAGAATCCAAGTAGAAAAATGGGCAAAAGACTTGAACAGGAAATTTGTAAAAGAGGGTATCAAAATGACCAGTAAAGATATGGAAAGATACTCGACTTCATTAGTCATCAGAGAAATGTAAATTAAAACTCGAATGAGATACCTCTACACACCCACTAGATTGGCTAAAATTAAAAAGCCGACAATACCAAATGTTGGTGAGCATGTGAACCAACTGGAACTCTCAATCACTGCTGGTGGGTGTGTAAACTGGTACAACCACTTTAGAAATCTGTTTGGCACGGTCTACTAAAGCTGAACATATGCATACCCTGTGACTCAGAAATTCCACCCTACATATGCACCCAATAGTAATTTGCACATAGATTCAACAAAATACATCAAATACCTAGAAATAAATCAAACACAGTATGTGCAAGAATTCTATACAGAAAATTACAAAGCATTTCTGAGAGAAATTAAAGACATCCCAGGTAAAAACAAGAATATACAAAATTCATGGATTGGAAGACTTTATTATTAAGTCAATTTTTCCTAAATCAATCTACAAATTCAGTAAAATCCCAATCACAAGCCAGAGCAGATTTGTATGTAGGTGTGTGTAAACTGACTCACTACTCCTTTCTCTGGCCCTGAGGCTGCTGTGCTAAAGGAGGAAGAGAACCACAATTTTCTGAACACCTATTGTGTGTTTGGGACTCTGCAAGATACTTTGCTTTGCTTTACTTTATCTAATTCTTATATTTTATAAAGGAGATATTGTTATCCCAATGTTGTAGATGAGAAACAATTTCAGAAAGGTCAAATGACTGGCTCAATGTCACTGTATCACTAGTGATCACTATCACTATGTCATTTGATTCAGCTGTATATAAAAGAAAAAAAATTATCAGTGACTTGGGCATAGTTTTTTTTTTCCTCATGTAAAAAAAATGTCCATGGGTAGGCAGTGCATGGTTGCTAGGGCAGCTCCACAGTGTAATCAGGGAGCCAGCTCCTATCTGTAGGCAACACCACCCGTGCTCGCTTTGGCAGCACATATACTAAAATTGTAGGCAACACCACCCTCGAATGAAGTTTCCTTCTCACAGTCACTTCTTGACCCAATGTGGCTGCTAGGTCTCTAGCCATCCCATCCATATCCAGCCAACACGCAGGAGAAGGGAAGCACTCCCGTTAAAGGAGACTTTCAGAAGTCCCACGTAACACTTCTACTTATATTCCATTGGCCAGACTTAGAATCCTGGCCATATCTAGCTACACGGGAAGCTGGGGAATGTCCCTTTTCAGCTAGGTGGCAACATTCCTACTTAAAAACCAGAGTTGTGTTAGTGAGGTGGACGGGGGTTGTGGATGTTGGTATGGACAACTAACCATCTTTCAGAGTCTCCCAGTTGGGAAGTGGTGGCACCAAAATTCAAATCTAGCCAGTGCCCTATTCCTTAAGACCCTCCATAGGTTACTACACCCTTCCCCCCACAGCCTGTGTTCCTCTGCTACACTACCTGTCCCCCATCGAAGTGAATTCCTAGGGAAGCAAAAGGGAAGAGGAGTTTCTTGGGGAAGGTGGGAAGCAGAGGCAGCAGCACTGTGAAGGATCACCTCCCTAGGGAGCATGCCTACTTTTCCACGGCCCCTTTCCTTCCTCCTCTCTAGAACCTAGAGTTTGCCTAAAAGTTCCACGTTCTTTGTCAGGAGCTCACACGGCAGTGATAATGAGATGGGTGAAGCTTTTTCTGGGTCACCAGCTCCAGTTGAGCACCCACTTGATTTGTGTTTCCTCCAGTTCTGCCATGTTGCATCGACAGTCATGGGTGGTTGCAGAAGGTTCTTGCCAGAAAACATTACAAAACTCTTCCAAAGAATGAGCCTGTGCATTTGATGGGGGATTGGGGCCACCTCTGAGGTCCCCAGGGATTCCAGGGCTCTGGGAACATTTCCATCTGGTGCTTTGGTCCAGCTCTGTGTCTCAGCAGGAGGACAGGAAACATGTCCAGAGAGGTTGAGCCATCACCAGAGAAACCTAACTAGAGTTTTAAATGCTCACACTGGAAACAAACCTAACGGGACTTTGAAAAGTGAAAGCTGACAATGGAAATCATTGATGTCAAAGAGTCTTTAAGGGGGAGCAGAGTGGTAATGGGGAATCTCAGTGAGGAGAATAGGCCAGACAGTGGAGCCAAAGCAAGTGCCCAGAGACTGTCCTCACGAGGTTCTAGGAGACTGAGCTCTGGATGTGCTCAGGGAAGCACAAACGTCTGCACTTGTCCCATCATTGGAAATTCCAGTAGGAGGAGAGTGATGAACGTGCTCTGGAGGCCCATGACCTTGTTTTTCTTCCTTCCAGAACTCTCCTGGTTGCCAGTGAAAGAGTTGGGGATGTCCTGACACTGGCAACAGGTGTATGGAAGAGGGAACCTCAAAGAACATGTTCCAAGAGGAGCCACTGTTCTGCCTGATTCTGCAACTTTCTCTACTAGGAGTCACTTGGGGATTCCAAGATTTAACATTACAACCTGTCACACAGCTCACTGTAAGAACCCAGTACCATATTTACACAGAGCCAGAGAACTTAGCTGTGGAAGGACCCCTGCAGCTATTGGGTTCAAATCTCTCATTCTCAGTTGAGGAAACTGAGACTGGGGTGGGGGTGGGGTGACTAGCTATGGAGGCCGATTCATTGGTGAGAATGCCAGGATTGGTGCTAGATCTCCTGACCACCAGACCCACACTCTCCTGTTATGCCATCTATGAGAGGTGCCCCACTGAGACAGAGAGGGCTGATTTGGGTGCATTCTGTTCGAAGCCCGTTGCAAGTCTAGGCAGAGAGCATGGCAGAAGGGAAGGAGCCCTGGGTAGGGAATGAGCAGTCCTGGCTTCAGGTCCCGGGGCTGTCCCTGACCTGCTGGGTGACTGTACCAATTTCCTGGGGCTGCCATAACAAATTTCCACCAACAGGGTGGCTTGAAACAACAGAAGTTGTTTCTCTTCCAGTTCTGGAGGCCAGGAGTCTGAAACTAAGGGCTGGTTCCCTCCAGAGGCTCTGCAGGAGAAAACGTTCCATGCATCTCTCCCAGATCCTGGCGGCTCCCAGCAATCCTTGGCACTCCTTTTCTTAAAGATGCGTCATTCCAATCTCTGCCTGCACTGTCCCATGACCTTCTCCATGTGGCAAATCTCCCTCTGCCTTTCTCTTCTCAGGACATTCACCACTGGATTTAGGGTTTACCTGAATAGTCCAAGATGATCTCAAGATCCTTAAATCAATTACATCTGCAAACACGTTTTTTCAAGTTAAGGTCACATTCACAGCTTCCAAGGGTTAGGACATGGACATACCTTTTTAGGGGCCACTATTCAACCGACTACGAGGATCTTGGGTATGTCTCCTTAGCCTTTTCTGCCCCTTAGCTTCCCTAGTGAGAATGTCAAGAGCTCATTCACTTGGTTCTGCAAGTGTCTGCTTGTCTTCATGGACACTGATGGACCCCAATATCGGCATCAGCTCAGCAGCCTGTGTCAGGCTGACCACAGTCCCCAGCACTCACGTATAACACAAATCCAAATTCAGGAACCATTTCCCACCTCTCTAGACTTTCCTTTGACCGTAGACTCTTGGAGGTTAGTTGGGGAACTTGGCGGTGGTCAGACCACAAATAAGAATGTTTTATTCAACCATGGGCCCCACACCCCAAGGAGAGACGGTTCGACAAGAGCAAGCACGGAGGATGGGCTAAGCACGGAAGGGGCTGGATCAACACAACCTGTTCAGGGCCGGGACCGGGGGAAGCGAGCGAGGCGTAACACGGAAGAGGGAGCCAAACACCTCAATAATCAAGACCAATGACATTTGAAGGCAGTATTTTTAAAAATCAAAACAAACACACACACACACACAAAAATCCACGAGGAACATCAGAATTTTAAATACAGACAAGATCCAGTGTTGCCATTGTGTGACCTAAATCACTTAGCTCACCCTAATCCCAGTCCTGGGAATCTTATCTTCATTTAAAATATTGATATTTTGTTCATCATGGATTTGTGTGTGTGTTAACTTTGAATTTTAAAAACTATTGCATTTTGATGAAAATACTTTTCATCTTGATTACTGAGGATTCAAGCATGGCTTTAAATTTTGCCCTTAGGTTCTGCGCTAGGCATATGAATTCCAACTGGAGGGATTGGGGCTGTTTAGTTTGGGCAAGGGACATCTCTGGGGATATGGTCACCACAAGCTGGACCTGTGGGGGTCCTACGAGACCAGTGGAGGAAATTAAAGGAGAAGTAGCAATTCTTTGGCTACTGGAAGGATCTGAGAATCTGACAGGAGGCTGGTCTAGATGATCTATAGGGGAGGCCTCAACCTCTGCTTTCAAGAGGCAGATGCCCCAGGTTTTCCCGAATAATTTCAATCATCTTGTAACCTCAGGATAATGTAAGAAATGCTGTCTTAATTTTTTTTTTAATTTATTTAGTTTGAGAGAGAGAGAGAGAGAGAGAGAGAGAGCGCACATGCCAGGGAAGGGCAGAGAGAGAGAGAGGCAGAGAGAGAATCCCAAGAAGGCTCCATGTTGTCAGCACAGAGCCTAACTCAGGGCTTGAACCCATGAACCATGAGATCATGACCTGAGCCAAAACCGAGAGTTGTACGCTTAACCGACTGAGCCACCCCAGCACCTCAGAAATGCTGTCTCTTGCTTCAAACCTTAGAGACAGGGACTGGGTGTCCTGGAATTTTGGAAGCTCCCCATGCCAGGAGGCTGGCTCTGTTTTAATGGCACTAACTCCCTTCTGGGAGGCCTGTCAGTGAGTAACCCATACTGAGGGGTAAAGTGAACAGCCCCAGGAATAACCACAAAGTATTCCATTCCCAGGCACAGAGTTATGGGGGTGAGGTCAGCCTCCTCACTAGCTCCAAATAAAAATATTAAAATGAAAAAAATTAAAGTCAGTGACCTGGAAGATGCTGTTTTACAGTCAGAGCATTCCCCCCAAGACACCACAAAAAATGATCTTCCCAAAATGCATTCCTGTGTACTGCTCACATTCGTGCATGGCTCACCCATCCTGCCACATCCATGCTGCTTAGAACGACATTCGAGGCCTTCTCATGGTGTCTTATGAACCTTAAGCGCCCCGGCTTCACAGCCCTCGCGTGTAACCATTTCTGTCTTTGGTCTCCTAAGTCCTCAGTTCAGTTATTGTGCTGCCTGCTTTCATGGAATCCTTTGCTTAGTCTTTGTATTTTCCTAATCTTATGTTATTTTGAGGTTGAGTCTAGAGTGTCCCTGGACTCAAGTCTCTGCTGATAAGCTACGAACTTTGACACCTTTAAAAATAACACTTGAAATAAAATGAGTTGTTTCTGTGCATTATTCAGCATCTTAAAGAACTTTCTATATGCTCATTGATTTTTGTATGAAAATATTTCTTCCAGCATTTTCTAGCTAGAGTGTTTTTCCAGCTTCCCTCAGGTGCCAGCATGATCTAAAGAGTTGTTTACAAAATGTGTCCTAATGATTTGCCATTTTTTTGAGAAATCAATAAATCATTCTTATAGAGTTGGCTCTGATTGAGATTAAATAATGGATAAAAAAATTATATATAAATGATTTTATATACATGTGTATATATATAACTTTGCCATGAAGTTTAATTCCTTCAGTGGAGCTGTGGTTGGGTGGAAAAATTAACAACCTGAGCTCAGAGAAGGCAGAAGAGAATTACACCCACTGTTGTTGTCAATTCTGGCTGGTGGTTAGAACTAAGAGACAGATGTTACTATAGTCATTCACCAGGGCCACCATCACCTGATTCTTGATAACACCCTGATAGGTAATCACGGGGGAACTTCTGAAATACTCAGGAATGCCACATTACTGGCTCTCTCACAGCCCTCCAAGATAAACAGGGAGGGGTTAGTAATGCCTGTGGGAACATGTGGAGACCCTGTCCAAGGTCCTGCTCCCAGTTATGACAGCAATGAAGGGCCAGGCACTGTGTCGGCCACCGTACCATGTGCCATCAGAGGACAGTATTTTTACTGCTACTCTACAGATGAGGAAACAGTGGCTTGGAGAACCCAAGCTCAAGGTCACACAGCTAGTAAGTGGCAAAACTGGGGCTCAAGCCAGTCTGGCCAGTCTATGGCACATGTTTCCCAAAGTCTACTTGAGGGGGTCTGTCCTCCCCTCGAGGCTGACAGGAGCATCAGTGAGCCTGAGAAATGACATTGCAGGTCAGAGGTACATGGAGTGAAACTCTGGCAGAGGGTGAAAGGCAGACTGCCTGTAGTTGGTGCTATAAAAATCACAACTCTATCGCTTACATAAACACTGTGTTTTGTGCTTGCAAAGCACCCATACCTTATCTGATCCTCACAGTTCCTTAGAGGGGCATGCAGTGGATGGCTGGCTATCCCCATTTAACAGGCTCGGAGAGGCCAAGTGATTTGCTCAGAGTCCCACAGCAAAGGCTAGAATAAGAACTGGGTACTTTGTGCCACCATCATCAGACAAGATGATCAAAAGAGATGGGCCTGAGGACTGAAATGGGCAGACCGCGGCACTGACCTTTCCTGAGATGGTCTTGATCTGCTTGGAGCTCAGGGGCTCGAAGTCCACGCCGATGTAGCCCTCCATGGCGGCAAGCAGATTCTTCCGGAGACAACGGGATGAGTTGGCTTCTGTGTGCACCTGCTCCCACCAGGAAGGCTCATACCAGCCTGGGATGATCCATTGGTATTTGCTACCATACATGTTCTCCTCATATGCCTGCAACAGATGGGTTGACCATGAAGGTACCAAGAGTCAAACATTTGTTCAAGGCTTTGTGCCCTGTGAGACAGGTGGAGAGGGCTCAGGCCTCCTCTTACCAGAGAATTTATTAATTTTTCTCCTTGTTATCTCTCAAGAGATCCAAGGTAGTTTACTGGAAACATATATAATAAAATAATAAACACTGAATAAAAATTTAAATATGAGGGCCTGGCCAAAGCCAGATGAGGACACTATAAGAAAACTATAGACTGATATCCCTGATGAATATAGTTCCAAAAATTCTCAACAAAATATTAGTAAACTGAATTTGAGAACACATTAAAAAGATTATACACTATGACCAAGTGGCATTTATCCCTGGGATCCAAGGATTGTTCAGCATTCACAAATCAATAAATGTAATATGTCACCTTATTGGAACTAAAGATAAAAATTATATGATCATTGCAATAGATACTCTTTGTGCACTGTGATGAGCTGTGCACACTTTATTTACTTATTTATTTTTGTAAGAAAGAGAGAGAGAGAGGGAGGGAGCACAAGTTGGGGAGGGCCAGAGAGGGAGTGAATCCCATGCAGGCTCCATATTACCAGTGCAAAGCCCGACATGGGGCTTGAACTCATGGACTGTGAGACCATGACCTGAGCTGAAGTTGGAGGCTTAACCGACTGAGCCACCCAGGCACCCCTGACCTGTGCACACTTTAAAACATGAACCTTAAATAATCCTGCAGTTCATTCCTGGAGAGCCATGAACACGTTGGGAAACAATTGATGTCACACCCCTCTGTGTCTCTTGGCCTACAGCAGAGGCCAGGAGAATGTGACAAGAAGAGACTGATTGCTTTGGACTCCAGGAAGGTTCTGGTTGCCCTTCATTAGGGTCTCGATGCCAAGCCAGGGTCTGCCCACGGCAAGTGGGTCAGAGCCCCTAAGAGCATCTGTACATTGGAGAAAAGTTACTGTCAAGTCTGAGAGTTAGAGGAGTGCTCCTCCATTCCTCCATCTGGGGAGGCAACTCTTTTGAACTCTCTTAACGCCTAAGAAAGCCCGTCCTGCAGTTCGGAGCCTCTCATTGGGGTACACGTGAATTAGAATGTTTGTTCCTTAACTTAAACTCAGATCTCATCTCCACAGCCTCTGTTCATTGGTACAGTGAAGGCTCTGGAGAGTAAACCGAAATCACTTAATGAAAAAGCCTTTCAACTCCCTCAAAGCAGTGATCACATTGCCTTTTCTCTAGACTTCTCTGATGATATGGGACTTTCGCCTCCCCAATTCTAGATGATATACTTCTCATAATGAATCCTCAGATCATAGTCATTTCTCCAGCAGCTACATTATAAATGTTGCCCCCATCACAATTGTAGAAAACATAGGCAGCCCTCATATCTCAATTATGTAATAAAATCCTGGCTTAACAAAGGCAGGCAATCTCCTGGGTTTCCCTCTGATGAATGGGGTTTAGTCCCGAGAAACTTTCTTTTAAAGAAAAGATAATCCCAGATTCTGTCTGGAGGCTAGACTTTTGAACAAAAGGCTCCTCATATTGATCCCAGGTCACTGTATTAATGGCAGAGTCTGTGAGACTTTACAACTCTCATCTTTTACTGAAAGGGAGGAACTCGCATATCTTGAGCCCCTGTTACATGCTTGGCCAATTACACACATGATCTTATTTTATTTTCAAAACAACCTATGAGGTGGTATTATTATTTCTATCATACAGATGAAGAAATTCAGGCTCAGAGGTTGAAGAATTTGCCCAAACACATACAGCTAAGTCAAGGGGACAAGATTCAAAGTCCACTTTTGGAAATTCCCCTCTTTTCTTAGCAAAATAAAGAAAACTTTTTGGGAGCTTTCTCAACCTTAAAAGGTGGAGGCAAAAAGACAGCCGCTCTTATTAGGAAGGTTAAAGAGGTTAAAGAGGTTAAAGGTTAAAGAGGAGTCAACAGATGCAGAGCGAGGACGAGGGGAGCTCTACTCAGACACAGGCAGGTCTGCCTTCCTCTCTGAGGACAAAGACCTCGTGATAATTTAGAGGCAGCACAGAACAGGAAGTCAGAAGCCTCCCAGGGACCTGCTGTGACAGCTCTCTGACCTACCCTTGTCTCATTAGGAGCTGTTCCTTGCGAATGAATTTTCCAGAAAATAGAAGCTTAGTCCATCTGAAGGACGACACATCTTGTTTAGAACATGAGTCAGTCTGGATGAAGATAAACATTTTTCTACTGACCTTCTGTAACAAACAAAAAGGGAGACCACAGTCCAGCAACACTAGATTCTCTGCCACACACCAGCTGGGTAACTCTGGTGCACGACTCCTTGGGTCTCGGTTTTCCTATCTATAGCCTGTGGAAGGCAAAGCCTATCTCATTGGGTTGGTGTAAGAACTACATGAGATAATATGTGTACCGTGTCCGGCCAGCACTACATTCAGGAACATTTTAGGAACTCTTTCTTGTTCCCTTCTCCTTTCTGTAACGCATAGCTTTATTTTGTACACCAGTCACTGTTGTGGGCTGGGCACAGTAATGCTGCTGGGTCTAGGGTGTCACTCTTCATGGCCATCCAGTCCCTGTCCTCTCTGAACTTGCTGGTTTTAAACTGCTATGGCTTGGAACGAGGGGCACCTGGGCTGTTAAACATATGTGCAGAACAAAAGTAAATAGGCTTTGAGTGAGGGTCTAAGAGGGTTTCCTGCAAGGTAGGTGGACTGGTTTAAATACACCATCCACCATTGAAAGCAACTGAGGGGAAGGCTCCAGTCCTCCATTCTGACATTTCTGTCTTCAGAAGGGCTGCGGTTGTTATGCTCGTGAGCTGGGAGTAGCTGCTGGTGTGCTAGTCTGTCTCCTTTGTCAAAGGGACAGTTTTTGTAGGGTGGGGTCCGCTCTTCCCTGGGTTCCCCACTGCTCAGCACAGTGGCTGGTGTGCACAGGGCACCCGATAGGTGGTTGTGAGGTCACTAAAGGAACACCTTTCTGGTTTACACAGTCACCTCAGTTTTCACTTTCTCTGCCTTCGGTGGGAATGTGATCTCAAGACCTGTGGGCCACCAAAGAGCCCTGCCACGTGGCAACAAGCAGTCCTGAGCTCACCTTCTTCCGTCTCATGGACCGCTTTGGTTCTTACTGGCTGCAGACAGGTAACCACGATGTGAATTATTTTAAAAAATCCAATTTCCCCTTCTTATAATGTTTCCTTTTGCCTCCTCCCCTCCCCATGCAAGAAGGACATTTCCCTTTTCATATTACAGTTCACAACAATGACAGTAATAAACCCTCACATTGGGAAGGCAGTTAACAGTTGGGATGATGGTCTCCCTTCCATGGCCTTATTTAGGCCTCTTGACAATCCTGTGAGACAGATGGGGCAGGGACTGCTCCTTCCATTTTAGAGGGGAGGCAGCTGGGGACCAGAGGTGTAAAGTGACCTGCCTGAGGTCACACAGCTGGTGGGGCTAAAACCAGAACCCGGGCGTGAGTGTTAGAGAATTTAGAATAGACCCCCGAGGGGGGAGGGAGAAGACAAAAGTGACAAGACCTGCTCAAGCTGTGCTAAGCCCAAATGAACACTTTGCCACAGGGCTATAAATAGCTTTGCCGGAGTCTGCTCTTCCCCTGGTGGCAGTTCCAGGCTCAAGAACACAGCAACATGCTGCAAAGTTTGCAAAGCGGCATTTGGATGGCAGAGATACGGTTGTATCCATCTGATCTGCACTCTGACCCCGACACAGGCAGGAAGGCTTTTTTGGGGTGAGGAGTGGGGTGGGGAGTCTCTGCTCTGAGCAGCCCCTCCCTCTGTCACCCACCCATAAGAAGACACTGAGCAGACTCTCTTCGGGATCTTCCAGACCTGCCAGAAGAACTGCTTCCTAACCAGATAAGGCTCCAAGCCCTGGAGGGCGGGTTCCATCTGAGGGTCTGACACTTGGAATAAACAGCCAACAAAAAAGCTCTACAGAATCCCTCAACAAAGCCACCTGCAGACCCTAAGATAAAGCCCATCTCAAAATACCCACCGTCCAATAAGAGGAAAGAGGAAAGTGGGACAAGAAGGTGGATGGTGTCCCATGCCATGTGGAAGGCAGGCAGCCTGGGGCTTTGGGTCAAGAGGCAGACAGCCACTCGGTCTGTTCTGGAGCGGAAACAATGGCTGGAAATGCCACTCAGGAAAGAATCCCAGTGCATGGCACGGAGAGAAATCACAGCCACACCTCCACTCGGGTTTGGCTCAAAGCAGAACATGAGGTCTGTCTGCAGTTTTTGGAGAAGGGAGATGGCCAGCGACCACTGTGGTGTCTTCATGGATCATTTTTTATTAATTTATTTCTCCCGGAGTTATTACCCACCATGTGCCAGCTGTCTGAAAGGCCCTGGGGATACGGAGAAGGGTGGCGGGGATAAAATCCAGTTTCCTCCCCCAAAAGAGATTACATTCTCCAATACAGAGCATTATTTTCCTTTTCAAAACGGGCCATTTCTGGACCTCAGATGGTAATGCACAGGGTTTTATGAGTAAAGGTTTATGAGTAAAACTTGACAAGCAAGGTTTTGAAGTAAAAGGCATTAAATTAATTTGCTCCATTTTTTCAGTTTTTCTCATTGTTCTTCCTTAGATTTTCATATGGAAAGACCCCTTGTTACCTTTACCTGGAACACAGAATGCTTAATACAATCTTGTAGAGACCATCTGAGAGTAAACTCACCAGCCCAACAATGGTCTATTCCATTCTCAGATGCCTGAGACTTTACATAGACAAACAAAAGAAGACTGCGGACATTTACTGAGGGCTCATCAGGCCCTGTGCCAAGTGTTTTTGCTCATCTAATCTTCACAACGATCCTATGAGACAGGTGCTTTATTATCCCCACTTTACAGATGAGAAAACTGAGGCTCCCAGAGTGTCAACAAGAAGTCCAAATTCAGCACCCAAGCAGAAGACCGACTCCTGAGCTCTAAACTCTGTCCAGGGTCTCCAGAAATGTCAGCCTCGTGGCCTTTCCCTCCTCCCTGGTAAATCGGGAGATGATCAGGCAGGTTCTCATTTTGTTCTTGAGCCTTCAGGGTAAAATAGCTGTGTGACCGTGGCTTCAGGTCACTGCTCTCTCCTCACTCCTGGTGTGTTTTCAGTTCCTGCCTCTCTCCTGAAAGGTGCACCAGGAGCTGAGTAGGATACCCCAGGCAGTGTCTCTCTAGCAGACAGCTGAGGGGCCACCTTCCCTGAGTGTGGACATAGCGCCTGAGGTCCCCTTGGCTCCTGGCAGCTATGCTTACACTGGGGACTCACAGCAGCCTTGAGGTCAACCAAGACCCCAAAGTCTCTTTTGTTCTAAATGCACAGTACTTACCTCAGCTATGCCTCTACACCACCATGGACATAGGCAGCTTGATTTGTGCTAATGTCACCTTCTAGTAGGACTATTAGATCTAATCTTCTTAGATTTAATCAAACATTCCATCCAGCCTGTTAGGGTTCTTTGCACCTTGGATCTGTCATCCAACATATTTCACAACTTCCAAAATTCCTACAAAGTCTGCTTTTTATAATCTCATTCAAGTTACTGACAAAAGATCAAAGAGAACAGAGGCCTAAGGCCCATCACAAGAGACTATACCTGGAATAGGCTCAGTCTAAGAGGAAGAGCTTATTGGGGAAATAACGACTCACAGGACTGGGCTCCCATTCTGTTGCTTCTTCTCTGACCTGGGGCAGGGGACGGGAGCCAGGGTATCAAAACCCAAAGATTTAGTTTCTGTGCTAGAATTCGTGCAAGTACTTAGGTTAAAACATCATACGGAAAAAAAGATGATTAGATTGGGAATCAGGTGGGGTGCCTGAGTGGCTCAGTTGGTTGAGCGTCCGACTTCATGATCTCATAGTCCATGAGTTCAAGCCCTGCATCGGGCTCTGTGCTGACAGCTCAGAGCCTGGAACCTGCTTCGGATTCTGTCTCTGTCTCTGTCTCTCTCTCTCTGCCCCTCCCCTGCTTGTGCACTCTCTCTCAAATATAAATAAACATTAAAAAAAAAAAGACTTTTAGTTTGGGGATCAGGTGAAGGGGATGGAGCCTTGGCTCTGCCACAAACTGGGCCTCTATTCCCTCATCTGTAAAGTGGGATAATGATAGTTGTTTCACATGGTTATTGAGAAGATTAAATGAGGTAAGGCATTTAATAAAACTACTTTGTGTAGCCTATCACACACCAGACAATTGTAAAGAATTCAGGGGTAGGTACTGAACAGTTGAGAGATTATTCTAAACTTAGGCTCTGAGCCCTGTTCCAGGGCTGGGAGGGGGTCCGAGGTACCTCACCCTTGAGGTCTGGCCTCTCGGCGGGAGAGGCTGTGCCGTAGAGCAGGCCTCCATCAAGTGTGGGTGAGTAGATGGGCAGAGAATTAGCCGACAGGGCTTAGACCAGGAATTAGCCAGTAGGTTTGTTCAACCGAGGTCCCTAGTTCCTCCCAGGACTGTACTGTTCTGAGCCCCGGAGGCTTAGCTCCCCGCAAAGAGGAAAGCGCAGTGAAAATAACACTTCTGCTTCCAACAACCGCTTCCAGTCCTATATTCCGCTCAGACCAGGCAGTCAGAACGAGTCTGAGAAAAAGCTTCGTGAAACCCCCCCAAAGACACAGTGCCGTGACCAAAGTTTTACTTACACAACAGAACACTTTTGCTGCCATATTCTGGTCAAACTGGCCGAGGATGATCCTCACGTCATTGCCCTGCGGACAGAAGGACATGTAAGTGAAGCAGAGTGGATGACAGGCACACCAGGGGGCTTGAGGCCTCGGGCATGGAACATTCTTGCACCCCTGGCTCTGCGGCCAAGAACTCTGCCCTCTCATCCCACCCCAGCCTGGATACTCTGGTCCTCTCTGGGGCTAGCTTCCCCTTGGCTCTTGGTGCCGCCCTCCCTGGCCTCAGGGACATGCCCTGAGACAAGTCTGCACAGGCTGGTGGCTCTGAGGGGTCTTGGCAGCATCCCTGATCTCCTTCCCCAAGGGCAGGCAAACCCTGCAGGGCACAGAGACAGCGTCTATTCTCCTTCCTCATACACGGAATATGACATCCTGGAAAACTGAAGCCAGAGGAGAGAAAGGAGCTTCAAGGTCCCCGGGGGAGTTGATGGCAGAAATAGGGCTGCAGCACCCCCCACCCTCACTCCAGTATTTTAGACTTTTCTATACCTTCCTGGAACCCACGAAGCTTCCCAATTAAGAAGTGCCAGAGTCTCTTTGAGTTCTGAGCTTTGTTCAAATCTCAGCTCCACCAACAAGCCTCAGGGTATCTCAGGCCACTCCTTTTTCCATCTTAGTCTTAATTTC
Source organism: Panthera pardus (assembly GCF_024362965.1). Lineage (NCBI taxonomy): Eukaryota > Metazoa > Chordata > Mammalia > Carnivora > Felidae > Panthera > Panthera pardus. Next base: position 60,518,117 of record NW_026526766.1, read on the forward strand.
CTCACCTGTAAAATGGGGATAATGCCAGGGCCTAATTCCAGGGTTGCTGGGAGAATTAAATGAGATGATCCTCAAACTGCTTCACACAGTTCCTGGCACATAGTGAGTGCCCAGTAAGTGCTAGCTAGTGTTAGGATTTTATAACCTCCTCCCAACCCGTCTTTAACTCCAAGAAAAACTTATATTTGAAAACTCTGTAAATGGGATTGCACTTATTATCTCTGTGTATTAAACAGCAGCTCCTGCAACTCATTTATTCATTCAACAAACAGTTACTGGGCGTTTGCCTGAGGCTCCGTCCTGGGTTAGGGTTGCCATGTGGGACAGGGATCCAGGCAGGGCCCTGCTCTGTAGAGAACAGGTTAAAGGTGGATGTGGCAGGCAGCATCCAGCCCAGCCCTGGCCCTCCGGCCTGCACCCCACCCCAGTCACTCCCTGCCCTCCACCCTGAGGCTCAGCCTTGCAGGTGGTGCTGCCTTCCCGCCTTGCATCCCATCCTCTCCAGCAGGCCTCAAGGCCCTTTGATGCATAAAGAAGAGAAACATGCCTTTAAAGATCAGTTTTTAGCATCTTTCAAAATTGGAAAGTGCTGACTGGGAGGCCATTTTACTCATCATGTACTTTAGCAAAATAAAAAAGGCTTGGATTCTAAAATCATCCTTCGTTTGCAAGCAAGAATGGAAAGAAGAGGGGGGAAAAAAAAACCCTGCTCTGAAAGGACTTTAAAAGATCGTTAACAGAGCAGTTGAAGGAAGGCAAGCCTTTGTCATCACCATGTCTGCAAGGCTATAAAAAGTCCTAAGCTGCTTCCGTTCTATGGACATGCTCCCAGGCACACTGCAGGGTTTTTCTGCTTGTTTGTTGAAATCTTTTAGCCTTTTTTGCTGCTAATAGTATTCAGCCAGCCAGCCAGCAAACACTTATTGAGCATCTACTTTGTGCCAAGCTCTGTGTTGCTAAACATGGTATAGAAGAAATAGTTTATTGGATTTTAGAGGTAGAGAGACCTTAGTTCAAATCCCAGCTCCACCACTGACCAGCTGCGTGACCCTGAGTCTAAATCCCCTAGAGCCTCAATTCTCTCATTTTCAAAAGAGGGCTAATCCTACCTACGTTGCCGGGTGGCCGGAGGATGCATGCTAATGAAACCCACTCATTAGCTTCCATGATGCTTCCTCCTGGCTCATTCCTACCTCCTGGTCCTTCCTTCTCAGACTCTGAATCAGCTCATCATCTTTCTGCCAGTCCCTGACTGCTGGTGTTCCACACAGTTGTGCCCTTAGCTCCGTGCCCTCAGTACTCTCCTTGGGCAGCCTCATTCACGGCCCCAGCCGCAACTGCCCACTGTGTGCTGTGGAGGCCCGACCACTCTCCCCAGCCCTGACCTTTCTCTAGCTGCCCGCTGGAGCCCTCCACTCGGATTCTCCCAAGTACCTCAAGTTCAGCACATCCCAAGCTGAACGCATCATCTTTCCCAATGAGCCCTTTCCCCGTCCGGTGTTGTCCATCTTTGAGAACCGTGTCACCACCCTCTCACCCACCAGGTTCACTCGCCTCTATCTAACCAGGACCCGCTGGCTACCTGCTCACCAGTGCCACATCAGCCCCATCCCTGCAGCCCCACCCCGCTGGGTTGGCCACCGTCATTCTCAACTCATTGAACTACAACTGCCTCCTGGTTGGGTCCCCACCCTTAGTCCTGCTCCATCTACCCCGGTCTCCATAAAGCAAACAAAGGAATCATTCCAAAATTCAAATGTGATCACATAAAACCTTTCCATGGCTCCCTGAACTTTACAGGTCAGCTCTGAGCTCCGTAATAGAACATTCGAGATGATTTACCAGCCGATTACTGCTCACGTCTTGTCTCAAATCACACTGTTCTCCCCACTCTTCCAGGGTATCAGAACGAGCTGCCTGCGGTTGTCTACAACAGCTCTGCCATTCATGCGTTCATTCATTCGTCCATTTCCCCACCCCAGCCCCTTTCTTTCTGCAAGCTCATCCGTCTCAAATGCCCTTCCCCCTCCCCCCACTCCTTTGCCTGGAAAGCTGCTGCTCACCCTTCATGCTTTAGCTCAGGCACCTCTACTCCAAGAAGCCATCTTTGTCCCATTAGGCTTGGTGGTCATTTGCTCCTCTGTGGGCCCAGAGCACTCTGTGCGGCCCTCTGTCATGGCACAAGTCCACTTGCTTGTCTGTCTTCCCCACTGGACTGAGGGTAACTTGATTCATCTCTGGGTCCCCAGCTGAGGGGGATGGGGCACGCCACATATATCAATAAAAATAGGTGTTGGATGCATGATTAAGTGGGTGAATGCTATCTGAGCTACCAAGCACACTGGCTGGCCTGCATTCCCTTATTCAGTGACTGCTATGGTCACCACCGAACTAATATCCTGCTAGCCTAGGGCCTCAGCATGATCGGGGTCACCACATCTTCATGGTTGACCACCTGACCACCTACCTGCCGATAGATAAATAACCAGCTCTACCACTTATGGACCATTTAGTGTCTCTGTTGCCATGACAACCAAGTTGCATGGACCAGTTGGTTCTGTGCTCCTGGACTGTTAGTACTGGATGGAACCAAGGGATCACTGATCTAGTGAGCCCCTTCCTAGAGAGACAAAAGGCTTCCCCCAAGACTGCACGGCACCCCGCACCCACTGCTCTCACCTTGGTCGCCCTCCGATGGTCAGAGAAAGATCCTAGCCAGAACCAGGTGGTGCCTGCTGCAGGGAGCTATTCACACCCACTCTGATCCTAGCCAGTAAGAGGTGGCAAGATCCTGTAGTGCCTGGGAGGGATGAGCCAGCACCCAGTGCAGCTGAAGCCTGGAATCCCGGGGTGGGCAGTGGACAAAGGGAGATGCAAGTGGCCAGGGGTCCTTAGCAGGAGCCTTGAAAACAGTCGAAAGAGGTTGAAGGGCTTCTCAAAATGGGATATGTGTACTCCCGGAGCATGAGGACTTTTCTTGAGAATATGAAAAGCACGGGTATACCTGGTTTTCCTTTCCAGAGTAGCAATTAATTGGAAGATGCAGGGCTGAGGGGAAATGTTTCAGCGTTCAGGAGTCTTAAAAATTTTTAACACATGCCTGCTCTCACAAAAGTTCTAGAATCACGCTGTTCGGTGTTACATAACTTGTATCTCTTCCTGAGAATCCGGAAAGTAGAAAGACAAATTTTGCCTTGGCAGTGGTCCCTGCATCTGGCCACGCCTCCCACCTCCCTGCCAGGGGTGGAAGCACACTCTCCTTTGTGGTGGGAAGGACTTTGGGGCAGAATGAGGAGTACCAGGGGGGTACAGGAGGAGAGCTGTGAATGCCCCTGGTCATCAGAGGGACAGAACAGAGTTGTGACGGTGCAGAGAACCCAGAATGTGACAGAGGGCAGGGTCCAAAAATCCTGTGCCTTCCCACACACTCTTGATTCTGCAGGGGACCACCAGGGGTGAAAGGTGACATGAGGTGGGACAAAGGACAACTTGTGCTCAAACGGTTAGATCTAAGGTTGGAGACCATATGGAGGCCTATGTTCACACAAGAGGCCTCGCCTACGGGGAAGGGGCAAAAATGGAAGGAAACAGCGACAGGGTGGGAGGTCTGGGGAGGGGTACTCAGCCCAAACCTTGGATGGATTTCCTTTCCTCCTTCCTGGGTCCTTCTCATCTGTTGTCTAGAGTCTCTTTGTCTCTGGGACCCTTAAAGCAAGCTAAAATCACACACACACACACACACACACACACACACACACACACACCCCACATAAGAAGGAAATCCCAATTCAAAGACCTTGTGTATGACAATAAATTCTATATATATATAAAAAGAAGGCAAATAAAGGGGGAGTTTTAATAAAAGATTTTTTAAATGAGAAGAAAAAAAGAAACTAATATAACCTTGTATGTCAACTGTACTTCAATAAAAAAGGAAATTTATGTACAGAGAATAACAAAACAAAGAGCTTGTATATAACCTCCAGTTTGCAGGGGATTCTAGCAAAATAAAAATCAAGCACAATTCCTAAGTGCTTTTCTAACCATGGTACTAAGCAGTCATCAGCCCCACCCAAGGAGAGAGCCGTTATTATTATGTCCACTCCAGAAAGTTTCATGAGTGAGCCGAAACTTTTCTGAGGGTGGCAGACACTGCTGGCCCTCCTGGATACTCCCTCCCCACTTCCCCCCAGCCCCTCCCCCCCCACCCCCCCCCTCCCACCCCCCCCACCCCCCCTGCAGCCAACCAGGACTGTTGCATCCATCCCGTGCAGGGTGGGCGGCTTACAGCTTACAGCTCACTTTCACTGGCTTCTCTGGAGAACTGCCCCCAGCTACAGAGAACTTCCTGGCCCTAAAGGCCACGCTGGGTGCCACATTCTGCAGCACCCAGTGACCCGACTGAGGTCTCGGAAAGGTGGGACCAGCTGTGTGGTCCAGACACCCCGGGGGGGGCCAGGCTAACATGGTCTCCAGCCAAGACAGCATTCTGGCCCAGCTCCCCTCTTGCCTTACCCTGCCTCCCTCCCTTCTCCTGAGCGTGCTCTCATAAAGCTCTTTCACCAGAACCTCGGGCTCTGTTTCTAGGGAGTTCAACCTAAGGCACCAGGTCACACAGGTAGGCAGTGGTGGTGCCGGCCTCCACCCCGGCTGGGCCCAGCCCCAGAGCCTGAGCACTTGACCACTGCCCCTATATATATTCTCCCAGGCTGAGCAAACATCCAGTCTGCAGCAACAACTCACAGAGGAAAGTCCCGCAGACTTCCGTGTGGAGGCACTGGAACAGCAGATGTGATCCTGAGGCGTTAAAATAGCTGGTGTACATTTAAAACAGCAGGAAAGCAGAAGGCCACCCCATCCTGCCTTCCCCGTGGCAGGGGTGTGGGGTCCCGCTGGAAAGGCAAGGTCAACCCGGACACTGGGTTGTCTGGCATCTCCTGCCGCCTGTGCACCTGTCTTGGCCCACATGTGATCACTTCCTGGTTTCTCAGGTGCCCAGCCCCACAGACCCACTGGGCTGCCGAAAAATCAGATGAAACTGTGTACAAAAGTTGTGGAAAGGGAGGAGGTATGACAAGCCCCAGGGCGGTCAAACTTTTAGAGGCTGGCCGTGGTGGGGCTGGGAGGTGGCTTGACTGGGGCCAGTGGGCACTGAGGAAGGGGCCAGGGACTCAGGCCACTCTCGCCCCCTGACTCTGGCTGTGAGACCTGGGATGAGTCCAGCAGGGTTAGCCTAGATGCTTCCCAAAGTCCCTCCTGGCCCTGACACACTGATTCCATACCTGGAATGAGTACTTTTATTTAGCTCAAGTTAAGTTTTTCTTAGACCCTTTTTTTCCCTCACCAGAGAAATGTCCTTAAAGGCAGAGAAGCAAGAGATATATATTCTTGTTGTTGTTACAACAATCTTTTTATTCTGATTAGCCCTCCTGTTTATTTTTCATTTTTATCTATCTATCTACCTAGGTGATTATGGTTGACACACAATGTTATATTAGTTTCAGGTGTACAACACAGTGATTCAACAAGGCTGTACCTTAGGGAGACATATACTCTTAAAGAAGAGAGCAAAGAGGGAATAGCCCATAGCAGCCCACTGGGAAAGCATGCCATTTCTGGAAAGTTTATTATTTTGAAAATTCACATACATTTAGCATTCCAATAACATACCTATGTTTATCTCAAGATAAAAATAATGCGTTTCTCCCCATGTTTCTGAGCAAAACTGGCCTGCTGGAATGTACCACGTTTATTCTGTAGCTCTGCATCCCCTCGGGGTGCCTATATGAACTCTACTTTCCGGGAGCCAAGCAGCATTCTGGCCTATAGGGTGTGGGGAGGGGGGACTTCCCACTAGGCCTCTCTCATGGAGCACGGGGGGCAGCAGTCCACCCGAAAGTCTGTTTTTGTGGTCCTCCTATGATAGGCAGACAAATGGTCCCCCCAAAGTGTCCATTTCCTAATCTCCAGAACCTACAGGTATGGTCTGTGACGTGCAAGGGGGAGTTAATGTTGCAGATGGCATTAAGGTTGCTAATCGGCTGGTTTATAAATTAGGGAGATTTTCCTGGGATCAGAACCCTGAATGATAGGCTAGAGGCTACTCCGGGGAAGGTAGAGAAAGCAAACAAAATGAACAGAGCAGGACAGTGGAAGCCTGGCGCTCTCCCCCTCACAGCCCGACGCTTCAGAGCCAGCACCATGGAAATACCCAGGGGCAGACTCCGGGCCCCCGCCCAGTCCTGCCTGGCAACAGTTAACTTTAAAGCCCCATGTTCGGAACAGGCCTGGAAGGAGCCTAAAGGCCTCGGGACTCCATCACACAGAGATGGTTTTTCTTGACTTTCTTTAGGCGAACTTTGGTACATATCTGCTAAATCAGCCTGATTAATTTCATTATTTGGTTCCTCTGTGTTCTTGCTTATTTTTGCCTGGGTGATCTGTCCAAGACTGAGAGAAATGTTATGGCTCCCAATGCTATTGTGTTTCTGTCAATTCTCCTTTGTATTTTAACAGGCTTTTCTTTATATATTTCAGTGAGATGTAATTTAGAGCAATAATGGTCCATGATTGTGTTATTCTCATGGTGAATTGTACCCCTATCTATAGAGAATGACTCTCCTTAATCCTGTTTAATGCCTGTACCTTGAATTCCCTTTGGGTCTCAAATGAACACTGGGGTTCTTGCTTCGGTTGGGTTTGCCTGACCTATCTTTGGCTGGTCTTTTACCTTTGACCTTTCTGTGTCACTTTCTCTGTTGTCAACAGCTATAGTTAGTCCTTCAAAAATACAGTTCTCTGTCTTTGCCTTTTGATAGGGAGTTTGACCTCTTTGAATTTACGGTCAGAAGGACTGTATTTGGTCTACAATTATATGTTATGCTTTCTGGTTTTCACATTTTCTTTCTGTTTTTCAGTATGTGGACTAGGTTTTCCCTGCTTCCCTTTTCTGTGCTTCAGAAGCTTTGGGTTCTATTTGCATTATAGTATATTTACCATCAAGTTATTCAAAGCCTTCTTTAGCTTGTATGTTTCTCCTTAGGAAACTCATGAACAAAATGGTCTCTATTGAGTCCCTCTGCTACTTAAGACCAGGAGGTTACCACCCATATTTTTTACTTGCCCACTTCTTTGGTTACGTTAATGGAATATGGATTTTAACATCTCAATTATTATTACCAGATGTATTTTTGCACTCTATGTATATGTACGTTTGCTTTCAAAATGAACTTTTGCATCTATATACCATTTAAAATTTTTTTTAATGTTTATTTATTCTTGAGAGAGAGGGAGAGACAGAGAGTGAACGGGGAGGGGCAGAGAGAGAGGGAGACACAGAATCCGAAGCAGGCTCCAGGCTCTGAGCCGTCAGCACAGCACCCAATGCAGGACTCGAACTCACAAACCGCGAGATCATGACCTGAGCCGAAGTCGGACACTCAGCCGACTGAGCCACCCAGGCGTCCCAGCATCTGTATACCATTTTAGAACAATTATTTAGACTCAGCTCTCTGTCTATGGGTTCTGGTGGCCCCTGATCAGCAGTTTCTGCCATGACCTCAGCTATGAAGTTTGCCATTGTTCTTGGCTGGCTGATGTAGGACTTCAAGGATTAACTTCGAGAAAGGCACCTGGCTGGTATGCCACATGAGCTACACACATGGGAGAATGTCTCCCAGCTGCTCCATTGTCTCTGGGATTGAACGCTGCAGAGGAGTTGAGGTGGCCTGGTTTTTGCACTTTTGTGGGAAATTCGTTTTCTTCTGGCCTAGATACTTGTAGATTTCCCCCTTTATATTTGTACTTCAAAGCTTTTGCTAAAATGTGTGTTGGTATGACTCTCTTTTCACCAATTCTGCTAGAATGTGGGAAGGCCAGCTAGACGCACATACAGTGTGCACATTGTACATTTCCTCATGAAATTGTCGATATGGTACTTCAAAAATGGTTGACTATTAGCAATTTTGTCAATCCAATCTAGTAGGACCCTCCTGAGCCCCTTTAAATTTGTCTTCTGTTTAGAAAACAAACTTCTTATTTGAGAATAGTTTTAGAAAGATAACAAAGAGAGAAGGTTCTCATATGTTCCTCACCCAGGTTCCCCTATTATTAATATTTTATGTTCGTGGGGCACATTGTTATAATTAATAAACCAATATTGATTATTATTAGCTAAAGCCCATACTTTAATCAGATTTCCTTAGTTGTTTTTTTTTTTTTTTTTTTTTTTTCTCTAATGTCCTTGCTCTATCCCTGGATTGCATCCAGGGTAACACATTATATTTAGTTGTCATGTCTCCATAGGCTCCTTTTGGCTCAGACATTCCTTATTTCTGAAGACCTAGACAGTTTTGAGGAGTGTTTTGGGAAATGGCTTCCACTAGAATTTGCCTGATGTTTTTCTCATGGTTAGGCTTAGGGCATGGGTTTGGGGAAGAAGACCCACTGAGGTAAATTGCCCTTCTCATTTCCTCATATCAAGGGTGTAGCCTATCACCGTGACTTACTGCTATTGATGTTGACCTCGGTCACCCAGCTGAGGTCGTGTTTATTAGATTTTTCCATCATCAAGCCACTCTTCTCCCTGCTTTCTACAGTGGACTCTTTGGAAAGAAATCACTTAAGAAGCGGGTCATTCTGCTCTACCTCCATGGACCTGAAATATCTACGTAAATTATTTGGAATTCTTCTGTATAGGATATTTGCCTGATCTTTCCCATTTATTTATTCAATCATTCACAGCAGTATGGACACATGGATATTTATTCTATACTTTGGGTTTTAATCCAATACTGTTTTATTTTATTGCTGAAATTGTCCCAGCGTTGGCCACTGGGAGCCCTTGCACTCAGCCGCACTCCTTTACTTTCTGGCACTAGAAGATGTTCCAGGATCATCGTGCATATTTCCTGCCCCAGTCCTAGAGTCAGCCATTTTCCCAAGGAGTCCTGGTTCCTTTTCCTATAGAACGGTATTAGAAACCAAGTCCGAGTGCTAGGTGCACTCACTGCTAGTGTGGAGCCTGTTTTGTTTTGATTTTTGTTCTGTTTCATCTGTCCTGGTTTTCCCTTAGGATCTCCCTTTCCAGTGTCCATAACTATTCTCCCTTCCCTCATTAGATTGATTGCTCTCACCATTTCCTCTGAATTCTGGGAAATATCTCAAGTTTGTCCTTCATACTATTGATCTTTATTTTTCTTGGCATGAACTCTGCTCTCTAATACCTCCAATGCAGATTTTAATTCTGCTATTTGGTATTTAGTTTTCTCCCTTGTCCTCTGAACATCCTTCTCTATCTTATCCCAGAGTAAACCAGAGATTTGCTTTTTCTCCGAGCTTTCCAGAAGTTACTTTACTCTATTCCTGAGTATTCCTTTACTCAGTACTCTATTCCTTTACTCTATTCTATCCTTGTGTTCTCTGTTGGCTTTGTCTGTCCAGACTTGGTATTTTATTTACACACACTCAAATTAATTTGATTCTGGGTGATGGGGAACAAAACAGTGAGCACAACAGACAGAAACTGTTGCCTCCTAGAGCTTATGTTCCAGCGGGAGGAGACAGATGATAAAACGACTAGGCAAAATGAATGGTAGGTCAGATGTTGTGATGGGTTGAATTGTGGCCCCCAAAGATATGTTGAATCCCCAATACCTTGGAACGTGACCTTCTCTGCAGATGTAATTAGTTAAGATGAGGTCATGTTGGAGTAGGGTAGACGTGTAATCCAACATGACTAACGTCCTAATAAGAAGACGATGTGAAAGGAAAGGGGAACATGCCATATGAAGCAGGGACTACAGTTAACGCAGCTGCAGGACAGGGGACACCAAGGCTTGCTGGCAATACCAGAAGTGAAGAGAAAGGCACGGGATGGCCCCACGACCTTCTAGACAGCATGGCCTTGCCGACACCTTGACCTTGAACTTCCAGCCTCCGGAATGTGGGAGAATACATTTCTGTTTGCTTTAAGCCACCTAGTTTGTGGTACTTTGTTACAGCAGCCCTTGGAAATGAATACAGGCGTCTGTCAGTGAAATGGAGAAAATCAGCAGAAAGTAGACAAGGATTTAACTTCTAAATGAAGCATGCAGGGAAGGCCTCTGGAAAAAGCGAACAACTGGGCAAAGACGAGAAGAAGGCTGGAGAAGGAGTCATGCAGGTCTGTGGGGGAAGAGCGCTTCCCCCAGAAGGACTCCTTTGCCAACAGACAGACTGGGCTCTGCACCCCTCCCTCCCCCAGCTTATGTGATGTTGTCATCCTTTCTGGCAGCAGCCGTGCAGGGCGGTGGAGAGACCTGGGCCGCCTAGTCGTCCAGACCCAGGCTTCAATCCAACCCACCGCTTTCCAGCTGGGCGACTCGGAGCGATCCTTAACCTCTTTGAGCCTCGTGTTCCTCATCTGAGATACCGGGATGCAAAAACTCTCTGTCCGAGGGCTCTGGGGAGGGCCGAATGAGCCAGCGGAGGTCAAGGGCTCTGCATTGGCACCTGGCTCTCCGCCAGGGCCCCGGACAGGTGGGCTGCTATTTCCATCATCGGTAATGTCACTCCTACCTCTGGCGGAGCTGGTTGGTCAACGAGCAGAGCACCCAGTTCCTTCCCTAATTTCTCTGCAGACTTTCAACTAGTGCCTCTGCTCTACACACAAAGACTCTTTAAACTTTAAAGCCCAAAGAACTCTGCTGGGCCTCTGAGGCACAGGAAGCTATTTCAAGTGCCCACCCTGGGGAGACGCTGCCCTGTGTGGCAGAACATCATCACAGCATCAGGCCCAGCCGGCTGTTCCCTGCCGAGCAGGCACTGTACCACTCTGGGTCCTCCAGACCCCATAACCCGACTGGACCCTCAGACCACACAGCCTGTGGGCGAACAGCGTGGGCAGATCCCGCCCCAGCCACCCGGCTGCCAACAGGCCCTCCCAAGCTACTGTTTCCTCATCTGAAGCAGCTTGAAGGGCTGCAATGTCACACACAGGCATAGTGTCTGCTTCCCTCGTTCCCTGTCTCTGGGCCTCAGTCTTCCCATCTGTGAACTGGGGGCTTTGGAAGACAAGAGCTTGAAACTTCCATCTGCTCTGACTGGTGTAACCTGGGACCTGCCCAAGATGGAAGGGGACATGTTAGCAGTTGGCATCTGCGGTCTCCAAGCCAGCAGCCCTAAATGTGGGCATGAGGGAGTGGAAGAGAGGGAAAGAGGAAGGTGACAGCTCTAACTCTGTGTGCACCTGCTTATAAACCCCCAGCACCCTCGCTGCCCCCTGGATAAAAGACCAAACTCTCTCAGCTCGGCATTCAAGTCTTGCGGAACCTGGCTCCCAACGCCTTCCAGCCCCAATACTCCAGCCTCTGTGGAATCCCTGCTGATCCTTGCTGAGTGGTGAGCATGGTCGCCCTGCCCTCTGATCTTCACTCCTCCTTCCCTGCTGGGCTCCTGCAGGTCCCCATCCCATTCATCCATTTGCAAGGTGCAGACGCTGTCCCTTCTCTGGAGCCTTGTCTGAACCCTCTCCCCAGGCGGGATGAGTCACTTCCTCCCTCTGTTCCCAGGCCCCTCTGTTCCTGTTCCCCAGAGAGGTAACTGGCTTCCTCCCCAGCTGTGAGCAACCTGAGGCCTGATGGTGTCTGTGAGACCCAGAGGGGGTCTGGCACAAACCAGGTATTTGAGAGAGCTTGCGGGATGAGGAGACAAATGGCAGACAGAGACCCCTGACAGCCGGGCAAACTTCTAGTCGGCCCTCTCTGTTCCTGGAGTGAGTGTCGCGAGAGGGGTCAGAAACCTAGGCATTCAGTCCGAACAAACTGTACTTCCTTGCTGTGGCTTCGGGCAAGACACTCCCTCTCTCTCAGCCTCTCTGCAATGAAGAAGGTAATAACTCACGCCCTGCTTACCTCTTAGGCTCGATTGAGAGACACAAAATCACCCAGTAAGCTCTCCAGGACTATGTACCTAGCAATCAGACCTTTGGCCACTGCTGGACAAGCATGGGGGCAGCCAAGGGGAGCCAGCTCCTGGGGCCTCTCCCCATGTGTGAAATGCCAGGATGAAATGAAACAGCCAGAACTCAAGACACTTTCATAGTCAGGGATGTGGGGAAGCCTGGAGCAAGGCATCGGTCTGTCCCCCCGGCCGTGGCCAGCTGCACTCACCTTAAGCTTTTTGACACTGGTGCAGGGATCATTGGAGAAGCTCTCGGTGTCCGAAATCTCAATGTCCTCACCATACAGAACCCCAGTTAGGTCATTCCTCACCTGTTAGCAAAGAGAAATCAGAGGGTGGGTGTGCTGGCAGCCACAGGAAGAGTCTGTTCGGAGGCGTCGTCCTGGGGAAGCAGCTTAACTGGGCTGGTTTTCTCCACCAACAATGCAAAAGGAGTTACTTTTTTTCCCTTCATTATAAACTAGAGGGCCCTGTGAGACCTTGGGGATCCAGCCTGCAAGGGACACACTGGCACAAGGATGCTAGACTGGGAAGGGGCTAGCTAAGGTGGTGCAGAGATTTCCTGGGAGAGAGTCAAGACGAGCGTCCGAATCTCTGGGCTTTCCTGCTGGTGTTTCTCTGTCTCATCACACTGTCACCAAGTCAGACTATTCACATATATCTCTATTTATATTCTGCATTATTTACTTGCAATATCATTTCACTTCTAGGGTGAAGAAACAGCAAGACACTCAGTGCAGAATAAAGAGCAAGGGGGTATAGAACCAGCCTGTGCTGTTACATATAACTACCTATCTGTTGACACAGGATGGCCAACATGGATATGCTTAGAAAGCAGAGATCTGCAAACTCCAGGATTCACTGGGTCCAGCCAGTGTGTGAAGCAGTATGTATGGAAGGATATTAGGGAGTGGTGGGGACAGTGGCAAACTGGAGACCGGGATGTCCCATCTAAGATGGCAGTTGCTCCCATCATGCTGTGCCCCAGAATGCCAGACCGAGTCACTAGACTTTCTGCTTTCAGAGGGAGAGTTCAGAAATCTAGACTTTTTAAAATATAAGATCCTTCCATATTTTAAAACGTTGATACAATTTTGAAATATTAAAAAACAAAAACAAAGTGAGGACTGAACCACAGAAATCTGAAGTTTGTATCTGGCCCGTGGCCACGGCTGAGCACCCTCTGACATAAAGAGTGGAAACAGGACTGTGTGTTTCAGTAAAAACTACCAAGTGCGGGTTGGGGGATCCAGGTTCTAGGTCTGTCACTGATGTGCTTGTGACCGCCGCATCTCTGTGTGACCCTCCCTGTCTCAGGGCTTCAGTTTCCTCTTCCTTAAGAGAAGATGATCCTTACAAGCACTTCTTGTTCACACCCATTAGGATGGCTATTAGCAAAACACAGGAGACAGCGAGCATTGGCGAAAATGAAGAGACACGGAGTGCCTAAAATGGTACAGCCACTGTGGAAAACGGTATGGCAGTCCCTCAAAAAGCAAACACAGATGACTACACGATCCAGCATTCGACTTCTGGGTACATTCTCAAAAGAACTGAAAACAGAGTCTTAAAGATACATCTGTACATCAGCATTCTTCACAAAAGCCAAGCGATGAAAGAAACCCAAGTGTCCATCAATGGATGAAGGGATAAACAAAGGGATAAAGATGTGGTGTATACATGTAGTGGAACATCACCCAGCCTTAGAAAGGAATGAAGAGCTGGGGGGCTCCTGGGGGGCTCAGCTGGTTAAGGGTCTGACTTCGGCTCAGGTCATGACCTCGCGGTTTATGAGTTTGAGTCCCACGTCGGGCTCTGTGCTGGCAGCTCAGAGCCTGGAGCCTGCTTGGGATTCTGTGTCTCCCCCTCTCTCTGCCCCTCCCCTGCTCGCATTCTCTCTCTCTCTCTCTCTCTCTCAAAAATAAGCAAACATTAAAAAAAAAAAAAAGATGAATGATCATGTCCAGGCTTTTAAGGCAAGGCATCGAGGCAGCCAGTGGCTTGGGGTATCTATCTGTGAATAAGAATGTGCATGAAAGCTGTATTTAATTATGGCCAATCAACTATGTTTTAGGCAGTCAGAACTCAAAACAAACAAAACGAAAACACCCTAGAGGTCATCTCATTCTGCCCCTAATTTCACAAATGAGGAAACTGAAGTGTCGCTCCCAGCCCTGTGCTCTCCACATGCTCCCAGGCTGGCTCTTCTGGAGCCTGCCAGCTGTGGACAGTTCTGGAAGCCTGATGAGCCAGAACAGGTCAGAACAGATGGTGGTGCGATCAGCCACCATAATTTTAGCACCAAGAAGTCTGAGCTCAGCTCAAGTATTTATTCTAATGGACCCTTTTAGAGAAAGCAAATGGAGGAAATCAGTAATAAATGGTATTTTTTAAGTAACCAAAGCATGGAAACGAAATAATATCATTGATGTAACTCATAAGGAAAAAAGATCCACACCCTCATGTGTGGGTAGGAGGACCATTCAGTTCACTGGTCAAAGATGTACTACATAAATTTGTAAACGCTTATTTTTCCTTCTGGAACTGCAGGTATCTCTTGTTTAATGGGGCCAATGTCTTTTTGCAGCTTGCTATAAACTGCATTTCTACACAGTGGGTCCTATTTTTCATTCACCTCCATTATAAAAGCAGAAAATACGTTCTTCTGGGAAAAGAATAGCTCTTAATTTCCAAGAAAATAACACACACACACACACACACACACACACACACACACAGTCCAGTATAGTTGGGGTCCCACTGGGGGCCTCATTTGCATGGATGGGTATGGATAGGACAGAGAGGAAGGCTGTCCCATTACCTGGAAGGAAGGGCCAGGACTGCCAGGGGCATGAGCAGGGCCATGAGAAGAACAATCAGGAGGGGTCGAGTCTAAGCTGGAGCCTTGGGGCCAGCCCACAGGGCAGAGGTCACCTAAAGGGAGAACTCTCTCTGCTTCTGGAGCAGTGGATATGAGCTCAGGCTACCAAAGGAGTTCCAAGGACACACAGGAAAACCAGTGGGTCAGAGCCCCAGGACTAAAAAGTCTAAGCTAGGCGTGGAGGCAACAGCTGCTGATTTCCCTCCCCAGCCTCAAGAACTGGTACAGACTGTGAATATGAAGTTGTGCCAGAAAGCATATCCCTAAAGCAGTGGTTCTCAAAATGTGGCCCCTGGACAGTAACACCAGCATCACTGGGAATGTGTTAGAAATGCAAATTCTCAGGCCCCACCCCAGACCTACTGGATCAGAAGCTGTGTCCAGCAATCTGTGTTTACCCAGCCCTCCAGGCAATTCTGATGAATGCTCAAATTTGAAAACCACTGTCCTAAAGGAAGCAGGGTAAGTTTTACAATACTCATTGATCATAGTGAGAGAAACGTTTCCAATGGCTTAGATATTTCCCTCTTGATTAGAAGACCAGAATGTGTTAACTGAGGAAGGCAACTGCCAAGAGAGTGAGCGGGACTGGGAGCCACATTTAGAAGGCCGTCATGTCTAGAATGAAGGACGTGGCAGTTGCTCTCTGTTCTGTCCCTCTGTCCATGTCAGTCCACACCTCAAATGCTGGGCTCAGTTCTGGTCGCCTTTATGAGGGATAAGGACAAAGTGGTTCAGGCTCAATGGAGAGGGGCATGGCTAGGAACCTTCAGGGAGGCCATAGACCCAGGGGGCTGGGGAGGGTACAGGTTACAAGGGATGACAACAATGTCTCCTAAGGGATCCCATGCAGCTTCGGGAATCCAAGATCCAAATCCAAGAATTTTAACATTTAAACTCAGACTTTAAGCTCTAGGATAGTCCATCTTGAAAGAAGTCAAGAGGTAGGCAGAATCAGTGGCTCTGGGGAAAAGCCCAGAGCCGTGGGGACAGTCCCGCTCAGGGTGTGTATGGAGAAAACCCCGTCAGGTCAGATCAGCCGTCTGAACAGCAGGCCCAGTAGGTATACACGCAGTCCCCCTCCCAGCTGGGTCATGGGGCCGTGGGGGAAGGGGTGATAGGGACTCGTCCCTCCAATAAAGCCATCGCAGTGGCCTCGCTCCTCCAACTGACTTGAGGTCTTGAGCCTAAGCACAGTGAGAAGCCGTTACAAGGTTTCGAGGATGGGTGACATGACCAGAACCGTGATTTAGGCTGCCGTGGGGCCAGTGAGGGGCAGAGGCAGTTGGGGAAGAGGAAGGTCAGTGAGACAGCTCCAGTAACCATCCAGGTGAGAGATTCTGGAAGGCTGGAGGTAGAGACACCGGTGGAGGTGAAGTGACCCACCTAGGGGTACACCCGGGGCAACTAATCATCTGTATCAGTCATCTATTGCTGTGTAACAAATTATCCCAAAGCTCGGTGGTTTCAAACAAGACACATTTATTATCTCACACAGTTGCCATGGGCCAGGAATGCAGGAGCACCTTAGCTGGGTGGTTCTGGCTCAGGGTCTTCCATGAGGCTGTAGTCAAGGTATTGGGGCTGCAGTCACCTGAAGACTCTGGACTGCGTATTAGAACTACCTGGGGAGTCTTTAAAAATACTGGTACCCTGGCTACATCCTAAACCAGTTAGAATCTCTGGACTAGCACCCAGGCATCAGCATTTTTAGATGCCTCCAGGCGGTTCCAACATGCAGCTAAAGATGGAAACTGCACACTTTAGGGGGAAAAGCAACAGAACTGTCAGGCTCACAGCTGAGTTGCCCGCCTGCCTGAAAGCCCCCCATGTCACTGTCCCCACTTTCTCCAGGTCCAGGGCACCATCTTCCTTTACAGTTTCCCACACCCCTCTCCTGCCCTCCCCTGCCCCGTCCCATAGTTATGTCTCATTTTACACCCCCAGATCCTTCTATTCCTGGTCCCCAGCGCCACGAGCAGGTCCTGACCATGTCAGAAGCAAGAACGGAAAGAAGGAAAGGGGGAACAAGGCATAAGAGAGAAACAGTAAGTAAAGGCAGAAGAGGAAAGCATCGTATTGTTATAACTGTAAGTTACCACATTCTGACCACATGTCCCAGGCAGTGAAGACTTTGATGGAGGATGTGAAATGCAAAGTGGACGCCATGGAGAGCATCAGAGACTCTAGGACACTTGGCTTCTGTGGCCAGTAGTACCCTGGCTGCCTTCCCTAACGAGGCTGCTGCACCAGCTGAGGAATCATCTAGAAAGGCAGAGATCCAGGTAAAGATGGGGAGAACCAGATCTGCGCCACAGGCACTTTACAACTCTTTGAAAATTCTAATTAGGTTACAAAATGAACTTGAGAGCAAAGCGAGTTCCCAGCTCTCCTATGGAACTGGAGGTAACCTACTTTGTCATTCAAATGCACTCGCTATATATAGCCCTGGATTGTGCCAAAATGTCACTCCTCTTACCTGACTAAAGCGTATAATTATAGATTTACTTCCATTCATTCATGAAATGTGTCTTCATTTGATTAAACAGTTCATTCAAGTAAAATCCATTAAAATATGGAACATGTTAAAATGTGGCTCGTTAGAGGCAGAGGGCACCGCTGTAGTTAAGATGCTAATTAGGATAAACAGGCATTTGAAACACTCAAATCTTTGAATAATTCAGGTCACTTTTACTGGGCCTGGAGCTCCCCAGAAACCGCCATTAATTTAAGCTAATTAAAAAATTAGCCCAGAGACTAGAAGACGAAGGCAGGAAGTGATGGCTGGGTTCAAACTCTGAAGGGCTGTCGTGTGGAAGAGAGGGAGCCTGGTTCTGGGCACCCCCACGGCAGAGGAGGGGACCAACAGGTAAGTGGTTCAAGAAAGCAAACTTTAGCCCAAGGCCAAAAAAACTTCCTAATAATGGAGAAGGCTGCTTTGGTAGATAGTGAGCTCCCCATCATCAGAGGTGTGCAAGGAGAAACTGGTTGGGAAACCAGAGAAGGGAGTTTTCTCTCACCACCAATGCATGTGGTTCTAAGAAAACAAGTGTTTCAAAACTCCACCTGCCCCTACCCTGACTTTTTAAATTTTACAGTTGCCGAAGTAGCCCTCTGCAGCTCTGAAGTTTCTCAAAGACTTGGGGCATACACTTAAGTTCCCATAGAAATTCATACATGTGGTTGTATTTCCACTTTTCCAAACTTGTGAACATTCATTGAGGAAAGTGTTCCTTTTAAATTATTTTTTTAAGTTTATTTATTTGTTTTTGACAGAGAGAGAGAGAGAGAGAGAGAGAGAGAGAGAGAGAGAGAGAGAATCCCAAGCAGACTCTGTGCTATCAGCAACTTGGGGCTCAATCTCATGAACCATGATATTATGACCTGAGGCAAAATCAAGAGTTGGATGCCTAACCAACTGAGCCACCCAGGCACCCCGAAAGAGTTCCTTTTAAAAATTTTTAAAAAATTTTTAAAATGTTTTTATTTATTTTTGAGACAGAGAGACAGAGCAGGAGCAGGGGAGGGGCAGAGAGAGAGGGAGTCACAGAATCTGAAGCAGGCTCCAGGCTCTGAGCTGTCAGCACAGAGTCCGAGGCAGGGCTCGAACCCACGGACTGTGAGATCATGACCTGAGCTGAAGTCAGATGCTTAACCGACTGAACCACCCAGGCGCCCCCGAAAGAGTTCCTTTTAAAAAAACACAGCCATCTAGCTTTCAGATTTCTAGAAATATAAATTCTTAATAAGCTATAACCAGA
The DNA here is from genome assembly GCF_024362965.1 of Panthera pardus. Lineage (NCBI taxonomy): Eukaryota > Metazoa > Chordata > Mammalia > Carnivora > Felidae > Panthera > Panthera pardus. The sequence goes on from NW_026526766.1 coordinate 60,536,699, forward strand.
GTTGAATACAAGTGAAATTTTTTTCACAAGGGCAAGTACACAAGTAAACATGTATTAGCTCTACTGCACACATGTGGCACTTGCACAGGGTAATACCTGGGGGTATATGCACAGCTGTGTCCATGTGAAAACCACATGTGTGTGGGACACCTGCGTGTTCACACTGCAGAGCCAGTGTGACCCCCAAATAGGTATGCCCAAGTCCTAAACAGCAGAATCTGTGAATGTGACCTTATTTGGAAAAAGCATCTTTGCAGATGTAATTAACTTAAGCATCTTGAGATGAGATCATCCTGGACTACCTGGGCGGGCCCTGAATCCCGTGGTAAGTGTCCTTCTAACAGAAAGGCGGAGGAAGATTCCGGACACACAGATATGAGGGAGAAGGCATCTGAAGGCAGAGGCAGATGCTGGAATGATTTGGCCACAGGCTGAGGAACACCTGGAGCCGCCAGAGGCTGGAAAAGGCCAGGAAGGACCCTCCCAGGGAGCATTTAGCGGGAGCAGGGCCCTGGTGACACCTTGATTTTAGACCCTTGGCTCCAGAACTATAAGAGAAGGAATTTCTGTTGCTTTAAGCCACCCTGTTTCTGATGATTTGTTGTGGCAGCCACAGAAACAAATACACCTGGGGCCTCTTAGGACCCGGCCTTTGCGGGTCCAAACCATGATCCCACGCAGCCGCTGGGCTCCCTGTCCTGCCTACGCCTCACATCACAGGTAAGGTTTCCCTCTACTCAACAGCCACTTGTCTGTCCCCAGGAAATAAGTCTTTCTCACTTTCTCAGAGTTACCAAGAGCAGGAAAACAAGAGAAGGACCAGAAGCTGCCGTGTCATGAGATGCGGAGGCCCAGGTGAGGCCATCCGCCCCATGGGCCCCAGTGGAAGGCTCAGCAGTCCAGGCTGCTGACTTTGAGCTGGCTCGCAGAGAGCTGACCATGAGAACTGGGGCTGTCACGTCCGCCTCCTCAACTAACAGGGCAGCCCCATGAGGGAAGGGCTTTGTTTTCTTTTCCAGGGTCCAGTGTGGTGCCCGCATGCAGAAACCGAGGCAGACGAGAGGATGAAGGGGTGCACACAGGAGGCACTGTGTCTGTCCAGCCTTAGAGGCAGAGGGTCAGCACTCCGAGCTCCTTTGAACTTTTATTGTAGAGTTCATTCTGAGAACATTTGAGACGGTCTTACAGGGATGAGCCAAATGCCCAGTGGTTGGCCTGGATGCCTCAGCCTGAAAACAGGAACTGGCCCCAGGACAGTGCTGTGATGCCCTCAGGCCACACCTTGGTGGCCTGAGGGCAGGTAGAGTTCCCTGGGGGCAAGTTCTCTGCTTTCCTCACTATGGCTCAGGGTGTGGGGACCTGTGACCTGAACCTGCCTAACCACTCACATCCAAACCTGCTGGGTGACGTCTGGTCAGCCCACATGGCGGCTGGGAACAGGGACTCCAGCTGGCACGGCTGACCAGTGACAGGCTCCCGGGCCCAAGATGCGCCCAGGACATCTCCTTCCTGCCTTGGAGACACCACCACCATCACTCTGTCACAGCAGTCCTTCAGAGGGAGGGGGAAGAGCCTGCAGGCCATTGTCCTCTGCCCGGTGCCCCACGAGCTCCCCAGGGGCCCACCTTCCAGAACTACACCTTGTAGGGCAGGGGGCACACCCTAGACCAACCTGCACAGGGGTAGGACAGCTGATGCAAGGGAACTAGGATCCTCCGGCTCTCAAGTCCCCATCCAGCCTTCCACAGTTTTAGAAATTCCAAAGAAGCTTAAGTGATACACAGAATAAGAGCCCCTCCCAAAAGATGCACACATCCTCATTCCTGGAATCCTTTACTTTACATGGCAAAGGGCACTTTGCAGATGGGATTAAGTGACGGGTCTTGAAATGGGGAGATCACTTAAGATTATCTAGGTGGGTCCAGGGTAATCACAGGGGTCTTTATAAGGGAAAGTAGGCAGTTACAGAAGGAGACATGGCAACAGAAGCAGGGGTCTGAGAGATGGTCTGATGAAACAGCACTGCTGGCTTTGAAGGTGGAGGATGGGGCCACAAGCCAAGGAGTGAAAGTGGCCTCTAGCAGCTGGAAAAGGCAAGGGAGCGGACCCTCCCCCAGAGCCTCCAGAAGCAACCAGTCTGGCTCACACCTTGATTTTGAACTTCTGAGATTTTTTTTTTTTTTTTTTTTTTAGTTTATTTATTTTTGAGAGAGAGACAGGGAGAGTGAGCAGGGGAGGTGAAGAGAGAGAGAGGGGAAAGAGAGAGAATCCCAAGCAGGCTCTGCACTGTCAGCACAGAGCCTGATGCGGCGCTCAAACTCACAAACCATGAGATGGTGACATGAGACGAAACCAATAGTCGGATGCTTAACCGACTGAGCCACCCAGGCGCCCCTGAACTTCTGAGCTTTGTTACCATAACATAACAAATTGTGGTGATTTGTTACAGTAGAACAGGAAACTCATACGATCAGCTCTGAATTTAAAATTCCACACATCCTCAAACACCTCCTCCTACGGGATGCCTTCCCTCATTCCCAAGCTAGTGGTGACCCCTCCTCTAAACTGCATGGTGCTGTGCAGACCACTCTCTCTAGCTAACCAGAAACTGCCCCGAGAGTCCACACACCCTCCATCTGGGTCCCTCGAGGCCCAGCTCCAGGCTGCCTGAGGATGTGGGACCAGGCCCAAGTCCCCCTCTTGGATCTGCACAAACCCCAGGGCCAGCTGTCTTCCCTTGGACTGCTGCTTCTGCTGCAATGCTAGCCCCGAGAAGTCAGGCTACGCTGAGCTATGGGGGGAATGAAATCAGCCGTCAGAGCCTGGCAGCCTTCCTGTGACAAAGCACCCACTGCTTTAACTGCAGCAGGCTTGTGGGACCAGGCCACTAGTTAGAGAATTACTTGGATATTACTAAAACAGGGATATCCCAGTTAAGACGGGGGATATTAGAGAAACCGTACCTGAGAGCACTGGGGGAAGCGGAAGGCAGAGTCGCTCCCTGGCGTTCAGAGCCCCTCCCCTGCTCCTTGGCACCCCAGGAACCGAAGAGGGGACAGGAGGGGGTTTGCAGGGACAGAAAGTCCCGCCTGCACATCCTGAGAAGCTGTCACTGAGACTAGGGGGCCAGCGTGGCACCTGGGCCCCAGGGGAATGGCCAGGGCCAGTGCAGGAAGCCACCAGGAAGTGGCTTTCGGCTCCCTCAGAGGAGAACTTTCTAACAAGGATAGAAGGAACTTCCGCAGCGGGAGAGTGAGCTCCCCCTTGCTGCTGGTATGCAAGCAGAGGTGGGGTTGCTATAGGAGATAGTCAGGCCTCAGATGGAGGGGTGGGAGGGAGGGCTAGAACCCTGAGGAATGTCTCAGATTCTTGAGCCTCTACTCCAGTTACAAGGACCGTGTTGGGGCCTCTCCAGGTATCCATGAGGGACACAAAGCAAGCAATCAAGACGTTTGGGAGAGAGGAGAAGTCAGAGCTGGGCACATCCAAGGGGTGGGACATCGAGATCAGAAGGTGACAACAAGGAGGACGTGGCACACGTCTGAGATGTACTTCACCTTCTGGCCCCAAGGTCACTGCAAAGGGAGCCTCTGTCCAGCAGGCAGAGCTGGCCCGTCACCCTCAAGCCCACTCCCCACAACTCTCACACATTAACCCAGCAGTCCTCACTGGACAGCAGGGAAAACTAAGGTCTGGAGAGGGGTAGGGGCTTGCCTATCACACGGCCATCTAGGGACAGAGTTGGATTCAGACCCAATTTCCTGCCTTCCAGATAGATGCTGCCCAAAGCCGTGTCTTTAACAGCAGCAACAGAACAGTAACCCCACAGAGAGCCACCAGCTGCCGCCCTTCCAGGTCCCTTTCCCCTGCGAGACGACAGCTGCTTGAGGGCAGTGCCCAGCCGAGTTCCTTGAGTTCCAGCCCGTAGCATGGGGCTCAGCCCAGAGCAGCTGCCAGAACTAGAAATCTCCCTGACCTGACATCAACCACAGTCGGGTCTGGAGTTTTTAAGAGCAGTGGCTCCAAGCCTGCTTGTGCACGGCACCTCTCTTCGGCAGCTTTGTAGAAATACAGATTCCCGGGCCCTGCCCAAGAGATTCTAACTCTGGTGTGAGAGGAGGGGAGGGAGACAGGAATGTGCTTGTATAAAGCACCCTGGGGTCTTCATTACACATTTGGGGACTACTGGCCAAGGGATGCCCTTTCAGCTGTCCTCGTCTTACCGGCCTGCTAGTCTAGACTCCTTCGTTCCCAAGGGTCCTATAACTATGTGCTGCCAGAACCTTCCATTCTCTCGGCTGCTGGGAGGGTTGGCTACTGACAGCTCGCAGCTATGTGTCTCTCGGGGATCGGCCTGTGACTAAAAGGGGCAGCCTTGTCCAAGATCACACCCCTGCCCAGGGCAGCCCACACCAGTGACCGGCCCGCCTTCATGCCTGATTGGGGACATCTCTGAAGGGCCATCTTAGCTGCAGAGCTCTCCCTGGGCTCCACCCAGGCCTCTGTTACAATGGCATTTTGTGTCAACTTCACTGTCCACCGCTCTCCTTCCTGTGGGTGCTCCCCGGGAAACCTCCTGAAGGTCTTGAGTCCCTTTCCTGGGGAACCTGACCCTGGCTGGGCTCACCCAAACCAGCGCTTTGTCCCCAGTCCTTGGACGACCAGCCTGTGCCCAGAGCTCACGGCAGCTGGAGAAATGCAGTTCTCCATTTCTTTGGGGTTCTCCTGCGGTAGGACCCTCGTGCTGGCTCCGACCGCTTATGACCTTTGGATTCACATGGCAAAGTGACTTCTACACTCCACTGGAAGTCTGACAAAAGGAGGGGAGTGACACAACTACGCATATTCCCAACACACTGATCCCACTAGTGTAGCTGCTCGAGTTGGCTGCCTGCACCCACCCCCTCAAGCCGGTCTCTGCTACTCTGTTTCTGGAATCTGACTTCTGTGGATATGTCACTTAAGCCCCCATGTCCTCTGACTTCCAGATGGGCTCAGCCAATGGGAGGCCCCAGCGGAAGTGGGAGGGGGGATGAGAGAACTCGAGGTATCTCTCCCCACCGGCCCCCGGGAAGCGGCCCCTTCTCCTGCCCCCTCTCCTTTGTCCTCCGGGGCACATGGGGGTCATGAGGCTCTGGTGCTGTGTTAGCACTGGTTACTTCCTCTAAAGGAAACTTTCTTCACCTCAACCCTCTGATTATGCCATCTGTTTCCTGCTAGGCCCTTCACCGATACAACAGGTCTTTTACGTAGAAGTCTAGAAGTCGTTGGTATCGACAATTTTGTATCCTGATTTTTTTCACCTCACATTTTATCATATACCCTTATAATTCATTTTTACCACCAAGCACATGCACTAATCACTTTAAGTTCTTGCCCTCTGCCGTCTTCTGTCAAAGGCCTGCTTGCAGTTTAAGCCGCACTGCAAATGGCCCTTCCTCCACGAAGTCCTTCTGGGTTTTCCAACGAGCTGCTCCAGAATGTTCCTCCCTCCCAGGTCCATGCGTTCCTGCGCTACTCTGGAAGAACTGGAAATTCTTTGGGTCATCCACACCCCCACAACAGCACACAGCACGAGGTCTCCTTTGACCTAGTGGAGGTGGCCAGGGGAGAAGGTCAGCCTCACGGGCCGATGGAAAGGAGCTAGGATCAACAGCTCCTCCAAGGTCAGGAAAGACAGTCTGCCCTTGCCCTGGCCCGGAGCCCGGGGAGCCAGCCCCAGCCTGTAGAGGTGCTGAGTGTGTGTCCTGGGAGGGAGCTGGCGGGTCAGGTGAGCCGACTGTGTCCTGGGATGGACGCTGCATTAAAGTGCTGAGCAGGCCAACAGCCTGGGAGTGGGGCCTGAAGCTGTGCTAAGCTAAGCGGTTTTATAATGTGTCTTCCTAGAAGCAGTATCCAGAGACTCCGGGGAAAGGTATTCACTCTGCACTGTGCAAGGGGAATTTTCCAAAGGGGACCAGAATCCGGAGGCACTGTGGTTATAGCTATTGTCATGGCCTATTATCCTGTCCATCTGCCCCTGGGCTGAGAGCTCCGAGAGAGCCTGAGGCCCTGAGTGCCTGTCAGGTCCCAGCACAATGGCCTGGCTCAGTCAACACTGGCTGAATGAGACCAACAGTGTCCTGTCCCCATTTATCTACCAGAGGTGAGCGTCACTTTCGCCTGCTTCCTGGCGTTCCGAGGAGGGGAAACATCTGTGTTTCATATGTATCAGAAGGTATCAGAAAAGATGAAGCGTTCTTAGACAAAAATGCCAGAATGTTCCAGAAAGGAAGCCACAGAGAAAAAGTGGAGACTGCTGAACATCTGGGTTAGTGAGAAAGGTAACAGTGATAGCTCACGTTTACTGAGCGTCCCAACTATGCAGGGCTCCCAACACATGTCACCTTACTCCTCTTGACCACTGGGTATAAGCTCAGAAGGTATAATTCTGACCAGTTTATGGGTAAGTAAAATGAGATTCAGAGATGTTGAGTCACTTGCCCAAGGTCACACACCTAGGAAGTAGCGAACCAGGTATTTAACTTTTCAGGTCTCTTTCCACAGCCCATGTTGTAAACCGGGGCTGGGGAAACTTGATCTGTAAAAGGCCAGACAATAAGTACTGTAGGTTCTGCGGGCCACAAAGTCTCTGTCACAACTGCCCGACTCTGTTTTTACATTGCAAAAGCGACCCCGGACAATGTGCAAACGAATGGCTATGGCTGTGTTCCAATAAAACTTTATTTAGAAAAACAGAGAGCTGGATTTGTGGCCCATGGGCCCACAGGTGCAGACCCGCTGCTCTAAACCTACAAGAAGCCCGTGGTTCTATTTTCCCCTTTAGGGAGGAGGTTGGGAGAGAGGCAGGAGCACATGCGGTGTCAGGTGGCTCCAGACTGGAACGCGGGCTACGCCCCCACTGGGAGCAAGGAGACTCTCGGCGAGCTTCTCTTATCTGTGAGAGGGGCATAACCACAACTATCTGGACACCGTTAGGAAGGTCAAGAGAAGCTAATGAGTGCTCAGGTCCACCACGGCTGAGGTTCAGTGAATGGCTGTCCTTATTATTAGAGGCAACAGAGTCAAGAAAGGGAGGCTGGAGCAAACATGAGGGGAGGCTGGAGAAGGGCAGAAAGGGCCGCTGGTGCCGCTGAGACTAACCTCCATGGGTGTGTATCCTCGTGAAGGCTGGCTTCGGGCTTTCTGCAGGAGATGTTATTCTGTGCCCCATGGAACCCCAAAGGGAATTCACAGGCACCGCGGTAGGAGGAATCTTCTTGCCATCCCCGGAAGGAGCAGATGTGTGGTGCTTGGTGACTTCCCATGAAGGGTAGGGAGGCAGCTGTTCACAGACTTGATATGGCAAATTGTGTGATGTGCTGTCTTCCTGGGGCGGGCAGCCAAGCAGTGATGGGTGGGGGGGCTCTGCAACCCCTTCCCTCCCCGCCACCGGCTTCCCACGGCTGCTGATTCACGCGGGAGGGCCTGGGCGTGCCAGAAGGAGTCTGAAATGGCTCTCTAGTGAAACGCAAGGCTTTGGAAGGAGCCGGTGGACTTGGGGGCAGAGGGACGGTTTCTTCTCTGTTTCCACTTGAAGGTCATAACTTTGGCAGAGAAAGGAGGATGTGGGGAAATTCCATCAATACTGCTGAAAGCCAGGATGTGGCTTATGATGCCAGATGCCGAGCCCCTGGCAAGGAGCGGCGCTCACAGCCCCGAGACTGGCAGTACCACGTTTGACAGAATCCCTCATCTGATTGAAAGGATGCTCCCAACACCTGAGAGGCAGAGGAACAGTGCCCAGGAGAAACGACGGAGCCAGATGTGATGGGGCCCGGTATGTTTGAGATGCTTAGAGGGGACCACAGAAAATGAAATGCTCAGGAGTTGCCAGATATCTCTACGCCCAAGGACAAAGTATGGGTAACAATGTTAACTATGAAACTTTTGGGGAAGATGGTAGGGCTGAGCACAGATGTCCAACTCCCACCTAAGCTACCTCCTTCTGAAAGTGACAGAAAGGACCAAGGGAGTCTAAAAATAGGGGGGAATCTGCTTCAGCATTGGAGAATAGGAAAGAGTGCCATCAATATGCCACCAGCTTTGAGGAATTTCTGCTAGGTACAGTGCCAGTGGAACCAGATTGAAGGTTGACTCATAGCTTTCCTTCCTGAGAAAGGGAGGGTGGCCGCGCTCACAGGACCATCCTCATAGCCTCTGAGGATGAGTGAATGAGAGCGGAGGAGAGGCTGGGTCACAGGAGGGGTGCAGAGCCCACGCCGGGGAGCCCATCTCTCATGGCAGCCCTAGGGCCTTCTGGAGTGGCTGGGCCATTAGCTCCAAGAACCAACAAGCGAAGCCCATTCAAGCCCAGCTTCCCAATGATAGATAGGCCTGGGTATCTCCCACACATGGCAGGCAGGGGAACAAGGGACAGGCCAGGAGGAACAGCACACATCTGGAGCGGCAGTGCCAACAAACTAAAAAAGCAACACCCACAGCACAGAATGTACTCCCCCCCTGCCCCCCGCCGCCTCATCTCCAACCTCCACCCTCGGGCTGCTGGTCCCTGGCTGGTAATGTGAAATTTCATCCAGTCTTCCAGATTAATACCTGAGATAAGGAATCTGATAGCATCTACGTCAGACGATTAGGGGGCCCCAGGATAACTAACCCAGCTATAAGAAAATACCAGGTCCAGGGAAGACCTAAAATACACGTGGAGCCTATGAACACTTCCTGAAACAGAAAGGGAGCAAACAAAGAATGCTCACACAGGAAGAACATTGCCTCTAAAAGGATTTGCTCTGGGAACTTGAAGTAAATTGTGGCTGTCTTGTACTTCAAGGAGATCATTAAAACCTGGTCTCTCAGATGTAAGAAGTGGAATATGCAATAAAAAACAGATTAAAACTAAAAGAAAGCTGGCAGAGTTAAGAGAATAATGATGGGAAGTGAATAAGGTTATGAGAATTTTAAGAAACATTGGAAGCAGGAAAGAGCAGAACCTCACTGCAGAAAACCGATGGGTGCTGTTGGGGGGACAAAGGTGAGGTGTCCTCTCAGAACACAGAGAATAGGGACTGAGATAAAAATGACCAGAGAGAACAGAATAATATGGTAAACAAATGACAGAGACTCACTTGGGAATTACTAGTTTCTCTAAAAGTGATACCAGAACAAAACAGCAATAATTAAAGATATAATAGAAGAAAACTGCCATCTGAACACTCAATTCTTCAAATAAAAATGGTAATCGCATTTTAGACAAGACAAATCGCATTTTAGACAAGACAACACTCGACATGTGCTGTATTTTCTTTTTTGATTCCAAGGATTGGGAAAGAATCCTACAAGCATCCAGCATGTTTGGTGGGGAGGGGAGGGTTGGAAGAAAAATTAAGACTTGTCTACAAAAGAATCAAATCAGATTGCATTCAGACTTCATCACAACATTGATGTAATGCCTAGAGAGGTTTGAGGAAGAAGATTATGATCATAAAAATCTACATCTCATAGAAGAAGCAACAGAGAGAAACTGATCTGTGGAAAAGCATGGTGGGTACAAAGCCCACACAGTCTTCCAGAAGAAGATGACTCATGCCATGGAAGACACACCAGAATACCCAACTTGTGAAAGATCCATCAACAGAGACTGAAGCCTTATAAATATGGATCTGAATCTTAAAATCATAGCTACTATAATATAGTTTTAAAATTAAATTGGTATCTTGGGGCACCTGGGTGGCTCAGTGGGTTAAGCATCCGACTTCGACTCAGGTCATGATCTCATGGTTTGTGAGTTCGGGCCCCACGTTGAGCTCTGTGTGTTGACAGCTCAGAGCCTGGAGCCTGCTTCAGATTCTGTGTCTCCCTCTCTCTCTGCCCCTCCCCCAACTCATGCTCTGTCACTCTTCTCTCTCTCTCTCAAAAGTGAATAAATATTAAAAATTTTTTAAAAATAAAATAAAATTTATATCTCAAATAACAACTGAAAAAGAATATCTGCAATGTAAAGAATAAAGTCAAATAAAAACTCAGATTATAATAATACAAAATTAGAGGTGATGAAGGATGGGCCACAAACAAAAGTGCTAATATTTCTGTAGCATCTTTATGTTATATTGCATCTTTATGTTTTAGATTATCTTTTATGTACTTAGATAAATAGAAACCTAATATTTTAAACTGAAAGTGCAATTATAGAGCAGTCTCCTTAGAACGAGGATGGCATACTATTTAGCTAAATGTATAGGATTTGGTCAAAGCTGTAACCAAAGACAAATACATTAGCTTAAATACATTTGACAGCAACTAAAAAAGAATAAAAAATAAATGTGCAAATCAGAAAGTTAAAAAGGACGGCAGAGGCGCCTGGGTGGCTCAGTCGGTTAAGCATCTGACTTTGGCTCAGGTCATGATCTCACCATTCATGAGTTCTGCCAGCTCGGAGCCTGGAGCCTGGAGCCTGCTTCAGATTCTGTGTCTCCCTCTCTCTCTCTGCCCCTCCCCTGCTCACGCTCTGTCTCTCTCCCTGTCTCTCCCTCAAAAATAAATAAACGTTAAAATAATAAAAGGATGGCAAAATAAGTGAACTTAAAGTAGGAAGGTATTCATAAAGATAAAAGCAGAAACAAATAAATTAGTAGTTAAATAAAAGTGGAGCCAATGAAAATCCAGGTGATGGTTCTTTGGATTAAAAACAAGACAATGGGATCTTTCACTAAAGATTTAACTTGTGAGGTTTTTGTTTGTTTGTTTGTTTGTTTTGTTTTCTTTTGCTGTATGTTCTTTAGTGAGAGAACTATCTGGAGAATTTGTTTATCTCTGGTAGGAGGAATAATCTTTAAAGGAGGGGGGGCAAATGGATCCCCCAGAAGCAACCAAGGTGTCTGCTTCAAGGAGGTCTCTACTCTGCTGCAAAAGAGAACAGGACCATTTAGGGGCAAGTTGCTAAAAGAAACCCTCTCTGACTCTTGGTGATGTAGCTATCTGAGAAGAAAAAGCCAAGAGAGGTTCTGGATCGATGGGAGGAAAATGAGCAAATCACTCCTGACGAAGTGTTCTTGCATCCTGGGAGGGGCTCCACATGGAAGTGAAAAAGCCGTTGGTGGAAAGTTGCAACCTGGGAACCTAGTGAGGAGCGAAAGGATGCCCAGAAGTTTGTCCAGGGACCTGGACCAATGGCGGTAACCAGTCTGACCAGTGTCAACAGCAAATGGCAGCAGGAAGCAAGGGCTGCAGAATGCAGGATTTCCCGGCTTGGTGATGGAAAGACCACCGGTGTTATTGGCCACACCGGAAGAGGACGAAGCTTTAAACGTGAGACGCTAACCCAGGCAAATCTGGTGACAGATGGTATACTTGATCCAGGTTCAGTATAATTTGGAAAAATAAGAAACATGACCATTTTTTGCATGCTGAATTTAAGATGTTAATATCAGTTAAATCAATAAAAAAGCAAAGTAGCTAGTTCAATCAGCGGAAAAGTGGGGAAACATCTGTAATGAGAAAGAGCATATGAAAAAAGACACAAATTAAAAATAATGGTACTCAAATATATGCTCATAAATTTGAAAATCTCAAAAAAAATGGACTGTTTTCTGTAAAATGCGAGTTACTAAAATTCACACAAGAAGTATAAACCTGATCAAGAAGGACGGCAGAAGCCACAAAGACAACTTGTAGGAAGGATGAGGTGGGGGGCATAGAATCCTGGATGGTTTCGTAGATTCATCTTTTGATTTTCAAGGAGCAGCTAATTTGTATATTTTATAAACTATTCCAGGGCATCTAAAAAGACTAAAATCTTTCTACTACTTACTGTAAAACTAGAATAACTCTGTCAACTAAACTTGGTTAAAGATGACACCATCAGAGTAAAAGATAAACTATTCCACACGTACTTACAGAAAAAAAAAAACCTAAGAAATTAAATTGGTTAAAAGAATAATGCAGCATAACAAAGGCAGGTTTATTTCAGGAATGCTAACATGGTTTAATGTAACTGTGAATTCTAGATCCATTTATCCAGCTACCTAGTCAACCTCTCCATCTGGATATCCAACAGGCATTAAATTTAACTGTTGAGTTTCTCTCTAAAACTTGCTCCTTTGCATTCTTCCTCAAGTTAATAAATAACTCATTCCTTCCAGTTGCTTGTATTGAATACTTGGAACCATCCTCGATGCCTCACTCTTTTCACACCACACATACATTCCATCAAGAAATCTACTTTATCAGCTCTACCGCCAAAAACGATGCAGAATTTGATTGGTTTTCATTATCTAGTCCAAGTCACCACCTTCCACTCAGCAGCCCTGGTGATACTTTTAAAGTGAAAGAGATCAAATCTTTCTTTTTAACAACTCTCCAGTAGTCCAGAAATAAATCCCATACTACTATGACCAACTGATTTGCAGGAAGGGTGGCAAGACCACTTAATGGAGAAACATTAGTCTTTTCAACAAAGAGTGCAAAGACAACTGGATAGCTTCATTATAAACGATGAAGTCGGACCCTTACCTCACACCACATACAAAAATTAACTCAAAATGTCCAAAAGACCTGAATGTAAAAGCTAAAACTATAACACTCATAGAAGGAAACATAGGTTTGGGGCACCTGGGTGGCTCAGTCGATTAAGCGTCTGACTTCAACTCAGGTCATAATCTCACGGTTCGTGAGTTTGAGCTCCACATCGGGCTCTGTGCTGACAGCTCAGGGCCTGGAGCCTGCTTCAGATTCTGTGTCTCCCTCTCTCTCTGCCCCTCCCCTACTCGCACTCTGTCTCTCTCTCTCAAAAATAAATAATAAACATCAAAAAAAATTTAAGAAGCAAACAGAGGTTTAAATCTTCATGATGTTGGAGTAGACAATGGTTTCTTGAATACAGCACCAAAACACAAGAAACAAAAGAAAAAAACTCCCCAATAAATTGGACTTCACCAAAATTGAAAACTTGTGCAAAGAACCCATTAAGAAAGTGCAAAGACAACCCACAAAATAAGAGAAAACGTTTGCAAATCATATCTGACAGGGGTTTAGTATCCAGAATATATAAAGAACTCCTAACTCAACAGCAAAAAGACAAACAACACAATTGAAAACTGGACAAAAGATTTAATAGGCATCCCTCCAAAGATGACGTGCAAATAAGTCAGACACAAAATGCCACATATTTTATAATTTATTTTTTCTAGTTTTATTGATATACAATTGGCTTATTGACTTATACAAATGACAATGTATAAGTTTAACATGTACAACATATGATCTGACATATGCATATTGCAAAATGATCACCACCACAAGTTTGCCTCACATAGTAGTCATTTTTTCCTTGTGATGAGAACTTCAAAGACTTACTCTCTTTAGCAACTTTCAACTACACAGTACAGTGTTATTAACTATAGTCACCATGTTGTACATTAGATCCCAAGAATACATTTACCTTAAAACTGTAAGTGTGTACCTTTCACCCACTTCCCCTATCTCCCACCCCTGTGATCCCATTTATATGAAATGTCTACCATAGGCCAATCCAAAGATACAAAAAGTAGATTTGTGGTTGTCAGGCTGGGCCGGGGTGGGGAAGTGAGTGACTGTTAATGGACATGAGATTTGTTTTGGGGGTGATAAAAATGCCCTGGAATTAGAGAGTAGTTATGGCTCACATCATTGTGTACATATCAAAAGCCATTGAATTGTAGACATTAAAATGGTGAAAATGGTAGATTTCATGTTACATGAAATTTTTCTCAATAATAATAAAAAACGCTCAGTCAGTTGAGTGTTGGATTCTGGGTTTGGGCTCAGGTCATGATCTCACAGTTGGTGGGATCGAGCCCCACGTTGGGCTCCATGCTGACAGTGTGGAGCCTGCTTGGGATTCTCTCCCTCCCTCTCTCTCTCTGCCCCTTCCCCACTTGTACTCTTTTTCTCTCTCTCTAAATAGATAAATAAACATTTAGAAAAACAAAAAAAATACCCAGTAGATTCTCAACTGACTCAAACTATAAGCCAAAATCCTCACAAACATCTTGTAGGGGCTGGAAGTCCCCTCGGCCCCAAAGAGCTCTACTCCCCTCTCACCCACTCTGTTCTAGCCATAATGGTCTCTGTGATGTGGCTCCAGTACCACCAGCATCAGGACCTTTGTACATGCTATTCTCTATATCTGGAACCCTCTTCTCACAGATATCCTATGACTTGCCTCTCACTGCCTTCAGGTGTTTGCTCAAAAAGTCACCATATGGTTGAAGCTCTCCTTGACCTCACCCCACCCCACGTGGCATATCCTATTCCCCTTACCCTACTTCACTTTTCTCACTAGCACTTATTATTACCTGACATATTATACATTTATTTTCTCATTGTTTTCATCATCTGTTTCCCCATGCTAGAATACAAGTTCCTAGAGGGCAGGGACTTTGTTTCATTTACCAATGTGTCACAGTGCCTAGAACAGTGCCCAACATATGCCAGGCATTCCACAAATATATGTTGAATGAATGCATTATAGAATGAACAAAGGAAATCGATGACTATAATTTGTCACACTAATAAAACAAAGAAAAACAGGCATAGCTATTGATATAGATTCTAAAAAGATATCTGATTTCTTAAGCATGCATACTGGGTTCAAACACTGAATAAATAAAACTAAAAGGTCCCTTAACATGATGAGGAATATCTGTTCTTCTAACAGACCTCATACCTTACAAATAGCATTCTCATTAAAGCCAAGAATAAGACAAGAATATCCACTATTATCACTATTTTTAAATATAACTCTAGGATGTTATGTGAATAAGGCAATAATAATAACAATAATAATAGCTAATATATATCGGGTGCCTTTTTGGTCGCTGCTCTAAGTCCTAAGTACCTTATATGTATTCATTATTTTAACAGTCACAAAAGCCGAGGTACTATGTCTCCATTATGGCAGACAAGGAAAAGTTAAATAATTTGCCCAAGGTCACAGGGGTGGAAAGTAGCTGAGCTAGAATCAGAACCCGGGCAGTCATTCTGTTCTAACCACCATCTAGTGCCACCTCAATGAAAAACCATGAAGATAAAGATGCTGTAACACTGGAAAACAGAAAGCAAATTGATTCTTCCTCAAGATGGTATTGTTGCCCATCCAGAAGACCCAAGGGAATGAAGTGAGAAAAAACTACCAGAAGTAATAAGAATTCAGTATGGCCAGTCACAATATGTACATACACTGATCGACAGCTTTCCTCTATTCCAGTGATAAATAACAACTTAACATCAAGGAAAATAGATCCCATTTCCGTAAAGCAGTAATAAATGTGGAATACTTGAAAATAAGCCTAGCATGAAATGAAAGGGACGTACAGGAAGAAAATGACAAAAGTTCATTGAAGACCTAATTAGAAACTTTGAATGGAGTGATGTTCTATGTTCCTGAATGGATAGATTCAGCATTATAAAGATGTCAAATGTCTCCCAATTTAATTTTGGAATTACTAAAATTAAAATAAAAACACCTATTGCATTTTTAGAACCTTCTAAAAATTAAATCGGTGAATATAAAGACATTGTGAAAAAGGAAGGAAGGATTGCCCATGAAGTTGTATTATACATGAATAATATTTAAAACACAGAGATGCCAATTCCAGAGTAGATAGATTAATGGAACAGAATGAAATGAAAACCCAAGAACAGTCTTAAGCTACAGCATCCAATATGGTGGCCACTAGCCACGTGTGATTACTGAGAATTCGACATGGCTAGTGTCACATGTTGAAATGATAATGTTTTGGATACACTGCATTCAATAAAATATATTATTAAAATTAATTTTACCTGTACCTTTTTACTTTTTAAAATATGGCTACGTAGAAAATTTAAAATCGGCTTGCATTGTGTTTTTATAGAACTGATCTAAAGTATAAAAAACATGTAGAACATTATTTTCTAAAGATACAACTTAGCACAGGCATTTTAAATGAGTTGGGGAAAATATATTAATGAAATGCTGGAAGAATTATTGACTGACTATGGGGGCAGGAGAAATAAAGGTTTGATATTCCAGGCTATATGCTAAAATTTCAGATACATTGAAAAATAAAGTAATAAAAGTACTAGAAGAAAAAGAAAATGTAGGTGAATATTTACAGAAATTGGGGGATAAGAAGGACATGCCAAATACAAAATGAAAAATGAAAAAAAAATGGTCTTGATAAATTTGACTATATAAAATAGTAAAATTTTTAATAGCATCAAATAACATAAAAAACAAAATTGAATGTCACATGAAACACAGGGAGGTATCTGCGACCAATGTGATGAAGGGCGGACACGCCTCACTTATGAAAAGCTCTTACAAATCCGTAAGAATAAGAACACTCCAATAGGAAAATGTGCCAATAACATGAACAGCCAATTTACAAAAGGAGAAACAGAAATGAGACAGATTCCTAGTAAAAAAGAAATTCAACCTTAGAAGTAATCAAAGAAATGCAAATTAAAACAGCAATTGCCAAGGATCAAAAAAGAATAATATATAACGTTGGCAATGAGTGCTGTCATATACTGCTATGCAACTCTAAATTGGTATGATCTTTCTGGAGGACAATTTGGCAACATGTACAAAAGGTTCCAAAATGTGCTTACACTATTTCTAGGAATTTATCCTCAGAAACTAATCAGAGATGTTCACACAAAAATACAAGTATGAGTTTCCTGCATTGTTGTTCGTAATCAGGAAAGATTGGCAACCATCTCCATGTTCAATAGTGGGAGCTTGTCTTGAGTGATTACAGCATAGCCATAGAGTAGAATTTTTTTCAATAGCTATTTGCAAAAAACAGCAACAGAGAAAATACATCTACTTCCTGTCCCATCTCAAATTCCTCAAAACGGCAAAGATTTTTTAAAAATTTTTTAAATGTTTATTTATTTTTGAGAGAGCGAGCGAGAGAGAGAGAGAGAGCAGGGGAGGGGCAGAGACAGAGGGAGACACAGCATCCAAAGCAGGCTCCAGGCTCTGAGATGCCAGCACAGAGCCTGACGTGGGGCTCAAACTCGGGAACGGCAAGATCGTGACCTGAACCAAAGTCCGACGCTTAACCGAATGAGCCACCCAGGAGCCCCAAATGACAAAGATTTTTTTAAGAAAAATATCTGTAACAGCTCTGGAAAGCAGTGAAGAAGCCCGTCAATGGACAGAATATTTGCAGAACTCTTGGAATATAGGAAGAAAGGGAACAGGCCACGGGATGAATAGGACTGGAGGGAAACTGCCCAAAACACACCAGAGAGGGTTGTGGCAAAGGTGGGGTAGCTTCATGGTGTCACCAGGCTCAGTGGACAGGCTATTATGAATCACAGTGGGAACAGTACCCGCTGGCCTGGAATTGCTAAATTCCCCTGGATTGCTGCCCCTAGATTGCTAAATTAAAGAAGCTGTTTCTATAGTAAAAACATGTATTTGTTTATACATACTCACTCATACACATTGAAAAAACTATGAAGACATATGCTATTGATGTTAACGATGACCTTTCAGTGGCTAGCTTATGGCTGATTTTTAATTTTCCTTTTTGCTCTTCTATGTTTTCCAAGTTTTCGGCATTGAGTACATATTAATATTAGGGTTAGAAAGTAATGTATTAGTATGTTTAAATAAAGAAGCAAAAAAAATGAAAGCAAAGAGAACTTGACATTTTTATGTGAGAAAATAACTACAATCTTATTAGTTTTCTTTTGAGTCACTGCAGTAACCTCCTGGCTGGTTTCCCAGATTGCTACCATCTCTCACTCCCCGCTTAAAAGCCTTCCATGGCTCCCTACTGCTGCTGTTCAAGCCCAAACATAGAGTCATGCAGGGCAGGGCCTTCGCCATTCTTCCTTCCTCCCAGCCCATTCTTCGCTTCTCACGTTACACACTGACTATTCGCCTTTTCCTGAAGGTTCCACACACCTTCCAACTCCAGTCCTTTGCTCCTACTGTCCTGGCACTATCCAACCCTGGCAGCTGGGTCTTGGGGGAAAAAAAACCTCAGCCAGAATATACCAGAATAGCTTTAGAGACCTGCACACTATGAGATGCACTGCCCTGTCAACCAAGAGACCCAGCTGAAACAAAGCATCAAGGGATACTTCAGTAGGAGCCAGCGTAGAAAGATAGAGCTGGGCTCTGAGATTCAGAATCTGGGAAAATAATGAAAATTAAACGTGGAATCTTATGATGAAAATTGCAGGGGACCTCAAGGAGCTCGCCTTGTATCATGAATTGATTGGTCTATATATCCAGCTCTTTGCTTCTGTGGTAGGGTTTTGGGGTGGGGATACTGGCCCTGGCTGGTGGTCTCCTCTCCACAAGGGTGGGCACGAACCTGGGCTTACACCTACACCTGCCACCTCGTGGCTGTGAGACCTTGGCAAAGGGACTTAATCCTTCTTGAGTCTATTCTACAAAACAGAGGTAGCCTCGTGCTGGGTGACTGAATGTCATCACCTGCACACAGTACCCTCATACCCCCTAAAAGGCAATAGATGATGTTATACTTACATTTTCCCACATCAAAGGTTCTGCTTCATGGGGCTAGAGTCATGCTCTGGGAACCAGAGCCCAGGGGCTGTGGGGGATGCCCTAGAAGTGTTGTTGGTGAGGGCTCTGAGGCTGGCGTGGATGGCAGGAACCCTCCCCCCAGACATCTCCAGGATCTCCTTCTGGATCCTCACCCCTGTGCTCTGGGATCCACGTGGCCTGGGCGGAAGGTGTATTTATCTGATATCACAGCCCTGGTGAGCTGAAAGGCTGGCACTCACCCAGGCTCTGGATGAGCCCTGGTGGTTGGCACCACATTCCCACAGCCAAGCTTCCTGCCCTCCTGAAGCAGGGTCCGGGGCAACTCCTTTCCTTTCAGAGTAGGGCTGTGTGTGTTGGAAGGATGCTCAGCTCTGGGGACCTGGCGTGGAATGCTAGGGAGAAAGCATCCTGCAGGCCCCGGGGTCTTCCTTTCACACCACGGATGGGGCAGCCATCTCCTTCCTGTTCTGAAGTGGAGCGGGGAAAGTTTCTCCTGAGGGCAGAGCCTCTGAGCCAGACCAAGGGCATGCAGGTTGGAGGTCTGCCTTTTCTTCAGAAGTCGTAGTCACCACATCCACCACTGGGCAAGACCCCTGAATGGCCTCCCAGGTGTGTGCACACCACCACAGAACACTGCCACCAGCATGGCGGGAACACTGGAAACCACACATGTGACTGTGGATGGTTCTTACCCACACGGGGGTCTTCCCACTGTGGGGGGATGGGCACGGCAGATCACCTGCTAGTGGGCTGCACTTTCCTCTGGGGCCACGCGCATGAAGGAACAAGTGTCGTTTAAACCCTAGAGTCTGCCCCATGGAGCTTCAGCCTCAGAAGGCTGAAGGTTTTCA
The DNA here is from genome assembly GCF_024362965.1 of Panthera pardus. NCBI lineage: Eukaryota > Metazoa > Chordata > Mammalia > Carnivora > Felidae > Panthera > Panthera pardus. Next base: position 60,556,100 of record NW_026526766.1, read on the forward strand.
GGTCCAGTCCTTGACCTTCACTTTGAATTTCTGCCACTGAATATCTGCACGGCCCAGGGCTTCAAAGAAAAGCCTATTACTTCCAGTACTACCTTCCACTCCTCACCCACTGCCATGTGTTAAATGAACAGGCAGCCGAATGGGCTTCATCCATCCCAGTGTTTCCCAAACCTCAGTCCCTCCTGTACCCCTTTAGAGGCAATTTCACCACCTAAGTGCACCACCTCTGTGCTTACTGGCTTCGTTTTTTTCCTTTGAACAGCCTCACTTTTTAAATGAGGTTTCCATTCCCAACAATAACCTCACTGAAGTGCGGTTTTGATGAGCTAGCTATCTTTTCCTCCCTGGTATATAATAGCAAAAACACACAGCTGTTAAAACTGTACAAAAATCCTATCACATATACATACACCCTGGGAAATAATGGACCCCCCGTCCCCTCAAATGCCAAAGAGGCTGCTACGAACAGCTGTTTTGGTGTGGGCAGGACAGAGAGGGAGCAGTCCCTGCTGGCTGGCCCGCAGGCCAGGTCTCTCCTAGGGCTAAAGGTAAGAGCCCAGAGAAGGAGAGGACATTTCTTGCCTAGGGGCAGACAGTCATCGCCTAAAAGCATTGGCAAGTTTTCAGATGAAAGTTGGGCACAGGCTGGGGCACTAGGACCACTCGGATAAGAATCTGGTCTGTCAGCAGTCCCCTCCTGCCTCCTAAAGATGGAAGATCTGAGGATGTGTGGGCTGCCCAGGTGATCCTGCAGCCTGGAGGGAAGCCAAGGACAGAGAGGAGAGGTGCCTCGGTTCTTGCAGCAGGCCTGTCCCTTTTCTCAGATAAAGTAGACCTCGGAGCACAGTGACCTCAGCTGAAGGCTGCCCTTTCCTCCAGCATAGGGGTTCGAAAACCCCAGCATACTGGACCCCACCCCAAAGGGTCTGTTTCAGGGTGACCGGGTGGAGCCCTCAAATTTGTTTTTCTAACAAGTTCCCAGGTGACAATGACGCTAATGCCTCTGGTCCAGGACTGTACTTTGAGAACCATTGGGATTACCTGAAGTGTTGCCCACTCAGAATGAACATCCCAGGATGACACAGCCGACAAAAAGAAGTCAGACACGAACTACAACGTATACATTTCCAGTGCCTGACATCGTTGTCACCCAGAAGCATGATGCAGATCCTGGCCACTGCTGTTTCCAGCGGCTGGCCCAGAACTTCCCAGTGAGATCTCTAGAAGAATCTCCGCCAAGAAACAACGTCCCATCCAAAAACAAGACCCAGGTGAGAAACGACAGAACGGCCTGCCTGAGGTCTGTGGGACTGTAACTTGCTGCCCGTGCAGCCCCTCCCTTCTTCTCTCTGGCCCCGGTGACTCAGGCTAGGAGCAGGGATCTCTCTGCACCCCTCCCTCCCCACCTCACCATCCTAGGTGCAGGCAGACTGAGGGCAACAGAGGGGAAATTACTGCATTTGTCCCCAAGAATCTGGCCCGATGGATAGAGAGACATTTACTGAAATCCTTGCTGAAGACATGTGTCAGGCGGCATGCAGGGTGAAGGGACAGAAAGGTCGGGGTGGCTCTTGTCCACAGAGGCTCCCCCGCCAGTGGCGGTGGGTGATGGGTGAAGAAGCAGATGGCGTACCACACTGCATTGTGCAAGGAGCTGGGGCAGAGAGAAGCCTGGGGTGGGGGGAGGTGCAGGGAGCACAGAGGCAGCACACGCACGTCATCCAGCCTGGGGAGGAAGGATGGCCAGGTGTGGGGGAGGACGTTCCTGCAGAGAGAACGTGGAACGTGGAGGTACGGCTGCACCAAAGGGGGAACAGACTGGAGTTGAGAGGAGGCCTCGGGGGACCATGAAGGGTCTCTCCAGCATGTCAAGTTCATTCCTGCTTAGGGCAGCTGAGAAGGGCTGATGACTCTAACAAGGCTGGCTCCCGGATTAGATGCAAGCAGGAGGCCCCTGTCATCCACTGCTCTGTTATAAAAAGCAGTAACTTTAGAGGAAGTGACCAGAGACCCCTCTAGTGGGGCAGATGGTAACTCGGCAAGCCGGAAAGGCCTCAAGGGGCCAGGCGGGGCTGTGGAGGGCTGAAAGGGCTGTTGCTTTCAGGAGGAACTCTACAGATGGTGCCCTTTCGGTGCTGGACAGATCAAGGGCCTCAAGGATCCCACCACTTGGGGGAGGTCTCTGGGATGGAAAGGTCAGCCCCAGAAGTCCTGAGATCACTTGACGACCAGCAACTGAGCTGGGAGCCTCAGAGCCTGCTTGGAGGGCAGGGAGGAAGGGGAGCCATGCAGCCACACAGCTGGGCTCCTGCGTGGGGGCAGTCACAGGCTAAGGAGCCAGATTCGAGATGATAATAAAAATAACAGCCACCTCTTGCATGGTGCTTCTTATGAGCCAGGCACTTCAATTAGCACCTTAAGTTTCTAAACACAGTTAATCCTCACCATCCCTAAGACTTAGGTACTGTTGTTACCATCGTCATTTTCAAGGCGAAGAAATTGAGGCACAAAGCGGTGAAGTAATTCTCACGGCCACACCCCCAGTGTGGCAGGATCAGGGTCAAAGACCAGATCTCCCTAGGCCCTCATCACAAATTCTTTGAGTTAGGAGAGATCGTAGAAGTCAACTGGCCCCACTGCCTTATCTTACAGAAGGGGAAACTGAGGCTGCTCAGCTGGCTAGTTGGGTCACAGAATTGGGAACCTAAATTGGTAGACCACAGGACCTGGAACTTGGAAGGGGGCGAGGCCCGGATATACCTGCGGCTGTCTGCTGGTTCCCCAGGCAGCCCTGCTCACTGCCTCTGACTCCACCCTAAGCCCTGCCTCCATCCTGTTCCTGCCATGCCCACGTGGATGTCACTCAGCACTCTGGTCTCCCCCCTCCTTGCCCCCAATTCCAGTGACATCCACCTCCACTCCACTTCAGCTGTTCACACAGAGCCAGGGCCTGGCCCCTCCGTCCTTCTTCCAGTTCTGACTGCCCCTCCCATCCTTCTGGCTCCCTCACCCCACACTGCCAAGCTTCCCAGAGACTTCCAGAGCTCCACTTCCTCCAAGCCCACGGGCCATCTGTCTGCTCATCCCTCTCCATCCCCAGCCCCGTGGAGCACCCACTCAGCAGCACCCTCAATCTTCATCACCCGCCCCCACCTTTGTCTTCCACCTGGCAGAGCCCCACCCTCCACCTTCTCCACCCTGCTTCGCAGTCACCCAGTCACCCGCCCAGTGGAGGCCTGACATGCTGCTGGAAGACCAAGGCCACTCTGAGAGCAATGGCCCCCACCACAAGAGGGCGCCGTTTCCCACCCTGGCTTCCTGAGGGATCCAACTGGGAAACGTGTATTAACGTGGACAGCACATTGAAATCACCGGGAGATTGAACAGATTCTAACACGAGGGTTATCTGGATTTTAAAAGCTCCCCAGAGGATTCTGAAATATGCCCTAGCCACACAGGGGAATACTACTCAGCTGTATGAAGAAACAAACCACTGATAACATGCTACGTGGATGAACCTTAAAAACATTATGCTAGATACAAGAAGCGAGACACAAAAAAAGTGCATGTTATATAATTCTACTTATAGGAAATTTCCAGAACAGGCAAAACTATCGAGCAAGCAAATGACCCTGGGACTGGGGGTGGGCTCGACTACAAACGGGCACAAAGGAAACTTGTGAGGTGATCGGTGTGTTCTAACACTGAATTGTGGTAAGGGCTGCATAACCACAGAAATTTGCTACAAATGATTGGACTATACACTAACAATGGATAAAGTTTACGGTATGTAAATTATATCCTAGTAAAGCCGTTAAAAGTTGTGGTGGTGGCGGCGGGTAGGGGAACCCAACTTAAAAAAAAAACCAATTCCCGGGTGATTCCGATAAGCAGCCAGAGTTGAGAACCCAGTGAAGGAGGCCTGACCCGTACTGACCCTGAGGCCGTGTCCATTACTCCCTGGCCCTCCACAGCACAGGGTCTGTGCACATCACAGACCCTGGCACACAGTAGGCCATTTATTATTTTTTTGAGTGAATGGATACGCATTCCTAGAGTTTGTCCCAGGAATTAGTGGAGTAGAGGATGTCCATTTAATGAGCATTTACTACGCAGAGATCTTTGATATTCTTGTCCTGACTCTGTCATCTCTGAGTCCCTGTGGGATTGGGATAAATATCCCCATTTTACACAAAGGAAACTGGATCTTGCTGAGATGAAGTGAACAGCCTGTGGCCCCACAGCCCTTGCCTGGCAAAGCGGGGTCTGGAGACCTGCCCATCTGATCCCAGTCCCGGGCCGCCTCTGGGCACCACGTACTAGCAGGGGCCCACAGGAGCAGCTGGTCCCTAGGTGGGATGGCCCGCAGCCCTGCACCCCTTTCAGCCCTTCTGGGATTAAGCTTCCCCCTCCTCTGCTCCTCCTCCAACTTCACGACTGCTTTCGTCTGACCATCCGTCCAGTGCACAGCTTGGGAACAGAACCGCTTGACGCTGCTGATCGACCAATTTCATAAAAGGAATCCAGCTTCCCTCGCACTCACGAAAAGCTGTTAGCCCCTGGCGAGCCTCCATGCCTGCACTCCGGCGATGCAGCCCAGACATCGGGAGAGGGATGCCAAAACCCTTGGGCACACAGAGGAGTCAGCTGGCCTGAGAGATTTAAATCGAGAGGGGTCCTTGCCAGCAATACCACGAAGCAACATCCTGTCCTCAGAAAAGAGGTTTCTCACTGAGATGTCCTGAAACCTCAGCTGAGCGCCCTAACTCAGCTGTGTAGGGATGGAGATGTGGTCCCAAACTGTCAATACTCGACCCCAGCGAGGACAGGGACAGTGTAATAAGGAAAGCAATGGCTGACAGTTGGAGGGGCAGGGCGGCAGCATTCTCTTTATCAGCGTGTGCCCTGGAGGAAGAAGCTAAATGCCCTCTGTAAGCCTCAGTTTCCTCGTTTGGAAAATGGGAACATAACCCCTGTCCCCCCATCATCCACCCCCATCTCTCACCAGGCTGCTGCTGTGAGAGTGTTTGGGAATCTATAAAGCACTCAACCGAGTGGAGACTAAGAATTTCTTTTCTTTAAACCAAGGCTTTGGGGTATTTCCAACCTCCAGAGTTACAAGCAGTTCTCACGTGACAACAGGAAGCTATGGATGGAAAGGAGCAATGGGAAGTGTGACTCTGGGAGTCAGGATCCCAGGATTCAGTCCTGCCTTTTCTGTGAACAATCTTCTGTGACTTCTGAGGTGCTCTGAAAACCTGAATGTTGTCCCTTCCCCTTTCTGGGTCTCGGTTTTCATTTCTATATGACGAGGAGTTGGGGGAGGTGTCCCTAAAGGTCCCTCACGCCATGACAGCCAGACCTGCGACAGCCGAAGACTCCAATGGGAACAAGCAGATGTCTCCAAATCGCTGCAGAGTCTGGTGTCAATGGGGTCACAGGACTGGGCATCTCCACCCTTGCCATCAACCTGTTTGACACTCATTTAGAGCACTGGTCACTGCCTTATAAAAGGCATAAAAGGCGTTCTTGCAGCCAAAGCTTTTGCAGCCTTTGGCAATGAGTCACTCCCGCAGGGGGTCAAGTTTCCTTTATGCCTCTCCCTAGGGACTGAGAAACAGCGAGGTGGGAAGATGAGGACTAGCTTTGCCTGGGAAAAGTCTGCCTTGTTTGGATAACCGCAGACCGTGGGGCCAAACACTTCTGCTTTTCAAGCACCTCTGAAAACACCCCTCTCAGTGTGGGAACTTTACAGTTTCCAAAGCTCTTTTGAATCTATGACTGATGTCGGCAAGAACCTGAAGGGAAGGCTACGGTCCCCGTGTTTATAGGGGAGGAAACCCCAGCTCAGAGAAGTGAGGGGACTTCTCCAAGGTCACACAGCCAATGCATGGAGGGAGCTCTCCTTCCCCCCCCCCCCCCCCCCCCCCCGGAGAGGTAGGGCAGAGCCTCAGAAAGTACAAAGCTGCAGTGGAAACAGGTCTGGTGATTCCCACTGCTCTGCACCCACCTTCCCGGACACACACCCAGGGGTGAGTCCTCCCTGACTCCTGCCGTGGAGGTCCACCAACCCACACCCTTCCTCCCTAGGCAGTTCAGTTTTTTTTCTCTCAGGCCGCTAAGCACATATAGAATAGCTTGTTTTGCTGGGACGCTCCGGGTGTCCAGAGCACATGCAGGAGAGAAGAGGAAAGGAGGAGCTACAGGGAGAATGGGAAAGAAGGCAAGAGATCCTTTTGCACACATCTGAGTAGGGAAAACTTTTTAAACACTTGCTAATATCCGCCGTTAGTTAAGAAGCGTGGAAATGGGCATTTTCACACGCTGCTGGTGGGACTAGAAATCAGAACAGCCTCCCTGGAGGTCAGTTTGTCACAATATTTTAAATGATCCAATAATTCCACTGCTATAAATCTGTTATGGAGATGCCCACCCGGGCGGGAAGGTGCTGGCTGTGGTATCAGAAAGCTGCACACATTCAGTAAATTACCGTCTATCCATCTGACAGAACAGCATGGCCCATTAATAGGAATGAGGTCAATCAAGCTCTCTAAGATCCGTAGTAAAGTGAAAAAAGCAAAATATATAGTATGGAGTCATTTGGGTTTAAACAGTATATTGAAAAAGTTCTGGGCAGATGAGCAGTAAACTCAAAGCAGGAGTTCCCTTGGGAGAGAAAGTAGGATTTACAGGGATTGGGCAAAGCAATGCTTTTACTTTTTTTTTTTTTTACTATATATATTCAACTTTTTTTTTTTCTTTTGCAACAAAACAAAACAAAACCCTAAAACACCACATATGATGTGTGTGTGTAAGCCATTAACATAAACAACCAAATAAAACCCCAAACAAACCCACCAATCCACGGTGGCACTGGAGCCTTCCTTCCAAGCCAGCCCCTCCCCAAACTCCCCTTACAGTAGAAACGCTCTTGGGGGCACAGCATGATTTTAGATGGTCACCCGGCATCAGTAACAAGGACAGCAAACCTACAAGAGCAGTAAGGGAATGCATCACATGATTTAGCCCAAAGGCACGACAAAAGGGAAGGTTGGGCTCCTGAGCTGTCTCGATGTAGGTTTTCACCTCTGCCGTGCACCAATTGCTCAGCCACCAGCTCTATTTTGTCGGTGGTAAAACAGCTCTGATCCTGCTAATGCAAGCGTGCTTACAAGCCCTGTGATATCACCCATCCCTGATTGAGCCATATTGCACCTTGGCGGGAGAAGACAACAGCTAACAGGTAGGTGAGAACGCGCCCTCTCCGCAAACCTACCTCGGAGAACCTCTGCACGTCTTGGGTCAGCGTGCCCACTCGCTTCCACTGGTAATGCTTTAGCAGCTTCAGGATGGCTGGATTCACCGCGTTATCCGATGGGACAGTCCGAAAGAAATAAGGGTATTTTTTCTTATCAGCTAGAACAGGCGTGGTCGCAGCAAAGGAAAGCTGGAAAACACAAAAGAGGCAACACCTTTACTGGTGGGTTTCACGGCTGTGAGCCAGCCCAGGATCTTTCCGAATGGCATAGAGCCCAGACCCTAAGCCTGATGTGGGGCACAAACACATGGGGCAAGACATTTTTAAGCCCTTTTGTTGTGAAAGTAACACATTATAATTGAAGAGAAGGTTTCAAAAATGCAAAATAAGAAGAAAAAAAAATGCACCAATAATTTATCCCTCATCAGCGAACCACCATTACCGTCATTTTTATCTCCTTCCAGTCCTTTTTCCATGCACAGTGATTTTTTAAAAAAGAGATTCTTGAGATCATTCTACATACACAATTGAACTCCTCCCCACTCCTTAACATTATCCTACAAGCATCGAAACCATCCTGTTTAAAAAACAAAACAAAACCTCCTTGCAAACATTTTAATGGCTGCATAATATTCCAGCATATGAACACATTATGATTTACTGAATACTCTCTAATTTTGGGGGCATTTAGACCATTCGTAATTTGTCATTATTGTCATATTAGTCTACAAGCATCTTTGTGCAGAGCATCTTTTCTCCACATTTTAGGCTATTTCTATTGCATAGAGTCTGTGATATAAAATTTCCCAGATAAAAGATATGAGCTTTTAAAGATTTAATACTTATCCCCCTCCCCCCCCCCCATTGTATCAATTTACACACCCACTAGCCAGGCATAATTAGAGGGCCTAGTTCACCACAGTCATCGCAACAGAGAGAAATAAAACATTCCTCTATATAATCTTATAATGATCTATCACTAAAAAAAAAATGAATCATATTGCATTCATGGGTTATGCATAATGTTGAGACCATTTCCATGGGATCGTTAACCAGTAGTATGATCTATTTTAGGAGTGACTTTGTCATATCCTTTGCTTATTTTTGAGTGGTATTCTAATGTTTTTCTTACTGAATTTAATGAAGACTTTTTTTATATGTACAGCATCCAAACTCAGACTATTGCAGTGGCTACAAATATCCCGGTTTGTTTGCTTTTCATTGTGTGTGTGTGTGTGTGTGTGTGTGTGTGTGTGTTTTAACTTACACTCAGTAGTCAAATCTATCTTCCCCTTTATTATTCCTTCTCTTTCTTTTAAGTGCCAGTAAGTTGCTAAATTGGATTTTAATTATCTGTCCTCCAAGGCCCAGCTTAAATGTCACCTCCTCCATAGCATTTCCTCTGATCTCTGTTCTCCCTTTCCTCCTGGCTTCACCCACAGAAGGCACTTATCACACTTTTTGATCTTTGCTGTGTGAAGGTGGAAACATGGTTTCTTCTTGCTCGTCTAATTTGCATTTACCTTATTAGAGGCGAGGTTGAGTACCTTTTCCTATGCTCAAGAGCAATTTGCAGTTTGTTTCTGGAAACCATTCACATCCTTTACCTGTTTTCCAATTTGATTTCTAGTCTTTTTCTTATCAGTTGGCATAAGTGATCTTTTACATTAATGAAACTAGCCCTTTGCAACAGAAGTTGCTAATGTCCCCCTAGTTTGAACTTTTTCTTTTTATGTTTCTTACAGTGTCTTCTGACATAGAGACTTTTTTTAAAAAATGTGGTTGAATTTATCAATTTTTTCTCTTTAATGTCCTCAGGTTTTGTGTCATATTTAGAAAGGCCTTTCCCTCACCGAGATTATTAAATAATTCTTCCATGGTTTCTTTTAGTCTGTCGTTCACCACACCACACCACACCCCCATTCCCTCTGTTCCTCTCTTCCTTCCTACCAGCCTCCTTCCCTTCCTTCTTCTTCCTTCTTTCGTCTCATGTAAATCCTTTGCCCAGAGAAGGCATAACCAAGGCAAGCTCACCTGCCACCACCTGCTTTCTCCCTGAGCCCTTGCCATCCTCGCAGCAGCTCTAGACCTAATCCATCCCAGAGTCAATTTCAGCATCCAGAGAAATAACATCCGGTGCCCTCAGGCCCCAGCTGAAGGTGCTTTTATTGTCTCTCCTGTTACCTGAGGAAGCACTCCTTCTCCCCTCCCTGCCAGACTTTTGCAGAGTGGTGCAGGGGAGACTTTGTCCTTTCCTGGTCTGGCTCAGAGGGTAGACAGCCACTACCTAGGACCCCTGCATCTCTTGCGTCCAGCCAGCAACCTCAACACATCCCATCTGTTGGAGATGAACATAAAATATCCCATCATCTGTCCCCTAGAGCTAGAGGGTACGTGTGGGAATGAAATATCCCATCATCTGTCCCCTAGAGCTAGAGGGTACGTGTAGGGACATCATCCCAAGACTGGTAAAAGTCAAGTGTAGAATGACAGTTTAAAAAAGTTCTGGGTAGAATAAGAACAAATAAGGAGAACATACAGCGGGGAAGATCTCCACTGGACACACTGAGGAAGGCTTCCATTCAGAGTTGCCCAGCAATGGAAGAAATGAGATCCCTGTGTCCGGAGGTATGCACACGGGGGCTGGACTATGACCTAATGAGAATACAGAGGGGTTCCAAGGCGTCTGTGAGCTCCCCAAAAACTCTATGAAAAGGCTCGTGTGGTCATTTGTGCATTACTGACATGCACGTTTTTCCTCACGGAAAAGAGGATCCATGGCTGCTATCAGATTCACAGAGAGGATCCCACAACCCAAACAAGGGCAGCACCCCTGCCTGCTGGTGACATTTGGGTCCCGGGGTGAGCACCAGAAATAGATGTTCTCTATCGTCTCCTCAAACACAGGGTCTGTGATTTTTCTCTCAACATTAAAACAACACTTCAAGCCTCCTACAGTCACCAGTGTAAGAAGGAGCTATCAGAAAAATCCGGGAGTAACTCTTTCAGGACCTGGGGTGGTATATGTGCCATCACCTCCCCCAAAATGCTTATCTAACACAATTTGGGAAATATTGGTTTTCTGATGTGATTTCTGAATCACACTCTGGTTGATACTTTATCACTATTGTCCCATCAATTCCAGGTCCACAATTAATTGTTGCTTGAACAACCTCGTATGTTTGCCCTGTAGGTAATTACAGTGGTTACTGTTCAGTGAATAAATGGCCCATTGTGTTTACAATGGGCTTGGAGTACAATAGATGCCCCCGGACTAAATCATGTTGGGTGCAAAATATTAACTGGCACTGGCATTTTCTGCCCCATTTGAGATAATGCACACTTTGATTGGATTGCTCTGCATCACCATTCCTCTGGCTTTAGCCCCCTAAAACTTTCTTCTATGGGCAAAGTCTGCACATGCCTAGTAGCGCTGTTGAATTTCAGAATTGCAGGAACCTGAGAAGTCATCTAGCTCTGGGGTTCTCAATATATTTTTATTGTGTTATTGGAATTGTGTTATGGGCTGTACATTGGAATCGCTTAGGGGGATTAAAAAAAAATATGATGCCTTGGTCCCATGGCAAACCAGATGCATCAGAATCTCTGGACCTAGAGCCTAGGCATCAATATTATTAAAATTCTTCACAGGTGATTATGATGCCCAGGGAGGGTTGAGAACCATGAACATAGCTCAACATCCCTAGTGTTGAATAAGTAGGCTAAAACCTAAAAAAATGGGGAGATGTTGACATACTCACCATAGCCAGGAAGAGGTAGGAGCAGGACTCCAATCCAGATCTACAGGACTCCAATACCAGCCCTCTTTCTCCCCTTGCATCCTATGTACTTGCTAGGCTAGGCCTTCCTTCCAGGCATAGTCACTCTTATGGCCCTAACTGGAATGCCAAACCTTTCTGGGCTCTCCTGCCTTATTTCTCACAGCCAAGTTCATTTCATTTCATTTCTTTCTTTCTTTTTTTTTTTTTAGTTTATTTATTTATTTTGAGGGGGGGAAGGGCAGAGAGAGAGGAAGAGAGAGAGAGAATCCCAAACAGGCTCTGTGCCACCCAACTCGGGGCTCCATCTCATGAACCATGAGATCATGACTTGAGCTGAAACCGAGAGTCAGAGGCTTAACTGACTGAGCCACCCAGGCACCCCACAACCAAGTTCATTTCTAAACAGACTGTGATGATTGAGGCTCTGAGCTAATCCCTAACCAAGGATTTATTTTGGAGAGTACTTTCAAATTGATTTTATAGTTTTGTTCTCATTTATAGTTTTGTTGCATTGTTTTGAGAATCCGGCATATTTAGTGTCTGCTTTTGGAATTTATTGAGATTTTCTTTGTGGCCTATTCTACAATCAATTTTTCTAAAAGTTCCATGGTGGCTGGAAAAGAGAATGCAGTGTCAATTTGTAAGCTATAAAAGTCTTTGTCAGACTTCTTATGCATAACAGATATAATCAACAAAAGTATCTTATTATCACATGCTTTGTATTTCTGTTTACTCGATCTGTCAAAGATTAGAAGACTTACTACATTTTTCTCTATCGTCTCTGACAATTTCCCTATGTATTTCAACAGTTTTTGCTTTATATACTTTGATTTTATGTTGTTCTCAGCATAAAAGTTTATTACAATTATATCTTTATTTTTCAGCAATGTATATCCTTGTCTAGTCCAAACACAGGCACTTAATCATCATTACATGAACTAAGAATTAAAATATTTGTCTAGGTAAAACAAACCTTTCTGTCACTTTATTACTTTTTGACTTATATCATATCATGCATAATATTAATATTAAAACCCTTACTTAATTTCTGCTTGCATTTGCCTGCCACAGATCTGATCCTCCTTTTATTTGCATTCTGTTAAGATTATTTGAAAGTATATTTCTCGAAAAGAGCACATGGATTTAAAAACATATATGCTTATTGCTGTAATAAGTTCTTGACCTTGCACTTACCATCCTGTTGGCAGTCTTACTCTTTTTTTGTATGCTTCCTATTTGTTTCCTCATGTTCTCTTTGGTATTTAGACTACATGTCTACTCTTCTCCATTCTGGATATGTTAATCTTGCTTCTTGTCTCAACCTGCTGGAGTATCTTTTAATATTATGAAGAAGGGCAAGTAGTTGAAAACTTGCTGAGGATGACCCTCAGTTGCCTTGACACACACATGGTAGAATTTAGCTGGGTATAAAATTCTTGGGCTACACTTCTCCCCCTTGAAACTACAAAGTGATACAGATGAGAAATCTGGGGCTAGTTTGACTCTTGTTCCTTTGTAGCCATCTGGTATCCTCTGCCTGGATCCCTGAAGAATGTTTGTTCTTTATTCCTAGAATTCAAAATATTTGCCAAGATTGATCTTGGTGTGGGCACTCTTGATTTTATCTGAAACACAGGGAATCCTTCAATCTATACACTCAGGTCTTTCAACTCAGAAAAAAAAATCTACATATACTCTAAATGTAGTTTATACAATAAGTATATAATCTCCTGGTCCTTGTCTTCTGTATCTCACAAGAGCATCTTATTGCTTTCCTACAATCTTTCCTTGCTAATCTTTCTGGGATATGGTGGCACATCATTATTATTTGACTCTGCAGACCTTTGACTACAATGTGGTACATAAACAATTCAGCCATTCAGCTTCTTTGTTCTCCAAGTTTGTTGATATGCTTTTCAACAGCCTCACTTTTAAGCTTTACTGTCTCTAATATATTTTTATTTTGTTACTGAGAGCTTCCATTTTCCAAGAATTTTGTATGATCACACCCCGACATCTTATCTCAGGCTAATTCATGGAGACCATGTTTTTTCTGCATATGATTGAGGATGCCAAGTATGTTTTGGAAGTTTTCTTCTTTATCCTACAATAGAACATTTTCAGAGATGGACTCTTCCTCTGCTTTTTCTGGGTATTATGCAACTTTGATTATTTTTGCAATATTTTTTCAAAGGCTGGATGTTAGGTGTTTCTAGTGTCTCATTGTCAAAAGCAAGGCAGGTCTTTTCAGACATGGCTTATCAAATAACATAATATGTGGATTGCCCTTGGCCCTGTTTTCTGTCTTTTTACATTATAATTGAATATTTTACCCAGAAAACTGAAAAAGGAGTATTCGAGCACAGTCTTAGGTGTCCAAGAGGCTCTCACTTTTTGCTGTTCTACATTAATGAGGTGACAGCTTTGCCCTCAGTGCCTAATTTTCAGATACTCTGGATCAACACAGTACATTAAATTTCCATCATGCACAGTTGCCAGGGTTTTTCTGTCTTGCCCATAAAACTGTACTTGGGAGGTTTCTGCTTCCCAGTATGCAGTGCATTCCTAATGCCCTCCTGTCTTCTCCTTATCCAGCTTTTCCTAGCAATTTATAGCTTTGTTTGAATTTACAAAGACAGATAAAAATGAAGAGAAGAAAGCATCTTGGCTGCTTCAAAGATCAGCAACTGTGAGTAGAGGTGTAGCTGTCCAATTTTCTGACTGGCAAAGCCCTGGGTCTCTAACACAGATTGTGGGAGAGAGAGGGAAAAGTCCATTATTTTTCAGAACAATTGTTATTTTACGAGGTAGTGTCCGGAGTGCTGGGAGGCAAAGCTTAGTGGGATTTTATTAATCTAGCTCCATCTATTTTAGAATCATCGAGGCTGCCAAACATCTAGGATGTCAGTTAGTCTTACAGCCCCTTGGTTCTTTGAGGTAGGAATCACCATCCATCTTACAGCCGGAGAAACCAAGGAAAGAGAAAGGTGATACAGTTGTGCAAGGTCAATACAGGAACTGTGAAGCTGGTCTTTTAAGTTCACGTCTGGTTCTCTTTCTTCAACCGGCTCTGAACTTCCAGTTCCAGGTGAGATGAGGCAATGATCCAAACCTGAAGGCTTGCTCCTTCTTCTGAGACCCAGTAGCAGAGGGGGCAAGGTTTCCAGTCTCTCACACATAGAAAGTTGACACCTTACCCAGCAGAGTAGGAAGGGGAGAGAGTCCTCAGCATCTCTCTCCTGGCACGCAGTATTTTGCGAGTTTAGGGTGTGCACATTGAACCACAAGTCACTTCAACATTAAGCTGAGGCCACTACAAGGCCACTTTAGGGACCTGGGAAAACCAGGCTCAACCCTGTCTCTAGGACTGTGAGAACAAGGGCATCATTTCTTCTAGGTGTCTGTTTTCCTCACCTCTGAAAATGATGGACAAAGGATTTCAAAGGTTCCTTGCGACCACACAATTCTGCTTTTCTCCCCAAGAATTTCCTCCAATTGAGGAAAATGATGAAAAAGTTTGTTCACTTCATGCGGGTATGCATTTCATTTGATCTGATTTATTCAGATAATTGCCTTTGCGTCTCACTTCTCTGCAGATGTAAGCCCAGATGAAAAATGTAAACATACCTCCCAACTTCAGGATCTTTATTAAATTCCGAGCCACTGATGGATTCTTGCCTAAATGCAATTCATTCTTTCCCTGGTTTGGGGTCTCTGACTTTAACTTTCCTGCAGAGATTCGGCACTTTTCAGGTGGAGAGTACAACTAAGAGCGGCCCTCCTTGCTAAATCCTAGGTGAGAAACTGGGGCCAGAAGCAAGGGGGGCAGAATAGGATGGAGGCTTGCTCTTTTCTCTGCTTGGTTTAATCTCTTTCCATGGGTTTGCTGACTGTTTCTGTAATTAAATGAGGGAAGTATTTGTCATCTCGGGTCCCTTTCAGCCGAGATGAATGGAATGCAACTTTCTCAGGAAGCTTCTGACAAAACCCTGTTTGTGGCCAGTGCCAGGATGTATACAAAGGCACTGGGCTGGGTGCGTTGGGAACTCCGGCCCGCTTTAGGTCTGCGCCAGGTCGCCGCTGCACCCCAAGCCCTGGCGAAAGACTGGACACAAAGTGCCTCTCCACAGATGCCCGTGAGATTAATGTGATGCGGAGTGGTTGCAAAGCATTTCCCAAGTTAACGAGGGGAAAGGAATGCCTGGCATCGGGGTGGGTTCGTGAAGCCCCAGTCCCCCAGAAGGCTTGCTGGGGTGTCGTGCGGAGACCTGCCCTAAGGTTGGAGGCCTCTTTAGGCAGACATCCCGAGCCAGAACCACTTAGGGAATGATCATCTCTCCTTTTGTTGATGAGTGCTAGTTTCTAATCACTCAGAGGTGCACAGCAGCCTGGCTCTCACCACTCACTTCCATGCCATATTCTTGGCGGGGAGGGGCTCAAAACAATTCGTGAGGGAGGTAGAGGAGGCATCATTGTCTTCATTCTTCATGGAGCAACTGAGGCTCAGGGAGGTACAGTGACATGCCTGAGACCACATAAGGGGCAAAGCTGGGATTCCAGCTCAGGTATTTTGACTCCTTGAAGTTGTATGATGAGCACCTGCTGTGGGGCAAACATCACACTCAGGGCTCAGCATTCACTGTCTCATTTAATGGGCAAAATAATACTATGAGGGAGACACTATTGTGATCTGCATTTTTCATATGAGGAGACTGAGGCTCAGAGAGGTTAAGTCACTGGCACTTGGTCACCCAGCAAGCAACAGGCAGAGCAGGGAGACTGACGAGTCTTTGCTCATTCCGCAGACTGCTATGCTTCTATAATTAACAATTTCCAAAACACATTTACTTCTTTAGTTTAATTTTCATCTTCACAAAACCCCACCACATTGGTAGAGTAGACAGTATTACTCTCGTTTTATAAATAAGGAAACTGGACCTCAGAGAGGTTGAGTGAGTGGCTTGAATTCACACGTTAGCAAGTGGCAAGGCTAAGGCTTGAACTTGGGACTTTCCTTTTTGGCAGCTCTCTCTTCCAATATTCAAGGCTGCTTCCTAGGGAGGCACCCGGTACAAGGGGAGAAAACAACTAGGGCAATTTAAAAGAAAGGAGAAGAAACAATAAGATTTGCTTAAAAGAAACAACAATAATACCGAATCACTGGCTTATAATGCTTTTGATTTCCCTAAGGTGGCCCAATTCAATTATGTGAAACAGAACTCATACATATATTTGGCTTTTTATTTAACAGAAAATTCTTCATATTTTTCTTTTTAAACTTTTATCATGAAATATAAACTACATATAACTGTATAAGTGTATGAAATATACATGTTCGGCTTAAGGAGTAATAACAAAACCAATATCCAACTGCCCATCACCCAGTTTAAGAAATAGCTTTTATTTATTTGTAAATATTAAATTACAAAGTAATTTACTTTTTCGCTTTTGTTATGCGGTCCAGTAATTTTTACTCCTTCATTCCCCACCTCAGCATTTCTAGCATTATTTGATGCAAAGAAGATAGGAAAACAAATATTACTTCCTCAAATCCTTCTTTCTTTCTTTTTTAAGTCAGACGTGGGAGTAAAACAGAGAAAAGGCAAAACCAAGCCAGTGCGGAGAAAGTAGTATGGTCCATAAAGGTAGGAATTCAGGGTTTCAGTTTCGATGGGTCGGGTCCAAGCTCCAGGTCTGCTACTCACTGTTCAATTTTGGGAGCACTCCTTCACCTTGTGGGATCTGTCTCCTTCTCTGTAATCCAGGGTGACATACCCCATCCCACTCCCGTCTCAGGATCAGAGTAGTATAGGCACCCAGTGAATGATGGCTAATGTCAGGTCACAACTTCCAGACTTAGACATTACGAGGGTTACATGCTGTGTCTTATCCTTATGAAAGGCCTTTTAACTTACAAAGCTTCTCCCTCAGTGATACCTCAACCCCGAGGAAGGCAGCAGGGAGAGGGGTATACCCATTTGACAGATGAGATGCCTCGGTGAATGAATGGGTTCACTCGCCATGATGTGGCTGCTACCAGACAGAGACATAATTCTAAATCAGGCCTTCTAAATCCTAATCTAGTGAATGTAAAATGGCTTGTTAATTTAAAAAAATAATAATGATTATATTGCTTGTCTAATTGTGTACAATTAGAATGTATGTCTTTAATTTTCTCTTAAACTTCTGGTAAAATGTTCCATTTTCCCTTTGCAGCTGTACAGGTGACAAATGTAGGAAATTAGCAAATTACATTAGAATCCTCTTCGGCTTCCTCAGCTCCTTTGCACTTTGCTTTCAGTTGATGTCTTTATGGGTAAGAAGTGCTCTCGTGTGATCACAGCTGTGAAGCCAACTGCCTTTTAATTACCACACTGCAAAAATCATGTCTCCTCATGTCAATTTAGCACCTCTAATTAGTCGATAGGTTGACATCATATCTATAGGGGGAGAAAGGTGTGCTGGGGCCCACCTCAATGCTTGCAGTGAAAGAGCATGCAGTATTTCTGTCTGCTGGATCCTCCCATCTCTTCAGGGTCAGCTCCTAATCATCTGTCCAGGCCTACTCATAGACACCTCCTCCAGGGAGCCTTCCCTGTTATCCCTCAGTTCTCCCAGCACTGGTTTTTCCTCTTGCTGTGGGAAGGCTGGATCTCAGGGACATCAGGCCTCCAAAAGAAGGGGTCATCTTTCGTTCAGTTCGCCCTTGTAAGCCAATGCCTCCTCCCATAACCAAGGAAGGGAGTGGCAGAATTCTGGACTCCAGACCTCTGAGATTCGCTTCATGGTCAGTCTGGGGAAAATTAATTAAGTCGAATCAAGATAAAATATTCAAAGGTGCTTTCCAAGAATGTGGAGTCTTCCTCGAAAGGGTAGAGGAAGTCATTCTGGACCAGCGGGGCTGGAGCTGGGACACAGGAAATGAGCACAGACACACGGCCATGGGACATAAAGACCCAGCTTCTCCATATACCAGCTGCAAGTCTACCAGCAACGTTAGGTCTCAGTTTTCTTACCTGTGAAATGGAGAGACTAAGTCCTGTCCTGACTAACTCTCCAAAGGCTCGTAAAAAATAAATGAGAACTTGGACGTGAAAATGTTTTATAGGAAATAAATCCCTGTGCTGATGGAAGGCAAGGGTTACAAAACCTACCTGGTCTGGTCACCCTTCACCTTTTCTACTGTTTCAGCCTCCTTTCTCTCCCTCTCACACCAGCCCTCTACTTCCCAAATCATATCAGGCCTCTCTCACTCCCCTATGAAAAAGCTTTCCCACATACACACACAGATGCTCCCAGGCTAGGCCAGCTGGACCTCCTCCACCCTACCCCCATCAGACCTTATCACACTATATTGTAAGTACATCCTTAGTTCCCCAATGCTACTGTAAGATAATAGTCACTCAAGTTGTTGGATAAGAAGCATTCAAATATTTGCTGAATCAATGAATGTATGAATGAAGGCAAAGGGAGCAAGCTTCGTGTGTGGGGTCCCAGAGAGAAAATGAGGATCAATAGATGACTGTTTCGGGGAGGCTGATATGGATCAATATTTAAGAAGAAACATTTAATAATGAGATATTCAAGAATGAATCGAAATCTTGCAAAGTACTGAGTTCTCCATCGCTGGAGGTATTCAAGGAGATGCTCAAGAATCACATATCTATCAAGGTCATGGAGGTGATTCCCAAACCAGCAGGGGGATTGCACGAGTCAGTGTTGTGGCCTATGTATACTGCTGGTGGGAGACCCAACAATTTTGGTTGAGCCCCAGATTAATATTTTATATCTCACTAAGTATGTTTTCTCTTTTTTACTTTTACACCAACTTCTTAGAAAGTGATACTGATTTTCCCATTCATGGTCTGTAAATAAAAAGACGAGTGTATTTAAGGGAAAATACGAAATAAGTTAACAATCCAAGTGGTATACCCAAGGGTCTATGAGATCGGGGAAACACTGGATTGTAGGTTCATTAAGGAGTCCTACAAAAATATATAGTCCTCAGAAATTAAAATCTCCTCCTCAAATCTCCACACCACTTTCCATTACATTAAGTCATAATATGAATTTAAACAATACAGAATGAGTTAGACTCTTATTTGGGCACTGGAGAATATGCACTACCAGAAGTACCACAGGGAGGGTAGATAGATGTCTCGACTGAAAGAAATTAATTACATTTAAAAGAGAGAATTAACTGTACAAGTAGAAATGGCCTAAGTAAGAGGGCTGCCATATTTAGCAATACTGGGGACACACTTGTACTAAAGCTTATTCTTTTTTTGTCTGAAATTTAAATTTAACTGGGCACCTGTATTCTTTCTGGTAATCCTACGTAACCATCCAAGCCAGAGACGGTAAATAGGCGGGACCCTATGTGACATCATGAGCTGGCTGACAGTGGCTGCAAAAGAAGTGGGTCAAGTCAGTGAAGAGTGTGCAGTGATCAATTAGTCATGCCTGCAGTTAGCACAGGACCGGGAAGTAATGGCACCAACGATATTCATTTATCTGCCATCCTGAACTTGTCTAACTCCTCATT
Organism: Panthera pardus; assembly: GCF_024362965.1. NCBI lineage: Eukaryota > Metazoa > Chordata > Mammalia > Carnivora > Felidae > Panthera > Panthera pardus. The sequence goes on from NW_026526766.1 coordinate 60,575,685, forward strand.
TTACACACCGAGGACCAGAGAAGACAAGGGACTTGCCCCGCTCACAGCCCGAGCCCATGGCTGGGCTGGGCTAAACTCATTTGCCGCTCCATGCTGCCTGCTCAGAATCAAAACAGAATGCCACCAACGCCATGATTATGTAATTTCAGACTATCCTCAGCAAACATGACCACCCACATCATCGGCCAGAACGCACACAGCCAGTCAAAGCCTCCACCTGATCCGATTTATCATCATGACTGCATTTGAATGCTCTAGAAGAACACAAAAGATGTGAAACAAAATCCATTTACACCGAGACAGCTCTGTTGAAGGTGATGTCACTATGACAGAAAGCGCTCAGGGGTCTGAACCGCTGTGCTCTTTATGGACTATCTCTTGGTAGTAGAATTTTACATTTGGCTCCTGGTAGAATATGCAAACAAGTGTGCTTTATAACAAAGCAGATATTTCACGTGCTGTTTACAGAAGTAGGTGGAACTGAACTAAATTTGGGCTTTCTTCTCCACCTTTCCGTTGGTCCCCTCCTCTTTCTGGGCCTGGGGTTCCTCGCTGTTAAAATAAGGAGATGACGCTGGCTGGCTTTTTATTTCAGCTCCACCATTTCACGAGCTTGCAGTTCTGTGTTTAATTGACAAACCAAGGAGGGATTCTTTCTTTAGGCGACAGAATGAAAACTGCAGCACTCCAAGACTTCGTCAGAGGGGTTTCAAACCAGCCTCTCTCAAGGCAGTTATTCAGTCTAATCGTCTTAAGTCTCCATTTGGATATTAGCCTTTTACTTTCTGCTCCTTCTTAATCAAGTTCATTCATTCGTTTTCTCATTCATTCAGCAAATACTTATTTTCTAGAAAAATTACAGATGTATTCTCTTGGCCCACAAATCCCACTTCTAGAAATTCATTCCCCAATTGTAGCTGTAAAAAATCAGAAATGTCTTTATATACTGATAAAACAGTGAGCTCTGGGAAAATTAAGGGGAAAAAAGTAAGGTGCAGAATAGTATATCTAGTATGCTCCCTTTGGCGTAAGAAAGAGGAAGAGGAGGGTCGCCTGGGTGGCTCAGTTGGTTGAGCATCTGACTTTGGCTCAGGTCACGATTTCCCAGTTCGTGAGTTCAAGCCCCGCGTCGGGCTCTGTGTCGACAGCTCAGAGCCCGGAGCCTGCTTTGGATTCTGTGTCCCACTCTCTCTCTGCCCTTCCCCTGCTTGACTCTGTCTCTGTCTTTGTCCCTCTCTCTCTCTCTCTCAAAAATAAATAATAAACATTAAAAAAATTTTTTAAAGAGGAAGAGGAATGAAAACACACACTTACGTATATTTGGAATGAGAAACACTAAATAAAAAACTAATAAAAATGGCTATCAACAGGAATGGCAGGGACCAGAACAGAGGGAAGCTGTATTGGGTCCAGAAATTCTCTATTTGTTGCATATTATTTTTAATTTATTTAATGTTTATTTATTTTTGAGAGAGAGAGAGAGGCAGATTGTGAGTAGGGAAGGGGCAGAGACAGACGGAGACATAGAACTTGAAGTGGTCTCCAGGCTCTGAGCTGTCGGCACAGAGCCCAACACGGGGCTCAAACTCATGGATCTCGAGATCATGACTTGAGCCGAAGTCGGATGCTTAACCGACTGAGCCACCCAGGCGCCCCTTGCATATTTTTGACTATACAATCATCTAAAAGTTATATATGTTTTAAAAAGAAATCAACAGAAAGAAAAAAAATAAATCCCTAAGGCCTGAAAACAAAGGTACTTAAGAGTATAAGAGTTGCTAATACAATCACACAAGGAAAAATCTGTAAAGAAACTTCTAGATGCATCTTCACTGTCCAACTAGGAGAAATATAATCTCCCCCCCAAGGTACCCCCACACACATTCCCAACTTTTCATTATTAAAATATTCAGACCTACAAAAAGGTTGAAAGAACATACAGTGAACCCCATATACCCTTCACCATTTGGCATTTTCCACATCTGCTTTCCTCTCTATATACACATACACATGCATATGTACATACACACACACACATATACACACACACACACACACACACACACACACACACACACACACGTTTTTGGTTTTGATGCATCTGAAATCAACTTATAAGCACTTTGACACTTGACTCCTATCAGTCCAGAATGCACCACCTGAGAACATTCCCCAGTAGCATTACTGGGTCATTATCACACTTCCGAGAATAAAGGGCAATTCAGTACCATCCCATGGTCAGTCCACACTGATTCTTCAATTTCCCCCAAATGCCCTTTACGTTGCTAAAAATCAGGATCCAATCAGCATTCGTGCCTCTCATCTGGCTGCGATATTTGTATCATCTCTCTTCATCTGAGAACACTCCCCTGCCTTTCTGTTGTTGTTCTTATTGTTTTCCACAACATTAAATTTTCTGAAGAATCCAGGCCAGGTGACTTGCAAAATGTCCTATATTTGTGTGATTATCTCCTTTTAGCCATATTAAGGTTTAAACACTTTTTTTTTAACGTTTATTTATTTATCTTGAGAGAGAAAGTGTGTGAAAGCAAGTGGTGGAGGGGCAGAGAGAGATGGAGAGAGAGAGAATCCCAAGCAGGCCCCATGCTGTCAGTGCAGAGCCTGATGCGGGGCTGTAACCCATGAACTGTGAGATCATGACCTGAACTGAAATCAAGAGTCAGATGCTTCCGATTTCTGCTCAGGTCATGATCTCGTGGTTCATGAGTTCGAGCCCTGCGTCGAGCTCTGTGCTGACAGCTCAGAGTGTGGAGCCTGCTTCAGATTCTGTGTCTCCCCCCTCTCTGTTCCTCCCCTGCTCGTGCTCTGTCTCTCTCTCTCTCTCTCAAAAATAAATAAACATTAAAAAAAATAAAAATAAAAAAGGCAGACACTTAGCTGACTGAGCCACCCAGATGCCCCTTAAATGCTTTTGATTAAAACATCTTAAGAATTATATTTTCTAGTTCAGTCCACTGGAAAAAACCTAGAAGCAGTGAAGCCCAGTAGCAATGAGCAGAGCTAGCATCCAGATCATGGTTCCTAAATATGATTCCCCAGCAGGAAGAATCAGGAATGCTTAGAGAAAGGGCTGATTCCAAATCTAAAGCAGGTAAATATTAAGTGTCCAAACTAATGGAGGAGGAGGCAGGAAGGGAGAGAAGGAGGAGGGGGGGCAGAGGGGAGGGAGGGGAAGAAAGCCTCAAAAAAGGGAATACTCTTCTGCAGAGGAGAATGCCAGCATTAGTGTAGAAGGGGGGGGGGTGGGAGTTGAATCAGGAAAGGACCATTCTGCAGCCCCAATATAACAGTGGCTCCCCAAGGACCATCATCAGGTAAGATTGTGGGCCTCCAAGACTTGCCCCACATCTTACCTAATAATTACTAAGGGGAGAAGATATCTTTACAATAAATCTAGCAGATGCTATCTTAACCAAGTGATCAAATTTAGTGTCATCAAGAATAGTCCAGAGGTGGACCTCTTGACTCAAAGCACTGGGAAGAACATGTTTGGATTCTTGCCAAAATTGTTTAACCTGAATCAAGCTGCGAAGAAACGATCAAACAAATCCAGATTTGGGATTTGGGGAACATTTTATAAAACAACTAGCTTGGGCCTTTTAGGAAGGTCAACGTCCTGAAAGCAACAACAACAACAATAAAAATAAGTAGGAGATTAGAAGTAGCAAATTCAAGGGGGCTAAGTACATGACAGGGTTTACACAGCATGCTATCCCCAAATAAATGGCAATAAGGACATTCTGGGGATAATTGGGGAAATTTGAACATGGGCCACATATAGGTAATATCATATTGCTATTAATTTTTAGGTGTGATAATTATACTATGATGATGTAAGAGAATACAATTGTTCTTAGGAGAAGAAGAGCCTCGTACTGACATATTTAGTGGTGAAGTGTCATTATGTCTGCAAACTATTGTCAAGGCCTTCAACAAAAAAATGGGTGTAGGGGTGAGATGGACAGGGGAAGGAGGGGGAGAGGAAGACCAACATGGCAACACACAAACAACTCGTGTACCTACGCAAAGGATATGACGTTCATTGCGCTTTCTCTTAATTTTTGCAGGCTTTGAAAATTTTCCAAAAAAACTGGACGAAAATGTGGAGGAAAGGTAGAAACACAAGTAGAGCCGCCAAAACACTGACTGCATTAAAAAATAATGTCTGCAACTGATTGGAATACAGTCCATTTAATATATATTTTAAAGATCCATGAATTCATAATGCTACTTGCACAAAAAGGAGAGACTGAGAAAGAGAGAACCCCCAAACCAAACAAAAACAAAAGATTCCTGGAGGTTCTCCTAGCTTCCAGGCCATATGCTGGGTTCTGGGGTTCCAACTAGTGACAAGGGAGGTATGGCCCCACCCCTCCCCACCCACACTGCCCCCCGATGACTGAGGGGACTGACAACCACCAGGCAAGCTCCACACTGAACAGGAAACTGAACCTTGCACGACAGTGCAGTGTGGGGAGAGGCTGTTGTTACGGATGTGTGTCTACTGGAGGCAGGGATCTGGGTGGAAAGCCTCCTCAGAGAAGAGAAGAGAAGTCTCAACCTGAGAACTGAGGAAAGATCCCTTCTTGCTCGTGGGGGCTGCTGGGGTGGGCCAGAGCTGCTTTGCTGCGCCAAGGGTCCACATCCCCACTATTCCAGCAACAGGCCTGGAGTCTCAGAAGACACCCAGGATGAGAGGGGGGGTCATTCCCACAAAGCCACCATGCTATCTCACAAGTAACGAGGACAGTGCTAGATCACAGCTTGTGTGGGAATCTGGGGCCAATCTGAGAAAACCATGCTTCTGTCCGCATCTGGGCATAACATCTAAATAATTGTCTAACCCAGGATCCTTTGTCTCAGGTTGAGTGCTTCCCACTTTATAAGGCTTCAGCTCTGTATCATGGAAATAATAAATTATTTAATTTCCTTGGTACACAGAACCAAAGCAAAAGTCTTCTGTATAATTCAACGCTAATGTAGGCTAGGCTCTATTAAAAAACAAAACAAAACAAAACAAAACAAAACAAAACAAAACCAACGCATTCATTATAAAACCACCCAGAATAGAGCTCCTAAGTACTATCTGCTTGAAATACTTAGGATAGTTACTGATTTTCACCAACAACCAGTCATCTCCTTTTTGAGTTCAAAGGAACCATTTATTTTTTTACACAACAAGTGAGGAACAGGTTTAAAAGTGGTGTGTGTGTGTAGGGGCACCTGAGTGGCTCAGTCAGTTAAGAGTCGGACTTCGGCTCAGGTCACGATCTCACAGTTCGTGGGTTCAAGCCCTGAGTCGGGCTCTGTGCTGACAGCTCAGAGCCTGGAGCCTGCTTCGGATTCTGTGTCTCCCTCTCTCTCTCTCGTCTCTCACTCTCTCAAGAATAAACAAACATTAAAAAAAAAACAAAAACAGTCGTGTGTGTGTATGTGTGTGTGTGTGCACAAGCACACGTGCTGAGCGATTTACAGGGAGAACACAGGCCAGCACTGAGGGGCTCAAGCCAGCCTGGGTGGTCATCTGCAGACAGGCAGGAAGCTCATCACCGGGGAAGGCTGGGAGGGATCCCAGGGGCCTGGAGGGAGCCTCTGGACACCCCACTCCCACACCCTGAGGCCTCAGCAGGAAGAGGGGAAAGTCTCTTTGACCTTAGCATCTTGTTTTCGTCATTCTGAAAACAGCCTAACTAGGAAGCTTCCTCCCCTGCTCTTCCTTCCCCACAGTGTTGCCCGAGGGTTAAATGCGATTCGCTGACAGGCATTATATCTCGTGGTTGCCAGCATAGATGCTGGAGCCACTTAGTCTGGGCAATTTCTTGGCAAAACACTCAACCTTTCTGTGCCTCAGTTTCCTCACCTGTGAAATGAGGAGAATAATAGCATCATAGGGTTGGTGGGTTGGTGTGTGGAGTAAATGCACTAATCTATGCGCAGGGTTAGAACCGTGCCTGGCCCATAGCAAAGGCCAGAGAATGTAGGCCAGGAGTATTATAAATTGGTTTGTAATAGGTCATCTGGGTGTGCCCATTCTTGATTGAGGACTACCTACTCCGTGCCAGGTCTTGTGTGAGGCCCTTGAGGTGCAGCCATGACTCAGACAGGCAAGGACTGTCTTGGGGGAGTTCACAGTGGGTAACACTGAGACCTCATCAGGGAACTGTAAGCTACTGAAGAAAGGGCAAAGATGAAATGAATGAAGAAAACACAAAGCTGGGGAGCAGGGTTGGGGGAGACTAGGGAGGCTTCCTGGAGGGGGTAACGCTTAAACTAAATCTCAGGAAATACACAGGGCTCAGCCAGGGGAGGAGAGAACCAGAAAGACACCTAACAGTGGGAACAGCATGGGCAAAGGCCTCAGAGCTGCAGAGAGCTGGCTCTATCCCCAAGCAGGAGGGGAATGGGTGACAGGGGGACCTACCAGCAACGCTGGCCCTGCACCTTGGCCTCTGCTCATGGTGTGGCCCGACACAGGCTGCTTGACCTCTCTGGGCCTACCTCCTTCACCTGTAGAATGGGTTCTCTACCTGGAACACTCTGGTGGAGAATGCATGTCTGAGTGGCTTAGGAATGGAGGGAGAACCAGGCCCAACCCAGGAACCACTACAAGAGGGAGTCACATGCAGGAAACAAGAGGGAAGACAACAGATTTAAGGCACATGGTGATAGCTTTGAGCTACAGGATTACAGGGAATAATGACATGACTTAATCATCTGGCCCCACCCTTTCTCTTTGCAGCAGGAGGCCCAGAGAACACAGTGGATGCATAGAGGCCACACAGCTAGTCCCAGAGAGCTGACCCCATGTCCCAGGGCCCTACCTCTTCCTGGAAGGTAGACCAGAGGCCACCTTAGTCTTGGGAAGGAAGAAGAATACAAGGCACAGTACCTGGAACTCTGAGGGTCTTATCTAATCTCACAACCAGCCCAGGGCCTGCCACCCCACTGCATGTCAGAGATGAGGCACTGAGACTGGGAGAGGCTAAGTGACCTGCCCAGAGTCACAACTAGTAAGTGCCAGGGCCTGGATGTGAGCCCCAGCCCATGTGACTCCAAGCCCAAGAAATGTACCAGGTATTGTCATTATTACAAGTTGACTGAGCACATTAGCCCCTCTGGGCCTCTGTTTCCTCATCTGTACAAATGGGCACAAGACCACCTTATCAAACAGGATAAACACAGAGCAGTCAGGGCCAGGCCTGACACCAATCCCGTGCTCTTGTCCTAGAGCACCTGCCCAGCAGCCGCACAGCGTCCCAGGGCCCACGCAAGTGTCACTACAGTCCTTGGAGGAAAGCAGAACGGTTATGGATGAGCGTGTTCAGGCTCCACTGAGGGCAAGTGGTTTGTGTAAGGCCGCCCAGCTGGGAGACGGCAGGGCCAGGATGGGAAGCCAGGTATCATGCGAACCCGGTGTCCTTCCCACTGCTCCTTACTGGGAGCCACAGGTCCCCCGTGTGTGCTCCTGGCCACTAGGGGGTCAAGGGCCTTGTGAGCTGAAAGGACTCCCAGGCTGGTGTGTCAGACCAAGGCTCAAGCAAGACATGCTCCCTCTGCACCATAGTTTGACAAGAGTCCTTGTGGTCCATGATGCTGCGATGCAGGGAAGTCCAAAGGTGGTGACACCTGACATTCTGCAGGTAGGTTCGGGGGCTGAATACGTATTTCCCTTAAGTCCCTTCCAGGGTCTGAACACCTACCCTTGAAACCCTTCCCCCTCAGCTGACACATCTGCCTTCAGAGACTCCAGGCATCTTAAATCAGCAAGAATCATCTAGGATCTTGTTAAAATTCAGACTCAAGGTCAGTAGGTGTGGGGTGGGGCCTGGGGCTCTGCATTTCTAACAGGTGCTGCTGCTGCTCTGTGGCTTTAGAGAATCTCTAGACCAGTGTTTCCCCAGGTTCCCTGATGATATGAACTATCCAAGGTGATTGTTAAAAATCAGCTTCCCAGGCTTCCTCCCTAGGATGTGATCAGTGGACCTGGGGATCTAATTCTTAATTAGTACACCAGTACCCTGCCCCCACCCCACCCCGCCTGACGAGTTCTACCGGTGGGTACATGTGGGAAACTGCACAATCTAGCCCCTCATCTGGTGGCTGAATCCCCTCTGAGCACACCCACTAGGAGCCTCTACCTGAGGGTGGCTCATCACCTCATCTCACTCACTGCTATGCATCAGAATCACCGGAAGCGCTAATCGAGCGCCCAGAGGCCCAGGCTTCTAGAAGTAGGACGGAGCCTGGGCAGGGTGACCAACACGTCCCCGTTTGCCTGAGACTCTCCTGTTTCCCATTTCCTGTCCACGTTTATCGTGTCTAACGACAACCATCTTAGGTTGCTATTATACCATTTCACACATTTGTCCTCCTGGAGGGAACTACTTCTCTCATTCCCTCTCCGGGCCTTTCCGGTCTCAACTTGTAATTCCAGACTCAACTCACTGTAATCTGCTGTTGTGCTGTGACCAGCAGCATCAGCTGTACCGTAAGGAGTGTGAGTGATTTATTTATTTAGAATGAATTATTTACACCCTGAGTATTTCCAGAAAGGGGTTGAGGCAGTGAAAGACGCATAAACAATGAGGCCATTGGGCTTACACACTGGGAGCTGATATTACTTTCGATACCATGGTCTTGCATTAAAAATGGGGGTTAGAACCTTGAATTGAATCTCGTACCAGATGGACAGGAAGGATATGGGTTGGGTCCTTGGCAGGAATAGACTGGGAACCTCCAGGCACTTGCTCGACAGGACCGTGCCCTTCTTTGCCTCTGCTTCTGTGAAAACTCCACCTAAAAAGAGCATGTGCACCTCTTACAGCTGCTTTGGGTTTATTTCGCCTTCCCTGCAAGTTCTCTGTTTTCACTTCACTGTTCTGAATCACCTTCATGGTCTGTGATAGCTCATTTCATCCAAGCGACTTTGAATCTGGACACAAATGGAGACATAAATCTTCAAGGAATTCCCAGCCCAGGGCCTGGCCAGCGTCTCAGATGGCAGAAGCACCAGGAACGGTAATATCAACCTTAGTCTGTAGAGGGCCTACAATCTGCAGAGTGCATCCACCCTGCTCCATTAACCCTGTCCTGTCTGATGCTCTCAACAGCCCCAGAAGAAGGGCAGACTTAGCCCATTCTGCAGATGAGTCCAGTGAGGCTCCAAGAGGTTGCTGATTTGCCCACACCAGTTCCGTCAAAGAGAGACACGGGGGGACGACTACCCAGAGCGTCTGGGTTCTAGACCTCTAGAACCTCACCAAACTGCCTCTCTGCCATGTCTGCCCATCCTGGGGTGGCAGTGCTGGGCAGTGGGATATGTGCTGGTCTGGGAGCGCCTGGGAGAGCACAGAGCAGGCACTGCACTGGTTGAGTTTAGGGCATGAATAAATACATAGAAGCATGAGTCAGTGAAGGAATAAATGCATGAGAACAGACCCCCTCTTTCCCTCCAGAGGATCGATGGGGTCCTGCCCAGATCCCTTTCGAGGGCTCGTTTTTCCTCCTACCCACTTGTATCCAAATTGAAAGCTACCAACGTTTCCTCACCACATGGAGGACATTCGGCAGGCTCTCAGAACCGGAATTTCCTGCACCGGGCATCCCGTGACACGGCCAGGAAGGCCCACCCATAGTGCGTGCCCTTAATATTGCTTCTCCCTCTCTCCCACCGCCTTTTTTTTTTTTTTTTTTTTTTTATGGATCCAGAAGGTGGAAGCATCTCATAGATTATTAATGTGCTAAATGGCCCCTCTGGAGACCAGTGCCAAGAAATGGCTCCAGCCTGGCCTGGATTCTTGGCCTCCGTCGTCTTTCTTAGACAGCAGCCACAGCAGCGGCTTCCAGCTGTGCTCAGTCACACCGCACCTCCCGAATGGTCCTCATCGGGTCCACAGTCTGGCCACCCAGCCACGCGTGGATATGGCCGCCGTGACGTGGGCTGAGAGGGGGACAGACTTGCAGCTGGGTGGATTTTGACTCACAGCGGCTGAGAAGTGGGCATTGTGTGCAACGTGTCTCGCTGAAGACCCCCCATCCTGCCCCTGACACTTTGGTTTCAGGGTGTTTGGTGCCAGAGTAAACCACCTTTGTTGTTGATATAAAACGGGGTGATTTTTAAACTCTGCTAGCTGTAATTAGAGATCTGCTTCTGGTGGAGGAGTCCTCATCACTGCAATGATGGCTACTGTTTGTAGTCTATAGAAGTGCTTTCACTTAAAAGGGAAAGCTTTCCGTGATTGTCACAAATGGCATACAAGGCTAGTTTGCTATTCCCATTTTACGTAAAAGCAAGGCTGAGAGAGAGAAATGAGACCATATTTTAGTGTATTCTGAAGAGCACTGGAGGGTGAGCCATGGGACTCACGGCTTTGCTGTTACTGTGAGAACTTGGCCAGGTCCTCCCCACTTTGGGCCTCTGTTTCCCCATCTGCAGAATGGGGAGACTGGACCCGATGCTTGCCAGACCCTCCCCGCTCTCGCTTTCTATGAATCTACCTCAAATTCCACAACCCACAGCTAAGTTAAAAACAAACAAACCAACCCTTTGACTTCTCAGGCAACCCACCCCTTTAATAAGAATCGCTTGAGAAAATCAAGTCCGATGACAAAATTTCTGTTCCTGGGATGCAAATGGCATTGACCGACAGTTTAGAGCCATGCTGGAATTCAGTAAATAGCAAAGGGCTCGACTGGGGTGGGGCTCACTGATTTGGTTTTTTAAATGTCAAAACCAAGCATGATTTAGATTTTGCAGAAATCAAGTCCTAAGCGTTCCGGGCCGTCGTTGCCAATCCTGCAACAATCGCAGACTCAACATTGCCCGTCTGCATGACCTGCCCCCTCTGCTCCCTGGCAGGACCTTCTCTGTGGATTCAGCCCCATCACACGAGCTGAGAACTTCCTGCCCGGGGAGGTCCTGAGGGGAGTCCCGCGGCGCAGGATGGCTGCGAGGGGAGGCTGGGAAGGTGCCAGGAGAAACGCATCTACAATTTAATATCTGCTGCGCTGCCTTTTAAAGGACAGGCTCTGCGGGATACGGTTCTTGACGAAACCGTGTTTGCGTTTTCCTGCGAGCAGCCCTTTATCCCTTCAGGAATCTGGCTTTATTTTCATCAGCGAGACTATTTCTGTCTGCATGCTGAGGCAGAGCTATCACCTAGCTCCCAAGAAGGAAGGAGTTTTGTCCCGCTCTCTGAGGATGTCAGCCCCCTCTGGCTGCATCTCTTGTACCTTTCCGGGGCCCTGCCTCCATCTCTGGTTTCAGCGACCCTGCCCCCATCCTCCTCTCCTCTCCAAATTCTTCCGCCTTATCCCCAAGCCCCATGCTTTCAGAAGGACTGCCTCGGTTGGGGGCAGGTCAGCAGAACTCCTCAAGAAAAGTGCAAGGCAGGGTCAAAAGCAAGCCCCCTTCAGACGGCTGAGGACAGGATTCTGAGGGGGTGTGAAAACCATGTCAAAGGAATATACGAGTTAAAAAAAAAAAACAAACCTGGGTCCAGGACAGGAGATGTGGGCTGAGGCCAAGCTGGAGGCCATTTTTTGGCCTCCCTTTGCTTTTCTTTCCCAAGGGGTTGCAGGTTGAGAAGCACTCTGGGTCCCTTCGGGTCTGGCAGGCTCTGATGATCTGCCCCCTTCCTTAGGGACAAGATTGAGGCCTAGAAGGCAGCCATCCAGCCTTCTGTTGGCAAATACTCCCCCGGTCCCACTCAGCACGTGAGCCAGGTCAGCACCAAGCCCAGGGTGCAAGACTGAATGAGACTAGACCCTGACCTCAGGCAGCTCCAGGCCAGGCCAGACACAGGCACAGGGCAGGACACACAATGGCCGGGGTGTGTGGGTAAGACGGCACAGGACAAGGAACAGGGGTCTTCACAGGGAAAGGGCAGCACACTGTACCAGAAAGAATGAGTACAGTCCTGCCGGGTGGAGAGGCCCCTGTCTGAGGCGGGGGGGGGGGGGGGGGGGGGGGGGGCATGAAGGAGCAGGAGGTGGGCAGGGGACTCCGTCCTGGGGGCCCTGCTGTCTCCTCCGCGCCTTCTCCCCAACAGGGGCAGCATAAACTGAGCTCTGCACACTGGGAGCACTCCACAGAGTCCTTGGCGTCCCAGTCCTAGAGCCCCAGCGTCTGGGAGATGAGCCTGAGAGATGTCCTGGCCTAGCAGGACCCCAGGAACTTACTGCATCTAAGTCACCTGAGCTGTGGGTACCGAAATGGCAGCGAGGGTGAGGAGTGGGTCTCTAGCCCTTGAGGCATTTGATGAATACCTTAACCTGCACCTGCTGAGTGTAGCCTGGGGAATTTGTATTAACACAAGCACATCCCCAGCCTCCATAAGTGACTCTTGTAATAGAGTTTGAGAGTCTTCAACCTGGTCTATTCTTCCTCTATATATTAGATCTCCCCAGAAGCAGGACTGGATGACACTGGAACATCCGGGGAACCTCGGGCAACAGGGAACCCCCTACTTCACAGCCAGGCAGCCTGCCCCATGCTGGACGCCTCCAGCACCAAGGGCTTGCTTGCAGAGAGCGGGGGCTCTGCTCCCCGCTAACTTCAGCCATCTCTCCTGCGTCTCCCCACCTACGTCACAGACAGCCAGCAACATCTCTCAAAGAGCCATGTGGCTCTGGAGGCGAAGACTCCTGCGTGTCCTCCGGTCCGAACATGCCGTCTCCAACGGCCAGTCCCCGACCCTTCCCAGATGTCTCCCAGGCTATGCCCTGGTAGGTCCCTGGCGGTGTGAGGCCCCAGCTCCGAGCTCCCCAAGGGTGGGGTCTGACCAGGCCAGAGAGGGACAAAGCCTACATGTCACAGCCTGGACTATAAGATCCTCGCATCTAGCTGGAGGAGCTGACGCTCCCGGTGGCTGAGTGACTCACATCATGACTTAAACAATATTAGTCTCTCGACGCAGCAACCATGAATCAAAGAAGCCCAGCAAAAAAGCAGAAGTTAAATTTAACCGATTTTGGCACCAGGCTGAATTTTCACCCCTCTGTCGTGCGAATCCCTATTTTTGTAGCACCAGGAAACAGAAACAACTGATTACACATTCCAGGCTGTCTCTGTCCAGCGAGCATTGTTCCCCCAAAGGGCAGTCAGTGCTCCTTTTCAATTACACAAATTACATGCATTTTCCCATTTGTGAAAGTCTGTTTCGGAGCCCAGTTTTGAATAAGTTAAGGGATTCGCTGAACCCCTTGAGTGAATGTAGGCCCACTCCTCCAGCCCCTCCACCTCTCTGCAAGCAAGCTCAGCCTCTCAGAGGTGACGAGGGGGTTGGGAGGCTCCCAGAGTGTGGGTTCCCTGAAAATGGGGCAGAGGGGAGGTGGAAACCCCAACGCTACTCTTTATCAAGAGCCTCGTCTTTGTTGCTTCAGTCCCCTTGGCTGGCTCCACAGGCTGGGAGAAGTCTCCTCTCCTGGGCTCATCCTGTGATTCTGCCTCCGAGGTCCCCAGAGCTCTCCAAACTGCTAGGCACCGTCCAGTCCCCAGCCCCCGGGCTAGCCCCCGTCAGGGTGCAGCTGGAGCCCCTGACCTGGCGCAGTATCTGACGGCAGAAACCCAGGGCAATGGTGGACCGTTCGTGTCTGCAACGATGCACAGTGATCCTGTTTAGGCGGAGACTGAGGACCTGCATTCCCTCCCACATCCTCCACCTCCCCCACAGTCAAGTCCACGGGGCGAGAAAACTGCTGCCGTGGGAGGCTTCAGACTCTGCAGCCTGTGCCCCGCATTTAGTTCAGGTCAGCACTCAGCGATGACCCAGCTGGTGCCCGGCCCTGCAGCAGGCCCTGGGAACCGGGAGATGAAGGAAATGGGGGCCCCTGCCCCCCCACAAGAAGCTCCTATTTTAGTAGGGAACACCTGGATATAGAATAAACCGTTTCCCACAAGATGTAATTCATTTAATGACAAAATACCGTGTGCAATAGAAGTGACGAAGAACATTGTTTCCCAATATTCTTGTCACTACGACTCTGCAAGGAAGCCTCGTACATGTTTTCCTAATCCTGCACCACTCATGAAATGTTAATACCACAATATACTATACACCTATTTATGTCTATATATATATCTGTGCTTTATACATAAAATGAGTAAGATACTTTGTCCCCTCCGCATAAGAACCACTTTGCACCAGCCTGGGGGAAACAGCCTTCATAGAGAAGCCTTTATTTAGGAAGGAGCAATTCATTTACTTTTGGGGCTAGGGATGGGAGCCACAGAAGGCAAGGAACCAAGGAGGGCATCATAGAGGAAGAGGTACTTATCCACGGTTTTGAAGGATGAGCAGGAGCTCTTCAAAACACAGAAGGGACTCAGCATTAAGCCTCCTTTTCTGGGCAACTTGAGCTCCCGCCTTCTTCAGAGAATTACTCCTTCCTGCAGCAGTCAGCTTCCAAGATGGACCCCGGTGACCTTTGCCTCCCGCTACAGCTTGCCTAGTCCTCTCCCTCACTAAATAAGAGCTAATTTGTGTGAGCAGTGGAATAGGCATAAATGACAGTGTGTACCTTCCGAAGCGAGGTCCTGAAAGACTTTGCCAACCTCTGCCTTGGTCTCTAGATGAGTCGCTTTGGGGGAAGCCAGCTGTCATGCCATGGAGGCACTCTAGATCTCTATGGAGAGACCTGCATGGAGAGACACCAACTTGCCAGCCATATGAGGGAGCCAGTTTGGGAGCTGATCCTCCAGCCCCAGTCAAGCCTTCAGATGATGCTAGACCCCAGTCTCCAAATCTTCCAGGCAGACCCCAAACATCATGACGCAGACACAAGCCATTCTCTGGGTCTGAATTACTGACCCAACAGAAATAATGAAATAATAATTATTGTTGTTTTAAGCCACTGAATTTGGAGGCGATTCGTTATGCAGCAATAACTAGTACAATCTCCATTTCATAACCCAGTCTCCTGTCCTGTCAACTTCTCTAAGCTGGAGGCCTGTCGTGCTCATGCGGGGGCCAGGGAGCTCTGGCTGGCAAGCTAGAAGTTCCCAATGTCCTGCTTGCTTCTACAGCTCCTCAGAGAATTCTGAGGGCAAATGGATCCAAGTGAGGTGGTGAAAAGGCCCGGAAACTCCCTGGATTCCTCTCTGGATGGGACTTCTCCAGAGAGCTTGGCCTGCCATGTTTGAACAAAGTGTCCGTCTGCAGGTTCTTCCATCCCTCCATCTCTGCCTTCCTCCCTCCATGCTTCTGTTCATTCAACAGACATATGATAATGTCTGTGAAGTGTTAAGCACCAGGAAAAACAGGAGTAACTCAGGCCCAGGTTCTCTCCTTAAGGAGCTCAAAGCCCAGCTAAACATGCCCCCACTTCTGCCAAGCCCTCAGAGAGGGACAGGCAGAGGTGCAGGGGGGGGGGGGGGCATGTATGTGCTCAGCTAGAAGTAAACACAGGGAAGTGAGAAAAAGAATTTCTAGAGGGGAGACTTTAGAGAGTGCAGTAAGGAAAGGCTTCTTGGAAGAGGCACCATTCAAGCCGGATGTCTAAGAACGGGCCGTTTCAGGGGGTGGGAACAGTGTTGCAAGAAAGACCCAGGATGCTGAGAAGCTGGGGTAGTCAACTCGGGGAGCGGCAGGAGGCAGGGCAGGGATAAGGATAAAACAAGAAACACTTAGTGCTAAGGATGTGCCAGCCACAGTTCTGATCACAATGTGATCATTTACCCCACACAGCAGTCCTATGAGACCGGCCTTCTCCCTCCCCTGCTTTTCCATACGAGGAGCTGAGGCTCAGAGAGGCAGTGCCTGGCCCTGCCGAGTAGGGAGTACAGCGTGCTCCTCAGTCTGCAGGAAAGGAAGCTGAAGCAAGAGAAGGTGACCCGCCCAAGGTCTCACTGTTTGCAGGCACCACAGGGCCTGAAGCCAGGTGAGTGGTGCTGGGTCCCAGGCACGTGGTTGGGTTTGCACCATAGCATGCCAACTGCTTCTCTGACCTCATCTCCTGCTGCATCCACCCACTTTCAACGTGGCCGGCTCAGGCCACAGCGAATGACTCAGTGCTCCCCAGGCCCACACACTCCCCCACCTCTTGCTTCTGAGCGCCCCGTTTCCTCTGCCGGCAATGCTCTCCTTCACGGCTCCAGCTGTCCAGCGTCCTCTCTTCCTTCATGGCCAGCTCCACATCCCTCTTCTGGGAAGCCTTTCTTGCCCCTGGGCTGAGTGGCTAGCCTTCCTTGGGACCTCGCTCCTTCCTCATCATACCTCAGCCTCAGACAGCTCCTGCCTCCCTTTGGGCCGTGAGGTCAGGGCTCTACCCCCAGCATCCCATGCAAGCAGGGCCAGACTCACTGAGCTCCTCAGTCAGCAGGAGTGCGGTGAAACCAGATCCTGCTGTGGTCAGGCTCCACTGGCTTCCTCATTCCCATCCTGGCTCCCCACTCACCATGCTCCTGCCCCACTGCCCCTTCTCTGTTCCCTGAACATGACAAGTTCTTTCTCAGCACAGGCCACCTGCATTTCCTATTCCATCCACCCAACCAGCTCCTTCTCACCCTTCAGGTCTCAGCCCAAAGGTCACCTCCGTCAAGAGGCCCTCCCTAACTGCCTTGGGGCCGTCACCGCTAGTCCCATCACCCTGCTTATTTCTATCCTGGCTGTTTCCTACTGCAGTCTTTGCTTAAGGGCCAGACTGCCTGAGTGTAAATCCTGACTCTGTTAGCTATGAGCTGACAGTCCCTGAGCAAGTTACTAGACCTCTGTGTGCCCAGGTTTTCTTCTTTATAAAATGAGGATAATAGTGACTACAGCACAGAGAACTTTTAAGGATTGAATTAACGCAAACAAGTGCTCAGAAGAGTGTCTGGTATGTTGTAAGCCTGGTATACATATTACACAAGTGTTAGCTCTTAGTATTATTACTTGTTTACCTGCTTACTGCCTGCCTCCCTCCTAGAATGTAAGCTCTGAAAGGGAAGGTGCCCTACCTGTCCTGTTAGCACTATATCCCCCAGTGTCTACCAAAATTCCAGGCACATAGTAAGTTGCCTGTTATATTTGTTGGATGGATGGTAGGGTGGATGATGGAAGAATGGATGGATGGATGGATGGAAGGAAGGGTGGATGGAAGGAAGGAAGGAAGGAAGGAAGGAAGGAAGGAAGGAAGGGTGAATGGATGGAAGGAAGGAAGGAAGGAAGGAAGGAAAGAAGGAAGGAAGGATGATGGATGGATAATGGATGGATGGAAAGAAGGATGGATGGATGGATGATGGATGGAAGGGTGGATGGAAGGAAGGATGATGGATGGACGGATGGATGGATGGGTGAATGGATGGATGGATGGATGAAACAAAGAAGTAAACCACATGCGTGGGCCACCACTCGTTCTCATTGGTCACATCTTTCCATGCTCTTCTCTTTCTTAGTCCAAAGAACAGCTGGCACTGGTGAGTTTGTCTATATCAGACCTTACACTCACTGGCTGGATGGTGTATAACATTTGCCAGTGTAAAGAGTGAATACTGGTCAGGAGCCCCAGGAAAGGCTTATGTGAGGGAAAGGGCAGTCTTGGTGGACAAGAGAATTTCAGTGGGGGAGGGAGGCTTGGCAGCAAGGAGATAAAAGTCCATCTGATCAGGGAACAGTGAGAGCAGGGCTCAGAGGTCTGAAGGTGCAAGATGTCTCTGGGGAAAGGTGGGTTGTCGGGAGGGGCTGAGGCATGGGGTGAGCGGCAGGGACAAGAGATGACGCTAGGCGGGCAATTGGCTGGATGTCGATGGCACTGACAGTCAGGCTAGGGAGTCACTAAAAGATTCCAAACACATAGTGGAGTTGGGGCCACCCCACAGAGACCCACTGCATCGGCCGTGCCAGAAAGGCCAGAGGGTTGGGCCAGGAGTGGGGGTAGCAGGAAGCTGTGTGATCATCCAAGAAAGAGTTGGGGAGGCATCAACGGGGCAACTTAGAAAACATGTTGCACAAGGAACCATTCCTGCAAAAGACTGATGCCGAAGACAGTCCCCTAACCAAAAGTGACCCAAACCTTACCTGCACCAGATTCCAGCCTTGGAGAGATTCTGCAATGATGGATGTAACGGACGGACAGACTCCTCCAAACACCATCAAGTGATTCGGCCCGTATTTTATTGCATCGTAGAAGGCTTTCAACCCTTTCGCATTATCACACTGGGGAGCAACAGACAGAAAGAGAAGCCTGAATTAGAAACAGCTTTCCCCAGGGACAGGGGCCCGACAGCAGATTCACACAAACAAATTTCCTCACGGGAAACCTTCTAGGTTTCAGCTCCCCCATCGGGCGGCCTCTCCTTCAGCCAGCCCCGAACCCACGCTGTAAGCTCGGTGGGTGTGATGATGGCCCCCCCACATCCAGGCTCTCCTCCGCCCAAGCACCCCCCTGATCCAACTCCAGGACCTCTGGCTCCTCCATTATCTCCATGCAGAACGCACGGAGGAAAGAGCCCCCAGATGCCTCACTCTGGAGTCTCCCTCTTCCTGGGTCATTTATATTTTAAAAGAAGACAAATCCACACCCATTATCAAAAAAGCACAAAACAGTAAGTGTCGGTGAGGATGTGGAGAAGTTGCAACCATGGCTCATTGCTTGTGGGAACGCACAATGGTGTATCTGCGAGAGAAAACAGTACTGCAGTTCCCCCAAAAGTGAAGCAGGATTACTATATGATCCAGCATTCCACTTCTGGGGAGACAGCCAAGTGAACTGACAGCCAGGACTCGAAGAGATATTTGCCCATCCATGTTCACAGCAGTATTATTCACAATAGCCAAAAAAGGTGAAAACAACCCACCTATCCATCAAGAGACGAAGGGATAAACAAAACGCGATCTATACACACACAACGGAATGTTTTTCAGCCTTAAGAAAGGAAATTCTGACACATGCCACAGCACGGATGAACCTTGATGACATCATGCTAAATGAAAAAACTCCAGATGCAAAAAGACAGATATCGTGGGACTGCACTTAGATGAGGTCTCTAGAGGAGTCAAATTCGTGGAGACAGAAAGCAGAATGGTGGCTTCCAGGGGCTGGGGGAGAAGGGAAGAGGGGGGGGCGCTCATGTTTAAGAGGACAGAGTCTCAGTTTGGGATGATGGAAACATTCTGGAGACGGACGGTGGTGACGGTTTCACGACAATTGAAAGTACTTAATCACTGAACTGTACACTTAAAAATGGTTAAAATGGTAAATTTTATGCTATGCATATTTTATCACAATAAAAAAAGAAGGAAGAAGGGGAGGAGGAAGAAGGGGGAAAAGAAAGGGAAGAGGAGGAGGAGGAGGAGGAGGATCTGAAGAGGAGAATTCGCTCGGCAAACCCTTGCCAAGCACTGCTATGTCCAGTCCAGGGCTGGATGCTTAGGTCACACAAAAGTTGGACACAGCTCCTGCCAAGGAGCTCCCACACCTGAGATGAAAACTGGCCACTAAAACAGATCCCAGGGATCCAGCGTGGAAACGAACAAGGACAAATGTCCTCAAATGTCAGGAGTAGGTGAGGACTCACTTCCACCTCTACCTCTGTCATTTGTCTCTTCCCTGCACAGAGGCACTGGCCCCTAGCCGGGCTCCTTGCTTCCCCCGGGGCCCGGCTAAGCCTGCTCACCACCCAGCCGTCTGAGGCTTCTTTGTAAAACATAAACCAGTCCTTCTGACTGTCCTGCTTTCCGTGCACTTAAAACCCAACCTCTTAGCAGAATGTAATTCTCAAAAGGTTAAAAACATCATTCTTACGAAAATTGATAGTGGGTATATGTCAACCTTTTATTTAACTCATTAATAAGGGGATCTGCAGCGTGGCAAAGTGGACTCAAGAGAAAATTTGAGAGACAGGGATTTTTATGGCGAATGGAAAAATAAGAAATAAGGTAAGATTGCCAAATTAGATACAAAACCAGTTAATGTCCTACAGGACAATAAAACGATAACCGTTGTGGACAGAAAAGAAAATCACCGAAGACTAGCACATCTTGTCGGTTTCAGAGAATTGTAAGGGTCTGGGTCTTAAGTTCCACCAGTCAGATGGCTCTTAGACAGGGCTGCTAGAAAACGCTCTAAGTGTTAGGCTAACTGGTTATATAACAGCTACTTTGTCTTATTTACAAGTTTGGGGCCAGGGTGTGAACCCCCCCATCATAATGGACACAAGAAGCCACTAGGTTCAGCCTTGCCTCCCACTCTGACCTGATTTTCCTCCATCTCTCTCCCTTGCTCATCAAGTACAGCTCATCAGCCTCCTTTCTGTTCCTTGAAATGGAGAGCAATTTCCTTCCTGCCTCTGGGCCTTTGCACTTGCTGTTTTCTCTGCCAGGAACAATATTCACTCGTTTCTCGGCATGGTTCACTCCTTCTCATCATCTAGGACTTGGTATAGCTGTTACCTCCTCATCGCTGTCCCCCATCCAAAATGTCCCCCACCTCCAGTCACTTCCTAACATGCCACCTTATTTATTGCCCTAAGGCAGTTCCTAACATTATCTGAAATCATCCTGTTTTTTGATGCCTGTATATTGACTGACCTCCCAACTAGAAGGTAAGCCTCCGAAAGCAAGGATTTTTGTCACTGTTTTCACAGCTATCTCCCCAGAGCTCAGTAAGGGACAGCAAGAATCTGTTGCATGCCTGAAGGGGCCCTCTGACGTCCTCCCTGTATCTGCTCTCTCTCCTCTCCTTCTATACCCACGTCCCTCCTCTTACTTTTGTCTTCCTCTCCATTCTGGGTCCTCCTCTTCCTTTCTGCTCCCTCTCCCTTCCCCTAAAGTGATCATAATGTGGGACCAGAGTGGCTCAGTATTTACTGCTCTCTTTTCATTTGAGAGACTCTGACCCACAGCGGGTGCTGACAGGGCTGGAAACCTGAGTGTGAGCGGTGGCTGGCCTCAGAGAGCCCACTGTCCAGCAGAGGCGGTGAGACAGCAGGGGGAGGCCATGTCACATGGGGCACAGTGGCTGTGCAGGGGAGGGGTAGGGCCCAGCAGGCCCTAAGCACCCGGGGGAGGGCAGGGTGTGGGGACGGGTGGTGGGGGGAAGGCAAAAGGCCCTGGGCAAGGCTGAGAATTGCAGCTTGCAGAGATCTGGGAAATAATTCCATTTTTTAATTTAGATTTAATTTAAAAATGGACCGCATTAAATTTTTTTTTTTTTTTTTTTTTTTTTTGCTAAGAAAGAAAGAGAGAAGGAGAAAATGAAAGATGGGAAGGAAGGAGAGAGGGAAAGAAGAAAGATTAAGTTCTTATTGCTTCTTGGGGCCCTCTATTAATTGTTCTTGTTCCTTGATTGAAAGCAACACTTCCCACCCTGCACGGAACACAGCCGATATAACAGAGCAGTTCATGTTTTAATTGTTTCTACCATGATTTACTGAATCATTTCCCATTTTAATACATTCTTGTAATGATTTTAGCTTGTTTCCTAATCTGTAGCTGGTGACAATGATAATACAGTGCCACAAGATTTATAATCAAAGTTGCATTAAAACAATATGAGCAACAATGAACTTATTAATACTTGTTCGCTCTGCAAACATTTCCCTGGTACCCTGTCTGTGCAAGACTCTGTAATAATGATGATGTCCTGACTTCTCACAAATACACACCCTGAATGTCGACTCAAGAGCAGGGGAATATTTGACAACCAGTATTTTAACTGGAAGAATCTTCTAATGTTTACAAATGTTTATCCTACTCCATTCTCACCAGGCTGGGTGTGAAAGGTGGAATTTTGGCCCCCGCGATCCGTGCCCCTTGATCTTACGCTCACGAATGTGTTATGTTACATGAAAAAGGACTTTGCAGATATAACTAAGGTTTCTTATCAGCTAACTTTGAAGAATTATCCAGGTGGTCAATGTAATCACACGAGTCCCAAAAAGCAGAGGTCTCATTTGCTGGTAGCAGGAGTGAAATCAGAGACTCCAAGCATGGGATAAATTCAGTGTGCCTGTTGGCTTGGAGGTGAACGGGGCCACATGTTAAGAAAATGGGGGCCTCAGTCCTGCAATCCAAAGGAACTGGATCTTCCCCAGTCGAGCCTCCAGTTAAGAACCCTGCCCAGGAGACACCTTGATTTTGACCTTGTGAAGCCTTGAGCAGAGGACCCAACTGAATCATACAGTACCTGGACTTCTGGCCCGTGGACTGTGTGAGCCAATGCATGGCTGTGGAGTAAACCACTAAATCTGTGGTCATCTGTTATAGCAGCAATGGAAAACTAACACGGTGAAGTAGAATGAGAAAAGCAAGAATAATATAGTGAGGTTTTCTTTAAAGTTAAATGTATTTCATTTCAAAAGCTATCCTTAATTTGTAGACAAGATGCTTCAGACTCTGTATGGTGTTGAAATGTTTTTCTGTTGTAAAATTATAGATAGTAGAATGGTTTTTTTAAAATGAATTTCTGTTTTCTTTAATGTCTATTTATTTTTGAGAGAGAGAGGGAGAGGACATGAGTGGAGGAGGGTCAGAGAGAGAGAGAGAGAGAGAGAGAGAGAGGGACAGAGGATCTGAAGCAGGCTCTGTGCTGACAGCACAGAATCCGATGAGGGGTTCAAACTCACATAGGACGAGATCATGACCTGAGCCGAAGTCGGGTGTTTAACCAAATGAGCCACCCAGGTGTCCCGAATGGTTTTGTTTTTAATATCCTAATGTGACAAAATAAAGGGTTTATTTTTTTTTTATTGTTTATTTATTTTTGAGAGAGAGACAGAGTGCGAGCAGGGAAGGGGCAGAGAAGGGGGGGTGACACAGAATCTGAAGCAGGCTCCAGGCTCTTAGCTGTCAGCAAAGAGCCTAACACGAGGCTTGAACTCACAAACCGTGAGATCATGACCTAAGCCAAAGTCAGACGCTTAACTGACTGAGCCACCCAGGTGCCCCAAAGTGGTTTTTTTTTTTTTTAATAGAACTTTCTCTTCCACGTCCCCCTACCCACTCTGCTTCTTTAGCTTTTATTGGTGTGTGAAATCCAAACACCATGGGCATCGCTAATCTAGCTAGCCCTGTACCTTCATTTTCAGATGCAGACCCCAAGGACTAGAGGAGGGAAGGGGTTTGTCACTGCCCTGTCAGGATTAGAGGAAGGATTTCAGGATTCCTGGTTCAGAGCTTCCTCAACAATCTGGAGAACTCAGCTCAACAGGCAACGGTGATGTTAAAACTAGCAGTATTCTAGAAAGGACCATTTCCCTCAGAATAACGCTCCAAACCCAGGTCTCCTCCTGATTAGTGCTCTGGACCTGAGGCAGAATAAACCACCTACGGGGCACGAAGCACACTTCCCCAGCTCCCCTAAAGAGAGCACTTTTAAAGTGACTACCAAATAAAAATCACATGGCATACCTGTCCCATTTTAGATGTTACTCTCCCTCATCCTCATTTCTTTTCTTTTTTTTTTTTTTTTATTTTATTTTTGAGACAGAGAGAGAGAGAGAGAGAGAGACAGAGCACGAGCAGGGGAGGGGCAGAGGGAGGGAGAGGGAGACGCAGAATCTGAAGCAGGCTCCAGGCTCTGAGCTGTCAGCACAGCCCCATGCTGGGCTTGAACCCACGAACCATGAGATTATGACCTGAGCTGGAGTTGGACACTTAACAGACTGAGCCACTCAGATGCCCCTCTGTCATCCTCATTCTGATACCGTAACTTCTTGCCTGATACGAATAGTGTCCTAACTAGAGGGACTTTCCAGCTGACCAAAGCTGAGTCTCTGTGGATGAACCAGATTGGAGGTTGTCGACCTGGAGGCCCTCAGGCGCCTGCCTAGGACCCGGCAGAGAAGTTTTGGAGCCAGCGAGGGGGTTCCTGGGCTCCTAGCAGCTCTTCTTCTATATCTGTTCTATATTCAGCATCAAGGTCCCACGTAATACTTAATCTGAAAAAGGGGATTCCATTGCTAGTAGCATAAAATGTCTGAAAACCACGAAGCGGACAACTCCGGAGGTCCTCGCCCATGTGTGATTTTTGGTTTCGGCCTGGAGAAGGGCAGGTGAATGTTCTGAGAGGACTGCGAGGCGATACTGGCTGAGCCAGTCACTCGCACACACTCCCTGGAAGTTAATCCATTGCACGCCAGTTTGCCTGAGAATCAATTCACCAAATCACTGGGGGAATTTCTCTAAGTTTGAGTTTCCTGAAGGGCTCCTTGCAGACACTTCACATGGCCATTTCACAAGGATTTGTCCTTCCAGCTCAGGTGAAAGTCAATTTCACCTACATTTCACATTTCAGTCCTTCCTCAAGGCTGCCCTTGGAGATGCTCCCCTAATGCCTGTTTATTATCGTCCTCTTCTTGCAGACTTCGGACCCGCCCCTGCATGAGCCAGGGAAATGCCAAAGCTTTTCTGTGCCCCCCATTTAAGGTGTCTGTCAGACGGCTTTTAGTGAGCCGGTCACTGGGCAAAACTATCATTCTGAGAAATTGTTTATGGCAAGTTGTCTTTGAGCGATTTGGCTTTTGATGAATTGCTCTCAGAGCCCCTATAAGGGGGTTCTTGTGCTCTGAAAGAAAGCTATGGGCTTTATCATGTTCTCCAACTTCCCCAACTCCCCGATTAGAACCTTCCCACCCACCCGCCTCTAGAGGGCATTCTGACGGTTGGCATGGCCAACCTTGACCCGCACACAGGGGAGACAATTCCTTCACGGCCCATATTCTCTCGCAACGGTTCAAAGCTTATGGATGGGCCAGTCTCTGGTCTGCAGTTTTGCCACTTGGACATGGGCTCTGGTACACAGTAGGCCCTCTGTAACTGTTGCTTCCCCCTCCCCCACTCCCCTTTCCTCTCCAGTATGTTTCTTCTTGGCCCTCCGCGGACTCCAACTCTACAGCAGCTCATGGTCACTGTCCCCAAACTCCTTTCCCTGGTTTCATTTCCAATGGCTCCTCCTTCCTGGGAAGGACAGACTTGTCACAGAGAAATCATAATTGGTACATACAGGCTCTTAAAATTCAGCACCTATAAATGGGAATGGACCCAAAAGCCATGAAAATCCATTTTTTTTAATGAAAAAGTAGAACTCTGGACTACATTCCATTTTCATTTAAATCTCATTTTTAAAGAATTAAAATACTTTTTTGACTTAAAAATTTCAAAGCAAATGTTGCCAAGCACTAAAATGTAAAAATGCCAGGAAAATGTCACAGTTAATAACAACCAATTTGAAACTGAGAATTTACTCCGTACAGAATTTCAGAATTGAAGAAGAATTTAAAAACTGATGTGTCCAACCTGCCCCAGCTACAAAGTCCCCCTCTGTGTCTCCCACTCCAGGAGTGGTCAGCATCTGTTTATACCCCTCCAGTGGCAGGGGTCTCACTACCTCACCAGGCAGTTCCTTTGTCATTGGCCAGCTCTGCTTCTTAGAAAGTTCTTATGTCGTTCTTGAAATCACCCTCCTTTTGCATTTCCTTTCCAAGTTCTCATTCTAGAACAAAGGTCAGCGAACCTTTCCTGTAAAGGGCCAGGCAGTAAACATCTTAGGCTTTGTGGACCATATTTGCGACTCGTCAACCCTCTGTAGCACAAAAGCAGCCACAGACAATACATAAACAAATGAGTGTGGCTGCAATCCAATAAAACTGTATTTACCAAAACAGGCAGCAGGCAGATTTGGGCCACGGGCCATAGTTTGCGCACCCCTGCTCTGGAACTTGTTAGAATACGTACAGTCTTCCATTCCCATGAGAGCCCTTCAGATACCTAAACTCAGCCAGCCTGACTTGACTCCATGACATGCTTTCAAGCCAAATGACCCTTCACTCTTCTAATCATCCTCTTATGATATGATTCCACACACTTTCCATCTGTGGTCATCCTCTGGAAAGGCTTCAGAGGACAGATATTTCTAGGATGCACCCCCCCCCCCCACCCAAACACCTCCATCTGCCCTGTACAGAAAAGTCACATAGCTGACACCCACCAGGCACTCACTATGTATTAGGCCTGGTACTAAGAACGTGGTGTAAATTATCCTGTTTGTTACAATATTATTATAAGGCAGAAACAATTATTATTTCCACCCTTACAGAGAAGGAAACTGAGGTTCAGAGTAGCTAAATAACTTGCCCAAGGTCACGTAGAAGGTGAGCACTGTTTTTATTTTAAATAAGAACATGTGACTATGAGATATTTCACTTGCAGAAAAGAATGTACCTTATACATATAACTTAAGTAAAGTATGAAAAACAGCAGAATGAACATGCCATACACCCAACACCCAGCTTATGTGGAAGCCTGTGTGTGGCCACCCCACGTATCCCCCACCCCCCGCCTTCACCCAGGGAGCACCCCTACTCTGGATTTATCCTTCTTTGCTTTTCGTAACTGTTATTTATTTATTTATTTATTTATTTATTTATTTATTTATTTATTTATTTAATTTTTTGAGAGAGAGAGAGAGGCAGTGTGCAAGTGAGGGAGGGGGACTGAGGGAGAGAGAATCCCAAGCAGGCTCCACGCTCAGCATGGAGCCCAATCCAGGGCTTGATCCCACAACCCTGGGATCACGACCTGAGCTGAAATCAATCACGAGACGGACGGTTAACTGACTGAGGCACCCAGGCACCCCTCTTTATAATTAAATTACATGTCTACATTTTCTAAACATTATATCACATAAGTTTACTTGTTTTTGAATATATATATATATATATATATATATATATATATATATATATGTATGTATACACACACATACACATATGTAGAATCATGCTATACATTTTGCCTGAACCTTGAACTGAAAACCTCTTTATGGCTTCATGTTATGTTTGTGAGATGTGTGTTGTTGAACAGAGCTGCAGCTCATTCATTTTCAGGGCTGTGTAGCATTCCATGGTAGGACTATGCCATGGCTTATTTGTTCGTTGCCCTGTTGACGGACACGTGGGTTGTCTCCAGGATTCTGTGTGGCTGCTGTTGTAAGTAAGACGGCTGCACATTTCTCTACGCGGCACACACGCAGGGCTCCTGCAGGGTCTGAACCTGGAAATGGAGTTGTGAAATCACAGCATCTCCCACATCTTTTCAAAGTGGTTTTATCCATTTACACTCCCACTGTCGGTCTCACTACTCCACACCCCTACCAACTGTAATTGTTGCCTACCCTGTGAGTATCTGATGTCAGTTCAATTTGTATGATACTGATTTTTAAAGAGGATAAGCCATCTTTTCATATGTTTACAGGTGTTTCTGTTTCTTCTTTTGGACCAGTGACTGCCTATTTTTCTATTGGGTTGTCTTTTCTTTACTGATTTGTTCAGAGCATGCCTAGACGCAATACCAAACTGAATGAAATGATCACCTCCCTCATTCTGAGCATGGACTACTATTAACGCAACCTTAAAATGCAACCTTAAAATGCATTCCTTGTATGTGGCACCTATTTCACACAGAGTTTACTGTCAGTAAAAACTACTAAACCAGCAGACATAATCTTGGTAACAAAACACCTTTGAAACTTTCTTGGGGGGTGGGGGGAGAAGAAAAAGACTACTAGATGATAAATGCAGCCAACCAAATACGACTCAAAAAACACAAATCTCAGGAACAGAGGCTTGTGACTAAAAAGGAGCAATCGTGTGCGTTGGACCCATTTCACATGAAACAACCCACAATGTGAAGACACTAATGTAACATAAAACTCAGAAAGAGGAGGAGGGAAAAGAGTCACAAATTTCCTCTTCTTCCACAGGAAAACTTTAATCTATACTATCTAAAATTGAAAACAGGAGGGGCGCCTGGGTGACTCAGTCGGTTGAGCGTCCGACTTCAGCGCAGGTCATGATCTCACGGCTCGTGAGTTCGAGCCCCACATCGGGCTCTGTGCTGACAACTTGCAGCCTGCTTCAGATTCTGTGTCTCCCTCTCTCTCTGCCCCTAACCCACTCGCATTCTGTCTCTGTCTCTCTCAAAAATAAATAAACATTAAAAAAAATTTTTTTAATAAATAAATAAAATTGAAAACAGGAGGGGCACCTGGGTGGCTCAGTTGGGTAAGCATCTCACTCTTGATTTCGGCTCAAGGGATGATCTCACGGTTCATGGGTTTGAGCCCCATGTCGGGCTCTACGCTGACAGTGCAGAGCCTGCTTGGGATGCTCTCTCTTTGCCCTTGCCCTGCTTGTGCTCTCTCTCTCTCAAAATAAATAAATAGACAAAATTAATAAAGGAAAGAAAAGAAAATGGAAAACTGGAGTTTAAAAGCCAGGACTCTCCTCATTGTTTTTCACTGTTTTTATTACCCTTGATATTTTAGAAACAAGGATTTTCTATAATGAAGGAAAAATTGTCTAATGTGGAGTAATTTCTTATACTTTACATTTCCTTTTTTTCTTCTGTAACATTCAAATAAATAAAACTTAACATCAGTTTTAAATAGCATGTAATAATGATCTCATTTTATAAAATGATTTCTGTCCATCTCCCCTCCATATAACATATGCATGGAGAGGTGTCTGGAAGGAGACTCATCTAATGTTAAAAATGGTGAAATTTTGAATGATTTTTTGTAACTCTCCTTTGTACTTATTTGTTAACAGGAAAAAATTTTTAATGCATATTTTATTTTTATAAAGACGGAAGGTCGTTTTTAAATAGGTAGGCTTCTCACACCCAGCATGCTTTCTCAACCATTGTAAATCTTTCCTTCTGTTCTTCTGTGGTCGACTTTCTGAGCTGAGAAACAGGACTTTACATTTCTTATTGCTAAATCATGTTTAAAATTAGCCCAGCACCATGGCCAACTGAATTAAACACACACTGTATTGTTTTTCCAACGAAATGAACTCATTTAGACATTTTCTGAGCATGTATTAAGTGCTAGGAAAAGCAACTAAGTTCCTGTGACATATAAAATTCCTTGAACAGAGTAGATACTCAAGAAATGTTTACTGGGGCACCTGGGTGGCTCAGTCGGTTGGGCGTCCGACTTTGGCTCAGGTCATGTTCTCACAGTCCATGGTTCGAGCCCCGCATCAGGCTCTGTGCTGACAGCTCAGAGCCTGGAGCTTGCTTCTGATTCTGTGTCTCCCTCTTTCTGGCCCTCCCCCACTCATGCTCTGTCTCACTCTCTCTCTCAAAAATAAATAAACATTTAAAAAATAAAAAAAAATGTGTACTGAAATATTAAATTTGGAAACAATGAGGGTAATAATAATAACACAGCAATTTTTTTTTTTTTTTACTGTTTGTACCAGGTACGATTCTAATTTCTTTAAATGTATTAACTCACTTAATCCGCACAACAACCCTATGAAGTATGTCCTTTTATTGTTCATATTTTAATAAATGAGGAAACAAACTGAAGGTCAGAGAGGTGAGAAATTTGCTCAAAGTTTGCACGGCCAGTAAGAGGCAGAGTTGGGATATGGACTCTGAATCCCTGCTCCAAGGTATCTGTGTTCTGTTTTTCTCCCTGGGCACACAGCCACACGACATTCTGCAGCCTCCCTCGCAACCAGGTGTGACTACTGAGCTTTGGCCAATGGCATGTGCTTGGCCTATGAAACCATTCCATGGCCACTCTGTGCTCTCTGTTCTACCACAGTGTGAATGGGGAGACTCCAAGGACCTATAAGCGGTAGGGCTCCCCCAACCCTGAGTCCCTGGGGCCCACCCCGGGGCCAAGTAGGACTGCTACTTCAAGAGAAACCGTCAGCAGGAGGGCAGTCTCAAGAGCTGACAGCCTCCGGGAACCATGCCTTCGGGATATTTCTCACTCCTGCCAGGCAAACCAACCCTTGACTGAGCATGGAGAGGGGACAGGGGCTCACCGTTTCTGGCCAGCACAAGACTCAACAGCAGGCAAGCTTTGAGCCTCTGGTCTGGGTGGGACTTTCTCAGAGCGGCAATGTTGCCTGTGTGTCTTCCCACCCACCCTGCTCCCTTCCCCTCAAAAACCCCAGCCTTTCACGGGGAGTCAGACCTGCCCACAGTCAGAAGATCCGTCCTGCCTTTCTCTGCTCCCTCCCCCCTGTATCTTTCTCAGTGCACCTCCAACTCCATCTGGGCACCTGCTTCCCAGAGTGCCCAACCAACACACCCCCCGACCCGCACTTGACTATGACATGAGCAAGAAATCGCCTTAATATATGAAAGTACCGGAACACAGGGTGTTTGTTACTGCAATTAGAGAGCATCGACCAATAGCCATTTGTTCTAACCACCTGCTGCAAAAATGTTGAAATGTAAGAAATCAAAACACCTGGAAAACTATTAGAAAAAGGTGAAACTTTAAAGAGAGAAAAAGATGACAGGAAAAGGCAGAAAGAAAGCGTGCTGTGCATTTAAATATTTCCCCTATCATGCAGGCCACTGATGTCAAACCAGAACTGGAAGGACATAAGCAGAAACAGCTCAGATTTGCTGCACTGGGCTATCCTGGTCCCCTCTGTCCCCCGTGCCCAGCAAAGGGCCTGGATCCAAACAGGTGTTTAAAACGTATCGGCTGGACAACATTATGCTGTGCGGTGGGTGCAATCCCTGTGGATGGCTACAACCTGAAATAAAAAGTAGTCATATCCGTATCTCCGTCCCGAAGAGCTTATTAAGTCCAGCCATCTTGAGTTTTTCACACCCTTTCCTCAGGGTGATGGACAGACCATCTGCTTCTAAAAGCCTCCAGAGAGCCAGACTGTCCATCCTGGATACTGAGAAACACTGGCATTTCTGTATTCTCTCTGAAGTTGTCACTCTGGATTCTTGGCCAGCTGCAGACTGTGTTATTTGAGGATGATGGGGCCACAGCACACGTCTCTCCCCTGCGTGGGTAAAGCCATCTACGCAAATTACCACATGTTTTTCAGACGGGTGGCCACAGACTGCGTTTCGTGGTTAACTGGCGATAGGGGCCCCCGCCTATGCAGGTGTGACATTTTTAAAAGTCAGGGTCACAAACGCAAAACACAGGCAGGCTGCCTGTCAGGAGGCAGTGGTGATGGCGATGTTCCTTTCCACAGGTGTGCACAAATATCACAAGTTCTCAGCACTTCCCCTGGGGATGGGGGCCCAGGTCACCTGCTGAAGAGGGACTGCACACCAGCTGTGTGCCACCGAGCCACCGCTGCCCCTCTCCACCCCACACGTGCCTCCACAATACGCTTCTCTGAGGGGCGCCCTGGCTCCACATTTGCCGAGGGAGGTGGAAGATGTGAGGGGGTGAAGACACGACCCCTGCCCTCAGGGACTTACAGTCTAGAGACGGCTGGAGACACAGAAACAATTTGGGAAAATGTGGTGCGGGCCACAGCAGAGTTGGATCAGTTACAGAGCACGGGTTTCCTCCGATCATACTCATGGGGGGTGATGAAGAGCCAGGTCCTGGGGTAGGTGCTGGGGACGGCCTCGGCCATCAGGGAGCGTGAGAGAAGGCTGAAACAAAAAGCTGTAACACAAGGCCAGATAAAAGTGGGAACCACAGGAGACACACAAGTCACGCAAAAAAGGAAGGAATATTGAAGTCACACTGACATATTCTGCCCAGACTTCTTGGAAGAGGTGCAGTCAAGCTGAGCCTTGAAAGTGTGGAAGAGACAGGGGTGACAGGGAGGCACAGCAGGCTGAGATCCGGCAGGAGCAAAGGCCTGGCAACAGGAAAGTGTCAGGCATACAGGAGAAATGGAGACTTTGCTTCTGGGGCAGGAGCACAGGGTGCAGAGGGGATGTGGCAGATGGGTGGGCCAGTGCCCTGGGGACGCTCAGATAGCTGGGCAGCACGCAGGGAGGGATTTCTTCCCTTTGGGCAGCAGGAAGCACTTTCTTTAATCAGGGGAGTGCCGAGATGGAAGCTGGTTTCACACAAATGCCTCTGGAGTCTGGTGTAGAGGAAGGAGGAGGCCCGGGGAGGGAGGTGGCAGGGGGAAGAGGAGGTCAGCTAGGAGGTAGGGACCACAGTCCAGATGTGAGGCCTGATGAGCAACCTGGTCCAGCACCCCTGGGAAAAACGTGCCCAGAGCAGAGCTCACTTGTCAGGCCCCTTAACTAAGGGGCTCTGAGACTTGGGTTTGACCAGCACATGACATCGTCAGGACCCAGTCAAATGGATCCATCTCAACAGCCCCCTTAACAGGACCCAGTGATGGGGAAGACCAATGAGGAAAGGAATGAAAGAAAGAAGAAACCCAGCTCTGTCAAGTACAGGATCCAGTCCTGCACAAGGTGAGGCCAGGCCTCCCACTGCCTGGCCCTGTGACCTCCTCCTCACCGGGCTTCACTTGTAAGATGAGAAGGGTGAGTTAGCAGATTTATCTGTCAGGAGAGGTTAGGCTGTGCGGTGGCAACACACATGCCCAATTCCCAATGGAACACCCCCAAATCTCCATGGGACACTCCAGAAATATTGATTTCTCTCTCAGTGAGGGGAGCTCGACGTGTCATAGTAACTCAGGGGTCCAAACTCATGGAACAACCGCCATCTTAAATGCTGCCATTTCCCAAAGGAGAAGGAAAAAGACAATTCTGGAGATGCTCAACCAGCAATTAAATGGAACTCACTGATCAGACTTGACCCAGGAAAGTCCCAGGGACCCAAAGTGCAACCTGGCCAGCAGGAGAGGGGACCTAGGTGTCAGGGAACCTACAAATGACTGCCACGCTTCATCTCTGATTCTTTCTTGCCCTAACAGTATGTGTTTTGGTTGGTGCTCAAGGCCAGATTTTGGTTCAATTTATACATATCACACTAACGTTTCTTTGGCATTGACCTATGTGCCAGGCACTATGCTAAATTCTTCATATGTATCATCTCATTTACTATTCACACTAGACCTCATTGAATATTTGCAATGACCCTGTAAAATGGATACCAACACTACCCCTCATTGAACAGAGGAGAAAATACAAATTCAGGGAGCTTAACTGAAAAGCTTGAGGTCACGTGACTAGTTAAGTCCTGACCCCAGGACTCAAACCCAGGCCATACAGCCTCTGCCTTTTACTCTCCGAGCCGTCCAGAAATGGGGTAAAATGCCTAGTAGTACAGTGGGCTGCCTGTCACTAGGGGTGTTCAGGCAGAAGCCTGCAGGAGGTGGCTGTAGAAAGAATTACTTCACTGAGTAAAGGAGTAAATTAGTAAAAGACTCTAATCCTGAAATTCCCTGGGGAGAGAAAAGGAGACGGGAAAAGTGGAGTAAGTCTTGGGAATAGCGAATGGTTCTCCGGGTTGGCGCATCCACGGGCGAACGAAAGAAATGAGAAGTGGACCGGAAAGGGCGCTTGAGCACCCACACACAGGGTTGCCACCTATTCTGGGGGACCCATGGAGCTTTTGTTTTGTTTTGTTTTGTTTTAACCATCTTAATCGTTTTTAATTGCACAATTCAGTGGCATTAAGTGCACCCACAATGTGGTGTGACCATCATCAGTATCTATTTGCAGAATGTTTTCATCATGTCAAACACAAAAGATCCGTACCTATTAAACCCGGGGGCGTTGTTAAAAGGGATTAACCTGATAATGACGTCACCAGAGCTGAGCCGGAAGGACAACCCTTCCTGTCACCTGAGGGGCGATACGAAGGCAGAGAGGCTGGGCAAAGGGCTGGGTAAAATGAGGCCAGAATGGGGGTCTAGGTGGGAGACAAAGACCTGGCAGTAAGACAGGTGGAGGGAAGGGTCAGATGCAGAAAGCAGAGGAAGGGAAGCCTCAGAGGGAGAGGGGAGTCCTAGCTTTCCTCCAGGGTCCTATGCATCCCGGGCCACTGGGAAGTGAGGCGGAGAAGCCAGGAGAGGATGCAG
Organism: Panthera pardus; assembly: GCF_024362965.1. Classification (NCBI taxonomy): domain Eukaryota; kingdom Metazoa; phylum Chordata; class Mammalia; order Carnivora; family Felidae; genus Panthera; species Panthera pardus. The sequence continues at coordinate 60,609,424 of NW_026526766.1, forward strand.
GGCCCTGGGGACACTGCCTGGGGACACTGCCGAGTCCAGTGCTGGACAGATGCAGATTAGGGGCTGGCCGATTGCCCACCCCACCGACTCTCCCTGGGACCTGACAGTCATTTCCTGGGACACAGTCCAGAGCTGTCCCCCCAGCACCCCCAGGGGTCTGCAGGCTGACACAGCTTCCTGCCTGTGCTCAAACCTTCACTAGACGCCTGCTCGGAGGTGAGTGGTAACTGCAGGCCTGATGGGCTTGTCACCCCCTGAGCCCACAGCCACACTCATCACTCAGGAGGTTCGTTCTCCGTCAGCAGCCTCTCACTCAGAGTTAATTATGTGCCTCTCCTGTCCTCCAGCTGGGGACAGGGCGGTCACTCCCCCGCCTGATGGATGGAGGCTGGGCCTCTGTCACACACCACAGTGACCAGGGGACTCTACTCAGGGACTTTCTAGTTCCCCAGTCCCGTCATACACCTTTCCACTTCTGTTGCGGGCACCTGTCTTGTGGGCTCCTTTCAGGAGGTGGTTTTTCCCAGTGCCTTGATACTCTGGACCAGCTTCCCCAGCTCCCCTCCCGGTGGCCACCTGACCCCACAGGTGCGGTGCTGACCTCATATGGAAGTTGACTTCGGGGGTCCTACTTGCACAGGCAGCCTTGGTCCCAGCTGTGTCCCCATCTCAACCCTTGTTCCTGTACCCTAGCTTCTCCAAGTCTGAACTCCTAACACACTTTCCTAGGTCTGCATCCCCAGGACCCGATCCTTGCCTGCCCCCCCCCCCCCCCACATCTTCCCCATGGCTGAGGTCCTGCTCAGTGGTCTCCAAGTCCCCGTGGCACTGCCCACCCAGACTGCAGTGCCTGGGGCCATGCCTGGACCCTGAAGGATGTGAAGCTTCTCCCTGCCTAGAAAGCACGTAAAGGGGTTTCAGCACGAAGCCTGACTGGAAAGACAGATCAGAAAACAGATACCACGAACAACTTCTCCAGGAGAAGAAATTATTTTGAAGAGTAGGACCCAGGAAGAAGTGCTGATGGAGGTTGGGGGAGGCTCCAAAAAGGGGGATTCATTTGAGGACTGGGGCTCCAGGAAAGGCTCCCATAGATCTTGGGGCAGCAGTTAGGGATCAGGTGCATTTAGGAGTATGATCCACTCTGAAGAAGCCCCTTTGCAAGACCTTTGACCAAGTGGCTGACAAAGCTCCAAGAGCAGCAGCCTCTGGAAGGCCAGGGGTGGGTCCAGGTCCTCAGAGGGCAGCCCATTGCAACCTGGGTGGGAGCTCACACCCGTGCACCTCCCTCCTTTGTGAAACAGACAAGCAGTGCTGAGAAGGCCTAACCCTAGCGCACTTATAAGAACTAGATGGGACGGAGCCCTTAGCTAGTTATCAATACTGTGTATATTCAGTTTGTGGCATCAGGCATTTACTAAGCATCTCCTGCAAGCCAAGCTCTATGCCAGGCAATGGGAAAACAGAGGGAAACAAGTCAGAGCCCATTTTTAAAAGCCACAGGCTAGTGGGGATGAGAGAGAAGCCAGGGAGCAAACACGGCAGGGGATGGGAAAGCATGCTGTGAAAAGAGCTGCAGTGTGGGGCCCAGAAAAGGCCACTGAACCAGCACCAGCAGTCAGGGTGGGTTTCCTGCAGGAGGAGGCACTTACGCTGAATCTGGAAACATGAGGAGAAATTAGCCAGATGGAGGGGGTGGAGGAGGGTGGCCCGCATCGAGAACAGCGTTCATTCACTCATTCGCTCTACATGAATTTCAAGAGCACCTACTATGTGTCAGGCACTGTGACAGGTGGTGGGGACGCAGCAGGGAATGAAATCCCCACCCTCTGGGAGCTTCCATTCCAGCCATTCCAGTCGGGGAAGGAGAGGATAAATAAGTAGGATAAGTAAAATGTTAGTAAACGTTCAATAATGCAGCGATAGGTAAAATGTGTTATACGGTGTTGAGTGCTAAATGGAAAAATCAAGTGGGGGGACAGGTTGTGCAGGGTGGTGTTGGTGGGAAGTGAACTGTTAAATTCCCTATCAGCAATGACTGATACCCAGAAGAGAGTGTGGGGAGCGCAGAGAAGGTGAGAGGCTGTGCAGGATGGAGGTGTCACAGGAAGCAAGGGAGGCCAGCATGGCGGGAGGGCAGTGGACGGCAGACCCTGGAGAGCATCATGGGGAATTAGTAACAGTAATCTTAATTATCATTAAACCAGCCCCACTACTATGGTTCTTAATGTACTACTGAAGGTCAAAGCAACTAAGAACCAGAATAACTTGGTAATAGTTCCCCTCCAACTCCAGAAGCATCCAAGCCTGGCCACTGAAAACAGCCACTCAGAATCCCAGAATCTGAGGGATCGAGAATCCTCTAGATGGTTTCACCCCAGGTTAGTGTGACCTGCTAGAGGCAGGAAAGCATAGGAGGTGATGGAAACATAGGCGGGAAAACCGCTGAGCTGGAGGAAGGATCTTTGAGCCCTGGACCCAGGACCCGGGGTACAAAAGGAGATGAACCAGGAGCTGTCACCCAGTCTCCATCTTCCTCTGCCAACTCCTGGCTAGTGCCTGCCGGGCAGGACTCCACTCTCCTGAGTTTCTTGTAAAACAGGTCTAATGAGCCTCTCTCCCTCACATGGCAGAGGGCAGGTCTGGCTAGATGGGGATAATGCATTCAGGATAATGCATTCAGATGGGGAGGGGCTGGAAGTCCATGTACATTGAAGGGCGCCCAATCCTAGGGCACAGCCTGTCCTGGGACTGAAGCCCTGGGCTCCTATTTGTTTGCTGTTTGCTGTTTGCTGGGTGACCTTGGACTCGGCCCCTCCTGTCTCTGGGCTTTAGGATCCTGGTCCTGGGACAGCCTCTAGGATCTCCAAGCTCCAGGGTTCTGGGAGGATTCTTACAGGCAGTAGTTTGGTGTCTCTAGAGCGGGTCCTGTCAGAACCACCCCCTAAAACTGGGCCCAGTTCTAACCATGAGAGGACCCCCACCCAGCCCAGACACAGGGTAAAAAGTAAGGCTGCCTATGGCCTCCACAGTGTCCCCTCCCCGGGACTCTGCTTCTTAAACACCCGTCCTGGCCTCCTGGGCCCTTTCCCAGGTGGAGGGCAAAGAAAAATTACCTTCATAAATCCTGCAAAGAGAACAGGAGGATTTTTTAGGGCTTATTCATTTTCATGCAGAAAAAAATATGATTATTTTTTCCCCAAGTAGCAACCTTGCTGTGAAATTCTTACTTTGTTTTCTTTTTAGGTCTAACAGATCCTTCCTGAGCCTTAAAATATATATATATTATTTGAATGCAGTTCTTGAAATTAAAAAAAAAAAAAGCAAGCAGGAAGTGAAATGAGGCAGATAAAAAGGATAAATATTGCATGATTCACTTAGATGAGGGACGTAGTGGAGTCAAATTCACGGAGACAGAAAGTAGAGTGGTGTCTCCCAGGGGCTGGGGAGGGGGGCATGGGGGGCTAGAGTTTAACAGGTACAGAGTTTCGGTCTGGCAGATGAAGTGTTCTGGCGATGGATGGCAGCGATGAATGCACAAGAGTGTGAATGAACTTAATGCTGCCAAACTGCACACTTAAAAATGGCTCCAATGGTAAATTTGATATTATGTATATTTTCCCACAATTTGAACCAAACAAGCAGGAACGTGATAATATCTTGCCAGGACCGGTCTCATGGCCTCTCCTGGGCCTCAGTTTTCTAATCTTAAAATGGGAGAGAAATCCATTCGTCTTTAATCCCTGAGCCTAGGTATGGAAAGGGAACGCATGCCTTTGTTCTCTGCAGGGCCAGGAAAGTGTTTTTCAAATGCACCATACAAAGAAACTAAAGAGAAATAAACATGGAACACCATAATGAATACACAGGGGCACAAAACGTCCTCTTGTCTGGAGGATGGACTCATGTGCAGTCAGTAGGCTGGAGGCCTCCTTGCCCAGCTATCCTCTATTCGTGAGGAAACTGGAGTGGAGGGAAGGGCAGGAAGTCACCAAGGGCACACGGCAAGTCACCGAGCAGGCTGGGGCAGACCCTCTTGCCCGAGACACTGTGCTCCCCTCACCCGGCACCAGACCCCAACTCCCTAGACCGCATGTGGTTTCCCCATAACAGACATCCCACATCCTCTGTGCCTGGCCAAGCCCAGCACATCTTGCTTCATTCTGGAAGCCTCTACTGGGTGAGATACTCAGCACCCTCCAGAATGTAATGGCCCAGGGCAGCCCCTGGAGTGTGGCTCTCTAAGGACGGGGCTATATCCTGTACCTCTGGAGCATAACAGTCTAGGGTCCTACTCTGCAGCCAGATGCCTGGTTGCAAATCTCCCACTTACTAGCCAATTGACCTTGGGCCGATTCTAGTCAGTTTACTTTCCTCAGGTCCCCTGTGGCCCTGGCACACACGAGGTGCTGAGGGAATGCTTGCTGGGCACCCAAGGGGGGGACGAAAGGAGTCATGGTGGCCTTGAGGGTAGACACTGGTCTATGAGCTCCTTTCTGGGGCTTCACATTAAACAACACTGGAGACCCCAGGACAGTCCCTGCTCCATCTGGTCCTTCCTGAGGCAATGAGAGGGGGATATCCTCCTGAGTCCCCCACTTCCACTCCTCTAAAAGCCTAGGCCAGCCCAGCCGTGCGATGGAAGGAGCGGGTGGTATGGTCACGACAGGCACCATATGGGAACCCGCCCCTCGCTATTTCCAGCCAATCTGTTGACATGACAACCAGGCTTCCCGACCCTGCCACGCAGCCTCCATCCTAGGGCTTGTGCTGTGTGCCAGGCACACCCTTTACCAGCTGCCTCTCAGGTCAGAGGGGCATTTTCACAGATTCTGTCAAGACCCTTCCCCTGAACAGCAGCAGACGGGGATGCTAGGCCAGGCATCCCTGCGTGGTGGGCACAGGAACCGGCAGCCTTGCTCTTCAAAGCCCAAAAGTGGAGCTTATTAAGCAAGCACAGAGGAAGGGGTGACCACCACCAACCCACCCCCCCCCCCCCCGCTCCCATCTCAGAGCTTTCCAGGAAACCCTGGGCTGACTTGCCTTCCCCAACCAGCTGCTGATGAGGGCCCACCCCTATGCCCTGCTCAGGCTCCAGATACTCGTATTTTAGGAACTGTCAGGCCAGGAAGGGCTCACAGAGGTCATCTGGGCCAAGGGATGGATTGCACTGTTGGGGAACCCATGGGGTGCGTCTTATCTGAAATCACAGAGAATCCTGGACGGGAGTCCCTGTCAAGATTCCATTCCTGTTGCTCTCAAATAGGCAAAAGAATGTGCTGGATTCTTCTGCATAACAACAGAGCACACAGAATTTTATTTTATTTTATTTCATTTAAATGTTTCTTTATTTTGAGAGAGAGTGTGAGCGAGCACCACCAGGTGAGGGGCAGAGAGAGAGGGAGAGAGAGGGAATCCTAAGCTGTTTCTGCCCTGACAGCACAGAGCTCGAACTCACGCACTGTGAGATCATGAGCTAAGCTGAAATCAAGAGTCAGGCGCTTAACCGACTGAGCCACCCAGGCGCTCCCAGAACTTTATTTTTAAATCAGCAACTTTGTGACCACAAACATGCCAGGGACGACACACATGGACTGAGCTTTCCACTCCTGAGGCTCACGACGTGCCAGGCAAAACCCTAAACTCTTCACAAACATCATCTCAAGTAGCCGAATGTTTACAGCACCCCCATTTTGCAGATTTGGAAGCAGCAGCTGAGAGAGTTGAAGTACCCAACTCAAGGGCACACTGACAGCAGATGGGGGGAGCTGGGCTTGGAGCCAGCCTGACTAGGCACTTACCCATGACTTCATGAGACCTGGGAGGTGGGGACACCAAGGATGACGTGGCAGCAGGCATCCCTGAGTCACCTGGGGTCACAGCACCGACAAGGAAACTTCCAGCAATATACTTGGAGAAGTGAGGGCTAATGAAACCATGCAAGGGGAGGGGAAGGGCCCCTGAGGTGGTGGGGAGTAGGAAAGAGTATTCATTTATAAATCATTCTGAGAGCCCTGCCCAGAACCAGGCACTTTTGATCGCACTATCCGTCTGCCTTGCTTAAGGATTTCTTAGGGGACGGAGGGTCGGTGACCGGAATGGCTGGAAGAGGCTTGTTGGAGGAGGAAGCTTTCTAACTATGAAGACAATGCTTTAATTTTCCACAGCTCGGGAAACGCCTCACCTCAAAGTATGCACTACCCCATCCAGAAAGCACAGCCACACTAAATTCTCCACATTCCCTAGAAACAGCATGGACAGAAGAGTGCACGGCAGGGAGAAGTGCTGTTAACAGAGAGCATACTAGAGGATAAAGGAATTTTACTAGGAGGCCGCCGATGCAGTCTGCTGAAATAAATAAATTAAAACGTGGCATTGTTGTCTAGTTTTAATTACTATTTACAGAACAACAGAAACTTCACATGTGCAAGAAGAAACACAAATTTCCAAACTTGGGCTTTGTCATCAGACTCTGTGTTAACACATCTGGATCTACCTTGGGACCCTGGGGGAGTGGCCTTTCTTTTCAGCTGTGGTGGCAAAGCCTCGCCAGGGCCCCGGATACTCCTCAAGTGCCTTGAATGTTTTTTAGATGCATGGATCTAAAAGCCCATCCAGTGATCATGAGTGCAGTTAACTTGTGGGGCAGCATCACACCCCTCCTCGGCCCCGGAGCCCACCCATAGTCCATGCAGGACGGACAGGTTTGCTCTGTTTGGTCACAGCACACACACGCGCCACCCCGCCCTGCCCCTGTCCTCTTCATGGGTTTCACTCTTCCATGAACCAGCCCGCTGTTGCCATGGCGGCCTCCCCCACCCCTGGGGGAGGGCACACCTGAGCCATCTCTATTGCGCTCTGTGCCATTCTGCCCATCTGAGCACGAGATAAGATGAGCACCCTCAGCTGTAGGTTCAGCGGGGAGAGACATGGATGGTCTCACTCCCAGGTGGGGCCTTGAGGGTGAGGAGTCCAACCGGGAATTTCAACCTCTGTTCCACAGGAGGCCCCTCAAAGCGGGCACTGACATAGTGTGGCCCCACTGGGCAGGGCTCTGGATCCCCACCACCGTCTAGCCAGGAGGGTTCCCTTCTACCAATTTTATACACTGGGATTCTGGGAAATTTTGTTCCAATGGAGGGGTCTGTAGCTCGGCGCAAGAGTGGATGCCAGCAGACTGGAGGAGACAAGGTGGTGTGCCACGAGACCGTGCCCCTCACCATCAGCCAGGTCTGCAAAACCCACAACCCGCAATTAGCGTTCTAGGCCTCCATGGCAGAAAAAGCTCTGCTCCAAAAAAAGATCCAGAAGGTCTGTCCGGAAGGGCAATAGCAAAAAGTAAAACACAACCAAACCTCCAGGAAGCAAGTATAAGCTTAGAGTTTCAACACAGGGTGAGGGGACCAGGGTTTTCCTTTGACCTGACTGGGGTGAATTACAAATGGCCTGTGCCATACTCCATCGGGACGGCTATAACAAATACCATAGACCGTGTGGCTTAAACAATGAACGTTGATTCCTCACGGTGCTGGAGGCTGGGAAGTCCAAGATGAAGGCCCTGGCAGATTCCGGGTCTAGTGAAGAGCCACTTCCGGTTTCCAGAAAGCCTGTATTCTCCCTGCACGTTCACACAGCAGAAGGGGCAAGGGAGCTCTCTGGGGTCTCTTTTATGAGGGACACACACATTCTCCTTGAACACCATACTGTCCTCTGTCCTACGGAGCATGTGGCCCAGGCCCCTGATGCACAGTATACAGTGGGTGCTCATGGACTTGGCACAGTCACCCAGTTACACTGTGACCGGCCCAAGGAGGCGCAGCTGTGAACCCAGGACACGCACCAGAGCTCGAGACATGCTGAGGATCTGCCAGCTCAGGGTGGCTGAAGCAGACAGCAGGAGACACAGAGTGGAGAAGGCCTGGATGTGGGGGTCTGCATTCTAGCAGGTCGGTCGGGAAGGGGGCAGGTGCATGTTTGGTAACTGCTGAACATGAGCACTGGCTTCACAGATGCTGTTTATCTCATCTTCCTGCGGGTTGTACCTGAAGCCATCCATAATAAAAAGCTCGGGGCGGGGGTGGGGGGGGGGGGACAAACAAAAGGGAAAGAAAACCCTGCATTCTCCCCTTTCCTCATTTCAATGATCCCACAAAACACACAACCAAACACTCAAATCAGCTAGGGAGAGAGGCCTAGGGGCTGGAAGGGCAGGACGGCTCCCACTTATGTCTGTTGGGCAAAAACTGTCTTTCCAGGCACCATTTCCAGGCAATTTCATCCCTCCTACAGCGTCAACCACCTCTTGTGGGCAGTAACCCCAAATCCCGACCTCATCCCTGCTGTGCCCCTCAGCTCCAGACTGCACGTCTCCACCTGGGTGACCCACAAGTTCAAACTCAGACTTACCACCTTCCCCTTAAACGGGGTCAGTGTCCCAGAAGGTGCACTGCAGATGTGTCTGGGAAAGAGACCCTGAGATTCAGACCCCGAGAAGACTGCTTTCTCTCTGTAAGCCTTCTGTATAGGTATGGCGCTCAGCAGGTGCTTAGTACACAGGAGAGCTCAGTAAATGTCAGCCATCGCTATTATTAGTATTGATATTTGCATTAGTATTAGTATTAACATTCCCCTCTGCAGGTCCCCCAAGCTGGAAAAATCAGGAACGACCCTAGACTCAAGGTTTGCACGGCCCCTTGCACCCAGTCAGTCTCAAGTCCTGAAGGTTCTCCTTGCTGCGCCAGCCTCTCTGCCCCATTGGCACGTGCCCCTGTCTGGCCTTGTCATCTCTGCCCTGGACCTCAGGCAGGCTCCTTCACTCCCAGGCCTGCTCCCTCCCGTTCCTGCCAGCACCTTTCCTCCAGAGTGAGCTCCTTAAATGAAAAGCTGATCATGTCACTGTGCTCAAAGGCTTTTGAGGCCCTCCAGGGCCAAAGGCACTTTGTTCAAAATCCTTCACTTTACCCATATGGCCTCCCGGCTCCCCGCACCGCTGGCTGGCCTCCCCGCTCCTTGCCTGGACTCCTCAAGCTGGCAGGCAGTGTTCTAAAGAGCATCTCAGCTCTGCCTGTCTCTGCTCAGCAACCTTCCTCTCGGAACTCCTGCTCCCTGGTGAGCACCCCCTCACTTTGCCTTCCATGGCTCAGCTCAGATGTCCCTGTTTGCCCAGATCCTCCCTGATCATAGCCAGCAGGTCTGACCACCTCCTCCCTAGGCCCCACGGACCTCTCACTAGCTTCTGGAACATCACCAGTAACGGCAGTGCCCAGACTCCTGCACACAATACCAAAAAGGAATCAGAATGCCAGGGTAAGTGGTCATATTTTATTTTCTCATATAAGGACATTAAAGAACAAAATAAAATGAACAAACAAATCCTAACATCTTCTATCACTGCGATTTAATTTTAAAGAGGATATGATGAGTAGGAAGGGGAGGAGAAAAGGAAGAACAAGTAATGGATGTTCTTTAAAATAACAACATTAGCTCTAGGAAAAACTCCTCCTTCTTTTTCTCATGTCACCATGGTCTGTAAAAGCTCTGTCAAGGCCAGTATGGGCCAAGGGCCGGCCATTGTGAACATTCTCTGGGTTGTCCACATCTCCCATGAGACACTGTGAGCCCCTGGGAGAGAGGCTGAGCGGGGAGGTGCTCGGTAAGTTCACGGATGAGCACACAAATGAGCAGGTGTGGCCGCCCAGGTCAGCAGGTGTCAAGGCCTCCCTGCTCACCAGCTGCCTGGGAATGTGACTTCCGGTAACACACCATCACAAAACAACCCAGCTTCAGCGAGGACCCCTGGCCGGGCTGCTGAGTGTACTTGTACGACCACTCCTCCTAATATCACTCAGGAAACACTCCTTGCAATAATAATAAAATACAAACAAACCTGCCCAGGCACTTGGGAACAATTTGCAATTGTTAAATAATTCAATGGGAGGGGGGAAAGATGCAGGGAAGGGAACTGAGACCCTTAGAGAGAAGCTTGGTTTCTTTTTCTTTTTCTCTGTTGCCTTTTTTGCCTTTTTTTTTTTTTTTTTAAAGAATCCATATCCTGCACCTCTTCTGGGGTTGGTCTTTTTTTTTTTAATGTTTATTTATTTTTGAGACAGAGAGAGACAGAGCATGAATGGGGGAGGGTCAGAGAGAGGGAGACACAGAATCTGAAACAGGCTCCAGGCTCTGAGCTGTCAGCACAGAGCCCGACGCGGGGCCCGAACTCACGGACCGCGAGATCATGACCTGAGCCGAAGTCAGCCGCTTAACCGACTGAGCCACCCAGGAGCCCCTTGTTTTTGTTTTTGAGCAAACTATCTGTACCTGCCACAGTCTTTACTTTTCTGGAACGCCCCAAATAGCCGCTGGATTCCACAAAGTGGGGAGCCACTGTCTGTAGCGGCTTGCCCAGGACACTAGAGCCGGAGCAGGCACGGCCCTGGGTGCCGCTGGGTGACCTCTTTGGGCCTCAGCACCCTCACCCGTAAGGCATGGAGATTCCTCTTCTACCTGCCTGCTAGAACGGGGTGGGGGTGGGGGATCGGGGGCAGGGGAGGAGGGAGAGCTGAGACGCAGGGCAGCACAGGCTCTGGACATTCCGGGACCGAGCAAGAATGCAAGCGATGGCTGCCGGTGGCATCGTCGCCGTTGCTAACAAGACTACTAAAAAGTGTGAACTAAGAAACGGGGTGCCTATGAATAGAAACCCCGCTCTCTCTGGCCTGCCTCACACGGTGCGCCTCAGTTCCTTTGCCAAGGCATTCCCTGTTTCAGGGAGATAAACAAGATCTCTGAAGGCTGTACATAATTCTTCCGGCACCTTCCTCCTGGCCTGCTGCAACCAGGATCGGAGTGGACGTTCTCAAGCAAAGAATCTGGTCTGGAACAACTTTTGCACTGTGTTTCCTCACTAGCCAGCAGTTCATTCATGCCGGGGAGAGGAGGAATTTAATATTTCTAATTACTTTTTAGGGAGTCGTTTACCCCTGGAAATGTTGTAATTGATTTTCATCCGGTTTCCCCTTGGTTGGTATTATTCTCTCAAGACCCTGACTGAGCCTGCCAACTACACTTCTTTTCCTCCTCTTCGTATTCCAGCTGTGTGTTGGCTTTTTTTTTCCTTTTCTTTTCTTTCTTTCTTTTTTTTTTTTTTTTTTTTTTTTTTTGTCCTCCCCCAAGGGCAAAGATCATGCCTGCGATTTCTGGATTCCAGCCCTGTGCCTGGCACATCGGTGGAGCTAAGCCAATGCGCTGAGAACAAAGACCAGGAGAAGAAATTATTTCCCATACCTATGCTTCCTCTAACTGCAGCTCACAAATCCCAAATGGTTTGGGATAAGAAACTGGCCCAAAGCTAATTAATTTTGCAAAACAGACCTTACAGGGTAGCACATAGGATCTTCAGAAAGAATATTCTGGTTTTTACTTCCCACTGAGAGCTTCAGGGACCACAATTAGAGTAGCATGAAGCAACAGACTCCACTCTTGTTCACTAACCCCCAAGAACTTTTCCACTGATGGGTACAAAAATAACGTCCTGCTCCATTTGCAAACATCACCTCCAATTCAGATCCATGCTTTCCCATGTTTTTGTTTGTTTGTTTGTTTTTGGTTGTTTTTTTTTTTTTTTTTTTTAAGAAGCTCTGTTTGGCTCGATTTTGACAACAGGAAGCTGGGACATGGAGGTGTGCCCCAGGCATGGGATGGGGTACTTCAAAGACAACACTGCCAACCGCCTCAGAACCACCTGGGTGGGGGTGGCTCATTACAGTGTGGCTTCCCAAGCTCTATTCCACAACCACCAAATAGGAATCTCTAGGGCTGCTCCATTTTTAATCAGCATCCCTGATGATCTGGATGTACTCTAAAGTTGAGATGCCAACTCATTTTTCTGACAAGGAAATCTATTCAACACCTCCTCTCCAGTTCCCTCAACCCCCACACACATTAATTTCTCAGACTTTAATGAGTAACTATTTCTGCAGGACAGGACATCAGTGGGACTCTATAGGATCCCAAGGACTGCAGCCCCTCCAAAGTTCTCAGGGTCTTGTCTGCAGCCCAACACTCCCCTTCCCATTCCTGCAAGGGCCGCCAGCCACCCTTTAGGCTCCTAGAGTTTCCTTTTGTTCCAGAAGATCATGTTTTCCAAGTTCAGCTCTTCCATCTGCAATGGGCAGAAGGCTGGGCACAAGGACAGGCCTTCAGAACCTGCTTGTTAATTGCCCAACACTTGGCGACACATAGATTAGAGCCATTCACTGGGAAGTCCTTCCTTAAATATGCATTACTGAATGCTAACTGGACATTAGTGCTAACAGCACTAATACCAATGCTAGTGATAAGATTCCCTATAGAAAACCGTTTCCAGTTTACAAAGCATGTCACACATTTTCCCTTTGATGCTCACAGTCACCTGTAACATTGTCAGAGCAAACATCATACCACTTTACAGATGGGAAACTGAAGTTCAGAGAGGTTAAGTGACCTTCCTGAGGACCTACAGCTAGTTGGTTGCAAGATTGGTGCTAAATCCAGACCTCGGGACTCCCAGGAGCCAATCACGCTTTCCCTGATCTGGTGAATAATTATAAAGTACCCACTACGTGCCATTCATCACACTGGCGTTGGGGATGGAAGAGCTGACCTGGTCCCATGCTCGCCCTCACACCCCAAGCTCCAGCCACAGTCTCTCTGTGCACCGTGTTCCTTCCACTACATGCCCACCATACCTACTATCACGCCCACCCATCCCTGACCTATGTGATTCCTATATGAGCTTCCTCAGCAATGATGCTTGCCATGGATTCCTTCACTGCATCCCTAGTGTGCCCAATGAATGGACAGATGGATGCTGTGCAAAGATGCTGAACATCCCAGGCAGAGTTAATTGGACAAGGTACGTAAACCCAAGCCATAGGCTAGCCACTGACCTATCACCTCGTGGGTCAAGGAACAGTGGGCTGGCAAGGCAATTTCCTCTCCCGAGAATCCTGAGTTTGGAAATATTAAAAAAATGAGGAAGTGCTCTCAGAGCACACATCGCTTCCTCCCAAACCTGGTGAGGTCCCCCTTTATATATGCTCATTTCACCATGTACCTAACCCTCATGCTCATGGTCACACTGTATCTGTTCCCTACGCTAGACCCCAAGTTTCATGGCAGTCTTGTTTACCACCACATCTCTGGTGCACTCAAGATCTAAACGAACAAATGAATGAATTGAATGATGGTTGACCGAGGAGCCATGAGAGTCCACCTCATGACATAGCTCACAGGTGCACCTATAGGAGAATGGGTCCCAGAATCACGGAGGCAAGAAGCAGACCTGCTCAATTTCTGGTTGCTGTGCCTAAATCCACCATTGAGGCTCCATCCAGGACCTGCCTAAGAGACAGGGGAAAATACATAGTGTCCATAGAGAAAGCCATGTGGGGAGAGGATGGGCCATCAGACCCCATGAGTTCAGGCTGCAGAACTGGGAGCCAGTCAGCCGGGAGGAGAGCTCACTTGGGGCCTGGTCATGGCCTCCACACTCTGATGGATTCTCAAAGGCAGAAAGCACAGATGTGGTTCGTTTCATTCCAGAGAATAAAAACAGAACTACGTGGGGTGAGGGTGGGGGATGGGTAAGAGAATCTATAAGGAGGCAGATATCAGCTGAAAAAGAACAACTTTTTAAAAACGAGGGCTATTCAGGCATGGGATGAAGAGGCGGCAGGCCAGCCATCCCCAGAGGTGTCCAGGCATCAGATGTCCCTGCTGTGGGATGGGTATAGAAGAGATTACAGCACTGGAAGGCCCCTTCTAACCCTGAGAGTCTGAGCTTTTGTTCTCACTGCCACAATTATGTACATTCTGATGTAGCTGTCACAACCTCATCTGTTTCCTGAAGAATGTGACAAGCTCAGTTTTATGAAGAAAGTAAACACAGGAATCCCAGCCAAGGTGGTATCACAAATTAAATTCACATCTTGAAATCCCTTCCTCCCCATCATACCAAACACATAGCGATGATAGCTGAAATGCAAAAATAGAAAATCTGAAGATATAAATTACTCGAAAATAAGATACAATTCTCAAAGAAGAAAGAAAAAAGCCCCACAACATGGTAAGCAAAGAGGAAGCTGTGGGTTTGGTGGGCTTGATGGGCCCTGGGTGCAAAACAGCCAAAGGTCCCTGGCAGTGAGAATTCTCCAGGACAGCAGAGACTCATAGAATCCCCAGAAAATGCAGGGGCAGAGCCACATTCAATGCAAGGGGGAACCAGAGCCAAGCTCACTATTTAAAGCAAAGCAGGTAGGGAACAGCTTCTGCTACTCATAAGAAAAGCTGGAACAAAGTTCTACCAACTGCTGCCTGGCACTGCAGGCCACACGAAGCTGCATGCTTGTGGGTGGCAAGACAAGGAAGGAGAACAGAATGACGAATTGAATGCAAAAATGGCCCTAGTTATTCAGTCCTTTCTGTACCCAGGGCCTTTGTCATATGACTTTGCAGCTCTCCCCATCAGAAGGTGGAATCTACTTTCCCATTTCTTGAATCTGAGTTGGCCTCATGACTTGATTTGGCCAAAAAAAAATACAATAGAAGTGACAGTAAGCTGGTTCCAGGCATAGCTCTTAAGAGCTGCCAAAGACAGTTCATAATGAATCAATAACCAGATGGACAACAAACTTCTTGTCAACAAAAAGAGATCCAAAAGACAAAGTTCTGAAGGTAAATTACCATTTGTCTAGAATTCTATACCCTGCTAAACTGTTACTCAAGAGTAACAGAGGAACACAGTTACTCAAGGAACACAGAGGCATTTTAAGACACCAAATACTAAGAGAGTTGACCACCCTTAACCCCTACCATACACACTGAGTACTACTTAAGGGTGAATTCAGCAAGCAGAAAAGTGAACCCAGAAGAAGAAATGTAAGGGGGAAAAAAAGAAAGAAAGAAAGAAAAGAAAAGACAAAAAAAAAAAAAAAGGTGAGCGAAGGCACTGGTAAAATTTGTTGGCAAATGTAATTGTTAACTAAAAGCCAAAAATAACTAATTTTTAAAAATTAGTGGATCCCAAATTCTAGGAAACAAGAAATACAGAGCAGGTATTTAGTGGGTTGTCAGGCATTGCTACAATGCTTGCCAGATTTAGTACAGAAGAAAGATACTGTGTAACTTTAGATTTTAGGAGAAAAAAAGAAATATAATTTCGAATGTGTGCTAAAATGTTAAGGGTATAACGACGTCAGCAGAGGAAAAAAAGGGGATGGCAGAAGGAACACCCAAAATAAGATGGTAGAAATATGTCAGCAATCACAATAAATATAAACCAATTAAAACCACCTATTAAAAGACAAACTAAAAGGAGTATACAAAATGGGATGCAGAATGTTATGTACAGTATGATGTTTATATAAAGCTTTAAAAATACTATATATTGTTTATGGACATGTACATCTGTAGTAAAATATAAAAATAGAGATGGGAAAAATACAACCAACTTGCAGACAGTTGTTATTTCTGTGGAAGGAAGAAGGGAGGGGGAGGGGAGGGGAAGAAGGGGGCTTCAGTTGCATCTGCAATGTTCTGGTGCTTTGAAAGATGAGATCTGGGGGAAAAATATTCACACTTTTCCAATCACAGATGAAGGTATAAGCTATATTGTCACTATATATTTTTTTTCTTTCTGCATGTTTGAAATACTTTGTGATGTGTTTTCACATTGGAAGTAAGGAGGAAAGAGGTGAGGAAGGAAAGCAGAGAGGGAGGGAGGGAGGGTAGGATTAGTTTTGACATATGGAGCCTTGCTGACCTCCTCTCCCAGGATTAGCCAATTCTCAGAGATAACAAACAACTAGTCTGTGAGCCTTTTATATGCAAGCCAATCCAGGGTCCACACCCCCAACCACTTCATTTTGGGGGGCTCTCATCTCAGACTCTGGGCCACCACTATCCACCTGCCCCAGTCACCCTAGAACCAGGTACCAGATGACTAAGGGCAGCCCTAAGCCCCAGAGCCCAGGGAAGTTATCCAAACCAGTCAATCTTAAGCTGCTTACTCTGCCTTGCCAGATCCTTCCCATGGAAACCACAATTAGGGCTCTTGCCCACGTCTCCCCTCACTCCCTCTGCTTCCTGACCATCCCTGGGGCTTCCCTGTGTGCCCTGCCTGGGGTGGCCTGCTTCCTGCTTCTAGGGGACTTCTTTCCTCTGTGACAGTCATTTCCATGTCTGCACATCTTACCATACCTGATTAAAACAAAGCAGGTAAGCCAGAAGCAGGAGAAGGAAGGAAGGGAGGGAGGAATAAATATATAAACATAAGCCATACAGAACTTACCAGGAAATGACACCACCAACTGAGGGCTGACCAGGGGCTCACTCTTTCTACACAGGATTCTATTCCCCAGATATAGACTTTCAAGGCAAATAAACCTCCTCTCTGCTTTTAGCATACGTTGTTCTCTCAGCCCCGAACAGCTTACAGCTTCTCTTCCCTGATCCCCCCCAACAGAACAGACTGCTCTCCCAAAACAAGCCTCTCCCAGGGTTGTCCCACAGTCCAACCCGAGGCTGTCTGGTCCACTTCTGATGCCTCACTCACCAGGTTCCAGATGCAGGGACACTGTACCGCCTGGGATCGCTGGTCCCAGCAGGTGCAGACACACCAGCGTGCAACATTGATGTCTATGCAGATGGACGAGAGGACAGTTACAGCCCTCGGAGGCTCGGAGTGCGGCTCCCTGTGTGAGAATTACTAAGGAAACGAGGAAAGACTGCAAGCCCATGGGTGCAGCAACACGCAACATCCACAGTGGAGCCATGAGACAGCACCAACGGTTCCACGCGAGTGAATTTCTAGATAACCCGATCGTATACCTTCTAATGCCCAAACTTCCAAGTATTTTTCGACAGACTCATTTTTAATTTTTTTTTTTTCAACGTTTTTTATTTATTTTTGGGACAGAGAGAGACAGAGCATGAACGGGGGAGGGGCAGAGAGAGAGGGAGACACAGAATCGGAAACAGGCTCCAGGCTCCGAGCCATCAGCCCAGAGCCTGACGCGGGGCTTGAACTCACAGGCCGTGAGATCGTGACCTGGCTGAAGTCGGACGCTTAACCGACTGCGCCACCCAGGCGCCCCGACAGACTCATTTTTAAAATGCAATACACATGTAGACACCTGCAGCTTTGAAACACATTCTTATCGTTTATCATTCTTTCTCTTCCCCCCAAGAACCTTTTTAAATTGCTAAGGTAACACATGCTTGTAGAAAATGTAGGGGCGCCTGGGTGGCTCAGTCAATTGAGCATCCTACTTCAGCTCAGGTCACGATCTCACAGTTCATGGGTTTGAGCCCCAAGTCAGGCTTTGTGCTGACAGCCCAGAGCCCGTTTTGGAGTCTCTGTCTCCCTCTCTCTCTGCCCCTCCCACCCCCCCTCTCTCTTTCTCTGTCAACATAAATAAACCTTAAAAAAGAAAAGAGGGGCGCCTGGGTGGCTCCATCGGTTAAGCATCCGACTTCAGCTCAGGTCATGATCTCATGGTTCATGGGTTCGAGGCCCGTGTCGGGCCCTGTGCTGACAGCTCAGAGCCTTGGAGCCTGCTTCAGATTCTGTGTCTCCCTCTCTCTCTGCCCCCTCTCCTGCTTGGTGCTCTGTCTCTGTCTCTCAAAAATAAATAAAAATAAAAAATTAAAAAAAAAAAAAGAAAAAAATATCCCAATAATACAGTAGCATCTCAATCAAGTGGCATATGCAAGCCCCTCCCATCTCCCTTCCCTCCCTCCAACCTCGAGCTCCAGGAATAGTCACAGCCCACCCCCCCGCTCTCCTGAACAAACAGCACCCTGCACTGCCCGGACACTTTCATCCAGACCACTGGATTCGTGCTAGGTGCCTTCACACGTGTGCAGTTGAACCCTCTAAACAGCTCGGTGAAGGAGGGGTGATTCTTGCTCCCAGAGTACCAGCCATGGTCAGGAATGTGGCCGGAGCCCAGCCATGGCTTTGCATCCTGGGGGTCTGCCGTTCGTGAGGTCCGTGGGCTTGGGCGGCTCTGCCTCCGTTCTGTGCTTCAACGTCTCGGCGCTAATAAACGATGCCTACTGCACAGTTGTGAGAATTAAATTAACTGACACCGGTCAGGAGCTCAGAACAGTGCCTGATATACAGAAACCAAATAAGTTATTATTTGCATTTTACAGAGAAGCAAACAGAGGCTCCGAGAGGTTGAGTGACTTAGCAAATCCAACGGAGGATTACGAAATCGAGTGTGGAGCTGCCAGAGGTCCCGTGAAGCTCACCGCGAAGGCACAGGGCGTAGGGGGGCGAGGGTGCCCTCCCCCACGACTTAATTTCCCCCAATGTTTTAGTTTTTAGGTCCTCGTCTGACATTTTCTTTCCCCTCTCACCCTGCGAGTCAGGTGACATGCTGTCATTTCTTGCCGCTAGCTCCCTGCCTCCATTAACCTGACACCCGCTCCCAGCTGGTTGACTTGCCGTCGACTGAGAACCAAATTTCACAATGCTGGTGAGAACGGTGAACAAAACAAGTACAGCCAGGCACGAGCACAGCCCTTAGCAGAGTTCCCATTCATAAACTGAATGAATCTTAATAAGAGTCTTCTCTACCAGCAGCTCAGAGACCCGCAGACTCCAGGCTGGGTTCTGGATAGGCGAAGCGGCTACACCCACGCCCTCTGGATAAGTGAGGTGCTGATGTATGAATACGTTTTCCATATTTTCAAACAGAAGTTTCCGACTTAGGCATTTTTTAAATTTCCCTGCTCTCAACGTGCAGAGGCAGGCCCCCATGGCCCCTCTGGCACTGTGTGTCACTTCAAACACCCACATTTCAGCCTTCCCCAGGAACCATACTCCATTCACATTCCGAAAGCGTGCACAGGACCTAGGATCATCACCAGGTACCACGTTGCATTTAAACAACTTCCCGACTCACCACAATAAATCCTCTTTAGGATGGGTGGTCGCAGGTTGCTGTCAGGTGTGTGTGTCTGAATGAATACTAAACTGGGCTGCAAACCAAAGGAACCAAAACACGTCTGGGGCCACAGCTCTGGGCCGAGCCCTGGGGCACCAGGGTGGGTGAGACCCAGGCCGCCCTGAGGGAGGTGAGCGTCAGGTGAGTGAGGGAAGCAGGGCACAGAGAGTAAAAGGTAGTGTGTGAAGTTCCGTGAGGGAGTCAAAAAGGAGACCGAGGATGTCCAGAGGAGGGCGTACAAATGCAGTTTGGGGAGAGGTGGGGACACAGCGCTCTTTGTGACCGCAAGGGCCTCTAAGATCTCTGACATGGTTACACTCTTGTGCTGGTCGAACTCACAATGAAAGCGTGTGCATTAGACACACACTGTGGCCCACGCAAAAATACCAAGGTCCAGCAGGAGTGACAAGGGAGATGGGATTTTCTGGCTTATTTTGCACAATCAGATAACTAGGGTTCCTAAATGGATTTCTTTGGCCTCCATTCTCTGAGTAGATCACCTCAAAATCATTATCTCTCCTCTGGTGAATATGGAAGCCCCAGATCATCCGTTACCCCCCAAAAAAGGTTCAGTAAAACAAGCACTCACGTCACGGCAGGGACAGACTGAGCATAGGAGCAGCGATATCCATGGGGTGAGTGGGCTGCTGGGAGATGGGTTGGTTAGGAGTCCAGGATGAGGGGGCCAAGGTACTTGGCAAACCGAGCCAACCAGTAGGCTGTATGTGGGTGGGGGAGTGGTATGGCTGACAGGGGCTGGGACCTTCCTGGAACTGCTGATCTCCTGCAAGACTTGAACGTGCAGCCAGAGACTGGTGTCCAGCTTGGGTCCACTACCTGCAGCCCATACAACCTGAAGCCAAAGTCCCCCCACCAGCCTAAGCCTGGATTTGCACATCTATAAAATGGAAGGATACCCATCCCACTGGGTGGTTGATGAGGACAAAAAGGAGAAAGGTGTGTAAAAAGCTCAGCCCACTGCTGGGTAGGTAGAAAGGACTCCAAAAATACCGCTCCAAAGAAGTAGCTGTTATTCTCAGTCTCGCCATCATTAAGAAGTGTGCCTTTTACCCGTGTCGGGAGCCCGCATCCCCACGGCAGTCAGGCCTCGGGACAGACTGATCCTGTGTCCTCAGTTCCCAGGTCTCAGACCTCACCAAGGGCGTCCACCCTTATTCCACAAGATCCCTCTAAATGGCTTAATAACAGGGGCCCTCAGAAGGGGAGCCAGGCACAGCATAATTACCAGTCTTGCACCATCCTTGTAATCTTGACTTTGTGGGGAATGTTTGATCACAATAGTTGGGGGCTTGTGTGTGGTATTTAATTAGGCAGATGAAAGCACGTTCGAATGAAACAATAGTATCTCTAACTTAATGGCCTGTTGTGTGTCTTATCCCTAAAACCATGACAAAGGATGCTTCCATCTGAAGGCAAAGAGAGCCTCCCTCCTCCCCTCCTTCCCTCTCTCTGTTTACTCCCAGCTGACATCCAGTTAACATGGTTCCCACCTCGCCACCACATTCTAGTGAATAAGCCATGCTCTTTTACCAGCCACCTGATGGATGGGATACAGAAGAGGAGGGACTGGAGGGGCAAGTGTGGTACAGTGGTGAGCCTGGGCTTCCAGCCTGGGCTGCCCCCAGCTCCACAACCTCAGGCCAGTACCCTCCCCTCTAAAGGGGCAGCTTTAGTTTAAGCCAGAAGAGCCCTGGCTCTTCTTTCTGAAAGTAAGATAGTTACTAGAACTTGTGCCCATGGGACCGAGATTTGGGGGAGATTTATAAAATTAAACACGGTTTAAGACGGGATAATTAAACATAATAAAAACAATGTCCGGCTAAGAAGCATCCAGAAAGAGATATTAGTAGGTAACAGGATGATCTCAGAAGTCTTGTCTAGCTCTAAAATTCCATTATTTTAATTCTGGGCAGTAAAATGCCAACATTTACCCAAGTCAATAAACATCAAGAGACTGATATTTCATTGGAATCCAAGTCTGATTTTTCAATATTGATTTTTGTGAAGTCAATTTTGGTTTAAAGTGCCTTTTTAAATTGGTGCTCCTGTGGTGTCAAATGTCAACATTTATTTTTCCAGAACTCTCTTTCCTATGGGGACTCTGGTCAGAGAAGGAAGCTTTTGATACTTGGAGTTCCTGTTTCTCTTGCTTCTGATTCAGGGTCCTGATTAACAGCGTAGAGTGTGCTGTTGTTGTTGTTTTAACCAAGCCTTTAAGTTTCCTGTTGAGATATGAAAAGCAATTTCTTCTATATGCGTGCCCATCATGAAAAAGACAGGAGAGGAAGAATGGGGTGGGGGAAGGAGGAGGAGCTTGGAAACCTTCACACTCCCTTGCAGCTCACCATTCGCCTGCTGTGTGATCTTGTGTTGGCCACTCACCCTCTCTGAGCTTTGTTAGGTTATTTGCGAAAAGAAAATAACAACACCTACTTTACAGAGAGTCTGGGAGAAACAAATAAGGTAGCTCATGCCAGTGCCTGGCCTGGAGCCCAGCCCGCAAAAGGCATTCAGCAAGTGGGATTGCTCCTGGAATCATTTTCCCTCCACTGCCACATTTTACTTAAAAACGTTCAAAGCTACAGAAAACTGGAAAGAATAGGACAATTAACATCCATATACTTTTCGTCTATTCACCAATCATTAATACCTTCCCACATCTTCTTTCTCTTTCCCTGGTGTTTCTTCCCAAATTATTTGAGTGTGGGTTGCAAGCGTAAGACCACTTTGGGATGTGTCTCCTGGGACTAAGGATAGTCTCCCTCATAACAGCATCCCCACGGTACACCTAAAAATGTAATGTTCGTAAAGTAATACTACTTAAAATAGGATTTGTATTTAAAACTTCCCAACTGTCCCAAAAATGTCTTTTATAGTCTTCTTTAATTCTAAAAAAATAAATGTTTTTAATTCACACATTGCATTTGGTTGTCAATTCCTCTTTGCCAGTGTGCCCCTCGATTTTTAAGTGCTATGAGAACAAAGGCCCTCCAGAGCAAGCAGGAACAAAAAAGGCAGATGATGATTTGGCAGAAGAGGCAAGAAGGAAACCTTGGACCCGGGTGGCAAAACACATCTCTCTGAGCCACTGGCTCTGGGTGACCTTGGGCCTGACGCTTCCTACAGATGTTTTCATCATCTGGAATCAGGCCTTGCACTGGCCCATCTCAGGACCTATTATCACTCTAATGGAGCGGGTTGAGGCTTAGAAGCTTTTGAAGTCATACAGAGCCCAGTTTGAATTCTCCTTTATTAGCGGTGTGACCCTCAGCGTTACCCTCGAATTATCATAGGTCTCACAGCCTCAGTTTCCTCATCTGCACAACGAGTGTGCTCACATTAGTGTCTACCTCGCAGGGACATAATTCATAATTAGAATTAAACATCATTTGTGTGGAGCATTAGGCACAGCGGCAGGCACACGCAGTAATGGCTCAGTTTAAAAAAAAAACCAATATAATAGTTACAAATTTTCCAGAAATTATGGACTCTACAATCAACACTCTTATCTACACAGCAATTACCTTCGGCTTATGAAGAGCCCTTCACAACTTATGAAGCACTTTCTCTAGTATCTCCTGTGCAATGCAGTCTGGGGAGGTGGCAGCATGGGGGGCAACCTCCCCCCCCCGCCCCCCGCCACGTAGAGAGGGGACCTGGAGGCTCAGAGAGGCTGAGGAGGTTGGCTGACGTGACCCAGCTGGTTGCAGACCCAGGCCTCAGAGGGGCCCCGCCCTGCCTTGCCCTCCTGTTCTGAGCCCTTGTTCTGTTACCGTGGCATCAGCACTGTGCGGCTCTCTATCCACTCCCGCCTTCAGACACACATCTTGTCTTATCTGAATGTCCATCAAATCTGGAGACACCTCACATCCTGCCGTATGACCACAAAAAGGAGGCTCTGCTTCTCTGAGCCTGTGCGCCACCCGCGAGCTGGGATGTGAACCCTCTGCCCGGCAGGCTGGTAGGGCTCTGAAATGTGAAACAGACAAGTGCGCTCAACTGCACACAGCTTCCGAAAATGAGAGCCGCCGTTGCTACCATCAGACTCCTGCGGGCCTACTAAGGGCTCCTTGGGCACAAATGTGTCCCTTTACCTGTGGAGCCAAATAATGAGCACCGAAGATTAGGGTCCCTTCTCCCAGCCTTCATTTTTGAATCATAAACTACAAGAATCAAAGTCGCTTTGAAAAATGGCTTTTCATTTGTCATCATTTTCATTTCCTCAAAGAGAAGGCATACTGTCCTGGGCAAAAATCAATGCTTCCCCATAATAACGTGCCTACCGAGATCCGGTGCTGAAAGCCTCATGGAGAAGGAATGGAAGCTTATCTATAGGACACATCAGCCACAACAAGAGTCTTGAAAATCAATACTTTGTGGGCCTGCATTGACAATGCACAATTTTTTAATCAAAATACGAAACAAATGACTCTAAGGGTTTAAGACGAAAACTGTGTCCTGTCGTTAAAAAAAAATGTCTGCGGGCATCCCAAGTGAAAAACGTATTCTTTTATCAACCCAAATATTATAGTTATCAGAGCATCCTCTGTGTGGCCAGAACCTAGTCACCCTTCCTTCATCTCATCAATGACACACGTATTTATCTCATAGCCTCCAAGCCAGAACCTCTAGCTGGGACAGGAAGGAGGGAACAGTAGTACGTGTCAGCTACACGCCGTGGTCTGGGCAAGCTGCTAGAGAAACCAGGATGGAGCAGCAGGTGATACGTGAGACCGTGGCACTCGGTGACTCACAGTCTTCCCCGCAGTGCCCCGTCTCACTTGGGATCAAAGCCCCACGTGGCCCGGCTCTAGGTTCCCCCTGACGTCCCCTCTCTTCCTCTTCAGCCTCGCCGGCTTCTTCGCTGCTCCTCACACACAGCTGCATTGTTTGCCAGGGTTGTTGTAACAAATTACCACAACTGAGGGGATGGAAACGAGAGAAATGTGTTCTCTCCCAACTCTGGAGGCTAGAAGTTTGGAGTCAAGGGATCAGTAGGGCCATGATCTTTCATAAGGCTCTAGGGAGAATCTTTCCATGCCTGTCTCTTAGCTTCTGGGTGACAGCTGGCAATCCTGGGCATTCCTGGTCCTATAGACCTGCCTCTGTGGTCACATGGTGTCCCCCTGTCCCTCCATGTGTCTCTGTCACTCTGTCTCTTTTCCTCTTCTTACAAGGACATCAGTCATACTAGATTAAGGACACACCCTACTCCAGTGTGACTTCATCTGAACTGATTACATCAGCAATGACCCTATTTCCAAATAAGGTCACATTCACAGATACTTGGGTGTTACGACTTAACATATATTTAGGGGGGCATAATGCAACCCACAACACACGCTAAGTCTCAGGGCCTTGGCACTTGTCATCCTCTGCGTCGAAGGCTCTCCCCTGGGTGTCCGGTCCACACAGTTGTATCACGCCTTCTAAATCTTCCCTCAGATACAGTCTTCTCCGTGAGACCGTCTCAACTGCCACCAAAACGGCAACATCCCCACCCCACCCCCACATACTCTCCGTCCCACTTGTCTTCTTCCTTTTTTTCCATGTGATCTATCTTCTATCTGACTGTATAAATCATTGATTTGCTTATCCGTCTCTCCTCATTACGGTAAGCCCCGTGAGGGCAGAGAGTTTTGTCTGCTTTGTGAAATGTATCCCCCACACTGAGAATAGTGCCTGGTGTGTAATAAGCGCGTTATCAACTTGTCGAATGGATGAATGGTCCAGCGTGAGGGAAGATGGGCATGCGAACGGAGCGTGACAATGTAAGGTGACGAGGGCTACGAGGCAACTGCGGGAGTATGCAGAAGGCAGTGGTTTGGCTCCAACACGGGGAGGGAGGCATCAGAGGCAGCTTCCTGGAGGAGGTGATAACTGGGTAGCGTCAGGAGTCAGGAAGGGTGAACAGAAGAGTAAGTACGGGGGGAGGGGGCGCGGCGGGAGGGAGACAGCAGAGGCGGACGTTCCAGGTGCTACGTGCAACATTCTAGGAGATGTGACATCACCACCAACACAGCAACTGCTACTTCTTACTACTATTACTTCCGGTATATCCTGAGTGCGTGTGCATCAGGTGCTCTTTTTTTTTTTTTTTTTAGTATAGTTTTTTAAGTTTATTTATTTTTGAGAGAGACAGAGCACGAGTGGGGGAGGGGCAGGGAGGGAGACACAGAATCCGAAGCAGGCTCCAGGCTCCGAGCGGTCAGCACGGAGCCCGACGCGGGGCCGAACTCATGAACGGCGAGACCATGGCCTGAGCCGGAACCAAGGGTTGGATGCTTCACCGACTGCACCCCCCCAGGCGCCCTGCACCAGGTGCTCTTCTGAGCACCTGTCTTAACTCACGGAGTCTTCACAGCCAATGAGGCGGGGGCTTGTACTAGCCTCCTATGACTGCTATTAACAAACTGCAAACTTTGTGCCCTAACACGACACAGATGCGTGGGTATTTCACAGCTCTGGAGGTCAGAAGTCCCAAACCAGTCTCCCTGGGCTGGAGTCAAGGTGCCGGCAGGGCCGCTGCCCTTCAGAGGCTGTGGGGGAGGATCTGCTCCCTTGCCTTTTCTGGCTGCTAGAGCCTGGCTGCCTGTGTTCCTCGGCTCCTGGCCCCGTCCTCCACCTTCAAAGCCAGCGGTGTGCCCTTGTACGGCCCCCTGTGATGACACTGGACCCACCTGGATAATCCAGGACGGTCTTCCCATCTCCAGGTCTTTAACTTAACCTCATCTGCCAAGTCCCTTCTGCCACGTGCGGTAAACTTCACAGGCTCTGGGATCAGGATATGGGCGTGTGGAGGGGCCATGATTCTGCCCACCACAGTCCTTTTCTTAGGCACAGTTCAGGCGGGGACCCCAAGGCCCTGAGCAGCTCTGTAACTTCCCAGGTCTCAGTGGGGAGAGGGTTGAGCCAGGATTCAAAAGTCTCTCCACAGAGGTCACACCCTCCTCCACTCTGTGAGACATCATGACAGGTGCACAGACCTGCAAGGAACTCCGTGTAGCTGGAGAGCCAAGGACAACGGGAAACAGCAAGAGCTGAAGCAGGTGCAGTGGGGCAGGTGAGATCGCCGAGGCCCCGTGAGCTGTGAAGAAGCCAGACTCTCTCCTGAGGGCGATAGGGAGCCCCAGCAGGGTCGGCCTCACCTTCAAATATCCCGGCATGCGTGAAGGACGGGCTGGCGCGGCAAGGCGGGTGCCTCCAGACGTGTAGGAGCACTCAGGCAGGTGCTCCTGAGACATGAGCTCACCACGTGGTGGGTGGCAGAGCAAGGGAAGTAAGAGACGCCCTGACCCTCTCAGCCTGCGGTGAAACTTGAACTTGGCCCCCCAATGGGGCACTGGTGTCCCGCCCCGTTTCCATGAAAGGTTGATATGTTTTGGCCAGAGTTCTGAGGAAAACTTCAATTATCCTAATTGTTCAAATACAGTCTTCTAGGAGGAAAGAAATGAGATGTTAAACAAAAGGTGGGTGGGTGGTTGCAACAAAGACAGAGAGAGTTGGGGCGGGAGACAGAGGAGGGAGTAAGAGTCGGGGGGAGGAGGAGGGGGCAGTGAGGAGCCACTGGGCAGCCGTGGACGGACGGAGGGACGGATGGAGGAAGGTGGAAGGCCAGAATGCCCAGGCTATGGGGGAGGGTGGCCACTGGCAAAGGCACTGAGGATGGCAGGCCAGGCAGGAGCCCAAGCCAAGAGCAGATAGGTGGGAAGTCTGCAGTGATTTATAGTGCAACCCCTGAGCAAGAGCCTTACTCTCCTTGGGCCCCTGTTGCCCCATGTGTATTGGGGGATATGGGAGAGGAGGGATCTGCCTGACCCCCTGCAGGGTTTCCTGCCACTCAGCCTCTCCCTCACCACCCAGCCTGGCACACCTCCCAGGAGGCCCTCCTCCCGGCCTCTTGAGGCTTTGCCAGCTGCCCACGAGCAAACACCGCCCTTTGTGGAACCAGGACCTGGGAACCTGGTACTTTGGCCAGCATATACTCTGGGCCAGGTGTAAAGGCTCCCAGCTAAGGCCCCCGCAGAGGGGGCTGAAATCTAGCCCACATCCCAGCTGCCACGCTGCTTACCCACCAATGGGACACCTGGATTCCCCTCCTACACCCACCCCCACATTCATCTCCACCCAGCTACTCAGGGAGGAAGTCCCAGACCATCAGCACC
The DNA here is from genome assembly GCF_024362965.1 of Panthera pardus. Lineage (NCBI taxonomy): Eukaryota > Metazoa > Chordata > Mammalia > Carnivora > Felidae > Panthera > Panthera pardus. The sequence continues at coordinate 60,636,602 of NW_026526766.1, forward strand.
CAGCACAGGCTGCCCCTACTGCTCCTGCGACCGTCTTCCTCCTGCCAATGGCTCCCTGTCCTCAGACCCCATGTGGCCCATGTAGAACTAGGAGACTGTGGGGCAGAGAGAAGGCAGGCTTGGCAAGAAACCACCTCAGCCACTTCTTCCTGGGGGGGGGGGGATTTTGGGGAGGACCTGCACCTTCCTCTGGGGGTGGCTGTGATACCACCCTCACCAGGTTGCTGAGAGATTTCAAGTGGGATTACAGGGTGACTGCATTGCTCACTGGAAGACTCTACACAGAAGCAGTAATGGTTAGTATCACTCCTCTTTGATGACACACAGCTACAGGCTCAGAGGTTCCTCTGAATTTTTAAGACAGGACCATGACCAATCGGACCCACATTTTACTGGCCCCATAACCAGTCACGATCTGGGGGGAATGCATTTATGCAACTATCTCCTTTAATCCTCAGAGCAATCCAAAGAGGGAAAGACTGGTTTATACCCATTTCACAGATAAAGAAACTGAGGCTCAGACAGGTTTAAGTGGCTTGCCAACGAGCACACAACATGTAGTGATCTGGATTCACACCAAGTGTACCTTCCTGTCTACCTGCACAGGAACATGCCACAACCAAGAGAACTCAAGGAGAGCAGGAGAGGGAATGTTCTCTGCCAACCGAGGGCAGGGGTCTTGCAGGCAATAGGACCAGCCTGGGCAGAGCTCTGCGCAGAATCTGGACAACACTATGCTAAGTGAAAGAGCCTGTTATAAGGGACCATATATTGTATCATTGCATTCACAGAGAATGTCCAGAACAGGCAAATCCGTATAGATGGAAAGCAGGTTAGTGATTGACAGGGGCTAGGAGATTTGGGGGGAAATGGGGACTCGCTGGTAGTGGGTATGGGTTTCTTTTTAGGGTGATTAAAATGTTCCTAAATTGGTTGTGGTGAGGGTTGCACAACTCTGTGTATATATCAGTTACCACTGAACCATGTGCTTTAAATGGCTGAATCATATGGTATGGAATTCTATCTCAATAAAACTGTTATTTTTTAAAAAGATATGGAAATGAGTCTGATCTCTGGTTTAGCTCAAGCTGAAATCTTAGTGAGGTAGTTAAGAGCCTGGGTTTAAATCCTGCTACTTGCTGTGTGATCTTGGACAAGTTACTTAACCTCTCTGTTTCTCCATTTCCCTAGCTTGACAATCCAGGTAACAATACTCTTAGGACTATGAGATTTGATTTAAATGACGTAAATAAATACCTGTACTTAAAAAGGCCTGGCTCATTATAAGTTCTAGACAAGGACTTTCTGTTATTTTTGTTACTTGAAGAAACACCAAGCATGATGGCCGTCAGTCCACCTTGCATGTTGTATGTATAAAGCTGCCTATTCTGTTCTGTCCATCCTGAAGTGACCTAAAATGCTTTCTCTTTGGAGGAAGAGAAACAAGCATTCACTCTGTCAGTAAGTATTCATTCTTGCCTGTGGCTGGAACTTTTCTGGGTTCCCCTGGAGAGCTGAACCAGCGGAGAAGTTACAAGGAAGTGAATTCTAAGACACCAGTGAGATCATCTTGCCTTGAGAATGCAGGAGAGAGGACGTGGAAACCTAACCTGCCTCGATTTGAAATCCCCCTTCTTGAGCGAGCTGAGGCAGCTAAGCAGGAAGGATGTGGAACTGGCTTCAGGTAGATTAGCCTCAGCCCCTGACAGGCCAGTCTGGAGGGGTGGCCTCAATGTCAGAGCTTCACATGACGCTCTGTCCCTACCTTCCCTCCTGGGCTTTCTCCTTGACTAAGCTACTGAGATTGGATTGTCTCTGAGGTCACCAAGCTGTGATCAGCCTGCATCATCTCCCCTGTCGGCCGCACCCATCCTCCCGAGAATGCCTGGACCACCAGAAGCCCCGCTCTGGGACCCAGGGAGGGAGACTGGGAAGAACGGCCCCAGCACACCCCAGAAACCGGCTGCAATGTCAAGGGTTTCGGTTCCATGAGTGACATAGAGTTGGGATAAGCTATTCCCCAATTCCTTGTTCATTGTTCCGGCTAACGCAGGAATCATCTGGAACAATCATGTAGAATACTGCATTCCAGAGGGCTTTGTAAGCTGTCCTCACCTGCAGGTCTGTTAGACTCATTATGAATACCTAACAATCTGAGAAGCTGAACAGGGAAAAGCTGTTTCATGAGGTAGCAACCGTCCTGTCACACGTGCGTGCACACAGGGTAGGTGACCAGTGGGCACCCAGCTAGGATGTCTCGGGGGGATGCATGTGCCACCTGATGATCTGTGTGGTCCCACAGCTGCTCTCCTCGGTTTCTGAACCATCAGCAGTACCCCCAACCTGAAGTTCAGTCAACCAAACAAATCACAAATCAAATGAGCTACAAGACACCTCAGAGACGATCCAGTCCAGCCCCTCTATTATAGCAAGGAAAAAACTGATTTTTACAAGAGGAGAAGTTAACTTGCCCAAGGTCATGCAGCTATTTGGGGCAGAGCCTGGAGTCTTAAATTGGCATGTTCAATTGGGCCTGAAGTTGGACACTGGCAGCCAGGCTTTCTGCTGAAAAAACTGTTACAAGACCTTTTGTTTCCATGGATGATAGCCAAATGGCTTTTAATCAGATAAGGATGCTTCTCAAACATCGAGAATTTTAGAAAAAAAATGTAGCTTTCCCTCAGTACCATTAGCAAGTGAAAATCAGAATAGACGCTTCAAGAAATTACGACGTGTGAGATACAACAATAATAACATACATGTGTTTAAAATGACCCCACTTGGACCCAAGAACAAACCGTTTTAGTTTTAGCCCAATTTTACACATGAAATGGGTAGAGACTAGGAAAGCTTGAAAGAAGAGAGAACTAGAAGCCTGGGTTGACCTCAAACCTAGGACTTCCGCTATTACCCCAGTGTCCTGAAGCCACATGTTATAAAAACACACAGATTCTGAAAGGAAGGTAGCTAATTATCTAGGCAGCGGGCTAGCAATAACTCCCCCCGATGGCACTTGCAGAGTCCAGAGCCTTCTCTGGACATTTGCTGGGGTCTGACCAGCTCCAGGGCACCGCTTGGCTGTGAAACACTTGAGCTTGCTGTGAAATTGCCCACTTTAAATGGTAACACCTTTCTTTCTTTCTCCCTTATATGAAAAGTACAGGCATTGCAATTTCAAAGCTTTTCTATTAGCTACGCCACTGTACTTGACTTTTCCTCCGAGCAATCATGCCTCACTCTCTGCTCTGTGTGTGACCCAAACCACGCCTGGAAATGGAACTTGTCCTCACATACCACCCTGCCTCCAACACCTCCTGCCAACTACTGTTTCCAGTATCTTCCCCTGAGAAGAAACGGCAAGAAGTCTGTGGCATGATGGAGTGTGGGTTCTCCCTCAGCCAACTTCTCTTACCTGCAGGTCTCCCAGCTTCCTCCTGTGCAGCTTAGGACACATGCACATGAGCCCATGTGTGTCTGCACGCGTGCACGCACGCGCGCACACACACACACACACACACACACACACACACACACACACTTCTAAAGCTGCTCCAGCTCCCTGTTTTGCCCTTTTCCCCACCTGCATCCTTACATAGGTCTTGCTCTTGTTAGAGCAGGGCCGAGCCCCTCTCTCCTCTGATCACGGTTAAATTGGTTGCCAAATTTGAAACGGAGTCAAAGTCAGAACCAAGAATAAGAGCCAAGGCTTCAGATCCTAACAAACCATTCTGGGTAAGGAAAAGGGAGATGCTTATCACACATGGACTTGAACAGTAGGGCTTCATCCAAAGAGGACTGAAGAGCTGAGGTTTAATGAGCGAGGCAATTCATTCGTACTTGATAGTTATGTATTTTCAAATGTGTTCCAAAATGATGGGTGCCTTTATTTATTTATAAAGAGAAAACAGAGATTATTGGGTTCATGCTATTATTTTAATAAAGAATCATAATTTTCACAGAAAAGACTAGAAGTCATCAGACAATGAGCCTAAAATTCATTCTTGCTCTTATTTATACCTATGATGATTCCAAACATTAAGCTGAACAAGCACATTTACTGCTGGAAGCTCCTTAAACTACAAGCAATTTTCTTTTCCTCATGACTAGATAATATAAACCAGCCTGAAAGGGGTGGCTGTCCTTTTTCTCATACCCCTAATAGCTTCAACATCCTCTGCCCATCAACTTTTCTGAATAGTTACAGTGGACACTGATGGTCTCCTACCTGCCATTCATCTTCTCTCCCCTGATAAACCCTGGTTTTCATTTGGGTTCACTGCTCCCCGCCCCCCCCCCAGGGTAGCAGCCGGCTCTGTGCACAGTCCTGGCCTGATCTAAACCCATCGAGGGTCCATCCATTTTCCTTGATTGTGATTGGTGCAGGAGTGAGCCAATCAGAACACACAGTTCCCTGAAGGAATGTGCTTGGAAAATTTGGGCCAATGAATTATGAAAAAAAAAAAATGTCTTTCAGTTACAAGACAGGACCCCATTATGAGTTGAGTGGATCTGGATATTTTCGCTTTCTTGGGCCCCTTCCTCAATCAACAAACAAATAAATAAGTGTGTGTGTGTGTGTGTGTGTGTGTGTGTGTGTGTGTGTGTGCGCGTATACACTAAAAATTACATTTTATGACTGTATTTATAGAAAGACTGAATTATTACTATTACATATCAGCACATTTTCTCCAATGTCAAAGTTCTCTTCCTCTCATTTTACAATAAATTAAAACATTTTTGTGGGCTTCTAAAATGCAATGTGCAGACTGTACCATAAATACATTGGCCCTGTTACAGGATTGAGTTGACACTCAATGCCCTCCCCTACTCTGGACTTCTCATTTGAGCTCATGGATTTCCTAATGGCTTATGCCACTCTGCGTGGCTTTTTTATTACTGGCAGCCAAGAGTATCCAGATACCCTGGAACAATGGCCAGAAAGCACTGCTGGATGAGAAGCACCCACAGAAGGCTGATGAGTCCAAATCCTAAATCCCCATAGCACGAATCTTTCTGGGTCTCAACTTTTGCATCTGTAAAATGGGGATAACACCACTGAATAGACAAGATCACTCAATAAGAGCTGCACCTTGCACGGAGGGGGTGTTCATGCCATAGCGGTGCTTACTGTGGGATTTCTGCTTTCATTATGACCAAGGTTTGGCTGTGGATATCTGGCAACAGTTAACTGGCAAGAGCATAGTGGGGGCAACAGGAGCTTGAGTAGGAAAAATGGAGGGGATTGCCAACACACTAATATTTCCAATCTATAGAGCTGTGCTGTCTAACATGGCAGCCACTAGTCACATGTGGCTGTCATCTAAATTTAAATTAATTCAGGGGCACTTGGTGGCTCTGTCGGTTGAGTATCCGACTTCAGCTCAGGTCATGATCTCGTGGCTCATGAGGTCCAGCCCCGTATTGGGCTCACCGAGTCAGCACAGAGCCTGCTTTGGATCCTCTGTCCCTCTCTCTCTCTGCCCCTCCCCCACTGAGCTCTCCCTCTCTCAAAAATAAGTAAACATTAAAAATTTTTAATTTAAATTAATTCAGATGAAACGCCATTAAAAATTCAGTTCCTACGTTGCCCTAGCCCCATTTCAATCACTCACTGGCCATATGTGCTTAGTGGCTAGCGCTTTAGACAAAGTAGCTAAAAAACAGTTCACCATCACAGGAAGTTCCATCATATAGTGCTGCTGTAGGATAAATAAACCATCATTAAATGCTATGTTAACATAAAAACTACCCGTGCTACCCATCAAAATCTGACTGAGTGGATTCTCAATGCAGAATTATGCCATCAACTTCTGTGGTGTGTTTATACGCTTAGGAAAAAAGCAGCACAGGACAAGGAGTCCAAAAATCTCTATTCAGGCCTTGATTCTCACACTTCCTGGCTGTGTAATCCTGGACAAGACAACTTCCCTTTCTAAGCTTCTGTCTCCTCATTTAAAAAAATGAGGTCAATAAAAGCTTCTATCTTCTAGGAGTGCTCTGATGATCACATTAGCTAACATATTCGTTCAATTTGTATTTATTACGAGGACTACTATGCGTCGGCAACTATTTGCTGTGCACGCTGGTGATAAAACAGGCAGGAGCACAGACAAGTGTCCCTGCCCTTGTGGAGTTTACGTTCTGAAAGATTTTAGCAAATGTTACATCTTAATCCCGGTGATCACATGAACAGTCATGGCAATACTATGATTCCTCTGATGTCTTCAGTGGAGACCTCTCTCTCAATTATTAAGAGTATAATTGCAATTTTCAAAGAAGCGGGCCCTCTACCTTTTATCTTCCTCCCAAATGTAGATCTCAACTAAGACTTCTTTAAACCTGCACACGGCTTTGGGTTACATCATAAAATCAGACTTCCCTCTGACGTTTGAATCTAATTCAAGAAAAAGATCTGATTTCAGCAGCTTTTAGTCCAGACTTTTAAAAAAATTAATTATGCATGCATTCAACTAGCAATGAGCAAACTTGATAATTTAGGCAGTTTAGCAATTGGATTGAAATTTTACAGCTAATTTAAAGTACTCCACACTACTGACTTCAGACTTGAGGTTATGAAGCTGAATTAGCCTGGACAAGAGCAATTACTCAGCACTTCAGCACACATGGCCTTGACTGACTTTTAGGGGACAGATCACATCCAACTACAGTTAGCTGGAGGCTAGGATACCCTGGGGGTATATGCATTCCAGACTGAGTTTGTGTTGTGTTGTCTGAAGCAAGGCTGGGTCTTATTTATCCTTGTCCCCCCCCACCTTCCCCCCGCCCCTGCTTGACAAAAGTCACAGCACACTCCACAAATGGAGTCCTAGTAGAAGGGTCATAATGATTTATGGCTGTGTGACTTTAGGCAAGCTCCTTAACCTCTCTGAGCCTATTTCTTCATCTACAAAATGGAAATAGTAGCCGTACCTTCAGGGCAGCCTATGTGTACGTGTGGGCACATAGCAGGTGCTCAGTAAATGTACCTCCTTGTCTTATTTAGAAATACGGTACCCAAACTCTTACATATACTTCTCCTTGAGAGGTGATGTCTAGGTCCCCTCCTCTTGGATCTGAATGCACTTGTAACTGCTCTGATCAATGGTGAGAGAGAGACTATGTGGCCTCCAAGACTAGGTCAAACAGGTCCTGCTGCTGTCGCCTGGATTCTCTCTTGCCATCTCAGAAAGAGGGTTTCTTGTTCTCAAAACCCGGCCACGTGCTGGAAACCATGCAGGAAGACTGTGTGTATGTCCTCCGGCCAACGGTCTCAGCTAAGCTCAGCCTTTGAGTCAACTAAGCTTGTCAAGTCTTCCCAAATCACAGAGCAGGACAAACTATCCTTGCTGTAGCCTGTCTGATGTCCTGACCCACAGAATAATATAACCAAATGGTGGTTGTTTTGCCCTAAAGTTTGGGATGGTTTGTTACAAAGCAGTAAGGAGCTGGAACATTCAGTGAGCATCGTTCACTCAACACTCACCAGGCCCTTTCTATGTGCAAAGTCATGCAGTGAGCTTCGGAGAGCCTCAGGAAGTGCTCAGGCCACTGGAGAAACATAACTCTAAACAGCTAGTGGTGTGCTGGTAAACATTAATAAACACCTGGAGGGTGGGAGAAAGCCCTGCCTTGTAGTGTTGGCCGATTTCCATGGTGTGAACACTCCCATCAACGCCAATTCCAAGCTACTGATGTGAAACATTCCAGAGAATTTAACATGAGCTCTTACAAGCCAGTGTGAGCTGGCTCCAGAACACCAGCCTCAGAGCCCTCAGTCTGGGGTGGGAAGTGCTATGAAAAAGGCAGCAGAAATGTTAGGGGCAAGGGGGATTCCAGGTGGTGGAGATAATGGCCACCATTTTCATTCAAAACTCCCAAGATCGCCTCCAAGAAACAATAAAGAACAGGAAGCACAAATAAAACGTGTACCTTCAATCTAAGTAGAAGACAGAGATTCCCCCAAACCTCCAATTACCTGTAAGTAAATAAACAAACTCTTAATCTCAGGGAGAGCAAGTTCCAGAACAAGGGGAGTTTGGGGGAAACTGTAGAGAGAGGAGCTAGTAGCAGGCACAAAGCAGATCTAAAACCATCCTAGGAGAGGAAAACCCACCCTAAGTAAGAAAGCCCTGAAACAAATACCAGTGGATCCTACCACTGGGAAATGGATTTATAAGGGCGCAGTACAGGGAGGTGGTTGTTGAAAGGTAATGCTCCGGGGGTCACGGAAAAGAAAAGTGCCTTCGGAAGCCACACACTGAAGGGGAAAAGAAATGAGAGGGGAATCTAGAATCCTGAAAAAACAAAAGAAAATCAGCAAAGGACATGCAACCCACTCCCTCCTTTTCCCCTCAAAAGAAAAAGCATCAGGGGGGCGCCTGGGTGGCTCGGTCGGTTAAGCGTCCGACTTCGGCTCAGGTCATGATCTCACTGTCCGGTCCGTGAGTTCAAGCCCCGCGTCGGGCTCTGTGCTGACAGCTCCGAGCCTGGAGCCTGTTTCCAATTCTGTGTCTCCCTCTCTCTGACCCTCCCCCTTTCATGCTCTGTCTCTCTCTGTCTCAAAAATAAATAAACGTTAAAAAAAATTGAAAGAAAGAAAGAAAGAAAGAAAGAAAGAAAGAAAGAAAGAAAGAAAGAAAAAGCATCAGGGACAGTGTCTGAGTCTCCCCAAGGTCAATAATGTCCCATCTGTAAAAGGAGGCTGTGTCCAGGTCTAAACTTGTATCAAGTCCATATTTTATATACAACATAGCTTACAGGAATCTAGGGTTCCCTTCTAATCTGTAGCATTCTGCATTTGTATGGGGTTCCCTAGGAGCAGGGCTTGCCTGAGGGCCAAGAGGGGATCTGGCGAGGGAGTGGGGCAGCGGAGGGGGCGGGGTGGGAGAGGCCAGAAGAAAAGTAGATGCAGGTGTACCGTGGAGCTGCTCACTGCTGTGGGCAACTGAGGAACCGTTGGAATGCTTCTCCAAAGGAGGGAGACCGAGGCATCTATCCTGCGTTGGTTTGGTTCCTCTGAGAAGCAAATGCCAGGAGAGGATTAGATGTGCAAGAGATTAATGGGGAAAATGGGCCAGAAGCCAGAGATGCTGGGAGAACGTCAGACCACAGTGCGGGTCTGACCCAAGTGCGGGCAGGGGGCGAGCGGAAAGAGTGGGCAGTAGAAGGGTCTTAGGCTGCGGTGCACTTCTAGGTGTGCTCAGCAAGGTGGATGGGCAGTCCTCGAGCCAATCATCCGTCAGAGGAGTCCTCTGTCTCCCAGGAATGGAAGACTGGGCCTGCCCTTGTGTCCCCACTCAGATCAGCACCGGCTTGGAGCAGTCCATGGGAAGCATGGTGGAAGATTTCAGAAGGCAGCAGCTGGAGCTCTGGTCAGTTACACTCACCACTCCTGGGCGGCCAGAGATGCCTTTTCATAGCTGCCACATGGGGCCAAGTGGCCTAGAGACAGGGACCCAGAGAAGTAGGGTCTTGAGGGGGAACCCCACCAGCATGCACAAGACTGCAGCTGAACTCAGGGGTGCCCTGGGCTTGTGGTACAGGGAAGAAGCATCAGTTCAGATCCCAACTGGGTCCTCCACCCTGGACCCTGGACAGAAACATTATTCCCACTGCTTCAGTCTATACACGTGGGAGGCCTGACCAATAAGAACATGGGACTTCCTGGGATATAGCATTGGAAGGTAGAATGTTTTATATCCATTCTTAGTGAGTTGAATAGCATCCCCTCCAAAATTCACATCCACCTAGAACATCAAAATGTGACCTTATTTTGGAAACAGGTCTTTGCAGATGTAATTGGTTAAGGATCTTGAGATGACATCTTCTTGGATTTAGAGTGGGATATAAGTCCAGTGACTGGTGTCCTCATACAAAGAGAACTCACAGGGAGACATGCAAGGAAGAAGGGTCAAGAGAGGAAAGAGGCAGACTGGAGTCATGGGGGCTACAAGACAAAGAACAGAGCTGGAAGATGCAAGGAAGGATCCCCCCATAGAGGCTTCAGAATCACCATGGAGCTGCCGACACCTGACTTTGGACTTGCAGCCTCCAGAACTGCGAGACAATAGATTCCTGTTGTTTTAAGCCATCCAGTTAGTGGCCATGTATTATGGCAGCCCTAGGAAACAGATAGGCCAACAAATGAATAATAAACTAGTATTAGCAAAAATAGTAAATTAGTAAAAATAAAATACTAAACTAATAATCCTAAGCCCATCAAAAGTGTAGACATCACAGATTTGGAGGAAGAAAAGGCCAACCACAGAACGAGGGACTCCCGGCATGGGACTGCACGAGAGCCACGCCTCTCACCCTCCATCCAACCTACAGCTAGGGCTCATTCAGCTTCTGCTAGAACACCTCCAGGGCCCAGGAACTTACCACCTCAAAAGAGAGCCTCTTCATTTCTGGCAGCTCTGACAGTCAAGATCTTCCTCATAAATATCTGCCTCTCTGTGATCCCCCAGCTTCCAGCCTGGCTTTGTTCTCTGGTACCCAAACTGCTTCTGACATCGACTCCTACTAAATCTCCTTCCTGCAGGCTACTTGTCCACAGTGCCTTTAAGGAATAATGTAACTTACTCGAAATACAACAATGAACCAGAATATGCAAATCATCTTATCAGCTGTACTCTATAAAGACAATCCTTCCCTGATTAGCATACTGCTCTGTCTCTATTTTCATCAGGGATTCACAGAACTGGCACACCCAGAGCTTCTAGCAACCACAGGGCATTTTAGGACAGTCACTAAGGCTGGGAGGGCACACCAGGCCAAGTTTAGGAAGTGAGAACCGCAAGGGTGGTCTGTCCCTTTGTCCCTTTCTTCTACATACAACCAGAGAGTGACCGCTAGGTAGCAGAGCCTGGAGTGGGGGTGGGAAAGGAGGAAGCCAAGGTGAGGGCATACAAGCTATAGAGGGCGAGAATGAGAGTAAACTGTCATCAAGTCACTCCCCAGAACAACAGTGTGGGAGACAGGGCCAGAAACACTCGCTAGAACTCTCAACCTAACTCAACTAACTGTCATACTCTAGCTTAAACAAAGGGGAAGGCTCGCACAAGAGCCAAGAGGTGTGAAATCAGGGCGGGCTTCTGGAAGGAGGCATCTGTAAATTGGGCCTTTACGTCAGATGTGACAACCAAAATAAAAGGGACAAACCAGGCATAAGGAACTGCCTAAGCAAAGGCAAGACTACGTGAACCCTCAGGCAATGTGTGGGCACTGAAGACAGATCTAGTGTGACTAGAATAGAGGGATTATGAAAGTATTTGTAAGAGACAGAGATGAGAGTAGAAGTCAAAAATGGTCTTAGTCTAGATAAAGGGTTAGAGCTGTTACATCCCATGCAACCAAGAATTTATGGTGGCTCGTAAACTTTAATGTGCGTTAGAAATCACCTGTGCAGTGTGTTTAGCATGCAGACCCCAGCCTCACTGCACTGTGCCCCTGGCGCCCCAGCTCCCTCGTCTACCCCACCATGGCCCCAGCCTGATTGCATGAATTGGAGCAGAGCATGGGTTTCTGCATCATGAATATGCTCTGGCCGTGATTCCAAGGCAAGAGGTAGCAAGCCTCACCTAGGAAGGTTCCCACCTGTCTTCATTATGAAAAACAGTACGGGTGGCATGGCAACATATTAGGTTATGCCAGAAATACTGGCAATCTAAGTTCCTACGAAAAGATGCACTGGGGAAAGAAAACCAATTTCAATTCCCCATCAACGTACCTGTTGAAAATGAAAGGCCAAGATTTTATCAGAAATTACCTCTGTGGGCAGAGCAATGACTTGTGGGACTGCCTGGCTCTCTCCCCGACCCTCAGATTTGCCTGTAACTTGCAGAGAGGCCCTTGGGTCATTTCAGGGTGAGCACAAGTTTCAGCCCCAAGATCTTCAGGAAATTGAAGCACACCTTTGGAGAGAAGTCATTCCCTTATGAAGGACATTTTATTTTGTTTTTGAAAAGCAAAAAAAAAAAAAAAAAAAAAAATGGAAGCAAAAAAAGAATTTCAGGAGCAAAGTATCTCAGAGGTGAAAGATCCTTTGGGCCAATCTGCCAACCATTGCTAAAATGTCTCCTTCAAATACCTAGCTCAGAGGTGCCTGTATATACAGAGTCCCAGGCCCTCTACTGGAGACTCTGATTCAGTGAGTCTAGGGTGGGATCCTGGGAATCTGGTGGTGAGGGACATTTGGAATAGTGATCTAACTCACCTAGCCTCTGTTCACATACCTCCAAAGATAGGAAGCTCTTTCCCTTCTAGGGTGACCCATCCAAAATTTGAAGATCTGTGACCATTAAAAACACCCAGGTGATGCTAAACTGAAAATTTCCTCCTGTGCCAAATGCTCCAAACTCCCAGTCTGTGCACGGACTCCAAGTAAATCCAATCCTTCCGTTTGCAGGCAGCCAGACAGAAAGGTAAAATCCACACTCGGGAACAGCCTACTGACTTTGCATATACTGAATATAAAAAGGAAAAGCATCTATGGCTGCTCTGAGATAGTGTTAACCCCCACCCCGCCTCCCCTGCCACTTTTCTGGTGTTCCCTCACTTCTATTTCCTAAAGGAAAGGAGAGAGTAATGATGTTAATAAAAATGATCATTTACTGAATGCTTACTGTGGTCAGCGGAAATAATGCCTCCCCCGCCACGGATGCCCATATCCTAACCCTCAGCCTGTGAATACATTAGGTTACACAGCAAAGGAGGACCAGGTTACAGATAAAACTGTGGTTGCTAATTAGCTGACCTTAAAATAGGGAGATTATTCTAAATGATCTAGATGGGTCCAATGTAATCGCAAGGGTCCTTAAAAGTGGGAGGGGGGAGCAGAAGAGTGAGGGCTGGGGTAACGTCCCCATGAAAACGACCACTGGTTGCTACTGCCTGTTGAAGATCAAAGGGAACGATAAGGTCAGAGCTCAGGCTGCTGGGACAAGCAGGCAAACAGACTCTCCCCTGGAGCCTCCAGAAGGAATGCATTCCTGCCACACCTTGACTTCATCCCACTGCAACTCATGCTGGACTTCTGCCCTCCCAAACTGTAAGATAATAAACCCGTGTTGTTTTAAGCCACTAAATTTGTGGTAATTTGTGACAGCCACAATAGAAATCTAATACACTAATACCCTCGGCCTCTGCCCGGGGCACAGCGATGCAGACGGCTGAGAGCCCGCTGGTACCTACGGTGTCTCAAATCAGTGTCCTCCCCTGGCTGAGAGCCCGGCTCCTAGACGCCCAACAATCACGACAGAAACAGGCCACATTCACCCCAACTGTCTACCGTGTGTGCCGATGCCTGTCACAGTCTTACACATTTGGGCTGACCTGTACCATCACACCCACAAAGTTGGTAGCTGCCAGGACACTGGCACTGCCCTGGGACAGAGGTTAGGGACCCGGTGCCCTCCCCCTTCCCGGGGAGAGGAGAAACAGCACACCTGGCAGTGACACACTTTTCCTACAAACACAACTCAATTAACCTGGCATACATTTCAGCCTTCTACCTAATCATCAGCCATTCCTCTCACACATGCATAAGCGGAGGAAACATTTTCAAATGCAAGACCCATTTATGGTGGCTCCAGCAAACCCTGGTTTCCCACACTCTGCTTTCGAGACAGCCTCACACCTGCCACCTTCCTCGCCTAGAGAGCCAGCCGCCCACTTACGGTGTCAGCATCTCTATCGCCAGCTGCTCCCTCTGAGGGTCCCAGTGGACCCATTAAAAACAGCCTTGCCTCCGAGGCGCCTGGCTGATCAGGGACCTGCCCTGCCCGGCCTGGAGAAAACCAGGCGCTTCCTTCCTAGCCAGAAAAAGAGGCACTGTGCTGGCAGCCAGGACGGGCCCTCTCCTGGCACCTGCAACCGGTTCTGAGGCTCCCTCCATTCTTACCTCTATTGCTGACAGCCACCTCATTTGTATTTAAAAAGGACTCTTGGCTAAATTCCACCTAATTTCAAAATTTAAGACTTGCATTGTGCTTGAATAATTTTTCAAGTTTTGAAGCTCTGAACATACAACCACGTATATACAAAACATTTAAACGATTTGATAGTAATTTCCTGAAAATGGCCAGAACACCGCTTGCCAAGAGCAGAAGCAAGACCTTATTCACCTTTGGATTGGAGGTATCTCGGGCACCCAGTGGCTGGTGCTCACGTAATGAGTGCTGAGCGGAACTGAATCCCCTAACCTCCTGGGAGCCTGGGGCTAGAACGCAGACACTATTAGTCACAGACACTACGCGGCTTGCCCTGCTGCCCACACTAAGCTGTTAACTACGAATACTGAGTAATCCTGCTCGTAGCACACGGGCAGATTACCCCAATTTTCTCCGCATCCCGTAAGGCTCAGCTCAAATACCCTCCTCCAGGAAAATGCCCTGAGGCACTGCTCGCTGCCAGTCAGAATCTGTCACTCCTGGAATGATGCTGAGGGACCACCAACAGAACAGTCCCACCATGTTTCAGATTCTGGGCATATAAGGAGGGTGAGAGATGCTGTGGGGGCAGGGGAAGGGCAGGGCAGGGCAACAGACAGACAAGGATCATCCTAGACCCAGAGCAAGCTGTGTGCTTTGGGAGCCCAGAGGAGAGAGAAGTCTAACCTACTGGAGAAGAGAGAGGGCAAGGATGCATTCTGGAAGACTTCCTGGAGGCGGCTGCATCTGAGTGGCAGGCTATGCAAGGTGGGAGGAACCACACTGCAGAGACTCGGGTTCTAAGACATGGGGAAACCACTGGCAGATCAGTACATCTGGGACACATGGGACTTGGAGTAAGATATTCACAGACTGAGCTTGACCTCCTCTGTAAAATGAAGGTATTAAGGCCTACCTCCTCAGTGATTCTCATACCCGAGCACAAATAAGAATACCCTGGGGACCAAGAGGCAGATTCTGGGGCCTTCCCCCTCTTCCCTCCACCCCCCCCCCCCCCCCACACACACAGTATCTGAATCATTAGATCTGGGATGGGACCCAATGATCTGTTGTAGTACAACATACACACACAGACACACACACACACACACACACACACACACACACACACACACCACATATACCACAAACACAGTCGCACACGCAATTTTGATGGCAGGGGTGGGGTGGTCAGCTCCAGGGATCCATAAAACGGCAAATGAATTATGATCAGACCTAAATCATCCATTGTAAATGAAGCAACTAGTGTGCACTTGACACACGCCAGCCCTCCCTTCCTTCCTTCCTCTTTGTTCATAAAAATCATTGCCAAACGTTAAGAGCGCAGGGACTCCATTGTGCCCTCCTTTTGGCTGGAGCCACTGTTATATGTTTCTGTGTGCTTCTGTGTCAGCTCCTCCAACGAGACCATGAGCCCCTTAGGACACGCACCAAATTAGCAACCTCCAGTGGGTCCTGGCCAGGTACGTTTTTTGTGAATGAAAGGCCGGAACGCAGCCCCACCCGGCCCCTCGGCCGGGCGGTGTTAACTGTGTAGTAAGTAGGTCGATGGGCTGGGGGGTCCCGATGGCCTCACCCCAGAGAAGGAGAGTGGCTCGGTGAAGACCGGCCAGAATGGGACCCGTCAGGAAGCAAGGCTCCTCCAGCACGCCGCTTTTCCCACTTACGGCAGCCCTGGGAGCACTAAGTACGAGCCGCCTGACCGCTCAACAAGTCCTTGATGACATTTCTAGACTCTCAGACCAGAATAATACTAATGAAAGTTTCATGCCCTGATAAATAGTTCATCAGGAGCCAAGGAAGGTGATGGCCTCACCCTCTGACCAGTGAGCCAGCCTGGGACCCCGCTGCCTCCTTGTCTCCATTCTCCGTCTTCACGTCCAATTAGCCGCCAAAGGGCATGGGCCCCACCATCTGCTCGTGCCTCTCCATCCCCCTGCCGCAGCCCTAACACAGGTCCTGCAGCCTCTAAGCTGACCATGGCAACAGGCTCCTCGTTGCTGTGTCCCCACACTGCCACGATAATCTGCCAGAAGCCCAGCTAGGAACTTATCACAACCCTGCTCAAAAGCCCGCAACAGCTCCAGATCCAAGAGCAAATATTCAGGCCTGACATTCGGGCCCCTCTGGGGTCTGGTCTAACCTAGCTCTCCCTCGTCACCCACTGCTCTCATTCTTATGTCTCTCTAGCCCAGTGAACCACAGATTCCCACCCTATTAGTGGGGCATCGAATTAATTAATTTAGTGAGTCCTAACCAGGAATTTTTAATAAAATAGAATAGGATATGAAATACCAGAGTGAACTGCACATAGGAAGTTTCTATTTCATGGAAATTCTGTTTCTGGGGTGTGCGTGTGTGTGTGTGTGTGTGTGTGTGTGTGTGTGTGTGTGTATGTAGGTGTGAAGGTACTGTATCATGTTGTAAAATGCACATCTTACTATGGATCACAGTCAAAAAGGTTTGAAAAGCGCCGTTTGGGCCAAACTGAATTCACTGTTTCTCTTCTCTGTGCTGGGCTCACTGTTCCTCTCCACCCCCTCCCGCACGGCCTCCTCCTCCCCTCCCCTCTAGCTGCCTCCAACCACCCAAATCCTACTCATTCATCCACACTGTCTTAGCGGGTTTCTCCCAGAAGAAGCCCCTGAGATGAGGATGTTTATTTGGGAGGTAGCCCCAAAAGGCACCAGTAAGGAAACGGAGAGGTGAAACAGAAAGAAAACTGGAACAATCCGGGGTGCTCTGCGGCAGGTTCCTGCTGTGGCACCTGGACTCAATCTGCTGGGGACTCTGGGGGTGAGGGAGCTGGGGTGTTCATGCACCCCCTCCTGCGGTCACTGCTGCAAGACCCTGGCAGATGGGGGTTGTCAGGGCGGTGTGAAGGGGCAGAGTGAGTGTCCAAAGGCTATGGATGGAACAGTGACAGAGAAGGACATGAAATCTTATGCTCTGCCCTAGGCTCCTACACACACACACACACACACACACACACACACACACACACATACAGGCGTCATGGTTCTACTTATGTAGTAGACATTCCTTTTTCTACCTTTGTTCTTGAAATTCATTACTATAAAGATTTTAATTGCTCAGAAACTCCATTCTGCCTTTATTTTAGTCGGGGCCTCTTTTGATACTTGTGTTTGCTTCCCCCAATAAGGCAGTGAGCTCCTTAGAGGGAGGGACCGAATTAGCTCAGTACCCATGCCCTCAGCTTCCTAGTAACAGAGCTTATATTCTCCTTGGGGAACATCCTTCCTCTGCTCTCAGTCTTTGTGAGCCACTGTGCTATCCCTGTGGCCACAGTGATGGGGGCAGAGATGGGCAATGACCCCAAGTGGGTCGCTGAGGTGCAATCCGAGGACTTGCGTTTGCTCTGTTGGCACAAAGAATCCCTGTGGCTGAGAGCTGCTGGCTGCCATCTTCCCACCAAGAGGAGAAAAGCTACAAGAGAACGTATCCAACACAGAATGAAAAGGGGAGAGAAGAAGGGAACCGGGTCCTGGTGCCATTGTCTGAGCCTCTGGAGCCAGCATTCCTCAAAGCCTCTGAATGATTTTGTTCCCACCCCATCAATCTTTCTTGCTGAAGTCAGCCTAAACAGAGTTTCTGTCACTTGCAACCCCGAATCCCTTCCACTGCAGCTTGCCTCGCGTCCCTCAGTGCACTGTCACCTGGGGACCTCTCCACTGGTGGCACTCAGTAGGGAAAAGAAAGGGTCTAGAGAGAGGAGACGGAGCACCATCCAGACACATGTCCCAGGCCACTCTGGTTCCCGGCCACCGGCAGCCCCAGACACTGGTCACCAGCCCAGTCATAACGCTGACTTCCAAAAGAGACGTGGTTGGCTATTACAGACACAGAGTGTGGACAACAAAGAGCAGAAAGGTCTAGGTTGTGGGAAAGGAGGCCAGCAACCGAAGCGTGTCTGGGGTGCCTGGGTCAGTCTCAAAGGAACCCTGGGTTCTAACACTGGGACCTCGGAACTTGCCGGCATATTAACCCAGATTCAGCTCCAGTGAGGCCCCTAGAAACACAGTTTGTTAGAGCTGGGGGACTGAGGAACATCCTGTCCAGCCCTGAGGAGGGGCCGACTAGCCTGAGGTCACTCAGCAAACTAGTGGCATTGCTGGAACTCGAAGCCGGGCGGGTGCTCTTCCCACCGCATGCGGGTGAAGCTAGAAGGTGGTCCAGTTCCTTTCATCACTGCTGTCAGGTTGCTGGACAGCTACTCTGAACCTTCAGCCCTTCCCACCGCCGTCAGCCCCCTTCATGAGGATTTTCTCCAATGTGAATTCTCCAGTGCGCAGGAGACCAGCAGGAACTGAGTCCCCATCCCACCCACAGGCTCAAAATGCCCCTCTGTATGGAAAAGCCATGATCCCCAGCCCTGGCTAGGACCAGGCGCAGCATGGCCAAGACATTTCTAGTTACAATGAGTACAGTTCTTTCGGGAAGCTCCCTTACTGCATCCAAGCATGTGTATTTAGCATGACAGAACCTTAAATTACAATGAAAATAGTAATAATAATAGCAGCCAAGCTAGTGTTACTCAGCACTTTCTATGCCAGGCACGGTTCAAGCACTTCACAGAGACTAACTCATTCAATCCTCAACCCTACTGAGGTGGGTACTACTATCCTCATTTTGCAGAGGAGGAAACAGGCACAGAAAAGTTAAATGGCAGGCCAAGATGTGAACCCAGCCAGTCTGGCTCCAGGGTCCCCACTGAGGACCACTGTGCAACACTTTCTCTGTGCAGAAAAGGGTTAACGGAGGAGACCTGAGACTATATCCTGAGTAAGGACTGTTTGTGAGGCTGGCCATTGGCTGGTGTCTGGAAAAATGGATTTCAGGAGGGTTCCCGCCGTTTACAGAACTGGGAAGGGTGGCTCGCTGTGCCCGGAGCGTACAAACAACGTGGTCTACGCTGCATGCCTGCTCTCCTTCTGAGACTCTGGAATTTTGCTATGTGCTAGGCAGTGGGGGCCTAGGTGACTGGCCCCCAGCAAAAAGCCTGGGCACTGAGTCTGTCATGAGCTTCCCTGGTAGATGGCATTTCACGTGTTGTCACGATTCATGTGTGATCCTCTAGGAGAGGCTCTCAGAAGCTTGTGCCTGGTTTCCTCTGGACCTCACCTTGCAATCCTTCCTGGTTTGTTTTTTTTTTTTTTTAAGTTTACCTATTTATTTTGAGAGAGAGAGATTGGGACAGGGGCACAGAGAGAGGGAGAGAGAGAATTGTGGGGCTCAAACTCACAAACTGCGAGATCATGACCTGAGCCAAAGTCAGGCACTTAACAGATTGAGCCACCCAGGTGCCTCTATACCCTTCTCCTTTGCTGACTTTGCTTTGTCTCTTTTTGCTGTTAAAAATCATAACTATGAGTACCATAATATGCTGAGTCCTGTGAGTCCCACAGCATGTCATGTAACCTGGAGGTGTGTGGTCCTGGAGACCCGACACATCCTCAAAAACCCTAAAGCTTATCATTTGAAAGAACATCAAAGGCGAGCCTGAGTGGCTCAGTCGGTTAAGCATCCGACTTCAGCTCAGGTCATGATCTCATGGTTCGTGAGTTTGAGCCCTGCATTGGGCTCTGTGCTGGTGGAGTGGAGCCTGGAGCCTGCTTTGAGCTCTGTGTCTACCCTCTCTCTCTGCCCCTCCCCTACTCACTCTCTGTGCTCTCAAAAATGAATAAACATTTAAAAAAATTTTTTAAAAGTCACACAGAGAAAGACAGATACCATATGTTTTCACTCTTATGTGGATCCTGAGAAACTTAACAGAAGACCATGGGGAAGGGGAAGGAAAAAAAAGAAGTTACAGAGAGGGAAGGAGGCAAACCATAAGAGACTCTTAAAAACTGAGAATAAATTGAGGGTTGATGGGGGGTGGGAGGGAGAGGAGGGTGGGTGAGGGGTATTGAGGAGGGCACCTGTTTGGGATGAGCACTGGGTGTTGTATGGAAACCAATTTGACAATAAAGTTCATATAAAAAATAAAAATAAAATAAATTAAAAAAAAGAACATCAGAAATTCTTGGCCCAGCTGGTTTGGGGTGACATTTTCTCTGGCCCCTATTTATATGTTGCATAAGACTATCTCTCTGGTATTGCAATGTGGACTAAAGCGTATCGCCTGGCACTGGATAGCACAGGGTCCCAAGGCTGGGAGGGTTCTCTGAGGACTATCTCCAAGAGGAACCTCTCACACCCATCTGGCCGCGTAGGCATCCAAGACAGGCCCTCAGCCATCAGTAATACTAGCAATACTGTTTTATTTATAGGGAAAGTGAGGCTCAGAATGGTCGTGTGACCCTCTCAAAAACTAGAATCCAGGTCTCTTGACTTCCTATCCAGGGAGCACCCATAGTGTGTCCCAGACACAATGAATAGAAGAGGCAGAGAGAACATTTTGTGCAACAGAAGGAGTAACACTCCTCCTGCAATAGGAGATGCTCCCAAACATGTTGAACAAACAGAGGTAATGTGCTGGGGATGCTAGAAGAATCAGATGCAGTCCCTGTCCTACAGAGCTCCCATCTCAGAAAAGGCTTTATTTAAGGGACTGAGTCCCCCATTATCAGGAATGTCAAGCAGAGGCTGGGTGGCTGCCTGTTGAGAACGCTGCCTTCTAGCACCTGACACAGAAATTCAGTAAGTTTATGGGTAGCTGATAATGCCAGAGAAGCATCTCTGGGGCCTGCCATATTCTTTCCCCAACTCCTCCTCTGGGCCCAACCAATCTGCGCCAGAGAAAGCTCTGCCCAGGAGATGTGCGAGCAGGCAACAGAAAATACATAGTGGGCTTTGGAAACAGATGGCCCCAGGTTTGATCTCAGCTCTACCCCACACCAGCTCTGGGATTCTGGCAAGTGCCATAAGCCCTCTGACTCTCTGGGTTTCCTCACCTGGGAATAACAGGGGCCTGGGAGATTGTTGAAATCCACACCTGGCCACATGCCTGTCACCCAGCAGGAGTGTCATAAAAGTTGTGCCCTCCCCACCCTGGACGCCCAGAGGGCTGGGTGTGCCAGTTTTATGAATAGGCCACCTACTTTCCCTTCTTCGCTCCACCAACAGGAGGGAGAATTAGGTTAATTACACTGAGAAGAAAGACAAGAGGGTAATAAGGTCTCCAATCCCATCTTTTGTTCACAAGTTAAATAAAGGTAAAAGTTCTTACCTAAATGATGTTAAAATGTTTGACCTCATTACCCTGGGCGCTGGCCATGGCATGGGGGTTGGTCACTGAGAAGGAGATCTCGGTTATTCAAGAACCACTTCGCTTATGTAAGAATGAATGTTCATTCTTACCTTGTGAGTTGAAATGTCAATTATTTTTTAAATGCTTTTTTTTTCCCCCTCCAAGCAAGTTCCCAGGAACATCAGGAAAGAAAGCAGCTGACGGTGATGGCACCCAAATACAGGACTATTTCTCTAAGCCCCCTTCCCTCCTCTCTCCTTATTTCGATGTTTATAATCACGCACGATACACTTCTATCACTTGAGAGCATTTTCATAATGCATCTCCATGTTCTGGCATCACCTCCATGTCTGCCACGGCGAGGGGTGTATGATGTGGGCTCGAGAGCTCTTCTCCAGGCCTGGTTCTGCACCAGGGTAACTCCTCCCGTGCCCTCTCTGAGTCAGCTTCCTCCTGTGCCAAGGGGTGGGTTTGGACTAGATCAGGGGTTCCTAAACCCTGCTCAGTTAGCATCACAATCTGGCCTCACCCAGACCCACCTCTTGAGAGTGCAAATCTGAATATTTAATGACTCCCAATCCCCAGGTGCTGGGAGGCACCCAGTCTGGCATCCAGCCAGACTAGAGTATCTTTACATTCTTTCCAGGATTGATATTCCTCCTTTTGGATGACCCCAAAGAATTGATACCTGGTAATAATCTTAATCATTTCCCAATTTCTAGGCATCTGAGTTATTTTCCATTTTCCTAAATATGATTCTTTTTAAATAGGTCGTGCCAGCTACCATTTTTCCTCACTCACAGGCATCCACAGCAAACACAGAGCCCAAAGGAAAGTCCACATCCTAAAGGTCCATTAAAAAATGATGGATGTCTCAGAATCCAGGTCAGTTTCAAAGGTAGATTTCTCCTGATTCATCTCTCAGTGACGACAGGACAGGGCTGGTAGATTTGATTTAAATCTAAGTGATTTAACTCTCCAGTCAGGAGGACTCAATTTGACCAATTTTTCTCCAACAAAAGATGTGTTCTTTTTTCAGAAATATAACCTTAAAGCCTCTTTCACAGCTCAGAGACAAATGCAGCTTTCTTCTTTGTTAAGAAAAAAAAAAAAAAAACAAACTCATGATTTTATTACTATCCTTGAATGTCAAAGCTGGAAGGCCTAGTGGTCACCCAGTCTGACCCTGTAGGATCCCAAAGAGGTAGTGACCTTCCGAAGTCCTGCTGAGAGGTGCCGGGAGAAGGGTGGAGCTCTGGACCCTGGGCAATGCCTTTTCACCACAGCCCTCTGCCTCCAGCTGTATTCACCGTCCTTCCCAGGAATCTCAAGGCTACAAAAGAACCCTCCACAATGCCTAGGTTTCTTCTTTTACCCAAAACTAACCAAAGAAATGGGGTACAAACAGCAGCAAAAGAAGGGAAATGCTTTCCTCTCAATTCACAAGCTCAGACACTAAGGTTTCAGACACTTAGAAAGAAGACTCTCAGTTTTATAGCACTGCGACAACTAGAAAAATAATATATTTTATGCCTACAGGAAAAATGGACTGAGAAATATAGACATGATGGTGAGGTGGGATTAATGATTTCCTTCTCCGTTTCCCAAAATAGTGTTGTGTTGTTTCAAAAATAAGCGTAGACCTTACAAACACAACAACAGATGAAGCTCTTGGAAAGGGGACATCCGGGGACTATCAAAAAAACCAAAAGAAAAAAAAAAGCAGCCATTTACCTTGCTTTATTTCTGCTGAATACTATGACCGTCTATTTTGGATATCTTCTCCAACAATAAGCATTCACAGCTACACTAACAAAATACTCTGTGGTGGTTCATATGTCTGGATCTACAATGACTTCAGTGTGGGCTCAGTGGGGGTCTCTCCCCTCGGATATTGCCAGAACACCAGACTCATTTGGAAGATAATCAGGTGTGGTCTTGCAATAATCCCTCTGCCGACTTGAATTTCCACTTGTATTTTCTATGGTGTTTTTTGTTGATTTTTCCAATGTTTCGGTCTTGTTTCCCCAAGAATCAAGATAATGGCCTCATTTTAGCTAACTAACCCCCTTGCTTGAGTAGCAGTGTAGCATAACCCAACTAAATGACCAGGGACAGTTTTCTGCTCCACACCCCACGCTGATTGGGTCACCGAGGGTCAATGAGTCAAGCCCTACTTAGCCTGCTTCCCCATCTTTAAAATGGGGGCTAAAAGAATACTACTTACCTCATAGGGTTAACTCAGTTGGTGTTTTTTAAAAACCTAGAATTGTGCCTGGCATAGAAGAAGTACAATATAATTGATAAATTTTAAAATACTTTCACCAGCCCAAAAGTTAATGAGGTCATCAGCAAAATCCCAGATAGTGGGGAACACTACAGGACAAATGACCCAGTTTCATTATCAAATAAATTGCAAGGAGAAAAAAGAAGAGTGGAAGGAAGGAGATGAAGGGGGACCCTACCGATTAAAAGATGTTTTCAGAGTTATTCACACATTTATGTTCGCAGCAGCATTATTCACAACAGCCAAAAGGTGTAGGCAACACAAGTGTCCACCAATGGATGCATGAACGAGATGTGGGATATAAATACAATGGAACATTATTCGGCCATAAAAAGAAATGAAATTCTAACACAAGCTGCAATGTGGATGAACCCT
Source organism: Panthera pardus (assembly GCF_024362965.1). NCBI lineage: Eukaryota > Metazoa > Chordata > Mammalia > Carnivora > Felidae > Panthera > Panthera pardus. Next base: position 60,660,429 of record NW_026526766.1, read on the forward strand.
GAAGACATTATGCTCAGTGCAATAAGCCAGTCACAAAAGACAAATTCTGTATGATTCCACTTATATGAGGTACCCAGAGTAGTCAAATTCATAAAGACAGAAAGCAGAGTGGTGCTGAGACATGTTCTTTTTTTCAGAAATCTAACTTAAGGCCTCCTTTATATCTCAGAGACAAATGGAGCCTTCGTCTTTGTTAAAAAAAAAATTCCTAAGTTTATTAGCGTCCAAGCATCCTTGAATGTCACAGATGGAAAGGCCTAGTGGTCACCAAGTTTGGCCCTGTAAGATCCCAAAGAGAAAGTGACCTTCTGAGGTCCCACTGAGAGCTTATAGAATAGACTTGCGGGCAAGGATAACAAAAAAGTTCTAGAGATGGATAGTGGTGATGGTTGCACAACAATGTAAGTAAACTTAATGCCTCTGGACTATACTCTTAAAAATGGCCTAAAATGTGAGGTACATTTTACTATAATTTTTTTTAAAGATGCTGAAAAAATATATCAACCAATCATAACATGTGGAATTGGTTCAAAGTAAGCTAAAAAATGCATGACATTTACAAAACAACCGGCAATGTGAATCCTGACTGGATATTTTACAATATTAGGGAATTAATGCTGATTTTTTTTAAGATGTGGTAATGGTTTTCAAGAGCCCTTATCTTTTAGAGGTATCAACAAAAACATTTACAAATGAAACTGTTTAAATTGTGAGATTAGCTTCAAAATACTAAGGTATGAGGGGAAGAAGAGGATTGGAACAGTCATAAAACAGGACTGGCCCCAGGGTGATAATTGTCGAAGCTGTGTGACAGGTACGTAGGGCCCTTCATACTATTCTGCCCACTGTATGTTTGTAAGTTTCCATCACAAAATAAGGTCAAATAGTTTCTCAATGGTCTAGAATGGTTCCTGACACACCACTGCTGTAGGATGACCGCTGGTTAGTGTCATCTTTGGTTAATTCCAGTCCCAAGACCTAAGGAATATGGAAAGGCACACAGATCTTCCCTCGAATCTTCCCTCTGCATTCTTGGCTCCAACTCAGGCCTTCCAATTGCTCATCCATCAAAGGTGCTACAGGAGTCAATAGCCTCACGGTCGGAGAGCACTTTTCATCTGAATTAACCTCATTTTAGAGATGAGGATCCGAGTCCCAGAGAGTTTAGTGAGTCTCTCGTGGCCGCTGGCCTCAGAATCACGACAGAAACCTGGATCTGTGGCTACGAAGCTGTCCTGTTCCCCGCCACCTCGCCCCCACTCCAAGCAGCCACCTTTCTCCTGCTCCCAAACACAAAGCCTTGCTTTTTCTGTCCTCCTTCCTCTCCTCCAAAGTGAGCCCAGAACCCACTTCCTACCAATCTCCCTCAATTAGGCTAAAGTCTTTCCACTAGTGTTTCCTAGGTGAGTGGGAATTCTCACTCTCCTCTTCCAGGTTTACATTTTGAGGTTGTGGGTCCTCTTCCAGGCACTGCAGGTCAGAAGAACGGCCACCAGGTGGCCTTACCAGGTGGCTTTAAGGTCTGAACAGCCAGGCTTTCCAGTCCTGTTCCCCAGGAGCCGGGATGCTCAGCCCTGGCGGCACATTCACATCACCAGGGGAGATCTGAAAAGCACCAAATGCCAGGGCCCCACCTCCAGAGATACTGACCTAATTGGTCTGGGGTGGCCCCAGGCATCTTGTTTTTTTTAAACTCCTCAGCTGTTCTAAAGTGCAGCCAAGGTTTCTGAAGCAGCCGCAAAGACAACAGAATCCTTTTCTCAAATTCTCTAGTCTTCTTCACCTACGAGATGGGACACTTCCTTTTCTTTAAATAAATGGCAGAAATAAAACTACCATTGGCACAAACATGAAGGCATAAATGGAACACACAGTAAATACTGGTTGGGAAAAATGACTAAACTAGCCCAAGATCTAAAGAATGCAATTTTTGAAGTTCCCAGGTAGAATGAGCTATCTTGAACGGTCTCCCCCCTTTCTGTCCCAGCTCTAAAAGGGGACACTTCTAACTCTTCTTTCTGGTTATTAATTCAAAGGCCACCAGGATATGAAGTCATCCCTCTGTCCCTGGTGGCTGTCCCCACAGCCTCTCTCCTCCATGCCTAAAGGGGTTCCCTAGGGGTTTCCAGTGAAGAGGTACACACACACACGCACACCCCTCGTATATCTACTTGTCTCCATTGCTAGGCTGAGGCCATGGAAAATACTAGTCTTCAGCGTCATAAATAGTTAAAACTATCTTTTTTCCCGGTCAGATGGGAAGGGGATCCACACACAGTGCCTCCCTTTAGCTCACAGAGAAACTGAGCTCTAACATTATCGCATGCATGTGATATGCCAGGTACTAAGCCCTTTAAGTGTATTCTGTATTCCCATTTCATCCGCAAGGAAACGGAGATCGGAGGGATTACACTCAAGGTCACAAAGCTCATCTGAGACGGCCCTGGGTCTTACATTCTGGTTTTCAGACTCCAAATTCAGTGGGCTTTCCATCGTAGAGCCATACCCGTCCCTCTCGTGTGCCCGCGCGGCATGTGCACAGACCCGGAGCCACAGTCGCTGGGGAGAGCAGACCCATGGAGCCTGGTGGGGCGCTCGTGCATAGCACAGGCCACCTTTGGTGCCCACTCTTCACCAGGCACCACGGAAACAGAGGTGAGTGCCATTCTGGGCCCCTTGCAGCCGAGGCACCGCTCCATCACAGCCCTTCTCGCTGCCAGCACTGTGGTCTGTTGGAAGGTGCGAGCTCCTGTGAGGGCCACGACAGGGGGCAGAAAGCATATCATTTTCACCATCATTCACTCACTCAACAAATATTTATTGAGTGCTTTCTGTGTGCCAGACAGTGTAGGCTCAACAACGTGCTGATATGGAGTGAATGTACTGGTGGTGAAAACAGGTATGAGTCTAAGAGTTACACAGATATGCGGGCAGTTGCAAGCTGATGAGTATTACGGAGAAGTACGGGTCGTTAAAGAACAGAGAGCAAAAAGAGAAGTACCTGATCAGAAGGGCCAAGGTAGGCTCCCCGAGGAAGTGGGGTCAGAGCTGAGCTCTGAAAGATGTTGTTGGGGTTCACCAGACAAGGGGCAGTGGGCAGCAGGGTGCTGCATGAAGAGGAACTATGTGGCATGTACCAAGACCTAAAACAAGGTATAGAGGCCAGAGTGCCAAGGGCAAGGGGACTGAGGTAAGAGAGAAGAATGGGGATTAAGTGGGGACTGGTCCATGCAGGACCTTAAAAGTGCTGTGAAGGATTGTGGTCTTTATCTGGAGGGCCATGTGAGCCACTGGGGGCGAGGGGTCCTAAGCAAGGAGGTGAGTTATCCACTTCGATTCTGGAAATCTTATCTGGCTGCAGTGTAGGGAATGAACTGAGAGTGGGTCAAAGTGGATAGAGGGGGACAGAAGGTCAGTGCAGCCACCAAAGAGCTGCATGATGGTGGCCAGGAGCAGGGCAGGGGCAGAGGCGAGGAGAAGTAAATGGATCCCGGAGATATGTAGGAGGGATATAGTGGAGAGGAGGAAGGGGTGTGAAGGATGACCTCTAGCCTCCAGCTTGCAAAAAACAGATGGATGGTGGGGCCATACCCCAGGAGGGGGGACCCTGATGGAAATGCACAGCCAGGGAGTAGAGAGCGAGGTGCTGCGATCACACACAACACGCTCCATCACTGGGCTCGACCCAGCCCCGTGTTGCCGTCTTATTATGAAGAGAAGAAAAAACAGTTGAGCTGATATTTTGAGTAATAAGTGGGCAAGTACTTCAACATTTAATTTATATGTCACTAGTTTCAAAACTCATTTTAAAACCTTCCTATAATCTTACCAGGTTTACGTACACTGACATTATAACACCCAAATTATTTCTGATCTAAAAATAATTACCCCGTATGTTGCTTTGCCTGGAAAAGTGTTGAGAGAAATTATTGGCAAGGAATGTTTTTCCATTGCCAAAGAACAGTGAGCCAATTACCAGCTATGCCTTAACTCATCCCATCCATTCTTAAGAAAACCTATCAGAAGAGAGACATGTGCATTTCAGAATGAGGATGTCCCAGCGGGAGGGCAGAGCACTGTGAAGTGGTTATGGAAACATGAAATATAGGGAGACCCAGACAAGAATCAGACAACAGTTGGGAGGTCTGTTAACAGGTAGGTGGGTTAAGGGTACTGGCAAGACCAAGCAGTGCTTGGATTCCGGATCACAGGTTGCAAACTGGTAGCTCTTGGGCCAAACACAACCTTAAAATATCTTGTTTGTCCCATAGAGTACCATTTTCAAAAACTGAGCCAAGATTTTAAAAATCCAAATTTCTGGCTTTTCTTGAAACATCTGTAGTAGATCTGGCCAAACTGGGCCGCCCTCCCATGTGGGAATGACCACCTGAAGCTGAGTAGCCAGTGCCCTTTGGCTGGGCAGGGCTCTCCCATCCACCATGTCCCCATGACTACTCATCTTTACCCAGCAGTAAGCGTCAGCTGATATTGATCACTGCACTTGCAATGCTGCTTTTCTACGGTGGAGAAGAATTTCTCTGTACCAACGTCTTTATTAAAAGTGGGAAAACAAAACATAAACCAAGAAGACTGCATGTCTCCAAGAAAAATAGAAACAGCATATTTCTTACCAGAATTAAAAACTATTCCAACAGGTGCAATTCACAAAGTGTGTCTGTGTCGATTTCTCTTATCCCTGCTCTCCTCACTCATTTATATTACCTGCCCAGTGCCTGCTGGCCCCTGTATGCTCCTCAGTTTGCAACCTCGCAAGGCACTGAGGCCCCAGGTCAGGGATTCAGATACAAAGAAGAGACTCCATTCTTGGGGAAGGGGATATGAAAAAGACATGACCACAAAAGAGACCAGTGTTGAGTAATTAGAACCAGGATCCAGGGTAAGGGCCAATTCGGCCAACTCAGTGCTAATGATGATTCTGACCATGATAGTCACGACAACTGTTACTCATCACTGACTGTGTACTAAGCACCATGCTAGGTGCTTTATCTCTATTCCTTTTAACCCATTTTGTAGATGAGAAACCTGAGGCTCAGAGAGGTTAGTCATTCACCCACAGTCCTGTAACCAATAAGGAAGGCAATCAGGGCGCAAACTCCAAACCCAGGGTCCAGCACCAGTGGTTTTTCCACTGGAGATGCACATCAGAATCACCCAAGGAGATATTCAGAAATACACAGGCCTGGGGCCCCACCCCAGAAGATTCTGACTTACCAAGTCTGAGTGGAGCCTGGACAATGCTATTTATTTACAGAGCTTCCCAGGAATTCTGTATGCACAGCCCTGGTGGAGAACCTTATGCCTCCTTGTTCCATGAATGAATGCTGGAGTGAATTGTCTGACACAAGTAAAACAGGCTAGCTTTCCCCATCAGCTGGTGTTACCAGGACCTGCCTCACAGCAGACTCTTCACGTGAAGACAAGTGCTTGTTCCAATCCATCACTCTGTCAGCCCCACAAAGGCAGAACCAGCATCTGTCACACAAAGAGCCTTTCTTTTTTCAACGAGGCACCCTAAAAATGGCTCTCCCAAAGTACCAGTGACAGTATCCTTCGGGGCTATATGTACTGAGTACTTTATTCCAGTAATGCAGAAGGGAGACACCCTAACTTGGGGATCTGGGGGCAACCTTGGACCTCATGAATGCCACGTGGTAACAGCTGTGGCTCATAGTGATCACAGGCCACACACATTCAAGTTGCGGGACCCCAATTTATTCTCCCTCTGGGCAAAATACTCCAAATCTGGTCACACCAAAAGCTGACTTTATTACAGCTTCCAAGGTGATGTTACCTGAGCCAAGGAAAACTTAGCATACTTCTCTTCAGCAGCTAGGTGCTGTAGATACATCGATGATGGATATAGTCTTGCTTTGGCCACTAGGAAGCCCAGGACCAAATTTCTGATTCACTTCTAGCAATTGTGCATGTCCTTGTGCACACATTCCTCTGTACTCAGGTCATTCCATTCTTCATTTTATGAGCTTTCCCTTGGTGTCTTTACCGATTCTCCAGCTGATCTATTTAAACCATTATGCTATGGAAATGTTCATAAATCTTTTTTGTTTGTCTTACATTTTTAACATTGTTTTATTCACTGCAGAAAACTAAAAGATATAGATCAGGGGTCCGCAAACTTTTTCTGTAAAGGCCCAGAGAGTAAATATTTTAGTATTTTGCAGACTAGATGGTCTCTGTCATACATTCTTTTTTTAACAACCCTTTTAAAAATGTAAAACCATTCTTAGCTTGCAGGCTTTAAAAACAAGTGCTGTCATTTACTGACTTCTGATACAGATTAAAAACTGTATTAGGCCATACCTTACTAGAAATAACCACTATTCAAATTCTGGTTCGTATGCTTTAAGACATTTTTATATGCATATTTTACTGAGATCTGGATTATACATACTATTTTGTGACCTGCCTTTTTCATTTAATAATAAATCATTAATATTTTTCTATGTCAAAACCGGATACAGAAAGTATTGTATAGATATATCAATATTTATTCAACCAATCCTCTCTCCTTGAATATTTAGAAGTGCCCATTTTTCATTATTATAGATTATGCTCCAATCATCATCTTAGGATAAGGTCCTAGAAATGTTATTTCTAGATCAAAGAAGGTACATATTTTAAAGTCATTTGATAAATATTCTCAGATGAGTCACCAGACTCACCAATTTACACAGCATTCCCACCAGCTGTCTCTCTCCAGAAACTGCTCAGATCTGAAAGCCCGAGGCCCTACCCCTCTGCAGAAGTAACCCACATCCAGTGTGAAAGTACCAAAGCCAGGCCCCCTGCCCCAATCTGGGACCACTCCAGAGCTCCCTGGGGAACTGACTGAGGCTCCTCTACAAATGCATTGTAGTTCAAGCTCTCTCCTTGCCCAGTCCTGATCCCCTCCCTCTCTTACAGGTGTTATTCCTCAAAGCACCTGCCAAAAAAAAAAATTTCCTGTATGCAAATCTCAAAGTTTTAGTTTCCCAGGGAACTCACCCTAAGGAACTGGCTTCAGAAGTAGCTCTGGGAAGCAGGAGTGAGTATGAGATTTTAGAGGTGGCACCGAGAACCCCACCTCGTAAGCCACCTAGACTGCAGAGATACCCAGGTATCCACGATAGAGAGCAAAGGGGAGAGGTTGGTGAGTAACAGGCATCCCCAGAGACCAGCTGTAGTTGGGGGTGGAGTGGGGGACTGTACGTGTCCTTTCTCTTGGCGTTTCCTAGGAAGAGACTGCAAAAATGTGGAGATGCTCCAGACAGGGTGAACTTACTGCTCAAAGGAAATGACTGCAAATGGCAGAACACTGGATGAGATGGGATACACTATGGTGCAACGCCCAGCTGCTCCCCTTCAGGACCCAGACACCCCTTCCCCCAGCTGCAGGCAGTGGCGGCTGCTGACTTCGTGGCTGAGCTCTCTCTTGGTGGGAGGTGAGGCACTCACAGCCCACACTGAAGCGGTACAACTAGACGGTTCACTATGGTGAACTGGGATGGGACATTGGTAGGGGCCAATACTACAGGCATTTGACAGGTTCCAGGGGAGTAGTAACTAGGAGATTAGGATGCACTGGCTGCCAGTGGGTACAATCGATGTGCTGGAGGAAGACAAAGAGAGGCTGAGAACGATTAATCATCAATTGAAGCATGAAGATCAGAGGCCTGCCTTGGGAACGTACAAAGACACTAGCATCTCCTGCAGGGGACGCACAGGAAAAGCGGAGCATCAGACCCGGGACTCCTATAAAAGGGTAGTGGAGCTCCAGGAAGGCTGCATTCTCAACCCTGATAAATCTGCCATGCCTAAATCAGGGCTCCGACTGGGAATATGGGCCATCAGACTTGGAGGGGAGACATCAGGACGATGCGCTTGAAAACCTGAATCCTCAGACTGTCCTGAGCCCTCTGGGCCTGCAGGTGTGATGCACTGCTCGCTATGGTAGGCTTCAACATGATCCGGAAACAGCAGTATGTACGTTCCCCGCTCAGGATTCATCCCCATCTCCTTTCCTGACCACCAGGCCAGAAACTAGAGTCAAGTCACTGTTAACGCCAAGGGGCTGCAGGACCGAGCCAGCGTGCACACAGGAACGAGAGGTTAACTACAGGCCTGGATTCTGAGGGTGGTGGATTGGGGGTGGGTTTGGGGGACACTAAGTCGGTTAAGGGAGAGTTTCTCAATATGAGAGGACCCTCCCATGACACAGGATCTAAGACCCTGGCAAGTGTCCTGGGAAGTGTTAACACAATGGCTCTTAGAAGGGCCAGGACTCTCAGGGAAGTGGGCATACTACCCTGGCTACACTGCCAAGGCCAGAAACCCTACATGGAGACTGTGTTCTATGGGGGAGGGAGGCACAGGGGCCCAGCATCAGCAAGATGCTCAGTGGTGGCTCTCTCTTCTGTAGGCCAGAGCTGATGGCAGAAAATGCTGATCTAGACTGGGCTCTCTGACAGCAACAGGGATGACAGGGTCCCTAACACTAAGAGGCCAGACAGCAGCACTTAACTGCTAAAAGCAAGGTGGGTGCAATTATCCTAATGAATGACAAGGTCAGCGTGGCAGTCAGAGGGCCCGCTCCGCAGAGATCCAGGAAGATGGTTACCAGGACACAGGATTCCTAGGGGGAAGACAGATGGGTAGCCAATAAGTATTGCTGAATGTATACAACCAAAAAATAAAGGATCACGAATGGGTGATCGGGAGGCTGAAGGCAGCTGTCCCACAGACCTGAAAACCTCTGCTCTGAAGGAGAGGCTAGGGATTCCCATGAGGAAGGACCCTATCACAACAGCCAGTATATAGAACAAGGTTTCTCTCAGTGTCTCCCCCAGAGGGACTCACAGAATTTATTCCCGTAATCAGAAACTTGGGAAAGAGAAAGACCCAGATGTTTCAAAGATGATTAAGCCCAGGGTCTGAGCTGATGTCAATATCTGAGGACCCCAAGGGTCACCATGGCCCCCCTGTTAGAATGGAATTAGATGGGGAGAGCCAATGAAAGCAGTTCCGGCCCAGGTCCAGGTCATAATGAGTCTACTAGGTTCACAGACTCTCCAGTGGTTATGCCTCCAGGTGATCCACTGACCTCTCAGTGGTCCTTTTCCCAATTTTGACAGTAAATTGTCAGCGCAACACTCATGGCCTGAGAAGCACATGGGGGGGTCAGAGGCCCAGGGCCCTTAGAGACACCCCACCTCGTAAGCCACCTAGACCACAGAGATACCCGGGTATCCACGATAGAGAGCAAAGGGGAGAGGTTGGTGAGTAACAGGCATCCCCAGAGACCAGCTGTAGTTGGGGGTGGAGTGGGGGACTGTACGTGTCCTTTCTCTTGGCGTTTCCTAGGAAGAGACTGCAAAAATGTGGAGATGCTCCAGACAGGGTGAACTTAACTGCTCAAAGGAAATGACTGCAAATGGCAGAGCACCGGATGAGATGGGATACACTATGGTGCACTGCCCAGCCGCTCCCCTTCAGGACCCAGACACCCCTTCCCCCAGCTGCAGGCAGTGCCGGCTGCTGACCTCGTGGCTGAGCTCTCTCCGGGGCCTGCCCTCAGCCAAAGTGAGCCACGGTACCCAAGCTTTCGTCCCCTCCCCAGGGACAGCCCACATCCAGTCATGCGTCCACCTGTCCTGGCCCCCTGTGGGATCAGCTGAGGCCTGTGCTGCAACTGCCCCACGTTCAACCTCTCTGCCAGCTTCCCTCATTCCCTGAAGGTGCTGCTTCAGAAAACAGCCCCGCAGTGTAAACCTCCTGCATGAAGACCTCCGCTCAGATTCAGGGGCCTGGGGAAACTGACCTAAGACCTCTACGTTGGGAACACTGACCCTGGCTGTTTATGGCTGTAGTGGATCCTGTGGGGCACACCCCCCATCCCCGGCTGCTGGGAATATCTGCGGCTGGTGGCTCACCACTGAGTCCCTTACAGCCTCAGGGAGCCGCCTCATTCCTGGGACCAGCCACGGGCTGATGCAGAGAAACAAAGGCTCATTGCCTCAGTTCTGGACAGCCCTGAATCAGAGCCACAGCAACTCTGGTGGGGGGCAGGGCGGGGTGGGGAAGGTTCCAAAGGACCAGCTGAGGCTTCAGTTGAAACCGCCCAGCTGGTAGGCTCCTCCCTCTGCCCCCTCCCGCCCTCCTCTGCTACCACTGATCCTCCCCAGGGCACTCACCAGTAAAACTTTTGCACGCACTTCTAACATCTCAGTCTTTTTCCCTGGAAGCCCAACCTAACATCAGGGTGGCTTTAATCTTCAGACATGTTTAAATTTTATATTCAAATCAGCCTTTCCTTTGTGGCTCCCCATTTTTGAATTGGGCTATTGTCACATTTTAACTTTTTTTAATGTGATTGACCAATCTTTCTCAACACCTTCTGCTGAACAGCAGCTTTTCTCAATTATTTTACATACTACATTTATTATATATGACATTATTGTATTTATTCGGTCAGGCTTCTAGAGTTTCTATTCTGTTTCACTGACCAGTCCATTTCTTTCTAGTTTTAGAACACACTGTTTTAATTAGTGTAGCTTTGTAAGTCACTTTATTAGCTGCCGTTTTGTTTTGTTTGTTTTGTTTTGCAGTTCCTTGAATCGTTTTTAGGAACATGGCAGAACATTAATACCATAAATCTTTTCTTCTTAATTTTTTTAAATGTTTATTTATTTTTTGAGAGAGAGACACACAGAGCACAAGTGGGGAAGGGGCAGGAAGCAGGCTCCAGGCTCTGGGCTGTCAGCACAGAACCTGATGTGGGGCTTGAACTCACAAACTGAGAGATCATGACCTGAGCTAAAGTCGGGCTTAACCAACTGAGCCACCCAGGCGCCCCAGTACCATAAATCTCAATATCTAAGATGTTATTGATTCATCATTCCACAAATGCCTAAGAGCACACAGAACATGCAGAACAAACCAGGGCAGGGGACTCATCCACAGCCACTGAAGTACAGATGTGCAGGAAACAGTAAGTGCAAATCACGGGGAACCTCGTACAAGGACTCAGGAAAGGCCTCCTTGATGAGTGATGTTTGAGCTAGGATCTCGGGTAGGTAGAAGTAGGAGAGTTTATCTGGGAGAGCTGAGCAGGGTATAGACCCGGTGGAGGTGGAGAGGATGTGCTCTCAGCAAAGGGTAGCATGCCCTGTGGGCAGTCTCCAGCTGAGATGGGATTGGGAAGAAGGTCCAGACCACAAGAGCCAACTAAAGGATTTTGGACTTTTTCCTAAGAGCAGTAGGAGGCCACTGAAGACATTAAAAAAAAAAAAAAAACACAGCTTATTGAGATATAATTCACCCCACATGTATAATTCAATGGTTTTTAGTATATTCACACATATGTGTAATCACCATGGTCAATTTTAGAAGGTTTTCATTACCTCAAAAAGAAGCCCTGTACCCTCTGGAAACCACCCTCTGCTTCCCCAGCTCTAAGCAACCACTCATCTACTTTCTGGACATTTCATATGAATGGAATCATATAATATGTGGTCTTTTGTGACTGGCTTCTTCTTCCACGTAATATTTTTTTAAGGTTCATCCACATTGTACATCATTCCTTTTTTCTTTCTTAGAGAAACAGAAAGCATCCAAGCATGAGCTGGGGAGAGGGGTGGTGGGGGAGAGACAGAGAGTGAGAATCTTAAGCAGCCTCCACGCTCAGTGCAGAGCCCTACATGGGGCTTGATCCCATGACCCTGGGATCATGACCTGAGCCGAAATCAAGAGTCAGATGCTCAAATGACTGAGCCACCCAGGCACCCCATACATCATTCCTTTTAATGGCCAAACAATATTCTGTTTTATGGATATATCACAATTTGTTTATCCATTCATCAGAATGGGCATTTAGGTTCTTTCTACCTGATTGACTATTATAAATAATGTTGCTATAAACATTCATGCATAAGCTTTTGTGCAGAGAATACGTTTTCATTTCTCTTGGGTATATGTCTACAAGTAGAATTGCTGGGTCATATGACAACTCTATGTTTAATAATTTAAGGAACTGCTAGGCTGTTTTCCAAAGCAGCTGCACCATTTTCCATTCCCATCAGCAGTATATGAGGGTGCCCATTTCTCCACATCTTCTCTAACACTTGTTATTACCTGCTTGCTGATCGTAGCCATCCTAGTGGGTCTGAGGTAGCATCTCACAGTGGTTTTGATTTGCATTTGCTCTAATCACTAAAGGCTTTTAACTGAGGGCCTGATACAATCAGACTTTTGAACGGCTCGCTCCGGAAAAAGGATCTGAGGACAGAAAGAAGGGCGTGAGACTGCAGGTAAGACACCATCACAGCTGCCTGGGGAAGATGACGGCAGCTTGGGCTGTGGCGGAGAAGGTGGCCAGAAGGGAACAGCTAGAGAAATAAGGTTAAAATCTACAAGGCCTGGATATCACTGGATAAGGGCATGAGGGAGGTGTCAGGTTCCTGGTTTATAGAAGTGGGTGGATGGTGGAGTCCTCACCAAAGGAACACAGAGGTTTGTGTTTTCATTGTGATAAAATACATGTAACACAAAAATCATCATCATCACCATTGGTAAGTGTATAGTTTAGTGTGGGTATATTCACATTGTTGTACAAGCAATCCCTAGAATTCTTTCACCACGCAAAACAGAAACCCTAAACCCATTAAACAACAACTTTCTTTCCCCCTGGCAGCCACCATCCTATTTTCTCTCTCTATGAATTTGACTATTCTAAAAACCTTATACGGGGGCACCTGGGTGGCTCAGTTGGTTGGGCGGCCGACTATAGCTCAGGTCATGATCTCACGGTCTGTGAGTTCGAGCCCCGCATCAGGCTCTGTGCTGACAGCTCAGAGCCTGGAGCCTGCTTCCCATTCTGTGTCTCCCTCTCTCTCTGCCCCTTCCCTGCTTGCTCTCTGTCTCTCTCAAAAATAATAAATATTAAAAAAAAAAGAAAAGAAACCTCATATGGTATTTGTCTTTTTGTGACTGGCTTATCTCACTTAGCATAATGTCCTCAATGTTTATCCATGTTACAGCATGTGACAAATCTTCTTCCTTTTTAAGGAAATACACAGAAATATTTTTTGTTGACCACGAAAAAGCACAGGTTTATCCAAAACGCTCTCTTCTTCAATATCATGACTCTAAATTTTAACCTAAGCCTTCTTCAGATTCCGATTCTAAAGATTCTTCCAACCCAGTGCTTGCTTTGGCCAGACGTGCATAGCATTATGCTGACACCCTACTGTTGACCCAAACTTCGTAACCTTGACCCCTTTAGCGTCTCTCAAATTGACAATATGGTTCGCAGACAATCTGAAAGATAAAAGGTTTTCCTCAGAATTTCTTATTTGGTTATTTGCTGTCATTTTGATTTAACTAAATTATCTATTGGTGGAAACTAAACAGTTTCTCCTGAAAATCAGTCCTAAGCTTTTCATGATTTGGGGCACTTGGTAGACCTCCATGACACAAAAGTTGCTCACATCTACCTCCCTTAACTCTGAAAATTCTATGATCTATTCTGAGAGATTTGGCAATTTCTGCTGCCTTTAATCATCTTGCCTGGCATGTGACAGGCAATCTTCTGCATTCACAATAATTTTATTACTTCATTATGGTGTAATCTTTTAGAACACATAATGAGCAACAATTCGGGAATCCAAATGCAAGTTAGAATCCAAGTGAGCCTCCAACGAAATAAGTGACCATAGCAACTGAGGTGGAAAATAGATGAAGCCCCATCTACACAAAGATGATGATAAGCTTCATCAGAGCTCAGTCCTTGGCCTGTTGGCAGGACACATTCTGGTTTTAGAAGCATTAAAACATCGAGGGAAGATGTGCATCTTAGAATCAAGAAGATACAGTGCATAGAGAGAGGCGAAAGGAACATAAAGAATGTCTACGTACCGCAACAGAAAGTACTAGCAGGTGCTTAGAGAATGAAAAAACACAGGACAGGCAACAACCACACACAGCACCTTTTATGCTCAAGGGTCCTAGAGCAGGAGCAAGAAACCCTCCATGCTTCACAAAACTCCCCAGAGTAAAGCAGAAGACAAGCAATGAGGATTGAGATGAAGCTCTGGAATCATCAACAAAAGATTAAATTTAAAAAGTACTGGGGCACCTGGGTGGTTCAGTCGGTTGAGCGCCCGACACTTGATTTCGACTCAGGTCGTGATCTCATGGTTTGTGAGTTCAAGCCCCACATGGGGCTCATACTGACAGTGCACAGTCTACTTGGGATTCTCTCTCCCTCCCCCTCTCTCTACCCCTCCTCTGCTTGCTCCCATGAACTCTTTCTCTCTCTCTCTCAAAAATAAATAACATTTTTAAAAAATAAAGGGGCAACTGGGTGGCTCCGTCAGTTAAGCATCTGACTTCAGCTCAGGTCATGATCTCATGGTTTGTGGGTTCGAGCCCCACGTCGGGCTCTGTGCTGACAGCTCAGAGCCTGGAGCCTGCTTTGAGTTCTGTGTCTCTCTCTCTGCCCCTCCCCTACTCATGCGCGCTCTCTCTCTCTCTCTCTCTCTCTCTCTCAAAAATAAACATTAAAAAAAATTTTTTTAAAGTACCACATCCGAGAAATGGGATGTTCATCATAATGCTTATCTCTGAGAAGAGCAGAATAAGGGAGAACATCGGTATTGCTTATAAGAATTTTCTTGTTTTTTGAAATACATATGAACATACATACGAAAAAAAATTTTTAAAAAAAGGAATAAAATATTTTAGGAAAAAGTACAAAATTGCCAATATGAAGGAAGTAAATAGTTATTTCTGGTGTTTACATGTAGAAACCTTAGTTCCCTGAAAATAAGTGCCTAAGGGCAATTCGTGTCCTGAAGATTGTGAATAAACGAGGCCTCATTGCCCATGGAAGCCTTGCGTGATTGCCGACGTCAGCTTGGTTTTGCTATAAATCAGGGCTGCACGAACAAAACAAGTCCCCTGTCTGGCCTTACACTCGGTGTTCATTCTTCAGCTGCTGTCTCTGAAGGTCACAAGGAGCCTGGCTGAGGAGGAGATAAATGGTGATGGTTTTTGTAAGGAAGAAGCCTCCTTTGGAGCCCACGAGTCACTGCAAATGCCATTCACACACCCCCACATCCATCTTCAAGGGAAGGAGCAGAGGTTTATAAACTTTGCTTCACAGTTAGGCACTCCTTCTGCCGGTGCTGCGGGCCTTGCATGGCTCACGCTGTTTGGTCATTTGGGTCCCTGTCACCTTCTAGGGAGGGAACAAGAAGGGTTTATAAATCTGCTTAGCAGTTCCCTCCAGCGTCCAGGTCGGTGCCCGGAATGCAACAGGAGCCGCACAATTTCCTTCTGATGGAAGGACCAGCCCTCTACAAGACTCCCATGTCCAGAGTCAGCGAAGTAACCTGTTCTTATGAATTGGTTAAATCCACCATCACAGCCCAGAAATCACAGGGACTTCTTTGACATTGTTTGGAGGGGAAGGAACACACCCACTCGTGAGAGCCATGAAGCCACACTAATGTCCGGGAGTATCACGGGACCCTCCACCCTCCTGCATTTATGATTCTGTCACAAGCACTCCCACCTCAGGGGGCCCTGGGCGCTGGGGTCTGGGTGGATGGGCTGGGGTTGGCGGCCTGGCAAGCAGCAGAAATGAGCAAGAGAGGATTCTGCACCAGGGAGTCCAGTCTAGCTCTGGACACAGCCCCTGGCACATCAGTTGCCCCAAGTACAGGCTCACTGCTCGTGACAGATGGAGCTGCCTCCACTGGGGTGGGTGACAGGCAAGACAAGAAGAGAGGTGACAGGCAGTGATACAGCACAGAGGAGCCAAACAGCCAAACCCTCAAGCATGACAGGGCCCTGGGAGTGCCAGCCCCAGAACCTGAGGACCGGCAGCACAGCCCTGCCCTCCGGAGCTCACGGAGGACTCACAGGCCAGGGGGCGATCATGAGTCTTGCTCAGGGACCAGGAGTGAAGCCACTTGGCTTTCCTCCAGCCCATCTTCTCTTGGGGCCTTCTCAGGCTTCAGCTGCAGGAGTCCTGGGCACTGGGTCAGAAAGAAACCACCCTATCTTAGAAGGGGCGCTCCACGGGCTGGGCTGCCCAGCTTGTGAAGGAGGAAACCGAGGTTCAGAGAGGAGACTGGTGTCCCCCCCCGCCCCGACGTCCTGGCAGTCCATAACTGAGGATGAGGCCCTGACCCCGGGGGGCCCGACTCTGAGGGCCTTTTCCTGCTCCCACCCTGGTCAAACACATGGAGACTGAGAGGGCATGCATCTTCTCATGCTAGGAACAGAGAACCTGGAGGAAATTTCTGAGCAAGCACAGCGGGAGGACAATGGTTCTCTGGGTAATGAGACCAAAGCAGGAGCCTATGGCAGGAGAGGAAGAAGAGGGCTGGAGGGACCAGGGCCTGTTAACCCGTGGGTTAGTGTGACGAGTATGCTAACCCACAGGGATGGGGCCCTGAGCAGCAAGGCCACAAAGAAGGGTCAGGAGCGAACACTGTGAGATCCAAAAACGTGGGGGCTGACATGGCGGGAGGGTCAAGGAAAAGGAGTGGTCAGAGATGAAGCCAAGGCCCTCGGTCCGTGTGGCCAGAAGGGAAACAGTGCAGGGAAACCAGAAGGAGGAGCCACAATGGTGGCCTCAGTAATGGCCTCAATCTTACCTCTGTAGAGCTATGTGTCTGTGAAAGGAAACATTTGGTCCAAACGTCTGTCATTCTGAAGGTAGGGGGAGGTGATGGAGTCCAGTCCAGTGCAGAACTTAAGAGCAACAGGTCTGGACAACTGATCTGCCTCGTGGGCTTCCTCCTAAATTCTCTTACCCAAACTCAGAGTATATACACTTAAGGATCCACACAGGATACCTGACTCTTTTGCTTTTCCATAGAGATATTGGTTGAACCAATGCATTGGGGGGGGGGGGGTGGGCGGGTATGACAGGGCGGCATGCAATATGCCACCAAATGTCCTTTCATTCAACATTAACTGGTCATCTACTGTGTGCCAGGCTTAATTTAGCACACTGTCCCCTGAGACCCTCTCTCCCTTTCCTTCTTTTAGTAATAAAACCACTTCCCACCTGTGGTAGACAGAATAATGGCCCCCAAAGGATATCCATACCCTGACCTCACATGCTTGTGAATATGTTACCTCAGGTGGCAAAAGGGACTCTGCAGATGTGACTAAGTAGACACCTGGAGATGGGGAGATTGTCTGAATCATCCAGGTGGACCTGACGCAATCACAAGTCTTGCCCTCAACAAGAGGGAGGCAGGACACCAGAGTGACAAGAGGCAGGAGACAGAATCAAGAAGTTGAGTAATGCAAAGAAGGGAGGGCATGCAGGTGCTTCTAGATGAAAAAGGCAAGGAAACAGAGCCTGCCCTCAGAGCCTCCAGAATAAACCAGGCCTGCCAGTTCCCTGACTTTAACAGGGCTCATTTTGTACTCCTAACCCTCAGAACCTTCTGAGGATAAATTTAGGTTGTTTTAAGCCATTATGTGGGTGTTAAATGGTTACAGCATCAATAGGAAACTAATACACCACAACTGTAAACCCAAGCTAGGCACGTGCCATCTAGCTAGAAATCAAATGTAACCATCCTCCTTTGCAGCTGGTGTGACTATATGGCCAATTTCTAAACAACAGGGTTGAATAGAAACAATGGGTACTGCTTCTGGACTGTCATCAGCTTTAAGACGAGCTGCTTGCTCTGGACCTGTGTCCTTTCTCTTCCCCGCATCCCCTTCTGGTGGATTGAAAAGTAGATATGGCAGTGACCCTGTTCCAACCACACCAATGTGGACAAATTCTACCAACTGTGGGACAATAAGAGTTAAGGAGCTTGAATCCCTGGATGACCTTGTGGAGCAGAGATGCCCCACCAGCCTGGAACAGCCAGGTTGTTGGTTGGGAGGGAAATAAACGTTTAACTTATTTAAGGCACTGTATTTTGGAGTCTCTTTATTACAGGAGCTTACCTATAAACCGAGCACACTGCCTAAAGAAGTCCCAATTAATGTGGACAAACACAGAAACATACTTTTACACTATTCTAGAATGGTGCTATGGTGCAGACGTGGGCAAAGTGCCCAGCAGTACAGGAGGCCCCCCAGGGCACAAAGGAAAAAACTCCGGATCAGGATCCAGGACCTCAGATGGTTATTCCCTCAACCTAAGCCCTCAGTCCAACCTCTCATGCCTTACAGCCCTACAGAATAAGGGGAGCACTAGAGAGGAAACCATCATTTCATGTGGCCAACAGGACGACCGCACTATCTGAAGCCCAACTGCACCACCCTTGTCCAAGCCTCACCACCAACGGTGGTTGTTTTCAGCTCAAGAAGACAGGTCTACAGCACATCTATGTCCCCAGACACAGGCTCCTGACCAAATGGAGGTGTCTGGCGAACTCCACACTGACAAGCCCCAGGACAGATGAAGGCACGATCCAGACAACAATCTGCTCAAAACTGAAGACTGCTACCCATTGGCTTTTCCCGCATTAATAACCTGATGCCGTCTGGGAGAGGGTTACAACATCTTATAGGTATTCAATCATTGCTGCCAATTTTTCAGAACTTTTCTGGTTTTTGTGGTGGTTGTTGGCCACTTTTTCTTTTTATATCTCTTTTATTTTCAGGCATTCTCTTATGCCTGCTCTGCCATATATGTGTGTATACACATACATGTGCGTATATACATATGTGTGTGTGTGTGTGTGTGTGTGTATGTATATAAAGAGAGAGAGAGAGAGAGAGAGGGAGGGAGGGAGGGAGGGAGAAAGAGAGAGAGAATATATGAAATTAACCCAAAATGCTTAAAGACAGGGTCTGGAAAATAGCCCTAAAACACAAGTGAAATCATATTATTTATTTGCTCAAAATCTGTGTGTGTCCCATGGCCACAAAGCCCTGTGGCATGTTCCCCTCTCCAGCTTGGTCCTGTAACACTCTGGCACTCTGTGCTGGCCCCAGGGGCCTCCTCGCTGGCCTCAAGTTCCCCATGCAAGCTGCCGCAGAGCCCCTCACCTGCTCTTCCTCTGGCCTGGACATCACAGCATCACAGGCTCTTTCTCTCTCTACTCAGTCTCCCCTCACATGCCACCGAGAGGTCTTCTCTGGACACCAATTCCAAATAAAACTCACTCTGCCCCTAAATCATTATCCCTCATCCCCTTCCTCTGCTTTATTTTTCTTTCCTAATACTACCACCACCTGACACAGCGTCTGGCCAGCTAGTTAAGGCGGAGTATTTATTTACTCATTGCTCAGTCATCTCCTTTACTAACTAGCACGCAAGCTCTCTGCAGACAGGATATTTGTCTCATTCACTGATGTACCCCCACTGCCTACATCAGTACCTGGCACATAAGAAATGGTTAATATTTGTTGAATAAATGAGCAGAGCACCACAATTATCAATATGCAAAAAGCTGGTATTAGGGACTATTTGCTTTTGGCCAACTCATCACTTTGAACCTAATTTTCCCCTTGATCTTACTGTTTTCAACCAAATCATTTTATTTTATTTTGATATGATTTATTGTCAACTTAGATAACATACAGTGTATATACAGTGTGCTCTTGGCTTTGCGAATAGATTCCCATGGTTCATTGCTTCCATACAACACCCAGTGCTCATCCCAACAAGTGCCCTCCTCAATGCACATCACCAATTTCCCCCCTTTCCTGCCCTCCCATCAACCCTTAGTTTGTTCTCTGTATTTAAGAGTCTCTTATGGTTTGCCTCCCTCTCTGTTGGTGACTTATTTTTCCTTCCCTTCCCTATGGTCTTCTGTTAAGTTTCTCAAACTCCACATATGAGTAAAAACATATGGTATCTGTCTTTCTTTGACTGACTTATTTCACTTAGCATAATAGCCTCCAGTTCCATCCACATAGTTGCAAATGGAAAGATTTAATTGTCTTTCATCACCGAGTAGCATTCCATTGTGTGTGTGTGTGTGTGTGTGTGTGTGTATACACATGTGTGTATATATATGTGTGTGTATATATATATACACACATGTGTATATATACATATACACACACGTATATATATATACACACACATACACACACACACACACACACACACGTACACACCACATCTTCTTTATCCATTCATTAGTTGATGGACATTTGGGCTCTCTCCATAATTTGGCTATTGTTGAAAGCGTTGCTATAAACATTGGGGTACATGTGCCCCTATGAATCAGCACTCCTGCATCCTTTGGATAAATTCCTAGTAGTGCAATTGCTGGGTCGTAGGGTAGTTCTATTTTTAATTTTTTGAGGAACCTCCACACCATTTTCCATAGCAGTTGTACCAGTTTGCATTCCCACCAACAGTGCAAGAGGGTTCCCCTTTCTCCACATCCTCACCAACATCTGTTTTCCTGAGTTGTTCATTTTAGCCATTCTGACAGGGATGAGGTGGTATATCATTGTGGTTTTGATTTGTATTTCCCTGATGATGAGTGACATTGAGCATCTTTTCACGTGTCTGTTGGCCATCTGGATGTCTTCTTTTTGAAAAGTGTCTATTCATGTCTTCTGCTCATTTCTTCCCTGGATTGTTTTTTGGGTGTTGAGTTTGGTAAGTTCCATGCTCATGGAGTAGAAGAACAAATATTGTTAAAATGTCAATACTGCCCAAAGCAATCTACACATTCAATGCAATACCAATCACAATTGCACTGGCATTCTTCTCAGAGCTAGAACAAAAATTCCTAAAATTTGTATGAAACCACAAAAGACCCCAAATAGTCAAAGTAATGCTGAAAAAGAAAACCAAAGCAGGAGGCATCACAATCCCAGACTTGAGCCTCTTCTACAAAGCTGTAATCATCAAGACAGCATGGTACTGGCACAAAAACAGACACACAGACCAGTGGAGTAGAATAGAGAACCCAGAAACGGACCCACAAATGCATGGCAAACTAATGTTTGACAAAGCAGGAAAGAGTATCCAGTGGAAAAAAAAGGCTCTTTAGCAAATGGTGCTGGGAGAACTGGACAGCAACATGCAGAAGAATGAAACTAGACCACTTTCTTACACCATTCACAAAAATAAACTCAAAATGGATAAAAGGCCTAAATATGAGACAGAAAACCATCAAAACCCTAGAGGAGGAAACAGGCAACAACCTCTTTGACCTCAGCCACAGCAACTTCTTACTTGACACGTTTCTGAAGGCAAGGGAAATAAAAGCGAAAATGAACTATTGAGACCTCATCAGGATAAAAAGCTTCTGCACTGCAAAGGAAACAATCAACAAAACTAAAAGACAAATGATGGAATGGGAGAAGATACTTACAAATGACATTATCAGGTGAAGGGTTAGTATCCAAAATCTATTAAGAACTTACCAACCCAACCGAATTATTTTTAACAGTTTGTTTTCAGCCAAATCAACCAACGGGTACTACCCTGGCAGCACCTCCAACTAGAGTCCAGCTTGTCATCTGGTGCCCTAACCGCTTATTTGTTTAGAGAGCAGATCTAATTCCCCAGACAAAACTCACTCCATCGCAACTGCACCTTTACTGTGAGGTACTTTACTGGAAAGCCTGCCTGCTGTCTGGGGAGCAGGCATAATCATGAGGTTGGTAACACCAGAGCTCAGGAAGGCTGCAATTAGTACTTGACAAGCACTTCATGGTCCGCAATTTAAATGTCTATGGCATTGTAATTCGGTTCCTCAATGAGGCAAACGTGATACTGACCTCATCTGGGAAACTGTATGAAATGCCTCCTTGTATCCATGGCCTCCTAATTAGTGCACGTGGCAAGGTGGGGCTCCAGACATCCCACCTCCAACTCAGGAGAGTGCCTTCTCTTTGGCATCCCCTGAATGCATGGCTCCTACACACATTGGTGGAGCACACACTGGGGGGAGCATTAGGATGGTTTTTGTTTGTTGTGTGTCCACAGTGTCTCACTTTGGCTGAGATGAATGACTGTAGATGATCTTGAGGACAGTCCCTATCCACCACCGAGATTGTGACAGTCAAAAGTTGCAGATATAAGGGGGCACCTGGGTGGCTCAGTTGGTTGAGTGTCCAACTCTTGATTTCGGCTCAGGTCATGATCCCAGGATTGTGAGATCGAGCCCCACATCAGGCTCCACACTGAGCGTGGAACCTGCTTGGGATTCTCTCTCTCTGTTCCTCCCCCACTCTCATGTTCACTCTCTCTCTAAAAGAATTTTTTTTTAAAAAGACCTGCAGATAGGAAGTTGTCCACCTGCCTGCTGACCTAACTCTTTGAAATGCGAACAGTTCATATAGGAGATGCTGAAAAAGCACTTAATAAAATTCAGCCCTCATTTCTCATATAATAGAACAAAACCAAACCCTCTTAGTAAATGAGAAAGAGGGTACTTCCGGGACACGATAACGTCTGTCACAAACATGCTCAGCGGTCACTCCATCAAACAAGAAGGCCTGTGCTCACAACTTCTAGCCAGTTCTGTTCTCAAAGTTGATGACAATTCATTCCACGGACAAAGAAGCCAGGTAAAAACACTGGCAAGGAAAGGTGGAAGGTGACTACTGCTCACAAATAATATGATTGGCTACCTGGAAAAACAAGGAAACCCATGGGAAACTACTAGAAGCATTGAGAATGCTCAGTGAGGTGGCTGGTTACAAAAGTAATATTCACACATCTAAGCCTTCTACATACCAGCAACATTTAAAAAATACAATGGCAGGGGCTCCTGGGTGGCTCAGTCGGTTGAGCATCTGACTTCAGCTCAGGTCGTGATCTCACAGTTCGTCAAGTCTGAGCCTCGCATCAGGCTCTGTTCTGACAGCTCAGAGCCTGGAATCTGATTGATATTCTGTCTCCCTCTTTCTCTGCCCCTTCCCCACTTGTGTGCACGTGTGTGCGAGCTCTCTCTCAATAAATAAACACTAAAAATTAAAAAAAAATACAATGGCAAAGAAGAACTACTATAAAGTAAAAGTATGTCAGTCACAATAGTAACAAAGATATAAAACACTGAGCTTACCTTTGTCAAAGGAGAAAGGTTTATATGAAAAGGACCTCAATGTCTGGAGCTTCTCAAGAAATGTTTGTTGGGTAAATAATTACCAACTGTTCCAGAAGGGTATAAAAGAGGTAAGAGTAAAAGAAAAGATGTCCCCTGTTCCTGAGTGGGATGATTCAATAGTGTAAAAATTTAGATTCTCCCCCAATCAGTCTCTAAGTTCACCAAATTCCAATCGGACTATCAACTACATTAATTAATACTATATTTAGAACTCAACAAAATGACTCTAAGTTTCTAGCATAAGGATAAACAGGTGAGAATAGCTAAGAAAATCCTTGGAAAGAGAAGTATTATTAAGGAGAGGACTTGACTTATTGGATACTAAAGTGTAATGCAAAGCTAAGGTGATTTAAATAGCAGGGCACTAACCCAGAAAGTGTCAGATGTACTTATGAAACAGAACAGAAGATTCAGAAACAGACCAACTATATATAAGGTGTCATTTCCAGCAAGCGGAGAAATATGTTATCAACAAATGGCACTGGGACACTGGATTACCCATTTGGAAATATCGTTGTGGGTTCACTTCATAAGAAAATAAATTCTAAATGTATGAAAGAGTTAAATATTAAAAAATTAAACCATTATTGTAAGCAAAAGAAAAATACATTTATTATTAATATATATATATTTAAATTTATATTATATTTAATGCATAAAAATGTAAAAATCAATTTCACAAATCAGTAGAAATGAGCTATGCATATTAATGAAAGTAGGCAACAGATATGACAAATGAATTCACTAAAATAGAGGGCTCATTAAACATTGAAATACATTCAACCTTTCTGATAAACAAAGAAGTGGCAAAATAAAAGCTTATCCACTGCCAGACTGGCAGAGCTTTAGTTTTTTGCATTTTAGTTAACAACATCTCCCAATATCTCCCTTACCTGCAGGAAAGGGCCCCCACCCATCGCTGTCTGAGGTCAGCTCAGCAATAAATAGTGCACGATTTTACTGTGTTCCTGCAGGCAGCTGAGTGGGTGCCGATGTCCTCTATGTCTTACCTCTGAGGTCTTGGGTAAGTCTCTATGGCCTCAGATATTGTCTCTTGAAAGAGGGATAATAATAGTGTCCATCTATGTTACGAGGACTAAACAAGATGATGCATACTGAAGCACCTGACTCTGGTCCAGAGTAAGTTTTCCAGAAATGGCAGAGATAGCTGAGTTTTAAAATACTTAAATTTTGTATCCCCTTTGACTCAGCCAATGCCAGAGTCTAAGGAACTAGAATCATGGAGAGACACACATATTTTGTTTCAAGGCTGTATGCTGCAGCTTTGTTTGGAATCAGAAAAAAAACTGGACACAACTCACATGTCCAATGAGAGAGATTATCCAAATAACCTATGCCCTAGTGGAACACTGGGAAGTCCTTTAAAAATATGGAGTGGAGGTTCTGAAATGGTCCAGGTTCTGAAACCCCCTCCATGATACACAGTTCAAGAAAGAAAGAGCAGGTAACAAGCAGCAGATAATATGAATTTTATTTTTAAAAAGTGTGACGATACGTGCCATGATAGCAACAGTGATTACGTTCGAGAGTGGGGTTATAGCGATTTTAATTTTCTTCTTTTTATTTTCATTTTACAAATTTTCTTCAATAAACATAAATTACTTCTATAATAAGATAAAAACACTACAAGTTATCTTGTTGGTTTTTTTATGCAAACTCTCCAAATATGAAAGTTGGTTGTTAGGATGGCTTTTCACAAGATGCAAATGAGCTTGTCAGTATGCATTTCCCTTCCCAGCTGGGAAAGGTCCAACCATGGAGACGGACTCCATTAGCGTGATATTGACTAAAGTCCTGAACAGAAATTGCTCCTGGTACTCAATGGTATCTATTTATTCCTCGGTACATTTGTCCTCATTCTGGAAAAGGGGGCCTGTGATTTCAAGACCTATCTCAGAAGATCAAAACCAAGTATGTTTTCCAGTCCTCTACAATACCATTTTTCAAAACCACAGAGTGAAGACAATGTCTGTGGTAGAGAGAAACCTCGCCCCAGTCCACAGCTTCTCCCCTTAGCGATCTGTACTTGTGCAGTGGCCCTACCTGAATTCCCTGTCCTCCAGATGAAATTCTGTGTCTTCCTCAAGGCCAGCTGCCATCTCACCACCCACCTCCCCAAAGTGCCCGGGCCAAATCAGGATGAATTATTCTGCAGAACAGGATGGCCATTCCTTTGCTGGCTCCTCCATTTGGTCTCATCTGCATGTTCGCCAGCCAGCTCCTGACCGCATGGCTGCCTGCCTCCAGATGACTGTGGATTTTCCTCCACGACCAGTCTGATGGCACCATCCCATAGACCCCTGGCACCAACTACGCACATGATGTGCTTCAGAAAGACACTGGCTGCTAAGCTCCATGAGGAGAGGATCATGTTTGGTGCTCCTCACCAGCACCGAGGGCAGTGCCTGACACACAGAGGTCTTACTTCATAAGCATCTGTTGGGGGGGGGGGGGGGGTTGACCTGAAATGAAGCCAGAGTTGCTAGTAAGAGTTTTTCTTTAGTCTGTGTTCATCTTCTATGGTCATTCTGGCATCACCTTTCCCAGCACAGTTCCTGAAAGAGGCCCCAGGGACTCCAGCCTACCTGGGTGGCCAAATTTACACATGCTCGCTGAGCAACAGACCCCACGTGCTTCCTCGCTCCATAATGAATCATGGTCAGCTAGGGCCTTAGTCTCTACACATCTACGCCCTTTAAGCTTCATCAACTTTGTCCTGTCCCTAAGCAGTTGCTCTTCTGAACCCAAGTGCCAGCTGACACAGGGAATCCTGGGAAAGAAATCTTGGAATCCTGGAGCGATGGAGTGAATGTATTAAGTGAAAATTTGTTTTGGAGGTAATTGTCCTAGCTTAACATCATCAGCAAGATTTGAGCAGTATGACTTCTATGACATTACATTGAAATCATTGACTACAGAATTAATATGCATCTTTCTTTTAAAGAAATAATATATATCATATATATATATCATATATATATCATATATATGTATGTATATGTATATATGTGTATATATGTATATGTATATATGTATATATATGTGTATGATATATATGTATATATGATATATATATCATATATACATATATATCATACACATATATATATGTATATATATATATTTAAGTTAAAGGCCCAGGCAAAGGCCCAGGCAAAGGCCCAGGCAAAGAACAGAGTCCTGTGGACAACCACTATAGACGACTTGCAGTTTAACCCCTTTGGGGTTTGACAATTAACAGATGCACCTAAATGGGCCATCTTCTCTACCTAGTTGCAAAGTTACAAGAGATTTTGCCAAATACCTTCATGGAGTTCACATGTGCCAGGCTCCCAGCTCCCCTGACCTAGCCAGTCTTGAAAGTCTCAAAAAAGCAGCTCCAGCAGGCCACGTTCTTGGAGAACTCAGAGAGAGCCCCAGCAGTCACCATCTTCTTTTCTAATTGTCCAGACCGCCCCCTGAGCACCCACACTGGTTAAAGCTCCTGCCCACCTAGAGGTGATACTCGTGAAGCCCTTCGTGGATGGCCAGCAGGAGCGTACGTGATCAGGAACATACAGGAATGTCCTGGCAGCCAGAGTGGGCCTGGCAATAGGGGAGAAAGGGACGGTGGAAAGCATGGTGGGGATGAGAGGAAAGAGCCAAATCTGGGCCAGATGTGGATGTTGCTCTCACTGTCTCAGAAGCACGAAAGGCAGGCAGCAACTTCTGGGCACTCCTGTCGGGAGACCCAGGTTCAAGTTCCAGCTCTTCTGCAAACCATAGGTGGCTTTAGCAAGTCGAGGTTCCTTTCTTCTCTTGGTGTTTTAGTCCATCCGAGCTGCTAGAACAGAACACTACAGACCGGGTGGCTTCGAAACTGTGGAAAGGTACTTCTTACAGTACCTTCTGGTACTTTCTGGAGGCTGGGAAGTCCAAGCTCAGGGCATCAGCAGATGTGGTATCTAGAAAGAGTCCACTTCCTGGCTCATGGACAGCCGTATGGAGAGGAAGTGAGCTCTCTGGGGTCTCTTCTGTAAGGGCATTAATTCCATTCACCTCCCACATACTGTCACACTGGTAGTCAGGATTGAACATGTCAACCTGGGGTGGGGGTGAGGAGGTACGTGCCTTCAGTCTACAGCACCAGGCCTCAGCTTTCTCATCTGTCAAAATGGGGATAATGATAAGGTGATCTGTGGGAAGTCAGGCAACTGGACCATTTGGTCTTTTGAGGTCCCTCTGAAAGCCAGGCACAAAGACAGTGGTGTATAATGGCTGTGGAGGTGGGCCCTAGAACCAGATTGCCAGGGTTTGAATTAGTCAATTATTAGCCAGGCAGGTTATATACTTTAGGCAGGTTACTGAATATCTCTGTGCCTCAGTATTCTCGTCTGAAAAATGGGAGCAAAAAGAATGCTTATCTCATAAGGCCCTGATTAGAAGGCCTAAGATGATTTAGTACCACAAAGTGCTTAGAAGAGAGGCTAAGGCCATGGAATGTGTTCACCTTGTCGATGCTGCTGGTGCTGACGGCTTCACTTAGCCGAGTTCATGCCTGCTCCCAGGGCACAATAAGCCAGGATTCCCATACCCCAGGTTCCTGGGGGGTCTTGTACAGCTCCAAACAAGAAGAGCTGAACTGGAGAAAGCAAACCACTGCAGTCAGGAGAGGGACCAGGGTTGTCTTCTAAAATATTATCTACTGCAGACATCTCCTAGCCTGGTTTTTCTCCAAAAGAGTCAGAATGGTAGGGACTTGTGGCACTGTTGTGTGTTCTTCCTGACGCTATTACATCAATTACGATTATTTATACCATACGGAGATCTGAAGGCTCTTAAACTGGCTTCTTATACACATCTAAACCACATAAAAACATCTTTTCAGGATATATTTATTAGTTTGCTCTGGTGGGCCCTAAATCTGACATCCTGACTTCTAACTGACACAGGATGAAAGGATCCAATTGTTCACTTTATGCCCTAAAAAGTAAATTCTGACTTAAAAACAAGAATAGATCGTTCAGTCTTTACATCCACTGTCCTATTTCTTCCCCAAACCTAAATGAGACCTACTTTAGTCCCCATTATTATCAGAACACTGCTTTTTCTGTAACTTTCATGATCTCCTTCTTCAGTTCAGACAACTACCATTGTAGGGCTGTCTCACGGAATCACTTAACAATCCTAGGTATTCCTGTCTTGACTTTTCTCCAGGGCTTTACAGTGCCATTATCTGATTTAAGCATAAAATCACCCTGGGAGGGAAGCCAGAGAGGGTGCCCTCCCCGTTTCACAGGTAAAGAAACCGAGGCTCAGAGACCCCAGCTTCCATAGAAAGACCCCAGGGTCCAGCCTTCCAACATCCTGAATTCTGAACACATCTCTTCCCTTCCTTGCAGTTCAGCCCTAAGCCATTACAACTCCCTTTCTCCAAGCAGCCAGAATGGAATCATTTTGGTAAAAATCCAATTAAGTCTTCATACATCAACTTCTTTATCAGTGGATGTGCAAAAACCACCGTATTGCTCTGTTCAGAATCTCTTCCATCCAAATGGGTTTTAAGAATGGCCCTCCACTGGTCCCAGGAGAAGTGATCTGTGGCAGGCTGGAAAGGGGCCGGGACCTGGCAGGTTTCAAAAGGAAAGCCCCCCCCCAGGAGCCTTTCCAACTCCAAACCCAGAGCCAGGCCTGTTGGGGGAAGGAGAGGGCACCTAATCCTTGCCGGATATCCTGACACAGTCAAACAGGGACAGGACCCCAGGGCCAGCACAGTGTGGAGCACAACCCATGTCCGAAGGGGAAATCTGTGCAGCCACACTGGTCTCCCGTCAGCCTGACAGACAGGCCGGGGGACATCAGCGCCAGTCTTCTGTCCTCAGACCGCACGGCCAGGCCTGCCAACCTGGCTTCCGGCTGCTGAGTTTCCACGACAGTCATTCCAGCACGGATCACTGCTGCTCTCTGCTTCCCTTCATCAAGAAAGCCATTAAGAGGAACGTAAAGCTGACTGCATCTATTAGGCCCACCTACAGAACCAACTTGGAGTAAGCTTTGAAATCACTCCTGGGTCCTCTTCAGGCCCTGAGTCATTTTTCGATTGTTAAAATTAGAATGGTCTCATGGCAGACTTCTGAATCTAAGTGGTGTCAAACAAGGCTGGGTCCTGTTCCCATTCAGTGTTCTCAGGCATCTGTGGTGGGTGCAGCCCCAGCTGGGGCTTTTGGGGATACTTCCTGTCTCGTCCTTGCTTTCCAGCCACCCACAGGGCGAGTACCCACATCCCAGCTGTGCAGGTGGAAAAACAGCCTCAGTGAGTTAGGGGCCTGCCCAAGGCCACACCGCAGGAAGTGACAAGGCCAAGATTTAACTCCAACTCCGCCTGATCGACCTTCTTTCCCCCACACCCTAGTCTTGCTGATGCCCCGGGAGATGACCTTGTCCACCCCCACGTGGCCTGGGAGTGTGTCCTTCAGCGTTAGCCAACAGGAAGCCTCTTCGCTGACAGCAAGTACCAGAAGCCAGGACCCTGCAGGAGGCCCTTGGTGAGCACTGATTGATTTTTTAAAATATGCTTTCAGACACTGCAGGCCCAAAGATGCTTGCATTCCCTGGTCTCTCAGCTCCCTCTCCCCAGTGTCTCTCACGGTCAGTCACCTATGTGCCTGCCACATCTGAATGGCTCAACATCATGCCTTCAAAGTCCCACCTCCTCCCCCGCACCCCACCAGGGTTCTCCCACCTATGTCCTTCAAGGCCAGCTCCAAGGTCGGCCGCTCTGTGAAGCCCTCCCAGATTGCAGGTTGTACCAGTGAGAATTCATCTCCTCCTCTTCATGCGCCCATAGCCCTTACTTGTGTGTCCCCTAAAAGTATGTATAAATTGGCCTCGCATTATCTATTTTATTTAACAAACACTTTATGGCACTTCCTATGTATCGGCCAGTGGCTGAAGTCTTTGGCAAGCTGTACCTGATTCAGTTTTTGTAACTATCTCACGAAGCAGGTACTACCGTCACTCCTTTGTACAGACAAGAACGCTGGGGCGTGGGAAATGAAGCGGCTTGCCCCAAATTAACACAGCCAGTAAGGAGAGGCCAGGCGGTCCTGCTCCAGAGCCCACACTTGCCCGGAAGCCCTCCACTAGCATCACTTGCTTGCACGTCAGTTGCCCGCACTGTCCCGCGAACCCTCTAAGGGCAGGGGTCACGTCCGAGTCATGTTCGGATGCCTGCAGCCTGGCATGAGGTGGGGCTTCTGTGCTTGTTCCTGAATGGAGCTCAATGTCCAGCATGAGGTCACCTCTCCCGTGTGGCCAGCTGACAGTGGCATGCAGTCCGGATACTGGTCCAGACTTCCAGCTGCCCCGAGCGCCTGCCTTCCTCCTGCGGGCAGCCACACACACCTCTCACCATCTAGAACTGTTCTACCCTCTCCGGGGCTTAATCGAAGGGCCTTTGGGAACAGCCACGGAGGATGACTCCCCCAGCTTCTGGCTGGATCCCAGTAAACCCAGTCAAGAATGCAGGACCACAGACCCCTCCATCCGGCAAGACTGCAGCTATGGGTGATGCCAAGGGCACTGGGCTTAGAGTCTAGCAGATTTTGACTTAGTAAGCATTCGCTTACTGCCTCACGTGGGCTCATCACTCTGAGCCTCAGTTTCCCCACCAATAAGTGGAGCTAACAGAATTCTTCTCTTACCATGTTGTTACCAGATGATACATTTGGTGGAAATAGTAAACCCCAGCACTGTACAAAATGTGTAATTCTTGATGTTTAATTATTGAAAGGATATCTACTAAGGAAGGTTATTATAAGAATTAAATTAGAAACCAACTGCATTTCTCCCTTTACCAGACTGGGGTGCAAATAAGGTCACATTTCTTTGAATGTTCAAAGACGAGAGGCACAGGCATCTTCCTGGCAACACCCGGCCCGGTGATCTTGGGACCCTGGGGTAGCTCGTGCTGCACCCCTCCAGGTGCCCCCCGGGCCCAGCCCACTCCTGGCCTCGGCCCCTCCAGCTCCACCTGCTGCTGTGGAGACCACAGAGGCCAGGGGTCTCCGCTGAAACTGCGGCTGGACCCCACCCCCCGAGGGGGTGAACCCCAGGACAGAGGAGTGCCAGAGGCTGTGCCAGAGCCGAGATGGAAGCTGAGGGCTATGGTTCTCCACACCTGCAGTTTGCATTTGTACCAGGGCCTCTTACATGGTTGGGGGGAGGAAAGACTCCAGCATTAGCTCTCACCTCCAGACCAGACTGCCCTGGCCACCCCACACCCCCATTCCACGCAAACACTCTCTGGGAGCTCTTTTTGGCCCTTTCCTGCAGCAGACCCTGCTCAGCACGCCGGCACTCCTCAGACGCTCTACCAATGTCAAGTTCCAGAGAGAGGGAGTCGGAGCCTCCTTCCTTTTCCTTCCACAGGCCCTGTGCTCTTCAGACAATGGGGCTACTGACCCCAGCAACCCGGCAGCTTCCTAACAGTAAGGAAGGGGCTTCTAGAATGTCATCTGAGTACAGAGCCAGACCAGAGCAGGACCTCCTTCTAGTGATTCCTCCCCCAACCGCAAGTGCCCGGCCTTCCAAGCGTTCAGTGACGGGGCCTTCCAGATGAGCCAAACTCAAACACAACAGAGGTCCTCACCTTCGGAAACCACAGCCACTCTCAGAGGCCATTCATGCAACTTTCTGCCCTGACCATACACCAGGACAGAAGTGTGTCCTATACCCCCTGGGGACCTCCACTCTGTGGCATCTGTGGAGCACCCGCTGGGCACCATACATTTTTATTTAGTCCTCAAAATAACACCAGTTGTCTGCTATCAAACCTCCATGTTACACAACAGAGAAGGGAGGTGCTGGGAGAAGTGACCACCCAAGGTCACCCAGCAGGGCTGAGGGTTGGATCTGGCCTCTCTGGCTGAAAGACCAAGCTCTTTCTAGGACACCTTGCCTCCTCGGGTGCACGTGGGAAAGCACCTGGCACAAAGCCAGCACATGGAAGGACCTCAGCAAGAATGTGTCCCTCGGTTTTCGCCACCGTGGAGCCACAAGGCTAGAATTAGGGCCAGTCGAGGCCACGGCTTCCAGAGGACCATGAGCAGCCAGAGCAAAGCCAATCGATGATCTGAAGACCCAGCATCCACAGGAACCTGTAGGATGTGGCAGCTGGGGGCTACCAGGACCCCTGAACTTCTCAAGTCACACGCTCCTCTCCACACTGCCTGGCCCAGCACTCTTCAGGTATGAACTGAATACCCTTACATTTGCTGGGGAGAGTCAAAGCTCTTCTGGAGAAAATAAATACTATTAGCTCAGCACTCCTGTGCTACCAAGGATTGGCCAGGTCTGGCATTTCAGATTTCAAGCTGGTGTGCCAGGCTTTGCCCCTGCCCCCAAACCTGCAACCCCCTCTCTGATTTGAGCGCTGGGCTCCCACTGGTGGCCTGGACCCCAAATTACTTCTTATAGCAAACAGCCTTCAATCCCATGCCCCCAAATTTCTCCCATCCAAGTACTAACCAGGCCCGACCCTGCTTAGCTTCCGAGATCAGACGAGATCGGGCGCGTTCAGGGTGGTATGGCCGTAGACACCATGCCCCCACATTTCTACACTGGGACCCCTCGTTACACAGTTTGGCTTTGGATGGTCTTGCATGTGACACCTGCCAAAGATGGAGGACTCGATTTCTGATGACGCAAGACATCTGACAGTTGAGAGGAAGACATGTTAACTACCTCTTGTTCTAGATGCTTCTGCAAGAGTACCAGCTAGGGTCAGAAAACCTCAGCCCCCTGCCTATCTGCTTTCACACTGTTATAATCAAATACTATGCCTTCCTTCTTTATTAGGAAGTTGAATGAATCACCCGCGTGAACAACATCTCAGTGTCTTTTATAAAGATGTTATTGGAAACAGCCAAAGGCCCTGGGAGAACAACCCAGAATTAATTACTCCTTGTGCTTAGTTTCAGGCATATCTTACATCTGTAACTCTTTATAACTTTTGTAAACCCTTTCACTTAATCTATTTCTCTTCCCCTCTCTCCCTTCCTTTCTCTGCCCTCCCTCCCTCACACAATTACCTCTCCATGGAGGAGCAGGGCAGGCATTATTATTATTCTCACTTTATAGATAATAGAAACTAAGGTGTAAAAAGTTAAATGACTAGTTCAAGGTCCTTCACCACTAAGTATCAGAGACAGGACATCCATGTGGACTGCAGAGCCCTTCTCACTGAACCGCCCTGCCCTCTAAGCTAAAAGAGCTGTCGTAAGCCTAAAGGGAAATGTGTCTCATCACACAGGAACACCAGGACATTTCTCTCTTGCCTTCAAATCCACTATTCAATTGAAGCAATCCGTTCCTCACAGATGCCTGATAACGTCTTCTCCCTCTGCACCATTTAGAGGCTCAGCTGTGATTTTATCCAAAATTGTTATATTTTACTTTGTATTTAGCACCATTCAAGCAGGCAACATTTGTTAAGCACTTACAATGCGCCAGGGGCCATGCTAGGTGCTTGGACACAGACACCTTCATCCACTCACAGATATCACCGAGTGCCTGCAGGCTCTGTGCTGGGCACTGGGACATGGCAGGTGTCCAACAGATGACATGCCTGTCTTCATGGGCTGGCCCAGCTCGCAGCCAGCAGTGACAACACAGAACTATGAGGACTTCACCAGGAACAACAGCCTGGTCCCAAGGGCCGGGGAAATTCACCACCGAGCTCTCAGTATGTCAAATCCTCCTAGGAATGAATGGGGTTGGAAACAACCACATAGAAAACCCACTCAATGAAACTCACACACAGATCACACTCTTTTTCGTTGGCCTTAAACACACGGTCCCCCACTGAATGTGACAACAAAGCATTTCACATGTTCATATACATTGTAATGAAGTGAGAGTAAAATTGAGTGCGTGCCCACTGCATGTGCCCTGTGTGCTCAGTGGTTTATGTGAATGTTCTACATCAACCTTCAAATTAGCTCTCTGAGACAATGGCATCCCCATTCCACAGATGAGTGTCCGAGGCTCAGGGGAGCAGCACCAGCACATGCACACACATCGTCCGATTCCAAACGTTACGGGCTTTCCACAGTGCCCAGCCGACTCCCCGACACAGCACAGGCCTTGGAAAACACACAGAAAGACATCTG
Organism: Panthera pardus; assembly: GCF_024362965.1. NCBI lineage: Eukaryota > Metazoa > Chordata > Mammalia > Carnivora > Felidae > Panthera > Panthera pardus. The sequence goes on from NW_026526766.1 coordinate 60,694,678, forward strand.
AAGATGCAGATTGGCCCCAGGAATCCTTCCGCCCTCATCCATTTGTGGCACAGATACTGGCTGAGCACTGACTAGGTGCCAGAAACTACTGGGCACTACAGTGAGCCAAAACAGAACAGCCCCTGCACTTACAGAGTTCATGGTCCCCTGGAGGAACAGGGAAGCCCGACAGGGATCAAACAGTCCAACAAACGTAAAATTGCCATCGTGGTAGGCACTAGAAAGGAAAGGTTTGTGGTTCTCAGAGAAAACAGGGCAGGGGATTCTTCCCAATCAGGGAGGATAGAGAAAGCCTACTTGAGCTGGTATCTAATAGATGAAGACAGGTGGCAAAAGTGTTCCAGACAGTGCAACGGCTTGTGCAAAGGCCCTGTGTGGGCCGGGGTAGAGGAGGGCACACTCACCTGAGAAACTGACGGGACACATGTCTAGGTCCAGAGTGAGAAGGGACAGCGTGCAGCACCAAAGCTGGGGAGTGGATGGGCCTGACTCTGCAGGGCCTCTGAAGCCACAGGGGAAGTTTTGATCCTACCCCCAGGGCAAGCTGAGTTCCTGCAGGGTATGAGGCAAGGAGGCCGCCTGATCAGAGTCCTAATTGTCCTCTGCTCCTCGGGGACATCCCCTGCACCTGCCCCTGGCCTGACCCATCGCCCTTCTCATGCTGCTAGGTAATGATCCCAGGAGGCCTTGCTGCCTGCCTTTGAGGGCACGGCTGTTGTGGGTTCATCCGCGCATGCCCCGCACCCAGCCCCAGGCCTGGCACTGAGCTCCAAGCGTAACGGAAGCAGCACTGCTCCTGCGAGGTGATCCAGGAGAGACACACACAGACACAAACACTGACACCCCAAGTAAACACTACAGGAGGTGACAAGCTCCGCAGGTGCAAGGGAAGCAGAGCGTGGATCTCTGCGAGCCAGGTGTGTAGACAGACGTGCTAGAAGTGAGGAGAGAGTGCAGCCGGGCTCTGTGTGTGACTGAGTGGGTGGACAAGGAAATGGGAGAGGGTGGGGCCGAGTTAGACGGAGAGACGAGCGGTTGGGTGAAGTTTGCGGAAATAAAATAAAAAAGCATCAGCTACTGACAACACGTGCCACTTGCCTTTATGGGAGGAAGGTAAGAAAACTACAGGAAGACGCCGTTCCCCGGGTGCTTACGCAGGAGCCATCCAAGTCAGGCCGCCCGGACTGAAATCCCAGCTCACCACCTGGTTGGCTGCCGGGTTCCGTAAGTCACGTGACCTCGCCACGCCTCACCTGTGCCGTGCAGGCGCGGATGGTACCAACCTCATCACCTCGTTGAGAGGATTACATCAGCCAGTGATGCAAAGCACCCGACACAGAGACGACACACGCTCAGCGCGGGGTAAAGGTGAGTTATGGCTGCTGTGGTAGTCCCTCTGCACCTACATACACACTTGCAAAGAAACGTCTCCATTTCCTTTTCCTGTTTCTGTAACAAGATTAGCAGCTCTCCAAGGGCTTGCCAATGTTTCTGGGACTCACAGAGTCCAGCAAGGAGCTCAGAGGCGTCAGCCGGGCCCCCAGGGGACACCGAGTAGAGTGACAGGCGAGCCACTTCTCCTGTCAAAGTCGAAGGCCTGCTGAGCCAGCCCAGGACCGTAGCATGATGCTCTGACCGTATGCCCTGGAGTGGGCTTCCGGGTCCCTGTCCGCCAGTTAACTTCCTGAAACATTTCTGGGCATTCTCAGAAAAGCTTCAGTGAATGGGTAGTCCTAGAAACAAAGTGATTTGGATAATATAGTGATTATTATCAGGATGGCTGTTGCTTTCAAAATCAGTTCCCTCTGAACAAAGTCAAGTGGATCATAAGCAGAGTGTGAAAATATCATTTTCTCTCTGCCCCCTCCTGACCCTGCGCCATGAGAGCAGCAATAATGCATCACTCCACAGAATCTTTCTTTGGCTAGATTTTATCTGAATGGTGACTGATGATGTCCTTGCCAAGTGGCAGGAGAGGGGTCTGCTTTAGCCAGCAGCTGCGCAACGTGGGCACTGATGAAGACAGATGAATCCATTTACTCAGTACTCTGGATCCACCACCAATTTTCTAGATAACAATGACACTTCATCCTTCCACCGTTGGAGACTATTCAAAAAGACTGGAAAAGTAGAAAACTGGCAAAAGAATTCCCCAATCAGCCCCCAAAAGGTGTCACCACGTTCATGCCCTTTACTCAAGAATTCTCAGGCCCCCGAGCTCATCTCATAAGGGATTTACTCTTGTTTTGCACATGATTCTAACACTAATGAACTCGGTTATCTGATTTGGGATCCAGACCAAAACCAGATCAGAAAGATGGTCACCTCTAAAAAAGAAAGTCAGTCTTGCCCAGGAGCAGGGAGCCTGGAGTAAGTCTTGCGATTGAGAGGATCCCAGGACACCTCTTCATTCACTATACCCAGACCTGCTGCTAGGGCACCTGGCTTGCCCCGGCTGATGGCTTGGCTCCATTCCTGCAATTTCTACTAGGACCAGAGCCCAGTCCAGCCTCTGTCGGCTCTCATGCTCCCTGGAGGTGGGAATGGGCTACGGCAACCTGATTCCTACACCCACCAACTGCCGGTTTAGAGGACTGCTCCGATAAACCCATCTGAAACCATAATAGTTCTCAGATGCTGGCAAGTATTTGTGTCCTCGGTTCTGGTGTATCTTGGAAGATGCTATGTATGCTTGTCAGGGGACAGGAGGATGACATCAGCTTTGCACGTATTCTATTGGAACATCTAACAAATAACCTTTCCCCTTTGCATTCCACAACTACGGGGACCCTGAAAGTACCAGATAACAAGAACCCAAATGAACAACTAAATAAAGAGCAACCAGGAAGCTCACCCCACATGGCTTGGCATTCAGAGCACCTCCTCAATTTGTTAAAACTATGCCCATTAATCCTCTTACGGCCAGAGAGCTGGGTTCCAGGCTTTTAGATCTATTGGTTTGTTCAATAAATACTTATTGAGCTCCTGCTCTATGCCTGGCTCTGAGATTGTGCCTGGAGGGACCACAAGGGAGCCAGACACACTCAGCGCCTGCTTTCACAGTGCTCACAATGGGGCAGAGATCCTCAAGCCTGCTACAATTTGCAGAGAGAAGCAGGAACTTCCCCGTGGTCTTAACAACTAACCTAGCACCAGAGCCCAGACCGCCAACCCCATCTGGGGCTCCCACTCCCATGGCTTCAGCCTGACGCACCTGCTTGTTCCTAGAAAGGGACAAGAGAGAAAGGCATCTCACCAGCCTCACGGCACATCGTTACATAAGCCTGCAGAATGAGAACAAAATTAAGGAGCAGATGAATACAGATGCTCTTTGGGTGAACCATGCCATTTAATTTTCTCACCTGCCTACAATCAAAATAAATAACCAAAAAAGTAAGCAATGAGAAGCCACTTACATTCACAACCGGACACGGGGAACGACCAAACAGGTGCCTCCGAAAGGGGGACGCCTTCCCCAGCGTCCTCCGCTGACCCCTACCGTGGTTGGCTCACACCATGTGCGATGCTTTCTGTCTCCCTGACCACCTGTTTAGACCGTGAGCTCCTCGAGGGCAGGGTGTGTGTCACATCTGCCACTGTGTCCCAGAGCCTAGAACAGGGCCTGGCAGAAAGTTCTACCAATGAGAGTGTGTCGCACAAGGGCACTGAGGCAAAGGCCGGGAGTGTCTGCGGCAGCCGTGGAGGTGCTCGCATCCTCTTTCTCTAACACCCCCTCAGCCACACGGCATTGGAAAACAAGATTACAGATAACACTGCTTTAAATTTATATCATGTCATGAGGTTCCATATCCGTGATATGTATTCCTTATTAGAGCCCCGTGAGGTCAGCATAGTTGTCCCCATATGGTACAGGAATGACAGTGACAACAATGACAATATAGCAGCGAATATTTACTGGGCACTCACGGTGTACCAAGCATTGATTTGATTACTTTCCCAGGGTGGTCTCATTTGTTAGCCCCATTTTATAGATGAAGAAATGGAGGCAAAGTGGCTTGCCCCAGGTCACCAAGCAGATAAGTGGTACCCAACAGGGACACAAACCCAGGTCTCCTGATACATTGAGGAGCACATCCAACAGGTGTCAGGAGCTCAGGTTGCTGAGGGGTCTGGAGAGGGAATTGGGCATTCTGTGCTCAGCCTCACCCCTACAGGGACGCTCTCCCCTTGCTCCTCTACAATGCAGTGCCTGGAATCAGTGACTCTTGCCCACCAGACCCACCCACTCGATCCCTCCATGGATCCCTCTCTGTTGCCCCTCCAGCCCCGTCGGGTCTCAGTGCTGCCCATTCCCCTCCAAGAGCTCTCACCCTGCCTCTCCACCTCCGCTCAAGCCTCAGCATCTCTTCCCTTCAACTGCTGGAGTAGCTTCTTGGCCTCTCTGTCTCCAGGCTCATCTGTCTACCATCTCAACGCTGCATTCCCTCTGGCCCTGATCATGTCACATCCATGTTCGAAACCACCACCCACACATGGCACATCACAGTTCCAGAATAAAGTCCAGCCTTCTTGACATGTTATTCAAGGCCTTCCACACCCACCACTAGGCCACCTATCCCTCCACAAGTCCGCCGCTCAGGGGAAAACAACAAGTCAGTGATCCCCAAACCTCACACTTTGTCACTTCTATCCTTTGATCTTGAGGATCCTTCCTGAGATCGAACCTCCATTTCTCTGAGTCCCTGCTTCTCTGTGTCAACATTATATTTGCCCTTCCAGCCCCACCTTGACTTCTCCTCCTCCAGGAAGCCTCTCTTGATCTAGATATGATCTTCCCTTTCTCTTAATGCCCTTAGTATCTCTGGTTTCTTTCTTGAATGTAGCGTTTGCCACATGCCTGCCTTTATGGATATCTGTGATCAGCCCCCCCCACCCCTCCCCGGCATCCACACCTTTAACAGCCTCTGATGTCCTTCAAGGAATCATCTCTTCTCCACTCCCCACCCATGTGTTTAGGCAGGGCTGACCTCGCTGCCCTCTCCCTCCATGAAAGGCTAGCTGATGTCCCAGACCCATCAGTGTCATGTGATTGGCGCAGGGATGGACACATGACCCAATTCAAGCCAATGAGAGCTGAGTTTGGGACTTTTACTGAAACATTTGGGAAAGAAACACTACTGGAGTTTCAAAACTGGGAGTGCGGGGCGCCTGGGTGGCTCAGTCGGTTAAGCGTCTGACTTCGGCTCAGGTCATGATCTCACGGTTTGTGGGTTCGAGCCCCGCGTCAGGCTCTGTGCTGACAGCTTGGAGCCTGGAGCCTACTTTGGATTCTGTCTGTGTCTCCCTCTCTCTCTGCCCCTCCCCAGCTCGTGCTCACACTCTCTGTCAAAAATAAATAAACCTAAAAAAAAAAAAAAAAAAAACTGGGAGTGTGTAAATGTGCAGCTGGTAGGGGCCACCTGTGCCACCACATAGGTAGAGCCTGCCTGAGAGTGAAACCAAACACAGAGGAAATCAGAGCCAAGAGACAGAGAGAGACATTTTTTTAAAAATATAACTTCAGAAGACCAGAGGGGAGGGGAAGGGGGGAAAAAAAGTTACAGAGAGGGAAGGAGGCAAACCATAAGAGACTCTTAAATACTGAGAACAAACTGAGGGTTGATGGTGGCGGGGAGAGGGGAAAGTGGGTGATGGGCATTCAGGAGGACACCTGTTGGGATGAGCACTGGGTGTTGTATGGAAACCAATTTGACAATAAATTATATATATATATATATATATATATATATATATATATATATATAGGTAGGTATGTGTGTGTGTGTGTGTGTGTGTGTGTGTGTATATATATATATATATATATATATATATATATATATATATATATATATAATTTCAGTCCCTGGGTTCAGCCATGCCTGAATATGAATACAGCCCACTCCAGGATTTTTCAGTCATGTGAACCAGTTAACAAGGGGTTTCTCTCACTTGCAATGAATCCTAAACAATTCCCCTCCTAAGGGCCAGGTACCATACTGGGTAGTGGGGCTATAACCACAAGAGAAGAGACAGTCTGATCCTAAAAGGGTTAATTTTATATCCTTTTATTTCTAAAAACAGCTGCATTGAAATAGCATTCATGTATCACAACATTTATTCTTTTCAAGCGTATGATTCTGTGGTTTTTGAATAGTCATAGAACTGTGCAGTCATTACCATGATCGCTTTCTATCTTACCTTGGAAATGACAAATATGTGCTTGCCCTGTTCTCCCCTGTGCACCGGCTCCTCTCTCAAACCCAGGGCTGGGCTTGGCCCCCTTCTGAGGCACCAGCAACCACAGCAGGTGCTCCCCTAATGCCTGCAGACTTGTACTCAGACATCCTTGAAAAGCTCAGCCTCCATCCAACAGTTGTTTGGGCCCTTTCTAAAGCACAGTGAATGAGACAACGGATTTGGCAAAGCGGCTCAAGAAAAGGTCATGCTCACCTATCACTAGATTTTCTCTGGGTTTTCAAAGCTGGATCCCTGCATGAGGGTAGACTTCCTGAGAGGTGCACACCTAGAATGTACTCCTTTGGCTCCCTGAATGTTTCCTAAGTTTATTACAGAATTATTTAAAATAGTAACAAGTGGGAAAACATATAAATTGAACAGTAGGGGAATGACTTAATATTTATGGTGTACCCACAGGACAGACCAGTATACAGCCACTAAACTGTAACTGAGAACATGGGGAAGTACCCATAATATAATGTTAACTTAATGAAACAAAATATAAAAGTGCACACAGAGCAAGATTTCAAGTACATAAAATAGTGAAAACTGGCGACTGGAAGAGAATAATGCTAATTATTAGGCATAATTATCTTTGTATAGGTGGATTATGAGCAAATATTATTTTTCTTCATGCTCCTCTCTAATTTTCAATTTTTCTAAGATGCACATTAACGAAATTAGAAAAGCCAACATTATTTCTTAACGGATTCCTTGGTTATTATTTAATTAACATAGCTCCCAAAGAATGAGAAACAACCATGTGAAGAAGACTCTGAATCTCCTGCAAAACTTTTTTAAAAAGACGCTGTCCTTCAGAATCTTTTAATGAAACATGTAAGTAATGTAACCCACCATTTTTACCTTTTTACCTTGACTGCCAGGAAGCTCAGAGCTAAAACTTAATACTCAAAATTACAGTAACCCAGGTTCTTGGTATAGTAATTTCCATGCTTCCCAATGGTATCTGCTGCTTCCTTTTATTTGCATATTCAGTTGTCCCGCTTGTGTTTGTATATACTCAACTCTACTTTGGAATACATAAAAGAGTATTTGCCAAAATGACTTTATCTGCAGCAGAGAAAAGAGGTCCTAACTCACAGATGCTCCCTTGGAATGTTTCCTTTTTACAAACACAAGGCCACTAAGTGGGGCTTTGAATATTCTACTGCTATTCTATTTACAGTAAGAGAGTCAATCGACAGAGATCCGTGCAGGAGGCTCCTTTATTGAGATAGGCTCTCCCAGTGATCAGATTAACCCATTACTTGGTAAATCTCCATCTCTTTGAAGGCTGTGTGGACAAAGGTCCATCCTGGCTGCCCACAGTCTCTGGCCACTGACGACAGCCGATGTCAGCAAACCCAGCCAAAATCCATTCACCACATCCATCTTGTGTCCAAGTCTACAGACAAGTGACACAGCCAGGAAGTGATTAGGGAGTATACACAATCCGCAAAGATGGCCCATCCGAAGAAAACAGGCCCAGGACACTGTAACGCAGGCCCAAACACCCTTCAGATCACTGTGGATTTTGCTGCAATTACCCACGCTGATAATCCCTTTTACTTCAGCTCAGCAAGAAAGTACCTGCACTCTGAAGACGGGCCACTTGAAAAAAATTAAGTATTATATCACGTGGGCATTCTGGCAAACATGACCCCTCAGGGCAGGAGGTGACATACATGTTTGCTTGTAAGCCAGAATTCTTTTTCTTTCTGGTGATCACTTCACTGACTCTACATGAGACTTCCAAAGTGAGAAAAACAAAACGAACGGTCTTAATATTTCGTTGTGGCCATTTGATCACACCTAAAGCAGCAATGTCTTATTATGGATCCAGGCCAGGGGAAAACGAAGGAAGGGAGGCAGGAAACATTTCCTTGGTGCCTACAGCATGCCAGACAGAGCCCTGGCTGCCGGGCCTGCCAGCTCAAGGCATTTTCCACGCGGGCCTGATATCCCCCTCCCCTTAAGCATCACATCACCACCCTACAGAGTGCGCATAACAACCCCACTTTTCCAGATGTGAGAATCTAGGCTTAGACAGATTACATACCCCACTCAAGGTCACCCAGCAGGGAGACAACTGGTGTCTGACTGGAACCCAGGTCTGACCCACCCCAAAGCCCATGCTCTGAGGTTACCCTGTGCCCCCTTTCCGTGGCCTCCTGCATCTTCCCACCAACTAAGAAGCCTCATTCTCTCGACTTTGGGCCCTCTCACTCACAAAGTCATCAAGACGCACTTGAAAAATAAATGTAAAAGCTTCAACCCGCACCCTGAAACCAAGCACCCATCCCTTTGCTGCCACAAACAAGCTAATGTGAAATCTCTTTCAGGGAAGCTTTCTGAAGGGAATAAATTGATGATGAAAACATTATGCAGCTGACAATATTTAGTAATGATGCAAGCGGGGCTGCCCTATCTACAAATGTGTCTGTCTCCAAAGAGCCGGCTCTCTCCTGTCCCTTCTGAAAGAATATATCTGGAAGCAACAGAAACAGTGGGGAGAGGGCATGCCTCGATACAATTGCATTGCCGTGTCCATTTATGTGTGCCAGACAGGTACCCCAGACAACTTGAAATGTTAGGGCAAAGATGAGGGCGATGGGAATGTCATTCAGAAATAATTCCACACCGGGTTAGCTCTGCTCAGCCACCCAGCTTGCATCCTCCCGGGGCAGAGGGAGCCTCTCCGCTTGCAGCAGCCTGTGCGCACCGCCACCAACTGCCACCCGTTCCTTCACCTTTTATTTACAGCGCAGAGCAGGCTGGTTCATCAGTGAAGGTGGGGGGGAGGCGGGGAATAAGATGCAATCCAGATTTCTGCTCTTTCTCAGGGGACCAAAAAAAAAAGGGGGGGGGGGTCAGACAGGAAAGCAGCGGAGCCTAGACTGCATGGTCAGCGCGGCAGCATGAACCTCCTCTCTAAAGGTTCTGCACCTGGGCTGGAGCAGAAGCTCCCAGGGAGCTCCGGGAAGCCAGGGTCAAGCTCAGCTCCGGGCCAGGCTTTCTCGGCGCGGTGTTGAAGGCGCCAACAGAGCGCACTGCACAGGAAATCACTGCCCCCTTCAGGCCGCGTCTCACGGCGGCGGGAGCGTAGGGGCTCCCTCAGTCCGGAAAAACTCGCAAACCCGACCTCGCGAGGCGGGCGATCGCTCCTCCAGGCCCCCTCGGCGGACGCCGGCAGCCTTGCAGACGGCGAAGGTCCGCGCTGGGCTTCAGCCAGAACCCGAGCTGCGGGCGTGAGGAGGGGGCTTGGGATGCGAAGCTCTGGGCTCTGCGGCTCCCCTCGGAGGAGGCCGGGAGGGCCAGCCCGCTGCTGCGCTCCAAGTCCGTGCTTCAAGTCTGCGCCGGGAGAAACTGCGCCTGCAGTCGCAGAGCCAACAGCAGCGGCGCCGCCGGACACCCCCGCTCGACCGCAGCGAGACCTGCTCAGGGCACTCTCTGAGCAACTAAACCGAGGGGGAGTCTCCCCATTAAACCGCTCCGGCTGCAGGCAGCGCCGGGCACATTCAGGCAGCACCCTTCCAGAACCAGCGGCCCCACACCTGCCCGCGCGGTGCGGGCTCCGAGCCGCCAGCGCGCACCACGCGCCCAGCCCTCCTGCGCGCTCTGGCCCTTCGGGTCCCGGAGCCCTCCAGACCTCAAAGCGCGGCCGGGCTCTCCTGGGGGCCCGCGAGCAGGACTCGGCCTCTCTGGCCCCGGGTGGCCCAGTTTGCGGTCAATGCGCCTCTTCCTCCCACCCGGCAGTGCACATCCCCACCAACGGGACCTGGACAGGCAACCCCTGCAGGCCTTTTAGAGGGTCCAGTCCCCACGTTCGACACTCCTTCTCTGGTCAAAGGAAACCCCAGTCTTCTACCCACCTCCCCCACACCAACACACACATAGACAAAATCCCAGAGGAGAGGCTCAGCAAATCTTGGTACCAGCTGTGCCAGCCAAGCCCAGAAGGACTCCGGGGTGAGCACTGAGCACCAGCCCGCGGTGCCCTCGGCAGGCACGGGTAGCTCAATCGGGGCTCTGCCCAAGGGCCAAAGCTTCCCTCGGTTCCGCACTCCCTCACCCACCGCCCCCTACATCCCCGACGGCGCGGGCTGCCGGACACTCACCTCGGTGTCGTAGAGCCGCAGGTCGAGGAAGTAGGGGCGCAGGAGCGACTCGTTGCGGATCTGCTCTATGGCCAGTTCCACGGCGGGAAGCACGCCGCGCCCGATGCTGCCCTTGGCCACCTCCTTGGTGAGCGGCATGAGGCCCATGATGGAGAGCGGCGGGCTGCTGGGCGGCGGCCGGGGGGCACCCCGCGCCCAGCCCCAGGCCCCGGGCGCCAGCGGCAGCAGCAGCGGCAGCAGCAGGAGCAGCAGCAGGCGCGCGGGCGGCGGCGGCGGCGGCGGCGGCGGCCCGGGCTGCCCGGAGCTCCGCGGGGAAGCCATGCCGCGCCGCGGGCTGCGGGCGCCGGCTCACTCGGCCCGCATGGCCTGGCCCGGCCCGCCGCCCCGCGCCAAGCTCTCCCCGCGGCGCCCGCGCAATGGCGCCGGTCCCGGCCCCGGCCCCGGCCCCGGCTCCGGCTTGGGCTCCGGCTCCTGCTCGGCTCAGAACGGCCGCGGCGGCGGCGGCAGCGGCGGCGCCCGTGACGGATCAATCACGCCGGGAAGGGGTGGGAGCGAGCGGAGTGCGGGAGGCGGGGAGCGAGAGAGCAAACGCGGAGAGGGGGGCCGGCGTCTTCGCGCGCGCCTCTCTCCGGCGCGGCCACCGCGAACCAGGCCGCCTCCGCCCGCCCCCGTGCGCGCTCTGAGCCGCTCTCCCGCCGGGAGCCGCTCCGCGGCAGCCCCTGGAGCCTGGCCGGGGGAGGGCGGGCGGCAGGAAACGCGGGAGGCGAAGGCGAAGCTGCTCCGCGGCGGCTCGGGCCGCCTCCGGGGACGGGGACGGGCCGTGCGCGCCGGGGGAGGGGGAGGCGCTGGCGCAGGGGCGGCCGCGGGGAGGGCCGCCTTTCCTGCACACGCACACACGCGCCCCCGGCCCTCCGCCGCGCGGGCGGCCGATGTCCGCGGACCGCGGGGGACCCGAGCGCCCGGGGCACGGGGGTTGGGGGAACGTGGACTGCGTGCTGGTACGCGCAGTGGCCGCCGCCGCTCCGCCGAGCGCTCCCTGCACGGTGGTTTGGGACTGCTGCTCGGAGGTCTGACTGGGAAGGTCTGGGCTGACTGCGCGCCACGGAGGCGTCCTAAAGGCACCTGAAGCCTTATGCTCTTCTGTTCCGCGCGGGTGTCTGGAGAGGCCCTAACCGAGTCCGAAGGGGCGGCCAAAGATGCCACCGGCGCTCGAACATCCCTTGGTGCTAAGGTATCCGGCGCTTATGGCCTTGACTGAGAGTCCCCCACTTTCCCCACCAGACTGAAAAGCCGTCCCCTGCCAACCTCAGAAGAGACTAGGGTCCACACCTAGCGGGTGCTACCGCCCCCTCCAGGCATTTGACCTCCCCGCGTCCCCACTCCCAAAGGGCTCCGCCCAGCAACATCCCTCCGGGTGGGATCACCGCCCAGAGCAGATCCGTGCTCCCCTCGACTTGGCCCTCTCGGCTGGGTTGCCCTGGCTAACCTTACGCAAAGAAGTCCTGTGATCTGACCTAGCCCCTCCATGCTTGAAGAATAGGAATCGTAGGTCATTAAAATATAAAATCCCAAGGGGTGATTAATGAGGGGAGACAGTAGGACATCAAATGAGAAAACATCCTTGTGCTTGAACCAGCCATTGTGGACCATATCGACGACCTTGTAACAAGGTTGGCAGTTTAACCTTCACTGAACATTTCCTACATGCCTTATAATGTAATCCTCACAACAGCTCAATGAACTAAGTACTGTATTTATCATCCTCACTTTACAGGTGAATACACCGAGGCTCAGAGAGGTTCCAGCTTGTCCAAGTACACAGAGCTACCAAGGTAGGACCGGACCCCAGAGCAGGAGTTCTGTGCATAGTGCAGTGGGAGCCAGGATAGGGAACAACTTCCCCTATGGGAGGGGCGCTGCCCTGACTTTTGATTGTTCTGAACCTTCGTTCTCTTAGGTATGTGGTGAAGGAGTTGGACCAGATGATGTCCACAGCCTTGCTCTTCTGGAGTGAGGTAGGGACAGCCCTGAATCACAGGCTAGATTATCAGGAAGTATGAGGACAGAGAGGAGAGGCTGAGCCCAACTCCTCGAGAGTACCCTGGACAGCTCTGGGGAACCCAGGCCAAGTTCTCTCTGTCCCAACTCCTCTTTCTAGACTTCTGCAGACACCGCTCCTGAGCTGCACATAGCTGGAGGGTTTGCGTGGGCAGAGTTCACCAGAGCATCTCCACGAACACAACCAAAAACGGTCCAGATGACAGGTAATCTCGCTTAGCTGGTGTCTCACTTGACATGACAGATATCCTCCTCGTCATAGGTTCCAGGCATCTGCCCTTCCTCAACTTCTCAGTTCAGGTCTCTGAAGGAGCATTTTCCTGTTTTCCCTTAGTCATTTGTGTTTTCCTTGTAAGCCATGCCAATATGGATTATCCACTGACACCTACATCTGGGAATAAGTTGAAAGCTGGGATAACTTTGCTTGACATTTACTAAGTGGTTGAAGGCCCTGCCCGGCAACCTGCCTTTCAGCCCCCTCTGTCTCCACTTATGGGGTGACCTGGCCCCAAGACATGTGGCTGGGACCAGCCCTGACCTGAAGATCACCAGCTTCAACACTCTCCGTCGGCCTGGCTCCAGGCCAGGTTCTGATCTCATGCTTACTTTTAATGCCTGGGCATCCCTCTGGTTCCCAGATCCTACCCTGGCCTGTGTTTCAGTTTGGATAACTGGATTCCTGGCATGCTTCCTAGGTCTGAGTTTCTGCCTCGGTCACCAGCCTCGAGTCAATATCCCCCTACAGCTGGAGTCCAGCCTCTTGCTTTATAATAATCATTCATTCCTTCAGCAAATGTTTTACAGCATCTACTATGTGCTGGGCAGTGTCCTAGGAGCTGAGGAGGCAAGAATAAACAAGCCAAACTAAAATCCCCGCTCTCATAAAATTTACATTCTAGTGGAGAGAGAGAGAGAGAAATAATAAACAGAAATAGTAAGGAGATATCTTAGCATGTCAGCTTGTGAAAAGTGCTTTGGAGAACAAATAAAGCAGGAAAGAGGGTTGAAACTGACAGAGTGGGGCTACAATTTGAAACAGGGGGTCACAGAAGGACATACTGAGGTGACTCTTCAGCAAAAACCTCAAAGAGGTAAGTAAGCAAGACATGCAAAGAGTGTTCCAGGTGGAGGAACAGCAAGGCCAGAGGCTCTGAGACCGGAGTGTGCCTGGCATGTTCAAGGAACAGTCAGGAAGCTGGTGTGTCTGGAGCAGAGTGAGCAAAGGGAAAAGTGGCAGTACCCAAGGTCAAAGACAGGCCGGGATCAGGTAGGACCGATTGCACCTGATGAACTGGGGAACCACTGAGGGTATTGAGTGGAACAGTGACACGATCCGATGTATTTGAACAGGATCAATCTGGCTGCAGAGTGAAGAATCATTGACAAGCGAGGGAAGGTGAAAAAGGTGGAAGCAGGGAGATCAGCTAGGAGACTGATAATAAGCCACATATAGGGGCAGGAACCAGGGCGCAAACAGAAGCCATTTGGTTAATGTTCTTCTCATTATATTCTTAAAATTTTTTAATGTTTATTCATTTTTGAGAGACAGAGACAGAGCATGAGCGGGGGAGGGGCAGAGAGAGAGGGAGACACAGAATTGGAAGCAGGTTCCAGGCTCCGAGCTGTCAGCAGAGCCTGATGCGGGGCTCAAACCCACAAACACTGAGATCATGACCTGAGCCAAAGTCGGGCGCTCAACCGACTGAGCCACCCAGGTGCCCTTGTTCTTCTCATTATTAATGGAATAATATGCATCAGCAGATGCCAAGTCCTAGGACTGTGGGAAACACTGATTTACAGGCTCATCTACCTTACAAGGGACTCAGTAAAGACTTAAGAAAGCATCAGCCCAGGTCTGTATGGCTTAAATTCTCATCTTAGCAATACTTTCTCCCACTCCCTCTCCCTCCACACAAGAACCAGAAGCCAGTCTGCAAACCCTGGCTTAGAGGCTGGGGCTGCTTTGAAAGATGATGCCCATTCTCTTTCAGAGGATGTTGGGGGCTCCATGGTCCATCTGGCTGTCTTTGAGCAGGATCCCGACCCTGGGAGGATAACCAGGCTTCCCCCTGCTGTCTGTCCTTTTTCCAGGCAGGGCTGGACACCCCTTGCCACGCTGGTGCCAGCGGCAGGGATCTGCCATGTGGCAGCTGTCTCCTCCCAGGGACTGGCTCCAGTTTCCAGCACCCTGTTCCCAATCGATCCCATCATCCATGTCTGCCTCTGCTCTTGCTCCAACAGCAGGGAGTTCTTCTTGTACTTTTTTCTTCAAACAAAACCAAAAACCCCCCAAAACCATAAGCCATCTTACAAACATCTCTCATGTATTTCTTCTCTTTCCCCCATGTATTTCCTATTCGTGTTTACATTGAAGTGCTTCTTTCAACCAAGTAGCTCAGCTGGTTTTTTGTTTAAATACATTGTTTGTTTTCAGTTCTTTTTTTTAATGGATAAGTTATGAATGATGGCTCCAAAAAAGATTAGCTGAATGAATCTAAGTCGCTTTTCTCTTCTCACAAGGCATGTTTTTTAAACCGTAAAATTGGGTTTCAGGCATCAAATGTGGTCTGGTGACACAGTTCGAGTAATAATAATAGCTGCCATTTATTAAACACCTACCTACTCTGTGCCAGACACCTTGGTATGCATCATCTTAATCTTCACAACTGTCTGAAAAATAGGTGTTAGGATCCCAGTTTCACAAATTACAAGACTGAAGTCCAGATGGATTAAATACCATGCTTAATGATACTTGGCAGAGACAGTGACAGAGCCCAAACCCGGTCTGTCTGACCCCAAACTCCTGCACATTTCTCTACTCCACATGCCTCTCCTTGAAGATGCCCTTCTATGACTGAGAAGTTAATAGTCTTAAAGAACTAAAGAACGCCCCTGAGGCTCAACACCAGAAAAATGTAAAATGACTTGGCCAGGGTCCCTCACCAAAACAGAGATGAAGCTGGCCCTCCTCCTGAGGTGTCAGGGGACAGCATCTGGCCTGGGGAGAGTCTATGACTAAACCCTTCCGGAGTTGAGGCCGAACCTGGGGTTGACCAGAAGAGCCCGGAGCCACTCCTTCCACCCGTGTTCTTTGTCAGTTTGACAACAGAGGAAGGACGGACATATCGGCTTGTTCCATATCGGCTGGACAAGCCCCGAGCAGACATAGGCAGGCAGTTTAGTCATAACTGAGCATCTCCAAAAGGACACAGACTGGCGAGGGGGCCAAAAGCCCCCCTCATTTACAGGTTTCACAAACAATAAGATCCTTTACAAAGGGGGTTATCAATGAACAAGAGGTACAGTTTAGGAACAGAACCTTGGCCAGATGGGAAAGTTTCTGGTCTAACCACTCATCAAACTTTAGGAAGCAGGTAGTCCTGGGCTCAAAGTCTGGCTTACCAGTCATTAGTGGTGCAACTTTGGGGGAGTCGCTCACTCTCCTGACCTTCAGTTTCCTTGTCTGTGAAGTGAGAATAAACAATTCCTCTTTCACAGCAAGTTTATTGTGAAGATTAAATAGTTACAACAGCGAATGTACTTCGAGTACTCACGTGTGCCAGGCACTGTTCTGAGCATTTTTCATATCATTAACTCCCTTGGTAAGATAATGCATACGTGCATGTAAGGTACTTAACACAGTACTTAGCTCTTGTTAGGCATGCAACTAATAACAATTATAGTAATAATACCAGCAGATCAGTGGCAAGATCAGTGCTTCCTGAGGCTCCCATGCCGTTATTTGGTCTATGGCGGTTGTGTGCTCCACCAAAGTCAGCCTTGCTGTGGCATTCACTCTGGATCCCAGTCTGCTGCTGGAGTCTCTCCCTCATCCATGGTGTCCTTCACCAAAGACAGCTCACAAGTAATGCTTTGTACCACCCCCAACCAAGTCACCTCTTCCTCAGAGGGATGTCCCCAGGTTCCTCAACTTTCCCTGGCCACTAGTCTGCTCATGGTTTTCTTCGAGTGATGTCCAGAACTGACCACAAGCCCTCCATATGGACCAAGAAGCACACAGAATAACAGGAGCATCCCTCTGTGTTCAGGCCTCTGGGCTGCTGTCCTTGCAGTCTGGGGTCACCTGCATTTTGCTGGCAGCCACATCACACCGTGGTCCTCTAAGAGCCCCAGGTTTGCTCTCTGTGGACTTGTTGTTGTGCTGTTTCAGATGAACAGCAAGCCAGATCTCCCTGAGCCTGCTGACCAGCAGTTTAACGCAGGGGCCTGTGAACAGGGCCAAAACATTTCACTCGTGATTATGTCCCCATGTTCCAGACCGTTAAGGGCATCCAGATTAGTAGCCACGATTACGGGTGAGTGTGGCTGGGCTGGTTGGTGGTGAACCCACATCCATGCCTAGAGACCATCCATCCCTCTCTTCTCTGTGTGATCACACAGCATTTGTAAAACCAGGACTTCTAGAAAGCCACTGAGGGTCAACACCCAAATTCCATGTTGCTGACCTCACCCTTTTAGCCTCTCAGGACTCCCAGACTCGGTTGTGTCCCCCGCTCTCTGCACTCCCGTTCACTCATCTCCCAAAGGATGCTTAGTTGCTCTGCCTGGATCCCATCCACAGTTTCCCGCCCTGCCCTCACAGGCACTCCATGGGCTCACTGAATGCACCTAGGTGCCCCCTGAGATTCTCCTCATCTCTCCTTTCCCTTGTAATTATGCTCGCCCCACTATTTCTGTTTGCTGGTCATTCTCCACCAATACGTCTGGTGTGCCTCTGTCATAGGCCCAGAGGTGAGAAGGTTCTTCATTCTTTTCTTCATCTGCTCATACCTGCTCCAAGTGCACTGCGGGAAGCCTCTTGAGTGGACCGTGACTCATTCTGGCATTGGGTGGCTGCGTGTTCCTGCAGGCTCCTCCGTTCTAGACCCCTACTTCCAGTTTCTGTGTCCCGAACTGGGGGGTGTGGAGAGGGGGGTTAATTGTATCGAACCACAACATACAGGCAGAAAGTGCACAAATCTTAATTCACAGGTCAGTTTTCATAAAGTGAACACGCCCATATAAACAGCACCAAGAACCAGAACATGACCAGCACCCAGAAGCCCCCGTTGGGTCCCTGCCAGTCACTATCCTCCCTCAGGGTAACCGGTATCCTGACCGCTAACACTGTAGATTGGTCTGGGCCTTTTCTTGGTCTTGGTACAAAATGGAATCACCGCCTGTGTCCGCTTTTGTGTCTGGCTTCTCTCACTCAACGTTGCGTTTGTGAGATTTATCCATATTGTTGTGTGTGATTGTGGGTCTTTTGTTCTCATGGCCTTGTGGCCTTAGCCCTTCACAACCTGACTTGATCATGTAGATCCGTGTGGGGCCCCTTGGTTTTGTCTCCACCCGCCCCCGGCTGGGTCGGTTGCAAGTCTCACCTGTATCCCCACCTCTGGTCTCACCCTTCAACCTACCCTGCATTTACCCTGCCAGACAAACCTCTCCAACACTCGGCTCCAATCATGTCCTCACAGCTCAAAACATTCTATGGCTCCCTGTCATCTATGGGGCACTAACTCCCAAGACTGGGGTTATAGGCTACTGACAATCTGGCTTCAGTGGTCCCAGCTTCGCACCTGCTCTATCTCCCCATGCCTTCTAACTACTCAGGACGTATTGGCAGGTCCATAATCATGCCTGCCCTTTTCTGCCTCTGTAACTTTTGCTTGTGCTATTCCTTCAACCTGAATGTTCTTCCCACTCTTCCTCCCATTGGTGAAATCCTTCACGACTGAGATCAGATGTCACGTCCCTGTGATGCCTCCTCTACTCACCCAGCAGAAGTAATTGCTACCTTCTCCCAGCTCCCATGGTGAGGCTTGGCTCATGCTGAGAGGTATCACTTATCACTTCTTTAAAAGTTAATTACCACATTTCACCCATTCTGAGACCCACATTTGTATTCGTCTCTAGCATCAGGATGCACCTTGCCATTGATGGCATCTTATAATTGGCAGTATTTTTTCCTTTCTCAGTGATACATAAAATAATGGTGTCTTAGATTCGATGAAATACAGTTTTTTCATTTTTTATCTCAGCACATTCTAGAAAGAGTCTCTGACACCACACTGTGTTGTATAGTTAGTCTACCTCTCTGTGTCCTCTTCCACATGTGAGACCATAGGCACACACAAGCACACAATCTGGGTTTGTTGAATGAATAGGTGTGCATTTTTCATTATTACCTGAACGCCTTCTACATGTGTTTCTACAATGGGGAGAGGGTGTGCCGTGGGGAAGTCCCCTCCATGTGGCTCTTCATGAGGTTCGTCACAAAGGGCAGAGGATTACCCTTTCCTTCCAGGGTACGGAGGGCCAGGTGACAGTGGGGGAGTCTCACTTCCCTGGGGCTGGCACAGCTTGGAGGGGGAAGGCTACATATGATTAATTTAATGCCAAATCCTTAATCAGCAAAGCAAGCTTCAATTATGACATCCTTCCT
The DNA here is from genome assembly GCF_024362965.1 of Panthera pardus. Taxonomy (NCBI): domain Eukaryota; kingdom Metazoa; phylum Chordata; class Mammalia; order Carnivora; family Felidae; genus Panthera; species Panthera pardus. The sequence continues at coordinate 60,713,539 of NW_026526766.1, forward strand.
ATCGGGTAAATATGATTTGCTTTTCAAGGATCTTATTTATGGCCTGGTTTTCAGGAGCGCGCTGAGACAGGAAGCTGTACATCCTATCCTGCCAATCTTGCTCCAAGCTTTAAATAACAACAGTGAGCCTTTTCATTTGCCTTTTCCTAACAAAATCAGTTATTCCCTCTGCCCTATCCCCCAATCCAGCTCTATAGTATATTAAATAGCAAAGGACACAGGTAGGCCGGCATCTGGCTTTAGTGATATTTCGGTTACTCTTTGCCCTTTCCTTAACATTCCAGCTGTTCAAATTCCATAGCTGATTTTAGTAAACTCCAGCATGTTCTATCATTTTCCACGTGCTTCTAAAATTTGGAAATACAGTGTACGTCATCAGATGCTTTGGGATGATCGACTCGCTGTGATTAATGGTACCGTATCTTCCTGGTATTGCACCATCTTGCACAAGGAAGTATAAGATCTTCTGACTCCAGATGGACCTGTGCCTATGTTTGAAAGACTGGTTTGGGGGATGCCTGGGTGGCTCAGTCAGTTAAGCATCTGACTTGGGCCCAGGTCATTATCTCACAGTTCATGAGTTCAAGCCCCACATCGAGCTCTCTGCCATCAGCAAAGAGCCTGCTTCGGATCCTGTCCCCCTCTCTCTCTGACCCTCCCTCACTCACACTCTCTCTCTCAAAAATAAACAAACACTTAAAATAAATAAATAAAAGACTGGTTTGGAAGGAACTCTGCGCCTACGTTCATCAGGGATCCTGAACAGGCTAACAGCTTTATAGGATTTGTTCCAGTTTTAGATCAGCTTGATGAAGAATTCACTATATGTATCAGGTGTTGCTTTCTGTTGGATGGTTTTCTTGGGTATTTCAAGGGCATGGAGATTGCCAGGCCGATGAGCATGATAAAGTTCAATTGCATGGCCATCTGGACTTCCTTTGGGGAGTTTTTTTGATTGATATCTTTATTTTGTCAGGATCTTGGAAAGCACTTAATTCTTTTATACGATGTTCATTATCTTTTAGCAAATTAGATGCCTCTGGGAATTTTCTAAATTCCATCTTCTCCTTTAAAAGATGGATACAATCAGTTGCAATGTGAAAGAAACAAATAAAAAGTTTCTTGCTGTCAAGAGCAGTGACCTCTGGCTAATAGGACCGAAAGAGAGAAGTAATGGAAGGGTAAAAAGAGATTTATTTTTCACCTTCTATCCTTCTGTACTGTTTTTTTTTTTGTTTGTTTTTGTTTACTATGAGCATATATTTCTTTTATTAAAGAAAAAAAAAGCTTCCTGTACCACTTTGCTCTCTGTTTTATTATTGCTTTTGGTTCTATTTTTCTCCCTCTTATATTTTCATTTTGAGACGTTCAGCTAGAGGATGACTCAGTTCATTAAAAAAAATCCCAACAACAAAACAACAAAAAGATTGAAGAAAAACCCCACTACATTTGGTTTCTACTGTTTACTATCACTTTTCCTCTTCAATTTTCTTTTTATTTATGCTTTGATTTTTTTTCAATATTAGGGTTAATCTTATATTAGAAACAAAGTAAAACCCTTCAGTCTCTAAAACATAAACTTATCTGGGGAGAGTTAGGGACCCTGTGGAGAATCTGGGGATCCCCTTGGCAGAGGAAAGCACAGACACACAGCTTCAGAGATTGTACCCCCAGAATATCTCTTCAATACAATCTAGGGCACAATGTCCTTTCTATATATTATCTCATTAATTGGTCTCATTAATAATTCTGTAAGGCATTCTTATGCCCATTTTACAGAAGATAAAATGGAGTCTTAGGCTGAATGTCAAGCGAGCACAGGAGAAGTGACAAACTTTGGGGCTATAATTCTGGATTTAAGAGGCCAACCTGTCTTTTCTATCACACCATAGTTTAAGGTTAAGTGAACTGTTGATTTTCTAGCTTCTCCTATTGTTTCTGTTCCCTTTGTTAAAAGTGGATACCTGATGCCTCATTGCTTGTTTCTTTTAGCAAGATCCCCCGTGGCTTGCATGTTCTTCTATCTTATGCTGGTATGAGTCTCCAAGGGAGTCAGTTTGATTTATTGTCACCTTGGAGGTCCTCAAGAAACACCCCAGAAGGGTCATAGGACCTGGAGTTCAATGTTTCTCACTTCAGCACCCCTGTCGCGTAATGATGCAGACCCTAAGAGCAAGGAAGGGAGGTGGGGTGCAGGGAGGAGAAACAGAGGGAACCCAAGAAGGAGACATGGGGACTGCATTTTGTTCCCAGTGTGCTGGCACTTGGGAAGCTCCTTGGCCTCAGCTTCCTTCTTTTAAAATAGCGTGAATGATGATCATGGGTAATTTTAACAACTCCAAGAGCGTGCTGGGCTTTTACCAGGGGCTGCGCTCTGAGTTTGGCACTTTATAACTAGAAAAGGGCAGCGCTGGGATTCTAAGCCGGGTCTGAAAGCCTCCAGGGCCCTCTACCCTATTACCCTATGCTCTACTACCCCCACTATGATACCCCAACAGGTCCATTCTCCTGAAATGGCTGGCAGGAAGATCAAAGGGACGGGAAAGGAGAAATGCCACACCCTTCCAAATATCTTTTCTCTCTTTTTGTGAAAATTATTTCTTGCCAAAGTCTACATTTTTAATGTTCATGAAAATGATATTATGATCAATAAAAAATTAATGTTCTGTGTCTATTCTTAGGCATTTATTTGTCTCCCAATCCACAATGATAACATGAACTGACTTTGGAAGAAATATCACTCATTTGGGGGCATTTCCTCCCTACCTCACGTAACCAGAGTGTTACTAGGGCTTGCTGCTGTTACGGTATCTCTGTATACATGTGTTTGGAGGATTTAGCCAAGACAGAGCAGGACCAGCGTCCCTCATTGTGGAGATCTGATCAGCTTCCGTACTGGCTGCTTCCGGTCCCGACAGGCCAACCATCCCAGCTCTGTACCGCTGTGCACACGATACCCTCTGCCTGGAAAGCTTTTCCCTCTAACTCTAAACCACATCCAGTTTTCAGAGCCCACATTAAATTCCACCTCCTCCATGAAGTCTTCCCTGGTCACTCCTCCAAGGAGACAAGCCCTCTGCCTTCTGAGCGCTCAGCCCCTGTCTCCCACCGAGCACGTCCAACCTCCTCGCACCATCACTGCCAGTGCTCAAGACCCCTCGCCCACCAGGCTGCAGCTGTCTTTCTCTGCCTCCTCTTCAGCCCCACCCAGGGCCTGGCAGGTAGTAGGTCCTCGGAGGGCGTCTGTTGACATGCACTGATGATGCCCAAGACTCATCTTCACTTTTTCCTGCTCGGCTCTCAGAGTCCTCCTGGTCAGATTCATTGTCACTCCTTCTGGCCCTCCGTGTACCCTGTTCTCATTTTGTCCCCTCACTATTCACTTGACACTGCATGTTTTGGTAATCCACTGCTGCCATCACAAACCACTCCAAGATTCTGTGGCTTAAAATAGCAACCGTTTTGCTTATGACTATTATCTGAGCTGGGCTCAGCTGGGCAGTTCTGCTGGTCTTGCTGGTTGGTCACTCATGTGGCTGCATTCAGTTGGCAGGTTGGCCGTAGGCTGGGCTCAGCTGGGGACGCTGGCACATTTGGGATTCTCTGTCTTTCCAGTTAGTCTTGGAGACTCTCCCTTTCCACATGGCCTCTGTGCACAGTCTCTCCATGAGGCTTCCCCAGGAGGGTAGCCAGTTTTTTATGTGTCAGCTCAGGACTCTGAGAGGAAAAAGCAGAAACCCCAGGCTCTCTTATGGTTTAGGCCCAGAACAGAGACAATGTCACCTCCATCACATTTCATGGGGCAGTAAGTCACAGACCTAGCCCAGACTCAAGGGGAGAGGACTTCAAACCATCATAGACACCGAGAGACATAGTTCACTGGGGCCACCTACCCCATCGGTGTTCCCTGCCACCACTGCACACATCAGGGCTGTTTGACCTGTTTGACTCTGTGCCTGTCCTGTTCCCATGAGTGCACCCCTGGAGGGCAGGGGCTGTGTCCCCAGGGCCTGCACAGTGCCTGGCACAGAGTGAAGAACTTAGTAGAACTTAGTAGAAATTCCCCAAACGGGGTCAGGAAACCTGGGCTCTGGATGAGTTGCCACAGCAAGACCGTGGGTATCCCTGACCCTCTCCAGACCTCAGTTTCCCCATCTATACCAAGAGAGGTTAAACAGATCTTTAAGATCTTTTGAGTGTAGCTGACATTCCGTGATTCCAGTGGGCACGGTACTGGCCATGGGCCACATGTCACGTCTGGCTGTTCCCTGGACAGGCTGTTTTTAGGCCTCTGCTCTTCACACATTATGCTTTCTGCCTGTACAATCATATTCTTTTCCCGCTCATCTTTTCAAGGCATAATGTACATTTTTAACCTCATTTGCAGAGGTTGAGTTAACGACTTCCTCGGCTCAAGACACATTCATCATTCGTTCATTCCATGCAACGCCCTTCTGCTTTGTTTTCCGCTTCATCCTTGGTCCCCATTCCTCCCCCACCCCCCAACATGGTCACCCCTTCAATGTGCTTACATGTCACATGTTACCTACCCTTGTACAATATCCGTCCCTCTGGCAATGGGTGGCCACGCCCCCTCCACCTCTCCATTTTCACAAACACTGTAGACCGACATTCTTAGACATCTCTCCTTGTGCACCTGCAGGGCAGTGGCTCTAAAGTGCATACCTAGGATTTGGGACTGCGCGGATCCTGGGATGTGAATCAGTCTAACCAGGCAACAGAATCAGCTTGAGTGTTTAAAACACAGGGACTTGCATGCAGGGAATTGGTTACTTGGAGAATGGAAAGGCTGAGAAGCTACATGGGGACAGTGAAGCAGCCAGAAATTAGCAACAGTGGAGAAGTGCTACAGGAGGACCAGAGAGGGGAGGGGTTATCTGGTAAATCTGGAATCATAACTCACCAGTCCTGGTCCCTTGGAAGGAGGCACAGCTGCTGCTTGGAGATGCCACCTGCGGCTGAGGAGAGGACGAGAGATACCCTGGTTTCTCCCTTCTGTCCTCCAACTTCCTGTCAGTGCCTCTTAGTGGGAGCCAGCTGACAAGGAACTTGGAAAACACCGCCTGCAGGGACCAGAGCCACTCAATACAGAGCGACGCAGCAGCAGAGGACAAGGAACACGTATCTCAGGGCACACAGCCTGGGGCCGGCTCCGCAGTGGGCACATACCCAATGTCACGAAAACCTGCCAGACTGCTCTCCAGATGGCTGTGCCGCTTCACACAGCCCACATCCTTAACAACACTTAGCATTATCCAACTTTCTCATTTTTTAAATTGATGGGTAAGAAATTGAATCTTGCTGTTGTAGTTTGGGTTTTTCTCAATGACCGGTGAGGTTGAGCATCTCTGCATGTATTTATACGAGTTTCTGCTTCTGTGAAATGGCTTCTTCCTGGTTTGCAAATAGTTCCTGTATAAATCTAGCTCTTAGCCCCTTGTGAGCCCCTTGTCAGATTTAGGCATTGAAAATATCTCTTCCCTCTGTATCAGCTTTGTGACCTTCATTTAGAAAGAAAACTTTAACCTGGGTGGCTCAGTCGGTTAAGCATCTAACTCTTGGCTTCGGCTCAGGTCATAATCTCACGGTTTGTGAGTTCGAGCCCCACGTTCGGCTCTGTGCTGACAGTGTGGAGTCTGCTTGGGATTCTCTCTCTCCCTCTCTCTCTCTCTCTGCCCTTCTCCCATTCGCTCTCTCTCTTAAAAATAAATAAATGAACTTAAAAGAAATTTTTAAAGAAATCTTTAGGGGGGCATGGGTGGCTCAGTTGGTTAAGCGTCCAGCTTCAGCTCAGGTCATGATCTTTCAGTTTGTGAGTTTGAGCCCCACGTTGGGCTCTGTGCTGACAGGCTTGGAGCCTGCTTCAGATTCTGTGTCTCCCTATCTCTCTCTCTGCACCCCACCCCCCACCCAGGTTGTGCTCTGTCCTCCCACCCCTCTCAAAAATAAACATTAAAAAAATTTTTAATGAAAAGAAATCTTCAGTTTTGATGTAGTTAAACCTACAATTTGCCAGTGCTATCACCGTGGGTGGGTCATGTCCCCTGGCTGTGCCGTGCTGTAATTCTCTAAGTGTGCAACTGCAGAGAGAGGGCAAGAAGCTTGGTCTTTTCTCCAGGTTCCCTCCATGGCCCAGTTTTGAGCTATTGTCTCAGGGAGATGTTCTCTGCTCTGTTCCCAGGCTGCGTATTCACCACTAAAGAAACCTTTGTTTTCTGGGTGTCAGCTTCCCAGAGAACATACTAGACATTGTCTTCACAAACAACACCACAGTTGCAAATAGCAAGGCAGAATATGAAGGAAAGACACATGCAACAAAATTGGTTTCCAAACCAGGCCCCTGTCAGGAAACTGTAAGGAAAGGAAGTAAATAGAAAATTGAAAGTTGGCATTTCTCAGTTCTCACTTTTCTCAGGTGCCGTGTCTCGAGGAAATATATGCATCTCAAGTTCATTTCCATTCCCCTCATTTCATCAAAGTATTCAGAAAGCTGTACATGGTTGCGAGGAGACAGAAGGAGCTTTGGATACATGTCGGACAGACCCCACTCCAGCATGTGGCCACTCTGAGGTTTCCCGTAAGTCACCCCACTGCTTTGAGCTCAGGTTCCCCCAACGTGGAAAATGACATTTACCATGGATACCTTTCCAAAGAAGCTTTAGAGAGTGGAAATGAAGTGTTTGCATTTTTTAAAGATCTTTCTTTAGTGATAGAGATTTTTTTTTAAGTTTATTTATTTATTTTGAGAGAGATAGTGCACAGGAGGGACAAAGAGACAGAGGAGAGAAAGAGAAAGAGAGAGAGAAAGAGAAAGAGAAAGAGAAAGAGAAAGAGAGAGAGAGAGAGAGAGAGAGAGAGGGAGAGAGAGAGACCCAAGCAGGCTCTGTGCTGCCAGTACAGAGCTCGATGTGGGACTCGAACTCACGAATGAATCAGGAGATCATGACCTGAGCTGAAATCAAGAGTCAGATGCTTAACTGACTGAGCCATCCAGGTGCCCCTGCAATTATAGATTTTTAAAGCACCTACTGTGTGCTAGGCACTAAGGTTTCTTTTTTTCATTTAATTTTCCCAGCCATCACAGGAAGAGAAATTTAGTACCTCCATCTTACAGATGACAAGACTGAGAGTCAGGGGTGCAGAGAGGTTAAGTCAGTTCCCAGGCTTAAACAACTAGGATTGCTATGCCCTTGCCCTTAGTTGGACCGGAAACTGTCGGAGGAGGTCACCAACGGGACATGAGCGCTGGTTGACCTGGGTGCTGGACCCCAACACAAGAGGCTCCCCGTCCCTCCCCTGTCCTTGCACTGCGGGTTCCTCTTGCCTTCCCTGCTCCCAGGGGCTGCCCCAAGGACATGGCCTTGGGATAGCAAGGTGGTGTTAAGACCATCTGGCTGTATACATGACTTAACCCAGTTAAGGCCTCTGAATAAACTTTTAAGAGGTGGTGGGTGGGTGTGGAGATCTACTCGTCTTGCGGCGTCCAAGACAAGCCTCTTATGTAAGTTCTCTTGCTTATCAAACCTGCCACCTACCCATCTGGAGGGGCCTGCCTCTTCCTCTTCCTTCCTTCCTCTCCCTGCCCTCCACATACAGGGCGCATTTCAGATCACACCCGGGAAGCTGCCAAAGAGCCTGCAAAACAACAGAAACATGGAGCTGTCTGGGATGGGGGCTTTGGCTCTTCCATCAGACATTTCTCAAGTTCTTTCAGGCCAAAAAGTTAACTCCTGGGAAATATGAAAGAGCCACAGCCCCCCTCTTCCTGCCCTGGGAACCCAAATGCAGATGGTGCAGCCCAGAGCTTCCCTCCCCTCCCCCGGCTCAGGCACTCTTGTAGCCCTGGCAGCCCCAGGGATCCCCTGCTGAGACTTGGGGGCTCCCTTGAGATGGCAGTGAGGTGGTTCCTATGGCTCCGAGCAAGCGGGAAAAGGGTGGGAAGACTTCGCCTACCCCAAGGGACAGAAGGTGAGTGACAGCCCCTAGGAGTGAAGCTTCTCATTAATACAGCGGGATCCAGAAAAACCAAGGCCATCCCCGGGAGTGAGGTTTTTCCCTTAGGCCTGTGGGGCCAGATGTCCCAGGTCCCCAGCCCCTGCTCCACTGCCAGGAGATGATGCTACCTGCCGACACAGGACAGAGGGGCTTGAGGGAAGAACCTGGAGGTCTGAGGGTGAGGCAGGGTGACTTGGGGTAAACACAGCCATAGGCATGCTCTGTGTCATTGCTACCTCTGGGTGTCACCTGCCAGCTTAGGCTAAGGGTCCTGGGGCTATGACTGGGGACAGTGGTCTCAGATGTCCCTCGCTCCTTGAGGCTGGATAGCGACTATTTCCAGCCAAGCCCCATTCATGGGAAATTCCCAGGACCCAGCCAGCAAGGAGCTGAAGGGCCAATGCTGATGCTTCTCAACTTGGGTCCATGCCAGCTGTTGAACAAAGTATCAGGCTGGCTCTAGGAGCAGTGGGTCTTCTTTCCTTTCTTAAAAAGTGATTAGCAAGTCACAGAATGTCAGAGCCGGAAGGGACCTCAGAGGTGGTCACGTGGGATCTGCCTCACAGTGCACCCAGGAAAACAGGCTCAGAGAGAGTAAGCCAATCTACACAGCAGCAGCCACCCTGGGTACATTTCCAGCAGAGAATGATTCTCAGCTCAAATGATTCCTGGCGCAAGTCCCCCCTCCCCGCCATGAAAAAAACCTTCGTCCCTAGACCTCTGCTGAATTTGGAGCCGCCAACGAAAGCTGGGTAGTCCTCTAGATTTTGAAAACTCAAAGGAATCACCCTCTTGTTTTTAAAATTTCACCCTGATTCACTTGGGCTCATGTGGTCTACAAAAATCTTGTTGTTCCCAACAAAGAAACAATGGCTTCCTGAGTCGAATCCCTGGGAGGTGCAGGACTCAAGAAACGCTCTGCTTCTCATCTTGCAGAGCCCATGGGGAACCAGAGAAATCCCCAGTCTCATGTTTCCCAGGGAGCAACATGACAATGCTGGAGCAAATACCAAAGGAAGCAGCGATTGGCGAAGAGGAAAAATGCTGACTTTATCATTGAGACACTTAGATGCAAGTTTCAGTTTTGTCACTGATTTGCTGTGTGACCTTGGGCAGGCACCATCCCATTCTGGGCCTGTTTTCTCTCTCATAATTTGGAAGGGAGGTGAGATCCTCTCTAAGCACCCTTCCAGGGTCAGCTCTGCCTGGGGTTCCAGCCCCTACCCCCTCCACTGCTGCCATCTCCAGCCTTCCCTCCGTGCTTGCAAAGCCTAGGAGGGGTGGGAAAGCATCTCCCAGCATCTTTTCTTTCTGTTTAAGTTCAGATTTACTAAGTGACTTTTCCACATTTTTTCTTTTTTTTGGAAGTGACAGCTAATGGATAAGGAGTTCCTTAGGTGCTTTGTCTGGATCTGACCAGGGAAATCAGCAGAAAGACAATATCTAGATTGCTCCGGGCTGACATTACTGCTACAGGATGATGTTAATTCTGCTGTTTACAGAAATAAGTCCAGTGTGAGTTGAGGCTTTTTGGTGTTTAAAACCAGATGGTATTTCCTGCCTTGATCAGCCTCGGAGCTTTGGTTCCCATGACAACCCCTAAGTTCCACCTACTGCAACTTCCCCGTTCTCCAAGCTGCTTCCTCTTCCACCATTGTGCCAGGGTCCCTGGAGAATAAAGCCAGTAAGCGGCATGTGCATAGCACTTTACAGTTTACAACACACTCCAGTACTTATGGTCTCGTTTACTCCTCGCCAGGGCCTTGCCAGACAGCATTTGCTTTTCTCTCCATTTTACAGACAGGAAAACCAAGGCCTCAGAGATGAGCTCATCTGTCTTCTCAGCCCACAGACGTGTCAGCAGGACTCAAACCTAGGCTTTATGGCTTTGAAACTCATGTGGGGTCTGCTTCGCCAGGATGGATATGAAGGCCCTGGCCTGCAGACTTTCTACTTGCTTAGGGTTTCTAAGCGGTGAATCCTATACCTATATTGGGTCGAGATCAAGTTGTGGCATCTCTAGGCAAGTTAACTTCTCTGTGCCTCATTTTCCTCATCTAAAATGGAGTAGTAATAATGATACTTCCAGATGGCTGAGGGGATTCAATTAGTATGTGTGTAAAAGCACAATCAGGGGTGCCTGGGTGGCTCAGTCGGTTGAGCGACCAACTTCAGCTCAGGTCATGATCTCGTGGTTTGTGAGTTCGAGCCCCACGTCGGGCTCTGTGCTGACAACTCAGAGCCTGGAGCCTGCTTTGGATTCTGTGTCTTCCTCTCTCTCTGCCCCTCCCCTACTCATGCTCTCTCAGAAATAAACATTAAAAAATTTTTTTAAAAAAAGCACAATCAGCGCTTACTGGATTCAGTAGGTGTGAGAAGCCTGGGTTCTACTCTAAACATCATGTGACCTTCAGCAGATCATTTTGCTTGCTGGAGCCAGTTTCCCTCTCTGTGTAAAAGATGACAGCGTCTCAGCGTTCATGCAGATGTTGTGCATGAAATTAATGCATGGAAGGGTACTTGGAGAGCGCCCTCTCTCACACTACAGCATGTGCACACATCCCCTGGGGGGCCTTGTGAAGATCAGGTTTGGGCTCAGTAATGTGGGGCACACCTGAATTTCTCACCAGCATCCAAAGGATGTCAAGCCTACTGGTCCAAGGACCAGACTTTGAGTAGCAAGGCTGTAGCTTCCAAGAAAACACCATCCAAGTGTTACTACCAATCAACCATATAGACAGCCATGGCCATAGGCCTCCAGTTATAAGCCCAAAAACTCAGGAAGTTTGGAGAGTTCACTGGGAGCATCAGCAGGAGCCCATCTGGAGAGTTTTCCAAGGTGGGAGATTTCCATCAGGAGAAGGACTCCCCAGGCCCCCCAGGCCCAGGACTCTGTATCCTGGAACCCCTCAGAGCTCTGGAGAAAGCTATACCCGATCTTAGGGCTCTCAGTAGAGGATGTAAAACTGTAAATGTGTCACATCTTGCACATCAGAATATACTCATTGATAATGACTTATGCAGTTCTTTAAAAAGAAAAATAAACTTAAATTAAAAAAGGCAAGGTGGCCTAGGAATGCTAAGTGATCCACGTACGAGCACACGGTAGAATGTGGATCAAAGTAGAGCTATTACACAGGTCTAAAGAACACAGTCTGCACCTTGTGCTTTTGTGTCCAATTCTTTGTTCTGTATTCTTCCTTATGTAATTGCAGATTGTAAACTCAATTATGTGCACGAAGTTCACTGCTTGGCAATAAACAAATGTTTTCCATTCATGCCTGCAATTCATTTGGTTGGGTGCATCCCAGGCCCTTGTTGCAGGTCCCTAAGCCAGCTCCTCTGACAGCTACCCGCTCAGGGTACGTTCATGTGGCAGGAGCACAATATTCCCCACACTGTGGCTGCTGCAAGGCTCCCTGCACCCTGACCCCCAAGGAACAGAGAGAAAGATGAACACTTACAAGTGGCTGCTGTCCCTTGAGCACTCAACCTGTGCCAGGCACTGTGCTGAGCACTTGACTTGGAATAGCTCAGTTAATCCTCACACTGCCCTGAGAGCCAGGATTTTTATCACCCCTCGTGGATCATAAACTCCACGAAGGCGGCGACTTTGCTTTGCCCCCCTCAGTGCATCCCCGGTGCCTGTGACGGTGTTCCATCAGTGTCTGCCGAGGGAGCGTGTCAGCTCTCCTTCCAACAAGGAGGAAACAGAGCTTTGCTTACCTAAGACTCCCACCACCCACACTACCCCCCCCCCCATCCCCCACCCCAGCCTGTGGCCCCAGCTGCCCTGGGGGGCATTCTCTCAGAGGATTCTGACTCAGGTTCTTAATCACTGTCCCTTGTGAGAAGTTACTAAAATCAGTTTGCCCTGAGGTCACCTCACAGATGAAGCCAACCTACAGAAGCGGCAGTGACGGTGCTGACATCCTTCTTCGTGGCTGAGGTTCCCCTCCACGCACACAAGGCCTCCCCCATTTATAAAGTCCCTGCTCGCAGTCTGGGAGCAGACTCTGAGTGGAGATTAGCCTGTGGCGTGTGGTTTAGGGGCTGTCTTGGGAGGACCCCTGGTGGCAGGGCAGGGACATGTGGGACTGGGCAGGGGGAGGTTGGGGCGCAGGGTTGGTGGGTGCTGCAGTGGGATAAGTGGGAGCTCACGGGCCTGGGTCCCTCGGAGGCATCAACTCAACAGCTGAAGAAGTCCTTCATCCAGTGGGTGTCCATGCCAACGCAGAAGGGCTTCTGAAAACACCCATCTGCGACTCAAAGGGAGTGTTTCTGATTGTGAGGAAAGTAGAGACAATTATTCAACTGAAAGAGCTGTGAGCAAGTGAAGCAGAGAAGCTCTGAGACCCTTGGGGAAAAGAAATGAGAGCCGGAGAAGGGGCAAGCAGCCTGGAGCACATGAGGTGACCTGGCGCCTGGAGAAGGTCCCCGCCTTCCAAAGGGGCTTACTTCCCTAGAGCCAGGATGAGGGACAGGGGTGGTCCCGCCTCATTCATGAGGGTTTTCTGTAATAGGCTCTGGAGACGCTGACCTGAGACCCTCCACCCATCTCTACCCTCTGATGAAGGGGACAGAAAACTGGGTGTACCTGTGCGCATGGGAGTGTCGAAGACCCCAGGGTGGTCACGGACCTTTCACACTGATGACAAGGTGGAGATGAGCAGACTGATAGGAGAGGGATGGAAAACCAGCCAGGTGATGAGCTCCCCTCTTCTTTCTCCTTTTTTTTTATTAAAAATTATGATAAAATAGATACAAAACTTAACCACTCTATTTTAAAGTACCCAATTTAGTGGCATTAAATACATCCACAATTTACAACCATATCATTTAGTTCCAGAACTTTTTCATCACCCCCAAAGGAAAGCCCCTACCCATTAAGCAGTTACTCCACATTTCCTCGGCCCCCCCAAACTCCGGTCATCTCTACGTATTTGCCTATTCTGGACACTTCATACTAATGGAATCACAGAATATGTAGTCTCTTGTGTCTGGTTTCTTTCACCTGGTGTAATGTTTTCAAGGTTTGTCTGTGTCACTGCAGGTGTATTTCATTCCTCTTTATGGCTGAATGATACTCCATTGTGTGGCTACACATTTTGTTTACCCCTTCATCTCTTGATGGCCATCTGGATTGTTTCCACCTTCTGATTATTGTGAATAGTGCTCTGAATATTTGCATACACGTTTTTGGGTTGTTTTTTTTTTTAATACCTATTTTCAATTCTTTGGGGTCTCTAGTTGGGAGTGGAATTGCTGTGTTACATGGTAATTCTAGATTTAATTTATTGATGAGACACTCCCCTTTTTGTAGATTTTCATAGAATCAGAGGGCAGGAAGGGACTGCAAAAATGACCTAAAATGATTTTTCTCAGACTTTTGGATTCACACATCAGTAAAACTAAAACTACCATCACCACCACCCCTTCTCCCCAAGAAGGAGGGACTTGCATCGAGGTCAACCCTATAAAATGCATATATTTAGTGTCAGGTAACTCACTGCCTTATATACCCGCTTGTCTCCCCTCATCTCCACCTTTGGGTCATTAGGGAACCAATTGCTGGGTCCCATCCTCATCCAAAGTCTGAATTCCCCTCTCCAGCTGCCCTGGTATGGGCTTGCCCAGCCTTGGGGGAAGGAAGCTCCCTCTCCCAGGTAGCTCGGATTCCTGGATGCTCTTGCTCAGGGAAAGCTGGCTCTACTCCCATGGTCTCCCTAGTATCTTTGCTCCATCCTCTGGGGCCTCACAGACCTTGGCCTCACTCCACCCACTTCAGGACTGGAACCCACACCACCTTCTGCTTCCTATATGTTCTACAGGGCTGAGCATGCCAACATGAGATACTGATACCAAAGGAGGTGGAGATGAGGCAGTCCCTGGACTTGTAAGAATTCTTAGAAGAAACAAAGAGAATCTCCAAGGTATTTATAGTATTTCATGAGCACACCCACAAAAAAAATTGTGAACAAGCCATATAGACTAACAGGTTTTATTTTTGCTGTTGGCTGGGCTTATACCAATGTAACGTTTCTCTCTGTGTGGAAAGGCAGCAAGGCAGCAACACAGCCCGGAGAAAATGCGGCTCCTCTAACAGTGAGGGGTGAGATCTGCATTGAAGCCCACTGTCCCTTGTTAACTGGGGGGCCTTGGTGAGGTTAATATCTGGGTGCAGATATTAACAAAGGAGAAAAAGAGAGAGAGACAAATCAAGAAACACTTAGCCATGGGGAACAAACTGATGGTTACCAGAGGGGAGGTGGGTGGAGGGATGGTTGAAACAGGTGATAGGGATTAAGGAGTACACTTATCATGATGAAAAAATGTCTGTGTGCCACAGTCACTGAATCAGTAGAAAGGGAATGTGAAGGCTGCCTGATGGGCAGTTGTGAAGGAGGCGAGGCGGCTTACAGACGCACCCCGCACACCACAGGCGCCTGCTCTAATAGTTATCACTGGAAGAAATCTGAGCAGCATTTATGCCTTCGATGAGCAAAATCAAAGCGAGAAGACAAATTCACTGTTATTTAATACACATTTGGCAAACAAAAATCCTTTGAAGGATCAAGTTCCTGCATGGAAATAACAATAATAAAAAGGTAACATTTGATGGTGAGGAACCTGTAAACCCACTCTACAGGGCTGAAACAAGATGGCAACCTGGCCTCTTATCAAAGGATACGGTGGCCTTGCTGAAGACTTAGGGTAAGGCTAAATTCTACCCCAGCCACCTGGAGGTGGGGGGACAAGGTCCCTCTGAAGAGGATGGCCATGCCCTATGTCTATCAGCCCTGGGGAGGTGGCTCTGACAGGAGCTGGGGACCTGGTGGGACTGGCTCACCACACTGGGCAGGGCCCTGAGAAGGGAGCCCCAGGTGGTCTCCACCCTAGAAGGAGCTGGAGACAGATGAACTGGGCCTTCTGCTCTATCCCACTACCAGTGATTCTGTGTTTATTTCTCTTGTTATCCCAAGTGTTGGTGACTCACCATCTATAGAGATTGGCTCTTAGACAAGGGACTAAAATTTAAAGCAGGATCTAATCCCCTCTTAGGCTGCATGTTACAGAGGAGCAGAGGCCCCCTGAGGCCAGCAGGGAGCCTGGCAAGCCCTGCAGAAATATCTAAGGAGAACCCACCCAGAGGAAGTGACTCACCTACCCCATCTTCCAGGGAGGAAATTCATCTTCCGACCTATCCTACAGAATTTAGTATTGACTTTATCGGGGAAAACATCGGGTGTCCTTACATGCTGAACAGGATCTATTAGTTAAAAAGACATGATTATCTTGCTTGAAATGGACAAAGACAGATGAGCACAGATGATGCTTCACAACACCTTCGGTATGGGCTGCAAAATTTTCCCAAGAAGGGTCCTGAGGCTTCAGGAGATATTCTTGGTAGCAAAGGTCAGTGTGGATGTCAAGAGCTGCCCAGTCCAATCCTGACCTGCACAGTAGTGTCCTTGGGCAGTTCCAAGGTAAGAGAAAACTGGAAGGGTTTCCTGCCTCCTCTTTGTCTGCTGGATCAGCTCCTGCAGTTTGGCTGGAAAGCCTTCCTGCTTCTTTCTGTCCACCTTGCTGGGAATCCCAGAGACACAAACACCCAGAGTCAGGCACAGCTGGAGCGTGGGGATCCACTGTCAGCCTTGGGCTGATGCCAGCAGAGCCATCTAAGCTGGGCTACCTCTGGCTGTAGGCCCCTTCCTCTGGTCTTACTCCCCCCTCCCCACCCATGGCTACATCCAGGCAAGTGGGTCGTGGGGGTGGAGAAAGGAGAGAGGCAGAGAGACTGAGATTGATTTCAATGTGCAGCCATAGTGATCTCTCAGATCTGCACAGCCCCACACGCTGTGAAAAGGGCTTTCTCACTTTCATCTGATCCTCAGCACCTTGGGGAGCACCACCCCCTTCTAACCAAAAGGGAAACGGAGATTCAAGGAGAAGAAACAAGCCCGCTGTTACTCAGTAAGTGGCTGAGCCAAACCCCGGTGCTAGGGCTGACTCTAGATTCAGTGCTCTTTCCAGGGTGACAGATTGCTTCTATGCACTTCAAAGAAAAGAACCCAAATAAAAAAAATAAAAAAATAAAAAACAGAAACACACACACCCCAACCCAAATCAGAAAAACAGGTATCTAACTTCTCTCCAGCAATATGTAACCCACGAATGCTATATGCAGACTAAGTTCACACAGGCTGTCCCTCAATCTGGGTGCCCTTTCACTTCCTCATCTGTCAGCTCCCTCCTGGGGGGCCAAACCTGAGCCATCACAAATGACATTCTCTGTGCCATGGACCTAGCACACGCTTTCATGACAAGACTCTTCACACGGCACCACAATGTTTTATTTACATGCCTGTCTCCTCTAAAACACTGTGGGTTCCTTGAAGGCAGGAATGAGTGTATTTTCATCTCTGGATCCAAAACACAAGCAGGGGCAGGCACAGACTGGATGCTCAGTGAATGTCTGGGGAACAAAAGCATGAAAAAGTAAACATTCTCCTAGCAAAACTAGCTGGCTTCCATGGAATGGTCTGGCCCTAAAGGAAGAAAGGTGGGAGGATGCCCTGGCCAGTGGGGGTGTGGCGCGGACACCCAGCACCCACCGGGCAGGACACTGCACTCAGGCTGGGAACCAACGCCCTCTACCCTGCAGGAGACCCCCAAGGTGGAGAGGCCTCTGAGCAAGGTCCCAATCACCTAAAAGTCAAGGGACTCCCCCACCCTGATGTCCTACTGCCAAGAGCTGCTGGGGATGGATGAGCAGCGAAGACCCCTGACCCGGCTGAAGTCCAAGTGCCCCCTTGCCCCCCCCCCAACCCCCCCAGCGGCTGCGAGTCCTCATGGCTACTGCTGTCCTAGTTAAAGCAGGGTTTCCCGGACAGCGTCCAAGGAGTCTGTCTTGCAACAGCACCATGAAGAAGCACTGTGATCAAACGTATGGGAAATACTACGTACTACCTGACCCCTTATAAGAGGCCCAACACACACACTGGCGTGCCGAGGGTTCTGAGATGTCCTACAGCAAGACGGTCCAGTAACTGGGCTTTAACCCAGTGCCTGCCAAACCTATTTGATCAGAGCCTCATCCTACTTTCACATATACACTCCCTTTATTTTTCTTTATGAAAAACCCATTAACATCCTATGGAACTAGTGTTCCAAGGAATACATTTTGGGGAATGCTGGTGAAGGTCATCGAGCAAAGGAAACATTTACTGTGGAGGAGAACAGACCCTTGCAGGCAGCCTAGGAATACATGTGAGATGGGAGGGGCTACCAGGAAGGGGGAGATCATGGCCCAGAATGGGTGCCAGGAATCTCTCACCACTCCACAAACTGCCTTAGAACCACTTGAGTCTAGTGAGAAAGACAAGAGAGACACTTGTCCTGAGCCTCAGTTTTCCCGTCTGCAAATTGGGAATCAGCCCAGCTCTGTCTGGTGTCATCAGATGAAATCATGGGAGTCTGAACTGTGGAAAGCAGACTCCTCCAGCACAGCCCTTGTATATGATGGATGTTCAAACCTACCTGACAGGAAGCTGCACGAATATAGGGGTTATGAAAAAAAACAGGACAGCAGCAAGAGGCAGACACAAAACCTCAAGGCATGTCACTCCAGGGCCACGTATTTCAAGGGCAAACAACCCTAGGCCCACTGATAACCCCTGGAGAGATCAGACCATTACAACAGTGAGAATCCCCAGTGCTCCCAGCTCCAGGAGTCTACGCAGGTCAGTGGAAAGGCAGGGGCCCAGAGCACACCAGATCCGGTTCTAAGCCAGCTCTGCCTCCTCTGGGCTATGTTGCTGGCACGCAGCTGCACTCTGTCTTTCAGATGTGCAGGATTCTCCCGCATGACGGTGAGGACGGATGACACTGCAGTCAAGCTGCCACACATAGTAGGTGCTCTATGACTATTTCTCATTAAAGGCCAGGATTTGAGGGACATTTATAAAGATGCCTGTCAGCAAAGGCAAAGTGAAACCTTTTCGCTTCAGTCATGTTGCATGTTGGCAGCTGCCAGTGGGAGGGATGAGAAGATGGAGGTACTGGCCAACAGGCAGAGGGCGAGCATGAGGTGGCTCTGGGCTATGTGGTCACGACTGCCTCTCAAGAAGCCAGTGGAGGGGACCAGGCCTTTGGCATAGGAAAGACTGCACCTCCCGAGGACATGTGGCCTGGCAGAGCTTGTGGCAAAGACCAAAACTGTGAAGGCTGCTGTCTACTTCGTGCAGACCAATTGCTTTCTGCACGCTGGCTCTAAGCTCTGGGCAAGAGGCTATGTGACTTGTCCCGGCCACACAGCTGGCCAGCCGAAGGACTGGATGTGAACTCTGAGCCCGAGTCCAGAGTACAAACTCTTCCTACTCTGTCATACTGCCTCTCGAGGTTGGGATCATCTGTTCACATCCTCTCCTGCCTCTCGAGGTCCCCAAGGGTGGGACTGGCTCTAGCTCATCTCTGTATCCCCCGCACTCAGCACGTAAAAGAAATGTAGCAAGCACTGGCCAAACAAATTATTCACTTGAAAACACTTCCAAAAGCTACTGGATTTTAGAAGTCGGGGTGCTGCTGAGGTACTATGACATGGCAGAAAATTACAAGAACTAATTCCCTTCTGAGGAACATAGTATTAACAGGGTATACGAGAAATTCCAAATGCTTAGCTCTTTGTCTAGAAAATGTGAGCACCAAAGTCCTTCCACAGTGTAATCTATTAGGGTCTTCTGCTCCCACCTGAAGTGTAGAAAGCCCTACAGTGATACGGGTGAACAGCATAGACTTACAGCATCATCCTGCCCAAGCCCTGATCTTGCAGGTGACGGCACTTAGGCCACAAAGAAGGGATCCAGGATCACGCAGCAGGCTTACTCTTGTTTCCTATAGAAAAGGTTGCCCTTGCAACAAAGAAAAATGCATTCAACATACACATCCTGAACACCTGTTGTATGTTGTATGCAGTGGGTGCAGCCAAGCATTAGAACAGAGTTTCAGACACGCAGTAAAGGACCCCAGGGGCTGAAAAGTTAGTTCTATGTAAGAGAGTCAAGAAAGGCTTCACTGTACAGGCGACTTGGATCACAAAGAACAAGTTAGAAGTTTTCCGGAAAGATGTGTCAGGGAAGGCTAAGCATTCTCCAAAACACATGCTGCCCCAGCTAAGTTTAGAGTTGCTGCTGGGGAGCCATCACCTAAACAAAGACTACATTTCCCAGCATCCTTCACACTCAGATGATGCCACATGACTACTGGAGGCCAATGGAATGTGAGAAGGAACAGATGGAACAAGGGCAATTAAGAGGAAAGTAGTTAATAATGGCTGTGCCTTCTCCACTGTCCCTTTCCCCTTTTTGCCAACCAGAAGAAAAGATGCTGAGGTCCCTGGGGATGGCAGGGCTGCAAGATGAAATGAGATGGGTCCCCAAATCACAGTGTGAAGTCACCTGCCAAGCACAAGCAGCCGTTCCAGACTTCATGTGAGGTTAAGTCTACCATGTTTGAGTTTGTTACAGCAACAAGCATCACCAACTACTACAGCAGGGAAGGGAAGACAGGTGTTCTGGGCAGAGTGAACAAAGGCATGGTGGTGTGACAAAGTGTGGCCTGTTTCAGGGAATAGGGAAAGAGCTGACGGTGGCTGGAGCACTGGCTGTGTGAGGGCAGTACTGGAATTCAGAAAGCTCACGATGGTGACCACAGGAGGGAGGATCATGTACAGGGATTGTTTCCAGGGGCCCTGGTGTTGCTGGCGCTGCTCTCAAAGGAAGAGTGGAAGTTGTGAATGGTTTCCTGTAAAATCTGTCTCTCGCGTCCCTGTAGAGGAAATTGAAAACAGACACAAAGTCTTATTAAATCTTTGAACTATTAGTTCAATTGACATGGTGTTGTTAATCCTCAACTAATACTTTAGAAACCTATGGGTGTCATGGGGAAATAAATTATCTGATTAAGAGAGTACTCAGTTTAATAAAAACACACTGAGTCAGAATGTCCCCTAGCACCCATAATCACAACACGCAAGGCTAGAGAGGGCCCTCGAAACACAGGGGTCCAATCCCCCAGGCAAGGACAGGATGCAGAGCCCAGGAGCTGGACTGACTTGTCCTGGGTCACATGGCCTGCAAGGGAAGTTTCCTCCCCTGATTCACTGGGTGTCTTTCTAGCCCTCAGAGTTCCAGGGGATTGAGTGGGAGCTGAACTTCTTTCTGCTACAGAGAGTTTCAACTGCCTCACTCCCCCCTGCCCAAAAGCTGTCAGATTCCTCTCCACAGTGATTCACTTCTCACTCTATCCATGCAACATTCCCCCACATCCCCACCCCTTAACACACATGTTTTGAGATGTGAAAAAGGGAGGATGTAGATGTTTCTTTGAGCCCAGAGAACATCTTCACCAAATACCTGGCTGAGAGGCAATGATACATAGAAGTTAAGAGCAGGGACTGGAACCAAACAGCCTGGGTTCAAATCCCATTCCTCCCATTTACTAGCTGGGTGACCCTGAAAAAGACACTTAATCTCTCTGGGCCTTAGTTTCCTTATCTGTAAAATGGGATAGCAATGGTACTCAAATGGTTGCTGGTGACAGCGGACTCTGTGTGGGCAGCAGGAGACTGACAGGTCTTATTGTCAGAGAATAGCAGTGTGGACTCAGTGCGTGTGTGCATGCACGCATACACACGCGTGTACACACACACACACACACACACACATTTTTAAGTAGGCTTCGTACCAGGTGGAGCTTGAACTCATGACCCTGGAATCAAGACCTGAGCTGAGATCAAGAGTTAGGTGTTTAACCAACTGAGCCACCCAGGTGCCCCCTAAACACACATTTTTTAAGAAGTTTTTTTAATGTTTATTTATTTTTGAGAGAGAGAGATAGAGCGCAAGTTGGGAGGGGCAGAGAGAGAAGGAGACACAGAATCTGAAGCAGGCTCCAGGCTCTGAGCTGATGCAGGGCTTGAACCCACAAACCGTGAGATCATGACCTGAGCTGAAATCGGACACTTAAACGGCTGAGCCACCCAGGTGCTCTCCCAAACACACATTTTTAAAACCAACAAATGTGGTGATCAAAATGTAAAGGAAATTAAAAATGAATAATCTCTGGTAGACTGTTTTCTGCTAAGAGTACAAAGAAAAAAAAAAAGTCTACCGAATGAGCTCAACTTCAAACTTTTTCTTTTCGTGGACTCTCCAGACCCCAGAGCAAGAACCTCTACCACTGTTGAGGCCTTCCTGGACACCTGAGGGGGCAGTAAGACCTCCTAGCATGCCAATCCTTCCAAGTAAGTTAAATCACCTAGAAAAATGCCTCCCACCCCCACCCCCCCCACCCCCAGGAGCCCAACAACACAAACCTGAAGGCAGCAGGGTAGAGGACAGAGCACCAGATGTGGCAGTCTGAGGACAGTTGAGTCCCCATTCTACCGCTCCCTAGTGGCGGCATCCCAGGCAGGGCCCCTTGCTGTCGGGTGTCCTATCTATAAAATGGGGACAGTAGGACATGTTGAGGCTGTGATGAGGCTCAACCCGAGATAATGAACGGGGTGACACTGTGCAAACTGCAGAGGGCTAAAAAATAAACAGGAGGGATGACAGCAATGTCATTATTAAACACTACCTTAGCCTTAATTGCCTAAGAAACGAGGTCAGGGAGAGACAGGGTTCCAGCACTCTGCCTCCTACTTAGGAGGGAGCCATAGATGATGAAAACCATAATTGTTCCCTGTATCCACTGCTGATTGAAGATGATGATAATAATTGCCCCTTAAAAACCCCTGAGCTTCAAAGGACCTGCCTGATAATTCTTAAAAGGGAAAAAGCGAATGGCCATTAAGAGTAGAAAAAAAGTGTTCAGTCTATCTAGTAGTTAAAGAAATACAAATTAAAACAAGGCACACTTTTTGGCCTCTCAAATTAATAAAAATTTAAAAACAAACTGATAGCACTCAATACTGGCAGGGATTCACTGATGCTGGAACCACACTGCCACAACTGATGGGGATGTTCACTGGCTCTTTCTGGAAAGTAATTCAGGAAGAAGTGCCATATACCTTGATTTAGACTCTTTGACTCCAAAATTCCACTTTTAGACATCTATTCTGAGGAGATAATTAGAAAGCCTTATACACAAAGTTGCCCACTGCAGCACTCACTATTAATAGAAAGTTTGGAGAGCTACATATCCAACAAGTAGGGATTCAAGATAAAGTAATTTTAGTATATCCATACAAATTTATCATATTAAAAAGAATTTTTAATGACATGGGTAACTGCATATACTTAATGTTAAACGAAGAAAGTAGGATGTAAAATTATAGATCCAAATTTATCTCAGCCACGGAGAGAAAAACATTTGGCACAAAACACTGCAGTGATCGTCCCAAATGTGAAAAGCATTGGCCTCTGGGTGGTTGGATCGTGACTTCTTTAAAAAGTCTTTTCACCTTTTTGGCACTGTGCAAATTTAGCAAAATGAATGTGGACTGCTTTGATGATCACAAAAAAATGGCAATACAGAGAAGCAAGGCTTAAGACCAACCAAAGGTGAAATGCAGGTGAGATTTCTGATTGACCTTCTCCAACATATAAACCATTTCAAACTAATAAGCGGTCTCAAGTACATTATCACAACTTGAATACTGGAGGAGGAAGGTTCACCCAGATCTATGACTTGTAAGACTGAGGATCCATACTGCTTTGCTGATATTTTTACGGCCAAGTTAGGTTTTTTTGGCTTATATTTGTTTAAAAAAAAAAAATCTTAAGCTAAAATGTTCAAACTATTTTTGATTGTGCAAGAAATACATTTTACATCACAACCTTGTTATGGGCAAATATATACAACTGAAACAAATTTACCCTCCTACCTGCAAAGAATGTTGATATTTTCCACCCTATTCTGTTTTTAAGCTGCTGGTGGGGTCCCTGGGTGGCTCAGTCAGTTAAATGTCCAACTTTGGCTCAGGTCATGATCTCATGGTCCGTGAATTCAAGCCCCACATCAGGCTCTGTGCTGAGAGCTCGGAGCCTAGAGCCTGCTTCAGATTCTGTGTCTTCTCTCTGCCCCTCCCTGACTTGCACCCTCTCTCAAAAATAAACAAACGTTAAAAAACAATAATAAAAATAAATAAAAAGCTGCTGGTAAACCGCTAGATTGAGTGCACAACCCTCGTGCCTGGCAAGCTGTGGACCACAGCCATTAAGACATTACAACACTAGGGGGCAAGGAAATCTGGGCCTCCATTCTCTCATGGGTCCTCTCATGGGTCCTCGAATGTGTATAGAGCATCTGAGCCACTAGTGGGTACTCTCCTGGCTGAGGTTGGGTTGCAAAAGAAAAAGTATGAACATTGAAGGGAGAGTTGGTGCCCTACAGCAATCCAGAAAGAGGCAGGAGGCCCTGAAGTCAGAGTGAGGCAGGTCCAGCCCAGAACAGCTGAGGGCCAGGGCATCGGAAAGCCATCCAAAGGGCTCCAGAAAGCTACGTCTGGCCTGCGGAGAAGCAGTACATAGCTCCAATGGGAACCCCCACGTAGTACAGAAGATAAACCTGTTTTGGTAATATTTAGCATTGTCCCAGTCATGTTTTTGTTCTATGGCACACTGTGATACATGGTGCTCACTTCCACAGGACTTTGTTTGGTGGCTCAGAACTTCGCTCTGCACCCGCTTCCATGCGGAATCACCTGACTTTGAGGGTGGGCGTTGCCCGTGGGAAGAACGTGGCTGGGACAGAGCAGACCCTCAGTCTGGCAGGTTGGAAGCACCCAGGTCTCCTGGTTGGGAGCTGATCAGCTGGTGCCCCCAAACATCACTCTTATGGAAGGAATGTGTCCCCCCGCCCCCCAATTCATATGGTGAAACCCTACCCCCGTTGTGATGTATGAAGAGGTGGGGCCTTTGGGAGGTGATAGCGTTTAGATGAGGTCATGAGGGTGGGGCTCCCATGATGGCATCAGTGCCCCTATAAGAAGACAGCGCTGGCTTCCCTGTTCCCTGCCATGTGAGGACACAATGAGAGGTTGGCAGTCTGCAATATGGAAGAGGACTCTCACAGATATCGACCAGGCTGGCAGCCTCCATGCTGTGAGAAATGAATTCCTGTTGTTCACAAGCCACCCGGGACATGGTCCTTTGTCATGCAGCCCGAACCAAGACCACCACCACCAGCTGTCCTGCCTTTTGCTTCTCTAGACTGGGCTTTGTCTGGTACAGGATGCAGACTGTTACAGAAATAGAGTATGGGGGCAATGAATTTGAGAGAAAAAGAAAAAAGGTCCCAGTTTGTACGAATATTAAGAAAAATGTTCTCCTGTGGAGTGGACCTGAGCTCTTCCACTCTATGGCAGCAGTTAAGCTTCCTGAGATTTTCAAGCCAGCCCAGTCTGCCTTTTATCTGGGATCCCAGACCACAAAGGCCACGGCTGCTAAGGGCAGAGGGGAGGTTCTGGAAGCATTCACAGCTACTATCTACCACGCCCTGGGCCGGGCTCTGGCGGCATCCAGCTCCTGGCCTGTCCCCCCACACCTTCCATGGTCCTCACTGGCCCTACATCTAGTACCTTACCTGTCTTTGCTTGACCGGCTTGGCTTGCCCCACCACCCTCCTCTCCTTGGCTCGCACATCTGGCCCCTGGAGGCCACAGCATGAAGGGTCCTGTAACCCCTGAGCCACATCCACATCACTCACCTACCTCCTCCCCAAAGCCCTTGCCCTTACCTGACTGGGTCCCCCTCAGCCACCCTGAGGGCCTTATCTGTCCCCTTCGGCCTCCCCTCACACCAGACTTCTTGCTCTCAGCTTCCACACTTTTTTAGTTCTTGAGATGCACCACACACCCTCTCACCACAGGGTCTTTGCACATGTGTGTCCCTCCTCCTGGTCTGCACTCTTTTAGCCCTCTACCCCATGGTTCCCATCTTTCTTCAGATCCCAGCCCTCCTGCCACTCCCTTGGGAATGTCTTCCAGGACCTTGCCTTTCCAGCCCCCACTTGAAGTCCAGAGCTCTCCTCAATGAGCACTGAGTCAGAGCAGCAGAGTAGTCAGCACACAAACTCTGGGTTCCAGTTCTGGCTCTGCCACTTACCAATTATGTGATTTTAGGCAAGTTCCTTAACTGCTCTGTGCCTCAGTTCCTTCATCTATGAACCGGAACTGGCCTCAGTGGCTTCCGTGAAGTGAAATGTATGACTAGATGTGACAGGCTCAGAGCAGGGCTGGGCGCAAAGTGTGCTCAGTGCTCAACACCCACAGAGTGCCTGGGACACGGCGGAGAGGCGAGGGTTATTTTTCAGGACGAAATTAATGCTCCAAAGACTCTGGTGCTTGCTCCGGTTGATCGGTGCCCCATGAGCAACCCGGGTGTGCCCTTCCTACCAGCCCAGACTGGCCTACCTCCTGCAGCCCCCATGCCTGCCTCACCCCCTCCCCCCTTCATCTACAGTGGAGCAGAAGCAGTGCTGGCTGGGGGCCAGGGCTCACTGTCCGTCTCTGAGCCTCAACTTCCCCGTCTTAAAGGGAGGCGGCCCAGGCCCACATTACAGGTGAGCAGTGTTTGGGAATAGGCTACTAAGAGCAGAAGAAGAACAGACAATAAAGACTAAAGGAAAATGCAAGCGCTGGAAGCACTGCCAACTGAACCACTCCGAAGGACCCCCTCACAGCCTACGAACAGGCAAAATAATCACGACGACGGCAGCAATAAAAACCACCACCCCCGACCCCGGCAGGGAGGCCCGGAGCCACCCCCATGCAGCTCTGTGCTAGGGGAACACAGGAAGAAGACCGGGGTGCAGGTCCTGCCTCGCCTTCCCGCCCACCTCTCCACCTGGGCACACCTCCCTCCCTGGGGCTCCGCTCCCTCGCCAGCCAGCCAGCAGCCAGCCGGACAAGGGAAGTGTGAGGACACGGCCTCCTCAGATTTACTGGGGAAATGTACGTGAAGTGTCTTGTGAATGACAAAGTGGTACATGAATATTTATTTGCTGTTGGTGCTCTAAGTCTGTTCAATATTTGCGTGCACACCCGGCAAAACACACAAAGAACCATGAGACCGGTCACGCTCTCTGACATAACCTCGTACTGTGGAACACAGCCTGAGGAACAAAACAACAGAAGAAAAAGGAGCAAGGCAGAGACATCCATTATGGTGCTATCTGTAATGGCAAAACCCCAGACACGGCATGACTGTCTTACAAGAGGGGGACCGTCAGGCAAAGCGTGACAAAGCAACAGGTAAGCAAGTCGTACACACTGTTGGAGTGAGACAGAAAAGTCCATCCTGCGTTAGAGAAAAAAGCAAAGCTCAAGGGAGCTTGAATAGCCCAACAGCAACTGTCCTACTAAGGTCTGCAAAGTGAGTGGTGACCCACTTCTCACGTGGTTTTTAATTGTTTTCACATGTATGCCTTTGGGGGGGGTGGGGAGCACGGTTCATCTTTAGTTTAAAGCTGATGAGACAGAAATTTAACATTAGACAAAAATGCAGGATGCCAGCAACAACAGTGATTGACGGGTCTGTGTGTACCAGGGGCGCTGGCAACAGCCCCAGTGTCCCTGGCCATCTCAACAGATGAGGAAAGCAAGACTCAGAGAGGTGACTTTTACGTAATACGGCAAGTAAGGGGAGGAGTGGGTTCACACCCAGGTGGGCCTGACTCCAGGGCCCCTATTAAACAAGGGCTCCGTTTCCATTGTACACTGGAGGGCAATACCCAGCCATGTGGGTTGAAATTACTGCAGGGAATATTTTAGCTGAATCTATGGGAAGGGACAGGAAGAGGAACAGGGAGGTAGTGAGTGCTCGGTCATGAGAAGCATGCACAGGGGGCCATCCTCTGCCAGATGTTCCAGAGGAGATGAAATCAGACCATAAACATCCTTGGGAACACTGAGGGCCTGGGATCCTAGGTAGTGAAGCTCTCCACTGGAAAAAAAGATTGAGAACAATACCTTGCCTGCATTCAGTTCAGAAATTGCTGCCAAAATCTGCTGCCTGGACCCATCTGTCTTAATACCCAGCTCCTTCAAGTCGCCGTCGGTAAGCGTGAGGAATGCTTCCATATCCACCTGGAAAGAGAGAAGGGGGATTTGCTACCATCTGCTTGACGCCACACCTCTTTTTTCCAACCACAACAGAAATATCTTGATTATGGACTATTAGTGTTTATTAGTACTGAGTTAACGATGATTTACTACTTCCAATTCCTGACTTTATGATGAAAGTTTAGTTGAAAGTATTATGAAGGACTAACTCTCCTCAGCTCTAGGGCTGGGAATTTCAGGACAGGTGCATTTTGGAAAGACCGTGACCATTTAACAAGGAAGGAGAGTTCCGAGACAGTGACGTGGGTGGCCAGAGTGGTGCAAATCCAAATCCGCTGTTAGAAAGTTGGCTCCAATGTTGCTGCACTTCTGATGACATTGGGAGCTGCACAGAAAAGGTGCACACATGGCGGTACTCACCACGTTTCCCCCCAGAAGACAAGGGAGATGCAGACTGTGGAAAGACAGAGAAAATAAACAAGCAGAAGCGATAAAGGGAAGAAGGGCCATGGAGAACTGAAGCGGAGGAGGGCTCAGAACAAGGGCCACTCAAAGCCATACGACCCTTGGCTTCTAATGGTGAAATCCTAAAATTCCTGCTTGGGCCTCAGCTCCAGGCGAAAAATTAATGGGCCTCCCTGCTATACAATGGATATGTTGCAGTCTGTCCTTCTAAGGTCAGATGTGGCTTGGAAGAAGCAAACACACCCACCCTCACACACACAGGGTGGAGGACAGCCCTACACACCCCAGATCTGTCCTGGAGTCTCACTGTCAGGTGGGGTGAGTATACTACTATTCCCCATTTGGGAGCAGGGAAACTGAGGCATGGAGAAATTCAGTTCCCAAAGTCACGTGATGAGTCAGTGAAAGCCAAGATTTGAACCCAGGCAGTGGGCCCCAAGAGTCCTTGCTCTTCTCCACGGGCTCATGTCACCCTACGATGCTGCAGCCACCGTCCCAGTGCTCCCTCCCGGGATTCCCAAGGGCAGCGGCCTCCTTGTTAATAGCACTTGATGCTCCCTAAGAATGAACAGGTTCTGTCATCTGTACAGGCTCTCCAGTATTAGACCCCAAAATGGCAGTCATCTGGGAGAGGTGGAAGGGCTCTGGCCACCCACAGTCTCATCTCCAGCCCGTGCCAGGGTGAGGAAGCACACACGGACAAACAGAGCCTCAAGTCCCACCTACTGCCTGGGGGCCCCGGGCAGGTACCTCACCTCCGTTTCCCACCTGAAATGTACGAATTCTCTCACCATCTCACTTATAGGTGGTTGTAGGTTCTACAGGGAGTTTACGCAAAGCTTTGCAAACTACGTTTATAAATTATAAAGATACTATAGTTTTATGTTATATTATACTGGTGCCATTCAAAGTAAAGTTGCCTGGGTGGCTCAGCTGGTTAAGCATCGACTTCAGCTCAGGTCATGATCTCACGGCTTGTGAGTTCAAGCCCTGTATCGGGCTCTGTGCTGACAGCTCAGAGCCTGGAGCCTGTTTTGGATTGTGTCCCCCTCTCTTTCTTTTCCTCCCGCGCTTGTGCTCTTGTCTCTCTCTCTCAAAAATAAATAAACATTAAAACAAATTAAAAAAAAAAAACTTCTGTAACTTTTTGAAAATCCTTATTCCTTCACTTTATTTTTTTTAATGTTTATTTATTTTTGAGAGAGAGAGAGAGAGAGAGAGAGAGAGAGTGAGTGGGGGAGGGGAAGAAAGACAGGGAGACAGAATCCAAAGCAGGCTCTAGGCTCTGAGCTATCAGCATAGAGCCCGACACGGGGCTCAAACTCCCAAACCTTGATCTCATGACCTGAAGTCAGCCACTTAACTGACAGAGCCACCCAGGTGCCAGCCCCCACCCCCGCCACGTTAGCCATTCACTTTAAAAGCAGGCTTTGTTTTATGTTCCCCCTTAGATACTGAACAAGATTTTTAAAATTTTTCTTCAAGACATTTGATGTATGTAGAAATAACACAATTTTTTTTTGAGAAATTTCTCCTATCTTTCCTTCTCTATTTTAACCATCATTTTACTTTCCTGGATAAAAACAAACCCTGAACCAGGTGTGAGCTGGTGGAGAAGGGTCTGCTCCCTTACGAGCCCCAAGCTCTCTGAGGCATTATCCGTTTCCCTGTGTCTCTCTGGGACATGACAGCTCACACGGGATGGAGGGCCTCACAGAACGGATGGCATGGTTCTGACAGAAACTGCCTGCCCCTGGCAGTGCCAGACACGCCCCTCTCCCCACACACCCACCCCCAGCCCGTCCCCACAGCCAGCTCCTCAGCACCTCTCTGCCCTCTTGCCCGGGGCCTCCCCATCCCGGCCTTCTAACTGGAGTCTCCCTCCCTGTGAGTCTGCCCCTAACTCCCCTACCGACCCTGGGCCACCATCCACGCCACAGGCCAGAGATCTTGCTGGTCCTCGTCTGCCTCCAGACTGTGGTTCAGAGGGTCACGTCCATGCTGGCCAGGCCCTCTCTGCTCCAGAGGCGCCAGCCTCAGTCAGACCCTGGCCAGGCCAAAGTGCTGCTGGTTCTCTGCACATGTCTGCTCCCTTTTCCCAGGTGCCCTTCTAGCCCCACTCCCCTCCCTCAAAGCGCAGTTTATGCTCAGCTGAGGTCTTCTCTGGCCCTCACTCTATAGGCCCCTTCCTTGGGCTCCCAGAGTGCTCTGGCTGTTTCTCCCTATCCCAGGGTCAGGCACTGGCAGAAGGACTGGCAGGGGACAGCGACCTGAGTAGCATCTGCTGACTGAATGACCACATGGATCAATATTCTACTGCATCCCCATCTGCACTGATCTTCTCAGTCTCTGACCTCTGTCAACCCTGGGGGTTGCCAAATCCTCACAGCTCATTTTAGTTGGAGAAGCCAGAGACTGAATTCTCCTCATGTGAACACTTCTGAAGGGTTAGCAGGATGCGGCAGAAACATCTGTGTCCTTTCAATATTCATGCCCTACTTTTTTTTTTAGTAATAGAATCCTAGTTGTCAGCTAGGCACATTTCCATGAAGCTAAACTACTGTATTTCTGAGTTTCCCTTGCATATGAGTATGTCAATTGACAAACTTCTGGCTAATGAGATATAAGAAGGTTTATGGTACTTTGAGGAAGTCTCTCTAAAAAAGGAGAGCATGTGTCTTTTTGCTTCCATCTCCTTGCATCCTGGTGCCTAGAATGTGGATGTAATGGCCGGAGCTTTAGCAACCATACTGGACTTTGAGGATGAGGGCCACACACCCTAGTGATGGTGGAGCAGGGAAGCTAGAAGGAGCTTAGATGACTCACTTCAAAACTTTTTGTGGGGAAAAAAAAAACCTTCCATTTTGTTTAAGATACTATTATTTGGGGATTTTCCAATATACGCAGCCAAATCCATCCTAATATAAGTAGAGAGATGAAAATTACTAGTCTGTCTTCAGTTTCAAAATCACAAGATGAGAAAATGTATTAACTTCATTCCTCTTCCAAATTCTCAACACGGACTAAAAGCATATAATAATAGGGAGAAATTTTTACCAGCCTTGGAAGTGAGGGAAAATTTCTATCTGTATGCCAGGTTCTTCAAAGAATTTCTTAAGGGACTAACAAGTGCCCCGCAGCTGTGGGGATGGGTGAGGAGGTGAGGGCAGGGGCAATCAAGGGTGTTAAAACCTGAGTCCCATCAAAGCCTTCAAGGGAGCATGGGGTCTCCGGGTGGATAGACAGCAAATCTCACACAGTGCTACCTAGCTCGTATGTTGTCCAGAGAGGGGCTAAGCACAGGGGCGGGGGGACTGCTGAGCTGGCTCCTAACAAGGGCACTGGCTCAGCTAGCCTCACAGTACCTCACACACACAGAAACCCTCTGGCCACTGGCTCCCAGCACCCCTTCCAACAGTGCTGTCTCAGGACTCTGCACATTCCCAACCCCAGAGACCGTGGAGACTTTCAGATGGGTGGGTTAAGACCACAGCAAATCTGCATGGTCCGCTTTCCGCCTTCCCTTTAAAACTCTGAAAGCCTCCCATTTCATCTGGAACATACCTCAGTTCCCTACAAGGGACAACTGCAAGAACCGGAGGATGGTGAGTGACAGGTATGCCCCAGACATGCCAGCTCCAAAACTGGGAGGAAGCCAAGAACTCAGAACTACCGTTGCCTTGTGAAACAGACATGGCCTTGGAGACGTGTTCTCTGTATACTCCAGGAGGGTATGGAACGGATGAAACAAAAGCAGGCAGCCATCAGCACACAGGAAAGACTTCTTGGCGATGAGAGAAAGTCACTACTGAAGTTTAAAATGCCAAAGTCGCAGGGAGGACACACTGGATATGGCAGAAAAGCAAATGGAGGAAGGAAGCCACTGCACTCTGTCTGCTTCTTAAAACCAAGTACAAACTCCTCAATAGCATTGCAAGCCTGTCAGGGACACTGAGTGGTTGTTGTGATTGCTACTGTAATTATGACAGCTGTCATGTACTCAACCAGGCAGAATATTCTAAACCAATGGTGATACCCTGGTGGCTAGTGGGCCTGCAGAGGAGTTTTATTTGGCCAAAACATAAGTTTTTTTTTTTTTAAACAACTTATTGAGATATAATTCACTTATTGTACAATCCACCCATTTAAAGTATACAACCCATAGGGAATATAGTCAATGCTACTGTACTAGCGACGTGATGGGACAGATGGTAGCTACCCTGGTGGTGAACACAGCATAAAATATAAACTTGCCAAACACTATGGTGTACACCTAGAACTAATGGAACATTGGGTGTCAACTATGTGCAAATCACAAAATTTTTTAATTAAGAAAATGAAGTGTATGATCCAATGATTTTTAATATATTCAGAGCTGTGCAACCATCCCCACACTCAATTTTAGAACATTTTCATCACCTGCAAAGAGAAACCCACCCCCAGATAAGCAGTCACTCCCCCCCCACCCCCCGCCGTTCTGTGCTCCCCCACTCCCTGGCAACCACTAATTACTCTCTGTCTCTACAGAGTTGCCTATTCTGGACACTTCTTATAAATGGAATCATACCATATGTGGCCTTTTGTGACTGGCTTCTCCTCGGCATCATGTGTTCGAGGTTCCTTCATTTTGTAGCGTGTCAGTGTCTCCCTCCTTTTTATGGCCGAATTATATTCCATTGTATAGCACTAACAAATCTGGCCATTCACCAGCTGATGGACATCTGAGTTGTTTGCCACTTGGTGGCTATGAGGAATACCGTGGCTGTGAGCATTCGTGTGCGAGTCTCTGTGTGGACATATGTTTCAGTTCTCTTGGGCATATACCCAGGAGTGGGATTGCTGGGTCACATGGTAATTCTATGTTTAACATTTTGAGAAACGGCCAAACTGCAGAACAGTATTTTTTTTTTGTAAAAAAAAAATGTGATTGTGAGTGCTTTTAAGCACTCAGATTAACACAGAGCCTACGTGCAGACACTTAGCATAGATTCATTAGGATTTGCTTATGACCCTCTTTAAACCTGAAAGCCGGTCAATCACCTTCGACAGAAGTGCGTGCAGGACAGACACAAACTTCACTAGCAAGAGCGGTGCTCGAGATCACAAAATTCTGTTCCAACAGAACAAGCCATAAGGTCCCGGGATCTCACCGCGGTGAACTGCACTAAGTGTGCTGAACACAAATTCCGCCTGCCGTCTCAGGGAGAGAGATCAATTAGGCTTGCAGGATGAACACCCACATGTGTGAGACCATTTTCTTTTATGGTAAGATTTAGATGGACATTCAAAAATAACATCCTTACCTCTTGCTCCTCAAAAATGGGCTGATACTTCTCAAGTGATAATTTCTTAAGGATTCCAGTCAGTTCATCTTCAAGAGGGAAAGATGTGAAAAGATATTTTAGAATTTGGCAAAAGGCGTCAGAACAGTGGTCTTCAAACTTTCATAAAACAGTGGCAATCCTATTTCAAATGAAATGTCACAAGAAACTCTAACACAGAAAGATCTAAGCTGCACTCGTGTGAATGCGGCAAGGGGTGGGTCCGAGCCATACTTCCCCTCAGGGCAGGCCCTTGGCGTCTCCCCAGATCCAAACATGGGGGTGTGTGTGGCCAGGCTGACCCTCCAATGGTTGCAACCCCCAAGTTCTCAGAGTTCTAGCTGCTAGGACTAAAACTCCACTTTCTGTCCAAGAATGGTTTTTAATTATGATTTCTTGACTGCTGGTAGCTGCACCTGCAGCAAATGCTAATGCCAGCAAGTTGTCAGCGAGGCGGAGAACAAACTTAAGAGAACAAGCAGGTGGCTTCAGACCAGAACTGGAGTTTGGCTCAGTGTGAGGAGGCTGTGGGCTTCCTAAAGGAAGGACAGACACATCTGAGTGGAACAGCAGAGCCAGAGGGGCACAGAGCAGGAGAAAACAGAAGATTTTGGATATCATGATTTCAGAGCAGGGAGGGTGAAGAAAGGAGACAAGACTAGCATCTGGGTGGGGGTGGGGGGGGGTAGTTTGAAAAAATATTCATTCACACATTCAACAGGGATTTACCAGTCCAGACATTAGGGACTCAATAAAGACCAAAACAGATAAGCAGGCTGCCAGGCCAAAGGCACTGAGGAAGGATGGAAGGGGGCAGGGGAATATCACAGGGAATGGGAGAACATTATTTATTATAGAGAGTGGTAAGGGAAGGTCTCCTTTATATAAGGTAACATTTGAGCAGTAAATGGAGTGAACTGCATAATACCAAGGGAAAGATCACCAGGCAGTATTCAGGCAGAAGGAACAGCAAATACAAAGGTCTTGGGGCAGTGGGTGCAATTCACAGAAGAGGGACTGGAGATTAGGAGGTCTGAGTTCCTTTTTTTTTTTTGTAACATTTGTTTTTGATAGAGAGAGCACAAGTGGGGGAGGGGGGCAGAGAGAGAGGGAGACACAGAATCTGAAGCAGGCTCCAGGCTCTTGAGCTGTCAGCACAGAGCCCGACGCTCGAACCCACAAACCACGAGATCATGACCTGAGCCGAAGTCGGACGCTCAACCGACTGAGCCACCCAGGCACCCCTGAGTTCCTTCTTTAATTCATTCATTCAAGAGTGGATACCAACACACCTACTACACGCTGGGAGTACAAGGATGGAAAGGTCCATGCTGTAAAGGAGCTCAGCGTGGCTGGGAAGATAAAATGATGAGGGTGACAGCTGTTGCACCATCAGTCACCTTGTACATAGGTAACCCATTTGCTCTTTACAATGACCGTAACGATCCTATCAGTATCTCCATTTACAGATGAGGAAGCAAGGCGGAAAAGCGTGGCTGCCATATCTTGGAGATCATGCCGCCAGTCCACGGCAGAGCAGGAATTCACACCAGTGGTCCAGCTACCAGGCCTGAAGCTACACACCGCCATCTCTCTCCTTGGTGACAAGCACTGTGATGAGGGGCATCGACAAGGGGGTCTGGGGACAGAGAGGACAGCTGACCCACTTGAAGGACCGGAAAAGGCTTCACGGAAGAGTACTACTGCGCTAGGCTGTACGAGATGAATCGAGTCCCAGGCCACACTGAACCCACTGTTGCTCCGTGGCACCAAACCTTTGCTCGGGCTGTTCCCACCACACACAGTCTTTCTCCGTAGTGGAGGGCCGGGAAATGGTTAGCAACCGGCTCTCTGGGGGAAAACGTATGTAGGGAGGTAGGTACATAAGCTTACTGTAGATTTTACTGATATAAAGGACGTATAGCACACAATTTATGTATAATAATAAACTACACAATACTGTTTCTTATAGATCCCATGCAGCCAATGCTTGCGTTGCATTTGAGGCACCTCACTGAACGCTTTCACTGATTTTTCCCTTCCTCTTGAGTCCACAGCCAATGAGTATAGTTCCAATAGGGATGCCACTGGGGAGTTCCGCGGATGGGAACACGTAAGAGGAAATGAAACAATGAAGACGCATATTGGAATTTCATGTGAGCAACTCTGCTGAATGAGATAATGGTTTTAAAATCCTGGAAGAACACTGTCGCAATTTTTTTGTGTTAGTCACAATATGACAGACACACTTTTAACCTTCGTCTGCAATATGGGCATTTTCTCCATCACTGTCCAGATTACATCTAGATGGTCTATGAGATAGTAAACCAACCCCTGATTGGTGGCATTTGCTGATGTCATGGAGTCAATACCCTGCTCCTGGCTGATTTTAGGCTAATGACACAACTAATGTTCCTGAAAGTGGAACGGAGAAGGGACGTGTGTAGTAGCACATCATGACATAGTATTCCTACGGCATAAACAGCACAAGTATTAGCAAAATGTACTAATAAATAACAACGTTTTGTTTTAAGTACCCCATACCTTTATATTGAACATAATTTAATTATATAAGTTCATATAATTTGACTTTTTCTTTCTTTTCTTTGGCTTCTTTATGTATTTGTTGTTGTTGTTGTTGTTGTTGTTGTTGTTGTTGTTGTTGTAATTTGACTTATAATGGCTGTGTTTCATCACTGGTTTATACATCTCCTGTAGATTCAACGATGGACTCTGGCCCACCGGCCTGGCCTGAGTGCCTGCTCTTCAGTGAAGCCTGTGCCATGGCACTCCATGCCTGGCTGATAACACAGATTTGACCCCATTTGTGTGGTGGTTACTTAAATGTATTGTGCTGAATGCAGCTGAATCCCCACCCTGACTGTGAGCTAACCCAGCACAGATTAAGGCACCCGGGACACAGGCTTCACCACTCCCCATAGAGGGGGCCGGAGGGGCCGCAGGAGGAAAGACAGGGCAGGGCAAAGGCTTGCATGTGGTCCTCGACTGGGGCAAAGTGTTTCCCAGAAGAATGTCATAAAAAGTAGCTGTCTGGGGATGGACTGCAGGTCTGTCCTTTGATAGTCTCATGCCCACAGGACAAAGGTCTTGCTGCCTCCAGACCCAGGAACTCTGGAGGGGAAAACTAGGCTTTCTACACCAGGGAAATTAAAAAGAAATTGCGGTCAGGTCCTCTTCTGTTTTTATCCCAACCAGGGCTTGCAAACCTTTTTAAATAATGAGAGAGAGGGAAAAGAGTGGGCATGGACAGTGCATACAGACAGCCACGGTCTCAACTCTTTTTTGGAAAAAGTGGGGGGGTACAAATACCTAACTGAACTTCTAAGAGTTGGATTCCTGGAAGCCTCCAAGGTGGGAGAATTCATGACTGCACGTAGAAAACACGGTTAGGGAGGAACAGGGTTGCTAGTGAATCTCTGAAGCTTTTATACATGGTTGCACTAGATATCACAAAACAATAAAAGCAGCCCCCAAATAAAGAGGATGCCAATGGCAGCATGCATTACCAACTCAGTCCAGACCACAGCCTGTGCGGCTGATTTCAACCTATCACCTGCTGGGCACTTATCACCTGCTGGGCACCTTCCTCCAGGCAGCTGCGGGGAGACACCTGCAGCTGTGTCTGGGAGGCCCTGGCACACCTGACATTTCTCTCCTCTCTGAACACTATTACTTGGCTTGCACCTGCCTGGGTCCCATCTCTCCCCATAACTCTGCTCCCCCTCTCCCCCCACCTCCCCCCACTGCCAGGACCACCAGAGGGCAGTTCAAGGGACAGGATTCTTCATCTCCTTTTGTCTTTTATATCTTCCTATCTTTATCTGGGGCCTCCCAGCACACCTCCACTCCATCTTCCTTTCTGCATCTTCCCCACGGGAGGGACCTGCACTTCACCCACACAGGTTCTAAAGTTCTCCTGGTTACAGAGGACAGCTACTGTTTCTGCTTGCCCACCATCCCTCCCCTCCTCCTTCTGGAAACAGCACTTTGATTTTCCTTTGAGGAGTCCCCTCTCTCCTGCTCCCAATCTACAAAGTGTCAGCAGGGCAGACCCTGAGCCCAGCTACAAAGGCAGACATGTGACCTGCGCCCAGTCAATCAGCACGTTCCACTGCCACAGACGCACAGTGAAGGATACACAGATGTCCTGTCATTATAAATAGAGACGAGGCAGGCCAATGACGTTTACCCCAGGATTTTGCTGGACCTACTAAGAAAGAAGCACTCTTTCTGCTGGCGTTGCTAAGTTAGCAGGAGAAGTAAGCAAGCCTGAAGTTCATGGGGGACAACTTTGCCACCGCCTAGAGACAGCCTACCTGAGATATGGAGAGAAACACTCCCAAAGTACCTGGATCCACACACGCCTGAAGCACACCCTGGACACTTTCATTATATGAGCCAACAAATTATGTTTTTTGCTTTTGCTCAAACCAGTGTCAGTGGAGATTGCATTACTTGCAAATGACAGAATTCTGATCTGTACAAGGCTCAGGGAAAGGTACTTCACTGGTGTTGGAGAAGCATTTCTACAAGTATATGTGTACGTAAACGAAACTCTACTAAGTTCAAAAACATTTTGAGGGAGCTTACCGGATGATTAGCAAAGTAAAGACAAAAATACAAGGTAGAACTGGGGAAGAATGGAGACAGGTGTTTTTGTTTGAAATTTTAAAAATGACCTAGGACCTAGGATGGCTATAGCAATGAGAGCACCTGCCAGGTCACAGAGGCAAAGAGGAAAGGCTGGCATTTTGGGACCTTGGGGGGCTCACCTTCATCTGTGATGGTGCCGCTGCTGGAGCCCCCACTGCTCTTGGACTGCCGATGGGGCGAGGAGGACACAGAGGACTCGGCCGCGTGCCCTTTGGGCGAAGGGGAGGGCGTGAGTGTGGGGGAGGTGCTTTTGGAGGTAGTGGAAGTTCCAGACAAAGGCCGTTTGCTCGTCTCCAGTTTCTGCTGAAAAGAGTAAGACGAATATGTAAGCCATCACCTGGAGGGTAGAAGTGATTAAAACAGACACCCGACAGGGAACAGGTGATAGCTGACTCAGCAAGATATCTAAGCAGGACTATGAAATCTACTTAAAAAAAAACAAAACATGCAAAGCAGAAACAGTATTATGGGTACAGGGACAGGAAAATCCTGCCCTGGAGGACAGAGGCAGGGGGTAGGATGGAAAAAGTGGCACTTGAGGAGCCAGGAAGCCAGGTACTAATCCTGCCCGTAGAGCTACCAGCACTGTGTCCTTGGCCAAGTCCCCTTACCTCTCAGTTAATGCAGCTCTAAATGGAAGTGTGGCTTATAAATACACGAGGTCCCTTTCTGCTCCTGACGTTCCTTCATCTAAACCAGTCATTTCCAACTTCTCACCAAAGTACACATCATTTTTCCCCTTTGTGTGTGTGTCATTTAGTTAAAAAAAAAAAAGCGCCTTTTTATTTTTAAATACTTTTAGACTTATAGAAGAGCTGCAAAGATAGAACAGAGCATTCCTGTGTATCCGTCAGCCAGCTTCCCCTGACGTTAATATCTTACATAACCGTAGCACAATCATCAAAACTAAGAAGTTAACAGCGGCACAGTACTATTAGGTAAGCTATGGACTTTACTCAGGTTTCACTGGTTATTCCACTTAATGTCCTTGTTCCGGTCCAGGATTCCACCCTGCATAGACTTGCCATGTCTCTTTGACCTCCTCTGTGACAACTCAGTCTTTCCTTCTTTCATGACCTTGACACTGTGGAAGAATTGAGGTGTTTGCAAAACATCCCTCAGTTTGGGTTTGTCTTATATTTTCTCATAATTAGATCTGTTTATGGATTTTTGGATTAATGACCCCAGAGGTAATGAGCCATTCCTACCACATCATGCCCGGGGTCACACAGCATCCATTTCTTATTACTGATAACGTTAACCTTGATCACTTAGTTGAAGTGGTGTCTGTTGGGTTTCTCCATTGTGAAGTGATACCATTTCTCTTTATAATTAACAAATATTTGGGGTGGGGAGGAGACATTTTGAGCTAAATATCTTGTTGCTCCCACTAATTTTGGCATTCTTTGGTCGATCTTGTCTATAGCAATTACTACTGTGATGTTCTAGTGATAGGAGATCTATTTCCCTTATTCCTTTCACATTTATTTTCTGGAATTCTGGACGGAAGAGATACTACTTCCCCCATTTATTCAGTTATTTATTCCTACCAGTACGGGCTCGTGGATGTTTCTTTTATAATCTAATCACTACTGCGATTTATTTTACAGTTGTTCAAACTGTTCCAGTTTGGGGCACTGAGATCTTTCAGGTTGGCTCCTATGTTCTTTCCCCATGTCCATCTTTTTGTTGTTGTTGTTTCTTTTCAAGAGCATCTCCTTACTTTCTGACACCACAAAATGCTTCAGGCTCATCTTGCATCTCCATGGACCCAGTACTGGAATAAACCACTTCTCCAAGGCTCTGGTCCCTTTTATTGGAGCGTGGTATTTAGGAACCAAAATCTGGGTACTAGGCTGTTCGTGGCTACTGGGATATCACTGATTCTACGTTCTTTCAGTGGACAGACAGGAAAGTATACTAAGCCAAGCATCCACATAGCCCGACTTACTTCCATATAAATCTGTGTGTACACACACGCACACACACACATTTACAACCACGCATTTGTACTGATTCCTCTGACAACAATCCAATATCCACGGGGTTTGTTCTAATATTTCCCCTTTGATTCAATCTCTGACAGTTAAAAACTGGGCTCATTATAATTACTTATTTGCTCAACCCTAGTATATATGTAAAGTGTACATGTATACAAAATGTATAAATAAAGTGGTTTCGGAATTAAACCCACATCCCTATAAGAACAACAACAACAACAAACGATCAACTAGGATACAGTGCTTGGGTATGGTTATGTCTTTTACTTAGGCCTCACCATATCCCCTTGACCTAGTTTTCTCCCATCTCCCAACGTGTGGTTATGTCAGTCATTTGTAATATAGTTAGATGTCGTTATAGTCTGCATTCCCTCTTTGGTTCCTGGCCGATACTGTTTGTTTGTTTGTTCTTTTAATTTGCATACAGCAGAAATAACTGTTGTGCACGATTCAATGGGTTTTGATAAATACGGGGGGGGGGGGGTACCATAGAGAAGAGCTCCATTAGCCAATTCCCTCGTCCTGTCCTTTTGTATTCGATCTCTCCCTCATCCCAACCCATGAAAATAACTGATCTGTTTTCCATCCCTATGTTTTTGTCTTTTCTAAAATGTCACATAGATGGAATGACACAACATGTAGACTTTTGGGTCTGGTGCAGCAAACTGCTTCAAGTTACTGCATGTATTGACAGTGTGCTCCTTGCCACTGCTGAGCAGTGTCCCACTGCGTGGATGTACCACAGTTAGTTTACCCGTTCACCTGTTGACGCGATGGTTCCAGTTTGGCGTGATTATGGATTAAACTGCTATAAACATTCACAGATTTTGGCATGACTACTTTTTAAAAATACACTTGGGTAAAGACCTAGGAGGGAGACAGCCAGTTCATAGGGTAAGTATATAGTTTTATCAAACGCTGCCCAACCTTTTCAAGATGGCGGTACTGTTATCACGTTGCCCTGAGCACTGAAGTTCTAGGAGCTCCATACGCTCATTAGCACTTGTTTCTTTAAAGTTTTTAAGTTTTAGCCAGTCTAACAGGTATTTAGTGCTATCTCACTGCGGTTTTAATTTGCATTTTCCTCAGTAGTTAATGTTCAACGTTTTTTCATGTTTCTTTACCATTTGTATATTTTTGAGGAAGTATCAGATATTTTGCCTATTTTTTAAATTTGCTTTTTACTGAGTTTTGAGAGTTATTTGGTAGTTTAAATAGGATATGGCTAGGTGTATTCTTTTTATATTTATTCTATAGTGAGAGTTCCGGATTTATTCTATAGCGAGAATTTTCTGAACTTCCTAGATCTGTGCTTTGAAATCTATCATTAATTTGGGGAAATTTTCAGGCATTAAGATATTCCTTCTGTCCTACCACTCTCTTGCTCTTCAGAGCTTCTTATTACCTGTATGTAAGAACATTGGATATAATTCTACTGTTTTTGTTGTTGTTATTTTTGTTTTAACTTCTTTTTTCCTTTGTGTTTCAGTTTGGGTGATTCCTATTACCCAGTCTTCAACTTCACGGATTCTTTCCTTGGCTGTGTCAAGGGTATTGAGGAGCCCATCAAAGACATTCCTTATCTCTGTTACAAGTTTTGTATTTCTAGAATTTTCCTTCTTTCTTAGGGTTTCTATCTATTGCTGAAATAGTTACTTATATGATCTCGCACGTTCAAATTTTCCATTAGAGCCTCCGACAATTAATTGTAGTTCTTTCAAATTCATGGTCATGTAATTCCAACACCTGTGTCGTATCTAAATCAAATTCTGAGGACAGCTTTGTTTCTTGGGTGTGCAGTTGTTTTGTGCCTTTTTGTAGGTCTTATAATTTTTGGTAAAATTGGACATCTTGACTAGGATAGCAGAGACTAAGATAAATAGTTTTAATTTCTGGAAGTGGGTACACCTCTCCTTCTGCTAAGCCTTCATGCCCTTCCTAACTACATCCCAGAGTGAACAAGATGTCTCTCTTCGATTTTGAAAGACTGTCAATTAGCTGCCTATATTGTTGATAAATTCTTCCTTCTGCTTTTTTATAAACAAAGACATTCAATAACAAAGCTTCTGATTAGGCAGGAAACAATTAGTATATCCATACTAAACAGATCTATCCCAGCCGAAGCAAACAAACATGATACTCTGGACCTTGTAGCAGCATTATTGGGGAGGGGCAGATAAATATGATTATCTGGGATGCTCTAATAAAATATCTGAACTGTTCCCTATGTTCCCCACGTAGCAGATCTTTTTTTTTTTTTTTCAACGTTTTTTTTTTTGTTTGTTTTTTTTTTTTATTTATTTTTGGGACAGAGAGAGACAGAGCATGAACGGGGGAGGGGCAGAGAGAGAGGGAGACACAGAATCGGAAACAGGCTCCAGGCTCCGAGCCATCAGCCCAGAGCCTGACGCGGGGCTCGAACTCACGGACCGCGAGATCGTGACCTGGCTGAAGTCGGACGCTTAACCGACTGCG
Source organism: Panthera pardus (assembly GCF_024362965.1). Classification (NCBI taxonomy): domain Eukaryota; kingdom Metazoa; phylum Chordata; class Mammalia; order Carnivora; family Felidae; genus Panthera; species Panthera pardus. Next base: position 60,755,556 of record NW_026526766.1, read on the forward strand.
CCACCCAGGCGCCCCCCCACGTAGCAGATCTTGTTAATGGTGTCATCTCCACCCCTCCCTGAATCCATACCCTTTGCAATGTGTGTTTGTGTGTTCTTCTGCAGTGGGTGTGCTGATCTGCTTCAACAACCTGACTGGTTTTCAACTCATGCCTTTGGCTCTTGCCATGAGGACACATCTAAGCTTGTTGTAGACATGCATGGCCCAGTCATCCTGGTCACTCCAGCCAACAGCCAAATGTGTAAGTGATCCCTCCAGACCACGAGGACTACCGAGCTAAGTTCAGACTAAACCGCCAACCCACAGGTTCAGGAGCTAAAGAAACGCTTTTCTGTTTTAAACCACTAAGCTTTAGGGTGAGAAGAGAGAGCTGATGTATTCAGTGGGACTTTGAGCTTCCACAGGTCTGGGAAGCACCGACACACATTCTGACTCCCCTGATTCTGTGCCTCCTCAGGTTCGCTTCAGGCTGATTCGTGAACATGCTAGAAGCCATGCCTTGTGAATATGCTACCATTACAGTGGTGCTTATTTTAAGCAAAGTATGAAAACCAGATTCAGTAGGCTCCTATTTTGAATGCTAATTTCTAATTCTTCCTAAGGGAGTCTTTGAAAAACACTTCATGTCTCCATTTTGCTGCTGGAGCCTTTGACAGAAAGCCCACCCCTTGTGCCCTTTGATTTAGGGCAGTGGTTTCTAAGAGCCCTGGGCTGGGCTGATTACAATACTCTCTCAGGGGAAAATCAGAGTTCTCGGATCCCATCTTGAAGAGTCTCATACAGTTATCCTGGGTGGCACCCAGAGACCTGAATTTTTAGACAGCTCCCCAAGGTTACAGCATATTGTTAAGAATATCAGGTGTCATTGACCTGGACTGTTTCCTCGGTTTGTTTCCTGAGTGTATCTTTGGACACAATCTCCTTTCATTGGAATATACCTAAACATAGATTATATATAATAAATGCATTCAAGGGAGACAATAGTTGATATAATTTATAACTTAGACACCTACCTATTTTTAACACCAGTTAAGAAAAGCTAATAATATCCAACACATCTAGTAAGATCATCAAAATAGAAACAGAAAAATTTAAACAACAGAGAAGAGGAAAACGATATCAAAGCTCACACCAGAAGACTTACTTTAATTAGTAGCTCTGAGTTTCCTAGCAGCAAAGGCAAAAAGAGAAATACAATAATTATATAATTCTTTCTATATGAAGAAAGAAAATGTATGAAAGTATTGGTAGAGACATTTTTTCTCTAGAGCTGAATTCTAAAAGGAACTTAATTACACAGGTCCTATTACACAAGTAATTTTCAATATAATGGAAAATATGCTAATGCATAGGGAGAGAAACTTTTTCTGGAGCAAAGGAACCTAATTCTGTATGTCTGATTGCAAAAGGGACTTTGAAAAACAAAAAGTTCTGTAACCAACAGTGGTGGGCAGAAAATAAAGACTATTGCTTATATATCCGTTAAAATAGCAGTCTCTGGAGGCACATCTGGGCAAGGGCCCAGGGGTGAGGCTTTCAGGTGACCTAACTTTTCTCTGGGAAAAAGCTCAAGCCACCTAAAAAATATGAAGAGTGGGACAGTGCTTGGCCATGGGGTCCTCTCAGAGGAGGAAATGGGCTACACTGCACCAAGGGAGAGGGGCACCTTGAGGAGGAGCCAATTTATACTGTCAGGAACCCACACTTGGTGGGGGTCGGGGGGGGGGGTCATTCTAGCAATCAGTCCAGGTGGAGGGACTCAAAAGCTAGAAGGGTCAGATTCTATAGACACTAAAAGACTTCTCACTACAGAGAGGCATTGAGGGTTTCCTGTCCCTTGCAAACTCCATATAGATACTGACAATGTGGTGACTGCTCTTGGGCTGCATGAGTGGAGGAAAGGTGCCTGGCAGTGAGGCGAGACTCCAACTCTGTCCTGTCTACCAGCAGGACTGCAGCTCCTCCCCTCTGGAATGCCACAAATGCTACCCCCTGACCGTGGAACGGTGTCACACCCTGCCCCAGCCCTGCCCCTTTCATCAGCTCCTCATCCTTCAGATCCCCATTTAGGGTTCCCTGATGCCCTCAAGCTTGGGTAGCAGCCCCCATCTGTGCCACCACAGCATCTTCCCTTCTCCACGACAGCCCTTACCACACTGAGTGAAACTGAGTCCACAGTGACACCCTGAGAGGGTCACCAAACCACCGGTTCACTGCTGGATCCTTACTGCTAGCAGTGCTGGGCACAAAGCAGACACCCCAAAGATGTGCACAGTGAATGAAGAAGGTAGGACCACAGATACTACTGCTGATAACGTCAGCACTTACAGCTGACACTTACAGGCTCGCCAGGTGCCGGGCCCTACTCAAAAGGCTGAAGTGTGGGGCTGAGACCCGATCCCAGGTAGTCTGCTATGCGAGGCTGAACGAGGCACCTGGAGATGCCCTGCAGGTCAGGGGGGAGGTAGACCCATGTGTGTAGGGGGCCGAGGGCACAGGGTGTGATCCCGGCAACTGCACAATCCAGCCTCTCAGAAAGCCCGGGAGCGGGCAGCTGGGAGGGGCCTCTCTTTAGTGCCGTCCCACTACTGTGGCAGTGCCTGTGCTCCCCAGCACGTGGGCCACATCAGGACAGAACGTGTGAGTGTAACAGGAGACAGAAACAGAACAAGCACCTTGCCACCGGGACCGCCGCTGCCTGCAGGAGAGACTGGGAGCTCAGATGAGCCGGACCCTGGCGCTGGCCCAACAGGACTTGACCGGTGGCTGGCCTTCTGCTCAGATAATCCGGCTGCCTTTTTCCTCTGGGCAGCAATTTGTGACAGGACACTGTCTATGCTGCCACCTAAGGAAAGAGGAATAGACATGACTGCCTCAGGGGTCCAGGGTCCAGCAACATGACTATAGTGGACTTCGTGTGCTGACCTTGCTGAGCTGGAGAAGCATTCCCCAGACTCCCCTGAGCCTCTGCGGCTGTGGGTCAGGGCTGACCACAAGAGGCCTGCGCGTGGAAACCAGAGGTGGCCAGGTGCGGAGGTCATCACACGCCAAAGGCACCATGGCGAGAGGTATTGGAAGAGGCAGTGCAGGCACGATCAGCTTGTCCTCACTTTCCCCTGCCACAGCCAGCTTGTGCAGCCTCCGGAAGGCACAGACGCCCCGCCCGTGGCAGCCCCAGCACCGCCCCTTCCAGCAGCCACACAGGGGCTGCCTGCTTGCCCTCTGACCCCCCCTTCTGGAGCTTTACCGACCCCACTCCACAGCTGTGCCAATAACTTGCTCAGTCCACAGCACTCAGAGTGGACTGCCGTGTTCCCTCTCCCAGTTTCCCCAAATCCACCAGCAATCTCGAATTATTGTGAAAGAAATAATTCTAGAGAGCTAGAGAGGATCCGAGTGGGAAAACACCAATAACTAACATTTGTGAGGCAATAACCAGTTGGCACATACTGCTGTGAACATTTCACATGTTTGAACAGTGCCACTCTGGGGGCAAAATCGTGAATTCACTGAAGAGTCCCTTAGCCACACCAAGGAAGGGGACAGGGTGTGTGCCGTTGTTTCTGGGACTGTCCACTGAGCAAGCACAGGGGCGAAGCAAGGTGGGGGGACAGACCCCCAAGGGGTCTTCCCGCCTCCCCGGAGTGGCCCCCCCTGGTACCCACCTGAGCGGTTATGCAGCTCCCCACCATGCCTGCTGGAGCCCCCGACCCCACTGGAGCCGCCTGAGGAATGAGGTGAGTGGTTGAAGTTTCCGGAATTGGCAGGAGAGGCGGGGCTTCTGGAGAGAGATGGAAATTTAACCGGCCTGACAGGAGTCTGCAATAGAGTGGGTGTCCTGGTTACGGTTTGTTGTTGCCTCCTCTGTACGTACATGACCACAGGAGAAGGGATCCGGATTCCACTGGCTCACCCCAGCCCATGTGGCCCTGGCCAACTGGTGCTCAGCCTGAGGGGAGTCCCCTAGGGAAGGGGAGTTCATCCTCATCTGCTGACAAGCACACCATTAGCTCAGGCCGAGCCCCTAAGACGCTGTTCCCCCTGAATCACCCCACTTTCAGGATCACTCAACTCTTCCCACAGTGCAGACTAAATGCAAACCAGCCCTGCCCACTTGAGGCACCTCCAGGGCCAGGCTCTCTCCCACTGGAGACTTGATACTGAGACGAGGCAGCAGCAAAGGGGGTCAGCCCCATCTTTACAGAGATGGGGGTTCTGGGTCCTTCTGATCACTCGGCACACAGTGGCAGGGCGAGGTCCTAAGTCCTCATCTGCAGTTTGCCATTTGCTGCATCTACGGTGTGGGCAGCCTACACAGATGGAGATAAGTTCCCTCATCAAGAGGGACAACCTCAGGACATTACAGAGACACAGCAAGGGCCACAAGTCAGAAGCCACTGTAGGCAAAAGGCTAGAAGTCACACTCCTTGTGGGTGTAAGAAAACACCAGTAGTGCACATAGTCTTGGTTATGGACCTGAGCGATGATGTAATGTGGAAGCTGGTTAGAAACCAAGAACTTGACTCCTGGTCCCAGGCCCATGCCACATGGCCGGGTGCTCTGCAGCAGGTTGGTTCTCCTCTCTGAGTCCCAGTCTCCCATCTACTATAGGGAAGCTTAGATGAGATCAGGTCTTCAGGCTGTGCTCCTTGGGGCCCCAGAGAAAAGACAGAGAAGAGGGGCCCTCGCTTTCATTCCCTTCACCCCACGTTTTAATCTGTTAATAAAGTAAGTCCCTTTGTAGGATACACTGAAACAAAAGGATATCCCTCATTAAAAAAAAAAAAAAGCCTGAAACGTGCTGGATAAGCGGGTCTGAGGTCCCTTCTGCCTGCAACACACCCCAACTTCATTGTGAGTGATGTGTCAAAGTACATCCAGTGGGAGACTTACAGCATCTGTGCTCCCACCGCCCATGCCCACGGGGGCACCCCGGCCAGCTCTCTGGGGCAGCACAGTCTTCATGGGTTCTGCCTTCCCACCGTGACGTGTCCGGGACCGGTCCGAGCTCCACAGCTCAAAACTGGAAGGGGGTAAGAAAGGGGGGATGACTGCCTTCAGCTTGTCACTCGGGAGTCTGGGGAAGGGGGCTCCATTTCGAAGCTGAAAAAGACAGGCTGTGGGTTAGACAAGCTCCCCCCCCCCGGGCAGGGGGGGAGGCTCCCAGCTCTTCAAGAAAGACTCCAGGTTTCTCCTGCTTCTCAGAGAATGGCACCATGATCTACCCCCTCATCCCCACACCTGGCCAGAAACCATGTGGTATCTTCTGCTCTACCAGCAACCAAGCAATACCCCCATTTACTCTGCTCCAACCCCCAGCTTCTCTTGGGACCATTGCAGCAGCTAGAATGGAAACAGAGGGGATGGGGAGCCGAGGTGAGGCCAAGGGATGCTGGGTGTGCTGTGGTGGTGGCACCGGGTGGATGGGGAAGAGGGCACTGCAGGCCCAGGGAAAAGAACTCAGGCAGGCCTGACAACCAGAGGAGCAGGACGTGTGTACAGAGCTGGGGGTCTCCGGAGGAAGGGACAGGGCACAGGGGACCAGGAGGCCCAGGCTGGGCTGTCTGTGAGCCCAGCAAACACTCTTCCCCACCCCACCGCACTCTCCCTAGTCCAGCCACACCTCCCACTGCTGACATTTTTAACTGTAATTTTGTATTTTGAAAATGTAATTTAGAGTTAGCATAGAATCCACACAATGATGACTGGTGGACTGTCAAGGAAAAGTATTCACACAGTCCGCACTAACATTAATTAAGAAAAGACAGTGGACTTGGTGCCAGATGGTGCTTTGCAGGGAAGGGCATCCCACAGCTAAACCTGCCTCGGGAGCCGGGCAGGCGTGCATCTCCGCAAGGATGGCTGCAAACGCCCACTCGGCAGGGCTCCCTGGCCATCCTCCATCTGCCAAGGGGTAGGCCAGCATACCGGTGCCTTCCACGGGGCATGAGGAGGTGGGACAGGGAAGTGCCAACGCAGGAGGGTAGGCATCCTGGGTCCCACCCTGGCTTTCCTGAGCTTTTCTGAGAATCTGTGAACAGTGCTGTGCCCCCCGGACCTCAGCAACCTCGTCCAGCAAGGGGGCTGGGACTGGAAGAGGACTAAGGATGCCCGCAGCCACAAACCCACCACAGATGGACATTTTCATTCCTTGGGGACAGAGTCTAAATTGTTGCAAACTTTCCGGAAGGCAATGACATTTGCACCCATTGACCCAGAGATTCTATTTCTAGACATTTAGCCCAAGGAAACAGGCAAGTGGGAGAAACTGAGGCATAAAGATATTCATTAGATCCGTGACAACAACAAAAAACTAAAAACCCCAAAGTCCAACAGGTAAGCCTTCACTGGTGTGTGAGGCACGTTCCCAGGACAGAATGTTGCAACATGCAGCCATTAGATGTGATGTGGCTAAGAGTGTTTAATGACATGGAACAGATGGTCAAACTGTTAATAAGTCAGGCTCAGCATAGTATGGGGAAGAGAACAGTGCCCACCTCACAGGGCTGCTGGGGGACTAAATGAATGAATATATGTAAAGTGCTCTGAGTAGCAGCTGGCACTTAGTAAGCGCTGTGGAATTTGCCATTATCGTGTAGGACGTGATATATTCATAATGCTAAAAAATGGTTAGAAAAATACCCAAAACTTATCTACCCCAAAATGTCAGTCATGATTATGTGTGTCATCAAGGGGGATTTTATTTTTCTTCTTTATATTTTACTGAATCTTCCAAAATTTCAAGAATAGATCTGTTTTCATACAAAAGTAATTACTGCTATTTAATGAGATTATCAAACGTCAGGTAGTATAAGCTCCCACTCTAGTAATCTGGTCTAGAGACACCAATTTACACCCATTGCAGAGCAGGGCAGGGCGGGGCAGGGCTGAGAAAGCAGGTCCCAGTCAGGATCCAGCCCGCTCGGCCCCTTCTGAGGATGCTTCGGCTCCCTTCTCCTCTCCAATACTGCCCTCTCCTGGCCAGCCTCCAGATTAGGGTCTTAGAGCTAAATGGACTTGAGTTCAACCCCAACCCTCATTTAAAGAAGAGGACCGCGAAGCCCAGAGAGGTGAAGTCACATGTCCAAGATCATACAGCAGATAACCAGGAGCTCATTCTGGGCCAGGCACTATGCTAAACACTTCCTGGGGACAACCTTATTCAAAGAAACAGCCATGAAGGATAGCATCCCTTAAAGTCAGACACTGTCAGATGTCCCCCAGGATCTTCCTTAGTAGACACCCTGGCATTTAGATGGGACACATCTTCCACATCTTCCTTAGTAGACACCCCTGGCATTTAGATGGGACACAACCACCTGGAACAGAGACTTCCTTTCCCAGCCCCCCAGCCTCCCACACGTAGTGTGATGTGACTAAATGCTGGCCAATATGATATAAGCAGAAGTGACGTGTGAGTTCCCAGGAAACTTCTTGAAAGACACCTGGTGTGCCCCTGGCCACTTTTTCCTCCCCTCATAGTTCTTGCTGGCTAGAAGGAGGCAGTAATGGCCACAGCTCTGCTGGCCATCTCATAATAGAAGCCAAGCCTGGGAGACCAACAGGTAGAAGGACACCATGTGTCAACATACTCGTCCTGAACTGCACTTGAGAAAAAGAAACTGCTGTCTCATTCATGCCAGTTATTTGAGGACTTTTGTTACTAATCCTGATGCATCTCTAATTCATAGATGAGGAGACTGAGGCCTCTCAGGCTGGAAACACAGCCTCCTCTGGGACTCCTCTCCTCCTGACTCCCCAAAACCAAAACGGTGACTCCGCTGTCACCCATCAATTCCTACTCAGCAAGCCCTGTCCTCAGCGCTGCCTCCCTGTGAACGCAACCAGGGCTTACATCTGGCCACTAAGCACCAGCACCACCTTACCCACAGTTCAGACTGGCATCTGTTCCAATTTCTCAGCGCCAGAGCTGTGCCCACTGTTACACATTTTGCTATCGACCCCATCTGCAACCACCACCAAGAGAGACACATGTCCACATCCAGCCTTGTAAATCAACTAATGACTGGTAGAGACTTGAAATGCTTTTAGAACAGCCCCACACTCACCATGGTTGTCAATAACACATCTTCTTTGTCTCCTCTCATGCTCCCAGGACCTGAGAGACAAATGGAAGTTTCCTGAAATGACCCCTCCCAACAAGTTCATGGCATGAGGATGAGTGACCAGGGTGGCCTTCATCCTGGAAAACCAACTCTCCTGAGTGATTAAATATTTACTAATAATTGGTATCCAATACTTGAATAGACGGAAAGCATTTAAAAGGTGTCTCAAAGTGTGTTTTCAGCTTTTCCATAAAGCCCTGCGTGCTGGGTCGGACAGTGATGCACCCAGCTCAACAGCTTGTCTCAGACAGTGCTGTGAAAGGAGCAAGGCTGGGTGTGGGGAGTCTGTTTGAAGGGGTGTGATCTGATCAACCGTTCAATCAGTGTGGGAATCACCTTCAGTGCCCTGGCAAAGTCATCCAATCTGTTGAATACCTCCAGCGTTGGGAAGCTCACTTCCTACCCTCAGATAACTCGTTCTATTTCTAAATGCTTCCAGTGCCAGAGATCAATCATGTTTGATAGGTGGGAAAATCACCCATCAAAGGCAAGAGAGAGGCAGTGGCTGGCCTCAAGGCCCTGAGCAGGGCGTGTGGGACAGAAACCAGGGACCCTTGCCACCAACATCCCCGTTCTACCATGCTGACCGCATTTGTGTCCCTGCCCATCTCTCCTTCCCCAGACCAGCCACTTTGTTCCAGGGCCACATTCCAGTATCATCTCACCTTTCACATCAGCCCAAGAGGTAGGACAAAGGGCAGAGAATTTGGGTTTGACCGTTCTGGAAATTTTACAGCACATGCAGTTTTTTCTTACCATTATCTTTCACTGTGGGGGCTACATCATGAAGCCCCAAGCGGCTTGTCTTGTCCTGGGGGGCCGCCCTCATTGTGGAGTCCAGCGCTGAGTCTGGTTCATCACAGAAAGGCAATGGCTGGTTGCTGGAGAGCCTGCGGGGCAGGGTCTGCATCAGTTTGAGCTTCCGGAACCGATTGGACATTCGGTTCCACCAGGACTGCCAAGGGAACGCAGAGCAGAGGTCATGCTCCAGGAACAGCCAGGCCAAGGATGGTGACACACTTTATACACACTTCCCCTCTGCTCTCCTGGGCCCATGACAGGTACTACCAATCAGCCACAGCAACCCTTCCCATAAGGCCATGGTTCTCTCTAAAGCCTTTCTGACTCACCCCTTCGAGGCTCTGACCTTTGACAGTGGACCCTATCTGCTGCCCCTCATCTAGTCAATCTCCGCATCGCAGATTGAGAAATGGAGATCCAGATGGGGTGCCAACTTGCTCAAAGTTTCACAGTGAGTCAGAGACAGACAGATGGACAAGAGGCAACGTCAAACACCATAGCATCAGTCACTGCATAAGCTCTTCCCCCCTTTCCAGTGACAGTGTAAGAGGTGTTGTCCACACCAAGGCCTGGGCCATCTGTTCTGGCAGCTGATGCCTCTCCACCTACAGAGAGGACCAATGCTGCCCCCCAGGGTGTCCCTAACCCTGTGACAGCTTGGGGGTTATGACACAGCAGGAAGGGAGGCTGTGAGGGCCTGGCCGAGGGAGACGGCAGCGAGCACAGGGCTGAAGGGACCTATACAAACAACACTGAGAGGAAAACCCGGGGCTCTAGTGAGTGAGCTAAGAACAGGAGCTGAGTCTGCAGATTTGAGGAGGTGCTAGAGTCCCAGACAGGATAGAGAAAAGGTAAGTGTGACTTCAACCAAGTAGAGCAGGATGGGGAGGACGAGAAATTCAAAGAAATGAGCAACTGGAGGCTCGCAGTTAGAAATGAGCAACTGGAGGTTGTTTTGGTATTTCCAGAAAGCCCCAGCTGGAGGCCTGTGGGCTGCAGGGAGACCCCAGAATGGCGCAATCAGCAATATCCCACATGCTGAAGCAGAGGCCGCAGACAGACAGCCTGGAGGAGAGGCATTTGGTTCGGCCAGCCCAGTACTACATCATGCAAAATTCTCCAGTTCCCGACATCTATAAATTGGGTTTCCATATCTAGCGTCCTAGCATTTCCTGAAAAAAATGGGACAATCTGACAACATGAACCCACATTCTTGCAAAGTAGTCACTGCATGTGATAGGATCACACCAGTTTTCCCTGATCCCCACCATTCCTTATTGCTCACCCACAGCTTATTTCCCGTCCCTGCTTGGTCACCCTCACCCTAAACCAGCCCTGCATTAACAGGAAGCGGCAGGCATCCCCCACACCGTCAACTTGGCTCTCTTTAAAGCCCTTTAGGACAGGAAAAGGCAAACCTTGAGCCCGCCTTTGTCATCGGGCAGCACTGGGACACTCCAAGGCTGTCGGACCTTCGAGTGGGGCAGAGGTGGTGGGTGGCTGGGCCGGCCTTTGTCTTTATTCACCTGCATGCAGACAGATGCCAGCAGTCGAACAAGTTCCGTGTCTATGGACACAAAAGGCAGCGCTTTACCTGCAAATACGTCTGCTGGGCCAGGAGAGAGGGCTCAACAAGACCCCTGTCAGCCTTAGAACTCAGCCCTGCAGCTCGAGTCTATGTTACTCCGGAATCAAGTCACCGGCTTCACCGTCTGGTCTTCGAAAGGTGGCAAACAGGCCAGCAGGGCTTAATCCACTTGACCAGAAGGAAAAACCAGGAGCCCTCTTCCCACAGAAAGACAGGGGTGTGTTTTAAAAGTACAAGCTTGGGGCACCTGGGTGGCTTAGTCGGTCAAAGCATCCAACTTCGGCTCAGGTCATGATCTCGCAGCCTGTGGGTTTGAGATCTGCATCAGGCTCTGTGCTGACAGCTCAGAGTCTGGAGTCTGTTTCAGCTTCTGTGTCTCCCTCACTCTCTACCCATCCCCTGCTTCCGCTCAGTCTCTCTCTCTCAAAAATAAAAAATAAACATTTATAACAAAAAAAAATTTTAAATAAATAAACAGATAAATAAAGTAAGTATAGGCTCTGCAGCCAGACGTCAGGCGGTTAAATTCTGCTTCTGCCCCTCCCTGGCTGTGCAACAGCAGGTAAATTAGGGAACTTCTCTGTGTCTCTGTAAAAGGGGTGACAGGATGCTGGTGCATAAAGGTGTCTGGAGGATTCGAGGGAATTTCTGGCATAAGGGAAGCTTAAGAAAGGTTAGGTATCATTTGCAGTTACTAACTGGGTTACCAAAACAACAGCGGTTGAGAAGAAAATATTACAAACTATTAACAGTGCTTTTCTCTTGATGACTATTTTTGTTTTCTTTTCCAAGTGTCCAATAATAAGCACGTGTCTCTTAAAAAAATTCAGGCAAAAACTTCATTTAAAAAACCCACTAGGAAAAAAAAATTGACTAGGGAGAGACTCTTATGGGGCAAGGGAGAGGGAAGTGGTCGGGAAGGGAAGAGGGAGAAGAGACACAGTGAGACACGAGTTTGTCTGAGGAAAGTGTGCGCGATCCAGGAGACAGGTTTTAATGACATAAAATCTACGCACGTCAGGAGGGCCTCCAACGAGGTGGAGTGAGCTCACTGGACTTGAGCGGAGGACCTCACCTCCCTGGCTGGGGATAAGCCATTTCCCCTGGCCTCAGTCACCTCCCCTCCACAAGGGGATACGCAGCTCTGCTTCCCCTCACGCACACTGCAAGGATGAAATGGAGCCGAGTGTGCGTCTGAGATATGCGGGGCCGGCAGCAGGCAGGGCGAGGGGGCAATTCTGGGGAAGAGGGAGGGCTCTCTGGCAGGGCACCCCATAGCCGAGAGGGACAGCAGGGCTATGTCCACTTGGGTCTGCGGAGGTTAAGTCCTCTCCCACGGCCAGCAGGCTGGGATTTGGCTCAGGGTTCAAAGCCTATGGGTTAGAAGGGCCTACTAGCCTCTCTCTTTCCCTGGGCTGAAACTCCAGGGCAACAGAAGAGAGGATGGACGGACAGACAGACTCTGACCCTTGGGCTACCTAATTGGATGCGTCAGGTCCCAGAGGAGGGCCTGTCACAGTGGGGGAGGGTCCGAGGGGAGCAGGAGATGCCAGCAGGGCCCGAGAGAGGTGGGACGAGGGATGGTCACATCCCCAGCACGGTGCCCTTGACCCAGCAGCCTCCACCTACACGACTGAACAGAGGAGGTCACTACTCCATCTCTGATTCTGCTTGTCAAAGGGGCCTTTCTGTTTCTTCCTGGGGCAGGGTTTCTGGTCACAAAGCACAGATACCATTCCAGGACTTGCATGGACTGCCAAGGCAGACTCGTGTCTCGCTGGCCTTCCCTCCTGGGAGACTCCTGGAAGGCTGGCACTGGAGAAGCCTAGGGGACTACCTGGTGCCAGCCCAGTCTTTGCCGGGGAGGGAAGGAACTCGCCTGAGGACATGTGGTGAGCCCTCGGGGCTTGAGAGTGACCTCCCTCATGAGTAAGCAAGGGCTGGACACAAAGGTGATTATCCTGATTCCCCGCCTGAGAAAGGTCATGAGAGTCTTCGACCCTTTTCCTGAAACAACCCACCAGGATCACTCAGCAGCATCACTAGGTCAAAGGCCGTGTACCCGTTTTTTGCACGAAGAGTGACATCAGCTCCTTGGTTTAGCAGGTATTTGACAACTTCCTTATTCCTAGGGAGGAAAGAAAAAGCCAGGGTTAGACGCACTGAAAACAAAAGCCTGGTTTTGCTCCTGGGCAAGAAGCTGACAATATTAGCGCCCATCTCTGAGCCTGAAAGAAGGATGTGAAAGGCTGCAAACTGTCTCACACTCCCTGTCCCTACCCCGTGGGGAGTCAGCGCTGAATGTGATGGAAACCAAGGCTGATGTGCTCCATCCACAAGCAAAAGAAAAACGACATGGCCACCATGACCACGCAGGTCCCAACTCCTGCTGCCCCAAATCGGGACCCCTGCACTGCAGAAGCCTCACAGAGGCTGAGGTGTCTGATGCAGTTGTCCGAGGCTCACCAAATAAGAAGAAAAACTGCTTCAGGATGACACAGGAAATTGCTGTGATCACCTAAAACAGGGCAAGGAAAAGGAAAAGGCCTGTAATTTGGAATCAGACCACTTAGTGGCTGTAAGACCGTCTGCAGCTCCCAGCCCCTGTGTCAGCCTATCCGAAAGGGGTGGCCTCCAGGAGGACAGACTGAGAAGGGACTCAGAAGCACCAGTCAATGCCGGTGCCTATTCAAAAGGAGGGGTCAGGACAAGTCTCAGCACTGGTTGCCCAGGAGCCAATGGTACGAATGGTTGATGTTCCATTTCCAATAGGGGTAACTTAAGGACATCAATGGGAACACTCCAAACAAACTGTTCAACTGAAATCAACCCACAGAAACTCATCTTCCTGCAGAAAATGTTCCTGCTGCATGGCTTTTATGGCCCCTGGTGAATTCTGTGCTGAGGTAACAGGAATCAGGACACAGAAGGTAGGGATGCAGAACAGAAGGCCCCTGCACTTCTTTAATTTTGTGTATGTGCCTCCAGGTCTTCACAGCTTTAGAGTTTATCTGCAGCTTCTCAGGACCAGAAAACCCCACCAAGGACCCTAGCTCAGACCAGGGCATTCCCTTAGCCTCGCGCTGAAGGAGTGGAGTCGGCACTGACCCATGGTAGGTGGCCTGCATGAGGGCTGTCCAGCCATGCACACTGTCTTGCTTGTCGATGTCAGCGCGCCTCTCCACCAGAAGCTGCACCAGAGGCAGCTGCCCCGTGACGGCCGCCAGCATCAGCGGAGTTGCCCCATCCCCATTGACCAGGTTCACATAGTTAGGGTCTTCGTCTGCGATCTCTTTGACCAGCTGGAAGTTTCCTGCAAACAGAAGCAGGAGCCTGGTGCTCAGTGGGCCTGGCACTGCTGGATTACTTATCCAGTGGGTTATTAACAAACATATGCTCTACCTGCCCCTGCACTGGGCTGCTGGGCATCACATGGGCTACAAAGATGAGAAGGAGGTAGCCCCCACTCTCAAATCCCCCGATCTTGGAGGGACAGAGGCAAGCACACAAACAGCTTTACTGAAAGAGAGAAGTGTTATTGAGATCTTAAGGAAACATGAAAGGCAATGCACATACAGCTTAGATCAGCGTGGGGGTTGAGAATCAGGGAGGGGTTCCTAGAGGTGGGGGGTCTATATCAGGAGAGGAGATCTTAGGCTAACTAGCCCTTCATCACAAAGAAAGTAGAGAGTAGGTAGGCAGTGAGGAATTTCAGAAGTAAGGAAAAGCCAGAGCATAGCCACAGGGTTTGGCCAGAGGGGTAGGGGGCCTGGGAGGATGGTCTGGAACCTGTGTATAAGCACCATAATAACTATCAGCCTCCAGGGGCTAAACCCTCCCTGTGTGAAACTACAGTCAGGAACAACAAAATGCCTGTTTTCTTTCGCAAACACTCTGGGTGGCCTTAAAAAGGACTACAAATACTAGATTGGGAGAATGTGTCCCTATCTTCATAAATCTCTAAAAAGATTTTCAAAAGCACTTACCCATTTTCAACGCGTGGAAAATATCAGGCCGCCTTTTCTCCTCATCTAGGTAAATAAGGATTTTAAAAGTTAACCAGGAAAGGTTTAGTAGAACAGAAAAGTCACAAGCATGTAACAATACAGCCTAGCATTTAAAAATGATCTACTTTCCAAAAGCAATCAGATAAAAGACAGGTGTAGCGGATGAACCCAGTAGCCCTTCTGGAAGAGTTATTATCACAGAGTGTCTGTAAATGCTCCAGAGATAGATCTTGGGCAGTCATCTGGCCAACAAAACATGAATAAGCAGAACATTTCCTGATCCTACACTCATGAAGCAATCATTTTGGGGCATTCCAAACTCTGGGATAGCCTCTCTTAGACGTAATGGAAAAGTATAGTCTTGGAAAAATCTGAATTCCTATGAAAAATTTTAAAAGAAAGTGGTTCTTTTCTACTGAAAACTAAATGTACAACCATGAGATAATTCCAAAACAGAGGGTCCGAGACAGCAGCTGAGCCCAGAGGGAGGTCATCGAGATGGCCACCAGAAGAGCCAATGTTAATTTTTGTTTTCCTTCCCAAATAAGGAATCTGAAGGATTCTGAGAGTCACTCTGCCCCAGACTTGCAGACATGGCTCTCTGCAGACCACTGCCCACCTGAGGTTTCCGTGCTGGTCCCTGCAGCCCAGCTCCTCAGCTGGTCCAGAAGCCCACGCCTACCCCCAAACCTGGGCCTTGCTGCACCCACCAATGCTTCCCCTCCCTCATCTGCTCATCTGCCACCTTCCTCCAAGCTGGTGAGTACTGTGCTACTGTCAGAAAGTAGACATCATCATGACCAGTCCCCTCACAGGTGGCCGAAGGCAGGACTTACTGCAATCTCTGACTCTAGGGATGGAGTGGCTGTGAGGGGGACCTGTGACTCTGGGCTAAATCTCTGGTTCAGGTCAGCCCCTCAGGCAGCTGGGAAGAAGCTGCAGCACAGTTCAGGGACCACCGAGTCTGGAGTTGGCGTATCAGAATTTGAGTACGTTTCCAGGATGATTGGTCTCATCAACAACAGGGGATAACATGCTAATATGGCGACCGTGTGGTGGTTGCAGGGATCAATAATATAGGTGGGAGAATGCTTCAGAAAGCCTTAGGCCTCATTCAAAGAGCAATTTTTGTTGCCTTCACCGGTGATTAGCACCCACCCCAGAAAGGGTGGTACTTAACTCCAGAGTTCTTACAGAGGACAGACAGGGCCATGGAACCAAATGTCTAATTTTGCCTGTGCAATACTATTAAGAAATGATTCTGAGCCAGGGTGGCTCAGTCGGTTAAGCATCAGACTCTTGATCTCACCTCAGGTCTTAATCTCAGGGTTGTGAGTTCAAGACTTGCGTTGGGCCCCACGTTGGGCAGGAAGAACTACTTAAAAAAAAAAAAATTCTGCATCTTAGTTTTAAATAGGTCACATTCCTTTAAGTGTTTAAGAGTCTAATTTGCTATGGGAGGGGCCTTCTCATACCAAGACCCTTTGACAAAAAATAGTATGTCACCTGACCTTAGTGCTGGCTGCTAAGCAACCATCTGGTACAAAAGAATGACTGACCCTCTAGCCTGACCCCAGGAGGCCCGGTCAGTTGTGCCATTGATGCCAAGTGACCCTGGGCTGGCCCTTTCCTCATTCCAGATGCCGGTGTTGGCATCAATAGCACCACAGTTCTGGGGACCCTTCCCAGCCCAAGGAACCACCACGGTGGGGTGTATCACAATGACCGTTATAGCCTCGATGGTACCCTATCCTGCAGCTAATGCGAGGGAGAGAGCTGGGGGTCTTCCAGGTGAACTTTCTAGCACCTCACAAAAAGAGCTTGGAATAAACAGTCACTTACATAATAATCTATCATTGCTAACACAGCCTCTCCCTTGCTGCCGTCCTACCTGGAGGCTCTTCCGAGAGCCGGCCGGGAGCACTCCCTCAGCTTCCATGTCAGCTACGGTCTTACATGCTCAAGGAGGCCACCCAACCACACAGCAGCCTTCATCACCCACACACCCCAAACCTCAACCCTGCCCGCTTTCCTCCCCCGCGTGGTACCTACCACCTGCCTACTACGTAAGTTATTTCCAGTAGGTTTATTTCCCATTTCTCGCCTGTCTCCCCTACAGAGGCCAAGGTCCTCAAGGGCAGAGGGCACACAGTTTGGCAGGGGTCCCGGGCCAAATCTGCTCTGCAGCCTGTTTTGGTAATTATGGTTTTACTGAAACACAGCCATACCCACTCATTTACATATAATGTCTGGCTGCTTTCACTCTAGCGGAATGAGTGGTTCTGACAGAGACTGGCCCATAGTCTAAAATATTTTCTATCTGGTCCTTTACAGGAAAAGTCTGCTGAACCCTGTCCTAGAAAGATCCCAGAACATCCTGCATCGGGATCATCTGGTTAGAAAGGAGGGGCCTTGCCATGGGGGTTCCAGGCTCTTTCCAGAGATACCAAATAATTCTCTGCAGGGTGGGCTAGAAACCTGCAAGTAATAGGTACTCCCAACTGATTTTTATGCACAGCACATCTTAAGACCCATTGTTCGGTAGGCTAAACTTCTGATTTGCACACGCCCTCTGGTTGGGCAGTCCTCAGCTTTTGTCGTTCAAACACAATTTAGGGTCCTCTGTGAAGCCATGGCAAGGAAGGGAAGGAAATTGGTGGTGGCACAGCCTGACCTGTCTTGGGCCTGACAGTGGTCAGTGGGTCCAGGTAGTCTGCAAGGTCCCTGTGCTTGCAGTCAAGTGCAACCTCGAAGGCGGTCTTCTCTAACACGCTGAGGTAGTCAGGGTTGGCCCCCTTCTCCACCAGCTGCTGAGCCATGCCGAGCCTCCCAGTGAGTGCTGACAGCATCAGTGGGCTCCAGCCCACGGTTCGGGCCACGTGGTTGGGGTCCGCGCCCCACTCCATCAGCAGACGCACCACAGCCTCATGCCCATGCTGGATGGCAGCCATCAGGGCTGTGATGTCCAACAGCTCATCCGTGCTGTCCCCTGACTGCTCGCCTGAGGAGCTGTGATGGTCCACAAAGGCACCAGCTTCCAGAAGCAGCTTCACCACACCCAGGTGGCCACCCCGAGAGGCCACAGTGAGCACGCTGGCCCCTAGACGGTTCTGGGCATTGATATCAGCTCCATGATCCAAAAGGAGGTGTGCCACGCTCACGTGCCCAAATCTGCCAGGAAGATGGAGAATTAGTGACACTAACATGGAACACTGATAAGGAAACAGCTTATATGATCCTCATTTGTCATTAATTATTAAAATCATAGCAGTTACTTATTATAAAAGGTCTTCTGGAGCCAGGCACTGTGCTGGCCCCACATATCCACCAGCACAAAGGTGAGCAACTGCCCTGTCTAGGTTCGAATCTAGCTCTGGATCCAAGCACTAGCTGTGTGATCTTGAAAAAGAACTTTAGCTTCTTCATGACTTCATTGCCTTATCTGTAATATAAGGATGTAATTGTATCTACTTCAAGAGCTGTTGGGAATTAAATGAGTTACTATACATATATATGATATATATATAGCACTTATAACAGGGTTTGGCCAAAGGAAGTACGTCATGAATGTTAGATATAATAATCGTTTTACCTTACACGTTACACAAAGTACTGAAGTCATGCAGCTGGTAAGAGGTGGTGTCAGGTCAGAACCCAGGTCTGTCTGAATCCCGATGTACTCACTCTTTCCCCTACACTATACTGCGTCCCACATCTCAGAGTTCATTTTATTCTGCTTTATAGTCTTGTAATCTATCTCTGCCTGTGCTGACTCCCGTGGGCAGAGCTCACGTCTGACTCATGTCTACCCATCCCCAAACGCACACAGAAGGTCCTTCAAGATGAGCCAGTGCACCCCATGCCAAGAGGTGTGGCATGGCTGTGGTCAGCAGAGAGGGGCTCAGGCTCCTCTTACCAGAGGCCTGCTGCCACCTGCTGGCAGGAATGTCCGCTGCCAGTGGCTAAGAAATGGGCCTGGGCCAGACCCTTCTCCCTGAATCTTGAGCTGGCCAGGGAGATATAAACAAGCGACCTCCAACTCCATACCAGGAAGACGAAAACAGATGCCTCTTCCCAGCAAAATCTCTTCCTTCTTTTGCCGCCAGGGGGCAGGAAAGACCTGTTTTGTAGGATTTGGTTGGCACACTAGGCTCAGAGCAGTGTGTGTCAGAGTTGGAAGGAGCCCTAGACTAACTGGGAAAGAATGACAAGAGAGGGGCCGGCGGTTCCAAACCATAATGCCTGCATAATGTCTACATCTGTGAGGCAGTGTTTTGAATCTCTTGTTGCATTCCCCTCCTTTCCGGAAGTGAGGTGTGTGTGTGTGTGTGTGTGTGTGTGTGTGTGTGTGTGTGTGTGTGTTTTAAAACCTCCTCTAAACCCAGGGCCTCCCTTCTCCCTGTGGAGGCAAAGCCAAGGCCAAACTCTGATCTGGACTTACAAATACCTTGGGGGACATGAACCTTAACGGCACCGAGTCAGCTCAGCCTCTGGAGGGAGAGCTTGGTGAATTGGGCCTGTCCCTCCTCTTCTCCAAGAGCAGAGAGGGAGCAAATCAAATGGACATAAACTCAAATGCAGAAAGCTGCAACCCCAACCTATCTTCCTGCCTCCAGTCCTGTTCCTTCCTGCCCATCCTCCATGATGGTGTTGCCCAAACCTAAACTTCATGGCCACTTCCCAGCTTCCCAATGTCTGAGGAAGACCTGCTGACTTTGTCCGCTTCATTTCCACCCAACCCCCATGCCAGCCCCCCCGGCCCCCAACGCCTGCACTCACTGATTATATTCCTCCCACACCTCTGCCATGCCGCCTCTCTGACCAGAGCCCTCCCCTGTCCGTATCTCCTGAGCACACCCTTCATCCTGCTGCAGGACTCAGTTCAGACCTCACCTCTGAGCAGCTCCCAGACCCTCCACACTAGTCCAGGTGCCCTTCATCTATGCACCTGAGCCTTCTACAATTGTGTCTTCCTGTCGGACTGTGTGCTCCCCAAGGACAGGGACTCTTGGCTGACCTACAGTGGGGCTCAGTAACTGCTGGCAAATGAATGAGTGACTAAATGAACACTGGCATAACTAAGTAGATAGAGGATGGTCCGGAGGCAGACAATGGGAGTAACTAAAGAACTGGTGTATCCTGCACTGAGGTAGAGAATTTTTTAAAATCATGCTATTTAGTTATCAAGTGTGAAATAAAATCTGGTATAATTCCTAACATCAGATTAAAAATAAAAAGTATTGTCACATTTTTGTCTCATTTGATTTTTTATTTTAAAGAAAGAGAGAAAGAGAGCATGAGCAAGGGGGGGGAGGGGGGAGGGGGGAGAGGGGGAGAGGGAGAGGGAGAGGGAGAGAGAGGGAGAGAGAGGGAGAGGGAGAGGGAGAGGGAGAGGGAGAGGGAGAGGGAGAGGGAGGGAGAGGGAGAGGGAGAGGGAGAGGGAGAGGGAGAGGGAGGGAGAGGGAGAGGGAGAGGGAGAGGGAGAGGGAGAGGGAGAGGGAGAGGGAGGGAGAGGGAGGGAGAGGGAGGGAGAGGGAGGGAGAGGGAGGGAGAGGGAGGGAGAGGGAGGGAGAGGGAGGGAGAGGGAGAGAGAGGGAGAGAGAGGGAGAGAGAGGGAGAGAGAGGGAGAGAGAGGGAGAGAGAGGGAGAGAGAGGGAGAGAGAGGGAGAGAGAGGGAGAGAGAGGGAGAGAGAGGGAGAGAGAGGGAGAGAGAGGGAGAGAGAGGGAGAGAGAGGAAGAGAGAGAGAGAGAATATCTCAAGCAGGCTCCACACTCAGCAAGGAACCTGACACGGGGCTCAATCCCATGACCCTGGGATCATGACCTGAGCCGAAATTAAGAACCCGACAACCAACTGACTGAGCCACCCAAGCACACCTCTAACTGGATTTTGGACATTCTTTTTAATGTTTATTTTTGAGAGAGAGAAGAGAGACAGGGTGTGAGCAGCAGAGAGAGAGAGGGAGACACAGAATCTGAAGCGGGCTCCAGGCTCTGAGCTGTCAGCACAGAGTCCGACACAGGGCTCAAACTCACAAATTGCAAGATTATGACCTGAGCTGAAGTTGGGCACTTAACTGACTGAGCCACCCAAGCGCCCCTTCCTCTCATTGGATTTTTTTTAAATATTTATTTACTTTAAGAGAAGGAGGGGGCGTGCATGACTGGGGGAGAGGCACAGAGAGGAGAGAGAGAATCCCAAGCAGGCTCCACGCACTCAGCACGGAGCCCTACGCAGGGCTCAATCTCATTAACCAGGAGATCAGGACCTGAGCCAAAATCAAGAGTCAGATGCTTAACCAACTGAACCACCCAGGTGCCCTTCACTTGATCTTAATAAACCCTGAAATAAACTGATAATGCCCATTTCATAGGTGAGGAAACTGAAGATTTGAATGGAAAGCAGTAAATTCAGGGCCTCTCGATTTGAAACTGACAGAATCAAAACTTGAACCTAGACCCTAAAATCCCAAATCCCAGCTCTTCTGGTATAACAAATTTTTAGAGAGAAAGAAAAAGGATGAATTTGGACAGAAATGCTGACATTTGGAATGCTTTCTGAATCCATGGGTAGCCCAAGCGGTCATTCAATTAGGCTGAAAACATAAAAGAACTCAAGGAAGGCTGAGATGATTTTGTGGATGCTAAGTTTCTAATAAATAATTACTGAGGATAGGGAAGCTTGGGGCTTTCTGAACAGCTGCTGTCACTGCCAATTAATTTCGGCAATTAACACCTGTGTTTAAAGACCTGGCACAAACTCCCACCACCCAAAGCATGAAGCAGAGGGGCCAGCTCTGCCACACCGGCAGGCAGAGAAATGAAGGACAGAAGCAAAGAGGCCAAGGGTGAAGTTAGGGTCAAAGTAAACACCACGCAACCCGTCTCTTTAGCATTTGGCCAGTTTGGCGAGTAGCTTCCCTGTGGTCAACACCAGGAGGAAACAGTCACAGGATTTGTGGCTGAGAGCAGAGGCTGGGGAGCACAGGCTCTGGAGCCACCTGCCTGGGTGTGAATGTGACTCTGCCACTTACTAGCGGTGTAACCTTGGGCAAGTTACTTAACTCTGAGCCTCAATTCCTCATCTGTAAAAAGGGGGTGACACTACCTATACTTCCTAAGGTTTTGTATGGACCAAGTGAGTTACTTCATTTAAAGCACTTTACACGGTGCTTGACACAAAAAGGGCTCAATAAAGGCTATCATTTTCAGAGTAGGAAAAAACAAGGATGTAATCATTTCTGACACAAGAACGTTCACCAGAGACCAAACTAACGGCTGGGTGGGACCCAAGTAGATGGCCAACAGAGGTGAGTGGCTTTACTGTACATCTGAGGTCCTTCCTACCAGGTTTTCAAGTCCTGTTCACCTGTTCACCCTGCTTCCTGAGTACATCTCAAACATCTCTTTGTTTTCCCACTGTTGTCTCTGCTCTGGTCCAGGCTACCATCACCTCTCCCTGGACTGCTCCAATCTGTCCTCACACTGCAGTGAAAGTGATCTTTCCAAAACATAAATCTGATTCTGTCACTCACTCTGCCTAGAACCTTCTATCAATCCCCAGTGCCCTTAGGATAGCTCATCTTTCTCAGCCCCTGCCACATGGCACCTGCCCCTTTCTCTCCAGGGAAGGATCATCGTCCACTAAGTCTAGCCCCCTCCTCCTACTGACATCAGTCTAGCGGTCCTAACAATGCCTTATGTTCACCCTTGCTTCTAAACCTTTGCGTGAGCCAATCACCCCATTCCCACTTCTTCTGTCCTGGTTAATTTTTACGGAGTCTTGACATGAATATATACATCATTCTTACCAAAAACCTTCCTCCACTTCCCCAAACTGGGTCTGCCATCCCCAGAGCTCCCGGCACTTTCCCCAACAAGCCCGATCTCTTGTGTGGCCTGTCCACCGGGACGTGAGCTGCTCCTGGTGGGACTTTTTCTGGCTCCCGCAGTGTCCCATTTCCAGGCTAGGTGGGTAGGTAAGTTCGTAGGAAACCCATGTTGAAAGAAGCAATGAATCACCACCTCTAAGATTGCGTGTCTCTAAGATTCCACTCGACGAGGTCTTCAGATTCTGTTTCAAAAGACCCACTCTTTCTAAGATTCTGATTTTATTACTAAAGAGCACTTCCACTTCTTGTAGTATCCCAAGTTGCTCAAAGTTTACCATTCCAGCTCTCTGGAACGAGTCCTTGACTCTTTGCCTCCCGGGGCGTCCGCGGGGGGCGCCGGTCAGCGCCGGCCACCTGGGCCCGCCTCGCCCCGGGGACGGCGGGCCACCACCCCCAGACCCCCCGGCCCCTTACCTGGCTGCCTGCATGAGCGCGCTCCAGCCGTAGTGGTTGCGGCTGTTGACCGAGGCGCCGCGGCGCAACAAGAAGCGCACCAGCGGCTCGTGGCCCCCGGCCGCGGCGAACTGCAGCGCCGTGTTGCCCGCCTCGTCTGAGCAGTCCACAGGCACGGGCGCTCCGGCCGCCGCCGCCGCCGCCGCCGCCGCCCCGGGCCCAGCCGCCTCGGCCCCCGCCGGCTCTGCGCCCGCTTCGGGCTCCGCGCCGCGCTCCGCCGGCTCCGCCGCCCCCGGCTCCAGCAGCCGCCGCGCCGTCTCCGTGTCGCCCTGGTCGCAGGCGCGCAGCAGCAGCTGGAAGGCCGGGGGCAGCCCGCCCTCGCCCATCGCGGCCCCGAGGCCCGCGCCCGTCCGCCTGGCCGGCCGCGCCGGCTCCGCCCCCGGATACCGCGCGCCAGCGCCCCCTTCCGCCCGCCGCCCGCGCGCCCACTGTGTGCCGGGCGCGCGCCGGGGGGCGGGGCCGCGCGCCTACTGTGTGCCGGGCGCGCGCCGGGGTCCCGGCCGCGCGTCCTCGCCGCGCCGGGAAGGACGGCGAGTTCCGGGACCTCCGAGTGGCGTCCGCGCCCCGACTCCGGGGCCGCCCCTGCCCGTGCGGCGCCCAGTGGCGGCCCTCTCCGGAGGCTCGGGGGACTTCCTGCCCCGTGCGGAGGTCGGAGCGGCTGCTGCAGACCACTCCTGGTGCGAGCTCGGAACCACGGGGTCTAGGTCCGCCGCCGCCTGGGGCCGGCCTGTAGCGCGCCGCCGCCCCCTACTCCACCAGCGCCTGGCGCTACACGGCCGCTTCCTGGAGTTGTTGGCTGGAGCCAGGGGCGGCTGGATCCATTCTGTTCCTTCTGCACCGCGCGGAATGTCCTGCGGGACCTTGAGAGCGGGTCCTTACCTGGGAGTTAAGGCTACCAGCGCCTCCTGTCCCTCATCTGTTTTCATCAGTGATTCTTGAATCTGCACCATCTGGGACGTTGTCACAAACGCAAATTCCCTGACCCCACTCCAGACCTACCGGATCAGAAATTCTGTGTGTGGGTCCAGACACCTGTATTTTAATAAGCCCTCCAGGTGATTCTGGTGCACCCTGAAATTCGAGACCCACGTGTGGTCCTCACAGCATCCTGTCAGCCACCGGGGAGGCCTCAGATGACCACTCCAATTGACAGAGGACACAACAGAAGCTTAAAGGAGGTTGAGTGTTGCTAAAGGCCACACGACTGTCCTGGAGGAGAGCTGTGCTAGGACAAGCTCTTCCGACATCCAGCCCAATTTCCTGTTCTCAGCAAACATTTATGGAGTGCCAACTCTGCACTGTTCTAGGTACTGGAGAAGCTGGGGGAAACAAAATAAAATCCCTGCCTCTCGAGCTGACAGTGGAAAAAGACAAGCTGTAAATACACAAGTAAGTAACTTGTATGTCTGTTGGTGATGAATGCTACTAAAGCAATAAACAGAGCATAACATAAATCCAAGTAAATAGGATAGAGGATGGGATGTTATTTTATAATAGGGTGGGTAGAGAAGGTGTCGAGAATGTGGCACTTGCACAGACCTGAAGAAATTGAAAAATGGAACCATGCTGACATTTGGGGAGAGTATGATGCAAGCAGAGGGGAAAAATGTTCTAACAAGGGCAGTCCTGTTTGCAAATTGCTTTTGCTGCCTGCTCATCGTGATAACATCAACATTCGGATATGGGGTAATTGGTTTGCATAGACTGTGAGCTGTGGTCCAAAAACCTAGAAGATGGCCGGGCATATAGTAGGTGCTCAGTACATGAGTGTTAAGGACTAAGTCTCATGTACATAGACTTGTAACACAGATCAAAACTTGATGAGGGCCTGAAGAAGGAATAAAAGTCATGGCATCGGAAGATCAGAGAAGACGGTAATACCTTTAGGATCTGGGCCAGCAGGGCTGGAAGAAAGTCTTCCAAGCACGATGTAAAGATGAGGAAAGATCTCCAAAGTACACAGGACTCAGACTGCCATGGGCTTCAGGGCCGGGATGGAGACTGGGATTTATTCTGTGAGTAATGGGGAGGCATGGAAAGTGACCAGGTGAGTTACAGGGCTAGAGCTAATCACTTAGGCCCAGTGTCTGAGGTGGTACACTCTCACTCGCTTCTAGATTTGGCCCCATTCACAACAGAGGTGAGGATAACTTCCTTTTGAAGGTCTGGTGAAGACATTTGTTTCTGTGGAAATCCTGAAAAATTGTACCCTTTTCTTATCCTATTTATTCGGGTACCTTTTTGCTAACTAGTTGTTTCATTATAAAAGTAATATGCGTGATAAAAAATAAATGCCAACAGTACAAAAGGACAGGAAAGTAAAAGCCCCTTTCCCTCTTCTCCCACTGTCCTGGTCCTACCATAGGTAGGTAACCAATATTCACATTTGTTTTATCTTTCCAAAGATATTTCACACATATACAAACATGCAATATGTACATGTAGGCATTGATCAACCTTCTTGATTGCAAACTGTAGAAATTGAACCTCTAGATAGAAAGTAGAAAGAGGGTTTAATACAAAGTTCTTTTTGTAGTCACAGATCCTACAAGGGCCAGAAAACCAATCTTGGAGGCCCGACAACCAAGGACAATGCCCCAGATCATTCCATGGCTGCACCCTATACCAGGATGGAGTCTAAACAGGCCTTTTTTTTTTTTTTTTTAAGTTGTTTGTTTATTTATTTTGAGAGAGAGAGAGAGAGAGAATCCCAGGCACACTCTGTGCTGACAGCTTGGGGCTCAATCCCACAAACCGTGAGATCATGACCTGAGCTAAAATCAAGTCAGACACTCAACCAACTGAGCCACCCAGGGGCCCTGACACAGGCCCCTTTTTGTATTACCAGCTTGAGAGCCAAAGCCTGAGATGAGAGCATGTAAATGGCTCAGCCTGGGTCACATGTTTTGCCTGGCAAAAAGGGAGGCTGGGAAAGTGCCTTTCTGGCACTTTCAGTATGTATAGCAGGGGGTAGGCTCCAGTATACGTGCTCTAGAAGGTAGGAGACTCTCCAGAATAGGGAGGGGGGTTTAGATACTGGGAAGCCAAAAAACATAACAAATACCAACTACAAATATTCCCTCTAAGCGGATCCCTGCTGCTTACACCTGCTCTGTGTCTCCTACTCCGGGAAGAAATGCCCCCTTTTTCTTAGGGATCCTCCCTCTCCACTCTCAGTATGTATGATTCAGTGGTTAGCATAAGTCCAAGTCTGTCCTGATTGCTTTGGCCCAGGATTTTTTGCTAAAGCAGTTGGGAACAAAGCCCTTTGTGCTGGGTTGGTCAGCTGTCAGGATGTCCAGATGTTGTGAGCCGAACAGGTACTTTCTCTGCCACCACTTGAAGACCACCTGCCTAAGCGTGAAGATACCACACAGGAAAGCAGAGATGAGTGATAGAAAGAGATGGGGTCAGAAAATCCTCACCGCCCCCCTTCATGCTTTTGTTAGGTTTGTTTTGAGCAGGGGTGTCCTCACCTGCAATCCCAGCCTTAACAAATGTAGATTTTACGTTTTGAATGAATGAGTTCATACAGTGCAGGCTATTCCGAATCTTGCTTTTAAAAATTTTAACAAATGCTTGGGCATCTTTTCATGCAGGTGACTAGATCTCCTGAATCCTTTTTAGTGGTAGCATGTAACACCATTAAGCAGCTGTGCCATAATTTATTTAATCAGTTTTTAATGATTCACAATTAGCTTGTTTCCAGTGTTCTGCTATTATAAAAAAAAATCGTGCGTGGAACAGTGGTTATAGCAGTCAGGGGCCCAGCAGGAGACAGATGGCACACTTGGCTGAAGAAATGAGGAACATTTACTAAAGGGCTAATTATAGAACTCTGGGCAGGGTTTACTAAGAGCCACAAGAGCTGGTGCAGTACTCCAGAGCTGGTAACAACAGGGAGCCATTGTCACCCCAGGCCTGAAGGGGGAAGGGAGAGAGTACTCACTGGAATTCTGCAAGAGAGAAAATGGAGAGATCTAGTTGATAGGAGTTAGGACCATTGGTAGAGGGACAGGGCCAGCCTAGTAAGGAGCAATCCCCTGAGGAATAAAATCCTCTGACCTCACCCTTCTTCTGTCCTCTAGTGCTAAACCCAACTGTTAGCCAGACGTTCAAGCCTGCTGCTATGGTCCCGACAGTCATCCTCCCAGGGATCAGAGCAAGGTTCTCTGGAAGGATGATCTGAGCAGCGTAGCTCCATCACCAACACAGACCTCATCCAGCCAACATTATTGAGCGCCTTCTGTGTGCCCGGCATTATGTGTATGATGGCATGTTATAGATGATAGGGCCGGCCCCTGGCTCCCAGGGGATCCCACATGATTGCAGAGAGGGTGGTCTATGAGCTTCATTGTCAGTTCAGAGGAAGGTATCACAGTCTGGGTGTATCACAGCTTCATGGGAGAGCTTGGCCCCAAGTTGAGCAGAAAGACTGGGGGATATCCTGGTAGTGGAAGGAAAAGAGAGGGCACAGAGTGGAAAGAGGGAGCAGGGGGACTGGATTCCAGACACTGGTGCAGTAGATTAGAAAGGAGGTAAAGAGGGCCAGCAAGTAAAATCATCTCTGAAGGGTACTTATTGGGGCCTGGGTGGCTCAGTTGGTTAAGTGTCCAACTTCGGCTCAGGTCATGATCTCACGGTTTGTGAGTTTGAGTCCCACATCGGGTTCTGCGCTGACAGTGCAGAGCCTGGTTGGGATTCTCTCTTTCTCTCTCTGCCTGTGCCCCATTCTCACTCGTCCTCTCTTTCTGTCTCTCTCTCTCTCTCTCTCTCAAATAAATAAACATTAAAAAAAAATAAAACGTACTCTTTTAAATGTCTAACCTGTTTTCCCTAATATGATAATAATGTTTGTTGAAAAGAATTCCAGTGTTGTGCAAACATAGAATGTGAGTTCCTTTGAGATCAATGATAGGTAGGTGGTAGGTAATCAATAAGTATTTGTTGAAAAACATGAATAAATTGAATGAAAAGTAAAGGCCCACAGAATCTCACTCACCAGAAATAAATATAATAGTTAATAGTTTGGTGGATATTTTCTTAAGAGTTTTTTTCTTTGTGTATGTTAACAAATTTTACCAAAATAGGATTATACTGTCTATATAGCTCTACAACTTGCTTTTCTTGACTTAATGATGCATCTTAAGCACATTTGTATGTTAAACACCTAGAATTAGTGTCACTCTTGTTAATGATACTGTGGTATGTTAGTGTATGAACGTACAATACTTTATAATCTCCTATTAGTGGACGTTTAGGTTATTGACAACTTTCTCCTTTTATACACGATATTGCAGTAGGCTTCCTTTTCTTAGCACATCTCTTGAGTACTTGTGAATCTATTTCTGTTGATGTGACATTGCAAAATCAAAAGGATATGAGAATTAATATTTCTAATAAATGTTGCCTAATTGCTTTCCAAAAGGTTATGCCAGTTCGCATTCTTACCAACAGTGGATAATAGTACCTGTTTATTCACATCCTTGCCAATGCTGGAATTAATAACCTTTTAAATCTTTGCTAATCTCATAGGTGAAAAAATAATTCAGAGTAAGTTTAATTTGCATGCATTTTAAATAGAGAAATTGAACACATCTTGATATGTTTATAGATCATTTGTATTTCTTTATTGGGGGAATGGTCTATTCAAATCTTTCAGCCATTTTCATTTCTGTTCTTTTATTTCCCTGTTGATTCACATACCGGGTAAATGTCATCTGCAAATATCTCTTTCTGATTTGTCTTTTGACTTTTGAGTTTATATTATTTTGGACCTTATTGAATATTAAAAATTTTATGTGGTCAACTTTATAAATCTTTTCTATAATGGTCTCTTGGCTCTTTCATCCAATACTTTTATTGCTGGGTTTTTATTATTAATTTTTACTTTTACATCTTTACATCATTTGGCATTTATTTTGGTATAAGGTGTGAGTTTGGGATTCAGCTTTATTTTTTTCCAAATGGCTATCAAGTTGCCCCAGTCATTGACTGAGTCAGCCATCTTTTTTCCACTAATGTTTGAAATTCCACATCTACCATATACCAAGTTAAACTCTCAAAGGGGTGTAATGACCCCTACGAAGGGAGTTAATACAACAAATTGAAAGTGCCTTCTAGAGAGATCTGTTTGTTGGTTGAACAGCTGATGAAACGAAATGGTGTGGTCAAAGAACAAATAAGCTCCCCAAACAAACAACAAACCCAAGGAAAGAACAAGGTACTCAATTTGGGAAGTGGTGCCAAAAGAATTGAGGTCCCAGCTGGGTTTGCTCTCTATGGGTGCATCATCAGTAACATTTGTAAAGGGCTTACTCTGGGCAGGGGCCATTCCTAGTGCTTTATCTCTGCTAACAGGCTGTTGTATTTCTGATAGCTCCCAGGTGGTACCAATGCTGCTGGTCTGAGTAGCACACTTCGAGCAGCAAGGTGCTGGGCACCTTCCATTTGCTCTTGCAGAAACTTCCCACCCTGCTTTGAGCCTGGGGTGGCTGTGTGGACTATATCACTCAATCCTCCCAAAAACCCCACTTAGGAGGTACTAGTATAATCATCACCACTTTATAGATGAGCAAATTGAGTCAAGAGAGGTTAAGTAACTTGCCTAAGGCCACCCAGCAGTCTGTGATGGGGCTGAGGTGTGAGCTCAGGCAAGTGGGCTCCAAGGTTGTGCTTGTACGCATTAAACTAAGCTGCCTTTTGGCCTCACAGCAGTCTGCCAGTGAATTGTGTGGTGGGACATCCTGAATTAGGAGTCAAGACACCTGGACTCAGACCGTCGCTCTGTACTTTCATGTCATTTGACTCTGAATAAATCACCTCGCCTCTCTCTGAGCCTTAAATTTCCTCATCTGTCTACCTTGCAATGTTGTCATGAGAGTGGAAGGAGATGATACATGAAAAATAAAGTCTAGTAGTTCATGGTACGTATAAATGCTCAATAAATGACAGCCCTCACCATTATCTGGGGCTTGAACCCATGTTTTGTAGAGCCATCCTTCTTTTCTCGGCAGCTGAGCCTGTATCAGGAAGCATTCCAATCTGGTAAACTGATCCGAGACAGTATGAGTTGTAATCCGTGTCTGTTTTCTAATCTGACCGCAGATCTTAATTGTGTTGAACATCCAGACAGAGGCCAAAAGGCACAGCTCCAGGCCTTTCCCTCACACCTGCCTTCTAGTACCAACCAGCAGACTGTTCTGTGGGTGGAGTCACCTCCCACCAGTCTGGTGTCCTCAGCAGGTTGTCTTGTGTGGGAGCTGCTTGGCGTGGCTCACTCCAAACCCATCCCCCTCCTGGAGTCCCGGGGGAGATGTTCATGGAAGGCCCCTTTCCTCCAGGGAGGCTGTGAGTCAACAAGGATGGAAGGTTAAATTCTACCTGTATCGGAGACACCCAACTTGTTCGAGGCCCTTTCCGTACTCTGTGTCTCAGGTTCCCCATCTTTAAAATGAGAGAATCAGGCCACATTTATGCCTCTTAACTTTTTTGGTTGTGGTCCCCTTGACAATAGAGAATATTTGATAAAAAAAAAAAAAACTTTGGACCAGCTTCCCAGATGTTAAAAAAAAAAAAAAATACAGCTTACTCACTCTGTCCTTCTATGGGAGATTCAAAACTATTCATTTCCCCAAATTTCCCTCCCAGCAGAGGGAGCTCCACATTAACCTAAAATATGGTTTCAAATCTCTGATATCATTTTTACCATTCAGGTATCCATGTAAACATTACTTCCTCAGAGAAGCCTTCCTAAAACCCTCAACTAAACCAGGTTTTAGCGCCCTGTAATTCTTCAAAACACTTAACCACAACTCTAGTAAGATACCTTTTTTTAAATTTTTTTTTTATTTTTAATTTTTTTCTTCTTAACGCCTATCCATTATTGAGAGACAGAGAGAGACAGAGCATGAACATGGGAGGAGCAGAGAGAGGAGGAGACACAGACTCCGAAGCAGGCTCCAGGCTCTGAGCTGTCAGCACAGAGCCTTGCATGGGGCTCAAACCCACGAACTGTGAGATCATGACCTGAGCCAAAGTCGGACGCTTAACCGACTGAGCCACCCAGGCACCCCGTAAGACACCTTTTTAATATTTGCACTCTATTCCATTGCACTCCAAGCACCATGATGTTGAAAATATGCCTTGTGACAAAGAGTCTCTCCTTGATCAAACCCTAGCCAGGCTCCTCTGAGCCCACTTCTCAACCAAGCCTTAACTTTGGCCTATGAAGGTGACGGACTGAAGACAGATAATTTTATACATCTACCTCCCTTCATATTAAAAATTTAAACATTAACAGAGTTTTTAACAGCTCAAGGCTGCACTCTCAAGATGACCCTAGCACCCCCCTGCTTAAGTATCTGCCTCAGAAAACTCAAGGCTGTCCAAAGAATTTACTATTTGTCATAGCTGATACCTGTCAGTCCCTGACCACCCTTTCGTAGAGAACTTACTAAGAAGGGCTTGCAGTTATAAATCCTTTCTCTGTCCCTGTGAGATGTATGTGTATCTCCTACAATTCAAGAGTGTCTTTCTCAAGGACTGAAAGCCATTCCTTTACAATGTAATCAGGAAGGATAGGGCCTCTGTCTCTGTGTGAGAATAGAATCCTAACTTTGATATTTGCCAGCCACAGACACAGCTGGCATTATCAGCATTTATGCTGATTACTCCTTTGTCATTTTTCACTTCCCTGACCCTTTTTAAAATGCCCAGTCATTCTGTGCAAATCAAAGTTGAATCCATTCATGCTGGGCCCTCTTCCCTATTGGGATAACATGCTACTGCTTAAAATCTATCCTTACCACTTTAAGTAGTGTCTAGTTTTGTTTCTCTTTGACACTTGATCGTTATAGTGTGCCTGGACTCTAGCATGGTGCCTGGCACTATAGTCGATTCTCAATAAATGTTTTCCTGAATTAAAAAACTTGGCTAAAACCAGCCATTTGTTCTAGTTATCTATCGCCGAGTAACAAACCATCCCAAAACTTAATGGTGTGAAACAACAACCATCTTATCGTGCTCCTGGATTCTGTGGGTCAAGAATTTGAAAAGGGCACCTCTCTTCTCCATTCCATGACATCTGGGGCCACAGATGAAGTGACCTGAATGGTTAGCATCCTGGAACCACTTCCAAGATGGCTTCTTCACTCACCTGCCTTATGACTGGGCTGTCTGGGCCAGCGGAAGTTTGGGTGCAGCCGGCACTGTTGGCTAGATTGTCCACCTGGGGCTTCTCCAGCATGACAACACCAAGATAGGGATTTCTTCCCTGGCAGCTCAAGCTGCACGAACAGTGATCCTATGAACAAGGTGGAAGCTTCACAGCTGGCTTCTCGCTCCTAGCCAGTGAAGTCAAGGAGCTTCACTTCTACCATAATCTAATAGTTGAAGCAGTTACAAGTCTGCCCTGATTCAAGGCAAGGGAGTGTTGAATAATTTGCAGCCTTGTTTTAAAACCACCACACTATCAGAGCCAGATGTGGGAGGAATTCTTGTGCAATTAATTCTGTTATCACTCAGGATTAGATTTGGCTGCATAGGACAACACACACACACACACACACACACACACACACACACACACACACACACAGAAACAGTGGCATAAACAATATAGAAGTTGATTTCTCCCTCACATAAGCAAAGCCTGGAAGGAGGTTGTCAGGACTGGTTCAGTGTTCACAGTGTTAGGGTTCTTTCTGCCATGTTGTTTAACCACTCTGAGTGGTTTTACTGCATGATTCACGATGGTTGCTTGAGCTCTGGTCTTCATAGCCACAATCCAGCGAGCAGGAAGAAGCAAGGGTAAGGGAGTTTCATTTAGGGAGATTACTCAGAAGCGCCATCTGACAATACCACTTATCCCCCATTGGCTACACTCTCAGTCATATGGCCATGCCTGGCTGCAAAGGAGGCTGGGAATTCTAGTCTTTATTTTGGAAGACCATGGGCCCAGAGAAACAAGCAAACGTCTCAGGGGTTCCATTGTTAAGAAAGGAGAGGAGAATGCATATTGGCAGACATCCACAGGTTTCTGCCACACCTTTTTAGTCCATTTTATTTCCTGTTCTGCCACTGACCTTCTGTGGGCTTGGACAACACACTTTCTGTGGTGTTGTTACCAGTTCGTCTGGTAATTAGGGAGGAGGGTGCTGTAGTCTCAGAAGGCAGCTCAAAGCATTCGGCAGATAAAAGTGTCAATGCTCTGGTTTTAGGGAAGAGAACTGGAGCCTCAGTCAGCCTCTTTTTCCTTTCCTGGGTGGTCTCCCAGGGTTTCTGGGAGCCAGATTTTTGAAAACTCCCCTATTAGGAGATTTCAAGGCCACTGAGGCCCTTTCAGGAACAAGGCCTGAAGAATTCGTGTTTGTCACATTATGGGAGTAACTCCTCCCTGCACTTAACCGGGTTATACCTTCCATCAGACACCTCCCCAGCAAGTTCAAAGAGATGCCTACAGAAGTGAGTGTGAGATACAAAGCCAGCCATTAATTGAGCACTTTCTGTGTGTCTGACTCTATGCCAAGTTCTGCGATCATGAAGTGACCACAGCTCATACTCTAAGTCCCTTACATTCTTTTTGTTACAAGGCTAGGGGTAAATTAAACACGACCCAATGTACTAGGCATTGTAACAAAGTGTGAGGGTGTTACGGACTGAATCGAGTCCCTCAACAAGATATGTTGAAGTCCTAATCCTTGGTACCTATGAATATGACCTTATTTGGTCTTGACAGACATAATCAAGATGAGGTCATCAGAGTGAGCCCAGATCCGATGTGACTGGTGCCGATGTGACTGGTGATGTGACACATCAGAAGAATGACAATGGAGGCAGAGGTTGAAGCAATGCCTCGATCAGCCAAGCAATGCCAAGGATTTCAAGCAACACCAGAAACTAAGAGAAATGTATGGAATGGGTTCTCCCTAGAGCGTTCAGAGAAAGCATGGCCTTGCTGATAGGACTAATTGATTTTGGGCTTCTAGCCTCCAGAATGGAGAGGGAATCCATTTCTGTTGTTTTCAGCCACCCAGATTGTGGTACTTTGTTATGGCAGCCCTAGGAAACTAATAGAGGTGGTCAATTTGATGTGTCAGCTTAGTTGGGTTTTAATCCCAAGTTATTCACTCAAACACTAACTTAGAAGTTGCCATGAAAATATTTTGTAAATATAATTAACATCTACAATCAGTTGACTTTAACTAATGGAGATTATGTAGGTGGGCCTGATTCAATCAGTTGAAAGGCCTTAAGAGCAGAACTGAGGTTGCCTTGCAAAAGAAGAAATTCTGCCTGTGGACTGCAGCTTCAGCTCATGTCAGAGAGTTTCAACCTTCCCTCCTGATGGCCTGCCCTACAGATTTGGGACTTGCTTAACCAGCCCCTGCAGTTGTGTAAGCCAATTCCTTGCAATAAATCTCTTACTATATCCCCTCCTGGTTCTGTTTCTCTGGTGGAACCCTGACTAATAACAAAAGGGTGATGCAATCATGAAACGCATTTGTCTAAAATGTGTTGCTGGAGGCTTCACAGAAAATGTGGCTTTTGGCAGGGCCTTGAAATGTAGATAGGAGTTTGCCAGGTGGGGAAGGGCATTTCAAGCTGGGAGAACAGCATGTGTTACAAAGGTGTGGCATGGTGGAGTGCCTGGGTGGCTCAGTCGGTTGAGCCTCCAACTTCGGCTCAGGTCATGATCTCACAGTCTGAGTTCGAGCCCTGTGTTGGGCTCTGTGCTGACAGCTCCGAGCCTGGAGCCTGCTTCAGATTCCTGTGTCTCCCTCTCTCTCTGCCCCTCCCCCGCTCACGCTCTGTTTCTTTCTCTCTCTCTTTCTCTCAAAAATAAATAAATATTAAAAAAAAATTTACACAGGTGTGGAATGGTGAAGGCCCTCTCCCTCAGTGGCATGGAGACAGGCTTTGCATTTCAGCATTTATACTGGAGGCCAGGGGTATTCCTATTTTTTATTCCTCTTAGTTCTTTTTATTTATTTTTTATGTTTTTAATTGAGATAGAACTTTCATAAGTCAAATGCATATTTATGACTTTTGTAATAAATGTTTTATTTTAGAGAGAGCATGAGCTGGGGAGAGGGGCAGAGGAGGGAGAGAGAGAGAACCTCAAGCAGACTTCACGCTTAGTGTGGAGCCCAGGGCTCCATCCCACGCCTCTGGGATCATGACCTAAGCCTAAATCAAGAGTCAGAGGCTCAAAGGACTGAGCCACCCACGTGCCCAGATGACTTTGGGGCACGTGTATATATATATATTGCATATATATATATATATATTGCATATATATATATTGCATATATATATATATAGCATATATATATATATGCAATATGTATATATATATATATATGCATATATGTATCTCCATGTAATCACCACCAAAATCTAGCCATGAACCAGGGCAGGGATTAGGGTGAGTGAGGCCTGTGAGGTGAGCTGTGCAAACACAGGGTCAGGTTCTGTCTGCTTTATTTAAAATTTTGATGTTTTGTTCATCGTGGATTTTTTGCTTTCATTTTGATTTTCAAAAGTATTTTTTATTTTTGATTGCTGATTCTTTTTGGCCCAACCTATAATTTCTTGCCTAGGAGAGAGCCAAGACTCACTCTAGTCTTGACCCTGTTAAATATTTTCAGCACCCAAGTGGCTCCTTCATTTCTTCAATCCCCTCAAAGGAAACCTCTGGCCAAGGTCAGGGGGTATTTAACAGGAACAGATGACCTGGGATGTGTGCGATCATATTATGGGTGCCTATGCATGTGTTTCTCTGAGGGGGTTCATTCCTTTGATCAGTTTCTTGGAGGCCTTTGTAAAGTTAGGGATAAAACAAAGATAGACTAACAGGGAACCAGGGGAAAGTTTGCTATTCACCGAATCTAAACAGTATTATGTCTTTGGTCGGGCCTGCAGGCCTCAGTGACACAAAATCACTGTGCCTCAGTCCCATCATCTGTCAAACGGAGTTGATAATCCTACTACCCCTGTGACTGGACTGCATAAGGGCCAGATGAGATAAGGGCAGTAAAATTCGTAGCACCCTGCAGAGTGCATTCAGCCAACATTTACTGAGCGCTTATGAAGTGCTAGGCGCTGAGCTGAGGGTTTTACGACCGTCACCTTTTTCCTAATGCTTACAGCCCAACGAGGAAGGTGGTGCGAGTCTCGGCCTGTCCGCGGGGGGACAGAGTGAAGACCAGCCATCCTCCACGGCGCGGGCTGGGCTGAAAGGGGGCGGCGCGCAGGTGGGGCGGGCCGGGGGCGGGGCGGGGTGGCGCGGCGCCGCGGTTCCGGGATCCGGGTCCGGGTCTGCGCCGCCGCTCCCGGCGAGCGGAGCGCTGGCCCCAGCTGGCGGGCGCATGTGGGGGCGTGCAGCGCGGAGGCTCTGCCCGCTGGGGCTGCGGCGCGGCCGGAAGGCGCTGCTGGCGCTGCTGGTGCTGCTGGCGCTGGCCGGGCTGGGCTCCGTGCTACGGGCGCGGCGCGGGGCCAGGGCGGCCGAGCCGGGACCCCCGCGCACCCCACGCCCGGGGCGGCGCGACCCGGTCCTGCCGCGGCCGCCGGTGCCCAGCGACGCTCTGGGCGCGCGGGGCGAGGCGGTGCGGCTGCAGCTGCAGGGCGAGGAGCTGCGGCTGCAAGAGGAGAGCGTGCGGGTGCACCAGATCAACATCTACCTTAGCGACCGCATCTCGCTGCACCGCCGCCTGCCCGAGCGCTGGAACCCGCTGTGAGTCCGCAGGTGGCGGGGGGAACACTGCCCGCGGAGTCCCCGGGACTCAGTTTAGGCATCTGTGAAGTGGCGGGGTGGAAATGGGGTGTCGAAATACCTGGGGATCGCGCGTCTTATTCTTTCTCGGAAAGTGGGCAGTGGAAGGGGTCATCTGGGTTGGGGCGAAGCAAGAAAGTTTTAAAAAAAAGAAAATAGAATAATCTCAGAAATTGACGAATCTCTTACTGGGCGGTCTCTCCCTCCTAAGAAGGTCTGTCATTCGGCTCTGAAAAAGTGGGGGAGGGTCAGGGCCAAGCAGACAGGTGTGAGACCCCCTTTGGGTGCTCTTCCTGGTTTCCCAGCACCTTCCCCCCCACCCCAGTCCAGCCCTGCCTGCATGTCCCTTCCTTGGTGAAACTAAGGACTCCTAGGGTTTGAGATCCTCTCTCCATTCACTTATCAGTGTGTGTCAGGCCCATGAATGAACCAGGAGGGGAGGGCGCCCCAGCAGGAGTGGTGAAAGGTCGCTGGAAGGCCAAGTCCGAAGCTTCCCTCTCATTGGGAGCTGGATTCCTGAGCTTTAGGCAAAGGAGGGCAGGAAGGAGGCGCTGGTGGGAAGGGCTCCTTCTGGCTGCGATGCAGCTCAGCTCACTCCTGTGGGTGGTGCAGGCCCCGAGCTTGTGCAGTGGGAGGCCTAATTCCTGCCTGAGCTGCTGGCCCGGTGGGTTGTGCCCACTGCCTAGGTGAGAAGGGAGCAAGCTGGCAGAAGGTCAGACCTCCTGGCCTTCTCTCTCCTTTCCTCCATCGGTGGGGATCTTCTAGGTCCCCACTTGAGCCCTGTTCTTAAAGACTTGGAGGAAAAGAGGGCTCAGAGAGGGGGTCCCAAGAGGAGCCAGTGGAGCAGTCTGTGTGAGCACCAGGCACCTGCCACCCTTTCCTGCTCCCCTAAATTCCTGCCTTGGAGGTGTGGCAAAGATCTCAGGTGTCAGGACAAGTGACTCACCCCACAGCTGGAAAGTGGGGGATGTGACCCTCATGGCCTCTTTGGCATTGTGCTAATTTCAGGATTTGGGGATCCGTGAATCCTTGGCCAGAGAAAGCATGAGTGCCTGCTCCAGGAGCTGCTAAACCCGCCCCCCCCCCCCCCCCCCCCCCCGCCCCGACCTTGGCAGAATTGGGAGGGACTCACACTTCACTGTCTTCCCTATTTTCCGGTATCTGTTCGTGTCTAGCCTCATGCTTTCCCCTGAGGCATCTTCACTGTTAATCTTTTTGGTAGAACTTTGTTAGTGTTGGTAGCAGTTCCCCCCACTTTCCCTATCTGCAAAATAAGGAATGCGTAGAAATAACACCACCTAGGAATTAATAAAACATTGAACACACTGTGTACTCAATTCTTATTAGTTTTTCTTCCCTTCCCTGTTGCCAACAATGTCCTCAGGAGGTTGTTTTTAAGAGGCATGCAGGGATTGGTTGTAAAGTTTTTTTTGTTGTTTTTTTTTTCCGGGTTCCAACTTCCTTTATTGTCCCAGGTTGAGAAATCTCTTTCAAACACTGTGGATGACCTGTGGGGCTTATGGTATCCTTGTCTCCATGGTGACAGAGCTGCCCTGTGTCCTATCAGGATTTGCGTATAGATCCTGCTGTTGCATTGACTCTGGGAAGTTAATACAAGCCCAGCGTGATAAGGAGTGTGAATGCCTCCTGCCTTTAATTCTTACAGCAAGGCCTATTGGATTATTCTTGTCTAGCTGGAGAGAAAGGTGAGCTTGATCTGTGTTAGACTCAGCCAGGGAGGCCTGGAGGCATAACTTCTGCCCTCCAGGTCAGGGTCTTTGATGGAGACTCACTTTTACTATAGTTCATACAAAGGTGAGGACCTAATCAGGGTCTTGAGTTTTAGCCTGAGAAACCAGAATAGCAGAATATAAATTTACAGTTGGAGTCAGGGTGGGTGTGGGGGAGTCCTTTGAGATTTTAACTGATAAGCAGGGGGGTGGTTAAGATCCTTGAATGTCACTGAGGGAGAGGCTGAGTGAACATCCTGTCTAACAGAGGCAAAGCCGTGCCCCCAAGGTAACATGCAGATCTGGGGCAGAGCTTATCTAGAACCCAGATTTTTTTTTTAAGTTTTTTTTATTTATTTTGAGAAAGAGAGCACAAGTGGGAGAGGGTCAGAGAGAGAGGAAGAGAGGGAATCCCAAGCAGGCCCCACACTGTCAGCACAGAGCCAGACCTAGGACTGGAACCCACAAACCGTGAGATCATAGCCTGAGCCAAAATCAATAGCTGGATGTTTAACTGACTGAGCCACCCAGGCGCCCCTAGAGCCCAGATCTTTTACTCCCTCCTCCCTTTTGGGGTGCAGACAATTATTTATCTATTTATTTTAATTATAAAAGCAATACATGTTCACTCTAGAAATTTTAGCGTGTACAGGGAACCAAAAAAAAAAAAAAATCTTCCATAAACCTACAACCCCAGGAGAACCACTGCTAACATTTTGCTGTGTATCCTTTTGGACTTTTCCAGGTATAGAAATAGATTTTGAAAAATATACCCATGGGTATGTGAACGAGAACATATTCAAACATGAGTATGTACATAGGCTCACACATGGTTGTGACTGAAATCTTTACACTACGTGGATGAAGTTGTTCCCATTGCAAGGAGTTGGGAACTACTAAGGGATCCGGCCTGGTTCTTCTCGGCGTCTGCAAGCTGTGATACTGCGTCTGCTCTCTTGGACAGGCCAAAGGGCTAGAGACACTTCAGTGTTGGCTCTAAGTCTTTGAGACTTGGTGTAGACCCCAGCTCTTCTGTGAGTCTGGTAATTCATGTGCCAGTGGATTAGAACACAGCTTTATTTCTGTTAGTTATAGCACGGAATCGAGGAGGAGGAGGAGAAGGAGGAGAAGGAACAGAATGACCAGGAATCCTTACGTGGTGGGATAGTAAGGGCAGGGTTTGCAAAACTCACAAACACGGTCTCCTCTGAGCCGAGCAAGGAGGTGGAACTTTCACTCTGAGATGGCAGCAGGCCAAAGTGGGGAGCCAGGAAGCTGGATTTGTGGCGTTGGGGAACTTTGAAACGTATTGATGCCAGGGACCTTCCCCAGAACAATTAATTAGAATTTCTGTAGGTAGCACCTAGGCTGAGGCTGATGTACACCTAGGGCTGAAAGCTACTGTCTTAGGGCCTGTGGGTTTTTTACTCAGAAGATGAAAAGTGAGTGCTTTTGAGCAAGGGGGAGAATGCCAGAATTAGACAAAGTGGGGATTCAAAACAGGTCAGGTGCCAGTGAAACCAGTGATGACATCACAGTCAGTTGTAAGGTGTGTCACAAGCGATGGTTGCTAATGTTGTACCAATATTGGCAAAGAGTTTTAGTTTTTTATAGCCCAGAGAAGCGTTGAGATAATCACTATAATGCCATTCTCATTTATAGTCTGACCTATTGAGCAGGAGGAAAAGGTGGAGTGACGGTGCGCTTGGGGCTGTGCATTTCCACATTTCCATGGCACATGGACGGGGATGTCACATGTGAACATCAGCCATTCTCTGCTGTAGCTGAAGAATTTTGAGCTGCTGATTAGGCAACAATACATAGGTGTTCCGTGAACGCTTGCTCTGGTTTTAGCCTTATTAGTGCTATAATTGCAGATGTGTGTCTGAGTTCAGGGATCAGGACTTGGGTGCTGGGATGGTGAAGAGTTTCAGAATCGCTCGAAATAGGCAATTCAGCTAAAGAGAGTGTGCTTGATGGGATTGGCAGGAGGGAGTTGGTTAAGAGTTCTCTTTTTGCAGAGCGGTAGCCTGCTTGACCGTTCTCATAACAACATCGTCTTTGGAACAGCATCACGCATAGTGTGGAGATTAGGCTAATGCTTCTTTGCTTCCCCAACAAAGTTGTAAACTGCAGGTTATTCCGTTAATTTTTACCAGACCCATCTTGTGGTTGTCAGAGTAACATCCTTTCTTTGAATCGGTGCTTTAAGTCTGGAGAACGTGTTCAGTTTTAGTTAGTATCTTCATGATACCTTTTTCCATCCTTTTACTGTCATTGATTCTATGTCCGAATGTTGTAGGCCTGTCTCTAAGTAGCGTGTTGCTGCATTTTGTATGGTCATTAAAGAGAAAATCCAGACTGACGGTCTTTTTACTGGACATTTATGTCCTCATATATTTCACGTGCTTACAGGATACTTAAGGCTTGATTATTTTGATCATGCCATCTTATTTTATGCTTTCTAATTGTTTTTCTTTTTCTGTGCTTTTTTCCTTTTTTTCTTTTAACACTATTCTTTCAGTTGATAGAGGTTTTTTCTCTACCCTTCTCATTCCACTTTTTCTTCTCTACTAATTTGGCAATTATACTGTTTATTTCTTTTATTATTATTATTTTACATTTATTTATTTTTGAGAGACAGAGTGAGACAGCACAAGTGGAGGAGGGGCAGAGAGAGAAAGAGACAGAATCTGAAGCAGGCTACAGGCTCTGAGCAAGCATTCAGCACAGAGCCCGATGCGGGGCTTAAACCCACGAATGGTGAGATCATGACCTGAGCTGAAGTTGGACACTTAACTGACTCAGTCACCCGGGTGCCTCAGTTATACTGTTTATTTCTAATCTTTGGTGGTAAACTTGAAAGTACATATTCAGCTCAGCAGGATCTAAAGTCTTTGGTGATCTAAAGTCACTGCTGTGAGATGTCTATACTGAGTTAAATTTGCCTGTCATTCTTATTTCTTTGTCATTTATATGAGGGCGTCTTTTATTTATTCAAGCATGTTAAGCATACTTATTTTATGCTTTGTGTCTGATAGCTCTAATATCGAGATTTGTATTTTCATGTTGTTCCTGGACCCTGAGGACTTTATTTCCTTTTCTATAAGCTGAGCCATGCATTTAAAAGAGTTTTTTTAAGGGCGCCTGGGTGGCTCAGTTGGTTGAGCAGCTGACTCTTGATTTCGGCTCAGGTCATAATCCCTGGATTGTGGGATCGAGTCCCACATTGGGCTCCGTGCTCAGCATGGAGCCTGCTTAAGATAATGAATCTCTCTTGGGGCGCCTGGGTGGCTCAGTCGGTTGAGCGTCCGACTTCGGCTCAGGTCACGATCTCGCGGTCCGTGAGTTCGAGCCCCGCGTCAGGCTCTGGGCTAATGGCTCAGAGCCTGGAGCCTGCTTCCGATTCTGTGTCTCCCTCTCTCTCTGCCCCTCCC
Organism: Panthera pardus; assembly: GCF_024362965.1. Classification (NCBI taxonomy): domain Eukaryota; kingdom Metazoa; phylum Chordata; class Mammalia; order Carnivora; family Felidae; genus Panthera; species Panthera pardus. Next base: position 60,797,364 of record NW_026526766.1, read on the forward strand.
CCGTTCATGCTCTGTCTCTGTCTCAAAAATAAATAAATGTTAAAAAAAAAAAATTAAAAAAAAAAAAAAAAGATAATCTCTCTCTCTCTCTCTCTCTCTCTCTCTCTCTCTCCCCCTCTCCTTCTACCCCTCTCCCCTACTCGTGTGCTCTCCCTCTGGCTTTCTCATAATGAATAAATAAATAAACAAGATTTTTAAGAAGTATTTTATCAAAAATTTTTTCCAACAGGGTTTCCCCAGACATTTTAATCTTCCAGATTGTCCGGAGTGGAAGTCTTACATTCACTTAAAAAAAAAAACAACAAAAAAACACAAAACCTACTTCCTCTATTAGTCATAGTTCATTTGGTTGAAAATAACTGTAAACCCAGTGCAAAATGCGAACTGACTTGAATATAAAAGAAAATATATTGGCTTCTATCACAGGAAAATCTGGGTTTGGGACTAGGTTCAGATTATTCTGGGCCCTGGATTCAGGGACTCAACTGGTGTCATCAGGCAAAAAATGTTCATTGGTCAGGCCTGGGGCATGTGACCTTCCCAGAGGGGTGTGTGTATACACACGTGTGTGCGCATGTGTGTGTGTTCAGCCTTGCGCAGACCACATGGCCTGCGAGTCTGGGAGACATGGTTCATGAAAGGGAACTCAAAGTGCAGGAATGTGAAGAAAGGAGAAAGGATTCTGGGCAGGCAGAACCCACCAAGGTGCACTGTGACCTCCTTGGCCTGTTCTGCAACAGATAAGGATTTTCATTTTTTCAAAAGACTTTTATGTGATAACCTGAATATAAAGATAAAGGAAGATGAGGAGGCATTTACTGCACCCATTCATTCGCATCTGTATAATACGTAATCATATGTTATGCTAGCAGAGTTTATGGAAGTCCCTGCCCAACTGGGTTGCTGGGAAGGGAAAGTGGAATAATGCTTGTAAAATCCTTAGCACACTGCTTACCATGTAGTCAGCGCTCAATACATGTTATTATTATTACCAGGTACAGTACAAGGCATGAAGAAAATACAGCAAAAACCACAATTCACCCCCTGCCCTTACAAGACACATGGATTATACCAGAATGTTAAAGAAAGGATGGCTTGCTATGATTTAGCAGTGAATTTGACTCTGAGCTTCCTTTTGTCCCTTAGGCAAAAGTGGAACCCTAAGGCATGGATGCATAGCTGTTCTTGTCTAACTAGAGGATGCTCTGCTTTTGGTTGGGAGGAGAATGAGAAATGCCACATAATTCTTTTCTATCCCTTCATAGCACCTGGGATGGGGAAGGGCACATAGAGGTTTTCAATAATTTTTTTTTTTGGTTAATTGACTTAAAATGAAAAATTGGAGAACTGAAGTAAAGACTTAGTTAATTCACAGTTCTAGAAGGCTAGACCTGTACATTTATAAAAGTCATTCAAATTGCTTTGATCATGCAATGAAGGAAAATTGCATATTTTTTTCAGCAGTATTTGTTTTGCAATCTGAACTTTTGGAACCTTGCTTTGAAAAAAGGGAAAAGGGAAAGCGTTTTTCCTGGAAACAAACTTAGACCTTCCAGAAGGATATATTGAACATTCACGAAGGACGATGCCTGTAAGGTATGTTTAAAGAAAGGAGGAGAAACTATACCAGGCCAAGAAAAAAGGAGCGGTCAGAATATGAAATTACTGCTCGATGAGGACATTTGCTATGTGTTACTAAAGAAATATGATCCAGCCTTTTAAAATTAATCTTCTTTGGGGCATGTGGGTGAAGCATCTAACTCTTGATTTCGGCTCAGATCACGACCTCACAGTCTGTAAGTTCGGGCCCCTCCTTGGGCTCTGCACTGATAGTGTGGAGGCTGCTTGGGATTCTCTCTCTCCCTCTCTCTCTCTGCCCCTCCCCCCACTCTCTCGTGCCCTCTTTTTCAAAAATAAATAAATAGAATTTTAAAAAAAGAAGAAGAAAATAATGTTAATGGTGCAAAGGTTATATCCAAGGGCTAAGCTGATTCTGATTCCAAAAATAGGTAACTCAAGCTTAGTGGCCCTGACACAGGCCCTCTCCTACCTCACTCTTCCTGCTTCCACCAAAACAGCTGCTCTCCTGCAGATATATGTTGTAACAAATAGACAACATATATACGTATATAAAATATTAATAGGTGTATCTGCATTTTAAAAGCCCCTGACTAGTAGACACGGCTCATGGAGAGGCTATGTCGTGCCGAGCCACAGCCTGCTAGAAGCTTTAGAAAGAATTAATTGCTTATACTCCATAAAAAAAAAATGTGTTTCTGTGCAACCTAAAAATAAAGATTTTTTTATCCAAAAAAAAAAAAAAAAAGCTAAAATTTAGTTCCAAATGTATATAGGTCCGAGGAGAAATGAATGGAAAGAAGGACAGTAAAGTTAGGTTTTCAAAACTGAGGTTTATTCAATGTAAACAGTGGTCCTTTAGTATAAAATCACATCCTTAACCGTTGGTATTAAAATGGCTTTCTTCCCATGATAAGAATAAGTAGGAAGGTAGAAAGATATCCGCTTGACCAAATAATGCTGGGACCAGATGTCAGTCCCTCCTCGGTGTTTTTGTTTATATGTTTCTGCTGCTCTGCAAAACCCCAAAGCCCAAGGCCACTGTTCTAGAATGTCCAGGTACTCTATATGTGTCCCTTCAAATCATAAGAGCACTGGCTACATTTGGCACTATTACTCAGAGCTTCAAAATGTTCCTCTTCTTTTTAATATCATGTCATAATACATCTAAGAATTTCTCACCTGAGGGAATAATCAGAGATAACCCAGAAGGACGCTTGTAGTAACAATCTTTCTCTGTAACATTATTTATAATAGCAAAAAGCTGTAAATAATTCCAAAGGTCCGACAAGAAAACGTGAAATGTAGTGCAGGTTCATGAAGGAATGCTACAAAGACCATCCAAAACCCGTTCTCAGAGACTCTTTTAACAATACAGAAGAATAACTGCACTATCATATTAAATCAAAAAAGCAGGGTACAGATCTATAAACAGCAGTGTGTGTGAGCATGTGCTCACACACAAACAATAAACAATAGAAAGAAATATGCCAAAAATGTTAACAATGGAGATCTCTGAGCAGTGGGCTTATTGCTGATTCTTACTTTATATCTTCCTGCATTCTAAAATTACTCACAATGAACATGCATCATTTTTATATTCACAAAGAAATATTATTTTTTTTAAGTTTATTTATGTATTCTGAGAGAGAGAGAGAGAGAGAGAGAGAGAGAGCAAGCTGGGGAGGGGCAGAGAGAGAGAGGGAGAGCCTGACATGGGGCTTGATCCCACGAACTGTGAGGTTATGACCTGAGCTGAAACCAAGAGTCAGACACTTAACTGACTGAGCCATCCAGGGGCCCCCTTTTTCTTCTTAATTTATTACACTTTTAATTTTGAAAAATTCAAAGCTAGAGAAAATTTGTAAGAATAGCAGAACAGACTCCTGTACGTCCTTCCCCTAGATCCATTCATTATTTTGCCCCATTTACTTAATTTTTCTCTCTATGTGTGCTATATACTATTACACACATTTGAGAGTAAGTTTTAGCAATAATACCTTTTAGCCTTTGTTCCTTCGGCACGCATTTTCTAAGGACAGGGACATTCTCTCATGATACCATGATGTAGTTCTCAAATTAAGAAAGTTTATACAATACTGGATTTTTCCAACTGTGCCAACTTTTGGAGCAGCTTTATTTTTCCTGGACCTTGTATCTAATTGAGAATCAAGGGCGACATTTAGTTGTTGTGTCTCTTTAGCCCTGTCTCTGTCTCTTAGGACACTGGCATTTTAGCATTTTTTTTTAAAAGTACAGGCTTACTGGTTTATAAAACATCTCTCTCTGTTGGGCTTGGCTGAAAGTTTCCTTGTGATTTATTTCAGCATAGGCCGTACCATAAACTTAGTGACTTGAAACAACAATAAACATTTGTGATTTCACATAATCTCTGGGGGCCAGGGATTCGGGAGTGGCTTAGCTGGGTGGTTCTGGCTCTGGATCTCCCATGACATCGCAATCCAAATGCTGCCTGGGGATTTCATCATCTCAAGGCCTGATTGGGCCTGGAAGATCTGCTTTCAAGAGGGCTTATCCCATGCCGGAAAGTTGGGGCTGGCTGTTGGCTGGAGGCCTCGGTCCCTCGCCACAGAGACCTCTCACAGGATGCTTGAGTCTACTCGCGTCACTGCATGGAACTGGCTTTCCCCAGGATGGATGGTCCATGGGAGGGAACAAAGAGGGAACCTCAGTGTCTTAGGGCCTGGTGTTGGAAGACACGTACTGTCACACTTCTGCATTCTATCCCTGCGTGGCGGTTTTCAAATATATCCACACATTCTTGGCAATCATCCCCTTCAAAGGATGGAGCCTGCCTCTCCTCCCCTTGAGTGTGGGCTGGACTCCCCTCTGTGGAGCACAGTGCTAAGTAGTAACCACTTCTGTGAATCAGAAGCCCTTGGCGTCCAAGGATTCGCGTCCCGCTGCTCGGGCTGCTGGGGATGCCCTGTCGTCGCTTTAGGACACCAGAGCTGTTATGCTTCCAGCCTCAGCTGACTTTGACTCAAGCGTGTAGAGCAGGGCCTGCAAACGCAGCACGAGTGAGAATGTGAGTGTGGTTGAGAAGAGCCGGCCTCTAACAGAGTCTCCCGGATACGCCTGTTCATGTGGAGGGTCCTCCCAGTGACAGCAGAGCTCTCTGCAGAGACTGCCCTGGAGTTTAGGAAGAGGGCCTGGAGCAAGACCCTGGGAGGGAGGACAGGGAGGGAGGAGGGCGAGGCAGGGAGGTGTGGTGCAGGGCTCTTCATTTGATCAGATGGCCCACCTGAGCGTCCGGCTGGGGGCAAGCCACAACCCCACGACTGGGCCTCTGGACATGAGGACCCCGGCCAGGTACGTGCTCACAGGCATTCTGTGAACCGCCCAAGTTATCCCACTTCTCTGAGCCTGGCCTTCCAAGCGGGAACAATACATGCCAACACTGAAAGTGGTTTTGAGAGTTAAATGAAGTAGGACATTTCATTAATTTTAAGTCTTTTTTTTTTTTTTTTTTTTTTTTTTCATATTGAAGCATCTCTGAGATTTGGAGGTATCTTAAAATCAACGCATCCTCCAGTTAGGATAAGCAACACTTGTCCTTAGAGGTTCTTAAAAGAATGGTGTGTGTTCCAAACATTGGCATCTTTAATTTTTATGAAATATTGCAGGCTGGAGATATGGTAGCAGTAAAGAATTGGTAACTTCTTAAGACGTCTCAGTTGTATTGTGTTTTATTATGAAAAAAAAAGGCGTCCTTATATCTTAGATAGATTGAAATATTCATGGATGCTGTGATATTCTGGGTTTTGCTTTAAACTAGTCTGGGATGGGGTGCCTGGGTGGCTCAGTCAGTTATGCATCTGACTCTTGATCTCGGCCCAGGTCATGATCTCACAACTCATGGGATAGCTGAGTGTGGAGCCTGCATGAGATTCTCTCTCTCCCTCTCTCTAAAACACAAAAAAAACCAAAACAAAAAACCCTAGTCTGGTGAGGGCATAGATGAATCAAGATACACCATGCATTGAGAATTATTGATGTTGGGCAAAAGGTCCCAGGAGTTCCTTATAATGTTTGAAAAAATTCATGATGAAACAAAAGGAGAAAAACCACAAGAAATAAAGTGGATACATAAAGGGCTTTTTCTCTGCTTTTTTGCATTATTCAGGTCTCCTCCTCAATGTCACCTCCTCTAAGAGGCCCTCCCTGATTACCTGTTCTGTGGTTGCTCCGTTTCCCCCTTCCCACTGCCCTCCACAGTTGCTCTGTTTTGCACCCTGCTTTTCTTTATAGCACCATTACTTTCTGAAATTACTGATACATTTGCTTATTTGATCATTGTCCCCTTGAATGTAAGCCTAGAGGCTTTTTTTTTTAATCCACCTAGTAGGTGATCAGGAAATATTTGGTGACTGACGGGTAAGGGCCCACTGACGTGTTGCCTGGTACCGGCAGTTGGCTGATCTAGCTTTACTCCTCCTCATCCTGCTTGGTTCTGCGTCCCTTTGACGTGCTGCACAGCCTGCTGTGAGGTCTTCCCTTTCTGCCCAGGCCGGCTGGCTGGTCTTCAAGCATGTACGCTCTTCTCGCATTGCCAGCCCCGCATTCCAGCCCAGTCTTGTGGGTGCCCCTCTGGGGTTCTGTTCCTCCCCTCTCTTGCCATTTCCTATGGAAGGTCTCCAGGCACGGCCCAGTCCCTGGGATGACATTGGGAGTTTCTCGTGAGCCACTCTGAGAAGAGAGTTCTCTGTCAACTAGGGAAACTCCTTAGGAAGTAGCTGGAAACCCTACTAAAGAAAGAGGAAACTTACTGGTTCCTATCACCGCCAGTCAAGGCACATGCCCCCACCCCCACCGGGAGGCCACAGAGTGGGGCAAGGGGCGGGGTGGGTACTGGGAGGGGGGTGGTCAGTGTCCTCGATGCAGCCCTTCTGGACTGTTTACACATTCTAGCAGTGGCTCTGGTTTCTGCACACACCACCTTTGTAAGCATCGTTGCTGCCCGGGTAACGTGCTGGAGAGGGCAGTGAGATGCCAGTGAGCAGCCAGAGCGCTGTGACTGACACCTGCTGGACCAGAGGCGCGTGTGTGGGCAAGGCGCCTGAGGAGCATCCAGAAGCGAGCAGTTGCCCCCACAGGCTGTCCCAGGGAGAGGATGGGGCTGAGCTGTTCTCGAAAGAGGACAGAGAGTTTGCCAGGTAGAGAAATGAGGAAAGGGCGTTCCAGGCAGAGGGCACGGTCTGAGCACAGGCCTGGCAGTGGAATCAGAAGGGAGAGGACCCACGAGAGAGGTGCTGAGGAGGGGGAGGTGGCCATCGTCCTCCCTTCTGAGTCTGCTTAGCTCGTATGTTGCTCAAATCTGAAATTTGCTTTAAAGCCTCAGAATAGTGTCCCACGGTTCAAGCTTCTTGGTGTCACTTTAGAACCTTTCTTAGACTCCGCTGGGGCTCCTAGAGGAACACTGGGGTCTCTGGAAGATCCCAGCAGATTATTTTCCATTCCCTAGGAGGAGGTGTCAGGACTGTGTCCTGTGTCCCCTTCACACCTCCATCCCTAGGACCAGCCTGGGCCTGGTACACACAGTCAGCTGCGGATTCTCGATTCCCTGAAGCTATGTTGTATTTGCAGGTGCAAAGAGAAGAAATATGATTATGACAAGTTGCCCACGACATCTGTTGTCATAGCGTTTTATAATGAAGCCTGGTCAACTCTCCTCCGGACAGTTTACAGTGTCCTCGAGACGTCCCCAGACATGCTGCTAGAAGAAGTCATCCTCGTAGATGACTACAGTGACAGAGGTAAGCCCTCCACATGAGCTCTTGGAGGGGCCTGGCTTCCCAGAGCAGTGCCTGGGAGGCAAGAGTGCGGCTCAGGAGGGGTGGAATGGGCCCCAGGAGGACAGGCTTTCTGTGTCTCCATGTGCCCCGCCCCTGCCAGGAGCTCGGAGCCTGCTGGGATGCAGGTGTGTGGACAGAGGGCTCTACCACATGGTGCTACAGGAGACAGAGCACTCAGGAAGAATGACTGACCTTAGTCTTGAAGTAGTTTGTGGGCAGCAAAGGTGGAGAGAGGGTGTTTTAAGTGGAGGCATAGAATGTGGAAAGCCTCTGAGGCACAGTGTTGCATGATAGGCTCTGCAGGTAGTTCCGGAAGGACGGAGGACCAGCAGGCGGAGGAGAGGTATGAGACACGGGGAAGGGTGCAGGCGTTACACGTGAGGCCGAGGCGTCAGGACTTTGTCCTGAGGGCGGGGAGAACAAAGCAGGACTTTTTTTTTTTTTAATTTATGTTTATTTTTTTGAGAGAGAGAGAGAGAGAGCAAGCAAGCCAGGGAGGGGCAGAGAGGGAGGGAAAGAGAAATCCCAAGCAGGCTCCACACTGTCAGCACAGAGCTTGACGTGGGGCTCGAACTCACGAACCATGAGATCATGACCTGAGCCAAAACCAAGAGTTGGCTGTTTAACTGACTGAGCCAGCCAGGCGCCCCTATGGCAGGGTTTTAAACAGGAGAGCAGTTTTGCCCTTTGAGGGATCCCTCTAGGCTGTGGGTGGAGAACGGTGTACAGGGGAGCTCTGCAGGGAGGCCGGGGGCTGTAGAGGCGGCCCAGGTGAGAGATGGAGGCTGGGAGTCTGGTGGTAGTTGAGGGAAGGGGAGGAGGAGGAGGGGTGTTAGAGACATGGCATCTGGGGGACCTGCAGGCCCTTGGAATGGGTTTCTGGGTGAATGGTGGTGCTGTCCCAGAGCTAGATAAGCCACCCAGGGCAGGAGTGACAGGTCTGGGAAAGGAAGTGGGGCATTTGGCTTTGGATTTGTTAAGTTTGAGATGAGATCGAAAAGGGGCAGCCCAGATAGGAGAAGAACTGAATCCAGGGAGAGGTGTTCCATTGAGAGAGTGACCCATATCCCTATAGGCCTGACCGGTGACCTGGGGTCCAGCAATTCACCTGCAGTCCAGAGTTGGCACTCCATTTATTCAGCGAACATATTTTGAGCTTCCACCTTTGTGCCAGGCACCATTCTAGGCACCGGGGATTCTGTGGGAAACAAGTCCCTGCTCTCGTAAAACTCACATTCTAATGGGTGGAGAGGTGGGTGGGGATGGTCAATGAACATGTAAAGAATAATACACGATGACAGGACACAATACAAAATAGCATAGCATAATATAGCAATATAGCAGGTGGACTACAGCAAGGGACAAAGTGCTGTGAAATAAAAGAGCAGGAGAATAAGGGGAGCTTGGGGATGGACCCTCCTCTAGCCTGGTGGAGGGCAGGAAGCCTCCCTGAGGAAGTGGTTTTAAGCCAAAAGCTAGGATGTAAAGGAGGCAGCCCAGTGGCCCCAGTTGCAGGAAGAAGTTGGGCCGCGCAGGCATTCTGCAGGGCAGACCGTTGGCCAGTGGGGAGGTGACGCGGGAGATGAGGTGCCAGGGTGGGCGAGGCCAGACCAGGCAGGGCCTTGGAGGCCGCCATAAGGGGGTTTAGGCATAAATATGAGCCTGATGGGAGCCGTCTGAGGGCTGCTGGGGGGACAGGAAGGTCGCTCAGTCTTGGGCTCACTGTGCTGCCATGTGGGGCATGGCCGATGGATGGGAGTGGGGTGGAGGGGCTGCTGTGGTCATGCCACATGCCATGTGACTAGCTGAACTGGGGGAGCTAAGCTCAGCTGAGGGGAAATGTCAGGGTCATAGCAACAGGGAGAGCCGTGGGCTGAGTTGTTAGTCTCAAGCCAAATTACCATCCATGGGCCACACAGAAGGGCAGCAGCTACTGCTTCGTGGGCATCTTGCTGTTTCGGGCTCTGTCTGGTCCGTCCGACTTCAAAGCTTGGAGTATGTGTCCTAATTGGTGGGTGTGTTTGGCCGTTCTCACAGAGACTCTAAACAACAGTGATTTACATGGGAAAAAAATGATCTCTCTCACATCACAAAGCTCGCGTAAAATGGTCTAGGGCTGGTGTGGCGGCTTCACAGTGTTGGGGCCTGGCTCCTTCTGCCCTGTATCTCCACATTCTCTAGGACATTGTGCTGCCCCGGTCTGTGTGCCCCGGGCTGGTTCTTCACCTTCTGCGTGCTGTCATCGGCAGGAAGATCTCATGGGGCTGGAGAGCTAAACTCGAAAGTTCCCCTCATGTCCCATGGAGCAGAGCAGGGGTCACTTGGCCACACCTAGCTGCAAGGGAGGCTGGGAACTGTAGCTTCCGTGGTGGGTGTTCGGCGACAGTTGGGGCTTGATGCTGCATGAAGTCCATTAGGCACTGGGCTCTGGGTTCAGGGCACCTGGGTCAGAGGTGAACTTTACCATGAACCTGTCATGGCACCTGGGCCAAGTCACTTGTCTTTTCTGAGCCTCAGTTTCTCATCTGTGAATGGGTTTGTCCACACTTACATCAGAGAGTGGTGAGGAACAAATGAGATCTGGCATAGGATGGACTCTCACGTCGGCCAGCACGTAGTAGGTACTCATCTCCCTTTCCTTTGGTCCTCTCCTCCCGGGGCTGTTTTAAATCTGTGCCGGCACTGGTCCGAGCTCCAACACTTTGCAGCCACTCAACCTTGAGCAAGTCCAGCGTCAACCTTGGCTTCAGCCCCTATAAAGTGGGATACTCGTCCCTAGCTCGCAGAGTCACAGTGAGGATTAAATGAGATAAAGGCAGGTAACATGCTACGTCAGTGCCTGGCATATTGTCATACCTGTACTTTTATGAAATATTAACAAAATGTAGAGTACCCCTGATATTTCAGAAATGTATTCATTCAGAAGCAAGGATCAGATTATTTATTTGATCTTCGTGGGATTGAATAGCTCCTCAGCAGGCAGGACCAGGGTGTGAACCCCTTCTGCATAGCTCAGTTCTTCTCGTGAGTGTAAGTGTGGGTCTCTGTGGGGCGGAGGCTGCCCTCTCCATCATGGTGACCTGCGCCACGGACAAGATGCCTGCTCAAGCCGTGATGACAGGATTTGTGCCCTGCCCCTCCCCCTGGCCTTTCCACACGCCAGTCTGAGCTCCGCGCAGGGGCGCCAACCCTCCCCAGGCATGGGAGGGCAGTTTCAGACAGACCTAGAATGGATGCTGACCAAATCCATAAAGAGTACAAGGAGGGTACATGTGCATTTTCTTTTTTTCCCTTTATTTTTTTTTTGCACCTGTGTGTTTACTGGGCATAGCCACCACCAATTAGCTTTGCTTGGGAAGTCACCTCCCTTATTCCTGCTACCAGCTTATTTGCAGTTATATTTAGGATGAAAAAAAAATCAACCAATGAAATGCTTTTTTTTTTTAATGTCAAGAATATTTAGGGAAACATTTTTACAAACTGAAGCAACCTAGAACAGTTTACAGACTTTTCCCTTTTGCTGATGATTGAAGACTTTCAGACGACACCCACAATGATTAGGGGGGATTCTCTCATTTTTATTTTGCCTGATGGGCTCCCCCCACCTCCACCTGACCCACGGAGGGGTGGGAATCAGGGCCTCCTGTCCCTGAACCTGTGTGTGAAGTCTGGAGTCCTGAGGCCAGCCCTCGCTGTGGACGAGACCTTTCAACTTTTAAAGCCTCATTTCTTCTTATGCAAAATGGGACGAGTGCGTCCTCCTAACCAGTTTGCGTTTGTTTAGCAAGGCTGAGAGATTGAAGAAAGCTCTGGGAGGCAGTATTAAGCCTATGGATTCAAGCCAGGGCTGCTGGGTTAAAATCCTGGCTCCTTAGCTCACTTGTTCTGCGATCTTGACACATTACTTAGCCTCTCTGGCCTCAGTGTTCTCATCTATCAATGGGGATAGTTGTAGTACCTACCTCATGGGAAAGTTCTGAGGCTCTGATGAGTTCATATAAATCACCTGGACAGTAATTCTTGCAGTAGGCCCCCTAGTGGTAGCTGCCATTATTATTATTATTATTATTATTATTATTATTATTATTATTACTGTGTCAAATGAAATGAGCTCCTGAGAAAATTTGCGTTAACATAAATGTAAATAAAATTTGTCAACATAATTCCACATAAATTAAAATTTTATAACACGTTACATAATTAGTTAATATAAATAAACCAAGTGTATATTAACCCAGTTTTCCTGAAAAATGGTGGTTGGGCAGTTTTTGTGTGTTTTATTTTTAAATGTTCGCAAGTCAAGGTGTAATGTATTTTTGAGGGGGTAACAGCTTTATTGAGATATATCCAGATGCCACATGCACCCATTTCAAGCACACAATTCAGTGTGCGTGTGTTTTGACGGGGAGCCCTGGGTGGTTCTGGGATTCCTCTGCCCCAGCCACCCACCCCTGGCCTTCGTCGTACACGTCCAGCCTTGGTTCTGCGTGAGGTGAGGACATCCCAGGTAGGTGCAGAGCAAAGGAGGCTTCTGTCTATTCAGTTGTCATTTGGGGCTAGGGAGGGCCTGGAAGGATGCCGCTTGGCATGCGTGGCGGTGACCCCGCTTGTCTCGTTTGCCTCCCCAGAGCACCTGAAGGAGCGCCTGGCCAATGAGCTGTCTGGGCTGCCCAAGGTGCGTCTGATCCGCGCCAACAAGAGGGAGGGCCTGGTGCGAGCCAGGCTTCTAGGTGCTTCCGCGGCGAAGGGTGAAGTGCTGACCTTCCTGGACTGCCACTGTGAGTGCCACGAGGGGTGGCTCGAGCCGCTGCTGGAGAGGTGCGTGAGCGTGCGAATGGGGGCCCAATGCTGTGCAGAAGCAGAAACAAATTTCTCACCTTGGCGCCTGGGTTCAGATGCCCCTGGGGCAAGTCCTTTGTCACTGGGCATGATAACAGTCTGTGCCCCACACGGCTGCAGAGGCCATTAAATGAATGAATACACATACAGCCCTTAGAACATGCTAGCATGTATGAGGCCTTGTTAGTGTTTACTTTTACCACTGCTTATTATACACGTTTGTTGTGGAACACTTAGGAAGTATTTTGATCAACCAAGAAAAAGCTATTAATCATATAGAATCACAGTGCTGCAGAATATACGTTTTGGTGTATTTCCTTCAAGCAAGGCTGTCTTATCCATTATACCCAGTACCTACAATGCTTAGGACCCATGAAATTTTTTAATAGACCCGCAAAAATGTTTTTATGTTAATTATTTTACATCAGAAGGAAAAAAATGAGCATCATAACAATGGATTTAGCCTGGAGTGTGGCTTGTCCTTCTAGCAATATAGTCATAAAATACAGCTTTAAATATATGTTATTTTTTATGAAGCCATGAAGTCATAACACAGCCCTGTCTTTAAGGGCATGTCTCCTGCTGTCCCACAGCCTCATACGCTAACCCTCCCAATCTGCCTGTCCTCCAAATCTACTGCCACTGGGCTCCTCTCTCCCCTCCCCTCCCTTCCCCTCCCCTCCCCTCCCCTCCCCTCCCCTCCCCTCCCCTCCCCTCCCCTCCCCTCTCCTCTCCTCTCCTCTCCTCTCCTCTCCTCTCCTCTCCTCTCCTCCTTTGTCTCCCTATTCTTCTGAGTCAGCATCACAGCAGGCAGGAGCTGGGCTGGCAAAGTCAGAGCTCCTCCAAGTGGAGGAGAAAGGTCCAAGATTGGGAGGGTTTTCGTTTGGTCCCTCCCCGCGGAGCAGGCGAAGGGTCAGAAGATCAGAGTCTCTGGGGCGCCTGGGTGGCTCAGTCAGCTAAGCGCCCAATTTCGGCTCAGGTCATGATCTTGCAGTTCGTGGGTTTGAGCCCCGTGTCAGGCTCTGTGCTGATAGCTTGGAGCCTGGAACCTGCTTTGATTCTGTGTTTCCCTTTCTCTCTGCCCTTCCCCTGCCCACACACTCTCTCTCTCTCTCTCTCTCTCAAAAATAAATAAACATTTAAAACATTTTTTTAAAGAAGATCAGGATCTCTGCAGTTGGCAAACTGCTTTCCCATGGCCTCTAGCACTTTGGTTGCCACGGTCTGTCTGGAAGAGCTGGGGACCCACTTTCCTCCTTCCTGTGTGAGACCAGGCTGTCCCCTGCTCTGCTACTTCTGCTGTCCTATCTATGTCCTGTCCCCTGTGGGTCCCACAGCTGCCTCCTTCTCCTCCTCAGCTCTGATGAGCTTCACCAGCAGCAAGGACCCAGGGTTCCTCAGGCCTGTGATGGAATTTTACAGCATGGTGACAGCTAAGGGTTCCCTCTGGAACCTGGACCAGTGGGTTTGTCCTTCACCCCTTCCCCACTGTGAACACACATGGCTGCCTCTAGGCCGATCTGAAGTCCCCTGATGCACTAATACCACCCAGCATTCTACTCCAGCCCATCCTCTGAAGGCCAGTGAGGCAGCCCTCCCCATAGACAAGTCCTTGTTCCATATCCCCAGGTAAAAGGATTCTCCACCCTGGCTACCCATAGAACCCCATCTGGGCAACTTGTAAAACATACCAACTCCTGGGGTGCCTGGGTGGCTTATTCAGTTAGGCATCCGACTTCGGCTCAGGTCATGATCTCACTGTTCATGAGTTCTAGCCCCGCATCGGGCTCTGTGATAACACCTCAAACCATAGAGCCTGCTTCAGATTCTGTGTCTCCCTCTCTCTCTGCCCCTCTCCTGCTTACACTCTGTCTCTCAAAATAAATAAACATTAAAAAAAAATTTTTAAAAGCATACCAACTCCTTGGTCTCATGGCCAACCACTGGATCTGAATCTCTAGAGGTGGCCCCGGGCTTCTGGATGTTTCAGAAGCTCCCCAGGGACCTAGGTGTGTACCAGAGTTGACACACGCTGGTCCCTCAGATGGTCCCAAATGGGAACCCTCCCTGTCCCTTGGACAGTCCGACAGGAGCAGTAACCATGTTCCTCCAGGGGCTTTGGGCAATAGATATTCTTTGGTTTTCAAGTCAGGTGGGTGGTGCTCTTGGCATTTTATGAGCCGGGGACTGGGGATGCCAGACGTCCCACAGTGTGCAGTTCAGCCCTGCACAACAAAGACTGGTTCTGCCCCAGATGCCAGTAGCATGCCTGCCCCCGCCCCCCACCCACGGGGCAAGCTATTACTCGGCCTGCACACTTTGTAACCATGGTTCAGGGTCCTTTACTCCAATGCCGGCTCCCCCAGTTTTCCTTTTCTTATAAAAATTAGGCCACCCGACCACTTTGATTACAAGTCACAAGTTCTTCTGGTCTCTGTCAGGGGCTAAGAAGCTTCTTTGAACCTGCCCAGCAGGTCAGCCACTTGTCTTCTCAAACCTTTTAAGAGTGCCCTAAGTTTGTTTAAAGAATTCGGGGGTGGGGGGGGACACCTGGTGGCTCAGTCAGTTAAGCCTCTGACTTTGGCTCAGATCATGATCTCACGGTTTGTGAGTTCGAGCTCTACATCGGGTTCTCCGCTCTCAGTGCAGAGCCTGCTTTGGATCCTCTGTCTCCCTCTCTCTCTGTCCTTCACCCCCTACCCCTGTCAAAAATAAATAAACATTTAAAAATTAAATCTTCCTCAGTTAGTGAATGCACAGGTTTTATTCATACAGTCTATCCTGAACAATGCAATTTCGCCTAATACTGTAATTCTTACCTGAGTGTGGTATTCACTTTGCCCCCTCTGACTTTCTGGGATTATTCTAAGGACACTGACAACTCAAGTCTGGTCGATCTCTGTTTCTTCACATTGCTCTGTGTGACTTATGATGTTTTAGGTCTCAAATTCCAGATAAAAGCCCCCGGAATGTAGCCCAGAGAAATCCAGTGTTCACACACAGGCCAGTCCCACTTCATCTTCCCTGGTGCACTGTCAAGTGCAAAAAAAAAAAAACCCCACACGATATGGCAGCATATGCTGAAGGATGGCTGGGTCTGTGATCATGGTTGCAGAGAGAATAGCTAAAGCAGGCACATGGACTGATATCTGCAGCATTTTTCTCTACAGTATTGTAACCTGTTTCACAGTAATAAAGAGGACAAGAAAAGACTAGCAGTAGGTCCCAGGTTCTCTGCCAGCCACCTTATAAACATCCCCCAAGGGTGTCCTCACCTTAACCCTAAGAGTAGATATTATCATTCCAGGGTCACCCACAGGTGACAGGTTCTGAGAGGTTAGGCGACTTGGCTAATGTCACACGGCAAATAAGGGGCAGGGTTTGAATTTTTATTCTAACTCCAAAGCTGATCCTTTGGTCTGGGCGCATCTCTGTTTTTTAGAGGGATAATTCGTTCTCAACACTAAGACATTTCGTTGTGATTAAATGAGGTCCCTCTTGGCAGTCTTTAGAAATTGCAAAATCTGCTTTCTGTCTTAAAAGTGACCTTTGGTTTTCACATGTCTTGACTTTCATGGAGGGACTCAGATTTATCCAGTATGTCCATAGATGGAATCTGAATATTGAAGCTGGGGACTTTTCCTATGCAAGCCAGAATCCTTCCTTCCTCGGTCTCCCCCGCCACCTGAGCGTTCCCTATGAGGATCACCCGCCAGGGCCTCATGTGGCTGCAGACACCTGCAACGAGAGACGTAGGCCTTCCTCACACGGGCTCTCCTCCCTCCTCGCGGAAGGATGAGGAGAGTCATCCCCAAATTCCCTGATCGTCCTCCCGCCACCTGTCCTCATGGAGAGGCACATGGGGCATCCCGGATGTTCGCAGGATCCAAGAAGAGGAGTCGGCGGTGGTGTGCCCTGTGATCGATGTGATCGACTGGAACACCTTTGAGTACCTGGGCAATGCCGGGGAGCCACAGATCGGCGGCTTCGACTGGAGGCTGGTGTTCACGTGGCACGTGGTTCCCGAGAGGGAGAGGACGCGGATGCGGTCGCCCATCGATGTCATCAGGTTAGGGGCTAACCTCTGGCCACTCACTCTCTGAGCGTGCCTCATTGCGTCTGGCCGCCGTGTCAGTGAGGGTACCCGGGGAGGGCTGGTTAGCTGTTGTTCCCCCACTTTCTCCAGAGCATTTGTTTATTTTATTTTATTTTTAAAATCTTTATTTATATTTGAGAGAGAGATAGAGACAGAGACAGAGCATGAGTGGGGGAGGGGCAGAGAGAGAGAGAGAGAGACACAGAATCTGAAGCAGCCTCCAGGCTCTGAGCTGTCAGCACAGAGCCCAGAGTGGGGCTCAAACTCATGAACTGCGAGATCGTGACCTGAGCCGAAGTCGGACGCTTAATCGACTGAGCCACCCAGGTGCCTGAGCATAATTTTATTTTTATTAAAAAATCTTTGCCACCCACATGAATTTTATGTTGGTATATTTTATTTATTTACGTATTTAAAAACTGTGGTAAAATATGCATAACAAAAAAATTGTTCACTTCAACCATTTTTAAAGTGTTTAACTCAGTGGCATCAAGCACATTCATAGTATTGAGTAAACGTCACTTCCAGAACTTTTTCATTGTCCTGTGCGGAAACCCTATACCCATTGAGCAATGACTCCCCTGTCTCTTCTTCAACCCCTGGTCACTTCTATTGTACTCTCGATGGATTTCCCTAGTCTAGATTGCTCGTATAAGTGGAATCACACAGTATTTGTCCTTTTGTGTCTGGCTTCTTTCACTCCACATAAGTGTTTTCAAGGTTCTTCCAGAACCCCGTTCCTTTAATGGCTGAACAATATTCCACTGTGTAGACATCCATGTTTGTTTATCCATTCACCTGCTGATGGCCACTTGGGTTGTTTCTATCATGTGGTTATTGTGAACAATGCTGCTGTGAATATTGATTTACTGTTACTGTTTGAGTCCCTGTTTTCAGGTTTTTGAGGTATATACTTAGGAGCACCATTGGCGGGTCATATGATAATTTCATGCTTAACATTTTGAGGACACACTGTCAGGTCCTTTTTCAACTGGGGGATAGGTGGACCTGGGGGTGAATGGGCCACCTTTGGCTAGTTGGTGATCCTGGGTCTGAGTAGAGTGGGTTCAGCGGGGGCTTGGTTGCTCTCATTCTTTGAGGTGTTGAAGTAATATAAAGGCTTCTTCCTCCCCTTCCAACTTCAGGAGCAAATGGGAGTCAGGCAGAGGGAGATCGGACATCAGCTTTATTGCTGCATTGAGCTAGAAATGGTGTCTTAGATCTGCACCCATGTTTGCCAGGAGGACTTCTGAGTTCTGACCTTGAGATGACCCACTGGCCAGAGGGAGATGCCTGTGGAGACAGTCTCAAGAGATGGCGGTAGAGGGGTGCCTGGGTGGCTCAGTCAGTTAAGTGTCTGACCCTTGATTTTGGCTCAGGTCATCATATCACGGTTCGTGAGTCTGAGCCCCACATGGGGCACACTGTCACGTTGAGCCTGCTTGAATTCTCTCTTTCTCTGCCTTTCCCCTGCTTCTGCGTGTCCCCCCTCTCCCTCTCTCAAAAATAAATAAATAAATAAATTTAAAGAAAACGAGATGGGGGTGGAGAAATGAACGAGGCCAAGTCACATCCAGCCTAGAAGGCCAAGGACGGGGCTTTGGACTTTACCCTGAGAGAATAGAAGCCACTAAAGGCATTTGAGCTGGAAGTGACCCTGCCTGTTACATTCTTTAAAGATTGCTAGATGCCATGTTGGCAAGGGGCCTGGAGGGGGCGGGGCAGCGGGCAGGGACATCTTTAGGAGGCATCATAATCTTCGAGTCAGGAATGATGGTGCAGGAGAAGA
Organism: Panthera pardus; assembly: GCF_024362965.1. Taxonomy (NCBI): domain Eukaryota; kingdom Metazoa; phylum Chordata; class Mammalia; order Carnivora; family Felidae; genus Panthera; species Panthera pardus. Next base: position 60,815,482 of record NW_026526766.1, read on the forward strand.
TGGAGAGAAACAGGGTACTCCAGAGATGATGTGGTGGACTGAGAGAGACTGAATGAGAATGGGGAAGGCAGGGATTGTGGTGACACCCCGGCTTCTGTAGGAGTCCTGAGTGACATCCCACTCAACTTTCACTGAACAGATTTGTAAACTGAGGCTCAGAATAGGAAGGGTCTTATCCAGGTTCATACATCCAACCTGGGATGCTGACATGTACTCCCATGGTCCCCTCCTCCCCATCACACACATGTGCTCGGGGATGCCATGGCCACCTCCTCTTCCCTTCCTATAATATCCCTGGGTCTCAGTTTCCTCACCTGTGAAATAGGTACAAGCATATCCACCTTGCCTACCCCTTAGATTTTTGGGATGAAACACGTGGAAGTGCTTTGTAGTCTAGAGCCTTCCCTTCCACAAGGAATCTTGCTGTCCTTTTCTCATTGGCCCAGAGCTTGGAATGCAGGGAAAGCTAATACTTTGTCAAGGCCCAGAAGCACTGCCGGGAGACCTTAACATTTTTAAACAGTTAGACCCTTGATGATGTACAGTTTCTCTACCTCTCAATACATTCCTTGGCATCTGCATGTCTTGGTGTGTTGACCTTTCAGCTTTCTGCTGTGGTAGGACAGAAGGCTTGGGCCATTTCTAGAACCAGAGGAACCTGCTGGGGAGAAAACAAGGCTGGGTGAAGAAGAAGGCAAAAGTGGCCATCGGGGTCCTGGAAGGAGGCCACTCATGCAGGAGAGGAATGGGCCCTGGAGGAGCTTTGAGATGAGAGCTGCCTTCTGTGGTCTTCTATGTTCCAAAGGGCATCTGTGTTGCCCTGTGACCCTGTGACCAAGGCCACCACAGCCCAGCGCTAGCCATCCTCTTGGGGAGCCTGTCTCTTTCCTCAACTCTCTGGGTTGTCTGTGCTTCTAGGGGTACAAGGTTTTATCTCGCCCTCAGGCCTGTGCTCATGCTGGTATCTTCTTGGAGAAACATTCCATTCCTCTTCTCTGCCAACTCCTCCGTGTTCTTCAGGCCTCATTTCCTCTGGGAAACTGAACCCTGCCCACCTGCCCCATGCCCTCCCCTCTGTGCCCACACAGTGCTGCCTGGTGAGATGTTTGTGAGCCTCCTAGGGCAGGGACCGTGGGGCACATCTATGCCTCCCGGCCCAGCGCAAGGCCTGGTACAGAGCGTAAAGTCAGGGTGTGCTTAGAGACGACTGGGCAGGCTGGAGGGCTCCCGACAGACAGTTCACCTGCTGCTCACACTGCAATGTGGTTATCACACTCTCCTAGGTCCCCAACAATGGCTGGAGGGCTGTTTGCTGTGAGTAAGAAATATTTTGAATATCTGGGGTCTTATGATACAGGAATGGAAGTTTGGGGCGGAGAAAACCTCGAATTCTCCTTTAGGGTAAGTATTCCAGTCTTCTCTTTGGACTCATCCTTCACTTGTCCCTTCTCTCTCTCTCTCTCTTTCTCTCTCTCTCTTTCTCTCTCTCTCTGGGAATGATGGGATTTTCCAGGAGAACCTGGCAGACTTTTCTTCCATGTTGATGGTTTTTATCTAATGATCCTGAAAGAGGATAGTAGTGGCGTGCACATTCTATAAACATGCTTGCCTTCTTGTTTGAACTTTTAAAAAATTGTACTTTTCATATATTTGGGGCAGGGAAGGGCCTTGCAGGTCACCTAGTTCTTTTCTCTTACTACAGCAGGGAGGGACTGGGGCCCAGAGAGGGGAAGTGACTGGCTCAAGGTCACCCACGCAGTGAGTGGCAGAGACGGGGCTAACACCCAGGCCCCTGCTTCCCAGACCCATCTTGTGGAGTCTTGATTTGCTTATTTACTTATGAAATAACCTGTTTAGCACAGTGACCTTCAGACTTTGCCACATATAAGAATTGTTTAACAAAGAACTTGTTTAAAAAGACACATTTATAGGTACAGTCTCCAGAAAGTCAGGCTTGATAGATTTTTGGTAGGGACCAGGAATCTGCTTTTTGGGAAAAGCCCATTTCCTGATTCTGCTGCTTGTGTCCCACGGATGCCCCTTTGAGAGGCCACTAGCATTTCAGTGGGTTTTCCAGTTAACCAAATCCTGCATTTTGAGTATCAACATTTTATGTTAACGTCTGTAGTTTTTAATAGAAAATTTTAAATTTTGGTGGTATTTTATATGGTTTCCTGCTTAGAGAGAGTTAATAAGAATTGGCCCTCCGCTGAGGACTCACACCCCCCATTATAAGTACCAGGTACTCTCCCTGGTCTCACATCCTGGGAACCGTGGGGTCTTCACGGCCCTGTGCCCCAGCATGAGCTGGTCTCAGACAAGTCAGCCTGTTGAGGTTTAGGATGTGCTTTTAATGGTCTTTCTGCCTCTTCCCTAGGTGTCAGGCTGCTCTCTGCCTCTAGAAGTTCTTCCTTTCCCCTTCCAAACCTCTCTCCTTACTCGCTGCTTTCCTATCTTCTGTGGCTAGGAGATCAGGTAATGAGCCTGTGTTTTACATAATGAGTAATGGGTTCCCAGTGAGGTCAGTTATGGGTGCTCCTGTGAGTCAAGTGCATGAGCTCTAGTGCATGGACTCTGGGATCTTGCTCCCGGCGGCTTGTTTGTCTTTGGGGCTGTGTTCTTGCTCTTTGACTGCATCCTGTGTCCTGAATGTGCTGGGGAGGTGGCCTCCTACCCCATGGAGGGTGAGGCCTGGCAGTGTTCATCATGATGTCTGTGTGCCCGGCCTCCTTGCTGCGGGCACGGTGGACCAGCAGCTCACCATTCCGCGCCACCACCCCCCCTGCCCTCGCCCCGCCACTCACCCACCCGGCCTCCTCCCTGCTCTCTGCACAGATCTGGCAGTGCGGTGGGACCTTGGAAACACACCCGTGCTCTCACGTTGGCCACGTTTTCCCCAAGCAAGCTCCCTACTCCCGCAATAAGGCTCTGGCCAACAGTGTCCGAGCAGCTGAAGTGTGGATGGATGAATTTAAAGAACTCTACTACCATCGCAACCCCCATGCCCGCCTGGTGAGTTCCCCAGCCCACCTGTATCCCAGCTGGCCTCATCCAAACAAAAGCAGCTGATTCTGGCCTCCCCGCCATAGTGGACCTGGTTCCAGAAATAGATACAAGTATGGGAAAACTTTATCCCCCCACTTAAAATAATACATTCATGTTGATTCTCATCATTTACAGTAATTATGGTCTGTGTCACCATTGCAAACACTGATTCAAGGCTACTGAGCCGCTGCTTCTCAGAGAAATACGGTGCTAGGTTCCTTCAGGCCTCTTGCAGGTTGACATTTTTGCCAACCGATCAATATATACAGTATACAATACGTGGTTTTGTGTATATTTCTGTCGAAAGATTGTTTGCATTGAACTCATGGCCAACAACATTGTGACACGTGCCTAATCCACGTATTTTCTCCGCCAGGCACAACACAGCCTTCTTGCACTGAGGAACACTAGCCAGCCCTTCAGCACCATGCTTGGGGGCCTTTTAAACAGTGAGGTCACCAACACAAAGCAGCAAAATGTGGCACTAGGTGGGCGATGAACAGGACGCTTGTTTACAGCGTGAGAGCTGAGACATGATCTCAGCCAGGAGCGTCACGTTGGGTGACTCAGATTTTTTATCCCTCTCTGTATGTGTTTGCAGATGATGGTGGTGTAGTGGTTTTAGGGTTACAAATAAGCTTTAGCAAATAGGTCCACTGCCTCTGCAGTGGCCAGCTCTACAGGCCCCTGGACAGGGTGCCCACTCTGCACCAGCATCAACTAAAATGAAAATGTAAACCTCTTTTTGTGAATCCTCACAGCAGCCCTTCAGGATAGCTATGGAATTCTCATTTTTTATTTATTATTATTTTTTTTAATGTTTATTTAATTTTGAGAGACTGTGTGTGAACGGGGGAGGGGCAGAGAGAGAGGGAGACATAGAACCCGAAGCAGGCTCCAGGCTCTGAGCTGTCAGCACAGAGCCCGATGAGGCGCTCGAACTCATGAACTGCAAGATCATGACCTGAGGAAGTCAGACACTCAGCCTACTGAGCCACCCAGGCGCCCCAATTCTCATTTTAGTTGCCAGAACTGAAGCTCAGAGAGCTTGCCCAAGGCCTCGTGGGTGATGTGGGCAGAACTGAGCCTGGGGTGCGTAGAACCTACTCCCTGCTCTGCAGAGCCCTGTGGACCTGCCCCTGACCTTGGCCCCTTTCTGCCTCTGGGCTCCAGGGTCATTGCTTCCTCTGTCATGCCCAAGGCTGCAGGGTGGAAATATCTGCTCCTTCCCATTACCCAGTCTGGAACCTACAGCTCTCTCTTCCTGAGGCTTCCCAAAGAATGACATATTAGAGGGGCCCCACGTACACCTTTTGTCCGGATGCCCGTGGCCGAGTGTTAAAAGGGATATTTGGTTGAAGATGAGGGCACAATGACTCATCAAAGGAAGACCCTCTGGGAAATAAGTAAAACTCTGAAATTTTGCTCAAACGCTTTCCTGACATTACCATTTTGTTAAATATTTAGCCTGTTAAATTTTAATACTTTAACATCATATTGCAAGGACAGTAATAGTGCTCAGCACTGCTCTTGTGGCTGTGCTAAATAGATGCTTGCTTTATTTAATTATTTAGAAGTTAAAAAAAATTTTTTTTAATGTTTATTTATTTTTGAAAGAGAGAGAGAGAGAGAGACAGAGTGCAAGCAGAGGAGAGGCAGAGAGAGGAGACACAGAAACTGAAGCAGACTCCAGGCTCTAAGCTGTCAGCACAGAGCCCGACATGGGGCTTGAACTCATGAACTGCGAGATCATGCCGTGAGCCACCCAGGTGCCGCAATTATTTAGAAGTTCTTAATCACCTGTTTTGTCCAGAAAGCTAAACTTCCACGAGTATTTTTCACTGCAGCACTTGGCACTTACCATTGTAAGCATATGTTCAGACTTCAGCATGTTGAGCACATAAGGTCTATGTACATGGTTACATTGAGAATATTCACCTGTGTTTGAAAGTGAACGCTTCAGGTATCAGCAGTAATTCAGAATGTCAGGGTGTATGTATGTACTCGACTGACGTCCACTGGTCTGTGATCACACACTCATCGATGGTGCAGATGCACGGGTCCAGGGAGCTGACGCAGCCCCAGGACTCGGCTCCCTGACTTCATTACCAGGCGCTTCGTGTCCTTCCCTAGAGCACCTGGCCACACCTCCTTGTAGCGAGAGTGCCGATAATGCAGTTGTTTGTGTGATGGTCTGTCCTGCCAAGGCGCTGTCGCTGTGTCTGAGGCTGGTCTGACCCTCTGAGCCTGCACAGGAGCCAGCACACAGTGGGTTCTCGGTACACGTTGCAGAGGAGGGAAGCATCCGTGGAGAGAAGGCTTTGGTAGGAAGTACGTGACCTGCAGGGACTCACTGCTTTTGCTGTTTCCTCAGGAACCCTTTGGCGATGTGACAGAGAGGAAGCAGCTCCGTGCAAAGCTCCAGTGTAAGGACTTCAGGTGGTTCTTGGAAAACGTGTACCCAGAATTGCATGTGCCTGAAGACAGGCCTGGCTTCTTTGGGATGGTGAGTGAGGCGGGCCTCTGGTGGGCAGGGGCTTCCCTGACCAATAAATCCTAGCCAAGAAAGGCCCCTTCATGGGGACTGCTAGCCTTCCTCACCCCTCCTCCCCTCCCTGCTTTAATCCACTGTCTTTCCTTCTCCCCGTGTCTGGGCCTCAAGTCCAGAAGGTCAGCACTAGAAGCCATCTCCAAATTGGTGATTATAAGCCTCCCATTTTATAGATAAAGAAACTGAGGCTCACCTGGTGTTTCCATGTCCGGTTTCACATTACTTCAAGCTTCAGATGGCTGGACCAGTTAATAATTCCCAGCTCGGGGATTGATAAAGGCAGTAGTAGAGGGAGAAGAGTCACTTTGGTTATTTCAAAGAACCTGAAAGAAATGTCTCTGGGATGAAGCCAACTAAAATGTCCAGTGCCTTTGGCTTTGGGGAGGAGCGACACCAACTTAGGAAGGTGTCCTCTGCTGTGTCGTGTTGACCAGAAGTGCCCATGTTCCATTCTGGGAGTCTTTGATAAACACAAAGCAAGACGTTAACGCATTCAATTCAGTCTTTGCTATGAAAAGGTTCAAGCAGAGAGAATGATGTGATGAACCCTGTTCCCGAGCTTCTAGAATTATGATGATTTTGCCTCTCTTGCTTTCTGTCTCCTCTGCTGCATCCTCTCATGTTTTTCTTTGCTCAAGCAAACCCCAGGCATCCTGTCCTTTCACTCCCGTTCACTTCCACGTGCACGTCTGTATGGACGGTATCTTCTAACCGCAGACCATTATCACACCCCCGTCGAGTGAGCAGTAATTTCTTGGTACCCTTTAATATCTAGCCCTTACCCACATTCCCCTGCTTTTTCACACTTCTCTCAGGGTAACTGGCTGGTTCCACCTGGGGTCCAGACAAGGTCTCGCGTTGTGGTTGGCTGCTAGTCCTCCCTCCCACGTCTCCTTCATCTAAGGCAGACCTCTTCCCTCCTCCTCCCCACTTGTGCTAATATTGTTGCAAAAACAGCATCCGTTGTCCAGTAGCACATCTCACCCTTGGAATTACCTAATTGTTTCCTTGTGGTGTCTTGTAAATCGTGCCTCTCGCCCATAGTTCTTAAAATGGAAGTGAGGTCCAAAGGTCTGATTGGAATGGAATCATCAGCCTTTTATGGCAAGAACACTTCACAGGTGTGTTTTGTGCTCCTGCAGCATCATCGCAGGAGCACCTAACCTCTGGTCATCCTGCTTCTAGCGATGACATTGATCAGCGGGTCCATGGGGCCTGTCCGGGACCAGCCACTATCAGGGGCCATGTCAGCATCCTCTCTCGTGTTTTCTGTAACTGTTGATAATCATCACCTAGACCCAAACTTCAAGTGGCATTGTCAAATGGTGCTTTTTCTAATCCTTTCATTTCCTCTGCATTTTTAGCTGAGATGTTTCTGTAAAGAAGAATGTTCCCTTGTTAACTGGGACCATTTGGTATTCGTGAAATTTAGAGTTCATTCAGAAAAGGCATAACAAATTTTAAGGATGAGTGGGTGACTCGGTCAGTTAAGCATCTGACCCTTGATTTCAGTTCCGGTCATGATCTCATCAGGCTCTGAGCTGACTGTGTGCAGCCTGCTTGGGATTCTCTCTCTCTCTCTCTCTCTCTCTCTCTCTCTCTCTCTCTCTCCTCTTCCCCTGCTCGCTCTCTCTCTCTCTCTCTCTCTCTCTCTCTCTGCCTCTCCCCAGCTTGCGCTCTCTCTATCAAAATAAAAAAATAAACTTAAAAAATTAAAAACAAGAAAAGGCATAACAAATTTTTAAGTCCTTCTCTTTATTTGCCTGTTTTCAGAGTAAGAATTGGCACTTCAGTTTCCTCCAGTTTGTTTGTTGGCTCATTTGCTTGTTGGCGTTTTCTTTTCTTGAGCATCACTGTAAACCAGTGGGGTTTTATACGGTCAGTGTGCTGCAGTTCGTCTGTTGGTTTCTGTTTTTTTCTTTGAACAGTTCAGGTTGCTCGTCTTCAGCTAGTGAGAACCTCTTCATTTTGGCTTCTGTGATCTTGACCCCTTGTAGTAGCTTGATTGCTTCCTTGATCCTGGCCACGCTCATCTTCTACATTTGCTGCCATCCCTCCCAGAGCCCCTGACCCTTTCAGTGGGGGGCAGTGTTCAGAGCCCACAATCCGGATGCCAGCTGTGGTCTCTGTCTCTAGACCACACTCTACACCAGAAACATAATGCTAGCCACATACGTAATTAAAAATTTAACTATATTTAACTTTATTTTTAAGGTTTAGTTATTTATTATTTAAAAAGTTTTTTTAATGTTTATTTTTGAGAGAAAGAGAAAGTGCAGGTGGGAGAGTGACAGACCGAGAAGGAGATCTGAAGCAGGCTCCAGGCCCTGAGCTGTCAGCACAGAGCCCAATGTGGGGCTTGAACCCACAAACTACAAGGTCACAATCTGAGCTGAAGTTGGACGCTCAACCAACTGAGCCACCCAGGTGCCCCTAGTAACCATATTTTTAAAAGGAGCAGGTGAAGTTAATAATATATTTTATTTAATTCAACGTATCCCCAGTATTATCATTTCAACATGTAGTTGATGTAAAAATTTATCGAGATGCATTACGTCTTTTTCTCATACTGTCTTGAAACCTGCTGTGTATTTTACACTCACTGCATATCTCAATTTGGACTTGGTCACATTTCAAGTACCCAGTGGCCACATATGGCCAGTGAGTACCATGTGGGGTGCACAGTGCTATAGTTTTTCAGTGGGTAGAGAAAGGAAATGCATATTTTTGAGAAACAAATCATGAACTCATACTGATATCTCAAATTTAAATGTAATCTTACAGGATTTTTTCTTCTTCGATATTATACTTGTATTACTTTTTGCTTACACTGAAAATCTTAGTTTCAAAAATATTACCATATTATTTATTTGCTTTATCTTAAAAGATATTTAAAATAGTTTCAAAATAATAATCCATTATTACTACTGACAGTTGATACTGAATGAGGTTTAGGATTTCTTTGCTGCTCTATTTGTTTATAGAATATAGTTCACTAAGGAAATGTAATCAAACATGGAATGTTCTAAAAAACAAAAACAGCGGGGAATGTTCTAAAGTCATTTAATATCATTCTTTTTCTGTTTCACCAACTTGATACAGCTAGCTTAGTTTATCTCAGTTTTATTTTCAGGGGTTCCCACCTCTCTTTTAGTGTTTTCTCCATTTCAAATCTTTCTGAACATAGGGAGTTCATTTGAGGTCACAGTCCTTTGGTGGTCAAGCGTGGGGACATTTGAGCCCTTCCAAATCTAAGGTGCTCTGCTTATTCTAACCAGATTTCTTCACAAGCAAAGGGACTTCAGGAACATGGAAGTCTGTGCTTTGTGAGCTAGTTGATTGGATTGTGGAATCTTCTTTCAATATGACTGAGTCTTATCTTCAGAAACAGGCTAGTCAAGGGTGGACGAGGGCCAGGGCAGGAGAGGGATTCATGAGGAGTTCATTGAGGGGTCTTTGAACTCTCCAGAAAGAGATTTGGAAGGTGTATGTCTTTCCCTGGAGGCTACTAAAAGGGAGGCGGGAGCATGATTTTTTTCTCTTGGAATGATCGAAGGGTTTTAGATCTAAAAGGTACCTTAGAGATGGCATTAGATTAGACAGCGTTGAGTGATGGGGAGAGCACTGGACTTGGAGTCTGAGTTCCTGGATTCAAGACTCAGGCATCTCCACTCGTGTGACCTTGGGCCATCAGCTCTGTATTGTGCTGTTCCTATAGTCTAGAATGATGGACTTCTCATCTGGAAAATGGTGAGTCTCTCACACAGGATGTCTTTTGCAGATCCTGCTTGCAGGGGTCCTTGGTACACGTGTGAGGCAGCAACCCAGCTCTGCACGGACCAGTGCAGCAATAAGTCTGCACCAAGGAGAAATGGAGAGATAAGAGCTTTCAGGTCATAAAGAGTTAATCTCTCTGCAACTCAGATTTATCTTTAGAAATGGGGGTTATGATTCTTGCCTATGGTATAGAATGGGAAAGCACTTTCAAAACTGAAAATCTAAGGAGCTCTTACCCAGTAAGTCCGGTTCTTGACTCAATGACTCCTCTCCAATGGAGTCATTACCGTTGGAGCCTTGGGTGGAACCTGTTGTGTATAAATCTGGACCAAAATGCCACCTTTATGTTTTGTTTAGCTCCAGAACAAAGGACTGAGAGATTACTGCTTTGACTATAACCCTCCCAATGAAAACCAAATCGTGGGACACCAGGTCCTTCTCTACCACTGTCACGGAATGGGTCAGAACCAGGTAGGTGCTGCTTCTCTATAGTTTGACATTCTTAAGCCAGGGGAAAGCAGACGGTGGGAGCCTGAATGTTCAAGGGACCGTTTGTGTGGGGTCTTTAAAGAGAGAAATGAGGGGAAGTCTCTTTTTTTTTTTAAATTAAATATTTGATGTATATATATATATTTTTTTGCATTATGAGGGTACTATATGCTTTTGCAGAATATTTGGGAAATGCAAAAAAATATAAGCAGTAAGTGAATGGCAGGACTCTGCAACCACCATTAGAACTAAGACCTAGTTATTTCTCATCTTCCTTTATGCAAGGCCTTTAGATCATGTGTTTTAAATAGTTGTTATCATAATGTCTATATGTTTTATATTCCATTCTTTCCACTTCGTCATACTTTTCATGTGTTATTAGACATCCTTTGAGAATGTCATTCCTAATGGCCTCTTGATAATCCTTTGTGTGGCTGTATTACTGTTTAGTTAACTGATTCCCTGCCTGCCTGTTTTTGATTGTAAAGTAACCATGCCACTAACCTCTTGTCAGAAACAAAAGTGGGGGGGTGGGGAGCAACAGATCTGCGTGTCCGATGACTTCCTTAGAATTAATGCTTGAACAGAATTCTGGGTTTTGATGGATAGTGCCACGTAAAGTGGTGTTTAGGGCAATTGCTGGTGGCCGGGGCAGGTCTGTCTGGGTTAAGTGCTGAGTTTCAGGCTGGGCAGGGGAGCAAGTTCTGGAAGGTCTGTGAATTGCAACAGATCCCAGCCCCAGGAGGCAGATAAACCACCAGAGCGGGCCTGTGGAGGATGCAGGAGATGCAGGAGACCCAGAGGAGGGAAACGTTGGCTACCTGGACCTTTAAAGGCTTCCTGCCTTAAGCAGTGTCAGACACCTAGAGATGAGTGGGTGGGATTTGAGTTTCTTCCAGCTCCAAGTCACCCCAGGCTCTCGTCCAGCCATTTCCCTCTCTCCACATCAGAGAGTAACTGACGCACGATTGGCTGCTCCATTTTTAGTTTTTTGAGTACACATCCCGGAATGAAATACGCTATAACACTCACCAGCCAGAGGCCTGCATCGCTGTGGACGCAGGAATGGATATTCTCATCATGCAACTCTGCCAGGAAACTGCCCCGGAGAATCAGAAGTTCATCTTGCGGGAGGTAAGTGAGCCGTCTGCTGCCCTCCTTGCTCTCGGTGCATGGGCTGCAGAAGGGGGAGTGGAGGTAAAGAGTGTTCCCTGGCACAGTCCTCGAGGATCTCAGGGATGCGGCCACATCTGGGGAGACCAGGGAGTTCACCATGGACCCAACAGTATGGTCGGGGGCCCCGGCATCCAGCATCAGGAGTGCTTTGACTCCCATCTAGTCGTTCTGGCCTCCTTAGACCGTGAGCCATAGTCCTGGAGTGAGGAGCTGTCGCAAACACACCCAAGGATGAAATGGGCTTAAAATGAGTGAAACGAATAGCCAAAGCGTGAGGATGTGAGGTTAGATCCAGGGGCAAGCTAGTCCATTTCTTTAAGCCTCATTTTTCCCAGCTGTAAAATGGGAACAATAATAGCAGCCTGTCTACCTCTAGTGTGGACTAGATGGACAGCAGAAATAGTCCTTGGAAACCATAAAGCTCTATAGAGATCAGTTGTTACCTGCAGGGTAATCACCAAGAAAACATCTCTCTGATGGAGCTGGCTCTCCATCAGAATAGTTGATGTTGATTTGGAACCGGGTATTATTTCAGGCCCATTAGGCACTAGCCCCGCCACACTTGGCCACAAGCTGTAACAGGACTCGTGAATCTGTCAAATCTTTTGACTCACCAAAAAGCACTTGAGGGAGTAAATCCAAAGAAAATAATTCAAAAGACGAAATGAGTTTATTTTTATCTCCATAGGAAGCTTTTGTTCCCAGCCTGGCCCCAGGGATGGAAAGATTGGTCTAATTTGCTAATAAATGGGTTAATTCTAAGCATGATCAAAAGTTGGAGTACATTTTCCTGTAGAAGATATTATGATTATCAGTGAAATTTGCGGGCTACCTGAACAAGCCTGCGCCATGGTGTTATCCGTCTGATATCAGAAATAAGAGGGAAAATACTTCTGCAAAGCTCCCCGTCTGTGGTTCTCTGCAGCGCCCGCCTCCATCCCCTTCTCTTGTTTCTTCTAACTGTAAGCCCTCAAGGGGCTTACACAGTAATGTAAGCTAGAAATCATAAAATTGGTTTGAAACATCATTAAAATTGTATCTTAAATTTCAGTGACCAATTAAGGAAAAGTAAAGTCTCCTTAGAAGGCTGGGAAAAGGGATGCTATTTAATTATTTCCTTTCATGGTACTCTGAAGGCAACATTTGAACTCTTTTAAGGGTTTTCAGGGTTAATATTTTTGAGATTCTTCTGCCTATAATTTTATTCCCAAAGGTTTCTCTTTCCCTGGAACAGGTATGTCACTTGCTCGGCCATGATTAAGTTCCCAGGGAACTTAAAGCTTACAACAGAGAGGTGGAGGGAAAAAACAGACTCAAGGATGGGGGAGAGTTTCGTTGAGGTAACTCAGAACAGTTGGGAAAAGGAAGACAAGGGGAAGGCCTTAAAGAGGACCACGATCTTTTGGGGTTGGGGAAATTGGCACAGTCCCATAGAACCCATGTCCTCAGGTGACTTGTCCCCTTGCCCAGCTGTTCTCTGGCTGAGCTGGGACTACAGCCAAGTTTCCTGATTCTGTATTTAAATACCTAAGAGAAAGAGATCGCCAGGGATGGAATCAGTTGACCTAAGGGAAGCAGAAGATGTTAATAAAGAATCTTTGATCCTAATATCCCTCAAGGAGAAGAATAGCAGTAGGGAGGAGACTTGGGATCTGACGGATCCCCAGAGCAGCCAGCAGGTGGCACCACTCACCCTGACGGTGGAATCAGGGACCCTGGTGAGCCTGACACGCTTGTCCACGCCTGGCCCTGTCTATATGCATGGGCAGTCCTGAGTTGCCTCAGTACGGGGCAAACACAGTGCTCAGTAAATATTTCTGCAATGATAAAAAATCACCCGAGCTCTTAACACATTTTAAGGAAAAAGCTACTTTCTGAGGAATTATTTGTATTTCTGGTAAACAGCCAGTGCTTATTCTCTCTTGTAGGATGGTTCTTTATTTCACGCACAGTCCAATAAATGCGTTCAGGCTGAGAAGAAGGCCTTCAGTGACAGTTTCATACCATTCCTACGGCTCTGCACCAACTCGGAACATCAGAAATGGTTCTTTAAGGAACACATGTAATACCAGGGAGCTCCACGAAGGAGTGGCAAGGCCCCCGGACTCTGGTGACAGACCCACCCCAACCCTGGCTTCCTTGTTTTTATAAGGAAGTCATTTTGCAATCTGTGAATGTGACGTTGGATTTAATCAGCTTTGTACTGATTTGGAAAACTTCAAAATTGCTCCCAAATGCCCTATTTTCGAAGGGTGATCATAAAATGTTAACTCGTGGCATTCAGAGAAATAAAATCTTTAAATATTTTTCTATCAAGATGTATGTCCTACTGTCATGTCTTTTTCTTAACCCCTAGGAAAGAGGTAAATCTTCTCTTTTGGTGTTCGTGAGGGTTCCACGAATGTGTGGAAATCAGACTCATGTAATGTACTCTGTGTACACTGATAACACCTCAAGCATGGGGTTAGGTTTTTCTCAGTGTAGACAGATGGACACGAGGAACATTGTATTGATTCCTTCACACTGTTGAGATATTCCAGGTTTATTGAAATAAAGAATGCTATTTGCTTATGTGTTGCCACCATAGTCAAAATTCCAGCAAAGGTTTACATTAGCTAAAGAGGACTAAACCAAAGCTGAAGTCTTTTTTTTTTTTTAATTTCTTAATGTTTATTTATTTTTGAGAGAGAGAGAGAAAGACAGAGTGTGAGTGGGGGAGGAGCAGAGAGAGAGGGAGACACGGAATCCAAAGCAGGCTCCAGGCTCTGAGCTGTCAGCACAGAGCCCGACGTGGGGCTCGAACCCACAAACCATGAACTCATGACCTGAGCCGAAGTTGGATGCTTAACCTACTGAACCAGCCAGGCGCCCCACCAAAGCTGAAGTCTTAAAGGAACAGTGTGACTTGCTGAGCCACAGTAAACTTGAAGCACACGGTGGCCTTCCGACAATGCCTAGCTGTGATGTGGCTGGCTACTTTCGGTAATTACCTCTGTGACTTTAAAAGACATTTATGTCATTTCACGTTTTAATCACACATTAGTATCAGGGGAAATTTAATGTGCTCTATGAAACGCAGTTTTCAAATTTGTTCATTGATGAGATTTGGTCCTGAACCCCGTGTTCAGTTCCATGCTATAGCAGCTCCTGCTGCTGTTTGTCAGTAATTCTGATCTGTGAACTAGTCCAGATCCACTTCTGAGATCTTGTCAACCTGATGACATCAGTGTGATGATTAAAAGGAAACTATGAGGACATTGCAGGTCTTTGTTTTTGTAACCAATCAGATGTGAGCAATGAAGACACAGGCGTACTTGATTTCAACGTACATTTCCTACCCCCTCATGCTGTCTTAAAAGCATCCTCCCTTCTCTGAGCAATCTGGTTTAACAATCACCCAGAACAACTCCAACTGACCTGGCTAGTGTCAATCTGATGCCTCTTAACCACACTGAACTTTGGTTTCTTTTTCTGTCAAATGAGAATAATGAAACCAGCCTCGGAGGGGAGTTGTGTGGATTACATAACAGAGCAGATGAAGGCTTATTTTAGTCCCTGGCATGCAGTACAGGCTCATTAAATTTCTTTTTTTTTTTTTTAATGTTTATTTTTGAGAGAGAGAGAGAGAGAGAGAGAGAGAGAGCGTGAGCAGGGGAGGGGCAGAGAGAGGGGAGGCACAGAATCCCAAGCAGGCTCCAGGCTCTGAGCTGTCAGCACAGAGCCTGATGTGGGGCTTGAACTCACGAACTGTGAGCTCATGACCTGAGCCGAACTCGGACACTTAACTGACTGAGCCACCCAGGCACCCCTTGTTAAGTTTCTATTTTCATAAATAACGTGTTATACAATGTGAAGCACAATAAGCATCTGCAGCCATTTATTCAAAAATAAGTATTAAAGAATTTAGTGATTTTATCCTTATGGGATTAAATAGCTCATTGGCAGGTGGGATTAGGGTATGAACCCCTTCCAGCACAGCTCAGTTCTCTTGTAAATGGTTAAAGTGAGAAATTTTATGTTATGCATATTTTACCTTTGCTGTGTGTCAGTCTGAGCTCCATGCAGGGGTGTGGGAAGACAGTTCGGGCAGGCATAAATGGATGCCGACCAAATTCATAAAGAGTGCAAGGGTGGGGTGCCTGGGTGGCTCAGTCGGTTAACCGTCCGACTTCAGCTCAGGTCATGATCTTGAGGTTCGTGAGTTCAAGCCCCGCACTGGGCTCTGTACTGACAGCTCCGAGCCTGGAGCCTGCTTCGGATTCTGTGTCTCCCTCTCTCTCTGCCCCTCCCCGCTCACGCTCTGTCTCTCTCTCTCTCAAAAATAAATAAACATTTAAAAAAAAAAAAAGTGCAAGAGGGCCACAACATGCATTTTTGTGTGCACTCACTGGGCACTGCCACCAACTTGTTTGGCTTAAGAAGTCATCCCTCTTCCTCCTGCTATCAACTTATGTGTGGTTATTCTTAGGGTAGAAAACTAATAAAAATAATATTTTTTTAGGATGCCAAGGGAAATATTTGTACAGACTGGGAGGCAATTTACAATATTTTGATGAACATTTTCCTTCACTGATGGATGAGGAATATGAGCCTGAGTGTCTCCATCTGACCCACTGGAAGGTGTGAGTTGGCCCCTAGTCCTAGTGTGCTGAGCCAGGGGTCCTGGGGGCCAGCCTTAGCTATGTAGGTTATTTCACTCCCAGGACTCATTTCCTCATCTACATAATGGGGATAAGAATGCCCTTAAGAGTGTTGATTTCTTTTTTCTTCCTTTTTTTTTTTTTTTAAAGTAGGCTTCACGCCCAGCGCGGAGCCCAATGTGGAGCTTGAACTCACAACCCTGAGATCAAGACCTGAGCTGAGATCGAGAGTGAGATGCTTAACCAGCTGAGCCACCCAGGTACCCAAGCATGTTGATTTCTTACCTAAATTTTTTAGTTACACTTTTAGTGGTTACCCTAGGGATTATAGTCTGCTTCCTAAATTTATCACAATCTTCAGCATAGTATTGAGTTAATTCCAGTAAAATTTAGCAAATTTGTATCAGTGTAGCTTCATTTCCTACCCCCTCCTCTGTGCTATTGTAGACATACAAATTGTGTTAATATATGTTATAAACTCAGTAGAATGGTATAATTATGGCTTTATTTTTATTATTACTCTGAAGAGTAATAAGAGAAGAAAAATATGTATATATACACAGTCTCTTATATTTATCACCTAAGTATCATTTTCCATGCTGTTCACGACTTGCTGTGAATCTGAGTACCCTCTGGTATCATTTTCTTTCAGTGTAAAGACTTTCTTTGGTATTTCATCTAGGCTAGATCTGTTAGCAACAAAAGCTCAGTTTTTATTTATTTGGGACTGTTTCTATTCTACCTTCAATTTTTTGGAAGATAGTTTGGTTGGCTATAGAATGCTCATTTACACGGTTTATCCCCCCGCTTCATCGTGGTGAGTTTCAGATTATACCACCCTAGTGTTGCCTTTGTTTTGAATGAGAGGTCATTTGGTAATCATTTGGTTACCTGTCTGTGATAAGCCATTTTTCTCTTGCTGCTTTTAAGATTTTCTCTTTGTCTTTGTCTTTCAGCAGTTTAAGATACGTCTAGATGTAGCCCGTGTTTATCAGACTTGGGGTTTGTTGCAGCCTTTGGAATGCAATGCTCTTAAAATCAGTGTGGGAAGATGTTAGCCATTATCTCTTCAAATATTTTTTCTGCCCTTTTATTCTTGAAATTGGATAATGTCTGATAATCTGTCTTTAAGTTCATTTGATTTCTTTTGCCATCTCAAACCTGCTGCTGGGTTTATGTTTTGTTTTGTTTTGTTTTGTTTTTTTGGTTATTATATTTCTCATCTCTGAATATCCATTTGGTTCTTTTTTGTAGCGATCATTTCTGTGTTGAGATTTCTTCTGTACTGACCCATCGTTAGCGCATTTTCTTTTAGTTCTTTGAATGTAGTGTTAAAAAATTCTTTGAATATATTTTTAATAACTGCTTTGAAGCTTTTGCATTGTAGCAGCTTAAAACATTAAATATATTATCTTACAGTTTCTGTAGGTCAAATTTGGGGCATGTCTCGACTTAATTCTCTGCTCAGGGTCTCCCAAGGCTGCAATCCAGGTGTCGACCTTGGCTGTGATCTCATCTGAGACTTAGGGTCCTCCTCTAAGCTCCCTGGTTGTTGGCTGAATCCAATTCCCTGGGGCCACAGAATTAAAGGCCTCAGCTCTAAAAGTCCACTTTCCGCTCCCTGCCATGTGGCCCTCTCCACAACATGACAGTTTGCTTCTTTAAGGCCAGTAGGAGAGCGCCTATTGCTAATTCTTATCTCTTTTAAGAGCTCACTTGATTAGGTCAAGTTGACCCAGGATAATCTCCCATCTCTTAACTCAGAAATCATCTGATCCAGGGTATTATTTACATCCACAAAATGTCTGCAGCAGAGTTGTATCCCATCATATTCCCAGCCCCTGCCCACACTCAAGGGGATGAGACCACACAGAGCATGTCCGCCAAAAGGCACAATGTTTGGGGCTCATTCCATTCTGCCTGCCACAGCCCACCCTCTGGCCTGTAGTAGTTTATACCCCCTCCACATAAAAAATACATTCACCCCCACCCCAGGTTCCTGAGCCTCATCTCATTACAGTATGAGTTCAAAGTCAAAAATTTCATCATCTGAATCTAAATCTCACCAGCTGAAAATCCAAAAACTAAGTTGGGTCCAGGTCCAGATGGGGCTCCTGGGAGCCCTCTGGCATGTGCTGTGGCCAGGGTATGGCTCCTCTCCACCCATGGGCCTGCAAAGCCAAAGGGACAGGTTATCTGCCCTCACATGGCCAGCACACAGCAGTGGGAAAGCATGTGATCACGGTTGCAGACTTTCTGTCTCAAAAAGGGGGACGTGAAGGTCAGAAGGAGCCACAGGTCCATAACACTCTGAAATCTAGCCACATAAATGTTTGCCTTTTTTGGATTCACTTTCGAGACTTGGGAAGAACCTTCGGGACTCTTGTCTCTTTCTTCTGGGCATGAAGTTCCCCCTTTTTGTGTCCTCCTTCCTTTTTTATGAAAGGTAACATGATTGCAACTGAATAGTTTTACCAACCTGCTTCCTCCAGTGGAGTTTTAGGGGCCCAAGAGTCTCCGTTCATGTTGTACTCTGTCCCTTTTTCAGTCCAAGCTGGCAGGATTTCTGCTAAAATGATTTTCTCAAGAACTTTGAGCATCTTGTATGAATTCACTGCTTTTCACTTCACTAAACAGAAGCCACATCCACAGATCTTTTTAAAAACGTCTCTTCTCTGTTGGCCTCCTGTTAAGATGCCTGGGGGATAATGACTTCAAGTTTCCTAGATGCCCCTGGTTCAGCTGTGAAGACGTTTGAGGTGCCCACACCCATAATTTCTTGAAAGGGCCCCACAGTTGGTGTGACTGAATATTCTGACCTTTTGATTTCTCTGGGGTTTTAACAAAAGGTGGTGCAGTCATACACTCAACCTTTTCTCTGTGATACACATTCAGCAACCATCCTGATTTTTACCATCTTTTGCCATCTGGAGAGTCTGAGAATTTTCTAAATAATTTAGTCCTGCTTCATTTTTGTGTAACTATCTGTCTCTTGTGTTCTCCTATGCATGGCAGGAGACCAGGCAGCACCCAGCACTGCCTGGAAATCTTAGCTAAATAACAGGTTCATCCCTTCAAATTCTACATAAATGCAGGAAGTTTTGCTAAGCTTTCTGCCACCATATAACAAGGGTCCCCTCACTGTTTCCAATAACGTGGTCCTCACTTTCTTCTAATCAATCCTTATAGTCCTTCACCAACAGTGTCCTCAACATCCATTAAAAAAATTTTTTTTTAATGTTTAAGAGAGAGAGACAGAGCATGAGCCGGGGAGGGTGCAGAGAGAGAGAGAGAGAGAGAGAGAGAGAGAGAGGGAGACACAGAATCTGAAGCAGGCTCCAGGCTCTGAGCTGTCAGCACAGAGCCTGACGTGGGGCTCAAACCCACCAACCTTGAGATTGTGACCTGAGTTGAAGGTGGATGCTTAACCCACTGAGCCACCTAGGTGCCCTCTTTACCCAGATTTTTTTAAGTTAATTTATTTATTTTGAGGGAGAGAAAGCTCGAGTGAGGGAGGGGCAGAGACAGGGAGAGAGAGAGAATCCCAAGCAGGCTCTGCACTGTTTTTGCAGAGCCCAATGCAGGGCTTGAACTGACAAACCATGAGATCATGACCTGAGCCAAAACCAGGAGTCCGACGCTTAACCGACTGAGCCACCCAGGTACCCCACATCCATATATCTATGAGCAGTCTGTTCAAGGAAATTTAGCCTTTCTTACCATGTTCTGCAAAATTCCTCCAGCCTTCTCCCACTGTTCAATTCCAAAGCTGCTCCCCATGCTAGATATGTTACAGCATTGTCTCACTTCTGAGTACCAAAACCTGTATTAGTTTCCTATTGGTGTGTAACAAACCACCACAAACCCAGTGGCTTACAATAGCCCTCATTTCCCTGTAGGTTGTTAGCCTGGGCATCACTTAGCTGCCTTCTCTGCTCTGGGCTCATGGGCTGAAATCGAGGATCTTTCGGGGCTGCTGTCTTTTCTGAGGCCTGGAGTCTTCTTCTAAGCCCACTATTTGTGGGCAGAATTTGGATCTTTGTGCTTATAAGACTGACTGACCTCAGCTCCTAGAGGTCACCTGCTGAGAGAAATTCTCTAACTGGCTTTGAAGAAGTCTGCTGCCATGTTGTGATGAGGCCAAGCGGCTAGAACCTGAGGATGGCCGCTGGGAGCTCAGAGTGGCCGAGTTCATGTTGAATTTCTGGAAACATACCCATCAGTGTGGTTATTACCTTAACAATGCAGACAGTGCAGGCGCATTTGAAAATCAGGTTCAGGGACACCATGTTTGTCATCGGATGCCTGCTTATACCATTCAAGAAGGGTCCTTTTTGAAAACTTGTAAACATTCCCAAGAAACAAAATCTTCATCACATGATGAACCCCTTAGACATCATTTGGGAAGGATTTATTTTATGTATGTGAGTCAATTCCAAATTTCTTTAAGGGTTGAGTATGTGTTCAACTTAAATTGCCTGCACTAACTAGCTTCCTTCTTTCTGCCTGTGAAAACAGTGCTTCTCACACTTGCATGTGCACAGGATCACCTGGAAGCTTGGTAAAAGGTAGATTCATGTTGGGTAGGTCTGGGTTGGGCCTGGACATTGTACATTTCTTACGAGCTCCGGGATGATGCCAAGGCTGCTGGTCTGTGGGCCATATTTGGAGTGGCCAGATGTTCAAGTGAGAAAAAGAAAGAGGGCAGAAAGTTCCAGGTTGGCCAGTCACTAGTGTCTTACCCTCACACACACGCCAGATGGTGTTGTCAGTTCAGGAAACATACCACAGCTTTACTTGAGGCCGAGTCTATTGGTCTAAAAATCCTCCAACTCATGGGTCCACGGGACGCAGACCTGGAAGGCGCCCAGAGGTCACTCTGTGCCCAAGGTAGCCAATGGCAGAACTGAGGCCGGGCAGGGAAAGGGTTTTGCCTGAGGTCACACAGCAAGTTAGGGACGGCACTTTCTTTGCCATTCCGTCATTCCATCCGGTCCCCTGTGTTCTAAATTTGGTCTGGGTGTGTTTTTCTTAAAGTGTTAAATTGGTATTCTATTAAAAAAAGTCGTATCTTCAAACATTGGGTTTAATATATTATGTTAAATTATAAAATAAAATTAGTTACCAATCTTGATAAAAAGTTCTAAAGACCTTGCTACATGGCTGGTTGTACCACAGCTACAATGTTTATTTAACAAGCAGGGTGGGAAATACTGGCGTCTTCAGTCTCCTAATGTTTGTGAGGTTTAATGTACTACACACTAGATTTCTCATACTTATACACAACTTTAGAGTTCTGTTTTCAAGGGCATTATTTTTTTTTAGTGTTTGTTTATTTTTGAGAGAGTGAGAGCACAAGTAGGGGCGGGGCAGAGAGAGAGGGAGACAGAGGATCTGAAGCAGACTCCATACTGACAGCAGGGAGCCCAATGTGGGCTAGAACTCAGGGACCTTGAGATCATGACCTGAGCCAAAGTCGCTCAACCAACTGAGCCACCCAGGTGCCCCTCAAGGGTATTATTTTGTTTGATCCTACAAAGTAATCTGGGTAAGGATTGCTGTCTCCTGTTTGCTGCTGCTGCTGCTGCTAATAATAATAATAATAATAATAATAATAATAATTATTCCATGAGGTGGGCTGTGCTCTAAACAGTTCATATAAATGATCTAATTTAATTCTCAAAACACCCAGTGAGGTAGGTGTTAGTCCTCCCCTCCCTGTGCCCCTCTCAAATGTGAGGACACGGAGACTCACAGAGAGTAGGGAATTCATCTAAGGCCACACAGCTGATAGGTGGCAGTGCTGGGATCTGAGCTAAGCTATCTGAGCTCTGTCCTCTGCCTCCCCCAGAGGAGGGATGACCCACCCAACAGCCCCTGCCCGCAGGGCCCCCTTCACTCTTGGTCCAGTTACGCCACACTGCCAGTTACTTATGGCGTGAGAATTACTGAGTCTGTCCTGCTTGGAAAGTTCAGGAGGTCACGGTGGACTCCTGTCTCTGGGCAAGCTCATTTCTTTTAAAGGTGCCAAGTCAGGAACAAACCCGGGGACACTGTCCCAAGTGCAGAGTGGCCGAAGGTTCCGACCGGTTCCTTCATGGCCAGCTGTCCGGGTGCAATCCCTTTTGTCCATACAGCCTGCCCTCTCTCTCTTTCAAAGGCAGCAAAACTGGGTTTGGGAGGTATTTCTGCAGTCTCTCCCATGAGATTCTTGCTGCAGAGCCAGGGAGGCCCACAGTCTATGGGCAGGGCAGCTGCAATCACTCCATCCAGCATGTTTCTGTCTTCAGAGTGCTTGAAACCCATGGGGCGGAGAGTTTTGTCACATCTGCTATGTCATGATTCCTCTGTGAGTCATCTTGAACCTTCTTTTACAAGGCAAGGGTCAGTGGAAGTGATTGCTCATTAGAATTAAGACAGTTATTTCAGTATCCCAAAAAGAAATTGCCAGAAGGGTGTGTCTATTGGGCAGCTCTGGTTATTAACTCAAGAGTGATTGCAACTCAGCCCCGGAGTCTAATTGCCAACTGTTACAAAAGGAAGCAAACTACTGGGTTATGGAATTTGAAGGGACTGTAGAAGTCCTATGTTCAACTCACTCCTGATGCAGGACTCGCTCCTCGTCCCCAGTCTGTGGTCAGAGACACTGGCTTATCCACAGCCCCTGGGAGGGATGCTCCTCCCTTTTCAGGCCATTCTTTTCTCAAATGGCTTATGAAGCTGAAATTGTCTCCCTGAAGGTTCCCTTATTGTTCTGGATCTCCCTGGGAGGCCACCCAGTGTGTTTGCCTCTCAGAGATTCAAGGAAAGAGGATATATGTCCAAGTCTTCTCTGTTCCAGGCCAGCCAGCCTCATTTCTTCAAACCATTCTGATGGGATGTGGCTTCCACTGGAGTTCTGGGAGTAGGGAAGATAAACGTTTGCATTACATCTGCTCCATTTAACCAAAGGTCAAGACTCTGTTCACCATTGCTGCAGAGAGGTCTAGGCGAGCTTAGGTTGTCCCAGATGCTCTGAGGGCAATAAAATCACATCAGGGGCTGTGGGGCAGGGTGGAGCTGTGCATGTGTGTCTGTGTGTATGGCAGCAAGACTGGGAGAAATGGTGTAAGGCAACCTTCATTTTCCATAACAGGAAGTCAATAATAATGATCTAAAACAGAAAAATCACGAGAAAGGAGGGCTGCTATGTTATCTGAAATACGGAGGCAAATACTGGAAGAAACAGCTTGAAATGTTGAGCCTGGGAGCCAGATCTGGATGGGGTGGGGGTGAGGAGGGGCAGGAGACTGCTGATTTTATTATAAACCTTGAGTACTATTCAGCTTTTTAAGCAAAGTACAAGTACTTCTGCTAACTAAGTACATTTGGGAAAGATTATCTTTAAAAATTCTCCCAAATGAATTCTCAGTCCAAACTCTTGTTAGCAGGAAAACAATTAGGGACCTAGATTTGGCTTTATTTGGCTGGCTAGATTTAAAAGAGGTTGGAATTTGTAGAAGGACAGACCCGGATATAAATTCTGATTGGTCACTTGCCAGCTCTGTGACTTTGGGCAAGTAACCTAACCCCTCTGAACCACAAGTCCTCCTCTGTAAAATAGAGGCAGTGCTAGTACCTCTCAGGGGGTCATGAGCATTAAACGAGATGAGGTGGACAAAGCCGGGAGCATAAAGCACCCAGCTGAACAGGTGCTCGGGGACCATTTGCTGACCAAACATTGAGAGTTGCTTGTACTAAGACATGCTGGGTACCAGGCCAGCCGTCAGAAACAATAAGGAGTATCTCAGACCTCTGCCCAAGAATAACAGTTGCTCTTCGTAAAAGTCCTGGATTCTGTGCTGTTTGCTGCCTTGTGGCTGAACGAATGAGCAAAAGAAGTCCTCAGAGGCTCCCCAGTCTCCCTCTCCCTCCATCCATAGGGAAGTTAACTTTTCAACTCATCTCTTCTCATTATTCATCTGTGGGAAAACTTTGAACTCAAGAACTGCAGGAGGCTTGGGGGGTCATTTTAGTCCAGTCTTTTCACTGTACGGTGGGGGCACCTCATCCTAAGAGGGGCCAGGAAGCGGGCTCCCAGGCTGGTTCATCCTCTGCACCCACAGGTAGGGGAGGGGAGCGTGAGTCTGGGCTACTCTGCAAAACCCCAGCTGGCCATGGGGTTGGAAAGACCTGGGGAGCCTGTCCTGACATGGAATGGGCTTAGGAAACTCCTTTTGGAACCAGAAGCTGAAGGGAAATAAAACTGCCCTTTCTGGGTAAGATTCTGGACAGTTCTGGGAACTTGTCTGCAGAACAAATTGATTTATGGGGATCCAGCTGTGAAGAACTGTACAAAACAGGGAACAGAGGAGATACACTCCAGATGTGGCTTTATTAAAGGCAGGGGTAGAACAGTGGGGTTTAAAGACTTTCTGAGGTCCATTGGGCCATGGAGACTTTGAGAAAGTATGGCCAAAAGCCTATGGCTTTCAGCTGCCAATTCTGAGCTGGAAAACAGCTTAGAACCCATTGTGTCTGAGCCCTTGAAATTGTAGATGAGAACCCCGAGGTCCAGGGAGGGAAGGGGCTTATCCTGCATCACACAGAGAGGGGAGATGAGGCTGGGACCAGAACCCACATCAGCTGGTGCCCGTTCCAAGGTCTGTCTCATCACCCACCCTTGCTCTCCTGTCTTTTAGATTTAACTCAGGCTGTTTCCCTAATTTCAAGTTGAGGGAAGGCTCAACCCTGCCACACTCTGATGGTGAATGGATTTCAGTTTTTTTGAGGCCTGGAAATGAGACTCATATTTGGTAGAATCTCAAATGGAGTCTAGACTCTCTTTCCTACCATCATATCTTTTTCAACATTTATTTATTTCTGAGACAGAGAGAGACAGAGCATGAACAGGGGAGGGGCAGAGAGAGAGGGAGACACAGAATCTGAAACAGGCTCCAGGCTCTGAGCGGTCAGCACAGAGCCCGACGCGGGGCTCGAACTCACGGGCAGTGAGATCATGACCTGAGCCGAAGTTGGACACTCAACCGACCGAGCCACTCAGGCGCCCCTACCATCATATCTTTTTAAAAAAATTTTTAATGTGTATTTATTTTTGAGAGAGAGAGAGAGAGAGAGATGGAGAATGAGCAGGGGAGGGGCAGAGAGAGACAGACAGACAGACAGAATCTGAAGCAGGCTCCAGGCTCTGAGCTGTCAGCACAGAGCCTGATGTGGTGCTCAAATTCACAAACTGCGAGATCATGACCTGAGCCGAAGTCAGATGCTTAACCAACTGAGCCACCCAGGTGCCCCTCCTACTATCACATTCTTGACATAGATTGTCTCCCCCCTCCTCCATAACACTTTACTTTTTCCAGATTATTAGGAAGATATATGCTTAGCTGAAAATTTAGAAACTATGCAAGAATATAAAGAAATCAGCTAACTTCTGGCTGCCCAGAGATGGCACCATTTGGAAGTTTTTCCTTCCAGTCTTTCTTTGTCCCCACCATTCCATTTGTTTGGGTGGAATTGGCTCAAAATTAGCTTTTGCCATGTGAACCTGGTTCTGTCCTCTGGAGAAAAGCACAGCTAGTCTCCTTCCTCTTGCCTGTACCAGGGATTCAGATGTGTGAAGACAAGATGCATCTCCAGATTCTTCCCGCTTCTGGGAGAAAACCTGAACTCCATTTTTGAATGCCAACGTTTATAATTACAGTTATGATCATTGCGCTTTATTAAAAAAAAAAAGTGTGCACTGCTTGCAAGACATTGCACCGGTTGCTTTTCATGCATGACTTTGTTTATTCTTCACAACAACCCTTCGAAGGAGATATTTTCTAGGTCTAATTTATAGGGGAAGAAACTGAGACTCAGAGATTACAGGTCTCATTGGGACTGATAGGGATGGAGTTCATCAAGAGATCACCTCCCTTCATCTGGCCTCTTTATCTTTATTAATATATCCAGAAGACACAGTAGCTTTCCTGACAACTTACTAAAACTGCCTGTTGAATGCCATACCTGCAAAAGAAGCCTTTACGGTTGTTCCTGATAAATTCATCTCCTTCATTCTGTCTCACGAAGACCTCTTTCTCCCTTATAACAATCACTTGGAGGCAACATAACTCATGTAGAATTCCTGGCAACGATATTAAAAACGACAACAACAACATCAACATCAAAATCAAAACGACCAACCACCTAGCTCAGCTCCTGGCATGTAGCACTCACCCAGTACCTGGTTGCTATGTTTATTGTATGAGGTGAGTGACACTGTTTGGTTCCCTGGGTTTCCCTCTGTTCCTCACAAAACACAGCAGAACAATGTGCTAAAAGTAGCACTGTGCTAAGGAGGGGCCCATCCACTGTGGTTGGTCTCTGAGGTAGTTTCCAGAAGCATCCTTCCTCCCCAGCTATTGGCAAGAACAAGAAGCTGCTTCCTTGAATTTGTGTGCATCTGCCCCATGCCAGCCCCACCTCCCCCTGGGCTCTCATCATCCCACCCCTGTGCTGGTGGGACAGGCCTGTCCATCTCTGGTGGGAAGAACCCCCTCTCCCCAGCGACCTCCAAGCTGGTGACATCACAGCCTGCCGTGCTGTCACTTCTGCTGCTGAGCCCTCACCCACGTTGCTCAGAAGAGATGCTCCTTTTAGCGGGGTGGAGCTGTCAAAATGGATTTTAAATATGGGTTGTGTTTTATTTTAATTTTTGGTTGTTTTCTAAATTTGGTCACAATCGCATCTTTTCCTTCTAAAACAAGAGAAAGGATGCAGCTGCCCTCTGGAAAGTCTCCAGAGAGGAGAAGGGAAGAAAGCCCTTGCGCTTCTCTGCTGATTGCTCTGCTCCCTTCTGGAGCTCTCAGAAGCCAGCGATGTGGGAGTGGAAGGGACAGATGTGGACCTGAGGATGCTCGCATGTTCCCCTTGCCCTGGGAGCTTCATGGAAGGCGTACTGTCACCGGCCCAGGACGACTCGCCAAGGCCGAGACTACTGGCCCCTACATGTGCCAGACAACCAGACACTGTCCCTACCCCAGTGAGCAAACCCTGCTTGGACTCGGGCAGTCATGTTTCAAGGTGGACACAGAGGGATGGGAGGAGCCCAAAAAAGGAAATGATCTCATCTTCATCATAGAAGGCTGCAACCTGTGCCATCTTGAAAGGCTGAGCAGGCCATCGATTGGGAGGGGAGGGTGGTCCAAGGAGGGGGCGGCAGGGCCAGGAACGGTGGGGAGCGGTGTTGCTGGAATGTGGTGGAGGGAGGCTGGGAAGGTGAGCCAGGTCCTGACTGGGTCCACATCTTGGTGGGGTTGGACGCCAGGCTGAAGAGTTTAGACTTCATCCTGGATGAAAGAGGGGAAATGGTCTTTGCAGTGAGGACAAGACAGCAGCTGGCCCAGGGGCCGCTTCCTCCCATTGCATCGTCCTTCCACGAGTGCCCCTCCCCCATGAGTGAGCTGCCCAAAGCCTGGGAGTCTATCACGCTGTGTGGTTTCGCTTCTGTCCCCAACCCTGCACTGAACCTCTCCTGACAGGTCAAGGGCCTCTCATATACTAAATCCCTTGCAAAGTTTCTTCCCCGTGTCCCTGCATCTCACCACTACATTTGGCCTGCTCCGTCCCTGCCTCCTGTTGGAATTGTCTCCTCTTGTGGCTCTGGCCACTGCACCACATTTCTTAGCTCCCCATCCACTCCAGACTTCCTCTCCAACATCCTTGAGCCACATTTCCTGGGATCCCATGGGATCCTCTTGTGACCCTGCATGTTCTCCCTGGAAGACCTCAAACACAGGCCTGGCTTTAATGCTGACTGTTACCTGGGTCTATCCAGTTAGGACTTACTTGTATTCAGCTGCAAGTGTCAGAAACCTGAAAAACAGTGGCTTAATAAAATTCAAGGCTTTATTTTTCTTATGTGAGAGGATGCCTAGCATTAGGCATTTTGGGGCTGATAGGGAGGCTTCATGGTACTGTTGGGGGAGGAGGCTCATTCCGTCTTTCCACACGGCCATGCTTAGCACATTCCTGTCACACTGTGGTTGCAAGATGGCTGTCTCACTACCCCCCCACCTCCCACTAAGTATTCCCTTCGTCTTCATTCAAGGAAGAGGAGAAAGGACAAGACCAAAAGACCCACCAGCTGAAGAGAGGCAAGAGGGGAGGCGCCTGGGTGGCTCAGTCGGCTAAGCTTCCTACTTTGGCTCAGGTCATGATCTCACTGTTCATGAGTTCGAGCCCTGCATCGGGCTCTCTGCTGACAGCTCAGAGCCTGCTTCAGATCCTCTGTGTCCCTCTCTTTCTGCCCCTCCCCCACTCACCCCCTCTCTCCCAAATAAAAAAACATTTAAAAAAGAGAGAGAGAGAGAGAGAGAGAGAGGCAGGCAAGAGGAGTCACCTCTGACTCCTAGTGAGGGGTCAGCCTGTGATCCCCTGTGCACGCTCATCAGCCCCGAAGGACCCTGGCTGTCTCACATCATGCCCTGGCACCGAGGCCTGGCATGCATCTTGTTCCTTTGCAGCATCAGTGGCTCACGTCACCGTCAAACATATTCACGTCCTGATATCAACCAAGGGAGAGGACGGTACAAAGCCACCTAGTCTTGTCAGATGGAGCTGGTGCAGGACAGCAGCCACCGCTCCGCCGCCAAATCCCGAAGCGCTAAGGGACGGAGAGACCTTCGCGACAGGCCGGACTTGCTGTTCCTGAGGCAGGGGGTCCAGAATGGCTCCAAAGTCCACAGCGCTACCTGCGCTCTGAAGCCTATCTCTCACCGCCTGCACTCTGGGTCTTCCCCCACCCTTCCGCCTGCCGAGCACTTCCCCGTGGTTGTGCCAACGCTGCCGCACAACTCATTCCAGCCCACACTCATCCACAAAGCTGGAAGATGTGGTTTGTCTCCTTGGCACGTTTCCCTTCACTCTGGCAAGAGCCAACGTGTTTCTTTGGGATCTGCCCCTTCCCCTCTTAGTCTCTGTAGTCCACATGGTTCCAGGAGAGCTCACGTGTGAGGTCCAAGTCAGTGAGCACAACTACCGGCTCAAGGGTCAGCGTGTGATCTAAGCCGGTCTGACCAGAGTGAATCTCAGAACTTTCGTGGAGATGCTCAGACAGAGTGAATCTCAGAACTTTCGTGGAAATGCTCAGACACAAGCTCTTGTTTACTTCTATTTGATTTAAACCTAGAAGGATATAGCTCAGAGAGGTGTCGGCAGCCATCTTGTGACCATGAGGCTGCTGGCCATCCTGTGACAATGCAAGAGGAGTCATCAAGGACAGTCAGCACAGAGTACCTGAGCCAAGAGAAGGAGGGAGAATATACTGATGATGTGGTTTGAGGTCCTGGATCTTGCTGTGAATGAAGTGAGTGAGTGAACTCTAATCTCACACTGTTCAGTCTTATGAGCCAGTGTGCTCCCTTTTTCCTTTTGGTAAAGGTCAGTTTGATTGTAACCAAGGTCAGCCAGTTAGAACCAAGTGTCCTGCTACACCTCTCTCACTGAACAGCAGTACCATTTATTCAGCCACGTAAGCCAGAAAGCTGGGGTCACCTCCAGACTCACTCCCCACATCCAAGGGGTACTGAAAGGCTCTCAGTCCTACCCACCGTCTCCCAAGCCAGTCTTCTCCCTCCTTCCCATTTCTATTGTCTCAGTTCAAACCCCATAGCCTCTCTTCCCTGATCCATGGAATAGACCATTAAGTGGCCTCCTTTGCAGACCTGCTATCTCAATTTCTCCTCCCCACTTGGCAGCAAAGTCTTTCTAAAAGCAAATATGACCACGACAGTGTTCAACCACTCCCCAAGCTCTGTTGGTTCGTGGAAAGAATGACCTGGCCCCAACTGCTGCCGGCGGTCCCGGACAGAGCAGGTGTGAACTTGTGAGGTTTCCAGAGCTTGTCTTTGGGGCCGCCTTCCCCCTCCTTGGCACTGTCTCCCACCCCTGCACCATCAGCTGAGCGTGGCATGGGACTGCTCAGGTGGGCCGAGCCCACAGACCCGGAGGAACTTTCAGGCCCGGGAAAGGTCAGGCCTCACTTGCCCAACATGATAGGACCAGAGACCTCAGGGTATGAGGAGCCCATGAGGCCCTCACCACTCTTCCCTCCCCTGGTACCACACGGCCTGGCTGTAGCTAGATCTCCAGAGGCAGCCAAGCTCAGAGGGTGAGGGTGAGGGGGTGGGATGTGATGAAAAGAGGACTAGGGATGGGGTGGGGCTCAGGAGGCCTGAGCTTTAGACTGAGTTGAGCTTCTAACTCATTGTTGGACTGTCTCTGATCTGATCAGGCCAGCTTCTTGGGCGTTTGACTTGTTCACTACCCACCCCCCCCAACTGAAGGGCCCCCCACTTGGTTTAATGCTCTACTGTTACCATCATGAAATTCTTAATACTTTTTGAAAGAGGGAGCTGCAATTTTCATTTGGCACTGAGCCCCACAACTGATGTGGCTGGTCCTTGTGTCAGTCTCCCCACCTAGTGTGTGACAAATGTAGGATCACTGGATTCTTTGCAGTGGGGTGCTGGGCCACTCCAGCCTTAGGAGGGGGAGGAACGTCTGCTCCAAGCTTGCCAAGTGAGGCTTGTATAGTCAGACTTCGTGGCATCTCCCAGGGGCATACTCGTAGTGCCATCTTCAGTCCCAGACAGACCCCCTTTCCTGAGGCCACTGAATTCTTCCTTATCGCTCCTCACTGGGGATGTCTGTGCTCCTAGCTTGGGGCCAGGGGATCTTAGAGTGGCCAGGGGCCCTGGAGGTGCCCGGTGGTCCAGTCCACGGAATCCTGCTCGGGTCACGGACGCCTCGGAGAATCTCAAGGAAGCGATGGCCCCTGTACACAGGGAAGCACACACGTGCACACACATGCCGTTGCCGGGCACACACACACCGGACTGCACGTGCCCTCAGGAGCTTCCAGGTAAACACTTCTGCCTTAGAAGAGTCCTTTCTGCAGCATCTCCATCCCTGCTTGAGAGCCCTCTGACAGCAAGGCCTCCCCACCTGCCACACCGGCCACACCTGCGTCATTACTCCACTCTCTTTACCTCCTTTTCTTTGCGCTAGTGGCTCTGCCTCCCAGTGACTTACAACCACTGGCCCTTGTCCTGCTCCTCAGAGCCACCCAGATGAGATCACTTAGCCCTCACTGTGACAGAGATGGGAAGATAAGGAGTTACATACCCCAGATTTTGCCCTTCTCCATGGTGTTTAGCTGTGATTCTTTCTTCACGGGACAGGGTGTCCAGACCCCAGCCTATGTCACCTCCAGACGTCTGTTTCTTGGTGTTCCTGTTAAGGGCTGGCTTCCAGAACACAGCATTCCGGGTACAGTTTGACCAGCTTGGGGGAGGATGACCACTCATCTATTTGTTCTGGACATTAGCCTCAATTAAGGTAGCTGTGGGGACAGACCTATAATATCAGATACACTGAGCTGGGGTTCACCTCAGATCCCCAGATCTTCTCCCTATAAAGAGCTGCCCAGTTATAGCTTCTTTCTCCTCTTTTTAGTATTTGAGAGGTTTTAAACTGAAATACCAACTTAGACCACATATTCAGGTTTTTGTTCCATTCCTTCACTACTCATAGTGCCTTCACCCAAAGGTGTTTCCACCCCTGAGCCTCAATTTCTTCACAGGTTTGTTGAGATGGACAAATATATCATGAAAATACCGTGGCTTTGAAATATGTTTTTAAAAAGGAGTGGGGGGGGGCGCGCTCTGGGGTGGCTCAGTCGGTTAAGCATCTGACTTTGGCTCAGGTCATGATCTCGTGGTTTGTGACTTCGAGCCCTGAGTCGGGATCCTGAGTCGGGGTCTGTGCTGACAGCTCAGAGCCTGAAGCCTGCTTTGGATTTTGTGTCTCCCTCTCTCTCTCTGCCCCGCCCCTGCTCACGCTCTCTCTCTCTCTCAAAAATGAATAAACTTAAAAAATAAATAAATAAATAAATAATAAAACCTTTGTCAGTTGTTATTTTGGAAAGATTTCTGGTTGTTTCCAAAATCCATTTCCCCTCTCTTACACTAAAATGGAACTTTCACCTTGGCATACAGATGCTCAGCACTAGACCACAAATCCCAGCCTGCCTTGTACTAGGCATGGCCCTAGGCAGTGAGGGGACTGATGCACCCAAAATCCAGTCACGCCTTGCAAGGGAGGAGTGTACTTTCCCTTGCCCTTTGCCCCTCCCGTGACTGGGGATGTGGTGGTGGGCCATCTTGGACCACCAGTATGCGTACAACATCCGTGGAATGGCAGAGCAATGGAACTGAGGAGCTTGGGCCTGTGATGACTTCGAAGAGCAGCCTCTCCATACTCAGTATGACTTTCATGTGAGTGAGAAATGATCTCCTATCTCCTTTACACCACTATTATTTGTGGTGCTCAGGTCAGTCCTATTCTAGCCTAATGGTGGAATTTTCTGGAGGCATGTTAATTCTGAGAGGCAGGTGTTGGCTCAAGTCAATCAGGAAGCATTAGGGGTTTGCAAATATCCTGAAGAAATCCCTATTTCCTCCTTTCTTCTTCCTACGTCTTTCCTTCCCTCCTTCCATTTCTCTCTCCCCACCCCGTCTGTCCTCCAAGATTTACAGGGGTCTTCTGTACAGGCTGATTAGGTAGAACACCTGCCAAAGGCTTGAAGGCTCGCAGGGGAGACAGATGTAACAACAAACTGCCTTCCAAGCCCACGGTAACAAGATCCCTGTGAAACTGTTCCCAGGGTGAAGGGTGAACCCAGAGGAGCAGCCACCACTGTGGCCTGGAAAGGTGGGAGGCAGGGAACCCCGGTTGGCCCATGAGGGTTGGGAGGTTCTCTAGAAAGAGAAGGTAAGGAAGGGCATTGCGAACACAGGGACAGCTTGTGCAAGGGCTCAGGAGTGTGCAAGCACCAAGTGTGTGTAGGCCGGGCTCACCGCTGTGGACACCCTGGCTGGCCAGGGTCCTGCTTTGCTGTCAAGTGCCTCTGCTGGAGGAGACCGTCCTTCTGACCAGCCCCGAGCCATAAAGGGACAACTGCTTTGCAAACAAATGCCTCATGTGTTTACTTCTTCAGTTTTCCTCCCATATCTCATCTCCTCCCCTAAGTGAGATGCCTCCTGGTTTTGCTGAATTTCCACAGGAAACTGGAAAGAGCAACATCTGTCCAAATTCCCTTAACTAGCTCCAGATTTCCAGGGTCAGAGTGTGGACCCTGGGAGACGTGGTCTCTGTGGGGTTAGAGGTACAGGCCCTGGACCCGGTGGACTTGCCGTGAGCCCCTCGTGGCAGCCCGCCCGGCGCCAGCTCTCTGTACGACAGAGTCGTTGGGCCAGAATTTTGCTGGGAGCATAATCAGTGGCTGCGGCGGCCCCTGGAGAGGGGAGCGCAGGACTGTTCCCACGGGCTCCTGCCCAACGCGCGTTCCTGAGTTTTATGTTCCTGGGAGAGGGGGTGGCAGGCAGCCGCTCCAGCTCCCACACCAGCTGCTCGGGGCGGCAGCTCTCCTCCTCCCCTGGGGCCCTGCACTGCTCCCTACCACAGGGACACTGTTAGGGACACTGCTTTGTTCACAGCCACGTGATTATGGCCTCTCTTTAGGGACACGTTCTCTTCTGCCACCCCAAAAGGAGGCAGCTTGGAGCAGGGGAAGCAGCAGGGCCAGGCCTCTGGGGATCAGGTCCCAGCCCTTGAGTCTCCATTTCCTCACCTGCAAGACAGAGTGGGCTGGTCCAGGTGGCATCCCAAGGTGCCTCATGGACAAGGTGAGGGGCTTTGGAGCCAGGCAGACAAAGTTTCAGTTCTACCTGTGCCGCTTACTGGTCTCATGAGCCTGCCAGGGAGTCCCTACAGCTCGCCAGCCTCGGGTTCCTCATCTGTGCGCGGAGGAAGGGGACCAGGTCACCTCCGAGGGCTCTGAGGGCTTCGTAATGATACGAGTGCTTGCCCTCCACAAGGAAGCTGAGAGAAACAGTTTTATTACCTCGGCTATGGCAAAATATTTCTGATTCTACGCCTGCTGGAAATAAGCAGGGTCAGCATAAGCTACCCTTATGCCCCCCCCTGACTCCGTGCCCACCCTGCCAAGTCTCCACGGATCATCAGAGTGTTTTTCCTGCAGCCTGAGCTGGAGGCCTCCTCAGGGTGTCCCCCAAGGCCTTGTGGGAGCCGACCCTGCCTGACCCCCTCTGCCCATTGCTCTGCTCTCTCACTCACTCTGGCCCCTTGTAGGCCCTGAAATGGTCCAGCCGTGGCCTCCTCTGGATCTGGCCCCAGGGGTGGTGTTCATGGGGGGCCGGGGGAGGCATGGGAGGGGCTTAGTTCCTCCAGAATCTTCATTGGCTTCCCCAAGACACTCCAAAAGCTCCATCTAAGTAAAAGCAGGAGGCTGTTGGTAATGACAAGGCCTAGTCCCCCAGGTACCCCTTTCAAGATGCCACCCCCACCAGGCCCCAATAAGGGTGTGCTGTCTCCGCTGCCCAGTGAGCTCCCACCCTCTCTATCCTTTCTGCCAGCTCCTTCTCCTGTCATTGTCACTCTCTCCAAAGTGGCATTTGCCCACATCCTGTCTGTCCTCCTTGTTCTCATCTCTCATAGCATCTGGCACTTTCATTCCAAGAACTCATCATGTTTGTATTTATACATGTATCTTGTACTTACCTGTTTAATGCCTGACTCTTCTACCGAATTATAAATGCTGGGAGAGCGGGGGTCATGCTGGTCTGGCTATACCCCCATCTCATCATCTGGTGCCTGGTAAAGAGTTGGCTGTTGACAAGTCATTGATGAATGAGTGAAGGACTGAATCACCTGGAGAATTTAGAATGTGGTGGCAAAATGATCCCAGCGGGAAGGCAAATCACCGAAAATGCTGACATGGTACCTGCAGCATTGAGGCCCAGGGGCTTTGGCAGTAACATCATGGGTACAAATCCTGGCGTTGGCACTCAGGGCTCTGCGAGGGCAAAGTCATTTTCCCTCTCAGCCCTAGGGAAGAGAGTATCTCAAGAAAGAGAGATGGTCACCTATGGCGAAATGTTCCTGAGAAGAAGTCAAGGTAGGAAAAGGACTGGGACATGCCTGTTGATTCGACCACAAGAGGTGACGGTGACCTTGACAGGATCAGTTACAAAGGATAGGGGAGTCAGAAACTGCACGGCAGGGAGGGTGGCAGGAGTTGAAAAGGGGAGACCGTGAGTCTGAATGACTATTTCTAGACACTAAAACAGGAACGGGAGGAGAGAAGACATTAGCTATTTCTTACCACACAGGACCACGTCAAAATTAATTTGGAAAAGTTTCTGAATAATAAAAATGACTCATCTCCTGGATGGCTAGCAAAGTAAGATGCTTCAACTCCCCGTCTTACTTTTCACAGAAAAGCAGGATGTCAGAGCCGCAGGCATCTCAAAGGCCAGAGGTTCCGGCACAACCTTCTCATTTGGTGGATGAGGTGCCCGAGTGACTTGTCTGGGTCGCACAACAGACGAGGGGCAGAGCCAGGCTTTGAACCCAGGTTTCTGTATGCCCAGACTCGGCTCTTTTTCACATTCCGTGTCTTTCTTTCCTCTATTCTTTCCAAGCAGTCTTTATTGGCTCCAGGAAATGGGGAGGATGGTTATTTTTAGCTTATTCAAAACGAGTAAAATGGGTAATGTTTTTTTTCCCCCACATATCAGATCCAAAGCATGTCTTACGTAAGAGCTAAATGAGATGAGCAATGGCTCCATGGCGAGAACAAAGATTCCTTTAGACATTAAAAGCTCCAGAGCGAACCCCAAACGAGCCCAAACAACTAGGACCAGTTCTACTTGCCTAGCTGAGAGCGAAAGGTAGGCAGGGCTGTGCGCACGTGCATGACGTGTGTGCGTGCGTGGGCGTGACGTGCAAGCGTGGGCGTGACGTGCGTGCACGCGCATGACGTGCGCGCACGTGCACAACAGGCGTGTCGCGTGTGCGACGCGCATCCGTGCATGGGCGTGATGCGCGTGCGTGGGCGTAACGCGCGTGCGTGCGTGGGAAGGTCGTGCATGCGTGCATGGGCATGACGTGCGTGTGCGTGCGTGTGGAGTCCCTTTCTGGAATGATTGCTTGAGTACAGGGTAAGCGCTACAAACCATCTAGGTACCACTTTATTATTATTATTATTAAAAATACTTTTATTGTTTAAAGCAGTTTTAGATTCACAGCAAAATTGAGCAGAAGATAGAGAGTTCCCATAAACCTCCTGCCCCTGCACGGCCTCCCCCACTGTCTGGCACCAGAGTGCTACCTTTGTTACAACCGAGACACCTGCATGGGCACCTCATCACCATAGTCAGTAGTTTACATGAGGCTTCTCTCTTACTGTTGTACATTCTATGGGTTTGACAAATGTATAAGGATGTGACTTTGAACCTCCTCTACACGTTGTTATTATTATTATTATGGTAAAATAGGACGCAAAATTCACCATCCTAACCGTTTCTAAGTGCACAGCTCCAAGTATTAAGTACATCCACATTATTGGGCAACCATCACCACGATCCATCTCCAGACCGCTTTCCACCTTGCACAGCTGAAACTCTGAACCCATTAAACACTGACTCTCCATTATTCCATTCTCTCCCGCTCTCCATGCCCCCCCATCCCCATCCCTTCTCCAATCCCCGCCTCACCCCTGACAGTCACTCTTCTACTTTCTGTCGCTATGAACCTGACTGCTCTAGGTGTGCGGGGTCAGAGGACTCCTCCAGCATTTGTCCTTTGTGACCTGCTTACTGCGCTCTCAGTACCTCTGTGAGTATGCTGCCTGGACCCCAATCCCACCGTTCAGATTCCGGCCTCTGTCAGAGGATTTGCTTCTGTGCTGCGGGCGAGCTGGGTAAGCATCCTTGGGAAGATCGCGTGTCAGGTTTTCCTGGCGCTATCTCTTTAATGCCACTCAGTGGGTGGTACCTTGAGAGCAGGTTTTGGTGGGGTGGGGGTGCCCCTGGTTGAAAGCCCTGGTTGAGTGAGAGTGAGGAGAGGGAGAGACGTTAATAATGGACAAAAAAAAAATTCCTTGCCTGAAAACATATTGGGATGATTCCACGTAAATCTCTGTAATTAGCTTTATAACGTAGCCACCTCCTAGATTTATGTCTCTGGGTCTGTTGACATCGTGTGTTGTTCTGACTTGAGTCCTTGGGGTGTTATGGCTGAAGTGACCTCTAAAGACAGTGCTAGCCATAATCTTAACACGACTCTTGTGTTTAGGTTGCATTCTACTATTTAGGATGTATTTTTATTTCTATTATTTTATTTGATCAAATGGTAGTCGTATGAGGTAGTTAGAATAGGATTTATCATCTCCATATTTCAGGTGGGGAAACTGAGGCTCAGTGGGGTGAAGGGATCTTCTCAGGGTTATAGATTTGCGTGTTGGTGGAGCTGGATTGAGAACCCAAGTCTTTCATCAGGGGGTCTGCCCATGCCCCACGTTTTGCTGGCATTTACTAAGTTAAAATATTGAGCGTAACATCTATTTTCAAATGCACGGTCCTCTCCCGCGTTACTCAATCACAGACCCCATCTTTCTCCAAGAGTGATGTGTCACCATCCAGATGTTCAAATTAGAAACGTACGAGTCGTTCTTGACATTTCCCTCCCTCTTGTTCCATAGCCAATCTTCAATTTAAGTCCTGTGGTCTTTAATTCCTAAATATGCTTTCAACACACCCACTTCTCTGCAGAGAAGTGCTGGACTACGGTAGTCCAGGCCTCTGTCTCTCTATTGGAGTTCACCCTTTGTATTGTCATGCTATATCCCTTCTGTTCATTGATTTCTCTGTGATTTCTTGAGAACTGTGGGTCTGAGCAAAGTTACTCAAGTTTCCATATTGTAGGATTTCTCAGAGGCTTTGACATGCTTATCATGGTCCCAAGGGACCCAAGGTGGGGCATTGTGTGTTTTGCACTCCCCAAACTCACCAGACCGTGCAGTTCTTCTCTGCCCTCTTCCCCTGTCCATTCTCCACACTGAAACCAAACTGATCTCTGCTAACTACAAGGCTGATCGTGGTGCCCCCCACCCTCGCCCCTCATGCCACACTGGCCTTTCAGCTTCTCTGACATGTGTGGGACACACCACAGGGCCGCACCCACATGCCCTTTGCCAGGCTCCTGCACCCACCCCAACTTGCGACAGCATTGACTGCTGGCACTCACAGCTGCCTCTTCTGGGGAGCTACCTACCTGGGAGGCCACATTCCCCACCCTCCAGAAGCATCTCATAACCAGTGTCTGACTTGGTGGCAGGGTTCACAAAAGGCCACCCACCCCCACTTCAAGGAAGGAATCTCTGCTGTGAAGGTTATGCTTCCAAGCCAGCATGCCAGCAAGGACCAGGACAGAGAGAGACTTCACAGGAGAGCACATTCTCTTGCCAGTCCTTTCCCTTCCCTTTCTGCCTCCCTCACTCCCTGTAGGTGCCCCCTCACACCCAGGAAGAGCACTCCCTGGATGCTTCCCTGTCTCAGCTTCTGCTTCTCAGGAGTTGTCTCTGAGACTCATGTCCTCAGTCATAACAGGGACATGCAAGGGCATGTCGTCTCTTAGTCCTTTGTCTTATTCTCTCATGAAGCAGGTTTGTCTCCCCCAAGGGGACCATGTCTGTTTCTGTCCACCTCTCCACCCCCCCATACTGGTAGGTGCTCAGGATTTGCCAAATGAATGAAAGTTAGCACCACAAATATCCAGAGTGCAGATGAAAAGTATTTGTACAATATGGCAGCAGCAAGTTGGCATCTAGAATATATGAAAAACTTTTCCCAGTGAGAGGAGACAAACATCATACAAAAATGGACGTGAGCATGCAATTTACATGTACAAATGGAGATGGTTGCTACCTATATGGGAAAGTATGTTAATCAAAAACTAGCAAATTCAACCAGTAATTGAAAGAACACTTTTAGGCTACCGGTTACTCAAGGTTTACTCATAAACTGATCATCATGCTGGTGAGGGAATGAGCCAGGCATACTCATAAATGGCTGGTGGGAAGCTACGTCGGTACCATCACTAGAATATAGCTCCGGAGGGCAGGAAGTTTGTCTCCCATTCACTGTGGTATCCCCAGTGCCCAGCACCATGCTTGGCATTTAGGCACGCAATGAATATTTGTTGAACACAATGGAAGGCCATTTGGCAATGTCTATCAAGAACCTTAGGTTTTTCATACCCCTTGGTTTAGTCATTCTACTTCCTAAAGAAACTCTTAGAAAGAC
Source organism: Panthera pardus (assembly GCF_024362965.1). Lineage (NCBI taxonomy): Eukaryota > Metazoa > Chordata > Mammalia > Carnivora > Felidae > Panthera > Panthera pardus. The sequence continues at coordinate 60,854,367 of NW_026526766.1, forward strand.
AAAGACATTTGCATGAGAACATTTTACACATTGATTTATAAAATCAAAAGACTGGGAACAACCCGGGTGTCCACAGGCTGGTAACTGGCTCAATTAATTATGGCACTTCCACACTGAGCAATTTCATATATCTGATAAAAATGACATATTTGAAGAATACTCGGTGTATGGGATTATGCCACTTACAAATGAGAAATGAAAAAAACTTCAGATTTTATGACCTCAATTTTTGTTTAAAAAATAACTTGTTAAGGGGCGCCTGGGTGGCTTGGTCGGTTAAGCGTCCGACTTCAGCTCAGGTCATGATCTCAAAGTTCGTGAGTTCGAGCCCCGTGTCGGGCTCTGTGCTGACAGCTTGGAGCCTGTTTCAGATTCTGTGTCTCCCTCTCTCTCTGCCCCTCCCCTGTTCATGCTCTGTCTCTCTCTGTCTCAAAAATAAATAAACATTAAAAAAAAATTTTTTTTTAAATAACTTGTTAATAGTGGGTTGCAGCGATTGTTATTTCGTTTTTCTTTTTCTTTTCCAAAATTTCAACAATGAGTACCTATTACTTTCATAGTCCGAAAAAAAAAAGCTTTAAAAAAGAAAGCATGGTTAATAACAAAATTGTGGGCAGCCAGGAAAAGTAGGAATCATTTGTAATACTATTTTTTCCATTAATATTTCATAACACATCATTTTATGGTGGGTTAAGGAACACAGCCTCCTGATGGAATTAGCCTGGTTTTATTTAGACAACAATGAGAAGTAAATTTTATGCTGTTGGAGACAGTGAGTGTTGTTTTCATGTTCTTAGTGTATATTTTTCCATGACTTGGAGAATCTTAAAATATTGACTCCACTAAAAAAAAACCCAAAAAACAAAAAACAAAAAAATTCACAACTCGTTTGACTGGAATTGATTTCTCCTGTGGCTCCTGGGGTCTGTAAAAGGCATCAGGATGCGACATAGTGTTGACCTTTATTCTTTGCCTTGGCCAGAGAATTTCCCTATGGCTAGCTCAAGGTTTCCAAGAGGAAGGCAATTAAATGACCTAGCACAATTGTCTGGATTCTCGGTCTTGGGCTTATCTTGATTAGGAGGAAGTGAATATGTAGTTGTTCCAAATTTAGAGCATAGGAAGGAGCCAGATGTTTGAGACTATCACATGGAGAAAGCCTTAACCCATGATGGTTTTTGCCCTACTCACCACTTCTTGGATATCTGATTGTGCCACTTTGACACAGAGCTAAGGAGTTTGGGGTTCTATTTTCTTCTTCCCAGGAAATCTGTGCTGACTTCAGAGTCCATGGCAAGGCTCATGATAAGTACTGAAAGAACCAAGCATGTTTGTTGGCTTGTGTTGAACCTTCCACCATCTCTAAAGTCTAGTCCGGGACCCTCTGCCTAGCAGGCAAGGCTCTTTACAACCTGGATCCTGCCTCCCTCTCCTACCATTCATCCCCACTACAGTGACGGAGCAGTATTTCAGAGAGCAAAGTGCAGGAACTAGACACAGCCTTGTCCCCTAGAGTAGCGGAGAGACAGACCCAAAACGGTGGAAGACATTCATCTGGCAGAAGGTGACCTGGGTCTGAAGATCAAATAGGCCTCTTTCCAGCTGTGTGAAGCTTCTGCGTCTTAGTCATCTCTTCTGTTAAAGGGGGATATTAACAATAGGAATAATAATACTACCATATCCATCAGGTTTCTTTCACGTATCTAAAGTACTCATTACAACATCTGCCATGTAGTTAGTGCCTAATACATGTTAACTCTTCTTTTATCCATTTACTTGGAAAAAGGTTGCTGAGTGCTGACTAGGTGCTAAGCACCATGCTAGGTGATGGAGATTCAGAACGGGCTAATGCACAGTCCCTAGCTGACGCCAGGAAACTCATATTTTAGTGATGGACACTCACTGAGGACAGGTCAACATAACACAGCTCAAGGTACCACATTCTGGAAACCCTGGTCTCCTCCCCTTTCCTGAACACACCATGTTCCTCGTGCTTTGTCCCTTTGCTCATCTGTTCTCTGTCATAAGAGCTTTACCCCCTCTGCCATTTGAAGACTTTGAAGACACAGCTTAAATGCCATCAACATTGTGAAGCCTTCCTGACCCACAAGCCAGAATCAGGACCTCACCTGTGTCTCCATGGTCTTTTGCATAAACTCTCTGGCTCTTACCTTTCCCTTCTGCCGGTGCTGGCCATATAGGAGCATCTCCCAATAGATTGGGAGCTCCTTAAAGGCAGGTTTATCTTGATCCATTTCCATGTTTCACTGTCCAGCACAGGGCACACTGTAGGTGTTCAGAAAGTGTTTGTTGGTTAAATGAATGAATGAATGAATGAATGGGTATCTGGATCACAGGAGAAACTGCTGCATTGACAGAGGAGATGAAGAGGAAAAATGCTTCCTTTCTACTGCTGGATTTTATGAGACTGTCAGATTTGCTCTGCAGATACTTGGGTCCCTCCTCTGAATTCCATCTGCAGCTATGAACAAGGATACGTTTATGGAGTCATTAGGAAACTTGGAGAAGGTGTATGTTCTCACAGTGTCTGCCTGAGCATGGCTTTCAAATTGCTGTGTTGTCTGGAGTATTCTGAAAGAGGTAATACCCTTGTCTTGATGCTGGGACGGTGCTTTTCCATTTGCTTTTCACTGTGTGGGAGACCATTTAATTGCAACTGGAGTTACTAAGGCTGATGTTGCAACAGAAGTAATTGGATATAAACCACATATGCTTTGGGAACTGGGACACAGAAATTTAACTTAATTCTAGTTTCCTCACTTATTTGTGGGATAATCTGTGGATGGCTCCTTCTCCTTTCTGGACCTCATCCATTAAATGTGATTGTAGGAGGTGGGAATTAGGGTAGTCAGAGTGATTAACTTCTGAGTTGCTTTCTGGCTCTGATAAGCCCTGTCTGTAACTCACACGGTATCAGATGGACAAAAGGCCCACTGACAACAGAGTTGCGGGAAAGTGGTGTGGACAGGAGTTCTGGGAGAGGATCCCAATCCTCGTGAGTTCAAGGCCATGGTCTTGGAACCAAAAGCTCAGAAATGCTCTGAAACCACAGATGGCCAAATCCACCCACTGGAAGTCCAGACATACTTACTTAAATTTGTAAACTAAAAGCAGAGTTTTTTGTGTTGTTTGGAGGATGCATGGCTAAATCTAACCTGGTCGTGGGTTTATGGATTGGCTGTGTGGGACCTGCATCATAAAGTAAGGAGGCATGTCCCCTGCTAGCCCACCCTGGCCATCAAGCCATAGAGATCCTTTCTGTGAGCCTTGCCCAGGCACCAAGTCTTAATGATACCCTAAGGGAATTCTTTTAACTCACTATGTTATAGAGGCATCAGGATCAGTTGAAAAGAACTGAATCCATGCTTGGTAGTGAATTGTAGCATACGCCTTTCTTTTTCTTTTTTTAAATTGAGATATGATTCACATACCATAAAATGTGTCTTTTTAAAGTGTACAATTCATAGTTTTTAGTATATTCACAAAGTTATGCAACTATCACTGTCTAATTCCAGAACATTTTCATCATCCCCAAAAGACATACTACATACATGAGTATCACATCCCATCTGCCTCTCCCCTTAGGTCCCTTTCTGTCTCTATGGATTTGCTTATTCTGGACTTTTCATTAAAAAAGAATCCCATGACATGTGGCGTGTCAGGTCTGATTTTCATTTGGAATACTGTTTTCAAGTTTCACCCATGTTGACCATATACTTTCTGAAAGATTAAAAATTATATATGTGTAACACCTTTCCACTAGCATATGGACAAAACCATAGTGTCCATTTGGTGTGACCTACCAGCACTTCTTCATGGACCTGATGAAGAATTAGGCTAGTTAGCTAGGCCTGTTCCAGAGCCTTCTTACTTAATTATTCCAGTTCAATTTTGGCCTTTTACAAGAATCGTACAGACCTTTTACATTAAGAATCAGGGCACCTGGCTGACTCAGTTCGTGGAAGATACGATGCTTGATCTTGGGGTTGTGAGTTCAAGCCCCATGTTGGGTGTGGAGATTACTTAAAAATTAAATCTTAAAAAAAAGAGAAAATTAAGAATCATGTTGATTGACATTTTCAGTTTTTGTTCCATCTTTGCTGGCAGATTTAAAAGTCATTTTCTGGGGCTCCTGGGTGGCTCAGTCACTTGAGCTTCCGACTTTGGCTCAGGTCATGATCTTGCAGTTCGTGAGTTTGAGCCCGCGTCGGGGCTTTGTGCTGACAGCTCAGAGCCTGGAGCTGCTTCGGATTCTGTGTCTCCCTCTCTCTCTGCCCCTCCCCCGTTCATGCTCTGTCTCTCTCTGTCTCTCTGTCTCAAAAATAAATAAACATTAAAAAATTTTTTTTAAATAAAAAAAAAATAAAAGTCATTTTCCAACCTAAGATTATCTAAAGACATACACAGATTTTCCTGTCATATTTTCATTGTTTCATTTTTACATTTATAGCTTTAATTCCTTTGGAATTTGTAAATGGTGTGAGGTAGGCATCTAATTTTATTTTTTTCCATGTAGTTAGCAAATTGTACCCCAATACATCTCTTTCTCATTGATTTGGAAACAATTGTCTTAGCATCTACTATTTTCTACATATCGTCAGGACTATTTCTGACCTTTCTTTTCTGCATTGATCTCTCTTTTCAGCTGTTAGCACACTGTTGAATTTCTTGCCCTTTTATGATACAATTTAGTATTTGTTAGGATAAATTTATACTATCCCTCATTTAAAAAATGCATAGTCATTATCATACGTTTATTATTTTTGTTTAGCTTTGTTAAGGTAATATAGTTATTTCATGTGATGTGCATTGCTATATTATTTAAAAATTTATGTTCTGCCTTAGAAACAATAGAAACAAGTAGCTGTGTGACACATTATAGATAAAGTAAACAAAGCATATGTGAGCTGGAAAAACCAAGGGAGCACTAAATATTCATGAGGTCTGAGACATCAGATATGCAGCCAGTTATAGCGGAGCTGCAGCAGGAGAGCCCCCTCCGTGCAGACTGAGCAGAGAACCAGAAAGGCCTGGGTCTCTGGACTCATGGGATGGCTGCTATGCCAGGCTGGTCTGCTCCCTGCAATTTAGGCAAGAGAAGAAGACACTTCTATTTTGTTCTAGCCGTGATTACGTGAAACTGAACATCACCCTCACTAATAGCACCCCTAATTTCAGTTTTGTATTTGGTTGTCTGGATTAGGATGTGCAGACCAGCGTTAGTCACACTGATGGGCATGGACATCTTTTTGGTTACTGATGGGAATGGGAATGGCTCTAGTAGTTCACCATTAAGCATCTTGACTTGATTTACATAGAGTACATCCCACTTGACTTGATTTTACGTAGAGTACACTTGTCACTTTAAGAAAATATTCTCTCTCCTGATGGCAATGAGGAGGCAGAGGAGGAAAATGATGATAGAATGTTGAATAGTCTCAAATGATTTGGTCATCTATCAAAATAATCATGTGGTATTTCTGCCCTGCTATAGTAATATGATGAATTAAGACTAATGAGTTTTTCTGCAGTTGAAGTATATGTGCAGCCTCCATTCTTTTTCTCTGTGTCCTCTCTTCTTATCTATATGTAGAAGCTCCATTGTAGCTCTTGATTCCCTCTTCAACCTTTCTTCCACCATATGCATCTCTTTAACCACTTCCTTTGAGTTCTAGAATTGCTCAGAATTTGTCTTCTGACTTCTGGCTCTTCTAAGTGTGGTCCAGGGACCAACAGTAAGACCATCACCCAGGAGTTTGTTAGAAATGCAAATTCCTGGGTCCCATCCTAGACCTACTGAATCAGAATCTGCACTTTAACAAGATTCCCAGGTGATTCATGTGCCCATTAAAATTTGAGAAGTGCTGTAAAATTCTAGCCAGAGGGAACCCTTTCCAGGTTTTTGGTGGTGATGCAGGACTTTCCCCATTATTATAGGAGCTTGATTATTTTAGTGTAAATTTGGAAGAAGTTCAAGAAAAAGCTTTGGATCGCCATCTGGCACCAGAATCCACAGGCTCTTTGTGACAGGATATGGAGGAGGGCAGTCGGCTACTTTGTGTGAGGCCATGAAATGAAAATGACATTCCATAGGTCATCAAAGTCACCACCAGGCATCATTAGACCAGCAAGAAAGAATCCTTCTGTTGCATTTCTGAAAGGCAGTGTGTATCCCCCAGAGGGCTTTGCCCACACTCCTTTCTTTGACAAATTTATAAATGCCAACTGGTAACCACATGAAAGCCTCTGGTCCTGAGCTGATAGAGGGAACGAAAGGGATCCGGCAGACTGGTTTGGTCTCCGGGCACGCATTTCCCTCTTTTCTTGGTAAGCAGAAGAAACTTCTGAGGTCATTGAGGAAAGAGATGTTTTGCAGGGCCCCAGCCTGAGGGTTGCCTGGGTAGCAGGGTGGTATTCTGAGACGTGAATTATGTGAGTATTAGCACATGGGAAGACAAATTCTTTTAAAGAAAAAATTAATTGAATAATGCACAGTTCTCATCAGTCCTGGCAGAATAGGCAAGAAAAGCCTGGGGAAGGTACCGAAAACTATTGAAACGATTCTAAAAAGAACAAGAATCTTTAGGACAAATTGGCTCATTCTTTATTGCTGTCAAACCCTTTATTCCCTGGAGACAGTTGAAACAATACCAGAGCATAACTCTCATTGTGGAATTGACAAACATCCTACCTCTCTTAATGGTTTCATGGAGTTGTTGTCTCAACAGGAAATTCTGGTCATTGTCACACATTCTTCTTGTTTATTATTAGTAATCATAACTCTTTGCATCACAGTCAGGCTCTAAACCTTACAAGGCTTTTCCACACAAAGTAGGTCATTTGGTCTTTCCTGAGAATCCCCGTGGGACAGCAGGGCCAGTAGGTATTAATGTGTCCATTTCACGGAGGAGGGGACTGAGGGTAAGAGGAATCACAGGACTTCCTCAGGGGCAAACTTGCAGTAAACGGGCGCCACAGGCCTCAGACTCATATTCACTGGCCATGAGAAGTCTCCAAGACACATTTGGCCAAGTGTCTTTTTTTTCTGATGTTTATTTATTTATTTATTTTGAGAGAGAGAGGGAGGGAATGAGTGCGAGCGTGGGAGGGCAGAGTGAGAGGGAGAGAGAGAATCTCAAGCAGGCTCTGCACTGTTAGTGCAGAGCCCAACTTGGCACTCAGTCTCACGAACCGTGAGATCATGACCTGAGCCGAAATCGAGAGTTGGACACTTAACCGACAGAGCCACCCAGGGTCCCCAAGGCCAAGTGTCTTTAATCATTAAGTCTCCCAGTCCACCCAGCAATTATGCCTGTGCCTATACAGTAACAAGAAGGAGGGTCACCACCCTTGTGTAAAGGTCACTCTCCACAGTTCTATGCTAAAATGCACTGTGTAACTTTAGTGAGGTTACATTCTTCAGCTCAGGTTCACATGGTCAGACATCTTTGATTCCATGTACGGTGTTTGTTTTCATGTCCCTGACTCTGACAGACCGTTGTTAAACTTCTGTCAAAGATCTAGTAAGTGAGGTATGGTTCATTATAAATCAATCAACAAAACTGTTTTTAAGTTATTTTCTAAATTTGATTCATTTCACTCGATGGGGAGGGTGATGGCATCTTCTTTCTACCTTTCCATGCTTCTACTCCTTATGCTTCTACACTGAACTTCCCCAATTCCCCCCACGTTCTATTTTTTTCTCCCTCGAGTATGTTCTCTTTGCCTTGAACATCCTTCTTCACTTCTCCACCTTCTTCACTCTTCTTATCCTTAACGGAACTTGGCTTAAAAACAGTTCCTTTGTGAAGACTTTCAGACCCAAAGCTAGAAATAACCACACTCTTAAAAGCACTTTGGTGCCATACCACGGACCTATCACAGTCTGAAATGTATTTCATTTACCTCTCTGTATACTGGGAATCAGACTGGGAACTACTCTGGAGCAGGAATGACCTCTTATAACTCTCTGTATTCTCTGAGCTTAGAACCTGACAGCTAACAGGAAATCACTAAATTCCTCCACCTGATGGCTTTAGTGCCTCAGGCATTCTTCTGGACCAGGTATCACTTTAGTGTCTGCAGTTTAGGTGATAGGAAGGTCCTAACCGGGGCTTCTCAAACAGAGCAAGAGTATCATGGCTTATCATTTTAAAGCAGGAAGTACACTAAACTTCTCTCATTGATTTGTTTTGGATTCTATTCCGTTATGTCTGCCAGATTAGTGCCATTTTAGGGGAGAGCTCCTTTATCAACATCCTTCATGACTTTGTCCCAAAAACTGGTTTTGCATTTTCTTTGGTACCGGGGCCTTTTTTTCCAGCTCCTTCACTTTAGGGAATTAATGGTCAATGTTCTCAACCTTGGCTGTTTGTTGTAATCACTAAAGGAACTTAAAAAAATGGTAATGTGAGGGGCCCTTGGGTGGCTGTCAGTCAGGTGTCTGACTTCAGCTCAGGTCATGATCTCATGGTTTGTGAGTTTGAAACCCTATGTCGGGCTCTGTCCCAACAGCTCAGAACCTGGAGCCTGCTGTGGATTCTGTGTCTCCCTCTCTCTCTCTGCCCCTCCCCTGCTCATGCTCGCTCTTTCTCTCTCTCTCTCTCTCTCTCTCTCTCTCTCTCTCAAAAACAAATAAACATTAAAAAAATACTGGTGTATCAGTTTTCACAAATTCGTGGATCCAAATTCATGGATCCCCCTTAAGTCTTTTGCTGAGTAGTAAGCTGTACATGAACAGAGTTAGACTCTAAGAAACCTGGTGGGAAACAGCTACCGAGGGCTGTGAGGTGGACAGAGATTTTGGTAGTCTCGCAGTGCTGACAGATGCTGGATTTCGGACTAGCTGTATTAGAGAGCCCTCACCCAATGCCCTGGACAGTCAGTTGAGACCCCAGGAAGTCTCTGCCTTTCTATCTTTAGAATAAAGCTAACTGTCTGCCAGGAAGAATACAAAACAAAACAGAAAAAGACAAAACAAAAACATGACACTCCTTAAAGGAAGGTAACAATCCCGAGTGTCAACATAGTATCCACAATGTCTGTCAAACAAACAAAAATTACTGGAAACACAAAAAAGCAGGGAAACGTGCACCAAACTCAAAGGAAGAACAGTTAGTAAAAACAGGTCCAGAGATATAAAATGATGGAATTAGTAGATAAAAGCTTTAAATAGCTATTATCAAAATGTTCGTCGATTTAATAGAAGATGAAGAGTTGGACATAATGAGTGGACAAATGGGAGAATCCAAACAGAGAAATGGAAATGACAAAAAAGAACCAAACAGAAACTCTAGAACTAAAAAACCTAATATCTGATATTTTAAAAATTCACTGGATTAGGATAAAGCAGATTGGACACTGCAGAAGGAATGAAGAGCATTGGGAAGGCAAATAACAATGTGGGCATGTTGAAGACTTTTTCTTGATACTTCATTCAGATGACTGAGGTCATCAACAGTCATAAGTTGTGGTAACTGTACCCTGGATGTGATGTGATGAGAATGGTGCTTTACCTCTGTGGTCTTCCTTTCTAAAATCCTTAACTCCAGCATAATATTGAGGAAAACAACATACAAATCCCCACTGAGGACATCTTAGAAAATAACTAATACTTCTCAAAACTGCCAAGATCATCACAGCCAAGGGGAGCCTAAGAAGACGTGTTGGCTAGATGTAATATGGTTTTGTGGGTAGGATCCTGGAATAGAAGAAAGACATTAGGTAACAGCTAAAGAAATCTCAATAAATAATGGACTTCAGTTAATGTAAAGGTGCCAACAATGGTTCATTCATTGTCGCAAATATACCGTACTAACCTAAGATGTTAATAATAAGTGAAACTGGGTTCAGGATACATCAGAGCTCTCTTTTACTACCTTTGCAATTTTTCTGTAAATCTAAAACTGTTCTAAAATAAAAAGGTTACTAAAAAAACTGACATAAGTGATAGCAAGGATGTGGAGCAATTGGAACTCTCTTCCATTGCTGGTAGGAGTGTAAAATGAAACACCTCGTACACCAGTCCGGAAGTTTCTTATAAAGCTAAACATACACTGCTGATATAACCCAGAAGTCCCACTCCTGAGTACTTAACCAAGAGAAAGAAAAACATATGTCCTCACAAAGACTTGTATGTGAATGTTTATGGAGGCTTTATTCAGAATCATCAACCATCACGCTGAATGGAGGAATGAATTGCATAAATCCACACAACGGAATAAAAGTAAGCAATGACAAAGGAATGCACTACTGATACATATAAAACATGGATGAATCTAAAAAGCATTATGCTAAGTAAAAGAAGCCAGACACAGAGGAGTACATAATGTATCATTCTTTCTTTCTATCTATTTATTTATTTTAATGTTTATTTTTGAGAGAGAGACAGAGCATGAGCAGGGGAGGAGCATAGAGAGAGGGAGACCCTAGAATCTGAAGCAGGTTCCAGGCTCCGAGCTGTCAGCACAGAGCACAACGTGGAGCTCAAACTCATGAATCGTGAGATCATGACCCGAGCTGAAGTCGGACACTTAACCAACCGAGCCACCCAGACACCCCTGTTTCATTCTATTTATATGCAATTCTGGAACAAGCAAAAACAATCTAAGGCAGGAAAATCAGAACAGTGGTAGCATCTTGAAGTCTGAGGATGGGGATTGATTAGGAAGGAACAGGAGGAAACTTTCTGATGTGATAGAAATGGTCCAAATCTTGATAGAGGCATAAGCTACATGGGTGTATGCATTGTTAAAACACATTAAGATATGTAGTTAAGATCTATACATTTCAGAGGTATGTAAAGTATATCTCATTTTTTTTTAAAGTAAAATGCTGATGTCTATGTCCTACTCCCAGAGATTCTGATTTTAATGGTTTTAGATGTAGGGTATTAGGTTTTTAAAAGCTCCCACAGCCAAGGTTAAAAAAAAAAACAAAACTACAGTTGTAGGTGATTTGGCTGGTGTGGGGATCCTTCATCGTTGTTTGCCCTGTAGATGCCTCTCTGACTTTGATGTATGGCCCCTGGAAGCTGGATTCATGGAGCAAGGAAATGGCTGTTTGGTGGCCAAGTCTACCTGGGGTTGGCTTATCGGCAAACACCAAGATGCCAAAGGGCCCAAGAAGAAGACAGGAGCAGGATGGACCCTGCCCCGCAAAGACCCACCCATCAAGCTCTTCACTTTCTGCCTCTTCTGAGAATGGCCTGCTTATTCAAGGAGTGGATTGTTATAGTAACAGGAGCACTGGAAGGGGACTCATTATGGGGCAGGGGGACCTCTTATTCCACATACCACTTTGGAAAACTCTCTTGTCAGTCCGCGGGTATCACACAGACCACAAACTCCCACTGGATTCTGCAAGCTGGCCTGGTGTCATCCTGATTTTGTCCTCTTGGTGACTTCGAAAAGGCTGTTAAAAGAGAAAGAGCAGGGTATGTCCATGTGTTGAGCACATGCCGGGGCCTGTGCTGGAACTTGGCTTCTTCTTTCCACTTCCAGGTTAGCACTCTTAACTACACAATTTTCCCGATAACAGTTTTTCTTCTTTTGAAGCTGACAGGCAACCCATTAACATTTTTAGGACAAAAAAAACTTTTCTTAAAACTCTATCCAACATTAATAAAACTGCATAATAAAAACTGAAATGATAAATCATGACAGTTATTCTGTGGATGCTCTTGGTCTGATATTTATTTCAGAACAGATGGCCAAGGTTTCCGAGAGGTCTCATTAATTACTGGAAGTTTGGCTAACAGTTTCATCTAGGATGCACCAATAAATGACAGCATAAACTTAGACGCCCCCAGCTGCTAGGAACTTTGCAGGTCATCTAGCCCAACCCCACTACAGTGCCCGAATAGTGACTGCATGGCCTGAGGTCTCTGCTTGCACACCTCCCAAACATGGAGCCTTACAAGACAACCCAGTATATCTACGAGCTGGTCTGACATAATTTTTCCTAGTATGATGCCACACTTGTTTCTCTTAGCCACAAAGAACATCAGATCCCTTTTCCTGTTTGCTGTCCACAAGCTTTTTCTGCCACAAGGTAAACATCTCTAATTGCTCAAAACATGCCTCTTAGGATTTGGGTTTGTTTGCACTCAACCAGCCTACTTTTTCTCTCCGTCATGAGTCCTGGTCCAATTCCATTCAAATCCAACACAATTCATTGGGACCCAATCTACAGCCATACCATCCCCAAAGCTCCCGATCTGGTCTAAACCCATGTTACCAAAGCACCTTCTCAGGGCCAGGCACTAACTAGGCTAAGGGCTGTGGGGAGGAGCAAATCAGGATTGGCTTTGTGAAAGAGAGAAGCCTCGTCCCCAAAGGCCCAACAACGTGGCGTGTGACACGGGGCAGGAGGGAGGACAGTGTCCTATTTTTCCCCCTAATTTCCAGGCTCTCATCTTGCATTACAGCACACTGGCTAAAATATATGGCTGTGCAAGCTCAGGAGGGAATAGTTAGAAGAGGCGGCTTATCAACTTTTTGATGAACGTATGCCAGTTGGCTAGGTCTCTACAGTCTAAACTCCTGGGAGGGACAGTCTGATTGGCCCAGCTTAGGTTGGAACTCCCATCAGCTGCCTGCAGAAGGGACCAGATCACCTCATATAAAAGACCACGTTTTCTGGACTAGGAACAAGGAAAGTTCTATGAGACATGAGTGTGGTTGGGGAGGAAATGATAGGCATCTTAGAGATGTATTATGGATATAATTACCATGATACACAACGTTCATAGGTATGTATAAGCAAGCAATATATAATATCCATAAGCATCAATCCTGAAAGATGGGTGTTTTCTCCATTTCATAGCTGGGGGAATGGATTCTGAGAAGTGAAGTGAATTTCCCAAAGTTGCTACGTGTTGATGGCGAAGTCATGGTTTGAATTTAGGGCTGCCACGTTGCTTCTTGGCATTTCCTCAACAATTCTTCCTGGAACTCATTTAGTCATTCACTTATCTATTCATTTATTCATTCAGCTAGAATTTCTCCTGCAGTGACCATGGGTCTGGCATTATGTGAGGGCCTGGGAAACAGCAATTAGCCACATAGACACACCCAGAGGGACAGCCATCAAGAGCACGAGAGACGGTTCCTGCCCCCTCACCCATCCGGTTTTGCTAGAGAAAGGACACATGTGGACACCACAAGTTCAGGCATAGTTGTGTGAAATGATTCCTAGAGTGACCAGTATGGTAAGGGCTACAGGATGTCAGAACAGACAGATCTCTGAGCACTGGAGTAGCTGAGGAAGCTTTCTGGAGGCGGAGCTCTGATGAGCGCCCAAGGATAGAGAAAGGAGAAAGAAAGAAGACACCACAGAGGGCCGGGAGTTGTGCAGATTCAACTTCTGGGGTATTGTTCATTGACACCTGCTTCTCTCAGTCCCATCTGGGTGTTCCCCTGGTATGGCTCCCTGGCACCCCACCCACGGACACAGCCTAAGCCTCCCCAGCAGATATGTCCCCGCCATGTCTTATTTTCCACCAATCCACTGTAAATTTAATTGAAAAAACACTTCAAACATATAAAAAAAGTACAGCAAATAATGCAAGAAACACCAAGATACCCACTATTTTGATTCAACAGGTAACATTTCACCATATTTGTTTTACTTCTCTCTTTTGCAGAAATAGAATATTAAAATCTCAGCAAAATTCCTACCCTATCCCTTAACACTCCCTCACAGAGTTAGTGTTATCCTAAGTTGATGGGATTTATTCCCATATATGTTTTTCTACCTTTTTTACTGAGGATCCACAAACCATATGGTATTGGGTTCATGTTCTTTTGCGAGTTGCCTTATTTCTTCCACTGCTCCTTATAGTTTCAGATTTGTCCTTGCTGCATGGAGATCTAATTCATTCATTTAACCACGGTGTGGTATTCTGTTGTATGAATGAACTGTAGTTGACTGAGCTGCTCCCCTACAGCCTGGTTAGGTCATTTCTGCTTTTTCACTATTACAAATGGCTCTGTGGTGAATATCTTCACACATGTCTCCCAAGAAACAGAGCTGCTGGGTCAAGAGTAAACAGATCTTCAACTTGACTAGGTATTGCAAATAGTTCTTTAAATGGTGGGGCAGGTTATAGGCGCACCTCCTAGTGTATCTGAATATGGGAGTTCCAGTGGCTCCACATCCTGACAGACGGCTGCTATTGTTAATATATATATTTTTAAATCGGGTCCCCCTTTGCCCATGGCAAACAGATGGATCTTTTTAAAGTACACTCCTGACCATGTCCCTTTTCTATTTAAAATCTTTCCAATGGGCCCACTGCTTTTGGTATAATACTCAGAGTCTTGCTCTGCCTGAATCAGTCCATGCCCACCTCTCCAGGCTCACCTCTTTATCCTCTCCTCCTCCAATATGCATGCACATGTACACACATGCACACACAGGCATGCATACACCCCCCATATACACATACATGCCCACATGCATACATATGCTCTGTGGTCCAGCCAAATCAAATCACGTTCATGTCCCCTAACCTGCTCATCCTCTCTTGTCTTTGGGCCTTGGTGAAGCTGTTCGCTCTGTCTGGAATACTTGTCCTCTCCTTCAAAAAACTGATTGCTCCCAGCCCTCAGCTCCCAGCTTGATGTCTTCTCCTCTGGGAACCCTCCACAGGCATCCCAAGCCTGAATTAGATGCCTTTCCTCCCTTTGCCTAAGCACTCTCGACTTCTGACATCATGGTTCTCAGGACATGGTCTTGTAATCACCTGTTTATTGTCTCCCTGCCCCACTAGACTGTGGACACCTTGCTAGAAGGGCCTGTATTCTCTGTGTCCAGGCTGTCTACTGAGTGAATGTTTTAGATAATCCGCAGGCAGGAGACAGGTCAGGATGGAGCAGAGGCCGCAAGATGGAAACAGTTGGAATCAGACTAGAGAGAATGTGCTATCCCATAGTCTCTATAGCGCCAGCTTCCATTAGGGAAACTGAGGTTCAGCTGGGTGGCTCATCCTATCTGGAGTCCTGCATTTGGTAAGTGGCAGGGCCGGATTTGATTCCGTCTCTGGACTCTGTGTCCGGGCTTTCTCTGCTGCACTTCAGCTGCAATGGGTGGAAAGGAGCCAGCAGAGAGGGAGAGAGGGGCTGCCAGGGAGGGGAGGCTGTGCAGGAGAGGGAGGTCCTGGGATCTAGGACACAGGTGGAGGGCTGACCCCAGCAGACATGACCCCAGATCCTCTGAGCCAGTGAGGAAGGAAGAACATTCGGCCAAGTTTCTAGAACAGACACTTGTTCAGGCTGCCCTGGGAGACTGGTAGGCCAGCCCTCCTCTGGGGAGGAGAAGACCTGTGGAAAGAAGTTCATCATCTCCCTCAGCACGCAGCCCACCCGAGTGGCTTCTTCCTGCTGCACCAGGAGAATGATTTTTCAAGACTCCCCTCTGGTAGGAGGGAGACCAGAGCCAAGGACAGCTGGAAAGAAATATGGACCCAGTGCAAACAGGTGGGAGCGAGAGCCCCAGTGGTGGAGAGCAGCATGCAGGTCAGGCTCATAGGCCCCAGGTCCTTGGGCATCTAGAGGAGCCCTGTGGACCAGCTCATGTATGGCAGGGCAAGCGGACATCAGTAAAATGGGGACAATGGGGACAATAATACCTATACCTCATATGATGGCATGGATTAAGTAAAATGAAATATGTAGAGGGCTTAGAATAATGCTTGGCACGTAATATGAGTCAATGAACTATTGTTACTTTCTCACAGGCCTGTTGGGAGTGAACAGGACGACATGGCAAACAGACTCTGCAGAACTGTGTAAGTGTTGGTGAGCAGCCTTCTCTTGTTAGGTACTCAGTAAGCAGCGTGGATGGTGATGAGAAATCCAGCAGACAGAGAGGAGGGGTGTGGAATTCGGTGACCAGTCACCCTCCTCTGTTCCCTGAGTTTCCTCATGGGACATTTGCATCAGAGACCACAGGGGTCAGTTTGGGAAAGATGCTTAGAGATCTGCACAGTCCAGTTCTCCAGATACACACAAGGGGACACCGAGGCCTGCAGGGTGGAAGCGACTTGTCTGGGGCCACACACAAGGCATCAGGGGTGAGCTTCCCAGACTCAGATCCAACGCTTCTCCTTCTGTCCCCTCAGTTCAGCCCAAGCGTAGGACAGGACTCTTACAGTAGGTTCAGTGGTTGGTGTTTCTTCCTGCAGGTGTCCCCTCCCCCACCAGAGTCAGTGGGACTCCCACCATCTCTGAGAGGCTCTGCCTCTGAGAGCTCCCTGCTTTGAATGCTCTCTTCCTGTTTTCCCATGGCCAGCCGTTGAAAAGTAATTGAAAGCCACTTCCAGCTCCTGTTTCCCCTCCAGAGCCAGGCCCCCCCTGGGCCTCCCTTGGAGAGGTCGGGAGCAGGTCAGCAGCATGTACGCACCTGCTACCTTCACCAAGGTTTCTTGAGCATTGGGCAAGCATGAGCATCTCCTTCCCCTCAAACAAGCTCCCTCCTTCCTCCTTCCTTCTCTCCCTGCTTCCCTTCTCCTGCTTTTTTTCTAAATGACACCCCCAACCTCCCAAAATTGCCATTGGACTCACCCACCCATCTGTCAGAAGCTTATTCTGAGGGACCTTGGGTATGTATCCTTGCCATTCAGGTGGGATTTCTCTGCTGCAAAGCAGTTGCAGGAGAATGCAGATGCAAAATGTCAAGCCCGCTAAGAATTCATTTATGAGGCACATGTTGACCAGCAAACCCAGCAATTATAGGCATGCCAACAGAGCAAAATTAAGATTCAGGGTTTTTCTTGTAGCTCCTTCCATTTCTTGGAAAGCTGTTGGATCAGCCCATGGGAAGGTCTTGCTGCCATGATAAACTCTCCCATGGGCAGAGGGGTTTCCGATTCATGAAGTTGGCTCACACACATTATTTCATCTGAACTGTGCAACTGCCCTGGATGGAATTATTTTGTCTGCTTTTCTGATGAGGAAACTGAGGTTCAGAGTGGTCAGAGTCACTTCTAAAGATCAAGAGATGGAAGGCTTCAATCAAGGGTTTCTGATTCCACACCCAGTTCTCCCTTACTAACTGTTGTACTAAAGAAAATCCAGAGTTTTAAACTCAGGACAAGCTTCTGCCTTGAATTTGTAGTTGAGAGGTAAAATTAAGTGAATCAGGAGTAGACGGCCACAATGGGACAGATTATGGTAAAGATAGAAGTGACCATTGAATCAATGAGAAATTGGCTGTCCCACTCTGGTCTCCTGCTCTAGGGGAACAGGACTCCTAGCTGGACAGCACTGGCTCCCCAGAGCTTTCCCTGACCCCCTTCCCACACCTGGGGGTGGAGTGGATTCACATCCTCTAGGACAACCTTCCCATGCTCTGCATGCCTCTACTGCAGTTCTTACACTACACTGTCATTCGCTTGTTCCGATAACCGTCTTGTCCTGTGCGCAGTGGGTTCCTCCTGTGCACAGAACCCCTGGGGCACCATAGCAGTGAGATGCTGCTTCAGGTGAGCTAGTGTGGGTCCGTTCAGCTGCACTGCACAGAGCTCCGTCTGGGGCTCGGCCAGAAGCAATAGTGTCTGGAGGTCCAGGGAAGGGCCTGCAGCTGCCAGAGCTGTAACCAGGGGCTGAGGAGGGGGCACTGTGGGAGTTTCTAGGAAAGTGGGTGGCTTCTGAAGTGGTCTGGGAGCCATAAGCCTGAGGTTTAGGGTCAGGATTCAAGTCTCTGGGTTAGGGACTCCAGTGGTCCTGAGGGAATGGGCTGCAGAGCTGGGACTGATACCAGGAGGGGATCAAAAGCCCTTCCCTGCTGGCTCAGCTGCCCAGGCCCACCGGAGCTGAGTCCTCTGAGCACCCTGGGGAAAGGCGGCACCATGGATCTGGGGCCATCTCAGCTGTGGAGAGCAGAGACGGTTGGGAGTGGGGAGCCAGGCAAGGCATTGTAGGGATACCCTGTTTCTCTCACTTCCTAAAGGCAGAAGTGAGAAGCTCTGAGAAGTTAAGATACAAAGAATGAAAAATAATGTTTGATTTAGAAATTGCTGTAACCTTCTTAGGGAACCTTCTTCTTAGGTAAGGGGCTGCCAGACTTTCACACAGGGCTTGTGTGACTCCCGCAGGAGAGGAGACATGACCTTCCTCGTGCAGAACAACTGGTTTCTGCTTCCATTCAGCTGCCCGGGTCTATCTGTCTGACCCCATGGACAGGCTGACATCCAGAAGGCATGTTGAGTAACTGAGCTCACATCTTACCAAACCACTTGGATTTGACTTTCTGGGTAAAGAGTTATCACCCAGTTTCTTTGAAGACGTGGGCTATTCCTATCACCTCTGGGAGGAAAGCCCTCAGTCTCTGCATCCTGTCCCCACAGTGAGGAACCCCAGCTGTTTCACTTATCCTTGGAGCCAGTGGAGTGGAAAGGCTGGTGTATCATATCCTTGAAGAAATGAGAGATGGGAACTCATAGTTTTTACTGAGAACCTGCTGTGCACGGACATGGTCTTAGGCCTTTTACATATGTCACTGTGTGTATGCATTTGCATACAACAGCCCAGAGACATAAAGCTTTACTGTCCCCAAGCCCCAGAAGAGGAAATGGAGGTTCAGCTGCCCTACAGCAAGAATAACGGACCTCTCTGAGCTCTTTATATCCCACCTTTCTGGAGATACCCAGAAAATGTTGGTGCTGCCTTTTCAGAACTGGGATGACAAAACCAAAGGCCACTGGAGCTGGTCTGGCCACCAGGGGCTTTCTGATCTTTCAGATGCTCCTTTTCCATGCCAGTCTCTACAGGTGACATCAGCTGGAACATCTGGAGGCCTGGCCCTGGTATCCAGAGGGGATGGCCCCATCCTGGCCCAGTGGCCACTCAGTGGTTAGGGAAGAGCGAGGCTGCTCATTCCCTGTGAGGGAACTGTGAACCCAGCCGAGAGGACGTGCTGGCTGCACAGGTCTGCCCGTGAAGGGAGCCAACGCAGTTGGTTGTAGGGAATCTGATGAAAATAATCAGCTGCAAGCTCCTAAAAAACAAACAGTCCGTGATCCAGAGGTTTGAATAACAGCCCCCTCAGCCAGATGGCCACAGGAGGCATGCCAGGGAGAGAAAATGATCTCCCGCCCTGAATTTCCTCTTTGTTCTGGACGTCATTGGCCTCCACCCCTCTCGTGCGCCAGCCACCCAGACAGAGTCTTGTGTTAGGGAGCTTAAGGAGGCTTTCCCCAGATTAGGATTTGGGGACAGGGAATCCAGGAAAAAAGCGGCTTTCTTGTCCCAGCATGAGTCACCAGAGGCGGCAGGAAGCACACAGCTGTCTGCATCTGGTCCTGGAATGCTGCTTCTTCCTCGGAGGACACTCCCAAGAAGCCCGGGACCCTTGTGGGTGCAGAGCAAGAGGTCATAAGCAGGGCTGCCTTGTGTGGGACTGAGCCTCTGGACACCTTGGTTCCCTTCAGTAGACCTTCCCATCTGAGCCGTTGGGAAGCTGAGCATAAGCTTGTTGCCTCGTTAAATTTCAACCGTGCCTGGAGTGAATGGTGGCCAGTGAGTCCTGCCAAACTCAGCTTCCCTATGGCTCCAATAAGAGCATCTGTGTAAGAGCATAGCCAACATGGGTTTGAATCCTTGCCCTGCCACTGTATGAACTTGACCACTTATTTGACCTCTCTGAGCCTCAGTTTCTACTTCATTGAGTTTTAGTGAGACCAATATGTAAAGAAATTATATTTTCACTGCGTGTAACACAGTATCTGGCACACAGCAGGCATTCAGTAAACATACCTCCCTCCCAGCCCTCTTGTCCAGAACTTTTTGGTACTAATTTCTTCTATTATCCACTCCTAAATGCTTTCACTGATCCATGATACAATATTTCATTCCTGGCTTTTGGCAAATCTTCTAGGTACAATCCTCTCCTGTTTTCTCTGAATGGATTCCCATCTCTCCATTGTTATATTAGCTACTCTGTCTGCCAGTATGTATTTTGACTTGCTGAGCTGCTACAGATTCTGTTTGGAAGGAAACTGGGCAGTGCATAAGTGCCGTGATTTTGCACTAGGCTCATTTAACTTACAAAGTTACTTAGAACTTTCCTCCCAATATATAATGTAATGCCACTTAAAAAATATTCACGACGACAG
Source organism: Panthera pardus (assembly GCF_024362965.1). Taxonomy (NCBI): domain Eukaryota; kingdom Metazoa; phylum Chordata; class Mammalia; order Carnivora; family Felidae; genus Panthera; species Panthera pardus. Next base: position 60,874,504 of record NW_026526766.1, read on the forward strand.
ACAAATCTATTTATATGTAGTAATGTTATGGAGCATAGTAGTCAGGATGAGCTGGGGCTTGCTGCAGTAACACACAACTCCCAAATATGAAAGGCTTAAAAGAGTCAGGGGTCCTTTCTCACTCATGCTACATCCATTGTAGGTTGTGGGGTTTCTGCTCTATACTGGCCTCTCTTGGATAGTCAGAGTTCACCATTTGGAATGTTGTTGGTCACTGTAGCATAGGAAGGAGGAGATGAAGAATTGTTTCCAAGTATTTTAAAGCTTTGCCTGGTAGTAACGCACATCACTTCACATTTCATTGTCCCAAGCAGGTAATGTGGTCTCTCCTAAGTTCAAGAAAGCAGGGACATCCAATCCTATTGTGTTTGCAGGTGGAAAATAATCAGAAACATTGGTGGACAATGCTAATGTCTACCATATAGAAACTCAATGTTTTAAAAAGAATAGAGAGTTAGGCAAGAAGGAATTCTTGAATTCTCCACCCCCACCATTTACCACTAGAGATTTGCTAGTCACTTTAAAAGCAGAAAATGCCCAAACATTTGCATATAGAAGTTCCTTTTGTCCCTGCCTTCATTTTATTTCAGTGGTCCTCAATTTCTAGTTTGCATAAGAATTGTTATTTGACATTGGGCAACATGGTATATGCAATCCTAGAGAGTTTGAAAGTGTTTTGAACATATGCAGTTTCCCTGTTTGTGCTGAATTCTGAACCTAACCTATTTTGGATGTGACTATAGTAATTAATTCATACTAATGCCTGAATTCATTGTTTTTTTTTTAATTTTCTTTAATGTTTATTTATTTTTGAGAGAGAGAGAGAAAGCGTGCATGTGCAAGTGGGGAAGGGGCAGAGAGAGAAGGAGACACAGAACCTGAAGCAGGCTCCAGGCTCTGAGCTGTCAGCAGAGACCCTGAAATGGGGCTCGAACTCACAATCCGTGAGATCATGACTTAAGCCGAAGTCAGACGCTTAACCTACTGAGCCACCCAGGCAGGCACCCCTAAATTTATTATTTTTAAAACCACTTTATTGAGGTATGACTGACATACCATTTTGTATGTATGACATGCGAAAAGCTGCCCATGTTTAGTGTATACAATCTAATGAGTTTCAAGATAAGTATACACCCGTGCAACTATCACCACCGTCTATGCCATAACCATATCCTTCCCCTCCCAAACTTTCCTCCCACCCTCTTCAACTGCCTGAATTTAATTGTTCCAATGTTTTATCCCTTTTGCTCTTCTGTGCTACACTTGCAACCTGAGGGGCGACTCCATCCCTGAATCCAATTGCAGTTAGCATCTGTTTGATTTTGTGTCTATTTACAGGTACTCATTCTTACCAAAACTCTAAAAAAGTCTTTCACATGCATTGTGTCATTTAACAGTTCTCACCATAACCCTGAGGTGCTGGTTTATTAAGGGAACACTTCCATTATACTGATGAGCTAATAGAGGCTAAGAGAGGTTAAGTGACTTTCCCAAAGACACAGAGTACAGATGTGTTGAAGTCAGGTTCAGAGGCTCAGGTCCCACAGACTCCTCGCGCCACTGCTATTCCTATAGCCAGGGCTTTGTGCTCAGTGGAAGCCTGGCTTCCGCAGGGATTACTACTCCGGGCACACAACATTTCTGGAGCTGGACGTCCAGGAATTCCTGTCAATTAGGCATTTGTTCACAGAATAAACATTTCCCTGAAGAGCTCACCACAGCTGGCCAATGTCGTGGCCCTGCCATGGTTCTGTCTCAGGCAGTGAGATGCCCGTTAGTCGTGGAGGCACGACAGTGTGAGGTACACGTTCACACATGAACTGTACTGTAAGCGTGTAATATGTGTTAAGTGTGCAAGCCGTGTTCTGTGGGGGATCGAAGTCTTTGTAGATCTTTTTTGATTTGTAGGGTCCCCCAGTACAATACAGAATGCCCAGTTAAATTTGAGTTTCAGATAAACAATTATATTTTAGCCTAAGTACGGTCCAGATATACTAACAAATGATTTGTTGTTCATTTGGGCACCTTACGTTTTTACTGGCTAAATCTGACAACTACATCTGTGTGCATGTATGTCAGTGTAAATAGACTTGCTTGTTTACGGCCCAGGGCACATCTGAGTATGTGTGTGTGTGTCTGTATCTGTGTGTCTCTGTGTGTGTATGGGTTCTGTGTGCATGTGTATCCTGGCTGATAAGAAGTCAGAAGGGTGGTTGGGAATTAATGGCTTCACCACCCACAGCTCATTTCCTACTAGGGCAACCCTGCTGGATCAAGAGAGGCCAGGATGGGCCTTGAATGCCAGGCCAGAGAGCGTGGACTTCCTCCGGAGGGCAATGAGGAGCCATGGAAGGCTCTAAGCTAAGGAGAGGGCAGATTTGGATGTGTGCTAGAGGTGTCCTTCTGGCTATTTGCAGAGAACTGGAGAGGGCCCCACAGGAGGGAGGCTGGGAGTCACTTTGATGAGACAGGTGAGGATCTGGGCTCAGGCCTTGGCAGGGGAGATGGAGGGAATGAAGCCAGCTGTGGGATTTGCTCCTCATTCCTGCAGGGGTGAGTGATGGGGGAGTCGGAGGTGATGCTCAGGCTTCTAGCTTGGGCACCTGATGGACTGCAGGCTTCTTGAAGGTTTATCTTCGTTCCTCCCTCATCTTCAATGTGAGGCACCATGCCTGGCACATAACAGAAACAGAATTTGTTTCTGCCCTGAATGCATGTGTGTTTGAATGAGAGGAATGGGGAACGCAGCAGGATGTGGGGGGGGGGGGGGGGACGGGGAGGAGGAAAGGTCTGGGAAAGAAGCTGACCTCAGTCATTTGGGGAGACCTTGGGCTTGAGGTGGCAGCGGACCTCCCAGGGAGATGTCCAGGAGGTAGTTGGCCATAGGACCAGCTGAGGAGAGGGGTCCAGGCTGGAGAAACAAATTCAGGGGGTTGTGAGTAGGTAGGAAACCAGACCACTGGAATCAACTCCCTACAGGACATGGTGAGAAAGACAAAGGCAGTGGCTATAGAAGGAAGCTTGGGGGGAAGTGGCATTTAAGGAGCTGGAAGGAGTATGAGAGGGTTCATGGTTCCACCTCACAGGGCTGCTGGGGGCTACGTGAAGTACCCACTGGGTGGGAGATCCACGAGAGCCAGGCAAGGGGTGGCAAACAGAACATTTAACAGACACTGGCCAAGCAGATCAGGCTGGGCCACCGATGGACGCCAGGTTTTCTGGGCTCCCGGTTGTGTTTGAGCCCACTCCTGAGTAGTTGGATCATAGGGATGTCGGGAGAAGGATGGGAAGAGGGCCTGGGGCAGCTGGGGCAGGGATGGGCGCCCAGGGACTCAGGGCAGCTGTTCTGTACCAGCTAGAACAGAAACATGTAAATATTTTGATAAGTGGGACAATTCTATAGGGACATCCTGGCTGCATGTCAGCCCTGGGGACTGGCAGAATCTATTTCATTCATTCCTGGCTATGGCCCCACATTAGAATAGCACCCAGCCGTGAGTAAATGACAGTTTCCATCAGGTCCTAGCACACTGCCTGGCATATAATAGGTGCTCAGTAAATGCACTTTTTAATCTTTTCAGGGAGTAAAGATGCCTCCATAGTTCTAGGGAATTTCCTTCCCTGAGCACAATTTTTCTATTTTAAGGAATCAAATTTCCTTTCACTTGCAAAGATCTGTCTTTTCTGCCATTGAAGTCCAGGGAATTTCAAAGGCACTGGCTGGCAAGCTTGCTGCGGATCATGGGACAGTTGGAGCCCAAGTGAACAATGGCCCAGTCTCAAGGGATGGTTCCTGTCAGGGTCACCCCTCTCGTGGCCTCCCCTTCCTTCCGACAGCCCTGTCATCTGTCGGGAATTAGGGGCTTCTCCCGGGCCTGGCACACAGTCCATGCTGTGTAAGTGTTTGCTGTGATTATTTTTCTTATTACTGTCCCTGGGCCTGGTGTTTCCTCAAATTGAATCATTTCTGTGACTCTAAAGTTTAGTTTATTTTTTTTTATCCGAGCCTCAGACTAATATCTCAATGGCTTTGGATCCCCAAAGCCAGGCTGTCTTGCGAAGACTAATTCCGACACAATCCCTTTCCGGTGATTTTTAAACACTCACACCGCAGAGGAAGGTAAGCTTCCTTCAAGAGCTCACTTAGTTTAGATAAATACTTGGCCTGTGGATATACGAATGATCCTAAAATGTACCTTTGTCTAGGTGTTGGGTCTCAAAAGGAGTTTTCAGGATTCGGCACATATTCATCAGTGATTGATTTGCCCACCTAGCCGTTGCTGCTAGAATGTCAATGAGGACAGAGCTTGAGGCCCGTTTTGTTCACTGTTGTAGACCCAGAGGCGGAACAGTGCCTGTCACATCATAGGTGCTCAGTGCATATTTGTTGGATGAATGAGTGAGTGAATGAGTTACTTCTCTGTGCCAGGACGCCTGGCATTGGAAAGCCAAGGTAGGACACAATCCCTGCTGTCCATGGGCCTGTGGTCTTGTGGAAGGACTCCCCATCCCCATGACATCTACCAAAAATAGAAAGCAGGTCAGCATGGCTGCCCGTGAGGTACATTCATGCCTTGCAGTCTAGAGCCGGGTAGCGGTGGCATTGCTGTTGGGAATACCCGAAAGGGCATTTGAGCTGGGTTTGATTTCAGCAGGAGTTGGTGGCAGGGAAGCAGAACGAGCCAAGGTCCAGAGTGGGAGATCTTGGTATAGGAGAGGAAGTTTCAGGAAGGCCACTGGTTGTGTGGGTCACAGGGTATCAGCTCCTGGAGGGCAGGGGCTGTGTCTGTCTGGTCCATCTTCTGTGACACAGAGTCTGGCACATAGTAGGCTCTTAGGAAATCATAGCACAAGAGAGGGAATGAATGACAGGAGATGGAAGGAAAAATGGGACCTGGAAATCTCTTTTGGAGGTTTGTTCAGCAACTTCAGTTGATTGTCTTCCAGACTGGAACTGTAGATGCTCGTGTCTGGGAGGAACCTTAGGTCCAACCCCTACCATGTCCTTAACACCCCACCAAGTGATCATGGAGTTTGGGCTGGGATGCCCCTCAGTGATGGAAAGCCCCCTCCTTCCCACACAGCTGGCCCTTTTATTTCTGTATAGATGTGATGGTTAGAATAGCCATCCTTATGTTAACCACAGAGGAGTAGCAGGGATATAGCCCTGAGCTTGGTTTGGCTCTTGGCCCTGCCCCTGACTCCTACAGTTCTTTGGCAGGGCTGCTAGAGCCAGTGATTACAAATGTGGGCTCTGGTGTCTGACAGAACAGAAGTTACTTGACATCTCTGTGCCTTCATTTCCTTACCTGTAATTGGCATTTAGTAGTAATACCTACCTCGTAGGATTCTTATGAGGATTAAATACATCCTAATGTATTGGCTAATACATGCAAAGTTCTTAGTGCCTACTGGCAAATTAGTAAGTGCTCAATAAAAGTTGGCTATGATTTGTAATGTTATTGCCTCCTTTCTGGCTCTCAGTTTCTTCCTCTTTATAAAGGGAATAGAAGCCCTTCCCTGGCTGTCTTGTGGATTGTGTAAGTACCCAGAGAGAGAAGAGTGTGAAGGCATCGAAGAGGGGAGGCTTGTGTAGCTGTGGCATTTGCCTTGGAAGATCTCACCAGCATGGCTGGCCCCCTCAAATCACTCCCACCCCACCCAACTCCTGAGTTTTCTCTCCACCTTTAGGGGCTAGGTTTCTGTCCCTTGCCATCCTGTATCTTGACCTCTAAGATATATATTTAGAACAATCCCTCAAGGAGAGGAAGGGGGACATGAAGGGAAGGAAACAGGCAAAGTGCTCTCTTTCAGCAGTGCCTTGGGGGACTCAAGGCTCAGGCTTTCTGACCCCTTTGCAAGGGGGGCTCACCCAGCCTTTGAAATAACCACTTCCTCTCTCCTGGCTTTTTCAGATCAGAGAGGTGGGAGGGGGTGTGGAGATTCAGTTCCTGGATGAGCTGAACAGGAGGCTGCAAGCTTCCCTCTGATGTGTGACTCTTCTCGAGGGGCCCTGGCCCTGGAGACAGTACTCTGGGCTGCGGCGGCTCCTCTTGGAGTCTGCCTTGGACTCACCGCTGCCCAGCTGCCACTGACCACATGGATTGCTTTTAAGGGGTTTGGCTGACCTTCAACATAACTGAGATGCTGTCAGAGCTGGAAGAAGCTTTAAGACTCTTTCGGCCAGTAGTTCCCAGGTTAGGGGACCTGGGCACTGGGGGTCCTGAGACCATTTCCAGTTCTTTCACAAACCCCAAAGGCACAGCAGATGGCCCCTGTGTGTGCTCACAGGCTTCTAACAGTATCAGGAATCTCAGTGTTTTCCTGAAATCAACTCAGGGTGGTACCTTGGTGTTGCTAGATATAACAACAGCTTTTCATTGAGCTTATCCTCTGCCATTAGCTGGGCACAGCCCTTGACACACATCATCTCACTAATCCCCAACCCAGTAAAATGGGGATGTTGTATGATCTCTGTTTTACTTATGGAGAAAGGAAGGGTGCAAGATGCCTGAGGCCACATGCGCAGTCAGCCAGGATTCCCACCCAGGCGGACTGATTCCCCAGCCCCAACCCTCAGCCACTAGGAAACAGTTTCCTGGAAGCTCACTCGTGTGTTTTTCAATATTGCAAAAGGGCAAACATACTCGTCCTTACTCAGGAAAGGCTATTGGTAGAGAAACTTTCAGATGTAAGTAAAAGATGAAGGAGGCATAATCTGAGGCGTGGTGGGATAGGTGGGAACCAGCCACTTGTGTTGTAGAACGAAGGCCAGAGAAGTGAGGGAACACCCAGGGTCTTCTTGGGAACTGGCAGCTGGGACGAGAGTTTGTTTCACTCCAAGCGATAGGAGAACACCTTTGGCTAGTCAGCAACCAGGGCCACAGAGGGGTTCCTGCAGCTGATGGCTCCTGCCTGTGCTGGCATATGCCTGTGGCTCTGCCTGGCAGGGTCTCTGAGCTCCCCCCTGCCCTGCAGGCTGCTCCCCAACAAGGGTCAGACCACACACCCTGATAATTCTCCACCGGTCCCCACCTACCTCCCACCAGCTCCACAGTGCTTTGGCCTTGCCAGACCACAGGGCTGTTCCATGCCGGAGGGGCCGGCAGTATTTGTCTTCAGCAAACTCTTCCTTTGCCACTGCTGCAACTCCTAACTTCACACTTGTGCATGCACTTCACAGTTTGCAAAGTCCTTCCACATCTACCATTTCGTTTGAGACACAAGGCTGTTCTGGGAACTGGGCAGGGTAGGATAACACCTCCTTTTACAGAAAAGGAAAAGGAAGTTCTAAGAGGCAAGGTGCCTTGTTCAAGGTCATATGCTCAGCTAGGCGAGAGAGCCAGTAGGAGCCAGAAGGTGGAGCCGACTAAGCCTGGTCCACCTCACCAGACAGCTTCTCCCCTTTGAGGAGTGAGGACTCTTGGAGAGCAGTGAGTATGGTGCTAAGGCAGGTCCTGCAAAGAGCTTTATATATAACGATCTGCATCACCGTTAAGGGATAAATCTTTCTTCCTGTAAGGGATAAATACAGGTACCTTGATTAAAACAGTTAAAGCTGTGTCAACTGAGGTTTCAGGCCTGTACTGTGAGAACTCAGGATGTGACGAAAGACACAGATGTTCCAGTTGGAAATGATTTATGTCTCAGATCCATGACTTTATCACTGTGACCCTGGAAAGACAGTTCACCATCTGGGCCTCCGTTTGTATCCATGTACAATGAAGGTGACCACAATACCTACTTTGCTACTTATAAACAAGTAAGGCCATCATGCAAATTCCTCTGAGAGATTTTAAGAAGTGTTACACAGTGATTACATGTGACAATGAATTTTCAGAAACAGGGAAGGCAAAGGAAATTCACATTTATAAGCTAATGATTATTAACTGCTTCCTAAGTAATTTACATAGATTGTTCCATTAACATGAACAAGAACCTTGAAGAATCTGGTACCAAAATCATCATCACTGAATAGATGAGAGCACTGAGACCCAGAGATTTTAAGTAACTGGTGGCAAATGGCAGACACAGGATATGAAATTTTGGTAATTTAGTGCCAGTGGATAAGCACTTTAACTGCCGGGGGCATCAGAATCACCTGAAGGGATGGATAAAACATGAATTGCTGGGCCTCATTCCAGAGTTTCTGACTCAATGGGTTTGGGGTAGGGCCTGAGAATTTGATTAGATTTGGGGTGGGACTGAGAATTTGATTTCTTTAAAAAAATTTTTTTAAAATATTTTATTTATTTTTGATAGAGAGAGACAGAGCACAAGTGGGGAAGGGGCAGAGGGAGAAGGAGACACAGAATCCGAAGCAGGCTTCAGGCTCCGAGCCGTCGGCACAGAGCCTGACGTGGGGCTCGAACTCACAAACCACGAGATCATGACCTGAGCCGAAGTCGGACGCTCAACTGACTGAGCCACCCAGGCGCCCTGAGAATTTGATTTCTAACAAGGTGCTTCTTTGATTTCTGTCTCAGGTGATACAGATGCTGCTGGACTGGGAGCCACACTGTGAGAACTCTGCGGTGCACAGAATTCTCCTGGTATTTCCCATTTCACCAATGGCCAAATCTGGGCCTTCTGAGCCTGTTTGCACAGCTTAGCTGGCCACCCATGTGCACTAGATTCTTGATTTATGTCATGTAGACGTATGTTATGCTAATGGACAAAGTGGCTGAGTGGCCTTACTCCCTCAGAAACCAAGTGAGAGATGTTGCTCTGTGCTCTATGGCCTTGCAGGTGCCCGAGTTCTTAGAGCTGTAGCTTCTCAGGCCCTTCCCCAGAGCCAGCCATCAGAGGGAGGGCCATTTGTCTCAGGAAGGCACAGAGAACAGATTCACAGGCTACCTCTTCACTCCCATCAGTCTTTCCTTTTAAGCTGCTCACACTTGCGGTTTTGTGAAATAATCTATGAATGGGGAGATCAGGCTCAGTCTGCAAAAAGAGAAAGCACAGACTGAGGAGACTTAAATTTAATTAAAGTTAATTAAATTTATGTTTTTGAAAAGAAGGAAATGACTTCTAGAAGAATAGATGCATTTAAGAAAATAAGGGTTGAGCCAAAAGCAGGGGTAATAGGAACAAGAAAGTGAAAACCAAGGGCATATGGTTATCTAATTGTTCTGCAACTCTATTTTTGAAAAGACTGTGCTTTTTCCACTGAACTACCTTTATATCGTTGTCAAAAACTACCTTTATGTCTTTGTCCAAATGTAGAACTGCCAAAACAATGTTGAAAAAGAGTAACATCACAATTTCAAAACTTAGTACAAATCTACAGCAAACAAGATGGTGCAGTACTATTGTAAAGATAGACATCTATGCAGTGGAACAGAATTTGAGAGTCCAGAAAGAAGCCTTCACTTTTATGATCAATCGGTTTTCTGCAGTGGTGCCAAGACCATTCAATGGGGGAAAAACAGGGTCTTCAACAAATGGCATTGGGACAACAGGATATTCACATGCGAAAGAATGAAGTTGGACCCCTGCCTCAATGCCATATACAAAAACTAACTCAAAATGAATCAACGACCCAAACATAAGAGTTGAGACTAGAAGACTCTGAGAAGAAAACAACAGGGGAAGTCTTCATGCCCTTGGATGAGGTCATGGGCTATCTCTCCACTGATTTAGGTCTTGCTTAATTTCCTTGGCAGTGCTCTATAGTTTGCAGTACAGGCCTTCACCTCTTTTGCCAGATTTGTATAGCTATGCATTTTGTACCTTTTAGGCTGTTATAAATGACAGTGTTTTTAAATTTCAAGTACCAACTTTTTATTGCTGGTGTATAGAAATAAAATTGATTTTTGTGTGTTGATCTGATATCCTGCAACCTTGCTGATCACACTTCTTGGTTCTAGTAGCTTTAGAGAAGATTCCATCAGAATTTCTCTATAGACAATCATGATGGCATCTGTGCATAAAGGCAATTTTACTTCTTTTCCAATCTGGGTGCCTTTCATTTCTTTTTGTAGCTTAAGGAACTAATGAGAACCTCTGGTACCTCACAGAGGAGCAGTGAGCCATGCTCACTTTGTTCCTGATCCTTTGAGGAGAGGGACCAGTTTTGACCATTAAGGAAGATGTTAGCAGTGGGTTCTGTGGGTGCCCTTTGACAGATAGAAGAGCCCTCCTTCTATTCCCCTTCTATTCTTAATATGCTAAGACTTTCAATGAGGAATGGTTCTTGGATGTTGTTGGTATCTACTGATACAGAAAATACAGCGATCATGCATGGGAGAGTCCAAACTCAGCAGTCGCCTCTGCTTTTTCTCAGAAAGAAGGAGAAGAGAAGAAAGAGCCCCGCCCAGTGAAAGAAGGCTGTCTTGGACAACTGAGCTTGCCCCTTTTCCGCTCTGCACCTCACTCCTTGACTGATATTCCTAGATATCAGTCTGATATTCAGACCCTTCCCTGTGGACTCCAAAGCCAATGCTCTTTCCTCTACACCAAACTGTTTAAAGACTTTGATTTTGGAACTCTGCCTGGCCAAGGCCCTGAAAATGGATAAAACCTCAGATTCCTCAATAATATAACAGTACCAACCATTTACTGAGCCCTTTTGGAATATCAAGAACCAGGGCTGGGACTAGGGTGAAGTGGGTGAATCCTCCGTGGGTGCAGAATTTAAAGAGATACCTACAGGACTACAGATGCCTCACCTGCCTCACCCTCATCCAGGCCCTGCAAAGAACAGTGCTATATAGTCTGTTTGCATCTACTCCCTACATCCTCAAACAACCCTGCAGTGGTAAGTGCTAGTATTCTTAGTTTACAGACGAGGAAACAGGATCAGAGAGGTGAAGTTACTTAACCAAGTAATAAGCTGGCATGTGAGACAAAGGCTGTTCATGCTCCGTCTGTGTGCTTAATCAGTGGTTCCCAACTCTAGTGGGTCGGAACTACCTGGAAGGTTGGTTAAAACACTGATGGCTGGGCGCCATCCTACAATAACTGATTCAGTAGGTCTGCTGTGTGGGTAGGAGAGTTTGCATTTCTCACAAGTTCCCAGGTGGCGCTAATGCTGCTGGTCTAAGGACCACACTTCGAGAACCACTGCACTATATGTCATACTTTTTTTTCTCTGTAACCTTTGTTCATCAGATCCCAGGGGGCACAAAGATTCTAAGAGTAAAAAAAGAGAAGTCTGAGAAAACACTGCCAGATCCTTCTAGTTTGTGAAAGGAAAGAAAGCATCAATTTCTCAGGACAGGACCAAGAGTTTCTATGTCATCCATGAGTGTGTTGGAGCCCCAACCCCATTCCAGAAGGCCTCACACAAAATCAGTGAGCAGTTATGACTTGAATCGTAGGGTGAACTGACTGGTCGTGATGGGGCCTCTGTAGAGACTTATTCATCCTGAAAGAATGCCTGACATTTATTCTGAAAGGCGTCTTTCTATAGACCCTCAATCCTTGTAGCACAAAATGGCACTTTTTTCTAAATATATTTCAAATGTTTTCTAATTTATTCTTAGACATCTATATCAAGGGGACATGGTACATCACTTTTTCAAGTCTTTGAGTAAGAGCCATTGCAAAATAATAAGGGGAAGGGGGAATCAACACAGAGCTATTCACCATGTTATTAAAAAAAAAAAGTAAACTTAAACCAGTTTTGGCAAAATCTCCAAACTCTGACCATGTGACAACATTCCAGAGTTGACCCTCGTGTCTGAGGAGTTAAATTTTTCTTTAAGCTCCCAAATCTTTGGACCCTAAAACCCTCTTCCAGCTGCATTTGGCCCAAAAGTGCAATAAGGAAAAAGCTGATTTTATTCATTTACTTGAATTTTATGGTGAGTATCACAAGCCCCCATGGCAGGAATTCACAGCCTTGGCTGCACACTGGAGTCACTTGGAGAGTTTCTAAGAATCCCTTCACCTCTGGCCATGCCTGAGACCAAGCACTTCAGAATCTCTGGGAGTGGGATTAGGCATGAGTGTTTTTGAAACCCTCCAGGTGAGACTAGGGGCAGCCAGGACCAAGAAAGCCCGGCTTCAGGGAGAGCAAATTCTTAGTGCATCCCTACAGCCTTCTTCTGATTTTATACATTCTGTACATATGGACAAGGTCCCTTCCCAAAGCGTGGTACCAATTTACACCATCATGGTGAATATAGGCATAAACTCCACCTTGGTGCCTTTGCCTGCATTGCTTGCTTGCTGCAATCTCCCTCCCGATTTGATTCATGTAGAACGTTGCTGTGATTGACTAGAGATGAACACAGATTCTTTTCTGTCTCTCCCATTGAGCAACAGAGTCTAATTCCCTGCCCTTGAACCTGGACTGGACTTAGTGACGTTTTGACCAATAGTTTGTGATGGAGGAGATGTTCTGAAACTTCTGAGCTAAGTTGCTAGAAGTCTTGCAGCTTTTGGCTAGTTATCTCTGAAGGCTTGCTCTGGGAGATGCCACCTGCCAACATGAGTCAGCCAACCACTCCAGGGACACTGCCACACTAGAGAAGCCTAATGCAGGAGCAGTGGTCAACACAAGCAGCTGAGCCCATTCTACCAGCCTCCCCAGGCATCAGACATATGAAGGAACCCTTGGATCCTCTAGACTCATTTTCCAGCCAAATACCACTGAGTGCCCTGAGAGGCCATGAAAAGCAAAAGCATTTCTCAGCTGAGCCCTGCCAAAATTCTTGACCCATAAAATCGTGATCGTGAAATACAATAAAATGGTTTTTGTTTGAAGCTGCTAAATTTTAGGATATATTGTTGCGCAACAATAGATAACTGGGATAGGTGCCCTTATGTTTCCTTTTTAAAAATTTTTTTAATGTTTATTTTTTATTTTCGAGAGAGAGAGTGTGTGTGCACACACATGCACGGGAGGAGCAGAGAGAAAGAGAATCTGAAGCAGGCTCCAGGCTCTAAGCTGTCAGCACAGAACCCAACGCAGGGCTCAAACCCATGAGCTGTGAGATCATGACCTAAGCCAAAGTCAAGTGCTTAACTGACTAAGCTACCCAGGCGCCTCTGGGTTTCCTTTTTCTTTTTTTTTTTTTTAATGGTGTTAAGAACTATGTTCTTTTGATTTCCATTTCCAGTTTGTATTTTCCTGGGTATTTGGATTTGGATTTGTGATTTGTCTTCACCTTTGCACACTAGCCTTGTCTTGTCCCTAGGTAGGACTTTGACTCCAGATTCACACTTCCATAGCAGGTCTGAGACCCTGCATGCCCAACTTTGCACTCACATTGCTGTGAAATGTGTTCCTGCCAAGGAGATTTATACATGAATAACCTTGAATTCCTTTCAATTTTTCCATTATTCTAAGTGTTCTGGATGGTAGAGGGAGAAAATGAGATTTGTTTTCTAAACCCAACACTCATATCCAGCTGATCAGGTCATACTGAGTGCTACAGATGAAATAAAAATGTAGAGAGATATGAAGCATCATTTCAATGCTCCTTGATAAGAAGCCCCCTGTCAGTGGATCCATAACCACCCAAAAACACAGAAATTGGAGAACTTTTAAACCCTGAATGCTTTCTATAGTAGTATAATTTGGGTTTTTTGTGTCTTGAACAAAACTGCCTTTTGCATATGTTATATATTTATTTCATAAAAAGTTAAAGCATTCTAAAAACACGTAATAATTTGGGCAGTAAGCTGGACAATTTCCCATCTTAATTACCCCTAACCTCTACTAATGTTTCTTCCTACTTAAAACATGAACAGTGTCTATTATTCCCTTCCCTGCTTTTTTAGGGATTAAACTTTTTTTTTAAAGTAGAGATACAATAATATTAGAGAAATTTGAAAACAAGGTAAAAATTTATATCCCTACCACTTTGACATAGTGACAACTATATTTTTATGTTCCTTTCCTGTTTTTACAAATCATGTGTGTGCAAATTTTGTTCCAGACTTTCCTCACCCAATACTTTATCATAAGTATTTTCTGTGATCCTTCATAAACTCCATACCCATCATTTTTAATGGTTATAGAATATTTCTTCAAGGTTTATACCATAATTTACTTTACCAGCCTCTCTTTCCTTTTTTTGAATATTTGGGCTGCCTCCAGTTTTTCACTAAAGCAACTCTTTGATGAATATTTTTCTGCATATGGCTTTTTCCATATTTCAGGGTATTTTCTTAGGCCAGCTTCCCAGAAGGGGATTACTGAGTCAAAGTGTATGAACATTTTTATGGCTTCAAAGTATCTTTTGAAGAAGGTAGGTGTTCCATTTCATGAGGTACACAAACATAAAAAAAGGAAATTCAGCTTCAAAAAAATCCCTTGTAACACATGTACATAAAAACTTGGGCTAGGAGCTGCTCTGATAATTTTCTAAGTCGTTAAAGGTTGCCCTTTTAAATTAAAAAAAAATTAAAAAGTTACTTTTTGTTTTATTTGCTTTTGATGAGAGTCTTTTCTGAGATGTTTTACACTGCTGAGCTTTTCTAAAAAGAACCCACAAAGCACAGTTTAACCTTTTTCTTGATGACTCATGTGATCAGTATAGCCATCAGCCATTTTCTCTGGGCTTAATCCCCGAGTACTTCCAGGAATTTCTGCAGCGGAGAGGCCACTGGCTCCTTCACAAAACAGCCACGGATTAGGGGCCCCTGTGGAGGTCTGCCCCTGAGTCTCGTTTCACGGCTCTGCCTCCCAGTGGTGGGCTTCCCTTAGCATGCTGCTGCCTCCTCGGGCACGGTGTCGTTGGCTGAGGATGCCGGCACCAGCTCTGATCCTTCCTCTTTACTCTCAGACCACAGGCAGCTCTTGTAATTGGGGGGCCCATGCACTGAGCAAGCAGCGAGGTTCCCCCCCCACCTCCCCGACGGCAACAGTCCGCCTTGGCGAACACTATTTGTGAAGTGCAAATGTGGAGGTGGTGAAAAATGCGTGCTGGGATTTCCCTGGACTCGCCTTGCTACAGGAACTTGCTTCGCTCACGGAAGTCCCCAACTCTTCTGCAACTTCTCCTCTGAAGGTGAAAATCTCTCAGCTGTCTTTCCGTGTGTCACCTGGATAGCCAGGTGGGCGGCTGGAGTTTTGACTAAAGCCCTGGGGCCATACTGAGGCAGTGGAGTGAAGGGGGGATGTGAGGCCAGAAGACCCAAGTTCAAATTTCAGCTCTGCCCTTTCTTAACCTGCTGGCCTTGAGAAAGTTAGCTGTTTGACCTCCAGTCTTCTCCTTTGTGAAATGAGGGTAACAAGATGGACCGCTCAGGCCAGCACAAGATATTGTTTTATTTTATCCGTAGTTTGGTGGGAAACCCTGCAGTCTCACAGGTCATTCTTTTTTTTTTATTAATATGAAATTTACCGTCAAATTGGTTTCCATACAACACCCGAGTGCTCATCCCGACAGGTGCCCTCCTCAACAGGAGCCCCGGAAGGGTTGGGCTCCCCAGGGCCTGGAGTAGCGCGGGGAGGCATGGAGGGGGCGACCAGACCTTGGTGGCACCAAGGTCCTGCAGCGAGAGTGTGTGGTGTTTTCCACAGGGCTCTACATGTAAGAACACGGAGTCACTAACTCCAGGAAGTGGGAAAAGCATAAGCCAAGATAGGAAGGGACTGTCCATGGAGAGACAGGCAGAGTCCACTTTTCAGCCATTTAATGGTGAAAATGGTGTCTTTTCCGCCATTTAAAGTAATATGTTGAGGGGCACCTGGGTGGCTCAGTTGGTTAAGCATCGGACTCTTGGTTTCGGCTCAGGTCATGATCTGGCAGTACGTGAGATTGAGCCCCACTTTGGGCTCTGCGCTGACAGCACAGCCTGCTTGGATTCTCTCTCTCCCTCTCTCTCTGCCCCTCCCCACCTCTCTCTCTCTCTCAAAATAAATAAATAAAAACATTAAAAAAATTTTTAAAGCAATATGTTGATATGACAGTAGTTAAGAATGTGGTAAGAATAGGGGTGCCTGCGGTGGCTCAGTCGGTTGAGCGTCTGACTTCGGCTCAGGTTATGATCTCGCGGTCTGTAGGTTCAAGCCCTGTGTCAGGCTCTGTGCTGACAGCTCAGAGCCTGGAGCCTGTTTCAGATTCTGTGTCTCCCTCTCTCTGCCCCTTCCCCACTCATGCTTTGTCTCTCTCTGTCTCTCAAAAATGAATAAATGTTAAAAAAAAATTTTTTTAAAGAATGTGGTAAGAATAAGTAGGAATAAGAATAAGAGGAAGCAGTCAGAGAAAGGGATCCAATTACTTAGGTTGTAATCCATGTTAGTGGTCAGGAGGGGTCAAAGTGTGGCTGGTGGTCCCACCAACCAGTGTCACAGGTTCTACCCCTTAAG
Source organism: Panthera pardus (assembly GCF_024362965.1). Lineage (NCBI taxonomy): Eukaryota > Metazoa > Chordata > Mammalia > Carnivora > Felidae > Panthera > Panthera pardus. Next base: position 60,890,771 of record NW_026526766.1, read on the forward strand.
CCTAGCCCTGCCCTTGGCCTTGTGGGTGACATCTATTCTTGTATTTCTTCCCACATATTAGAACCAGTCCTGCTTGCACAGAGTGGGCCGGGAAGGTGTTTTTTTGTTTTTGTTTTTTTTAATGTTTATTTTTGAGAGAGAGAGACAGAATATGAGCAGGGGAAGGGCAGAGAGAGAGAGAGAGAGAGAGAGAGAGAGAGAGAATCTGAAGCAGGCTCCAGTCTCTGAGCTGTCAGCACAGAGCCTGACATGGGGCTCAAACTCGCGAATCATGAGATCCTGACCTGAGCCGAAGTCGGACACTCAAGTGACTGAGCCACCCAGGTGCCCCAGGAAGTTTGGAATCAAAGAACCAGGCTGCCCATCTGATGTAGGTGCCAGGCTGTGGTTCAGGAAGGTGAAAAATACTCCCTTAAGCCCTCTCAGCTTCAGAGTCCTCAGCCCCACTCCGCTCCCACTGTGGCTGGTTTCCATTGTCCACTGTGATATAAAACCTTTGAATGGCTAGTATCCATCTGTTCCCCACTGCCCCCTACCCCCCACCCCCCATGGGGATATGCAGGACACATGGGCTTCCAGCCTCAGAGCAGGGCCCTGTGAAAACCCCAGGCCTCAGCAATGGACAATTGTTTGTCTCTCTTTGGGCATCTGGTTTTGGGAGAAGGAGCAAGACTGGTTTAGCTCATCAGAAGTCACTGGGTCTTTCACTTGAGCCCTGAGATTTTGTAAGTCAAGTAGTGAGGGTGAGAGCAGATGACTAATGCTTGCAGAGCGATTCACTCCGTATTTCCACTCACGGGTGCTGATTACGAATTTTGAGGGGCACCTGGGTGGCTCAGTCAATTCTGCGTCCAACTCTTGATTTCAGCTCAGGTCATGATCTCACAGTGGAGATCTCTCTAAATCAATCAATAAACAAACAAACAAACAAACAAACATAAAAAAAAAAGAATTTTGAAATGATCACACCCTAATATGGGTGGTGGCTCATTCATGGGTCATAAAATCTATTTAATAGTTTTTGATCAATCTGTCTTTTTTTTTTTTTAATCCAGTGCAACAGAACAGAGTAGAAAGTACCTAAGCTCATGACATGTAGTAAGGGCAAATGAAACTTTTGCTTCAGAAATGTGTGTTTATGGGATTGGGAGACCAAGGGCCCTGTTCCAAAAGATTTGAAAGCCGCAATCTGCTAGCATTTCTTCGTGGGGCGCAGTTGGCATTGTTGCTGGGATATTTCTTTGTTGTATAGACTGCCTCTTGCACTGCAGAATTTAGCAGCCCCGGCCCCTGCCTGCCAGATGCTGGGAACATCCCCATTCATTGTGACAAAAGAAACTTCCCTGCCTGTACATTTCCAGCCACCTTTCTAGGGTTGCCACTGACCAGACCCTGAACTATAGGACTGAGGAAAGAGGAAGCCGCAACCCATCGTTGATCCAACACCACCCCTGCTGCATTGCAGGTAAGCCCAGCAGAGCCAGGGCAGGGGTCTCGTGGCACATCAGCGGGGAGAGGACATGTTTTTCATGTTCTGGCCACTCATAGAAGCAAGGTGTGGCCCTGCCACATGGGGACATCAGTCCTTAATCGGTGATAAAGCTCCTATCACTCTGGGGGCGCCTGGGTGGCTCAGTCAGTTAAGCAACCTATTCTTGGTTTGGGCTCAGGTCATGATCTCACTGTGAGTTCAAGCCCTGAGTCAGGCTCGGAGCTGGCAGCGGAGCTTGCTTGGGATCCTCTTTCCCCCTCTCTCTGCCCCTCCCCTGCATGCACTCTCTCTCTCTTCCCTCCCCCAAGATACATACATACATACATACATACATACATACATACATACATACATAAAAAAAGAGAAAGCGCCTGTCACTTTGGACAGGTTTCATGTCCTGCCCTCTCTAGCTTATCACAAGGACACATTTATCAATTCTCTTCCTCCTTGAGACAAAAATAGCTGTTAACTTTAATTCTTCTGTACCTGCTATCTTTTTATAGATACTGGGACATGACAGGTATTATCTGATGTTTTGATGAGGGGTTTGGGGTAAGATGGAAGGCAGGCAGTCCATAGGTGTGGGGTTTGCCTAAATCCTCTTTGATAGACCTCCCCTCTCTAGCCAAACGGTATCCAAGGGATCCTCTTGCTATCTTATTTCTCTAAATCTCCAAATTGGATTGGCCTTGGAACCAGGTGCAATGTCCCTTCTAGTTTTGAGCTGCTTTGTCTCCAAAATCTTGGATTCTAAAGGCCTTAACTCAACAGAACATATGATCTCTTGCTCTTTCAAAGGCGTGGTGAATGGGAAAGTCTATCCAAGAGAGAGCTTGGCAGTATGTCAGAGCTAGAAATTGTAAATGATCATGGTGGGGGGTTATATTTCAACTGGAAAGTGTCCTAATACCCAAAATGCCAAGCTAAAGTTGAGGAACCAGGTGCTGTGAGAAATAGAGATGTTGAAACTTCAGGCTGATAGCAATGAAACTTCAGTGTACAGAAGATGGAACAGAGGAGCTTCGTAAAATTCCAGTTCCCAGGTTCCACCTGCAGACATTCTGATTTGGTAGGTATTGGGCAGAGACTCAGAATCTGCATTTTTAACATTCTTCCCCACAAAATAATTCTGATGCACATCACAGGTTAAAAACCACTGGTCTGGACCATGGTTCACTAATGCAGAAAGGCAGAGTGAAATGCTCTACGACAGCAAAGCAGGCAGAGACTTTGGGGCATATTATGAGAATGAAACCTTCATTTCTTACTATCTTTCTGATCTGTAGTGGTCTTATTTCCAGGTGTATGGGGGAATTTGGCAGAAGCTCCACAAGGCAGAGAAAAGATCTGGACAGGTGTTTGAACACTTGGCTCTGGCTTCGCCCTGGATTAGAGTTACAGCCCCGGGCAAACCCCTTCCTCCTCCTGGACAGGAGTGGAGGCCGGCCTGACATTCTCTGAGCACTCTTCTAGAGCTGATATTCTATGACTATAAGTATGGTCTTTTTATTTTTATTGAACAGACAAAGGCACTAAATAATAATAAAATAGAAAACTGCTTAGTGACTGCTATGTGCCCGAGCCCTTTAATTTGATGCATTCAACCACTCTGTATTACTATAACTACCTTTCAATTCATGACACATGAGCACAGAAACATTAAGTAACTTTCCTAAGGTCACACGGCCAGTAAGAGACAATCCATGAATTTAAACCCATACAGTCTGATTTTGGATACTCTCTGATGCTCATATGTCAGATGTTGGATGGAATCCTTCTGCTCCTTAAAAATGATCTTTGCTTCCCCCATTCTGTGCCTTTTGAAAGCCAAAAGTCATCTTCAGTATCTGAGCAAATTCTCAGAAAGCTAAAGTTCTTATGTTTACCTCTGATGCTGAGTTCCGTTCCTAAATTCCAGTCATGTCTCGTCAAAGCATCCCGTGTGTGGAGCCTTTGTCCTGTTCTGTTGACCAAGGTATGGAATTCACCTCTCAGCTGGTGTCCACAGAACCCCATTTTCACGAGGCATTTTTGTATTTGGTAAACTTGATTGAAGGCTTCTGTTGTTGCTTCAGGAAGGGGACTTGCAGGAGGAATGAATGTCCATGCTGGAACATAAATGGCTACAAACTGTATGTTAGATTTATAGTTTCTCAAATGGCCTGGGCCACGCCACGCCTGCTAGAAATGTTTCACTGGCTGCTTCATCTACAGACTTTCTGGCCTCTGCCTTGATGGTGCTTATAAGCTCTTACTCTCCGTCTTAGCCTGGGTTGCAAGAAGCAGAGCCTGAGGCAAAGACTTCTATGTTACTTTCTTCCAGAGTACAATCCCAGCAATGAGGGAAGGGGGAATGAGGCAAAGAACAAGGAAGATAGGTAAGAGGCATCAAATGGACAGGATTTCTCCTCCTTTGGGATTTTCTTTTAAGAAACTGATTTTTAGGAAGGTTCATCTAAGAGAGGAAGGGAGAAATATCCATTCACTGATTTCTGTCTCCCGTTGTTCAAAAGTTTGCCGCATATTATTTCCTCCGCATTTCCAAGTTGCTTATGTGTGGGCACTAAGTGAATCCTGCAGCACCTCATGCTTCAGGATGGATGGAGAAGTCCGAAAGCAGGAGGGTGGAACCCAGTGTGGGTGTAAGTTAAGGCTGCCAGGTTGTGCCCATGGTTGGCTGGAACCCATACAGAGGTGATCGCTGCAGCAATGGCCGTGGCTGGAACAAATGGTCACCTGGAGGTGATGCTGGGAGGATTTGAAATGGTGCATTAGAGATACCTAATCCAGTCCACCCCTGTGCCACTTAGGTTTGCACATGCCCTCCCAATAGATCCAGCTCCAGTACTAGGATATGGGGCCTCTGATGCTGTGAGAACAAGATGTTCTCACGCACAAGTCCAACCAGTCAGAGAATCCCTTTCAAGATCAAAGTCAACTGAAATCTCTGGTAAGATTTTAGGCAGGAGAATTAGTGAAACACGCTTCATACAGTCTCCCAGCTGTAGCCAGTGCCATTTCCCTCCTCTGTTGCCCATTCTAGATTTCCTTTATTTCCGATCCACACTTTGGATGGTCTGAGTTGCTCACCTAGTGAGGTGACCTGGACGTTTATCCTTTAAGAGTCTGATCTGTTAGTTGCCTTGATAGTTTCATTCACCATCAGTGTGGAATATAGAGGTACCAAGAAATCCCCCATGAAATTACCTGAGTTCCTCTCTACCTTCATAAGGTAGTTGCTGTCACACTTCTCATGGAAATCAGGGTCCTTATTTCCACTAATGCAGCCACTCTTTGTCCACTGGCTCTCTGGCATGAGCAACTTAAGGTGACCAAGTGGTCTCAGCTTCAAGTTTGGTGACCTTACTGTAGCCTCTGGAAGAACTTTTTCTCTGGAAACTGCACCCCCAGTCTAGAAGAGCCTACAGTTTCAGTGGACCACTGGGAGAGAAGATAAAAGGGCTCAATCTGACTATCCTTTGGCTTCTAGATCCAAGTACTCTAGTTCCGGAGGACACAGCACCATATACAGACCGTGGGTTTCACACTCTGGAGGAGAGTGCCACAACCTTGCACTGTGTTGTCCCTAAGCTGGCGCCTTAGCTGAGCCTTCAACAGGCCCTTCCACCACTGTATTAAGCTAGCTTCTTCTGAGTGAAGTGGTACATGCTAAAACCAGTGAATCCTTTGGTCATTCACCCATTGTTGCACCTCTTTTGCAATAAAATGTGTCCCGTATCTGAGGTAATGTTGTATGGGCCACCATATTGATAAATGAAGCATCCTTGGTGCTGGCAAAGGTGCTTGGTCAGGGAAAGCAAACCTGTATCCAGATAGGTGTTGATGCTCGTAAAAGCGAACCTCTCAGGAAAGGATCTGAAGAAACTGGCTTGTCACTAAGTGGCTGGCTGCTGTCTTTGAGAAATAGTGCCATATTAAGCGGTCACGGTCAATTTCTGTAGCTGGCAGGTTGGGCATGCCACAGTGTGCGTAGCTAGATCTGCTTTAGAGGGATGGGGCCCATGTTGTTGGGCCTTTGTTTAGCACTTACCCCTGCCATCATTGTCACTCCACCATGTCAGCCCTGGGGTAGCCAAGGAGAGAGCCTGGCTCATCCACAGAATGAGTCACTCTGTCCACCTGGTTGTTGACTGTCTCCTCTGTGGTGGACATTCTCTGGTGAGCATTGTGAAATACAAAGACCAACGCATTTTGTGCCCACTCCCGTAGGTCAATACGTGATACACCTCCCTAGATCTCCTGGTCCCCGATAGTCCAATCTTATCTTTCAGGCCCCTGGCCAACATCCAAGACATTTTCACACTGCTCAGGCATCTCTGTATATGCGTAACTCAGACCACTTCTCCCTTCGTCATAGTGGTCAACCAAGTCTACCACTCACAGTTCTTTTTTTAATTTTTTTAATGTTTTATTTATTTTTGGGAGAGAGAGAGACAGAGCATGAGCAGAGGAGGGGCAGAGAGAGAGGGAGACACAGAATCCAAAGCAGGCTCCAGGCCCTGAGCTGTCAGCACAGAGCCCGACACGGGGCTCAAACCCACAAACTGTGAGATCATGACCTGAGCCGAAGTCGAACCCTTAACCACTGAGCCAGCCAGGTGTCCCATCATAGTTCTACCCCCCTGGAAGAAATTCTTTTCGTGATTATCCTTTGGGGCCATCCTTGAAATGGCTGCAATACAGAGAGACTCCATTTTCAACTAGTGCCAACACATCATACTGAGTCATCTGTATGCAGCATAAGTTCTTTCCTTCTCTGTTTATGGGTCGTAGGAAACCACCCATAAAGCCATAGGTGTGCATTGAAGGAGTTTTAGTGCAAAGTGGTAGGTGACATGGGGATCTGGGCTACCTGTTCACATATTTACCTGTGCCTTCTAGATCTGTTTAGGCCTCAACTATGTAATTGGAATAGATATACTTAGCTTCTGACAGAACACTTGTATTAAGCTATTTGACTTATGGAGATGGATGAGAAAGGTCAAGTGGAAGTCCTTAAAACCACCTCCCTTCTCCATCTTCAAGAGTAAGTAAGAAGCAATACCACCTCCCAGGAAGTATTGCAGGGATTAGACCCACTATTAAGGCTTAAATGGTACAGGGCTGGTGAGTCCCATTCTGTTTCTGCTAATTCACTTTCATGGCCCTTGAAAAAGCCAAACAGATTATGGTGGATAATAGTGGATTGCCATAAACTCGGCCAGATGGTAGCCTCGATCGCAGCTGGTATTCCAGATGTGGTATCTTTACTGGAATATATCAACACCACCTTCGGCACTTGGAAACACACCGTGACCCGGCAAGGGCAGTCACAATCCCTATCAGTGGGGAAAATTGAAAGCAGTTTGTTTCCATATGGCAAGGAAAGTACTACATGTTTACATTTTTGCCCCAGGACCGTGTTAACCCTCCTGTTCTCGGTTGTAATATAGTCCACAGGGACTCTGTCATCCTGACATGCCACAGATCACAACGCTGGTTCCCTCCATTGAAAGCATAACACTGATTGGACCTGGTGAGATGGAAATGACAGCTGCCTAGAGACCCTGTGAAGATAACATGAGTGTGAGAGTGACAGGTAAACTCCGCCCCCGTCTTCCCCTGGGTTCTGAGGCAGAAGTTTTTGGTGCTTCTCTGGCATTAGGGAGTATAGTCCCAGGGAGAGGAAGTGAAGGAAAGGGGAGTGAGGAGGGGAAGGAGGAGGGGCCAATAAGATGCATTAAATGACAGATATCTGTGTTGTGAGACCATCTTTTTCTTTTTTTTTTTTAATGTTTATTTATTTTTGAGAGAGAGAGAGACAGAGCCCGAGCAGGGGAGGGGTAGGGAGAGGGAGATCAAATCCGAAGCAGGCTCCAGGTTCTGAGCTGTCAGCACAGAGCCTGACTTGGGGCTCGAACCCATGAACCGTGAGATCATGACCTGAGCCAAAGTCGGTCTCTCAACCGACTGAGCCACCTAGGTGCCCCTGAGACAATCTTCTGAGATGCCTTATAAATGACTTTCTCGGGACAGTGTATCTGGGAGAGGTAGGGAGAAACGTGTTTGTTGGCTTCCTCTGGCAACATGTTTGCTTCTCAGGGTGTTATTTCCACATCACTTGCAGGCTGCTTATGCTGAGTGGATCACGCCATGTGCCAGCACCAATAGGGAGCCCTGGGGCAGGAAGTGAGAGGTGCTCCGCATGGGCATGGGGCACTGGACAGGGACCCTGGGTGCCTAAGGGTTCCCACCAAGTGGGAAAGGGAGCTGACATTTGTATTCACCAGTTCCTGCTGGTCACTGGTTAAGATTTTCTTGGTCGGCGTTAATTCCCCAGCACTTCAGGTCTGTGTGGGTAGGGCGGGCTCCAGTGGCCAGAGAAAGCACTCAGGTAAAGGGAAGCAGGTGCTGGCAGTGGTGGCCCTTGCCTGTAGTGCACCTGGATGACAAAGGCAAGAGGGGACAGGGACCCGGCGCTGACAGTGGCCCCAAAGAGGGTCTGACACACTCTCCCTCCTCGTCCTCTTCCTTTTGGGACTGTCAGATTTTCAAATTCATCTCTTTCTCTTATGCAGCCCTTGGCTCCCCTTTGCACATCCAAACACATCAAGGTGTTCATCAGAACAAGGTTCCTCCCTGGAAAGCATTGGTGGGCTTAAACTGTTATTGTTTTCTCTTGATTACCCGAAAGGCAGCCCTCTTTAGTTACTCTAGTAAATTCTTTTCTAGCCAGCTAGCTAAGTTTATTCCTCTTTTTCTGCTCGTGGAATCAGATGAGGATGCAAGCTTTGGGTGCCTGTGTGCGTTCTGTCACACAGCTCCACAAGGAAGCTGCTCACTGAAGAGACAGGTTCAGGAAGACTTGTGCTATGTGCTTGGTAACTTCTTCCCAAACCAAAATTTGGGATGCTTCTCACTGATTTTTGTACCCCTTCCAGCTGCTGGAGACAGTCTGGAGAATGTTTTCGGAGACGGCGTTTTCTGGGACACTTGGGTGGATTATGGGAAAATGGAACAGCACGGTAATTTAGCTGAGTCCTGGAAGAGCCGAGACATAAGATCCCCACATCTCCACACGTCCTAATCTCTCAGATTGTACTGAAGCTGTGGTAAACAATTTAAGACCTGCTTGGGTATGACATGAGGCTTCCTCTTGGCTATTTCTACCACTTCATATTGAATGGAAGGAAATTGCTGAAACCCTCAAAACACAGTCTGGCAGGAGGCAAAATGCCTTGCTTGGCATCCTGCCCTCACCCCTCCCACACCTGCAGCTGGGACCATTTGGATGCCCTGCACCCTCCCTGTCTTCCTTCAGCCTGAGCCCACAGTTCTCAGCTCTGGGCCCAACTCCAAAATGAGAGCCCTACTGCCTACGAACATGGGCCGCCTTTCCAGGTGAAGTAGGTACAAAACGAACAATATTTGGGGAGCCTGGGTGGCTCAGACGGTTAAGCATCCGTCTTCAGCTCAGGTCATGATCTCTCGGTTCGTGAGTTTGAGCCCCTCATTAGGCTCTATGCTGGCAGCTTAGAGCCTGGAGCCTGCTTTGGGTTCTGTGTCTCCCTCTCTCTCTCTGACCCTCTCTCTCTCTCTCAAAAATAAATAAACATTAAAAATTAAAAAAAAAAAAAAACAATATTAACATGCATCTGTTTCCAGTCATTTGTACAGAAAATATGCTTTGGAGACCTTCATTTTTAGATTCCAGTGAATTGGAAAAAATAAAGATTCCAGTGAACTGGATATTATCTAATACACAGAACCAACAAAATATGAAATGTGCACACAGGATCTCCCTGCCAGAATAGTAAAGGAACCTGCTGCCTTATGCATACAGATCTTCCTCTACTCACAATGGGTCCTGATAAACCCATCGTAAGTTGAAAATCGAAAATGCATTTAATACATCTCACCTACAGAACATCGTAGCTTAGCCTAGCCCACCTTAAATGTGCTCAGAACACTTACATTAGCCTACAGTCGGGCAAAATCATCTTAACATGGAGTCTGTTTTATAATGAAGCATTGAATATTTCATGTAACTTATTGAATACTGTCCTGAAAGTGAAAAACAGAGTGGTTGCATGGGTACAGCATGGTTATCGCTGTATTGGCTCTTTTTGTTTGTTTGTTGTTTTTTGTTTTGTTTGTTTTGTTTTTTGCTGTATTGGCTCTTTACCCGTGTGGTCGCTGGCTGGCTGGCAGCTGCAGCTTGTTGTTGCCGCCCAGGACCACGAGAGAGGATCAGAACGTATATCCCCGGCCCAGGAAAAGATCAAAGTTCAAAATTTGAGGTACAGTTTGTACTGAATGCATATCGCTTTCATACCATCATAGAGTCGAAAAATCAAACCATCATCAGTGTGAGACCATCTGTATGGACCCTGGACTATAAATGGGACCACAATTAAAGCTCACCACTCAAAACGGAGCCATGCCTTCATCCTTCCTGTAACATACATACCTGAGGGAGACAAGGTTTGTTTCATAATAGCATCTTGGTTTTCATTTTTTTCAAGGTAGATATACTTTATTTATACAGTAAACATGCAGAAATATGTTCTTGCACATGTTTTTTGAAACCTGACTCCCTGTTTATCTATACACATCTTTTTTTTTTTTACCCATTTTTTAACAGAGACATGAGCACACAATCTATTCCACTCTTCTCTTTTTTATAAGAAAGAAAAAGTGCATGTGATGGCAAATGATTCATATCCTTGGTGCTGAGGAACAAAAGGGAGTGGTGGGGACCAGGGCAAATGGCAGACCACTTTCTTAACTGAAAGTAGCAGCCCCTTTTCAATGCCAATCAACTGTTGGCACAGGGAATTCAGGCCCCGTGTTGACAGGTTTTCCAAAAATTTAAAAAGAAGCCAGAAATCTAGACTTGAATGTAAAATCAATTATCAGGCGCCTCGGTGGCTCCGTCATTAAGCACCTGACTTTGGCTCAGATCGGATCTCGCCGTAAGTAAGCTCGAGTCCCACATAGGTGAGCTCAAGTCCCGCTTCCGGCAAGCTTGAGTCCTGCTTGGGTGATCCCTTCTTCTCTCTATCTTTCTCTCCCTCTCTCTCTCTTCCCTTCCTGTGATTCTCTCTCTCTCCCTTGCTTACTTGTGCCCTTTCTCTCTATATATAAAAAAATAAAATAAATAAAATCACTTAATTATCAAACATTTCCAACTAATTTAATTTTGAGCTTGTCACCAGACAGGCCAAACAAAACCTGTGGGCCAAATTGAGCCAATGGCCACCAGTTCATCACAACTTCTGGTTTTAACAGTCCAATAGAACCATAGACCTATTACACAATTGTTGTTGATGTAGCTCTTTCTAAGCAATGTAGAAATATATTCTAAGTTTGAGGCCTAAGAAAGTCAATTATATTTCCAGTTGATGTGATACTTTATAAGCAATAGAGAAATATAGAACTAAGAGACCAAATTCCCTATGGTTAGTGATTCATACTAAAATAAGAATGGCTGCACGTGGGAGAGAATTCATATTCACAGAGAATATGAACCGATGAAGAAAGAAGACTGAAGCAGACAATTTTGTTAGAATGTGCTTTGGCTTGTGAGTTAATTCCACGTGGGGACATCCTAGCTCTATGGCTGCTTTGGCTGCTGGTGCCTCAGCCTCTTGAAGGCTGGGTTTGGGGTTTCGCCTCTCTTGCAGACATGCCCCTTGCAAGAATCGCGCCACCATCAATTATAGACGCTAACATTCAGTGAGCATTATTGTGCACCAGACACTGATAACTGCTTTGCATCCCAGGAACATCTTCATCCTTCCAAGAGCTGATAGGAAAAACTCATTGTCACCTTCGTCTTACAGATTTGCCCACATTTCATATAGCTCATAAAGAATGGAGCCAGGATTCGCCAGGCAGCATGATCCCAGAGTACCAGTTCATAATTCCTACCTTCTCAGGGACCTCTTGTTTGTTAAGAGGTGTATCTCTCTTGTGACAGGTAATTCACCACCTTTAAGGATCTTCTGCAACATTTCAAGACCTTACCTATTTTCTCCTTCTCTTATGTGTTTCTGCCCTTACCCCTGACTTGGTAAATTGCATGGCCTTTCTGAGCCTCAGTTTCTTTTTTTTTTTTTTTCTTTTTATTTTTTCTGAGCCTCAGTTTCTCCATCAATAAAATAGGGACAGGAGGGAGGTGGCTGGATCAGGTTTCGCAGGGCTCTGTCCATTGTAAATGTTCTGGGACTCCACAACGCTCAGGGAATACCCATGATTTCAAGTCCACATGCACACACCCATCAGCTGGCATGTCATTGAAGGTCTTGGCTCTGTAACACTTCCCTGCCCACCAGTCCCCTCTGCAACCCAGGAAATTTTTATCCATTTATAGCTTGAGAGTGCATCTCTCTGAGTACTGCCTTCCCCTTCCTCCGATGTATCCCCCTCAAACTCTCCTCAGACCCAGAGCCTGGGTGAACTTCACTCTCCTCTTGAAGCCTCTCCAGCTTTCTCCAGGACGTGCTGCTCTCTTCCTGTTCTGAAGACTGTTCACATTAATCCCAGATCTGTAGATATGTGCAGCATTTACAAGCGACAGAGCACTGTGGTGTGCAAGTTGCATATCGAGAGACCCACAGCCCAAGTCAGGATCATCGTGTCTGCTATACAGATGAAGAAATAAAAAAAAAATTCAGAAAATGTCAGGATTTGCCCAACTTTACTCTGTAGCCCAGACAAGAACTGGACGGGAAACAAGCTCCTGACCTCGGGCTGGAGCTCTTTCAGAGCCCTCACTGCCCATGCAGGCATTAACCCTGTCATGCCGGAGTGCTGCGCATCTCCAGTGGGTCTAACCCGCCGTTCTCGTGCAGGTAGGTGACTGAGTGGTGGAGAGCATGGGTATTGGCAACTGTCACGCATAGGTTGGGCATGTTTTAAGCCTCGGCTTCCTCATCCATGAAATGAGGATCATTGCAGTACTGCCTTTCCAGGGTTGTAGTGTGGATTAAATGAGGTAACACAGGTATATAGGTATTTTCTGCTTTCCAAAAGTTCCCATTTTGCCACTTTGCTTTTACAAAAGACCCACGGGAATACCTGTTCTCAGTAACTGAAAGAAATCTGAAGAGCAGTTTCACTGTTGCAGAAAAAAGGAGCAAAGCGAAAATAGCGTTCAGTGTTTTGGGCAAGCTGTTAAAGATGTGGCAAGCACCCCAAGAGTGTGATGGGCCCCAGGAGACATCTCAGCATCAAGCCGCTGCAGCTTTCAGCTGTAGCTTTCGACTGTGTCTGTGAGCATCTGTGCTTTATCTCAAGTTATTTTGGGCATCATTAGCAAGATGTGTCCTAAGGTTTCAGAAAAACCTAAGAGGGGTAATTTTTGGGGGTCTGAGAATGCTAAAACTTTTTTCCATATAAATTAATGGTAATTGCTTCTTCACTCTACACTGCTTTGGCTCATGAAAGATTTCATAGGCCCACTGTACTTTCTGATAGTGGGCGGAAACTGTAAAGCATTTAGTGCAGGGTCTGGGAAATAATCAGCACTCAATAAATGTTAGCTAGTATATCCATCCCCTCCTATCTCTGGGGCCCTAACTCAGATTACTAGAAATGAAAACCAGGAGCTGACAACAGAGACATGGCCCACGGTGGCTCCTTGGTGCGTCAGGAAGAGCCATTGCTGGGGCTTGCTAGGCTTCAGAACTGTGCCTCCGTGGTGCCTCCTCCCACCCCAAAACCTTACTCTGTGGTGCCTGGTAATCATAATAAAGAGCCACCGTGTGGGGGGTTGGCCAGTGCCAGACCCTGTGCTAAGCCCTTTCCCCGTGGGATAGTCACACATACCAGGGATGGCTGAGACTGCTTCCCCTCTCCCACATCATTATCGTGCCTGGAGAGGTGTCTCACCTCAGACTCTCACCTTCATGCACCCAATGTTTATTTGCATTTCTACCACCAGGTATTGTTTTAGCCAGCTAACAAAACAAATGTATCTTCTTGCCCTCCTGAAACTTACATTCCCATGCTGGGAGTAGGGGGGTGGGGCAGGCAAGTTATACAGCGGAAAACCTTGGAAATATCAGATACGTTCAATTTTTTATTAGGGTTCTCTTTGCGGCATGGATTTGTATATATCACGGGGCCATTTCTGGGCATTCACGTGGGGTTCGTGTGTCAGGCGTGCAGGGTAGGCACAGCAGTTAGGAGCTCAGTCCTTCTGTGTGCCCTTGTATATTCGCCCGGCCTCTCTGAGCCTCAGTTTCTTCATTTGTCATTTAAGGAAATCACAGTGACTCCAGCCTCCCTGGGCTGTTGAGAGAATCCCATTGGTCCATGAAAGGAGAGTGCTTTGGCCGCGGGGCAGCTCAGACCGGGACAGACGTTAGGGCGGGAGGGAAGGAGTCCCGCTGACCCAGACGGGCGCGGGCACGAGGCTTTTCTCGAAGGTTACATAAGGCGGCCCGGGGTGGCGGCCGCGGCCGGGAGCGCGCGTCCGTCGAAGGGGGAAAGGGGCGTGGGGACGGCAGCGGCGGCCGGGACCCCCGGGGCGTGAGTGCGGCGCCGCCGGCCTAGGTGGGCGCGGCGCGGCTCGCGAGCGAGCGCAGGGCGCGGCGGAGTCGGGTTTCAGAGCGCGGGTGACTCAGGGCGCGGGCCGGGAGCCGGGAGCCTGCCCGCCGCCGCCGCCGCCGCTGCCCAGCGCCGCCTTTGTTCGCTGCAGGAAGGGCGAGCGGCGGCCAGCGCTCAGCCGGGCGCACGGTGCCTTCGGGGGGTTCGGCGGGCCTGCGAGATGGCGCCAAGGTAGGACTCGCTTCCCCGCGCCCCGGGCCCTCGCCCCTCCCGCCCGCCTCACCTTCTTGCCCCCCCACTTCTTGCAGGAGGAACGGACGGTGCTGGCGCCTGCTGTTGCTGCTTTCGGTCTCCGCGCTTCTCCCCGCTGTCACCCGGACCCGCTCCGCGACAGGTAAGCGACCCGGCCCGGGCGTGGCCCCGGCTGCCTCCGCGCGCCCCGGGGAAGTTGGTTTTTGGCGGCGGGCGTGCCTGCGGTGCGCGCTCATTCCTGGACATAAAAGGGAGTCCTCGCCGCTCTGTGCGCACTGGCGCTCCCGGCGCCGCTTCCCCGGGCGGTGAAGGGGATGCGAGGGGGCGAACCGGGGTCCCTGACCCGTCGGGCGGGTGGCGCGCGGTCTGGACGCTGTGCAGCTAGGGCGCGGCCCCTGCAGCCGTGGGCACAGAGGGACTTTGGAAGTACGGGGGCAGCGCCAGCGGCTCCGAGGGAACAGTTAGCTCTAGTTCACCCGGAGCCCGCGCGCAGGTCCTGCGTGCCGGCTGGCTCATTGTAAGGACAGGTCTGGTGCCCGCTCTGCACACAGGTGCGGCCGCGTGATCGCTAGCAGAGACACCTGGCGCCTTTGCCGCGCAAGAAATAACGGGACTGAATCGCCTCGATGCCTAACTTACCCCTGAGTTAGCTGAAGGAGTCCCATCCATGGTGGGCAGTGGCGCCCAGGGTGATGAGAAGAACTACCGGCGGGGAGCCAGGGGATCTGGTCCCCTTCTGTTCCACAAGCCTCACTTTCCTCACTAGGACCCAGAGCAGGGTGGGTGACTAGTAGGGTCTGAGTTAAAACAGATTTTGGTTAAGTTGTGTTCAGGCTGCCTGGGCTTGAAGCGTGGCTGAGTTAGGTGACCTTGGGCAATGGATTTCACCTCTTCGTGCCTCAGTTTCCTCACCCCAAAAAACGGGAATAATTAGACCACCTTTCCTCATAGGGATGCTGTGAAGATTAAAAGAGGTCTTAGAGGTAATACGCTTTCCACACTGTGGCACATACTAGGCAGAAAATAAGCGATAGAAACTATGGGTCGGTCCTTGCAATAGCTGTTAGAAAGCAATGCAGGCAGTTTTTACAGAGGACACTGATGATTAGGGAGGCTTAGGAAGTGGCCTGTCCAAAAGGCAGGACTGGAGCCCGGATCCTAGGCTCCTGTCCTTCCACCCTCAGCCCTTTCTCCATGCCGAGTTTGCAGAACTGTGTTCTCCAAAGGGTCCCACCCGTCCTGGATTTAGGAGATCAGTACACAGCCTGGACAGAATACGTGTCTGAGGAGAAGGGGCAGCAACCTCTCTCCCTTTGAAGGACACTGAGGATTGAGGGGGTGGCCTGGGTTAACTCTTTGTATGCCAGAGAAAGCCTGGGACAACCTAGACCATTGTCTCCTTGGCCTCTGGCCACTTTTCCCACCGGAACATCCAGGCTAGCATTTCTTGTAGATCAGAGGGCAGAGGGAGCACAGTTCTGGCTTCTCAGCGCCATGCCCCATGTCGAAACGCTGCAATTTCCCATGTGATATAGGGCACTGCCAGCTCAGCGGTAGAGGGCGGCCTGTATTTCATGGGCTTTCGTGAATTTTGCTGCAACCCCTGCCTCCAAAAGGAAGAAGATTCTGGGCAAAGAGACTTTGGTGTTTCTTTCTCCTCCTGTGTTTGAAGGCTCCCTTTGATGTCAAGTCAGTTGTTAGAAACAACACAGAGGAAACCCTGTTCCCATCGAAAGCGTTAAAAGGGAGTGGCAGGAAACCGCCACGAGCTGGAAAGGGCCACGAGAGGGCCATCTGCAACTGATGGGTATTCAGTGTCCCTCTGGGCCTCTGCAGAAACTCTTAGACATGTAAGATATCCTCCTGCAAGCCCAGTTTTGCATGCCGTTTAATAAGGCCAACAGTTATAAGCAAATCACTTTATATGCTCAGGCAGAGGTGTGGGCATGTCTGGGTTACATTCATCCAATCTTCAAAAGTGCTCCAGGAGGCAGGGACTGGGACTGTTATCTTTGTGCTCCAGATAAGGAAACCGAGGTCCAAAGTCTCAAGGCTTCCCAACTCTAGAGGGTTTTTCCTGGCCTGCCCTGTTTGAAGAGATCCTTGTCAATGGGACCCTATCCCCTACACCGATCCTCGTGCCCCTCATGTGTCATGGCTGAGCTAGTAAAGTTACAGTGTCATTGGAACACCTGCT
Organism: Panthera pardus; assembly: GCF_024362965.1. Lineage (NCBI taxonomy): Eukaryota > Metazoa > Chordata > Mammalia > Carnivora > Felidae > Panthera > Panthera pardus. The sequence goes on from NW_026526766.1 coordinate 60,907,267, forward strand.
ATTTTAGCAGATAAGAAGGTGGTTTTAGGGGACAAGGGCAGCGGTTTCACAAGGTATTTGTTCCTGTTAATAAAATCCCGATATGTGCAAATTATTTACTTTTCTTTATACTGTTTTATTGTGAAATATAATATCCATTCAGAAAAGTGCACACAAAAATTACAGCCCAAGTGTTTATCACAGAGCAAACAGCCACATAACCCGGGTCAAGAATAGGAGAGCCCCAGAAGCTTGTGCCCCTTGGATGTGACTGTTCCCTCCTTGCCCTCAGAGGTAACCATCACCTTGACTTTTATGGTGATTGCTTCCTTATTCTTTAGAAATAACTTTAGTACCTAAGCATGTATCCCCAGATTCTACAGTTCCACTTGAATTTGAACTTTATACATGGCTTATTTCACTGGATATTCAGTTTTCAGATTTGTCTATACTGTTGTGTGTGGCTGTAGTTAATTCATCTTTGTTGCTGTATAATTTTCTACTGTATTAACATACTGTACATCATCTATTCATTTGTCTCCAATATTTGGGTTGTTTCCATTTTGGCAGAGACAGTGGTGGGTTTGCGAACATTCTTGTACATGTCTCTTGGTGCACATGTGCACATACCCCTGTTGGTTCTGTGTCTAGGAGTGGGGTGCTGGGTAACAGGGTGTGTTCATCCTTCAACTGAACAGACAGTGCCAGACCATCTTACATATGGTGGTACTGAGGTGCATGGTCACCCACTGGGTATGAGTCCCCATTTCTTCAAATCCTCACCAGCGCTTGATCTTGTCACTGGGCTGAATTTCAGCCCTTCTAATGAGTACATAGTAGAATCTTACTGTAGTGTTTTTTTAAAAAAAAGATTTTATTTCAATTCCACTTACTTATTTTGAGGTAGAGAGAGAGAGCATGTGGGAGGGGCAGAGAGAGAAGGTCAGAGAGAGAATCCCAAGCAGGCTCCACGCCGTCAGCACAGAGCCCAGTGTGGAGCTTGAACTCATGAACCACAAGATCATGACCTGAGCCGAAATCAAAAGTCAGATAAAAGTCAACTGAACCACCCAGATACCCCTTACTATAGTCTTAATTTATATTTTCCTGATATTTAAGTTGATTACCTTTTCATATATTTATCGGACATCTGGTTATCCTGGTTGACTTTTTTATTGAGGTAAAATTCACATAACAAAACTAGCCATTTTCACGTGTACAATTCAGTGGCAGTCGGTCCATTCAAACTGTTGTACAGCTGTCACTTCTGTCTGGTTCCAAAGCATGTTCATCTCTCCAAAGAGTGAAAAACATTATTTCCATGAAGTGGTCACTCCCCATGGCCCCCATCCTCATCCTATTAGCCCCTGGGAACCACTAAACTGCTCTCTGTCTTTATGGATTTACCTATTCTGGATCTTTCATGTAAATGGCATCATAAAGTATGTGCCTTTTGTGTCTGGCTTCTTTCACTTAGCTTAACGTTTTTGAGATTCATCCATTTTTTAGCAAGTGTCAGTACTTCATTCCTTTTAATGGCTGAGTAATATTCCACTGAATAGATATACTACAATTCGTTTATCCATTCTTTCGTTGATGGGGATGTTGATTTGTTTCCTCCTTTTAGCTCTTGTGAATAGCGCTGTTATGAACATTTGATACAAGTATTTGAGTACTTCTTTTCATTAATTTGGGTATATATACTTAGCAGAACTGCTGGGTCACAGGGTAAGTACATGCTTAGATTTTTTTTTTTTTTTTTTTTTAGAAATTCCCAAACTCCTTTCCACAGTGGCTGTACCACTTCACATTCCCACCAGCAGTGTACAAAGGCTCTGATTTTTTTCACATCCTTGCCAACACTTTTTATAATTACAGTCATCTTAGTAGGTATGAAGTGGTCCCTCATTGTTTTGATTTGCATTTCCCTGATGACTAATGATATTGAGCATCTTTTCATGTGCTTTTTGACCATTTGTAAATCTTCTTTGGGGCAAATCTGAATGCTAATCAGAGCCAGTTTGGGTTTTTCCTCAGATCATCTCACTCTTGCTCATGGCCATCTGATATGCTTTCCTGAAGGAGAGCAAAGCGGGTAGGAATCACACCTGAGACCCCCCATCTCTGGCCTCTGCCTTACCTGTGCCCTGGCCTGTAGTGAGCTACTGTTGCTGACGTGCCATTAGAAATTACAATGAATATAAATGATTATAGTGTTTTAATTACTGGGTAAACTTGTTGGTTTTGTATAAAGTGGGGAATTCCTGCGGTAACATCCTGTGCCGTGCGTGTGTTTTACAGCAGAGTGCAGGCTGAAAGCTCCTGGCACACTGAACCAGCCACAGCTTCCCATGCAGTGCTGGGATTTTGTAGTCTCTTCAGCTTTGCACATGATGTGAACTAATCTCCCTGTCTGGAGTATACTTTCTTACCTTCTGTCTCTCTTTAAGGCCTAATTCTACCTCCCAGCTTAAATGGCGCTCTGGAAGAGGCATCTCTCTGGCCAAGCTTTCTCATCAACTCCCCATTCCCTCATCTCTCTCTTCCAGCACCAGCATTGTCCCCCTGTACTGTCAGTATGTTTATTTCTCTCTCTTTACCATGGGAGCACCTTGAGGGTGTGGGTCATGCCTCATTTGTCCACGGTTGGCCACTTGGACTTTGGCTCTTTTGTCATTATTATAAACAGAGCTGCTGGGACCATCTTCTGACAAATGATCTTTGTTTTCTTTTTAGGTTATTATTATTATTTTTGACTAGATTACCCCAGACTTACTTTCCCATCAAAGAACAGAAGTAGTTGCACGTTTCTTACATATTTAGATAGATCTCTCTTAGATACAAATTTAATCATTTTCCTTCCTCCTTTAATTGCTCTCACTGGATTCTCACTCTACCTAAGATGGGGGTCATGCTCCTTGCCGCAGAGGGCCCTTTGTGGCTTCCTGGTCTCCAGCCACACAGAGCCCCTCTTGACTTGGGCTCACTCCAAACCACCGGTAGCTTGCAGAATGAGACATGCGATGTCTCACCTCTGCATCTCTGCATAGGCTGGTCACTCTTTGAGAGAATGCCTTTCTTCCTGTCCACCTGGCAACCCCCCATTCACCCTTTAAGCATCCTCTCTGGGAAGCCCTCCTCTGCCTGGCATGTTGGGTGTTTTTCCTTTGGGCTGACACTGTTTATCCACTCGTCCCTTGGTCCCAGGGCTTCTCAGACCGGACCGTGACCACTGATGATTCGTTTGCCTCCCATGCTACATGGGAAGCTCCAAGAGGTAGGACTAGGTCTTTCCAACTCTGAATCCCAGAATGCCTGAGCAAGCATTCAGAAAACCCTTTCAGTGAATCAAAGAGGGAGTGAATGGGTAGGTCCAGGTTGTGGTCTGGAGAGAACGCGCCAATTTACCATATCATCTGTGGATTGTCATTCATCTCGATTCTTCCACAGCTCTGCCAACTCTGGGGGTGACCATGGCTGAGTAATGAGGGTACATTATGGGGCTTTTAGGTTTTTCTCCTTTAGTGACTTTAATAACTAGTTAGGAATTTATGCTTATGTTACTTTGCTCTTTATTTTCATTACATCTAATTGCATAAACAACTTGTTTTCCTGTTTATCCCCACTCATCTTATTCCTAGTGGCCTCCATTTTGTCCAGAGTTGTACACTTATCTTTTCTCTGCTAGCTAAATATATGAGTTTGTTTTCAAGGTTTCCTTTAATGTCTATAGCTTGACCTACTTAAAACGGACCATAAATTAGGTAAATTACATAGATTACATAGGGTATAATCTGGTCAGTTGTTTTTTGTTTTTTTTTTTTTCAAAATGGTACTCAGGATTCTCCAAAACACTAATTAAGATGTGAGCTATTAACCAATTATCATGTTGCTTCTGGTTGTGGTCATATACGTTTGTTTCTTTAATGGTCAAAAAATTTTTCTCAAACCTCTACTTTGGTCACTTCCCTGTACCTATGCATGTGCGTGTTTTTTAAATCCCACATGGTCTTCATGATCATTGCTTTAAAAAATGTTTATTTATTTTGGGGGCAGGGGCAAAGAGAGAGAGAGAGAGAAAGAGAGAGAGAGAGAGAGAGAGAGAGAATCCCAAGCAGGTTCTGCGCTGTCAGTGTGGAGCCCAACAAACTGTGAGATCATGACCTGAGCTGAGTCAAGAGTCGGAGGCTCCACCGACCTAGCCATCCAGGAGCCCTGATAATTGTTGCTTCGTAATATATTTTAAAATCTGGTAAAGGAAGTCACCCCTGTCTCGTTCACTAAGCCATACATTTTTTAGTACAGACTGATTTATCACCCAGGTTTTTCATGATACGATTGGATACTGGGAGTGTTGGCGAGGTGGTGAGCAGGTGAGGGTTATCAAAGAGGAAGAAATCTTACAGTGAGATTCAGTTGAAGATGCTAATGTGCAATAAGGAGAATGGATGGCAAATAAGGCTTCAAAGTCAGAGCAGCAGATCATGGAGCCTGAGCTGCTGCTGTCGACACAGAGCCCAGAGGAGCTGAGATGCATCAGAGGTGTTGGGAGGAGCAGGTTTGCTGGCTGACCACCTTCCTCTGTTCCATCCCAACTCAAGAGAGAAAAAGTCTATGGTTAGAGCAGAACCTGGGAGAAGGTCCAGACCTATTATTGGGCAAGATTTAATGAGGGAGTTATGAGGCTGGGGTCACCTAATGAGTGCAGCCCACCCCTTATCCCCATCAGAACTCAATTTAACTCAATGCAACCTAATCTAGTACAACCCACCTCAACCCAACCCAACCCAAGCCAACCCAAACCGAACCAGTTTTATCCAACCCAGTTCATTTTTGCACTTGTTGCATGGCATGGATGACTTAAGATTGGACAGGGAAGAAATCTGTTCTGAGGGTCCGCATATCTCCCTCAAATGAGCAGGATCCCTGAGTTCAGGTATTAGGGGGCCTCTTCCTGGGTTTGGAGGAGCTTAGCTAGAGTCTGGTGTGCAGGGAGTAGCCCTGCCTTAAGCCTCTCCAGGAGTCATCCTTCCATCACTGAGGCACTCACCCAACATGCCAGGCAGAGGAGGGCTTCCCAGAGAGGATGCTTAAAGGGTGAATGGGGGGTTGCCAGGTGGACAGGAAGAAAGGCATTCTCTCAAAGATCAAATGGGGCCCAGCTTAAAAGTCCCATCTACCACCAGGAGGGCTTTTTCTTTTTTTTTTTTAACGTTTTTTTATTTTATTTTTGAGACAGAGAGAGACAGAGCATGAACAGGGGAGGGACAGAGAGAGAGGGAGACACAGAATCTGAAACAGGCTCCAGGCTCTGAGCTGTCAGCACAGAGCCCGACGCGGGGCTCGAACTCACAGACCGTGAGATCATGACCTGAGCCAAAGTCGGATGCTTAACTGACCAAGCCACCCAGGCGCCCCCAGGAGGGCTTTTTCAACTAGTCTTTTCACAAAGCAAACATCTGCTAAAGTCTTTGAAAAACTTCCCTGTTCTGTGTTCTGGCTACTATAGAGATATATACATTTGTAGATATATAGATTTCTGTCTTCTTCCCGTATTTCCTGGCCGCCTGCTCTCTCTGAGACCCTCTGGGGTGGGTGGTGGGTGACTAAAAAGATGCACTGGACTGAGCACCCGTCCTAGAGGGACTCAGCAGAACTGACTACTGGTTCAGTAGTAGAGACCAGTGTGCAGCAACAGCTGGCTTAAATGCTGGGGAACTGATCCTGTGTGTCCTAATGGAGGTGCAAGCAAGCCTCAGCACTCCAAAGTAGGGGTGTCTATTTCCCCCAGAAGATGGGGCAGGCAGGGGGAGGGAAGCAGCCTTTGAAAGAGGAGACTTATTTTTTCAATAATGTTAAAAAAAAAATTGAGAGTAAAAAAAATAGTCATTGTAAAAACCTAGGGGGTGAAAAGAGTTCATAAATGTCACATATTATCTCACGACTTAGAGACAGATGCTGCTGGCATTTGGTGGACAGTTTTTCAAAGTAATTTGCTGAAATATGCACATACGTTATAAAAAGAATAGATCATTCTGTCAACATTGTGTTGTGTTGCTCGGCATTTTTTTCCTTAGTAATCATCTAAACACTTCCTCTGGGACACTAAATATTATTTCTTAACATCCTTTGTAATTTAAATAATATTTCATTGTACGTATGCCCCATAATTAAACTAGCCCCCTTATATGCCTTCAGACTATTTCTGGCTGTTCACTGTTATAAACACTATCATGATGACCCTACTCTTGTAGCTCTGGATTTGACCTTTTCTGAAGTTATTTCCGAACATAAATTCCTAAAACAAATTGCTGGCCCAATGCATGCCCATTTTGAAAGCTTCTGTTGCATTCTTTGGGAAGGTGATAGTAATTTGCACTTCCCGCAGCAACACACAAGACTGGCTCACCCCTCCTTTATCTGCTGCTGCTGTTTCTCTAATCCAAAAGGAGAAAAGGACAGCAGGTAAGAAGACAGTGCTGCATTACTGCCTCATATCATCCTTAGTTGAATGGAGTCGGGAATCCTTCCTCCCTTTTCCCCTCCTGCTTCATTCATTCATTTTGCACATGCCTTGTAAGGGCTGGAAGAGAAGAGGATTCTTCAGGAAATTGGAGTTCCAGAGGTGTTCATGGTCCATGTTCAAGGACCTTGGTGGTTCTCAACCTTGGCTGCACCTTAGAATCACTTGGAGTTTCAGAATGATGTGATGCCCAGCCTTCCCCACTTCCAGGATTCTGAACTCCCCTGGGGTGAAGTCTAGTCGTTGGCGGGTTTGAAAAGCTCCTGGTGTGATTCAAGGGTGCAGCCAGGGTTGAGAACAAACCACGCAGTCCAAGGGCCCCCTTTCAGAGGTGGTAATCCCGACTCCCAGAGACGAAAGTACCTGTCTGTGGTTGCAACACATGTGAGTGACAGAGCTCGCACTGGATCCCAGAGGGACCTTCAGGGGGTGTAGCTCAGGCATAGGAGCTCTGGGAGCCTGGGTCCTGAGTTCAAATCTCAACTCTGCTACTTCCCATTGAGTGACCTCCCTTTCCCTTATCATCCCTACCTGTAAATTGGGTCAATAATTCCTACTATGAAGACTAACAAGGTAAGCCTTGGGCCTGTAATTGGGGACCCATTCAATACCTCCTTCCTTCCCTGCTCCCACATGTCTGTGGGTTCCCTGAGGGTGGGAACCCTATTTTATTTATCCATGTTTCCTCAGCATCTGACATGGCACCAAACGGACACAATGAGCATTTGAATACATTAATGAATGAGTCATTCAAAGCCTGGGACTGTGGAGATCTTAGTGAAAACCCAGCATTATGAACCCTTGACCATAGCGAAGTCTGTGTGTGCCTCCAGCCCTGCTGAAAGACCACCCGCAGCCCTCTGCTGCGATGGATGGTGTGGGGACCAGAGTGGGCGTGAGAGCAGGGACTGGATATAACAGATATGTCAGGGATAGCATGCATGTCACAGAAGAAAAATGAAGGTATTCTTTTGGGTGCTGGAAAGTTATAACCGTTCTAGAATAGAAGTCTAGAGAGCCCAAAAGCTGGTGACAAACCGAACCTAAGTTCATGCAGTGTCAGTGGCATCATACACACAACTCCATCTGAAGTTGGGTCAGCCAGCTGCTTCTCTCCTCCCAGCCATACATCGTAGCAGTTGGCTTCTTTTGTCTTTATTTTCAGCACACGGGTCTGTCTCCCTCCACCCTACAATGCACCGCCCCCCAACTGCGGCGACAGTAGCCTTCTGGCTTTTTGCTACTCAGATGTACCGGCAGCATCAGCATCATGGGGGATGTTGGTAAAAATGCAGCATCTCCAGTCTCATCTACAGGCCCAGTAAATCAGTATCTGCATTTTAACAAGATCCCCGGTGATTCACATGCACGTTACAGTTTGAGCAGCACTGCAAAAGCAACTCTGATTATGTTACCTGTGCTGAAAACCCTCTGTCATCTTCCCATGCTGACCACCTGTGGTAGGCAGTCATGGCCCTCCAAAGGTGTCTACGTCCTAATCTCCAGAGCCTGTGACTAGATGAGGTCACATGGCATAGGAGAACTCGGACTGCAAATGGAATTCTGCTTGGTAATCAGTTGATCTTAAAAGAGGGTGAGGATCCTCAACTATCTAGATGGGCCAATGTAATCACAAGGGTCCTTAAGAATGGAAGGGGGTGGGCAGGAGAGGAGGGCAGAGAGATGCAACGTGAGAACTTGACCGGCTTTTTTTGCTGGTGTTAAGATGCAGGAAGGGGCTATGAGCCAAAGAACACAGGCGGCTTCTAGAAGCTGGAGAAGGCAAGAAATGGATTTTCCCTTGAAGCTTCCAGAAAGGAGCACAGTCTGTTGATACCTTGCTTTTTATCCAAATAAGATCTGTGTTGGACTTCTAACCTACAGAACTGTAAGATAATAAGCTTTTGTTAATATAAGTCACTAAATTTGGGGTGATCTCTTATAGCAGCCATAGAAAAGGATTACAGCACTTCTTAGCATGGCATTTGAGACCCTGGATGTCCCACCGATGTGGTGTTCTGGCTTCGTCTCCCAGAATATTCCTCTTCATAGCCTGACCTCAAACCACACAAACTCCAAAGTAGCTGGAATCTGGGGGAGGGCCACCTCAAAAGTCTAAACTGGGGACATTCTATCCCCTGTACCCCCAGTACCTAGCTCCATGCCTGGCCCCTGGCAGGTACTCAGGCAACGCTCACTAAACGAATAACCTGATGGCAGCCTGGTACATTCAGGTTACCATCAGCCATGAGGGGTTCCCCTAGATTCAGGAGGCAAGTATGGCAACTGTGGGGGAGGCACGGAAGAAACTTTCCCAAAGGCTCAGCTTTGATGTTCCCCTGTTCTTCTTTTGTCTTAGCTCTCTGCCTCTTTATGGGCCTCGGCTTCCCATCCGAGAAGTGAAGGGGTTAGAGCAGGTGAACCCTTAAAAGCACTGTTAGCATGAATATTATAGGATGCCTGAGTTCAGATGGCCAAATGCTGTGGCACTTGGGGAAAAGAATTGAACTCAGTGGCCCTCATCCCCGTTCATCTGGTTGCTAGGCAGATGCCTCACTCCATCCCGGTCTGCAAGTCAGGATACAGAACTGTGCCCAACAACTGTGTGTATTTGGCACAAAGCAGAGACCAAAGCTGCCCTCTCCCCCTGTCTAGTTAAAATGCCAAATTACTCACTCTCCCACAGCAAGAAAAAAAAGGGGGGGAGGGGGGCAGAAACCATTTCTCACTGCAGAGTTTTTCCATGTGACACATTTTCTAATTTTACTTCAGGTTTAACTGTCTGGAGTAGATGGCTCCATTTCAGGGTCTCCCCCCCCCCCTTCTTTTAGAATGTAAACTTCCAGTCTGAGAAGTGGAATGTTTTTGCTTGTTTAATATTTGCAAGTGTGGGCTGATACCAGATTACAGCTGAATGTGTTCATTTTCTCTGCTGGGGCAAGTTCTCTAAAATGCACAGCACTAACCTAGTGGTCAGATTCCTCGATTCTGGGCTCGGCTGTGGGAGCTTGACCGAGTCACTTCCATTCTCAGACTCAGACACTTGCTGTACGAGGACAGGAAAAGCCTGGCTCACCAAGGAGACTGTGTGGTTGGACTGGAAGAAGTGGTTGGTGAGCCCCATTTCTAAGAGTACTGTTGGGACTTCATTGGAATTGTATGCGCCTTATTTTATTTTATTTTTATTATTTATATTTTAATTTTTTAATGCTTATTTATTTTTGAAAGAGACAGAGAGACAGAGCATGAGTTGGAGGGGGGGACAGAGAGAGAGGGAGACAGAATCTGAAGCAGGCTTCAATCTCTGAGCTGTCGGCACAGAACCTGGTGTGGGGCTCGAACTCACAAACCATGAGATCATGACCTGAGCCAAAGTTGGATGCTTAACCGACTGAGCCACCCAGGTGCCCCACACCTGATTTTACAGGTGCCACCAGCTCTGTGTGGTTGTCCCAGGGCATGGACTGGCTGAGAAATTGTTAGTGCCTGGAAAGAGTCCTGCAGCTTTGTTTTAAAGAAATTGATCTTGCCCTTTCAATCTCTTGATCTTGCCTTTTTCAATCTCTGAGCTGTCGGCACAGAACCTGGTGTGGGGCTCGAACTCACAAACCATGAGATCATGACCTGAGCCAAAGTCGGATGCTTAACCGACTGAGCCACCCAGGTGCCCCACACCTGATTTTACAGCTGCCACCAGCTCTGTGTGGTTGTCCCAGGGCATGGACTGGCTGAGAAATTGTTAGTGCCTGGAAAGAGTCCTGCAGCTTTGTTTTAAAGAAATTGATCTTGCCCTTTCAGTGTCTCTGGTGTCTAATCTCCTGCTTGCATCCATCTGCCCAGAGTCAGTCCTGTGTCTTGTCTTCTAATTGATTGTTGTAGCTGCTCCCTTGCTGGTAGGACCTCTATCTTTCCGTCCTCAAGCACTCACTGCAAGTAGAGTGGCTCATTGAAACACAGGTCCCATCATGTCGTGCCCCCTCTTAAAAACCCTTCCATGCGTTCCATTACAGCACCTGAAATTCCACTCTCCTTGGGCTGAAGCTCCAGGCTGTTTGTCCCCTCCTATCCGTCTTCATGCCCTGGCTCCAGCCACATCAAGATACTTGCTGATCTCAACTTCACAAGTATGTTCCCTTCACTCAGCATTTGCTAGTGCCTACCTGCGGGCTGGAATACTCTCCCTGCCCTGCTGAAATCCTCTTTCGCCTTTTCCCCTTTATAGACTTACTACTCAAAACAGTCTCTGCACCAGCACATTGGCATCACCTGGGAGCTTGTTAGAAAGGCAGGGCCCCGGAGTGCCTGGGTGGCTCAGTCAGTTAAGCATCTGACTTTTGATTTCGGCTCAGGTCATGATGCCACAGTTCATGGGATTGAGCACTGAATCGGGCTCTGTGCTGACATCGTGGAGCCTGCTTGGGATGCTCTCTCTCTGCCTCTGTCTCTGCTCCTCCTTCACACTCTCTCTCTCTCAAAGAAAGAAGGAAGGAAGGAAGGATGGAAGGAAGGGGGAAGGAAAGAAGGAAGGAAGGAAGGAAGGAAGGAAGGAAGGAAGGAAGGATGGAAGGAAGGGGGAAGGAAAGAAGGAAGGAAGGAAGGAAGGAAGGAAGGAAGGAAGGAAGGAAGGAAGAAAAAAAGGGAAAAAAATGCAAAGTCCCAGGTTAGAATCACCCGATGCTGGGGGATGCATGTGTACATGGCCTTTGTAGCATGGTGGTTAAGTGCTGGGGCTGTGGGATCAGACAGAGCTGGCTGCAGTTCTAGGATTTGAACATACCAGCTGGTGACTTTGGATGATTTACGAATCCTCTTCTAGCCTCTGTTTCCTCATCTGTAGAGTGGGAGATAATAATAGTACCCATCTCAGAGTTCTTGTGATGAGGACATGAAATCATGTCCCCAAAGCTCTGAGCACAGTGCTTATACCTGATTCATTCCATTAGGGATCAGAATTCACGTGCAAATCTGTCTTGCCAAGGATAGGAGGGCTGGGATGAGGCCATTCATCTTTGGAATCATTGACCTTCCACTAGCAGGACATAAAAAGCCATACTCTGTTGTGGGGAAAAGTGAAATATAGCTAAATAAGAACTTTGCCAGGGTGGGAGGGAGGGTGGGATACAATTAATTGTAAACTTTCAGGCCTCCTTAGACTTCACCATCCTGCCTGCCATATCTGGTAGGATTTTCATTCATTCATTTGTTCACTCACTTTTACTGAATAAATATTCATTGACGGCCTACAAGGCAATGTGGTATGTGCTGGGCATCACATGATGAACAAGAGAGGCATGGTTCCCACCCTCTGGGAGCCGGCAGTCTATGGGGGACATAGACACCAAGTAAATAATTGTACGAAAACCCCCTAAATATATGTAGATGGTAAACAAATGTTAAGAAGAAGTACAGGGACCTATGAGAGCACAGACCTGGCCACTCTCATCAGCACCGGGGTGTCAGGAAAGTCTCCATGAGGAGTGACATTTAAGATGAGATGTGAGGGATGAATCGATTTAGCCAGGAAATGGGGTGGGGCTGGTGGGTTGGAAGAGGATTGGAATGTTCCAGATCAAGAGATCAGAATGAGGAGAGCGGGGAAACAGCAGCCTGTGTGCAGCCTGAGCGTGGTGTGGGAGGGGAGGCTGTGGGGGGTCTGGAGATGAACACAGAACCTCCATCCAGAAACTGTTTCCCCACACCTGGCCTCCAGTGGGGCCAACATCTTGGCTTCCCTCAGTCCCATGGGTCCCATGCAGTGCTCATAGCCCAGGATCCATGGGCTAGGGGCCTCTGGGTCCTGCCTCCTGCCCTGCTGGTGCCTCTAATTGCAGAGAGCGAACTGCTCTAGGGAGGGGGGTCTGGGGTCTCCATCTCTCTCTTGCACAGGAGAAGTGCATTTAAGAGATTTGCAGCAAAATGATAGGGGAGCAGGGCTGGAGTGAGAGCCACCCAGAGCCTCGGCCACCCGGAGCCTGTCACAGCTGCCTCACCAACAGGCCATGAATGTCACATGGGGAAAGGATTCTAAGAATTGCCCTCTGCAGTTAGACTCCAGTTAGCCTTGGCTTTGAAAAGCTTCTTCCTGTCTATGAAATGAAGGGATTGGACCAGCTGTAAGCCCATCCAGATATGATATTATCTCTTTTGATTTCTGTCTCTCTCTGGATCTCTGTATTCCGAACGTGCGTCCATAAACACACAATGCAGAATTAATTCTCTCCCCATGGAACAGAAACAAGATCTTGGAAGTAAATAACTCTGGTGGGAAACTTTTAGAAGTGTTTATGCAAGAGAGTAACTTCTTTAAAAATGGTGGGATATACCGGGGCATCTGAGTGGCTCAGTCAGTTAAGCGGCCGACTTCAGCTCAGGTCATGATCTCACAGTTTGTGAGTTTGAGCCTGGTATTGGGCTCTGTGCTGACAGCTCAGAGCCTGGAGCCTGTTTCGGATTCTGTGTCTTCCTCTCTCTCTGCCCCTTTCCCATTCCTTCTCTGTCTCTCAAAAATAAATAAATGTCAAAAAAAAATTTTTAATGGTGGGATATAGATGATGGGTTACCCCCTCCTGTCTAGGCCATTCCCCTAGAGACCTTCTCAAACTGGCTGTGCTCATGGTCCATGGCTGTGTGACTGTGGCATGCAAAGCCACATTGTTTATTTTCTGCATCCACTTTACTCAGAGGTTGGTAACTTGGGGTGGAGTGGGAAGTCCAGTAATAACTGGGGAATGATATAGAACATTTTATACTAAAAGGAACAGCACACATATATTATGGAGTGGAGTGCAAAAGTTGAGGGTTTTTAGAGATAAAGCAGGAGGCTTTAATTACGTTTCCAAGCTCTGGGGGGCTCTTTGGCTAGACCCAGATAGTCAGGAATAGGGTCCCCTCTCCCTGATGGTAGGATGCTTGAGTGGAGATGATGCTGTATATAGATTTGAGGTCCCTAACTTGTGGAGGAGGCTCAGAATTACGGCAGTGGGTGTCAGAACCCACTCTTGCATAAACATTTTCTCCATCTGCAAATGCCTAATGCACTTGTGTGTGGAAGGGGTTATTAATATTTTTGTTGTTGTTGACAAGATGAAAATTACTGCTCTCCGAAGCTCTTGTGCTAGGACTGTCAGTTCCATGAGGGAAGGAACTTGTTTGTCTGTCACTGCTGGATCTCCAGCACCTAGAATAGTGCCTGCTGGACAGCAGGTACTCAGTGAATGCTAGATGAATGAATAGCTGTGTGTATGTGTTCATGGCTGCAAGAAGCTTTCCCCTCTCGATCTGCATTTACCTTTCCAGGAATCAGTGTGTGGGGTAGCATTAGCATGGGAAGGTTGGGGGGAATGTGAAAAATGCTCCTCGTGCATATGCATATGAGAGACCAGCCAGTCCCACTCAGGCTCAGGGTTTCTAAGAATCACCCTTTGGAGACAGCCTCCTACCCAATGTGGTCCATGCCACACAGTGGCTCTTGTGGGAGAAGACACAGTTCACCATTCATGCATGTTGGAGAGCTTGGCTCCTACAGCTCCCCTCTGAAAGGGCCTGGAGATCCCCCAAACATTTTGCCTCCATCAAAACCCACTGGGAGCCTCGAGGACCCAGAACATGTGGGACTTTCAGGATTTCTTCATTACTGATGGAGGGGCACCTGGGTGACTCAGTCAGTTAAGTGTCTGACTCTTGATTTTGGCTCAGGTCATGCTGTCACGTCCGGCTCTGCACTGACAGCACAGAGCCTGTTTGGGATTCTCTCCCCCCATCTCTGCCCCTCCCCCGCACATGCACACACTTGCCCTCATGGGCAGGACACACTCTCTCAAAATAAACATTAAAAAAACCAAAATAAATTATAGATGCAAAGATGAAAGCCACACAGCTGGAATACAGAAGGCCTGGATCTGGGTCTTCTGATGTGCAGGTGGGGGGCACGGCACCACCCTGAAATTCCCAAGTCCCAAGAGTGACTGTAGATGCACAGTCAGTCTGTCCCATCCCCAGGGACGTGAGAGGAGAGCCGAGGGCAGGCATTCACATAAGCTGAGGTCCCTCACCTTGTGGGCTGTGGCAGCATGTGGTTAGAGCTGAGCTCTGGAATCATCAGATGGACTTCAAACCCCAATTCCGCTTTTTCTGAGCTTTGTGACTTGGGCAGATCACTCAGACAGAGTGCCGGATTCCTCACCTCGATGTGGGATGGGGAGAGGTGGGTAGAGGTCCCACCTCCAGGGCTGTGCCAGGCCTTCAGCAAGTAACGCTAGGGGAGAGCTCGGAGAGAGCCAGAGGCAGGCAGCATGCCCTTAGTGGATGGGAGCTTCTTCCTAAACCATGAACCTCACGTTGCCGCATGACGGCATCCCTGGCCTCATCCCAGAGATTCCGACCGGGGCGGTGGCAGCCAGGCATCAGTGTTCTAAGGCCCTCCGGTGGTGGTTTTGCCAGGGATGAGGAAGGAGCTCGGTGCTAGAGCACGCAGGCCATGAAGGCAGGGGGCACGTCTGTCCTATTCACTGCTGACTCTCCCAACAGCAGCAATGCCAGGCTTGTGGTGCTTGGTGCTTGATAATATTTACAAGTGACTGAGTGAATGCGTGAATGAATGCGTGAATGATGGACGAACAAGGTGTGCTTGGCACCTGACCTTGCCCTGCAGCACCACCCTGAGAGCCAGACATTGGCATCTCCACGTCCAGGTAAAGAAGCTAATGCTCAGAAATGTGAAAGAACTGGACCAAGGTTACTGGCTAGTAGGCGTTGGAGCAAGGACTCGCTCACAGGCCTGTCTGAAGTCCAATTCCGTGTCCTTTCCCCTGCACCTGTGGTCGGGGAGGCTGGTCCTCCTGGGATCCTCTCCCCCCGCGTCACGCTGAGTTCGGGTTTCCAGGTAGAGGTATCTCCTGGATACTCACCTTGGAATCTCTGATTCTTCCTCCCGTTGCTCTCCACCACCCTTCCTCCAGCCAACATGTGAGGACCATGGAGCTGTACTTTCATCTAGATTAAACAAGCGTCAGCCTGTTGCAAAATATGACTTCAGGGTCACCATCTGTTCCAGCTGTTTGCCGAAACCCACATCCCATTGCAGAGCCAAATGGGTTCCAGCATCCAGCAGGGAGCAGGTCTTTGCACAGTTGAGCAGGACAGTTTGCAGAGAGAAGCAGTGTGTTCGATAACAGCTGCACGACAAATTTCTTAGGTCGTTTGTTTCCGCCTGCTCGACAGCACCCAAGTCATTGTACGTGTGGACCGCAGGCCCCCACTACAGGCACGCGTGCATTCGTTTGCACATTGTGCCCCTACTGTGTATCAAGCACTGGGTGGGGTGCTGTCCTGTGCCTCGCCTTCTTCAGGGTTTTGGGGAGAAGTGGCCTGGAGAGTAGACAGCTGTGGGAACCTGATATGCCATGGGCACTGGGGTGACTCACACCGTCAGTCTGGGCCCCAGTTTTCTCATTTTGGGGACATTGGACCTGTGTTTCCTGAGGTCCTCCCCTAGCTCCGAAGGCCTCCGCAGGCCTCCACCAGCCTTGGTCCGTGTAGGTGAGATTTTGCAGTGCCTGCTGAAAGCCTGAACTCATTCTGCCAGGCTGCTTCTCTGCCTTGGCTGAGTTCACACAGACTCGTCTGCTGGGACACCCCGGACTGCTCCCAGGGAAGCTCGATTCTGCCTGGGGCGTGACGTGCCAAGTGCCCCAGAGGCTGCAGGAAAGTATGTCTCCTGCTGTTGCCAAACGACCGCCTTCGCTCCACATTCCAATTCACCAATTCCACCCTCTCCTTGGCAAGGGAAGGAAGGGGGCCTGGCTGCCAGGGGCAGCAGCTCGGGGTGAGGTAGTGATGCCTCCTAAAATGGTCAGCTGTGGCTTTCCTCAGAAACCTGCTGAGGCTCCCCATGGCCTGTTGGATACATTTTGGTCTCCTTGACTTGACATTCAAGCTTCTCTGCAATCTGGCTCTTGTCCCCTACGTGAAAAAATGATAAGAGTAGAAAGAGCTGGAGAGGACCTCAAGTCACCTACATTTGAGTCCCAGCCACCCACGCACCAGCTCTGTGGCCTTCATCTGTGAAATGAGATAGCAGTAGTCCCCACTTTATCAAATTGTCCTGAGATTACATGATGCATGTTACTGTAACACTTCTAAATCTGTATTTACCTGAGTTTGTAACTCTCTCCTTTCTGCTCGAATGCTGGAGATCATCTTAGGGTCTGTTGCTCCCTCCCCCGGAACTGCTCACATACCCCTCATTTTCCTTGTGGTGGGTTAGCTTGCGCTCTGCTGTCTCCGCCACGTCCACCTGTGCAGAGCCTTCCAGTTCAGGCCACCTGTATCAGGACTCTGCGTTGGTGTCTTGTTCCCTCTACTAGGCTCAGAGCTACTTGTAGACCAGATACTGCATCCTCTTGGTCTCCCAGAGTCCAGCCCCGAGCCAAGTCTGGACAAGGTCAGCCACTGGACACTGGTTGTAGGCAAGGGCAGAACCCTCGACTGGGACCAGGAGAGAGTGAAAGGGAAAGACCCCATCCAGAACCCATTCTCCCCTTGTGGCCACATCGTGGCTGGGATAATATAAATCATGACTGAATTGACCCACGTGGATAGCAGCTCTTTGAGAGATTTTGCTGACCAGGTGGTGTCACCCATGCCAAAAAATTCAAGAAACACCTGAGAATATACCTCACTTAAGAGAAAGGCTTAGAAAGCCCCAGAACTGTCAGTCTTTTAAGCTCCTCCCACCATTTGAAGCTCCTCCCATCCAGTGTCTTGCTTCCTGGGTGGGGATGGGGATAGGGGATGCAACCAGGAGCAGGAATCTTTCTGTTCTCCCCCCAGGACCTGGAGGGCTGGTCTGTCCCATCCCATCCCATCCCAGTTGTCCAGTGGCCCCAGCTCATGTCTGATACCCATATGGGCAGCTTCCCTGAGGCCTCCAGCCAAACTTCAAGACCCTAACAATATGTAAGGGAGAAGGGGAAAACGTCAAGACCCTAACAATATGTAAGGGAGAAGGGGAAGCACATGTTGCTCACATCCTCCACTCAGACCCTCACTTCAGGGAGGGGGAAGGTGGAGGCGGCTGGAATTTAGTCTGAAGTCTAAGAGGCCAGTGTATTTAAGGGAGGCACTCCCAACTTAGTGGGTGAGAGCCAAGAGCAGACGTTTTGCAAAAGACTGGTCATTCAGAGCCCTCCTGCTTAAGGGTCAGCCAAAAGGATGGGAGACTCCAGCCCTCAGGAAAGTTAGCATCAAGCTTTTGTAATATAATAATACTATTTTATTATATCTTAATAGTGGGTATCAGGTGAGAGCTAGTCTATTAGGTGCATATTGAGCTAACGGTGCTGGTGGCATTACTGTGGCAACACCCGGAGTTCATTAGACTTTTTGATTGATGACAATAAATATGGGATGTTAGGTCAAGCCTGCAATCACTCTTGTCCAGAATCCATTAAGCTCATCCATTCACTCACATGTGCATTATTTGTTCATCCATCCATCCATCTATCCGTCCGATCATCTGTCCATCCATCAGTGCTCAGTTTTTGCTTACCCCAGGCAAGGCCCCATGTTAGAGAGGTGGGTGAAGGTGGGAGATACAGAAATGAAAGCAGAACATGAGGCCTGCACCCTCAAGGGCTCATAGGCTGGTGGGAGACACAGGCAAGTGAACAGATAATAACAGAGTAGTGAGAAATTGGAGCTTCCTGGGAAATTCACCCAGGGAGGCTTTCTTAGCCAGATGGCGTGACTCATCTGTAGGCATCCAGGAGTAGGCCCTGAGCCCCAGCTTCCCAGTGTGGCTGCAGTGGACTTCCCTGGGTGACTGTAGGCCCTTGGTCCCAGCACGGAGCACGGGGAAGCTGGAGAGGCAAGGGAAGTAGCTGTTCCGGCCCCCCTGGAAGGCCTGGGCTCTTTCTGCTCAGGACATCTTTCCCTTGGGGATTGGGCCCCTTGGAGGCTGTCAGCTTACTGTTGGCTGCAGAACCCTGACCTGACACACCCAGGCCCTTGGGCTAGGGCTCCCAAGCCTCTTTGTATTCACTCACCACCAGCCTGGGGCCACTTGGACATCTCAATCCAGGCCCTAGGGCCCTCCTGTTGCCAATCAGTGAGATCTAGTCCCTCAGGGGACCCAGCATTCCATTAGCCTGGATAGGAAGCTGCTCATTTGTAGCTCATCATGGTTGGGGCCCTGCCTGAGTCTGTCCCCTGGTGAATGCGGCTGGAGTCCTGCCTAACTCTATGCCTGTGTCCTGACCCTGAAGCAGACTTTTCTGCTGCTGACTGTCTGCTCGAATCTCCTGCTCCATGGTTCCCCACCACCTGCCTCTGTTCCAGCCTTAGGCCACAACCTCAGCCTCCACCAGCACTGCGAACAACAGGTGTCACCAACCTGAGGGTGATCATCACCTGGAGGCCTAGTCCAAACACAGATGCTGGCCTTCGCTGCAGTTTCTGATTCAGGAGGCCTGGAGTAGAGCCTGAGAATTTGTACCTCTGGGTTCCCGGGTGCTGCTGCTGCTGGTCCAGGAGCCACACTTTGAGAACCACCAGTGTTGTGGTTAAGCACATGGGCTGTGGGGCTTGAACCCAGGCTATTTGGGTCCAGATCTTACCTCTGTCACTTCCCAGCTGTGTGAACCAATGCCTCTGCACCTCAGTCTCCTCATCTGTAAAATAGAGATAAGGTGACCCCTGCCTTACTAGGTTGCTGTAAGCATGACATGACCCAATCCAGGTCCCACTTGGCATACAGTGAGCGTGCGGTGAATATATCTGTGTCCTTGGATGCTGTCACAAATTACCGCAAGTTGGGTGGCTGAAAACCACAACAATTTATTCTTGTAAAGTTCTGGAGGCAAGAAGTCCAAAGTCAAGGTGTGGGCAGGGCCGTACCCACTCTGGAGGCTCTAGGGAAGGATCCTTCTTTGCCTCTTCCAGCTTCTGGTGGCTGCTGGTGTTCCTTGACTCCTGGTTGCCTCACTCCATTGTCTGCCTCCGTGGTCACACTGTCTCCTACGTTTTGTCTGTCAAATCTCCCCTATGTGTCTCTCATAAAGACACTTGTCATTGGATTTAAGGCACACGTGGGTAATCTAGGCAGATCTCTTCATTTCAAGATCCTTAATTTAAATATATCTGGGAGCGCCTGGGTGGCTCAGTCGGTTAAGCATCCACCTTCGGTTCAGGTCATGATCTCACGGTCTGTGAGTTGGAGTCCCGCGTCGGACTCTGTGCTGACAGCTCAGAACCTGGAGCCTGCTTTGGATTCTGTGTCTCCCCTTCTCTCTGCCCCTCCCATGCTCATGCTCTGTCTTTCTGTGTTTCTCAATAATAAATAAATGTTAAAAAAATTAAATATATCTGCAAAAGACCCTTCAACCCAATAAGGTTACATTTACAGATTCCGGGGACTAGGATGTGGACATATCCTTTTTGAGAGCCATCATTCCACCTACTACTGTGAACATGGCTATTATGATTATGATTATTATATTATTATTATTGCTTAGTTGTTGTTTCTTCCAGCAGCTGCAGTTAGGCCTGACTCCAGCTTCCTGCCCTGGGGTGGGAGGAATTGGGTGGGGTGCTAAGCCGATTTCCAGGTTCTAGCTCCTCTCTGCTGGCCCCATGTTACGCAAACCATTCCCAGGCTGGAGCAGGAGTTCTGCTTATGGAGTGACGTTGGTCATATTACAGGGTCTCCGTGTGTTCAGATTTCATTAATCTGAGAAAAATAGCAATCTCAGCTCCCAGACACCTGTTCAGAGGCCTCTGTCCATATTAACTGCTCCTTACACCTGAGATGGCTGCACTGGACAAAGCATTTTCCCATTCAGAGCCACATGGGGCCCTCACTGTAACCTAGTGAAGGAGGCTGTATCACCCTATTTGCAGGTAAGAAAACAGAGACCCAGAGGGAAAGTTGCTCCAAGCTATTTTTCATGGCAATTACAATAGTTCAGGGGAGAGAAAAGAAAGCTTATGTCATTGATAATGAGGGCAATGGCCATAACCCAATGTGCTTTATTAAATGTCTGCTTTTGCTAGGCCCTCAGCTCAGGATTTTATATCTGTTATCCCAGGTCATTCTCAAAACTCTTTCCTACAGCAGGTGGCAATATTCCTGTGCTACACATTTAGAATCTGAGGCTCAGAGAAGGGAAGCATTTTGTCCAGAGTTGCACAGCTTTTAAATGCAGAGCTGGGATTTGAAGCCAAAGCTGTCTTTCTCCCCAGCACCATTCTGCTTGGAGATCCTTCCAGCACTGAAAATATGTCTGGTCAGCCAAGATGAGAGCTGTGGCTTCCCAGGGGCCAGCAGGCCTGGAGTCTCTGGCCCTCCCAGATCTGCTCAGAAGAGGAAGCCCGAGAGAGACTGTCTCTGGCTGGCACAGAGCCCTGTTTCTGGTAGCTGGTAGGAGATGCTGTGTTGATGCTAAGAGCCATGGGGAGGGGCTATCAGGGTGATGGGGATAGAGAAGCAGATGGGCCCGAGGCCACTGAAGGCTAAGAGGTCAGGGTGTGCTCCTGGAGTGGATCAGACTCAGATTGAAGTGACATTCCTGGAAAGGAGCAGATGAACCCTCAACTCCTCACACCAGACAGATGAAGGTTTAAAGCCACCAGTTCTGGGACCTGATAGCTGTGTGCCCTTGGGCAAGTTATTTAACTTCTGTCTGCCTCTGTCCCCACACCTGTAGACTGGGCACAAGAAAAGTGAGGTTATTGTGAAGAACTTAGGGGCTGTGGATGAGTACCAGCTGGGGAGCTTGTGCAGCTTCACCAGCCCCGGCCATGGCCCAACTGAATTGAAATCTCTGGGAGTGAGGCGTGGGGAGTAGTATTTTTGGCAGTCTTCCAGTGATTCTTCTGGGCAGCCAGAGCTGAGAACCACCATGCTGGTAAAGCCCTTGTGCCCAGGACACAGTCAGGGCTCAATACACATGAGCCCCTGCTATGCATGCACTCGTATGTTCGTGAAACTGACATTTATTGGGCACCTGCCTGTGCCAGGCTGTGTGCCGTGTATCTGGCCGTGTATGCAAGCCAGCTGTTCATGGAGCAACCGTTTCTAGCATTGCTTCTAAGAAAATGAGTCAGTTGGTTTCAGTGCTTTGTGAAGACGTGACCCAAATCGGATATTCTGAGAAGGCTTTTTACTGATGAGGGGGAAAATATGGAAAATGTACCCACATTAGAGAAACCTAAACGCTGTGTGTAGGAAGTATAGTCAAACATCTCCAAACCTTTAAAGAGGTAGCCGGGGAAGGAAGAGTGGGCTTCAGACTCTCCGTGGGGCCCTAGGCCCATGTCTTCCCTTGCAATGCTTCAATGTGAATGTCAGTGACGTGAAAGGGTTTTGATGGTGGTTTTTTGTTGGTTGGTTGTTGGTGGGTTGGTTGGTTGGTTGGTTGGTTGGTTGGTTGGTTGGTTTTTAGCTACAGAACCTTCTTCAAATGAGGCTGTGACTGGAACCAGATATGTTCAACAAAGGAAGTCTGAGTTGCTTTGGTGCAACTGTGCGTATGAGGGTAGGTGAGTTTGTGCGAATGTGTGTCAGTGTGTGGGAGAGTGTCATGAACGAATGTGTGTGTGAGTACATGAGTGTGTATGTGACTGCATGAGTGTGTCTGAGGGATGAGTGTGGGTGGAGGTGTCAGAGGGTGCGTATGTGTGCATGTGAACGTGTGTGTATGAATAGATGCATTAGTGTGTGTGAGTATGCTTGTGGGTGTGTTGTAAACAGGTGAGTGTGTGCTGTGTGTGTATGTGTGTCTGTGTGGCTGTATACTTGTGTGTGTTAGGAGCCCAACAGTCAGGCCTTCTCCATCTCCCCTCTCCTGCTGTGCACCCCCCCTCCCCTGAGCCCCACCCCTGGTCCTAGGGAATGAAGTTTGAAACCTTCTGGTCCAGATGTCCACACTGACCCTGCTTGGCCTCCAGCTGTTGGCTCTTTGTCCCCTTCTAGTGCTGAGCCTGGCAGTTTTCAGGAGCTGCGGGTTGCCGGGTGCCCGCTTCCAGCAGGCCAATGCACGTTCCCATCCGGCATCCCTCCTGTGCCCCCGACAGGCCCCTTCCTCTCCATGCCCGTTTTCCATGAGTTTTCCTCGCGGTGCCCTGAGTGGAGTCCTCCAGAGCTGCCTGCTGGGAGTGATGACTCATTTCAGTTGATGTCATCCTCAGGATTCAAGGCCCTCATCACACTCAAAGAGTCTTTGTTCCCCAAATGGAAAAGGAAGGTCCATAAATCGAGAAGAGTTGACTAGAAAACTCTTCCCAGATGCTCACGCCTGCCCACACCTGCTGGCCTTCATGTGCCACCTGGTGCACGTGGGCCCTGGAATGGCTCTGTACCCAGCTTTCTGGAACAAGTTTGGAAAAGGGGTGAAGGAGGGGTCTGAAGACAAGACCCTCACTGCAGTAAGACAGCAGGGCTCACTGCATGCTTCCTGAGGCTCGCATATTACTCTTGCACTGGAGCCAATTTCTGCCTAGTCTGAGGGGGTAGCATACACATGCGTGTGTGTGTGTGTGTGTGTGTGTGTGTGTGTGTGTCTAGGAGGTGGTAGTGAGCAGACCTGGGTCTCAGAATGAGCAAGTCATACTATACTCTCTCCAGACTAAACTCTTCAGTTCCTTAGTTGCTGGGCCTACTTATCCAATTATATTATTACTTCTATAATGGTTAACAGTTGGAGGCTGGCTGGTGAGGGCATGGAAGCACGGGGCCCAGAGTCAGCCAGTGGGTGCTGAGTTCTAGATGCACCAGCCCCCTGCTAGGCGCAGCCCTCACTGTGTTGTCCATCCTCACGATGACTCTGAGCCAGCCTCTGTTCCTGCCCCACATACAGCCCAGAGGAGTGAAGTGGCTTCCACAGGGTCACACACAGGGTAGTGGCAAACTCAGGACTCCAGCCCAGGTCTGTCTGCTTGCAAAGCCCGGGGGTGGGGGTGGGGGGGTTTCCCTTACCTGTGGCTGCCAACTGGGAGAGGGCATCAGACTTACCCAGGCCAGACCCTAGAAGACACTGAGCCCACAGGGCCAGGCTGGAGGGGCAGACCTATGTCTTTTTTAAAGCTCCCTGGGTGACTGTGATGTGTGGCCAGGACTGGAACCTTCCCACCACGGTATACCACCCATTCTGATTGGAATCCTGACCTTAATCATTTATTATCCTCATGGCCTTAGAATGGTAATTAATTCTCCAAGACTTAGTCTGTAAACCTGTAAAATGGGGATAATAATATTATCTATCTCATAGAGAATCAGGAGGAAAATGAAATGATTCATGGAAAGGTCATTACACGGTGCCTGCCACGCAGCAAGCCCACAGTAAATCTTAGCTGTTTCTGTGCTTCCTTCTTGTCTGCATTCCTAGGTCATCCTTTCTAGGCTCTTCTGGCACTGGGGGCTGAGACGGGTCCGCATGGTCTATGCCCATATGTAGTCATATCAGAGAGGGAAGGGAGCTCACCACCAGAGTGCAGAGCGATGGGTGTGTTTGGGTGGAGGGATGGGTGGGGACTATGAGGACACAGAGGTGTGCAGGTGCACCTGGAGGGGTCCCAAGGGCAACCCGGGAGGCCATGGGTTGTAATGGGCAGAGCCTAGTACTGAGTCTTCCGTGCTGAGTCCTGCCCTGGGCTTCAAGTAAGTTATTTCCCCTCTCTGGGGCTTAATTTCCTCCTCTTTGAAATGAGAGAATGATCACTGCCTCGCCTCCCTTCTGGTGGGGGCTCAGGTGAGAGGATGTTTTGGAAGCTGAAGCAGGTGCTGAGTGGGGAAATGGCCTCTCCTTCCTGCCGGGTGGGTGGGGTGGCCAAGCCACAGTGCCCACACCTTGCCTGTCTCCGCCCACATCCAGGCACCTTCAAAACCATCCCTCTCTCAGTTTAGGCCAAAGACCTGAGAGAACAAGAAAGCAAGAGAGACAGAGAGAGACAGAGACAGACAGAGACAGAGAGAAAGAGAGAGAGAGAGAGAGAGAGAGGAGAGCTCACACAGTAACTTCATTGAGCATGAAAATTCCTATGCTATATATGAAAACCGGAAAAGGGAAGGAGGCGTTCTAAGTTTACATGTAGAAAAATGCTCCTCTGTAATTCAGAAAAATGAGGTCTTTGATTGTTGCCAAACCCAGGTCTCCTTTCTAAGTTGATCCAGGACTTTTTTCCCTGGCAGGAAAATGGTTCTTTTTCTAAGAAATGCATTGGGTGGTAGGTTTTTCTAAGAGGCTTTTGCATCTTTGCTGGGTGCAGAAGGATCCCATGCAGCATGAATTCTGTTGTGTCCCTTTTCCTTCGAGAAGGGAGTCAGGTAGAGCCGGGAGCCTCCGTGGGCTCCCGCCTGGGTGGGGCGATGCTTCCTCACAGGCAGAGTTGTAACATTTTCCTGGGCACAGTGCTCCACGCCTCTGGCCAGGCTCTGCTGCCCAAAGACCAGGAAGTTTGTGGGGAGGACTGGCTTTGTCCTGCTCCCTGTTGTAGTCATTCCTTCCAGGCCTGAAGGCTGTGGGCTGGAGGAATGGACGGTTAAGAGTGGTTAGAGGAACTGGGAAACAGGCAGGAGAAAAGAAGGATGCCGAATCAGAGACTCGCAGACCTGGCAGGGGCCCCTGGAAACCATCAGCCTGAGGGTCAGAGAGGAGAAGGGATTGCTCAAGATTATACATTGAGCTAGTGGCAGTCTGCCTCCCAGGCCGGCCGTTTCCCTCGCCGCATGCTTCTGAGGCCATGATGCAAAAGTCAAGGCCGACTTGTGTGTGGTCCCAGAGTGCCGAGCAGGGCCCAGCCAGGCGGGTGCAAGCTAAGGGAGATATGCCTGGGTCCATCAGGAGAAAGTTCTGAGGACTAAAGATTGTCCAGCAGTGGTCAGGGTTGTCAGGAGAGAGATGAACTCCCCATTAGTAGAGATGTGCACACGGAGACCTTGCACATGGCACATAGCCTTTTGGTGGCCGTGTAGTGGAGGAAACTGCTTCTCCAGATGGTGAGCTGTGCTCTTCCTGCATAGAGTCTGTGGCTTGCTGAACTCCCAGCTCCCTGTCTCTCTGGGGAAGTCAGAGGAAGGGAAGCCACAAGCCAGGAGGTCTGATCTGATAACCCAGAGTCCTCAGGGGCCATGTCCCTGTAGGAATGTCCAAAGGGAAGGGAAAGAGCGGTCCTGAGAAGATGCAAGAATGTCTGCCTCCCTGGTAGGATGGCCTGAGAAGGAGCAAGGGGAGGGACGCTTGGTTTTCTGAGGCTCCCCAGTTTATGCTGCTGGAGCAAAGGAGGTATTGGAGAACTCCTCTCTCCCCGGGGCCTGGGTGCAGGGAAACCCAGGCCAGAGAGGCTCTGCTGGGGTTCCCAGGGTAGTCACCCCCACTTTACCTGCATATCATTGCCTACTGGCTCCAGCCCCAGTAGGGGGCAGGGAGTAGGATCCTTTGCACCCCTACACCCAGTGGAATACGCCAACCAGCCTGAAGGAGTCTTTAGTCCCCATTTAAGCTGAATAAAGTGTTCTGTGGGTCTTCACAGCCATAGGTGGAAATGAGAGATGTGTGGGCGGGACACCTTTGGCTCCCCCCGCCCCCCTCCCGGCAGCGTAGGAGGTAGGCATCTAATTTCTAGGTGTGGCTTGACCACAGCAACCTGTGTGACCTCAGACCTGCTCTCTTGGGACCCTCCCGGACCTCTGACTCTGATTCTGGTTGTTGGGATCCCCGTTCTCCCAGTTTCCCCAGGCCCAGGCAGTGTCCCTCACAGTTGTAGCCTGGGAAGCCTTCCTTGGGTTTCATGGAGGCGTCGTTCTCCATGTGGCCACCAGGGGCCGCTGCCATGCAGGATCCTGGGATGTCCTCAGCCTCCCTCCCGGTCTGGCTTCTCTGCAGCCCTTGTTGACCTGGAGCCAGAGGAACGCTCCTTAGCTCCTTCCGGCCTTAAATGCTAACAAGCGCGAGCGCTGGGCTCAGGTCCCAGATGATCATCTGTGAGATGGAGCTTTGCGAAGCCAAATACAGTTCCCCAGGGAGGCAAGGCTCCAAAGCCCAGGCTTGTCCTAGGCACTGCTTCAGCACCCCACAGATGGAAGGACTGAACCAGCCCATTGCACAGAAAGAGAAACTGAGGCTTGACTGTGGAAGAGAAATACCAGATGCCCTAGAGTCTGTGGCTGCGAGGAGGAGAGGGAAGGGTTCCTGCTCATCACCTCCTCTGGCCAGGTTGCTGTCATCTGTGTGGAAGGAAAACCTGAACCCTGCCCTGTTTGTTTCTTCATTGCTAGGAATCTGCCCTGGTTTCCATGGAAACCGGCTTTGGACCCCTGGGAGGAAAGTTGCACCCTGCAGTGACTGTTCAGATTTTCCTCTGCCTGGTCCATCTCTAAAGGTTTCTGCTCCCTCCTCTTTGTGCCCTTGGGAGGGGCTGCCCAGAGCTGTTCTCAGGAGCCTGAGCCAAAGACTGGAGGAGAGAGAGGCCCCTGTGCATCTGTCTTTGCCCTTTCATCAGGCCACGGCACTGCCTGCCTGCTGTATGCCCTGATTTGAGTATTTAGAGGAGGGATTGATGCGTGTGGCTCTGTGTATAGGGTGAGAGTAGGGCTTGGTGTCTTGGAGTGCAGCTGAGCAAGCTTGGACGACTCAGCTGTGAGAAGATGGGAACTAGAAGGAATAGCATAAGCAGAGACAGAGAGAGGGGAAGAGACAATGAAGAAATGCAGCCAAGGTTCTCTTCAGTGTAATTTTGACTTGATCTTGAAGGCACTGGGGAGCCATTGAAGGCTTTGGGCTTGTAAATAGCATGAATAGGTGACTGCTAACCAAGACACCTAGATCATGAGCTTCTTGGGCACCTGCACTCTAGATTCAGTGTCATATCCCCCATGGCACACAGGCAGAAATTGGGGGCTTTATAAGTGTTATCAATTCATGAATTGGAAAAGTGTGTTGAAAAACCACCATTGGAGATGAAGCTATCCCTATGCATTGATGAAGGGAGAGATCAAGACTGAAGCCGGAATCAGCCCCAGGAGGTATTTTGAAGGCAGTGAAGATACATAGAATACGTCAGAACTGCTCCGGCTCTGAGATCCCATCTCATCTAACTCCTCGAAGTGCACATGGGAAAATGGCGGTCAGGAAGGAGAACAGCTTGCCCAGGAGCACAGGTGGAGTCAGTGGCAGAGCTGGCACTCAACTTATGAGTCCTGCTTCCCCCACCTGGGCCGTGTCTGTGCCCAGAGGGCTTCCTGGCCCCATAGACCTAACCCCATGGAAATGAGGCAGCGTGTGGGTCTCCAGGAGATGAAGGAGCAGTGAGGTCCTTGTTAGATGTGGAGCTTCAGCCTCATGTCACTGACCTTAACCAGGGCCTCGGACTCTGAACCTGGCACTTCCTGGGTGCTAAACATTTTAGGTGTATTAGTTCACTCAAGTGACATGGCTGTTTTATGAGATAGGTGTTATTATCTGTGGAGAAGTGCAGCCCCCTCCCACCAAGGGCCCGAAGCTCCTGAGGCCAGAGAGTTCCAGGATCGGCTCCCCCCTCTCCCACACCGCTGCCTCCCTTCGCACTGCCCCCTCTGAACTTGAGCCCCCAGGATGGCGGGATGTCTTCCCACCAGCTGTGATCCCCACGCCCTCCCCGCTTCCCGCCCAGCACAGAGCCATCCCAGGACAAGCCTGTGGACCAAGTTGCTGGGCCTGTTTGTCTTGGCTCCCTGGCTTCTCTCTCCCCTCCCTGGTGGCCACCAGAGCAGGTGGCCCTCCCGCCGAAGCCAAGGAAAAATGAGCCAGCAGGCCCAGCACAGCCCTGAGCATGGGTCATTCTAGGCCAGGGGTCGCTCCCCACCACGCCATGCTATGCGACGCTGTGTTTGGAGGGGGAGGTAAGGGTTGCTGAGAGCAGAGCTGGACTGACTCGGGCTTCCTGTAGATTGTAGCTTGGCTCTCTCTGTGGCCAACCCAGTGGAAACAAGGCCTGTCGCCAGGCCCCTGCACACTTGTCTTCCCTCACGCAGCTGGGACCTGGGCAGCAGGAGGGCAGGGGCGATTAGGAAGGGTTCCCATTGCACACTTTGCTTTTGGCTAAGCTTATACCTTTCAAATCAAATAGAATCCCTGGTTGCTACCATTTGCTGAGCATTTGCAATTCCCACCCTTCGTTTTGTTGGATCCCCATGTGTGAGATGGGCTGAATGTCCCCACATCTCCCCTAAGTCATCCACCCAGAGGCTGCCCACTTGGTAAATGGCAAAGGCTGGATCTGAACCCAGCTCTGTCCAATGCCAGGAACTCTCCTCTGCAGGTGGCTTCCTCTGCCCACTCTCCAGCTGGCCAACCAACCGCCTGGGCCTGGAAGGGGCTGGGGCAGTGGGGCAGAATCACACCTCCCCTCTGTCCATCCTTGCTCGCTGCTCATCTGCTACTTCCTGGCTGTGGCTCATAGTCACGGAGCTCCCTACCTGACCATCCATTTTCCTGTTTATAAAGCAAGGAGGTTGGATGGATTTGTGATATTTTTTTTTTAAAGCAGGATTCTTTTGGGACTAAAGAATTTCCAGAGTGGCCACGTGGAAGCCTGGGCTGTACCAGCCATGGCAGCGCTGGGCTGGTTGAAGCAGGCTTCCTGGCCTCTCTGCCTCTGCCTCCAGGTCCCCTGAACCCCCACCTGTCCCTGAAACCCTCAGGACACCATTTGGAAACAAGCCAGTGACTGGATGAGCGGCTCTGGCCCATTTACTCCCTGTGGAAGGACACATTGTCCAAACCTGGACCATCCCACCAGAAAGGGGTTTCTCTTCTTCTCAGTAGGGGGGAGATTAGAACAGGAGGAAAAGCTTTACACTGGGTCAGGGAAGAAGAAAGCACGGCTGTCAGCAGGGTGCTCTTGGTTTTGTTTTGTTTTTATCTTTAAACCGTGGAGGGGAGAAAAGAAATCTCAGTGGGGTGTTTGCTTTCATTTCTATGTCTTTTCTTTTCACTCTTTCCCTTCCCCCTTTCTTTCGGTACAAAGACAGGCTGTATCTGAGGGAGGAAAAGCAAGAAGAAAAGGTTTTATAGTTTCTAAAAGGGGATGGAAGGAGTTAATGCCTTTACAATATGCAAATGTCTTTTTCACACCATGTATATGGTATAAAATTTCAAAAAGTACAAAAGAGTATGGAGAGAAAAGAAAGTGTGTTCTTATTCCCCACCCACCACCTCCCCTGCCTAGAGACAGTCTCTGGTCCTAGTTTCTTCTGTATCTTTCTGGAGATATTCTAATATATATTTTCAAATATATATATTTGTATGGGAAATATGTATTAATGTATGCATTTCCAACTGATAGTGATTCTGCTCTGCACCCCTTTTTGGGCGTCTGTTTTTACTTAATACATCTTGTTGATTATTTTGTATTGGTACCTAAGGAATCACCCTTTTCAAAGGCTGCATGGTGTCTCAAAACTGGTGATGCCACCAAAGATGGACAGTTAGATACATTTTAAATGATGCTGCCATGAACGTTCTTGGACATGCTTTCTATTTCACATACGGAACTTCATCCGTTAAAAAAAAAATCCATAGAAGTATAACTTCTGGATCAAGGAGTACATGTTTACTTTTCATTTTGATGAATATCGCCAGAGCGCCTCCCACAGACATCATTTGCATTGATGGTCCCAACAGCCCATCGAGGGTAGAGAGGTGGGGATGGCCCGTTCCCTTGCACCCTTGCCGACTCAGTGTTCTGACATTCTGATGTTTGCCAGTCTGAGAGGGAAAATGGTGTCTCTGCGTAGCCTTAACTTGTATTTCTCTCATTCTGAGTGAGTGTGAGTGTCTTCTCAGAGGTTGAAGAGCCATTTTCTTTTTTCTTTTCTTTCTTTCTTTCTTTTTTTTTTTTTTTTTTACGGTGGCAAGAATGTCCTATTCTTTTCCCATCTTTCCACTTGGTTGTGGCTCTCCTGTGGATTCATCTGTTTTGTGTATTAGGTAACTAGTTTGTTGTCTGTGGCATATGTGGCAAATATTTTTGTCCGGTTTGAGATTTTATTTGACATTGTGGGATTTTTTTTTTCCCTGTGCAGAACTTTAAGAATTTCTGTGCAGTTAAATTTAACCAGATTTATCAGCCTTTTCATTTATGCCTTCTGGGGTTTCTCCTACTTAAAATTAATTCCTGTTTTAATGCAAGTTGCAAACTGGAGAGGAAAAGCCTTGGATTGAGGATCAGATCTGAGTTCGTAGCCAACAATCTGTTCCCTCTTTTAACCCCAGTTTCACCTTTTTTAAATGAGGGGTTTGATTATAGTCATGCAGTCATTTATTTGTTCATTCATTCATTCATTCATTCACTCATCAGAATTAGGCTGGATACTGGGAACACAGAGATGGATGGCGTGGTCCTTGTCCTCACTGTCTAATGGGGAGAGACAAGTGACCCCACAGTGACATGCAGTGTGTTGAGAACTATGATGGGGGACCCCAGCGTGTGTTGAGAGGGCTTCTAATGCAACTTCCAGAGGGAAGGGGAGGGTGTGGGTGCAGGAGGTGAGACAAGGGATTTCCGGGGAGGTGAGGCCAGGGCTGGGGTCTTGCAGGATGAGAAGGAGTTCTCCTGGCAGAAGAGCTGAGGGGGTGAGGGGGGTGAGGTGGTGTGGGTGGCCGAGGGAGAGGCGCTTGCTGTGGAGGGGAGGACCCGCAGCAGTGCGGGGCCCTCCAGGGCCTGTGTCAGGGCATGCTGGGGAGTAGGGAGCGTGGCTGCATCCAGACCATAGAGCCTTCTGGAGCCAGGAGGCAACAGCCTGATTCTCGCGCTGAGGGCCCTGGGTGGCCATAGTAGACTCTCAGCAGGGCACCAACATGATCACATTTGCTCTTTTGTTGAGGACAGGTCATTGTTTTCACTAAAATGTTGTGAAATATTTTCCAAGACGTGGTCTACAAAGACTACTACAATGAATACTTCTTTTGAATATTGCTTACTTTAGGAAGTAAACATTATTGCTATAGCTGAAAAGCCCCACAGACTGCTCCCATATCGCATCTCCCTACCTCCCCTAAATGTTGGTAAGAATACGCTGCTGGTGGGCATGTCGGACGGCACAGTGGCATCTTAAATGTTCTCGCCACACACACAACGATAGTTATGTGATGTTAATGGAGGTTTTAGCTAAAGCTAATAGATATACCTATATATACACGTATGAATATATTGCAACGTATAAATGTATGCAATCAACACATTATATATCTTAAGCTTACACAGTGTTATATGTGTCACTTATGTCCTAATTTTAAAAAGTAGCACTTCAGAGAACTTCAGAGGACATTTTAGCAGCATTCAGTGAAGTTGCAGGTGTACATCCCCATGTCACCCGATAATTCGGGTGGAATTGCCTGCACAGGTGAGCACGAGGAGATGTGTGGAAGGAAGTATATAGCAGTAAGTGTTTTGAAGAATGATGAAAATCTCCCTTTGCATCAGCAGAAAAGTGAGCCACTCTGTATGGCTTGTTTATACCATAGAGTGCTGTTGTGAAAATATGAGATCCAGAGCCTCCTGCATCAACACAGATCAGTCTTAAAAATACAATGCTGAGGGGCACCTGGATGGTTCAGTTGGTTAAGCATCCAACTCTTGATGCTGGCTCAGGTCATGATCTAACGGTTTGTGAGATTGAGCTCCTCATTGGGCTGTCTGTTGACAGCATGGAGCCTGCTTGGGATTCTCTCCCCCCCGTCTCTCTGCCCCTCCCCTCCTCAAAATAAATAAATGAAACATTTAAAAAAATAACAATTTTTCATGGGGAAAAAAGTGTCAGAAGGCATACGTGCAGCATACCAACACTGACATGAGGTTTAGAGATGCGCACAGTGGCTCTGCATTCTGTCACAGACACATACATGCTCACGTCGTAAACAAACAAAGACACGCACGGGAGTATACACACCACATCCCTCAGAGAGGCTGTCTTTGGGGCATGGCCAACGGAATAGGATTGGAGAGTGGTGAGAGCTTCTGCTGAACCAATACTTTCTCCCCCCCCCTTTTTTTTAACGTTTATTCATTTTTGAGAGAGAGAGACAGAATGTGAGCGGGCGAGAGACAGAGAGAGAGGGAGACACAGAACCCAAAGCAGGCTCTGGGCTCTGAGGTGTCAGAACAGCGCCTGATGTGGGGCTCGAACCCACGAGCCGTGAGATCATGACCTGAGCCGAAAGTCGGCCCCCTAACCGATTGAACCACCCTGGTGCCCCTGAATCAGTACTTTCTTAAGCAGAGTGGTGGACACATGCCTGTTCCTCATAATATTCCTCAGAAATTGTTTTAATAATGTATTCTGTTCAACCTAGTACTTCCCCTAATTATCATTTCAGCATGTAATCAATATACACGTTATTCATGAGATATTTTTCCTAAGACTTTTTTCCAAACTAAGTCTTTGAAATCTAGTTTGTATATTACACTGACGGCACAGGTCAGTTGCGATGACCTGTATTTCAGGTGCCCAACAGCCACACTTGTAATGGCTGCCATCTTGGACAGTGTGGGGTTCACACATCTCAGGTAGGGATCATATTGGGGGACCTCTGAGATTCCTTTCTGAACCTGAAAGTCAATGATGATGATGATGACGATGATGAGGATGATAATTCCCACCATTGATTGAGCATGTGCCAGCACCTCATGCTATTTCCTTCAGTCCTCACATACAGTTACTCCCTTTCGAAATGATGGCAAGACATTTGCAACCATGTGGGTGGAACTAAAGGAGATTATGCTAAGCGAAGTAAGTCAGTTAGAGAGAGACAAATATATGACTTCACTCATATGAGGACTTTAAGACACAGAACAGGTGAACACAAGGGAAGGGAAGCAAAAATATAAAAACAGGGAGGGGGACAAGACCTAAGAGAACAAACGGAGGGTTACTGGAGGGGCTGTGGGGCGGGGGGGGCTAAATGGGAAAGGGGCATTAAGGAAGATACTTGTGGGGATGAGCAGTGGGTGTTATACAGACGGGATGAATCACTGGAATCTACTCCTGAAATCATTATTGCACTCTATGCTAACTAACTTCGATGTAAATTAAAAATCAACAAATCAATAAATAATAAATAAAATGATGGCAAGACATAAAGGCACAAAATTGACCATTTTAACATTTAATATGTGTCTCATATTATTATTTACACTTTTTTGGTATGTCCTAACTATTTCATAATAATTTTGTGACCCACGCGCACACACACGCAGGCTAGCTGCTGACTTTGTGTGGCCTTCTCTGGGGGTGCTGGGGAGTGGGGCACTGGAGTCAGGGCATCTCTTTCTCTCCCATTCTCCAGGGAAGTTTGGGTTTTCCTCGATCACCCAGAGCTTCAGTTGCACCGTCATGCTGCTAAAGGGTCATTGGCATGGCAGGCCGATTAGGTTGGGCTACCCCCAGGCCCCTGGGACGGAGCACCCCCCCCCCCCCCCCGCCACCCGCCCAGCTTATGAGACTGGGCAGTGAACCAACCTGAGGTCAGACCAGTCACGGCTTGAAAACACCTGCCACTTTTACTGTGTAACTCAGGGAGTCATTCCGTCTTCCCAAGCCTGGGCTCTTCATCTGTAGGGTGGGAGACTGGCAGTCCCCGGGGCTGCAGTGAGGACTAAGTAAAATCCCGTATGAAAAACCCGGTTGTTTTTATATTCTGTATGGGGAGTTCAGGAGCACAGAGACAGGGTGTCCAGGCCACCCCCCCCCCCCACCCCATCTTGGCCTCCTTTTCTCCCTGTCAGCACAGTTGGGGCAATAACTCGGGCTTGCTGAGTGGATGTAATAAAAGGAAAGAGTAGTGAATGTTCAATGCATTGCCACCCTATTTACCAGGGTTACGTGGATGGTGTCATTTCATCATTTTCGTGGGGCCCATATCGTTGAAGGAGACCCAGTCTTGGAGCAGTGAAATGACTCACCCAAGGTCACACAGCTGGTTAGTTGTCCAGTCAGACAGGGGCAAAATGTAAACTGAAAGGCAGGCTTGATTCGTCAGACAGGGCTTTACTCATGGCGCACTTGAGTGGCTTGGGTCTTCTCTGGACACAAACCCAAGTCCCCCGTGGTCACTCGGGCTCTCAGGATCCTCTGGCTTTTGGCCGTAGCCCAGGCAGTCACCAGGTATCTGCTCTGCCCCTTGGTCTCTGGGGAAGGACCCTGCTCCACTCTGACCCTCCCTCACTCCAGACCTCCTCATGGGGCTGAATCCTCAGGATCTGGCTTCACTTCTGAGGCCATAGGGTCCTGCATGTCCATTGTCCTGCCTGCAGGGATCCTGTCCACCAGTCCCTGAGACCTGCCTTCCTGTCACACTGCTGGCATGGTGGGTATCCCCTCTGGAGCGGGTGCACATCCCTACAAGCCAACCCAGAATCTGCTCCCAGCGCACCAAGGCTCCTGAGCCTGGGGGCCTTTCCAGGCCGCCACAGTGCAGCCCTGCGGTATCAGTAAGAGCTCAGACTCTGGGGTCAGTTGCCCTGGCTTTGAACCCTGAAGGAACTTACCTTGGGCAAATTTCTTAACTTCTCTTGGAAGTAAAATGAGGTTAACAGCGCCTTCCCTCCCAGAGTTGTCGTGAGGATTAAATGAACTGATGTGTGTGAAGAGTTCAGAGCAGGGTCGGGCACAGAATGAGAGCTCAGGGAATGTCCACGATGATGATGGTGATGATGATGATGATGATGATGATGATGTGAATTTCATTGCCCTGAGGTTTGGGAACACTTCGCTTTGTCCCTACTTGTCCCCCACACCCTGGGACACTTCAACAGTAGACCTCATTCTAAACAAACAAAACAAACTTACCCAGTTTTATAGAAAGAAATGAGGAACAGTCTTTGAGTCGATGGGAGAACATCATATATTCTAGGAATATTCTAGGAGATATTTTTCAAAGTTTTCCAAACTGTAGGTCAGGACCTTTTAGTGGTTAATGAAATCAATGTAGTGAGTCATTGCCAGGATGCTTTTAAGAAAATAAAAGAGAAGAATTCTGAAACAGAGGAAAATATCAGAGTGCCTGGTGGGTATTAAAAATAAATAACGTTGGGGCGCCTGAGTGGCTCAGTCAGTTGAGCTTCTGACTTCGGCTCAGGTCATGATCTCGCGGTCCGTGAGTTCGAGCCCTGTGTTGGGCTCTGTGCTGACAGCTCAGAGCCCGGAGCCTGCTTCAGATTCTGTGTCTCCCTCTCTCTCTGACCCTCCCCCGTTCATGCTCTGTCTCTCTCTGTCTCAAAAATAAACATTTAAAAAATTAAAAAAATAATAATATTTTCTGAAACATTGGTTTCAGTGTTACAGGTATATGTCTATTGAAGGGGGAATATTGTGTTGCAATGTAAATGCATTTCTTATTGTGGGTCATTGTCAAAAAAAGTTTGAAAGCCAGTAATTAAGGCACTACCGTGGGGTTCCGAGGAATCCCATTTCGCTTGTGAGTTTTTATTTCTTCATTTCCAAGCATGGTAGAATATATGTGTAAGGCATGGCCTCTGTCTCCTTCCCTGCAGAATCGGTTTCTCTGGGCCACCTGGACCTCACGGAGCTCATCGGTGTCCCCCTGCCCTCATCTGTGTCCTTTGTCACGGGCTATGGTGGCTTCCCAGCCTACAGCTTCGGGCCTGGTGCCAACGTCGGCCGCCCGGCCAGGACCCTCATCCCTCCCACCTTCTTCAGGGACTTTGCCATCACCGTCACGGTGAAGCCCAGCAGCGCCACAGGCGGTGTGCTCTTTGCTATCACGGATGCCTTCCAGAAGGTCATCTACCTGGGCCTGCGGCTCTCGGGTGTGGAGGATGGCCGCCAGCGGATCATCCTCTACTACACAGAGCCAGGCTCCCATGTGTCCCACGAGGCTGCTGCCTTCCTAGTGCCCGTGATGACCCACAGGTGGAACCGCTTTGCAGTGATTGTCCAGGGCGAGGAAGTGACCCTCTTCATGGACTGTGAGGAGCACAGCCACGTCCCCTTCCAGCGGTCCTCCCGGGCTTTGGCTTTCGAGCCCAGCGCGGGAATCTTCGTGGGCAATGCAGGAGCCACGGGGCTGGAGAGATTCACCGTGAGTCCAAGCCTCGCAGATCAGGGAGGCCAGTGGACACCACGCGATAAACATAAGCAACTATTCCTGTTAATTATTTTTAAAAATATTTTTTAATGTTTATTTATTTCGAGAGAGAGAGAGAGAGAGATCGCAAATGGAGGGGCAGAGAGAGTGGAGAGAGAGAATCGCAAGCAGACCCTGCACTGTCAAGCGCAGAGCCTGATGTGGGGCTGGAACTCACGAAACTAAGAGATCATGACCCGTGTGGAGATAGAGTCTGATGTTTAACCAGCTGAGCCACCCAGGCGCCCCCTCGTTATTGTCTTATCCTTACAGCCTCAAGGAGGCGTGTGTGGGTGGTGTGGAGAGTCCTAGTCCTGGAACCCCAAACCTAGATTCCGGTGCTAAGTTTCCAATTTAGCCTGATGACTTCAGAGTGTGGATTCTCTGGGTTTTCTTATCTGTACACTAGGATAAGAAGACCTACACCATGGAGTTGTAGATTTAAGTGGGATAGCCTGAGTGGAAGCTCTTTGTGCATTTTTAAAAAATGTGTATTTATTTTATTTTTGAGAGAGAGAGAGAGAGAGAGAGAGACAGCATGAGCAGGGGAGGGGCAGAGAGAGAGGGAGACACAGAAGCTGAAGCAGGCTCCAGGCTCTGAGCCGTCAGCACAGAGCCCCATGTGGGGCTCAAACCCGCTAACAATGAGATCGTAATCTGAGCTGAAGTGGGATGCTTAACCGACTGAGCCACCCAAGTGCCCTCTTTGTGCATTTTTAAGGCATTAGAAAAAGAGGAAGGCTTATTATTCCTTCAGTGACTTTTCCTTTGGAGAGGGGCAGCGGTTACATTGAAGTAATTTCTGCAAAGGTGGAGTAAGCTAGAATGCCAGAGTGACAGGTGATTTCTCTCTCACCTTTTAGACAATGTGCCCTGAAAAAATAGCAGAAAATTGACTTTCCTGTCAAAATGGGCTTTTATGAATAAGCCATTCTAAAGAAAATCCCTATGTTATTGTAGTCACACATTTAGTCAGCACCCATGCTTCTGATACCTCACCTAACTGGTACAGGACGGTTCCATGTGGCAGAGCTCAGGTATATTTGCAGTACGTGGGGACACAGTGAGTGAATCTTAAGAAGCTAAAACCCAATTACAATTTTTCAACACTGACTTTGGAAGCCTCATGGAGAATGAACTGTCAGGTGTGGAGAGAGGAGGCAGGAGTGGAGGCAGGAGGCTGGCTGGCCGCTCTTCTTCCCAGGAGGCCTTCCAGCCAAGAAGCTTCATGCTCCAGGGGAGAGACACTCTGGGAGTGGGGAGACGTGCATCTTAGGGCCTGCCGCGGACAGGTTGGGGACCTGGGGCCAGTTAGGAGGCTGCTGTGGCAGTCCGTGCTTGGAACCCAGTACTCCCCAGGGGCCTCCCCAGGTAGTGGAGCTCATATTACATTGGCCCAGGGAGAGTCCCCCTAAATGAGAGTGGGCCAAGGGTGGCTCCACTGTCACGGCCACAGGCAGCACATTCTCGCACCCGTCCTTCCCCTTGGTCTTCTCCGTTACAGAACAATCGTGTTTCCCACTAGCGGTCACGCTGTAGATGTACAAGTGGTGGCTTCTGACCCTCTGCTTTTCCCCAGGGCTCCATACAGCAGCTCACTGTCCACCCGGACCCCAGGACCCCTGAGGAGCTGTGTGAAGCTGATGAGTCCTCGGTGAGCCCCCACCCCCAGCAGCCAGTCGGCCAGGGAGGGTTGGGTGCCCAGGCAATTCCTCTTCCCCAACGTCATGGAGTCTCTAAAATCTCTCAACTTGTCAAGCGCTGCCTCAAGTCCTATTTTGGGCTTTTTGGATTTTTTTTTTTTTTTTTTAAGTGCTTCAGCTATCTTATTTGTGGGGGGAGGGGAGATTGTGTTTCTTGTAAGGTGTTAGGCTCTTCTATGGCTGTGGCAGTCAGTGGCCTGGTTTCCAGACTTCCTGCCAGGAAAGGGTGTCAGGATTCTAAAATCAAAGTTAAAACTCTAAGACATGAGTGTAAATTCCTATAAAAACGAACCTAAATTTAGCTTTTGTGCCTGGCAAATGAATCAGTTCCTAAGTTGGGGGTGGAATATGGTAGGCAGGGAAAAAAGATGGGCCCTTCCGCTCCTCCCCCCTTCCCTTCTGTCCCTCCCCCTTTTCCCTCCCACTTTGCCCTCCCCACCCCCCCCCCCCGCCTGTCCCTGCTAGGTGACAGTCCTGGGGGGTGCTGGACATAAAGGGATACACTGGCACCTGTCTCTGTCCTCCAGCTGCTCACACACACTTAACACGCTCCAATGCAGTGACAAAGCTGAGGGTGACTGGAACACCGGGGAGGTCCTCAAACCCAGGTTCTCTGGCTCGGGTGGGGGTGGGGGCACAAAGGTGAAAGAAGAGGAACCAGACTAGGTGAGGGGGGGCTGATGCCTGGCCAATGACAAGGGAATGTTAGCCAGATGAAGAAGAAAAGGCATTTCAGGCAGAAGCCATAGCCTGCTGCAAAAAGTCGGAGGCAAACAAAGCAGTCTTAGAACTTTGGGGGCTGTCAACCCCAAAGCAAAGCATAAGTTGATTTCATTCATTTAGAAACAAAGCAGAAAAGCCCTTCGGAGGTAGAATTTGGCTCTGTAAGAATGTCTGCACTCCCTGAGGCCACGATCCTGGCCTGACATTCAGATAAAGCCGGGAGCAGGGAAACCTTATGTATATTCATTCCTTTCTCTGCAGTGCTGTGAGTACTGGAAAAGTAGAAGCAACCCCAGAGTCCAAGAATAAGGCATTATTTACAAAATGATGGCCCCCAGGCCCTTTGGCTGACATTAGAAGGCTAATTAGGAAGAAGAGGTAGCAACAGGAAGACATTCTCTGTTACTGTTCTCCACTGTGTAATTCCATGATTCTGGTGACAGCCACGCAAGTGGGAGGGCCTTTGGCAGGGATTGAAGGGACCTAGACAAAACCAAAGTAGGTATGTTAGAGACTGTCCATTGATTGTAGCTTTTTGTTTGCGTGAGCAATAAAATGTGGAAGGAACAGCAAAAAGAGCCAAGCCTGTGCACTGTACACATTCTCTCTCAGTTCCGCTCTTCCTGTCTCTTTTTCCCTCTTATGCACACACACACACACACACACACACACACACACACACACACACACAGAGTTTCTCCAAAGGAGTCATCTTATGTGACTTTCCCACTTGTCAACTGCTCCCCCTGTGCCCGGCATGATTTATCTCCATACAGGGGTCGGGAGAGACCAGCGGGCTTCAGGAGACAGAGGGAGTGGCCGAGATCTTAGAAGCTGTCACCTACACTCAAGCCCCGGTGAGTACTGACTGGTAAGCCATACCTTCTCTGTCAGCTTTTAGAGGCTGAGTGCCCAGAGCCTTAGGTCTGACATCTCTGTTCTTAGATCTGTGACTTCCATTGTCGGCTCATCTGGGCAGATTGGGAAAGTCCTGGCCGAGGGCATTTTGCCAGATCTCCAGTGCACTGGAATGCCAGTTGTCTCCCGGCCACCTTGTGCTGTGGCCACAAGAGGACTGTCCAAAGGCAGATATTGTGTCCTACTGCCTCCAAGCTCTGTGAACTTAGCAAACACATTCAACCTCTCTGAGCCTCAGCTCCTCTTCCATAGAGTGATAATCAGAGTCCTAGCTCCTGGGGTTGATGTGAAGGCCAGATGACGCAGCGCAGGGCCGGGTCTCAACCCAGTGTCTGGCATGAGGGAAGTGGCCCTGAGTGGGAGATGATGTAGCATTTGCTCCAGGCACTGGGCTGTGAGAAAGAAGTCAGGGCTGCCACTCCTGTGAGATGTAGAGTCTTCTCAGGAGCTCCCGTCTGGCCCCATGGGAAAGGCAGCCATCCTCCCAGTGGTTGGGGCCTCCTCCCTCCTGGGAATCCACCCTGTGGCCTAGACAAGGAAGTGGTTTTGAAAGCACTGAGTCAGACTGTGGAGACAGCGGGAGCCCATTTTTAATGAAAACAAGCCAACAGCATCTGAGTCATTGAACACAGAGGCCCGGTAATCTGGCACATTCTATAGACTCATCTCCGATAAAGGAAAAGAAGGAGGTAGAAATAAGGCAGAGGCTATAAATTATAGATTATAGACCTGTGGGAACAGAGGTTTGGGTAGGGCAGAATAGAATTGTAATCTGTTAGTGCTCTTTCTGTAGAGAGGTATATGGAAAACTACCCTTTGCAGGGCAAACTGAGACCCAGGCAGGGGAAGAGACTGGCCCTTGGGTACCTGGGCAGAGCTGAAGCTACAGCACGGGTCCCCTGATGCCCCATCCAGGGTTCAGGCCACAACCCTGTGCTTCTGGCCTGGGCAGTAGTGCAGAGGTTTATCCCCAGGACCACAGCCGATTCGAGGGCAGCTGAGATGGAAGAGGCAAAGGTCCAAGGTGGGCTAGGTGGCAGTGGGGAAGGTGGCTGGTCTGGGCAGTGTTGGAAACCTGTGTGCCACGGCTCTTGGCCACCCTGTTGGCATGTCCAGGGCACATGCAGCAGGGCACAGAGTGGTGGTCCTTTGGGCCTTCTGGCCTGATGTGGTGGTACCCCCAGTGCACCAGTTCACAGGTAGGAGTGAGGCCAACTCAGGCAGAGATGCCAGTAACCCACGGTGGCCCTGCGAGAGGGACGGGAAAGGGGAGTGAGGTTTGAGAGCATGAGATGATCGTGGTGACGGGGACTGGTCAGGGAGGGCTTTCTGGTAGAGGAGGCGTTGGAGCCAGGCAGCTCTCAAGAGGGGTAGAGACAGAGAGGGGACGGAAGAGAACCAGGATTTCCCCATACCTACCGTGGCTCTGCTGCTTTTGTATACATGACTTAATGTAATCCTTACAACAACTGTGTAAGGGAACTGACAGCAGACACTTGGAGAACAGGGTGGCTTTGCTAGGGTCATGCAGTGGTGAAGTCAGAACCTTGGACTACAGTACTGCACGTGGGGGCACACCGCAGCCGGGAGGAAGTGTCCGGAGAAAAGTGATTTGATGGACTCTTGTTCCTAGATTTCCCAACCCCACTCTCCCCAGTGGTTTTAAGAGAACTGGTGCATACCAGAGTTTCACCAGGTGTGGTTTAGCTCTGCCGCTTGCTGTTTATTGACCTTGAATCAGGAACTTTTTCCCACTCAGTTGAGATGGAGCATGGCTACTTCATAGGCTAGCGTGAGTTACATGACCCTCGTGAAACCTGGGTGGGACTCAGCACATGACAGCCCTCAGTTTATGGCGGTGGCTGTCATTAGTCCTGACTGATAGGCTTATTGTGCCAGAGTGCCCTGTTCCCCTGGGGGTCCCCTTCCCACCACCTGCTTCCTGCCTGGCTGGTGACTGGGGCTGCCGGAGCATGCCAAAGCCCTGTAGCTGTCCTCAGTCCTTAACAGAATTCTCTGTGGGCTGTGGGCCCTGATGCTAACTTGCCTGTTCCTGGTATCAGAATCCCTTTCGCAGGTACCTGCACAGCATTCACTTCCTTTGCCATTTGCAGGGCGGTGTTTTTCCATTAATTCTTCAGAGGAGGCACTGAGGCACAGAGGGGTGAAGAGCTTTGTCCCCAGGGCTGCCTGGCTTGGAGGGGGACAGAGCCAGGTCTCCAGCTTGGGTCCAGATCCTAGAGCTCCGTCAGTAATGTCACCATCTCCTGGAAAAAGCTCTGTGGCTCCCTCTATGCCCCGCCACCCCCCCCCCCCCCCCCCCGCCACCCCAGGACAGGGAGTTTCCCTCCTCTCTCAGACGTTCCCCTCCCGTCTCTGTCTTCTCTCTTGGAATGAATCTCACTTTCCTGTCCTCACCCTTTCCAATCTGCCACCCTGCAAGACACAAGCCATGACCAGCGAACTGAATCATGGACTGCCTAAGCAGTTAGGGACTTAAAAAGCCAGCCCTCCTCACCTCTTTTCCCCATTTAGGGCAGGAGTCCCTGCTACCCCGTTCTTCTCCCCTGCTAAGTCAGCTTCTGTTGACACACCTTTCCATTTCTGGAAAGTTCTATCATGCCTAGTTAGAATTAATGTCCTCACGGTTCTCAGCTCTGGCTGTGCATCAGAATCACGTGTGTGTCTTGGCAGGTGGTGGGGGGGCCATAGTGGGGGGACAGTTGCTGCCTACCTGGACATTCGGATTCTGGGGGAGTGAGGTCCACCAAAGTGTAAAAGCGCTGCAGGTGATTCTGATCCACAGCCAGGACCTCTTTTCCAGCCACACCCAAATGCTCACAGTTTCCCAGACTATACATTGCATCCCTTCATCCAGGCCCCAGTGGTCTGTTTGCCTAGAGGGCCCTTCCCCCGCCCTCCCCTACCCGCCCCACCTGGCCAATTCCTACTTTTCCTTCAGGATCCAGTCCACAGCCCCTCATCAGAGCTTCCCTCCTGCACTTGGGTCTCACTTCTGCTGTCCCACGTGTCACAGTCAACCACATTGTGTCTGGGTCTGGTCTCCCCATAGTCCAATAATTGAAGGGCAGACGCTCTGCCTTATTTCTTCA
Organism: Panthera pardus; assembly: GCF_024362965.1. NCBI lineage: Eukaryota > Metazoa > Chordata > Mammalia > Carnivora > Felidae > Panthera > Panthera pardus. Next base: position 60,950,342 of record NW_026526766.1, read on the forward strand.
TTTCTCTATCCCCCGGGATCACCTAAGGATCTGGCGCACAGGAGAGCCTCAGGAAATACGTGTGGAATGAGTAACTCTGTTGTTGAGAGAGAGGCCCAACAAATCTCTACACTTTTAATACAAAGTCTATACACCCGACAGCCCCGTTGTGTCATAGACCACACTGGTTCCACATCCACGCTAGCCCCTGAAAACCACAGCCATCTGCTGGAGGCAGGACAGCTGCCCTAACCACCGAAGGTCGGCTTACCAGAGTCACGCTCTGCCTTGAACAGGGCATTATAGCTGACTTCTTGGGAGTGTGACAAAAGAGGGTTTGGGCTTGACAGGCTGGAGTCAGGGATTTCATACAACAGAACCTTTGCCATCCTGAGTAACAGAACTCAGCCCGTTGTTCCCTTGCTATCCTGTTTCTCATACCCCCACCTGCCTGCCTTGTCCCAAAGCTCAGGTCCCCTACAGGACACCATCAGAGAAGCACTGCAGGGTGCCCCATGCTCCTGGAAGGGAGAGAAGAGGAAGTGCCCGGGGCAGGGCCCTTACCACCCTGCTGGGTCACCACCACAGCTGGGGAAGTGTGGGGAAGACCACTTGCGAGTTCTCCACAGCCTTCCTGCGGTGGCACCTACTCTCTGCTGCCATCCCCCGCCCTGGTCCTGCCTCTGTAGTGCAGCCTCCCGGTCTCTTGGCCTAAACCTCAACTCTTTCAACCCTCAGATCCACGCTCCAGTTGGTGTCAGGATGAACTCCCCACAGCACAACACTTCTCTTGAGCCTGATATCCCATGAAGGCCCCAGGTCCAAGGCCAAACTTCTCACCAAAGGGCCGGCCTCCCCGCTCTCTGCCTCTCCTGGCTCCGGCCCCCTGCTTCCCTCCTCCAATCCTTGAACCCTCACCAGGCGCAGGTTGCCAGGCCCTGACGATGCTGTGTCCTTTCTTACCCAGCACCTCCCTCCTTCCCTGGCTGCTGAAGTTCTCCTCATTCTTCAACGCCCAACTTCTTGGAGGTTTCCATTCCTGCTTCTACCCTGGAGAGTTTACGCTACAGTAACCTAGATTTTGTTTTTCAATACATATATAGTCCATAATCGTTACTGAAAAAACTGCCAATTGCAGATGAGCAAAGCAGATAAAAAAATCACCTCTAATACCAACACCCGGAGAAAAACACTATTGAGGTGCTGTCCTTTCTCAAAATTTAAAATTCCAGTGATGTTGATAATAGCTACCATTGATGGGTTCGTACTATGGGCCTGGCTCAGTGCTGAGCATCTCCATGCATTTTCTACCCTGAGAGTATTACTATTGTCTCGTTTTACAGAAGAGTGAAGTTACATGACTTGCCTGACAAAATGTGGCCAGTAAGTGGAGAGCAGAGATTTGACCTAGATTTGACTGTAAGAACCGAACCATTAAATCCCAAGTTACGGTGCCCATAAGAATCCCCTTTGTTCTGATGGACCAGAGATCCACTGTTTGTACACTGGATTTTGGCACTAAGGAAGTAACCTATTACTAGTCAGGATAGGCAAGTCATGTGACCATTAACAAATCAGCCCTAATACCTCAGTGGCTGAATTTTCTTATTCATACCACGGGTCCAACACCAGTCAGCAGGATCCTTCCATTCACCGCCCTCAACCACTTGAACTCAGAAAGGGATGAGGCTGGGTCTAGGGTTCCTGGATCTTGGGATGATATCATGACATTCATGGCCCCCCATCACCATTTCCATCTAGATCTTGAAGATGCTCTGTGTTTCCAACTGTTGGGGGTTTTTGTCTGTTTGTTTTTCTCTACTTGGTAAGGTTAGTCTAGACATTGTCTGACTTTGGAAAAGCGACACAGACCCTAAAGTTTCCTTGGAAGGAAATCACACTCATCTTCTATTTCATAGGTGTTCAGGACACATCTGGGAGTGGATGTATATGGTGCTCACTGAGTGCAGCCTGGTTCATTCATTTGTTTACTCATTCATTCCCTCATCTAACAGAGCTTTATTGGGCACCTCCTCGGTGCTGGCCTAGGGCGCAGGGTCCTTGTGCTGGAGCTTCAGCCAAGATGAGCAGAACCTCTCTGTAAATGGAACAGAACTCAATTCCCCCAGCACATACCTTTTTCAGGCCCTGGGAGGTTCAGTAGTTGCCTATGTACATGGCAGGTGGGTCCAGCCATTTTTCTGGGTTAGTTCAGCACCTTGTGGATATGTTATTTTCTTCAGTGATAATCACTGCTGTTTTTTTTCTGCTTCCCTCCCAAGTAAATCCTTTTGGGTCTCATTTTTCCTCCCTTCAGTCTAAAGAAGCAAAAGTGGAACCCATAAACACACCTCCGACTCCATCCACACCTTCTGATGATGGGGAGCTTTCCGGAGAGCCTGTACCTGAGGGGACTCCGGAAACCACCAACTTGAGTGTCATCCTGCACAGCAGCCCTGAGCAAGGCAAGTCCCTGATATGCCTTCATATACGGTGGTCTTTTAGTAAGTGGTTACTGTGTACCCAGCCTGGGTGATGTATGCAACGTAGAGCATCTCATTTAACTTTCCCCTCTGTCCTTTGAGGAAGGAATGCTAACCATTCTCATATTATAGACAAGACGGGGAGATCAAGTCAGGTTGGGTTACCTAGCTGAGGCTCTTTGGCTTGTAAATGGCATGGCTGTGTTTGAACTTGGATACTTTAATTTTTTTTTTTAACATTTGTTTATTTTTGAGACAGAGAGAGACAGAGCATGAACAGGGGAGGGTCAGAGAGAGGGAGACACAGAATCTGAAACAGCCTCCAGGCTCTGAGCTGTCAGCACAGAGCCCGACGTGGGGCTTGAACTCACGGACCGCGAGATCATGACCTGAGCCGAAGTCGGCCGCTTAACTGACTGGGCCACCCGGGCGCCCCTGAACTTGGATACTTGAACTTTTAACTCCCAGACTCCAGTAGGGACTGAGTTCCAACAGAAAAGCTTACAATAATTATTGCTGCATAATAAATACCTACTGTGTGCCAAGTATTTACATACTTTATCTCCAATCCTGATAATACATCTCCCAGATGGTATTATTGGCCAGGATTTTATGGGTGGGAAAACCAATGCTTGGAAAGGTAAGTGACATGCTCACAGTCACACAACTAGGGAGGGTTGGGACCGACCCAGTGCTCAGGCCTGACTCCAGAATCCCCACCCTTTCCAGCTTCGGCCACAAACTCCTGACTCTCAGAGGATAAGATCGAGTCATCTAAACTCCTACGTGGCTCACGTGGGAAACTGGTGGCCAGAGAGGGGCAGGTGCCCAGCAGGTCAGCGGCAGCCCCTGGGGGAGGTGCTGGCCTCTTGGCTCCCCATCCAGGGCTCTCACTCCTAACTCTTATTCCACGAGCTGTGCAGAGGACACTGGCCAAAACCCAAGATCTGATGTGATCCCCCGGGCAGCAGCTTGACACGTCCCAAGGTCTGAGATTGGTCTGTGCTTTCTGCCTTTTATTAGAGGGGTGGCCATTCCATTGAAGGTACTGCCCGTGCCAGAGCACCAAAATGCAGGGCAGGAAAAAAGGGCCAAAAACCACTCAGACTGCCTGGAGGAGGGATTGGTTGGGCATATTGTATTCCATTCATATGTACAGCCCTGAAATTGGAGATGCAGAAGATTCAGTGTCCCAGGGACGCGCTCATGGTATACTCCATGAAAAAAAAGCAGATTTCAAAACTATATGTGTGCTGTAACCCTAATTTTGGATATGTTATTTATATCTACTTGGATATAGCCATGTGGAGCAGTGTATATGTGTGTGTGTTAGAATAACATACAACAAAATGTTATAGGTCATTATCTGGGTGGAAGGATTGTGGGTGGCTGTTCTTTCCTCTTTTTACTTCTGTGTTTGACAGGTCTTCTGCAGTCATATGTATCATTATTCCTTTTACCTCTGCCATCAGTAAATGAACGTTACTTTAAAAACGAAATTGGGAGGCGCCTGGGTGGCGCAGTGAGTTAAGCGTCTGACTTTGGCTCAGGTCATGATCTCGATGCTCGTGGGTTCGAGCCCCGCTTCGGGCTCTGTGCTGACAGCTCAGAGCCTGGAGCCTGCTTTGGGTTCTGTGTCTCCCTCTCTCTCTGCCCCTCCCCCTATCATGCTCTGTCTCTCTGTGTCTCAAAAATAAACAAAAACATTAAAAAACAATTTAAAAAATAAAAACTAAATTGGGAAGCGTATGGATGAGAGACGGTATACAGTACCGATTAGGAAAAAATTTGTATAATTATTTAACAAAGTCATAATACAATCACTGAGTCAGGGTGTAGCCATGGAAAGAGTGGCGACAGAGCAGACACTTTGGACGGAAGCCCTGCTCAGCCACCTATTTGCTGTTGGGCCTGGGGCATGTTGCTTAACACTTCCAAGCTTTGGATTCTTTAACTGCCCCCTGGGAGTGTTCCTAATCCCTTCCTCCCCAGGTAGATTAGAGAATTGAACCCAGTCAGGGATGTGGAAGTGGTTTATGAATTGCAAGTGCTGTCCTCCTGGGCCGAATTAGGATCTCTGAGGAGGGGCAAGGAAGTGTGGGGGGCTTCAGGGCTGGGACCAGGGCCTCTCCTAGACTGAGGGGTGAGTGCAAAGGCGGTGGGAGCCAAATGCAGACTGGGACGCAGGTCCAAGCACAGCTCATCTGTTCCCTGTGATCAGCCAGTCTCCTTAACTGGCAGAGAAAAGGCCAAACGGAAACCATGGAGCTTGCTGAAGTGTTTGTGTTCTGCTGGTTGGGTGGACAGCCCAGATGGTGAGGAGAAAGAGGTCTGAACCCTGAGCCCTCTCCCTGGCTGCAAAAAGCCACCTAGTAGTTTTATTCTAAGCTTTTCTGACATCATCTTGACCCATGGCACCCCCATTCCCCACCCTCCAAAGAGTGGGGACTCAAAGGCATGGGATCTGGCCTGCTGCTTGCACAGCACCCCCTGGTGGCCAGAGCCGGGAGGACGAGAGAGAGTGGTGATGTGTGCTGACAATACATAGTTCACTTCTTACCGTGGGACATGCGTGAGCACACCGTGTGTGCAGATGGCCTGGCATGGGGACAGGCCAACCTGGCTTCAGGGCCCCTCCCAGTCACTTACTTTCTGTGGGACCCTTTTCCTCTTCAACAAAGTGGGGTTAATAATAATAAGGTGCTAACGTGCAGATCAGAGCAGCACACCTATGCCATAAGGAGATGGTGGGGAGACTGAAAACGTGAGATTCCTGTCCTGGCTCTGTCCCTGAAGCTGCCAAGTGGTGGGAAGGTCCTTGTAGGTAGGACGGATAGGCTAGTGGCAGAATGAAATGAGACACTGCAAGGGACATGCTTAGGCTGGGGCCCCACCCACTAGCCTGGGGCCCAGCCCATAACAGGCGTGTATTCATATTAGTATAATTTGTTTTTCTTTGCTTTAGGACTCCATTTGTTTTTTATTTTTATTTTTATTTTTTTTTAATGTTTATTTATTTTTGAGACAGAGAGAGACAGAGCATGAACAGGGGAGGGTCAGAGAGAGAGGGAGACACAGAATCTGAAACAGGCTCCGGGCTCCAAGCTGTCAGCACAGAGCCCGATGCGGGGCTCGAACCCATGAACCGCGAGATCATGACCTGGGCCGAAGTCGGATGTTCAACCGACTGAGCCACCCAGGCGCCCCTCCATTTGTTTTTTAAATTGCAAAAGAGATATGTGCTTGTGCTAACAGTTCAATCAGTGCAGAGTTGTATGAATCCCCCAAGATAGTAGTTTCCTTTCCTATCCTCTGGCGGAAACCAATATTAAGCATTGTGGGTTAGCCAACTGTGTGTGGCATGTCTGCACACACACACACACACACACACACACGTATCTGTATATTACACACATTATTTAATAATTGCATTAAATATATAATGATGATTATATGTATAATGATAATAACACAAGTAAACTCATATAGTTTTTTTTTCCCTTTACCCATATAGAACCACTGACAGTGAACATTTATCAATTGCTAACTATATTGAGGGGCTGTCCTCAATGCTCTTTCTGCATTAATGTATTTAATCCTTATAAGCACATAGTCTTCAGAACAACCTTGTGAAATAGGAATTGTTATTTCCGATTTGCGGATGAGGATCCTGAGACACAGGTTAAACGACTCGCCACGGGTCACGTTTCTAGTAAGTGGCAAAACGGGGTTCCCACTCCGCAGCTGGTGCCAGAACCCGTGATCAAAGCACAGTGTAAAATTGCCCCTCAACATCTGTTTTTCTGCAACTTGTTTTTATTTCCTCTTAATCCTTAATCCTGTATTATGGACATTTTTTTCAAGTCAGTAGATAAAGAGATACTTCATTTTTTTCCAAGATTGCAAAGTGCAGTTATTAATTGCAGAATGGCTGCTTCCTTAGGGTCTGGTGAGATCCTGAACGACACACTGGAGGGAGTTCATACTGTGGACGGTGCCCCCGTTACAGACGTTGGCTCGGGGGATGGGACCCTCATCCATGTCACTGAAGAGGTGAGTGAAGAGTTCATTTCATTTGCTAAGTCAGTAGTAAGTTTGCTTGTTTCAGACTTGCTGGTGGCTTGCCTTGGGCACCATAAAGAAGGAGGAGGGTTTTAGTTGGATGTCATGGGGACTGCCTCCCTCCTGCTGCTACAGAGGAGGGCAGACTCGGGGCCCCAGAGGCTCACCAGGGATGCAGGAAGACAGGAGAGGTGCAGCAGAAGCCTGTCCTCACATCTGCATGGCGCTGAGCACCGGGTCCTCCCTACGGTACCCACCTCCCTCCTGCTCATTTCTGAAGATAAACAGCCTTATCCACCCTTTGAGCCCCTTTAAGACAGAATCCGATGGACTGCACATGTGTCCACCCCGTTGTTGTGTACTCGGCTTTTATACTCGCAAAGCCGGTTTTCTAAAAGCTAGATACAGTAAGGTGCGAAAGTAAAGCACATGTGTTTTTCTCACAGCCGGCTCTGCTGAAAACCCACAGGGTCAGCTCATTCTTTCTGCTCTCCTGGGATGAAACTCAGACACGTCTCATGCTCTCTCAGTCACTATCTGATAATAACCTATTTTCACAGCTATTTCCAAAGTTCAGTCCAACAAAATACCAAAATTCAGTTCCTTTGTCTCCCAAATCCCAAAGAACACGTATCCAGCTCACCAAATGATTTGTAGTGGGGAAAAGGGAGGGGAAAGTCCCAGCACACTGACAATTCTCTCCAAAGGAATTTTTTACCTTTTCCTATATAGCCCAGAGGCAGGTAGTAGGCCTACCCTGATGAACTGATTTCCTTTCCTTGTCTCTTAGCCCGTCCCACACAAGTGGTCTGCTTGCTTCTTCCAGCGCATGGAAGTGTACTTAATTGTACAATGAATTAGTTGTTTTTTTTAAATTTTACTTATTTATTTTGAGAGAGAGAGTGCTTGTGAGTGAGGGAGGGGCAGAGAGAGAGAGGGAGGGAGAGAGAGAATCCCAAGTAGTCTCCATGCTGTCAGTGCAGAGCCTGATGCAGGGCTCAAACTCATGAACTGTGAGATCATGACCTGAGTCAAAATCAAAAGTCAGACGCTCACCCAACTGAGTCACCCAAGCACCCCAGTGAATTAATTGTTCCTAATTGTACTTTATTGTATAGGCCTTTGGGACTCCAGCTAAATTTGAAGCAGAAAGAGTCTCATTTTGAAAATCTGTGACATCATTTTTTCTCTCTTTTTTGGGGAGGACAGTAATTCTGCAAGGAATTCATGCTGTAGGAAAAAAGGGTTCTGTGGTCAAATATGCTTGCGAAATACTCTGTTATGTAGTATATAGCATGTCTTACAGATTCCTTATAAGTCTTGTAGCAAGGAAATCTAACTTTGATCGGCTTAGTGTTTTTAGTGTCTAAAAGAACTACTTTTTGCAAAACAAAATTATACAGAATAACCTGTGTCCCGCCCCCAAGTTTAAAAGAAAAAAAAAAAACCTTTGGAAACTGAGATAAAACCTAGTTTTAAAACCTAGCCAAAATTGCTGTTGCTATTTTGTGCATCTGCTATGTAACCTCCGGAGAAGGGTATGCATTTCCCAGGGAAACTGAGTCACAGGGAGGGGGGAAGCATGGAGTTCAGTCTGGAGAAGGCTGGGGAGGTCAGAGCTGCTGCCCACACATCTCTGAAGCACCATCAGGGGCAAAGACATTCACTTGTTCTTACAGCTTCTGGATGGGCACATAGGGGAGGTCACAGGGAGGCAGATGCTTCTAGATAGAAGTGTTTAGAGCTGGAGCAGGGCTGGCTCAGGAGACAGGCATCACCGGTCACTGGCATGTGCAAACAGATGCTTGGAATCAACCAGCAGATACAGTCATCTTGTAGTCTCTCCTGTCCCTGGGATTCTGGGATTCTGGGACTGTCATGGGGCTGCAGTGAAGTCGAAGATAAGAAAAGTGCTTTGAGAAAAAGAAGCTAGAGAAAGGCAAGCTGATAGAGAGAGGGGTGTGGGCAGTCTGTTCTCTCCAGCCACAGGCTTGTTGATCAGGGCCACGGACTCAGTGATGTGGTCCCTCGCGATGCTTTTGTTCCAGAGTGTGCACACTGAAGAAGGTTTGGCAGCCACAGCAGCGGCCGGGGAGGTGGAGGTGCCCATCAGCACCGCTGGGGAAGCGGAGGCCAGCAGTGCACCCACCGGGGGGCCAGCCCTGTCCTTGTCCACTGAGGACATGGGGGAAGGCGTCACTCCAGTGAGTAGCTCAGAGTCCATTCTCCACCTCACCTGTTTCTGAGGGGTCGTGGGCATCTCTGTGGGAGGAGTCACTGGGTTTCCTTACCAGTCTGCAGAATTCAGAGTGACAGCCTTGTGGGATCAGATCTGAATAGACATGGATTCGGAGGCTGAGGCATCTATTGACTCATCCAGGTGTTTGTGGAGTGATGTGTTGTGCTGTGCACAGGTGCATAAGATAGACCAGTTCTTGGGAACAGAGTGGTAAGAGGTGCAATAGGAGAAGCACCAAAAGGGGCCGAGGGCCCAGATTTTGGGTCCTGCAAGCCTTCCTGGAGAAAGGATGCTGAAGGTAAGACCATGAGGACACCTAGAAGGAACCTGGCAGATGGGAGTGAGACAGGTGTTCCAGGAGGGACGCCAGCAGGAACAGAGCCCTGGGGGCTGTTAACACGAACATGCAAAGAGGTCCTGTGTGAGCAAGGGAAGGTAGGGAATGTGGCTGGAGAGGCCTCTGAGACCTGAGAGCCGCGAGTCGGAGCTGGAGCATGTTCAGAAGTGGGGAATCACTGAAGGGCTAATGGCCAAGTCGGAGTAGGATTTAGAAAGTGGAGAAAGGGTGGGAGAAGCAAGCCTGGGGTCTGTGTTGTGGTCTAGGCAAGGGGCTGGGATCGGAGGCTGTGTCATGGTCCAGGTAAGGGGCTTGGATCAGAGATCAGAGGAAGTGGTCAGTGAGGCCAGCTCACTCCTCTAACGAGAAAGAAAGCTGGGTTTTGCTCCAGCACCATGACTTGGGCATCGGCGAAAGCCCCCCTCCTAGGAGGAGCGAAGACGGTAGGGACTGTGGTGGGTGGCCCTGAGGGTGATGGGGAGGAGCGGGGTGAGCCACACAGGGGGCATGCTGTCCAGGGACTCCTGCCTTGAGTGGTGTGTGAGGTGTGGATTTCTGCGTGGGTGCCACATTCGAGGCAGCGGTGTGGGATGAGGTCTCGGATATACAAGCGCTTTGAAGGCGAGGAAGCAACAGGGTGCAGGTGCCCCACAGGCCTCGGCTGTCTGCCGCCTGCAGCCAAGCCGACCACAGTAGATTGCTGCTAGGTCCCTCATGATGCCTTTCCATTCAGGGTGCAGATGCTGAAGAAGGCTCGGCAGCCACAGCAGCTGAAGAGGCCGAGGTGCCCGTCAGCACGGCTGGGGAAGTGGAGGCCGGCAGCGTGCCCACGGCGGGGGTGACCCTCTCTGTGTACACCCAGGGCCTAGGGGAACGGGTGACACTGGTAAGGAGTGCAAAGTGCTGCAAGGTTGAAGTTGCCGCTGGGAGCAGGTCCCAGCCTTCATGCTGTTCCGCACACCCCAAGGAGCCTGGATGGGACACTTCTCTGAAGGGGAGTCGGCCAAGGCCTGGGTACACGTGCGGTGGAGCCCTGTTGGCCTGGGGACCGTGCACACTGGCAGTCCCAGCAGGCCGGTGGGAAGAGAGGCTGGGGACAGGTGGAGAGCCAGCGGCGGGGGCAGTCCCAGGGGCCCATTACCCACCACCTCCACCAGCAGTGGGGCAGGAGCTGGGGCGTGAGTGGAAGAGGTTATGACGGCACAGCCACGGCCTGTTTCCGGGCACAAATGCGGGCTATCAGAGGGTAGAGGAAGGTCAGGGTCCAAAGGCAGGGGCAAGCATTCTCAGCCCTCTTTTTAGGCAGCATGGAGAGTGTTTCCAGCTCATGAAGATGGGATACAGATACAGGACACTTGGCAGGTCTGTCCCTGTAATGTCATCATAGTGTCTGTCCTTCAGGTTCTCCAGACTCAACAGACTCCAACCTGGACTCCTCATGTCCGCTCCTCTTGTGGTCCCACCTCAAATGATTGGGACCCTCATCCCCTAGTTACCCAATCCAGAATTCTCTTCCCTCTACCTTATTCCCCACATCCTGTCAAGCATCAAGTCTTGTTGAGTTTTTCTCCCTGTTATGGACCCGCCTCCTTCCCCTGCCCCTTTCCCCATGCCAGGCCGTGGACTGAGACCGCATGTCCCCCATCCAGGCAAGGGCTGAGGTCCCTGCCTCACCTGTCCATGCTCTCCCCCGACTCCTCCTGCAGGGGCAGCCCTGTGCATGGAGCCTTCCATCGCCCTCACTCCAGACCCTGCTCCCCCACCCAGTCACAAGGCCTTGCAGGGTCTGGCCTGACTGGCCTTGGTGACCACATCTTAGGCCACTGTCTCCCTGGTTCTTGGGGCTCCCACCTCACTGACTTTCTTTCAGTTTCTTGAACGTGCCTCTTTCCTTAGAATCTTCCCATACCGTGCCCTCTCTCCCTAGAACCTTTTCGCCCCTTGGCCCTGCCTTTAATGCCAATTTATCCTTCAGAGTTCAGCTCAAACACCACTTTATCATGGAAGGACCATCCTAGAGTGTGAAGTCTCCTCCTCAGACACGTTCATGGGGCCCAAACTTCTCTTTGGAAGGCCTCATCGTAATTGTAATTAATAATAATCTTGGTAAATGGTTCATTCCTGGCTCCCTACAACCATAAGCTCTGCGAATACATCTAGTTCATTGATCTGTCTTTATCCCTGCACATAGATGGTGGGTACTCAGTGGATATTTGCTGCATGAATGGAGGGGATGTCTGGCCATCAAATATCAACAACATTGGCCTTTGAGATCACTCCATCCGTTTGCTCCCAGCCTTTTCACCTTTGGTCCACGAGGGAAACTTTGCAGTGGGGATGCTTACCTGACCAGCTAATAGCGCTTCCGGGCCCCTTGCAAGTTATGTGGATTATTTTCATTAACAAAGTGGCTGCCACCACCTTCTCTACCTCCTCTTCCCCCTCCTCCTTCTTCTTCTCTTTCATCTCTCATCTTTGACCCCTCATTCCTTATCCTTCCCCTTCATTTCCTTCCTCCCCCCACTTCTTGAAAAGCAAAGCACTTGTCATGGGGTGAGAGAACTAGGGAGCGAGTATTGACTCAGTAGAAAGCAGCTACCCCGGAGCTAAAGATGTGCAGGCTGAGGCCAGGCCCTCGGCACAGGTGTGCTGTAGGGGAGCCGGGAGGTGGGTGGATTGGCCTGACAGGCGCCCTCCAGCCTGGGGCTCCAGGAGTCCGTGGGCCAAGGCAGGTCTTGCCTGAGCAGAGCTATGGCCGTGTTATCCATCTGGCTGTCTATCTGGCCATGCTATCTATGTGGCTGTGGCTTCCTCCCTGCGCTCACACACCCACTGACCCAGGGGTATAGAAACGGCGGCCGATTCTCATGCCAATTTTGTTTCAGGGTCCAGTCGGTGAAGAAACATTAACAACAGCAGCAGCTGCAGCAGAAGCGTCCCTCAGCACTTCTGAGGAAGAGGAAGCTCGTGGTGTCCCTACAGACGGCCTGGCTCCCCTCGCACCCACAGCGGCCCCTGAGCAAGAGGTCACTTCTGTAAGTGGTTCTGGTATCCCGTCTGCCTCACAGCGGGGAGAGGGGTCAGTGTCACGAGACAGGAACAGTGACTGGCCCTCCCCAGGGGCAAATGCAGCCCTCAGCTTTGTGAGAGCACGTATCTGGGTAGGTGCCGTTCGAGGAAGGCAGGGTGCGGTGGAAGCAGCATGACAGAGCGGGTCAGAGAATGCGAGTCCCGACCGTGCTACCTCCTAGCTTTGTCCAGGAATTTTCTCAAGTCAGAATGGGTTGCTGGGGGCAGGGGGGAAGGAGCGCCCCATCACCAGAGGGGATGCATTTGTTGGAGGGGGATCCTGAGTCTGTGAGTCTGTGCTTTTGCGAATGTGTGGTGGGTAATGACGGTCGAAGGTAAGAAAGTGTTGTGAAACGACAGTCACCCAGACTCTCCGGCAGCTGTGTGCACGTTGCGTCACAGGTAAGGTGAGGTGACTCCTCTTGTTGGTTTTTCTTTCCAGGGTCCTGGCGATGAGGAAGACCTAGCAGCCGCCTCCACGGAGGAGCCCATCCCCGTGGCTGTGGCAGAAGAGCTGGACAGCACCCTCCCTGAGGGGCCCCCACTTCCCGTACCCACAGTGGCTTCTGAAAGAACGGTCACTCCGGTAAGTGGCGTTAGAGGCACGGAGATTTGCACGGCCGTTCTTACAGGGGAGAGAAGGAAAGTCCTGGGAGGGACTGCCCCTGGCTGGCTCAGAGCGGGTTTCAGTTTGGTTCATAAAGTTCCAAATTTGGGCATTTGAGGGGCGTCTATCCTGGGAACACACAAGGAAGCTGCAGTATGCAGAGGAAAAAGCAAGAGATAAAAATCTAGGGCACCTGGCTTCATGTCCCAAATCGTCCTCCATTTCAAATGAGAACTTCCTAATAGGCAGAGCTGGCAAAGATGCAAAGACCCCATTTCAAATGTCATGAGAGTCCCATCCTGAACGTGGGGAAGCCTGTAAGACTTGGTGGGGATTCGGAGGTGTGTGTGGGTGACCCTCACGCCCCCTCCAAAGAGAGTTTCTATATTTCTGGGCTATTCCTGTGTGGCCTCTTGCAAACACTTTCTTTACTTTGGGCCTCATTTCCTCAGCTCTCTGGGAGGGTGGCTCTGAGATCATGTCAGAGAATGCAGGTCAGGGAATGTTTGGAAAGCTCTGTACACATGCATGGGGCTGTCACCACTTAACGGCTATAACTTTGTGTTTTAGAATGAGGAAACCTAGTGCTGGTTGTCAGCATGGCGGGTGTGAATCAGAATGAAATGGCTTTCAGATGTCACAATGTTTTTTTAATGTGTATTTATTTTTGAGAGAGAGACAGAGTGTGAGCAGGGGAGGGACAGAGAGAGAGGGAGACACAGATTCTGAAGCAGGCTCCAGGCTTTGAGCTGTCAGCACAGAGCCTGACATGGGGCTCGAACCTGTGAACCTCAAGATCATGACCTGAGCCAAAGTCAGACACTTAACCAACTGAGCCACCCAGGTGCTCCCAGATGTCACTATTTTTTTTTTTAATATTTATTTATTTTTGAGAGAGCGTAAGCGGGGGAAGGGCACAGAGAGGAGGACAGAGGATCCGAAGTGGGCTCTGTGTGGACCGTCTGACAGCCGTGAGCCCAATGTGGGGCTCAAACTCACAAACCGGGACATCATGACCTGAGCTGAAGTCAGATGCTCAACCAACTAAGCCACCAAGTGCCCCTAGATGTCACTATTTTTAAGAGACAATCTGGTGACCAGATAGGGCATATCAGCTTCTCAACAGCACTTGGTTACCCACGCTTTCAAAGCCTTGACTTGAGCTACAGGCGTGTGACCTGTCACAGTGCTCCAGGGCTGGCCCGTGAGGGGAGGGCCGTGGGATCAGACTCAAGAGCACACTGGCGTCCAGAGTGCCCATTCCTTAAGGACCTCGTCCAGTGGCCCAGTGGTCGTCAGCACTGCTTAACTGTCTCTTTATTTAGAGTCTGTCCATTTGTTTATTGACTTACTCATGGACTCAGCACAGCAATTCAGGGCCTCAGTCCAGACACTTGGAGATAGAGATGGGCATGGCCTCGTTCCTTCTCCCAAGGAGTTCACGGTTGAGGGGCAGGAAATAAGCTGTTTGCACTGATGTTTGTGAAGCACTCTGTGTTCCGAGTTTATCTGACCCTATTCATACCACCTCTGTCTGGTACAAGGTGAATGGGCCCCAGTCTGTCGGTGAGGGTTGTGAGACCTCCAGAAACCTGTCTGCTGTTACATGCCTCGAGGAGGCAGAGCTGACTTTCGAACTGAGGCATGCAGGCCAGCAGAGCTCATGCTCTTGAACTTCCCTGAGAGTGTGGTGAGGTGGAAAGGTGTCAGACTGGGGGCCAGGAGGCCAGGGTTCTTTCCGGGAATGCCACTGACCCGTGATGTGTCCTGAGTGTCAATGTTACCATCTGTAAACAGAGGGAGGTAGACAAGAGCTCTGGTTTTTAACCCTCTCGGTACATTAGAGACACCAGGACATTGAAAATGCTGCAGGTGTCTGAATCCACTGCCAGACCAGTTGAGGAGCCCCTCCATCTGGGGTTCAAGCTCCCAGGAGATTCTACCATACAACTCACTGGGACCCACCCAGCTGGCTGTGATGTCATACATTGTGACTGCCAAAACACCAAGACCATATCCCCCCACAGTGACGCCACATCAGTGCAGCACATGTACATAGAACCAGCCCTCCTTTTTCCTTTTCAGAAACCTTTTATCATGGAAATTGTAAAAATTCACAAAAGGATTTAGAGTACTATAATAAGCCCCCCACATACCTGTGACCCTATGTGAATAAATATCAACTTGCCCGTGTGCTTTATCTCCTCCACCTTCTGTGCCCATCTTTTTGGAGCAGAGATGGAGGCTGGAAATATGTTTAAGTAAATCCCAAATATGGCATCATCTAACTGATGAATACTTTAATGCACATTGCTAATAGTTTGATCTGGGACTCTCCCCTCCAGCGTTAGCCACAATGCTGTCCATCAGTGGTCATTCTGATTGGATGTCATTATCCTTCTAACAACATTAACAATGGTTCCTTCATATCGTCTGATACCCTAGTTGTTAAAAAATGCCTTTTTGCAATTAGTTTGACTCTGGATCCCAACACTTACTACACACTGTGTGTGGCTGATGTGTTTCTTAAGCCTCTTTGGGTCTATGATTGTCTCTCACCTTCCTTTTTCTTTGTGCCATCAATTTGTTGGAGAAACTGGGTCATTTGTCCTTCGATCCCTTGTTTTTTCCACTTGGACAAGTTGGCACTCGAGGGCCTCACCAGACCAGCTGTGTTGGTGGGAAGGTAGATTACTATTTCTGAGAAAGTTCTTTGTCAACACATGTTAACAACTGTAAAACGACATATTATTGATCCAGAAACTTCTGTTCTAGGAATTAATCCTAAAGGAGGTAGTCTTATATGTAAAAAAAAACTGTATACAAATTTGCTAATCTCAGTATTGCCCATAATAGAAAAGAATTGAACACGGTTTAACTAGACAACAGTAGGGGGTTGATTGAATAAAGTGTATTCAAGTAATGGAACATCATGCAGCTATTAAAGTTATACTTCTTAGGAGTATTTAATGATGGGGGAAATACAACACAATGTCAGATGATAAAAGCTGGTTATAAACTTCAGTTACGTTGTGTGGTCTTAACTATTTAAAAGTTGGGGCCCCTGGGTGGCTTAGTCAGATAAGTGTCCAACTCTTGATCTCAGCTCAGGTCTTGATCTCAGGGTCATGACTTCAAGCCCCACACTGGGCTTCGCACTGGGCATGAAGCCTACTTTTAAAAAAAAAAGAAAGAAGAAGAAGAATAGACACACGCACAAACCCTGGAAGGATATACCCTCCCTGATCGTTAGTAGTTGTGGCCTCAAAGTGGCAGAACTGTGGAAGGATGGTAGGTTCCTAATACATTTTGGTGTTTTTGCCATGAGCGTATTTACAATGGGAATTTTTAAAAGCTCTAAGAAGAGTTGGGTCGGGGGCGGGGAAGGGGGGAGGGAAAGACAAACACACGGTATTTCATCCTGGCACGTGACTAATAACAGATCACCCCTAAGTGCCTGTGTCAGGAACTGGCAATGAGGTGAAATGGAAGCCTCCATTTGAGCAAATGGTTTAAAAGCACAATAGGGACCAGCCAAGAGAGCACTCACTCTGGAACCTTGTTAGGATCATTATGAATCTCAGAGTCAGCCAAAGAAATGAGTGAAAGGGACATCCACATCTAGCCCTGCCGTAGACCTGTGACAAATTTCTCACCTGTATCTTTGGTTACTCATACATAAAATGGGGTCATAGTACTCGCGTCTCGGGTTGTGCTGGGGATTAAATGAATTAACACGTGAAAAAGTTTACCTAGTGCATGGTACACACTCAACAAATTAGTATATCGAATTATTTTGCAGATGAGGCCCAGAGAGGTTAGGGGTCACACAGGGCCACATTGCTCCCGGGAGATGAGTAGGGGTGAAAACCTTGGTGTCTGGACTTTCTACCTTTGGTTTTTGCAGTGTCCACAACCACCCGTCTTCAGACATGGGTCAGAAGTTGGTCAGCAAGGTCCATGAGGTTCAAATGAGGTCACTCCATTTCTAAGGTCTTCCCACTAGTCGTTTGGCAAATACTATCAAGAGCCTAGTGTCTTCTGGGTGTTAGGGACACAGCAGAGACTAGAGGGCCACACCTCTGTCTTCATGGGGCTCGCTGCAAGGCCCCTGGCCATCCTCAGCTTGCTAAACAGCTCACTCATCAGAGCTGAGCCGCTCCACGTCCCAAATGCATGGACCAGGTTTTAACCACATCTTCTTGTTTTAGGATCAGAGAGGGCATGTGGGAATGGAAGGGCAGGTTGGGCCCAAAGGAGAAAAGGCTGGTGCTGTGACCATTCTAGAGACCACACTGGATCTGGTCATGTGCCCTGAGCATGTTATTTGGGGTTAGTCAATTCTGGTCAAGGAAATAGCAGGAGTACTGAGAGGACTGAGCCCCAAAGAAACCAAATTGAGAGTCGGGGAGACCCACAAAAACATTGTGGGGCTCAATTCTTGCCACATCTTACCAACCAGTGACCTTGACCTCTGCAGCCAGTTTCTCCATCTGTAATCAGAGGGTCCTTCCAATTCTGGTGTTCTGTGGCTAGACTCCAGGCTCTGTCCCTGAATTTTTTCCTGGGAAAGCTTCAGGCAAACGGGAGCTTCAGAGACCTGGGTGTGCTTTTAGTAGTTGTAGAATTTTTGGAGAGATCTTTACCCCTTCTGTGCTCCAGTTTCTCCATCTGTAAAACAGGGGTGGTGATGACTACCCCACACAGAAGTAGTCAGAATGAAATGAGGTGATGTTGGTGGAACTGCTTTGTCTGGTGTCTGTCACCACAGAAAAACAACAAACTCCTCCTTCTGAAGCAACAGTGAAGTTTATTGCCGAGGGGATATGCCCGCAGCAACCAGGGCCATGGCCCCCCGGGAGCCCCACATCCTGGGGAGGACCTGCTCAGGGAGCCTACTCTGGCAATAGGCAGCAACCTGGCTGCCTCTGGAGACTCTTTGTCAGCCTGCTGGTCCTGGTCCTCTGCCCTCCTCACCTTCCTCAGGGCTGAGGCCGTCTCCCAGGGAGGAGGGTGCTCTGGCCCTGGTGCCTCATGAGGCTGCCTGTGAGGACATTGGGGAGGGTGGTGTCCTCACTGTGATCTGACCGCCTCAGTGGACTTTAGATGCCACCAGTGTTCTGGGGAGCAGTAAGGGAGTCAGAGGAGGACATCATACCACACAGGTTTTGTGCAGATTTACCGTTCATGTTTCCATTCCTTCCTGGGGCTCAGGCCATTCTGACACCTTTTTTGTCAGAGGAGGCAGGCCTATAGGCAAGACAGGCTACAGGGCTGGTGGGAGGGGCAGGGCGACCAGGACCTGCTTCAGAGGGAGACATGCTGGGCCTGGCTACCAGGCTCTGGCAGGACCTAGATGGGGGGGGGGGGGGGCCTAGGTGACAGGGTGGGGAGGGTCCCTACTGCCTGGTTATTTCTACCATATCCACCTACCCTACACATGTGGTGCAGAAACAAAGGGCTCCTGAGCCCAGGGTGGGACAAGGTGCCCTTGGGCTGGCGCATGAAAACAAAGCCTTCTTCACCCCTGCAGAAGCTTCATCTTAAAGATGAGTGGTTTCTACAGAGAAGAGGAGGGACAGTGGCGGGGGGGGGGGGGGGGGGGTGGCGGTGCCTAGCACTCCACTGACCATCTCGTTCTCTTTAGGGTGAAGCTGGGGAGGGGCTTCCTGGCCACCCTGAACCTGTCAGGCCTACTGCAGCCACGGTGAGACCCCCTGTCCAGGTTCCTCACACACACAGTGTTAAGGGACTGGGCTTGCTGACAACTAGCCACAGGCTAAGGATTCTACCTTTCTTTTATTTTTAAATTTTTTTTCAACGTTTCTGAGAGAGAGAGAGAGAGAGAGAGACAGCACAAGCGGTGGGGGGTCAGAGAGAGAGGGAGACACAGAAACCAAAGCAGACTCCAGGCTCTGAGCCTTCAGCACAGAGCCTGATGGAGGGCTTGAACCTGCAAACCGTGGGATCATGACCTGAGCCGAAGTCCGGCGCTTAACCGACTGAGTCACCCAGGCGCCCCTAATGATTCTACCTTTCAATCCAAGATGCCTCCAGTGAGACCTTGGGGCTTTCACCTCTATCAGAACCCTCAGTGAGCTCAGGAGCAGAGTCTGTTTATGTCCCATTCATATCCTGCACCCTGAAGGACCCACGCGTCTGTCAACCACGTCCCAAACAGCTCATCACCATCCCCCCAGACCCGCTCCTCCCTCAGGATGCTCCTGTCTCTGGGAGTGGCACCCCATCTTCCTGGTCACCAAGACAGAAATCAGGAAACAACCTGCAGTGGCCCTCTGCCTCCCACACCCCATCTGGTCAGTCTACAAGCCCCGAGTCTAGCTGTGCAGTGCCTCCTGGTCCCTCAGACGGTGGCAGCAGCCACCCTGTCACTACCTCCCTTCTGCATGTGCACACCACTTCCGCCCCTCTAAACCCAGCCCAACTTCTTCTTGGAGCCTCTTAGCAGGTGCCCCACGGACATTCCATGATTGAATTAAGGCTCTCCTGGTTCCTGTCTTCGGGAACTAAATACCAGAAAAGAGTTTCAGAAATTACCTTTGTTCTTTGGAGGAATTTGATGGCATTCAACAAGTATGCACTGAGTGTCTTCTTGGTACCAGATCTTATGCTAGCTACTGGGCATCCAGAGGTATCTCAGGATCGGGCAGACCCTGGGTCTAGAGTTTAGAGGGGCTGACAGACACACGCAACTGAGCTTCAAGTCAGGTGGCCCTACTACCAAATCGAGACCTTAGTAGAGGTTAGTGGGGAACACAGAGTAGGGAGAGATGAATTCCACCTGGAAATGGGGTAGGTAAGAGGGCTTCATGGAGGAGGTGAGAGTGGAACTAGGCCTTGAAGGATGAGTAGGAGTTTGAAAGGCAGAAAGGGAGGCTGAGAAGATGTGAAAGAGCATAGTATGTTTGAGGACCTATTGGCTGTGCAGCGGGAGGTGGTGAGGGAGGAGGGGAGCAGTGGAGGGGGAAGTGGGAGAAAAGGCTGGAAGGAAAGTTGGCAGCAGCAGTTACTGGGCTACAGAATAAGGGAAGAGTTTTGGTGACGTGGCTGTCCTTGGAGTGGCAGGTGAAACCAAGTGGTGGGACTTTCTTCTCTCTCCAGGTGAGCGCTGAGGCCGAGGGCTCTGGCCTGGGCTGGGGTTCAGACGTCGGCTCTGGCTCTGGGGACCTCGTGCGCACTGAGGAGCTGTTAAGAGTAAGTGTGAGAATGACACTACCTGGTGCCTGGGATTGCCCTCTCGATAATCAGGAGGATTATACTTTCCCTCCACATTTGTATATGTTTGGCATTTTCCACTTCAGTCAGTTTTGTTTTAAGTGAATATGAGCCTTAGTTTATATTTAGGACCTCCACTTTCCCACTTGCCCCCTTTCCCTAGCATTCAGGGCTATTTCACAGCAAGTATGCCCATGACCTTCACCACTGCCTTGGCTCTGCCCCCATCCCCTTTACCGATGATACAGAACTGACTGCTGGCCTCTTCTCTAGGTAGCATTTAGCACTTGGCTTCCAGGCCCTTCTTGAAATCCTCCCTACCCTGATGCAACCCCTACTACCAGTTCAGACCACTCCTTCTCCCTCTTTGCTCCTGCTCCCCCAGCCTTCAGTCCAAGGTGGGCCCCCATCGTCCCTGGTTCCTGGGAAGCACCTCTCTTCTCCAGCTGCAGCTGATGGCTTTGTTCCGGGGCCCCAACCTCCCCGCCAGCCCTTCGTCTGAGTCCCAGTGCTGAATCCCTACCTAGAACACTCCACTCAGTTACCCATCTGCCTCCTCCTCAGGATAGGGAAGGAAGGGTTCTGGACTCGCTGGATAAGTGGAGTGGGAGTCACATGGGTCTTCCAGGCTGGTGGGATCAGCCAACCCAGCCAGAAGCGAAAGAAACTAGTACACTGCAGAGTAGTATATAACCCTTTTAATAAGGGTTAACAACAGGCAGTTTTTGACCACTCTGCCAGGTAATCAGAAAACTAAGTTAGCTAGAGCACCTCTGAAAATTCCAACTGATTGGATTTTTATTTTATATATATATATATATGTGTGTGTGTGTGTGTGTGTGTGTATATATATATATATATATATGGAGAAAACATGCTATAATGGGCTCAGAAAGACTTGGGTTAAAATCCAAGCTTTTCTAATAATTAGCCATGAGTGGGTGAGCTCAAACCAAGCCACAATATCCTACTGAGCCTTAGTTCCCCATCAGCTAAGTGGGAACACCAGTCTCTACTTGCAGTGTTACTGTGAGGAAAAGAGAGAATGGGTGGAACATATATGTTCTGATGTTCTGTATATGTTTATCCCCTCCCCCGCTGTTTCTTTTCTTTTCTTTTTTCTAATAATTTATTGTCAAGTTAGCTAACATACAGTGTATACAGTGTGCTCTTGGTTTTGGGGGTAGATTCCCCCGACTCATCACTTACATACAACACCCAGTGCTCATCCCAACAAGTGCCCTCCTCAGTGCCCATCACCAACTTTCCCTCTGTTCCCCCCCACCCCAAATCAACCTTCAGTTCGTTCTCCACACTCAAGAGTCTCTTATGGTTTGCCTCCCTCTCTGTTTGAAACTATTTTTTCTCCTTCCCTCCCCACCATGGTCTTCTGTTAAGTTTCTCAAGTTCCACATATGAGTGAAAACATATGATATGTCTTTCTCCCCTGCTGTTTCTTAACAGAGTATCTGCCTTTTAGGGTCCCCCAGGTCCCCCGGGCCCACCCGGCTCACCTGGGATTCCAGGAAAACCAGGAACTGATGTTTTCATGGGACCCCCTGGATCGCCTGGAAAGGATGGAGCTGCTGGTGAACCTGGGCCCCCGGTGAGCCCCTGGGGTCATTTCCCCCCTCTCCGTGGCCATGAGACTTCCTCTATCCAAGGAGGGGTGTACAGACCCCATACCCCAGCATGAAGACTCATGATAAGAGCGAGCAGCTAGCTAACATTTGTAAACAAAAGTCCTCCTCAGCTGAGTCATTACTAAGGCTCATAAGAAGCAGAAGCCGAGAAACACACCATCCTATACACTGTTTTGCAGCTTTATCTTAGTATAGGAAATGCAGGCTCATGGAATCTTGGAATTATGGGATATCGAAGTGCTGGGCCTGGGGCAGGGGGTCCTTAGAGACCCTCTAGTCTGACTCAACCTCCTGTTCCCCCTCAGAGGGGAAAATGCAACCCAGAGAATGAAGGACACTCGTCCAGGGGTACACAGCCAGCAGTGGCCATGCTGGGGCCAGGGACCAGCATTCCACCCTGGACCAACACAACCCTCCTGGACCCACTGGCCTCACCCGCTCGGTCCTCCCAGCCCTGGCCTCCTTTTCCAAGAAAGGTTCATGCTTGATTCTTATCAGAGATGTTATGGGCTGATTGTCACTGATGTTCTCCAGGGCCCTGAGGGACAGCCTGGACCCGATGGAGCCTCCGGCCTTCCTGGGATGAAGGGGGAGAAGGTACGGGCAGGGGGGGTTCCAACACATGGGGGCCACCAGGCCCACACTGCCTGTCTCTGACCTCTGGGCCTGTCCTTGCCTCTTAGGTGAAGGACCCTTTCTGATCCCCTCCTAATCCTCTCTCTGCTGGATGTTCCCATCCCAGGGCTCTTGATGCCCAAACCTGAGCTCAGCATCTCCAGCTTTAGTGAATGGTGCTGCCATCTACCCAGTCACGAGGATGCAAAGGCAGAATCTCTAACCCCTCCTTCCTCTCTCTTCCTGCCGTGCCCCACCTGTTGCTAGGACTGGCCCGCCTGACAGTCACCTCTCTTGCCTGTCTCCACCCTGATCTGATGTTCACCTCTCCTGGCCCACACGATGGCATCAGGCTTCTCGACAGCGTCCCATCTCCCCACCTGTAACCCACCTTCTGCCCACCTGCCGCACCTGTCCATCTTCCTGCTTCAGGCTCTCTCCAGTCACAGCCCTCTCCACTGAGAAGGCACCGAACCCTGTGTGCAGACCTGCCTTCCCAGCTCCATCTCCTGCTGCTCCCTCACGTGGCTTCTGGGTCAACCAGCAGCACTACTGATGTGCTGTGGGCATGCTCTTCCTGGACAGCCCCCTGTCCTTTGCACATGCTTTCTCCCCATCTCAAGTGATCTTTCCCTTTTCTCATCCTCCAAGGGCCAGTTTGGATATATCCTCTGAGAAGCCCTTTTAGACTCCCTATTAGCAGAAGGGAGCCCTCCTTCCTGCGCTTTCCGTTAGCACGGTATTTGTTCTGCTGGGACTCCTCTTAGCCAATGTTAGCTTACCTGTGCCCCCACCCCTCCCCTGACAAACAGCACTAGCACTGTCTGTGTGTCCTTAGTTTCTGGCTCAGGCCCCTGTTAGCGTTTGGTTAGCGAATCTGCTGCTCCCTTCACTCTCTTCATTCTCTGTAAGCCTGTCTCTCTTCGGTCTGCAAACCCCACGTGGTGCCTTGGGGGCGGGGTTCCTGCCCCTACAGTGTTCCCATCCGGGGTTGATGAGATAAGCCAAGTCCCCTGCAAAGGAGGGCAATAAAGATAAGGTAAGCCTCCGTGTGGTGATACAGGCAAGCATGAGTTTAACTGGGGTTCAGAGGAGGGAGGGTCCCTCCCAGCTGGGATAAGGACCAAGGTCTTCTGTGTACTCCACGGCATGAAGTCGTGGAAAATGTCAACTCCCTAGACACCACCATCTTCACGGAACTGATTTTCCAGTTGCCGACAGCTCTCAAGTGTGTTTATTTCAATTGAAGCAGTAACTCGATTTTCGCGGAAACCTCCTTTCTCAGAAAAAGAAGAAAGAAACGGTTGTCAAGCTGTATAGAACTCTCTATACAAGTACCGACTATTTCATAAGAAATTAGATTCTTCGGGAAACATCACAGACCCACACTGTTCCTCCCTGTCCTTCTTGCCAGCTCTCCTGCACCCGCCCCCACATGCCCCTCCCTTGCTCGTCTGGCATTTAAAAATACCCGTGCCCACATCCGCATGCTGACACCAGAGTAAGCACACTCTGCACTGTTCAGGGGAGCAGCCGTGCACAGGGTGGCAGGCTTGTATAGGATGATTGTTGGAGATCAATTACATTCCCCACCTCCACCCCCCAAAATTTGCTGTGAGTCCTAATTCATTGCACTATGTGCATAAGATGCTTTCTGGTCAGGTAAAAGCAGATTCTAGA
The DNA here is from genome assembly GCF_024362965.1 of Panthera pardus. NCBI lineage: Eukaryota > Metazoa > Chordata > Mammalia > Carnivora > Felidae > Panthera > Panthera pardus. The sequence goes on from NW_026526766.1 coordinate 60,974,292, forward strand.
AGGACTTGGAAACTTACATCTGGAGAGCTCAAAGGAATCATTGCAGATGACATTTACCTAAAAATAACTTTTAAAAGCCAAAAGTAAACCAAGGAGCATAGTATGGATGTAAAATAATAGAAATGTACTACAGAAAATGAGCAGTCTCTGGGAGGGAACCCAGCATAAGATCCAATGATACAGCTGATCCTTGACTCCCCTCCACAGTATCTGTTCTTCAGGCTTGCACACCTCCAAGGGACTCATTTCTTGCCAGGAAGTGCCTTCCGCAGTTGCATGGATTCTTGTAAGGAGATCTTTTCTCATGCTGCTCAGAAAGCAGCCTCCTTCTCACTTACAGGGCGCATAGACCAGTCTGGGCAGTTGTCTAAAGGGGAGTTTTTTTTCCCAGAGAATGAGGTCCAAGCTTATCTGACTGGAAAAAAAAAATATTGTCATATATAATCATTATTTTCAAATGTAGGATTGTCATCAAAATGTGGATGGTCTTTAAGAATTCTTGAAATAAATAGTTTATTTTATGTTGAGTTCCATGATAGGAGTACTCCTTAATATATTTTCCCAAAATTAAGATGAACAGCTACTCTGAGATCTTTAGCCCATGAAGGAACAGGCGAAGAGTATCCTGCTTTCTCAGCTACTGAATGTTCCTGGAAAGGATGCTGAAGAACGTGCCGGAGACACGTCTCTATGACATTCCTTTCTGCTTTTTGCATTGCACACTGTGACAGCCGGATCTGCGGCACACATGTAGCATATTTACTATTGTCACTCTTTTCCTTCGTTCACACTCTGAATGATTCATTGTATTCTTCAGTGTCAAAAGGTGCTGGGACACCGAGGCAGAAAAGAGCTTGTGTTTTGACATTTTCTTCTGTGTCCAGAATTGCTGAGGGACATGGAGCTCCCCGTAATGGGCTTTGAATGATCTCACTGAGCCACCGAAATGTCAGTGTTGGGCCTTATAAAGCAGATTCTGTCTTCCCCATGGGATGAGAAGAAATGCAAGTAATTCATCATTGCCTTCCCTTTCTCTGTGTAACCCCAGTTTGGTTTTGAGCAATTATCTAAGTCTTACACACTAAAAACAGGGTGCCCCTTAAGAACCTAAGCAGTGGGTACATCATAATCAGGTGTCAGGATATTTTCCTGACTCCTTCTTTTGTGAATCCTCAGAGATTCTCCCATTGGAGGCCCCCAACCACAGTCCCCTGATGTAGGGCCATATCTCCTGTGGTTGACCACTCCTGGCCACCAGTTCCCTTTGGTCCTCCCCTCTGCTCAGAACTCACAGCTGGCTCCATTCTATGGAACCCACATGCATTTAACAAGGATCCAGTAATGGTTTGGAGCTCGTAACAGCTTATTTCAATTAAAAATTCCAATATTGGCCCGATTTCCTATTTCATATCTCCTTTAACCATCAGATGTGTTTGGTACAAAATCAGGATTATGGGCCTCCATAAAACCAAATAGACCAAGGTCAATTGTAATTGTAACTAATTGAAGTTATCGATGGAACGAACACCATGAGCAAAAGTGACAGACAGCCACAAGGCAGTAAGTTGTGCCATCTGAGATACCACAACAGAAAACGACAATCCATGTATTTATTAGGTTTTTTGATGTTCCTGTATGTTGAAGTCTAATAATGTCCTTGGCAAATCTGATAACTATAATGAGCAGAAATTTCTAATGCATTCTGAAGCATGATTTTGTAGCACTCCTGCACCTTATTCTTTTACAGTATTTCCCTTGTAGAACTGACCTCTCCACACTTCATCTCCACAACCAGACCTGCAGCTTGGCTGGCTGAAATTGTAAGACACACAAGCCTCACACTGAGGAATTGGATATAGGTCTGCCATTATCATTTTGGGAGCAGAGTCTTTGCTGACTCTTGTAATTGGAGTTTCCCAGTTTTCACTCTATCTGTTCGTGTAAATTCCAGTTAAGATGAGCTCTCCCATCCCCAAGCTGATCTGCTCAGATTCCAAAATGGTGGCCACCAAATCTGTGAGCCAATGGAATGGGTCTAAATACTACCTTTTTGCATGTACAAGCTGGATAAAATCATCTGCTTCTGAGACCGGTAACTCAAGGTCCAAAATATCTTCTAGACTTCCTGTGAAACTGCTACAAGACATACTCTTAATTTGAAGAGCTGGGAAGGCAATTTAAAAAAGACAGTTTTTCACTTTCCAAACATAATTTTCTTTGACAGGCTCAGCTGGCAACACAACAGTAAGGTTTTCAGAGAATAGAGTCCAGAAGTCAAGAGATGAAGCTAATTTGACTTCTCTCTCACAATTTCCCTGACTGTGATTTGACTTGTTACTGGAAAGGTGCATACGGTTGGCACTTCCTTCAAGGACAGATTGCGACAGGCAGCAGATGATGGCGCGGCTGGTCACGCCCAAGAAATGTAGGCGCAGGAACCGCAGCCTCCAGATTAGGCAGCAGAACCGGAACCCGATTGTTTTTGTTTCTGCCCATGGTGAATGGTCACAGGTAGTTTCTCCTGGGTCAAGTGGGCAGGCAGAGAAGCCTCTGAGCCCAGCCACCACTGCTTCCTTCGCCGAAGCACCCCTTCCCCTCCCTGCACCTGCTAATGCCCTGGGCGACTGCAGCCTGATTGTGACAAGGCGCATCTCTTGTTATTCAGCCCTTACAGGTGACTTCCTTTCAACAGCTAATGTATTTTTATTTCTAAGGTCTCTAATTCATTCTTTCATATAAGCATTGTGCTTATTTCATAATAATTTGTCCATGTTTCATGGCTGTAATAGCCTCCCTTTTCTCCCTGAGAATATGTATTGTACGCTTAAAGTCCTGATAAGGTTGTGTTCCTCACGCTCCTTCCTTGGGCATACATTCTATTGCCGGCACTGCTGCCTGTCTTTCTTAAATGTTTATTTTTATTTTATTTATTTTATTTTATTTTTTATTTTTGTATGCCTCTCTTTGATAGTGTTGCCCTCCCTCTGATATGTGTTGTTTCTTGCTCGTGTGTTTGCTTTCAAAGTTGGAATCTCTCTTTGGTCTGTTTTCTGCCTCTGTTCATACAGATTGTTGAGGAGTTGGGCAGCGGCTACTTCCGAGGCTTGCAGGTTTCAGTGGGTTTCAGGATGGGGGCAGTGGGTGTGCCATCAGGCAGGGCACCTCAGCAGCTGGTCTTAGGAGTTTGGGGTATCCCTGGATCTCCCAGGATTCCCTAGCCACTCGGGGCTCTGCCCAATGCCCTGGCTCCAGTAAATAGCTCTTATTGTTCTAGGAGTGGGGGCTGGGAGGTGAGGGGGAATGGGCAGGGCTGGCTGGCTTTCCTGCTCCGGAATTTCGACCTATCTGCCCATCAGCACCACACCCTGCCCCTCGCTTCCACCGCCACTTTGCAGGATACTTTTTCCCCTGTGCTTTCTCTCCACTACTGAAGTCTGTGGCTTCAGCTTTCTGTATTTTCCCTTTGGTATTCCTCACTATTTTCAGATTCAGTATCATTCACCATCTTATTTTTGAGCATGTTATTTTGGAACTAGCCACTTTGTCCTTCCTATGGATTTGATATTGGAAGGGCAATCCAACCTAGAATAAGAGGGGACTGGGGAAGGGCACAGCCTTAGATGGTAGGTACATCATAATCGGGTGTCAGGATGTTTTCCTGACTCCTTTTGTGAGTCCTCAGAGTTTCTCCCGTTGGAGGCCCCCAACCACAGTCCCCTGATGTAGGGCCATATCTCCTGTGGTTGACCACTCCTGGCCACCAGTTCCCGTTGGTTCTGCCCTCTACTCAGAGCTCACAGCCGGCTCTATTCTGTGGGACCCACATGTTACACCCCAGAAAACCTATTTTGTGGTCCCCATTAGGGGTATACATGTAACCTGCTTTAGAGAAACACCCCCCAACCCCATCCTGGGGCCACTCCAGCCAGCCTTTTGTCTTTAGATATTTCCGGAAGAAAGCCAGTCACCAGTTCACAATTCTCCAAAAGTCTAGGGAATACATATCAAGTTTTTGAAGCCCCTTTCTTGGCCTCAAGTAGCAGACCTATCTCTTTATTTCCGACATGGGAGGGGTGGGGTAAGGGACCCGCCAGTACACAGATAATTCTCCAAGGGAATTCTTCCTCTGCAGTCTCTCCCTGGTTAATCTCCAACTTCTCCTTTTTACTCTTAAGGTAGGTAATGAGCTAAGAGTTGAAAAATGGGTTTTTCAAGTCAGCTCATCTAATAACCTGTTACTTGAAAGCCTCTAATTCTGCATTTTCTTTGGAATATACCTACTGAAATATATATTAATTGGGCCTTTTTCTTGCCTTTTTTTTTTTTCCTCAGGGAGCAAGAGGGCCTAATGGGTCAGCCGGTGAAAAGGTAAAAGAAAAAAAAAAGGAAGAAAAAGAGAAAGCTTTCTTATTCTTCCCCTTTCTCTGGGTTTACTGTAATTGGACTGCTGAGTATATAAGCATCGGGGAGAGAAACACATCTCTCAGATGTGTTCTCAGAGAGAAACACATCTCAGGAACTGTTCTGGGACCGCAGACCCACTAGAGAGGGAGGGGGAAACCACTTGCTCCTTTCCCATGCCCTCCCTCCGCACAAACACGTGCACAGGAGCGCATCCGCTTGTCTCCAAGTGTCAGCAAGACCGTGGTTTCTGTACCTGGAAGCAGTGCCCATCAGAAAATCCATCAACCTCATTTAGTTCAAAGAATGATTTCCCAACTCAGGCGTGTATGTTACTCCTTTTACCAGCGACCCCAGAGCTGCACAATCAGCCCGTCCTCTTCCTTACAGGGTGACCCTGGCAGCAGAGGCTTACCAGGACCGCCGGGGAAAAATGGACAAGTTGGCGCTCCTGGGGTCATGGGACCCCCAGGGCCTCCTGGACCCCCAGGGCCCCCAGGCCCTGGATGTGCAATGGGACTTGGATTTGAGGTACTCCCCCACCCTTTTTGTGGTTAAAGAACAATGGGCACTAGGGGCTGTTGGAAAAACCAGCTAAGAGAATGCGGGTCCGAGGGCAGAGGCTGTGTGTGACTCCCCACTGGGCCCAGCCAGCTCCAGGTCCCAGCTCCACACCTGGCACATGCATGTGCTCTGGAATTGGATGTGAAATTCTCATTCTTCCTCCTTCTCCAGGATACTGAAGGGTCTGGAAGCATCAGGCTGTTGCATGAACCCAGGATCTCTGGACCAGCGGTTTCAAGTGTAGGTTGAGTTTTGAAACCTTCATTTTGAGGATTGTCATATTGTCCTGCTGGAGTGGGGAAGCTGTGGGGTGCTGCCGTGGCCCTGTTCCTTTTGGTAACTCACCCTCTCTGCACCTCCAGCTTCCAGCCATGCAGCGGGGAGACTGGGTGCTCTTTACAACCTGTTTCTTTAAGGAGCAGCACAGGAGTTTTGCACAAAACATCATAGGGGAAAACTTGAAAGTCATCTTTGTCTCTCTCTCTCTCTTTCTCTCTCTTTCCCTCTCTCTCTCTAGTCCCTTACCATCAAGCATGTCTGCTTCATTGCCTCCTACCTGCTGCCTCATTTCAGAACCCTGTGCTCCCAACAAGTGCCCCTTCCCACTGCGTCCAACCCTGGGGAGATGTTGTCCCTCTTCTGCAATGATTTCCTGCTCTCAAGAGGACCAACCCCCAGATCTCATTATGTTTGTCAAATGGGACCCAGAGCTAAGCACGCCAGCCCAGCAGAAACAGAGCCTCGAAGGGACAAGCAGCATACCCCTCTCTGTGGTTAAATTAGACCTTCCCTATCCTCCAGATGCAGAGGGCTCTGAGAGTCAGGGTTAAGAGGACACTCACCCCATGCTAGGAGAGAGCCTCCGTGGGTGTTCTTCCTTCTGATTCTGGAAGGGGGATTTGCCCCACATCTTTTGCTTCCCGGGGCAAAATCCGTGTGGGAGCTGAGGGAGAGATGGCAAGATGTGAGGATAGATGAGGAGTAAACAAAGTGAAGAGAAGAAAACCAAAGAATGTGTTTGATTGTTTGTTTGTTTGTTTGTTTTACCAGGGTCCCAAAGGAGAAAAAGGAGACCAGGGGCCCAAGGTGAGGTCACAGATCTGAGGCGGGGGTGGGAGAAATTTCCAGCCAGCTTCTAGGAGCATTATCCATGTACAATGAATTTTTTTCCACTATCACTGTTGTATCCAGGGTGACAGAGGGATGGATGGAGCCAGCATTGTGGGACCCCCTGGGCCCAGGGGGCCGCCAGGGCGCATCGAGGTCTTGTCCAGTGTGAGTACCAGCCAGGTTGGAGCATGACTATGTATTTTCTGCCTTCGCTAAAGGGGAGAGAAAGTTGTCCACAACTTCAGGGATGGTGGTTACACAGAAGGCATGTAGCTGGCATCTGGCATTGGCATTTCCACCTACCAGCACACCCCTTGTGTCTGCTCCTGCCCCAGTACCACGGTTCTCTCACACAGTACTTCCAGAATACTCCTCTTATTGGCAGCATCTGCAGTCAAGAGAATGGCTGTGACAGAGAGGCAGAGGAACATAAGTGGGAGAAGAGTGAGGAAAGATGTTTTGGGGTATGTGAAATTAAGGAAGCCTTTCTGGAGGAGGTGTCTTTGAGCAGGGACTTAGGAGCTGAGAAGGATCTTACCAGGTAGGCACAAAGGACAGGACTTCCAGAATTCAGATGGCAGGCACACTCTGAGCCACAGCACAGAATAGGAAAACGTGAGTGAATCCAAGGCACAGGAGGCTGATGGGTATGGAGGGTGTAGAGAGTGGTGGAAAACTGTAGAGAAGGCTGGGGTGTGGGCAGGGAGCAGAGCAAGGTCCCCTTCATGTTAGAGCATCACACTGGTGAAAAACTGTGGCTCTTCTGAGACAAGTGATGCCATACTGGTAGATGAGAGAGAGACAGAAAAGTCCCAAATAACTGGGGAAAAAAGGATGCCTACAGTTAAAAAAAAAAAAAAAAGTGATTACAAATATCCAGGGTGGGTAAGGGTGTGGTGAAATAGTGAGTCTCATATGCTTTGGTAGCAGTGTAAGTTACAAGGCCCCTTTAGACCACTCTTCAGCAATCCATTAAAACAAAAGTGTCCATACCCCCCAGTTCCATGTGGAAAGACATCCATGCTCCATTGTTGGAAGAAGCAAGTTGAAGAATTCTACATTCAGCCTGATGCCGTTGATGTAAAATAGGCACACGGACACACACACTGTCAACGCTGCATGCTTTCTATGGAGATATATATGGAAATATATGCTTTAAAAATATGTGTGTGTGTGTGTTTAAAATTTTAAAAGAGAAGACATTCATAGATGGTGCAATTTTTTTATTTTTATTAAAAAAATTTTTTTAATGTTTATTTATTTTTGAGAGAGAGAGAGAGAGAGAGAGAGAGAGAGACAGAGTGCAAGCAGGGGAGGGGCAGAGAGGGAGAGGGAGACACAGAATCCGAAGCAGGCTCCACACTCTGAGCTGTGTGCACAGAGCCCAACGCGGGGCTCGACCTCACGAACCGTGAGATCATGACCTGAGCCAAAGTCAGACGCTTGACCGACTGAGCCACCCAGACACCCCATGGATGGTGCAGTTTTAAGGTTAATTGAAAGAAGAAAGTCTACAGCAGCTCAGCGCTGTTTCATAAGGGGTGGGGAGGGGATGGATGTGCTGCCAGTGAGTTTAGGGTGTTGTGTTTGCCTCTGCTCTGTGGTGCTGGGGTGACTTCAGTTAAAGACTCCCTGCCAGGAACAAGGTGGAATGTGCTACCCTCTGTCTCATTGTCTGTTTTCTCTCTTTTCAGTCTTTGGTTAACATCACCCACGGGTTCCTGAATCTCTCGGATATCCCTGAGCTCATTGGGCCTCCGGTGTGTATCCACAGCTGCCCTAGAGTGAAGTTCTTCCCAGATACCCTGCTGAAACTAAGCTGGGTTGGTTTGGAATCTTCTTAGCTCCTGAAGCATGGAGCTAGAATATGTCAGAATAGAATGGAAAAAAGAACTTTGCATTTCTGAGAAGTTGCTATCACATTAATTTGATCACTCGGGAAGTTTTGTGTCCAATGCAGTGGAAGCTTCCAGTCTCATGTATCGGAAGTATGTGTCATGGAAAGCAAAGAATCCTAAGTAACAAACCGATTGATGTCTGTGGGATGCCTTTGGCCTGCTTTTGTTTGCATATGATCTCATCTCCTAGAACGGGAAGAGCCTAGGGAGACCTAGCCTTGTGCTAATGGGAAAACCAGCGCACAAGGGGAGAACATGACCTGCTTTGGTCTTTCCAGCCCCCTGTTAGAGATCGGGACCACTTAGCAAAGCTGTAGTATCTCTGCAAGTCTGCAGAGTCGGCCTATGGCATAAGGAGACCTAAAAGGAAGGAAGCTCCTTCCTGCAGCCTGTGCCATAAATCCCCGTTGCACCTCCCAGCATCTGCTGGTGACAGCCGGAAAGAGAGGAAAGAGCTGTGGTCTTAGGAGCCCTGGGGTTCCAGCCCATGTCCACACACCACTCTGAGCCTCTGAGCCTGTCCTTTGACACTGCCTCAGCAGCCTTTGGGGCAGCTCATAAGAGGTTGGTGGATGTGAATCTGCTTTGCAAATGGCAGCACTTAGCGCAAGCCCACATGCAGATTGAGGCTTATACTTCCACAGCTGGGCAGCCCACCCACCCCTGTGGTCCCTAATGAGGTTGGCCTCCACCCCTAGCATCCATGTCCTGGGGAGAACTTGGCGCTCCCCCCAAGGCTTCTGCAGATATCTGGGACATTCTTCTAGAGCCAGCCTGTCCTGCTGAGGGGCCTCTGTTGGTGGGTACTTCTGCCGTCTCTTTACTACAGCCAATGGGGCTTCTTTTCCTTGGTTTCTGTAAAATCACTCAAAATACCCCAATAGTTAACCCCTAAAGCAAACCAGCTCTCAAGAAAAAGTCATCTCACAAAGGGTCTTGGTATTTCCCAAACAATTAGAGGTTTGGGGTTATTAGGCAGGTTATTACTAAAGGAAAATACCCTCTAAAATCAAAGATTCGGCATCTCTGTCCTAAGAGTCCCTGGGGCTTGTCTGCCCCATCCCTTCTCCCTCCCCACACCCCTAGAATCTGCCTTCCCTGCCAATCCCCGTCCTTCCTTTAGCAAATCCAAGGATCCTTTTCGTTCCTAATGAAGGGCCAGAATTTTCCTACTCAGAGGCCCATCCCTCCCTGAGGGGACTCAAGTCCCAGCTGGCACCCTTCTGCTTCCCCACCCCACTGTATATACAGTGGATTGAGAAACGTGTTGCTCTCCAGTTGTCTGTCTCTCTATGTATTCTGCCAAAGTCAGACATTTAATGAGCATGTGGGTACCTGGGCCGGCAGGAAGAAGATTCCCGGCCAATGTGGAGTGAACCGCACACTGTCTGTTTGTTCTTCTCTGAGGGAGAAGCACTGAGTCTTCCACCCCCAAATACCTCGGCACACCCTTTGGGCCCACGCCTCAGAAATTAGGGGCTGCTTCTCCAAGAACATGTATCAAGTGATTTCACAGAGGAGAAGGCAGACCCTTCAAATGCAGAGTCCTGCATGGGGGTGGGGTGGCAGTGGGGGCTCTGGGCTCCTGGGCACAGTTTCTGGCCCCGTCACTAACCAGCCGCGTGACTCTGCACGGTCCCTTCCCCTCTTGGGCCTCAACATCCTCGTCTGCAACATGGATCGTGAGACACCTTCCACCGTGGGAACATGCTTGGGTCTTTGGGAGCTGCTGGGAGGGGGTGGGCCCCTGAGGCACAGCGTTCCTGCTGGCTCTGGAAATGCTGCTGCTAACCAGCCTATTTTATCTTCGGTATTTTATCTTTGGTCACAGGGTCCAGAGGGCATACCTGGGCTGCCGGGATTTCCAGTAAGTACCACAGTAGCCATCTTCCCTCTGTGCCCTGGGGCTGTGTTCATTCTGTGCCTTCCACCTGGAATGCCATTCTTCTCCTTCTCTATGACACCATCTTGTTTATGTAACCTGCCCTGGTTGACCCTCACCTGGAGTGATCCTTTCCTCCTTTTTTTTTTTTTTTAATTTTTTAATTTTTTTTTTTTTTTAAAGTTTATTTAAAAGAGACAGAGCGTGAGTGGGAAAGGGGCAGAGAGAAAGGGAGACAGAGAATCCCAAGCAGGCTCCGCACTGTCAGCGTGGAGCCCAATGCAGGGCTTGAACTCATGAAACCTTGAGATCAGAACCTGAGTCGAAACTAGGAGTCAGGACGCTTAACTGACTGAACCACCCAGGTCCCCCATCCTTTCCTCCTTTGAGTCCCATAGGCTTTATTTTCACCTCTGCTGTGATTCTTTTCTGCCCTTAATAAGTTATTCACACCCTTGTCTTTTTTTCTCGATTGTACTGTGAACAGCTTGTGGAGGTTGGGTCTTAATCTCTCTCCTGGTACCAGCAGAAACCAGAGCCAGTGGTTGGCTGCCTATGAATGTGAGGGGATGAGTCAAGTATACAGTCCCCGCAGATCAGTGTCCTAAAGAGAGAGGATGGGAGCAGTGGGGGATGAGGGGGAGCAATCACAGACTAGAAGCCCAACAATTAATAGTCTGTGTGCACACTATTGTGGCTTCCACCATGGAAGGTGAATATGCATTTCTGTATAGAAAGTGATCAGTTTTGTCTAAAAGTGTGAGCTTGTGCTTACGCTCAAGGCTCCAGCGTGAAATCTGCACAATTTCTCCAAGACGCTCCAGATCTGAAATGTCCTAATGCCAACAGCGTATGCGTTGCCTCCAGGCAAATGAAGGAGATTTAACAAAACTGTGACAGAAATTTGTTCTTGATGATGGAATATAAGTGATTTCTCTTTCTGTTTCTTTCCGTTTTTCTGAGCTTTTTACATTTTGTTTTTTTAATTTTTTTTAATGTTTATTTTTGAGAGAGAGAGAGAGAGAGAGCAAGCAGGGGAGGGGCAGAGAGAGAGGGAGACACAGAACCCAGGCTCCAGGCTCTGAGCTGTCAGCACAAGCCCAACTTGGGGCTCCAGCCCGTGAGCTGCGAGATCATGACCTGAGCTGAAGTCGAACACTTAATGGACTGAGCCACACAGGTGCCCCTGAACTTTTTACATTTTGCAAAAGGAGCATATCTTGTCATGACACTGGCAATACGTGTGAACGAGACCTCAGGAACAGGAGAGAGAGTGGCAGTCATGGAGAACACCTCTTTTGTTAAGAGGAGGAGAGGCCAGACCTCTGAGCTCCGGCCCTGGCTTGGCTGCTCCGAACCAGGGGCATGTTCCGGAACACGTTTTCTTCTATATGAGTAGGGCTGTGTTCCCGCGGGAGCCCCCAGGGCCACTTTAGGGAGTAAAGAGGGGGCCACAAAGTGGGATTCTAGGCCACCAACCTGCAATAAAGAAGCTCCATTTGACATATTTTATATATTGAGCTTTCATTCAAGTCTTTACTTGAAAAAAAAAAAAAGGAATGAAAAGAGTTTCATTGCTAAAAAGTAATAACAAATGTTTGAAAGCCACTGCTCTAGTGGGTAACTCCCCCTTTAACCCACAAGACTGCACAGGGACTTGTGAAAAGCTACATGGCAGTAAAGTGTGAAACACCTTTCTGGGGCAGACATCTGGCTGTGAGTCACTGTCACAGGTATATAGTGTTGGAGTTGAGAAGAGGTCACCTCTGGCCGGGTGTGCAGAACTTGGCTCTGCAGAGGGGTGGCTGGGCATTCCCGCAGCAGGAAGGGCGTGGGCGGAAGCGCGGAGGCAGTGCGCAGGGCAGAGAGGATAAGGGGAAAGGCTCACCTGGGTGTGTGATGGGGAGCAGGGGATGAGGTGCTGAGGCTGGCTGGGATGGGTTTGAGTGTCAGGCTGGGACGTTTGGATCCCATCCCATATGTGGTGGGGAGCCAGACGGGAAGCGGGAGTCCCAGGCGATGAACGGTGGGTGGAGGCAGGCCACAGGGTGGCCAGGAGGACCCATGGGGTAAGCAGGGGCAGCAGGACGAGGCTGTCTCAGTAGGGCCCCTCAGAGGAAGCCAAAGTTCAGAGGCAGGGGCCTCTAGGCCTCCTAGCGCTTAGTGCTGTCGTCTTTCCACCATACCACAATTCTTGCATCACTTAAAATTAAGAAAATGTCATGGCTAGTTGTGACTTCTTCCTAGCAGCAGAAGAAGCTCTTTTTTTTTTTTTTTTTAAGTTTATTTATTTATTTTGAGAAAGAGAGAGAGCTGGGGAGGGGCAGAGAGAGAGGGAGAGAGAGAATCCAAAGCAGGCTCCATGCTGTCAGTGCAGAGCCTGATGCAAGGCTTGAACTCATGAACCGTGAGATGACCTGAGCTGAAACCAAGAGTTGGACACTTAACCAACTGAGCCGCCCAGGCACCCCTAAAGCATTTTAATCTTAACAAACAACAAAATACCCTCCGATGATTCCTTTCAGGGCCCTCGTGGACCAAAAGGTGACACCGGTGTGCCTGGATTTCCAGGACTAAAAGGAGAACAGGTAAGAGGGACCCAGGTATTTAGTGGGATCATGCTCCAGAATTTGCTAAATATTTCAAATTGGCTGAAAGTAGCTTTTAACTTTAAAAAGGTTTTCTGAGATATAATTCACATGCCGCAAAATCCATTCCTTTAAATTGTAGAGTTCAGTGATTTTTAGTATATTCACAAGGTTGTACAGCCATCACCACTTCCCAATTCTTGAACATTTTCGTGCCAAAAAGAAACTCCATATTTAGTAGCAGCCACTCCACAGCTGTTAACTTTTATGATCTAAGTGGCCCTCCAAGGTGAAGGTGGGTCATGGTGGGGACATTGATTCTCATCATAGTCCCATGTGCCATGCTTTATCTAGCGACCTGTTGGGCACCCCCATTAGAGTGTGTGCTCCCTGAGGGCAGGGCCACATGCCAGTTTCTTCTCTATGGTCCCAGTACTTAGCATAGGATCCGGTGCACAAATGGCACCCAAGACATTTATTGGATAAAGGAACATAAAATTAATCAGTACAATAGATGCTAGTATTTAGAAATTATAAGTTGAGCATTCTGCATTTGGATGGCAGTCTTGGTCCAAAATCTTTGGAATAAGTATTTAACATGCAAAGAATATCCCGGGAACTCCCAAGACATGGAACGGACCTTTCTATCCTTCCGTATTTGCCTCTTAGAATTAACTTCCTGGTTGGTTTTTATAGATAAGGGGGAGAGTAACATCTATACACAGATTGCAAAGACTCTGGATTGGGTCACGAATTCATCTATCCATTTGTGTACTCATCCATCTTATATCCATTCCTAAGGATGTGCCAGCCGGGTTCCTATAGTAGGCACTAGGGATATAGAAGTAAGACATGAGGAACAGACATGCAGTTAGCCAACAGAAAGCATGGCCGTTGCTGTAACAGTGGTCTATGCAAGGCCCCTGATCCTTCCTTGAGAGGCACAGAGGGTGGGTATGTCTCCAAAAGGAGGGAGCATTAAGCTTCTGTCTTTTTGTTCTCCCCCCACCATTCCACACTGGCCCCCCAGCAGAGGCTCCAGTGTCTGTTGGACCATAATTTTAGGGCGTAGGGAGTTCAAAGGCTGAGCAAAGGGGTCTGCATTTGGCACCATGTGGGGTGATGTCTTGGGATGCTTTTTGCTGCCTTGGGCCTTTGACAAGCCGCCGCTGTGGCTTGGGAGGAGGCCTGGTCGAACCAGAGTGGCTCTTGCTTTAAACACTATTTTTAGAGGGACCTACGTGCCGTCGCCACCGCTAATTTCCTACCACCTTGAAAACTGGGATGGGCGCCCAGCCAGCTCTGCTCCAGCCCTCGCAGCAAACGCACTTTCTCTCGCTCTGCCTCTAATGCTTCTGTGCTTGTCCTTCTTACTGCTGCCGTGCTCAGGACTGCCTTTCCTCGCCAGTGCAGTGGTAAGATCCAAATATGAGGTGTGGGCTCAGGGGGACGGAGGGAAGAGGCCGCTCTGCTTGCTTTGGCACTGCTGTCCCGGCTGCTTCTGGCCCCGTTGAAGGGGGACTTTAGTGTGGTCCAGCCTAGCACCTCAGGGGCCAGCGCTGAAGTTTGGAGCCAGAGTGTTAGAGTGATATGGAAGGTCCCTCCACCTGGCCTTCTCTGTGCACACATATCTTCTAGGAAGCCTCCTGGGATAAGTAGATGGCTCTGCTGAGGACGGGATCTAGGGCAAGATTGGCCACCTGGCTACCCATCTCCCCAGTTCCCCAGCATCTGAGATAGCTTTGTCTGCTCAGGTTTGCACAGGATCCTGGAGTCTGGGGACAGAGTTCCACATGGAGACACGAGGCCTCTGTGTTGAGAGAGGCCTCTAATGTTCATACTTTTGTCTCTTTCCCAATTGCAGGCGTTTTAACAAGAATAAGGATTGTTAGGGAGGCAAGCCACCAAGTAAATTAGGAGCCAGAGGTTCTCAGAGGGGTGCTGTGTAGTAAGAGGTGGGGAGGACCTTGTCAGGCTGGTTCCTGGAAGGTCGGGGGGTGAGGATGTAGATCCATCGGTGTGGGAGCCCTTGAGGCTTGCAGGACGCCCACCTGGACTTGTGTGTTGAGGGAGTAACCCAGAGAGCGAGTGCTCAGGTAGGAGGCCCCTGCAGTTTGTTCTCCAGGGACAGGTCATGTCCGATCAGCGGGACGGCAGGTACGGGATTGGGGCTGCAGGACCACAGACCCAAGGGAGCCTCTGGATGAGGCCGTGAGGAAGAGACCCGATTTCATTGAAAGGTTCTCTGAATTGCAGGGAGAGAAGGGAGAGCCAGGTGCCATCCTCACCGGGGACATTCCTCTGGAACGGCTGCAGGGGAGAAAGGTAATCATGTCACCAGACCCTGAAGGCACACATCCGCTTCAACGCCCCATGTTTGTTCCTGGCACCGACTGTGTTCCTCTGAATGACGAGTTTGTATCTCCCTGCTTTAGGGTGAACCTGGTGTGCATGGAGCCCCCGGACCAATGGTAAGCCAGACCATCTCTCAGCTGGGGCTGGACTGGGGGGCTTGAAGCATTTCTCATACTTTGGCTGCGTTAGATTGAGTTGTCAAGTTGTGAAAATAGCAAGGGTGTGGCAAATGTATGTGGATTAGGGTATGCTAATTGTAGTCCAGTGAAAATCTCAGTGGGTTAGCACAGAAGCAGCTTCTCACTCTTGCCAAGCCCATGGTCGTTGTTCCTAGGTGGGCATCTACCCCAAGCAGTGATTCAGGGACCCAGGATACTTTTATCCTGGGACTCTGCCGTCTGGTGGTTTCCCAAGCCACACTGGCATCTTCCAGCTCTGCAGGCTGAGGCTGGGGAGGGGAAAGAGGTCATGAAGGATGATGAACATCACTTTTAGCACATTCCACTGGCCAGAACTCAGAAGTATAGGTTGGCTGTGTGTCAAGGAAGGAGAGGAGAATCGACTGGTGCCGACCACTCGCGGGTATACCACATGCTTGCTAGCTGAAGATTGCCATTGTCCAAGGAACCCCTCAGAGGAACCCCAGAAAGTCTCTCTTGTTTCTTGGACCTAGTGTCTATGAGGCCTTGGGCAAGTCCATTTCTGTCTAGGCTTCTGTTTTCCCATCTTACAGAGGGTAGAGGTACAGTTAAAGGTATCAAGTTAGTACTAGATGATATGATAGGGCCCTTCTTGGCTTACTTGCTCTAGGAATCTGTAACCCATTTGGGCTGCTGAATGGTTTTTAAGCTCCCAGTTCTCTCAAGAATGAACTGCAAACCTCTCTGTCATAGAGTCCTCCCCAAGAACAACAACAACAAAATTCAGGCGTAAAATGTCCACTGTGGGTCAGACGCTGTACTGATACTTCACACAGACCATCTCATGTCAGACTCACTGCTCTAAGGGGTATCAGAATTCCCAGTTTATAGACCAGGAAATGGAGGTCAAAGAGAGTGAGTAACTTGCCTGCTGTCACACAGCTTGTAAGTGGTACACTGGGGATTTGAGCCAAGCCTGTTGGAGTCTATATCCAGGTTTTCCCCACTGACCCCAGTAAACATTTCTTCTAAAGCATTTTGGCCTGGAGATTTGTACATGGGGTTTGTTTGGTTGAAGCTGGACCTCAGGCCTGAGGAGAAGGGACCTCACAGACACATGTCCTTGACGAATGGCCCATAACCTCCAAGTTGCATCCCTCAAAGGACCTTCTGAGGCCTTTGGCCCCTTCAGTCGGGCAGAATGGGTGCCCTGCAGAGGAGAAACCGTGGGCTAAGACAGACTGGGGGAGTATGGTGCTAACCACTGGTGAATCACTTACCAACATCCAGTACCGTGGAAATATTCCAGGAGTTAGCAATGGTGGCCAGCACGCCGCTTCAGATGGCCATGTCACTTGTTCCAACCAAAGCCCAGTGTGTGCACAGCTTGCCAAGCTCAGACAGCATGGGAGACCTTCTTCTCCTTCGCATGATGATGTCATATGGGCTACTTGTGGCCCTCATGACTGGTATAGCTTACAGCACCTTTACAAGCTCCCTAGAGCCTTGTTACTCGTGGCTCCTGGATCAGCATCATCAGCATCACCTGGGAGCTTGTTAGATATGCAGAGCCTTAGGCCGCACCCTGGACCTGCTGGGTCTGCGTTGTGACAAGATCCCAGGTGGCGCCTGGGCACACTGACGTTTGAGAAGAGCTCTGCACTAGAACATACCACCAAGTGGCCTGTGCCCTGTTACTCCTTCTGTTCTTGCTTTTCTATCTTTAGGACTATTGTGGGCTGGGTACTTTACATACAGAGCCCGTTTTAACTCAGCTTTATTTGCCATTTTCCAGGGCATGGCTATATCTGTTAATGTCAGCAGGAAGAAGGGACTTGGAGACCCCAGGCTTAAACTAGTCATTCCCCTGGGAGGACGGGGCAGACCCAGCTACAGAAGTAGGAAAGTGTAGACTGGAGGCAGAGGGTGTTCTGGGAAGAGGTAGTGTGCATTGTACATATCCTGGATGCCAGAAGGCATAAGGGTTCCTGCAGGAGAGTGGAACAGGGCAGTGGCTCTAGAAGCATGAAGACATAGAAAGCCAGCACTGGAATGAATAAGGGTCCACAGGTCAAAGACTCACCTGAAGAATTGAGGTGCCAGGCCAAGACTCTGGTCCTGAGAGACAGGTGGGAGCAAGGCAGGAGCCAAATCCCGGAGCAGGTTCTCAGGCTGGGCTAGCATGAGAGGCGAAGCAGGGCTGCGTTATTCCGACTGGGACGTAAGACCTAGGGCAGAGGTCCGTCTTCTAAGCTACCCCAGTACCTAGCTACCAGGGGGCTGTGGCCCTGAGCTACTGCCTCTTGCTCCTTCCTTAGCCCTGACTGAGAGGGTGGGGTCCAGAGTCTTGGGTGGGGTACAGCCTGCAGGAGGCCATGGAGTGCAAAAGGGGTTGAATTGGTGGTCCCAGCTGAGAGCAGAGAGGTTGGGAGTCAAGGTTCCAGGCAGGTGCATACTTCATAATTGCCCGTTGTCCTCCCTCCTCCCTGCCCAGTGATTCATCCTCACCACTATCATGAAGGCAGGCCAGTGCCCCTCATCGCCCTGGCCCTTGACTTTCTCTTCTTTTCTAATCTGATACTTGTTTTGCCTCTAGGGGCCCAAAGGACCACCAGGACACAAAGGAGAGTTTGGCCTCCCCGGACGACCCGTAGGTGTCGCTGTTCCTCAGACTGGATGTGAGGGGAGGACACGTGGGCTGGGCCAGCTGGCGGTCAGTGGGTTTACTAAGGCATCTCCTGTGGGTTGCAGGGTCGTCCGGGACTGAATGGCCTCAAGGGCGCCAAGGGAGACCGAGGGGTCATGATGCCGGTGAGTGAGATGACCAGTGCCCCAGCCCCCCACTACCTGGGGACAGAGCCCTGAGTCCAGTGTCCATGGGGGTGGGGGGGGGGCGGCTAAGAGAGTACCGGGTCCAGTGAGTGGGGCTTGCAGACAGAATCTTCAGGAATGTTTGTCTCCTTCCTCCATTGCCACTTCCAAAGATCCTCCAGCCCATCCCTGTCCTCCAGCCCACTCTCAGGAGGGTCTCTGCCACTGAAAGCTCCTTAGTGGAACATAAGCTTCCTTGTCCCGACCCAAGAGGAAGGGTGGGAGAGCGATCTGGGTATGCTCAGGAAATCTGGTCTCACATCCCAGGCTCCTGATGCTGGGGTAATACCCCATCTTCCCGTTGTACACGGTCCCAGGGATATCACTCCTCTAGGGGCTCAGCACATGTTTGTGAGTGCATATCAAAGGTAGGTCAGCTACTTAGGCAGAGCCTCACAAGGTGGCAGACACTGGGGGCATCAGCAGGGTCCAGGGTCTACAATAAGGACGCCAGTGTTTCTTGAGTACCTACTATGTACCAGACTCTCTACAAAGTCTACTTTTGTTTGCACCATCCTGTCTCTGCTCTGCATGTCCAGAAATCAGACAGGCAAGTGAGGACTGGCTCACACTCCTCAAGCACGCTGCGGCTACTAGGTAAAGCAGGCACTCGTGCCTTCACTTAGGAGGATCCGTGCAGCTTCCAAGCGGGCTGGACTCCTCATACCTGTGGTCAGAGCCTCACCCGTCCTGCTGCAAGGTCCTGCTTGAGATCCGGGCTTGGAGGAAAAGACATTGCACAGCATTAAGGCCGCTGACCTGGCTTTGACAATAATGCCACTCTGTGGAGCAAGCTTGGGATTCTCTCTCTCTGCTCCTCTCCCACTCACACACTCTCTGTCTTAAAATAAATAAATATTAAAGAAAAGAAAAGAAAAAAGAAAAGAATGCTGCTAGTGAACAAGAGTTTTGCATTTATTTTTGCATTTATGAGGCACTCTCTAAGGTACCGTATCAGGTGAGGGACCCTCCGGTCCCCACGCCACCTGCCCCTCCATAGCAGGGATGTGCTGGTAGAGAGGTGGTGGGCTCCGTGTTGGCTGAGCCCTTCTCTGGGAGGCAGAATCTGGGTTCCAGCTGTGTGGCTTTGAGCAGGTCACTTCCCCTCTCTTGGCCTCTGTCTCCATTCACAAACCAGGGATAGTGCTTGCTCCTCTGCCTCTTCCATGGGTGGCCGTAAAGATGCAATGGGGTCATGGATGTTGACGTGCTGTTTCCAAGTGTCAGGCTTCCCTGTGGGAGAAGTAGGCGACTTTAGAGGGTCTTCTTTCCCCATTCCTGGAGGAAGTATCCCGCAGCCGCCCTGCACTCACAATAACCTCAACTCAGGAATGGCCTTTTTCTCCCTTCAGGGCCCACCTGGCTTACCTGGTCCTCCAGGGCCCCCTGGACCCCCTGGAGCTGTGATCAACATCAAAGGAGTAAGCTGGGTAGGGCGGGGGAGGGAGACCTTCAGGGGCTAGTGGGGAGTAGGCCCCAGACTGGCCTAAGCTGGAGTCAGGCGTCCTGATGGCCTCACTTCTCTTGTTCTCACTTCCTGCAGGCTGTCTTCCCAATACCAGTCCGGCCACACTGCAAAACGCCGGTAAGTAGTATACAGTCACTGCCCTGAGGAGCAGATGTTGGCATAGAAAGCGACTCAGAGAAGACGATCCGTCTTTGTGTTGAACCCCTTCAGTCCATCAGTGTTCTCTTTGATGTCTCCTATCACTTACATATAGACCCTTAAGTAGGTCGCTAGAAGCTCCCAGATAACAGACCATGGCAATGACACATACTGGATCTTCTAAAAGGTGCACACACTGGCAGAGTGTTTCTTTTAATGCAATCAAAAAGCAATGTCTTTTGTTATTATAACCACATTAGCTTCACATTTGGAGCAAATAGTAAGAAGTAAAATAACCCCCTTAAAAATACAGATAGGAAAATAAAGCAATTCCAATCAGTGTTCTTTGCGTTAGGAACTTTTGGCTAAAACCTATAAGTGAATGTGTGCTGTCCCTTCCCATCTGGTATGTTGAACAGCATACAACGCTGAGAGGAAGGACTCTCCCTCCCACTTTATAGTGAGGAAGCAAACTGGGACTGGGACAAGCTCACAGAGTTGTCCAAGGTTTCAGTACTGACGGAACTGGGGTCATCCCTCGGGTCCCCTGACCACTAGGCACTGTGATTCCAAGGGGTCAGGCACGTGCCCGGTCACCCCAGCTAGGCAGTGGCACTGTCCCTGAGGTCTTGCCCATTTCTTTGGGGAAGCCCAGGGAGAGTGGGCCTGTCCCTGTGCACGGGCATTGGTCACAGAGCTGTACGTGACCATTTCCTCATTTGTGCAACAAGTATTTATTGAGGACTTACTGAGAGCCAAGTACTCTGCTAGGCCCTGGAGATGCAGGGGTGAACTAGACGGGCGTGGCCTCTGTTCTCAGAAGTTTGCAAATTACAATTTAGAAAGGTTCCTTGAAGTGGCATAATTGATGCTTGTTGGGTGTGGTGTTGAGGCTCGGGTCAGAGGCTTTAAGATGACGCAGTTTGGCTGAGTTCTGTCCATGTCGAAACTTTGAGGCACCCAAGTCTGCAGCCCAGGGCCCGGGAACTCTGGCATAGAATGCAGATGATATGACCCACTAAGACGTCCAGGGGGCCTGCTGGTCTATGTGAGGACGACATCAAGCCAGGTCATGTTTACACCGATCGCCTGAAGGGAAACATAAAATGTCAGTACTGGAGGGACGCTCCTGAGATATGACTGCATTCCTCCTCCTTATCATACAGAAGGAGAAACCGGCAGCCCAGAGAGGCAAAGGGTCTGCTCGAGATTCCCGGAGAGTTTGTGCCCAAAGCCCCTCTCCGCTAACATGATTGCAGGTGTCATGGGACAGCACTTAGCAAATGTGAGAGTGTTCTAAAAATGTACTGCAATTACCACGACCTGTGCTAGGACCCTTTCCAGTGGCCACAACCTTTGGGGTCATGAGATCACAGAAAAGAAACCAAAGATGAGCTCAGACCATTTTTGGTGAGCTTTTGATTTCACATTGCCTGGCTGGACACCATGGGGCTTAGGCATGGACATTTCCTGATCAGCTCTTGAAACGGACACTTGAAAAACAAATGCTTTCTGTCACGTCCATCATTCTATAAGCCCCTTCTAATTTCGGCCCCTTCCTGACACCACCATGATTTCTAGCCACATGGGGAGCGGAGGAACCCTATCAGCATAGCCACAGGATACCAGCTGGCCACTCCAGCCTACATCCTTAACTTTGAAATGTCTTTTCTGGGGGATTCTCATCTGTTCCCCCCATCTTCTCTGGGTGACCCCTGAGCAACTTGTGACCCTCCACCCAAAAGTAGGAGGATCCTGGTGCCAGAGGGATCATTTTGATTCCACATATCAACTGGGAAAAGGGGAAGTTGGGTATTAAAAGCAGGGTCTCCAGTGGCTCTGTTCTATAGAAAAGACAATGCAGGAATCTGGAAATGAACTGGGAAGGAATATTATCTAGGACAACTTAGATGCCAGACCCCTGGCACTTAATGGGGAGTCTAGAATAGCCCTTCCAACCAAATGATAACCCCCCCTTATTCATTACCACTACCGTTATCAGCTCCTGTTCATTACACATATCCTTGGTTATACACCGTAGCAAAGCTAATGGCTGTGTAGCCTCACACCTGGGTCGTCACTCACTGGGATGCTTGACCTCTCACATGAATCAATCCTAAATGATAAGAGAGCAGGCCAAGAGCGTTCTCGGTTGGCTAAATCAACACCGTCGGGATTTGTTGTCTTGCAGCTTTGGGCTTTCCCTTTGCATGGTTGTTCAACCAGTAGGTCTCATCTCCCCCCGCTGGCTGCATAATGGTCCCCCCCCAGTTGAAGGCCTGGGATGCCTGTGCAATGAGGGCTCCTGGGCTTCTGGGGGTTCCAGAGCCAAAGAAAGGCCTGACTCCGTGACATCGTGCCTCCTACCACACACCCCTGGGACAGGGGACAGTGGCGGCTGCCTGTGGATGCAAACACCAGGACACGGTTGGCACCTTATGACCTTGCCTTTCTCTCTCTCCAGGTTGATACCACTCATCCTGGGAATTCAGAACTCATCACCTTTCATGGTACAGCTTCTCTTCTTCACCTTCTGTTTCTGTGGGACCCTTTTCCAGACCCTTGTAGCTCTGCAGAAGGTGGTCTCCACTCCCAGTGCTGGACCTAAGACTCATGGTGGGGAAGATCTGGCTGCATGTGGTGGGATCAGGGGTAGCTGAGCCAGCGCTGTGGGACTGGGCACCTCTCTTTGGTTTTGTCACACATCTGTATATTCTATACATCGTGGCTGGGACTTCCAGCCAGCAGGAAGTACTCAGGTTGGCTGTTTATTTGTTAATTTGTTCATAAAGCATCCACCAAGACCATAGTGCGTGAATCTATCCCGTGCACTGGGCAGATGAATCCTACGCCATTCTTGCCACCCGGGCCCTTAGACTCCCTTAGATAGAACTATTTTAAAAATCATTCTAATGTAATATACCAAGAACTAATACAGGGAAGGGCTATGGGAGCTCAGAAGACCTTTGCTTCAAAGTGTTTTTGGACCAGCAGCATTACCATCTCCTGGAGGCGTGTTAGAAATGCAGCGTCTCAATCGCTTCTCGGGCCTTTGGGCTAAGATCAAGTGTAAGATCCACTGCAGACCCGCTGAATCAGAGGCTGCACTTTAAGTCCCCTACTGTGTCTGCACAGGAAAGTGTGAGAGGCGCTGGCTCTAGGTATCCGATTAGTAAATGTCAGCAAGGGGCATAGGCCAGGAGACAGGAGTCTGCAGGGGAGCAGTCGCTCTGGTCCCCTGTCCCCACACCCTCTCTCCCTCTGTGTGTCCCTCAGACTGAGAGGTCTGAGCACTTGCAGTTTAAACAGGGAAAAGTCATTTTTTCCCCAATACTGACCTCTGGCTCTGTTCTGTTGTCCATGGCCCGCCAGGCTGTGGTCTTCCTGATGATATCTGGCCCCGTGGGTTTTCTGTTGGTTTTGGTTACAAGGTCCAGACTGTTTCCACCCTCCATGCTCAGATCCAGTTCAAGGCTCCCCCTGCCCCTGGTGCAAGGGGGACCTTGGGGAGGCGGGGTAGAGCTGGATTTGCTGTCTCAGATCCCTGGTGGTTCCCCCATCCCCACGGGGCCACTCTGGGAGACAGGGGAGGGAAGAGACCTTTCTGGACAGGACAGCCCCTGGTGAGCCTGTATCCTGCTACTTACTGGTGGTTGTTACTCCCGCTCCGTGAGATAAGCAGCCACATCGGTGGTGGTGATCGAGCTCACCATCCCCTTCTCTGGGCTTCACCACTCCTGTGATCTCACCAGGGAGGGTGGAGGCACTGCCGCCCTG
Organism: Panthera pardus; assembly: GCF_024362965.1. NCBI lineage: Eukaryota > Metazoa > Chordata > Mammalia > Carnivora > Felidae > Panthera > Panthera pardus. Next base: position 60,997,484 of record NW_026526766.1, read on the forward strand.
GCCCTGTGATTGCATCTCCCAGGGGACCCCCAGCTGGTGGCATTGGGCCTCTGGTACTCACACTCCTCCCGTGCCGGGAAGCTTGAGCACCCAAACCCCATCTCTCGGCCCGAGAGCACTGCTGGGTCGATCTGTCACATCTCTTGGGAACTGGGAATTCGGAAATCTAGTGTCTACCCCACCCATCAAAGTGGGGAAAGGGGATTGCTTCCCTTTCCCAATGCTGAACTTCTGGAAGGTTCCCTCCGTGCCTCTCCCCCGCTATAAAAGAGTTGGAGAGAGAGAGAATGCTTCTCACAAATCCTGAGGGGTGGTGGTGGGGTCCACAGTTGGCATCCTTCCAACTTTGTGCATGGAATACTTCGCACCCTTATGGTCCTCTGAGGGAACCTGGAAGGTTCCCCTCCTCCCCTATCCCACCATGCCACACACACACACACACACACAGATGAGATGGGACTGGAGGCCTGACTGGGTGTTGAGCCCTCAGGCTGTGTGCACGAAGTTGTCTGAGACAGAGTTAACTGTAGCTTCTGCTGGGCCCCCACTGTGCATTGCTGGCACCTTAGAGACAGCACTTACTGCCTCCTGCTTCACATTACCCTTCACCATGTCCATCTTCCCACAGAGACCGAGCTTTTGAAGGTCAGGAATTGCACCTGATGTATCTACCTCTGCCCTCCCCATAATTTAGCAAATGATTTCATACCCTCAATAGGCCTTTGTTTATTGAGTGGACTTTGCTAAAAGGGCTCAATTTGAAAACTTGTCACAGAAACGTTTTATATAGAATGAAGGTGATTTTCCGCAGTATTTTTTTTTTATATATAAAATATATGTGTATTTGATGGCAGGTGTTAAAGGAGAAAAAGGATCCTGGGGTCTTCCCGGCTCAAAAGGAGAAAAAGGCGACCAGGGGGCCCAGGGACCACCAGGTATTTTATCTCTTGTTCTGGATCTTGCCTTTGATTTCTGTTCCTGAGAAACCCAGCTGAGCTAGAAAGTAAGACGGATTATATTACCACCCTGACCACAAGCTCCATGGAGTTCTAGAGAGACCCAATCATGGGTCCAAGATGGAACACTGTCAAAAGAGACCAGAAGTTCCCGTGCAAAGCAAGGCCCAAAGAGGGCCAGTGACACGCTTAGGATCCCACAGTGTCTGGGTTGTGGGGCCCAGCCAAGGACTCGTTTCTACCTCCAAGGCCAGTGCCCACTCTGTTAGCTAAACCAATGTGGGGGCACTTCCACTGGGGAATAATGATGGATGCCAACTTGGAGAGTTTATTTTTGAATTTCTGAGATTACGGTGGTGAATTATACACAGCACTTCTTTTTTCAGGCCCTCCAGTGGACCCGACTTACCTGAGATACCTTCTAAACAGTTTGAAGGTGAGTATCTCTCTACCAGACATTTGGCCTGTGTTTCCAAGTTCTCGAGCTCACGGTATGCACTGGTTCGCCTTACTCTTATTGAATGTTCTCTGCTTGCAGGGGGAGAACGGAGACAGGGGGATCAAAGGAGAAAAAGGAGACTCTCATGGTGACTTCTTTGTGTCAGGGCCTCCAGGACTACCAGGAAGTCCCGGCCTGGTTGTAAGTAGTGATTTTTCCTCGCCATTTTCCTCAGTGAGTCACAGCCTTCCTTTGATGCCCCCCAGTGGGACTAGGCAGTTGGAGAATCAAGGGTCTGTCACAGCACCACAAGCTGGAGGTATGAGTTGGGCATCGGCCTCTCTCCCTCGTATTTACTTACCAATAGGGATGTTGGCTGAGGACCATGGAGGAAAGGGAGCTGGCCATGGCCATATGCATTCAGGTAACTTCCAGGTCATTAACCACGCTGCCTTATTCATGTCAACGGTGGAAAATTTGCTCAACCCAAGGAGTTACTAACTAACGGTGAACATATCAGATAATAAAGGCAGAATGGAAGGTGAGGGAGATATTTTTAGAGGGGCTATTTGATTCTTCTGAAATCTCACGAAAGAAGGAGCCCCTAGATAGGCTTGGTCTTCTTAGGACGCCAGGTTTCTCCAGCTCACAAGAGAAATTCAAGTTGTCTCCAGTGAGATTATGACCAGATCATGACCCTCAAGAACCAGAAGCAAACCCTGGTCCCGGGCAGAGCTCACCATGAGGGCAGACTCCAGCAAAGCCAGGAGACCAGGATTCTCCTTCTACCTCTGCTGCTAATTTGCTTTGACACTTTGGACAAGCCCTAACCCCTCTCTGTGCCTGGGTTTCTTAATCTGTGAAATGCAAAGTCTGGACCCTCCCGACTCCAGGGCTCTCTGGGGTTGTATGCAGTGACATTGAACATAATGACTGGGTTGCTGTTCTTTAGGTCTTACACCTGAGTTGTGCCCAGATTGGAGGATAATGATAGCAATAGCTTGTATTTATTGACTTTTTACAAACATCCTCACACAAAGAAGAGCTGGGACTTACAGTGATTACTGGGACTTACAGTTGCTTTCTCTCTTCTGTTACTATGCTCTTGCCTTGACAGGGGCAGAAAGGGGAGACTGTCGTCGGGCCCCAGGGACCCCCTGGTGCTCCTGGCCTGCCTGGGCCTCCTGGCTTTGGAAGACCTGGTTCACCTGGGCCACCGGGCCCCCCAGGGCCACCAGGACCACCAGCTATCCTCGGAGCAGGTTAGTACTGTGAATGCCGTCCCTGCTGTTGAGCTCAGGGTCACCACATTGGGCAGGCATGTCAGAGCCACACTGTATGACAGAGAGCTATTTCCAGGTTGGAGCTTTCTTTCTTTCCTTTTTTAAAAAAATTGATGTGTAATTCACATGCCATAAATTCACCCATTTAAAGTGTACAGTTCAGTGGTTTTTAATGTATTCACAAGGTTATGCAGCCATCACCTCTCTCTAATTCCAGAACATTTTCATCACCCCAGAAAGACACCCTGCACCAACTAGCATTCAGTCCTCTTTCTCTCCTCCCCCCCAGACATGGGCACCTGAAGATTTACTTTTTATCTCTCAGGATTTGCCTACTCTAGACATGTCCTATCAATGAGAGAATAACAATGTGTGGCCTTTTGTGTCTGGCTTCTTCCACTCAGCATCCTCCATGATGTATTATGTGTCAGTACTTTGTTCCTTGTTATGGCTTAATAATCTTCCACTGTGTGGACATAGTACGTTTTGTTTATCCATTCATCAGTTGGTGGACATTTGGGTCGTTTCCACTTGTTGGCTATTAATAATAATACTGTAGGGATGCCTGGGTGGCTCAGTTGGTTAAGTGTCTGACTATTGGTTTCGGCTCAGGTCATAATCTCATGGTTTGTGAGTCTGAGCCCCGCATCAGGCTCCTCTCTCCCTCTCTCTCTACCCCTGCCCCATTCTCTCTCTCTCGAAAATACATAAACTTAAAAATTAAAAAAAAAAAGAATAACGCTGCTGTAAACATTCATGCACAAGTCTTTGTGTGGACATATGTTTGCAGCTCTCCTGGGTATTTACCCAGGAGTGGAATTGCTGGGTGGAAGAATGTATGTTCACTCTGGTTCATTGTTTGAGGAACTGCTGACCTGCTTTCCAAAGTGGCTGTGCCATTTTTGCATTCCCACTGGCAGTGCACAAAGCTTCGAGGCTTTCCTCTTTTCACCAACACTTATTATTGCCCTATATTGTTTATTCCAGCCATCACTCATTCACGTGCAGTGATATCCTGCGGTGCCTTTCCCTGAGGTCTAATGATGTGGAACATCTTTTCATGTGTGGGTGGAAACTCCTTGACTGCTTTGTCAATGCCTGGCCCTTAAGGGACTTGAGGACCAGCACTGATTCTAACTCTATAAAAACTCTCCTTACCCATAGCTACCTCACTTCCTCAAATAAAAAATGGGTAGGGGCCATTTGGGTGGCTCAGTTAAGCATCCAACTTTGGCTCAGGTCACGATCTCAGGGTTCATGAGTTCGAGCCCCACATCAGGCTCTGTGCTGACAGCTGGGAGCCTGGAGCCTGCTTTGGATTCTGTGTCTCCCTCTCTTTCTCTCTCTGCCCCTCCCCTGCTAGTACTCTGTCTCTGTCTCTTTCTCAAAAATAAATAAAACATTAAAATTTTTTTTAAAAAAAGGAAATGTAACTCCAACTAGCTTAAGCAAAAGGGAGATTTATTGGACGTGAAGGAGGTGAATCATTAACTTATGGGAGGGGCTGGCATGCAGCAGGACCTCAGGCACAGCCGGAACCAGGAACTCAACCCCTGTGAGGATTCTCTGGCCATCTCTTGTCATGGCTTCTCTCTGTATGCTAACTTCGTGCTTCTTCACCACAGACCACATCCTTTGCATGATGGGAAATATGGTTACTGACAACTCAGAGCTTCTACAATCAGCTAGAAATCTTGGCCTTCCTTCTTGGTGTTAGTTTGTGAGGTCCTGGGGTGGAGGACATAGGATCGAATTCTGTCTAACCCATCCTGGCCCAGATACCCAATCTTGGGCCAGTCACCTGTGGCCAGAAGGTGCGGTCACATAACAACGAGGCAGTGCCTCCTGAATCCAAATGGTGGTAGAGGGGATGGGGAAGATCTCAAGAGAGGGTGAGGGTACTAGTCCCACAAAAAAGGAAGGTGCTAGGCAGATAAAACCACAGGTGCCAACATAACCTTGAAGGATGAGCAGGAGTTGCAGGAGGGGGAAGGATATTACAGGACGTGGAGAATCGGTTGTTCATAGCAGCTCTGTATGGGATGCTGCCCACAGCTCCTCGCTCCGCTGAAGGACTGCCCCTCACGTAATGCCCACAACCCACAGTTTACAAAATGCTCTCATACCAATTATCCCATTTAATCTTCACAGCAACCCCGGGAGGGAGAGGAAATGGATATTACTATAAAACTCATTTCATGGATGAAGACACTGAGGCTCAGAGAGGTTAGAGACTTGCTCGAGGTCACAAATCCTAGTGGGAGACGAGGCTGGGGTCCAAATCCAAGTCCTCTGACCCTCCCCTCACTAGACGTTCACCACCTATGTCATGATTTTCAGGTCCTGTGCCAGAACTGCAGACCTGCTTACGTGACTTGGAAAATCTCGTACAGTAATTTTACTGGGACTTGTGAAAACATCCTTCACTGCCAAGAGCTTTGCAGATTTTGGGAGGTTACAGAGGTAGAAGGAGAGCACAGCCATGTGCATTGTTCTAGGGGAAGAGGGCACTGACTCTTCAAACGCTGAGAGCCCCTGGTTGGGTGCTATGTAGTGTGTATCTTTTCTCGGTTCTCACCTCAGCCCAGTGAAGGAGAAACGCTTGTTTACATTTCACAGGTGACTAAACTGTCGCTGCACTACCCCGCCCTCCTGCAGCCCCAGCACCTTTCTTCCTCTTTCTGAGCCTGCTGGCCTCTGTGTAGCAGTTACTGGCTTGTCTCTAGGGTGAAGTAACTTGCGTGAGTCAGGACATATTTGGAAACTCAGCGCAGACTGACCTATATAAACAACAGAAGCACCAATAATTTATTCACTTACAAAACCCAGAAGTCCTAGCGTGGCTTCCTGCAAGGCTACAGTCAAGAACCCCAGATCTTTCCCAAACCTGCCAATGTGGCAGAGTCCCAGCCTCCTACAAGATGCAGTTGCAAAGTGCAGAGCTCCGAATAAGGTGGTGAACACTCCCCTCAGTGACCAGCAGACATCTGAGGCACTTTTCAGAGAGTGTGCTTTTTTTGTAACTTGTCTTTTCTGCTTTGTCTTAGCTGTGGCCCTTCCAGGCCCACCCGGCCCTCCAGGACAGCCAGGGCTTCCCGGATCCAGAAACCTGGTCAGTGTTATTATCAATGTGTATTCTCTCTTCTGCTCTGGGTGGATTTACTTAGAACTTCAGCTGTAGCGTTTAGGGGCCAGCACACTTCTTATGTAAGAATTAGGCCTCCATGGCAATAGAATCGGTACAACTCCACATTCGGAGGGCATGTATTACCTCTGTAGGTGACTTATTAAGTAAAAAGATACAGACTACAAAACCATTGATGATTTTGGTTCCACGCTCCTGATCCTTAATTCACTAGACTGTAACAGGAACCGATTGTATTACATCAAAAAACATAAGCACGAGAGTAGAAACAATATGGCAGCAGGTCCTGTGCTGGTCCGATTGGCCCTGGGCAATTCAGCCTTCTCTCTCCTGCCAGAGGATGGCTCTTGCACATTCATTACCCTACACACCACTGGCGCAGGGGTAGGTAGCACTCAGACCCTATTATGATGCACAGGAAGAGGGACAAATACCTCACAAGGATGTCAGGAGTCCTGGGAATGCTCTTGGATCTTGGCTGGATTTAACTGGAAAATTTGGCTGCCAGATGAAAAAACCGTCCAGCAGACGACGGAATTTTGATATCTGGCGCCTTTGGGGGATTTCCGAGCCATCTTGCTGCACAGAGTCATTATTTTCAAGGCTAGGTGAAAATTAATTTTTTATAACCTTTCTCAGTTGAAACGAAAGGTAAAAGCTCTCTTGGCCTGATAATTTCTTTAAGACTTGATGCTTTTTGATAGATTTCTGCAGCTTCTCTGTCTGCTCCTGGATTTGCCAAGATGGATGTCTAATCTTCGGCCATTTCCTAGACAGAGAAATTGCGGACCGTGATTTTCTATCATGTACTTAATGTTACAACTACCCAGCTGGGCAAAACGGATTCAAAACTTAACTGGCATCGCTCATTGGCTTGCCTTTCTTATTCCAAATGAAAACAAACTTGAAACTCTTTAAGGAGTAGCATGAGGTAAACGCAATTAATGTCAGTGCTGCTAAGCGGCTCACACAAAGGAAGTGGCAGAGCTGACCCGCGACTTCGCTAATGCCAAGACTCCACAAAGATAACTCTGTTTACAGCTTTTTAATGTCTTTGCGCTCACGGAATGTTATCTTTCTGTTCTCATTTATTTATTACAGTTTCGATTTATGTTCTAAGCCAACTCATGTTTTCGTTTCCTCGAAAAGAATATCATTTGGTTATTAACCAAGGTACATGTCTCTCTAAGGCACAGTGAGCCTTTTCATTGGCTCTCGGGGGATGGCGCCTATTTGCATTTGCAAAGGCCGATTTTTCAGATGGTACCACCGCTCTAATGGTGACTGCACTGTCTGGAATTTAAAATTTCCTGACAGGTTACGGCATTTAGCAGCATGGATGATATGCTGCAGAAAGCACATTTGGTTATCGAAGGGACGTTCATCTACCTGAGGGACAGCACAGACTTCTTTATTCGTGTCCGAGATGGGTGGAAGAAATTGCAGGTAATTTTTAAGCTTCTCTTAACAAAATGCCTCCAAATCCCCTCTTAAAAATAACAACCGACCCCTGGAAGCGCCATTTTTCTGTTTTGAAAATAGCCCAACAGTTTCTAGCTGATGTCTCATTTTCGATGTCCTGTTTTCCTTAAGCTGGGAGAACTGATCCCCATTCCCGAGGACAGCCCGCCGCCTCCTGCGCTCTCCAGCAATGTGAGTGGTTGCCCTGCCTGACTTCTCGCTCCCTCCCTCAGCAGCAGCAGCTTCTGATTCCCCCTTGCTGTCCAGAACCAAGCTCTCCAAGCTCTGGCCAGCCAGCTCTGCATGGTTTAGTATCTGGTGGAAGCCCAGAGATTGCCAAGTGCCAACAGAATGTTCTCGTTAGTAGAGCAGAGGAAGAACTGGACCCAGAGGCAGGAGAGCTGCTGTTTCCACATCATAGCTGAATCCTCTTGGGCAAGAGGCTTGCCCACTCTCAGCCTCAGTTTATTTACCTGTGAAATGATGGCCGGCATAAGCAATCTAGAAGAGCCCTTTAGTTTTTGCACTCTGAGACTTCTTTGCCTGAGAACATTTGCAGCTTCCATTGTCCCTTTTTCAGCCCCACAGCAACCCTTTGAGGCAGGCCTTGTCATCCCCATTCTGCAGCTGAGGAAACCGAGGCTCTGAAGAGTTGACTGTTCCATTAAGTGAATGTGTTGACTATGAAACATGGGTCTTCCTCTTCCTTGGTTTAGTGTTCTCTGTAAAAGATTTGAGAATGTCCCCTCCCTTTCTGAGGATCATTTCTGCATGGGGACATGAAATTCTTGGCAATTAAGAGCGGCCCCCAAAACAATGGCAAGCTATTTAAAGTATCTATTCAAGAGACATCACTCTTGAACCTCCGTGTACTCTGAAGAACAGTTTGAATGCTTATTCAGGACTGTTTGTTTTGGTCTTTCCCATAACAGCCCCATCAGCCACAGCCTCCACTGATGTCTCTGTCAAGTGTCAATTACCAGAGGCCTGCAGTAAGTACAATTCATGCATTTATCCCGCAGATGTTGAGCTATGTGTCTACTGTGTGCTAGGCCCCGTGCGTGGTACATAGTTCCCACCCTCAAGGTGCATCTAGACTAGAGAGAGGGGCAAACAAAAAAACAGGTAGTTACAGTAATGTGGTAAGTCATTGGGGCGAGGCCAACACAGGGGGCTGGGGGTGTGAGGAACATCAAAGAATTTTGGCATCTTTAGAGGGGGTGACCTCTACACTAAGGCCTAAAGGAGAGCTGAGAGAAGGAGAGACCCAGGTGGGGGGAAGAGAGCGGGCATTTGAGGCAGAGGGGATTTGGAACAGAGGGAGGCAAGAGAGAGAAGTGTGCTTTTGTGTAGTTTTAAGTATGTCAGTCTGGCCGAAGAAGCAGAGCTCAAGGTAGAGAAGGGAGAAGGTGAGTCTGCAGAAGGCAGAGACTTGTCATCGAGAGCTGGTAAGCCAAGCTAAGGACTTTGACTTTTCCAGTGGGCACTGGGCAGCCACTGGAGGGTCTTAAACAAGAAAAGGGTCTATAAGATTGGCATTTGAGAAAATTATCTTGGTTACAGTGTACAAATGAATTGGAGGGAACAGGACCAGGGGCCCAAAGACAGTTAGGTGGCTGTTGTTTTATCTGAACCAGGATCACAGCAGTGAACATGTAGAAAAGTAGGAAGATTGGAGAGAAATTAAAGAGATAGGAGAGTGACAGATTTGGTCACTGGTATGGATACGGGGCAGCAAGGATGAGGGAAATCAGGAATGATGCCCAGGTTTCTGCTTGGGTAATTGAGTGGTGCTGGTTTCCTTCCCAAGGATCATTTGTTACCAGAATTAAAATTCTGACTCTTTTCCTTCACTAGCTTACGTGAAGATTTTGTTCAGATAATTGCAGGAACCTCCTGGCACTCAATTGCAGGAAGTACAACTGGGTCTGTGGACTCTTGTCCCTGCTATTAGTCTGCTCCTCTCCCTCTACAGACCAGCTCCTGCAAGGGTCTTTCTTCCCGCCTCCCTTCCGCCCCCACCCCAACGCGCAGATGTAGGTTACATCCACAAAGCTCGCACACACCACTTTGGGTTGCCATGGCGCTGATCCTGGCCTCCGCTCCATGTGATCTTGCAGCTGCAGAGCCCAGTGCTACCTCACCCCATTCAGAGTCTGGGGAGAGGTAGTCTACATGGGTCCTCTTGGGCTAATTGCCCACTCCCAGCCAGATCAACGGCAGCCAAGAGAAGGAGATTGAAGGGGACCTAAGGCCACTCTTTTTAGCGAGCGTTGTGGGGACATTTTCGAAAAACAAGCCACCAGAAATGGGTTTCCTGTAGTGCTGCTACTTGTCAGGCAGGACCTCATCCGGGGCCCAGTGAGTGCGGGCACCTGTAGGAGACCTGAGTGGAGGCCACCCGGAGGGAGGCAGATAAGGGGCCTTATCTGGAGATACAGATCTGGGAGTCTTCAACCGAGCCCTGGCAATGGTGAGGGAGGGCGCTAGGATTCCCAAAAGAGAATCTGCACCCTGAGGAGAGTTTGGACTGTGAGGAGCAGAAGCAAAAGGAACTGATGGAAGAAACGTGAGAACAAATAGAAGCCGTAGCCAGAGAGGAAGAAAGAATGCCGAACAAGGTAAAAGCCAGCCGCGTCACATGCTTCCAGGAGGTCCATCAAAAGAACTAAATGGTGTTCTCCAAAGTTAGAAGCCAGAGAAAAGCATTTCTGGAGCGTGAGGGGATGCCAACGAGATTCCCTCTGCTTGAGGAATAAATGGGAGGTGAGGTGAGGAAAGAGAGGCGTGTGTAGGTAACCCTACCAAAAGCTCAGCCGTGAAGGGGAGAAGTTAGGGCAGTGGCTGAAGGATTTTTAAAATAACATTTTATAAATTCTAAATTAATCTGTATTTTTAGAACATTTGGATGATAAATAAAAAGAATGGAGAAGGAAACGGGACATCGCTGTAACTTTACCAAAACTACAACCATCCACAGAATCACCCTTTTAACATTTGACTGTTGAAACATTCTTGTCTTCATAAAAATGATAGTGTGTTCGTCATAAAAAATGTTCTGGCACTTAGAGAAATATAGACGTAAGGGCACCAAAGCCCCCAGTCCCACCATTCAGAAACAGCCATCATTCCAGACAGTTCTCTATGTATTTTTTTAAGGAAAGAGAAGTGGAGATAGGTGGGATTGGAGGCATGGCAGGGAAGCCCTGTGCTCACCTCTGCACCTTTCCTAGGTGTCCCCTGGTATGGGGACACCACCCTCCTGTGACTGCCCTTGGGTGTGGCCACCAGAAACCCACTGGTTGGAAGATGATGAGACCAGAGGGCCTCTTGCCTCAGGTGCTACAGTCTGCAGATACATGGGAGGGGGGAGGACAGAGTTTGTATGTGAGACTACAAGTCTGGTGGCCTGGAGGTGGTCGCGGTGAGTGAGCAGCATGCTGTAGCCCCCTCCCCATGCTAAGGGCTGCTGCTAGGAGGGCTGCAGGGGAAGTCTTGTCTCAGTTGGAAGGGGTGGTGTGCTTGACCTGGACCTCTATCCAGCATGGTGATACAGGCAAAACAAGGATGAATAAAAAGGAGGAAATTGGGGGATGTTGCGAGCTTGGAGTCTGTTCTCTTCAAAATGGGGCAGGAAGGGGATGGTGAAATGGAGAAGAAGGTCCAGAGACGGGCAGGGACTGCGTGGAGCAGTCCGGATGTTGTACTTCACTGCAAGCTGTGCCCAACCGGGTGGACTCTGGAGGAGCAGAAGAGTGCCAACATGGTGGCACTTGGGGCTGGGCCACAGAGAGGCTTGGTGCCGGGTCTCATTCAGACCTGAGAGACAGTGCAGATGTGCGAGAGAAACACCGACCACCTCCCGCCTCGCCACACAGGGCTCATTTGCATGCCCTTTGGTTTGAGATCGTTTGAAATATTTTTCTTTTCTGGAGACTTGGGCACAGGGTCTGCACCAGCCCTCCCAGCTCTATGCTGATGAGAGGACAGCTACTCCTGAGGTGACATCGAGGAGGGAAAGGACCGCTCCTGGACACATGCCACAGAATGTGTTATTCCAGAGGGCACAGCACAAAGGCCGGGAACGAGGGATGGGTTTTGAGGGAGGAAGTGTGGGAGAAAGCAAGACTATGGAAGGACTTTTATTTTGGCTGCTGACCAAAGTGGCAGGAATGCAAGGCTAGAATTACTCTGCGACCCCTAGTTTCTAAAAGGGTCTGCCCAGCAGTCTTAGCAATAAACGTCATGACCTTCTCCTTTCAGTGCCTTTCCCTCTGGGCCTCTCACAATCAGTCCCAGGCCTACTGGGGAAGTAGATGAAAGGGCAAGGTCAGAAAGCTTGGTGTAGCTCTGGGATCCAGGACCAGAGCCATTCAAAACCCTTCTGGAAGCTGAACTAGGACATACCCAGAAGCTTCCAGCAAATGGCCTGCACACTAGATTCAGATCTCTGAAGTGCTCTGTTTTGTTTTTTGTTTCATATATGGAAGAAATTTCCACCATTTAGAGCTGTTCAGAGAGCTGAAGCAGCCTGCCTGGGATCTGAGCTCTCCTGCCTTGGAGATGGTCAGGCTGGGGCTGGAATGCCACTGTCAGGTGGAGGCTGAATATGATGACCTCTAGCACCTTCCATCCCAGCAAGTCTGGGATCTTACTAGGAACATGAGATGGGTGTGGGGGTTGGGTTTTGCTTTTTAACTAACTACACTGTCTTTTCTCTCACTTCCCTTTTTCAGCTGCACTTGGTCGCTCTGAACACGCCATTTTCTGGAGACATTCGAGCTGACTTTCAGTGCTTCCAGCAGGCCAGGGCTGCAGGACTGTTGTCCACCTATCGAGCATTCTTATCGTCCCATTTGCAAGACCTCTCCACGGTTGTGAGGAAAGCAGAGAGATATAGCCTTCCAATAGTGAACCTCAAGGTAAAAATAAATATTCTTCCCATTGTCTCCCGGGCACACTGGTCTCCACAGAGTCTGTAGGCAACTGCCCCTTCTTGACATCATCAGAAGTGTGCTGGTCCAAGACCTCACCTGCCTCTGATTGGCTATGTGGCTTTGGGTGGGTCCGTTTAACCTCTCTGCGCCTCAGTTTCCTTGTATTTATAGTGGCCCTTGGACAGTATGACTCTTGGGGCAGACAAAAGGAAGGAATAATAATCCCCTCTTTCGCTTACATAGCTCTTAAAATGTTTACTGTATATCCATTATCGTAACAGTACTTCCAATAAAAGAGGGAGTTGTTCTTTCCTCAGGTTGTCAGATGAGGAAACTGAGGCTCAGAGGGAGAAAAGAGTTTGCCCGGAAGCCACTGCCAACAAGAATTCCTTTACTTGACTCGCAGTGCAGGGCCGCCAGTTCCGCCCGAGGCTGCTTTCTGTAGGGCATTGACTGGATGGCACCAGAGAAGAGCTACTTAGCACTGGTCCCAGAGCGGAGCCACGTCATCCTGCATATCTAAGCAGGATGGTCCTCTCCGCATATCTAAGCTGCCCAAACCTGCCAGACATTTCTCTGCCCCCTTTCGCTGGCCAGGCAGGGCCTTGTAGGCCCCCTGTTATTCCATGGAAATTGCCGGCTCCTTTAAGGCTACAGAGGGACAGCTCAGTTACTGCTCAGACCCATCCTGGATCCTGACCTCTCCCCATATCTCAAAAGTGCTTTGAGACCCTTAAGTCCCTGTGACCCCAGTGCTCCAGTTTGGTACCTTGAGGCTAGCAAGTTCCATCCTGACCCCATAGCTGGCACTTTCCATCCCTTCTCCTGAGGTTCTCTTCTGCCACATTCACCCAAATTGTTGGTATTCTTGGCATACAAATAACTGAAGGCAACTGGGCTCCTTCAGGAAAAGAAGTAAGAGATTCATCTCTGTATCACCCACAGTGTAGATTGACACAGGCCTGGCACAGATTTGGAGTTTGGTGTATATGTATAAGATTTTTAAGATAAAAATTAGTGAAGACGTGAAACACACTTTGGTTGGGGAGCAGCCTTCATACACATATGATAAGAGAAATTACCACAAGAAATAGGACCATAAAACCACAAGGGTTCAGGGATGGATGATGAACTCAAACCACAAACAGCTCCTGAACTCCCACTCTGTCCAGGCTCTGGGATTGGGGCTGGTGGCTTTGGTGTGAGGTGGTGTGCGGGCCTTGAAGAATGAATAAATAGCCAGTCCGTTTGCAGGCTGATGGCAGAAGAATTCCAATGTAGCATTTCTATCTCCATAGGGCCAAGTACTTTTCAATAATTGGGACTCAATTTTTTCTGGCCACGGAGGTCAGTTCAATACACATGTTCCAATATACTCGTTTGATGGCCGAGACGTGATGACAGATCCTTCCTGGTAAGTAAAGGTAGAAGCCCTCAAAGTATATGGGGCTGTAGACTGTTTTAAGAGACATTCTAACAATGCTATGCTTTTACCAGCTGCCCCTCTGGGCTGTTGCTAGACTGAGCCTCAGTGAGCCAGCTGAGGGCCATGGAGAGAGTCCTGGCCTCGCAGCCAGGGGACCTGAGTCCAGTACCTTAATAAAGGACCTTTCCAGGTTCTCCCACTCTCTGAGCCTCAGCTGCCTCGTCTGTAAAATGGTCAAAATAATCACATCTATCCCCTAGGATTGCTGTGAGCATCAAATGGTAAGTATGAGACTGTCCAACATGCAGTAGGCACTCGATACCTGGTAAGGAACGCTGTTCTTAGTGACCCTTTAACCCTGTGCTGTGGGAGCTGTGCTCTAATTCTTTCAATACGTGTGCTCATCAAGATCAGAACGAACTGGCAAAGCTTTCCTCAGTGTCTACCCTTTGCCAGGCCTGATGTCCCCCATGAAAGGCACAGTAATAAACTACATGACCCCATGCCCTTACAATGCTCATGGTCTACAGGGGAAGACAGACACGAACCAGCTACAATTCTGGACAGAACACTGTGATTGTAAAATGGAGAAACAGATAAAGATGACACAAGCACAGAGGAAAGATTCGTCCTTGTTTGGGGCTGACAGTTAAGAGGGCTTCCTGTAAAAGGAAGCATTTAATGGACTTTGGAAGATGAGAAGGGGTCACTGATCTGAAAATGAGAGAGAAGCTACTCCAGGCTAAGAGACCTTATGAGCAAAGGTTCAGATTCACACAAGTGGAGAGTCTGATCTGAGAAAGTCCAAGCTGGGTCTGGTCGGAATACAGGATGTTCAGCTAGTCGAAAAGAGCAACTTTCCAAGTGGTGGGGTCTGACCATGATGTGGGGCCAGACCATGAAGGACTCAGGAGTCTGACTTGGTTCATTACTTAGGCCAGTTTGTTCACCGATGGGATAGGCCACAAAGAAGTGACATGTCAAAAGTAACGTGACACAATTCTTTTGCAGGCCCCAGAAGGTCATCTGGCACGGCTCCAGCACCCATGGAGTGCGTCTCGTGGATAAGTACTGTGAAGCGTGGCGAACCGCCGACATGGCTGTCATGGGACTGGCCTCCCCACTGAGCACAGGGAAGATTCTGGACCAGAAAGCATATAGCTGTGCTAATAGGCTAATTGTTCTGTGTATCGAAAACAGTTTCATGACAGATGCTAGGAAGTAATGACCCTCCAATGATTCTTAAGAGTTTTCCAATTTTTCGTATGTGAAGAGCCAACACTGAAATCGAAAATGTTTAAATGTTGTAAATATTAATTTTTTATTACACATCCGTCACAACAGCAGCCAAAGAAAACATACCTCAATACACTCAAAACTGAAGACATAAAGGACTCAGATCAAAAGTAAAATCTGATCCATCTATCGGTGCTATAGATTCTGCAGGAGACCCCATGCAGTGTGAACACATCCCAGCACGGTTAAGAGCGAGTTGAAAACAAAGGCCTTGGCTTTCTGCCCACTGCATCCTTCAGAAAGTAATTTCTTCCTTTAACCATTGTTGTTGAGTGTAAGATGTCCTTCATGTTTTCTCACAAAGTCAGTGTTTAGAAATGTTACCCTAAGTTATGTGCAGACCAAATGCTTTATTCTTCATACATCCATAATATACATCCGTCCTTTGCTGTTCATACAGAGACACAGAACTGCTCAAATGATCCTATTTGTATTTTCTGATATTACCAGACCCTAATGTTTATTTCCTAAAATATTTTTGCCATCATGCTTTAGGAGTTTTAGATTTTTACACAATATTTTAGTATGGCATCTGTTTATATAACTCCGACTTGCTGGAAAAGGTTAAACTCCAAATTATCTGAAACTAGAAAAGAAATAATGTGTAATGACTACCTTTCCCTTGGCAGGCCCTCCCCACCCTCTGCCCCAGATTTTATGACTTTCGCGGGGCAACTCTCGAATTATAACAGCGTTGAACAAACAGGTTCATGAGGATGAATTTTCTGAGACACATATATCTTTGTGCTATATGCTTTGATTTTTTTCCATGTAAGTGAACATAAAAACGTCTTTTCCAGGTGCTTTCTTCTGTTTGACTCGTTTCCCCTAGTTCCTTTATTCTCCACCACTGATGTGGAAGTGGCCCTGGGGTGGGTTTGCTAACCCTGCCACTGCTCCACAGCCCTTGGGAGATGATCAGAGAACAGGAGCATTTCCCGTCACGCTCCTCCACCCCTGCCTGTTGTCTCCCACTTGGAGGGCGCAGCATGGGGTAGGGCAGAAGGACCCCAGCGAGGAAAACAGGGTGAACTATGACTGTTGCAGTGCGTGACCTTGGGCAAGCCCGCCTTGTTTTTTCAAGGAGGTTGGGATAAAATAACCATATCAGCTCCCAGTAATTAAACATCAGACTTATTATAAGGCCCATTTACCTTTCTTAATAACCCTGCAAGGTAGGTATTTTTAGCTCCACTTTATAAATGGGAAAAAAAAAAGTTAGGGCTCAGGAAGTCCCTTGTTTCGGGTCACCCAGCTGGTGAGTGGTAGGTCTGTGTCAGATCTTTGCAAGGAGCCACTGCATGAGGCTGCCTGTCTGCTCCCTCCAGCTCTGAGTCTGTGGCGCTCTGGCTCTTGGCTTGACCCTGCAGAGAAGCAGAATCACCAGGCACGGGGCATGCTGGGATACTTCCTCCCATTCAGCTGGGCTGGCCCAGAAGCTCTGCAACGTGAATCCACCCGAATAGTCCTTGAGGTAGGAAGGAAATTGAGGACAAAACAATAAAAGGAGACAGCCCATAACCTCACTTAGGGGCTTCCTAAGTGGAAGAGTGATGAGAATCTCTAATGAGTCATGGAATAAAAGACAGCTATAGGTTGGAAAGCCCCAGAATTGGATTGTTGAGGACCAGCCCATCCACCAAGTGAGTGGGGGCTGGGTGGTGCCTGGTACAGACAGGAACAGAGACAGGAGAGGGACAGGAGGCCCCTGAGGTCATGAAGTGAAGATGTCATCCATTTTAGTCAGAGCCCACCATGGGCCTGGGTCACAGAGCAGGCAGGACAAGGTGGGAGTGCAGGAAGAGTGACAAGGAGCAGACACTCCTTCTGCTAACTCCCGGAAGGGAGGTTGAGGTGTATGCCCTGGCTTCCCAGTCCTGTTTCTCCATGGGAGTAGGTATAACCAACCGGCTCTCCTGGAAGAGGCCCTGAATCAACCCCAGCCCTTTCAGTCTCGGAGAATGATGGTTAAAATCCTGGGCATTCAAGACCTTTCAGTGAACATCAGCTTTCCTGTCACTTGCCAAAGGCTACCAGCCCCGTCTCCTCATGCTTAAGTGAGTCACATAGGCCTCTGCAAGACCGTTGCTCACGGCCCACCCCATCCTGGGGTAGCCATCACCAGTCTACGTCTAGCCTCGCCCGCTCGCTGATAGCCAGTGCAAACTCTGCTTCGTCCTCGACATCCCCCAGTCCCCTGAACCTGTCTGCCGTTTGTATTCTTCCTCCTCTGAACACCTCAGGTGCTTGGCACATACTTGAAACAGAGGCTGAAAGGTCCCTAAGCCTTTGCTTACTCCTGAATGTACCTCAAGGCCAGGAAACAGGCTAATTCTCTCAGGAATAATAGGGAAGGAACTATGCCCCCAGTAGTTCATCTTTACAGCGCTGGAGGCCTTTGGGTACTTGCCCTGAGTCCACAGAGCATCAAGGTCTGAAGCCCACAGTGTCTAAGTTCCCCTGTCCAGAAGCAAAACCAGAAGGACGGAAGCAGATGTCAACATATATGAGGGGCCAGGCCCCGCGAGGAGACAGACTTTGAAGGGCAAAGAGGAGCCAAGAGACTGAGAGGGTATGGGAGGTGGTGAAGACAAAGCATGGAGAAGGTCCAGGGTGATACTCCCTGCCAAGCTGAACGTGGCCACGTGGTGGTGTCTGAAGGGGAACTGAGGAAAGGAGGAGGATGGATCCCAAGAGCCACTCTCCAATTTCCTGCACCCACTGGACTTCGTATGGCTTGCACTACATTGTCTGAACCCGTAGAGAGTGCAAGAAGGAGACAGCACGGAATTCAGGGAACTGTCAGCAATACAGTAGAGCTGAATACTCATCGGTAAGGGAGACACAAGTTGAATTCATAAGCCAAAAGACATAAAACAACAAACAAAAAGGAACGGCTCTGGAAACCAGGAAGAAGGGCGGGGGATGCAACAGACTCGTGATGTGGTCACTTAGTCTGTTCTCTGTGTGTGTGTGTGTGTGTGTCTGCGTGTCTGCTCTCTTGCTTCTGCTTCTCTCTGTACTTGGCTTCCTTCCCTCCAGAGAGGAACAAGAGTTCTCCGTGTGGCACAGGTTGTTCCCAGACAGCTCCAGGCACATATTACTCCACCACCCCAGAGACTGGCCTCAGAGAAGAGACTTCCTCTCCCTTCTGGGATTATAGTACTTCCTGGAAAGGACACGATCAGTCCCACTTGTGTTGTGTGCCTGTAAGTGGGATTGGCAGCTCCCCCCAAGATGAGTTGTGCAGAAAGAACATATCCTCCACCCAAAACGTGAGGCTTACAGTGACTGGAAAATGGAGACTCAGAAAGTTGAGAAAACAACAAACAAGCAAACCAGTAAAAATTCCAACACACACAGCACCAGGGAAGGGCTGAGTGTGGGATGTGTGGTGGTGGATGATAGAGGTGAGATCACACTGGCCTTGAATTCTAGAAGAAGACATTTGAACTTGATTCTGCAATTGGCACACCTTGGGAAGATTTTAAGAAGATTAGATACAAGATCAGGTCTTCGAGAAAAATCAAGTAGGTCTTTTGTTTATTCATTCATCTGTTCAGAAATACTTTTAAAAAGTTTTTTTTTAATGTTTATTTTTGAGAGAGAGAGAGACCAGGGGAGGAGCAGAGAGAAAGGGAGACACAGAATCTGAAGGAGGCTCCAGGCTCTGAGCTGTCAGCACAGAGCCCGATGTGCAGCTCGAACTCACAAACCGTGAGATCATGACCTGAGCCAAAGTCAGACGCTTAGCTGACTGAGTCACCCAGGAGCCCCCAGAAGTACTTTTTGAATAATGATTTTGAACCCAGGACTATGTGTGGATTTGGAAGTAGGAAGACAGATGATGCTCCCACTTTTCAAACCCACTGAACTCATTCTCATGCCACAGACTATTTCAGATCTCACATATATCTCCTTTCCCCCAGCCAACTCCACAGAGACCTCACCAGTTGAGGCAAGTGTATATGTGCAATCTCTGCCTAAGCTAGCAGCTGGAGAAGCACTTCTCTGGTTACTCCTTGAGCTCCTGGGTCACTGAGGCACCACTGAGTCCCTCACAACTCTCAGATCCCCACTGGCCGACTTTTTCCTTTGCTTTCCACTTGATACTCCAACTTGCAGGGCAGTGGAGTGTAGACAGGCCCTGGTCTGGGTTTGAATTTGGGCTCTGCCCTCTAAGAGCCTTGTAATCATAGGCAGGTTACTGAAGATTGTCCCCTACATTCAACCTTTCCCTGCAGCTCAGTTGCTTTAGCTACAAAATAAAGATAGTAATTGGACCTGCCCTCTATTGAGTTAAGCTGTTGGAAACTCTAGAAAGGGGGTTCTCACACTAAGCATCCATAAGTGCTCACTATCCTTGGCCTGCCCTCAGGTTTCTCAGGAGGAGCTGAGGGCTTGCCTTGCTGGATGGTGTCTTCTAATCTGGTTTCTCTGCCTGACCTCAAGCCCAGGGCTTGGGCTCAACCTGTACACACTGGTGCAACTATACCTGTTGGTGTATATCCACTGTCCCACGCCCCTAAGTGGGGAGGAGTCCCAAGCCTCTGGCTACCCTCGCCCTCTGCTCCTCCTCCCCATAATCCAACAACTTGGATGTTATCATCTGGCTCTGTAGGGGCTCCAGGATTCAGCTCTGGCACTGGGGCTGGATCCCTCCTGATTGGCAGGAGCACGTGCTATGATGACCATAAAATAGTTGATTATTCCCCTGCCTAGGCCTGCCCAGCACCCTGAGTTCCAGAAAGTACCCAGAGTGCCCTGTTATCTGCGATGTTTGTATGGGAGATTGCCTGCCCCACCTCTTCCCCCACACATGCTCTTTTTCCTCTGGTCCTTCACTCAGTGAATGGCACCGCCACCCAGCCAGTAGCCTGGGAGTCATTTATTTCTTCATTCACTCATTCATTCAACAAATATTGACTGAATGCTTCAGTAGTAGTGACAACAACAACAACAACATCAGTAATTTGAAAAAGCCATAAAAGTTAGTGCTAGGAAGTTCAGCAAAGTCTGGGTATTTCCATGATGGCTATTTCTATTCTTCTCGATGTCACAATATTTGACCAATATCTTGGGGCACTGTGCTGTGCTGCGTGTGTTGGTCTTTGAGACACAATGGGATGTTGGCTCCTCTCTTACCTTCCCTGGGACTGCTGCTCACACCTCCAGGCTGATCTGGCCTCCAGCTCCCCCCCTCCACACCAGGGGAGAGAACTTTCTTTTTTTTTTTTTTAATGTTTATTTATTTTCAAGAGAGAGAGAGAGCAGGGGAGGGGCAGAGAGAGAGGAAGATAGAGGACCTAAAGAAGGCTCTGCATTGAGAGCAGAGAGCCTGATGCGGGGCTCAAACTCATGAGCAGGACCTGAGCTGAAGTCAGACGCTTAACCAACTGAGCCACCCAGGCGCCCCAAGAGAGAACTTCCTGAAGAGCCTGCCACACACTGTCCGTGTTTTGATTTGGGTTGCCCCTTAGATAAGCATTCATTTGCAAGTTGTTTATGTGGGAAGTGGCCCCAGGACCCATCAACGGGGGTGTGGGGAAGTGAGACAGAGAAGGGATGGCAGGCTGCAAAGGGGCATCTAGTCACCACTGTGGATGACCAGGTCATGCTCTCCAATTAGGAACTCTAGGAGCCAGTACGGAGTGAATAGGCACCTCCGAATTTCCCACCTAAGGGGCAAGTGAGCTGTGGTAGTTCTACACCATCAGTCACTGAAAAGCAGGGGTGTGTGAAATGCCAGGACTTCTGACTGGCCAGGCCCAGGCAGAGGGGCGCAGGCTGCCAGAGAAAGCTCTTACGTAGACTCTTGTGGTCGGAGGTTGGAGGTCTACGGGCCCGGCACTGCTAAACCTACTGACCCAGGGTCAGTCTAATGGGAAGCCACACGGGTTTGGTTTCAAGAACACCTACCAGGCAGAAACCTTGAGAATTTGTGGAGGATGTGAACCCTGTGTGAGCGCCTATCTGACAAACTCAGGCAAGGCAGCACCTGCCCGTGAGCCAGTCCAGGGGCTGATATCCACAGGACCGTGCCAGCAGGGCCTGGGGACAAACCTGTGCCCAGAGCAGCGAGGAAAGCTCACGATGGCCTGTGCACTTGCTCACGGCACTCAGAAGAGCTCCCGGTCCTCTTCAGGATAGACTTTCATACTTTCTCAACATCAACGAATAACAAGCATTTGTTAGTCATCTGAGGAGATGGTGCGGCCTCAAAATGGCACCAGACCGCCAATCAGAGCCAGTTAAGAAGAATTACGACAGAAAGCAGGAGTTAACTTTTAAACCAGTTGAAATTTGCATTTCAGTGAAAAGTCAGAGGGTAGAGAAGGCACGAAGTGGGATGCTGAGAGAACAAGAAACAATCCTTGAAAGCAAAATGATTGTGCGCGCCCCCAAATAAAATGGAACTGCAGCATGTATACTATTGAAAACTGACTTAGTGAGTTATCAGATAAACTCATAAGAATTCATACAATCCCCTCAGAACACAGACGAAAAGATAAATTTATAAGATAAAAAATAGGACGAGGGAAAATACATATAATGTTCCAACATTTATGTAACAGGAGTCATAGAATCAAAAAGACGAATGGATGGAAGTATTTTTTTAAGTAATCTCTACACCCAATGTGGGTGCTGAACTCATGACCCCAAGATCAAGAGTTGCATGCTCTTCTGACTGAGTCAACCAGGTGCCCCAGAAATGAAGTATTAGTTAACAGAGAGAGAGAGAGAGAATTTCCTGAGCTGAAAAGAGTTTATCTATGGATTGAAGTGGTTCACTGAATCACGGATTATAATGAAAAAGTCTATAAACCGCTGACACAGAAGCCGTTAAAAAAATTTTTTTAATGTTTATTTTTGAGAGAGAAAGAGACAGAGCGTGAGCGGGGGCAGGGCAGAGAGGGAGACACAGTATCCGAAGCAGGCTCCAGGATCTAGGCTCCGAGCTGTTAGCACAGAGCCCGATGCAGGGCTCAAACCCACGAACCATGAGATCATGACCTGGACTAAGCCACCCAGGTGCCCCAACAGAAGCCATTTTAAAAATTAAAAGATTCTATATAAAATTTATTGGTATGAATTTTTAAAACATAGATATAATGCGCTATGAAAATGTAATGATCAAAACTGATGCAAAAAAATAAATAGCCTGAGTATTCTAACCACAAGTGCAATTTAAAAGATTATTAAAAAATCTGGCTGTCTTTCCCCATTCTGCATTCTTAGATAGTTATGGCTGGGATAAAGAGAGACTCCTCAATGAAAGGGTGGTGCTACAGAAGAAAGAAAATGTATATTGGCAAGTAAAATAAAAGACCCTTTATATCCTACCTCTTGGGTGGGAGACTTTCTCTGTATATATAACTCCCATACACACGATTCTAAGAATGCCTTACTTCACATACACTAAAGGTGTCTTCACCCCCAAAGTGACATCACAGCTACCACATCCAGCTGCTGCAAGTTGAGGGTCTCTGGGTGACATCCCAGTCCACCAGGCCCTGATGGTGGTCAATTGTTAATCATTTATTGAGCACATAGGGGTATGGAGAAAGAGTAACTGCCCTCAAGGATCTTCTATTCCAGCAGAAGGAAAAATAAGTTACACAAATACAAAGAAATATGTAAATAAGATGGACTCAGGTAGTGAAAATTGCTAAAAGAAGACAAAATAAGGTGATGGAATATGGTTGGGGGAGGGGATGCCGAGATACCCTTCCGAGAAGATGGCATTTGAGTCGGGATGTTTGTAACGGGTGTATTCAGATGTCTTCCTTAAGGTATAACTTGATTTCTTACAAATATTGTCCCCAAACTATGCTATATCTATAGCACAGTCCTTCACAGGATAGGCCTTTATAAACCTCTCAGGAAGTATATGAGTAAAGGTCCATGCAGAAGACAAAAACACTTTATAAACTTTTGAAACAGGAAATTTGCTGTAATGAGTCACACAAGTGATAGAAAAACCTAAGAACTAAGCAAGGCACAGTAAGGCTATCCAGATATTAACAAAAGAGAGGCAAATGGAGGAGGATATGTGACCAAAGCCCAGAGGCCAGGAGCAAACAGCAAAAGTTGGGCCATGCTAGGCCTGGACTCATAAAGGAAGGAGACCTCATAGCCGGAAATCACACTAGAAGCACAGAGGGTGGAGGAAGATGCCTTAACGCGTCCCTTCCTCCTGCTTTTCAACCCCCCATCCACCAGCTGACCCAGTGGCTTGGGCAGCATGGCCTGCCAGGATCAAGTTCCCACCCCCGAGTTTGGGAAAGGGTGAGAAATGTACCTGGAGGGCAAAGGGACCCAGGACAGATGAAGGTGCATTTCATGACCTCCTGGGGATTAAAAGTCTACTTTAATCAGTCTCAAATGGTTTGAATCTCTTCTGCCTCTCCTGAGCTGGGTCCTGGCTGCTGGGAGTGCAGATGGGGAAGGAGGGCGATAGGTTCTAAGATACCACTCCCCCTTCCTTCTTCAAGGCCCCGCTCTCCCAGTGTGTTCGGGGAGGGCAGAGGGACAGGAAACCGGACAAGAGTGTCTTTACTCACACGGCCACAGCTGTTGTTCTTTCTAAATTGGCTGTTCCCGCTTCTCCGGCTAACAGTGGCCACTGACACCCTCTCTGTGGCAGGCATTCAAATACTAGTGTGTCGTCGGGAGGACCCGAGCCCAACTACCTCCCTTAGTGTCCACTTGGCCCAACCACAGATCCTTCCCTCCTAGCCAGTATACTCCCCTTCTCCCCCTACTCCCAGCTGGAAACAGTGCCACGCTTCCTCTTCTGGACTCACACAAGTCCAGCGGCAAGTCCGAAAATGATGATCAGCTTGGGAACAGCAGGTCTATCAGGGACCCCATCTCTATGGCTGATTCGTTGACGTCTCCCCAGTATTTGGCTTGGGGGAAGGTCGCCGCTCGCCACAAACACTGCTGTCCCCACAAGGCAGAGGATTCTGGCTCTAACCCCCTCTTTTCCTCCACCCCAGTCATCTCATGAAGATTAGAAAGGAGGGATGGAGGGCGGCTGGTAGGGACACTCTGACACCTTCCAGTAAGCCCCAGCAGAGTCTGGTGCTAGGGTGGGCAGTTCACTTGAGAAAGAGAATGCTTAGAGCCTCTTTGTCCTCATCTCTGGGGTTTAGCTGGAATTCCTGGACAACAAGAAAAAGCCCGCTGAGTATCCTGTTACCTTTGAACGATGGAAAGGGTGTGGGCTTGCAAAGATCTGGGGGAAGAGTGTCCCAAGACGAAGAAACACCAAATGTAAAGGCCTCTTTATGGGGTATCTTAGGGGCAGAAAGAAGCTGGTAAGACCTTAATTAAGAGGCAGTGAGGGAGAAGACAGAGCCAGACAAGAGCGGATGGGGCGGAGGCAGCTGCAGATCACCTAGGCTCCTGAGGACTGAGGTAAGGTGTTTGGATTTTACATCTGGTTGCTCTGAGAAGCTACTGGGTTTTAAACAGGAGGGCGACATGAACTGGTTTTATTTATTATTATTTTTGAGGCCACAAATGATACAACTGCATGTATTATTACGATTATTTTCCACTGTCCGAAAACACAAAACCAGCACCGACTCTTCCTATACACAAAGAGAGTCTCACCGACATATGCGTGCCTCCTGCTGTTAGCATTCATTTTATTATTGACATAGACACTATTCTCTAGATGTTTGCTCGCAACAGATCTGTTAGGTTTGACAGCACATGAACTGAGTTTTGTTTTGGAAAGACCACTGTGACCTCTGTGTGCTGAATGGACTGTGGGGGAACGCTGGAGGCAAATGCCCAGTTCATAATTTGTTGCGGTGATTTAGCGAAGTGATGATGCCCTGGGCCATGGCTAAGCCAAGGACGTGGTGAGAAGTGGGGACATTTGGGTTGGATTTAGGAGGGGGCTACTGAAAGGGCTCCATAGTCAGAGAATGATTCCTGGGGTCTGGGCCTGGACGGTTGCCTGGATGGTGTCCCTACTTCCTGGTACGGAAATGACTCCGCGAGTCGTAAGTCACTGCTGGTTGGTTGTTTTCTTCATTATTGTATTCCCAGGAGTATCTGCCACTTAGTAGGTGCTCAATAAATATGTGTTGACTAGTTGACTAGCTTAATCAGATCATAACTGAGAAGCCTAGTGGACATACTCATACTCCTGCCACTTGCGACTAAATGATATGTTAACTCCATATATGTTTGCAAAATTGCATTTAAAAAAATTGGATTGGGGAAGCAATTCCGGTTGTCATCTGCCAACAACCTATATCTCGTCCTTCTGGACAGGGACAGGAAAAAAACTCACTTCTCTGGCAGAGGGGCAAATTCCTCCATGCTCCTATTGGTCCTGCCTCTTGGGAGACATGGGAGAATTCCACCGAGCAGCGGCAAACTGGACCCCATAGTGGAGGAGTCTCTGCCTCCCAGGCCCAGAGAAGCGTCCATTTCCTGGGGGCTCAGCTTCCTGGCCTGAGCTGGCTTGAAGCTCCACGTGATGAGGAAGGTCTACACAGGCCCTGGGCCGTGTTCCAGTCAAGATGAGATGCTTCCTCTTTACTCCAGCACCTTCCTTCCCAGCCACAGATTTCTGCTTTTGCAGTTATTCAGGGAAAATGGTCAGCCAACTCTCTGCACCCATGGAATCTTGCCATGAGGAGAAAGAGCTACTCTTTTATCTGTCTGCTGATCCTTCCACTTTCAAACAACCCAGCTTTGATGGAAGCATCTTTTTCGGTAGTGCCCAGACAACCCATTCCAACATCCTGGCATCTTTTGGGATAGACCTCTTGTAACAGCCAGTGACCATCTAACCGGCTGTTCACAGCACATGGCCTGGAATACCAGCTTCTCCCCCCAGGAAAGGGGAGTCCTTGTGGTTCCTCACCCCCTTGTCCCAGCCAGCTCCACATTTTAGGGTCCATTACCTTATTACTCACAAGTCTCCATTTATAGGGACGAATTGCTGTATTATTCAGGCTTCTTTAGTTGTGGGACAGAAATCCAGTTAACCCTGGCATACCTAGAAAAGGGGGGTTACTGGTGTTTGGACAAAGGGTGGGCCATTGTCATGCTTTTTGCTTTCTACTCCCATCCCTCTTCCTGCTTCACTCAGCACATATATACATATATATATATATATATATATATATATATATATCCATGTATGTATATATATATACATATACATATATGTATATACATATATACATATACATACACATATATATGTATATGTATATATAAATGTTTATTTGGGGAGAGAGCGTGAGCAGAGAAGGAGCATGTATATATGTGTATATATAAATGTTTATTTATTTTGGGAGAGAGCGTGAGCAGAGGAGGAGCAGAGAGAGAGAGAGAGACACAGAATCGGAAGCTGGCTCCAGGCTCCGAGGGGTCAGCAGAGAGCCCGAAGCAGGTCTTGAACCCACGAACCGGGAGATCATGACCTGAGCCAAAGTCGGACACTTAACTGACCGAGCCACTCGGGCATCCCCCTGCTTTCCTCGTCTTGACGTTTCTCTGTGCCCCGGCCTCATTTTCTCTTACTTGGGGTGGCTTCACCCTGGCGAGGACAGAGTACAGGAAGCATGGCCACCAGAAACTCCTGACGTGTTATTTAGCTCAGCTGTGCCAAGGCAGTGAGAAGACTGCTCTCCCCTCCCTGTGCTGAACCTGAGGTTAAGTCCCAGCTTCCACCAGCCTCCTCCTTCAGTCTCGAGGCTGCGGGATGGGGTTCTGTGATTGGTCAGGCTTAGGTTGCGTCATCGCCTGGGGAGGGGGTCAGGACTCGGCGACTGGCAGCCCCACCAGAATCAACCAGATCTCTACACGAACGAGGTGAGAGTGCTGTTTCTCTTAAACAAGTCGGATAAAGGAGCTAGGCAGGCAAACCCAACAGATCCGTCTTACAGGAAGTCAGATTGAATGCAGCCCAGGAACCGGAGAAAGCGTGCGCACTCGGAGGCTGGGTCTGTTTTCTTTTTTAACCCAACAAGAAATGCACGTTGTGGGCAGGAATTGTAACGAGGCAGCGAGCGCCACGTGTTCCTCCGTGGAGAAAAGTAGGATGGAGGGGAGGGTGGCAAACGGAGGCCCTGCCTTCTCGCCAGCCAGCAGGAGGCTCTAGGAGGTGGAAGCCACTTCAGGTGATGATGACTCAATACGGTGTATCACGCCTGCCTCAGTTCTGCTCTGTCCAGTTCTCCAAAGCCAAATAAATAGGAAGTGTGGCAGACTGGATTCTTTTTAGCAGCAGTACGCTTGGGTTTGTTTTCATGGGCATGAGTCCACTGGAAAGCAATTATTTTCCCTTGCCTTCTTGCTGCATCAGAGAAATGGAGCAATGTTAAAGAGAGACTTCAAAGAAACAATTTTGTAACTTACAAAATGGAATCACACAGTGGCTGCCAAGTTGGCTGTGCTGATATGTCAGGACTGGTTCTTTTTTAAAAAAATAAAACTGTGTATATTTAAAGTGTACAACATTTTGACATACATATACATAGTGAAAAGATTACTACAGTTAAGCTAATTAACATATCCGTCTCTCCACATAGTAACCACTTGTGTGTGTGTGTGTGTGTGTGTGTGTGTGTGAGCACCTGAGATCTACTCTGAGCAAATTTCCAGTATACAATACAATATTATTAACTATAGTCACCATGCTGTACATTAGATCTATAGAACATATTCATACCTCGTAATTGCAATTTTGTACCCCTTGCTCAACATCTCCCCATTTCCTCTGCCTCCCCACCCCTGGGAACCACCATTCTACCTTCTACTTCTATGAATTCGACTTTTTTCAGACTCCACATGTGAGTGAGATCATGCAGTATTTTTCTTTCTGTGTCTGGCCTATTCCACTTAATATAATGTCTTCCGGGTTCATCCATGTTGTTGTAAATGGCAGGATCTCCTTTTTAAAGGCTGGACAATATTCCAGTGTGTGTGTGTGTGTGTGTGTGTGTGTGTGTACACATACATAAATTACACAGAGTAATTTCTTAAAAAACATTTTTTTTAATATTTATTTTTGAGAGAGAGAGAGAGAGAGAGAGAGAGAGAGAGAGAGAGAAGCAAAGCAAAGCAGGGGAGGGACAGAGAGAGAGGGAGACACAGAATCCAAAGCAGGCTTCAGGGTCTGAGCTGTCAGCACAGAGCCTGACGTGGGCTCAAACTCATGAACCGTGAGACCATGACCTGAGCCGAAGTCAGATGCTTAACTGACTGAGCCACCCAGGCGACTCCAGTAATTTCTTCATCCATTCAACCATCGACAGACATTTAATCTGTTTCCATGTCCTGGCTGTTGTGAATAATGCTGCAATGAACATGGGAGCACAAATAGATCTTCAAGGTACTGATTTCATTTACTATGGATATATACTCAGAAGAGGGATTGCTGGATCATATGGTAGTTCTATTTTTAATTCTCCAAGGAACCTCCATACTATTTTACATAAAGACTGTACCAATTTACATTCCTACCAATACTGTACAAGAGTTCCCTTTTCTTCACATCCTCTCTAATACTAGTTATCTTTCGTCTTCTTGATAATAGCCGTCCTAACAGGTGTAAGGTGATATATCATTGTAGTGTTGACATGCATTTCCCCAATGATTGGGGATATCACGCATCTTTTCATATACTTCTTGGCCATTTATATGTCTTCTTTGGTAAAATGTATATTCTGGTCCTTTGCCCATTTTTAAAATTAGGGTTTTATTTTGTTCGTTTGTTTTTGCTGTAGAATTGTATGAGTTCCTTATATATTTTGGATATTAAACCCTTATCAGATATAAGATTTGCAAATATCTTCTATTCTGTAGGTTGCCGTTTCACTGTGTTGATTGTTTCCTTTGCCCAGCAGAAGTTTTTAGCATTTAGTGTAGTGCCACGTGTTCATTTTTGCTTTTGTTGCCGGAATTTCTGGTTTCCTATCTCCAAAAAGTCACTGCCAAGACCGATGTGTCATACAGTTTATACGAAAATCAGCGTGCTAGAATCAAAAGAGATCTTACAGATTGCAGCCAACCCTGTCACACTGCAGAAAAGGAAACTGAGGCCCAGAGAGGGGGAGAGAGTGATTTAAAGGACCTTAGTGAGTTTGAGGCAAAGTGAAGTTTAACACAGAGGTCTTCTGCATTGTTACACCAGGATCTTTCCATTAAGTCACTCAAGACTGCTTCATAAAGTAAATCACGGAATGTCCACTGCACATTTGCTTCTAAATGTCCTTGAAAACAGTTGATGAGAAATTTCAACCTGCTGCTGCAAGTGAAATTGCTAAATGAATTCGATTCTTGCATGCCAAAAATATCTCTGCAAAGATGTGCCTCTGTCCTCGTTCAGACACAGGACACTTGCATTCAGCCATCAAGGACGTGCCCCGGCCTCCCAATGGCCTTCTCAACCTCTGAATTGCCATGGTCTGAAGGTGGTCTCCCTGAATCGACTGCTTGTGTGTGTTTTTGTCATCTCTGGTGTTTCCCCATCTTGACTGTTGGGCTGTGCTGCTCAAGACCAGCCCCCCCATCGCCCTGCCCCTCACTTTTCACAGTGAGGCTTTGGGGGTCAGTTGCCCCTCCAGACCCACCAGGCTCTGTGCCCTGCAGAGCATCTGCAGTACGGCGGGTTCCCTTGTATGTTGGCTTCCAGCTGGGCTAGCCCAGTAGCTCCGGATGGAAGGGAGGGAGGAGTGTGAGGTCGGGGTACTTATTTGCAGGGTTTCCTGTCTTGGGCTCTGCTGCATCCCTCCTTTGAAAAGCACCACTCCAGTCAAGTGGCTCCCTACACGGGCCCCCCTCTCCACACTCCGGCAGCTCCTCCTCCCTGCACCCATTCAGGCTGGGCTGCTGTTATTGGTGCCTCCGTGAGCCTTGGGCTTCTGCATTCTCCCTTGTGGTTTCTCCATACCCTGCCGTCCCTTTGAAAATAGTCTTTTCATCAAACGCTCCTCAAATTACCCCATTTGCATGTGTCACCTGTTCAGCTGGGATTCTGACTGACAAACTACCTGACTCCAACCTGGGACTTCAGTCTCCGCTAATCTCTGGGACATACTCTATGCTGAGAGAGACAATGTTCGGAGCCTAAGTTCAGGAGTCAGTTTGCCTGGAGTATCCTTGAACCTAGACTCCTAAGGCTTAATAGTGAATTTTCACATTCTTCCTGAGAACACCCCTCCAAACCTTGGGGTGGAACTGCTCACACGGCGATGGCAAGTGGCCAGAAATCAGGACTTTGAGCAAGGAGCCTGCAGAGCCATACTGCTGTCTGGCTGGCATCAGAGGTCTCATATGGCAGAGGGGCAAGGACAGGGCCTGGGAATCCTGAAAGGGAGCCTCCCCTGGCAGCATCAGAAGCCACAGTGTTCTTGTGCTTTCTTAGGCTGATAAGAGCCGGGGGAAGGATTTGTGTCCATGTTTAGGCCCGAGCACGAAGGAGGTGCACACCTGCCAGGGCCCGGTGTGGTAATGGCAGTGGGGGGCCTACTAGCTGGACTGAAAGAGCCCCTAGGAAAGGGGAGGCATAGTACTCTCCTCTCAGCACTAACCCCTCATAGCCCACAAGTTCAAAGTCCTAGTCCCCTTAGACTTGTCATCCCAGGGGTCTCTGAAGCTCCAAGGCCCTGTTCTGGTGATCACAAGCTATTCAGTAGTAGCCGGTGCCGTCTTTATTTCTGTCCCTCATTGTGCTAGACACAAAATATGTTCGATTGAGAATAATTTACAGTCACTTACAACCTGCTTCCTTCAGACTGCCACTCGAGCACAAAACTGTGTGGGATAGCAGTTTCACAGAAGAAATAAGCAGTTGCAAAGACGCCCAGAGTGATAATATTATCTCACAGGTTTTACAGTGTTTCACGGCGCGTCAGACATTTTCTCATGCGTTACATATCAATGGAGTCTCACCATAAACTTATTATGTGTGTGTGTGTGTGTGTGTGGGTGTGTGTGTGTGGGTGTGTGTGTGTGGGTGTGTGCGCGTGCATTTATCTATCTGTGTAGCAAATGTATCTGAAGAGAGTCAGGCTTCAGGAAATAAAATGACTTACCCAAGGTCATATAGAGAGCCAGAATGAATTTCTTCTTTCTATTTCTTATTATCTCAGTGTGTAATATGTTTGTTGTGATTATGTCTGTCTTCCGCTTGAGCCTGTGGGCTCATGGAGCATGGACTCCATGGCTTATTTTATTTTTTGTCACAAATGCCAATAGGTGTGTGTGTATGCATTCATTGTGTCTTTAAAGTTTAACGAATAATAAAATAACCAGCCATGTATCTGCCACTTAGATTGAAAAATAAGATGTTACCATCCCTGTTGAAGACCCTTCTGTGTCCTTTCCCTATCTCTCTCTCTCTCAATCTACTAAACCACTCTTCTGAATTGTGTTATCATATTAACGTATCCTTAAAAATATATACTTGTGGATGTCATTTAACGTTGTGTACCTGGGTACATGGCCTATTTATCCTCACTCCCCTGACGTACCCCCCCAGGTGCACAGACACATCCTGCGCCCAACAGGTGCTGAGCCTGGCCCTCGCATGACCAAAAAGCATCGTCTTCTCACTATAATCCAGTCACCAAGGGGTTGAAGAAGTCTGGTCAGAGGTTGGAATTGGTTCTGGGTAACAAAAATCACGGAACAAAACATCTCAGGGCACCCAGCTGGATTGCATGCCCATACAGCCTCTTCAGAGAAGTCCTTCGTAGCCATAAATCTGATCTATTTGGGAGGAAAGTCCCATAGACTGATTACTACTTGAAGCTAGAGTCCCACATTGGAATTCAAAAATCTCTACTCCCAGGGCCTTCTTTCTGAGTCATAAGTGACAAGCACCACCCCCGTATGCTTAATGACTTTGTACTCTCCATTAACTCAACTTCCTCAACTTCCACGTCCATACACATTTCCCTGTTAAATTCCTGCAGAATTTATGACACATTTAACAACCATTTAAACTATGCAAGTAGTGTATGTAAACCTTCAGAGTAGCATTTGTCAAACCATGGGCTTTGACCCACTAGCAAGTTGTGAAATCAGTCTTGGGCATTTAGACCAGGATTTTTAAAAAACCACGATAGAATTAGGTGTTACCTGGCCAAGAAGCCAGGACCACAAAATTTCACCATGTGAAATTTGCTTTCACAATTTTTTCACAATTTGCTTGCCTGTAGCAAGCAAAGGGTAAATAGTATTTTGTGGAAGTTTTGTGAAAGCCGTGTGTGGGGGGTGGGGGCCGGTACTGGGTCACAACGTAAAGTGTATTTCTTACTATGGATCATGTACAGAAAATGTTTGCAAGCCATTGCTCAAGAGGAACTTTGCAGGGGACATTGGCTTCTTGCTAACTTGCCACCTATTCCCTCTTTCACCACGGTGGGATAGCCTTGTGGTTAGGGTGGGCTCTGGGAGTATCCATGGACCGACCTAAACCAGTTGCCAGAATCCCAATCAGTTGCCACCGTGATTGGTTCATGGATGGGCAGTAGTCCTAGACCTAAACTAAAATATGTTACCCCACGGCCACAGTGAAGGGACACATGACCGTTGCAATTAATCCAGGGATCTGCCTCTTAGGGAATCCAACCAGATCCTTTGATGGCCCCGAAAACCTTACAAATAAATGCTTTGGAGATGCCCAATCTGGTCGGAAACACAAAAAGGCTATTCACTGTCAGCCCCAGCCCCATCCCGGGCCAGAACTTGCTGGGGAGGGAGGAGAGACCAAAAAACAAACAAGACACAGGGTGACTTCCAAACTACATCATCAACAACCTACTTAGAAAAGTTATGGTTTTGCTGCCCTAAAGAGAGCTTTGTAGTTGACCAGAGGTCTCTCTCAAGCTCTGGGTTCCCCCAAGGAGTGGTTTACAGGTTGGAAGAACCTGGGCACTTAGGAGCTGAATTCCTGGGGAAACAGGGATTTGAGAGTCATCAGCATGTCCGCGCCAGGGGAAGCCAGGGGAGCATTTGAGGTTGTCCAGGAAGTGGTGTGAATTGAGTCAAAATGAGAAGACCTGGGACAGACCCTGGGGAGCAATAGCGCTTGGGGACAGACAGAGGAAAGAGTGGTGAGAGGGAAGACGGCCACCAGGGCCGCACCTGTCCTGTTGCACCACGGTGGACACTAACAGCAGCCACTGCCCTGCCTGCCCTCTCTGGCAGCCTGCCAAGACCTCATCTGCATTTGCCCACCAGACACACAGGGCTTTTGTGGCAGAGATCTGGGTAGTGGGAGAAGTGGAGGGGGAAGGCTAACTGCATAGACATTAGAATGGGCAGGGGCCTGTCGGAAGGGAGGAAGAGGATAGGGCGGCAGAGGCCACATTTTGTCTTTTAAATGTAATCTTTCTGGCACCACTAAAAATTTTATTTTCAACAACAATGTAAACGACTTCTTGTGTGTGCTTTGGGAAGTCAGACCGTTTTCTCTTGGGATGAAACATGATGCAAGAGTTGGGAGGTGGTCCAGTGATGCTGCAGTTAAGATCCCACAATAAGTGAAAATTGTATGTAGCCATCTCCCTCACTTAACTGTGAGCACCTAGAAGGAAAAAAAAGGCTGGGCTGGAAGGAGGTGACCTACTCATGTCTGAGAGAGGAAAGAAGAACAGTTGCATGGAAAGACCTCATGCTTTAGTCCCGTCCTTCCGGGGGCTCCTATCTTTCCCCACACCACCCCGCTCATGAGGGCTGGGAGAGAGCAAGTAGTGCATTCAGGGAGCCTGCCCCCTGCCCCCGCCGACACACACACTGGCTTTTTGTTGGGATTAGGGCGAAGGAGCCCGTCTCATATAATATGGAGTCATCTATAAATGGAACTCTCAAATAGGGTGTGACACAGAACCTTCCAGAAGCTGAGACACACAGATTCTATAAGCTTGAGGGTCTACAGCATTTTCTTCTTTCATTTCCTTAAGCCTCACAGTTAAATTCCTTTGGAAAGTACCTAGTTGTCTCAACTGTCTTACTAGAAATGAGGAAGGAGTTTGGGTTACATTTTGGGGCCTGAAGGAGCCGAGACCTGTACTCTGGAGGTCAGAGTTGGTGATGCGGGCATGGGGTGCCCTTACCTGAGCAGTACTCATCCATTGCTCAGGCTCATTGAAATCTCTCCTAAATCTCCCGGGCCATTGCTTTGGACTCAAATGAGATGCTTCTCGGAGCCTGGCTCCTGCAGCGTCACGCCTCATCCACTCAGCTCAGCCTAGACATGGGAACAAGGCAGAAACCTAGTTGTCATCCCACTGGAAGCTGCGGCCCCGAGAGGGAGGTTGTGACTGTTTACTTTCCAACTGTCTGAGGGCAAGACTGGTACAAACACAGCCACGGTCCGCAGCCGTGGGACTGCTTCTCAAGGTCAGAGAGAAGATGGTTCAGGCCTGCTAGCCCTCAGCCCTAACTCACAGGGGCCAGGAAGTTGGCGTTACTTTTTAGTTCTACGCTGAGGTAAGGAGGGTGGTGAAAGCCAGAGGATGCGTCTCTGGGGAGGCAGGGAAAGCAGCGGGGAGAGCTTAATGCACATCTGTGTCTTTGCAGACCAAGCAACCAAAATTAAGCAAAGGTTAACTACCAGTATTAAATATGCACACATACACAACACAAAAATTCACATGTACAAAAGGGTCCACTTCTGTTTTCCAGGATCAATGGGGCATTTATAAAATTAATCAAACATTCACAAACAAATAAAGTCCCCAAAGCAGAGGAAGTATCCATAGGACAAGTTCTTTATCCATAGTGTGTTTAAAAGTAGACATCCACAACAAAAGCCTGAATGAAAACAAAACAATACAAAACACAAAACAAAACATTTTCTTAAAGCAACCCAAGCATTTGGGGAAACCAGCTTGACAGAGGCGAGTAGGATAGACAGCCTGTGAGCATATTTTTAATGCTTGAGAAGCAGCAGAGACAATGCCAGAAGCTGAATTTCTTTTACACTGTATTGGCAAAATAGCTTTTGTTTGAATTCCCTTTGGTACTTATAACAGTAACAACTGTGTTATGCTGCAGCAGAAAATTTGATAGTAATTTTGAAGATGCCTGTGCAATAGGAGGTTAGATAGCATGAGTTTCATTCCTGATAGTTGATGGGTTGACCCTCCCATGGAATAAACCTAAAAATGCTGGGTAAATATATCTTCCTAACTGCATGTATCAGGGGGAAAGAAACTAAGAGATTCTTCGGCCAAAGTACTAAGTGAAAGAAGGAGCTCATCATGGAAATTGGAGCACTGTGGCTGGCTGTTGCTCTGAGGGCACTTATTGAACCAGATTAACTTGAGCTTCTGATGTCTGGTCTCATAGAATACAGGGAATCACAGAGTACAAAGATCAGGGGCCATCCAAAGCCTCTGGACACCCCTTCCATGAAGATGAGACCCCAAAGGTCTACACTCCCCGTGAGAAGGTGAACCAGAAATAACCATTAATCCCATCAACCAGCAGGGAATTGCAAGAACTTGAATGCGGAGCAAAAAAAGAAAAATAATGTTATCACAGAGACTCTGGAAGCATAAGCTGTCCCTCATGCAGTCTAAAGCCCAAATTCGTATTACCTGTGTGCTCTAAACAATAAACAAATAAAAAAAAATTCAACCCAATAATTTGTTAGAGTAACCTGAGACTGGTAGGGGTACAGGTTACAAGAACAAATGCAAATCCTCGATAGAAGAACATACCTTTACCTCAGACCTTAAAGAATTATCACAAATAAAATTCTGGGGTGCCTGGGTGGCTCAGTCAGTTGGGTGTCTGACTTCAGCCCCAGTCATGATCTCATGGTTCGTGGGTTCAAGCCCCGCATCAGGCTCTGTGCTGACAGCTCATGGCCTGGAACCTGCTTTGAATTCCGTGTCTCCCTCTTTCTCTGCCCCTTCCCTACTCACACTGTCTCTCTCTGTCTCTCAAAATAAATAAACATTGAAAAAAAAATTTTTAAACAAAATTCCGAAGAAAATGCACAGCTTTCAATAAAACGAACAATGTGTATGCAGAGGCACTATAAATGAGAAACAACAGACACAGAAATAGACTCACAAGATTTCATATGCTTGAATCATCACATACAAACACAATTATGAAGTAACTATGATTGCTGTGGTTTTTTTTTTTAACATACCAATGCTTTAAATGCTGTAAAAAAAAAAAACAAAACAAAACAAGCCAAATTGAAAAACACATGTTGGAAACAAGGAACAATAAAGGAAGACCAAATAGAATGGGGAAGATTCAAATACAACTTCTATTAAAAAAAATTAAAACTTAATGGAAACAAATACATGGAGGTTAAATAACCTGCTACTAAACAATGAATGGGTCAACCAAGAAATCAATGAGGAAATCTAAAAATACATGGAGATAAATGAAAATGAAAACACAATGGTAAAAAATTTAGGATGCAACAAAAGCTGTTCTAAGAGGGAAGTTCGTACTAAAACAGGCCTACCTCAAGAAGCAAGAAAGATGTCAAATAAACAACCTAACCTTACACCTAAAGGATCTAGAAAAAGCAGAACAAATAAAACCCAAAACCAGTAGAAGGAAGGAAATAATAAAGATTAGAGCAGTAATGAATGAAATAACAATAGAACAGATCAATGAAACCAGGTTGATTCTTTGAAAAGATCAACAAGATTGATAAATCTTTAGATTCATCTAGAGAGAGAGAGAGGACTCAAACAAAATCAGGAGTGAAAGAGAAGAAATAACAGCTAACACTACAGAAATACAAAGGATTATAAGAGAATATTATGAAAAATTATATCCCAACAAATTAGGCAACCTAGAAGAAATAAATTCCTAGAAACATATAACCTCCCAAAACTGAATCAGGAAGAAACAGAACATTTGAACAGACTGACTGCTAGCAATGAAATTGATCAATTAACAACAACAACAAAAAACCTCCCACCAAACAAAATCCCAGGACCAGACAGCTTCACAGGTGAATTCTACCAAATATTTAGAGAAAAGCTAATACTTATTCTTCTCAAACTACTCCAAAAACTAGAAGAGGAAAGAAAGCTTCTGAATTCATTCTATGAGGCCAGCATTACCCTGATATGAAAACCAGATAAAGACACAACAAAAAAGAGAACTACAGGCCAATATCTCTGATGAGCATAGATGCAAAAATCATCAACAAAATATCAGCAAACTGAATTCAGCAATACATTAAAAAAAAAATCATCCACCACAGTCAAGCAGGATTTATTCCTGGCATGCAAGTGTAGTTCATTATTCATAAATCATTCAACTTGATACATCACATCAACAAGAGAGAGTATAAAAGAAAGGATACGATCGTTTCAAAAGATGCAGCAAAGGATTTGACAAAGTACAACATCCATTCATGATAAAACCCCTCAACAAAGCAGATTTAGAGGAAACATACGTCAACATAATAGAGACGATATGTGAAGAACCCACAGGTAATATCATCCTCAATGGTGAAAAACTGAGAGCTTTCCCCCTAAGGTCAGGAACATGACATGATGTCCATCCACTCTCACCACTTTTATTCAACGTAGTATTGGAAGTCCTAGCTACAGCAATCAGACAAGAAAAAGAAATAACTGTATTCAATTTGCTAAGGAAGGTGTAAAACTTTCACTATTGCCCATGACATGATACTGTATATAAAAAACTCTAAAGACTCCCCCAAAAAACTACTAGAACTGATAAATTAATTTAGTAAGGTTGCAGGATACAAAATCAATATACAGAAGTCCATTGCATTTCTAGGCACTAATAATAAAGTAGCAAAAATAGAAATTAAGAAAAACAATCCCCTTTACAATTGTACCAAAAATAATAAGACACCTAGGAATAAACTTAACCAAGGAGGTAAAAAACCTATACTCCGAAAACTATAAAATACGGATGAAAGAGATTGAAGATGACACAAATAAAATGGAAAGAAACCCCGTGCTCATGGATTGGAAGAACAAATATTGTTAAAATGTCCATATGCTCAAAGCAATCTGCACATTTAATGCAATCTCTATCAAAATACCAGCAGCGTTTTACAAAGAACTAGAACAAAATTTGTATGGAACCATAAAAGACCCCAAACAGCTGAAGCAATCTTTAAAAAGAACAAAACTGGAGGTATCACAGTCCCAGATATCAAGATATACTACAAAGCCGTAATAATCAAAAGAGTGTGGTACTGGCACAGACATAGACACATAGATCAATAGAACAGAAGGGAGAACCTAGAAATAAACCCATGATCATATGGACAATTACTCTTCAACAAAGAAGGCAAGAATATGCAATGGTAAAAAGACAGTCTCTTCAACAAATGGTGTTGATAAAACTAGACAGTCACTTGCAAAAGAATGAAATGGGATTACCTTCTCACCTATAACAAAAATAAACTCAAAATGGATTAAGAACCTAAATGTGAGACCTGAAACCATAAAAATAGAATAGACCACAGGCAGTGATTTCTCTGACATTGGCTGTAGCAACATTTTTCTAGACATGTCTCTCAAGGCAAGGGAAGTAAAAACAAAAGTAAACCACTGGGACTACGTCAAAATACAAAGCTTCTGTACAGCAAAAACAAAACAAAACAAAACACCAAAAAAAAAAAACCCAAAACAAAACAAAAACAAAAAACAAAAAACCAAACAATCCACTAAACTAGAAAACAACCTATGAAATGGGGAAAGATATTTGCAAATCACATATCTGATAAAGGGTTAGTGTCCAAAATATTTCAAAAAACATCCCAAAAAACAATCCAATTAAAAAAATGGCAGAAGACATGAACAGACATTTCTCCAAAGAAGACATCCAGATGGCCAACAGGCACATGTAAAGATGCTCAACATCACTGATCATCAGGGAAATGCAAATCAAAAACTACAATGAGATATCACTTCACACCTGTCAGAATGGCTGAAATCAACAACACAAGAAACACCAGGTGTTGGCAAGGACGTGGAGAAAAA
This sequence comes from Panthera pardus, assembly GCF_024362965.1. Taxonomy (NCBI): domain Eukaryota; kingdom Metazoa; phylum Chordata; class Mammalia; order Carnivora; family Felidae; genus Panthera; species Panthera pardus. The sequence continues at coordinate 61,036,420 of NW_026526766.1, forward strand.
GGAACTCTCGTGCACTGTTGGTGGGAATGCAAACTGGTGCAGCCACTGTGGAAAACAGTATGGAGGTCCCTCAAAAAGTTAAAAATAGAACTCCCCTATGACTCAGTAATTGCGCTACTGGGTATCTACTGCCAAAATACAAAAACACTAATTCAAAGGGATACATGCACCCTACGTTTATTGCAACATTATTTACCATAGCCATATTATGCAAGCAGCTCAAATGCCCATTGATAGATGAATGGATAAAGAAGTTGCGGGGTGCGTGTGTGTGTGTGTGTGTGTGTGTGTGTGTGTGTGTGTAGATGGATATATAGGTAGATAGATAGATAGAGATTGAGATATATTGTAATATTACTCAGCCATAAAAAAGAGTGAAATCTTGCCATTTGCAACAACGTGGATGGACCTAGAGAGTACACTGCTAAGTGAAATAGTCAGAGAAAGATAAATGCCATATGATTTTACTTATATGTGGAATTTAAGAAAGAAAATAAAGGAGCAAAGAAAAAAAGAAACAACCCAAAAACCAGATTCTTGATTACAGAGAACAAACTGATGGTTACCAGAGGGGAGGTGGGTGGAGGGATGGGTGAAATGGGTGATGAAGATTCTAAGGAGCATGCTTGTGATGAGCACTAGGTCATGTATAGAACTGTTGAACCACTGCATTACACACCAGAAACTAATATAATTCAGTATGTTAGCTAACTAGAATTAAAATTAAAAATTTTAGAAAACATAATGGAAGCAATTAGAAAATGAAATTCATTTATAATAACATAAAAATGTAGCTAGAAATAAATTGAACAAGTGTTATGAATGACTTCTACCAACAAAAACTATAAAACATTGGTTGAGAGAAATTAAAGACCTGAGGAGATGGAGACATATACCATGCATACAGATTAGAATGATCAATATTATAAAGACGTCAGTTCTCCCAGAATCTGAATTTACAGTTTCAATGCAATTTCAATAAGAATTCTAGCAGGCTTTTTTGTAGATATTGACAAGCTATCATTACAATTTACTTCTTACAGTGGGCAAAACAATGGTGAAGAAGAACAAAGTTGGGAGGCAAACTCTACATGATTTTAAAACTTCCCATAAAGTACAGTAATCAGGAGAGTGAAACTGGCATTAAGATAGACAATTAGACCAATGTAAAAGAAAAGAGTCCAGAAATAAACTGACAAATATACAGTCACATAATTTTTGACAAAGGTACCAATGTAGTTTAAAAGGGGAAGAAAATTTTTTCAGCAAATAATACTGAATGTCAGTATGATCAACGGAATGTCAGTATGGAAAAAATTAAACCTTGACTCATACCTCACATCTTATACAAGAGTTAATTCAAGGTAGCTTAAAGACTTAAGTGTAAAAGCTAAAACTTTAAAGCAACTTGAAGAAAATGAAGAGGAATATCTTTGTGGTTGAGGGTAGACAATTTTTTTCTAGACAGAACACAGAAAGAACTATCTATAAAAGAGGAATAATTAAAACTGCTGCACTTTTAAAACAACATCAGTAAAATAACAGAGCAAAACATATTTACTATATACACATTTGGCAATAGCCTCATATCCAGATTATACAGGTAACCCCTATAAATATAAGACTTGAGCAAGAGAGTTGGACAGGCACTTCACAGAAGATGATATGTAAATGAATAACAAACACAGTTGCCCAGCATTTCCTCTGATTTGAGGAGCTCGAGATCAGAGCTCAGGGAACCCGCAGCTGCTAGAATCTGCAAGGCAGAGCTCTGGTGAGGAAGGAGTTCTACAGAGAGTTTGAGAAATCCACATTGGGGTCCTTTTGACTTTTTGGCTGAATACTAACCTATGCACGCAGAGAGTGAGACCCCCACAAGGCTGGAAAGAACAACTTTGGAAGACAGAAAAATTACTGAGAAGCTATAAAACAGATTCTCAGAGTTCAGATGAGCTCAGGAATTGAGTCCTCTCCAGCCAGAGTAGAGAGACCTTGTCGAATATATAGAGCATTTAGCAGAGATCCCAGAAAGAACACACCTTCTAAATGATGCACAATTAGTCTTAAAATAATAGTTATTTTGGACTTGCCCTAAAGGAGTTTTAAAATAAGCCTCTGAAGGGTGAAACTAATCTGCAAGTAACTTAACTCACTGTCAGGAAAAGATCATGACTCCTCAGGAAAATAAAGCATTCCATACCCTAAAATTTACAATGTCTGGCATCCAATAAAAAGTCACTAGACATAAAAAGCGGCAGGAAAATGTGAGCCCAAAATATCAGTAAACAGAAACAGACACAGAAATGACAGAGAAGATGGAATTAACCAACAAGTACGTTAAAACAGCTATTGTAAATATGCTTCAGATATTTAGGGATGTAAAGAAAAATGTGGACATAACGAGAGGAGAAATAAAGATTTTTAAAAGACCCAAATGAAACTTCTAGGGATGAAAAATTCAATTAAATAAAAGCAGCCAGATATGGAGCAATAGGACTTGCATTCATTGCTAGTGGGAATGCAAAATGGTACAGCCACTTTGGAAGACAGTTTGGCGGTTCCTTACAAAGCTAAACATACTCTTATCATATGATCCAGCAATCATGCTCTTTGGTATTTACCCAAATGAGTTGAAAACTTATGTCCACACAAAAACTTGCACACGGATGTTTATAGCATCTCATCCGTAATTGCCCAAACTTGGAAGCAACCAAGACATCCTTCAGGGGTTGAATGGATAAATAAACTCTAGTAAATCTATAGAACAGAATATTATTCAGCGCTAAATGGAAATGAAGCATCAAGCCATGAAAAGATATGGAGAAAACTTAAATGCATATTACTAAGTGAAAGAAGCCAATCTTAAAAGGCTACAGTATGATTCTGACTATATGACATTCTGGAAGAGGCAAAATTATGGAGATAGTAAAAAATTGGTGATTGCCAAGGGTTAGGGGGAGGGAGAGACAAGTAGGCTGAGCACAGAATATGCTGTGAAACTATTTTGTATGATACTAGGGTGGTAGACATATGCCATTAAACATTTGTTAAAACCCCTAGAATGTACAACACAAGGGATGAATTCTAATGGAAGTTATGGACTTTGGGTGATAATGACGTGGTCAGTGCAGGTTTATTGATTATAAAAAAGGTACCACTCTGATGGGGGATATGAATAGTGGCGGAGGCTGTGCCTGGGAAGAGACAGGGAATATATGGGAACTCTAGGTAATTTATGCTCAATTTTGCTGTGAACCTAAAAAATAAATGTTTTATTTATTATTTATTTGTTTATAAATATTTTTATTTAGAAAAAATAAAGTCTATTCGAAAAAAGTAGAAAGACCAAGTACCTACAAAGGAGAAACAGACTAACATCTGATTTCACATACACAACAATGGAAGCCAGAAACAGTGGAAGGATAGCTTTGATTGTTGAAAGAAAACAATTACGAATCTAGAATTCTATGTCCAGTGAACACACTGCCCAAAAATAAGGATTAAATGTTGTCATCTCGGTCAAATGAAAACTAAAATTGTTTGCTACAGAGTCGACTCTCACCAAAGGGAATTTGAAAGGATATACTTCAGGCAGAATTAAAGTGATTTGAGATGGAAACGCTAGGGATTAAAAAAAAAAAAAAAAAGTAAAGATCAGAAAAAGTGGTAAAAAGTGTTTGCAAAAATGGCCACATTATTTCTCTCTTGGTATCCACACACCTTTGCAATGTGACTTTGCAGCTCTTTTTATGAAGAGGTGGATTCTATTTCCCCACCCTTTGAATTTGGGTCTGGCCTAATTCAATGCCCAAACCAATGGGATGTGGCAGAAATGATGTGCCAGTTGTAAACTGCCATTCATCATCTTGGATCCCTGAACTGTCATGTTAACAAAAGTAGGCTATCCTGCTACAGAATGAAAAACCACATAAAGGAGCTGAACTAAACCATTAGATGTGTGCAACTCCCAGCTGACCTGCCCCCTGACACCAGACTCATATGTGAGCTCGGCTGCAATCTGCTTAAATTGGCCTAGGCTGAGAAAAACAGCGTAGCCTACCCACAGTCTCCTGAGAAATAATATATGGTTATTATTCTAAGCCACTAAGTTTTGAGGTGATTTGATATTCAGTTAGGAACCCAGGAGTTAGTAATAGATAATGGCACAAATCAATAATAGCTTGTAAGTTAAAAAATAAGATAGAAACAAAATATACAATAGTTAGCATACGACTAGAATTGAAGTGTTTTAAGGTGAAAAAAAGATGTTTATTTTTTTCATGTAATATGAACTTCATTTGTAAGCATTTAGAGCTGGCACAGTTGCTCAAGGAATTTATCAAGGACCCAGACTCTCTCCATTTTTCGCTCTACTATTCCTACTAGTGACCATCATCCTTATGCTCACAAAATGGCTGCTGTACCTCCAGGCATTGCAACTGTGTTCTGGGCAGAAAGAAGATAAGAATGTGAAGAGTCTATCTCTGCTTTATGGGGAAAACAGTATCATTCCAACAACTCTACCTGGTAGACTTCTTATGTTTCTCTGGGCAGAACTCTGTCACATGGTCATATCTAAGTGCCAGGAGCCTGGGAAATTAAGACTTTTAGCCAGGTGAACTGTTCCCCCCTCCCCCCAAAATGAGGATTCTGTTATAAGGTGAATGTAGGAATGGATGTAATTTAGGCAACTGGCTGTCTCTGCTCTCTACTTGGAAGAAAACATCTTGAGGGAATAATCCAAAAGGAAAAGCAAACAATGTATTTGTCATAAAGACTGAGCGGTAGCATTGTGCAGAGGACAAGGCATTGGAGTAAGAGTCTCTTAGTCCTGGCTCTGAAGCTGACTTGCTGGGGGCTGGTTGTCAGTTTCTTCCCCATGAAATCAAGATGGAGTAACAAGCCTTTTTCAGAGCCTATAGAGTCTGCGACGGGAATTAACAGTTATGGGAGATTCTCCATGTGCAAGAGCTCATTTAGACCTTACAACAAATATATGAGTCAGTATCATTATTCCATTTTACACCGGGGAATGTGAAGTCTCAGAGAAATCATGGAGTGTACACGCATCCTACATCTGATAAATGGCGGAGTCAGAATTGCGGCTAGGGTCTGCAGGCCTCCAAAGCCAGAGGCTTCTTCCATTGCTCTCCCTTTCTCAAAAGGTGAAATAAGTATATGCATTTTTATTTCTTGAATTTCAGGGCAACATTTTCCAAACCAGTGTCTTTTGAAGTGTGGCCTGGTGACACCGGCAGCAGAGTCACCGGGGTCTTTGTCTCCTGGACCTCCTTCAGATGAACTGATACAGACTCTCTGGGGCTGATACCCAGGAATCTGCATTTTTAAAAGTTCTCCAGCTAATTTGAAGACATTTTAAAGTTTGAGAACCATGATTTTATTTTTTTTTAATTTTTTTTAACGTTTATTGATTTTTGAGACAGAGAGAGACAGAGCATGAAGGGGGGGAGGGGCAGAGAGAGGGAGACACAGAATCTGAAACAGGCTACAGGCTCCGAGCTGTCAGCACAGGGCCTGACGCGGGGCTCGAACTCACGGACCGCGAGATCATGACCTGAGCGAGGTCGGACGCTTAACTGACTGAGCCACCCAGGCGCCCCGAGAACCATGATTTTAAACTTATAATTTATTGTTCCATTCCCATGTAGTTTATTTATGGATCCATGCTCATGGAAATTTCCTCCTAATATCAGGAAAATAAAATTTAAAAATAGTATGTTTCTCCTTCCTGTTCCTCAGTTTTCTAATGAAGACTCTCAGTTCCATGGAAAATATTAAGGAACTGGAAGTGTGTCATAGAAAATAATCTGACACTGATTAACTGAGGCTCTGTAAGGCGAAGGTACAGGTTAACAGAAATGAATGCTGATTAGAATCAAACAGAGCCGGAAGGGGCTGGGCAAAGGAAATGGCATTAACTAAATATTTACTATGTCCTAAAAAAATGTATTTACTGTGTTCTAGACACTGTTCCAGACACATTACATCATTTAAGGGGCTCAAGATATGTGATTCAATCCCTTTTGTTTATAAATGGGGTAGGTATAATATTTCCATTTTAGAGATGAAGAATCTAATGAGAGAACCCGATGAGGGGACACTTCACTTGTCTGGGTTGAATCATTCATTCATTCATTCATTCTTAGAATAAATGTCTCCTGAGCTTTCATGGAAGACACTGAGAATAGAGTCCTGAAAAATCAGTCCAACAGACCCCATGGTATCACAAGACCCTTACCCACCACATCTCCATGGAAGAAACTGGAACTGAGAGAGCAGATGGGGACCAGAGCCAGCCAGTGGCAGTCTTTCCCTGCCTGGTCTGCCCGCTGCAGGGAGCCGGAGGAGAACTTGTTACCCACTTTCTCCAGCTGCTCAAGAGGGCAGGCTCTGCTTTGTTTTTGGTAGTACCTGCATCCCTAGCTCGGCGGTTCGGTGTAGAACCCTAGCTTACTTGTCAGAGAGCAGTGGCTGGAGGGAGGGCCTAGAAGTACAGCTTGAAGGAGGGGGAGAAGAACCCCAAATCTTACATCCTCTCACTAAAGAGGAGGTATTGTTTCCATTTTACAGATGAAGACATGGAGACTCGGAAGGTTAACTGACTTGTTCAAATAAGTATCCTGTTCAGGAGGGGAATGGGGCAGGTCTCAGATCTCCACTCCAACACCCTACCTACCCTTTTACAGCTCGGGAGGGAAGTCTTTACTGGCAGGTCAAGTGCTCAGCGAGGAGTAGCGCTAATTTACAAATTGATGCTGGAGGGTGATTCTGATTCCCGCCACCAAGGTTTATTTAATTCCAAGCTCAAATCACACAGAAAATAAAATTTTCTCCTTAAAAGTTTCTGTGGAAAAATGTTCTCTGTTCTATGTAACAGCCTCCTCGGCTGTGTTTGTGTCTGAAGAGAGGACTAGTCTGACAGGAAGAATTACAAATCTGGAGCTCATTTTGGTGTCCCAGAGGGAAGGTGGGTGGAGCGTCTCACAGTAAATTAGGAATTCAGAATGAAAACGTAGCCGAGTTTATTTGGGTTTCTAGTGACACCTCAGAATTATTGTGCAGGCGTGTCAGAGGCAAGTCAAAGTATTAACTACGCCCCCTCCGCCACGGGAGGAGTGCTGCGTGCTAAGAAGGAAGTCCTCCTTCTTGGGGGGTGGGGGTGGGAACCTTCCCTTTCCCACCTGGATCAGGAGGAGGTCAGAAAGGAGTGTGGTTTGGAACCCGTTCTGGGTCTGCTCTGAGTTCCGAAGGGAGAGAGGCTCTTCGGGGGTGTGTCGGAGCTCAGGATCTGAAGTCTAAGTCTGAGATCTGAGACCTGAGACCAGGATTTGAGGACTTTCAGGGCCTGGAATTTGAGCGGTGGGCTAGATTGGGGTTAGACACTGACAGCGGGAGGAGAAGACTGAGTCATATATCAAAGGCACGGAGGAAGGACTTGGGGGGCGGGCTGTTGAAAGTTGAAGCTTGGATTTGGGAAATGGAAGTTGAAGCCTGCCTGACGACGGCGGATCTGGGCGACTGTGTTGAGGATTGGTGGTGCAGGGCCATGAAGGGGGGATCGGGGTGGGGTTGGGGTCAGTACTAGATCTTAGGTGCTGAGAGAAGGCTACAAGAGAAGAGCGTTAGAGCTGCCACAGCCTTTTTCCGAAAGCGACTCACACCCAGACACACCCCTCGTGCAACCCTCGCCCTCCGGGGCTGGAGGCTAAGCCAGGGCAGGGGTCGCTAGACCCTGCCGCTACCCGGCCTCCTCCAAGCAGGGAGCGGCTCGAGCTGGGGCAGGGGTCTGGCAGCGCGGCCCCCGGGGAGTCTGGGGGCGTGGTCAGAGGCCGGCGCCCGCGGCTGCGGATTGGCTGTCCAGCGAGCCCGTGGGCGGGGCTCCGGGATTGGTCCCGCTTGGCCGCTCGCAGACAGCCGGGAGGCGGGGCCGGCGGGAGCCCGCCAGCCAATGGACGCGCAGCCCCGGAGCAGTTACAAAGGGCCGGAGCGAGGCCGCCGCGGCGGCGGGAGGTGGGGCGAGGCAGGGCTTGCTCAGGCGAGGCGGCGGCCGGGCCGGACCGGGCCACAGGCGGTGGCGGCGGGACCATGGAGGCGGCGGCCGCTGCTCCGCGTCCCCGGCTGCTCCTCCTCGTGCTGGCGGCGGCGGCGACGCTGGCCCCGGGGGCGACGGGTGAGCGGCGGCGCGGCAGGGCTGGCGGGCGGCTGCGGGGCGCGCGGGCCGGGCCCGGCCTCTGGCTCGCTACCTCTCTTTCTCAAACATGGCGCGGGGCCGGGGGCGCAGGTGGCGGCGCCGGGCCGGGGCCCGGCTGGCCTGGCCTGGCGGCCGCCACGCGAATCACGGGCGGGGAGCGCGGGCGGGGCGGGGCGGGGCGGGGGCGTGTGTCTGGGCGCGGGTGGACCTACCGGGCAGCGGGCGGCCGCCCCTGCTCCCAGCTCCCCCGGGGAGGTGGCGTCGGGCGGAGCGGTCCGAGGGCCGGACTGCCTTGCGGGGAGCCAGGGGGCGCGGGCCGAGGGCCGGAGGTGGTGTGCGGCCGGCCGGGCCTGGAGGAGCCCGGGCGCCTTGTGGCGTTGTCTGGGCACCCCACCCCGAGCGGGAGGGTCGCACGAGGTTTTCGGGGCCCGGGGCGGGGTTGGGGTCGCCGGAGGTTTCCCGGGCTGGGTATGAACTCTGAGCCTGCCGAGCGGTGGGAGGGGGCGACGTGTGGGGAGACCCCCGGGTCATGGGGGTGCCCTGGTTTTGGGCACCGGCCCGACCCCTCCGAGAGGGGCTGTTTCCCCAGCCGGGGGTGGCTCTTGGAAGGGGGAGCCGCGAAGCTTTGTGTGAGAAGAAGGAGGCACGAAGATGTGCGGAATGTTTCTTCTTTGGTGCGTCTGGGAAGTGTTGAAGTGAATCCAGTAACCAGAAGGCTACAGATTGTTTTCGTAGTAGAAACTTGAACGTTTGCTCACTCTGCGGGGTTTGGAATGTTTGAATGGGAATGACTCCGAATTGATCAAACGCTTTTATTTCCTCGAAGGAACATCGCTAGTGATGTTCCTTTTCTTGAGTGACAGTAGTTTGAATCAGTAGTCTCTGTGTACTTTGGTTTTCAAGGGAGAATGTTTGTTTGCTCCTTTTTTCCCAAAATATGAAGTCAGGATGGGATATGTGGTAATAACCTACTTCCGTGGAAGGAACAGTGAAAAACTTTGTTAACATCCAGACTAAAATACTAGAAACTAAAATATAGAATCCTTAGTGTTAGAAACTAAATTACATTGAAAGTACATTTCTGTTTCTAAAATTGAATACCAAATGTTTTAAAAAACAAACAACTCAAGAATGAGAGTGCCAATTATGAGTAATAGCTACTGTCTGTTAAAAGCTTACCATGCTGTAGATGCATAAAGTACATTATCCAATTCTCACAATGAAACCCTCAGGCCTTGTGGCATTTGCCCCATGTTATAGATGAGAACACTGAGTTTCAAACAGGTTAGGTTAAGTACTTAGTTACTAAGAGCTGGAGTTAGGATTTCCACCCAGAGTTCAGTCTTTCCAGAACCTATATGCCTTAATATATACACCTGTCTGACGTAGCCCATATTTCTTTTCAGTCCTCTAATGAGCACTTGGTCTTTATGATTACCTTTTTGGTTTTGTCTTCACACTATGAAAATCCGGTTGGCTTTTTTCTGATGCCTACCTCGTCCATTGCTGGAATCCCTTCATACTGGGCCTACATTAGAGGAAATGCTGGTTTTCTGACAATGGCCTAAGGAGTGGGGGCAAGGTAAATATGTGGACAGGTAGGAGAATCCATAGTCAGGTATCAAGCAAAAGTAACATTTCTACAGCACTAGTAATTCGAATAGCATACTTCACTCTTCCCATCTAGCCTACCCATCACACTAAGTGTTCATGTATTCACTTGACAATATTGGACTTAATTAGCATCCAGAACAGTGCTCAGTCCATGCTGGGGAGAAGCTTCCAGACTACACTGGTGTGCATACAGCACAAAGTTGATCCTGGTGCCGTTACTCTGTAGTCTAGACTCCCTCAACTGGTCTGCCCATGCTTGTTTGTGTTGATCTTTCATTGATTCTGAAGCAGCTCAAATGCACTTTTAAATTTATAATTTAGCTTCCTTTTTAAGACCTTGCAGTTATTCCTTATTGTCTGGGTATCTATCAGTTTTGTATTTCTCTGCCCAGCTTCTCCTCTCTTTAACATAGATTTCTCTAGGGAAATTGGTTCCCTGTCCCTAGTACACAGATTAGTACCATATGTCCTAATATGTCCACAGTATGTCCACATAATATATCCCGTGTGAGAGTCTGGTTTCCTTTCTGCCATCGTGTAAGTTTTTTCTTTGAAAACATGCCTAAAACTCCCAACTCTTTTTTTGTTGTTGTTGTTGTTAAGTTTGTTTATTTATTTTGAGTGAGAGAGAGAAAGTGTGTGAGAGCATGAGCCAGCCGGGAGAGGCAGAGAGGGAGGGAGAGAATCCCAAGCAGGCTGTGTGCTGTCAGTGCATAGCACGATGAGGGGCTTGATCCCTCAAACTGTGAGATCTGTGAGATTACGATCTGAACGTAAAGCAAGAGTCAGATGCTTAACCAACTGAGCCACCCAAGCACTCCTCCATAAACGCTTCTCGAATGTCTCTTCTTTTCTTTGTATGCAGCCATCAGTTTAGCCCTGCCTGTTATCCCTTGACTCTAAGTTGCTTTCTAGTTTCTCTCCTCTAGGCTTTTCTATAGGCTATTGCCAAGCTAATCTTCCTCAGCCATCCTCACAAAGGGTTTACAAGATTTTCCATTTGTATTCAGCAGTTAGAGCAATACTTGAGGCTTATGATTGAAGCCATCTCTGAGTATTCAACCAAAGATTCTCAACTCGTTACTACTGTAAACCCTCAATTCCGGTGATTTCTGTTTTCCCACTGACTCTTGACTTTTTAGCCTTTTAACTACATACTTAACTTTACCCCTTTTGGGAATGTGAGGAGAGAAGTTCTCAGTCCTGTCTTCATGTACTGATTTAGTTCCTGAACTCTTTATTTCCTTGAACTGTATAGTACTTACAGTTTGTGTTGTTTATTTCCACCAGTCCTGTGCCGTTCTTTAACTATACTTTTGAATGTGTTATAGGTACCCAGAGGGCAAGGGTTATGCCTTTTCCTTTATACTTTTGGAACCTAGCACTGTGTTTTATATTCTGTTCCACTTAAATGCTCGTTGATTAAGTGAATTCCACTTGACTGAGCCTTCCTTTAGTATTTATACTGTTTTATGTAAGTACAGCTTATGCAATATTAATTGGCATTTCTGTGTATATAATATGGAAATTGCATAATGTGATGAAAGAAGCAGTTGGTTATTAGATTTGCTTGTTAGTCTCAACCTCACCCCTAGTTATACAGAAACTCTGGATCATACCTACTTTTCCTAATTCATGAGATTTTGAATACCAGATGAGAAAGTTGTATTGGAGTTTGAGGTTGCTATTTTGTGTTGATATTACTGGATTGATGTTCAGCCACCAATTTCCACTGGGCCACGTGTGTTTTGACTGATCAGACATCCTTTCTGATTGGTTGGTACCATTGTGGAGCCAGTTGTTAAATATTTTTAAATTACCCCTGCAGAGAGGCATCAAGTAGTCAAAGAGGGAAATGATTAATGTAGGCTGAAGTAATGGGGGGAGGCTTTCTGGACACTTTAGGACTTGAACTGACTTTGAAAGGTAGCTTAAATCCAAATGGGCAGAGAGGGAGAGTTGATGAGTAGTAAGCTGTGTCCCCCACTGTCCTGGGGCCTACACCAGGGCAGGAATCAAAGCTTTTATTGACTGGCAAGTTCCTTTTTAGAGTTCAGTTCTTTATTCTATACTGCAGGGTTTGGATGTATTACCACGGTTTCTTTCCCCCAATTCTGAAAACTCTGTAATACGTGAATGGAAACAAAATAGAAAGGTAATCTAAGTGGGATAAATAAGGGAAAATAATATTATAGACTGCCCACCAGGGGTAAGCATTCTAATGCTGAAAGTTGTAAGTCCCTTTGGTTTATAAGGGAAAAAAATGACATCAGAGATTAGGTGAATTTCTTAGGGTCAGGCAGAACTAAGACAGGAATTTAGATTATCTCATTCCAAATCTTCTGCTCTTTTTTTTTTTTTTTTTTTAATTTTTAACGTTTATTTATTTTTGAGACAGAGAGAGACAGAGCATGAACAGGGGAGGGGCAGAGAGAGAGGGAGACACAGAATCTGAAACGGGCTCCAGGCTCTGAGCTGTCAGCACAGAGCCCGATGCGGGGCTCGAACCCACGGACCGTGAGATCATGACCTGAGCCGAAGTCAGACGCCCAACTGACTGAGCCACCCAGGCGCCCCACAAATCTTCTGCTGTTTAAAATATGAAGGGCTTTGAGGAGGGGAGGGGAGGGTTAATGGAGTGACTTACCTAAGTGAAGTTAGTTATCTTGAATTTTACAGAATTTATGAAAAGTGACTTCTGATGGAGTGGGGGAGGAGCTAAAAAGTCCTCAAGAGAAGGTCAATATCCTTTTTATATTGCTGATAAAAAGACCTGGTGTAGAGCTTATTGATTGAGAAGAGTAGGCTTTAGTAGTTTAAAAGATGGTAAAGCTGTTTGGGGTTTAATTGAAGTGGATGTAATTGAGAGGCCTTGCAGTACATGGTCTAGGTTTAGAGTTTTAGATGATCTACTTTGTTGAAATTAAATAGGGAACTGACATGATCAAAATAATTGAGAGGGAGGTAAATCTTGTTCCTCTGAGGAGGGCTGCTTATGTGGAGAAGACCTTTGCTGAAAGGTTCTTCTAGGCCTAGTTGAAACAGTTATCTGAACTCAACACCATTCTGGTAGTACCTTTGTAGTTCATCAGATATTTTCATGTCTAATGACATGGGTTTTAAAAATGCCATTTTTTTTATGGATGGCCCTTTTGATGTGAGAACATGTTTCTTCAAACCACAGAGCCTCCTGCACATGTTGACAAACTGCCTGCCTTTTGCTGTTCTTTCTTGGTTGTGGCTTACATAATGCAAGTTCTCTGAACAGATGGACTGTGGTTTATTATCATGTGATTGGGTCACATCTTTGCTTCCTGCTTCTGGAATTGAGGGCAGATGCTGGCATGTATCTCAGGGATTTTCATGCATTGTCCCATAGAACTGGCTTGAGAAAACTTTTGGAATCTTAAAAATTATGGTCTGTCTTGACCCGGCCTAACTCTAATACTTAGGGTAATTAATGACTTTCTTAACTGAATTTCTTCATTATCAAATCCAAGTGTTACGCATAAACATTAAGATTTGTTGCTACTTTGAATGAGATCCAGTTTTAGCTCTACAGTTTTGGGCCAGGTGATGCAGGTAGGTTTCTTATGGTTACCCTTTTTTTATATGAACTTAATGATTGGTTGACTTATAGGCTATTTGCTTTAGACAGACACTTTCTCCAACACTAGTGAGAGAGAGGAGTAAGTCTGGGTCCAGTTTCTGTGGGTCCAGTTTCGTAGATCACATCTGGCTTTTTGGAAAGCTACTCCCTGTTTGGCAATCTAAGAGAATACACATTATAAAGAATGATTTCTAACTTAAAAAAAAATTATGACTTGCAGGAGATGGGTGCACACAGGTTACTTTGACATTTCGTGAAGATTCAGTGGTCCATGTACCATTTATCAATCTGAAAAGAATATATGATAAGAATGTGCCAGGCATTCTGTCTGCCTTGTCTCATTTAATTCTCAGAACCAACGCTGATGGTAGTTGTATAATAGTACAAAAGTTTCTTATGTACCAGTTAATTTCCAGATTTTTTTTTAAGTCCATTTGTTACTAGGTCCGGGTGACCAATGCTCAAGAGTTAACTGTAGATTTTGATGACATTGTTTTTTTTTTTTTTTTTTTAATGTTTATTTTGAGAGAGAGAACATGTATACAAGTGGGGCAGAGAGAGAGGGAGAGAGAATCCCAAGCACTCTCCGTGCTGTCAGCACAGAACCCAACACGGGGTTCGATCTCATGAACCATGAGATCATGACCTGAGCCAAAATCAAGCATCAGACACTTAACTGGGCCATCCAGGTGCCCTGATGACATTGGTTCAAACCCAGGATTCTTTTCAGCTATCTTACATGTTATTCAAAGATGTCAATATTCTTTCATCTTTTAGTCATAGATATATTTATAAAAAAAGATACTGCTTCAGATAGAATAGAGATCTGTAAGCTAGTAACAGTCCAACCACTGAGGTTCGAATGATTGTGCATTACCACTAACTCCAGTAGGCAGAGTTAACAGGATTTTGCTCAGACTGGAACTTAGTTTGTATCTGTGAAAGTTTGTAAAAGGAAGAGCTTCTGTGTTTCCATTTTATAGACCAGGAAACTGAGGTCATGATGTTAATAAGTGGTGGGACCTGTACTTGAACATTTTCAGAGGGTGGACTCTTTCCTGCACATCATGTTGCTTTTGTATACAGTAAATATCTTGTTTCGGTCACTTCATCAGGAAGGGGTTTTTTTTTCTTCTTTTTTTTCAACCATGAGAATTTGCTTCAGCTTGTCTTAATTATAGTGTGCCTCTTTGCAACTGCAAGTTACTCAGATGCTTGCAGTCTTTGACTTCTACTTTTAGGTAATTTTAATCTCTCTGATGAGTCTAATGACAGTTGATCACACACTATTTGTATTGATTTATATATTTTCATAGCACACTCTTTGCTTCTTAAAGTAACATAACCACAGACTTGAAAATAGCTGAAAATTTGAATTAGAGAAAAGAAAAAAGCTATCACTGTCCATCACTAACACTTTGACTCATCCATTCCCCATGGGTTTTTTTTAGTATAATAAAGTCATTAAAAAAATCATTCTATCTCTTTCAGTAGTTTATCAAAGCTAATAAAAGTGTTTTTAAGTTGTAAAGAGCTTCAGCTTGTAGTGACCAACACAGTGGGAAGTAGAGAAAGAGGCTGACTTCCTTTAAGAAATATGATACCTGGGGGGTGCCTGGGTGGCTCAGTCAGTTGAGCATCAGACTTTGGCTCAGGTCATGATCTCACGGTTCATCGGTTCAAGCCCTGCATCGGGCTCTGTGCTGATAGCTCAGAGCCTGGAGCCTGCTTCAAATTCTGTGTCTCCCTCTCTCTGTCCCTCTCTCGCTTGCACTCTGTGTCTGTCCGTCTCTCCCTCTCAAAAATAAACAAACATTAAAAAAAAATAAAATAGAGAAATATGATACTTGGGAAATATGATAAATACAGATTCAGTAATAGCAGCCATAGACACTGCTTTATAGAAGTGGTAGGACTTGATCCCCTGTGGGATGGACAGAGTTTAGATTGGGGCAGAGAGAAAGCGCTCCTAGGTAGGGGAGGATGATGCATATGAAGAAGGAGCATGTTAAGTTCCAAGAATTTTAAAGGGAGGAGTGGAGGTTCATGATTTAGAGGATGGGTTCAAGGAATTATGGGCCTTAAAAATCAGGTGAGTGGTTTTAATCTGACATGTTTTTATGACATTTCAAAGAAATCGGAGGAGCTGGTAGTAGGGCCTTTGCAGGGCTGTCCCTTTGCCTCTGCTCTTCCCCACATATCCACACAGCCTCCTCCCTTACTTCTTCCACATCTTTGCTCAAATGTCACCTTTTTCTCAATGAGACTTACCCTGACCACCCTTTTTTTAAATTGCCATTATCTTACTCTGCTTTTTCTTTTTTTGTGACATTTACTACCTTCTGAGATCCTGTACTTACTTAACCGTATTTACTTATTTACTCTGTCTGTTGTTTCCCTCTTCCTACTAGAATATAAGTTTATGAAAATGGATATTTCTGTTTTGTTCCCACTGTATCACAAGGGCATAGAAAGTGTCTGGTGCATCATAGGTACGCAGTAAATATTTGTTGAACGGCAGTAGATCTTAGTTGTAGGAAGTTGGAGTACAAAAATTAAGGATTCCATGAAATAAAAAAAGAATGACTCCAGGACTTTTACATCTGGATAATGCTTTTAACTAGTAAGGAATTAGGTGAGAGAAAGATTGACGGGGAAATGAAACCTGATTTGAACATGTTGAGTTTGAGGTGAGGGTCGCATAACCAAGTGGAGTTTTTCAGTAGGCAGCAAAGATGTAAGATTGGAATGTGGTTGGAAATGGGAGAGAATCTTAGGCAAAGAAACAATTATCAGCATTTGCCTTCTACCTCATTCTCTCTCTCTCTCTCTCTCCTTTTTTTTTTTTTTTTTTTTTTTTCTGGTGCCCTAAAAAGCCACCTTAAGCGAAGTACTTATTTTGACTCTGAACTCCTAACTTAGATGTGGAGCCTTGCTCAGTTCACTGAGATATTCTTCCCTCCTGGATTGCAGGTCCATGCTTTGTTCTCTCCACCCCCTCCAACACCAAAGAAATATGTATTCAGAATTATTTGTGATCTTCTGATTGTACTGACATTAGCGTTCAAGCTCTCTTTCACCTCTTGAGAATCTGCTCTGGTTCTTGGATGAGGTAGAAGAGAGGCCAACATATAGCATTCATACTCTTTAGCATTCATACCTTTGAGAGGAGCACTATTTTGTAACTTTCTTATTGTATGGGAAAAATTATTCAGTGATTGGCTTGTGTCCTCTGACTGTTTTCCAGGAAAGGATTTAGGAAACTTGAAATAAAAACATATGCAGTAAGATCAGAACTAATGACCAGAAAGATAAGAACCAATAAATAAAAGGGGAAAAGAAAGAACAATTCTCCATAACTTTTAGCTGGGGAAAGCTTTTGTAGTTGAACACAATACGTAGCTCTGAGTTTTCTAGCAGTGAGAGCAATCAGGGAACCTGATAGTTTGCATCTCATTGCCTGTTATTGAGCATTTATGGGAGGCTGCCTCCTTCCTTAATAATAAGGAGCCCCAGACACAAAGATGCAATGCACGGAGAATCTCTAAGTAGTAAAGGCTTCCTGGACCTCAGCCCTGATTCTCGTTCGCAGGCTTCTTCTTCAACATGTATTGAGGGTTGTGCTACCATTTTTCTTCTCCATGCAAAGGCTGTGATCCAAGTATGGACACACTAGTCTTACGCTAATGCCAGTGGAACAGCTGATGTAAGGCTGCAGCATTTAAATCAAGCTTAGCTAAAAGCTAGAGGATAATGAATAGAGAAAGCAACATGAAACTGTTCAAGCTGGCTTACAAAGACATTTTCCTCATGTCCTTATCTTTTGGCCTGTCTCCATTTGGCAGACATCATCTGAGTACTGTCACCAGAAGTGAATAGAGCCAGGCATTTATCTTTCTTCAAACAGGGCCAAAACAGCAGGGTCCAGAGAGTGTCTTTGCTTAGGTTTCCCATCTGAAGAGCTGCCTCCTTTCTGGGTGATGGATGTTGGGATCGATGACTTCCTTTAGGAGAGACCACACATACTCAGAGAGTGTGTCCTTACACAGGTAGGATGCATAGTAACCCCAATATTCATATAAAAGATACTCACATATGTTACCATGAAGGATATTCTTTGTTAGAAACATGCCAATTTCATTGGGAAAAACAAGTTTCTCCCTGCTCTGGAGCAGAATCTACTATAGAAGTCTTTGTATAAGGGGCATGAGAGAGAAATCAAGTGAAGAGTTTGGGTTTATCATTGTCCATGACTTGAGTAGATTCACTTTCCTTTCTTACTTCTCAGTCCTAGTGTTTCCTTGTTCTAATCAACAGGGCTGAACCTCCTTATTTTTGTTCATTTGCTTCAGGATAACCATTCCATCTAGATTTCCTAGGTGTGAACCTCACGTATTACATAATAGTGTGTATTTATAGTTCTAGGACACCTTGTGCGGGCATCCTGTTACATTTCTACAATATAAGATCTTTAAATATGCATTGAAATACAAATAGCTCCCATGGAAAAAAGCAAAAACAAACAGCTTTTTTTAACTAGAAGTGAGGGCTAATATTTGGGAGCAATGAACATGGAGGAGATAGGTAAGCCTGAAGAGGAATGTAGAGGTAGAAAATTAGTAACTGACTTTTAATTTATATGAACACGCACAATATATGTATGGTCTTTGTTGGTTTTTTTCTGGATGTATTTATTCCCAAATGGAACCATAATGTGCTCTAATTGAGTCTCTTTGTTTAGCACATGGCTGTTGATTTGAGTACTTTCTCCAATTGAAAAACTGACATTTTAATTTTGTTATTCAATGTGCAACAGATTTAAATAAAAACACCAAGATTGTGTATTGTAGATTTCCTTCAACAATAATTATATGTAATTATTTTACCAAAATAAACAAGTTAAAGTAGTTTTGGCTGTTTTATCGCATTTTACATTTGGAAAAAAATTACACACCACGGACCAGAGTTTGCTCATGTTTCTCAGTGAGGAATGAAAATTTCTGTTTGCCAGTTCTAGCTAGTTCCACCAAAGCAGTACAAAATTGATGTTAGTAAAAGGTACTGAAAATGTGAAGGGGAAGTGCAACTGGAATTAGGTCAGAGTGGCTGCATGCTACTAAAAACAGTGGGTAGTTTTCATGAATGTGGTATCTCAAAATTTTAAGGAACCTATGAAGATTAAATGAGATTATAGCATACTTCCTGCCACATAGAAAACACAAAGTAAATGGCAGTTATTTTTAAGAAAATTTCATAGAAATATAGGATTTTTAGGCTATAAACAACCATAAGTATGGGGATCATGATTACATTTTGTCTCACTTTATTTTACAGGTGAGGAAACTGGGACTCCGAACATATATGGTATTTCAGGATAATTTTAGGAAAATAATTCAGCTAATAACTAAACAAGAATTTCACTTAAAACTTCACTTAGCATCCCTCACCCCTTTTTTTAAAATGTTTATTTTTGAGAGAAAAGAGTGAGCACGTGGGGGAGGGTCAGAGAGAGAGAATCCCAAGCAGGCTCTGCACTGTCAGCACAGAACCCGATGCGGGTCTTGATCTAACAAACTGGGATTGTGACCTGAGCCAGAATCAAGAGTTGGACGCTTACCCAACTGAGCCACCTAGGCACCCCTAGCACCCTTTTTCTCACTCAAGTCTCCATTAGGGAGAATGGTTTTTTTTAATTGCCTAAATTTATGGAAGATCTCCTTAAATGCTCTGAAATTAGACCCTCAACAGATGGATAAATAATGATAAAATCAATATAGCAAAATAGTGACAATTACAGAATTTAGGTGTTCACAGTTTTTCTGAATGTTCTGAATGTTTCTGAATGTTTGAAAATCTTCATACTAAAAAGTTGGTGGGGATAATTGAAAAAAATCTATAGTATCTCCTCATCCCAGATATGTTTCTAATACTGATCTCTCTAAACATAGACAAACCAACAGTACTTGCTATAGCCAAGTGGAGTAAAAAAGCCAGGGCCCAGTGCCCTCTGGGATACACACAGTCGGCCCTTTTCTTGACATTCTTTAAGGATTGAGAACCACAGATCTGTCTTTTGTCCTTTACTTTTCTTTCTTTTCTTTCTCTCCTTTTTTTTTTTTTTTGTAAATTATTTGAAATTCTCTAATCACCAACAAAGCAAGCCAATTAACACAATTATCACTGTAGATCACTTTCTTATGAACACATACTCTATTTTTTCTCTTTCCATTGTTTTTATTTTTCCCGTGGTAAATTTTAACTTTTGTTCTCTTCCTTATTTATAATGCATTAAAAAAAATTTTTTTTTAACGTTTTTATTTATTTTTGAGACAGAGAGAGACAGCATGAACGGGTGAGCATCAGAGAGAGGGAGACACAGAATCTGAAACACGCTCCAGGTTCTGAGCTGTCAGCACAGAGCCCGACGCGGGGCTCAAACTCACGGACCGCAAGATCATGACCTGAGCCGAAGTTGACTGCTTAACCGACTGAGCCACCCAGGCGCCCCTATAATGCATTTTTAAAAAATGTTTATTTTTGAGAGAGACAGCATGAGTGGAGAAGAGGCAGAGAGAGGGGGAGACACAGAATCCAAAGCAGGCTTCAGGTTCTGAACTCTGAATAGAGAGTTCATTGTGGGGCTGGAACCCACAAACTGTGAGATCATGACCTGAGCCAAAGTTGGATGCTTAACCAACCAAGCCACCCCGGGCACCCCTATTTATAATGCATTTATGAGCTTGAGTCTTTCTGCTCTCATGCAGTCTTTTCCCCCAAGATCACAATTGCTTCTTCCACTTTATTCTTTAAAAAACAAACAAACAAACAAAAGGCAAGGTCACATAAATATTCTTTTAGCTAGAAACTTTCCACCATTTCTCATTGATCATATACGTTATGTCAGATCTAGCCTTCCCTTGCCTTATGATGAGAGAAGGGGAAGGAGGGAGGAGTTTCAATAAATTTGAATTTAGGAGTCAGGCAGAAACCTTAGGGGATACTTTTCAAGGAGCAACAGACTCAGAATTAGCTGTGCATTGCAAACAGATGGCATGCCCTAAGGAAATAGCTGGGGTGCTTGCATCTAATTTAGCATAGAGATCCTGGAACTGGGGGGAAAGTCTCATGGAACAAATGGGTGTAATCACCTATGAACCATTCTAAACCGTAGCTAGGGCATAGTAATTATTGACTTCTATATAGATGTCATAAATTCTGTACATGTGCTGCATAATTCTATACATCAAGTCCTGATAGACCCTTACCTTTTAATAACCAGCCTTCTACTAGAGGCCTTCTTCAGTAACCAAAATGCTAGCATTAATGCTAACAGCAATTTGAAACCCATATTCCTAGTGCTAAGCTTCTGGACATTTATATCGTGATGTCTGAAAACTGTATTTGGTTGGTTCTTCTGAAAGGAGCTCAGACAACATTAGATACTCTCACATCCTCATGCCCCAAGAAAGGCCATGGATTTAGTGGTTAGAAATATTACAAAATATTATAAAAGTCACCTCATTTTGGCTGGTCTTTTCTGTCCTTATTTGGTTTAATTTAGCTGTATTCCTCTAGGAGACTGCAACCAGAATTGAACTGCTTGCTTTGATATTTTGTTTGACAAAGAAGATGAACATATCAGACTAGGGAAGTCAAGAAATTAAAACTTGTGTACCTATATGTGTGGTTCACCAAGTCTTTGAGATTTCCAGCAGTGTTTATCTCTGCCATCCCTCTTTTAGCTAAATTCAGTAAGTGTTTCTTTGTTCTGAAAAGGGATGGGAATGACATAAAGCTAAATACCAAGAGACTCAATTAAGTGTGGAAAGTGTGATTGCTTCCGTGGAGCAGGAAATAGAAAGGGCTGGATGTTGGAGAGCTGCTATCTTTTTTGTGGGAGGAGGGGTAACAGTTTTGTAGAATTATTTGACACTGTAGACTCTGTACATACATAACTTTGATAAAAATAAAATCTAACTAAAAAAATAATCAATGGTCAGGGCACCTGGGTGGCTCAGTGGGTTAAGCGTCCGACTTCGGCTCAGGTCGTGATCTCATGGTTCGTGGGTTCAAGTCTCATGCTGGACTCTGTGCTGACAGCTCCGAGCTTGGAGCCTGCTTTAGATTCTGTCTCCCTCTCTCTTTGCCCCTCCCCCGCTTGCATTCTGTCTCTTTCAAAAATAAATAAACATTAAAAAAATTAGAAAAGAATATTTGAATGACACAATAATAAAGATTTAATGTATTCCAATTTTATAATCATGAACAGTATTCTTTTAAAATACTTCTTCACTTTTCCAGGAAATTGGTGATAGGAAGGTCTGCAAAGAATACCCAAATTAGAAATTCACAACAACTAAAAGAAAAAGTCAAAATAAATAATATATCCTCTTGGAAATATAAGATTATTCTTCTAAATAATCCCTGTAGTAAAGAAGAAATTACAGTTGTAATTACAAACCATTTAGAAATGACCGGCAACACAAGCCCTACATAACAAAACTAGTGGGGATTTTGCTAAAGCATTACCCAAGAGAAAATTCGAAAGCAAGAAGATTTCAAGCTAGAGAAGGAATTAAGTACAAATCAACCTAACTGCATGCTAAGGAAATAAAGATTTAGAAAAAATTACAGTAGATTTGATCTATAAAACACCAAATTGATTCTTTTTAAACACAGTGCTAAAATGGACAAATATTTGAAAATCTAAAAGAAGAAAAAGACATGAATAAGAAAAATGATATAGGAGAACAGTATCTTTTTGACAGACTTTAATGTATTTTAATGTAGTTTAACTTCTGTTGTTTTCTCTTAAAGGTTAGGGCTTTTTGAATCCTATTTGATTAATCTTTCTGGACTCAATGTCTTGAAAATATTTATGTTTTATTCTAGAAGTCATCTTGCTTTACTTTAATGTTGATATGTATAGTCCATCTGGAGTTGATTTTTCATTATGGAATGAAATATATATATATATTATTTTTTAATTTAATTTTTAATTAAAAAATTTTTTTAACATTTATTTATTTTTTGAGAGATAGAGACAGAGCACGAGCAGGTGAGGGGCAGAGAGAGAGGGAGACACAGAATCTGAAGCAGGCTCCAGGCTCTGAGCTGTCAGCACAGAGCCTGACGCAGGGCTCAAACTCATGAACCGCGAGATCATGACCTGAGCCAAAGTTGGTCGCTTAACCGACTGAGCCACCCAGGCGCCCCTAATTTTTAATTTTAATTCCAGCTAGTTACCATACAGCATAATATTACTTTTTTCCTCTCTCAAGTTTTACTTAAATTCTAGTTAGTTAACATACAATGTAATATTTATTTCAGGTTTAGAATTTAGTGATTCAGCACTTCATACGATACCTGGTGCTCATATCAACAAGTGCACTCCTAATCCCCATCACCTATTTAATCTCCCTACCCACCTCCCCCCTGGTAACCATCAGTTTGTACTCTATACTTCAGAGTCTTTTTCTTGGTTTGCCTGCCTCTCTCTCTCTCTCTCTCTCTCTCTCTCTCTCTCTCTCTCCTTTGCTTATTTGTTCCGTTTGTTAAATTCCACATGTGAGTGAAATCAGGTGGTATTTGTCTTTCTCTGACGTATTTTGCTTAGCATAATACTCTCTAACTCCATTCAAGTCATTGCAAATGGCAAGATTTCATTCTTTTTTATGGCTGAGTAATATTTCACTGTGTATATGTATGTGTGTGTATGTGTTTTATTTTTTATTTTTAAAATTTGTATGCCTAATTGATCCAGCACTACTGTTGGTAATATCTTCCTTTTCCCAGGGCCCTGCATTGTCACTGCTATCATAAATCAAATAGTTGTAGATGTGAGAATCTGTTTCTGGAATCTATTTGTTCTGTTTGTTCTCATGCCAATACTTAATTAATAGTCCTAATTATTATCATGTTATGATGGGTCTTGATATTCTGTAGTGTAGGTCTTCCAAAAGCATTGTTTTCCAAAATTGCTTTGGCCGTTCTTGGGATATTTTTCTATATAGGTTTAAGAATTAGCTTGTGAATTCCTACACACACACACACAGCTGTAGGATTTTGATTTGATTTTGTTGAATCTGCAGGTCACTTTGCAGAATATTAACATCTTATAGTATTGAATGTCCCTCCATTTATAAATAAATTAATTTTCTTTTGTATTCTTCATAATTTCTGTCAAGTAATGCTTTGAAGCTTTCCCTGTAGAGGTCAGGTCTTATATATTGTTAGATTTATTCCTATGTATTTGATTTTGGATGCTTTTGTAAATGATACATATTTGAATTTTTGTTTTCTATTCATTGCTGGTTTGAGAAACACCTATCATGAATAGGTGTTGAATTTTGTTATTCTTTTTTTCATGTTGTTTATATCAAGATGATTTATATGATCTGTTTACATTTTCCTAAACTGCTTGAAGTCTCTTATTCCTGAATCTATACAGAATCCTGGTACAGCATCTCCCTGGAATGACTTCCCTTTCTTCTTTAGCCTTCTGTAAGTCTCAGGGGAGGCACCATCTTTGAGGGAAGTGTCCCTATTCTCTGCTCTCACCGCACTTTGTGCATTACCCTCTACCCATGGCGTGCTGGCTTTCTACCTTACATTGTGAGCTCCTCAGCAGCCTAGGAATCTCCTAGGCTTCTTGGTCCTCCTGAAGGTGTTCCTCCTTTGTTCCTACACAGGTTACATACACTGTTCTGGTGAAAGGTGTTTAGGCCTTACTCTGCGCTTCTAAAATATGAACTACACAGTGCTCGTTTCTTTATGGCTCCAGTAGGTCTTTTGCTATTTGCAGGCCCAGGTGTGACTCTCTTCTTCCTTTCATTCAAAGGCAGCTGGTG
The DNA here is from genome assembly GCF_024362965.1 of Panthera pardus. NCBI lineage: Eukaryota > Metazoa > Chordata > Mammalia > Carnivora > Felidae > Panthera > Panthera pardus. Next base: position 61,060,706 of record NW_026526766.1, read on the forward strand.
GGTGGTCACCACTTCCTTCTCTTACCACGGTTCTATTTTAGCTTTATTGTAGCCCAGAATGATTTGCCACTTTTCATTTAGGTTCATCCCTGTACCTCAGTACCTGTGCAACTGAGTCACATCACCTAGAGCCACTGTTGCTTTCCAGAGGGAAAGGCTTGAGTCCTTCATCGTGTCCTACTTGGGAGAGATCATCATAGATTTTCCAATATGCTTTTTTCCCCTGTGCTTTTAGAATATATCTAGATTGTGTTGATGTAACTCTTTGGGCATTTCTGTTTCCTCATCTGAAAAATAAGAGAAAAGGATCAGGTAATTACCAGGTTCCTCCAAGCATGAACATTTTATGAGTTATGATTCTCTATTTGTTAGGGATATGTGCACACTGGATGTATTCCAACACTTTGTTAATTTGGGTTGGAACTGAAAATCTACTTTCTTGTAGGTACGTCTCATGCTACTTACATCTCACGCTGCCTAAGAACTACTGAAGTTCTAATAACCCTATTCAAACAGTCATACTGCTGAAAAACTCTGTATGGGTACCCATGAATGGAGAAAGAGACAGAAATAGCTGACGGGAATGTTCACTGCTTTATGTGCACACTGTTTATATTATGTATTCTGTGTCAGTGTTGTCTTCTGGACTTGTGTAAAGGTTTGCTCTGATTCTCTGTACAGCAGGTATAACAGGGACTGGCACATAGTAGGTGCTAATAAATACTTGTTGAATGAATGCATAAATGAATTTTTTAGCATTTTATGTGCTGAGTACTATGCTAAGTGTTCTTTCTTTCTTTCTTTCTTTCTTTCTTTCTTTCTTTCTTTCTTTCTTTTAATTTTAGAGAGCTAGAGAGAGAGGGAGAGCATGAATGGGGGAGAGGGGCAGAGGGAGACAGAATCTTAAGCCGGCTTCCACATTTAGCACAGAACCTGCTGCCACGCTCAGTCCCACAACTTTGGGATCCTGACATGAGCCAAAATCAAGAGTTGGACACTCAACCAACTGAGCCACCCAGGGTCCCCTGAGTATTCTTATTTCTGTACATATTATCTCAATCTCAAACCTTCTGAGATTGCTGTTGTTATAAATTTAGAAAACAGTCTCAAAAAAGTTAAGCAACTTCCCCAAGATTACTTACAGGCTGTCTGGCAGAGATAGGATTCGAACTTCTTTTTGTCTCTGAATTCCCTTATATTATCATACTCTTGTAATAACCACTAGTCCACATAAACTATAATGAGAAACTATAAAGGTATGTTTAGATTGGGAAAAACCAAGAAATTCAGTTAATGTTGTAGCGCTAACCATCAGAGATAAAAGTTTCTCTATTCTTTTTAGGGGCTAGGGTACACATCTGCTCTGTATATCAACATACCCCTTCAACTCTTTGAAGTGGTTAAAAAAAAAAAAAAACAAGACACATGATAGCAATAGAATTATAATCACATTGTATATAGCTTTAGTAATATAACCATTTCCCTGTCCTTAAAAATGCTTCTAAAATATCAGCTTTAATGCCTATATAGCATCCCACTTATGACTGTGCCATAATTTATTTTGTCATTGTCATATTGTCATTCATATAGGTTGTTTTCAACCATAAAATGCTGTAACAAACATCTGCGTGCATATCTTTGCTCTTATCTCATGTTACTCCTTTAGACAACATTCTAAGAAGTAGTATTAATAGAGTTAAAGAAGTTTTATTTTTTTAAGTAATATTTACTTTTTTTTAAGTTTTTTTAAAAGTTTTATTTATTTAGGTAATCTGTACCCTCAGTGTGGGGCTCAAAGTCATGACCCTGAGATCACAGGTTGCATGTTCTACTGATTGAGCCAACCAGGTGCGCCCCCAAAAAAGTATATTTTAAAGGCTATTACTGTATCTTGGCAAATTGTTTCACAGAAAGAACATTAAAGTTTTGAAATTGGCATGAGGTGGCAATACTCCATATAGTAAATGTACTAAGTTAGGAGTTTTGAAGATAGTATAGGAGAAAGGGATGGAGCATAGGCATTTTTTATTTTTTTATGACACTGAATAGATATAATACACTCACATTTTTCTAAATTCAAAAAGTACAAATGTGTGTGTAGTGAAGTCTCCTCCCATCCCTATCATCTGGGTACCCAGTTCCCTTCCGTGGAAGTCAGTGTTACCTATTGCTTTTGTATTTCCAGGGAGATGCTTTGTAATATGTACAAGCCAATGTGTATATGCATTTTCCTTTCTTCTTTCCTTCCTACCTTTGCTTTTTAGCCAAAATGTTAGTGTATTAAATATACTGTTCTGCACTATGCAGTTGTTTTTTAGAGAGAGAGCCTGATCAGAGAAGAGGGGCAGAGGGAGAGAAAGAATCTCAAGCAGGCTCCATACTCAACACAGAAACCGATGTTGGGCTTGATCCCACGACCCCGGGATCATGACTTGAACTGAAGTCAAGAGTCAGATGGTCAACTGACTAAGCCACCCAGGCGCCCCCAGATTTTTACTTAATACATCTTAGGGGTTAGTCTATGTTAATCATCATCAAATTTTTGAAAACAATTTTTTATGAAAACATCAATTTTTTTTTTTTTTTTTTTTTTGTAGCTGTATGGGCTTCCATTTTAGTGGTACCATCATGTTATTTCACCAGTTCTATTGATAGATGCATAGGCAGGATTAGAAACAACCTAGTATAAAATTCTTAGGAAATTAATAACCATGTATGTTAGGCACTTTTCACATGTAAAGTATATCTGTAGGCTACATTCCTTCTAGGTCAGAGGGTATGTTCATTTGTAATCTTGGAAGTGTCAGGTTGCCTTCCATTTATATGGAGGAAGAGGTTATTCTGGATGATGGGGTATTGTCCATCAAATGGGCTTAAGGGAGGTACTTGAGTGGGAATTTCAGACAGCTGAAAGGAGAGCATTGAGAGATGGGAAAAAGACTTCAAAAATGAAGGTAGTTAAAAGTAAAAAAATTTGGTTGCTTGGCCATTTAATTGAGGACCCTGGTGCTAGTGACCACCCACATACAAAAGAGATACTCCTGGGATGTTTATTCAAGAATCATACTGGATCCTTTCTGGATTCTGGACCTAGGAATGCAGAGATGCATAAAATACTCATAAAATACTAACCTACAGTGTAATGGAGGAAATAGATCAACAAACAATTATACAATGAGTTTTGCTACCCTAAATGCTGTACCTTGAAGATGTCAACTTAAGTTGAATTAGTCAAAAAATGAAAACATGGAGGGGCGCTTGGGTGGCTCAACTGGTTAAGCATCAGGTCATTATCTTGCAGTTTGTGAGTTTGAGCCCTGCATTGGGCTCTGTGCTGTCAGTGTGGAGCCTGCTTCAGATCCTCTGTCTCCCTCTTTCTCTGCCCCTCCTTGCTCACTCAAAAATAAACAAATATTAAAAAAAAAAAAAAAAAAAGGAAAGTATGGGTGTTTAATATTTGATGCAACTTGTAACAATAGAATCTTACTATTTGAAGAATTGTAGAGTTTTAGTTTTATATCAACCCTTTACTTAGTGCAGGAGATCCCTACTTCACAAATTCTGACTATTGGTCATTAAGCCTCTGCTTAAATATCTCTAATGATAGAGAAGTCATAATCTTCTGTGAGGCAGTCAGTTCATTGTAGGGAGGAGCTGTAGTAAGGAAATGCTTTTTATGAAACAAAATTTACCACATCCTGACCTCATGATTTGATTTAGTATTGGAGTGAGACAAATAGACACTAGGTCTATAAAATGAGGTAGTTGTCTCCACGGCTAGGATACCTTTCCAGTCAAACTTTGTCGAATTCGTTCTTTGATTTTCTGACCCATATTTACATAGCAGATGGATGTTCAAGTAACATTGATTATTTATTATTTGGACATTTGTGGAATTTTGTGCCCAGTTCTCTCTCTGTCTCCCCTATCACCATGGCTACAGTTAACAGTAAATGCTGTTGACTTTTAAAAATCTGTTGTTAAACAGATTCCCCAAATTTGCTAAGCAAATCTTTATCCTGTATTTATGCAGTTTATTTTATTTGAGCCTAAACGAAGGCCTTTATATTAATTGTCCCTGTTAAATCTCATCTTGCCATTGAGGCAGCCTGTTCTTAGTGTGTTTTTCTTGGATATCAGTTAACTTTATATCAACTAATTCCATGGAGCTCAGGAGACTAGAAAATGGAAGTATTGTAAAAAACAAAAAAACAAAAAACAAGTGATTGAGAATTTAGGCATGCCCCTAGTCCTCCAGGTTGGAGTTGTATGTTGAATTAGAAATGTTTCTTAAGTCCTTGGACTTTCTGGAAGCATTTCTGGGTAAATCATATTTTTGTTTTAAAGCCCTAAATTTGGGAGTGGAATGTTATCCGGACTAGACTAGAGAATTCGCTTTCACGCTGTATGGTGCTTGGTGTTTTGACAAGCTCACTTTGACATTACAGCTGCCAGGTAACCCTAAGGGGTGGAGTTGAGAAGAACCACTGAGTACTTGGAAGAATAAAAACCCTGTTGGTGGTCAGGGTTTTAGCCTTGTTTACAGAGATTGGCAGCATATTTACAAAAGAAGAGAACCTAGTATGCTTTCCCCAGAGCTGGAGCAGGGAGAAGAGAAGAGAGGACCAGACTCCTTGAGAGAGGGTGTGGCACTGGGCCGAGAGGGAAGACCGGAGGCAGAACTGGAGTGGGACTCGGACAAGATTGTAGCAGGGTTGCCAGCAGTACCTAAAAGGGTTTGTATGTATTCTAACTTTTGCCTTCATCCTTGCCAACAGTGGTATGATCTTCAGTTTTTAACAGTAGCTAAGCAGACTGAATAAAAGACATCGTTCATGTCCTTTACCTGTCTTTTGGTGCATATTTGTAATATTTGGGAATACTCTCACTAGGTAGCAATACATAATTGTGCTATAATGGGAAGGGTAAGGGAAAGTAAGGGTCATCACCCGCAAAGTCAGAGTGGTGAAAAGATTGGAATTCAGTCTCTGAGAGGGAAATCTGCATCCTCCTGTTGCTTTTTTACTGCTGAGCTGTCTCAGCAATGAAGGAACCTGAGTCCTTGTGGGGCCCTTTGATTACATCTCCCACTATTAGAGGAATAATGTTGTATTTTGGTTTTGAATGTGTTGACTTTGCAGTAAAAGGCAAGCCAAGCAGAGTGTTTCTTGGAAGGCAGTTAAAATATGAGTTTGGAGCACAAGGCCAAGAAGTGTAGAGATGTAGATCTGAGAGGTAGCAGAGGGCTGACTGTGGACATGGAAGAGTGGTGTCATGTAAACCAATAAAGAACAATGTGTCAGTGTGTCTCATATCCTGAAGAATTTTAGAAAAGAACATTGAATTTCACCAGAAAGGCATCACTAGTAATTTCAACAGATGTTTCAGTCAAGTACTTGATAGAGGGAAAGAAGGATCGTGAGACCAAACAACAAGGGTTGAAAAAGGAGGGAGTATTGAAGTATATGCATAAAGCGGGGAGTAAGTTATTGGCCTGAGAAGACAAGGTTTCTGGTGCCAGTTTTTATTTAATCAACAAAGGTCATAGACCTGTCTGTTCTGTGTACTGTTCGCAGGCTGTCTGCTTTTCCACTTGTTTAGCAGGGTACCTGGGTTTGTGAATCAGCCCTGGGTGGCCCTAGCTGACTATCTAGCAGTGAAGGGAGGTAGAAGGAATAGGGTTTTGATGTGTGACCTCCAGACACACTCAAATGAAGCAATGATGGAAATTTCCTTTATAGTTGGGACCAAGTGCTAGAATCTCAACTTGGGATTTATCACCATCAGTGAAGTTGATAACCCCAGGAGTCCCGCTGTCTCTCTTTACTGTTGTCATTTTCTTTGACAGCTAGATGTTTGGTTTCTGACAGCCCTTCACATCACACCAACATCTTCTAATTTTGAAAATTCTGTGATTTATTTTGCAGTCTTTGGAAATTTCTATTGCTAGTAATTGTATTTCCTGGCATGGGATTGACAATTTTCTGTGAACGCAGTGGCTTTTCATTGCAGTGCTGAATCGTAGTGAAATCTGCCTGAAGACCTTAATGGGGAATAAGGTTAAGCTAAATTTTATTTGCAGGAGAGATACCAATGCAAATAACTAAAGTGATAATTAGTAATTCCTTCTATACATAGCCAAGTTTGTACATGGTTTGGTTGCAGGAGCAATATCGTGTCTTACCTTTCTGTCCAGAGGCTGAAGTTTTCTTTTCACCTTGATTGTAATGCAGATGCAGATTTCAGAAGTGAGAGTGTGGGAAAATGTGCATCATAGAATGGAGGAAGCTGTAGCTGCTGGTAGATATTGGGGCCTGGAAGCAAAAGGTGACCAAGGTAGGAGAAAGGTACTGAACAGGGAGTTTGATTCGTATCTTTGCTGTCAGGCAGAAAAGCCCAACTCTAGGGGTCCAAGCAAGAAGCTGTCCTATTGAACCACTGGGGAGTCTTGAAAGATTTGAGTTATTTAACATCTGGATACTAACTCAGAAACATACAGATACCAATACCATCACATGTTTGTGATGAAAACGTAGTGGGAATTCACATCCACCTGTAACATGGGTAGGATGTTGTTATAAATTATTTTGGTACTCCTCAGTTTTAGTTTCTGCATTAATAAAATGATGGAACTGAATTAGAATGAGACGGTCTTCAAGGTTTCCTGCGGCCCTGTCTAGGACTGTACAGTGGAACTTTACATACTACTTTGGGGAAGACGCGTTTCTTTGGTGGCCTACAAATAAAAACTGTGTGGAACAACGCCATTTATTATATGTGATAATTCTGTGTGGTCACATATGATTTATATTAGTAGTTTCAAGATGTGCTATTGTACAGTATCTCATTTGATGATCTCGTTGAGATGATGAAATAGGTCAGGAAGGGATTATGTTCATTTTGCTGATGAAATGAAACCATTATGGTTAATATCTTGAATAGTTATTGAAATCTGATGGTCTCATTAACATTTGGGATGCTAGCCGCCAAGGATAAAATCCTGCCACTGAGGAGAAAAAACCTCAGGACAAAAAGCTGTCAGGACAACTTTCTCACCTTCAGCTATCTAGCAGAGTTACATATGCTCCAAGTTCTGACTCAGATGGCCTGTGAAGCTTTTCTTGATATCCCTTCTACCTTGGCACAGTTGAAGCGCTTTGATCATTGTCCTCCAGACCCTGGATTTTAGTGCTCCGTTTAATCCACCCTGCTGAGCTCTTGCAGTCCAGATACTTGTCTTATTCATCCCTGCACCCCGCAGCCTGCGCAGTACCTGGCAGATAGATAGATATGCTCAGTGAGAAGTTGCAGAATGAAAGAGTCGAGTTGGTGGGCTTGTGTTAAAGGATGCTGCAGAGGAGGGTGTGAAACCTGGGCTCTGGGGTGGGAAGAAGACATCATTGTACACCTTTTTTAGATAGAAATTTTGCCCTGTATGTGCGTTTAAAAATTAACAACAGCCTAATTAATAAAGAGAGGTAGCTAGGGGTCAGATCTATCTATTCATAAAATAAATTTGAATTAAAAAATGAGAATTAAAGGTCATGAATTCATGGAAATTTTTAAATTCTTGTTTTATTTTTTCTCTGAACTGTCATCATATATGTCAACTCTAAACATCATATATGTTTAACAGCAATCTTGTATTCAGTCTCAACTCTGATTTAGAGTAGTAAAATAGAATTTTAAAATTCTCGCAAGAAATAAACCCTAATCTGGTTAAGCTTTATGTTAAGTGAAGTTTATATTTGTCCAGTGACCTATTCTTGTTGAAGGACACTTGTTCAGAGAAGCCCTTTAGCCCTAATTTTCTCAAACTTGCCATAAGTAGTAACCCCTTTAAAAGGAAACATGCAGAATGTATTTTTCATGTTACTTAAATTGTATAGCTGTGAAACTAGATAAAAAATTTTTTGTTGTTTTTGGCTCATTTATAACTATAAACCAAGACTGCAAATTAAATACAAAGACAACTATGAAACTAACAAATTTCAAGTTAATAGTTATTCGGTGAGACAGGTGATGTTTAGGTTTCACAATAGAAAAAAATAGCCTCAGGTCTCATGCCATTTTAAATCTGTTTATTTTCACGTGAGTGATACTAAAAGCTGCAAGTATCCATTCTCTGTAAGTAATGTTGTGCAAGGTGCTATTAATGACTTTAAGGCTTTGTTTTTAAGTTCGGGATAATCAGACCTCATGTCTGACCAAAACACTTGCCAGCAAACATTCCTTAAATACCGGTTTTAATGAGATGTCAGCTGTGGTGTTCACTCGGAGATGAGGTTAACATGATGACATTACTGAAGTCTTTATTAAATGGTTCTCTATACCAGCTCATGCTGGAAGTGAGAATGGAAAAATGTCATTGGATACTTCCATCCACATTTATTTCTAATGAACTTTTGCAATTGTACTGCAAAGATAGGACCCATGTAATACTTGCAGCATATATATGTGGCATTAGCTGTTAGACTGTTTGTTGGCTTTTGACGATGCCTGTATTGTCATATGCTCTGATGATTCTAGTTTCCTGTACAGTATTTTTCACTGTTGGTTACAGTTACAATGAGACCTTTCCTTGCACAGTGTGCCATGAGAAACGTTTGGCCTGAGGGAGATCTTAATACAACCAAAGAAGCATCAGTGAAAGACAGCCTACTGACAGTACTTGTTTAGATTGTGGTTACTTATGATCCAGAATTTTTATCATTCATTTTAGATTATCTTTTAAATGAAAGCATTAAAAATTTTTTTATACACAATTTGTAGACTCCCCTTCTTCTCCCAACATACTTGGGACCTCTGGTTTGGGAAATACTGCGTCAGCATGTATTTTTGTGATCACCATCTAAGAGTCCAGGATTAAACGGTGGGAAAACAAATTTTAAAAAACTTGGCCCTTCTTAATGTAATGAGAGACACCTTAACAGCAAACTATAAATAGAGTGATTTGTTCGATATGACAAGTCTTAATTAAAGGTCCACAAAGAAGACTAGGAAACGTATCATAAGGACCCACCCAGTTATCTTAAGGGTGGGGAAGAGTTTAGAGCATATCATGGAAAAGATCTTGTTTGAATAGGGTCTTAAAGGATGAGAGGTGGGTTTAAATGAAGCAGAAAGATAGTATGTGTGAAGACCATGGCCATGAAAGACATGATGGTGGGAAATGTGTGGCCTTAGATGGCATTTGCGAAGGGAGCCGTAAGTTGGAATCCAAAAGTAAAAGTCTTGTTAGGCCAAGCGTGTAGGTCTCATTTCATATATGCTAAGAGAGAAGATGAAGATCTTAGAATTGAGAGAGTATTCATGGCAGTATTTTTTATACATAGCAATTACACACTGTATCGTAGCGTTCGCCTTCTGTAGGCCTTGGAGCTCTTCAAGTGCTGGAACCATAAGTTGGTCTTGGTACACTAAGCTTTTGGTAGAGTAACTGATAAAACTAATGGTTAGACAGTATTGGTCGATTGACTAACCATGAGTACAGAGGATTCAGGAGAGAATTATGACAGTCTCCTATGGTGGTGGTTGTGATCTTTTGTGGGTGACAGACTCCTTTGTGATTCTGCTGAAAGCAACAAACCTTGAAAGCCATATATTTGACCTGCAGTTTCATGGCATTCATGTATCCCTGAAACCAGTCCATGGATTTTTTAGTCAGAATCCCTCCTTAGGAAATTATACCCGGGGAACCTATAATCACTGTGAATAACTACTGTCTCTTTTAATAATCTTTAAGTATTAGACTATGGACTATGACTGTGTCTTTTTTAATACTCTTTTTGAGTTCTTGTGTTTGGGAGGAGTTAATTCAAATAGCTGAACTATTTAAGAAGAAGAAAGAACAATTTTTTTTTTTTTTTTTTTTTTTTTTTTATGACGACTAAGGTAAAACATTGCTGGTCTGTAAAGGTAGTAAGTATATTAGTTAAGCCAGCAACCAAGAAGCACTTGCTTGAGGCATTCCTGACATTCCTGAGTTTGGTTTTAGCAAGTGAGTTGAGGTCCCCAAGACCACCCTTAGGCCCAGTGATTTGCTAGGACTAACAGGACTCAGAAAAGCTGTTGTACTCATGGTTATGGCTTATTACAGTGGGAAAGATACATAGTAAAATCCTCAAAAGGAAAAGGCACATGGGGCAAATCCCAGGAGCAACCAGGTGCCAGCTTCCAGGTGTGCTGGCCCAGTGCAGTGGCACAGGTGCACTCACTCCATAGCTCAGCATCACTGTGACAGCACGTGCAGAGTGTTGCAGCTTGGCAAGCTCAGTGGAGCCTTGGTGTCCAGGGTTTTTATTGGGTCTCAGTCACACAGGTTTGCAGTGTTCGTATCAGGGAGAATGTGCCAAGGGCTCAGAGCTTATTGCCTAGGGACTAGCCAAGGGCCAGTCCTAAACAGGCCTTTCTTGGGAATATGCAACATTTGAGCATCACAAGCCTGTTGAGTTCTCCTTTCCTGCACAGTAAGCTGTTCAGAGAGTTGGCTTTCTTCTGGCCTGCCTGTCTAGCTATTCTTTTTCTAGATATGCTGTTTCTGTGGACCTCCTTGGTCTCATCATAGGTAGCCATTCTGTGTACTACATATCTGGACTGTAACGTTTTCCTCTCCAACGAGTAATTGGGAAGTTTGTTTGGACCTAAGGACATAACTGTGTTTTGCAGTTTCATGAGTTTGTAGTGAAATCTAAGTGCCCATTCTATCATTCATTTAACAAAAGTGTTTTTTTTTTTTAATTTTTAATGTTTATTTTTGAGAGAGAGAGAGAGACATAGGGCCCACAGGGGAGGGGCAGAGAGAGAGGGAGACACAGAATTCCAAGCTGTCAGCACAGAGCCCAGTGCAGGGCTCGAACTCACAAACTGCGAGATCACGACCTGAGCCAAAGTCGGACGCTTAACCGACTGAGCCACCCACGCGCCCCTAACAAAAGTTTTTTGAATGGTGGTATGTAACAGGCCTGTTAGACATGGATTTACAGAAATGATTAATATGGATCTCTGCCTGCAATGTGCTTATAGTTTCATAGGGGAGAGAAAAAATATAGCAATCCTGTTAATGTGTGCTTTGGGAAGCACTTAACCTCATTGGAGACCATGGTGGAAGGTCTGTGTTTGTTTGTAGGGGAAGGTGTTGGTAATTACGGGAAGACTTCCCTGAAGGAGTCACTTCTCCAGTTAAGCCATAAAGATCAAAAGATACAACTGGGCATGTTGCTAGTGTTTCTCCAGTCTATGATTACCTTAACTGGTGCAGTCTCCTTGGCTTACTGAGCAAGCACCCTAATCCTAGCTAGAAGATACATGCCTTTCTCAGGGTTTGCACAAGAGGAAAGAGAAATACAAATCTATTTCCATTACTCCATTACCATAAATCCACCCAAATGACATTTCCAGCCTCTAGTGAAGTAGGTAGTTGTATTTTCACATATTGCTTCCAGGTGGGGGAATATGTGAATACATAGCTTTGGGCTGATAAGAATAACCATTAAAAATTTACATGTACTGTGTTTCAAATGGGAGAGCCTTACCTTGATGAAATTACTTGTAAGAATTTTTCTGTAGTTGTAAACCAAAAAGTTTTAGAAAAAAACCTCGGTCCCGATTTTATCACATTTGACTCCTATGTATGTGTGCTTCTGAACAGAATTTGGAACTTCTGACAGAAATAAGCATTTTATTTTTTGAACAGTGCAAAGAAATTGTATTATAATAGGATCAGGAATGTATTATTTTAGTGAATATGGGATAACTTCACATTGTGAACCTTGAGAATTTTTTCTAATAGAATCTTCTCTTTTCCCAGCATTACAGTGTTTCTGCCACCTTTGTACAAAAGACAATTTTACTTGTGTGACAGATGGGCTCTGCTTTGTCTCTGTCACAGAGACCACAGACAAAGTTATACACAATAGCATGTGTATAGCTGAAATTGACCTAATTCCCCGAGACAGGCCGTTTGTGTGTGCACCGTCTTCAAAAACCGGCTCTGTCACTACAACGTATTGCTGCAATCAGGACCACTGCAATAAAATAGAACTCCCGACTGTTGGTAAGTGGTTGTGTAAGACTTTTCTCTAATACTGCACGAAAAGCTGATTCTGACCCTGGTTTTAGAACTAAAACCTTGCTCCATGGAGAGGCAAGAAGGAACTTGTCCGTAGTTGTAGAGTTATAGGAGTAGCCAAGATCCTGCTTGCTGGGTGTGTGTTGTTGGAGAACGTGGTTCCAATAATAGACTTTCTCTGAGGTCTGTTATGCCTAAAAGGCCATCCTCTTCAAGGCGGATTCTGACAGGGCTGCTGCAGCAGTACATCCTCAGAGTGTCCCTGCTTTGTCCTCAGAGTAGCCTTCTCTTCCTTGTATGATGCCCCAGCCTTTTAAAGCAGTCGGTAATGGGCAGGAATTGAGCGCAGCACTAAACAGTCCAGATGCCTTCATTTTGTAATTTAACTTTGCTTTATGATCTTTATATACAAATCATTATATATGATTTCGGGGCTTTTGGTCCTTCACCATAGTTTACATTTAACAGTGTCCTGGCCGAGCCAGGAATTTGAAGGCTTCATAAATTCTTAGAATTAGATTAATGTTCAGGTTCTAGTTTAAGATGTTAGCCTGAGCACATGTATTTAACTCCTTCCATCACTTTCTTCAAATCCTGAATTTCTACAGTGGCAATATAGAATATTCAATATAAAAGTGGGGGAAACCTGTATTCATGCTAGCAGAATTAATGGAAGAATACCAGCCTCGTGCCTATATTTGTGAGAAACTTCTATGATTTATAGTGCAGATAGCATCAGACTAGTGAAGAATTGACTACCCAGATGAAGAGAAGTACATGAAAGCACCTCTTACAGAATCCCACCTAACCTTACACTGAGGCACTCGGGTGAGGAGGTTACAGGAGGAAATGCCCCATCCTTCTTTAGGAAGCACCTGCTTTCATTGCTCACGGAGGCAACCACAGTGCTCCCTCTCCACTCCGAGTTGGTCCAGGCATCGTGCTAATTAGAGTAGGAAGCACTGCTGTGGCCCAGCAGAAAAGGGCCAGCCCTACAGGTTACAGAGCGAGGCAGTCCTGCGCTTCATTCAAGTGATAACAGCAAAGTAAAACCAGACTTTTCAGCATGGTGGGGAAGCTCCCCATGGCAAGTTTCTATCAGACTGATTTTTCTGACTTCTGTTTAGGCATCTGCAATTCTAAAATGACAAAGAAAAATTATAATTCCACAATTTCCCATTTCCATTTGGCTTGAAATACCTAAATGAAGACTCATAAAGCCTTGTGAAGAACTCACTTCATTTCTAATGCTCAACATACATAAAAATCCCTCATTCCCAGGTCTCTGATAAGCAAACAACAAAAAAATAAAAATAAAAAAAAAATTTTACCAAATGAAAAGATTCAGTGGTTCAGAAGTGAACTGAACTGGATGAATCAATCCTATGAAAAAGACTTACCTCATGATAGGGAAGAACTCCCAGACAGTCTAAAGTCCATTTTCAGTTAAAGATCACTTTTATTTTATTTTATTTTATTTTATTTTATTTTATTTTATTTTATTTTATTTTATTTTTATTTTATTTGTTTGTTTATTTATTTATTTATTTATTTATTTATTTATTTATGTTTATTTATTTTTGACAAAGAGAGAGCAGGGGAGGGGCAGAAAGAGATGGAGACATAGAATCCAAAGCAGGCTCCAGGCTCTGAGCTGTCAGCACAGAGCCTGATGCGGGGCTGGAACTCACAAACTGTAAGATCATGACCTGAGCCGAAGTCAGACGCTTAACTGACAGAGCCACCCAGGCGCTCCTAAAGATCACTTTTAGATGAAAAGCTCAACTGATGAATTATTTTTAAAAATGCAGTATTGAGAGTGAATAGCAGACTGGATACTAATATTTTACAGTTAAGTGTGATACAAGCTTAAGGCAAGATAAGCTTGAGAAATTGTGTTATAATTCAGGGAGAAAAGAGGGTGAGCAAATTAAGAGCTATAGAGGATAAATCTAGGTGATCCAATATACTTACTACAAAAATTCCAGAAAATGACAAATGAGCAGACAGAAGAGATGCAGAATGTTATGCAAAATTAATGAAAAAATACGTAATGAAATACATATAATAAAATGTCAGTTTCAAGAATGAAGAAAAAAATTGCTTATGCATTCGGCACAAGTGAACACTGATTACCTCTAAAAAGAAGAAAAAGTTCAGATTTTCTGCTTTTTTAAATATCAGAAGTTAATGGAACATCATATATTAATTGTTACCTAAAATTCCTTAGGTCTGCCAAGATTTTTTATGTATAAAAACAACAGCCATTTTTAGATAATAAGTATTCAGTGTATGAGAACCCATGTACTCTTCTTAAAAGAAATTATAAGAATTAGGATTCTATCATAAGAAATCAATCCAAGTAAAGATCTCAAGAATGGGAAAGTTGTGATATAAAAGAAATGGTTCCGAGCAGTGAACCAGCAAGGCTCAGGATTAATGCCAATGTAATTAATGTGTTTCTGAAATAATGCAAAATGTTAGTTATTAAGAGATTATAAGAATATAAATGATCTTGAAATAAAAGTCCAAGTGGTAAATGTCTGACTCTTGATTTTGGCTCAAGTCATGATCTCTTGGTTAGTGAGATCAAGCCCCATGTTGGGCTCTGAGCAGACAGTGCCCAGCCTGCTTGGGATTCTCACTCTCTCTCTCTCTCTCTCTCTTTCTCTCTTTTTCTCTTTTTCTCTTTGCCCCTCTCCCACTTATGAGAGCATGGACACACTCCAATAAACTTTAAAAAATAAAAATTAAAAAAAGTCCAAGTGGTTAACATAGACTAGGAAGTATATACATGCAAACTCTATTAACAAAGCAAAAGATATATTTTACATTTAAAAAAATGGATGGAAGGGTGTCTGGCTGGCTCAGTTGGAAGAGCATATGACTCTTGGTCTCAGGGTCCTGAGTTCGAGCCCCATGTGGGGTGTAGAGATTAAGTAAATAAAAACTTACAAAAATGGATAGAGATAGATATATATACACAGACATATACTAAAATGTGAATTGTTTGGGGCTAGTAAGGCTAAAGAAAATTTTTTTTCATTTTACTTTTGCTCATCTATATTTATACTTTTTTTTTTTTTTTTTTGCCTGCCATTTGTATATATTATTGGCCTTGGAATAAGAAGACAAGCTAAACTTCTTTAAAAAAAAAAAAAGACTTAACACTTATGATGAGCACCGAGTAAAATTGTATGATTAAAATTAAAATTGTTTAATCACTGTACTATGTACCTGAAATTAATATAACACTGTATGTTAACTATACTGGAATTAAAATTTAAAAACTTGATTAAAAAAAAGGACTTTTAAGACATTAATGGGAGTTTTTCCAGATTATTTTTTTTAATTTGTTTATTTACTTATTTTTGAGAGAGAGAGGAGGAGGAGGAGGAGGAGGGGCAGAGAGAAAGGGAGGAAGAAAATCCCAAGCAGGCCGTCAGCACAGAGTGTGGTGTGGGGCTCAATCCCACGAACTATGAGATCGTGACCTGAGCCGAAATCAAGAGTCAGATGCTTAAGTGACTGAGCCACCCAGGTGCCCCAGATCATTGGTTCTTTTATTAGTGACCTGAGAGTGATAGTGTGGATGTCCTGGAATGTTGGTGGTCACTGGCTTTATTTAGACGAGGCTGAAGAGCAGAGGAAGAGTAAGTGGATGTTGTCTGACCTGACGATCATGAAAGGGGGGCCAATGGGAGAAGACTAAATGATTTATTTGTTCTGGGTTTGAGCCCTATGAGCTGCTGGAATGAGGCTCTCTGACTAATGGGAGTAGTGGCCAAGTGCATGAAATGGGGAGGATTAGGAAATTGTGGATGCCACCTTCAGTGTTTTTGCTATTGTTGATGTTTATTTCATTTGAGGCCCTTTTTCAGGAAAGCCATCATCTGGCCTTGGTCCCGTCGAATTGGCAGCTGTCATTGCTGGACCAGTCTGCTTCGTCTGCATCTCACTCATGTTAATGGTTTATATCTGCCATAATCGTACTGTCATTCACCATCGAGTGCCAAACGAAGAGGATCCTTCCTTAGATCGTCCTTTTATTTCAGAGGGCACTACGTTGAAAGATTTAATTTATGATATGACAACATCGGGTTCTGGATCAGGTAACATACTTGTTTTTCCTTTTTCCTAAGAAGTCTTTTAAAGATTAACTGTGTTATTTATTAGTTGGCTAAGCCAATTGGTGTATTGTGTAAAACTTAAGATAGTGTAAATACTAATTCCAGCTTTAAGGCCAGTTAAGGTCTGCGGCTAATTCATCGTAGATGAATTAGAATGTACTTTTAATGTTGAAGTAAGTTTGTAAGTCATCTTCATGTTTGTATAAATTTCAAAGCTTTCTCACCTTCTTATGACTCCCATGAGATAGAAAGAATAAGGACAATTATTTCTTGGGAGTGAGGCTGAAGTTCATAGATGTTCAAATGATCTGTAGCTACCTACTCTATTCAGGATTGTTTACCAGCTTTATTTTGATGTTTGAAAGCAAACATGGCAGAAAATGTTTTTGGAATTTTTAAGGTTATTTGCTTTTTTAACATATGCAATTGCTGTCCTTAGCTCAGACCTAGTTTTTTTTGTTAAATGAATGGTTTTCTCACTTTAGAAAAATGTCTAACCACCTTGTTATTTAATATAGCTTTATGGATCCATGACCTCTGTGATGTTTGCTTTTCTCAGTTCCATTTGCTGATTCTTGTGGTTTCAGAAGTAGACTGGCTAATTGCCAGAATCATCTCTTGAAGTGGATTTTGGTATGGCAGTACTTCATGTTTAAACTGAAAGGGATTTATTTTTTCAGTTGCATGAGCTTGAAAAGACACTGAGAGAGGAAGACCCCTGTCCTCTATAATAGTATAATTTGACACTGGGCTAGGAATCAAGAGATCAAGATTCTGGTGCAAGTTTTGTCGTTGGTTGGCTCTCTGACCTTGGTTAAACCGTATTTCTTTTGGGCTTCTATGTCCTTATCACAAATTTGGAGCAGATACTGAGAAACACTGTCTTTTGAAAAGTATAAATCAACTTCAGATAAAGCCTGGATTCATGGATAAAATGAAGATTTGAAAATATATATGATGAAAATTCCACTAATTTTATAATCAAGTAACTAAAGGAACATTAAAGCAGAAGTTGTGACTGGAGTAGGAATAGGACTGAAGCATGAAATCTCATCTGATACCAATGAAATTTCACACTGTGACAAATGTCTGTTTATTTTAAGGAAATGAATATAGATTTATACGCGTATCTGTTTATTCATTTAAGCGCGAGGAAACCGGCTTCTTGGCCTGAAGTCTTCTGTGGACTTTGGCCATATACATTCAGTAAGTGACTTGTGTCCATGACACTAGTACACACACAGGCTTGTGCTGCGACTCAGGTCTCTCAAGGCAGCCTATAGGGACCTCTGAGATCGTTGTGAGCAGGGAGGCAGTGAGAGGTTGGACTGAGATAGAGCAGCCTTGCTGCTGAAGTGTGATAGTCTTTGGGCCGGAGTGCTAAGAGGAATGGAGAGAGCTTGTTTTAAGGCTTCTCTGGGGTTTTCCACTGATTCTGAGTATAGTCCAGAGGGTTCCCAAGGAACATCTGGCTCATTCTAGAAGTCACCCTAGACCAAAAAACTATGATAAGCAAAGACCAAAGTCACAGAAAATCAGAGTGGCTACAAATCATTTGGAATTCCTTATTGCCATACTTCCTGCATAGCAGTAATGTATCAGGCCTCAAGGGGAATAAGCCCACCTAAAGCATTAGAAGAAGTTTCTGTCTGCATGGCAGCTGATTTCTGAATAAGAATACATTTATTAACCTTTTAAGATACAGACATGAAGTAAAGAATGAAATTCTTCTTTTTCCATTTTATCTGTATTTCTAGATACATCGGGAACTACAACTCTGCTGTCTGAAACTTTCTTTCTCTCCTTTTATGCTCCACCCTGCAAAAACTGGTCTACACTGTTTGCTAGCCCTGTGGCTTTGGACAGTTAGCTGATGTCTCATGCCCAAGTTATTTTATCTTTAAAATGAAAGTAATGAACCCTGCCCTCTGCACGTCATTGGATTGTTGTGAGGTTCAAATGAGACAAGATGTTCTGATAAATTGTAGTTAGGTCCAAATGACAGGTGTTACTCTTATTGGAAAGGTATTTGGAAGAAGAATCTGACATGCAGTATAATTTGCTGCATTACAAAAAAAAAACATAGTTGAAGGCCTTCTTTCCCTGTCATAGTTCATTATGTGCTGAATAGCCTCCAAATTTATTGAGACAGAAGCTATCTTATGTAGAATGATAGCAGAAAATGCCACTCGTTTACCTTCTATTCATTATAAAGCCTTAGTCTCATGCATGGGACTCGTGACTGTGAGTAAAATGTCTTTACATAAAAGCCTTTTTAGCCCTTTCACTCACTGAGAAAAGAAGAAACTAATCATTTCATGTTATGAATTCATATGTTCATTATTCAGTACCATGACCATAATGGAGGAAAGGCCTGATCTCTGTTTCTCAAAAACTGTGTCTTTAACTTGGAAACCGTGGGCAGCTCTACCCCTGAAGCTAGCCTGATCCCTGTTGCGTTCATTTGAATCACAGGCTGTATGTGGGCCCTTATTTAAGCTGTCATTAGATTGTAAACTATGTGTGAGCATGTGCATGTGTGCCAGTTTGGGGAAGAGAGTAAGTCTCTTAGGCCACTGTTCATTATGTCTTGTTCATGCTTATGGTCTCTTAGAATGTACGTGGTTGTTCCGGTCTCGTTTTTCTCATTTGCTGCATGTGAAGCTGCTTGGACCCTGTCTGCATATTGATGTTTCTCACAAGCATTTCTAAGGATACAGAAGAGGAAAGCAGATAACATAGAGATTTGAGTTAGGCCTGTTTCTTTTTCTCTTTAGAAGAAAATTATTACTTTTTAAAAATGCTCACTTATTCATACAGGTTGTGGTAACTAAATATAGATACTATGACAGATCTAGATTTGGTTTTGAATTTTAGTTTGGGATCTAGAATGCAGTGATGATGGGGAGACAAAAACTTTCCCCTTTCTTGACTGTATCATTTACATGAGGCCTGAATGTGTTAGACGTTTTCATCCTTCCCATTTGCAGTTCCCCTTTCTCTTGTACTCCTTGCCTTTTTTTTTTTTTAAAGTTTATTTGTCTGTTTTGAGAGAGAGAGAGAGAGAGAGAGAGAGAGAGAGAGAGAGAGTAGGTGAGGGGCAGAGAGAGAGGAAAAGAGAGCATTGCAAGCAGGCTCCAAGCTCAGTGCAGAGCCTGATGCGGGACTCAGTCCCACAGCTGTGAGATCACGACCTGAGCCGAAATCACAAGCCTGCCATTTAACCAACTGAGCCACCCAGGTGCCTATCCTTGCCTTTCTAACTCCCAGAGTCGCTTCCTGAAGTTAACTCTTAAGTATACTTTATATCTTTAGACGTGTGACCCCATTTAAAGGCTTTAAGAAAATCTTGTGAATTAGTATCTATACTAAATAACATAACTAAGAATTGATTATTCATAATATTAAAGAGCTCCTTGATTTAAATAAGAAATTTTCACAGATCTATTTTTAGCTAGCAGCCTCCTTATCAACAAAAACAATTGCTTATAATTAGACTGCTAACTACTTTGCAATAGGTGGGGAGGATAAAGAGCAAGGAGAGAAAAGGACCCATTTGAGAAACTTCTAGATGAAAAGAGGAAAAACTTTCTGGTCACTTTAAAGCAAAAACTTAATGTTCTGATTAATAAGCATTTTATACTAGGAAACCAAGAGAGCACATATTTTCATTTGCTATCATTGGATTAATTTGGTCTACCAAGCAATTCTGAATATAGATTATAAATTACATAAATTTACGTGTATAGGTCATATAAATAAAATACAAGTGTAGAACATAGTTTAAACTGGTATTTTTACTGTTAGGGTCAGTATAATTTAAGATGACATTTCCTTAGTCCATAGGGGATGTGATATTAAGTGAATTGGAATAGTTCCAAATACAGTGTTACTTAAATGTTGTAGATAGTGATAAATCCTTTTCTGTAAATGAGTGAGTGTGGCAATATTTTAAAAATACATATTTTAGAGTAAGGCATGTTCAGATGGTGAAATAATGCCAATGTCCCATCACCAAGTTATAAGTTACTTGGCATCGTTCTTTAAGATGCTAATGTTGCCTAGGCAGCCCGTTCCTAGCAAGTAAGTTGCTTGTCTTGAAATGGTTCCTGTGATAATTTTTACTGATTTATTAAAACCAGTATGGATTGGGGCGCCTGGGTGGCTCAGTCGGTTAAGCGTCCAACTTCGGCTCAGGTCATGATCTCGCGTCCGTGAGTTCAAGCCCCGCGTCGGGCTCTGTGCTGACTGCTCAGAGCCTGGAGCCTGTTTCAGATTCTGTGTCTCCCTCTCTCTCTGACGCTCCCCCGTTCATGCTCTGTCTCTCTCTCTGTCTCAAAAATAAATAAACGTTAAAAAAAAATTAAAAAAAAAAAAAACCAGTATGGATTGTACATACTGATTTTATGTTTCTTGTGTTCACATACTTTTCTTCTCCCGTCAATAAAACCATTACTACATTCATCCTTCTAAGATAAGATCTTTAAATTACTTCTCCTCATTCCCCTCATGGGCCCTTTTCAGAAATTTTTAATAGTTCCTGTTTTATCCACAGCTCTCATTGGTCATCTTGGGCTCAACATACAGTACTCGTCATACTCTGTGGACAGCTTCCCTTCTCTTCCATTGCTTTACCATGTCCATCCCCGTCTGTGTGTCCAAGCTGGTTCTGTAAACATCCATTCATTTTCCTCTTCTACCTCTGCTTGAATATTCCTCCTACCTAAATTCTTAGCTCCTCTTATCCTTTGGTCCTATCCCTTCTGTAAAGGACAGTCAAAATTCAATTTAGTGTACAAAGTCTACCTGGACCCTCTAGGCAGGAGTTTCTAGATTCTTATATTTATTATTTTCATTTTAAATATGAATTGTTGTTTTTGTAAATAAAGTCTGTGTCTCCCAGTGAGACTGTAAGCTCCTTAAAGATAGAGCTGTAAGGGGCGCCTGGGTGGCGCAGTCGGTTAAGCGTCCGACTTCAGCCAGGTCACGATCTCGCGGTCCGTGAGTTCGAGCCCCGCGTCAGGCTCTGGGCTGATGGCTCGGAGCCTGGAGCCTGTTTCCGATTCTGTGTCTCCCTCTCTCTCTGCCCCTCCCCCGTTCATGCTCTGTCTCTCTCTGTCCCAAAAATAAATTAAAAAAACCAAAAAAAAAAAAACAAAAAAAAAACGTTGAAAACTAAAAAAAAAAAAAAAGAAAAAAAAAAGATAGAGCTGTAAGAGTTATTCTGTTCCTGAGTCACTCTTTAATGCCTATGCTTATCTTTAGGTTTACCATTGCTCGTTCAGAGAACAATTGCAAGAACTATTGTGTTACAAGAAAGTATTGGCAAAGGTCGATTTGGAGAAGTTTGGCGGGGAAAATGGCGAGGAGAAGAAGTTGCTGTCAAAATATTCTCCTCTAGAGAAGAACGCTCATGGTTCCGTGAGGCCGAGATTTATCAGACCGTAATGTTACGCCATGAAAACATCTTGGGATTTATAGCGGCAGACAATAAAGGTCAGTAACAGTTCCTTCTCCTTTGAGTAGAATGAACTCTACTTGAGCCTTTCCACAAATATGGCTACTAAACATTGTCAGATTTGGTGAGAAATCAATGTTTGCCATACAGATTAGACCCATTAAGTCAAATAGAATATATTAGAAGCCTTTAGAAACTGGAATTTCTTAAAGATTTTCTTGACTCTTGACTACGTGTTTCTAAATCTCTAATTGTTTTTATAAAATATAAAGAGCAATGTATATTTTTTAAAAGCGATGTTCTTTTTTCTAGGCAGTTAGTTATTGAGTATAGTCATAACATAGAAAAAATTTTATAAACTCTGGTTGCTCAAAATTGAGATAGGATAGAGCCCAGAGATCTGTTTCCTTTAAATTTCCTCATGACTGTTAGGGCATTCTGATCTATACTAATGACCGTATTTATAGGAAGAGTGAAAATAACTGCTCAGTGTATTTTGTGTTTTAAATTGCCAGGGGCTAAGTAGCCTTTCAAATAAATAAAATAAACTTTTAAATAAACTCAGTTAAATAGAGAAATAGTTTGTCCAAGACCACCTTGCCTATTGGTGATCATTCGGACGCTTTCTTGCCTGTGGCACAGATCCGATGCCGCAGGAAGCAAAGAAGCCACGTCAGTGGAGAGTCAGAATGAGTGTGACTGCAAGCAGTGGCTTCAGAATGTCCTTCGCCTACTGTCTTGACTTCAGTTACTACTGTCGTGTCCACTGTTCCTGCTTCCGTAGATTCATCAGAGACTTGTGTTAGAGCTCCTGTCATCCCAACCCAGAATCAGATGTATTTCCCAGCTTTCCTACTTTTAAAAAACGTTATCATTTTCTTGTTTAGATTGACCAGAACCATAGTCCTCTTTTTCATCCTCTCCCTTCCCGTTTTCCTCAACAGTATTTCTTCAGAATATTAAGTGTATTTAAGATATTTAAAATATTAAGAATATTTTTCCTTTTGCTTCTCTGAATTTTCAAACTTATTTGTAGTAAGCATTTATTACTTGGGTTGTTTTGATTTGTTTTTAGTTTTCAGTTTTAGAAATTTTCCGGTATGTAGAAAAGTGAAGTGAGTAGAGTATAATGAATGCCTGTCACTTAGCTTCAACATTGATTGTTAGCTCATTGCCTCACATTTGATCTCTGATTCCACCTCCTGCCTCTGTCTGAATTATTTGAAGCCAAAGACATGATAATGGATATTTTCTCTATAAAAATTTTTAATTTTCATCTTTAGATTAAGGAATCTTTAATGAAACATGACCACACGACCATTGTCACTTTTTAAAATGTCATCAGGTATCTAGTCACTTGAAATTTCTGCATCTTTTTTTTTTTTTAAATAATTGGTCATTCACTTTACGAATAACTTGAGTTCACACATTGCACTTGTCACTTTGTGTCACTTTAGTCCACACAATGCGTTTGGTTGATAATTATCTTAGATTTAAAATTGCTTAAAACTTAAACTTAAAATTGCTATGTTCCCTCTTAATCTTTTTTTTTCTTCTTGAAGTTTATTTGTTGAAGAAACTGGACTGTTTGTCCTGTCTGGCTCATTCTGGACTCTGTTGATTGAGTTTCCATAGTATCTCAGAACTTGCTCCTTGTAGTTAGAATTAGAGACTGAATCTAATTACATTTTATTGGTTTCTTGGTGATATTGTATACCTTCCTGTATATTGTATACTTCCTATGTATCACATCAGGAGGCATATAATGTTTGATTATCTCTTTTTTGTGACTTAGGAGTAGTGATGGGTGTGATGGATGTAGGCAGTGATTTATCAGTGGTTACTACCAGTTCCATATTACTTACCTTAAAAACAGATAAAAGCAGTGATCATTGTTTGACCAAGTCCTTCATTTTCATTTTCTTCTGCCTTTTACGTCATTTAGCTTCCTCTCCAACCCTTAAAAGGACCTTAAAAATAATGTTCCGTGACTAGATTTTCTGTCATTTCTTATTTCTTAGTAGTTGTCTTTGTTTTCTAAAACCCTTCTTACTGATTCCTATGAGAGCTCTGTGTCTACGAACAATAATTGCTCCTTTGAAGAACTTACCCACATGCATAGTTTCTAACTTGGCTGTGGTGGTTGCTTTCAAATCTGTATTTTGGGGCTCTAAATGAGCCCAACCTGTTTTAGGCGTATTTCAAGTTGCAAACACACTGGCACACGGTGCTCTTGCTCTGTGCCCTGGCCTTTCTCTTCCCGGTTGCTCAGGCCGCAGCCAAGCTTGTGCTGTCCTCTGGTGGTCAACATGGGAACTGGCTGCCCCTGCTGCATCTTCCCTGCCCTCTCCTCTTTTCTTTGTCAGGGGTTAATGGACTTTGCCCAGAACCTAGTCCATCCACACCAATTCCCTTCTCCTTTATCCTTATCCCCCTGAATTAGTTAATTCCACCTGAGACAGTCCTTTATATTGCTCAGCCTCTTCCTTCTCCCTCTTCTGCCTTTCTTGCTAATTACCTCAGAAAACCTCCCTTTCTTCCATATGCCTGTGTTCCTATTTGTCAGCCTTTCAGAATTCAGTCTTGATTAGTAAGTATGCAGATCAAGGTAGTGATGCATCCGTGTCAAGGGAAAGAAAAACGTGTAAGTTTGAATAGAATTCGTTTGTACAGTTTATGAAGAACAGTTTATAAAGAACTAGTGTCATGAATATCTAAATTCTTTTGGAAAGTACCCAGAAATCCCCTCTAGAATCTTCTGAAAATACCTTTCTTATTCTCTTCTAATCAGAGTTGCTTTCCTTCAAGTAAAAACCTTCAAAATATAGATGCTGTTTTATGTCAGTTGTGTGGGTTTTTTTTTTTTTTTTTTTACAACCAGTAGGGTAGGAAACATCACATTTACAAAAATTCTTTTAATTTTTCATTTTTTAGGGGGAGAGAGCAAGCACAAGTGGGGGAGAGGGGCAGAGGGAGACAGAGAATCTTAGGCAGGCTCCATGCCCAGCATGGAGCCTGATGCCGGGTATGATCCCATGACCCCAGGATCATGACCTGAGTTGAAATCAAGAGTCGGACCCTCTACTGATTGAGCCACCCAGGTGTCTCAGGAAACAGGAAACAGCCTATTTTAAGTTCCTGTGTGCCATGCGTTACACTAACTGCTTAACTAATTATCTTATATTTTAAATTTTAACACTTTTGCAAAAGTAAGGTATTCTTGCTGTGTAAAAGAAGAAACAGGCTCGTTGGTTACAAAACTTATCTGAGGTCACATAATCCATAACAACAAGGCCCTGGCTTTCACTCCACGTCAGAATGACTCCAAGCCTGCATGTTTTACTGAATTGTGCTACCTCCTAGTATTGTCGTAATGCGTGATTTCACGAAATATGTGATTTTCTTGCTACTTTTAGGTTAAATAGGCTTTTGTGGACCAGCCTAGCCCAGAAGCCTAGCCAGAATCTTTACCATGATTCCCATGGGAAAACACATTTCAAATCCATGTATCAGTTTACAGGCAACCTTTTTGAAATACATATTACTAGTTGTCAAGGTTCAGAATCACCTTATGTAAAACTGGGTTCAGCCCTAGCTTTTTGCCTCTGGACGTTTTAGTTCCTGTCTCTGCTTTCCCATGTGTCAGTGGGAAATACCACAATTTTTATATTTTTTTGTAAGCTGTAAACCTTGGGTTCATAATCCTCTTATCTGGCTTCTTTGTGAACTGAAGGTACAGTCTGTGATAAAGCTTGCATTTCTTCATTTAAGCTCACAGTTTTGTCCTGTACTATTCCATTCCTACTGTGGCCACACTAGGCTCCAGATACTTCCCATCTTCCTTCCTCTCATTTCCCTGCTCCTTCCAGAAACAACCATCGAGCACCTAACCTGAACCAGACATTTTTCTAGCCACTAAGGAGTCCCCGCTCTGTTACTGTCTGTGTAGGTTCAAGGTCACCATTTTGGAACTATGACTCCTTATCTCTTAAATGGGATTAGTTATCCTTGCCTTATCTCAAGACTAGGGGGCTTACTCAGAGTATCTGAAAGATATGTATGTAAAAGTATAAGACAGACAAAACATGAAGGAAATAATATGCACACTTACGGTACCATCATCATATGTTACAGTTGTGGATTTCAAGAGTAAAAAGTGGTAACTTTTGAATTGATAAATCTTAAATGTTCTACAACCCATCTGAAGCATTGTTATTCTACTCTATAGACAACGGTACATGGACTCAGCTCTGGTTGGTGTCAGATTATCATGAGCATGGATCCCTTTTTGATTATTTGAACAGATACACAGTGACCGTGGAAGGAATGATAAAACTCGCTTTGTCCACAGCAAGTGGACTTGCCCATCTTCACATGGAGATTGTTGGTACCCAAGGTAACTCCCAAGTAATTCTGTTATTTAAGCTTTAAATTCCCCTGAATCTAATGTCTGTTAGAAAATTTTGTGACAGGTCGGCCTAAGTGGAGATGTTTAAAATGAGGTTTTAAATGAAATTATTTTATCTTTCTGTTGAAAATCTCAGGGGGAATTAGCAATGTAGGAATTTGTTTAGAGATTCTCTAGTCATTGTGGCACCACTGACGTGCTCGTGAGTTCTTAAAAGTGGCATGTAGTCTTGTGATTTTGAGGATCTTCATTTTAGAATTAAAGTCTAAAAGAATGTATTTTTATGTGTAGTATCAAATGTAATGTGAAAGATGCTTTATAAAAATTAACATGCTATCTAATATTATCTGGCCATCTAATAATCATATATAACCCTGAGATAAGGAGACTGCATGAGACAGTTTATAGTTGAAAAATTTTAGTTACGAAATTGTTGTGGTATGATTTTTATGCCATGTAGGATATCAGATGCCAGTATCTCTCTCTCCTGTAGAGATTCTACACTTGCCATCACTCCGCACTTTACTGCACACATGCTATTTCACATCTTAGCCTCATCTTTGTAATTATTATTGTTGTTGATTGTACCAGCTCCACTGAGTTATAATTCACGTATCATACAATTCACCCATTTTAAGTGTATGGCTCAGTTTTTAGTGTATTCACAGAGTTGTGAATCACTGCAGTCAATTTTAGAACATTTTTCATCACTCCGGAAAGAAATACTGTGCCCATAGCAGTCGCTCCCCAGTTCCTCCCAAACTCCTTAGTGGCTGGCTTCTTGCTCTTAATGTATTTTCAAGGTTCATCCATGTTGTAGCACATATCAGTCCTTCATTCCTTTTTATGGCCAAATGGTATTCTGTTGTTTGGACGTACCACATCTACCCATCAGTTGATGGACACTTGGGTTGTTTCCACTTTTGGCTGTTGTGAGTAATGCTGCCATGAACATTGGTGTACGCTTTTTTTATTTTATTTTTTTGTGTGTGGGCATATATTTTCAGTTCTCTTACACAGTGGAATTATTGGATTATATAGTAATTGATGGTGTTGGGGCACTGCCAGACTGTGACGATTTTTTCCGAAGTGGCTGTACCTTTTTACATTCCTGCCAGCAATGGAGGAGGGTTCTAGGGTTTCCACACTGTAATTATGAGTTTTTAATAGCATGTCTTCCCGTGGTTAGTATTAAAGGTTGTGAATCTAAAACTGAGTACATTACAGTTGGGAGGTAGATGAAGTGATGTAGATATTTGGTTCTTAGACTGAAATATCAGTCTGTGACTAGAGTTCTGTAAATAATTCATGAGATGTCAACAAACTAACGTCTTTAACCCCTAGGCTTCGAGTTGTTAGACTTACAGTTTTTGAGCACCATCTTTTAGAGAATCTTATTTTCTCTATGTTTTTTGAAGAAATGTGATTTCAGCAACTTTTGGTATAATGACTTGCTTGGGGTTGTTGAGTAACTGTCCAGGTATTGTGGATGATGCGGGCTGAGATGCTTTGACACTGCGCTGGGACAGGAGTAGAGGCTTTGAACCTAAAGGTGAGAATTGTGACTGGTATCACCTTTTAAATAATCACATTTAATTTTTGTTTCTTTAGGGAAACCAGCCATTGCTCATAGAGATTTGAAGTCCAAGAATATCTTAGTAAAGAAGAATGGAACTTGCTGCATTGCAGACTTAGGACTGGCAGTAAGACACGATTCAGCCACAGATACGATTGATATTGCTCCAAACCACAGAGTGGGAACAAAAAGGTATACTTGTGAATTGTATTTAATACCTTCTGAAATCAACTTCTTTTTCATTGCCTTCTCATTTGTATATACGTATCTTCTGAAACTCAAACCTGTACTTTATTAGATTGCCCACAGGTAGAAGATCTCATGGTCTTGCCTGCTCTGAAGCCAAGGTTACCTGACTTTAAAAGATGCCTGCTGATGAAAGGTGGCCCTTCCAGAATATTATCATTAGTTATATTAATTATAATAACAATATTAGCTGACGATAATAGGCTGCCCAGTATGTGCCAATCATTTTAATGGGTCTTGTATATATATCATCTCAGTTAATGCTCTCCTTATATGCTGTACTGTAGCTAGCCCAACCATTTCCTTATTTTATTATTTTTAAAAAATGTTTATTTATTTATTTTGAGAGAAAGAGAGAGCAGGGGAGGGGCAGAGAGAGAGGGAGAGATAGAATCCCAAGCAGTCTCTGTGCTGTTGGGACAGAGCCCAGCATGGGGTCCAATCCCACAGACTTCAAGACTGTGACCTAAGCCAGAATCGGGAGTCAGATACTTAACAGCTGAGCCACTCAGGTGCCCCCATTTTCTTATTTTTAGTTCCTGAGAATACACCTTTCTTTCTTCCTCAGAATTTTTGCATGTGCTGTTTCCCTGATTTGTCCTCACCCTTCCTTTCTCATAGGAAGCCTTTTCTCGACAGTGAAGTGCCTTTACCAAGGGCTCTCAGCAGGCTGAACCTGGACGGTTAAGGCACTTAGCACATTGTAATTCTCCATTTATCTGTCTGTATATTCCACTGGATGGCAAGCTGCTTGAGAGCAGCCTTGGATTCCCAGTATCCGTTACAGTGCTTAATACAGAGCAGGTCTTCAGTAAACATTTGTTGAATCCATGAATTTCAAAAGAACATAACTAGGTAGGTGTCCTTATCCTCATTTCATAGATGAGGAAACAGCCCCATGGAAGTTAAATAATGAGGCCAGCCTCATAAGGATGGTAACCTGAAGAGCTGAGATATGAACCTCGGCCTTTCTGACCCAAAAGGCCTTACTCTGTATCACAGCATGTTGCCACAACATATGTTCACACTACTGCCTCGGCTTTGGATAGAGCCAAGCTTCATTCTGTCTCAGTTGTATCTGTGATTTCTGGATTCAACAGGGACTCTCAGAACTTTTGACTTAGGGTCCAGGACAGTGGTTGCTGCAGGTCAGGTCTTCGTGGATCCTGATCTCTAACTTTAGTAGGCTTTTTAAAACTTGAAAACCCTACAATGTGGCATCAATAGGAGGACTGGCGGGAGCCTGGGTGTCCCAGTTGGTTAAGTGTCTGACTTGATTTCGGCTCAGTTCATGAGTTTGAGCCCCACATCGGGCTCTGCACTGACAGTGTGGATCCTGCCTGGGATTCTGTCTCCCTTTCTCTCTGCCCCTCCCCCACTTGCTCTCTAAAAAATAGGAGGACTGGCATTCATTTTTTCCTATTATTTTGTTCCCTGGATTATGTCTTCGTCCTTCCTTTCATCCTCTTCTAGTGAGAAGATTTCTAGATTAAAATGTATGGTCCCTGCATGGTACTTGACAAAGTAGGTGGTATATGTTAGGACATTTATCATAGTCATGGTTATTATATGTTGTGTCTTTCATTGGAAACTAAGATCATTAAGGCAGGTAGCATGAAATTGCTGTTTCAACTTTTCATGGGATTTAGTTAACATCAGTAATTTTCAAATCAGTATGGATATTTAATATTTTTGAGGGTAATATGATCTTAGTTATGTAATATTGTATGTATATGTCCATATATAGAGAGAGATATCTGCAAGGATGTTGATCAAAGTGTTAACACTGGGTGGTAGTAACGGAATGATTTTTTACTTTGTACTTTATGAACTTTGGGAAAATTTCTATAAGAAGTGTGAATCATTTTAAAAAGTAGCAGAACCATGCTAAAAGGGAAGAAAAATCTCAGAGGTAATACTGGTAATACTGATTTATTTTATTTAATTTTTTTAATTCTCAGGAGAAAAAAAATCTATGAAAGAGTTCAAAAGTATTGTGGCCACCATTACATAAAGTAAAATGCTGACTTCTTTTTTAGGTACATGGCCCCCGAAGTTCTAGATGATTCCATAAACATGAAACACTTTGAATCCTTCAAACGTGCTGACATCTATGCAATGGGCTTAGTATTCTGGGAAATAGCTCGACGATGTTCCATTGGTGGTAAATTTCTCCCCCTCCCCCATTAGTTTGTCATGAACAGAGAAGCTGTTCAGGGATAGCCTTGTTTTTTTTTTTTTTTTAATTAAAAAAATTTTTGTTTAATGTTTATTAATTTTTGAGAGAAAGAGTGTGAGAGGGGGAGGGACAGAGAGAGAGAGAGAGAGACAGAATCCAAAGCAGGCTCCAGGCTCTGAGCTATCAGCACAGAGCCTGACACAGGGCTTGAACCCATGAACTGTGAGATCACGACCTGCGCTGAGGTCAGACACCTAACCGACTGAGCCATCCAGGTGCCCCTAGACTTTTTTTATTGAGTGTAATTACACATATCAGCAGTGATCACTGAGAGTGCCAAAGAAAATAAAGGAGATAAAATCTGTGGTGAGAGGAAATGACATGACACACTTATTCTAGTGTATTCTTTTTCTATTTTCCATTTAAATCTTGGGAGCATCAGAAACCAAGCCCTTGTTATCTTGACATATAGTTATTTAGAGTGGATGACTACTTGAGAGGCCACCCAGGAAGCTGTTTCTAAATTATAACTGGGTCAAACTCATTTTCCCCCCTGAGATTGTGGGTATTTTGTCCAACTTCATAGCTGGAAGTTACAAATACAGAATACAGTTATATCACCCTTACACTATGTTTTAAACTAAGTTTTAACTTAGGTTTAGTTTTAGATTGAGAAACTCCCATATTTACTTGAGGAATAGTTTCTTATCCTTGGGGGCCCAGGCTTGGTTGAGACTAGGGTCTCAAGTTTATGTAACAGTAAGAGGGGGAGCATGTCTCTTACAGTGAAGAGGACAGATCCAAGTAGAGGTAAAGGACTTGCACCTCCGATTTGCTTGTAGGATTTACATCTCCATGGTAGAGTGTAGATCCCTGTGCCAAGTGAGAGGGTAAGCGCTCACAGAATAAAAACTCTCATTTTTTGTACCATAGGGTTCTATAGGAAACTGTCAATCTGGTCAACATAGCTCATGGTTAACCATCGTCAAAATAGCCTTTGATGGGGCGCCTGGGTGGCTCAGTCAGTTAAGCGTCTGACTTCGGCTCAGGTCATGATCTCGCGGTCCGTGAGTTTGAGCCTCGTGTCAGGCTCTGTGCTGACAGCTCAGAACCTGTTTCAGATTCTGCGTCTCCCTCTCTCTCTCTGACCCTCCCCCGTTCATGCTCTGTCTCTATCTGTCTCAAAAATAAATAAATGTTAAAAAAAATAGCCTTAGCTGATCCCATGGTGATATTTAGTTGCAAGCTGTACTGGACCCAGTACCAACTCAGAAAGATGGGTTGTTGATGCAGATGTGGATGAGACAGACCAAGCCATAAGCACTTAGCTAATTCATGAATGGAACCCTGAATAGGACTCTCAGGTGTTCCTTTTCTGTCTGGACAAAGAATGGTCTGGCATTATCAATAAATTCTTCAAAATTGTTGTTGTTGTTTTTAACCAATATAGGAATTCATGAAGATTACCAGCTGCCTTATTATGATCTTGTACCTTCTGATCCATCAGTTGAAGAAATGAGGAAAGTTGTTTGTGAACAGAAGTTAAGGCCAAATATTCCAAACAGATGGCAGAGTTGTGAAGTGAGTATTTCTTTTGGATACTATACAATTTTCTAAACTGTTTCTGCTTGTTAAGTGGAAATTTGCCTCTTTTTTTTTTAAGGAAAATAGACACAAGAATTTCTTTCTTTCTTCCTTTCTTCCTTTCTCCCCTTCCCTTCCCTTCCCTTCCCTTCCCTTCCCTTCCCTTCCCTTCCCTTCCCTTCCCTCCCCTTCCCTTCCCTTCCCTTCCCTCCCCTCCCCTCCCCTCCCCTCCCCTCCCCTCCCCTCCCCTCCCCTCCCCTCCCCTCCCCTCCCCTCCCCTCCCCTCCCCTCCCCTCCCCTCCCCTCCCCTCCCCTCCCCTCCCCTCCCCTCCCCTCCCCTCCCCTCCCCTCCCCTCCCCTCCCCTCCCCTCCCCTCCCCTCCCCTCCCCTCCCCTCCCCTCCCCTCCCCTCCCCTCCCCTCCCCCTCCCCTCCCCTCCCCTCCCCTCCCCTCCCCTCCCCTCCCCTCCCCTCCCCTCCCCTCCCCCTCCCCTCCCCTCCCCTCCCCTCCCCTCCCCTCCCCTTCCCTTCCCTTTTCATGGCAATTAAACCAGTGTTTTCATGGCAATTAAACCAGTGAGTGAAAAACAGTTTTCATGTTCGATCTCAAGTCCATCAAAAGGGCCATGGAACATTTGCAGAGGCTGTCAGTGTATCAGAATAGTGTTTAAATCTACCAATGAACCAAGGCATCTGCATTTTATTTTATCTACCTATTTTGCTATCTGTCTTTTACATGGAGTGTTTAATCCTAATGCACTTACCGGTCTGGTGGAATTTAAGTTCACCATCTCTCTCTCTCTCTTTTTTTTTTTTTTTTTTTTTTTGATAAGTACATTCCTTAATCTCTATCACCTATTTAACCCATACCCCCATCCACTGGCCCTTTGGTAAACATCAGTTTGTTTTCTGTATTTAAGAGTCTATTTCTTGGTTGTCTCTCATTTTTTTTCTTGTTTTGTTTCTTAAATTCCACATATGCGTGAGAGCATATGGTATTTGTCCTTCTCTGGTTGACTTATCTCACTTAGCATTATATCCTCTAGATCCACCCATGTTGTTACAAATGGCAAGATTTCATTCTTTTTTGTGACTGAATAATATTTATCCATTGGTTGCTTCCATAGTTTAGCTATTGTAAATAATGGTGCAATAAATGTAGGGGTACATGTATCCCTTTCAATTAGTGTTTTTTGTAGTTTTGAGGTAAATACCCAGTAGTGCAATTCCTGGATCGTAGGGTGGTTCACTTTTTAATTTTGGGGGGAATTTCCATACTATTTTCCAAAATGGCTACACCAATGTGCATTCCCACCAGTAGTGCAAGAGGGTTCTTTTTTCTTCACATCCTCACCAATGCTTGTTTCTGGTTTTTTATTTTAACCATTCTGACAGGTGTGAGGTGATAGCTCATTGTAGTTTTGATTTGCGTTTCTCTGATGATGAGTGATGTTGAGCATCTTGTGTTTGTAGTCATCTGTATATCTTCTTTGAGAAATGTCTATTCATTTCTTCTGTCCATTTTTTAATTGGATTATTTTGGGGGGTATATACTTGTATCAGTTCTTTATATATTTTGGATACTAACCCTTTATCAGATATGTCATTTAAAAATATCCTCTCCCATTAGTTTTGTTGATTATTTCCTTTGATGTGCAGGTTTTTATTTTGATGTAATCCCAATAGTTTATTTTTGCTTTTATTTCCCTTGCCTCAGGCGACATATCTAGAAAAATGTTGCTACAGCCAATATCAGAGATAATTACTGCCCATCCTTTCTTCAAGAATTTTTATGGTTTCAAGTCTTACATTTAGGTCTTTAATCCATTTTGAGTTTATTTTTGTGCATGATGAAAGAAAGTGGTCCAGTTTCATTCTTTTGCATGTGACTGTCCAGTGTTCCCAACACCATTTGTCTTTTTCCGATTGTGTATTCATTCCTGCTTTGTTGATTAATTGGCCAAATAATTATAGGTATACTTATTGGTTTTCTGTCCTATTCTTTTGATCTCTATGTGTCTATTTTTAGGCCAGTACCATACTATTTGAATTACTACCACTTTGTTATATAAGTTAAAATCTGGAACTGTGATACTTCCAGTTTGGTTTTTTTGTTTTTGTTTTTGGTTTTCCTTCAAGATAGCTTTGACTGTTTAGAGTCTTTTGTGGTTCCATACCAATTTTAGGATTGTTTGTTCTAGTTCTATGAAAATGCTATTGGTATTTTGAGAGGGATTACATGAAATGTATAGATTGCTTTGCGTAGAATAGACATTTTAACAATATTTGTTCTTCCATCCCATGAACATGGAATGTCTTTCCATTTCTTTGTATCATCTTGAACTTCCTTCATCAGTGTTTTATAGTTTTCAGAGTATAGGTCTTTTACCTCTTGGGTTGAGTTTATTCCGAAATATTTTATTGTTTTCAGTGCAATTGTAAATGGGATTGTTTTCTTAATTTCACTTTCTGCTGCTTCATTATTAGTGTATAGAACTGCAACAGATTTTAAAAAATTTTTTCAAGTTTATTTATTTATTTATTTTGAGAGAGAGAGTGTGAGTGGGGGAGGGCCAGAGAGAGAGAATCCCAAGCAGTTTCTGTATTGTCAGTGCAGAGCCTGGTGAAGGGCCTGATCCCACGAACTGTGAGATCATAACCTGAGCTG
This sequence comes from Panthera pardus, assembly GCF_024362965.1. Taxonomy (NCBI): domain Eukaryota; kingdom Metazoa; phylum Chordata; class Mammalia; order Carnivora; family Felidae; genus Panthera; species Panthera pardus. The sequence goes on from NW_026526766.1 coordinate 61,095,023, forward strand.
AAATCAAGAGTACTTGGAAGTATTCATGCACTCATTAAGTAGAGCACATTATTAAACAGATGGCTTTTTTTTTTTTTTTTTTAGAGAAAGAGCGAGAGCCTGAGCGTGAGCTGCAGAGAGGGGCAGAGGGAGAGAGAGAATCTGAAGCAGGCTCCATGCTCAGCATGGAGCCTGACGTGGGACTTGATCCCACGAACCTGGGATCATGACCTGAGCTGAAAACAAGAGTCAGAAGCTTTAGTTTTACTGAGTCACCCAGGCACCTCTAAACAGATGGCTTTTTAAGCATGAGGAAAAGTTAGCAGTTAACATTAAGAGCACACATGCAATTTGCTGAATTAATGCCATCGCTGTCATTTTTGTTTTTTCTCAATTTGATTAGTTTTATATGTACTTTATACTAATTCAGTCTTACACTTTTCTAGGGTTTTATGAATCTCCTCTCAATAGTTGAAACACAGTAAGAACATGAAACTGATAGAATAACTGAAGAAATGTCTTGCAAAATCTTCTGATATTTTCCAGTCTGGACTTATAGTTCTCTAGGCCCACTGTGCAGCTTTCCCCTTGGGATATCCCTCACCTTTGGGAGGATTCCCTCACCTGGGATTCCCTTTCCCTTTGTTATGGTGAATATTCTTTCCTGGCTGCATGACTTCCTGTTTCTGGTTTATTCAGGTTCCTCCCTCTTTTAAGTCTCTGCTCAGACGTTACCTTGTTATACCCATTTCAAATATCATCTTCTTTCCCTGGCATATTTTATCTGCTTCCCTAAATGATGTTTCTCCGTAGCACTTACCACTGCCCGTCCGTGTATTTTACTTACTTACTAATTATATGCTTTGGCTCTCTAGAATGTGAGCTTTATGAGGGTAGGGATTTTGTCTGTTTGCTCGCTATTGTATCCCCAGTACCTAGGACGGTATCTGGTAGATGGTAGGCTGTCAGTAAATTTATTATTTTGTTGAATGAGTATATGTATGTGATAGGAACTTGATCCTTTTTATCTGGAAACAAATGTTCATTTCTAGAAAATGTCCCTGAAGTATTTCTTTGATTTGTTCCCTTCCATTTTCCTCCATTCTTTTTTTTTTTTTTTTAAGTTTATTTATTTTGACTGTGAGAAAGCACGAGTGGGAGAGTAGCAGAGACAGAGAGGGAGAGAGAGAATTCCAAGCAGGTACTGCCCTGTCAGTGCAGGGCCTGATGTGGGGCTTGAACTCACAAACCATGAGATCATGACCTGAGCTGAAGCCAGGCACTTAACCGACTGAGCCATTCAGGCGCCTCCTCCTCTGTTCTCTTTCTTACAGTCTACTTACGAATGGTAGACCTCTTGAAGAGGCCTTCTAATTTTCTTGTCTTTTCCTCCAGCTCTGGTTTTTTTCTACACTTTCCGGGAGGTTTATCAACTTTTATCTTTTTTTATCAGGTTTATTTTCCAATTCTTCTGTCAAGTTTTTCCAAAGTCAAACAGGAAGCAAAAAAACGATCAATGGTAAATCTAACATGAACATTTTCTTTTATCTCCTTAAGGATATTAATGATAAGTTGTTGATGTTTTCTTCTCTGTACAACTGTTTTTTCCAAGTTGCTTTGTTCTGTATCAGCTTCTGCATTCATATTGCTTTCTCTGGTGTCTAATCAAACTCCTGCTCTCTTCCTGTTTAAAAATAGGATGCTAAAAGCCGATGGGAAGCTTTGTGCACATGAAGGGAGCTTATCACCTGTGATCTTTAGGGTGATCTAACTGGGTTACTCGCTTGGAGAGCCACTGATGGCAGTATCTTCAGGTCTTTCCACTTGGGCTCGCATTCCCCAGAGAGGACTCTTACAGTCTCTTGCCTGGAGGAGTGTCTACAGGTTGTGGCCTGTGTTTTGGGGAGAAAGCTTATGGTCTTCTCATTTCGTGAGTTGTCAGTATGGAACTTTGCCCCCATGTTCCCCAAGTCAGAGGTCTCTGCTTTACCCTCTCAGATACCAATCTCTAGTCTTTTGCTGGTGGGGGGCTGCAGTCACCCAACTATGTGATGCTCAGGGAGGGGCAAGGATCTGGGGTTCCAGCTCTTTTGGCTGATCCTATTTTTAGCTTGCACTTCACCTCAGAGGAACTCAATGCAGTTAATTCCTTGGATTTTGGGGGCGTTTCAGTGTGAGTCAAGTTCCTTATTTGCCATGTACAACTCTGGTTTAGGATTCAGATTTTTTAGGTCTGCTAATAAGTAAGTCACCCCTTGTCCATCTGCTTTCCAGCTGCTGACAGCAGTACCCTACTGAAGGGAATTGAGGAGGTTTCTATTCATTTGTTATTACAGATAATGCTGAAACAAACAAAAACTTGAACGTATGTCACTTGGAAAGAAACTGTACAGAGTAAAGATCTAATCCAGATGAATGGAAAGTGGTGCATGCGTTAACTATAATTTTTCTTCTATTTTCTTGCAGGCCTTGAGAGTAATGGCTAAAATTATGAGAGAATGTTGGTATGCCAACGGAGCTGCTAGACTTACAGCTTTGAGGATTAAGAAAACATTGTCACAACTCAGTCAACAGGAAGGCATCAAAATGTAGTTCTGCGGCTTCGCCTGAACTCTGCTTTTCTTCAGATCTGCTCCTGGGTTTTAATTTGGGAGGTCAGCTGTTCTACCTCACTGAGAGGGAATAGAAGGATATTGCTTCCTTTTGCAACAGTGTAATAAGGTCAATGAGAAACTCCCCAGGATTTCTTTGGACCCAGGAAACAGCCATGTGGGTCCTTTCTCTGCACTATGAACACTTCTTTCCCAGGACAGTTACAAAGTGTTGTGTAGTCTACCTTTATTTTTTATTAACACAAAACTTGGTTGTTTTTTTGTTTTTTTAAAGATGATTGCTGATCTTAACTTTAGGTTAACTCTGCTGTGCTGAAGATCATCTTTAAGGGTAAAGGAGCTGGATTGTTGAGTTACACGAAACATTTCTTATTTTTCAGGAAAGTGATTTTATTCCTGGTTAGTACATTCTCAGAGGATTCTGAACCACTAAAGAGTTTCCTTGATTCAGACTTTGAATGTACTGGTCTATAATTTTCAGGATCTTAAAACTAACACTTATAAAACTCTTATCTTGAGTCTAAAAATGACCTCATATAGTAGTGAGGAACATAATTTATGCAATTGTATTTTGTATACTATTACTGTTCTTTCACATATTCAGAACATTACATGCCTTCAAAATGGGATTGTACTATACCAGTAAGTGCCGCTTCTGTGTCTTTCTAATGGAGATGAATAGAATTGCTTAAAGTCTGTGTGTCTTAAAACCTATAGTATTTCAATTCAAGAAATTTATTTATCTGGGTAGCCCAGACTTTCTCTGTCTAGTTTTTTGAAGGAATTTTTGTAGTATGTCATTTGGTAGTCCATTTTGAAAATGCCTTTCTCCTACCAAAATGTGCTTAAACCACTAAAGAAATGAAGTGGCATTAATTGGTAAATGTTATCATGGTCATATTTGAATATTCTCACTTCAAGCTTTTGCATTTAAATTGTGTTGTCTAAGTATACCTTAAGTCAAGTGGCACTCTAGATGCTTATAGTACTTTAATAATTTAAAACTTGTAGCCTACAGACTAATTTTTCTAAAAGGGAAAATTTGTCTAGCTGCTTGTGAAAAGTTGTGTGGCATTCTGTAAGCCATTTTTTTCTTTATCTGATCAAAGACAGTGTTATTTTTTTAAGAAATGAATTACATTTAAAATTAGGATATGGTTGATGTTAAATAATAGGTTTTTTTCTAGGAAGGTAAAGGTAATTAATTTGAATAGCTAACAGGTGTGCAAGAGAGTCACATTCGTTATGTCGGAGTCAGTGTTCAGTGGGCTTTCTGTCTTTGTAACTAAGGTCAGAGTTCGTGTGGTTCTGGAGTCTCACTACCCTTTGAAGAAGGCAGCTTCTAATTCAGTCTTTCCCTCCGTGTGCGCATACTGTGCACAAGTGCTTAATCTCCATGGTTATGTAACGAGTTCAGTACACCCTTGATATTTGGGAGTGGTAGCTAAAGAACATCCTGAGTATAGGTTCTCCATTTACAGATGTTTTTAGTCAAATTAAATGTTTCAAGCAAACTCGTCATGGTCTTCACATTAACTTGAAACTAACTTACAATAACTGGTTTTTACTTCCAGTGCTAAAAGTCCTTTAGGGCTTTTATAATTTTCAGAGTTCTCTTTATCACTGTGATCTTATTCTGACGGGAGAGAAAAAACTATCATAGCAATGAGGCAAGACATTGACTTTATAACTGCTATCAGTTTCTAAATGAAAGGGTCAGAATAACCTTTACAGTATTTTGGTCAGTAAGAGATAGTGGCCATTTACACTGACTGGGCTGCATTCTGATAATGTCTTATCTCTTATACATAGAATAAATTTGAAAGACTATTTGGTCTTAAAGCCAAAGTAATTTTAGAATGAATGACATATACATAGGAATTTAGTGTCAATTTCATGTGTTTAAAAACATCATGGGGAAAATGTGCTTAGAGGTTAATATTTTGACTCCAAATCTGAGTTTTTTCTGTAGTTACCATGATTTTAATTTTGTCAAAGCAAATGAATGAGTTTGAGGGGTTTGTTTTTATAAATATGTTAGATTTCCTGTTTAATAATCTCTAGCTCTGTGATTATAAGTACCTTTTTTTTTTTTTTTTTTTTTTTTTTTTTGGCCATTTCTAAGCCTACCAGATCTGCTTTATGAAATCCAGGGGACCAATGCTAAAACTATTTTTATATAATTTTAAGAACATACCAAAAGTTCTTGTCTGATTTGAAATTGTGATACATAATTTCTCACTTTCCTATAAGGTAAAGTAATCAACTTTTACTGAAGATATTCTTTATTGAATCAAAGATTGAGTTGCAGTTATACTGTTCTTGCCTAAGTGAATAAAATGTACTTTTGGGGAGTCAGGGAATTTTTTTTAAAGTTGGAGTTTAGTTCTAAATTGGGTTTATTATTGCAGCAAATTCCTTTTTTGGCTAATGAGTTTGATAAACCCCATTTGGCTAATATTGGAAACGGAAGTCACTTAAAAGATGAAATAGATCCTGATTGCTACGGCCATAACTGCAGATAAGTTTGACTAGAGTGTTAATTTTGTCACTCAGAAACACAAGCGTTTGTTTATGCTGCCTGTCTTCAGACGTTCACCTTCCAAGATTAAACTTGGCTTAAAATGTACCTTCAGACCAGTTACCTGTCCACGTCCATTTTGTCAGTACCCTGGAGGACTGGGGATGAGGGAGGTACGACCCGGTGGGGCACAGGTGTCCCCGGTCCTTCCTTTATAACTTCAGCTTAGTTTTCTCAACCGGCCTTCCTGCTGGTCCCTGCTCAGAGACCATTGCCTTGCCGCCACCATGCCCTGCCCATATCCCCTCAGCAGCCTTTTGACTGAATAGCTGCTTTTGGTATCTAAATGATTGATGGAAACGTAGGACGTGCTTCCATTTCTTCGAGTCATGGGGTGTTGCTGGGAGGGCTCTCCCAAGTTTGGAGACTGGGTGGGTGATGGCTCTGCTGGCTGCCTTGTTGTGACTTCAGTTATGGCCAGGGAGTGGGAAGGCAGCAAGGTGGCAGTATGGCAATAGGAGTTGTGCCAGAAGCAGTGGCCGATCCTACCCACTGTAGGACAGGGTAAGGTCTGAAGAAGGGAGCCTGTGATTCTGCTGTAATGATATTGCTCAAGAAGTGCCTCGAGTCAGTGCACAGTGCCATGGCCATCAAGATTTCCAAATTTCAGTTCTCCTTATGACATTTAGTGATCAGCTCATGCGTGAGCTACCTTCTGTTCCCCCTCTACATCGCGAACTGTCCCACTTAGACTGTTTTGTGAAACAAGATGGCCTATTGCCAATTAAAATGCAGAACAAAATCAGTATCCCAGTAGACCTGTCATATCAAGAGTTTATTTTTATCCTTGCACTGAAAGAGTGATTATAAGTCAACTGTTTCTTTTTGTTTCTTGACTGTGGCAGTGTTCTGGCTCCAAATGATGGAATTTCCAAACAGTGGTTCTGTTACAGCTTGGCAGGAAATGCCAATTCAGATATTTTTGAGATCCTAAAGAATAGCTCTGGACATGTAATCTGTAGCTTCTTGAGTGTGATTAAGAACGCTGAAATACCCACGGGCCCCTTCCGGCAGTGCTGGGATTCTAAGTCATTCTGAGGATTGTCAGTACATTCAAGCTTTTCCACACCATTATGCAATCTTACTTGTAATTGTAAACTTCTAAGAATGTGGTTAATAATATTCAACCTGTTTCTTAAAACTTAAAAAGAACTTAAGTGAATTTGTTTTTATTTTTTAACAAGATTTATGAATTGAATATCGTGAACCGTGTTTTGATATCCCTTTTTCACCTTGTGCCAATGGAATGGGGTGTTTGATATTTCTTTCTATGTCAAGGAGATGCTTCAAAATGTCAATTGCTTTAAACTTAAATTACCTCTCAAGAGACCAAGGTACATTTACCTCATTGTATATATAATGTTTAATATTTGTCAGAGCATTCTCCAGGTTTGCAGTTTTATTTCTATAAAGGATGAGTGTTATGTTGCTAAATTACTCAAATGGTACTGTATTGTTTATATTTGTACCCCAAATAACATCTTCTATACTCTCTGTTTTCTGTATTTTATTGTATTCGTGCAAAATTCTTTTGGCTTTTACCAGTGTAACCTCTGCCCTTTTGGATGTGTACAGAAAATGTCCATGTAAATTTTCATTTAAGTTGAATGATTTTGAGAAACCTATAAAGAGGAAAGAAAAACAAAGACGACAGTTCCCCAGAAGTTTTTAAAAATTGTATATTGTATTTGTAGTAATATTCTGAATGAGCTGTAAATAGGAAGTAGAAGAGCGATGCTTATGTCGGGTCCTAACACTACAGTAGAGAAGTGGAAGCAATGCAAATAAATGACTTTTTTTTCCCAAGTGCTAGTGGCATCATTTAAAATAAAGTATGTATATTGGACTGAGCCATGCTGATATGAAATGCAGTTGCTATAGACAGATCCTAGAGTCTTTGGATTATTCCTCAGTACAAGTTGCAACATGGTAACGGGGCTGAGAAGTGCCCACCTGCCTTGAAGGTGCATCCGTGGCATCCTCCCACATGCGTGGGGGTGCCTGATCTGTCAGGGGATGGGATGGACCTGCCTCCACGTGAACTGCTTATTGTCTCTCACTCCGCAGGTTTGCTAATGTTTTGTTAAAGATGTTACTATTTTGATTCTCAAAGTTTTTTCAGTGATTTTCAAAGGAAATTGAGTGCATCCTCTTTCCTAATTTAAGGATTTGTGAGAATTGGCATTTTTTTTTTTTTTTTTTAAGTCAGTTTGAACAGTTAGTATGCTAACTCGGCCGATAAGGAAACTGAGAAAATAGCAGTGGAGAGAGGTGATGTGTCCCCAAACTCTTGACTAACATTGAGAAAGGTTTTATGGATTGGATTGTTCTTGCGTTAAACACTGTCACTTCAGTTCAAAGACTGGATTTAGGGATTTTTTTTTTTCTTTCTCTATACTAAAGAAGACACATCACCAGGATGTAGCGCTTTTATTGAAAGATGGAAAAAAGTAAAGTTATTTTTAAAATACAGATTCAGAGAAACAGCAGAACTAGCTTTATACTGGTCTCTTCTATTTTGGAAAAAGTGTTTTTACATATGTGGCCTCCCGGACATATCTTGTAGCTCTTCAACCGTCTGTTTGGCTTTACCACTGAGGATTTACAAAAGAGTGGGGCTACTCTGAAAGACAAGAAAATCTTGATGTTATAAAAGGTAAGGCCGAGTCATGCAGGGCTCAGCCCTGCATATTTTTTCAGAATTGGGAAAGAAACTATATTAAATCATTATGGGAAAAAAAAAGGATTCTTTATGAGAGCTAAAGAGAAATAGAAAAAGTAAGAAACTTAAGAGAACTATTTTCTTTCCTGTTAGAAGGAATAGAATTATAAAGGGGGATTGGCAACTTAAGTATTTCAAAAGGGAAAGGGGAAAGAAACCATTGACGGAGGGTACAGAAAAATAGGAAGTAAAGGGGAGTATTGGCATGGACCAGTAATGAAATGTGCACATGTCATAGGCAGCACTAAAACACTGGGATCTTGATGTTGTGGTAGATGGTGTGCAGGGAAGTCTAGTTCTTTGTTAGAGGTGTGGTTGATAGACTATTTGGTAACGTTAGACATTTTATTTTTTCAAAGGAATCTTTATTTTATTTATTTAGAGAGTGCAGAGGAGAGGGGCAAGGGGAGAGAGAATCCCAAGCAGGCTCTGCACTGTCAGCATGGAGCCAAGGTGGAGCTCAATCCCACGAACTGTGAGATCATGACCTGAGCTGAAATCAAGAGTCATACGCTTAACTGACTGAGCCACCCAGGCACCCCCGCCCTAGTGTTAGACCTTTTAAAAGGAAAAACTGTGGGAAGGGTTATGGATGTCAACCATAAAGTAAAGTTAGAGCTGCTGCTTGGCACCCCGGATACCTAGAAGAGGAGTCAGGTGGTCATTGGATTCATAAACTGAAATACATGTGGGCATTCAGCGAGTGATGGATTAAATGCACTTTTGAGATTTAATTCCAGATGTGCAGAGATCATTGTACTGATCATCACCTAATGTGGAGTTTTCCCAAGTGCTTTTATATGTATGGTCTCACCTGACTTTTGCAACTAGGACAGATGGTGGCCAACTGAGTGTCCTGAGGAGGGTAGAGAGGACTTGGAGGAGGCTGGCAGTCCTTCCTTTAGGGAATGACTGAAGGTGAGCTGGCTGCAAATTGGATAGAGGGGTGAGGCCAGAGAGGGCAGATGCTGTGTAAGAGTCTCAGGAGCAGCTTTCTCTCCCTCACTGGCTTTGCACTTGGTGAGCTTCTTTAACCCAGAAGCTTCTTTCACTCCTGGCTTCTTCCCTGAGAGTTCAAAGCCTTGTAGCTTGGGAGGCTGGTGGCAGCCAGCCAAGTCCCAGAGTCAGACCCAAGGAGAGTGAGACTTCAAAATATCTCTCCTCATAGCAAAACAGACAAACCAAAACACTCAAAAAACCTAGAAAGCTGAACATTCTAGATGTTCTCAATACGTAGCAGACCTACCTAGACCTGAACAGGCTAGAGCAGTTATAAGCAGTACAGGTGGAATAGGCCACAGATGACCTACAGGTGCACGTCTCTCTGGTTCCTGGGTAGGGGAGGCTCAGGGAGGGCACCTAGGTACAATGGAGCAGGTTTATATACACCAAGCTCAGATCTTTCCTTCCTTTTCCAACTACTGGATTCCTGAGAGTGTAGGGAGGGTGATTCCTGCTGCCCTGAGCTCTAGTCAGCTTAGAAGGGCTGGGCATCCTGTGATTGTGACCCAGATTTAGGGCCTGTAGATTTGGGATTAGGTTGCCACTCTCCCCAGTAGGCTCCAGAGTATCTGATATTTCTACATCTAATCTTAAAGCCCGCTGGCGTAACAGTCCCCTTGGGATCTCTGACTCGAGACCAGCAAAGGGGCTGTGGGCTCATAGGTGATCATTGGACTTTCAGGAAGCTCCAGGGACTTCTGGAGGATTTGGACACAAGTTAGCTTTCAGAAATGAAGGCGTAAAATAAGGTGGCAAAATAAAAAGATAAACTAAACCAATTTTTTTTGCCTATGGATCTGTTTTTAAATTCTTCAGAACGAAAATATGATGGCTACTCGAATCCACAGGATAGAATGAAGAGTCCTGTAAATGGTAAATATGTGAGTAAATATAAAGGATTGTATAAATGTATGGCTGACATAACAATTACTACAAACGTGCTTCCGATGATACCCGCTTAAGATCGCACACTTCTACGTGTAGTTCGGAAGTTCAGGGATAATGTGGCTCAGTTGGCTCTCTGATCCTTGGTTTTGAAGGTCAAAATCAAGGTGTGGGCTGTACAGTATTCTTTTCTGGAGGCTCAGTATAGATTGACTTCCAAGCTCATTCAGGTTGTTGGTAACATTTGGCTCCATATGGTTGTAAGACTGAGCCCCCGTTTCCTTGCTGACAGGAGTTGTTCTCAGCCTCTAGGAGCCACTCACATTTCTTGGCTGTTGGCTCCTTTCCTCCAACTTCAAAGCCAGCAACAGCAATTTGGTTCCTTCTCATACTTCATCTCTCTGGTCTCTTCTGCCTCATCTCTGTATCTCTCTTCCACTACATTTCTCTCTGATGGACTCTTCTGCCTCCCTCTTCTATTGTTCAGGGCTCATGTGATTACACTGGGCCCATCTGGATAATCTAGGATAATTGCCCTATGTAGTAACCTTAATTTCATTTGCAAAGTCCTTTCAAGACAGCACCTTGATTGAATAACCAGAGGATGGGAATCTTGGGGAGACATTTGCTTACACAATAAATGTATGTTTTTCTTTTTTTAAATGCCATGCTATTGTATAATGCAATAATAACACTGTATTGTTGGGGTTATAACATAGGTGCAATGTATATTATAATAATAGCACAAAGGAGGGAGTAGGAATTGGAGCTATATTGAAACAAAGCTTCTGTATTCATTGGAATTATGTTAATATTAATCTGAAGAATATTGTGCTAAATTGAAATGCATATTATTGTAGTCCCTAGAGGAACCACTGAAATAATACTCAAAAAATATAGTTAAAAAATCAACAGAGGGGTGCCCGGGTGGCTCAGCTGGTTAAGCGACTGACTCTTGATTTCATCTTAGGTCATGATCTCATGGTTCATGGAGTCGAGCCCCACGTTGGGCTGAAAATGGAGTCTGTTTAAGATCCTCTCTCTTCCTCCTTCTCTGAGCGTGTGTGCTCACTCTCTCTCTGTCTCTCAAAAAAAAAAAAAAGTTAAAAAGTTACAGAAAAATATATACTGCAAGTGGTAACCATAAGAAAGCTGTAATGGCTATATTAATATCAGGTAATGTGGGTTTTTAGACAAGAAATACTACTAGAAGTAGAGGACATTTCAAATGATAAAAGGGCCAATATATCAGGGATATACAATAACTATTAATGTATATGGGCCTAACAACAGAGCCCCAAAATACATGAAGAAAAAGTGACAGATTTGGAAGGAGAAATAGACAATTCAACAATAATATTTGGAGATTTCAATATCCCACTCTTAATAACTGATAGAACAACTTGACAAAAAGCACATAAAAGAATGCTGCTGGGGTGACTGGGTGACTCAGTCAGTTCAGCTTTTGACTCTTGATCTCAGCACAGGTCATGATTTTGCAGTTCCTGGGACCAAACCCCATGTTGGCCTCCATGCTGACAGCACAGAGCCTATTTGAGGTTCTCTTTCTCCCTCTCTCTCTGCCCCTCCCCTGCTCTTTAAATAAAGAAATAAATACTTAAAAAAAAGAATGCTGCTGGTCAACTTGTCCTGACATTTGTAGAACACCACCCACCAGCAGCAGACCACACTTTTTCAAGTCCACATGGAACATTCTCCAGGGAAGACCATATGCTGTGCCGTAAAACAAGTCTCAACAAGAAATTCTAAATCATAGAAAGTATCTTCTCCCACTATGTTGAAATTAAATTAGAAGTCACCAACAAAAAGAAATCCCCAAATATATGGAAATTAACACACTTTCTAAATAACTCATGTAATTGAGGAAATCACAAGGGAAATTAGAAAATAATTTTAACTGAATGAAAATGAGATGTCAATTTAGTGTATGAAGCTAAAACAGTGCTGAGAGGGAATTTTATAGTTTTAAATACCTATATTTAAAAAGGTATTTAAATCCCATGAAGATTGATGCAAAATCCTTAACACAATATTGGCAAACTGAATCCAATAATAAATAAAAAGATTTATACAGCAGGACCAAATAGGGTGTATTCAAGGGCCTCAATCTTGATTTACCATCCAAAAATCAATCTTTTACACCATATTTATAAAAAGGGATAAAACCCTTCTTTTTATAAATGGACACAGGAAAAACATTAGACAGAATTCAACACCCATTCATGATAAATACTTAATAAAGTAGGAATAGAAGGCAACTTCCTCAACCTAATTAAGTACTTTTCAATTTATGAAAAACCACAGCTAACATACTTAATGGGAGGGGGGAGTGCTTTTCTCCTGAAATCAGGAACAAGTCAACAATATCCACTCTCATTATTTCTATTAAACACTGTAATGGAGGTTCTATCCAGTTCCCTCTCTTCCTCTCCCAAAAAAGATAAAGTCATTCAAAGTGGAAAAAGAAAAAAAGAAAACTATCTTTATTCACAAATGACATGATCCTGTAAGGTTTGAAGGAATCCACACACACACACACACACACACACACACCACACACAAAACTACTAGAAAGTAAATTTAATATGGCTGTAGAATACAAGTTCAATATACCAAAAAAAAAAAAAAAAAAAGATCTATTGAAATCCTCTCTATTAACAAACAATACCCCCCAACAAAAAAATCCACCCACAATAGCACAAAAAGAATACAGAAATAGATTTATTTCACTGAAATTTACAAAAGTTTCTGAGAAATTAAGGATGTAAATAAATGGAGAAACATTCCATGTTTGTGGGTTAGAGGATTCAGTACTATTATAATGTCAATTCTACCCAAATTATTCCATAGGTTCAACTCAATCCCTGTCAATATTCCAGCAGGATTGTTTGTTTAGAAATTGACAAACTGAGGGACGCCTGGGTGGCTCAGTCGGTTAAATGTCCGACTTCAGCTCAGGTCATGATCTCACGGTTTGTGAGTTTGAGCTCCACATCAGGCTCTGTGCTTATAGCACAGAGCCTGGAGCCTGCTTTGGATTGTGTCTTCCCCTCTCTCTGCTCCTACCCCGCTCATGCTCTATCTCTCTCAAAAATAAATATGTGGTCTATTCTGGAGAATGTTCCATGTGCACTGGGGAAGAATGTATATTCCACTGCTTTAGAATGAAATGTTCTGAATGTTAAGTCCATCTGGTCCAGCGTGTCATTCAAAGCCATTGTTTCCTTGTTGATTTTTTTATTATCTGTTCATTGCTGTGAGTGGGCTGTTGAAGTCCCCTAGTATTATGGTATTACTATCAATGAGTTTCTTTATGTTTGTGATTGATTTATATATTTGGGTGTTCTCACATTTGGAGCATAAGTGTTTATAATTGTTAGGTCTTTTTGGTGGATAGACCCCTTAGTTATGATATAATGCCCTTCTTCATCTCTTGATACAGTCTTTATTTTAAAGTCTAGATTGTCTGATATAAGTATGGCTACTCCAGCTTTCTTTTGTTGACCATTAGCATGATAGATGGTTCTCCATCTCCTTACTTTCAATCTGAAGGTGTCTTTAGGTCTAAAGTGGGTCTCCTGTAAACAGCATATAGATGGATCTTGTTTTCTTATCCATTCTGTTACCCTATGTCTTTTGATTGGAGCATTTAGTCCATTGACATTTTAGAGTGAGTACTGAAAGATATGAATTTATTGCCATTATGTTGCATGTAGAATTGGAGTTTCTGGTAGGGTCCTCTGGTCCTTTCTAGTCTTTGTTGCTTTTGGTCTTTATTTATTTGTTTTTTTCTTTTTCATTTTTTCTCCCCTCAGAGAGTCCCCCTTAAAATTTCTTGCAGGGCTGGTTTAGTGGTCACAAACTCCTTTAATTTTTGTTTGTCTGGGAAACTTTTTATCTTTCCTTCTATTTTGAATGACAGCCTTGCTGGATAAAGAATTCTTGGCTGCATATTTTTCTGATTCAGCACATTGAATATATCCTGCCACTACTTTCTGGCCTGCCAAGTTTCTGTGGATAGGTCTGCTGCAAACCTGATCTGTCTTCCCTTGGTAGGTTAAGGACTTTTTTTTCTCTTGCTACTTTCATGATCCTCTCCTTGCCTGAGTATTTTGTGAATTTGACTACTATATACCTTGATGATGGTCGGGTTTTGTTGAATCTAATGGGAGTCCTCTGTGCTTCCTGACCTTTGATGTCTGTGTCTTTCCCCAGGTTAGGAAAGTTTTCTGCTATGATTTGCTCACATAATCCTTTTACCTCTATTTCTCTCTCTTCCTCTTCTGGGACCCTTATGATTCTGATGTTGTTCCTTTTTAATGAGTCACTGATTTCTCCGATTCTTAAATCATGCTCTTTTGCCTTAATCTCCCTCTTTTATTCTGCGTCATTATTCTCCATAAGTTTGTCCTCTATATCGCCAATTCTCTGTTCTGCCTCATCCATCCTTGCTGCCATGGCATCCATTCGAGATTGCAGCTCAGTTATAGCATTTTTTATTTCATCCTGACTAGCTTTACTTCTTTTATCTCCACAGAAAGGGATTCTAATCTATTTTTGACTCCAGCTAGTATTTTTATTATCATGATTCTAAATTCTGGTTCAGACATCTTGCTTGTATCTGTGTTGGTTAAGTCCCGGCTGTCATTTCTTCCTGCTCTTTCACTTGGGGTGAATTCCTTCATTTCATTATTTTGAAGAGAGAAAAGGAATTAATGGGTTAAAAAAAATAAAATAAAAAAAAATTAGAAATAAAAAATTAAAACCAAACACACACACACACACACACACACACAATCGAATAAATGATGCTAGGTCCTAAGTGTGTTTTGGTCTGAGTGTTGAAAGGGGCTTGATAGATTAGAGAAAAAAGGGGGGAAAAAGGAAAAAAAAAAAGGAAATCATTTGAAAATTTGAAAAGATGAATACACTGAAGTAGACTAAAATGAAATGATGGAAGTAAACTATAATTTGAAAAAATTTACACAAAAGTAAAAAATATAGTAGAAAAAAATTAAATAAAAATATTTTTAATAAAAATTGAAAATAGCAATGAATTTTTTCTCTTTCTGTATTCAAGAAAGAGAAACAAAAAAGAGAAAAAAGGAAAAAGGAAAAAAAAAAGAAAGAAAATTGAATAGATGGACCGGCAAACAGACTGAAATACGACTGAAATTACTTCACTTTCCCCTAGAAATCAAACTACGAAGTGCTTTATAGTCCATAAACTAAGCAGGCGGTGAGACTTCTGTTCTTGAAGAGGGAGGTTGGCCCAGTTGGGCGGGGCTTAGTGTAACAACTCCGTTCTCCACTAGATGGCGCTACTAGCCTACTGGGGTGGCTTGTTGTGGTGCTTGTAGGTGCAAATGCACATGCGCGGGAGCGGTGAAAATGGCGTCACCCAGCTACCCAGTCTCTAGTATCGGGACTCTGTTCTCCCAGATCAGCAATCGCACACCTGTCCTTTGTCTTCGGCTTCCATCCACTGCCCGCTTTTACACAGTCTGTGACCAAAGCTCCAGGCAGCACCTCCCTCCTGAGTTTTGTCTCAGGTGCAGTTGTTTTTCCCGACCCCTTACTTCTGAAGGTCTGTGGCTTTGACCCGTTCTGCCCTTCTGCAGGAGGGTCTCACCGAGTAATGGCCAGGTGCCAGCCACACCCAGGAACGTTCACAGGACTGTGCTGCTGCTGATGCCCAGAGACTGCAGCCAGGTGCCAGCCCACCCCAGCAAAAGTTCGTGAGATAGTGTAGCAGCAGCATTTCAGGAATTATGGCAAATCACAACACACATCTAGCACCAGGTTTCACCCTTAACGACCTTGTTCCAGCACCAGCGAATGTGGTTGTTCTCCTGGGTCCACTGGGGCCTGGCCTTTGGGGGACCCACACAGCCTCTACCAGGTGTCCTCCCAGCAGAGGAACTGCCTCTCCCGGTGTAGCCTGAAGAACCCCAGACTCCACTCTGCTCCTGGGGATTCGCCCTTCCCACCAGAGCACCACCAGGTATTGAGTTGCGGAGTTTCAGACTCTGCACTCCCCCTGTTTACAGTCTTAATGGAATTTAAACCCCCTCCTTTCTCCTTTCCCCCTTTTTAGTTCAGTCCCTGTGGCTGTTTCCACTTTTCCACTTTCTTTCCAGCTGCTTTTGGGGGGAGTGCTTTTCCCGAATTCCATCCCCCACCCCATCTCTGTCCTCTCTCCACACGCAAAAGCAGTTCCCTAGCCTCTGCAGCTTCTCTCTCCCCCAGTTCACCTCTCCGTGCTGCGTACCTGCTGAATTCTGTGGTTCAGGTTGTGCAGATTGTTGTGTCAATCCTCAGATCAGTTTTGTAGGTGTGCAGGGTGGTTTAGTATTGGTCTGACTGTATTTCATGGACCCGAGATGCACAAAAAACTTCCATGCTGTTCCACCATCTTGGCTCCTCCCCCTCTCTCAAAACTAAACAAATGTTGAAAAAAAAAAAGGAATGGACTACTGGTACATACTGCAACATGGATGAATGTCAAAACCATTGGCCAAGTTTAATAAGTACGATGACAAACCTGTAACGGGCATGAGGGAACTTTTTGGATGATAGAAATGTTCTAAAACTGGATTTTGGTGATGGATATACAACCCTAAAAGTCGCTACGCATCATTCATTGTACCCATGCACACAATGTGGCGGGTGTAAATCATACCTCATTAATCTGTTAAAGAACTTCTGCCAGTCTTGCCACCCCGTGCTTTATCGCTAGTCCTACTGAATTGCCCTCTCAATGCCCTGCACACCCTGCTCCTCAAAGCCTCTTGGTGTGGCTTTCCTTCTCTGGCCTGCCAGGTCTTCCCCTAGCCTCTGCTCAAATGTCACTTCCTCCACGTTTGCTCATCCTGCCTGGTGGTACATCACTGATCCCCTGCAGCATTTCCAAATCACTTGGTACAGCCTCTAATTGCCCCTCATTCCCATTTTAGCCCCAGTAGGATTTTCAGGACTTCGTCTCCCTCCTCGCCTTGAAGGAAGAAGAGGGCTTTCCTACCTTTCCCTTGTCTAGCGCCTGAGGACTAACAAAATTGGATCCGGATTATTCGGATGCTAACTCTGCAGGGCCCTTGACCTCTCAGGGAGCATGGCGTGATGGGGGTGCCCTGTCAGAAGCACACCTCCACTTCTTCAGGCTATCTTCTCTGCAGCGCTCCCCGCCACGCTGTTTCTGAAGCCCACGTCACAGCATGCACACGCTTCCTTCTAAGCCCTTGTCCTTGACTGGCTCCAAGGCTGGCCTCTGCAGTTAGAAATGAGCATCCCCACAACAGGGGCCAGGGGCGTTCACTGTGACCCTGTTGCCTAGCCGGGGGTTTGGCTCGGAGCAGACCCCACGAAGAGCTTGTGGATGAATGAGCATCCCGTTTAAGGAATCCTGAATGGATTTGATGTGACAGAATGTAACTATGGAGCTGGATACTTACTTTATAGAAGCAAAGTCTTTCACTCATGGGCTCCCCAAATGGAGGGCCTGCAAGCTTTTTATACAGGCATTCCAGCCTCCAGCTTCCCTTCAGGCTTTCTTAGAGAAGACTTTTTTCTTTGTCCTTCCTCATGGCCCCACCCATCCCTGGCTTCCCGCTTACTGTTCTGTTTACTTCTTCCATCAGCTACTTCCATTGTCCTTCTCTCTGTAGTTTTCTCACACTTGATTTTTTTTTTCTAAACCAGTGGGCTCTCCTTAGAACCCAGCACCTCTTTTTTAAAATGTTTGTTTATTTTTGAGAGAGAGACACACACAGAGCATGAGCGGGGGTGGGGGGGGGTGGGCAGAGAGAGAGAGGGAGACACAGAATCGGAAGCAGGCTTAAGTCTCCAAACTGTCAGCACAGAGCCCCACACGGGCTTGAACCCACGAACTGTGAGATCACGACCTGAGCTGAAGTCAGACACTCAACTGAGCCAGACAGGTGCCCCCCAGCACCTTTTTGGTAAGAGTAAGTTTGGGGCTTTTTGATTTAAATTATTTAAAATGAAAGAATATTTTTACATTCTCAATAACTGTTTATTGAGCATTGACGATATAACAAATTCTATACATTATCATTCACGTCTATTTTCTTGTACTGTTCTTTCAGATTAAATCACTATCAGAATTCTTACAGCATTCCAGACCTCAGCCCAGCTTGTAAGCTTGGTGAACCAGATGATTTTGGAAGTCTTTCCAGTTCTAATATTTTCTGATCCTAATATAGTTTTTCCCTTATGTTTCTTTTTTAAAGTAAGAAGTGAATGAAATCTGCTTTGATCTTATTGGGAGCTTGATATTTTTGAACTTAGGAACAAGAGTTTGGTTCATTAGATTGTACGGCCTGAGCTTTTAAGGAATGTGTCCTGAGCGTGGATGAGTGTGATCTGGAAATCCCGTGCTTGCTAAACACAGGTTGGGTCTGGCAGCATGGCTGACCAGATATAATTTGATTCCTCCTGGACTCTTTGGTGCCTTGGCTATGTTGGAGTTATTCCAAAAGCCAGTCTGTGGATCTGTGTCTCTGGGTGTAAGGGGACTTGCACAGTGCTTGACATATAGTAGGTACCCAGTAGGTATTTGTTGAATGCCTGCACGCCAGGTCAGGTAATGTAACGTCTCAGAAATGCAGGCAGCCCTTCTTTCTGTGACTGTAGGATAGAGGGCTACCCCTGCCTCTCTGTTTACTCGTTTTTACTGACCAGAGAGGCATTCACTGTTTCACAGGACAGTATAAGTTATTTTTGGAAGGAATACCTATTAAAAGGTCCCTTCTGGTATGCTCTCATTCCTCTTCATTGGTCCCACACACCAAGCCTTTGCCCCAGGGCAGCCGTGTCAGAAATTCGAGACCATGTTCTCCCTTGGGCCAGCTCTTTGCTGGGTTGAACAAACCTTATTTCTTAAACTGTTGCCCAGGCCTTCCCACACATCTCTCTGTATGATTCTGACTTCTTACTTATATTGCTAGGAATCCATGCCCCTGGTAGAAGATAAACCAGATTTCAGGTCTCTGCTAGTCTCAGAAGGTAGTTATTTATAAAAACAAAACAGAAAGCCTTTCCCACTCAAAGCCTTCCCCACTCCTCCAAAGAGTCCTCAGCAGATGGCAGTGTTGATCTTCCATTTTTTTTTGTTTTGTTTGTTTTTTTTGTTTTGTTTTTTGTGGGTTTTTTGGGGGGTTGGTTTTTGGTCTGTGGAGGGTGTTTTTTTGTTTGATTTTCACAAATTTAGAACAGTCAACGTTTCTGCCTTGCTTTATTTAGATTGCAGGTTCCACAAAATGTAGTTCTTTTTACTCAGTGTCTTTTTTGTTTGGTCCTTACCAAAAACCATAAGTCCCCTAGGCAGGTTAAGAATTAAGTAAGTCCTCAAACTAGTATCCTATTTAAAAAAAAAATTAATTGCAAAAGTTATGCGTGCTTGTAAAAATTCAAAAGATACAGAAGTGTAGGAAGTAAAAGTGAGTGAAGGTTTTCCAGGTGTTTTACTGGGCATGCAAAGTATGTATACGACAATATATGTATATATAAATGGGGCCATACTATTTATATTACTCTGCACCTTACATTAGCTTCCTCACAGCGTATGCATTCCTCCACGTCAGTACATACAATCTACGTTCTTCCCACTTTCGTGGCTTATAACATTTACATTCTGTTCCGGAACTGTAGTCAAGTCTTCCAGGCCTGAACTTCTGAATACTTAAACCCAATAAAAATAGCATTTACCATACTGTGGTTATGTAAATATTAATCACAGCAGAACAAAATGAAATCAGATCTACAGCAAAATAAAGAAAACCCATGAGTTTATCCCCTACCATGAAATTGTTAAGGTTCAAAGCTGTCTCTTCTTTTTTAATGGAATTTCCCCCTTTATTTTTTTATTTTAAAAATTAATGTAATCAAATTGTAATTGACATACAATACCCTGTTCATTTCAGTTATACCCCACAGTGATTCAATGTCTGTATACACGATGAAGTGATCAGTGCAATTTACCATCACCATACAGAGTTGTTTACAATGTCATTGATTATATTCCCTGTGTCAAAGCTGCCTTTTAATTTCATTTTTCCTTTCCTCACTTTTACTCAGCTACCACTCTTCTTTATCAGTTTGTTTTCATCTCATGTTTCTTAAATCTCATTCTTGCATTCCTTTTGCTCTGCTCCAGTATCTCCTTGAGTAGTGTGTGCATTTGAGTGCTGCCATCATAAGGTTTCCCAGCACAGCCGATTGCTGGTTCGGCCGGAAATATAATTTAGCTTTAAATTCATAGTCCACGAATTTTAAAGCCGTAGTTTAAATTTTGTTTTATGTTTACTTATTTTTGAGACAGAGAGAGCGTGAGCACGAGCGAGCACGAGTGGGGGAGGGGCAGAGAGCGAGGGAGACACAGAATCTGAAGCAGGTTCCAGGCTCTGAGCTGTCAGCATAGAGAGCCTTATGTGGGGCTTGAACCCACAAACCATGAAATCGTGACCTGAGCTGAAGTCGGGTGCTTAATCGACTGAGCCACCAGGCGCCCCTAAAGGCATAGTTTAAAAGTATTTCTGATGGGAAGTCTGATGTTAGATTCACACTCCTCTGTGACTGACCTATTTTTTTTTTTTTTTTCTTTCTGGACGCCTTTGAGACTTTATCGTTGTTCTTGGGGTTCTGAAATTTCTATAAGTATCTATTTTTATTTATCCTGTTTGGTACCTGGTGGGCCCTTTCAATCTGAAGATTTATGTTTTCCCCTAGCTAAGAAAACTTTTCTGTTATGTCTTTGATTTCCCCCCTTCCTTTTTCTCTTTTCTCCCTTCCTCCCTTCCTTTCTCTTCTTCTGTTCAAACTCCTATTGAATGAATGAATGTGGAATTCCTGGATCTTCCCTCTGTATGCTTTTTGTATTCTTTCATTTTTCAATGCCTTGTGCTTTTTCCTGCGTTGTAGATTTCATTGACTTCCAGATAACCAGCCTCGTTTTCAGTCTTGGCCACATTATTCCTTCAGTTTTCTGTATTTTAAAATTTTGACAATCCTTTCATTTATTTTTATTTTTTGTAATGTTTATTTTTATTTTTAAGGGCCATGGATGGGGGGCGGGAGCAGAGAGAGAGGGAAACAGAGGATCCGAAGCAGGTTCCAGGCTCTGAGCGGTCAGTGCAGAGCCTGACTCAGGGCTCCAACTACCTAACTGAACCGTGAGATCATGACCTGAGCCAAAGTCCGATGCTTAACTGACTGAGCCACACAGGCACCCCTTGATGACCTTTTTAAATGTACAGAAATGATTTCTTGTTCTTCTGATGGCTCCCTTCTTAATGGCAGCTAGCTCTTATTTCAGAGATTTAACATTCTCTCAAATCTCTCCAAAGATACTTCGAGTTTCCTTTTGAACATTCCCTACTGCATCTTGTTTTGTCTGTGGTGGTTCCTTTTGTTTATTCATCTTTGTTTAGCTTTCCTGCTGTTGGTTTTCCTCAAGTTGGTGACCCCTGGCTGTTCATTCACTTTCGTAAATGAAGGACTAGACTAATCTGCCTAAGTGGCTGGTAAGGCCCATTTCCCAGGCTTGAGAGGCCTGGCTGCAGGCACCTAAGAGTGATTGGGCTGTGTTGTCCATGTGCTTACCTCTAGATTGCAAGCTGGGGATGCCCACACTTTCCACCGTAAGAAGAGTTTTCAGTAATGAGCAGTTCACTATGTTTTCCTCTTGGGTAGAGCAAAACCCTCCTCCCCTGACATAAATGTCCCTTGTGAATGTCTAGGGAGACTTTAAGCTCTATTCTACTTTTCTGCTGAGTTTTGACACCCATATTAGGATCCCTTCCCAGATTGATTACCCACAGTTTTTGGAGAGTAATTTTTGAGTCCTAGGGACCCAAGAGACACAATTTCTCCTTATGGGTTGGGAGTAGGGGAGGGGGAAAGGTGGGGGGTCCCTACCGGCCCATGTACTGAATGTAGTCCTTTGCTCCGTTATTCTGGTGATGTCCTGTGTTTCTGTTTTGGAGTTCTTGGGTCTGAGTTGAGAGTTTCTCTGGAACTCACTTGAGAAGGAAAGTTCTTGGTCCTGGAGTTTGGTGCTATGGATTATCTTTGCTCTCTCTCAGTGACTCCATTCCCATTTACTTCCAGCTTCTTGCATTTTCTCAGACTTTCCGATCTGCTGCCACCCTCTCTTGTTTTCTAGCAGCAATATGACTTAAGTCTTTAAAAACTACCCTATACTTATTCTAATGAGCCCATGGCTTAGTGGAGAGGTGGACACATGTGCTCGGTTTGTGACTTCCAATGCAATGTATTGTTCAAACTTCAAATTTTGTCTTGATGCACATGGTCCCAAAGGTATAAGATGGATATATAAAGTGAAAATGCCCTTTTCATCCTGTTGCAGATAAAGACCACTAGTTGCCCCCTTCTGCCTGTTCTTTCCTTCTTCCACTAGAAATAAAGCCCCAGATTTTAGCGGGGCTCATCTCATGACTACTCAACTAAGGAGGGTACCTCCTAGGTGTGGCCGAGTGATTGGGTTCTGGACAATGGTAGGGGAGCAGAAACTGTGTGCTGAACATTCCTGGGCTCCTCTGAAAGACATGGATGTGCCTGCCAATTCCTTGCTTCCCCCTTTCCTATTGGCCGGAATGCAGATTTGGTGGGGAGCCATCCTTGTCCATGCAGAGGAGGGCAACGCCGTAGGAATGGAAGAACAACAGAATGGAAGGGGCCTGGGAGTTCCTGACACTTCATTGCCATTATGCCAGCCTCGTATGTGGGAGAGAAATGAGATGCTCTCTTGTTTCAGCCTTGTATCCTGGGGTCACTTCTTACAGCAGCCTATCCTATCTCCTAGCTGGAAGAATTTCTGGGCTACTTGGTCCTCCCTGGAGGCAACCAGTGTGAACATACCGCTGGATCCTTCCAGGAACCTTTCATGCAGGGACTAACATATATATCCACACATGCATGCGTATATGCACACACATACACACAGACATATATATAGCCCCCTGTCCCTTTCCACATAAATGATATTAAACCAAGCAGCTATTTTTTGAAGAGACTGAGCTCTGAAAAGGAGGATTGTTCCAGCTTCTCTTCTGTGCTGACAGACTGATCTCTGCCTCCAAAGGTGCACACTGCCCCCCTAGTGAAACCAAACCCTCTCTACTCTGAGACAGCTTCTTACCCAAATACGTCCCCCAGATGACTCATTACTCCTCCCCCTTCTAAAAAAGGACATTTATTGAAATGTTGTAACCACACAGAATAATCATTGTGAGAAGTTCCAGCAAATTCATTTCCCCCTCCATCCTTCATCTCCAGGGGTCTGCACGATAGAAGCTGTGCTCTGGGGGATGCCCAGCGGGCACCCTGTTATCTCAGCCCTGGTGCTGCTTCCACAAGCTCCAAACGCAGACGTTTCAGCTCAACAATGAGCTGACTCTTCAAGGCCTCCTTGTAAGGTCTGTTCTCTCTGCCCATCTTCCCCCCGCCCACTGCCACTCCCGTGCTGGGTTCCAGTGCCCTGAATTGATCTTGTGAGAGAAAGCACTGGAAACGGGACGGCATCTATCCTGAACTTTCTATTTCTACCCTTTCTGAAAAGAAGGGAGAAGCCAGGAATCTACCAAGCTTGGTGGGAAACGGAAAAGGTCTGTGTGTTGGAGGGAGAGGTGGGTGGGATCAGTCTCAGAACAGAGAGACAATCTATTAGGGCCGCTTCCTGTGCAGCCTGGGCCAGCACGGTATTGTCACACCTGTGTCTTCCTGACTTTTCTCACCCCTCCTGCCTATCTGAACCCTGCCCAGCTCAAAACTACACGCTCCACTCACAAGAGTGTGGAGGAGCTGCTTGTGGAACCGATATCCTTTGAAAAACCTTATTTATTGATAGGTAATGCACTGAAAGAATCCACAAATGGTACAGCCATTATGGAAAATGGCATGGAGTTTCCTCAGAAAATTAAAACTAGAATTGCCATATGATCCAGCAATCCCGCTTCTGGATCTATATCAGAAGGAAATGAAAACAGCATCTAAAAAGAGATACCTGCACTCCCATATTCACTGCAGCGTTATTAACAGTGGCCAAGATGTGGACACAACCGAATGTTGTGACAACCAATGTCCTTCAACAGAGGAATGGATAAAGAAGATGTGATACACACACACACACACACACACACACACACACACAGCAAATGATATATCTCATTTATTTATTTTACTATATATATTATTTATTTACTATATCATTTTTTATTTTCTATAGTACATGTATATAAGATAAATAAGATATATCATTTAGCTATGAGACGTGAGGAAATCCTGCCATCCACAACAACTTGGATGAAACTCGAGGGCATTATGCTAAGTGAAATAAGCTGGACAGAGAAAGACTGATTCTGCATATGTGTTTCATATGTAAATCATGTATATGTGGAATTTTAAAAAGCCAAATTCATAGAAACAAAGAATGGTAGTGGGGGGGGGGATGGGAAGATACTGGTCAAAGGAAGATATTGGTCTTATAACTTCTGATTATGAGGTTAACAAGTTTGGAGGCTCTAATGTAGAGCAAGGTGCTTATAGCTAGTAATACTGTACTACATACTTGAAGGTTACTATGAGAGTAAATCTTAACTGTTCTTACAGCACAAAAGAAACGGTAATTGTGAGGGACTAGAGGTGCTAGCGGAGGCTATGGTGGCAGGAAGCATTTTTGCCAACATTCTCTTGATGGATGCCTGACTCTCAGGACCAACCAATGGAAGGGGTCCAAATGGCTCGTCTCACCCACGAGGGACACACCTCCAGACTTACTCACAAACCCAGGACGACCCACTGGGATTTTTCTCCGCCCTTATCTAGGTCACCGAGGGGTTAAGCTTCTGCTGACCCTCCAGGTTTTCAGCCATTAATCATTGGGAACCAGAGCTGCCCTTGTAACGTTGTAAAGCTTACCAGCAATTAACCTGTGTTAGAGGAGCATTGTTACCCTGGCCTGGCTTCCTTCACCCTCCAAATTAACATTTCCCAAGCAAAGTGCCAGTTAATTGGAAGGGCAATAGAAAGAAAGGCCACACACCCACCTAGTCTAACTTAATAACCTTGAAAGGAGCCATTAATGAATGGGACACATGGCACATTCAGATCTGGTCGAGTCCCGGCTCTGCTCTGCGCCCGCCCAGCCCCGCCAGCGCCCCAGGCTGTAAAACACACACTGGAATAAAACTTCCCCTCTGCAGAATGTCCCCACTGACCGGGGTGGGGGAGGGGGGTCCGAAGAGGTTCCTGGAAGCGCTCTTCTTATTGTCTAGACGGGGAAACTGAGGCTGAGGAAAAGGAAGAGCACTGCCTGGAGTCCCCCCGTCAGCGGCGGGCTGCTCCCCCGCCTGCTCCTCCCTCCGCTCCGCCTTGAAATGCTGAGCAGAGTCCCCTCTGCTTCTGGGTGCCAGGGCGTGTCACCGTTCATGTCGCTGCAGAGCAAGAGGCTGCTGTGGACAGTGGCAGCGGTGTCCCCAGGCAGCCTGCTCTCACTGCCTGTCCCCGTGTGCACCTTTGGGTGCACTGGCACCTTCCTCCTCCAGCCGGGCAATCTGGGGGTCCTCGCAGACCCTCCTCCCCTCAATTCCCGCTGTCTGGTCTCAGATCCCGCCAGGAATCATTGCTCTGAATCTTTGCTCAGCCTAGCTCTTCTTTTCCTGCTCTCCTCTGAAGCCTCCATCCCAGGGGGCCTCCACTGGCCCCTCCTCCCTTTCCTGAGCCCCAGTCCGCACTCCCTCTTCCAGCCCCATAGAGACTGTTTACAAGTTCCTTCCTCGTTTTAAGTCCCTACCTCATCCCTCCATGTCCTTGTCAGACAGACTCACCTCCTGCTCCAAGAAGATAGGGTGTTTGAGGGGAAGGGAGGATGAGGAGGGGAAGGGAGGTGAGGGTGGGGTTCTGCTTAGGGTCCTTTCCTCTATGGTGGGGCTCAGCTGTCCTGGGGCTGCTTTTTAGGTGTAGAGGCTCCCTGAGGCCTCTTTGGGGGCCCTGAGTCTGTGGCCCTCTGGGGTCTTGTTCCTTTCCCCTGTCTCAACCCTCTCTCTGTCCTGGATTCTTCCCTCACTTTGCAATAGTCCCCAGTGACCCAGTCCTAGTCCTGGAGTAGCCTGCTCTCCTGAGCGCCCTGTAGCCAGCAGCCCCCCTCTCTCCTCTCCTTGGCTGTCGAGCCATCTACCCCTCATTGCATAGTCTCACCTCCCATCCACTCTCACTTGCCCCACAGAAACGTTCTTTCCTAAGTTGAAAACGACCTCCTTGTTCCTAAATTCAGAAGACATATTTTAGAGTTTAAAAAAAAATATGACCTTTCTGTAGAATTTTCTAGTTGATCACTGCCTACCCCCACCACCCCCCCCCCCCTTCCTAAAACTCACTCTTTCCTGGCTTCCATGAAACCTCTCTTGCCTTTACAAGCATCTCTTCCTGCCTGTCCCCTCAGGCCCCTTCTCTCCCCATCAGGCATCCTCCTGGGAGCACCGTCCTTGATGGTGGCTTCCATTACCAACCAAATGATGGTGATGATGACCTTGAGAAGGAGGAGGAGGACTCCTGAATTGTATGGAATCCAGATCTGACTCCTGAGCCTCAGGCTCATAGCCAACCACCCTGGAGACATCTTACTTGGGAGTTTTACAGGCATCTCATGCTCCCTGTGTTCAAAACAAGCTCATTGTCTTCCCCTTGCCTGCTTCTCCCTGGGGCCTCCCGACTCCACTCGTTGACAGGGTGACAGGGTGACAGGGTCACCGTGCACTTGAGGGTCGTCCATGCCTCCATCTCTCATGTCCAATCAGCCAGTTAATCGTCAAGGCCTATACATTCAGTCTCCAAGGGGCCTCTGTGTTCCTACTGCCATTTCTTTAGCTGTGACAAATTCCAGTCTTGTCCCCCTACAGCCACAGTGGTCTTCCTAAACCCATAGTGTATCAAGCCACTCCCCTCAGTGGCTCAGCACCACCCTCGGGTCACTGGGCAAGCTCTTTAGAACATCCTACAAGCCAGACTCCTCAAGACCACCAGATGGCGTTCCACATTGGAGAAATTCATGGACTAAGGCAAGAGTTCTCACTGTGGGCTCCTTTTTCTCATTTCTAAAAATCAAACATCCTTTCAACAATGTCAGTTCTTAGGACTTTGATAGCTACCTCCTGATTTAGGTCTTGAAACACCTCCGTGAGGTAGGTGCTATTTTTCCCATTTTATGGATGAGAATAATCGAGTCTCACAGAGTCCGAGGTCACAAAATAATCAATTTGAACACCCGTCTGTTATTTCCTATGTTCTTTCCGTGACCCAAGAGGAGGGGGCTTCCAGGGACTCAGAGACCACTCTGACCATGCCATAGATCTAAGAGACCTTCTCACATTGCAAACACCTTTTCCCGTGTGCCACTGTACCTGGGACCTGAGCCCCCACCCTGAGTTCTGGGTCACAGAGAACCTGCTCCCACACCTAGTCTCAGATGGGATAGGGATGACAGACGAGCAGAGGATCAATAGCCATCTGTCCAGGCTCCACTGACAAGCTAATCTTTTCAGTAAACATTTCATTAGCCCCTGCCAGGCTGCTCGCACCTGCTGACAGGAGAGGCAGAATGGGGTGGGGGCGGGGGTCGGGGCCCTCTGCTTTATAATAGGCACAGATGTCAGCCTGGGTCTCCTGGCCCCTGAGATCCAGCTAAGCTCAGCTAGAATGCTGGTGCCGTGCACTGGCGGAATCCAAATCATCCCCCAGATTTTTGTAAATTCCCGGGGACTCATGTTCTTTTTGCTTCCTCTGGCTTTCGGGACTTACCATCTCAAAGAGACCTGCTCCCACTCTGCTGTGAAGCTCTTACAACTTCCGTTTTCCCTTCATAGTACTCTTACTGCTGCTGCTGCTTATTGCGGCTACTGATATTGTCAGTTAACACTGACAGTGGCAAGCACCCGCCATGTGCTGGACTCTCTGCTGACCTATATGCATTACCTTTGGTAAACCCCACAACGATCCTATGAGGGAGGTGCTGTTGTATTTCCCCATTTGGCATGTAAGCAAAGAGTCTCAGAGATTTCATGGAGGAGTAGGGGGTAGATTCTGGGTTTGTCTACCTCTAAAGCCCAAGCTCTTACCCCCTGTATTGTATTTGGAGTTTGTGGAATTATTTGACTAACCTCTGGCTCCCCACCAGACTGGGAGGTCTGCAGAGGTAGGAAGCACGTCTGATTGCTTCACCACTATGTCCCCAGGGCAATGATTTTTTTTATAAAAAATAATGCGAGGTATCGTACATGAGTTTGTTTAGGCTTTATTGCTCTGAAGCCAATGGAGGTAAGAAGCTGGTTTTTATTTGTTTTTCTTTCGTGGAGGGAAGCAGTGTTTGTTCTTGCCACGCAGATGCATTCTCCTCAACTGTTTCAGTCTGGGTGACCTCTCATTTAGCCTGCCTCCTCTGTTTCTTCAAACCAAACAGTGTCCATAAAGTGTCCTTTGGCTAGCCGATAACCCCTGCTTTCCCATCGCTCTAAATATGCTCCTCCAGTCTTGCATGTCGGGCTGTCTCGCGTTTTCAGAATTGTGTTTGGTGGCTTTCTCTCCGCTTCTTCATGTTTCTCCTGTTCAGCCTCCTGCTTTATGTCCCTGCTCTGGGCTGCCCGTACCTACAAGGTTGCTTCTGGAATCTTAAATGTCTCCACGCTTAATAAAAACTTGGTGCTTTGGGTGATTTCCAGGAAAAGAAAAGGAAAATATGGACCTGCCCTGAGATGACTTTATGGGGACTGGGGTGCATCTGTCTACGGGGAGCAGCCCAGTTGCTTGTTGGCAATTGGGAATACAAGCTCACTGGCACCGGATCTTTCAGGTTTGCGTATGGCTGAGAAAGGACCCAGCCACACTGTCAGCGTCTGACTCTAAAATCCTTGGTCTCGAGCATTGTATTACAAGGTCCCCGCTGGCTGTGCTCTTGGAAGAAAAATAGGAAACACCGATAAGCTACAAGAAACAATTAAAATCACGTATCATGTTTCCACCTAGAGAAAATCACCATCGAACATGGGACATGGTGGTTAAAAGCATTCTGATTTTTTTTCTATACATATACGTACTGAAAAAGTATTATCACACCAGGCATTGATTTTGAAACCAGATATCCTCATTTGGCACCATAGGATGAATGTATTTCCATGTCAGTAAACACAGATTTATTTAATTTTCAGTGGCTTTATGGTATTCTAGCATATGCACGAAGTATGATTTATTTAACTAGTCTTCTACTGACGTGGACTGTTTTTAGTATTTTAGTATTTTAGTATTATATATATATATATATATATCCCTGTGGACTCCCCTGAGTTTCTCCGCTAAGGCAAGGAGGCTTCTTTACAGTGACACTTCTGATGTTCGGACCGATAATTCTTGTTCTGGGCGCTGACCTGTGCCTTGTAGAATGCTTAAAGCATCCTCGGCCTCTACTCACTAGATGCCACTAGCAGACTGCTCCCCACCCCCCCCACCCCCCTGCCGATATCCTGACGATCAATATCTGTTGATCGCCAAGTGTCCCCTGGGTGGCAAAATTGCCCCTGCTTGAGGACCACTGCCTCCAGGATAAAGTTGTTAAGTGACAAGGTTAAAGGATACGCATATTTGAAGACTTCTGTTACCTGTTGCCAAATTGCCTTCCAAAAGGTACAGAATCTATTCCCACCAACAGTGGAGGGCGGTGCCCCATTCATCCCCCTTGTGAATATGTGCCTTAACATAAAAAACCACTTTACTGATCTCAAAAGAAAACGTTCTTTCCGTGTTTGTTTGATTTTTTTTTTTCGTGTGTTTATTTCTAGGGTGAGGTTGGACCTTTAAAAAACCACGTTGATTGTGTTGACTGGCTGTTGTTTCTTGGCAAACTATCTTTCCTTATAACTATTTTTTTCTTTTGGAGCATTCCTTTTTTTTTTTTTTCATTTCATCTTTTAACATATTAAATAAAATGTGCACGTCTATCCCGGTTTGCTGTCTGTCTTTCTGTGTCGATATCTGTGGTTGTGTTTGTGGTAAAACCCTTCCGGATCTGGCAGTAGAGTCCAGGGAAGCATCCTTCCCGGTTCCCTTCCAGGGGCTGGAACTGTGGCTCTGCTGGGGAGCCTCCAGGGCCCCAGCTTTGCCTGGTAGAGGATCCTATTCAGGTCATGCTCTTTTATACCAAGATCTACTGAATGTTCCTTTTGTGTTTGAGGGAAAAGTTCTTGCTCTGGACACCAGCGTGTCAGGGGACAGCGTTGATCTGGGGGGACTGACCGGGGGCTTGACCATAATTAGTTCAGGTTAATTATTGCCGATCTGTAGATTCACAGCACAGGGACCTCTCTTCCCTTAAGCCGGGGCCTCTGGAGGTTTCTTTTATGAGCTCTGAACCCTGAGGGAAGACTTAAAGTAATGAATTTTCCTGTAATCAGATTTGAGGGTTTGTTCCTTGAGACATCCAGTCAATTGGAGAATTGAGCCCTGACTGGTTTATTTGGCCAAAGGATGCCGAAAACAAAACCCAGGACATCTGATACGCAATCCAGGGAGTAGGTTGGAAAAAATGACTTGATATATTAGATGCCTACCTCTTGTGTTTCATGACGTTGTAGGGGGAACAGTTTTATTTACAAGGAGAAGACATAATCTGGACCCAGGGTAGGAAAGAGCGGGGTGGCTTTTGTGTTGACTATCAGGGATGAGAGTCTGATTATCCTTGAGTAAAACCTTGTGAGACTCACTTTCACCTTTTTCCCTTATGGCAGGGACACAGTTTATGCATGTTTATAAATATTTAATGTGTTCGGTATTTATTCAGCATTCACTCATTCGTCCGTTCCTTTATTCAATCACCCAGAGGCACTGGGGATGTAGGATCCACGACGCAAGGCTCCTGCACATCTCAAGTTGCTGACAGGTTGCCTGTATGTTGGGAGAAAATAATAGACCGTGTGTGGGTTTGGTATGTACATCGGGGTTGCAATGTGAAAATCTAAGAGGCCTTGTGGCAAAGTTAGTGAGGCTGGTTCCGGGGATCAATAAGAGGATGAGAACAAGGCTGGAGTGAAGGTGACAGGTGACACGTGCACCGGTGGGCCACCAGGCATTCACTGGATGTGAGTCCCTTCTCGCAGGAGTCTCCCATGTGAGTCTCTCAGAAAATGCAACAGCCTCACTAGGCCTGATCCTGGAAAACAGCCCCTTCCAAATGGATGTCCCAGTCAAGGGACGGACGGGAAAAGCTCAAAGACTTTCGTGTTGCTCTGGAGGCCACATGGCCAGAAGCAAAGGGGAACTCCCGGGGATCTCCCTTTTCCTTTTGGCAGAGGCACCTACACAGCAAAACACAGCCTTGCTCCGGGGGGAGAGGGGGGAAGCCGGTGGGGGGGGGGGGTGTAGAGGGAAGCAGGGGAGGGCCTCTTATAAAGCTGAGCAGCCCAGACCAGCAGATCTGGTGCCCCCTGGCCCTGGGAGGCAGCCAAGTGAGACAGAGGACATAGGCTGCAGAGGGGACCCTTCTGCTGTCTCATCCATTCCTGGAGTGAAGCACGTGTATCTTGACTCTTGATATGCACGGGGCACCTGGGTGACTCGGTCGGTTAAGTGCCCGACTTGGGCTCGGGTCATGATCTCGTGGTTCGAGAGTTCGAGCCCAGTGTCTGGCTCCACGCTGACCGTTCAGAGCCTGGAGCCTGCTTCGGATTCTGTGTGTGTGTCTCTCTCTCCTGTTCCCCAGCTTGTGCTCTGTCTCTCTCTCTCTCTCTCTCCCCCTCTCAAAAATAATAAACATTAAAAAAAAAGGATTATGCTCATTTCTAGTTTTTCTTTGCAATTGCATGACTCTCCTTTTCAGCAAATCTCATGGGTGATACAAAGGAAGACTTGCGATAGAGTTTCTCTTCAGCCTCCCTTGTCTCAGGAGCCACTCACTGGTTTCACA
The DNA here is from genome assembly GCF_024362965.1 of Panthera pardus. Classification (NCBI taxonomy): domain Eukaryota; kingdom Metazoa; phylum Chordata; class Mammalia; order Carnivora; family Felidae; genus Panthera; species Panthera pardus. The sequence continues at coordinate 61,126,807 of NW_026526766.1, forward strand.
CAGGAATGCAGGTTACAAAACTTCAGAAAAAAGTGTTCTAGGGACAGGGATCCCAAAAGGGAAGTTCATTCTAGAATGACGTGAAGCTCTCAAAAATGTCATTCTAAGTGGATTCCATTCTGCGCTTAATTCCCATAAAGGAGAAAAGAGAGAGGTAGCCAAAGACACAGGCATGGCCGCACTGGAAACTGCTGGATCCAAGCAACATAACTGCCTTGTGCCAAAGATGGGACGAGAACACACACACACACACACACACAGCAAGGACACGTAGGGATAGGGTCAGGATAGTAGCCCAGCATGACTAAGATGTGTGGAAAATGACAGAAAGGTTTTGATGGTTCTACTCTCTGTGAATTCAAAGTTGCATTTAACTGCATTTTCAAGGACCTGAAAAACAATGGTTTAAACCAAACAGGGCTGCATTTTTTTTTCTCTCTTAGCACAGGGTCGCTCTGGGGGCTTCACCATATGCCATCAAAATCTGCTTGCTACTCTACCATCCTTACTTAGTGAGGGGCTTCCATTTGCAAGTTTACCTCATGGCCCAAGAGGGCTGCCACTGCTCCTACTATATTGGTGTTCCAGGCAGGAAGAAGAAGGAAGTGAGGGAGAGCAAAAAGGGTGCCTTCTGAATGTGTAAGTTCCTTTTAAAGTAATTCCCCAGAAATCTCCCCAGCGACTTCTGCATACATCTGACTGACCACCTCATTTGCAAAGGAGGCTGAGAAATGTGGTTTTAAAGCGAGACACATGGCCGCATTCAACACTCTGGAGATTCTGATTACTAAGAGAGCGAAGAGAATGGGCCATGGGGAGGCAACTAGCAGTTTTGGACACAAGCTCAAGGAAGACAGTGAACAAAGAAGGGAAAGTTCCCTCCCTCCCCTTCTTAGTCTGGAGTACGTGGTGCACTATTAACAGGCAATAAAAGCCTCTAGCAAATTTTCTTCCACCCTCTCTTTAAACGTTAAAGGGAAGTTCAGACCCAGGGAAGTGTGACAGAGCAGCATTTAAAATGATTTCAAGTTCCAGCTCCCCGGATAAGTTTCAGTGCAGGGTGCTGAAAAGGACTCAGAAATCCAGAGAACGTGATGAGGGAGGGACTTGAACAGGAATCCCATTTTCTGAAGTGCGTTCCACAAGACGTCGCTCTGTGTTACACGAAGAAATGGCTCCTTGGCCAAAAGGCTGGGAAACTCTGGACTAAAACAAGTTAAGTGCTGTTTATTTAAATTAAAAAAAAAAATTGGAGTCATAAACATGCTCACATACCTTATGATTTTTTGTTTTCCTTTCTAAAAGGGAGCATTTCCAAGCTTATTTGATCATGGAAATCACTTCTTGCAGAGCATGCCGTGGGACAAGGGTTCTAGAGTAAACATTTGGGACACAGCGATGTGGTCAGAGGCTGCCTCCTTACCTGCCAGGCTCTAGCTTTCTCAGAGCACTGCCCGCATCAAAATCATCCTAGCCTCACTGCGGGCCTACTAAATGTAATGTTGGGTCCATGGCCTGAAAATCTGCATTTTCCCAAGCTCTCTTGGTAATTCTCAAAACTCACTGGCGTTTGAGGTCCGCTAGACGACAGAGCCGACCCTCCACTTTACAAATACTATGACTTGATGAATTCACCTCCAGGTGAGCTCCTGCTGGCCCCCTCAAAACTCATTTCGCTCATCGCCATTTGGTACCCGGATAATTTCCTAGGCGCTGTGCACGGCAGCCTGCATTTATCTTTATTGCCGTTCTCTTTATTGATTTAGGTCCACCTCTGCAATTCGTCAAGCTTGGATTGTATTTTAATCTTGTCCTCCCGAGTAGCTAAGATCCCTTCCAGCTTTGTATCATGCCGACATCTGATTAGCTGGGTCTCGATTCCATCCTTCAAGTCATTAATGAAAATATTAAATGGTGCTGGGTTAACACAACGGTCTTCAGGCCTCTCTGCAGATGTATGGCTCCTATAACTGCCACTGGTCTCTTCTCGGTGCCGTCATAGGTTGGACATCGCAGCCAGCGTTTCGGTTGAAGGTTTTTGCCTCCTTTACAAGTCCACACGTACAGGGTAAATCTAGGTAGAGGAAAATAGAACTACCTAATGAATCAATTCAATAAACATTAGAGCAACAAAACGTCTTCAAGGCATGCTATGATTTTCCTCTCACTCCAACGGCGTGTGGGCCACAGGGTGAAGAAGCTTATCCCAAGTGCGTGCGTTAGAAAGATCAATTTTTCTGTAAAAGGCAGCTCAGCTCCATCTTTGAGCCACACCATTCTGGGCTGAGCCAGGCTCACAACAATCAGCTTGTACGTAGTAATGCGGAGAGAGCTCGCTTTTCCGAACCTTTCCTGAGTGCTAGCTACTGTTCTTACCTCTTTAGAGGCGTTCACTCTTGGGATGCTTAGAACTCTCCCATGACGTGAGCGCTGGCTGCTTCAGCGCCCTCTTCTGGACGGGCTGTCAGAGGCACAGAGAAATTGGATAGCCTGCGCGAGGTGCCAGCGCTGAAAAAAGTCAGAGCAGACACTCAAACTCAGGCAACCTGCCTGGTTCCCTGACTGGACTCTGGACCACCACCCTGTGTGGCTACAGCTGTGACGGAGTGAGCAATTTGGTCGGAAAGGCCTATCCAGGGCTCAGAACCCAGAAATTACCAGCAAGACTGTGCGTGGTGTTAACGGGTTTTTATCAGTTGTCTTACTGAATGTTTGGGAGCTGTCAATCGGGATTAGCTGCACCTGTTGTACAGATGACAAGATAGAGGCACCGATATTCCCCCTCCCCCCCGAATCCACCCCAGCTCCTTCTGACTCCGTCCCCAGGCTGGCCTGGAGGACACCTGCCAAACAGCCGGGGCCCTGAGGACTCCCCAGGGCAGCGGGGGTGGAGAGACTAGCACCACAGGTCACGTGTTCAGTCCTCCCCACTCTCCCCACTACCCAGAAATTCCTTCTGTGGCCTCCTCCGCAAACCTGCAGCAAAGTGGGGCTGGGCTGAAATTTTCTCCCGTTGAACAAACACGCTCACTCACTCCAGGCTGGGCCTGGCCTCATTCCAGCAGGTGAACGAGACCAGCCCCTGCCTTCGGAGATTTGAAAGTGGAGCAGACATCAGCCAACAGTCCCCACTCACCCTGACCCCGGGGCGGAGGAGGAAGCGGAGGTGTCACCCAGCTGTCACCTGCTCTGGGAGAGCTGGCGGGAGCCAGCCAGGCTTCCTGCAGGGGGCGAGAGCTGGGCCTTGAGGTCGGGTTTCAGCGGCAGCCGAGGGGCAGGCGGGTGGCTTCTGGGGGCTTCTGGGGGCTTCTGAGGGCGACCGACGCCTGGCGAGCAGCGAGCACCCACAGGCAAGTGCCTGCCTGGCAACAGGCAAGCCCCATCCTCACCTCAGTCCTCAGACTCAGCCCGTCAACCAGGCCCCGGCAGCTCCCTCCTGAGCTGACGCCCATCTCCTCCATCAGTAGAGCCACGGCAGCCAAGGACAGGGCCCCCGGGATGAAAAGCTGTCCCCAGACGGACACTTTGCCGTGGCGGGTGGAGGAGACCTGGAGACACGCGTCTTTGTTCTCTCAGTTGGCTATGAAGCACTTCGTCCTTTGGCCACCAGAGGGCGACAGTCGCCCACACAGCGGCTATTGCTGCATCCTGGGGCATCCGCCTGGGACATCTGGGAGGCTGTGGAAGAGGACTTTGTCACTGAAATTTCGTGGGGACTTCTCTCCCCCCCATCTTTTAAACGTCTTCAAAGCGGCGTATTCCAATCCCAGGGAGCAGCCTAGTTTAGGGATAGCACCTTAGGTACCAGGATACCAGATCCGGGGAGTCTAGACGACTGGTTCAGACTCGGGCTCTGACCCTCCCCAGCCTGAACTGTCTCCTCTGTAAAATGGGATGGTTTCCATGACAGGAGGGAAGTGAAGGGGCTCTGAAGGACACGATGCATGACGAAGAAGTTTTGATCAAAGCTGTTTCTCCTCCTGGTGTCAGTGGCAGTATCCTGCTGGTCACGGAGAAGGATGGGGAGGCCAAGGAGCCCGCCCACCATGACCTCGGGTGTCCCGGAAGGTGACTGTGTCCCTACTTCCGAGGGCAGGAGGGAGGCAGGGAAGCTGGGACAGGGTAGGTGGTAGTTCACAGGGTGACGGCTCTGGCCCTGGTTCTGACACCGCCTCACAGTGTGACCTCACGTGTGACCATCTGTGCCTCTGGACCTCCCAGCGCCCTCCCAGCTCTGCCATTGCAGTATCTCCCAGCCTGCGGTCCTCTGAGCTGTTTTGAGAGAGAAAGATCACTGCTGTGGGAGTTGGAGGGAGGGGATGAAGAATAGCCCCCATGCACCTGGAGATGGGAGTTTCCCTCTTCCTTTGAGCCTCGATTTTCTTATCTGTGGAATGGGCAGGTTAGACTAGGTGATCTCTAACCATTGTCTCTTCACCCTGTCTCAGTAAATACACACAGAGTTCATATTGGTGCTAAAATTTCCTGATTCTGATTCCATTAAACAAACAAACGTGCCTCTGCCCAACCTGGCCAGGTCTCCAGGGACAGACACTCTGGGGCACATACAAGTGTCAGTTCTGGATCCTGAGCTCCCCGCCCTTCTTTCTCCTTGCCAAAGCTCTCTCCCCTCTGGGTCTCCAGTGTGCTGTCTATGACGGGTCATTTTGTCTTCAGGGGCTTCTTCTGTCTCCATCCACAGCCCTCCATCCTCCCAAGTGAGGGAGCTGTCCACAGCTTTGTCCTTTCTAGTCCCTGTCCCCAGTGCATGACCCACCCACAGCCAACACCACGGGCACAGGAGCTATTCCATAAACAGGAGCTGGATGAATATTTAAAGGGAAGTAGTAAGTACTATATTAACAACTTACATGGATGTTGTAATGATCCACAGTGAAATATTCCCTCACCTCTTTGCGAAATTATCATTCCAAACCACGGAATACATTAGGTTTTATGATCTACTCGCTTCCTTGGGGAAATATAAATCTTGAAACATCATCTTCATAGGACAGGGCAAAGAGTCCCCTGGGACACAAGATGTTTAAGAACGTTAACTGAGAATCAGAAATAGTTTGCGATTAATATCGGGGTTTTGTTTATGGGCACAAATAAATCCCTGGTGTAGGGCTGACCTGTAAAAATCTGTCCAAGATGAAAACTCTGATTGCAGATGATGGAAATGGGGAAACAATCTGAATTTAAAGAGGTGATTTGGGGTGCAGGGTTGCAGTGTTTAGGAGCTAATATTTTCTGACCGTAAATTTGTATGCTGTTCAAACATTCCTAGCCACCCACTAAAATAAATATGATAGAGACTAAGAATTTATATCAACGGTCTACAGCCATCCAAGTTTTGTAAGTAGGTCATGTGAAACAGGGAGGTTCTTGTTCCTAGGGTCATTGGAAGATCCCCCCTCAGCCCTGTTGCACCATCACTCAGGTGAGGCCCCCGCTGTGAGATGCTCAACGTTGGGGGGTTGGAGAGAAAGCTGTGTCAGCGTCTGGGGCCTCGGGTGACTGGAAGTAGGGGGTCCTCCTGGGAAGAGAATTGCTTTGGGGGTGAGGAGACCCACGTGTGCCCTCTCACTCAGTAGCTCTCTGGGAGGTTAGGCAGGCCTCTTCTTTGTTTACAATCCATCACGGACTCCTCATAGCTTCTCGAACAAAGTCGAACCCTCAGAAGCTCTAGCCTGGGTCATAAAATCCTCTGTGACTTGACTCTGCCCCTTTCTCCAGGATCATTTCCCATCACACCAGGCTTTCGGGACTCAGTACGTACTCTCCACTTCTTGGTCCCTTAACCTGCAGCTTCTTCCCAGAATATCCTTCCTCTTTGAGCCATTTGGTACACAAATTGCTATTTTTTAAAAACAGCACGACGGTCTTCTTGTCTCTCAAGCCTTCTCAATGGCTCCTGGGGAGAGGTAGTTTCTCCTTCCTTTGAGTTTCTGGTAAACCCTGAACATCGCGCTCTCCCTCTGTCTTGCGGACCTCCCTGTACACAGAATGACAGAACCTACATCCCTGCCTTACTGGTCTTGGACTTGGCCAAGGGGCTTGATTAAACCAGTGTGATGTGAACAGAAGAGCCAAGGCCTTAAGAGGCCATGTGTTTTCGTGTTCTCTAGTGCTTCTTTGATTTTCCGTGGGAAGAATGTGTCTCTGACAGCTGCTCTCCCAAGGAGAATATGGAGTCACCTGGAGCCAATCTGAATCCAGCCCTTGTCTGGAGCCAAGCCCAGCTGCCCTCAGCCTGGAGCAGAGCTGCCTTCACCAAAGCACAGACACGTGAGGGAAAAAAATAGATGCTTATCGTCGGACGCCACTGAGTTTTGAAGTGGTTTGTTATGCAGCAATACTGTGTCAACAGCCGACTGATGCACCATTTCACCTTGGGGCCGGAGCTCAGAGAGGAAGTGCATGTAGAGGAAACCATCTGCTAATTTCGGAGGAGTTAAAAAATATTGGGGCTGGTGCTCTAAGCCTCTCAGAGGAGTCCACCTTCGGTGCGATGCCATGTCTGATAGTGGTGCGTGGGGAGGCAGCACCTTCCAGAAATGGGCAGAGGTAGTGCCCTGGCTTCATATTCGATGCTGGGACAGAGATCTAGGAATTCCCACATGTCCGGTAGGGGGTGACGAATGTCTGGGGGGAGCTCTCTGGTTTATATAGATGAGAGATTAGCACAGGGGCACCACAAAGCACAGGCCCTTGGGATCTCAGGTTGCACAAGGTCTCCAGTTATCAGCCTGACATGCCCAGATCAGACAAGGACCAGCCACTGGGGGTCCCCAGGGAAGACCCCAGCACAGGCTGCCCTTATAGTATGAACACATAGCAGTAGAGAATAGATACATGTTGTTTTAAGCCACGGCAGCAACAGAAAACGACTGCAAGCTGGAAGCCTGTTGCTACTCTCCAGCAGCAGGGGATTGTCTGATATAATCTTGTTTTTGTAAAGAAACAAATGACAGAGATTTATGGGAGGGAGTATAGAGCTGTGGTTACAAGTTCGGCCTTTGGAGGTAAACAGATCTGGAGGTCTTCCTCTGGTTCCACGCTTCCCAGCTGTGTGATCCTGGGCAAGTGACTTACCCTCTCCCAGCCTCAATTCCTGCATCGGTAAATCTCATATTGTTGTTGTGGGAACTGAAATGTGCCTCCTATACAGTGAGCACCCACTAAACAGAAATATCTATTATTATTATTATATTATACAAAAGGACCTACAGCAATGTGACAGTCATCTTGGGGTGAGGATGACTTTATTTTTGTCCTCGTTTTCTGATTTTTCTATCATGGACAAAATTTCCTTTGGAATACGAGAAAAAACAATACCAGGTGAATTGAAACAACGAAAGAATCTGAAAATGTTTGGAGCTTTTTATATGTCTGATTTGTTCTCAAACAATGAGCTAGATGGAGTTTGTTGCCTCTTGGGTAATGTTCCCATTTACTTTAATTTTTACAAGCTAGTTGCAAATAAATGCTTTCCAATGCCAGTTCTTTTAAACCATTTTTTAAAAAAGCACAACAGACTGCTTTTGCCCACGTGGTTTGTTCCCAAGACCTTGCGGGGGAAGGGACCCTAGTGGGGCACGCGGCCCTGGGAGAAGTGCGTGGGGTGCAGGAAGCCGGGTCTTCTGAGGATGCAGGGTTGGGTGGGAGCATCTTGGGACAGGGGGCAAGCGGGCTGTTGCTTGATACTGGACTCTGGGAGGAAAAAAAAAAAAATCAATGTTCAATTGTGGTTTTAAGGAGATTATGTTTACTTAAGAAAGTCATTAGTTGTGGGTATTTCTTTGCAAATGGCTTGAAACCACATCTTTGTTTAGCTATGCAAATGTTAGCAGGTAAAACGGATTTTATTTCTAATTTTAATTCACCAAACATATCGAGTGTCCACCATATGCCGGGTAGACTGGAGAGTGGATTTGGGCGAGTGGATGAGGAAAAATGGATAAATCAAGGGCTCCAATTTCCATGAGCTTTATTACCTACTTTAACATTTCCCCATATTTGCTTTATTTTGCTATTTCTTTTAAAATTATTTTGCAAAGCCATTTGAAAGTAATTTCCAGACAACGTGACTCTTTACCCCCCACGGATTTCAGCATAAACCTCTTAAAGATAAGAACATAGTCCTGTATCACCATATGCTATTATTACTAAGAAAAATCATTACAAATTCTGTAATATCTAAGTCTATATTCAAACGACTCTCTCGCACTCTCTCTTTTCAGCTGTTTTGTTGTCATCGACACCGATGCTGTGTTTTGAATTGGCTGGAGTAAAAATGACCTTTGCTCCGTGTAGCCAATGGCACTGTGTTCATCCCCTAGCACCCGCTTGCACAGCAGAGTCCTGTTGGAAAGAAAGTCATGGGCTCAGCAGGGCTGCCTTGCACCTTCCCCTTATGTGACAACAAATATCATGTCTCATAAGAGAAGCTGGTCCCTTTTGACTCCCCTACCCAAGCTACCCAGGAAGAGCTTACGCTCTCATCCCAGAGCAAAGGCTCAGATACACACCTTGCCTGATGTCACCACCTAGAAAGTGGCAGAGCAGAGAGACTCTGAACTGAGTTGTGTAATTACAAAGCTAGAGCTCTAGGGGCTCCCGGGTGTTTCGGTTAGTTGAGCGTCCCCCCGGCTCAGGTCTTGATCTCACAGTTCATGGGTTGGAGCCCCGCATGGGGCCCTGTGCTGGCAGCTCAGAGCCTGGAGCCTGCTTCGGATTCTGTGTCTCCCTCTCTCTCTGCCCCTCCCCTGCCTCAAAAATAAATGAACATTAAAAATTTTTTTAAAAAAGAAAACAAAGATGGAGCTCTGCTTGTCACCCCATCCCCCCTGCCTCCCCTTCTCCCACGTGCAGGAACCACTGGAGTGAATAACTCTGACACCTAAGTAGGAAGCGGACCCAGCTCAGTGGAGGCGATTACTGTCCAATGGTGATTCCCCTCACAGTATGCCACAGAAACCATGGCAAGAGCTTCAAGGAAACAAGAGCATTGCCTTCTCCAGAATGACTCCCCTGACAACCTGTTGACTTAGCTCAGGCTGCCATAACAACATGCTGAAGACCGGGGAGGCTCAGACAGCAGCTCTCTACCTTCTCACAGTTCTGGTGGCTACAAGTCCAAGGTCAAGGTGCCATCAATGTTGGTTTCTGTGAGGCCTTTCTTTCTGGCTTATAGACACCTGCCTCTTGCCGTGTCCTCACGTGCCCTTTCCTCTGTGCGCACTCAAAGAGACAGATGGAGCTTTCTTGTGTCTCTTATAAGGACACAGTCCTTATTGGATTAGGGCCCGACTGTTATTATCTCATTTAACCTCAGTTTCTTCCTTCAAGGCCCTGTCTCCAAATATAGTTATAGCTTAGGGCTTCGGCATGTGGATTTTGGGAAACACAATGCAATCCATCACGCCCGTTCAGTGTTTTTACTGAAAAGCAAATATTTTGGTTGCATCTAAGTTGGGTTTAGCACAGTGTAGATGGTGGTCTGCCTAGCCTAGATGCTTCTTTTCAATCTTGACCATTCCCCCTGCTTAAGCGAGGTTCCCCTGGCTTTACCCGTTGACCCAGCAAAAGGAAATGCCAACTGATCACATCCTGGAGAAAAACCCAGCTCAGCCCTCAGTTTCTTCCTATAGTCTTCTCCTCACACCCTCCCACTGTAGAAACTGAAAATGCCAAATATTCACTGCCCTGTCTCCTTTGCACCAAGCAGGACCATGACCAGGGCTTGGCCAAATCAGACTTGTGCCCGTGATTTGAAGTGTGGCCTGCTGAAGCGGAGGAGGGATCCTGCAGAAGCCCCTCCGGCAAGGCGTCGGGAGCAACGGCAGCCAGTTTCCCGAGGTGGCAGATCTGGCGGCTGCCTCAGTGGGGCAGCAGCAGTGGGGTCTCCATTGGGCCAGTGATGAACATGGTTTCCAACACTGTCCCAGCTGCGTGGCTTCTGAGGCCCTCTCGTATGTTCTGTGTGCTATTCAGCGTCCTACGGCAAAGTCCTTGTCGGTGTGAATTACTGAGTAGATTTCTGCCACTTGCAATGAAGAACTCTGGCTGCTACCTCACCACCTCTGAAGGCCGTGCAGGCACGATCCATTACTAAAAGGAATTGTCTTACCTATTAGCTAAGCACAAGGGATGCTGCAAACTTCCTTTTCTTTCCAAATATACTCTTTCTCTTGGAATAATTTTAAACATACAGAAAAATTGCAAAGGTGGTGCAGAGTATTCTCATATACTTTACAACCAGTTTCTTCTATTATTATTATTATTTTTTTTTTTGGAGAGAGAGAGGATGGGGGAGGGGCAGAGGGGGAGGGAGAGAGAATCTTAAACAGGCTCCATACTCAATGAAGAACCCCACATGGGGCTCGATCTCATGACTGTGAGATCGTGACCTAAGCCGAAATCAAGAGTCGGACACTCAACCAACTGAGCCACCCAGGCGCCCTAGTTTCCTCTATTATTAATATCTTACTTTAGTATGTTACAGTTGTCACAGTTAATAAACTGTTACTGATACATTATTGTTAACTAAAGTCCAAACATTATTTAGATTTCTTTGTTTTTACCTATTATACTCAATGTCCATTTTCTGTACCAGGACCCCATCCCGGATTTAGTTGTCATGTCTCCTTAGTCTCCTCTTGGCCATGACAGTTTCTCAGACTTCCTTCGTGTTTGATTAGTTCTGAGGAGTACTCATTGGACGTTGCATAGAATGTCTTTCTATTGGGACTTTTCCGATATTTTTCTCATGATTAGACTGGGGTTATGGGTTTGGGGGTAGGAAGACCACAGAGGTAAGTGGCCCTTCTCATCATATCATATCAAGGATACATCCCATCAACATGACTGATCACTGTTGATGTTGACCTTGGTCAGCTGGCCTAGGTTGTATTTGTTATATTTCTCGACTATCAAGTGATTCTTTTTTTTTTTTTTTTTTTTTTTTTTTTTTTTTTTTTTTTAGAGAGAGACAGCATGAGTGGGAAAAGAGGGGCACAGGGAGAGAGAGAGAGAGAGAGAGAGAGAGAGAGAGAGAATCTCAAGCAGGTTTCACACTCAGTGCAGAACCCAATGTGGGGCCTGATCCCATGAACGCATGACATCATGATCTGAGCCAAAATCAAGAGCTGGACACTCAACCGACCGAGCCACACAGTCCCCTCTATCAAGTCACTTTTGTTCTTTCTTTCCATTGTGTAGTCTTTGGAAGGAAGGAGCCATGCATAGCTCCCCAACTAACAGAGGAAGTTATGATTCACTTCCTTGTGGGTGGGATAGCTTCTGCACAAAAATTTCTTTTCCTTCCTTCCTTCCTTCCTTCCTCCCTTCCTTCCTCCCTTCCTTCCTTCCATATGTAGGTATTTAGTACTTATTCAGATCAGTATGGGCTCATGGGTATTTATTTTATATTTTGGATTATAATCCAGCACTATTTTATTTATTTTGTTGCTTCCATATCCCATTAGCATACCCTCCATCAATGTGGGCTTTAAAATTTGTTTTGTTAGCACTTTCTACCTTTGGCATTGTAAGGTGTTCAAGGCTCATCTTACCTATTTCCCGCACCATGCTGGGGTTGGCCGTTTCTCTAAGGAGTGTCAATTCCTTTCACTGGAGAATGGTATTTGAAACCACGGTTTGGGTGCTAGGTATGCTTGTAGCTACTGAACGGTTCTGGCCATTTCCTAAGCCTCTCAGCTGAGAAGACAAGATGTACATGGGTACACTAACCTGTGTGTATACGCACGCCTATACGTACTCTATGTGCGACCGTCTGTTTATATTAAGTTGAGTAGGAATTCATAGTCTTATCCCCAGCTCCCATCCATTGCGCACTAAGCACCTGCGAACCTCCCACGCCCACAATGAGAAACCTCTCCCCCATCTGCCATCCATTTACGTCAGTGTCCAATTCCAGTGTACCCACAAAGTAGGTTCAGAATTAACCCTCACCCCGATGGGAAACAACTTTGTCAACTACAGTAGAAGAGGTTTATGTGTCATTCCTTTTGCCTTTAGTTGTTTTAAAAAAAATTTTTTTTTACATTTATTTATTTTTGAGAGACAGAGAGACAGAGCACAAGTGGGGAGGGGAGAGAGAGAAGGAGACAGAATCCAAAGCAGGCTTCAGGCTCCGAGCTGTCAGCACAGAGCCCGACGCAGGCTCAAACCCACGAACTGTGAGATCACGACCTGAGCCGAAGTCCAGCGCGCAACCGACTGAGCCACCCAGGGGCCCCGCTTTTGCCTGCTTTTGCCTTTAATTTTGCAGACACCACTAACTCGCAAAGTTACCTCAGGCAGCACCTTCTGCTCCACCCCTTTCAGTAAGGCTGTTTGACTTTTGTGCAAAATCCCTTTTTTCTCCTGTTACGCAGATCTCAGCCCAGACGGAGTCAGTCTCAGACAGTCCCTAGGACCCCTTCTTTCTCCTGACCATCCTTCCTCTTTTCTATCCTCTGTCGTCTTCCTGAAACCTGCTAGCCCTTTCCCTGGGGTGGGCCGGGGAATATGAGCTCGGTCTCGAACCTGAAGGAGCAGAGGAGAGTTCTTCCCATCAAGGAGTGATGCTCCATAGACCTCCGGGGGATGAGGTCCAAGGTCCCAGATCCCCCAGAGGATAGAAACTATGAAACAAGAACCATTTTCTCTTCTTAGTGTTCATGGTCTCTCGGAGAGTTACTTCCAGTATATTGTTTCTCAAACTTAGCCACCATCCACAGACATGAGGATGGAAAGGAAGACAGGGGTGAATGGGAACAGGGAACAGTGTCCCGCCACGTGGAAGACTGTGTGGACTGGCTGCAGGGTTGGGTGAGAGTCACTCACGCCACAGATCCACAGGGTAAGGATTCTCCCCAATCAAATCGTTCATGGAAACAAAATTTCATTCGCTTTTAAACATTATGTTCTTCAATTTTCTCTGTTATGTCTAGTTAAAAAAAATCACCAGTGTATTGGAATACTTTGAAAACTGACCCACTCCTGCCTGAAAGGTGATCTAATAACAGTCTGGTGCCTGTCATAATCTCTGCGGCTCTGGCCTGGGGGTCCCCAAGTTTGAAGTGGCGTCCCTCATTCTGTCCCCGGGGGTGCGGAGGGAGCCTGACAGCCCGTCGTTTCTTGCCTTTGATAAGCACCTTCCTTATACGAATTGCACCTTCCCCTGAAGTAACTTTTCCAGCTTTACCCCTCACCCCACCCCTTCTGTCCCTGTTTAAAAGGAGGCTATTCAGACAGCTTGAGAACAATGATGCTTCGGGATGGTTTAATCGGGGAAAGGAAACCTGTAGAGGGTCTTATCTGGGGTGAGTGTCTCAAGCATCCAAGATTATCTCCCTGTCACCTTGTGACCCATCTTCTTCATGCCACCTTTTAATTTTGGTAGCAATTACGGTGTATCTGGATAATGCCCATTAGCATATTCATGGTCATCTCTTCACATTTATTGTCCACACGACTCATTAATCTTCATCTACTTTGTGCGTTTGACAGCTCAATCTATTTTGCAATCTCTGGGAAGCAGCCATAGCCCCCCAAAGCCTTTGTTTTCCTGTAAATAAACGGTGTTGGGACCAGAGGACAATGGTGCATCCCGTGGTGATTGACACCAGCCACGGCTACTAATCAGGATGGGACTTCATCGCCAGCTGAGTCGAGTGCATTATGGGGCCATTGTTCCAACGCTGCCGGGGCAAGAACACACACAGCCAGTCACCTTCGCAAGATGGGTTGATTGTTCTTCAAGATTAGACCGAGTTGCCTTATTATCCGTCCCAGACAACAAGGCATCTCACCCAAACAGACGCATGTGCAGGGATGGCCGGTGCGCTGGCCAGATTTGAATTGCTAATGTATAATCTGCCCGGCACAGATGTGCAATGAATATTTGGATGTTGTTTTGCCCGTCAGTCGAAGAGGCTGAATGGATGAGGTGATGAGTATTCAGTGATGGGTCCTGGACGTTGGCCAACAGCAGAGTTTGAGAACTTGTGCTGAGGATAATCAGATTACCCTGCAAAGTACCTTTGCGGTACTTTAGCAGCAAATTCTGTTAGAGACTGGTTGGTGGAAAGTTCCCTTTCCTTTTTGGTGCAACGAGATGTTTTGTTATGTGTTTCAGACTTGGAAAATGTATAGAAGTTGCCTTTATCGTGCCCTCACCTACCAACACTTGAGGCTGTGAGTAATGCAGAGCTGACTGGTTGGGTTTGAATTCACCGTTTTCTAGCTTATTTGTTTAAGCTCATTTTGCCTGTTAAAATATGGCTGAAAAATTCTATCAACCATATAGAGCTGCTATGAGAATCCAATGAGTTGATGTACATAGAATAAGTCCTAGAACAGCACCTGGCTTAAGCATGTGCTCAACAAATGTTAACAATTACCACATTATTGGTCATTTGCTTTTTCTCAGTGTTACTGTGGTCAAGTAGATTGGATACACTGAAAATAAAGTTAAACCATGTTCATTACGTCAGGATGTCTCCTGGCCTTCACTATGCTGCTTTATCTGGCACAACTCCAGGTGTATGGGACATTTCCTGTATTTATATGATCACAGAGTCCTTTTACCTGAAGCATCTCTTACAGCTTATTCCCCCAGAACATACTATAGGAAAAGCTGCCTAGAATATAACACATTTGCAAAGCTTTCAAAGAAAAACATGGGATTCAAGAGTGTATATATAATCAAGCTACTTATATGTGAAAGCAGTAGGAATTAATTATGCAAATGCATATATTCTCTCTGAAAAATATGTCATTCAAAGGTAGTATTCCACACGGAGGGAACACAAGGATGGCAGCTAAGAGCTTGTAGGAACGCAGTGAGACCAGTGGATTGCACTGAAATAAGTCTAAGCAATCATAGCGAATATCTTGTTAAATAGACATCAAAAGATTAAAATACCTTGAAAGAAATTATGTATATTAAAATAATGGGATAACAGCATATAACAATGCAGATCAAAAGAATGAAGAATGGGAAAGAGAAAGCAGGTGATTTAAAAAAATTTTTTTAAGTTTTATTTATTTATTTTTGAGAGAGAGAGAGAGGGAGAGAGAGGGAGTGGGGGAGGGCCAGAGAGAGAGGGAGAGAGAGAGAATCCCAAGCAGGCCCTGCACCGTCAGCACAGAGCCTGACGAGAGGTTTGAACTCACACACTGTGAGATCATGACGCAAGCTGAAACTAAGAGTCGGACTCTTAACCGACTGAGCTACCCAGACGCCCCAGAAAGCAGGTAATTTTTTTAAGAAAAAAAAAAAGAAGGTAGAACAGATTATCATCTATCATCTATCTATCTATCTACCTACCTACCTTCCTACCTATCTAAAGGTGTAATAAAAGCAATTCTGGTAATTGTTCATTAAACATCAAAGGCTGGGGCACCTGGATGGCTCAGTCACTTAAGTGTCTGACTTCGGCTCAGCTCATGATCTCACAGTCCATGATTTCAAGCCCCATGTCAGGCTCTGTGCTGACAGAGCGTGGAGCCTGCTTCAGATTTTGTCTCCCTCTCTCTGACCCTCCGCCATTCACACTCTCTCAAAAATAAGTAAACATTAAAACAATTTAAAAAAAATCAAAGGCCAATACTCTTAGATATGAAGGGGGAAAAAACCCCTAAATCCAAGGTTGCTCCTCTTATTAAACAAACCAAAAAATAAAATATTCTAAGTTAAAATATGGGTAAAATATGATTACTCAAATGTGATCAAGAAAATCAGGTTTGGGAATATTAATATCAAACAAGGCAGAATTCTAGTTAGAGAGTATTACATGTTAGCAATTTCATTTCTTTATTCCAGTCCCTTGCACAAGGTGGGTCCTAAACAGATAGTAGGTTTATTGTAAAAGTGGAAGCAATTGGCAAAATGTATGTGGGAAGGGATGGTTTGTTTGCCAGGGCCATTGAGTGGACTATTTTAAAGGATCTCCATTTTAAGTACTGGAGAGGACACCTGCTTTGTCTGCCTGACTCACTGACCTCTGCCTCCTTCCTCTGCCCTGGGCTTCCTTCTAGCTGTATGAGTCCTGCTGCTGTGGGATCCTGGATTCTGGATCCTGGCCACAGTCTGTGGGAGTCAACCTGCGCCTAGCAAACCGTAGAAACTTGCCCCTGACTTGCTGCATTAAGAGAAGGGTCTGTCTCCGTCCTTCACTGATGTTTCTCCAAACTCTGAAAAAGAGGACCTGATCCACCTGGACGATGCAAGAGGGAGTAAGAGGGAGATCTCTGCTGCTATTGGTGACTGTGTTTCCTGCCACGAGGAAGAAACTGGTCTACAATGAATGACAACGAAGTCTGCTACACAGAAATGGTATTCTGGTGGCATCTGAATTTCTAGTTTTATTTGATCCTCAAGCCAGACACACCCCTGCACTTCTCCTGGTTCCGGTGTGCAACTTTTCCTTGTGATAACATGATCCATCCCTGCAGATTCCCCAAAATTCCCTTGCCTGCCTAAGCTAGTATTGGGTTTCTGTCACTTGCAACCAAGAGTCCTAATTGTGAAGAATGTTAAAGAGTGGTACATACGTCCTGACACAGGATATTGTACTGCTCTAGTGAACTGGAGTGTTGAGTTAGGTTTCCTGGTCCCACAACACAACAGAGGCCTCACATTTGGCTGAAAGCAAGCTGGTCAACATGGTGATTTGGGTTGAAAAGAAACATTACCAGTTAGTGATTTTTGTTTTTGACAATTGCTATTTTTGTGTGTGTGTATTGGTAGGCAGTTTGGCAACCTTCTCATGTGTCTATTTTTTTATGCTTCTCCTTTTGAAATTTCCTTCTTAAAAGTTTAAATATTTGCTTTTAGAAATTCAAGTTATTTCTCCTTGAGGCTGCTCATAACTGTAAAAAGTTGGACTAATTTTGATACATAATAATACAGATTAATATAGAACAATATAGTACATCCCCAGTAGGGCCATCGTCAGAAACACAAATATCTAAAAATATGTTGTAAAAACATAACTGACCATTAAGATTCTTTTATACTTTTATGTTCAATTTTCTTTTATTTTCTTATGAGAAAGGCAACTTATGCCACATCAGAAAATACACACAGAAGAAGAATTTAATGCATTTTGATAGTCACACTTACCTGGGGGCAACCAAAGTCATCACATTGGTGTATATTCTAGTAGAAACTTTTATAATTACCTACGCTCCTGTCCTTTCACATTTATTCACTTACAACATCTTTCATTTCCCATAAAAATGAAACTGCAGCACATGTGCTTTAAAACAACTTTGAGGTTTAATTTCCATACAATAACATACCTTTATTTTAAGCCCATATTTTATTAGTTCTGATAAATTCATACATCTTTATAACCAGCATCATAATAAATACATAAAACACTTTCATCCTCACAAAGTTTCTTTATGCCCTTACCTAGCTGGTCTCGGCCTCACCCTGGGCTGCAAGAAAATAGTGACCCGCTTTCTGTCACTGTAGATTGGATTTTTTTCTCTGAAGTTTCCTACTAACAGTATGAATTCTTTTGTGCCTGGCCTCTTTCTCTCAGCAGCAGGCTTTTGAGATTCATCCGTGTCATTGTGTTTACTGCTAGTTCACTCCTTTTTATTGCCGAGAAGTGTTCCATTGTATAATACAACCACATTTTGTTGATCTATTATCATTCACCTATTGATGGGCACTTGGATTGTTTTCAGCTTTTGACTATTAATACATTAAACTGCTATGAATATGTGAATAAGTCTTTGTTCAGATATATGTGTTCACTTATTTTAAGCAAAATACCTAGAAGGGGAATTGTTGGTTTGGACGGCTGGTGTCATGTTTAACTTTGTAAGAAACTGTCAAAGTGCTTTCCAAAGCGTACTTTTTAATATTTCCACCAGCAATGGGTGAGAGTCTAGGTGTTCCATATGTTTGTCAACATTCTTACTGAGAGTCTTTCATTCTATGGGCGTGTACTGGTGTCTCGTTGTGGTTTAAATTTCCATTTTCTTGATGACCTATGATGTTGAGCATCTTCTCATGTGCTTATGGGCTATGTGCATACTTTCTGCAAAGTGGCCTTTCGAATCTTCTGCTCTTTAAAAAATGTGGGTTATTTGTCCTTTTGAGTTGTTAAGAATTCTTTACATATCCTGGCTGCAGGTCTTTATCAGATAAATTAACTATGAATATTTTCTCTCAGTCTGTGTCTTGCCTTTTCATTTTTTTAAAACACAGTGTCCTTTGAAGAGCAGCAGTTTTTAATTTTGATGAGACTTGACTTATCAATCTTTCCCTTTAGGCTTTGTGCTTTTTGTGTCCTATCTAGGACATCTTTCCCTACCCCAAGGTTATGGAGATTTTCTTCTGTTTTCTTTTCTAAGTTCTGCAGTCTAGCTTTTATATTTAGGCCTAGAATCCCCTTCAAGTTCATTTTTGTGTATCGTGTGTGGTAAAGGTTGAGGTTTTTTTCTCCCCCATACAGGTATCCAATTGTTCCACGCCATTTCTTGAATAGACAAATCTTTTCCCCGTTGAGTTTCTCAGCACCTTTGGCAAAAATCAATTGACTGCATATGTGCAGATGTATTTTAGGACTCAGTTCTGTTGGATTGATCTATTCGTTGTCTGTCCTCACTTTGGTACCACACTGTCTTGACTGTTGGGAAACCTCCCAATGTTGAGTTAAGCAGTGCACAAATTGACAGGGAACTACTCCTTTTGGGGTGGTTTAAACCACCTGTCCATTGCCCCATGGTGTGACTTGCCCTGGCACAGGCAGACTCCCAACGCTACTCTTAAGGGCAATTCATCCAGCCTGTGAAACACTGCCTTCATCCCTAACAAGCTCATGACACGCTGTAATTTACAAATCAGCTTCACATCCTCTGGCTCACTCATTTACATACTGATTCAGCCCCTCCAACTCGCTCTTATCTGTCCTTCTCCACAACCGCCCCGTGGGTCAGGCTACTTAGTTCTGATCATACCACTTTATGGATAAGGAAACGTAGACTTCAGGATTATTGGCATCAAGACACCTTCTCAATAGTTGTGGAACCCTGGAATTCTAGAAGTAATCCAGAAAAACAAAGGCCAATCTGATTTAATCGTTTTAGCAGTCTGTTCTAATTGTGCCTGCCAACATCTTGGGTGAGTGGCAGGTCACAAAGGTAAGCCCCATCTACGCCTGTACCCCTCCGCCCCCAACACACACACACACACACACACACACACACACACACACTGTCTTCTATATTTGTCTGAAATGACATCAGTAGCTGGCCTAGTGATAGTTTTGCTCATGTTCACATCTCTGGGTCACAACAATTCACCCTTATTGTGAGCCCCATGCAATCCTCCGATCCTTCTGACAAGGCCAGAGTGCTGGCTCCAGCAGCCCCTTGGCTCAGGAATCAGTATGGTAAAATCCCTCTCTTTCCTCCCTCCCAAGGGTTACTGTTTGATCAGAGGACAGGTCGGAAACGGAGTCTGGCATTTGGAAAGCTCCCATCCCCCAGCTAGTAGGCATGGCACTGGTGTTTGGATCGTGGCATTCTCATAGGCTGCTGGGGATGGAGTTGCAGAGGCTCAGGTTAGGGATAAAAAACTGAGGGGTTCAAAGGAAGTGGCAGGAGATGAGGTTTTTGATAAAAGTGGAGGGGATGTGAGGGGCTTCATTAAGAAGTTACAGGAGAGTTACGATGACACTGTGTGACCTCAGGCAGGTCCTTTTTTCTTTTGAGGCCTCAGTTTTCCCACCTGTGCAAGAACAAATTAGGCTGGGTGACCTCTGGGGTCCTATTCAGCTGAGTGGATTTGATAGTGGGAGTTGGAAACGCAAAGAAAGGCGGTCACAGGGCAGTTGGCGCCACTGACAGAGGCGAACAGACAGCAGGTCGGTGAAGCGTGCGCGTAGGTGCCTCATTCTCCTTACGTTAGGAGAGGTGGAGCCAGGTAGCACACGTGGGGCTGGGGACTGGGCAGGGTAGAGGTGGCGAAGCATTTACTGGAGAGGCATCTGTTGGACCTTGCCGATCTGGCATCAGACAGCTGGGTTCGTTACAGCCCCAGGGCTTCCTAGCTGCAAGCTGCAGCTTTTCCACTGTCAACACAGCTACAAGAACTATCTGCAGCGACCCTGTGAAGAGCAAATGAGACAACCTGGAAAGACCTTTGCAAACTCTGAAGTTTGCGGTATTTACCGAGGGGGGACGGGCTAAGATTTCCTGGTATGTGCAGTCCTGGATGGATTGGGTAGCTGTGGTGAATCCTGGCTCATTCCCTTTTTAGCTGTGTGCCCTTGAGCAAGCCTTTCATCTCCCTGAGCTCCCTGGGGGATAAAATGGGGGATAACCAGAGGCATCTCACGAGATGGCTCTGAGGCTGAAAAGGGAAAACGATTGGCAAAACCTTTCTAACCCTGAGGACCTCAACAGGCCCGCCTGCAGTGCTGTAGAGGGTTTCACGGAAGAAGGGCCACACAATGAGTTTGGTTAGGGGGAAGGCAAACGGAATGGTAGAGTGGTTGGACTGTGGAACCGGAGAGCCTGGAGACTGTTCATCCCTCCGCGCTGTGTGACACAGGCAAGCTGCTTAACCACACTCACCTATAAAGGCAAGAACCCACACGCCTCATAGAACCGTTAGGATAGATCAGTTGTCTGCTATGAATTGTCATGCCCAGCACACAGTGATTGCTAGAAGAATTACTATTGATAGGGTCCTGGACAACTCACTTCAGTGTGCCATGCTTCTATTTTCCCTAGCTCCAGCTTAGTTTTGGAAGCTGTGAATACATCTTATGGGCAAAGCTCCATCCTAGGTCTAGGAGCCAGGAGCGAATCCATCAGGGGCTAGAAGCTCACGGCACGCAGAGTTCTGCATCCTTCACCCCCCATCTTTGGTCTTATTGTCACCTGCCGGGGTAGACAAAGAAGGGAAATTAAACTTAAGGCCCATGAAGTCCTGTAGTCCATTTTGCTAGGATCTGCGTAAAAATGGCCAAATAGGCAAAAGTTGTAGTGCTCTGAAGGGGTAAACACCAGTTATGGATCAGAGCATGCATGACTCTGTCCTAAACTCAGTGGTCTGAGCCACCAGGCCTTTCTGCAAAGCCTGTGGTTCCTTGGAGGAACACGTGCACCAGGCCACAAAACACAAAACCCACAAAATGGGGATGACCAACTTTATTGGACTGTAAGCTTTCACAATGACAAAGAAAAGCAAAGTCAACTTTTCATTCCACAAAAGACTTCATATATTTGACTCTCATTTTAGAGAACTCCTTTTTTGGTACAGTCATTTTATTGCATATTAAATATTAAAATATTCCTGTGATACAGACTAAGGTGATAAATTACAACCTGAAAGTTCATTCTGTAAAGAACCCCCAAAGCGCAGCATGAACCCACATGGAACTTCTGCAGTTTTCAATATCCCCACATTACAAAATAGCTAATATTTATGTAGCCCATCCCACGTGCCAAGTACTGTTTTAAGTACTTTACATATAGTATGGTAATCTATCATAACTACTCTGTGAAGAACATAGAATATTACAGCTGATGAAGAAGTTGAGGCACAAAAATTAAGTAATTTGCCCAGTCACTGCCACAGGCTGTTAGGCTCTCAGGTCTGTGCTCTGAGAATTGATGAACGTGGAGCCTTTGGCTAGCGATCACTGCTCTTTTTTAAAAATGAATTTGGGGTATCTGGGTGTCTCAGTCAGTTGAGTGTCTGTCTGACTCTAGATTTCGGCTCAGGTCATGATCTCACGGTTTGTGGGATTGAGCCCTGTGTCGGGCTCTGTGCTGACGATGCGGAGCCTGCTTGGGATTCTCTCTCTCCCTCTCTCTCTGCCCCTCCACGGCTCACATGTGCACATGTGCTCTCTCTCAAAATAAATAAACTAAAAAAAAATTGAATTTAGCCTTTGGGGTGCTTGACTGGATCAGTTGGTAGAACATGGGACTCTTGATCTTAGGGTTGTGAGTTCAGGCCCCACGCTGGGAGGGAATAAAAAAATAAATAAGTTTATCTGTAAAGATACGTTGAAAAGTGCTTTAATGTTTATTTGTCCTTAGACCAACAGCTAAGTAAGGAACTGTAAGACTGGTCAGTGCCCCGCAAGGGCTAGGGTACATGGAAGGCAAACACCACGTGCAGGCTGGGAGGAGGGAGGAGGGTTAAGCCTCACAGCCATGGCACCTAAGGCAGGCCTTGAAGGATACAAAGCAATTGTGGCTTACACTTGGTAGGAGCTCACTTAACAAAACACCAACATTAACAAAGCTGAGGACTCTGAGGACATGAAGATGCCAACCGTACGGAAGAGGCACACTCATGAGTGACACTGTCCCCTCACTTCAACATCTAGTTTACTCTAGTTTTGGACTTCAGACCTGGTTGTCTACGTTCCTAACAATACCACACAGATCAAGAGGTCCAAATCTAATGTTATTTTCTTTTCCTATGATAAACATCTATTAATGTAATGTCTCAGTGTGCAAAAACATAATAAATCATCTTTGTAAAAAAGTACAGAACATTCTTGCTATGGATCCAGGCAAAAGGTATGACTAACAAAAATTTCCTAATGGAGGACAGTGAAGGCTTAGGTGCATTGATTTTGGGAACTACGGTGACCCTGTTTTCATTATGCTATGAACCCAAATTAATCGACTTTAATGATGACGTACTTAGACTATCAAAACCAAGTAAGGCACACTATGACTCAAAATTCATAGGCAGAGCAACAAAAATCCAGAGAAAATATAATTAAAATACTCTGCTGAATGTAGAACTGTATCATTTTTATATCTTAATCAATACTGGTAAGACGTGGAATAATCATAGCATAAAACATACCTTCTTTTTCTGAAAAAGTAGATGGGAAGGTGTGGTGTATAGTAAAGTGGCTCAGATTCAAGATTCAAGTATATTTTTCTTTTAATCTTGTCTGTAATAGATTCTAGGTTTCTTTCTTGGTTTCAAAAGTGAGTCTACAAGCTACAGAAAATGAAATTATGAATACAGCATAAAGGCCTTTAAAAAATTCTGATTATACCAGCAGTTTGGCGACATACTGGTAGAGCTGTTCCGTAAAAGCTTCAGAGGAAAACTTTTCCTTCACCCTGGCTCTCCCGGCCAGTCCCATTGTGGCTTTTAAGGAAGGTTCATGGATGAACTTTTCCATTGCTTCTGAGAAGTGCACAGGGTCAGGCTCACACAGAAACCCTGTGACACCGTGGACGATGGACTCCAAGGGCCCACCCGAATTAACAGCAATGACTGGGCACTGCATGTACATGGCCTCCAAAGGGACGATGCCAAAGTGTTCATTGCTTGGTGTGTAAAGCACGCAGGTACAGCCGCAGAGGAGTGAGATTTTCTGTTTGTCTGAGAAAGACCGCAGGAAGGTCACATACTGTGCAAGGTCGGACTGCTGGACCATTTTCTTCAATTCCTGATAGTGTTCCACATTCTCCAGGACTCTTTCGTCATACCCACCTGCCATGATTAGGTGAACCTTGTCCCAATCTTGGGATGTCAATCTTCCACGCAGTTTTATGAGGGCTTCCAGCGCCAAAGTCAGATTTTTCTTCCTTTCGTATCTGTTGATGGAGAGGAACAGGAATTTCTTCCCCTTGGGGATGAGGTCATCAAGCTTTTCAGAAACAGCTGAGTCAAAGCTGGTGACATTCAGAGATGGGTAGAGGATATCAGGGTCTACGTGAGATAGGGACTTGAATGTTTCCTTGAAAATGGCAGCTGTAAACCGGCTGTTGACCAAGATGCAGTCTGCCATGCCTGTGGTATATTCCTCTATCCAGTCGATCGGAGCCCTGTATAAGCGTTTAAGCAATGAATCTCTCCTGGTGAGCAGCAGATCTGGGAAATGACAATAAAACAGGATCTTCTTACGCCGTCTGGCCAGCTTGAGCACTGGGATACAGGCAGACACCTAGCCAAAGCAAAAATCAACAGCAGATATAGACTGGTCAACTCAACTTCAACCAGTCAAAAGCATACCCATCCACCCTGCCTGCTAGTCTGTGGGCTCATTGTGGGCAATGTCTGATTCTGCTTGTGTTCCCCTAGACTCTCATCCAGTACAATGGCTGGTGTATAGAAGGCTCACAGACACCTGCTGGCTGTGTGCTAAGTACTTACAGCTGCAGATCCAAATGTTTCCTCTAGAACAGCGCTGTTCGACAGAAGTAAAAATCTAATAACCATACTACAAATTTTTTAAGGGTGAAATTTAAAGAATATCAAATTCTTATTATTCCAAAATGTAATCAATTATCATAAAAGACACTTTACATTTGATTTTTATTAAACCTTTAAAATCAGATGTATATTTTACACTACACCACATCTCAGTTCAGACTAGCCACGCTTCAAGTGCTTAAGAGCCACATGTGTCTAGTGGCTACCACAATGGACACAGCAGCTCTATCTAGTGTTTCTCCTCCTAAGGAACTAGATGAACTACAGTAGTTTATAGTATAGGCTCTGGAATCAAGATTGCCAGCTGTGTGATCACGAGCAAGTAATCTACCTCTCTTTGTGCCTCAGTTTTCTCTTCTGTAACAAGGCAACAGCTGCAGTTCCAAAAACCCTTGTATGGTTTTTGTGATTATTAAATGCACAGGTGTGTGTAAAATGCTTAAGAATTTAGCACACAGTATGTGCTCAATAAATGTTAACCATAATCATTACTAAGCATGAACTATATGCTGGCATTCCTAGAGACCTTCCTGTTGGGTAATCTGTATAAGTTACTTGATCTCTAGCTCACTTATCACCTGAAGAATACTGCGAGATTTATCCAAAGCTTCTTAGTTAGAAAGTAGCAGATATGGAACCAAATCCAGGTCTCCTACTTCCAAGCTGTTTTTTTCCCCTATTCACTAGTCTCAGCTGCCTCTTTTTTTTTTTTTTTTTTTAAATTTTAGGACGAAACAGATGATCTTGGGATGACTCTTCAGTTACTTAAAAAAATTTTTTTTAATGTTTATTTATTTTTGACAGAGAGAGAGAGAGAGAGAGCGAGCATGAGCGAGGGAGGGGCAGAGAGAGAGGGAGACATAGAATCCGAAACAGCTCCAGGCTCTGAGCTGTCAGCACAGAGCCCGACGCAGGGCTCGAACTCACAGACTGCAAGATCATGCCTTGAGCCGAAGTCGGATGCTCAACCGACTGAGCCACCCAGGCGCCCCTCAGCTGCCTCATGCTTAATGACTAGTTACACATGCAGGATATTTGGAAATGTCCACATTTCTTAAAAAGAAACAGCTTCTATACAAGCAAGGATGACCAAAGTAATTCAGGAATAATAATTAAAGGAACACACAATTACAAATGTGAAACATTTTCCACTTATCAGTTTGGCAAAGATTAAAATGGTTGATAACACCCAATGTGCACAAGAGCATGGAATAACAGGAATAATATGAACAGGAAGAACATGGAATAAAAGGAATAACACTGTGGGAGAGCAAAGTGACACGACCTCTTTGAAAGCTTAATTTGGCAATAGCTATTGATATTTAAAATAAACTCTTTGGGGGTACCTGGGTGGCTCAATCGGTTAAGTGTCTGACTTCATCTCAGGTCATGATCTCGAGGTTCATGGGTTCAAGCCCCATGTCAGGCTCTGTGCTGACAACTCAGACCCTGGAGCCTGCTTGGGATTCTGTCTCTCTCTCTCTGTCCCTCCCCCATTCTCTCTCTTGAAAATAAATAAACATTAAAATTTTTTTTTTAAATAAAATAAAATAAACTCTTGGAGGGGCCCTTGGGTGGCTGAGTCTAATCACCCGACTTTGGAACTTCGGTTCAGGTCATGACCTCACAGTCTGTGGGTTCAAGCCCCACGTTGGGCTCTGTGTTGACAGCTCAGAGCCTGGAGACCGCTTCAGGTTCTGGGTCTCCCTCTTTCTCTTCCCATCCCCTGCTCGTGTTCTGTCTCTCTCTGTCTCTCAAAAATAAATAAATACTTAAAAAATAATTTAAAAAAACCCATCTTGGACACCAACTTTGTTTCTAGGAATTTACTCAAAGGACATGCGGACAAAAGTACAAAGAAAAAGGATACAAGGATGCCCACTACAACACTGATCTATTTGCAAAAAACTGGTCACAATGAGCATCCTTTAACAGAATAATGTATAAATTATAGTACTTTCAAACAAAAGCAGATTTTCCAGCAACCATTATGAAGCATGAAGTGAATCTCTAATATCGATATATACGGATGTCTCAAACAGAAATTTGGGGTGAAAAAAAGGTTAAGTTATCATATAGTAGGTGTGCCACAATCCTCATTATTACAATTAAGATGCATCTGAGAACAGACACATACGTTAGAGCAGCCACAGGCAATTTCGGGAAGAATCCAGGAGAAACTGCTAACAGTGGCTACTTTTACGGAGTGGAACTGGGATGGAACGTTTATACTATTTGAATTTTTGTTCTGAATAAACGTTACTTTCTAAAATAAATTGAGGGAAAAAAAAAAGAAGAAAAGAAGAAGGCGTAGAGTCCAAAATAGCTAGAGCCCAGATCCAAGTAGACATTATTTATAAAGAACTCTGACTTCTCCCAAGCCTAATAGGGAGCCATGTTAAAGTTTTAACAGGGGCATGACATGCTTAGCTTGGTGTTTTTAACACTACACTGAGGACGAATGGGGTGGCTTGGCCTCAAAAGCTACAGGCAGTGGGATGCATGTGGCCTGGAAGTGTCAACAAAAATAATGCAAAGAGAGAAGATGTGCAAGTTACTCAGAAGTGAAAGGTGGCTGAAGGCTGACTTCTAACGCTTCTGCTTCTTAAAGCAAGCCCCAAGGCCCATCTATTTCAGAATCGCCGATGATCCTGCGAAAATGCAGCTTTCTGGGCCCCACCTCAGGGCTCCAGGATGAAAGCTTCTGAGAATGGGGCCCTGTGACAACGTGCAACTTTAATGTGTCCACACTAAAGTTCGAGAACTAGTCTCACTCCCAATTCTCATCTCTCCAGATCAGTTCGGATCTTTCCGAACCGCAAACCGGGAGAGCTCAGCAGATGCCATGCAGTGCGCCCTCCCTACTGGGAAAAGGAGGCGAGGCGGGGTCGGGCGTGGCCGAACTCACGGCCGCCTCACCTGGTCGCACACGACCACGTCGAACTCCTCGTCGCCGAGAAACAGCACGTACAGCGCCAAGAAGATCATGCGCACGTAGGCGCAGACGGCCGCGCCGCGGCCGCCCCAGCCCAGGCTGCGCGGGAGCCAGTCGCCCGCGCAGCGCACCTGCAGCTCGCGACTATCCGCGAAGCTGTGGCCCGGATCGTAGTGCGCGGTCCAGACCTTCACGCTACATCCGCGCGCCTGCAGCGCCAGCGCCGCGTCCAGTACCAGCCGCTCGGCGCCGCCCACGCCCAGGTCCGGGTGCAGGAACAGCACCGACGGGTTGGGACCAGGGTCTTCGTCTCGGCCCCGCTCCTCCGCCATGGCCGGGATGTCGCGCCAGCGCCCCGCGCCCCTGCGGGGTTCCGCGCATGCTCCTCTCCGGCTCCCAGCGGGCCTCTGCGGGGCCGACCACGCCTCGCGGCGCCTGCGTCGGTTAGGCCACATCAGCGCAAATCTGTGGGCGCCCCGTGTCTGCCAGAGGGAATTTCTCGTCTGACCGTGTCTGTATCCTCCCTTTGGTAGGGAATGGACTCTATGGAGGACGCTGCGATCCAAAGGAAGCAGGCGGAAGGTCTGCACTTCCCACGCAGCGACTGATCAAGTCTCCTGTAACAAAATTTATGCAGGCATATGGTGGGACAACCCAGGCGTCCCTGGAGCCACCGAGGACCCTGCCAGGGGCCTGGGGGCGGGGTCTGAGCCAGCCTCTCCTGCCGCTGGGCCTT
The DNA here is from genome assembly GCF_024362965.1 of Panthera pardus. Taxonomy (NCBI): domain Eukaryota; kingdom Metazoa; phylum Chordata; class Mammalia; order Carnivora; family Felidae; genus Panthera; species Panthera pardus. The sequence goes on from NW_026526766.1 coordinate 61,154,716, forward strand.
TGAGGTCTTCACGGAGCCTTGGCCGTCAGTTTCTGCCTCCAACTCCTTCTAGTCTCCAGCATGGTATGGCGGCCCCGGTCTTCCCTGTTTGACTCTTCCTCTCCCTGGCGCCCCGTCTCTTGCTGTCTGCCTTGCCCTCCTCTTGTGGCAGCCTCGCTGTCCCCAGCCTGTGCGGGTGCTGGTCTTGGCCGCCAGGGCCTGGGGTCTGGGGGCGTGCCGGCGGCGCTCACACTCTCGGTTCGTCTCTCTCTGTAGCCTGGTCCGACTCCCAGTGGTACTAATGTGGGCTCGTCAGGACGCTCTCCCAGCAAAGCGGTGGCTGCCCGGGCGGCCGGATCCACGGTCCGGCAGAGGTAAGGATTCCCGCGACCCTCTGGCTGTGGTGTCAGAGAGATGGGGCCCAAGAATTCGCTGGTCCGGAGGAGACCCCGGAATGAATCACCAGGGCAAAATGAGCTTCAGGCGACGTGGCTGTAGGTCTTTTGTGTCTCGAGAGGAAGGCAATGTTTTCTTCCAGTTGTTCAGTTTGGGACACCGCTGTTAAAAGAGTAAAGTTAACACACGAGTTGGATCAGAGACAACTTTGAGAAAACTGATGTTATTAAACTGGTCTTTGGTCCTGAGCTTTCCCGTCTCATTTTTATTTGGAGGTCCCATCACACTCAGTCTAACAGGACTTGTCTGATAACAAAACTCAGTCTCCTTTCATCCTAGCTTCTGCCCCAGTTATATTTCCCTTTACTTCCATATGGCACTGTTACTAAACACTTGTTTCCCAAAGCCAAAACTTCAGGGTGGTGTTGGATTTTTCTTATGCTCTGTCTCTATTTAGTCATTTGTGAGACCGAATGGGACACAGAAAGCTTCTCATCCGTCCTTTTCTTTTTTATTTTCACTGTTCTAGTTTAGCCCAACTTCTCTCCTCTAGACGTTTGCGTTTTCTACCAAAGTCTTGTCTCCAGATCACTTCCACTCCAATCTGTACTGCCCTCTGATTCTGTCACACATCTTCTTAGTTTCTGTCTCACTTCTTTTTGCTGAACCTTTAAAGGAAAATGGGTGGGGGTGGATACCAATGCTTTTGGTGTTTTTTTTCAGCCTACTTGCCTCTTCTCCTCTTTTGTGATCTAGCAGCAGTGAGCTTAATCCAACAGGACTCACTAGGCAGCCCCTTCACCCATTTATATTTATTCTGCAAGACCAAGTTCAGGGGTTATTTCCTCTTGAGGCCTTTCCTGACTTGGAAAGCAGCAGTAGCTATGAGTCTTCTCTTTTGCTCCCAAAGCATTTTGTTCATGTGGTTATGGTAGCATTTATATTTTTGTATTCATCTGTTTTGTTACGCTTTTTCAGAAATGGCCCATCATCTCTGTCCTACTATAAGACCTGGCATAATAAATGATGAATGAATGAAGGAATATAGCCATCCTGTAGTCTTGGGATTTTTGAAGGAACCATAGGGCATAGGAAGTGGGAGGCAGTTACACTGTGACCAGAAAGGAAGGGTAAAATAGACCCCTAATAGAAATTTAAGGGATTAAAATGGGCTCTGTCAACTTCACCTGGCTTTCCAGTGGAGAGATGGGTAGTGTTTTGAGTACATTTGGTATTTCCAGATACCCTGATTATCAAGTCCTCTGCATTGTCCCATGTGCCAGTAGATATGAAAAATCTGTAAAGAGCCTAGACTGATTTCTTTGGATCTCCTGTAATTCCGGGAGACTTTGAGAATAAGCACTGCAGTTGGGAGGTTGTGGGAATAGTGGGAAGTGCGTGGGTCCTAGTCCTGGCTCAACTGGTGACTTATCCTGTCCATACTGGATTTACTATCTAGTTCAAGTTCCTTTTTATGAACAAGGAGGAAAATTTCAGGTACCTACCCCACAGCTTAAACGATGTATATCCTTGTGTGTAAAGGCTGTTCCAATCCCTGTATGATTATGTTTGCTATTTACAATCAGCTTTCTCATAGAAACAGCCATATACATGGACTTCTAAGTCCCCAGGCTACCGTATAGCCTATAATCAATGTGTCTGCACTAGAGTCTGGGGTAAAGGCCCCATGGCAAGGGGATTAGGAGCAGAGCTGGAAGGGCAGCGAGAAGAGATAGGGGCAGCAGGGTTTTCACTTCTGGCTTTTCCCTGTGTACCCTGGTCGGTGGCAAAGTGCTATTTGGCTACTTCTGTGTTCTAGGGCTGCCTGTACCACACAACTCGTTTGCCAACCCTTGATCCCCTTGTGAGGGACGTTCTGGCTGGATGTTGTCTGCGGTTTTCATATCTTACCTCTCTGCCCAAGATCTATAGATAGTATATCCAAATAGAGAAAACGGATTACAAAATAATTTTTTCTAAACTCTATACTCCATTTTAGGACCTGGATTACAGTAAGAGCTTAATTGTTTTGGTTTTTTTGGTAGCAAGTACAGTAACTTAAAAACATTTTAAAGTAGTCATTTTAAAATCTGATTAAATGGATGCAGGGCTTTTAAGCAGGGGTTTATTACTTGACTTCACAAAAACACGTTTGAAGAGAAACTGAAGTGCATTGTCCAAATGAGGCACCCATGGTATGTGGGCAAGTGGATGGGCTCGAGTCAGAACTGGGTCCACTGCCTAAGTTGGCTGCTTGCTGGCTGTGTGGTCCTAGGCCCTTTACTTAACCTTTTATGAGCCTGTTTCCCTCATTTATAAAATGGAAATGGTGACTACTTACTGGGGTTGTTGTATTCCTTGGGATATGGCAGTACTCAGTCCTTAGTGGTTTTCCTGATAATGGAGTAAAAGCAAGAATTTGGGGGGTTCAAGGGAAGAGAAGTTTTTTGGTTTTTTTGTGGGTTTTTTTTTTTGTTGTTTGTTTGGTCTTTAACAACGTAGTGGTCGCAAATGCTATAATGCTGGTGTAAGGGCATCAGAGAAGTAGCCGTTTGTAATATTTCTTTTCTTTCCAGAAAAAATGCTAGCTGTGGAACAAGGAGTGCGGGTCGCACAACCTCAGCAGGCACAGGGGGCATGTGGCGATTCTACACCGAAGACTCCCCTGGGCTCAAGGTGTAAGTTTTGGGAGCCGACCTTGCATTTCTGTCCAGTGTCGCATGGCCGTCGGCAGCACTGTCTCTGCCACCAGCGGGGTTTGCTTTGATGAGATTTACAGTGCACAATGGCTGCATTCGTGCCAGGCGGGCTGGGTTTGGTTTGTCTGTGTATCAGTCAATCAGCTTAGGGCCTGGAATAACATCTCTCCTTGGATTGAGTGGCAGCAAGGGAGAATCTTCACGTGGCTGTGTCAGAAGAAATGAATGGGAACAGAGAGAGCTGGAGGGAAAGCTGCTTAATGAGGTGAAATTGCTCTTCGTTTGGTGTTCTTGTCCCACCGTGAGTAATAGGAGTGACCGCTTGAATTGGCGTCGGGTGAGTTTGCAAAGCTCTCCTGGAGGAACAGGCTGATACTGTTACAGCCTAATGGGAGTTTCTCCGTCAGGCTGTGTTACCAGACGTTCTTTGGCCTCCTTGCGTTTGCTGGGCGGTGAGTAGACCCTGGAGGGTGAACATGTCACTTTCTGAGTTCGTAGGTCCGGCAGTGCTCATTAGGTGATGGGAAGTGGGCGTCCAGGGTCCCTAGGCCTCGCTCACCTTGCAGTTTCTGGTACTGTGTGCCAGACCTGATCCGCAGGTCTCTGCGTGTGAGGCTCCAGAACACCACTGCTTACAGCTGTTTCCTGCTTACACCCGGCAGCTGAGGAACTGGAATACTGATGCGCTCGTTTGCTCACAGAGGCACTTACAAGGCAAAGACAGCAGGAGCTGGAACTACATCTTTTTTTTTCCCCCTCACTTACTTATTTATTTTTATTACAATTTATTGTTACATTGGCTTCCATACAACGCCCAGTGCTCATCACCCGCTTTTCGCTCTCCCCCACCCCCATAAACTCTCAGTTTGTTCTCACTATTTAAGAGTCTCTTATGCTTTGCCTCCCTCCCTCCCTGTTTGTAACTTTTTTTTTTCCCCTTCCCCTCCCCATCGTCTTCTGGTAAGTTTCTCAAGATCTACATATGAGTGAGAACATACAGTGTCTGTCCTTAACTTATTTCACTTAGCATAATACCCCCCAGTTCCATCCACGTTGCTGCAAATGGCCAGATTTCATTCTTTCTCATTGCCAAGTAGTATTCCATTGGATATATAAACCACGTTTTCTTTATCCATTCATCCGCTGATGGACATTTAGGCTTTTTCCATAATTTGGCTACTGTTGAAAGCGCTGCTATAAACATTGGGGTACATGTGCCCCTATGCATCAGCATTCCTGCATCCTTTGGATAAATTCCCAGTAGTGCTATTGCTGGTCATAGGGTAGTTCTATTTTTAATGTTTTGAGGAGCCTCCACACTGTGTTCCGGAGCGTCTGCACCAGTTTGCACTCCCAGCAGCCGGGCAGGAGCTGGAATACACCTTCTGACTGTGCAGTCCCATGCTCTTTCCACATGGCTTGTCTGCTAGAAAAAGACAAAATTACATTTACTTGGATTAGCTTAATTAACTTGACTAGTAGCTTGACTCGGATTGCAAATGTAGTTGAGGAAGACTTCCTAAGAGTTCCTTGGAATTCTTGAGATTTGGTTTTACTTGATTTTTTACTGTTGTCGTGAAGATTTATGAGGTGAGAACATATTTAGGAAATAATTCTTGATGTTGGGATGTGTGAGTTGGTATTAAAAACCTTTTGGTCTTTGTTCGAGGTAATCTTTAGGAGTATTTCAGAGAGAAATTTTGAAGCCTCTTGCTCTTCATGGTATCCAGAGGACTTAATTGTATACTCTTGTCAAGAAGGTGGTAAAACCTCTTCGTAGGCGTCTGGCTTGTGCTTGCTCTGGGCTTTGTGTTGTTGAACCGCCAGGCTTGCTTGCTGCTGCTTAGTGCTTGAGTCCTCCCAGGATAGAAGCTGTTCCTTGAAGTGTCGTAAACCACAGTTTCATCCTCAGGAGGAGAGCGATATTTTTGATGAAAGGATGCAGTTGGGAATTTATATCCACAGATTCACATCTTGGGTCTTGTTGCTGGTTCTTCTTAGGAGTTCAGAATTATTTTCAGGCTGATAATAATTGCATTTCCTGGAGCTTAGTGTAAGCCTGCATTGTGTTCGTATTATTTATTTAACACCTCAACAACCCTATGGGAGAGGCGCCGGGATTATCCCCATTTTACAGATGAGGAAAACGAGGCTCGGAGAAGGTAAGTAACAGGGCCATGGTCACAGCTCATGAGTGACAGAGTTGGGTCCCAGACTCCAGCTCTCTGGGAGCTGCGCTCTCAGCTTTATGTTCCGTGTCTGGTGTTGCTCTAACATTGCACCAAAGTAGAGGGTACGATCAAGTGTAACTCGATGAAGATTGCTTCCCATGTATTTTTAAATTTGTTTATTTCAGTAATTGTACAGATTTTGGAAGAACGGAATAGTGTAGCAAGGACTTTGATCTGTGTTGTTTATCAGCCACTGATGGACTCTTACTCCACTGCTCCACTGGGTTACTCCACTCACTGCCTTCACGATATTCTGGGGTCTTTTCCAATATCCACTCCCCAGTTGTATCTGGGAGGTGAAGCAACATCTTTTTTTTTTTTTTTTTTTTCTCAATATATGAAATTTATTGTCAAATTGGTTTCCATACAACACCCAGTGTGAAGCAACATCTTAACGGGGTGGGGAGTGGGCTCATTTCACCAGCTAGCATTCACAGGTTGTGTGAGATCAAAGGGTTCTCCCTTTAAGAAACCCATGTACCAATTCTCAACTTGAAAAACTGATTTGATTAGGGAAGCGTTGATGGGTAGAATCTGTTTCCTTCTTATGATAAACTCCTAAATTGAACTAGATGGGAACCTTAAAGAGTAAGATGAGCACTATGTATGGAATTAGGAAACCTGAGCTCAAATCTCTTCCTTCCTATTCTGGCTGTGTGCTGTTACGCAAGTAATAATTAGTCTCTGAACATCAGTTTTCCTTATTTATAAAATGAGATTAATATTTGTTCTGGGTCATGAGTTTTGTTGATCAAGTGGAATTACATATTTGAAAACACCTTGTAACTTAGAATGTGATATGTGTCTTTTTATGCCTGATACATTCTAGTTAGACAATGAAGGTTGTCTTTAAATAAATATTAACTTGAAATAACAGTTTGGTAATTGGGTTATTTGCACATAGAGAGTTTGGGAAATTTTTCTTCCTACTTTTTATTATGGAAAATATCAAGTACGTGAAATTACAGAGACTTGTCTCTCCAAGACATCAAATCATTTTATTTATGTATCTTTTAGTATGTCTACTAAAAGATAAGGATTTTTCCTTTCTAAGTAAGCATCATGCCATTTCCACAGCCTCAAAATATCCATAATAATAATTTGGGGGAATATTACTAAATGTTGTAATGATATTCTTGCATGAATCTCAGGTACGCCCCCTGCTTTTCCCCTAGGCAATCTTTAGTGTTACAGATAAAATAATGTATTAGTACTAAAAGTAAGCCTGCCTTCTCTTCTTATTTCCAGTGGCCCTGTTCCAGTATTGGTTATGAGTCTTCTGTTCATCGCTTCTGTATTTATGTTGCACATTTGGGGCAAGTACACTCGTTCATAGATTCGGCTACATCCATCTGTCTGTCATCTGAAGAAGAAGGAAAGAAACCCAACATATCTTGGACCAAAAGCATAGTGATTTTCTGTGTGTGAGAAAGAAATATACTGTAAGCTTATTGTTTTACAGGGAACTTAACAAGAATTGGTTTTAAGGAATCAATTTTTTTCTATGGCTAATAAACTTTTTAATTAATTTATACCAAGTCTCGTTGCTGATCCCTGACTACCAGGGCCCTTAGTCTCTCCAGATTTACAGGTGAATATGCAGAAAACACGTCTTGGGGAGATTGTTTTCTTTGTTGGATTCACAGTTCCTTATATGACCATGTAGTCACTCAAATCCAAGATACTGTAACTGGCCTTGGCTTGTTTTCTTCCAAGTATTTCTGTCCTGGTGATTGTCATTTTGTGTGTGCTGTGATTGTTAACGAGTGTGTCTGTGACTCCCATCAGGCAGATCTGTGTTCAGAGGCAGCTGGTACCCAAGGGAACAGCCATAGGGATCATAAACCAGATATCTTGGATAAAATGGTTCCTCATTCTGTTCTTTGTCTCTAAAACTGTAGATAATATTTTTGCCTCTTCTCTCTCTCAGTTCTTAATTCTGTGAGTGTAGACCCGAGATGTCCATTTATTTATCACTGGTTGCTAAATCTGTTTTGAAAGAATTTATTTGGTACATTAGATTTATCAAAACAAAATTTGTTTCATTTTGAAAATTAAAGACCTTAATAATCAGTGAGATACCAGCATTTCTAAACTGAGCTGATACAATTCCAACTCAAAATAAAAAAGTTTGAAGTTTCACTTAGCTTATGTTGTCTTTCTAGGAAAAGCATTCAGTTTCTCGTAGACCCTAGGAAATACCAAGAATAGCTCACAGTGCATATTCCAGGAGTCTAGGACTCTAAGCCAGAATTTCTAAAGAGTGAGAGATCCATATGAAATGCCCTAGTTGTTCTGTACAATCAGAAAATGGAGAGGTGGTGTATTAGTTTAAAAAATAGCTGATTTTAAAAACCTCTTAAGTCTGTTTAAGAAAAACTTCTTAGAACATTTAAGCAGTTTCCCGAGTTTCTTTCTTAAGTCCTGGCTATAAAGTAATTTAGGTCCAGAGTATCAAGTTTAAATGAAGGAAAAAGTATGTATCTTGTAAAAAGATTTCCTAAGGCAATAGATGGGTGAGCGAGCTCTTGTAAATCCAAACAAATGGCCAATTATTGGGGGAAAAGGAGGAAAAACTGGTTCCTTTGCATCCTGGCCGCTGCTTATTGCATGAAAATGCATAGCTATCTTCATGTTGAAATTCAGGAGACAAAGTCAATTTTCATTTGGAAGAAACGAAAGATTATGTTATCCGTAATGGATTTTTTTCCCTGATATTCAGGTTGATGGTTCCAGTAACAGCTAAAAGTTATGCATTTCATTTGCAAAAGAAATCTGTTCCTCTCTCCAGAGGGTCCCTTTTTCTCTGGGGGAGAAGCTGAAGTCACTTGGAGGAGCTGTTTGGCTGCGGGGGGCACGTTCTCTTCGCTGCAAGATGCTGCCCGCTAGCCCTGCCTGCCTCAGTGATCTCCAGTGGACTGGTAGCTGAAAGTCACGGAATTTTCTGAGCTAGTGATTTGTCAGAAAATACTAGTTGTCAGTGGCAGAGCAGGGAGATGTTTCTTTCAGCAGAAGGAAAATTGGTGGTTGGGCATAAAAATGTACGACATCTATTATGTTATGTAGCTACTTTTGGCTCTGATGATACAATGCTAATACCATAGCTGAGAATTTCAGTGTTCAAGCTGTTCCTTTCTCTTTTCTTTTTCATTTTTAAAAACTAGGGTAAAGTACACATACTGTAAAATGTACCATCTTCACCATTTTTCAGAGTGTAGGTCAGTGGTGTTAGGCACATTCACACGCAGCCATTGCCACCGTCCATCTATAGGATTCTTTTTCATCTTGCAAAACTGAAACTCTAAACCTACAAATAAAAACTCCCCTCTCCTCTTCTCCCATCAGCCCTTGGCAACCACCATTCTACTTTCTGTCTCTGAATTTCATTCTCTAAGTACCTCACAGGGGTGGGATCATATAGCATTTTGTCCTTTTGTGATGGCCTATTCAACTCAGCATAAGGTCTTCAAGATTCATCAGTGTTGTAGCAGAATTGCGTACTCAGAATTGCCTTTGTCAGCCTTTTTAAGGCTGGATGATACTCCCATTTGAATGTATATACCACCTTTTGTGTTCCTTTCTTTCAAAATAGAGATTTCTAGGCTGTTTCTTGAGCCCTAGGGGACTGTAAGCTATTCATAGTTCTGAAAGTCTAACAAATCAGATCTTTTTCTGCGTTACGCTTACCTTGACCCAAGGAATTCTCAACCCCCCTTCACTATCGGCTATAATTCTAGCCACTTCCAAGTGGACAGAAGCCAGCACGGAATCAGTACGCTCGTGGTGTATGGGCAGTGGTGCCGGGGATTGAAAAACTGTCACTGCCTTTCAGGAAATCGCTACTGTATGGTCACTTGTCCAACAGAAGAAAACCAGAGAGCCGGGGTCCCCTAGCTGGAGAGACTAAGAATTCACTGCGTCCTCCCAGTGTTTAATAGAAGCGCCTGGGGCCTGGAGGCAAGATTGTACCGCGAGTTCATAGAGCAGAGGCCAGAGACCAGGCTTCCCGATTCCAGACCAGGGCTCCTCCTCAGAACCGCATTGTGACCCTATTTTGGGCCCGTGCATAAGTCAGCGACCTCTTTCTAGAGGCTAGGCTCTGGGACTAGATAAACAGCGGTGGGCTTTGGAGTTACTGGGCAGTGTTGGTCAAAGGGGGAGGAGTGAAGCCAGCAAGGTTAGCCAGTAGAAATAAAATGAATAAGTCACTAAATTTGGGAGAAAGTCAGCAGGTTCATAAGACTTCATGGGGAGACAATCGGGAGAAGCGGCCAGCCGAAGGGCATGTTTGCATTCTCAGGACCACAGGTGGTAGGTGAGCCAAGCACACAGCGAGACTGACCGAAGAGGGCTCAGGTAAAGGCTGCGCTGCCCAAATCCGATTCCTAGCAACTAGCCCTCTTTCCCGTGCCAGAGACATTACAATAAAGTAAAATGTGCAAATTAACTGAATAGTCTGAGACTAGTTATACACAGTCTATATGGCTCCGTTTTGGGGCAAGGTCTAGAATTCTGTATCTCAAAACAAAGGACATGAGGGGAAGAACTTGATTACACGCGAGTGGGTTAAATTGGTCCTGCAAACAGGCTTGTCTTTCTTCGCATTGACTCTGGCCGGAGGCAGAGTAGACAATAGATCCTGTAGGGCAGCTTGTTCTAGAACCCCTCTAAACTGGTGTGGGTGGTAGAACTGAAGTGGTTCTCAAATGTTGGCATGTGTCAGAATCGCCTGGCAGGAGTCTGCTCCTGCCGCGTGGCAGACCTGGCTGGCAGCAGCCTGGGAGTCCCGGTGTGGGCTCAGGGTGGGCCCAGGCCTGTCACCGACACAGGAGTGCTATTTTTGTTCCCCTTTCTTGTCTTTGAAGCTTCAGCCACGGTACCACTTGCTTTGCGGTCTGCACTGTGCTGGGAAATTCACCCTGCCTTGTGGGATTTTGCATTTTGTATGTTTGCCGCGGGGCGGTGTGCGTGGTCAGCTGGCTGCCGTGAGCCCCTGCAAGGCCCAGAGTCCCGATTGCCCCTTCTTCAGTTCCCTCACTCTCTCTCATAGCAGCACCTCTTTTTACAGATGTGCTGCACGAATGCACAGAACAGGCCCTTGTCAGACTTCCTTTTGCAGGAGGCTCACTGCACTGGAACCTGCAGCCGGCTCCAGGAGGCAGTACCACTGAAACGTGATGATCTCACTGGGCGAGGATTTCCTGCTGGGTGGGCCATTGGATACCAGCGTGGCATCCCGCTCTCCCAGCCCCGAGGTGTGATCGGCAGGGAGCCTCGGCGCTGTGCTCCTCGGCCCGCACCTGCCTGGCTGTGGGAGAGCTGCCGAATCTCCCCCTGGGGTACACCTGTGTGGCACATGCCAGGGAGCCGTGAAACATTTGTGTTCATGCCATGACCACCTTGTCAGCCTTACATTTGTACTGCTTGTTGGTGCATTTGGCACTGCTTGTTGGTGGGCTTTGTAGGAAACCACAATTAAATTTTGGTAAGTGGGGAGTTAATTCTCACCAACCTCTGACCCTGCCTCAGGCTTGGTAGTCTGACCCAGCTCACTGCTCCTCCTCCTCCTCTTCCTCCTTCCCCTCACCCTCCTCCTTCTTTTCCTTTTCTTCTTTCTCCTTTTCCTCCCCGATCCTCCTCCCCTTGCTCTCTTCTGTTCTACACAACTCAGATTCCTGGGCTATCGCATGCAAAGAAACAACAATCCTCCAGTGGAAGTTATTAAAAAATAATTCTGATTTTCACCTATCCTTTTGCAAGTTGTGAGTTGAATTGTGTCCCCTCAATGTATATGTTGAAGCCCTTGCCCTTAGCACCTCAGAATGTGACCTTATATGGAAACAAGGTCTTTACAGAGGTAGTCAAGTTCAACTGAGGCCATCAGCATAGGCCCTAATCCCATATGACTTAGTTCTTTTAAGACAGGGAGATTTGGACACACACAGCCATGCAGGAGGAATGCCGTGCGAACTTGAAGACATCCATCAACAGGAACAAGCCAAAGGCAGGCCTGGACCAGCCCTTTCCCTCGAAGCCTTTAGAAGAAGCAAACCTGTCAGCACCTGGATTTTGCACTTCCAGCCTCTAGGACTTCGAGACACTCCGTTTCTGTTGTTTAAGCCTCCCTACCTTGTGCTATTTTGCATGGCAGTGCTAGCAAACTAATACACAAGGACACTGAAGGGGCAGCCAATCCATAGCTCAGCCATGCTTTTAAACACCCCCCTTCTTGTCTTCCTAGTCCTGTGACACCTGCAGCAGCTAGGGAGCCCCCCTCCCCACCCATGAGGGAGGAAGGTGGTGCCCCAAACCTGGAGCACAACCGTTTTGGGTCACCAGCAGTGATGATGTCCCCTGTCAACAAAAACCTGGCCTCTGTTTATGCACAAGGCGAGCACTATTTCCATCCAGCTTGTTCAGTCTGGAGACTTGCTCATCTCATGATGAACTGAGAAAAACCTAGTGTTCTGACTCAAGAGACCAAGTAGGAAAACTTGGTTGGTGACAAGTTCTTGGGAGGGAATTCGGTAGTGAGCAGATCTTGTTTAGGTGAGTGGATGACATTCCTACAACCAGCCATAAAGCCCGGACCAGTGGAGGCCTTAGCACTGCCAGCTGGGATTTGGTGATATGCAAACCAGCTCGGGATCTAGATTCAAGTTTTCACTTATGCATAGTCTCCTTGCATTCCTGCAATGAGTTCCACTTGGTCATTGGGATGAGAAGACTTAGCACAGCAGGCCAGACCCTGCTATTTTCAGAAAGGTCTGTTTGCAAAGTTGGCCCTTGACCGGGGGTCTGGAAACTTGGCATTTGAGCCGTTCCCTAACTCGTAAGACTGACAATGTGGTTTAGCCTGGACACCAGCTTTCCTTCCCAGATTCTAGAATTTTTGGTAGTTGCCAGGCAGAAGATGCCTATGAAACCCCTGCCAATAAAGTCCTTGGCACTGAGTTTTTAATGGGTCTCCCGGACAGAAGCATTGCACACATTCCTGCATCCTTCACTGCTAGAGAAAGGAACGTGCTAGACGTGAACCTTTGCAGGAGGGACAGAGTATAGGAAGCCTGTGCATGGATTTCTCTAGACTACACATGTGTCTTTTTCCTCTGATGACCCTATAGTGTATCCTTTCACCGTAATAAACCTTAGCCGTGAGTACAACTATATGCTGAATCCTGCAAGTCATTCTAGAAACTCTGCAAACATGTGGGTGGTCTTGGGGACCCCTGAAACAGTCTGATGTATTATTTTGTAATGCGCTGTTGGACTATGTTTGCTAATATCAATAGTCTTCAGTTCAGCTCTCATTTGTCAAGCTTTTCCTTCACACACACTATTCTAGACACACTGGCAGACAGCAACTTCTTTGATCTTTGGAGGTACCCACGATGATTCATCTTACAGGTAAGGAAACCGAGGCCCACAGAGATGGCGTGCCTCACCCAAAATCATGGAGTGACCGACCACGTAGCAGAGCTGGGAAGCCAGGCGGCTGCCTCTGCGTTAGGGTGATGAACTGTCCTAGTATCCCTACCACCGAGGGGTTTCCTGGGACATGGCACTTTGAGAACTAAAGTTGGGGTGGTCCAGGGCAAACCAGGACAGGTGGTCACCCTGCTTCAAGTCTACCGCTGTTTTATCTTTATCTGACTGGAGACTTCTATTTTCCTAAAGGAGGTGGGCATACTTAGCCCTGAATTGGAAGAGCAGACACGTGGCCTCTCGAGAACAATTTCCAAATTCCTTTCCCTAGTGCCAAACACGGGCCCTCACAACCTGCTTTGCTGTGTCTGCTCCTTCCTCTTCCCCACCAAGCCTCCCTCCACCCCTCACCCCTGCTCTGCTCACCACATTTTTCAGCATTACTGGTTTTAATTTCCTTTACAATCCCCTTTGCAAAAACTTCTTTCCTGATTTAATTACTATTTCCCTTAATTCAATTTCATTCTCTTGATTGTCATGAAACTCCTGGCGTTGTTTCTCCAAAGAATTTAACGGCGAGGGCCTCCGCTCAGAGATTAATTGTCATCATTTCACCCTCAAACACAGGCACTTTCTTATTTCTTTTCAATTATCTCCTGGAGAAAGGAAAGTGGTCACTCTTCTTCTCAGGGCTTCTCTGAGAACAAACACTGCTGGGGGCTGCCTTTTGAGAGAGAGAGAGAAAGCGAAGTCTCTTACATTTTTCTTCTACCTTCTACTGACTCTAATCTCAGGATCAGAAAGCAGAGAACACCAGGCCCCATGGCTCTGGCCATGAACAGTTCAGGGGCTCCAGGGGGAGGCAGCCCAGACTTAAGAAATGATGGCCCTCTGCCAGGAGGGGTTTGGGACGGTGAGGAAGGGGAATGGGGGCCGACTCTGGCCTCGAACAGCCCGCCCAGCTAGAGTCTTTCAGAGGAATGTCATGTAGCTCAAAGGAACAGAAACACCATGGGCTAGAATTTCCCTTCTCTGGACTGTCCCTCTCAGGACACCAAGGCCCCGGTGCCCTGTGCCTCTCACTGTTTCCTTAGGTTCTCAGTACAGCAGCCCATTGACCTTGCAGAGACACCCCCAGCCCTCAAACTCTATTTTTGCCCACTCTGTTACCCCTGAATCTCCTCTGTCTTTGTGTGCAAATCTTGAAAAACAGTTGCCAGAGGAGACTGGACTATTCCAGGTGGGGTGACTTCCAGTGGATCCAGTCGCTACAACTCCTGCCCCTGTGGGTAGAGCCCCCTGAGAGGCTGGCTCTGGGGGGTCAGACCAGCGTCTGAGCCTCACGCAGCCTGGCACCTAGCCGCTGTGTGATCTCGGTGCTTAGCTACCCCGAGCCTCGGGTCCCTTGTCCACAGATATTTGGACATCACACCATGTAAAAGGGGCCTAGGCCTGCCTTATCTTTTAGGGCAGGGTTAAATGAAAGAATTCAAGCAAAGCATTCAGTACGGCACCTGGCACGTAATAAGCCTCCAATAACAAGTAGTAACGTTCACAGTGAGGAGCATTTGGTCATATGTTGTAGGATTCCCAACTTTTAGAACTGGAAAGACAGTTTGAATTCCAGTTCAAATCTCCAATCTGAATCTAAAGTCCTGTCTTCAGTCTCTGACTCTGCTTGGATACCTCCTGCGATGGGGAGCTCGCTGCTCTTTGAGAATCCCTGCCTTCTTCGGGCCATTCTGCAGATGCCAAGTAGGAGCTGTATTTACAGGTCTGATGTGTTTCAACTGCTTTCCACTTGTAGGGAACTAGATGCCCTTCCCTATCCAACAATAACGCAGGCGGCCAGAGGACAGGACCAAATGATTGCTTGGAGGATAATTTAGCAAATAACTCAATCACATCCTCACAGGTGATGGTTCCAGACTCCAGACTCTCCCCTTAGCTGGTTCCTGGGACTCTTGTCCAGCTGAAGAAGAGGTTTGGGACTGAAGGAGGAGCACAGCTTGTCCAGACACATTTTATAGACAAGGTCTTAAAGATCCCCAAGGAATCTTAGAAATCACCCTTTCCTTGGGTTCACAAGCGCTCATAAATGATACGATCTATTCCTGGTTATTCATGCTCATTAAATGTCAGAATAAAGAGCATAGAGCCCACAAGGGGCCCCATACCTATTACTCCGGACCGCTTGGCTGCATTTATGACGAGAAGGCTCAGGGGTGTTTAATATAAGCTACCCGATTTGTCTAATAAAATCCTTCCACGTCTGATGTTACCAGCTTCGTGTCACACACTCTTGTGCTATTGGGACAGACCAGAATGTATTTTAAATTCCCATTGTGTCTATTTAATTTTTATTTAAAGGAAATGATTTTCGCAGTGTAAGGCGGGTTTTCTCATGTAAATATACCTATATACCTATGCATCAAGACACCCAGGAGATGATTTAAGAGGAGCACAATATAGGAAGGAAGGAGCCACAACGCATTCACGGCTCGTTTAATTGTAGATCCATACTGTTCTCCTAAGACTTAGGATTTCTGCAACAGTGGATTTGCATTGTTATGTAGCATATATATTTTTTCAAGTTTATTTATTTATTTTGAGAGAGAGAGAGAGGGAGAAAGAGAATCCCAAGCAGGCTCCGCACTCTCATCGCAGAGCCCGATGCGGGGCTTGAACTCACGCACCCGGAGATCGTGACCTGAGCCGAAGCCAGACGCTTAACTGACTGAACCACTCAGGTGCCCCTGTAGCATATGTTTATATAAAGCTGAATTTCTTCTCCTTGAACACTTAATAGATTTAATCTTATTTTAATGATATAGTTTGTATAGGCTTCTAGAAGGTTTGGATTGGTCCTTAGAATTTAATTTGGCCAATCCTTGCTGTTACAGATGAAAAAACTGAGGCCCAGAGAGGTTAAAGGATTTGCCTGCCATCACACTGGTGGAAGCCTAGATTTCAAACATTCAAATGGAGTGCTCTTTCTACATTAACACAAATCTCTTACTGTATGGATAAGTATCTGACTCTCACGTACATACCCACACGGGAGGGAGGTGACGTGTACCCATAAGGATGTTTACGACCAGGGCATCTGGCTGCACTGTGTGTCAGCACTGACCGCCAGGATTCACATGGCCACCCGGTGTTTCCGTGGCTGTCCTCTTGCCCCGCTCCCTGCGCCTCTTGAATCCCAGGCATAGCTGCGGTGGAATAAAAAAAGTGGACAAACCCTGAATTAGAACAGCTGGCCTTTGAGCCAACTGTCACTTCACCTCTCTGGCCTTCATGTGGAAAATGGAGCTACTTCCTCCTGTGACCCCCCATGCCCCCATGCTAACTGCAGTATCTGTCACACGGGATGCAAGCAGTATTGGTCTAAAACTCACCCCATGTGTAGTGAGATGAGCCTCTTTAGCAGTCTCTGGTATAAAAGGGCAATACTACTGCCTCCTTGTCCTCTGGCTCTGAGATCCTGTTTAGGTTGAATTAATCTGGCAGGTGGATCAGCTTGCCATCTCACAGGTGCTGCCCCTTCCTCACACCCATTGATGAGGGACCACAACCCCCTTTCCCCTCCTGTGCGCACAAGGCATCTACACATGTGTCGCAGACTCTACAGAAGGCTTGAAGAAACAGAGAGGTTTGCATCATCGTATTGCTTATTCCCCCCTCTTTTTCCAGCACTCTTCTTTCTGTAGGGTTCATCCCAGAAATTCCCTCTCACCTCAAAACACAGAATAACTTAGCTCATCAATTCTCTATCATTTAGGAATTATGTTTTGCTTCAACACAGACTTGTGAAACAATGTCTTAAATATGGTTTAAAATTTTCTCCTGTGTAAAAGAACTTTGGGGATAGGCATCCTAGGGCTGGTGTGGTAGTGTAATAATCTCATCAATGTCCTAACTTCTTGTCTTTCTATTGTGCTATCCTTAGCACAAGCCAACCATCTTCAATCGAGATCACCTTAGGACCGCAAAATGGCTGCTGCAGCACCAGTCATTACATCCATGTTTCAGGTAGAAGAAGACGAAAGATCAGCAAGTAACCTGTCAACTTAGCCCCATTTTCAGGAAGCTTTTCCAGCAGTCTTATCTGTAGTTTATTCCTTTATTCCATGGACCAGAGTTGGTCATATGGCCACTCTTACCTGGAAGGGAGGTTGGGAAATCTAATTTTTCAGCCAGGAGCATTGCTACCTCCAACAAAATCAGGGCCCTGTGTAAGTAAGAAGAGAGGAATAAATTTTGGGTAGGCAAACCAGCAATGTCGGCCCAACTCAGTTCTGGACCTCCCTTTGCATAGCCAATGACTCATTACATCAAAGCTAAGAGACCATCACGCTGCCGAAGGGAGGGAGCTGGAGTGAAAGAACTGGTTGGATCTTTCATCTGCTGTCTTCACTAACCATCTCTGAAAGTGATAGGAGCAGCGAAGAGATTAATTTATTTCTTTATTCAGCTCCCTACCCCCTTATGAAACTGACCACCCTGCTTGGAACGGAAGTTACAGTTGCCTTTATTTTCCTGCTGCGTCACCCAGGGATTCTCCTGACAACCGGAAGTCAGCTATGAGAAAGCATGTTACCTCCTGTAGATTCAATTCAGTGACAGAAATGATGGTTGATCGTTATTCTGAGTGTCACCACGTCTGCTAAAGCTGCCCGCTCAGCTGAAGAAAAGGGTTTTCTGAGAGAGCAAGAGCCAGAGCCGAAGTGCAAAGGAGTCCAAGGGGGTAGGACGGAGGCAGTGGGGAGAGAGAGAGAAGAGGGGAGAGAAGAGGGAAGGGGGAAGAGTAGAGGCTCTTTTAACATCCAAGGCAGAACAAATATGTATTGATAAGATTGATGTCCATGAGTGACCCAAAGGTACATACGATGGCCTGGGAGCTGGCATCAGACTTTATTCCAGTGTCTCTCACTATTTAAAAATATCTCCCTCCAGCCAAAGCATAAGAGACTCTTAAAAACTGAGAACAAACTGAGGGTTGATGGGGGGTGGGTGGGAGGGGAGGGTGGGTGATGGGTATTGAGGGGGGCACCTTTTGGGATGAGCACTGGGTGTTGTATGGAAACCAAGTTGACAAATAAATTTCGTATTAAAAAAATAAAAATAAAAATATCTCCCTCATTTCAAAGCAATATACGTATATTGAAGACCATGTGAAACATTATGAAAAGACACAAGAAAGTGTTTTTAAAAACTGCTTTACTGATGTATAATCAACATACCAGAAACCGTCCATATTTTTAAAAACTAATTTATATTTATTTATTTTTTTTTTCAGGAGGGAGAAAAATCTTATATTTTTTATTTTTTAACATGAAATTTATTGTCAAATTGGTTTCCATACAACACCCAGTGCTCATCCCAACAGGTGCCCTTCTCAGTGCCCATCACCCACTTTCCCCTCCCTCCCACCCTCCATCAACCCTCAGTTTATTCTCAGTTTTTAAGAGTCTCTTATGGCTTGCCTCCTTCCCCCTCTAAAAGGCAACCAGAATGGGAAAGGATATTTGCAAATGACATATCGGACAAAGGGCTAGTATCCAAAATCTATAAAGAGCTCACCAAACTCCACACCAGAAAAACAACCCAGTGAAGAAATGGGCAGAAAACATGAATACACACTTCTGTAAAGAAGACATCTGGATGGCCAACAGGCACATGAAAAGGTGCTCAACGTCGCTCCTCATCAGGGAAATACAAATCAAAACCACACCCAGATATCACCTCACGCCAGTCAGAGTGGCCAAAATGAACAAATCAGGAGACTATAGATGCTGGAGAGGATGTGGAGAAACGGGAACCCTCTTGCACTGTTGGTGGGAATGCAAACTGGTGCAGCCGCTCTGGAAAACAGTGTGGAGGTTCCTCAAAAAATTAAAAATAGATCTACCCTATTTATTTTATTTTAGAGAGAATGAGTGAGCAGGGGAGAGGCAGAGAGAGGGTGGGGGACAGAGGATCCAAAGCAAGCTCTGCGCTGACAGCATCCTGATGTGGGGCTTGAACTCACGAACTGTGAGATCATGACCTGAGCCGAAGCCAGACCCTTAACTGACGGAGCCACCCAGGCGTTCCGGAAACTGTACATATTTAAAGTGTATAATCTGATACATTTTGACATAAGTATACCCCCATGAAACCATCACTATGATCAGCATAACAAATCCATCACCCCCAAAACTTCCCTCGTCTCCTTCCCTCATGCCCCTGCCTGGCCACCGGCCACCCCACCAGGAATCCCTGGTCTGCTTTCTGTCGTTAGAGATTACTTTGCATTTTCTTAACTTTCATGCAAATGTATGCCACACATGTGCTCTTTTTTGCCGGGCTTCTTTCACTCAGCATAATAATAAGAAAGAAAAAGCCACAAACCCAACTTACAGAGAAGTAGAATTGATAATATAACGTAGAACTTCCAGGATTGAGAACAATTAACGTTTAGTCATATTTGCTTCAACTTTCCTTCTTTTTTTTTTTGTCATGTCATTTATACAAAGAGGTAAGTTTTTAAAACTTGTACATTTTAACGCACAATTATAAAGCAAACCGCTGTGTAACCACCACCCCTGTCAAGAAGTGGAGCGTGGCACGCACCCCGTGTCTCCTCTCCTCTGGACAGCTACGCCTCCCTCCCCATTGCAGGTCATCACTAACCTCACTTTCGGGAAAGTCAATTTCTTGCTTTTCATTTTGGTTTTATGACCTAAGTCTCTGTCCCAGTAGGGCAGAGTTGAGTCACCTGTTTGTGAATTTTGTATGAATGAGATCATCCCGCACATCTCCTGTGACTTGCATTTTCTCCCGTTCTGTTTGTGAGATTAGCCCCGTTGTGCAAGGTGGTTTGCTCATTCGAGTTGCTGTGGAATATTCGGTTGTATGAATGCAGCACTGTGGGCCCGGCCCACACCAGCGAGAAAACTTTTAAATGTAATCAGTTTGGCCTTATGTTGGCACCAAAGCCTGGCAGTCAGCAGACAGTCATCCAGCAGCAAGCAAAACGTCCCCCATCCTGCTGCCAGTCCCCCAACCCCCACCCTGTGTCCAGAGAAGCTTAACCATAAATATTCACATATGCAAATTGTAACTATTTACAACAATAGCTTCTGCCTGACAGAGTATTCTTCCAAAGAAGCAAGCACAAAGTCTTTTTTTGTTTTTTTTTTAAAGAGACATCGAGAGGGAGAGAAAGTGTGAGGAAGTGGAGAGAGGCAGAAAGAGAGGGAGAGAGAGAGAGAAAGAGAGAGAGGGAGAGAATCTTAAGCAGGCTCCACACCCAGCACACTCATGTGGGGCTCGATTTCACAATTCTGAGATTATGACCCAAGCCAAAATCAAGAGCCCAACACTTGGGGCACCTGGGTGGCTCAGTCAGTCAAGAGTCCGACTTCAGCTCAGGTCATGATCTCGAGGTTCGTGAGTTTGACTCCCACGAGTTTGAGCCCCGCGATGGGCTCTGAGCTCACAGCTCAGAGCCTGGAGACTGCTTCATTCAGATTCTGTGTCTTCCTCTCTCTCTACCCCTCCCATGCTTGCTCTCTCTCTCTCTCTTAAAAATACATAAACATTAAAAAAAATTTTTTTTTGAATAAAAGTAAAACGTCCAGTGCTTAACTGACAGCCATCCAGGCGTCAGAAAGTCTTTTAAAAGAAACCACGAACTTCATGTCATTGTGTCAGTCAGCTCCGGCTACTATAACGAAATACCACAGACGGGGGGGGGGGGGGGGGGCTTAGACAACAGAAATGTATTTTCTCAGTTTTGGAGACTGGAAGTCTAAGATGAAAGTGTTGGCAAGTTTGGGATCTCCAGCAGCTTCTCTCCTCGGCTTGCCGATGGCTGACTTCTGTCCTCACAAGGTTGTCCCTCCTTTTCCTCACTGTTGCCATCTGTGCCACTTTGTGTCCTGATTTCTTCATAAAGACCCTGGTCAGAGTGAGTTAGAGCCCACACTGTGAGCCCGTGGCCTCATTTTACCTTAAACACTGCTTTAAAGGCCCCGTTTCCAGATCCAGTCACCTTCTCCCTCATGGGACTGGGGGTTAGGACTTTGATATATGAATTGGGGGGAGCAACTTCAGCCCACGACAGTCGTGTTCATCTTAAGACAGCTGGTTCTGTTCTCCACGCCAGAAAGAGAAAGCAGGCCAAAGTTGGAGGATCTCTTTCGAAGGGCCGCTGACCCTATTTCCACTCTCTTCCTCAGGCCTTTACTCCACCTGGTTCACAGCACCTCAACACCATTGTTCTCAGGCTTCTTCAAAAGACGCTCTCACTATGAGTTATAAAGGAAGCACCAGAAGTCCAAACCCAGTTTCACGTTTCTTCACGTATCAGGAATAGTATAATAAGAGTCACTGAAGTTGGTCCTTGCAGTTTGAGACTTTTTTTAAGGCTTCAGTGCATTATTCAAGTTAAAAAATAATGATTTAGACCTCGTCCTGCCTGTAGCAGATGGACCCCATCGCCCCTCCTGAGCCTTCTGTCAAGAGGTTCTGTTTATCCCGTGATGGCCGGAGCATCTGCTGGAGTGAACCTTTACAAGCACGGTCTCACTGGTGAATGGTTACGTCCTAATCACCACCCAGCAAAGTAATCTTAATCCCTGTTGTACCAAGGAGTTATCTGGAGAATGAAGAATGTGAGATTTTCAAGGTCACACAGTAGGAAAGTCACAAAAGCCAGTTTCCGTTTCTCAGTCTAATATGAATTCCACGATTGCCTTCTCCCAAGGGGAAGTCCATCATCAGTTTTCTGTTCAAATTGGGGTACCGTGGTGATAGTCGTTGGAGGGGGAGCAAGTGAAAACAGCATGATGACCCAGAGTGGTCAAGAGGAAAATGAGTTTATGAGGAGGCGGGAAGAGCAGGCAGAGTTGGGGAAGCATTTACGTTCCTCTGGTAGCAAGGCACACATTTTGCTTTTCAGAATGACCCAGAAGGCACACCGGGTCCCACTCACGCTTCCATGGTTTCAAGGCTTCCTTTCTTTGTCATAATCCAAACTCATGGATTTTGTTTTTTCACACTTTGTACATCTAACAGTTTGTCATGAAAGTTTAGAGGATCCTTTCTTTGGGGGGGGGGAATTTAAAAACTCTTCATTCAGGTTCTTACTTTCTTACAAAAAGAGCTGGGTTTTCCATTTTTTCTCAAGTGAGTATTGGCGACTGTGGTAGTTTAGATCAGGGGGTGACCTGTCAGCCTAATGCAGCCACTGCCTGTTTGTGCAAATAAAGGTTTATCAGAACACAGCCGTGTTCATTCATTTACATATTTTTATGGCTGCTTCCTTGCCTCAGGAATAGAGGTGAATACTGGTGACAGAGACTATGGTCTGCAAAGCTTAAAATAGCTAGTCTAACCCTTTATAGAAAAAGTTTGTCAATTCCTAAGCTTGACTATTATTCTCAGGTATTAGCTGCCCCTCTCTGGGGAAAGGTTGTCCTTCCCCTCACCACCAACTTTAGCATTGGTCGTGCTTTAGGTAATTAATGAAAGTGACATCAATCACCTCCAGGCAGAATCTTTAAGAGCCAGCACATGATACGCCATGTTCTTTCTTTTTCCTCTTCCCCATAAGACGAGCTGTGGTCCAGATACCAGCTGTTTCATTAGCTTGAATGAAGATACGTAGGCAGCTGATCTTGATGGATATGTGCATTGCAATTTTTCTGCAAATCTAAAATTACTCCAAGACCAAAAGCTTTAAAATATATTTAAAAAAAAATAAGTGAGCTGCACACCGATGATATACGTACTTGCTGTTTCAACTTGAAAACTGTAAGTGCTAAATACAATGCAGAATAAGGGCATTAATGGGAAAAACAGGTGAAATCTGAATAAAGTTGGTAGTTTCATTAATAGTAATGTTCCAGTGTTAATTTTGACAAACGCACTGCGGTTCTGTAAGACGTTAACATCTGGGGAACCTGGGCGAAGGCATCCAATAAACCTCTGTACTCTCTTTGCAAGATGCTTTTAAAAATACAAAACATACAGACCCCCTAAAAACTTCAAGTAAGAGCAACACGGAGAGGACAAAGCCACCCTTAGCTGTAACCCAGCAGCCTTTGAGGGGCTGAAAGGGGAGGGTTGGAAGCTGGTACATCCTCACTTGGGCTTGTCCCCACAGTTCACTGACGTCCTTCTTATTTTTTAAAAGTTCTTTTTTCTCTGTGTGTTTCATTTGGAATAGGTTCTATTTCTATACTTTCAAGTTCACTGATTTTTTTTCTTCACCCATCACTTCACGCAATCCACATGTTTTTCACCTTAGACATTGTAGTTTTGATCTCTAGAAGACAGATTTGGGTCTCTTGTATATTCTCCCTGTTTACTTGACTCTTTGAACACCTGTTTAAGGTCCTTTTCTGGCGATTCTCACATACGTGTCAGTTCTGAGTTGGTTTTGGTTGATCGATTGGCTTCCTTATTGGTCATGTTTTCCTGAGTTTTTGCATGTCTGGTAAGCTTTGATGGGATATCGGCATTGTACATTTTACTGTTGATGTTAGATATTTTGTATTCTTGCAAATTACAAGTATTGTTCTGGATGCAGTTAAGTACTTGGGAAACCGGGGGTTCCTTCTGTTCTTGTTGTTATGATTGGCTAGTCAGGTCTGGAGCTGTGCAGTCCAGGACTGCTGGCCCACTGCTGAGGCAAGACCCTCCTGAGTGCTTTGCCCCATGCCCTGTGAATTATGAGTTTTTCAGTCTGATGGCTGGCTGTGGGCCCTGCTTCCAGCCTTGTGTGGGGCTTTAGGTTTTATCGCCTCTAGTCCTTTCGGGTGGTTCCTTCTTCCATCTTAGGGAGTTTCTCCTCATGCATGTGTAATTGGCGGGTGCACCAAGGGCCCTGTGCAGATTTCTGAGGTTCTATCTCTGAGTGACCTCTGTATTATAAGCTCTTGCTGCTTTGGTTCCCCCCTGGACTCAGCTCCATCTGCTCAACCCAGAGAGTCGGCCAATTCTGCCCCAGTTCCCTTCCTGTGCTATGGCCGGAGGACAATCATAAGATACTAAGTTGGGGCAACCACAGGGCTCATCCCCTGTGCTTTGGGTCTCAGGTATGTTTGTCCTCTGCTGTGTGACCACCCGTGCTCTGAAAACCATTATTTTATGTATTTTTTCTTTCTCTTTCTTCCTTCCTTCCTTTCTTTCTTTTTTCCCTTCTTTTCTTGTTTTAGGTAGGAGGTAAATGGGTCCCTGTTGCTTCTCTTGGCTGGAAGCAGAAATCTCCTATTCTTTTTTGTGCCCTGTCTTTAAATGAGATGTACTTTGTTGGTCTGTTTATAGAGGTTTCTGCGGTGAGGGGAAAGAGGGACCAGGACAGCTCTCCTGGCTTCAAAGTGCAAGGACTCCCTCTGCTTTTGTTACCACAGAGAACTCAAAATGTGGAACTACTCACTCTCCAGAGCTAAGCTTTCCGCCCCCAGTTGGTGTTCTTAGAGCTCTACCAGCCTTACCTTCCAAGGTGGACAGCACAAGTCTTACTAAGGAGTGAAGACGTAGTCTGAGTTGAAGAGGGAGCCATTTGTGAAATGGCAGGGCTGAAGGAGATGCCAGGGCAGATGCAGAGAGGAGCTGGAGGCAGAGGCCGAGGCCATACAGGTGAAGAAACCAAAGCTGGGGCCAAATACACACTACACGAGGGCCATGTTTAAGGGAAAGTCCACTCATTTACACGTTCCACGTCTAAGGCAGGGGCAGAATACAAGTTTGCCAAACAGAGGAACAGCCACGTATAAGAAAAGGCCCACACACAGCTGGGTAGGATGTTGAGCATTTGAGAAGAGCTTTGTGTCT
The DNA here is from genome assembly GCF_024362965.1 of Panthera pardus. NCBI lineage: Eukaryota > Metazoa > Chordata > Mammalia > Carnivora > Felidae > Panthera > Panthera pardus. The sequence goes on from NW_026526766.1 coordinate 61,179,275, forward strand.
GAAACACCTATGTGACAGAGATGGCTTGGCTCCCCGCTGAAGATTAAGAGCTTCCTCTGCAGGCCTCCCAGAGAGTTGTCACCAGGGAGAGCGTGCCTGCTCAGGGAAGTGGTAGACATGTGACTTAGGCCCAGGCCCCGGAAGGTGAGAGGTGGTGACGTGTATCTCCCTCATGGGCTAATCAATTTTGCCCCATCCCTTGGACCGTGTGTGTGCATACTGGATGACCTAATCACTGTCACGTGCCGGGTAATGCCCTGCCCCTCCTCGTGTTGGGGGCCTAACAATGGAGTCTGACTTCATTTCATAGGTGGGCAAACTGAGACCCACACAGAGACATGGGGCAGCCCAAGGTCACTATTTATAAGTTGCAGAGTTGGGTTTTCCTACATTTCTTGACTCAAAGACTTCACAGAGGCCCCCTCCCACTCCTCACACCAATATGCACATTCGAGTGTCTTCACCTGCCTCTGTGAGTTGGTGGAAACCACAGAGTGGACCTGTGGGGAGACAAGCCCCCCATCACCCTTCAGCCTTCACCCAGATGGATTGCACAGTGCAGGGGTGGTGACAGGGCAGAAGGCAGCTTCTCACATACCCCTCTCCCCCCCTCCCCCCCAGCCTAGTCTGCTCCTGCTTTCATCTTTCGGGGGAATCCTTCCTGCCATCAGCTGGTGGCCTCATGGGGCAAATGCCTTGAGTCACTGTCGCCGCAACACTGGGAAGGTGACCACAGAGGGTGACCACAGGGCTGAGGAGCTGGGACTGTCTAGAAAGAAGTTTCCCTTTGAACGTCTATCTAGAGGTTGCTCCTCATACATGTCCCGGATCCCGTCCGCCCTCCCCAAGCTCCTCACAGGTTGACTGTTCTAAGTTATGGTTGTGACCATGTCTCCCCATGAGCCCACAGAGTGGCATGCAAACTCCTCAGGGGGCATTCAGGGAATGCATTCTCCAGCCCACGGTGGCCTCCCTTGTGTCTTACATGGAGGGACGCCTTTGCTCTTTGCAGACAGCACCAGTTGCTTTCAGACCTCTGTGCTTTTGTACAAACCATTTCTTTTGTCTAGGATTTTGTCCTTAACCTGAACTGCTTGGAACACTCTCTCCTCATTCTTTTATTTTAAAAAATGACTTATTTAAAAAATTGTGGAAAAAATATACATAACGTAAAATTTACCATTTTAGCCTTTTTTTTTAGCATTAAGCACATGCACATTGTTGTGCAACCATCACCACCATCCATCTCCTGAACTCTTCCTCTTATAAAACTGAAACTCTGTCCACATTAAATGACGATTCCCTATCCCTTCCCCCTACAGCCCCCTGGCAGCCGCCATTCTATTTCTGTCTCTACGAATTTGCCCACTCTACGCACCTTATAGGGGTGGAATCATACAGTACTTGTCCTTTTTAGACTGACGTTTCACTTAGCATAACGTCTTCAAGTTTCATCCATGTGATAGTATGTGTCAGAATTTCCCTCCTTTAAAAAAATATTTTTTAATGTTTATTCCTTTTTTGACAGAGAGAGAGAGAGAGAGAGACAGTGTGAGTGGAGGAGGGGCAGAGAGAGAGGGGCTTAAACTCACCAACCATGAGATCATGACCTAAACCAAGATCAAGAGCTGGACACTTAATTGACTGAGCCATCCAGGCACCCCCAGGTTTACTCTCTTGTTTGTGGTGATAAGAGTCGCCCTTTCCTTACAAGATTGCTGGCTATGTTTAAAAAGGCGATATACATGAGTCGCTCTGTGCAACCCCTGACACCACAAAGAACAGCAGGTGCACCTAGTACTTGCCCTATGAAGGCACCTGGTGGCTCCTAGAGATGTTTCTCCATCACAGCTCAGGGGCCTGGGTGAAGTCTGTCACCACCATGCTCTGAAAACATTTGTGGGCTGAGAACTGGACAGCACAGCACGACTGGATTTTCGTCCTGGTTCTAAATGGCGGTGTGACCTAGGGCAAGCTTCTTCCCCTCTCTGGGTTTGTTTTCTTTTCTAGACCACCAAGGCCTTGGACTAGAAGCTGTTTGAGGTCCTTTGGCCCATAGAAGCTGGGTGATCTGGGTAATGGGCAGGATGTTACTTTCTGATGTTGTTGATTCTCTCCAAGGAAAGAGATCTCTTTCCGCTCCACCCTTTGCTGAGAGCTCTGCTGGTTTCTTAGGCAGGCCTCACAAGATGGCATGCTGGAGGCGGGTCTAGAGCTAGGGGTTCCAAGGCCAACAACGTCAGTTCCCCTTGCATGAGGTCAGGACCTGAGACTGGTGCCTCCCCGCTGAGTGCCCTGAAGACGCCCCCAGGGAAATGCTGCCTGGATTACTTTCACGGTTCTTGCCCCACCTGCCCTGGGCAGCTCAACCCATGTCCTCAGATCACGGGGAGAGTTCAGTATGTCCTGCTGTGACACATGGCCAGAGGGCAGTAAAACAAGCCCTCCTGGCGGGCAGGTGATCCTCACTGAGCTAGCCAGGCCTGACTCAGAGCCTCGACCCGCCAGCTCCTGAACTAGCTGCTCCCTGGGCCACACTAGGCAGACATCACACCGTGGGGGAGGGGATCAGGCTGCGGGAAAGCGTGTCCCTTGCCCTGGGGCCAAGGAGGGGAATGCGATATCAGCCTGGTCCGACTGGCCTGAGAGAACAGCTGACTCTGCAGGGAAAGCTGAGATGAAGTCCTCAGTTCAAGACTGGCCTGTAGCCTCAGGACAGGGATTGCGATGGTCTGAACCCCTGCCAAGAAGAGAGCTATACTGGACCCTCTGAGGCCGAGCCCCTAATGCCACCTCCCACCTGACTGGGTTTGTCCTTCACTTGGTTCCTGCCCTTCTTCAGGGCCTTGCTTCCCCGTCTGGGGTGAATATGAAGGTATTATGAGAACAAGTTTTGTGGTGTCTTTACTTAAAATTTGGGGACCCTGTTCCTTCTGCCTTTAATGGAAATGTTACTCTGAAGGGTAAATCTATGCTGTGTAATTATGTGCTGCAGTGGACATTCTCTCTCTTCACCACAGACTCACCTGTCCTTACCATGTCCTATGTCTCAGCTGGTCCCTATTTTCCCATTTTCTAGAAGGAAAAGTCCCTTCATGTTGGATTATAGGAAATGACAATCCGGACGTTTCAATGTATAGTTGAAGAGGTCTAGACTGACCAAGAAGGTCTAATTTCTAGTTCCAGCTCTACTGGTGGTGTCTTGAGCAATTCTCTTCCCCTTCTGGCCTCAGTTTCCCTCTTTGTAGTGTGAAGTGTTTCTTTCCGGTTTTGTCTCAGGGTCTCTAATTTCTCCTTGGAAATCCAACCTTTTTTCCCACTTTGTCTCACAAATGGGTTTAATGGGAATGTCTGAGAAATGAAACATTTTGCTGGAGACCAGCTCAGGACAATGAAACCTCTAACCTCTACTGTGAGGGCCGTTGGAGAATTGCTGCCCCCACTCTGTTTGCAGAAAAGGTAAGACACCCTGTTGCTATGGTGCCCCCCCCCCCCACCAGTGGGAGGTAAGTAGGGGCTTTTGGAGAATGTCTCTGAATGGAAGTCAGGTAGAAAAATGTGCTTGGTATGGGGCCATGCTGGGATTCTCTTCATGGAAGAGCCATAACTTATTTTTCCACAGACTTCGAGATTGTTTAAGGGGATTCCAGAAACTTCATGTGAGCAGTGAGGACCCGGCATCCTGGGGCTGCTGGCCAGTAAGGTGAGCTCTCTGTGTTGGCCGCCACCATGTGCTGACTGGGAGCTGGCCGTGGCCGCATGGCATCCCAGGTCATGTGAGAGACTTATCAGAAAGCTGGTGCTCATCCGTCAAGCATTCGGGTGGGAACCTTTGCCACGGAGCTGTCAGCATGCCTGTATCAAATGGGTTCACCTGCATGTGCCAGTGGAAGGGCCACACTCCAGGTGGCCCTTCTGGCTGTCCTGTCACCCTGCTCTGTGGCTGACAGACACCCACAGCCATATCTCTCGTCCGTGCTGCCAGCAGCCTGGGTGCTTGCTTGAGCAGCTGGGCTTTTAGCTTGTTGCCGGAGGGAACCCTACCCTTCGGCCTCTGAGGAGCTGAGCTCTGAACAGTGAGCAGGAGAGAAGGAGGAAGAGCTTTCTGGATGCAAAATTGTGTGGGAAGATTCATGGCAAATTTGGGTAATACAAATTAAACCAGCTTGCATAGACTAGATCAAAGGTTCCTATGCAGATGATCACAAACCTGTGATGATTTGTGAAGAACGTTCATTCTTCACAGCAAAATGGGGAAAATAAAGCCAATAGAATGAATTTTGCAAAACTAGTGTAGCTTGAGGAATTTTTCTTCATTTTAAGAGATATCCTTGTTCCTTCTTTTCTTTCTTCCTTTTTTAAATAAAATGTGTATTTATTTTTGAGAGAGAACAAACCGAGGAGGGGCACAGGTAGGGGGACAGAGGATCTGAAGTGAGCTTTGTGCTGACAGTGGTGAGTCCGATGTAGGGCTCGAACTTATGACCACGAGATCATGACCTGAGCTGAAGTTGGATGCTCAACTGACTGAGCCATCCAGGTGCATCCACCTTGCTCTTTTTTAATGTTAAAATGTTTCTTTCTTATAAAATGTTAGTGATATTAGATGGTAGTTGGTTTTTAAAAACATTCCTACCTGATAACCTATGTCAATCCTCTGTCATTAAGAAAATTATTTTTACTGATGGACGAATTCCAAAAATCTAGGAACCAGTGTACTCTCAGAGGACTCATGAATAGAAGGTAATGGAAGAAAAGGGCAGGAAGTGGAAGGCCTTAGTCTGTAAGCGGCAGGTGACCATGCCTGTTTTGCTCACTGTGGTAAGCTTGGCATCTAACACATGGGTCAGTAAAGTCTTTTTTTTTTTTTTTTTTTTTCTGTAAAGGGCCTGGGACTAAATATTTGAGGCTTTGGGGGCCATACTGCCTCTGTCACAACTGCTGACTCTGCCCTCATAGCATGACAGTTTCCTTAGATGATATGTAAATGAGTGATTGGGGCTGTGTTCCAATAAAACTTTATTTACAAAAACCTGTGGCAGACCTGATTTGGCTCAGGGGTCACAGCTTACCCCAATTTAGCACAATGCCTAGTATCTAACAAATATTCAATAAGCATTTCCAGTGGGCAAGGAGGACACATTGCAGGGGTCTGAGGTAGGATTTCAGAAAGATCAGGGTGGTCGGGTGTGTAAGTTGGGCAGGGGGAATGCGAGGTGGAGCCCAGGCCTGGAGTGTTGGGGGTTCAGTCTGGAGCAGGGCAGGAGGGAAGGTGGTATGGGAACGGTTGAGCCTGTGTGGTGAGGATATATTTAAGGAGGGAAGGAAATGTCACAAATAGCTGGAATTGAAGTCCCAATTCCTTCAGCTAGGCCTCTCATGCTGCAAACCATGCTTCTAGAACTCAGAGCCTTATTTGATCTTAAATTAAAAAGCTTGGCTCTTCCAAACCACACTCTTGGCTTTCAAGACTGTTTTTGCTGTGACTTTCCAAAGCCCACTCCAAAAGCCAAGAATTTGAATCTTTGCTTTTTCTTTACATTTCAGCTATGCCAGCTTTGCTTGGAGGCAATAAGTCCTGTATGTCTTAGCCTCCTGACTTTTCTGTAATGGGAGAGAGGTGTGCACCAAAAAGAGAGAAAGAGAGAGCAAGAGAGTGAGCGAGAGAGAGAGAGAAGATGTACTTGTTAACTTATATTTGGTGCTAATAAAAGGCAGGAAAATCTGGGGACGGTGCTGTTCTCGGTGAAGGCATGCTCAGTCATTTTTGGACATTTATGGTGATGGGGGGTGTTCAGTTGGGATGTCGGGGGGCACTCAGAATTGCTGCCCAGGCTTACCCCAAGGGCGAGTCTGGCTGGAGAGTCGTGGAGGGAGCTGCAAGCAGAGGAATTCTCTAACAGTGGGAAGAGCCAGAAAACCTAAAGCGTAACCTTCGAAATATGCCATAATGTATCCCCTCCAGCCCTAGGCAACCATCAGTCTTTCTGTCTCTATAGATTTACCTATTCTGGGCCTTTCATATTAATGGATTTTCCTATGTGGTTTTTGTCTCTGGCTTCTTTCATTTAGTATGTGTTTTCAAGGTTCATCCATGTTGTCACATTTATCTGAACTTCATTGCTTTTGATTGCCAATGCTAAATAATATTGTATAGATAGATATGCTACATTTTATTTATCCATTCATCAGTTGATGGACATTTATTTGGGTTGTTCCCACTTTTTGGCTATTATGAGTAATGCTGCTATGAACATTGGTGTACAGATTTTTATGTGGAGGCGTGTTTTCAATTTTCTTGGGTATATACCTGGGAGTGGGATTGCTGAAGGATGACTTCTTGGATCTTAATCCCTCCCCACCCCTTCACACTCCCTATGCTCTGACCACAGTGGGGTTCTACTCCCCCACCCCTAGCCCATACTTTAGACCCTCGATGCTTTGTCCACACTGCTGTCTCGCATGAGAAGTTCTTCCCTCCTATCATTTGGAGTTCAAATCCTATGTGTTACTAAGGGCCCAGCCTAACTATCACTTCCTCCATAAAACCTTCCTCCAATGCCTTTTACAGAGAGTCATGCAACCTCATATGTCTGACATATAACATTAGGCTTTTTGTTTTTGGATTACAGTTATTTTGTGCCTAGGTCTTATTATCTTCTCAGAGACATTACACCTCCAAGCCTCATCTAGACTCTAGTTTTAGATGTACTTTAGTATTCCAAGTGCTTGGCACACAGCAGACTCTGCATAAATGATTGAACAGTGAGCATTCAATGTGTTCTGTTATTTAATGATTTTAAGATGGTATTTCTACACTTTATATGGATATCAAGACTGCAAAAGCCCTTTCCATCTTTTCAGAATGAAGACTCATTCTCCAAGCAGCACCTGGGGCATAAGGCTGAGCTGCCTTCTGTTCCTCTGTCCTATTCCTCTTGTCTCGAGTCTTACGTGGACATTTCAGCCTCTTAACATTTCCAGTTAAAATCTAATGAATTACTCTGAAAAAACAGGGTTATGCTTTTTGGATCCTGACTTCTTTGAGCATTGCTCATGACTTTGAAATTTATAAACATAGACATCTGTCTTCCCAGATGACCTACTGAATCATATTCCCCTAGAAAGCAGAGCTAAATTAGACGTTTAAGGGATCAGAAAGTGAAATGGACTAGATGATTTCTAGCCCCGTGCAAGGTAGGTGCAGGCCCTACAAATGGTCATCTGGTCTTGGAAGGAACATTTCTAATAACAGGTGCATATCTTCCTCCCAAGGCCACCTGGAGGGTGAGGAAGTTTTTCTGTACATGGAGGTAAAATCTTCCATCCTGCAGTTCTCGACCATTGTTGGCCCAGCCCTCTGGCGTCCCTCAGACCACTTCTCCTGTTCCAGATTGGCCCTTCAAGTTTTAAAATAGGACTGTGGCTTCTGTGTTTGTTCTTACCCAGATAGAATACCTCCAGTTCCCTCAGGAAGTAGTCAGTACTTTAACAGTAGAAATAATAGATCATAAACAATCAATTAATGATAATGGATACTTTCAAGTAAGAAAAATACCAATAATATTATAATAAAAAGTGACAATATTAAAGTCATAGCCTTTACTATTCAATGATTGAGCACTTAGCATATGCTGGGCTTTGTGCCCATGGGATCAACTTTTTCTACCTCGAAAACAGCCATATGAAGTAAGGACTACTATGATTCCCACCTGACAGATAAGGAAAGTGAGACTCAGAAAGACCTTAGTCTGATAAAGTTTCTATAGCTACGGATAGAGGTGAGTTTTGAACCCAAGCATGTCTTCTTGTGTTCAAGGTCTAACTTGCATGGGCACAGCCTTACTCTAGGGCCCTGGCAGGCAACAGTGACCTTTTCCAGAGAGCTGGCTGCTGGCCTCTTCCTTCCATGGTTCAGAAGAAGAGTAGGGGATGGAGTGTCAGGAAATAAGAGTTCCAGTGTGGTGTAAATCTGCATGAAGTCCCCTCCTTGCCCGGATGTCAAAAATGGGATCTGCAAAACAAGGATGTTAAACTAGATGTCTGTAAAGTTGCTATTGGCTTGTGATTTGAACTTTCCAGCCTTCCTTGAGTATGCGCTAAACTCTCACACTTCTGGGCCTTCGAGGCTTCAGTCTCCTTGCCTGGAAGTTTCTTCCATCTCTACTGCTTGACTAGTAAGAACACATCTTCTGAGACCTGGTTTGAATATTGCTCTCTCTGCATGGCCTTTCCCGAACCCCAGCGGAGGTCAGCCCCGCTCCTCCCTGTTCCCTAGACGCTTGTGTAAGTGTCTGTCCTAGAACCTGTGATTGTTTCCCAGATGGACAGTGAACTTCTCAAGGACTTGTTTGTTTGTGGTGACCTCAGCACTGAGCACAGTGGACATGTGTCTTTGAAGGACTCTGGGATGGCCCTGCTGGTGCCATTTCACCAGCACATCTGCTAGATGGCGCTGCAGCCCACGGGAATGTGCCCCGCGTCCCGGCAAAACTGCAGGTCCTGCCAGTGGAGGCCACAGCCTCAGGCCAAGCTGGGAGATCGCTGGGCCGGAAGCCCAGGAAAAGTACAAGTTTCCATTCCTCACCGCTCCCCCCACCCCCATCTGCTCAGTGTTGAATCCTACTAGGACTGCACCCTCTGTATTCCCATTGCTTGAGGGCTAGGAAGTCTGAGGACGCTCCCTACTTCCCTCCTCTGCGGCCTCATAGCAGGGGAATTTAGACCATTCCTTTCCTCTGTCTTTGGACTGTTCCAGGTTTACTGTCCAACGTATGTACTATCTGCTCCTTTTTTCTGCGTGCTCTCCTTACTAGCTCCTCTGACAAGAGGAGAGGGAAGATACAATTCGGCATTTCATGATATGTCTTGACCAGATGAACCTCTATTTCTGATGCTCTTCCTGTTTGTTCAACTTTGTTCCATTTTCTTTAGATGTTTCTATTTTCTTCAATCTTCTTTCTGCTCCTTCAGTGAGTTAGCACACTCTGAGCACACCTCAGCGAGGGAGGCAGGGTGGGGCATTGATTAAAGACACTGAAGCCGGCTTTCCTGGTTTGATTCTTGTTCTTGCTGCTTCCTTCTATAACCTTTTGTAGGTTACTTGACCTCTTGGTGACTCAATTTCCTCATCTGTAAAACGGGAGTTGTTGAGATGATTAAATGAGTTCTTAGTGCTTTATTTTCCAGGGGCTGATAAATGCTGAGTGCTACTACGGGCTTGTTAAGGAAACTTACAGTTGGAATTCATGTGCTCCATGTGGAATGTACCTCTTAGGTTGAGAGTCTCAAGAAGGCGGGGTTTGGTTAGTCTCGCTCACTGTCTCATCCTTAGCCTCCGGAAGAGTGCTTGGCATATGAGAGAGACTTAATTAAAATTTTTGGAAGAACCACAGTCTCTTTTGTTTCTCCCTCATGATAACAATGAACTAAAATTATGATATATAATATCTTTTACCCTTTTAAATTGGTTAGGATTTAAAATCAACAATACTTAGTGTTGGCAAGAACATAGAATTGGTGCTTGTATTTATTTCTGGGGGAGTGTAAAATGGTAGAACCTTTCTGGAAGGCAATTTGACAATATGTAGAAAAAGTCTGGAAGAAGGTTGGCTCAGTTAATTCCACTGTCATTTGGTAAAAAAATTCGAGTGTTTGGATATGCACCAAGGGTTAAGTACAAAGGTGTTTGTAACAGCAGTATTTATTCTGTTAAAAAATCACTAACGATTGAACAGAAATACTGAAATGGTTAAATAAATGACATGCCCATGTGATGAGATATTAGGCAGCTATTAAATGATCTCTTCTGGGGGAGAGTTAATGATGTGGGAGAACATTCCTGATAACAGTTTAAATAGTAAGAAACAATCTACAAAACTGAGTATACAGAATGGGCACATTACTTAACCTCTTTGTTCCCAATTTCCTTATCTGTAAAATTAAAACAGTAATGGCGCCTATCTCTTAGGATTGTTACAAGGCTTACAAAAGTATTTCTTTAAAAAGGCTTAGGGGTGCCTGGGTGGCTCAGTCGGTTAAGCGTCCGACTTCAGCTCAGGTCACCATCTTGCGGTCTGTGAGTTCGAGCCCCACGTCGGGCTCTGGGCTGATGGCTCAGAGACTGGAGCCTGTTACAGATTCTGTGTCTCCCTCTCTCTGACCCTCCCCCGTTCATGCTCTGTCTCTCTGTCTCAAAAATAAATAAACGTTAAAAAAAATTAAAAAAAAATAAAAAGGCTTAAAATATTGTAGTAGTCTGGGCATGGGAGTGAGGGTTCAGTAAGTGTTAGCAATGGTCACAGAACCTGTCAGAAGAACAAGACTGGAAGGAAATATAGCAGAGTGTTACTAGTAGTTGATCTCAGGTGGTGGGTTTACAGGTTTTCATTTTCTTCTTTATAAAATAAAATATATGTAGAGCAACTAATAAAATGCTGGACCACAGTAGGTGCTTGATAAAAGGTAGCTAGCATCACCCTAGTGTCCTCTATTTTCTCTTTTTAATAATGAACGTGTATTACTTTAAAGCTATTTAATATATCCGCAACACTAGTTTTTTATATTTGTTAATTAATGACTTCACATGACTTAACATGCACTGCACTTCAGGCTTTGTGACAGCCACTTTGGCTCTATGGCGAGAACACTGACCATGACCCTTTCCCCTTAAGCGGCGAGCTCAGTGCCACCAACTTAATTCTGCTTGCATCATCTTCTTTTTAAGACCGTCCCAAATATTCTTTTCCTGTGGCCATCATTTTTGTGATAACACATTCCTTCTATGACTCAGTAGTTTTCTCTTTTGCCATTTTCTCCTCAGACTTTCCTTTTTTCACAGCAAATTCCATGACTATCTTAACTGCCTTCCCCCGATTTTATCCCACACCAACACTCTCCTTTCCTATCCAAAACAAATAATGATTCTTCTCTCCCTTGTAAATGAAGTCAAGATTGTTGATATTAATCATTTCGATCTCTTTTAAGTCCAAATAAAAAGTATATGAGTAAGTCGGGATTACAAACCAGAGGAAAGGATGACTAATTTGATGAAAGATATTGAGAAATGTAACCAACTATTTTGGAAAAAAAAAAAAAGAGAGATTCCTATGGCATACCGCACAACAAATAAATTCCAGATGCATTAAAGAATCATAGCTAGCAAAACCTGAAGAAGATATTGGTGACTATCTCATCTCAGAGTGCGGAAGAACTTTCTAAAGACTTATGATGTGCGAAGGCATATCTATGTGTCTAAATAAACATAAATCTTTTCTAACTCAATACAGTCCAAAACAAAATGGCAAACACAAACATATTTGCAAGATTTGTGACAAAAGTAGATTATCCTTCAGATAGAAAAATACTTTACAAATCAGTGGGAAAATATGACTAAGTCAACAGAAAAATAGGCAAAGATAAGAAACATTGAAAGATAAGTGACAGACCAGGAAAAAAAGTTTGTAGTGTGTAAAACAGATCAAGTATTAATAAACCATTAATTGTATAAAGTGCTCCTCCAAGTCAATATGAAAAAGACAACTCAAAAGAAAAACCAACAAAGGCTGTGAACAGGCACACTACTGAGGCAGAAATAAAAATGACCAACAAAGATATGAAAAGCAGAATCTCACCAATAACCAGGGAAATGTAATTCTTTTTTTTAAAAAAGTCCCCTTCCCACCTAACAAATTGGCAAAAATCAAAAGTTAAAAATCACCAAAGTTGACATGAGTGAAGCAGTCACTCTCTTAAGCCCCTCCTGTTGAGATGATATAAATGAGTAAGGTCTATAGGAGGGCAATTTGGCAGTAAATTTTTAAAATGTTCGTCCTTCTTGGTGTAGCAAATTCAGCTTCAAGAGATATAGCCTCAGAAATACTATACATGTGCACAGAGATGTGTGCAAAAGGTGCTAATTGCTTATTGTAGTAAAAAAGCGAAGGAAAAGGGATTCACATACTGTGGAGAACACTTATGGAAGTGCACACAAGTGTATGCATGAAGATTATCACTGCAGTTTTGGAAGGACTTGGAAATATCTCAGATGTCTAATGAGAGCAGATAATGTAAATAAATTATGTGCATTTACTTAACGGAATACTCAGCTTGTAAAATGAATGAGGTCAATCTATACGCGCAGATAGGGAAAGATGTGCATAATAATTTAAAAAAACCCCAATAATGTCCATAATCATTACTTTAAGAAGCAGGTTGTAGGACTTTAGGTGACATCTGATCCCACTTATGTAAATGAAACTATGGACCCTGCAATCCAGCTGTATGCCTCCGCTTGGGTGGGTGGGGGCCCTGCTGATGGAGGCTGAGCTGGGACTGCTGGTAAAGCTGAGCGGTAGCCCTAGTTCCCATCATGCCCTGCTTTTCACAAGTTACTGCCAGGGGAGGGCTCTTGCCTGAGCATTCTTCCTTTACCAGTCCGCTGGGTGGACTTTGGGCTCCTTTGCCTTTTTAAGTGGGTTTAAAGTAGGACATGACCCTATTATCAAATTCTGAAGTTTTTTCCCCAGGAAATGAATGGAATGGTCACTATTTCTCCATGAGAGAAGGACAAACCAGTAAAAGCTCCCAGAAGATCTTGGGCTTTGTACCAGGAGATCTTTTCCAACAATGATAGTGGATCCTAAGTGGGCCAGGCAGGAGGACTCTTTGTACCAGAAGGAAGGAGAGAGACCAAATGACCATTAGTCTGTGAGATCTGTTTGGACGGCCCTTTCTTTCAAGGTCTTCTGTCTCCTGTAAAGAGAAAATATGCTTCTTTGTGGTTCTATCCTAGGTCTTTTGCAGTCAGGCTTGTCTTCCTAAGGAGAACATTTTAGAAACTCAAAGACAGTTTTCTGTTCTCTGTGTCAGTGCCATGGTGTACAATCCCCCTGTCACTTGAGGGGTTCAAATAGACGCTGCAGTGCCATTGTTAGAGGAGCTGATAAGGGGAATCCCCATTGGTGAGCGGTTATCCTGGTTGATCCCACTAATCAATGGTTCCTTAGAATTCTCTTAGATTATATGAAACTAAGACTTATTGGTGAAGGGCTATATTCATTTTCATTATCCACTTGTTCCTGTGGCCTTTTTCTCTGTGAGTTGCCTAAAGGTCTCAGCAAATGTGAATAGAGAAGGAATCTGTAAATGAATGGGCTGTGGAGAAATGAGTGGCAGTCCCTAGTAGTAGTGAGACTCTCAATGGCTTTGTGGTCCTTGACCTTGAAGAGGGAATAATTCTTCTGAGTGATGATCCTCATGGAGAGACCTTTCCCTCTTTTGAGTTGGGATGAGTATGGTTCTGAATTTATATGAGTTTCTATAAGCTGCTAGTGAATGAGAGGTAAAAAACCACTAGTTGGGGGCTTTGTAAGGAGTTAGATGGTTGGGGCAGCCACATGGGTGATAATGGAGGACCATGGCAGTCTGGGTCACTGTTAGCTCAGTGGTTCTGCTTTGAAGAAAAAGATGACTGGTCATCATCTGAATTCTTATTTCCATTTGGATTTCCTTTAGTTACTCAGAAGATAAAGAATATTATAGAAAAGTATACCAAAACACAGTGTTCTGGATTTTCTTTCTCTAAACTACTTAAATTTCATTTTCCTGAATGAATAATACTTTTTTTTCAGGTGTCATAATTTTTGTACACTGGTTATATTTTTAAACATGTTTCATAGTAATTGAATAATTTTGAGATGTGAAGAGAGCAAAAGAAGACAGTATATACGTGCAGATTATTAGAAACTCATAATTTTATAAAATTGACTTGGCACTTAAAACAAAACAAAACAAAACAAAACAAAAAACTCCCAGTTATTTACTTGTGCAGCCTTGGTAGAAACTCAGTCCTAAGAATTTTGAAACACTGGCGAAACAACCCTTCCTTCTGCTCTGTTGAGTCCATCTCCTCCTGCCTTCTAAGGAACCATAGGTAACATTTTCTCTTCTGTATATTCAATGATTCTGTCTCAACTGGATCATCCCATTGATGTGTAGCCATGATAAACCCTTTCCTATTTAAGAAAGCTTCTAATGTTCCACATTCCACATGAGTACTTCCCATCTCTTTCCTCTCCTTTTACAGCTAAATGTCTCCACAGAGTTGTCTACACTTGCTGCCCCATTTCCTTACCTCCCACTTGGCCCTCGACTCCTCCACTCTGACTTTTCCACCCCATCAGTTTACCACAAACATCCTTAGTAAAGTCTCTAAGCATCTCTACTACATTGCATCCAGTGGACATTTTCAGTCCTTACTCGACTCCTCAGCAGCACTCGACACTAGTGACCATTTCATCTTTCCTGAACCCCTCCTCCAGTGACTTCTGAAGTGGGACTCTCTTGGCTCTTCCTTCACCTCTCAGGCTGGCAGGCAATTCTTCACCTCCCTACCCTTTCAATGTTGGTATCCATCAACTTCTCATCTGAGGGCCTTTTTCTCCTTTTCATTTCATATTCTCTTCCTCAGTGATCACATTTACCAATCTTTAGAAAAGCCACTTTAATTTATTTGTCCCCAGTCAGAATGTCTCCTTTGAGCTCTGGATCTGAATATCCAACTGGCCACTTGCTTTGGCTTGGATGTCTCAATGGTTCCTCAAAGTTGTGTGCTCAAGACTGAACTCATGATCTTCCTTTACCCATCCCTAATCTGTTCCCATCTAAGTGAATGCACCACTAATCCATGTGTTTTCACAAGTCAGGAAACTAGATTTTATCCTTGACGTCTCCCTCTTGTCACTTTTTTTCTGTGAATATCTCTTGAAGTGCCCACTTCCCTCCATCTTTACTACATTAAAAGTATAAAGCAAAAGGGGCTACTTTGAAAGGAAGTGAGCTCACCATTGTTGGTTTTATCCAAGAAGAGACTGGTTGGTCTCTTGGCATGAGTGATATAGGGGCTAGATGCCTAGGTGACTGCGAGTGTTCACTCATCTTCTCTCACTTGAGGGTAGGGTGAGGGTTCAGCTCTTCATTCTCTTGGACCACTCTTTCTCCTGCTTGTGGAGCCACTGCTCTGGGGAGCTTATAGAGCTCTTTGAGTTCATGAGGCCAACTCCAAACCAAAATCCCTTTTAGGAGAGGTCAGAGTTACTCAGAGCCATGAGGGTCCCCAGATAGCATTCAGCTCAGATGGGAAAGTTGAGGCTCAGAGATCAGGGCAGGGACTTACTCTAGCTTAAACAGTGAGCCAGTGGCAGAGTTGGGGCTAGGACCCAGCCTTCTGCTTTCCTATGCTTTGTCTTCTCATTATCCCCTACTGGCCCTCATCAGTCCACTCTGTGTCATTTAAGGCTGGTGAGTAATAATTTGCACTAGACCCTGTCAGATGATAAATTATACCTCTCAAGTAGGAAGAACGTTTCAATGCTGCTCTGGGCTAGGGTGTCAAAAGACAAGAGCTATTTGTTTGAGACACAAACAAGGAAACTGGAGACATAGTAACAATGTGGGGACAAGGTCCCAGTGGATGCTTTATTTGTTCACCCTCATATCTAAAGACTTTAAGTTCAGGCCCATAACTGTGTGGAGGATGTCTTCTGGGGTGAGGGAGGGAAATATTAAAATCTGTGAGTTGAGGGGCATGCAGTTTGAAAAAGGATATTCCATACTGTCACATAATTTTATGTCAGGAAAACACAAAATAGCTAACAGATTCTTAGTGAAAACTCCAGGGAGTAAAGCTTGATGAAATCTTCATGGTCGATAGGGTCATACAAAAGATACGGTGTTCTAAATTAAGGCGTTCTAAATTAGCCTTAAGGGTAGCTGAGATGATGGCCAAAAAATCTGAATCTCTCAAAAACAACACAGAATAACGAGAAGGATAAATAAAACTGCACAAAATCCATGTCTTTGGTGTAACTAGAAGAAAGAGAATGGATACATTTCAAATTTACCCACAAGTAGATAAAGAAACACCAACTTGCAGCAAATCAACTCTCATGCTTTGCCCACTGGCATTCACAAAGAACAAGGATAGTAGGCAAAATGTTAAATGGAAAGTAAAGAGGGTAGATACTGACAAACCCATGCTTGATCTAAAATCACTGCCAGAGAGGGAGAGTCTACCTTAAGTCAGAAAATACTGAAAAAGAGTCCTTGTGTATCTGAGCATTTGCTATAAGAAAGGAACGTAAAACTGTATGCTATTTAAGGGAGCAGTTTTCAAAAGATGTTGCTTCTGAGGGAAAAGAATGTGAAAGGGTAGGGAGAGGTGCTTTTTGGAAATTTAGTGGCAATGGTGAAAAGAAGCAAAGGAGAAATTTTAGAGTCTTGCAAATAAGAGAGAACGCCAAAATTGGAAGACACGAAATTTCTGCCCCTATCTTAAAGAATAAAAGCCATCTTTAAAGATATTATGCTTTGATACATGGACACAAAAGAGAACACTTGAATTAGGAATCTAACAGAATTGGTTGACTTCAGGAAAGAAATGTAAGCAAAAGACAAAAGCATACCAGAAACCAAGATCAAATGTCCTTGGGCACTTTACAGGTGCCCAAGAAAGAATAGACTAAAATTAAATTTTAATTAGGGAAATTGAAGAAAGGCAGGGAAATGATCAAGAGAACAAAAGCAAGATAAAATGAGAAGCAAAAAGGGTCAAAGAAAACATGGCTGAAATGGTAGACGGACAGGCAAGTAGAAACAACATATATATAATTGTAGTAACTGAAGAGGATAATTCCAGAAGACTTTACAGAAATAAAAGATCAGGGTCTATACATTTATAGGGCCCACTGGGTACCTGGGAAAATTTACTCATAAACGTCAACTCTATAACACATTCGAGTATAACTGTTAGACTTAGACTTTACTTTTTTAAAAATGTTTATTTATTTTTGAGAGAGAGAGAGAACAAGCAGGGGAGGGACAGGGAGGGAGGGAAACAGAGGATCAGAAGTAGGCTCTGGGCTCTGGGCTGACAGCAGAGAACCTGATGTGAGGCTCAAACTCACAAACTGTGAGATCATGACCTGAACCAAAGTTGGATGCTTAACTGACTGAGCCATCCAGGTACCTCCTAACTGTTAGACTTTAGACAAAGAAAAAGGCCACCAAGCACAAAAGATCAAAAGATGTATAAGAATAAGAGTTAGAATTGAGGTTCTTTGCAGCAACAGATAAGTAATACATACGGATTTTTACATATTGCAAAGGAGAAGTCCAGCTTCTTTACAGTCCCAGTAGTTTAAAACTGAAGAGCATTCAACATAGTATTGGAAGTCTTAGCCTCTGCAATCAGACAACACAAAAAAATAAAAGGAATCCAAATCAGCCAGGAGGAGGTCAAACTTTCACTCTTCACAGATGACATGATACTTTATATGGAAAACCCAAAAGATTCCACCAGAAAACTGCTAGAACTGATTCATGAATTCAGCAAAGTTGCAGGATATAAAATCAATGCACAGAAATCGGTTGCATTCCTATACACCAACAATGAAGTGACAGAAAGAGAAATCAAGGAATTGATCCCATTTACAGTTGCACCAAAACTCATAAAATATCTAGGAATAAATCTAACCAAAGAGGCAAAAAACCTATGCACTGAAAACTATAGAAAGCTTATTAAAGAAATTGAAGAAGACACAAAGAAATGGAAAAAGATTCTATGCTCCTGGATAGGAAGAACAAATATTGTTAAAATGTTGACACTACCCAAAGCAATCTACATATTCAATGCAATCCCTGTCAAAGTAACACCAGCATTCTTCACAGAGCTAAAACAAATAATCCTAAAATTTGTATGGAACCAGAAAAGACCCCGAATAGCCAAAGCGATCTTGAAAAAGAAAACCAAAGCAGGAGGCATTACAATCCCAGGCTTCAAGCTGTACTACAAAGCTGTAATCATCAAGACAGTATGGTACTGGCACAAGAACAGACACTCAGATCAATGGAACAGCAGAGAGAACCCAGAAATGGACCCACAGACGTATGGCCAACTAATCTTTGACAAAGCAGGGAAGAATATCCAATGGAATAAAGACAGTCTCTTCAGCAAGTGGTGCTGGGAAAACTGGACAGCGACATGCAGAAGAATGAACCTGGACCACTTTCTTACACCATACACAAAAATAAACTCAAAATGGATGAAAGACTTAAATGTAAGACAGGAAGCCATCAAAATCCTTGAGGAGAAAGCAGGCAAAAACCTCTTTGATCTTGGCCACAGCAACTTCTTACTCAACACGTCTCCGGTGGCAAGGGAAAAATGAACTACTGGGACCTCATCAAAATAAAAAGCTTCTGCACGGCGAAGGAAACAATCAGCAAAACTAAAAGGCAACCGACAGAATGGGAGAAGATATTTGCAAATGACATATCAGATAAAGGGGTAGTATCCAAAATCTACAAAGAACTTATCAAACTCAACACCCAAAAAACAAATAATCCAGTGAAGAAATGGGCAAAAGACATGAATAGACACTTCTCCAAAGAAGACATCCAGATGGTGAAAAGACACATGAAAAAATGCTCAACATCACTCATCATCAGGGAAATACAAATCAAAACCAAGTGAGATACCACCTTACACCTGTCAGAATGGCTAACATTAACAACTCAGGCAACAACAGATGTTGGCGAGGATGTGGAGAAAGAGGATCTCTTTTGTATTGTTGGTGGGAATGCAAGCTGGTGCAGCCACTCTGGAAAACAGTATGGAGGTTCCTCAAAAAGCTAAAAATAGAACTACCCTACAACCCAGCAATTGTACTACTAGGCATTTATCCAAGGAATACAGGTGTGCTGTTTCAAAGGGACACATGCACCCCCATGCTTATAGCAGCATTATCAACAATAACCAAAGTATGGAAAGAGCCCAAATGTCCATCGATGGATGAATGGATAAGGAAAATGTGATATATATATATATATATATATATATATATATATATATATGCACACAATGGACTATTACTCAGCAATCAAAAAGAATGAAATCTTGCCATTTGCAACTACGTGGATGGAACTGGAGGGTATTATGCTAAGTGAAATTAGTCAGTCAGAGAAAGACAAAAATCCTATGACTTCAGTCATATGAGGACTTTAAGAGACAAAACAGATGAACATAAGGGAAGGGAAACAAAAATAATATAAAAACAGAGAGGGGGACAAAACAGAAGAGGCTCATAAACATGGAGAACAAACTGAGGGTTGCTGGAGGGGTTGTGGGAGGGAGGATGGGCTAAATGGGGAAGGGGCATTAAGGAATCTACTCCTGAAATCATTGCTTCACTATATGCTAACTAATTTGGATGTAAACTTTAAAAATAAAAAATAAAGTTAAAAAAAATCATACTGATGTAATTACAGAGACAGTGGATTTTCCTGCAAACTGGATTTTTCTGCAACATATAATATTGGACTGGAATGTGTAAAAGTGAAATTGTGATGTAAAGTAGCTCATTTAATCACAAAGAGTGATATTAAAAATATTCACCCAATGGAGACACTCTCCTCAATCTTACATTTGGAATACTGCCAAAAACTACTTGCAGATGAACACTGGGAATTTTTTTTTTCTTATTCAGTTCCATAGTCCAGTGTCAATGTGATTGTGGAAGATATCAAACTTCAAATTTTGCAAAAAAGCCAATCATAACTCATTTTGTTTTTTAGTTGTAATGAATCCACAGAGGAAAAGAATTGAGTACAGTTATTTCTTTATGCCTGGTATGGTTAGAGACACATTTGAATCAAAAGTGCTACTTTTAAAAGTGTTGAAGAAGATCATCACTGAAGTTGAGGGTGTCCGTCAAGCTGTGCCAAAGTTATTTAAGGTTAATGAACTAAGTTGGGGGAAAAATACTTATAGTGTGCCTGATGGACATCGAGCAATGCTGGATTTTTTTTAATGTTTATTTATTTTTGAGACAGAGACAGAGAGAGAGAGAGACAGACAGATCACGAGTGGGGGAGGGGCAGAGAGAGAGGGAGACACGGAATCTGAAGCAGGCTCCAGGCTCCGAGCTGTCAGCACAGAGCCCGATGTGGGGCTCAAAGGCACAAACCATGAGATCGTGACCTGAGCTGATGTCGGACACTTAACCGACTGAGCCACCCAGGCGCCCCTGGATTTTTTTAATGGGAAAAAATTTTAGATTTCACCTGCTTTTAGGATATATGTTGACATTACTGATAATCAATTTATGAAAGGATTTTCATCTTGTTGTCAAGAAAGTAATTTTTTATTTGAAAATTGGGTAGAAGCGTCAGATTATTTGCTTTGCAAAAAATTTAATGTGAATAACAAAGTTCTGTTTTCTGTGAGATTCACTGACTGTCATTGGTTTTATCTTTGAAATTCTAGAAAAGGATCAGCTGTGCCAATTTAAAAAGTGAGATATTTATTTATGAAATATATTTAAAACATTGAATACATTGAAATTGAAAATTCAAGTATATAAGCCAAATTATTATTCATTGTGTTATACTCCAGACATAATTTCACTTCCCACAAAGATATTGCAATGATTTTCTAAGGAACACGCTACTCTCCAGAGTAGAATCACTCGGAATGAGAAACAGAATTTCCAAAAGAAGGCCTGCAGGGTGGTCCTCAGAAGTTCTCTGGATTCTCAACCTGCTGAATCGAATTGCAGTCTGGGAACGACATAGGTACAGGTGAAAAGAGACTGGTGGTACAGGTGTGATGTGCTCCTCAAAGTGAGGATTTCCTAGATGTAATGTCCTAGGTCAGTGGTTCTCAGACTTTCTGTGTTCATGCCAAATGTTCAAATACTAGAATTTTTGGCACTATGCATGAAGCACTTCCCAAACATTTGGACCATTGGATCCATTTTCTCAAAAATATGATGTAAGATCAATATTATTACCAACATCCCTTGGGAAACACTTTCCTAGATGACAATGAGTTTGTTCATATAGAGCTTGAAAGAAAAATACTGTGACCAAAGAGTTAAACTCAGTCAAGATGTTCATGCATGAAGCAATTGGAAATAATTCAGTTGAATGAAAGGTCTCACAGAGTTCACCTTATACATACTTTCTCTGAAATAACTACTCAAAGATATTCTTTCCAGGGGTGCCTGTGTGTCTCAGTTGGTTAAGCATCCAACTGTTGATTTCAGCTCAGGTCATGTGTCACGGTTATGAGTTCCAGCCCTGTGTCAGGCTCTACACTGGGGCATGGAGCCTGCTCAAGATTCTCTCTGCCTCTGCTCCTCCCCAGCTCATGTTCTCTCTCTCTCTCTCTCTCTCAAAACAAAAACAAAAACAAAAAACACAACATAAAAAAAACCTTAAAAACGATATGCTTTCCAATGTATTTCTATTTGAAAAAATAACGAATGAAATATTCTAAATGAAAGAGCAGACCTAGGCCGGCTGACTAGTGACTATGTCCCCGACATGGCCGCAGAAAGAAGTTCCTGCTCAAACCTCAGAACACGCCTCCTCCCCTTAAGTAACTTACTGATTGATGCATTCTTCCGAATTCTGAGGTGGGAGGAAGGGGAATGTGAGAGGCGTGGAAAGTGTGAGTAGAAGAGGGAGGGCTTCTCTCAGGTAGGGGCCAGAGGCAGTAGCCCTCAACCCTGTCCAGGCTTAGAATGATCTGGGAGCATTTTACCCCTCCCCAAACCAATTAATCAGAGTCTCTGGGAATGGTGTTTGGTGCTAGGTATTTATATAGCACAGCAAGGCTGACAGTCAATGGTTAATAGGTGACCAGTGAGAAATGTTCTGTATACACTGAGGCCAAACATGTTAGAGATCCTCAGACACAGTGGTTCTGAAACTTCAGGTGCATCAGAATCTCCTGGAAGACTTGTTCAAACACAGATTGCTGAACCCCACCCCCAGAGTTTCTGATTCAGTGGGTCTGTAACCACCAGGCCCAATATTTGCATTTTTAACAAGATCCAGGTGATGCTGATAATTGCTGATCTGGGACCACACTTTGGCAGCCAATCGGCTGAGTCCACGACCCTTCCCCAGCCAATCGGCTAAGGCCATGATCCCTATAAAACCTTTGTGCTTTTGAAACTCACTCTCTCTCTCCGGTATCTCACCGCTGCCTCGGTGCAGGTAGGAGATTGAGCTCAAGCTAGCTCGAATAAAGGCTCTTTGCTTTTGCATCGGACTCGGCTCCCTGGTGGTCTTTGGGGGTCACGAATTCTGGGCATAACACTAAACAATTGTGGATATAAAAGTAAACATGTTCAGAGAGAGAAAAATGCAACATTGTAATGTATTAAAAGGATACAGAAAGTATTAAACTAAACACAATAGCAGGAGGTAAATAGTGAAGTTGGAAGGAGCAATCAGCAAATTAGGAAACAAAATCTAAGAGCTGATTACTTTAAAACAGATGAATCTCTGTTAATCATAATCCACCCAAAGGGCAAAAATACAAACACAAACACACATATGCACCACCAGAAAAGCATATTCAAAATCATTACATTGGCTACAGACTTTTCTTCTTCCTCTACCTCTTCTCTCCCATTCCTTCTTCCTCCTCCGTAAGGTGACTAATGGAAATGACTTGATATGTATCCTTCTACACATTTATCCTATACAATGACATATACCCATACACAGGATTTTTTTTGTTGTTTATTTTTTATAAAACTGGATTCTTATTAAAAACCTTTATCTTCAAATACTTTTTTTTCCACTTAACAATACATTGGGTCAACCATTCAGATCAATGGATACAGAAGTCATTTATCATCATCATCATCATTATCATCATCATTATTATTATTTGTTTTTGCTTTAAACTTAAAAAAAATTTTTTAACGTTTATTCATTTTTGAGAGTGAGAGAGACAGTGTAAGCAAGGGAGGGACAGAGAGAGAGGGAGACACAGAATGTGTCTGAAGCAGGCTCCAGGCTTTGAGCTGTCAGCGTAGAGCCCAACGCGGGGCTCGAACTACTCATGACCTGAGCTGAAGTCGGACACTCAACTGACTGAGCCACCCAGGCGCCCCTGCTTTTGCTTTAAGCTTTAATGAAATGCTCAGCTGAGAGAAGTGATAACTTGGCTGTGATATGCCAGGGAGATAGAAGTCATTCATTCTTTTCAGTGAATACCCATTTTCAGTGTTCCCCCTGGTACAAATAATGATGCACAGATATCCTTGGATGTATTATATTATTGCTGATCAGAGCACATATATGTTTTAAATTTGCATAGACATTGGCCCTTTATTGTTCTTGCTGGGACACAGTCCTGGAGAGGGATAGGAACTAGCCTAGGGAGCAGATGAGCTGACTCATTAGGAGCAACGGCTAGAAGTAGATCGCCAAGCTTCACACTGGGGCCTGACCTCTTACTGGGGTTTGTGACCTTTGGCATATCATTTAACCTATCCTTGATTTCCCCTACATAGAATGAGGGAAAACAATAGTACCTACCTCGATGGACTGTTATACAGATCAAATGACAAGCTGTTAAGTGCCTGGCATGACGTAAGTGCTCGATAAAATACATCATTATATCTAGACAGTTTTCCTGCAGCCAGAGCCCTCCAACCCAGGGAAGCAGCCATGGGGAACTTTCTCCAGTCTCAGGTGGGTTTTCATCTGAGCTACCTCTGCAAACTCAGCTGGCTGTCACCTCTTGCCAACGCTGCATCATTTTGCCTTGCACTTGAGTTAGCTGCTGGCTTGTCTGTCTTCTCTGAATCTGGGATCTTGCTGAGAGTTCCCGGGGCTGGTTTACTTCATCTCTCCCAGCACACAGCCTGGCACAGATTAGAGTAGACCTTCAGAAGAGCTTTGGGGGAATGGATGCCTTTGATTCCCAGAATTTCTATCTATCTATCTATCTATCTATCTATCTATTTATTTATTTATGAGAGAGGGAGCAAATGAGGGAGAAGGAGAGAGAGAGAGAGAGAGAGAGAGAGAGAGAGAGAGAGAGAGAGAGAGAGAGAGAAGTGGGGTTCATCTGAAGCAGGGCTTGAGCTCACCCGATGTGGGACTCGAACTCCTGGACTGTGAGATCATGACCTGAGCCAAAGTCAGATGTTCAACCGACTGAGCCACCCAGGTGCCCATGATTCCCAGGATTTCTCATTTGCAGAGACTTATAGGTTGTCTGACCTGATTGTCCACCCAATTTTTGGAATTCGTCTTTAGACCATCAAGCAGATATTTTTCCAGTCTCTGCTTACATACCTCCAGTGGTGAGAGACTCACTATTGCTCAAAGGAGCACATGCTACTTTTTAAAACAGCTACATTTTTAGAACTTTCTAATTTTAGTCAATAGGATGAATTTTTCCACCATCTGCATCAAGTTTTGGTTGGAGACTGCAGAGACATGCAGAGAGAGAGAGAGAGAGAGAGAGCACGCTGGCAAATAGAATTACTCTGGATTTATGGCTGAGGTTACACAACAGTAAAAAGAGTGACAAAGCACACAATATCACTTTAATAAGCTTTGCTTAGCTAGTCAGAAGCAAGCTCTCAGAAATGACTATACATTTCTGCCTGCTATGCTTACTGGGAAAATCCTTATATGGTTGTTATTTACAAATCCAGACAGGAGTTTATAGAGGGTTTGAAGACAGCAGTTTATAGCGAGCTTGATGTATTTGTTAGCATGCTAATCTTCTACAAGTTCTTTTTCCGCTCCACGATTGTGGGGAGTGGAGTGAAGTTCTGAGGGTGCATTTGAAAGCTCCAGTAAGAAAGGGCTTGACCTTCTACTTCTAAGATAGTTTTGTTGCCTTCTGGAGGGTGTGCTAGGATCTTAGGAGATGTCTCCCAGACACCCAGAATGCTCTGTGGAGTTTAGCCAGAACATCAGCCTCCATGGAGAATGGACAAAGACAGGTTGGTGCTAACGGTAGTCCTAGCCAGAAGGTTCTTAAAGTCTCCCTGTGGCCAAGCTGTCTGCAGTGGGTTGAGGCTTCCCAGAAAACTTCAGAGAACTGCTCCCCTGAACCTTGCATCAAGAGCAAGAGGGTGACCCATGGGGGGCAGCGTGGTTCAACTGAAGGAACACCAGAAAGGGGAGTTGGTGGTCTAGGGGTAGATATCCATTTGCTGCTAACTCCATTTTTCCACGGAAAGTGAACTCTAACATGCTGAAAATTTAAAACAAACAAAGCAGTCACAATCCTCTCCAACTGCATAGAGCTTCCTCTTGCCCTCATTTAACTCAAACCTTCCCAGCAACCCCGAGAAATAGACGGGATGAAAGTTATAATTTCCATTCTGTAGATGGAGAAACTGAGGTTCGGATTTGATGACAAGCCAAGGTCAGACCGTAAGGGATGGGCAGATCCTGGAGTTCTGCTCTTTCCCCACCCCCCACAGTTGTGACTAGGCCTTCTGACTCCAACAGTCCATAATTATTTGGTCTGCCTTGGTACAGCGAACCGTCTCCTGGGGGAGGTGAATAGTTAGATGGCAAGTGTGGCTTTTATGGGGAAGATGTCTCAATACAAAAGCGTTTTTATACAAGGAGACGAAGAATAGGGGCTCAGACTGTCTCTGGGATAGCGATCTTTTGTCACTTTATTAAATTCAGATTTATTGCTGACTCCCTGACCAAAAACATAGCTGTTAGCAGTCCATAACGTGGGGCAGAAATACGAGTTCTCAGTGAATCCGAGGGGAAAAAAAAAAAAGAGAGAGAGAAGAAACCTTAATGACCTGTCGCTCGGAATAAATCTTAGTGGCCACATAAACTGGGATGACAGGAATTTATATTGTTCTTCAGCACTTGAATGACTAATGTGGCCAGAATGGGGGAACCACAGAAATTATTTCTCTTAACAAGCCAGCACCTGTTTGTAGACTCTTGGAACTGCTTTGACGAAGCCTAGGAATGTCGCCTCGATATCCCTCGGTCACGTTCTTGGGGGGCAGAAACCTTCCCACACAGCTTGAAGCAGAGGTGGCATTTCTGTCCTATCCTGAGACCCTCAACTTGGCTGTTCCGAGGGGCCCCAGAAGGTTCTGACTCAGAGGAGTCCCCTCGAGAGGCTAGAGATAATCATCTGAGAGATACTGACACTTGCAGGGCAGCAGCGGCCATAAAGGGTCTCAGAGGGTCTTGGAGTGGATGTACATCTGGACCATTCCCAATTCTACCCTAATCCCATGCTGGGAGTCTGTATTCTGGACAGGAGATTTACTAAGTTAGAGCCTGAAGTGTCCCCAGAGATCAGTTACTTCCATTTTTCAGAAGAGAAGACTGAGGTTTATGGCATGGAAGTAACTAGTTCAAAGTCACAAGGCAAGAGTGTCTGATGCAGAATGAGAGCTCAGATTTCCAGACACTAGACCAACACAGCTTCTGTGAGGTGACAACAGTCCTTCTTTATTTGAGTCTGAATGATTGTAAACCTGCACCCCACTGATGCCTAACTGATAGCTGTCCCATGTTCAGGGCTGGGGATGTAATCCCTAATGCAAAAAATCCCATTAAGATGCTCCCATGAGTCATTACTGACCCTTAAAAGCCCCCCCTCACTGATGTAGCATGTGACCACCTATACCCTGGTTTCACATTTTTCTTCTTATGTGATTCTCACAACCTCACTGAAAAGGCAGATAGGATGCTACTTTTCGTCATCGTCCCGATGAAAAAGCTGAAGCTCCTAAGGCGAATACAGCTGCACTTTCGTTTTCTCAAAGGAGCAAGAGTCTGGGGAATCAATGAAATCCCGGATGCATTGAAATGAAGTGCTATTAGTGTGTCTCATCAAGAAACATCGCTGTTGTCATTAAGAGTCCATAGAATCCCCAGCTCCGACCGTGACCTGAGGCAGGCAGTCTACTGGGGAAAGAAGAGGCCATCAGAACCTCTGAGCTTTTCAGGGCTGGGCTGTCCTAGCCTTCCCGGAGCCTGCCCAACCCATTCCTGGAGTTTCTGTTTAATTAAACTAACATCATTTTTCCCCCTTAAAAACAGGGCATCTAAAATCTAACCTTTAAAAAAGAGCTTCTGTGTCTGACTGATTTGGTGCCCTATTCTTTTTTTGTCATTAAAAAACATTTTAGCTGTTTTAAAACTTGTTCATCCTAAAGTACTTCTGGGTAAATTTTATGCTTCTATTCATTTATCAAATTCACAGCATCTTCTAAAGATGGCATTTCTTATCTATACAGGTGTCTTTTCCAATAAGAGGTATAAAACTACCTTTTTCTCAAAATGATATGTATCTAGCAATAAATACATGCATTAAAAACTTGAATTCCAGTCACTTATTATGCACAGACACCCCCAATCCTGTCTTTGTAATTACAGGTGCTATGTACCAAGGTTGGGCATTTTCCATCTTGTGCTTCATAATCAGCTATTAATTTATGAACTAAAATATGGAGTCGATAACCCGGGTCGCCCAGGGTGAGCTGCTGCAGATTTGATTGATTGCGATCTGAGAACGTGCATTAGGGGTCACCCAAGTAACACCTAGAACACCGGGGAGATGGTGCCAGAAGAAGGTGTGGGTAGGGAGAGGCCTTTGAACACTGGCAAATACCACCTGTGAGGAAAGACTGACAGGAGTTCTAGGGCCTGGCATTTGAGCCCATGTGCATCTTAAAAAGGCTTTAAAACTGATGACTTTAGGGCAGCCATTGTTTTCATTCATTCATTCCACCAATTGATGGAGCGTCCATGTATTCCAGACACAAGGCTTGATTCCGGGGACACAACTGTGGGCATAGCCCCACATGCTCCCTGACTTCGTGGAGCCTATTCTGTGATGAGGGAGACACATCTTAAGTCACAGTCACACATCCGTGTTTTTTTCCTTTTTGTTCTTAGTAACAGAATCCTGATATTGTGTGGGGAGGCGATATGCCACAGTATGAACAACTTCACTTCCCAGTCTCCCCTGCAGCCGAGGGTGGCCACACGACACTTTCTGGCTACAGAAATGTAAGCGGAGGCCTGTTGGATATTGCAGGAAACTTTTGTGTTCAATCTCGTTGCTTCCTTTCTTTTTCCTTTCCTTCTGGACTGCGAATGTGAGGCTGGGAGTGAACAGCCATCTTGCAGCCATAGTGCGGCCAGGCAGCATTGTTAAGTGAGAAAAAATAAGCCCGTTCTCTTTGGTTAAACACACAGTAACTGCTTCTCTCTTACACGCAGTCCCTACTGATAAAACTCACCCGTATCTTCAACGTAAGGTTGAGAGGCCAGAATTCTCTGAATGGGCAGCAGAAGCCCGTAAAGGGTGATTCCGGCAATGGTCAACTGCCAGAACTCCAGAATCATGTCTGCAAGGGCTGGACAGACAAGTAGGGTCTAGTCTGCTGTGTTTCAAGGGTTCCCCCCAGGCTGGGCAGCATGTGCGAGTGGGAGGCAACTATTCCTCCCGTCTTCCATTCAGTGGCACTGTGCTGTGGCAGGAAGTGCACCATGGCGCCTCCTTCCCAGGGCTGTCACCTAAGAAGAGGAGATGGGGGAGTGTGGGCGGAAATCTGTAAAAATAAGGAAGGGCATGAACGTCAGTTACCTTTCTTTTAATACCAGGCAGTCTGGAATTAAAGGTAGCAAGGCAGGAAATACATCTAGTGAAAGGCTAAGGAAGAGGTGGATTTTGGACTGGACCCTGAAGAATGGCGCTGACCGTCATGGGAAAGACACCGAAGGGTGCGCAGCAGGGGCCAGCATGGCAGAGGCCAGGCAACAGGAAAGGCTGAGAACCAGGGCAGAAAAGAGCCGGGCTAGGACCCACATCCTTCTATATGTTAAAGAATGAATTGGAAACCACTGTAAACGACTAGTGACTGGGTATAAAGGTGTGTGTGTGTGTGTGTGTCCACGTGTGTGTGCGTGTGTGTGTTCCCAGTGCTCCCGTTGAGGGTTTTATAAGGGGGAGAGAGGCACCAAGGTGGAGGTTTCTCCAACAATCAACTAAACTGAAGGAATGTGGGGCCTCGGTTGAGTTATTTTTGAAGCAGTATTTCCAAGGCCTGGGGGCCCGGAGTAGAACTGAGGCTGCCTCCCCATTCCTTCCCAGAGCGGCCACCCACTATTCGACATGCACAAGCCCGGGCGTTCTTTCCACGAGGCGTGGCAGGGCCAGGGAGAGATCCATCCCGGGTAATGAGACAATTAGCTCCTTGCATTCTTCCTGCAGGAACAAATCTGGGCCCCCGTGGCATCTGTCCCCTCCTGTTCCTCCAGCTGGCCTCCTTGCCACGTGCACACCCTGCCGGGAACCAAGCCCCGGCTGCCTGCCGCTCCCCTGCCCACTTGCGCTCCCAGGAGGGGATCGGGGGAGGCTGGAGGAGCAGGAAGGAACCAGAGGCTCACAGGGGGCGGAGTGATTGATCGCGCGCGCCCCTGAACTCCTCGGCGAAGTTCTCCTGCGGGGTTGGCAGCCCCTTCTGGAAAGCTGCTCCGTAGCGGAGGTGGCATATGGACTGTTGACAGAGCAGCTGCCGGGGAAGAAGACGCTGAAAGGAAGCCTCGAGGGATAAACAGAGAAATCCATGTCACTACGTGGGGCCCGTGGCGCGCCGCTCCCCGCGCAGGCGAGCTCACGCTTCTCCTTGCAGGGAAGGGCCCTGCAAGGAAAGTGGTTTGGGCTGCTGGGCTCCGATGCGCTAAAATATGATCGCGATGACGATCCTCATCGTTGCATTTGTTGAGCACTTACTACGCGCCAGCCAGTTTTGTTAAGTACTTTAGGTGTGTTATTCCAGTTACTCCTCCAGAGTCCTCTGCGGAGAAAACTCTTGACCCCACTTTATAGATGAAAACACCGAGGCTGGAGAACTGAAGGATACCGTGCTGGTCGGACAGCTATTAAGTGGCCCCGGGGGGAACTCCAAAGACTGTACTCCTAAGCGTTGTGGTGGCTCCAAAGGAGCACTTTGAGCGTCAGACCACTGGATTCATGTTTATTAAGACTCACGCTGGTGCACCTGACACAGCCACAGGGCCTTCATTCTCTCATGGCACCTCCAGAGTGAAGGGGCAGCTTACATTTGCAGCTTAGAGCCTCTAGCCCAGTGTCAGGCATAGAGGCATACAATGGATTGCATGAATACACCAGTCAACCCTTGGGGGAGCTGTTTTCACACCCATTTCACAGGTGGGAAAGCAGGCTTCTTAGACAGTGTTGCCTAAAAACCTTGGCAGAGAAGAGGCTTGAACTCTGGTTTTCAAACCATAGGACTGGACCTGTCTGTGGCCTACCTGGAGTGCATCAGGTTAAGTAGGGGTGGGGGGTAGGGTGGAGGGGGAGCTGGCTGGGTGGGGGGAAAGGGGAGAGGGTGAGTGAGAATATAAAACCACGAATGTGGTTTATTACGGAATTAGTTGCTGATATCTTAATAAATCCCTGGTCTAGAGAGTTAGCAGAATATTGTGTCAAGAGTATCTAGCTTGAGTAAAAAGATGTTAAATTTTTTTTCTTGTTGTCAGAGCCCTGTCTGCAACCAGATCCCCAGGGAGCTATGGGTTGGTCTCTGTCCTTCACGTCTATCAAGTGCTATTTTCCCCAGGTGCATCAGTCACCCCAGTTGGGAATCTGGACCTTGCAGACATGAAGACAGAAACCAAGAGCCCATTCATCACATTGAAAGCTGATACCTGACAGAGATTCAATCTCATCTTGAGGCTGCAAACTTGGAGATAAATGGAGTGGACTAATTTTCTCAAACTCCAGAGGGAAAAGTTCCCAAGTATCAAAGGCAACCTCATAAACCACACGGATGGCACTACCACATAGCTCCCCGTGAGGTTGAGGCAATTCATGGCCTGGCTGTTGGCACGAGGACAGGAGCAGAGGCTTGGCCCATCTGGATTGCAAACATTTTTAAATGTCCACTGAAACCATAGGCACTTCTTCTCCACCTGATAGGCATGGGGGTACCCTGAATGGGTCCTTGCTGATAGAGAACAACAGAAGCAGGCTCTTGGGCCTGGTTCTTGGTTCTTGGGCCTGGTTTTTGGCTGACCTCCTTCCTACCTCTCCAGCCTCCCCCCAAGTCCTTTCCCCTCAACCTCATCTGATGCCATTTCACCTCTGGGTATTTGCATATGCTCTTCCCGTAGTGCATATCCTACTCTATACACTAAACTTTTTTATACTTAGAAGTCCAGCTCAAGTCACATGTTTTGGACACCCCCCCCCCCCGCCCCCCACCCCAGCAGAGTTGGTTAATTTCTGCTCAAGATTTCCATAGCACTTTTCATGTTCTTCTACATCCAAGGATCTGGTTGATTCTGATACTTGCTTGTTGCTCCTTTTGAATGAACAGTAAGCCATGATGTCTAACCTGTTGGCAACCTCTTCTGCACTATGTATTTTGTGCAAACTTCCAAGGGAGCTTTGAGAGACCAGTGGGGAGCAACTTGGAGGACTCCTGAGGTGCAGAGGCTCCCGGGATTTTGCCCATCCTGAGCTTCTGTCCAAATGGAAATGTCTACCCAGAAAATAACGTCTTCCGAGGCCAAACCTGGATCCCAGGGAAGGGGAAGGCTGAATGGGGACAGTAGATCTCAGTCCCAAAGGTCTCCATGGGCCTTTTGACACCACAATGGCCCCCTCTTCAGTCCTTCCCAAGCCCTACTAATGCCATTATCATCCCTGACATCCAAGTGGGGCCTGAGGAATTTGTGCCAGTCTGTATTTCCACTCCCCTGCCCTGCACCTAGTGCGGATCACCCAGCCTCAGTTCCCCCACATGTGGCTAACAAGGACACTGACTTCAGGATGGAAACAAGGATAAAATGAGATATCATTTACTTCATCACTTATGTATCTAGAGTTTTTTTTTTATAACCATGCAATGAAGTGCCTGAATCTTAACTATAAGCTTGATAATTGTTTTTACATATACTCAGGTAACTACCACCCAGATCCAGATATGGATCTAAATGAGACTTTAAAAACTGACATAAGCTTATAAACTGTAAAGTGCGGCAGAAATGTCGGTTTTGAATATTACCAGGAGGTGGAGCCTCTTTCACATTAAATTCCTCTCCTCCTACAACTCCTAGGTTTCTAGAAATCATTAGCATCGGTTACAGTCATGCTAGCAAATCTCTGCAGGTGCCAGGAGCTCAGCATCCCAGCTATGTCGAGCGGAGACAAAGACCCACCCACAGCTGCTGACACTCACAGCTCCCAAAACCACTGCTCTGGGCAGGTAGCTCGGTGACTACTCCATCAGGCATTTGGATGTCCTGACAAAACGCGGCCAGTGACAACACAGGGGTTGTGTCGTTTCAATTCAGTGCATCTGGCCCTGGGCAGAGAAGGAGAGAAGGAGCTTCCCGGGCTGGGCCTCCAAGGGGCTCACAGAAGGCGGGGCTGTGGACATTACCATGGGCATCCCTGTGAGGTTGGACCCCACAGAGGCGGAGGGTCTGAGCGTCATCCACCTCTCCTACGGGACTCTCTTCCTGAGTTCCCAGGCCTGTCTCTCCAGGGCTGACCACTGCTCTGGGCTTTAGCCAGCTTCTCCACTTTCTCCACCTGGCTGCTCCATGGCCCCTCAGACGCAGCGTGTCCCTGAGAAAACGCATTTCCTTACATTCTTACTTCCTAAACCTGGCTCCTTCTTCCTGGTTTCCCTCCTCCCTCATGGTGACAGCACTCACCCCACCCCAGTCATTCAATCAAAGCCATGCCTGAGGGTCACATTCTTCCTTCCGGTCCTTCACCACTGTCACCTCCACCATGACCTTTGGAAACCCTCGGTCCACTGGGAGCCTCCTGACCAGCTCCCTGCCAACTTGTACCCAACCTTCAAGACCTAGGAAAGTGCCTCTGCCTCTAGGAGTGTCCCCATGTCCTTCAGTTCCATGTCACTGACCTCTTGTGCCTGTTGATACTGCCACTCTTTATCCGAGCCTCTTTCGAGGCCTCTGGCTGCTCTCTACCTGGCCTCGCTCATTTATGCCCCTGGCTCCTGGTACGGAGCATGGCGTCTGGCCCTGGGGACTGGCGAAGGAACGTATGCATGCTGCGCTAATGACCGGGCGGCATAAATAAAGGCAAAACCAACTGAGCTATTAATCATACTTTTGGAGACCCAAGCCTTTTAAAAAAGGCCAGGATATGCTAATTCGAATGGGGGGCTTTGAGAGGCTTCCTTCATCTTCTCCATCCCTGGCCCCTGACCTAACAGAAAAGGGCGAGTGCCTGACACCTCACAGTCCTCGGAGCTTGAAAATGCTGCATCTGGAGGAACTTTGCCATAATTACCTCCCTACTTGAAAGTACAAACTATGTAATTTGCCTTTAAGTGATCTTAAATTAATATAAATAATGAAGTATGCTCAGAATACTCAAGTACTGGTATATCCAATTGAACACAATTAAAATTAAGATGGATTTATTAGTATTGTGACTATTATTGATTAAAATGGTAATGATAAATAAGGAGAAATGTTAAGTACAACAGGGAATTGGTAATATTTCTTCAAAGTAATCATTTTGCTGTGACTACCCAATTATTAGTACATTTAATGTGTTATTCAGTGCAATTAATTACCCACTTGGCTTCTGGGAAGGCACTAAGAAAAAAATTGCTTTCTGCCTGGAGTGGTGGTTGCTTGGGAGAGACACCGGGAAAAGACCCTGCTTGCGAGAGCTTCTGTGACCAAGACCATACTCTTTGGGCATATGTGGGTCCCAGCGGCTCTGATGGAGGCTGCCAGTGCCCTTGGGGGAAGAAGAGACTCAACAGAGACCAGGGTCTCAGTCTCACAGTCGGATGCTTTTGTAGCTGTGGGAGGTGGTGATGAGCAGATCCAGGCGGGGGGGGGGGGGGGGGGGGGGGAGGGGGGGGCTGGGGGGGGGAGGGGGGGGCTGGGGGGGGGGGCGGGTAGACTCAAACAATGTGGCCTGAGACTTCACTGGGTCACCCAGCTTTGGGACCTGAGTTTACCCACAGCATCTCCCAGAGGCTCGTTTTTCTCATCTGTAAAATGGCAATGATAAAGCCTGCCTGCAAAGATCTGTATGTGAGGGGGATCTGCCCACTCCAGTGGGGAGAGGACGAAGTGTTTGCTTGCCAGGAGACAGAGGACGTCCTCAGGCTCAGTCTGCCTTGTGGATTCGCTTCTGGCTCCTGGAAACCACATCTGGGCAGTGTCTCTTGCAGGCCGTTCTGGGTTCTGGATGCCATGCAAGGTGAATGTGGAAGCTCACACACTTGCCCTCTAGCCCTGCTTCACTCCATGTTAGGCTGTCCGTGCACCCCCTTGCTGGGAAGAATGCAGATGATAGAACAAAAATTGTTGGACACTTTTGCAAAGTTCTTGCCTATTCATTTTCTATTTGTCTGCAGAGCCATCCTGTGAGGTAAAGTAAGCTTTATGGGCCGAATTTAAAAAATGAGGACACTGGGGTCTAGAGAGGGAAAGTGACTTGCTCAAGGTCACAGAACTAAGTGGTAGCTTGGGGATTTGAACTCGAATCATCTAACACTAAGAACCACAAGCCCCTGCCTCTTTAGCTTTCCTACATTATTGCCACACTTCCTTATCCCTGAGTTCTCTGGCCCCCAACCTTCTCCAATGCCAAGGTCTCATTGTATTGTCTCATGAAGCTAATTGCTAGTTTTTACATAAAGGTTTTATTTTATGAGCTCCAAATTGCCCAAATTAGATTTTATTAAGCTCGCACATATGATTTTCCTTGTTTTTATTAAAATTAAGTTCACTCATTTGCCATTTGCAAAGGAGTTTGAAATTAGGATCACTTTGTATCCACGGAAACACAGGGAGAATCTTATATGTGATCAGACTTTTACCCACAGAATGGGGGGGGGGGAAAGGCAGCTGGTAATTAGGTGCGTAATTCATAGGTGAGCTCCTGGGGCACAATGGGTCTGTTCATCTGCTTTGTGGATGACGGTTTACAACAGCTCTTCCTGGCACGGCTGTGTGGGACTGGGGAAGGGTGGTGGTGGGTGGGTAGGATGGAGGGGTGGGGGGGAGCTGGCATCAGTTCCAGCTCTGCCCCTCACTCATTCCGTTGCTTTGGGAAGGCATACCTTTTGTACTGGGCCTCAGTTTCCCCATCTAAAAAATGGGGAATTAAGGGAGTTAGACCTAGAAAAAATTTTTTAGCCCTTATCTCAATTCTTACTACTGGCAGCGAGTGGCCATAATGATGTAATGGGAAAGGTTTTACTGCTATATCTGGACTCAGCAGAAAAATGCATCTTGATTAACTGACTCATTCAGCAACTATTACTTGAGCAACTACTAAGTACCAGGGACTCTTCTAGTCACTAGGGATAAGTGAACACATCAGAAGAGGCTTCTGTTTTCAGGAAACTGCGGCAATAACAGCTACAGAAACTGACAACTAAATAAATTAAATTATAGAAGTGATGATATTACAGAAGATGAATTAGAGACAGTGATGCTACGTTAGACTGGGAGTGGGAGGGGTCAGCAAAAACCTCTGTGAGAGAGTAATCTTTGAGCTGAGACCTGAATGATAAAAGAGGTCCCGTCACAAGGAGATCTGGCTGCCTCCAACGTGCAGGGCACAGGGAGGATGGAAGTGGGTATAATACGGGTCAGCGTAGCAGGTGAGACGGAGGTGGGCTCGGAGCGGGAGACATAGGTAGCTCAATGGTGATTGATGAGTTATGTCTGCTACTGCAGTGGGAAGAGTGCTGTTAATGTGTGCTCCCTACTTGTAATCCTTGGGCTAAATGATCCCAGCAATGCTATCCCAGGAGTCTGATGGCAAAAGCCCCTTCCTGGTACACAGTGTGACTCCACTTGGGTGAATAGGGGAGGGTCCCATGAGCAAGGGGGTGACATTTGAACTGGTCTTTGAAAGATGCTCACTTCCATACCAAGGGGTGGCATGACCCTCTCCATGGCATCCAGGTTTGTCCCCCAGTGTCTGGAAATGTACTTGCCTAAATGTACAATTTAGGCAAGACATAGCCCAGTTTAGGTGGGGAGGACTCTCTGTGGAGGCAGAGAAACTGGGCCCAAGCCCATGCTCTGCTGTTCATTAAGCATGTGACTTGTGACTTGGCCGGTTGCTTCAGTTTTTCTGAGCCACAGTTCCCTCATCTATAAAATGGAGCAGTAAAAAAATTTGCCTCTCAGGGTACTGTGAGAACTCAAAAAATAGCAGTACAGATTTATAAACTGTGATATCAGCATTTTAATATTTATAATTTATGTATTAGCTATAATACTTATACTATGAAACATTACTAGGTTTTACAAGTTGTTATTCTCTTTAGGATGCCTCCTGATGCCCATCCCTCAAAAGAATTTGGAGTTTTTCCTTAAGTGTAAATTGTCACAGCTTTTATGGGAAGTAATTAGCAGTATGCAGTATGCAATGGCCTAAAAAATATTTTGTTTCTTTTTGTCCAGGAATTCTACTTAGAATTTTTTTAAATGTTTATTTTTGAGAGAGAAAGAGAGAGACAGAGTGAGAGTGGGGGAGGGGGAGAGAGAGAGGGAGACACAGAATCCGAAGCAGCCTCCAGGTCCTGAGCTGTTAGCACAGAGCCCCATGCAGCCCCATGCAGGGATCTAACCCCTGAACCACGAGATCATGACCTGAGCCGAAGTCGGATGCTTCATTGACTGAGCCACCCAGGCACCCTTAAGTTTATTTATTTTTGAAAGAGAGAGAGAGAGAGAGAGCTATTGAGCATGAGTGAGGAAGGGGCAGAGAGAGAGAGAGAGAGGCACAGAATCCTAAGCAGGCTCCAGGCTCCGGGCTGTCAGCACAGAGCCCGATCTGGGGTTCAAACTCACAAACGCACAAACTGGGAGATCATGACCTGAGCCAAAGTCGGATGCTTAACTCAGGCACCCCTCAACTTCTTGGAATTTAACAAAAAGAACTAAGTGGACTTCTGCTTCTGGGTCTGATGGAGTAGCTTGAAGCAGCCTGCTGCTCCTGCTAAGGACTAGAAATGCTGACTAGGAGACAAAAGAAAGGTTGTGGCTATTCATTCAATGGAATAATATGCAGCGACAGGATGAATGAACGATTGCAATGAGCAGAAACATGCACGAATCTCACAAACATAATGTTAGGCAAAAGGAACCAGATGCACGATCTGTACAATTTTATATTTGAATATACATAAAATATATCAAATGTATGTTTTTCTGTAAGTTTTTTATGTAAAATATTATATCAAACTCAAATATAAATTTATATAGAGATGACATAAATAAATATCTAAGCTATAAAGATATGTAATATATATAAGAATGAAAAATATAAGTAAATTTATAAATATATACTTATATATTACATTTGTACAATATAAATAAGTAAATATATAAATGTACAATATACATTTTATATACTATATATAGTATATATATTTCTATTATGTGTGTGTATATATATATATATATATATATATATTTTTTTTTTTTTTGCATTTATATTGGTGTTGAAGGTTAGGATAATGTTACCCTGAGGGGGGGAGGTGTCATGACTGGATCCGGGGCACAAGAGGAGTTGGGGTTCTAGTAATACTCTGTTTCTTGATCTGGGTAGTGGTTCTATGGGGTATTCACTTTGTGAATTTCACTTTGTGAAAAGTCACTAAAGTGTATGCTTTTGATTTCTTCATTTTTCTATATGTATGGTTCACTTTAATTTTTAAAAAGTTTAAGTAAATCAGGGCACCTGGGTGGCTCAGTCAGTAGAGTGTCTGACTTCAGCTAAGGTCATGATCTCATAGCTTATGAGTTCGAGCCCCACGTCGGGCTCTGTGCTGACACCTCGGAGCCTGGAGTCTGCTTTGGAATCTGTGTCTCCCTCTCTGCCCCTTCCCTGCTCATGCTCTCTCTCTGTCTCTCAAAAATAAATAAACATTAAAATTTTTTTTAATGTTTAAGTAAATAAAAAAGGCAATAATTGGGTATATAGACAAAGATGTGTGAATAAAAAGGTTTATTGCAGCATCTCATATAATCGTGAAAATAAAAATAATATGAGTCCAAAATAGGAAATACTTTTTTTTAACATGGTAATGATACTGTCTTTTAAATGATGTTTTCAAAGAATTTTTAACCACGTGGGAGAATTTTGATACTACAGTGTTACTGGAGTAAAAGTACCGTGAATACTGGGTACAGGATTGGAGCCTGGGTTATGACTGAACAGCCTCCTTAGCCCTGGATGATGAAGGGAGGTGGGAGAGGCCAGGTGTGGGGCGAATCCCCCTCTGCTCAGCATCTGAGTTTCCCGTATTCAAGGGAAGGTAAAGGGATCTCATTTCCTGACCTTGTTCTTCCTTGTTCTCCTCTCGAAAACCCCCTCATCTCTTAGCCACTCCCTTCGAATCTCCAAGGTTTTGGGAGCCTCACGCAGGGGTCCTGTCCTCCCCTCCAGGGTCACGTCTTATCCTCAGCAGGGCTCACACAGTCTGAGCCATCTGGTCTGGATACCTCCCCAGCGACCCTCAGAGTCAGTCTGATAAAAGGCATGGGGGAAGAAAGAGACACATTTTCCTACCTGCCCCATAGTTTACAAAACTGCTCCTCCCCACAAAGTTGTGAGCCCCTCTCACCACTTTGCCATCCGTCCTTACCCCTGGCCAGGCATTTTGGATTTAGGATGGCTGCCCCCTTAGGTCCACAAAGATCTGAGAGAGGCTTTGCCATCATCACCTGCAAGAGCCTGATTATATTCCCATTCAAGCTGCCTTCCTTTCCATCTTCCTCCCTAAACAATGGGAGTGGGGTCGGGGGAAGATTTCCAAATTTTCTACAGTGAGTTTTGTTACTTTCATAATAGAAATTATTAAATAATGTTCTTTATCTCTGTGAGTGCTCTAGAGCTGTGCTTATTAAATGTTAATGTGCTTTGCCTAGAAATCCCCTGGGGAGCTTTTTGTGCAGGTTGCGATTCCCTAGGACTGGGGTGAGGTCGGGGGGGGGGGGGGATGCTGCTAGTCCACACCCCCTCTGAAGAACAAAGTGACAGAGGACAGTTGGGGAGCGGGTGCAAGCTGTGACCTGTTTCCTTGCTTTTCATCATTCCCCCAGCGCCCATGTTTCACAGGTTTTCACATTTTACTGTACAGTTAGTGTAATGATGGTTCAGTAAGAAGTTTCCTAGAAAGTTGGAATCTACATATGTATGTGGGCTAACCAAAGCACTTTGGACGTTTCTCCTTTAGAGACAGATTTGAGCTCCCTTACTCCCCAAGCATATACAACATAGTGAACTCCTACAAAAGGACTTAGATAAAAGTCAAGAGGCCAGGACTTTAACCCCAGCTATGCCAGTGACTCAGTTTCCTCCAATGTAACTAATGAAGTTTAGTATAAATTGTTGGTAAAGAATGATTTTCATGATCCTGTGAAAGGGTTGTCATGGAGTTAGGGAGCACTCAGTCAACCATGTCCTCACTGGAGGCTGGAGAGTCGCTTACTGGGGCGTCAGAAAAGGGATCTGAGCATCAGAGGGGAAGGCGGTGGAGAGACCTGGAATATCCTGATAATAGTGAGTCTCTACTCGCCTTCATTTTCCAGTTCTATTTCTTTTTAAAAAAATTTTTTTAATGTTTATTTATTTTTGAGAGAGAGACAGACAGAGAGAGAGACAGAGAGAGAGAGAGACAGAGCATGAGTGGGGAAGGGGCAGAGAGAGAAGAAGACAGAATCTGAAGCAGGCTCCAGGCTCTGGGCTGTCAGCAGAGTCCGATGCAGGGCTTGAACCCACAAGCCGTGATCATGACCTGAGGCAAAGTCGGACGCTTAATCGACTGAGCCACCTAGGTGCCCCTTTCCAGTTCTGTTTCAAATCAAGTCTGTAATTATGTCTTCTTGGAAAGGTGAATAGGAAAATATTGAAGCTACATTTGTGAACTAGTTGTTTTATTATTCCAAATTGCAGAATCAAGCAGTGCTAGGTTGAAGAGGACACTTAAAGACCCCCAGTTCCACTGCTCCTGTGAAGGACACTGGAGGAGCCTTGGAGCTGTGGCAGGAGAGGTCTCCCAAGTTCAAAGGGGACCAGAGCTTCTGTGATGCACTCTAGGGCCTCCAGGGGAGCTGGTTGTGGTTGTCTGGGCTCCAAACACATCCAGGGACAGGGGATGACTCCAGGCAGCCTGTTCACCACTAGGTGGGTCTGACTGTTCATGAATTCTCTCAGATGAGCAGAAATCAGACTCTCCGTGGCCTTTACCCACTGGCCCAAGGTCTAATGTAGGTGTTTTCAAACTTCTCTGATGACAAGTTTCACTTGGGAGGCTTATTTAAAATTCAACACAGCTCCAACCCACTCAAAACAGATTCTCAGACCCTTCCTAGAGATTCCAATTCAATGGGACTTGGCCATTTTTTTCTTTCAGTAGCCATACTTACTCCTTCAGGCATATGAAATCAATGAGGGAGGGCTTTGGATACAAAAGCTCTTCCTTTGATGCAAGGGAAAAAAAAAACCCATTCCTGAAAGTGGCACATATAATCTGACTTCTTTATTTGATTTGTATCGTATGAGCTGGTAGGTGATATGTTGTTTTCATCTGAACTTAAATGTGAGATGTATATCTATACATTTCTTCTAAATGTTTTAAAATGCCTCCTTCCCTGTGATTGTGAGAAAGATAAGTGAGGCTGTTTTAAGGCAGATAAAACTGAACAAAGGGTTAACAGAGAAAATATTAAAATATAAAAATAACCCACCAATATAGTTGTGATTGATAGTAACAAAATTGAAGTCAAAGTCCAATATTTAGGTTAGTGGATTAATTTCAAGTATGTTTGTGAGATCTAAGAAGAACTACAAAGATGCCCATGTCCTGCAATGCAACACTCTCCCTCCTAGAATTTTAAGGGAAATAATTCAATAGGAGATAAAGGAGCCTTATGCACAAAGATACTTATTGAAGCATTATTTATAATTTCAGTAAAACTATGAACAAATTCAATGTCCAACAATTGAGTATTAAGCAAATTGAGATATAACCATGAATGAAATATTATACAGCTATTGAAATGATTAGAAAATCTATATATCAACATGTAGAGATGCTTATGATATTCAGTGTAGGTCAGCAGAATAAGAATTTGGTCCATTTATCTTTTTTTTTTTTGGTATATGGCTGAATATTAGAAGATAACATGACAAAAGCACACTTTAGTTAAATAATTAGTAGCTAAATAAATATATAGTTGCAATACTGTCATTAATATAATAATGTGACAATAGGGGCAATGGACAACTCCATTTAGAAGAAGTAGAAGGTCAGGCTTTGATAAATATCCATTGAAACCAAGGACCCTAAGATCTTTGAGGTGTTGAGGGAAGGCCCTTAGGGTTGCTGTTTCAACTTGCTAAGCATCGTAAGGATGTTTATTTTAGTCACCTTGACAAATGGCATTCTGTATCCTCCTTGACTTCTGCAACTGGTAAGCAGCCCAAGAAGTTTTCCTCAAAGTTCACGTCTACCTTTGGGAGCGATCCAACGTGGGGGGTGTGGGGAGAGGCAGATGCTCAAAAGAGCAACTAGAAAAGCCAGACTTCCTATCTCAAATTTTGTTTTTTTCAGACCCAAATTCTTTTGTTCAGAACAGATTGGCACCAACGTCTCACAATTTGCATCGTAGAACAAAGATTCATGTTTGAGTAAAAACAATGAGAATAGCACAGCTTGTGTCTCAAAGGTTCCTCCTGCCCCCACTCCCACCACTCAGATTCCCTATTTCTAGTCTGCTAGGGGCCAAGAAAGCCGATGAGTCAGATCAGGAACCATGTACTGAGGTGAGGGCCTCTGGACTAAAGGATG
Source organism: Panthera pardus (assembly GCF_024362965.1). NCBI lineage: Eukaryota > Metazoa > Chordata > Mammalia > Carnivora > Felidae > Panthera > Panthera pardus. The sequence goes on from NW_026526766.1 coordinate 61,220,995, forward strand.
AACCCCAGGGCAAGGACCCTAAGAGAGCTACTCTAGGGGCTGGTGCAGGGGCCTCGGGTTTCCTCACTTCTGGGGTAAGGACAATACTCCTGAGCATTAAACTTCCTAGGTTAGATCTCGAATAAATGTGACAGTACTGGGTATTTTGGAAGGAGCTGGACTTATGTAGAAAAAGCATATATTTTATTATTTTTTTTTTGTTTATTTATTTTACTGTAGAGAGAAAGAGAGTAAGTGTGAGAGAGGGGCAGAAGTAGAGAGAAAGACAACCTTAAGCAGGCTCCACACTCAGCACAGAGCCCCATGTGGGGCTCGATCCCATGACCCTAGGATGGTGACCTGAGCCAAAATCGAGAGTTGGTGCTCAACCAACTGAGCCATGCAGGCACCCCATTACAGCACATATTTTAGAGTCAGAAAGCCTGTATCTTAGTAGTGATGAGATTTTGGGCAATCACATCCCCTTTCTGGGCCTGTTTCCTAACTTATGAAATGGGAAAATAATCACTGTCTTGTACAACTCACAGAGTTATTGTAAAGATCCTTTAAATAATAAATTGGAAGTACTTGATAACTGCAAAATGTTATGCCTGGTAATTATTTTAATAAGCAATAATGATTATAGTGACATTGTAATTCTGAATTTTATTTTGGGGTCTTAGGTATTGATTCCCACAGCCTTGTAATTATGTAAGGGCTGATTTATGGGCTGTCATGTATTGAGGTTGTAGTATAAACTATTTTCCATTTGTGCTGGTGTGGATGGGGTTGTGGGTGAAAGTGTTCAGTCACGCAGTCAAAGTATCTGAGGAAGGCACTTGCTCTGAGAAAGCGGGACCAGACACCTTAGTCCCTTGCTTATTTAAAATCTCTGAAGTATATATAAAGAGGATATGCTGGCCAATGTCGTAATGATAGGAAGACATCTTGAAGTCCCTTGTCAGAGTGATGAAAGATGGAGATGTCTGAGATGGCTGAGATGGGAAGCTGACCGTGCAATGGATTGCCTGTTGGCCAGTGACACCAGAGCAGGATCACCCAGCACCAGGGGGGATACAGAGTGACCCAAAAGGTGGGTACCTTCCATCTGAGCCCTCTCTACACTATTTGTACCCATTCCTGCCTTTCTTCCCTTCCCCAGGCCCGAATCTCAAGGCCAGGGACCCTAAACCCTGAGAGATGAGAATCAGCAATTCATTGCTCTTCCTTCCTTTTTGTCCCGTCTTCCTACCACACAGAGATAGTGATGATACCTAATGCATGTTTCCAGACATTACTCAAATGATACAATCATTCCATTTTTTTTTTTTTTGGTAAAAGAGCCAAATGACAGATGTGATATATAAAAAGAGTCGAACTCTCCTTTCCCCACTCCTCCCCACCCCCAGAGGAAGTGTGGCATACACCCCTCTCCCCTCTTGATGCATTTACACCCGTAGGCGTATTAATCACATATCATTTTGCTGCTTGCTTTTCCCACGAAGTAATATATTTTGGAGATCTTCCTGTTACCATATCTCTAATGCACTCTGCTTTCTGAGAAATGGATATACTACCATAATTTACTTAGCTATTCCTCTCCTTATTAACAGTAAATTAGGTTTTAGTTTTTTGCTACCGCGTACAATCCTGTGATGAGCACTCTTGGATCCATTACATAAATTTGAACAATGAGCTGTGTGGGGCACACAAACAACTTTTTTTTTTTTTTTTTTTTTTTTTTTTGGAAAGAGCCCTAGGAGGGGAATAGCTGTCTCAATTGATATGTGCATTTGAAATTTTGATGGGTGTTCTCAACAGGCCTTCATCAATTGGTTTCATCAGTTCATATACATAGCACATATGAGAATGTCTATTTCTCCACATTTTCTCCAACTAATCTATCTTCTTACTTTTGGTCAAATAATTCTCTTTTCCTTGACTAATGCAGCTCTGCATGATTATTAATTGGGTGTGAATTATTAATTTTCTGTGAATTGCCTGTTTATTTCCTTTACAAATTTTTACAATTGAGTTGCGTTTTTCTTTTTGCTTTGTTAGAAACTCTATATGTTCTGGGTAGTAATCTTTTATCTAAGTGTGTCATTTAATTTTTTCCCCAAATGAGTAGCCAACTGGTGGCTACATTTGTGGATTAATCCATTGTTTCTCTACTAATTTGAACTATCACCTCAATCGTATACATAATTTTCATATATACTTGAGTTTGTTGCTGGGTTTATTATTCTGTCCTATTGATCTATTTGTCAGTATCTTCACCAATACTAGACCATTTTAATTACAATAGCTTACAGTGTGTTTTGACATCCGGCAGGATAAGACCTGAATAAAAAATGCTGTTGAATTTAGACTGGAATTGCACTGATGGACAAATGTGGGGGACATCAGTGTATTCTCAATACTAAGACCTCCTAACCAGGTTTATTACTTCATTTATTTAGATTTTCATGTTACTTTATCTTCAAATAGATCTTGCATGCTGAAAATTATTTTTGTTTTCTAGGAACTTTATGGTTTTTTTGTATAAATTGAATTCTTTAAAAGTTATTATTCAGTTAATACTATTGGATTAAATATATAAATGAGTCTTTCCATGGTTTGGAACTTTCTTATTAGTTCTGATAGTTTTCTGCTGGTTTTTCAGGTGGGCAGTCATATTATCTGCAAAAAGTGAAAGTTATTATTTTTTTTCCTTTCCAAGTTTTAAGTCTCTATTTTCCTTGCCTTGTTGACTTCACAGCAATAATGACTAGTATCGATGACAGCAATCAGTTCTGTTTTGCATTCATCTTTAGTGGGGATGCTTCTAGATCCCATCACTAAGCATTTAACTGCTGATGAATCCTGATAGGTATCCTTTTTTCTGTTGATGAACTTGCATTCCAATTCCTGACTTACTGAGATTTAAAATTTTCTTAATGTTTATTCTTGAAAGAGAGAGAGAGAGACAGAGTGTGAGTGGGGGAGGGGCAGAGAGAGGGAGACACAAAATCTGAAGCAGGCTCCAGGCTCTAAACTGACAGCACAGAGCCCAACGCAGGGCTCGAACCCATGAACCATGAGATCATGACCTGAACCAAAGTAGGACGCCCAACCGACTGAGCCACCCAGGTGTCCCCTGACTTACTAAGATTTTAAACAATTAATGCTGAATGCTAAATTTTATTGAATACTTCTGTATTTATTGAGATAATTAATATTACTTTATTTCTGTGGCAAATTACAGGATGAATTTCTCTAATGTTGAATTGTCCTTTGCCCCTTAGGTCAGTTCTCCTTGGACGCAATTTATTCTTTAATATACACTTGGATTTGATTTTTTAATATTCATAATTTAGGATGTTTGCATCTACATTTCCAAGTGACAACTGGCCATACCTTTTTATTTTTAATGTTTATTTATTTTCAAGAGAGAGAGAGTGAGCACAGGGAAGGGGCAGAGAGAGAGGGAGACAGAATCTGAAGCAGGCTCCAGGCTCTAAACTGACAGCACAGAGCCCCACGTGGGGGCTCGAACTCATGGACCGTAAGATCATGACCTGAGCCAAAGTTGGACTCTTAACCGACTGAGCCACCCAGGAACCCCGGCCATACTTTTCTATGATTCTCACTCCCCTTATTGTCATCACTACTGTTACTCTATTGTTACCTATCATGTATGGTCACTGTGGCTTTCATACTCTTCTTTAAACACTTCAAAGCCAATGATACATTCACTGCTTCCTCAGACTGGGTAGCCTTTCCCCAGAAGGCTGCATGAATGTTTGTGACTGCATGCTGGATGCTTATTAACATTCAGGCATCTGGCCACATGTCACCGCCTTGTCTAAACTAGCCACCCTGTCATCCTCTACCCCTTTAGCCAGTTTTTTGTCCTCCCCAGAGCCATTTCTATCAGGAAGTATATTATTTGCCAATTTGTTTCCTTGTTCATTATTTGTTTTTTCCTACTAAGCTGTCACCCCATGAAAACAGAGCCCTAGTCTGCCTGGGGACGGCTGCATGTCACAGAGTAGGTGCTCAGGAAATACTTATTGAATGGAGAAGTGTATTTGTTTTTGTTTTGTTTTGTTTTGTTTTGTTTTGTTTTGTTTTGTTTTGTTTTGTGTTGCTTTGTTTTTCCAGACAAAGGGCATGGGAGACAGTACATCTCAGTCTCTTTAGCTTGGGATCGTGTTGAATTTTGACTTCTTCATTGCACACCAGTTGACTGGCACAGGATTCTAATATTTAAGTGCCACTCCCTTGCATGTGCATAATGGAGATAATAAAGGTACTCATTTCATGGAGTTTTTAAGGGCACTAAAGGAGAAATGTACACAAAATACCTCTCACCATAGCAGACATGTAGGTAGCTAGTGTCCAGGAAATGCTTGCTATTATAGTTAGTCACTCACACAACATGGAGGGGACTTCCTGAGTCTCAGTTTCTCCTCAGTGTCCAAGGCAGGTAGTAATCCCTGCCCTACTTATTTCACAGGGTGATATGAGGATCAAAAGACAGCACGGAATTTGAAAACAGTAGAGTGTCATGAGAATATTGTGATTCTTTCTTGCTATGCCCAAGAAAGACCCCCTTTAATTAAAAGAACCTGGAAAGCAGTATGTCTTGTAGGCAGAGAACAGACCTGGAGCTGTCCTGGGTGTAACAGACCACCCTAGGCTCAGACCTCCACTCTAGTATTTACCTGCTGTATGGTTTTTGGCAAATCACAAGCCCCTCTGATCCTCATCTTCATTGTTACTGCTGTTCATTCTGTAAAGTGATAATAACACCTATTTCATGGGGTTGCTGTGGGGATTACATGGAAGGGAATACACAAAGACCCACTTTTGCATTTTTCACAGAAGTGGGTATTTAATAAATGATACCTATTAATATTATATTTGTATGAAAAGGATTGGCAAGCCGTGATTTAGAACATTCTCTTTCCAATTTCCCATCATCAAAATAATCACACTTCTCACATCCTCACTGGCAGATTTCACAGCTAGTGCGTTCAGGAAAAGTTATTTATTTGAATAACAAATTCTTTGCCCAATTCCCCAAACTGCACATTCCAGCAGGGTTATTATAGGTGGACAGAGTGGGGTGGATTGAGGAGATGTGGTGATGGGGGTCATAGAGCTAGCACGTGTGGGGCCCTTGCTGTGTTCCGGGCACCCCTTCATTCATCCTCGTCTTACAGATAAGAAAGCAGAAGCCCAGACAGGCTAGGGAACTTGCTCAAGGCCACACAGCTATCAGAGGCAGAGGCCAGATCTGAGTCAGCAGCCTGATTTCAGAATTTGTTGGTGTTAGTGCTCAAATGGAACAGAGGTATTTGGGGATAGCTCTTTGCTTGAGCTTGCCTCAGGCCTCTAATGTGTCACTTTTCATGGGTATAGGTTCCTTGCTCACAGTATGTGCTTGACTAATGCATCCTGAATGAATGAAGAATCAGCGAATAAACACAGGAACACACGTAGTCTTCTGAAGACCCCTGTAAACAAGCCATTCAGTATGCCATGAGACTATACACTTTATAAGTGTGTAAGAGTGTGCTGTGCACAAGACTGTAAGGGATCGTAAAGAGAACCTATCATTCACTTTCAGCCCAGAACTCTAGGTAATGCTCAATCTGAGCATCTATTCTTGGCATACGTTTCCTTCTGTTAATTATATTAATATATGTGGAAGGCTGGCTAGCCCCCCACCAAACCTAGACTGTATTTCCCAGCTCCTTTTGCATCAAAGTGTGCTCTGACATGGATTCTTGCCCCTGGACTGTGACTGGAATGATGAATGGTACTTTCTGGTTGTGGTGATTGAGACGTAGGTGTGTGCCTTCTCCCTCCTTTCATTTTCCTCATCTGCTGGCTGAAGGCAGGGGATCCAGAAGCCCCAGAGGGTGAGGACAGAGCCACAATGTGGAAGGAGCCTGGATCCCTGGAAAACTGCACAGCAACTACCAACAATTGGTGTTGGATGTTCTCATGAGCCACACAACTTTTATTGAGGGAGGCCACTGAAATTTGGGGATTTATGACCGCTCTTCGCATAATTTTACTCAAAAGTCTGATTCCTTCTGAATGACCTCATATCCTTATAGGCATTTAGGTATACAGGTTGGTTTGTTTTATTGTTGATAACTTGTGAACGTATAATTAATAAAAAGCAGAGGCATAAGAAGGATGCCACAGAAGATCCTTCTCCCTCTCTAATTAAGGTATAGAAATAGTCTTTATAATTTACAAAGCAGATTTACCTGATTATCTAGCTCTTATAATTTAGTGGTGTATTTATCATTAAACAGGGGAGGAAATTAAAGTCCAGCTAAGGAGTTTCCCTCAGGTCACCCAGATGGCAATTCAGGGGCTGTGTGGGGACTCAAACCATGTCTGTCTGGCCATGTATCCTCTGCTTTTTTGTCACAATGCAGTAACAAATGTGCCATTCTCCGTGGATAAGTTCCCTTTCCGTAAATATGGTGTGTAAGATGGCTTTGACAAGCGTCCTGTCCTTTCCTTCTTTACACCTTTGTCTCTGCCAGGGTTTCTTTGGGATGGAGTACTCAAAGCTTGTGATTAAAAACAGCTGCAGAAACAAGAGGAAAACATCTTCTAAAAATAAGTAGCGCCTTGGAACACAGTGTGCCAGGACTTTTAGGAGGTGGATGGGGATGTGCCATGTAGAGCGGCCACAGGCAGAGCTCTGGTTTTCCGCACAAGGTGACTGTTTCTGTTGTGAGCTGCTCCCCGCAGACTCCGTGAACTCGATCTTAGGACCAGGGGCAGAAAACTTGGACTTATCTTTCACTAAGGAATGTGAACACTTCCTTCAGGAATTCAAACTGCTTCTAAGGTAGAGCGTACTTAGCCCACGGAGATAATGTAATTCAGTTATATGGTTGGTTCAAAAGTATTTAATGATACAGGAAAATGCTTACCAGAAAAAGAGTCAGGTCATAAAATAATATGATGCAAAATAGTATAATCAAGAATTTATTAAAATTTTATACAGTCACACACACGCTTGGCAAAAAGACTGAAAGAGAATACACCTCAGCGCAGCAGGAGTTATTTCTGGATGATGAGAGATCAAAGTTGAAATTTATTTATTTTTGAATTCCTTTCTGTCATTTTTAATTTTTGTAAAATAAACATACACTATTTTTATAATCAGAAAAAAAACATTGTAGGACAGAAGTAGAGGTTGTTTTTCTTTCTGAATTGATTTAATTTTAAGGTTTTTGCTCATTTTCAAATTATAGCTTTGTTGGGAGATAAAAGAAAATTAAATAAGCTACAGGAATTTTGCCAAAAATGATAAATTGCTATTAATGTTATAAATTATATAAGTTATCAGATCAAAATTGAAAGCCAGCATAACAGGCTATTCATATAATACTCTACTTCAAATGTTCCCATTTATTTTGAATTGCCTAACCTGCTTTACAGAGTTCAGATAACGTAGTTGTTTCATTTTGTCATTGTTAGGGTTTTGTTTTGGTTTGGCTTCCTAAACAAATGACACAAACAATAAATCCAACCCTCCACAGATAAAATTAAAAAGCAAACCAGATGACCAAGCATAGGTAGGTACCTTTGACAGAAAGTTAAGAACTGCATTTTCTAAAGTGTTATTTATAAGAAAATAATCATAGGTAAAATAATATAGGCAAATGAAGAAAAGAATATTTATAAGAAAATAATATTTATAAGAAAATAATCATAGGTAAAATAATCGTAGGTAAAAATAACATAGAAAATAATATAGGTAAATGAAGAAAAGCCATAAGTGTATTTTGCTCCATAAAAACATAACAAACGAAATAGCAAATGAGTGTGAATCCTGACTAGCGATCCATGCGGTCATAGTATACACAGCTACGATAAGCCCCAAATGCTGACTAAAATAGTTGTGAAACTGGTCAATGTCTGGAGTCTCTGTAGTGATACTCATCGACAGACATCACGACCACTGTGACCCTTTCTTTTCATTGTCTCCACTGGGGAAGTCAGCTGTGCAGATAACTCAACCGAAGCAAAGGTTAAATGAAGACAAAATTTAACTCCAATATTTTCTCTGAGTGTAAGGAAAAAAATACCGGAAACAACCCAATGATCCACCGAATAGGAATGGAAGTAAATTCTGGCACCCCAACTTAATGCAATACAAGGCAATGATTATAATCACAACTATGAGGGCCACACCAAACTATTAAATATATTTATTATAAAGTACAAAATGTAAAAGAATATACAATTATATTCTGGCTATGATTGCTATTATTTCAGCATAAAATCACATGTACCTATGATCAGGGATGGAAAAGGAAGAGATAATGAAAGCAGTTGCATCTTGGTGAATTATAAACGGCCTTCCTCCTTTCTTAAACATCTAAAATATATATATTGTTTTGAATGTGTTTTTAAATTTTATTTTGAGAGAGTGTGAGCAAGGAAGGGGCAGAGAGAGAGAGAGAGAGAGAGAGAGAGAGAGAGAGAGAGGGGATCTGAAGTGGGCTCTGCACTGACAGCAGTGAGCTCAATGTGGGGCTCGAACTCACAAGCCGTGAGATCATGACCTGAGCCAAAGTCGGATGCTAACCGACTGAGCCACCCAGGTGCCCCTGAATGTGTGTTTCAATAAAAAGAAAGATTGATATTTCGCTCATCTCCATAAACAAAGAAAAATATTCTGAATGTGAGATCCTGTGAAGTTTGAGTTGATTTAATTCTGGTTTAGAAATAAAAAATGATAAAAAATGACTACCATTGGTTAATTAAACAAATATTTATGGAGCTTCGTATTTGTCTTCTATGGCTGTGGTAACAAATCACCGCAAACTGAGATGCTTAAAATAACACATATCTATTGTTTTATGGTGCTGTAGGTCAAGAGTCAGACACAGGTCTCACTGGGCTAAGATCAAGCTGTTGGAAAAGCTGTGTTCTTTCTGGACTCTTAAGGGAAGAATCTGTTTTCTTGACTTTTCCAGTCTAGGGGCTGCCTGCATTTCTCGGCTCATTGCCCCTTCCTCCGTTTCAAAACCTCTGGCCGGTTGAGTCATATCACATCACTCCAACCCTCTCTTCTGCCTCTTCTTCTACCTTTAAGGAGTCATGTGATTAGTCGGGGCCCCCCAGGATAATCTTCTGATCTCCAGGCCAGCTGATTAGAACCTTAATGGCACCTGAAACTCCAGTTCCCTTTAGCCAAATAGGTAACCTATGAATTGCTATTCTGCCTGCCATAAGGTCCTACTCAGTTCTAGAGGTGATGCCAGCAGATGTTGGGGAAGTGGGGAGAGGGTCCAAAAATGAGGCTCATGGTCAAGAGTTGAGAATAACCATGTAGGAGAAGACCCACAATACAGTGTGGGCAGTGATTAGGGTAGTGGTAAATGGGGAGCACGGTGAGCTGGGGGACTCCAGGGAGGTTCACGGTGGACTGGCGTTTGGGCTGGGCCTACAAGGATAAGTAGGATTTGGATACAAAAAGATGGCCGAAGAAGCCAATGATATTTCAAGTAACAGATAACTAAATCAAAGCCAATGAACTAGCCATTTTTGTAATGGAAGCATAGTCACAGATTGACTTTCTAATTCAACCTCATGCATCAGAGCAAAAGGCGTGGAGACAAAAGGCAGCAGTGTTATAGGAAAAATTCGGAAGGCCTCTTCCAACTCCTCTTTAACTAACTTGGTCAGAACTGGTTTGCTTGTTTGTTTTATCAGCTGCTCAAATTCTCATTTTTCCTTACACAGCTTCCAAGGTGCCAGTTATGTAGTTCCCTTCCAAGAAAAGTAGCCTCTTAGCGATTTTTTATGGCTTACAAAGCTTTATGCTTTGAGCAGAACAAATTCTGCTGTTTTGATTGGACCAGCTGGAGCTAAAGGCTGCCTAACAGAGAAACGCCTACTTGGATGCCGATCATCCAGTCCCGTCAGATGGTACCTGCTCTGGGCAGTTGAACAGGAGAGACCAAGAGAATGCAGACACTGTAGGGAAGGGGGAGTAAGGGGTGGGCGAGGGAGGGAGGGAGGCTAGGTCAGCATTAGCCGAGGGCTACTATTGCGTCCTTCCGATACGGTTCTGTTATTGAAGGTTTCCTGAGCATGTATCTGTGCCTTGAAGTCAATGAAAATAGTGTCGGGCATGTTTTATGGAGGAATCCTGTGGCCTCACCAAACCTCTGAGTCTGTTGTGGCTGCAGGTTATTTTGGTTATTAAGATTTCCATATTGCTTTGATTATTCATGAGCTGGAGACAGTTCTTTGGGTAGCCAAGTGCTTCTCTTTTGTACCTTATCACACATAGCTCTTAATTTACTTATTTTCAGATAACCACTCATAGGGTTTTTTTCTTCTAAGTCCTGGATAGACTCTGTCTATCATATCACGTCATGTCACCTTACTGGTCTGGCTTCCCAAGGGTGAGGATGCTTCTGAACCCTTATGTCTAAAATCCAGAGGAGATAGCCCCTGGTGGCTGGTGGTGTTGTTATGGACTCTGCCTCAGTAATCAACTCTCTACAGCAAAACTGGAAAGATAGGTTAGAATAAACTAGATAGGGGCAGTCACAAGGGCCACTGAGTTACAAGGCAGGCAAACCCCCAAAGAAAGAAAATAGTAGAGGAGTTAATAAATTAATTCAGGAAAGAAGAAAAAAAACATCACTAAAGGAAAGAAGACACCTTCAAATGGTATTATTAGTAGTTACTGTTATAAGATGGAATAAAATGGAAGCGGACGGAAGGATAGAGAAAAGAAATGGCTCACAGAACATGTCTCAGAGATTTAGAAACAGGAAGATTTTGGATCAACCCCTTTTTATAGTTATAAGCTTCAAGGAATTATAAAAAGAACACTAGAGACAATAACCAGCAAACTGGAAATCATTACCAGCCAACAAGAAGAAAAAGGAATTAGGTTCACAGAAAAGAGCATAAAGACCACCAGAGCCAAGAAACTCCATAAGCTGGGCTTTAAAACAAGAGACGGGGGGCGCCTGGGTGGCTCAGTCGGTTGAGCGTCCGACTTCGGCTCAGGTCATGATCTCACAGCTTGTGGGTTCGAGCCCCGCGTCGGGCTCTGTGCTGACTGCTCAGAGCCTGGAGCCTGTTTCAGATTCTGTGTCTCCCTCTCTCTCTGACCCTCCCCCGTTCATGCTCTGTCTCAAAAATAAATAAACGTTAAAAAAAAAATTAAAAAAAAAAAACAAAAACAAAACAAAAAAAAAAAAAACAAGAGACGGCCCTGAGGATAGGCAGAAGAGGAATGTTCCCCAAGGTATAGGTACATTTGAAGGAAGTGAAAGAGGAAATGGGGGGAAATAGGAAGAAAACAAAGAAAAATTCTTACAACACTGTTCCCAAAGAACTATTGTAGAAACAACACAAGAAAATCTGCAAAAAAAACCAAATAAAGGTGCACCCAGATAATTAGTGGCCAAAAATTCCTGAAGTCCGTGTGGAAAGAAAAGATCTTAACAACTTATGGAAAAAGAAAAACGTTATCCTGTACGGCTCAATTTAACAAAAAATATGCCATATTTAGCATCAGCCACTCTAGGAGAAAGCAGAACGCATGGTCCCTGAGTATATACACCCTGGTGAAACACCAACCAAAATAAAAGCCCAGACCCAGGTCAGGTTTCCAGCCAAAATATATCATCGCATTTAAAGAGAAGATTTTTGCACAGCTAGAAAGTCCACAAAAACTAATCCATCTTGGTTCTAAAAGAAGACATTCAGGAAAACGTATTCTTTTATTCCAGGAGGGGTTAAGACAAGGGCTGTGCTAGGTGGGGCCATCAACCATCCTGGACTGGCTGGGACAGGAAAGTTTCCTGAGATGTGAGACTTCTGGTGCTAACGCCAAGCCAGCCCTGAGCAAACTGGGGTAGGTTACCCAAGCACTAGCTTCTTCCATGTGATAACCCACCGAAGCTAATTGGGCTCAAATGGTCAGTTCCATTAAGAGAGAGTATTCTTTAAACTCCTCAGGTACTGCATCTTTAAATTTGTTGTTTTTCTCCTGCCTTCTAGGAAAATGTTCCTAAAATATTCAGCATTTGGTGGTTCATTCACTCATCCAGTTAAATATTGATCGTGTGCTCTTTCATGCCTTGGGGTTGGTGTCTGGTTATAATGACAAATAAGCCCCCGCCTCCATGGGGCTCAGATACGAAGTGGAGAGCAGGGTATGTGGGGAACAAACACAACTATGCCTATAATTGGAAGCGTGATAGATGGTGTGAGGGAGAAGAACAGGGTGGTATGCTTGAGAGTGACATAGAAGATGTAATTTTGACCCGGGGAGAGGAGGCCTGGTCAGAAAAGCCCCTCTGAGGAAGTGGCCTGAAAGCAGAGACCTGAAGGATAGGAGAGGAGAGGAGCCAGATGAGGAGTCAGGCTGTAGTAGGGAAATGTGTGAGTGGGTGGAGAGGGAGGGCAGAGTGTTCCCAACAGAGGCAGAACATGCAAAGGCCCTGAGGCAGGAAGGAGCCTGGTGAGGTGAGGAGTTGAAAGAAGGCTGGCGTCTCTTTTCCATTAAGGGGAAAGAGGAATGCTTTGCCCTTCAGCTGCAAGAGCCAGGAGTACCAGGAGTGATGGTGGTAACAGTGATCCAAGCAGAGTTGGTGAGAGAGAGAGAGAGAGAGAGAGTCAGAGACAGAGACAGAAATGGGGGGGAAAGACTCAAGAAGCAAAGGCTAAAGATCAGTAGATAGTGATTCTTTTTGCCTGAACTTTTCTTATATCATCTAAAGAAATCGATATAACTGCCCCGGGGTCTCTCTGGTGAACACACATTATAAAAAGCTTTGGAACACAGATGGAAGCAGAAGCTTAGAAACGGAGCTGAAAATAAGAAATGACAGAGACTTAGAAGGATGAGTCGTGGAGGATAAAACCCTACTTAATCTGAGATTTGCAAAAACGATGAGAAAAAGAAATACAAAGGCTGTTTCTAGCTATGCTAAGTGCCAGAAGAAGGGGGAGTATTAAAATGTGAGCAACATTTTGGCTAGTGGATGGTCTCATGCCAAGAAGACCCAGATATGCCTCAATATTGCTTAATGGTTCCCTTCAGAGGCCCCCAGAGGAGAGATACCTGAGGGGTTCTGAGGTAGGAAAGCAGTGTTTTCTTGTGGAGCCTTTTTTTTTTTTAAAGCATAAATGAATCCATAACCTGTTAATTACTCAGGATAAACCTGTAAGGAGGATTTTTCTATGCTTCTAAACTCAATCTTTGGACCTATTGAATGTTCTAAGTAAAATCCCTGTGAAAATGTTGAAAATGTGTTCTACAGTTTACAAGATGAAACAAAAGTGGGAGTCCTGTCTGAAATACTGGATTACACAAATTCATAATCAAACTGACAGGCTGGAAGGATGACCTACTAGAAGGATGGGATTTTAGCGACCATAGGCGGAGCCAGTGCGACAATGAGGGGCCCAAGAGGGGCTGAAGAGGGGCCGAAGAGGCTTTTCTGTGCAGGGGTCCAGGCTGGGGCTGGTGGCGGCTGCCCAGGACCAGAGGGGCAGACAACGTATGGGCGCATAGGTGGTGTGGCCTCTGCCTGGGTGACTCCGTTCCTGCTGTCTTCATGCACCTATTCTCGGAGCTCCTGTGTGCGCTCCCTTGTGGTGCAAGCCCAGGGTTGGGGCGCATGCGCCACTCCAGGTGCTTGCCATATTGTCTTTTGCGTCCAGAGGTGCAACACAAGTTTCCAGAAAACAAGGCCTAGAACTTTCCCTGTATGGTTAACTGAATCTCTGGGAGCCTCCATGCCCAACACGGAGTACCTACATAGAAAAATTTCAGAAAAGATTTTAGCCCGGAGGAAGTCAATCATGGCATGGACTTTAAAATAGAATTTGAATGTTGATGTGACCCGAAACTCTGAATTATCTCCATTCTTGCCATAACATTCTCACTAGGTTTTTATTTTATATGCTTGAAAGAAATGCTGAACGGTTTTATACGGCAAGACAATGGGCAGAAAGCCACTAACAAAGCCAAAGATCAGAGAGGGGGAGTTCAAGCAAATTGTCATCATTATTGAAAAGCAGCCTGGGTCATATGGTGCTAATGCTAAATAGAGCAGAGCACACAGACTTTGGAGTCAGAAAGACCTAAGTTTGAATCACGCTCTGCCACTTAGTGTCTGGCTTGGTGTTACGCTGTGTTAAGGGGGTCAGTGATACTTATTTCAGGAGGATTAAATGAGATGATGTATGAAGAGCATTTAGCACAGGGTTGGACACATAATAAATACTCACATTTATTACTATTGCTGTTATTATTATTGCTGTAATTTTAGGATGCGTGAAATCGTGTTGAAAATCCTATCAACTGATTTAAAAAATCACTTTAATAATAGACCCAATAGGCAACCAAGCCATTAAATTCACAGGCCTGGTAAATATCTCCAGAAGCCAGCCAATTAAGTAGCATCCAATCAAATCATCTTTGTGAGTCAAGAGACCATTTCAACATCAGGCCTAGGGATCATGGAGTGAATGTTTGTCCCCCCCCCCCCCCACCCCAATGCATATGTTGAAGTCCTAACCCCCAGTGTGGTAGTGTTGGGAGGTAATGTGAGAGACTCTACCTTCATGAATGGGATTAGTGTCCTTAGGAGAAGAGATGGGACAGAGTATGCTTCTCTCTCTGCTCTCTGCCAGGTGGAAGTACAATGAGAAGACACCCATCTGCAAACCAGGAAGTGGGCCCTCACCAGACACCAGATCTGATGGCACTTGATCTTGGACTTCCCAGCCTCCAGAACTGTGAGAAGTAAATGTTTGCTGTGTAAGCCACCTGGTCTGTGGTAATTTCTTATAGTCGCCTGAACTGACTAAGACACTAACACAGTAGGAATCTAGAAAATAAAAAGACAACAATATTGGCCCAGTTGCTTAGAGGTGACAAATTTATGCAGTATTTAAGTATGTAAGAAACAACACTAGATAATATCACCTACTTAGAATATGCAAAGCTAGAATGTCTCTGCCAACAGGCAGACAACGACGAGGTTTTAATGAAAAGAACAAATGGGATAAGATGACAACAAGGAAAAAGAAAAAGCTAATAATAGATTAAGAATTAATCTCAAAAAAGATGATGTTCACATAAAAATGAGCTAAAAAATGCACACTATTTCCACAACCAGAGAAATTAAATTAATTTATTAAAAATATCGATAGCATCTAAAGTCCCCCATGCCAGCAGAAGACATGCATAGAAGTATTGACAAGATTTTGCCATTGAGAGATTTTTTAAAGCAATTAAAAGTAATAATAACATGAAAACAATATAGCTAACAAGAGCAGCAGTCTTAAACATGTGGAAATAGGTCAGAAAGGAGCCCAAATATAGAGAGAAGATATAACACAGCACATCTACCCATTTCCTAAGATGTACTTTTGTTTCATAGGAATTATGAATCCAGAAGTTCAAGACAGAAATAGAAAACCAAGAAAATGGATAACATTTACAACAAGTTGGGTGGTGGTCTCTTTAGATACGTGACTTAATAAATTGCAGGCATTTTATTTTTTGTTTTTTTTTCTTTTGCTTTAAAGAATACAAGACAACGGCATAGAAATCCAAATATAAAATCGATGTTGAGAGATTTATTCACCTTTCAAGCATGACCAGAAGGATCTTCCTAAGTCATATATCATTTTGACCTTAAAGAAATCTGAAAGCTCTCCAGTGAATGTAGGAGAAAGTTTAAACTCCAAGGTTCATTGCTCATCTCTGGGTAGAAGCAGATGCCCCGAGTCAGGCTTGCCTGGATGGAAACAGGCTCCATCACTGATGGGTGATAATTGTTTGGATTGGGACAAGTTACTCTTTCATCCTTAGTTTATTATCTGTGACATAAGGACAGTCGTGTGTAGTAGCACAGTGCCTGGTGTGTGGTGAGCTCACAGAACAACTGCCAATATCACATGGATCTCTCTGCACGGTTAGTCTTCTCTTCCTGTACGTATCCTTCTTCCAGAAGAATAGCCATTCCCTGAATACACCCCATCATCTCCTGCCTCTGTCTTTAATCCGATATTTGTAAAAGAAACTGAGGCTTGTTAAGCTCACAAATAGAGCCTCAGAACCTGGATTTGAACTCAGTTTTGGGGGATAGCTGACTCCTGCCTTATGCCACTTCTCCTTCCCATTTTATGCTCACTTTCACTTTGATGGACAAGCTTGTATCAGAACAATCCCCTTTCAAGAACAAGTAGGAGAAAATAACTGTTTAAAGTTGTTGATGAGCTACCAAGGAACCAGGATTTGGAGTGTCAAGGTCCTCGAAACAAGGAAGGCTCATTGAGATGAGGCTGCCATTTGACATTGCTTTTTCTCTTGAAGCATTTGCTGCTTCATAAGAGGAACTAAACAGGTGGAGGCCTCTTCCTCACTCATGGATTAGGAGACTCAATATTATCACTTCTTGTCAAATTAGTTTATAGATTATTATAAGCCTAATCAAAATGTCAGCAGATGTGTGTGTGTGTGTGTGTGTGTGTGTGTGTATGGAAATTAACAAGCTGCTTCCAAAATTTATATGGAGACACAGAGCACAGAGAATACCTAAGAATACCTAATGTAGTCTTGAAGAATGAAATTGGAAGGCTTACATTTCCAGCTAAAGCTATAGTAATTGCAAGAGTAATATTGGTAAAAGACACATAAAGGAACCAGTGGTACAGAATAGAAAATCCAGATATAGACCAACACTTGTCCAGTCACCTGGTTTATGACAAAGGGGACACTGGGTACAATAAGAAAAAAATTGTCTTCAATACATGACTCTGTATCAATAGGATATTCATATGGAAGAAATCTGAATCTTGTCACCCACTTCACACCTTACACAAAAATCACCTCCAAGTGGATTATAGCTACAAATGTTAAAATTATAAAGCTTCTAGAAGTATAACATAGATTATATTAATGACTTTGGAGTAGACAAAGAGTTATTAAATATTAGGATGAAAGCAGCACTAAACAAAAAGAAAATCTTACAAAATTGGACTATATGAAAACTAAGAACTTCTGTTCATCAAATATACTATTAAGAATTAAGAAAGTGAGGGGTGCCTGGGTGGCTCAGTCGGTTGAGCGTCCAACTTCAGCTCAGGTCATGATCTCCCAGTTTGTGAGTTCAAGCCCCACATTGGGCTTGCTGCTGTCAGTACAGAGTCTGCTTTGGATCCTCTGTCCCCCTCTTTCTGCCCTTCCCCTGCTTGTGCTCTCTTAAACATAAACAAACATTTTTAAAAAAAGAAGAACGTGAAAAGCAAACCACTAAATGGGAGAAGACATTGCAATACATGTATTGACAATGAACTTGTGTCCAGAATATAAAAGCAACATACACAGGCAATCAAAAAAGAGGCAATCCAATCTTTTAAAAATGCAAGACACCTAGGGGCACGTGGGTGACTCAGTCAGTTGAGTGTCTAACTCTTGATTTTGGCTCAGGTCATGATCCCAGGGTCCTGGGATTGAGCCTTGTGTTTCTGCATTGAGCATGGAGCCTGCTTGGGATTCCGTCTCTCTCACTCCCTCTGCCCCTCTCCCTGGCTCATGTGCTCTCTCTCTCTCTCTCTAAAAAAAAATTAAAAATAAATAAATAAAAATGCAAGAAACCTTGAACAGAACTCCAAAAGAGAAGATATGTAAATGGCCCGATAAAAATATGAAAAAGGGCTTAGGATCATTAGTCATCATGAAAGTGGAAATTAAAATTAAAAAGAGATAACACTACACTCACTAAAATGGCTAATCTAAAACACTGATAATAGCACATGTTGGGGAGGATGTGGAACACTGGACCTCTCATACATTGCTGAGAGAGGTGTAAACTGGAGGTTGAGCCTTTGAAATTACTGATATTCAGCTTTGACCTGCAAAGA
Source organism: Panthera pardus (assembly GCF_024362965.1). NCBI lineage: Eukaryota > Metazoa > Chordata > Mammalia > Carnivora > Felidae > Panthera > Panthera pardus. Next base: position 61,238,914 of record NW_026526766.1, read on the forward strand.
TTACAATTTCCTAGGGTGCAAGCAAATACAACTACTTTGGAAAACTGCTTATCAGCAAGTACTACAGCCGAATATACACATAGCTTATGACCCAGTAGCAATTTTACTCTTAGGTATAAATCCAACAGAAATGTGTGAATGTGGGAGTCAGAAAATACGATCAGGGATGTTCACAGCACTGCTATTTGTAGTAGCTCAAACCCATAAAACACTCAAATATCCATCATCAGTTGAACAAAAAAAAAAAAAAAGAGAGAGAGAGAGAGAGAAATTGTGACATTGATTCAATGCAATACTCTTCAATAATGAAAATGAATAAGCTACAGCTATAGGTGACCATGTAGAGGAATAAAATACACATAATATTGAGTGAAAGGAACCAGACACAAAAGGATGCATACTGTATTAAGTTCAAAAACAGTCAAAACTAATCTCTGGTGACAGAAGACAGAATACTGGTCACCTTTGGGAAGGGGGCATTATTGGTTGGGAGGGGGACTAGGAGGGATTCTGGGGTGCTTCCTGATCTGTCTAGATGTGAAAACCCATTCAACTGTACACTTAGGCTTCATGCATTTAAAAAATACACACATACTTAAATTAGTTAATTAATATTATTTAATTACAAATCAGGGGTGAGAGAGCCTAAAACAGTGGGGTGGGCAAGTCATCATCAGGGATTCCAGGAGAAAATGGCCCTGTAGGTATTTCGAGCCCCAAGGTCAACTACAGTAGAGTCGATGTGAAAGTAGGCAGAGAGGACTGGAGGAAGCCCTGTACCGCCCCTTCCAGCTCTCCATGTCTGCGTGTCCTTCAGAGGGAAGGACCATGTTTCCCTGAGCTCTAGTGGAGGACTCAGAGCTACCAGAAAGGCCACGTCATTTGCTATTTGTACTCATGTCCTGCATTCTACCTGCTCAATGGGTAATGGTGAACACTAAAAACTGAAACCTCTAAACAAAAACAAAAACAAAACAAACACAAAAAAACCGAGCCCTCTAAGTTTAGGCTCTTTGAGGCCCGTACGTTTTTCTTCTCCACCCAAAACTTGGCTTTTGAAAATGAAATTCTTGATTCTCACAGATCCTAATTTGGAAGTTAAAGTTTGAACTAACATCTTTTCTCTCTGCATTGCAGCTTTAACAGTCTTATTCTCCACAAGGCAATGGCCTTCTGGCTGAAAAGGACAAATCTGATGTGGGGAAAAGCAAAGCACCTTAAAATGCTTTAAGGGGCGCCTGAATGGCTCAGTTGGTTAAGCATCCGACCTCAGCTCAGGTCATGATCTCGCCGTTTGTGAGTTTGAGCCCCACATTGGGGTCTGTGCTGACAGCTCAGAGCCTGAAGCCTGCTTCCAATTCTGTGTCTCCCTCTCTCTCTGCCCCTCCCCTGCTCACTCTCTGTCTCTCAAAAATTAATAAACATTAAAATTTTTTTAAATCCTTTAAAATGTTGTCTTGGCACATTAACTTTCATTTTTATTCAATAATAGGTGGGGAGCTCTCAGGGGTCTCTTTTATAATGGTAGTAATCCTGCTTATGAGGATCCACCCTCATGACCTAATCACCTCCCAGAGACTGCATCTCCAAATACCATCACATTGGAGATTAGGATTTCAACATATGAATTAAAAAACATTTTTTTAAATGTTTAGTTTTGAAAGAGAGAGAGAGAGAGACAGAGAGTGAGTGGGGGAGGAGCAGAGAGAGAAGGAGACACAGGATCCAAAGCAGACTCCAGGCTCTGAGCTATCAGCACAGAGCCTGATATGGGACTCGAACCCACAAACTGTGAGATCATGACCTGAGCTGAAGTCAGGCGCTCAACCAACTGAGCCACCCAAGTGTCCCTCAACATATGAATCTTTGAGAGACTCAAACGTTCAGTCCATGACAGGTACTGACATCACAATGTGTGAAGTATGCTTGAAAAAGCTGTGTGTTTTAGTAAAAACAAAGCAAAACCAAAAAACCCAACAAACCCCCAAACTTCAGGAGAAATATCAGTTGACTTCAAATATCTAAAAGGTTGTCCCTTCTCAGTATTTTTAATTATACTTGCACATGTGTTTTGGGTTATATTACCTCATGTACATTTTTGGGTAAGAATGGACAGTACTACATCTTCAAGCAAATACAATACAATTCAATTCTTTATGTTGACCAGATTGACCTGCTCAACATACTCCTTTAAGTTAAAAATTTGCATTTTTCATTTTCAAATAAAATTTCAAATCAAATAAAAGCAGTGGCTCATTTTATTGAGGCAACTATATGTGTATTGCTGAAGAACTTACTGCTGAAGAACAGATTACAAAAGCTTGTTTGCTTCTTTAAATGGCTTTACATAATAGCTGTTTTCTGCTCAGCGCAGTACAGAAAATACATCCTTAAAACTAATATATAGAATTGGAGACCATTCACTATCCATATTTGCTTCAATCAACTTTGGAAAATAAAATCTCCACATTGAATTTTTTGTTGATGAAGCTGCAAAGTGAATTTTGGTAAACAAAACAACAATAAAAGTCTATGAAAATGTGCATTTATATGATAAAAATAAAACCTTTATCTATCTGAATCATGGAAAAAAGGGATTATGGTTCTTTTTTATGGAAATAATCCCCCCCTTACAGAAAGAAATGTGTATTGGTTACTTGCATTTTTCTGGCTGGTGTTTTCTCTCATGAAATTGATCAGATATAGATCAAATTTTTTAAGTGATCACAAATTCAAGGATCAAAGAATAGTAGGAAAGAGACCAACTTTGGTGCATGCTCAGCTGAAGTGATTAAAACTTAAAACATCTTTGGTTTCACAGGCTTTGCATAAGAATGTTACACGGATCTCCATATAGTTGCTTAAATAACATCCATCCTGATGCCCAATTACTTGCAACAAAATTTCTGGTCAGTACTTTAGTAGATCTCTCAAAAGTACCTATAACACTTGATTGCAAAGTTCTTATGTTTGAGAGACAGAAGACAAACCATGCCTTTAAGATGTCATCTGAACATAAATAAAATCTTGGCATTTGACATTTTTATCATTATTCAGTACAGTCCCAGTTCTATTCTGTCTGTCCTAGTCCATCTCATCCCATCCCATCCCCCTTCACTTTGCTCCACTTGTTCTGTTAAGATTCGCTGATCCTTGGCCTTCTACTGTGCACTTCAACCTTTCAACACAGAGTGTCCCTCTTCAATAGGAAATTATGGGTCAGGGTGGTGGTGGTAGTGGTGGCGGTGGTCAATATTTCTGAAACTATTTCATCATAAGTAGTGCTTCCTCTACTGGAAACAGTTATGTGATTTCTCATTCAAACTTCAATCTATTTTATCTATTTTATCTCAGGTAAGAAGCAGAGTCTCTTATTAAAACTCATTCACTCACACAGCCACACATTTTAAAGCTTAGTCTTTCATATTGGAGACTAATACAATTCTGAGATCTGAAAGGTCTTTAGGTATCTTGTAGCAGTGGCTTGAGAAAGAGACTTTGACCATGATTCATTCATTCACTCACTCATTCATTCATTCATTCATTCATCTATACATTATTGTACAAGTATTTATTGTGTATTGGACACAGTGCTATGGGGGAAATGGTGGCAAGACACAAGATCTCTGAACTCTTCACCATTCTTTGGGTGCTGAGATCATTTCCTTCCATTTTCATCTTTTTTGTTTTGTTTTGTTTTGAGCTCATTTGTAGTTTCCCCCAATTATCAACTCTTAACAAATGAGTAGAGGCCCAGATTCCAATTCCGTGTGAAGCACATACATTGGGTGAGACTAGCCATATGCCTCAATTGGCACATGCTCCTTTTTTTTTTTTTTTTTGAAAGGATTTGTTATGTCTTTAATAGGGATTTAAAAAATAGTTGGAGTTTTTATTCTACCACACAATGGAAATATTTCTACAGTTTGTTAGGGAAAATTAACATAAGCCATTGACACCGAGTTTGGGCATAGGGATGCCAGATGAAATATGGTATTTGGGACATATTTGCTGAAAATTTTGTTGTTGATCTGAAATTAAAATCAAACTGGATATTTTTTTCCCCTAAATCTGGCAATCTTATTTGGGCATCATAAATTTTCTAAAGCGGGTCAGGTCCATAGTTTATCCTTCAGTAGAATCCAGTCCAAACACTGTCAAATAGAATTGCACATAAAAAAGGACTGGAGATCTTTTAGTATCTAAGAGAATTCTGTTCTGACCTTACCAAAAAGTCACCAAGATCATGTCAAGATTAGTAGACTCTAACAAGAGTCCTTACATGGAGAGTAACACAGGCATTGGAAATGATGCAAAATGTTCAAGAGCCAGGGGCCTTCCGAAGGCCTTCCCACATTTGGTGTTAGAAAAAAATTCATAAATGTGAAGCTGATCTGTAGAGGGCATGATAGTGCTTCAGGTGAATCTCTGGGTTCACGGTATAAACACTCCTTTACATAATGTTTATCTCAGAGACTAGAACAGTTCCAAAAGAAGTTCTCTCACTTGCCAAGAAAGATCTATTTTTAAAAACCCTTATTATAAAAAAAAAACCCTATTTAAATATCATGGCAATAATCCCTGAGGAAAGGTGTAGTATTATAAAGAAAATTGTAAGATAAAAAGATTTAGGAAGGAACTCTTAGGGAAAATTCTCTCTTCCCAGCGGAGACTTTCTGAACTCACATACCCAAATAACTCCAAATAGATTTGCTACTCAGTATTTTTAAGTTATTTGTGCATGAATATTTTATACTGATTTTAAAGAACAGATGTTCTCATATTTTCCCCTCTTGCAAATTTTGAAAATAATCTTTTAAAATGTCTTCAATATTCCAAAGTGCTTAACCTTTGCTCTGAGGTAATTACAGGTAAACATCTTGTTACCCAGTAGGCAGGTTTTTCAAGGATTTCCTAAATCGCCTATGAGTTCTGTTCAAATGTGTCTGGCACCTGGTAGGGTTTACCAAAGAGTAGGGTGAAGATCAGCACAAATGCCCAGTAATGGCTCTGACAATAGTTGATACTTCTTTTATAACTCCCTTATGACCCAGCTGCACACCAAAAATAAAAGGCAAAGGGTTGAAATCAGCCATAGATAAAAGGGTGGAATAATCTGGGGATGACTAGGTGGCAACGGAAAGACAGAAAGAAGATTGGAGAGCTTACATCCAGACTCTGAAACTCTACCAAGAGGAAGAGGGATTGGGTTGGTTGTGTGTGGCCCTGGAGGCTATAGCCAGGATATCTAGGAGAAACTGAGGGAAGGTAATTTTTATCTGTGCTGTAGAAGACCTTCCAATGATGAGAACTTCCACTTCTCTGCTCTATTGGAGGAAATGGAAATGTTAGCAGTTCTAGATGAAGCTTGCCTGTTCAACTCTATATTTGGGGGTTCACAAAATTTAGCATCAGTGAAGCCAGAATGTGCTATTTCAGATCTGTACATTGGGAAGTCCTATTTGAATCTGAATCTCAGCTCTAGCCAAGTGACCTTGGGTAAGCTGCAAAGCACTGTGAGGATTGAACAGCATATGAGTAATGTCTGGCACTCTGTAAAATGCCCAGTAAAAACAAACAAACAAAAAATAACCCTCCCCCCAACCTGAGCAGCTACATTAAAAAAAAAAAAAGGTTTCACCTGGGGTGGGCTTTTTCTGAGGTCTGAGCCTTTTTTGATGAGTTCACAAACACACCTATGGGAGAAAAGAGTGGACTATGCCCAAGAGTTGATGGGGTTGAAGAAGTAAGTAGTCTGACCCCTGGTGGATTCCCAGGAGGGTGGAATCAGTCTTTTACAACCTGGGTAGATGCCTGAACCATCATGACCTTCTTTTGAAGGGCCATTTTGGCCTTGCAGGGCACGGGGCAAGTAAGACTTTTCTGCAGGAAATAGTAGCACTAGACAGATGGTGGGGGATGCTGAATGGATGGTGGGGGGCACTGGAGGGATGGTGAGGGATACTGGATAGAGAGATGGAAGGGGATGCTGGAAGGATGGTGGGGATGCTGGATAGATGGTGGAGGACATTGGGTAGAGAGTGGGGGACATTACATGGATTGTGGGCATCATTGTATGGAAGTAGGTGGACACTAAATGGATGGTAGAGGACACTGGATGTATGGTGGGGGACTCTGGGCAGATGGTGGGGGGCACTGGATGGATGATGGGTCACTGGATAGAGAGATGGTAGGGGACACTGGATGGATGGTGAGGGGACACTAGGCAGATGGTGGGGGATTATTTCCAGTGTCTGTGCAAGAGAGTCACAGGGGATTTTCCCTGTCCAACAAGAGTTTCTTTTTTTTAAGTTTATTTATTTATTTTTGAGGGAGAGAGAGTGAGGGAGGGGCAGAGAGAGAGAGAGGAGAGAGAGAGAGAGAGAGAGAAGAGAGAGAGAGAGAGAAGAGAGAGGTGAGAGGAGAGAGAGGGAGAAGAGAGAGAGAGAGAGAGAGAGAGAGAGAGAGAGAGAGAGAAGAGAGAGGGAGGGGGAGAGAGAGAGAGAGAGAGAGAGTGGAAGAGAATCCCAAGCAGTTTCTGCACTGTGAATGAGGAGCCTGATGTGGGGCTCAATCTCACTGAGCTGAAGTCAGACACTTAACTGACTGAGCCACCCAGGAGACCCTCAACAAGAGTTTCTAAATGTCTAAGTCTTTGGAGTTTTCATACAATCTAGGGGAGGGGAGGGAGCCATGAAGGTAAGATACTGGACCTTCTGCTTTTGGTGGATGGGGCCATGAAACAGATCTAATTTAACCTGCAAAATAAATAAATGTGACCTTCCTTGCATCCCTAGTGAGTGGAGCACCCCTGCTTTTTCCTGGTGTTTTCCCACATCAGTGCCCAGTCCTCCGTGCCTTGTCCACTCAGTCTGGGTTCTCTTTGAACATTCCCTTCAGACTGCAGGCATCTACCTTGGGACTGCATTTCTGTACTATTCCCCACCCCCAGTTTTTTTCAATATTAGAGAGCGTATGAAAACATCAAAGAGGAAATTTCTTGGTTATGATACTGTTTGCCTGCACATGGTTCAAAAAATAAAGTGAGGAAGTGCTTTGCCTGTTGTCTTTTTGAAATGCAGGGGTTAGAATCTGTAAGAATCTTTCTAGTTCAAAAGTCCTGCGATCTTTGAGTTGGGAAGTACTACTTAGTCAGATTTGCAGTCACAGGGACAAAAATGGAACTTCCATGATGCACTTAAGTGTTTCCACTTGTGTAGCTGCCATTCCCATGTCAACACTGACCGTGGGAAGAGTGCATGTTGGCCCGGGAGAGACACAGGCTCTATTCTCATACTCAGATGCACCTCTGGAGAGTCTGGTTTCCAACCTTTAAGTGCTTAAAGACATAACTTCAAGGTCAGCCTTAACCTCTCAATTTGCACCTTCTCCGAAGATTTACTCCAAGCCAAACATTAAAACATTTTGATTTAAGAAGTAGTCACCAACAGTGTAATCACTCTTTAAAAATACTCCTATGGTCCCTTCCATTTTCTACCAGAATCCTCAACATCTTTCTGCATAAAATAGAGGTAACTGCTTGTGGGATTAATTGAGACAAGGTGTAAACCGTGCCTCTCATGGTTGCTGTGAATAGAGGCTCCTGAATAGAATCAATGGCAGTCTTAGTAGAAGTTATTGTTGTTCTATTTGGGCTCTTACGCCTCCTGTTTGGTTCACACCAGCGAGAGGTCATGACTTTCTCCTCACTCCTATTACTCTGGAAGGATCCTGAAAGTATCTTTTTTGAGGAACCAGATTTCCCAGCTGTGACCACAATGAATCCGGGGGAATTGTCAATTCAGTGAACCATTTCTTTGGAGCTCTACTTGCATGATTTTCCATATTTAATGACATTCCACCAGCAGGATAAACATACATGCAAGGTTGAATCATCTTTTCTTTCCCCTTGGATCAGGAATCCAGGAAAACAGGTGCAGGAAGCAGGTGGGAAGTCTGGGGAGCAGGATGCTGCTCCTGCCATGCTTATGCTGTGCAACGGCCCCCCCGGGGGATGTGGGTAGAAGCAGTGCAGGGGCTCTTGGGCTGACTAGTGGCTCACCTCTGTACTATATAGCAGTACAGGAAGGAGCATGTTGTGGGTTGCCTAAAAGCAGTTCTTCCAGAAGCCTTTCCATCAAGACCAGAAAGAGGCAGTTTCCATGGCAGTGGTTTCGAGAGTTTCGAGGGGAACCACATCACTCTGGAGGCTTGTTGAGAGATTCAGGGCATGAGGCTTGGCTGTGAGGCAAGAGAACTAATTACATCTCTGACGAGTGCCGTTTGCTCTTCTGGCTAGAGGAGAAGAGGAGAGGCCTCCAAGAATATCTCTTTGGCCTCTTTTAGAGAATAGAAGAGTTTCCAGATTGAATGAGAGAAATGACAGAAAAGAAAGTTAAAAAATGTAGATACTTCCAAAGAGATGAACGGGCATCAAAATTTAGAGAAGGGCGAGTGGAAGAACTAGGCATTTTCAAATTTACATCTGTATTCCTTGCCTTATTTCGCAGCTTGCTGGAAGCAGCTGGCAGTAGACACCATACAGCAGGATAAGAATGAAATGAGGGGGTTTGGGTTTAAAAAGGCCTTTGGGAATTCTGGTTAAAGGTGGCAGCACAAAGGCATTTTTCATTCTCCTCCCTTCCTAGAAACCCATTGAAAACAAGTAAAAAAAAAAAGAGTGGGGGTGGGGGACCCTTCATTTTACATAAAACCAGGAAAAAGCCACGGCTCCACACCATAAACAGTGAAGCATACCTACCAAATACTGTGTAATGGAAGGGAAATAGGAGAGGAATGGAGACCACCTCAGGGCTTGAGCAAGAGACGTCTTAAATGTGAGGATTCCCACCCTGAAAGGAGCCTTTGATTGGAATAACATCAATTTGGGTGGGTCACCAGATTAACAGGAATGTCTCTGTAGAGGACCAGCTGCATTCCTGAGAACAACTGCAGAATGGGTGCTGGAGAAGACACCACAGGCATCATCATCGCGACCATGGTCTGAGCCTGACTCCTGGTCCAGGGCTGCTGCAGGGAAAGAGGCTGAGGAGGCAGTATTGGCTATTTGCCAAAGAGCCTATGGCTTAGAGGGCTTTGCTGTGAATAGCATGGGCCAAAAAAGCATCCAAGTGCAAAGAAAACAATGGGGATTTGATGAAGGGGGGTGTTTTGAGACAAGAAACCCAAACCAAAGTTTCAGACGTCCCCACCTCACTTCTCCTGCCCCTCCCCACAGGAAACTCCCATAAACAGCTCATCTCAAGAAAAGTCAGTAAGGAACACAAAGGAACCCACAGATGACTTACATATAGATCCTGCAAAGAAAGAAGACATATGACTAATAAAAAAGGCAAAAGCGTAAGAGACATCTTGATTATGTTTGAAATATCCAAGATTATTCACTCTGGTGTGTCTGGTGATGCCAAATTAAAGTATTATTTCTGTTGTGAAAAAAATAGACTTGGTCGTGGACTTGAGTTAGCCAAGTAAATATTTTCTTGGCAGTGTACAATATCAGTGCAAAATGCCTATTTATGCATAGACTATAATTATAGCATTCAATTAACATTCTTAAGTGATTCTTATTTCTGGCCTGGTGGTTGTTGAGACTTGGGAGATAGGAGTTCTGCCTGGCATCTTCGCCTGGATGCCAGGCGAAGTTTGAGTTTGGAGATTTGACATGGACATACTAGCACTGAGGTTAGTGGGGAAGTGTGACATGTGCCAAGTTCACATCTCAACTTGTTGAAACTGGTTGTCCAATCTTTTCAGTGAAATGGAACTTACCAAGGTTAAAAAAAAAAAAGTCTACTTGCCAATTCAATAGACACTTTTCAATGGAAAGGCAGCATAGAAGGAAAGGTATATGCAGAGAATACATTTTGCCTCTCCCATACACAGGAGGGCAATGATTTATTGAGTGCCTATTATGAGCAATTTGTAATTATTTCTCAAGTTTACAATCAACTTGAGTAAAAGGTGGCATTGTTCCCACTTTACAGATGAGAAAATTGACTTCAAGAGGTCAAATCATTGGTTCAGAATCACACAGGCAGTAGTTGGAGGAATGGAGATCTGAACCCAGTGATGAGAGACCGAGTCTATTAGCATCAAAAGGGTCATAGTGTTGATATTCCTCAGTTGGAAAAAGTTTCTTAAAAAAAATTACCTACTTAAAAACTTTGGTGGGATATAAGATGGAAATACAAATATATGCATTTTTCTCCCCTCTCATGCAAAATGTCATTAAAAGGTCAAAGAAATACAGTAAGGGGGGAAATGTGCAGGGAAATAGGGAAGGATGCTTTCCACTTGCTAAAGATGACAAATACTTTCTCCAGAATGCAGTGGAGACAGACATGCCTGGACTGAGCAGGGCAGTGGGTGGGGGCTGATCAAGAACAATTGGTCACATTTCAGTGATATCTTCTGGCTCAGTGCTGGGCTGGAGGTGGGGGGGAACCATGGAATTTCCAGAAGTTTATTAGAGCAAGAAGCCTCCCTAGCTGCATTCTCTTGCCTCATTCCTACCTGCATGGTGATGGAGCAAGGGACGGGCCCTATTCTTCACCAGCTTCTTTTTTTTTTAAATTTTTTTTTTTTCAACGTTTTTTATTTATTTTTGGGACAGAGAGAGACAGAGCATGAACGGGGGAGGGGCACAGAGAGAGGGAGACACAGAATCGGAAACAGGCTCCAGGCTCCGAGCCATCAGCCCAGAGCCTGACGCGGGGCTCGAACTCACGGTCCGCGAGATCGTGACCTGGCTGAAGTCGGACGCTTAACCGACTGCGCCACCCAGGCGCCCCTTTTTTTTCTTTTTTTTTTTTTTTAAATTTTTTTTTTCAACGTTTTTTATTTATTTTTGGGACAGAGAGAGACAGAGCATGAACGGGGGAGGGGCACAGAGAGAGGGAGACACAGAATCGGAAACAGGCTCCAGGCTCCGAGCCATCAGCCCAGAGCCTGACGTTCACCAGCTTCTAATGCAAGCTGTAACTGGCCCCAAGAAGTGGCAAGTCAGGGCTTGAATCTTCTCTGGGATTCAACACATTTATACCCAATGGGTGTTGGAGACACTAAGATGAATTAAAATAAGCCCTTATCTTCCATGAATCACAATCTTGTGTGGGATGTAGAGTAAACTGTGCTATGACAAATGGCAGGGAAGCTCCCAAGGGCAGAGAAGGCTCAGAGGAGGGAGAAACTCTATGTGACTGGAGAAGGGGTCTCCTTGGAAAAGGTGACACTGAACTAGACTTCAGGATTGATGAAGTAATTGTTAATGTAAGAGGAATGCAGCTTTGAATGAAGTATATGAAGAGGAAATAAGTGGATGAAACAGTGAGAGTAAATCTTGAGAAAATTTAAGAAACTGGGCAATACACCAACACTCCCACCCGCCTCTAGGGAGCGCACTTCCAGGCCTATGAAGAAAGTTTGCTGAGAGGTGCCTGAGGTGCCTGAGCAGGAGAGTGGGCAGGGCAGTGTTCTCCCATGCTTTGGAATGTTCTGCAATATTCTTGTATGCTCTGGCAGGGATCACCATGGGGGTGAAGTAGTAGGTGAAGTTCAGGGAAGAAGTAGGGTTTGCTGTTCTTTACGGCAGAAGGAAACTCCCTACCGAGGGAGGAATAATGTGGCTTTGTACTTGTATCCAAGGTACCAGATTTGATTATGGCACATCCCTGGGTCTCAACAAATAGGACTGTGAAGCAAAACAGTCACACTACTATTGATATTCGCTGAGCATCAGTTTCCCCATCTGTAACTGGGGAGATGTAATAATTCCTCCATCACTTAAAAAATTTTTTAATGTGGGGCGCCTGGGTGGCGCAGTCGGTTAAGAGTCCGACTTCAGCCAGGTCACGATCTCGCGGTCCGTGAGTTCGAGCCCCGCGTCGGGCTCTGGGCTGATGGCTCGGAGCCTGGAGCCTGTTTCCGATTCTGTGTCTCCCTCTCTCTCTGCCCCTCCCCCGTTCATGCTCTGTCTCTCTCTGTCCCAAAAATAAAATAAAAAACGTTGAAAAAAAAAAAATTTTTAATGTTTATTTTTTTGAGAGACAGAGCATGAATGGGGGAGGAGCAGACAGAGAGGGAGACACAGAATCCGAAGCAGGCTCCAGGCTCTGAGCTATCAGCACAGAGCTTGATGCAGGGCTTGAACTCACAAACTGTGAGATCATGAGCTGAGCTGAAGTCAGACACTTAGCTGACTGAGCCACCCAGGCGCAATTCCTCCATCATTCTTATCTGTGTCACTGAGCCTGGCACCTACAGGATAAACTCTACAATTTTAAATGGAACCATTAATTTTTAGAGTTATTCCTGTTTCAAACCCAACACTTCTTCCTCTATTCAACAATGGCCTCTTATGGAAAAGCAGACAGGCAGAGGAAGAAACAAATTTAAATTTTATTTGTAGAACATTCTGCAATTTGCCAATTTCATTTTTTTCTATGTCTTTGGCCATGCTTTCTCATGCCATCTCATTCCATGGTTCTGCACACATTGTTCCTTCTGTCTGAAACATCCCTCCTTCCTATTTCCCCAACTGACTTGGTCTTGAACGCTCAGCTCAGCTTTCACCCCTGCGCCTGCCTCTGGTCTACATGTCCCTTCTATGATATACCTCTCTCACGTTGCACCTTCATCCCAGATTACTACCATCTGGACATCTGTCTTCTTTGATAGACTGTGAGTCCCTGAGGACAGGGGCTGTTTTATTTCTCTTTACCTAGTACCTCGCTATGCAGTAAGCCTGACCAAATGTTTGTTGAAAGACTGTCTTGAAGCAGAATCCATAAAATATTGGAGGAAAATGCACTTTTTAATAATTTGGCATTGAGTAATTGTGCATGAGAAAAAGAGAGAGAGAGAGAGAGTTTCTAAAATTAGACAAACTCTCATGATTCATTAATTTAAACAATTTTCCCCTGAGGACTTCTCTATCTGGCATTGTTCCAGGCTCTGAAATACAAAGGCAAGTAAGAGAGTCAGCTTCTGCACCCACACCAAATGAGTATGATGTCAGAGCTCCACATCAGGTATTCAGAGGGTGGAGCCATGGATGTTTCACCACAGTGGGGTGCTGGGATTGTCTTCCTATACCTGAACCCGGAGCTGTTCTCTGATGCCTGTATTATAAACAGTTGGTCTAGTGATCAGGTAAGGAAGCATAGAGCTGTTGGATTCGGGCCCCCACAGTAAATGTAGAAATAGATGTAGAAAGAGCAGCAGTGGTCCAGGGGGCAAGAGATGGGTTCTTGTGTGAAGTTTGCCATTGAAAGTTGCATGATTTCAGGCAACTTGCTCCCTCTCCTTTGAGAGAGAGCTGTCAAACTTTCGTCAGTTTCTGCTTATACAAAAAAAGAGTGAGATGAGATAATCTCTAAGGTTCCTTACAGGAAGCTTGGCTCTATGGCAGCTTGAAGCAGGCTCTGAAATCCATCAGCAGGAGCACTTTGATTGGGAAGATACCCCACAGCCCACAAATTGGGCCTTCCCTCTTCCCAGCTGTGTGATTGGCATCTCACCAATATGGTCACAGCATCTGGTTCAGGGAACCAGTGCATTGACTCTCAACTGTCAGAGCCTTACTGCCCATCGGTGAAAGCCATCCTAATGTCTAAATGAAAGTCCATGAACTAGACCAACCAAGTGACCTCAAAAAGGAGGGAGTGGACTTCTGAGCACAGGGAGGTGAGTTTGTTTTTAATTCTAATTAGAGGAAGGAAAAGAGTGTCAGGAGTCTTTAGTGATTCACATCTTAATAGCCTGGTTATAATTTATTAATCCCTTTCATCAAATTTTCAGCATCTTTTTCCCCAGGAGTGTAAGACTGACTCAACTGTATTTATTGTTTCTAGGTGGGGTGTCATTAAATATTTGGCATCTCCTAAAGCTGGTTGGGAAACTGGATTATATATTACGTGAAGGCCCACAATTTCTGAAGGGAAAGGCATGAAGCGATGAAACATTTTTAGGCAGAATGAGTGATATATGCAGATACACATATGTTTATTTTTTAAAATATTAATAACCACATATTTATCTCCAATACTGACAATGTAGGTCTGGCATTTCATTTTTTTTCCCTGTAATTTCCCTTCACCAGCAAATTCAGTGGCTTTCCTTAAGGTGGAATATTAGCTGAATAGTAAATGTGTCATGCTTTTTGAAAATTTGATATATATATATGTTGTAAAATGATTACCACAATAAAGTTAGTTAACACATCCATCATCTTGAATAGTTACTGTTTATGTGTTGGTGTGAGAACATTTAATACTCACCAAATTTAATACTCAGTAAATTTCAAGTATGCAATACAGTATTGCTGCCCTGTAGTCACCATGCTGTACATTAGGTCCTCAGAACTTATAACTGAAAGTTTGTACCCTTTGACCAACATCTCCCCATTTCCCCCACCCCCCAGCCCCTGGTAATTACCATTTTACTTTCTGATTTTGGAGTTCAATTTTTTTAGATTCTACATATAGATGAGGTCATACAGTATTTATCTTTCTCTGTCTGACTTATTTCACTTAGTGTAATGCCCCCAGATCTCATCCATGTTGTCACAAATGGTAGGATTTCCCTTTTTTATGAATGAATAATATTCTATGGTGTATATGTGTGTGTATATATATATATATATGTATATATATATCATACATAGATACCATATATATGCCACATATACACATATCTGCTTATATACCCATACATATATCTATATATGCCATATATACATCTATATCTATAGATGTATATATGCACATCTATAGGTTTATACATCTGTATATATACTTCTCTATCTCCAGGTGTGTGTGTGTGTGTGTGTGTGTGTGTGTGTGTGTGTGTATCTCACATTTTCTTTATTCATTCATCTGCTGATAGACACTTAAGTTGTTTCCACATCTTGGCCGTTGTAAATAATGTTGTGATGAGCATGAGATCTCTCTTCAAGATAGTGATTTTGTTTCTTTTATATATATTCCCAGAAGTGGGATTGCTGGATCATGATAGTTCTACTTTTAATTTCCAGAGGAACCTCCATACTGTCTCCTGTGGTGGCTGTACCAGTTTACATAACCACCAAGAGTGTACAAGGGTTCCCTTTTCTCCACATTCTTGCTAACACTTATTATCTCTTGTCTTTTTGATAATAGCCATTCTAACAGGTCTGAGGTGATATCTCTTTGTGGTTTTCATTTTCACCTCTCTGATGATTAGTGATATTGAGCATCTTTCACGTACCTGTTGGTCACTTGGATAAATTCTCAGAAATATCTATTCAGGTCCTTTGCCCATTTAAAAAAGAGGACTTTTTGGTTTTTTGCTATTGAGTTGTATGAATTCCTTATATATTTTGGCTATTAATGTTTTATCAGATGTAGGGAGTACAAATCTTTTCTCCTATTCCATGGGGTTGCTCTTTTGTTCTGTTGATTTTTCCATTGTTGTGCAGAAGTTTTTTAGTTTCATGTAGCCTCACTTGTTTACTCTTGTTTTGGGGTATAAAAAGGAGTCCAACTTCATTCTTTTCATGTGAATATACAGTTTTCCCGATAACATTTACAGAAAAGACAATCTTTTCCCCACAGTGTATTTTTGGTGCCCTTGTCAAATATTAGTTGGCCATATATGCATGGATTTATTTCTGGGTTCTTAATTCTGTTCTATTGGTGTGTGTCTGTTTTTATGTCAGTACTGTACTATGTTGGTTACTATAGCTTTATAATATAATTGAAGTCAGGAAGTGTGATGCCTCCAGTTTTATTCTTTCTCAACATTACCTTGGCTATTTTGGGCCTTCTGTGGTTCCATATGAATTTTAGAATTGTTTTTTCTGTTTCAATGAAAAATGCCGTTGGAATATTGATAGGCATTGCATTGAATCTATAGATCACTTTGGGTAGTATGGACATCTAAACAATATTAATCCTCCCATTCCATGAGCATGGGACATCTTCATTTGTTTGTGCCTTTCTCACTTTTTTTTTCATAATAGTCTTATTTTTTCAGTTTATAGATCTTTCACCTTCTTGGTTAAGTTTATTCATAAGTATTTTATTGTTTTTGATGCTATTTTAATGGGATTATTTTCTTTATTTCTTTTTCAGATAGTTCATCATTGGTGTATAGAAAAGAAACTTATTTTTATATATTGCTTTTGGGTCCTGCTACTTTACTGAATTTTTATATTAGTTTCAAAAGATTTTTTGGTGGAGTCTTTGGGGTTTCCTATGCATAAGATCTTGTCATTTGCAATCAGTCAATTTTACTTCTTTCTTTCTGATTTGGATGCCTTTTATTTACTTTTGCTGTTTAATGGCTCTGGCTAGGACTTCTAGTACTATGTTGAATAGACATGGTGAGAGTGGGCACTCTTCACTTGTTCCTGATCTTAGAGGAAAAGCTTTCAGTTTTCAGAACAGAAGTTTGATGTTATTTGTGGGCCTTCCTTCCTTCCTTCCCCCCTCCCTCCCTTCTTCCTTCCTTTCTCCCTTCTTCCTTCCTTCCTTCCTTCCTTCCTTCCTTCCTTCCTTCCTTCCTTCTTCCTTCCTTCCTCCCTCCCTTTCTTTCTTTCTTTCTTTCTTTCTTTCTTTCTTTCTTTCTTTCTTTCTTTCTTTCTTCTTCTTTCCTTCCTTCCAAGAGCATGCATGCATGTGTGCGTGTGCAAACCAGGGGAGGGGCAGAGGGAGAAGGAGAGAAAATCTCAAGCAGGCTCCACACCTAGCACAGAGCCCAACATGAGGCTTGATCCCATGACCCTGAGATCATGAAATGAACCAAAATCAAGAGTCGGACGCTTAACTGAATGAGCCACCTAGGCACCCCAGTTGTGAGCTTTTCATATATGTTTTCATATGTGGCCTTTATTATGTTGAGGTACATTACTTCTAGACCTAATCTGTTGAAAGTTTTTAATCACAAAATGATGTTAAATTTTGTCAAATTCTTTTTTTTTTTGCATCTATTGCATTTTTTGCACCTATTTATTCATCATTTGTTAATGTGGTGTATCATATTTATTGTTTTGTGTATGTTGAAATATCCTTGCTTCCTAGGAATTAATTCTATTTGATAGTAATCCTTTTAATGTGCTGTTGAATTCAGTTTGCTAGAATTTTTTGAGAATTTTTGCATCATGTTCATCCAGGATATTGGCCTGTAATTTTCTTTTCTTGTAGAGTTCTTATCTGGCTTTGGTGTCAGACTGATGCTGACTACATAAAAAGAGTTTGAAAATGTTCTCACCTCTTAAATTTTGGAAGAGTTTGGGAAGGATTAGCATTAATTCTTTAACTGTTTGGTAGAATTCACCAGTGAAGCTGTGTGGTCCTGGGCTTTTTTTTTAGTTAACAGTTTTGCTTACTGATTCAATGTCCTTACTTGTTATTGAGCTGTCCAGATTTTCTGTTTCTTCATGATTCAATCTTGGTAAGTTGTATGTTTCTAGGAATTTAAGCATTTCTTCTAGATTATCGAATTTGTTGATGTATAGTTGCTCATAGTAGTCTCTTACGATCTTTTGTATTTGTGGTATTAATTGTACCATCTACTCTTTCATTTATAATTTTATTTATTTGAGTCATCTTTTTTTTCTTGGTTAGTCTAGCTAACGTTTTGTTAATTTTGTATACCTTTTCAAACAACAAATTCTTAATTTCATTGATCTTTTCTGCTTTCTATTTCACTTATTTCTGTTCTCATCTGCATGATTTCCTTACTTCTACTAACTTTGGGCTTAATTTGTTCTTTTTCTTTCTAGTTCCTTTGGTGTGTAGAGTTAGGTTATTTATTTGAGACCTTTTTTTTCTTAATGCAGGTATTTATAGCTGTAAATCTTCAGTTCTATTAATATTTGCTTTATATATTTAGGTGCTCTTTATAATTTTTTCATTTAGGTATATTTAGGTACTCTTTATATTTATGTGCTCTTTACAATTCTTTTGTTTATTTATATTTACATGCTTTTTATATACTTAGGTGCTTTTTAGAATTCTTTTACCTTCCTGATAAATTAACCCCTTTGTCATTATATAATGACTTGTTTTGGTCTCTTGTGATCATTTCAGACTTCAAATCTATACTGTTTGATGTAGACTTGCTCTCTTTTGGTTACCATTTTCTTGAAATATCTTTTGAATTCCTTCACTTTCAGCCTATGTGTGCCCTTAAAGCTAAAGCGAGTCTCTTATAGGCAACCTATTGTTGGGCCTTATTTTTTATCCACTCAGCCATTTTGTATCTTTTGATTGGAGAATAAGTCCATTTAGGTTAAAATAATTCTTGATAGGTATGGTTAAAATAATCATTGACAGGTATGGACTTACAACTGCCATTTTCTTTATTGTTTTCTGCTTTGTAGTTTCTTTGTTTCTTTATTCCTCTCGTTGCTTTCCTTTGTGATTTGGTGATTTTTTTTGTGGTGGTGGTTTGCTTTGATTTCTTTCTCTTAATCTTAATATATCTGCTACAAATCTTTCCCTTGTGCTTACTATGAACTTACATAAAATATCTTAGAGTTGTAACATCCTGTTTTAAGTTTAAAATGACTTAACATTGATTGCATACAAATAGCTATACTTTTACTTCTCTTGGTCTTCAATTACTTCAGTGACTTCTCAGTCTCCCTCAAATTTTAGGTTATTGGTGCTATAATTTACACCTTATTTACATTGTGTATCCAATAACAAATTATTGTAGTTATAGTTATTTTTAATGTTTCTATCATGGCTTGAAAGTTTGAAAGTGGTTTATGTATCCCCATTACAAATTAGAGAATTCTGACTTTGTTTATGAATTTACCTTTGCTGGTAAAAAATATTTAAAAATACATTCATATATTGTTATTGTTATCATATATTGTTTTCATTTACCTTAAAGAATTCCCTTTAGCTCATTTTGTAAGGCTGGTCTGGTGATGATGAACTCCCTCAGCTTTTGTTTGTCATACTTTTATTCATTCTGTTCTTTTCATCTACAATGTACCAAAATATGTGGCCACATTACTAAGGGTCTATCATTATTACAGAGTAGGAAAGGACCTCAGGAGTAATTTTAAAGGGATGTAAATTGAAGCCTGGAGTGGGAAAGTAACTCAGAACCATAATTCTAAAGATGGAATGAGACCTAACAGCTCTAACTTCTTTTGAGGCTGTAAACTCTTCTATAGTATTTCCACTAAAAGTTGACCTTTCTTGGCTAGTTCCCCTCCAGAGACAGAGAGCTGACAATCTTCAGAGGTAGCCTTTCCCTCATGGAGAGCTTAACCATCAGAAAGCTCCTCTTCAATCAGCTAAAATATTCCTCCCTCTACCTTCTCCTTTGTGGTCTTCAGTTCACCCTGAAAACATCCCTTGCTCTTAGCAAACAATGACAGAGCCGGATGCTGGGTGAACCTAGGGTAGGAAGAATCCTAAGAGAGGGACAGCCAAGCCTGACACAATTACCAGCAACCCCAGGTGTATCTGCCCTAGATGGGATAGTTCTCTGAATATAGTGGAACATTAGCTATTCATGTGGTTTGTCCTAACTAGGAAAAGGAATCCTTTCACATGGTCTAACTTGGTTTATTAGAATTCTGTAACAGGTTTTAGTACTAGAGCCTTAACTGATAATGTCTTATTTTGGTACTTTTGATCATATATGTCTTCCGTGGACTCTTTATGAGAAAGAAAGTGGTTGGGAAGTTAGACAGAATTTAAGGTATACCTGGTTCTCCTGGCCAAATCTATTTTCATATAATTTCTCAAATATATGATTTCTGATACACTGGACATTGACACTGTACATCCTTTGGCTCACATAAATTATCCTTTTGGTTCACACAGTGCATTCTTGGACTCAAACTGCACATTCTCAGACTCCTCTCCTGGCTGCTTGATGCCTCAGTGGGCCCATCTCATAGTGTTATCAATGTCTTTGGGCCTTCCACTTTTTGAGATCTTCCCTTCTTGTAATAACAGAAACTCTGTAATATCTTTGGCCCAACATTTATTTACAGAGTTCAGGGCCTGGCCACCACCCCCAGATTTCTTGTCTACCAAGTTTTCCATAGAAAATAGAGCCTTCATCATCTTTATTGGCATATCTTGAAAGCACACACACTTATAACATGGTCTTTTTCCTTCTCTACCAATAGGCAACATATAAACCTAATTGACCCAAATCTACAAATCCCATATTTACAGTTGTTCTTAGTAATGTAAACCACTTCCTTCTCAAAAGCTTTCTCATCCACACTGTCCCATTGTAATGGCAAGGTGACCATTTTCATGAAAGAAGCCAGGACACATACCCACTGCCCAGCTTCTAACCATCCTGAAGGCTATTTGTCAAAGGGCCTTAAGGTTTCTCAGATAGTTGGAAGACCATTTGTGAATGTCTCACATCCAGCTCACTGATGAGCAAGGATTTTGTGAAGAAGATCACCCTAGACATCTAGAGTATTTTTAAAGAGAAATAATGAAATCCTTTCAGAGTACAAATCCTAGGAAGTAAAATGACTGACATCAAACTTTCCATTCATTTTGAAAGCATTCATGTGAACAATATGGTATAGGATGGAATTTGTGTTGAATTTCTTACTAATGGGTCTTTGGAGGAGATATGCACTTCTTGCTGTTGTCCATCTATTTTCTCAAGACAATTACCCATCACCATAGTACATATTACTTTGGCCAAAAATAAAATCAGATGAGGAAAAATTTGGTCTTCAAGTAACAATTGGTCATTATTATAATGATAATAGTAATAGTTAACTGTGTAAGAGCTAGCTGAGTCTTAGGCACTTTATATACATTATCTTTAATCCTTACACCTCCAGGAAAATATGTATTAATGGTAGTAGTGATAAGATGGCAAAATGTTTTGCTGAGATCTCAAATCCATGAGTCCTTGATTGGCTGTCTGCCTTGTCTGGCACCAGTCCTGCCACCTCCATAGGCAAGGTACAAATGGATGAACCTAGTTAAAGGAAAGCTGTTTATAACTATAGAGAAAGCGGTGGCACCAAGTCTTCCCACCTTGGGAGAAAGGCTAGACCATGTCTGAATCATAAGGACTGACTCTGTGCTCCTGGGTGGACTAAGGCCTACATAAAAAGCCATCCTAGCTCATTGTGAGAGCTATCATTCCCATGAGCAGAACCAAGGAAGGACAGACCCAAGAGAAAAAGCATACAGGTAAAGAGTATTTTCCTAAGATCTAGTGCAATAGCATTCAGTCTTTCACCCTACCCACTCTTACAAGATTAATGGTAGAAGAGAGCAGTCTCATAAGCTAGGGTAGCCCTTCTTAGCCAACTAGAGTTACAGACTTAATCAATCCAAAAAGGAAAATAGATCCACTAAGGCATGCCATGTGGGAAGAAGAATTTTTAAAGTTCTTTGTTCCTCCTATTGAAAGCTTTTCTTGTTAGTACAGGAATGGCCAAGTACTAAGATGAGTATAGATGTTCTCAGCTCCTGAACCATAGCCAACATC
This sequence comes from Panthera pardus, assembly GCF_024362965.1. Classification (NCBI taxonomy): domain Eukaryota; kingdom Metazoa; phylum Chordata; class Mammalia; order Carnivora; family Felidae; genus Panthera; species Panthera pardus. The sequence goes on from NW_026526766.1 coordinate 61,260,415, forward strand.
CCTAATCAATGATGTCCCTCATTCATGCCAAACCTAGAATCTTTCTCAATATGATGCCCTAAGCAGCTATATTAGATGACTGGAATTGGCAAGTGTTTAAAATCCTTTTACTAACATGATCATAGCACCCCAGTAAGAGTACTGTCTATTATCCACTTCAGAAAGCTCCTGTTTATGTGTGCAGTGTGAGAGATGCCTTAGCTTTCCTCCCCAGAAGTTGAAGCCTGCAGCCAACATGCCCTCAGTTCTTTTTTAAAAAATATTAGAGAGAGAGAGAGAGAGAGAGAGAGAGAGAGAGAGAGAGAGAGACAAAGAGCAGGGCAGAGGGAGAGAGAGAGAATCCCAAGCAGGCTCCATGTTCAACATGGAGCCCAACGTGAGGCTTGATCCCACAACCCTGGGATTATAACCTGAGCCAAAATCAAGAGTGAGACACTCAACCAAATGAGCCACCCACATGCCCCATGCCCTTATATTTTCATCGATTCTATTACTTAGGGATGTGGCCTTCAGCCACAAAAATCAAGAGTATCAGAAAAGTCTTGCTTGACTCTTCATGAGGCCTCTTTTCTAATCCTTGCCTCTTCTGTTATGTTTAGACCTAGAGCCAATGAATGGTTACCTGTTACTTAGACCACCTAATCTTTTCTAACTTCCATCTAGAAATATGTTTAGTCACTTTGTACAATCAATTTCAAGAAAGGTTTATACAGTGTACACCAGAGAATGAAGTAATGTACACAAAAAACAAAAAGAACACACAAACATCCCGGATAAATGCTAAACCAGACAGAAGTCAAGACAACAGGCATAAGCTAGGACTTTGTTCAGTGAATGTGGATGTAAGGCCACTCCAGTCAATAGTGTCTCTAAGAAGTACACAGTAACAGTCCCACACCCATGGAATGTAGAAATCACAAGCATATCTCAGGATCAATGTGACTTCATATTTACACCCCAGCCTAATATCTAGACTTGAAGCAGACCAAGTAATTCTCTGCTCCCATTTCCTTACCTCCCAAATGAAAAATACCTGGTATCTTTAAAAGTATATATATGGCATATGACACCTCCCTTCCTCCCTCCAATATGGAAAACAGGACTGCCCCAGAAACGGAGACAAGGTGAAGCCAATCCTGGCCATTCAGATGCTCCTCAATTCCTAGAGTTGGGCTCTAGGGAGGGGTTTTTAAAATCCGTTTAATCCCAGGTCTTTATCTCCTGGAAACTGGTATATGTGGTTGACATTTGGCTTTGGGATCAGTCTGTGTTTTCCAGATGGTGCAAGTAAGTCTTGGTATGGCAACTTGTCTTGTTGACCCTTTGGAACTTTGGAGAAGTGGAACACGGTATTGGATGGACTAAATGGGGACGTGTGGGAGTTGCTACAGTAGAAGATGCTGTCTGCAGCTCCTGAAGAAGAGAGCCAGCTTCTGTTTTGGCTTCTCCAGCTCCCATGGCTCTTATTGCTGGGGTCAAGCACAATAAGAAGAAGTAAGGGGCACATGACCCCGATGTTTACTGCAGCATTCTTTATAACAGCCAAAGTATGGGAGCAGCCCAAGTGTTCATCAGTAGGTGAGTGGATAAAGAAGACGTGGTATATATACACAAGGGAATATTACTCACCATCAGAAAGAATGAAATCTTGCCATTTGCAGTGACATGGATGGGAGCTAGAGAGCATAATCCTACATGAAATAAGTCAGTCAGATAAAGACAAATACCATATGGCCTCACTCATATGCGGAATTTAAGAAACAAAACAAATGAATGAAGGAAAAAAGAGGGAGAGAGAGACTAACCAAGAAATAGATTTTTAACTATGGAGAACAAACTTGGTAGTTACCAGAAGGAAGGTGGAATAGTGGATGGGTGAAATTCGTAATGGGGATTAAAGAGTACACTTATCGTGATGAGCACTGAGTAATGTACAGAATTGTTGAATCTCTGTATTGTACACCTGAAACTAATATAACACTGGATGTTAACTAAACTGGAATTGAAATTAAAAAAACTTAATTTAAAAAAAAGGCATACTATAAGAAGAAGAAAGAAGATGCAAAGGGAGCGTCTGACATAATTTGAGAATTTGAGAAATTTTTCTCTGTGGCAAAGGGGGTAGTGTAAACAGGAGGGTTTACACTACAATAACTGGACAGCGTGGTGGCAAATGTGTTTCTGTTGCAGTCATGGCTTGTTGCTCTTGGATGTCCATTATGTAGTCTTCAGCTTGTTAGCCATGTGGTTAATATGAGAGAACACAACTTTTCAACCTAGTGTAGAGTGTGGGGCAGCATGAAAAAGGCATTTGTAAAGCCCTTGGGAGTATGAACTTCCATCTCAATAGTCTCATGAAGGACCGAGTGGGACATGGAAGTAGTGGAAAGGATTAGAGATATTGCACTGCCAGGATGCTACTAGGACTGTTCTTATAATTCATAATTTTCTCTCTTGCTGGGACATCTGTGCCTCTGGTGGGTCTGGTCATGGAGCGCACTGGACTCACTAGGAAAAAGGATGGCCTCTAGAGGGCGCAGTAGGTCTCACCTCTGGTGGAAATCAAGTCAAAGGCATGCTTGGATTATAGTTATCTATCAGAGAGGCAGGTTAAAAAATTCTGGTGTCTGAGTAGCAGGTTCCGCTTAGACCCTTCCCCTTTGCATCTTCTGTTTTGAGGATCCTACTTTGGGCCTTCTCATCTCCTAAATAAGGAGTGGCTAAGAAGCCAGCCACTGTTTATACTTGAAAGTCCAGTGGAAACTTAAGTGTGACATATGTAGTTAAAAAAAAATTGTTGGGGCACCTGGGGGGCTCCAACTTCGGCTCAGGGCTTGATTTCACAGTTTGTGGGTTCCAGCCCCATGTCGGACTCTGTGCTGACATCTCAGAGCCTGGCGTGCTTCAGATTCTGTGTCTCCCTCTCTCTCTGCCCTTCCCCTGCTTGTGCTCTCTTTTGAAAATAAATAAACAAACATTAAAAAAAAAGTGTGGGTAGGTGGCTTAGTCAGGCTGCCCTAAACTTTAAAGAGTGGCTAGCTTTCCCTGCTCCAGAATTAAGACAGAGGAAAGTGTACCATTTAGGGCAATTAGCCTGCTTGGACCAAGGATTTAAACCAAATGAAATTCTAGGCTCACATATTATTCACCCCAAACTACCAAGACATTTATTATGGTTTGGGGCCATGATTGGTAATGAAAAGGGTGGGCATCTGCCTGCCTTTGTTTACCCTTTAGGGATGTCCCAGGTTCAAGAAAGCAGCTATACAAGATCCAGAGGTCCAATCCTGGTTTCTCATAGTCACCACCGACCATTATCATCGTTAGTGTCCAGACGAGACCATATGGCTTAGAAGTAGCAGAACTAGGCTTGACCCTTCCCTCAACTCTTCTTGCCACTACACCTCTAGTGTGGGGGTCAGGACACATGCATTTCAGCTCTTCCTCTGCCACCTTCCGTGGGACACCAGGAAAGCTCTCTCTCTGGGTCTCAGTTTCCTCATCTGACAAATGTATGGCTCACATCAGACCTTCTTCAAATCTGACACTTAATGATTTGTTACATTATTATAGCTTGTACTGTTTTGATCTAGGGACTTGGTATTTTAATCTACTTTAAAAAAAAAAAAGGCATCAAATCAGGAATTCAAGCCTGTAGCCAATGAACTTTCCGCCCCCATTATGAGAAACAATCCCCAGAATCCCAAGAAAACCGAGGTCCAGGATTTCCCCTGGGGGAGGATTCTGCATGCGCATAACTTATTTTGTCTTGTAAAAAACAAAACTCTTGTGACGTCCTTCCCCCCTCCAGTAAAGTCAATGACTTTCAACTTCCCTTCCCTTTCCTAGTCTTCTCTGGAGTCCTAGGCAAATTAAAGCAGGAGCATTTAATCTTCTCCCCAGATGTTTTGATCACAGAAGGGCCACATATGTGCACACATTCCTGGATATTTTTAGATATTTACAGGCTCCAAAGTTCTAACTGCTTTTTCACTCTGAGCTTTGTGACCACAGCGAGCCACTCTGCCAAAGTGGCCAAGGCAAGGCTGCCGGAACAGGTCTTGGTGCAGGGAGGCTCTGATGCAGCTCCACTCAGCCACATTCCCAGAAGTTGTTCCAAGCCAGCCTTGCAGGCTGCAAGGCTTCAGGCCCTGAGGCCTCTCCGGCCACAGAGAGGAAACAAACCACTGCCATTTAAGAATAAGAATTATGGGTTGGGGCACCTGGGTGGCTCAGTTGGTTGAGTGGCTGACTTTGGCTCAGGTCATGATCTCATAGTTCATGAGTTCGAGCCTGCACTGGCTCTGTGCTGACAGCACAGAGCCTGGAGCCTGCTTCAGGTTCTCTGTCTGTCTCTGTCTCTCTCTCTCTCTCTGTCTCTCTCTCTCTCTCTGTTCCTCCCCCTGCTCACGCTCTGTCTATCTCCAAAATAAATAAACATTAAAATTTTTTTTAAGAATTATGGGTTCCACAGACATCCCCCTGGAGTGTTCTGCCTGCAAGTCCCTTACAAACATACCAAAACCCCAATGAAGAGATAGCAAGGTAGAGCGGGCAGAAGATCAGCAGATGTGCCTCTGGTGGGCTATATGACCAGTTACTTTTCTTCACTGGGCCTTAGTTTCTCTACCTGCAAAATGGGATGCATCATACATGTTGCACAGAAGTCTGCAAACTATGGTCTGCCAGCCTGCTGGCTGTTTTTACGAATACAGTTATACTGGGACAAAGACAGTCCCATCTGTTTATGTATTATCTGTGGTTGAGCTGATGAGTTGCAAGAGAAACCACAGGGCCTACAAATCTAAAATACGTACTCTCTAGCCCTTTAAGAAATAGCTTGCTGACCCCTGATGAAACTTGCCACATTCAGTACTCTAGGATGTGCCAAAGGCATCCTACTGCCAGCAGTTGGGACTCTCCTTTCTCTTGGGGGAGGAATGATAGAAGCTAATGTCCCCAGGAGCAGCTGTCAGCCAATGACAGATGGAAATTGAGGGAAGCTATCCCTGCTTCCTTACCTTGCAGGTGGGAAAATCCTGAGATGTGTTTCATATTGTCTCCTACATGTCCCCAGTAGGATTACAACTCAGATAGCCACAACAGTAGCCTCCTCATCACCATATCCTGAATCGGCTTTCTTCCTTTCCCTGTCCCCTCTCCACTCTCCTACTGGTGCTTTCTGGATTCCATTCTCCCCCAAACCCATAGCACTCAAATCCTTGACTCAGAGTCTGCTTCTTAAATTTTTTTAAATGTTTTATTTATTGTTGAGAGAGAGAGAGAGAGAGAGAGAGATAAGAGAGAGAGCATGAGCAGAGGAGGAGCAGAGCAAGAGAGGGACACAGAATCCGAAGCAGACTCTGGGCTCGGAGCTGTCAGCACAGAGCCCGACACAGGGCTCAAACTCACAAGCAGGGAGATCATGACTTGAGCCAAAGTCAGACGCTCAACCGCCTGAGCCACCCAGGCACCCCTACTCAGAGTCTGCTTCTGAGGGTATGTAGCCTAAGACAGGACATAAGTCTTGTGAGCCTTCTGTTTTTCTCCCTTGGCTAGCATCCCACCTACACTAGGCTGCACATTGACTTCTGGGCTTACATGAAATGCCACAAGGCAGGATGTGGGATGCGCTTTCCCAATGGCCACCACAGTGCTGGATGACTCACCCTGGAAGCGTAGGGAAGCTTATTCTCCATGGGGTGAACCTCGACCATAGGAGGAAAACTGACAGACACATGCCCCCCACTTTCCGCTTCCTTGGGCTTCTGTCAAGTGTGATTTCTCTTTGCAAGCTTTCCAGGGAAATTCTGTGTGCTGAGAAAGCATGCTTGCCAAGAGACCTACTGTGTTCCTTTGGTGCCCTATTGAATAGTTGCATGGTGGATAACTCATGCATCCCCCTTGTCTCACTTCCCAGTTTTTTCCTAACCCTAACTACCCTGTGTTTGTACTTCCCAAGAAAAGTCTCAGTACTGTAATCCTTGCTTCAGGCTCTGCTTTCCAGAGGCCCTGAGCTATGGCATGGTATTGGTTTAAATATCTCTAAGGACTCTTTCAGTTCTGAAATACTAGAGTTCTACTAAATTCCATTCTTTACATACTTAGGAATAAAAAAAATTACATACCTACTATACTGGACATGAAGCACCGTTTAATTTCTATAGAGACTAGCTTCTGAGATATGCCAGGGGTCTTGCTTGTTACAATTCAAATCAGACCAGCAGAAGATGTTATAATTATTATTAATAATATTTTTAAGTTCTATATTCTAGGTTTTAAGTATCTGATCCTCATTTAAGCCTTATTGGGCTCTATTATTACTACCATTTTACACAAGAGGAAAATGAAGTTCAGATGAAGCCACTTCATCCTAAGTTGCCTAGTAAGTGGCCAAGCCAGAATATGAAACCAGGACTTACAGATTCCAAAGGCTATGTTCGAAATCATATGCTTTGGTATATCTAATATAAACAAATATAATAACTCTCTGAAAGCTTCTTCTTTGAATAGACACTTCACCAGTGAAGATATGTGGGTGGCAGGTAAACATATGAACAGATGCTCAACATCATTAGTCATTAGGAAAATTAAGAACATAATACACTATCTCTACACACCTACTGGCATGGCTTAATTAAAAAGATGGGCCCTACTTAGTGTCGGTGAGGATGTGGAAGAACTGGATGCCCACACACTACTGGTGGGAAGGTAAAATGGTGCAGCTAATTTGGAAACCTGTTTGGCAGCTTCTTGAAAAATGAAACATAAATTGACTATATGATCGAGCCAATCCAGTCCTAGGTATTTGCCCAAGAAAAATGAAGACATATGTCCACACAGAGACTTGAATAGGAATGCTCATGGCTACTTTATTTGTAAGCTAAAAGCTGAAAAGAACCCAAATGTCCATCGGCAGGTGAATGGATAAATAAATTGTGGTACTCTATCCATAAAGTAGAACACCACTCAGTAATGAAAAGGAATGAGCTTCTGATACATGCAACCATGTACAAATCTCAAAATAGTTGTGAAGCAAGCCAGATAAAAATGAGTACATAGTGTATGATCCCATTTATATATGTTCTAGAAAATGTAGTAACAGCAACAGAAAGTAGGTCTGTGGTTGCCTCTGTGTGTGTGTGTGTGTGTGTGTGTGTGTGTGTGTGTGTGTGTGTGCAAGGAAATTTTTAGGGGCAGTGGATATGTTCACTGTCTCAATAGTGATGGTTTCATGGGAGTATAACTATGTCAACTCATCAGATCATATGGTTTAAATACATGCAGTTGATTTTAGGCAATTATATCTCACAGCTGTAAAGAACACAAACACATTCTGTGGATAACCAAACACACAAGAAGTGGCTTTGGAGAAATGTTCTTTTAAATTGGCTTTTGGGATTGTCTACAGAAATCAAACCAATGGTGAGTGAGGGAGTTGACTGACTGACTCAAAATAGTGTAGCGCAAAGAAAGAAGAAGGTGGAGATTCAGTACTTGGCAATTTTGGGACAGACTCTCTACCTCCTTCAGCCTCAATGTCCTCATCTAGAAAATGGGAATGTCTTTGCCTGCCCTGCATACCCCATGAAGCTGATTTGAGGAAAACTAAGTGACTTTGCTTTCAAGTGTGAATGACCAAATTTCCTCACCCTTATACCATGTACCTGCCACGCTCTTGGTGGCAATCCCAGGCCTGGGTGCCACTGGCACCCCCTTGGGGGTTGTGCTGGGAGCTTACAGACCCTGCCTCTGGAATCAGCACAGATCATCTCCCTTTTAGTCTCTCAGGCCGACTTCTCCTCTGTGACTTTGTTCCCGGGTCCTGTTCGGCTGGTCCCTTAGCACTCATTTCATGTCTACACTTTCTAGCTGCTTTTGATAGCCCTGTTGGCCTCACATACCTCTCTGCACATACTTTAGCTCCCTGTGTGTCTTCTGCCATTGAGAGACAATAGGCTGGACCTGCCCACCCACCCAAGATCACCTGCCCTGCCCACCCACCTGGACCTGCCCACCCACCCAAGTGGCTCCCATTGTTCAAGGCCTCCCCAGACACTGGAGAGACAGACCAGACATCGAAGGAACCCACAGCCTGGTGAGAGCAACAGATACACAGGTCTACGGTGCCAGCACCTATCTTGTGTGATGCTGTGTGGTAGAGGTGTCCTGGGCCATCCCAGGGATGGTGGGGGGTGGAGGTTGGGGGAGTAAAGGGTAGCAATATTGGGGGCTGGTTTTCAGATGAGGAAATGGCTCAGCTGGACTCAGAAGGATGGGTGAGTACTTTTCAGATGGAAGTCAGAAGAGAGAGCATTTCAGACACAGGACATGGGAATCCCCCTTCCTCAAGGGCAAAGGTCTTGGGGGTATTGGGACACTGTGAATGGTTTAGTGTCACCAAAACCCAGCAGGAGGTGAATCTAAAGGGTAAGCCAGGGCCAGATCATGGAAAGAAGGCTTGTGGTGTGCACCAAGAGGGTTGGGTCCAGACCTGTGGGAACTGGGTAGGTGCTGAAGGGTTCTAAGCCTGAGAGTGACAGTCACAACTCACTCTCCAGTAGGACAGAAGGTTCGCTTGTGGGGCCTGCTCAAATCTTCCCCGGGAGGATTGGATTCTCTCTCCAGCAGGGTTTCTTAACCATGGCACCACTGACATTTGGGGTCTGGACGGCTGCCCTGTGCCTAGTAGGATGCTCAGTGACAGATTCTCTGGCCTCTACCTACTGGGTGCCATTAGCACTCTTCCAGTTGTGACAATCAAAAGGCCTCCAGACATTGTCCCTGGGGTGGCAAATTGCTCTCTGTTGAGAAGGACCGCTCTAGAGGATTTTCCCCCTATTTGTTTGTTTATTCTTGAGTGTGTATGCAGTTGGCCCTGCCTGTATTTGTCCTCTTGCCTCCTGCTAATGCCTGGCATCCAGCCTTCCCACGAGGCACACGGCTGGACGATACTCTTGGCTCCGTGCACAGCCTCGTTTCAGTACCTTGTCTCAGGTGGCTCAAACCCCCTGCTCATGGGGGCTCTGGCTGGGGCTGGCTAAGGGAGCCATGACTCTGAGACATCCACCTTTGCCTCAGGCCAGCGGGGCACCTAACTCTCGGTGGGGCACACCATGTGATGTCAAAGAGACTACTGGAAGGGGTCCCACCTCGAGGTCAGCTAGACCAGAACTGTCCAAGCCTGTTGGCCCTGAAACCTCTGTCCTTTGGGCCTGCTGTCTGCCAAGCTTAAAGCCTGGAGGGACGAGGGAAGACTGCCAGGGAGAGGGCACCAGGCTGGGGACAGAGGGCAGGTGGTGGCAGCTGGAGGCCATGTGACCGCTGGAGGCTATGTGTGTCACAGGGCAGAGCTGGGCCACTGGCTCATTCCTGTGCTCAATCTGAGAAGGTCTCACATGACTTTTCTGGGGGAGCCTGCGTGTCAGGGTGGGAGAAGAGGTGGGAGGGAGGGGGAAGTGATTTTAGGATCCACGCTAGAAATACAGAATACATTTGTGAATCACAAGCAGATATTCATCATATGACCCCATCGGCTTTGCCAATGTAGAAATCAGGCTAAGGGCACGAAATATTCATCCCACCCCCTGCTCTGTGCAGGCTGTGGTAGCTGAGACGGTCACTAGGATTAGAGTAGGAGGTGAGGGAGCCAGCCATGCGACCCACAGTGTCAGCGAAAGCAGAACATAAACCGGCCCCCAATTTTGGATGTTTCCATGTGCTCATTCACATGTTAATCTAACAACAGCCCCCCAATTCCCAGCGAGAAAACCAAGACCAGAGGATTCCTCTATGTTCCTTTTTCTTCTTTCCTTAGGGTTTCCAGGGTTTAATCTGGTTTTGGTTTTGCTTTCTGCACCCCCACCATCAGCTCCCCTACCTCACCATGGCCCCAAAACGTACATGCTGGCAGGTCCTTCTTGTTGACAGGACAGGTGAGGGTTCCTAAAATCACCGTGCCTCCGTGGAAGAGGCCTCTGTGCTGCTGCGGTACAGGATCCCCAGCAGAAGAGGTCAGAAATGCAGGAGACAGAAGTCAGGCAAGTTCTAGAGAAGGACGAGAAAGCCCTGGAGGCTTCTCCTCCCCCCACCCCAGGAATGAGAGGAAAGCCCCAGGGTTCCTCCAGTAGCCCCACCTCCTGGCCCTCAGTGAGCCAGGAGCTTTATTTAGTTGCGCAGAAACCCCATGGCCTGGATCAGGACTCCTAAGCCCATGTCCTTACCATCCAAGAGGACAAAATCTTGTGAGCAAGATCTACCCTCTCCGGGAAAAGAGCCACCTGTCTCGTGCTTGCTGAATGTTTCACCTCTAGGGTTATTACTTTCAAAATAACATTTAGTATATTTAATCTGATTACATAAGCAAGATATATTCAGTGCAGAATATTTGGGAAATCCAGAAATGTATAAAGAAGGAGATTAAAAATTCACCATCACCTCACCAATCAGAGACAGCCTCTGCTAAAAGTTTGGTATATAGCTTTCTCATCTATTCTTGAGTCCTGGGTATGTATATAACTATAAAAAGTAAAACCAGAGAAATACTTCAGACAAAAATTTTTTTTAAATTATTGAGGCATAACATACATAGTAAAAGGCACAAATCTTAAGTGTACAGCTCAATATATCTTTACATATTATTGCAACCATGAAACCCTCAGTCAGATCAAGATATAGAACATCTCCAGATCCCAGCAAACTCAACTCCTGTCCATTCTCAGTCAATAACTACACTCTGCTTCCAAGATGTAGCCAGTATTCTGATTTCCATCTTTCCCGATTAGATTTGCCTATTCTTGAATATCGCATAAATGGGTTCACAAAGTATTTACTCTTTTGTGTCTGGCTTCACTCACCCAATCTGTGGCATCTATCATAAGGCCTGGCCTAGAAAAGGCACTCAACACTGGCACACGAAATGTATGTTGGATGCATGTTAAGTAATTGAATGAGTGAGTGAATGAATGAACGAGTGAATAGGGTTTGGTGATGGGGCGGTCTCCTGTGTTTTTTGGTCCCCATCTGGTGGTCCGTGTGGAGAAGGGAGAGCAGTCAGGTAGCTTGACTAATTATCCTGGTGGGATTAGATGAACCTGAGCTAAAGGGGTGGCCGTGGGGAGGGTGAGGAGGGAGCAGGTTGTACACGCCTGTCTGCCTGGCACTCACGAGGGTTGGGCTGGTGCCCTGTGAGCAGCAGACCGGGAGTATTTTTAGAAATCCCATCAGAGCAGCCACTTGACACGGTGGCTGTCTCACTGTCACAGTGTCCCATGGCTCGATGTGGAGTGCCCACCCTGGGTCAACCCCTTGTACTCTATGAGTCACATAGCATAGTAGTATGTTACTGCCCCCAGTAGGGAATCATACTCAGCAGTGGCTTGGGATGATGAACAAGAACATAGCAAGGGGACCCAGGTGTCCCCAGAGAGCACTCTGTGGGGAAATACAATCACTTGGCTCCTGAAGAAATGTGTACTGTGGTCCTGTACCCCGAGAAAGAGACGTTTACTCTCTAGAATCAGAATCATGGCATAGTTCCTAGCCGGTGTAGTCCCCCTTTACTATCTGAAAGTCTCAACATTAGGAAGGACCCTTCTCCTGCCCCATGCCCCATGGTGGGGGGGAACTGAGCCCCCCTTTGACAATCTTTCCGACACAAACTTAGCTTTCACACCTGCCTTTTCCCCTTTCTCTGCATCTCCACTCTGGACCCAGCCACCATCATCTCTCGGCTGCCCTGCGCTAGCAGCCTCCTTTCTCCATCTGCTTTTGTTTCCCGTTATCCATTCTGCTCTGCAGCCAGGGGTCAGGCACTTTCCACAGCTGTGGCCTTGACAAAGTGGCTGGACACCGCAGGAGAAGGAGCAACCTTGCCAGAGAGGGATGAAACCATGGTCGGCAAGAGATTCCTGCCGGGCCATGCAGGTGGGAGGAGAAGGCAACCTGAGGCGCAGCTGGGGGTACGAGGTTGATGGGGCAGGACAGGTCACAGGTGGCCTGAGACCAGGCAGGGTTTGATTATTTGATGAAGCTTCATTGGCCTTGATTCCTTTCCTTGGGCTTGTAAGGAAGGGGTTACAAGGAGATGAAAGGGTAGGCATCAGGTTCTTTTATTGTTTTTCTCCCTATCACTGGGGACATGGTAATGGCTTTGGGAATGTAGGAAATCAGTTTTCCATGAGCTTATGAACTATTGGGATAGAAGATTGTCATGTTAAATTTATAAACCATAGACGAACAGGCTGTTAGAATAAACAGTGTCGATCACTGAGAGTGTTTGTTTGTGCAGCGCGTGACCTGGCATGGTTTGTAATGCTGTCCCAGAGAACTGCAACGTTTCAGATCAGCAGTATTTGGGGGTTCTACTTGGAGAAGGCGACCCCTCAGCTGACTGGTGCTGTCCTCAGCTGGGTGATTTAATGGTCAGACCTGCTTAGTTGAGGGGGAGCAGGGTCATGACAAGGCACCTGTGCCCATCTGCCAGTTCAGATTAAGGGCCAAATCACAGGGTCAGTAATGCCTCCTGGCCAGAGGACATGAGCCGAGCAGCTGTCCCTGACATGCTGGCCAGGAGAGGTCCTCTTACCAAGGCAGCCAGGTCACCATGGGGAGGGTGAATCCCCTGTGGTCAGAGGGTATGTGAGTATCAGGGCAGAGGGAGGTAAGGAGCCTGTTCCCGGCCCCTCAGACAGCCACGAATCCAGGGAGCTGGAAAGGAGGTCTTTGGGCCAGGACGGAGGACACCCCAGTACTCTCCGTGGCCAGAGGGGTGGGTTCTTAGTATACACTGGGGCCAGCTGGGAGAAGAGATGGATGGGAACTGAGCGTGTTGCAGTGAAATAAGTCTTAGACTGCAGATTATCTCTGTGCTTCCTTTTCCTCTTCTGAAGAATGAGTAAAATGAGATGGGGGAGGAGGTGCACATTCCCCATAAGTGGAACGATATCATATGAATCTAAGGCACTATTTGCCCCAGAAATTTTTGTGTGTAATATTTTTATCAGCAAATTGGAGGAAGATACTGGACACAGGCTCATCAGATGTGTACAGAAAATAAAGCTGGGGAGAGTGCTGAGACCAGTAAGGGAAACCTTGAATTGCAGGATCTGAAAAGCCTCAGGGTTTCTCTCCCCTGGGTGCTCTCTCCATGCGCCCATCAGAAAAGGCAGTGTCCCTAAAGGAGCTCCATCCTTCATGAGGTGGCCAATGCCTCTCTCTAGCTTAGCGTTTCCCAATCTTGGCATTACTGTCATTGTGAACTAGATCATTCTTCGTTGCGGGGCTGCCCTGGGCATTGTAGGATGTTTAGCGGTATCTCTGGCCTTTACCCAGTACAGTAGATGACAGTAATGCTACCCCTCTTGCTCCTGTGACAACCAAATGTCTCTGGGGGACAAAATCACCCCTATTTGAAACCACCCCATTACCCTCATCCTTTGCATGTCCCTGCGTACATCCTGTGTGGCTCTGGTCACACTGAAGTATGTGTGGCTCCTTAAATAAAGCGTTTCCACATGCTTCCTACACCTTTGCATACACAGATCCCTCCCCCCATCATCCCTTCCCACTCCTGCCTTTGGAGCTTCATGAAATCCGGCTCATCTTTGAAAACTCATCTTAAGCATCCCTTCTTTGAGGACACTGTCCCTGAGGCTTCCGGGCAGCTGGTGGACTCACAGCACACTTCTTCTGGAGCCCTGGTGGCATGGATGTTCATTTTTTGCTTGCGATTGCCTCTCCCATTGGACTTTAAACTTGAGGGCAAATCCTGGATCTCGTTCATCTTTGCTCCCCAGTGCCTGGTACACGGCCTGGCACAGTGTGGGGCTCAGTAAATCCTAGCTGAGTAATATCATTTAATGAATTACTGTTAGGGGGTCCAGTATAATGGTATAATGTATAATGCTCCAGTTGAGAACATTTTCTGGATCCTAATAAAGCAGAGTCTAGTGTTCCATCCTTAAGCAACACAGTACAATCTATCTCATCTCTTATGCACAGAAAAACCAACTTATTATTATGTTAACCTTTAGGATGCTAGAGAGGTTTGGGGGAGTTTGCTCCTGTGACTCCGCCCTTGAGAAAGCACCGGTGTGGCTGCAGTAGGTAGCACTTTCTCTTTGAAAGATGCTGAGGGTTGATGCCAACCCCAGCCAAACTTTCTCCTTGTTTCCCTCCAGAGCAGGGGACTCCAGCACGTCTTTCTTAAATGCAAATGCCCTCCGTCGGGTCCCAGAGCTAAGCCCCGCCCCGCGGCTCCCTGCACCCTGGGCTACGGGACTTTCTCCAGCTCTCCCCTCGGCATTGTCAAAACGGGAACAGACTGCGCAGAAGGAACGCGTTTGGTGCTGAGACCAGAGCCAGGGCAATAAGCGGCAGATCCAGACAATCTGCTCCGCTCCTCCCCAAGGAGAGAGGAAAGGTTTTTATTACTTGCTGACAACCAAGTCAGCGATGGGAAAATCTCTGGGTGACCAAAGCTAAGCAAAGCAAGAGACTCACCCCCTACACTGATGCGCCTTGAAAAAGTAAACAGCCTCTGGCTTTAAATGGCCAGGCTTCGCTGTGTGTGTGTGTGTGTGTGTGTGTGTGTGTGTGTGCGCGCGCGCGCGCGCGTTGGGTGAGGGGGTGATGGGCATGCACAAAGAGAAAAGTCCTGGACTCTCAGATAGAAAGACCCATCAAGTCCAACCTTCACTCAGGAGGGAACTGCACTGATGATCCCTCCTCCCCAACCTGAACACCATCCGTGACAGGGACCTCTCACCACCTTAGCAAAAGATAGCTGGCTCTGTCTAATGGAAAGCTTTTGGTCACTCTGATGGTTTATCCTTTTGTTTCCAAGACCACTTTTTTTGTTCCATTTGGAGTTCACCCAATCCTTCTTCCCCAGGGAAGATTTTCAGAGGCAACTCCTTTACCAACCAAATCTATTCTTTTGGCAAAACAGACCCAGTTCTTTCTGCCAGCTGTCTAGCCCATGGCACAGTTTTGTTGCCTCTCTTCCTGACCATCCTTTTCTTGTTACCATGATAGGTCCCACAATACCCCCATTTTCTGCAGTTCTCAGAGAGTGCTATTTGGGATGACAAGTTTTCCAGAGGGCTGAGGAGGTACCTCCTTAGCAACAAACTTTTGAAAAGTATGACAGAAAGCTTTCGAGGGTGCATATACAGGTCCCTCTTAGAATGAGCACAGCCCTGCCAACTCTCTCTCTCTGACCTTTCTACTCACCCTGTTTCTCACTTCATCCCTTGCCACCCTTTCCCAGATGCCTCCCTGCCCCTCTTTGCACACCCCCTTCCATCAGGACTGGACATCCTGTGCCATCTCCGGACGCACTAGGGCCACGAAGGGGTAGGCACAGGGAAGCTGAGCAGTTCAGATCTGGGAGGGGTGACACCAGCTGGGAGCAAGATCTCCATCTGGAAGATGCTAAGCAGAGGTCCTTGGCAGGGTGTTCTTGAGGGGTCCCTACTCATGGGTCTGCTAACATTTGGAGTAGGGGCCCCACAGTCTCTTCCAGCCCTATGATTTGTGTCTGTGGGCAAAGCTTGCACAGAGGGGTTTAATGTGAAATAAGGACCCCTGGGTGTCCTTGTGACAGCTGTGGGGGAGGGGCAGAAAGCCAGTTCTTTCAGTCAAACAGTTGTGGGGCCAGAGGCAGGGCAGGTCTCAGCCCCAGGCTGTGGCTGAGCAGGGGGCAGGGCAAGGTGGGGGGGCTTGAAAGACGAAAGAGCACACAGAGTGTAGTGACAGGCGAAAAGAAGAAGGGCATGAGTTTGTCTCCTGCATTTCGAGGACTTAAGGGATGGGGCTTGAATGTCCATGGGTCAGTTCTCTCTCTCTTTCTCTCTCTCTCTCTCTCCCTCCAGGAAGCCAGTTCTCTAATTGGTCCAGGAACATGTACCGTTCTAAAAAGTATGGGGATGGAGTCTGGGATATTGTCCTGGAATGATTTGCCAAATTCCTGGACACCAGAGAGGCCAGTGGGCTTATCATAAATGTGGGTATCAGTGGTTTTCATAGGATTCTGGAATTCATTCCTAAGAGGGACCTTTATGCCCTTCCAGTCCAGCCTCTCAGAGGCTGGCATGACCTCCCACACTGTCATCCAGCCTCTGTCACAACACCCCAGTGTTTGATTAAAGGAGGTGATGGATAGAAATTATCTGCCCCTGGCAGGTAGATAAATGTCTTCCTTCCCTCTTTCTTCCTTTCGATGACAGGGAGCTCGCTACCTTCTGAGACAACTCACTCCATCTTTGGGTGACTTTGACCTGAAATTTGTTTAGCTGGGCGTCCCACTGGACATCTTCTTATTAATACTATGCTATGTGGGGAATCAGAAGTTATTTATCACTATTGCTTATGACAAACACTAGTAGCAAGTATTAGTAAGTACTACCTTGTGCCAGATAGTAAGTTAAGTGCTTTACAAACTAAAAACAAATGTCAGGCTTATGAAAACTCTAAACTGCATTAGAAGGTCCCCCAGACACCATTCCATCTAGTCTTCATGCTCCAGAGTGTGAAGTTGTAAGCCACCAACATTAGCTCTCGCATGAGTGGATGAAAAGTCTCCCTAAAAGAGGCTATGGTCACAAAGATTTTTAGATGCTTCCATCTACCTGAGGTTTCCAAGAAACCAGTCCTTTAGGAATGTAGTTAAGGTCAGTGGCTCCCCCCAGGGTTACCCAGAGAGCCTCCTCAGAATGGCCTGTCTATCCAATGTCAGGATACTGGGCCAAAGAGAGGTGTTCTGCAGAAATGGAGGGCCCTCTCTGGCCACCAAGGACAGCAGAAAGAGGTAATGACAGTCTCAAGTCAGGTTCCCTAGAAGCAAAGCCTAAGATAAGGAACCTGTGGCTTGTTGAGAGAGTGCCCTTCAGGAACAGCCAATGAGGGAGGGAGGAGAAGGAAAGGGATGAACACAGATGTGGTTGTGGGTAGGGCCACCATATGAGATAGAGGACATCTGGTTACATTTGAATTTCAGATAAACAGCAAGTAATTTTTTACTACAAGTGTGTCCTAAATATTGCATGGGACGTACTTATACTCAAAATATATGCTTTATCTGAAATGCGAACTTAACTGGATATCCTGTATTTTTATTTCCTAAATCTGGCCACCCAATCAAGGCTAATTAACTGGCTCCAATTGTCCAACACTGAGGGGTTTCTGGGACGTGGGACCCTCAGTGCTAAAAGGTGGGTAGGCAGACTGGTTTGGGTGGGCACCCTAAGTTGGGGTCTCAGGTAAAGCCTGACCTTGGCCTGATCCTTGGGGAGGGAGTGAAAGCAGGACTGACTTGAGCCTAAAGCACACTGCAGAGTTATCCCCCGCATCAAGGGGGTCTCCATGGTGTCACTTAGTTGTTGCCCTGCTGGGTGTGGTTGGGAGTAGGTGTGGGAGAAAGCTGTAACCTCCTGGAGAGGGAGCCCCTGTTTCCTGAGGGCAGTTCTTCCAGGAGAGGGGGCAACAGTGAGTCGTTAACAGGAAAAGGGGGGTGGGGGGCTAGGGTCATAGATCCCCACACCCCGAAGATGACCAGCTTGGGCACCACGGCGTCTATTACCTTAGTAGTGTCCTCCAGCCCAGAGACTCTGCTCCAGCCTTTAGGAGAAGGGGTGAGAATGAAGCCTGACTCCAGTCCCATCGATGAATCGAACATCGCCTCTGTTCTTGGCTGGGCATGCGGCTACTTCCTGCCCTGGCCTGGGGCATGCTGCTATGTTCACAGAAGGTGCTGAAAGCCCAGAGAAGGGGCTCTTGTTATTCCTAACTGGGAGAGAGGACCAGAACAGATTTCACAGAGGGAGTAATATCTGCCCCAGACCTTGAAAAAAGGTGGGAATTTGGCAACGGTCCGGGGTAGGGAGGCCAGGTGGTGGTGATGGGAAGGGTGTGGCCAAAGGCACGAAGGTCAGAGTCACGGAGGGAAGGTGTAAAGCTATGGCAATGCAAAGAGGTCTTACCCTCAAGTCCTCCAAAAAGCAGCTACAGGGGACTTTAATTCCTTTTCTGCAAGCCAGTTGTTAAGTTGGGTGAACACCAGGCCTCACCAGGTTGCAGATTCTGGGACAGGTTTTGTCTGAGCTGACAAGACATCTGGTCTGTGCGAAGGGCTGTATGATTTATGTTCTGACCTAAGCTAATGCTTTGGAAAAGTGCTGGCGGCCCTACTGACCTGGGGATGCCCGGGCACCTGGGGAACGTCCCAGCTTCTGGCGGGGGAGGCCCTGCCACCCGGCGCTGGCCCTGATCCAGGGGAAGACAAGCTTCCTTCTCGCCTTTCCAGTATATCCTGAAACCAGAAGCCCCATGACACTGGCTCCTCTGTCACTGTTCTGGGATTTCGGCACTGGCTGAGGCAGGACACTCACACTGCTGAGAAGCCTGAGAAGCTGCTGGCACAAAGGTGCAGGGAGGGTCAGCCGGGGAGAGTGATGGGACCCAGCCCAGATCAGTGTCCCCATTTCTGGGCTGAACTTGGCCCAGCGCTGCTAGAGCTCAGCATCCGAGCCTTCCACTGGCCCTGCAATTTCTTTTCAGCCCTTTGCAGAGAGAAGCAGGACTATAAACCCTTATTTCAACCACTAACTTGCTGTGTGACCTTGAACATGTCACTTGGCTTTGCTGAGCTCTCTTTCGTATCTATACTAACGTTAAAAACATCAGCTTGGCAACTGATGGTCTTGTAGTATTTGCCAGCTTTCAAAGCAGCACACTCACATAAATCCCCTTGTTTAAACTTCTCTGCAAACTGTGAAAAGAGCGTGTAGGAAAGGTGGTATTGGTATATCAGTTTAAGGAAGAAGAAATTAAATTGAATATAAGCAATGTGACTTGCCCTAATGTCACAGCTTCTAGGCTTCTGGGCTTGGGTCTCCTGACTGCAGGGCACCAGGTAGATAATAATCTCTTATCAGAGTCTCCAAGAAACGCCTGAGCCAGAGTCAGCAATTTTAAAGTCTTGATGATGGGGACCCGGGGAGCATTTTGTTTCTGTGAGTTTTCTGACCCTGTAGAAGCTGGGCTAAGGAGGGCAGGTGTCCTACAATTGGCTCTGTACTCTTCCACTACAGTCTGAGGTGAATTCGAAATCTCAGTACTCTTTGCTCTTAGAAATACAATAAAAATACTTCACTCTGAAGCCACCATCCAAATTGTTGGAGGAATAAAATAAGATTTGACAACATGGGGTTTCTCTGAGACCTTTGGGGGTTTACAAGGTCTTTCCAGGGACCCACAGGCTGGTGTCCTTTTAGATTCCAATGTGTTTGTATTTCAGATCAGTTACCATTCAGGGTCTGAAGGGGACCTTCAAGTACTGAGAAGTACATGCAAGTACTGAGAGTTCCGAGGTGGGAAGGGTCTCTTCTAGCTGGGGTGGGGGCTGAAGACAGGAGCCAAACCAGGAACAGAAAGTAATAGAAACAGCCTTAATTAAGTCTGTTTATTTTTCTGGAGAGGTGAGAAGGAAGCAGTAGGTATGAGATTTGGGGCCAGCATGCAGGCTGTGGCCAGACCTGTAGATTCAAGTCCCAGCTCTGCCACTTAGCAGCTAATTGAACTCAGGGCAGTTGCCAGATCTCTTTGGGCCTCAGTCTCCTCACCTGTAGCCTGGGTGCAGGCAGAACCAGCCCTTAGCACCATTGTCAGGGTCCAGATTTGACCACAGCAGGTACTTAGTATGTGTTAATTCCACTGACTTCCCCCCCTTCCCACCAGTGGATCGTGCATCTAGGAAGTATGAAATCCTCTTTCATAAAAACAAACAAAAATTCTGCTTCTTAGGAAAATCTGATAACATTAACTTGTAAGCTGAAACAAGGTTCTGCATGAATGATGAAACTATTGGCTTATTTTCTTCTGACCTTGCTAGCTACCCCTTCCCCAACCCCAAACACACACACACACACACACACACACACACACACACACACACACAGAACTGGAATGCTACAGAGAAAGAAGGCCAGGCTATATCCCAGCATCCTGCCCAGATAAATTGGAGGCCATTATGGACTCCAGGGAGTGGGATCTGTGCTTGCACCCCACTGGCACTGAAAAAATCCACAGGTCTAGTGCTTGGCCACACTGCCCACTCTGCTCCATGAGGATGGGGCCCTGAGTGTCCCCAGAAAAACTCTGGAAACACAGCCTGCCAAAGACCTCTCGTTCCGATTTCCTCTTGGGGAAAGAAAGGAAGGAAACTGGAGAAAGGAAGGAGAAAGAAAGAAGAAACGAAAGCAAAATGATGGAGGGAAGGAGGGAAGGAAAGAAACCTGGTACAAGTGTGAAATCAAAATAATAGACTCAGGATGGTGAGATGCATGTGAACAGAGTGTGACGCGGGCAACCCCCACAAATAGACCTTCTGTTAAAAATAGCCTTTGTCTAAATGTGGAAAGGGTGTAAATATAGTAGCGGTTTCGGCTTACTATGGAGCCGCCCCAGCTCCAAGTAACAGAGGCTTATTATAGGACGTGTGCGTCAGCAGCAGGAGAGGAGGGAGGGCAGGCAGACAACCTCTGGGCTGTGGGTACAGTACCCACCACGGCGAGGGGTCAGCCAGCCGCCATCTCCCCATCCAGCAGAATGGCCGGATTGCTCCGAAACGTTCTCACAGAGCTCCACTGGGCAGATAGCTCCAGCCAAGCAGGGGAGGGAAGAAAGGAAGGAAGGAATCACAGTGCTGAAAAGGATCTGGGGAGATTGTCTTGGAAATGCCACTCGCTTTCGTCTGGAGTTTCACCAGGCAGTGTGCTCACTGTCCAGCAGGCTGCTTTGCTCCTGGACATGACAGGAAGTTTTCACGGGAACCCCCTGGGATGACCAGCCTGTAGACAAACCAGTTTCCACAGACCTGAGTGTGGGGGACAAAACCTCTAGAAACCTGTGGAAAGTGCCAGAAAGGACTCTGACTCCAGTCTTCTAAAAAAAAGACTTTAGGTTATTATCCTCCATATCTCAGGTGTCACTTAGCAGGTGTGTAGGGCCTGGTGGCTGGACGGCTGAGGGGGACAGCTGCGTGTGGCTAAGGGTGCTGCTTCCCTGGTCTGACGCATGACCAAGGAGGCCGGAACTGTTCCAGACAGGAGCCCATTGCTCTCCATTTTTTTTGACACGGGTGGCCAAGGGTTGACTGGCTGTGTGGGTGCCAAGACCTAGAGCATGTCTCCCATCCAACCCAGCCGGACCCCTCGTTGTCCTCCTGGTCCATCCCCAAGTCATGTCTCCTCCCTGCTCAGCACATGTTCATGTGCACAGGTACTCACAGATGGCCCAGCACACACGTGCATGCATGCACACACACACACACACATACACACACCCCCAACACACACATATAAACACGCCAACATTCAGTGAGAAGCCTGAGTCCAATTTCCAACAGTAGCCCTCATACTCCTTGCTTCGTCCCCACTCTGGCCCCTTGCTCCCACTGGGGTCCTCCATTTGCCCTGCTCTAGCTCTCTGGCAGCTTTTCATTCCTAACCTTGAGCTTGCTACTTGGATCTAAGGTGGACCTGGCTCTTCCAGGGGGACCTTCAACTTTTCTCTGACATGTTTGGGGCTTGCTGTCTGATTGTGCCCCCCTCCGGTTCTGCTAGGCCTGGTGACTACACCACTGATTTAGCTCTTGCTCCGGAACTGATGCCCTTATCATTACTCACCAACACCACTACTAGAGACTGGTCCCATCCTGCTGGCCTCCCCACAGCATCATCCAAACTTCCCAGGAAACCATCTCAAAAATGCAGACCCACAGTGTCACTGCCCCACTCAAAATGCCAGCAATGGCTCCCTGGGACCTGTAGGACAAAGTCCAAACCTTGTAAGGCTCTGACTTGCTTCCCATCTGCTTTTCCATCTGTGTCCCTTGCCACCCTACCCTATGCATTCTATGCATAGGTCCTGGAGATGAGCTCTTGTCTACTGGACATATCCTCCATTCATGCCTTTGCCAGGGACCAGGCCATCTCCTTAGGCTGACGTGCTTTTCCAAATCTTTGCCCATCAAAATCCTACCCACCCTTCAAGTACCCAGCTCCAGAAGGTCACTTGCCTCTCCTGAGAAGCCCACAACTACCACCTCCTTTTTCATCCTACCCCAAATTCTAAGTTACTTTTGCATATGTAAATGGAAAATGAATCAAGAGGCCCAGCAGCATGTCTAGGTGAGGTGCCCTCCCATGTGCTACAACAGAGCCTTTATGTCCCTCTCTCAAAGTGTTTATCACTGTGTGTTGGTGTTGCCCGTTTAACTGTTGGTCTCCCCCACTGGACTATGCCTCTCTTAGGGTGGGGTCTGGATGGTCTTGTTCAGGCCATAGCTCCAGTGCCTAGTATGGGGCCTGGTTTTATTGCACAAAACTACAGGGCTCTCTATTTCTGCTATGGACAGAATGTTTGCGGCACCCCACCCCACCCAATTCATATGTTGAAACCCTAATCCCCAAAGTGTTGGTATTTGGAGATGGAGTCTTTGGGAGGTAATGAGGTCATGAGGGTAGAGCTTGCATGATGGGATTAAGGCCCTTATAAGATGAGGCAGGAGAGAGCTCCCTCTCTCTGCTCTTTCTCCCCATCATGTGAGTTCAGAGCAAGAAGACAACAAATGTGAAGGAGGTTCTCACCAGCACCCAATTAGGCCAGCACTCTGATCTTGGATTTCTGGGTCCAGGGCTATGAGAAGTAAATGTCTGTTGTTTAAGACCTCCAGTCTGTGGTATTGGTTTAGAAACCTAAGCTGACGAAGAAAACTTTGTCACTGACAACCTGAGTGCTCTCCAAATATCAGGGCCTCCATTACTGCCCTCACCCACTTACAGCCGTGCTTTGGAAACCTGCCCAGAAGTCTGCTAGGTTGACTCCAGCTGCCGTTTGGGCCCATAAGGATGTCCTAGAAAGTACTTCCGCCACTCTCTGTGTTAACAGCTCAAAATCTCCAGACACTTCTGGTTACCAGGACCCTTTTGTGCACACAATGGTTTTCTTCCTCAAAATTAAAAAAAAAAAAAAAAGGTTTGAATGGCAGTCAGGACTGGCAGAAGTTGGATACTCATTGTGAACCTAGGAAGGAGGCTGGGAAAGGAAATGGGAAGAAAGTGGATATGCTGATAGGCAGGCTGTTGCTTCTGCAGGTAAGTCTACCTGCCCTGGCCCCAAGCAGTCCCCTGGGCTTGGCTGGGCCTGCAGGCTCCCAGAACACAGCAGAACTAACAAACAGCCTGGAACACCATATATTTGGACAGATACAATCTTCTGCCTAGAGAGTATTATTACAGCAGAAAGAGCTGGGCTTCAGCAAAGCCCAGCTCCAGTCTCTGTTCCACCCTCTTATGAACAGAGTAAACTCAACCAAGCCTCCCAACATCTCAGAGCCTTGGTTCTTCATCCATAAGATGGGGATCAATTTGACAAGAACCAAAATCAAATATGATAATTTATGACAATCTCAAGCACAGTACCTGCACTCAGTAGATGGTAATTGAGACTGATTATAAATAGATTTCTACAGGCAAGTATATCATACTGCGAGGAAATAAGCAAAGATAATGATTCAGAAAAGTAAGGTGTTAAGAGTAGATTTTATTTTATTTTTTTGGTAAACACATCCTAATCAGGACAAAACAAACTCCACAAAGCAGGCTGAAAAACTTGCCCTGATCAGCAAGGGTTTGGGGGAAGGACAAGAAAAGAGATCTCCTGTAGGATTATACTAGACGAATCAGAGCCTCAAATTTCTTAAATGCTCCAAAATCTGTGCTGTGGCCTACTGTATAGAAATTCTTGCAGCTAGGATGCAACATGTGTTTCCAGATGACACATACTAATAGAATCATATTGGAGGGGGTGCTTTTGGAACTATGTCCCTACATTAGCCATCGATCTATAATCAATCCATACCTCTCCATGTATAATTCTCTTCATTTTTCTTATATATGCACGCATATGTGGTTTCATGCAACAAATGGTCATATGAATGGGTGGGGGTAGGGATGTAGTGGAGAGGACAAGAGCTCAGGTTTTGAAGAGGAACATTCCTGGTTCAATCCATGGCTCTACCTTATATTACCCAAGTGGCATGTTGGGGAAAATGTTTAGGCTGAAAAGAAGATAATAGCTGGACACATATCTGCTTATCTACCTCATAGATACTTGTAAAAGTGAGAGATACTGTGTGTAAAATGCTTAGCATAGTGCTAACGGTATCATTGTATAAATTCACACACACGTACACATAAATATTCATGCTTATCCACTTATGAAAATATACCCATTCATCTGCATGCACACTGACAATTAAGCACGCATACCTACACATGTGTGCATTCAAGTACAGATGGAGACACAGGGCATGTGCAGCTTTGCTATGTGATCTAATAAAGAAGTGGGAAATATGTTTCTCCCAGAGTTGGGGTCCTGACACATCATTGTGCCTGAGTTCCTATAATATTGTGGGTGAGGAGACTGTGGGTATGTAGTATAAGGCTCTTGAAGGTGTGGGCCTGAGACCAAGCACCTGATGTGTGTGGCCAAGGGAAAGATGTCAGGATCAGGTAGGTATGGTGACCATGCAAATACATCAATACAACTGGCAGACAGGGAGCCAAATTGACCAAAGGCCCCAGATGCTGTGCACTCACATTTGGGTTGAGGTCACACTTCCTATGGGCTGCTCCCAGCCAATCGGTTACTGAGTAGGGCAGAGGTGCTAGGTCACAAGGGACAGGGGCATCTCAGATAAGTGACTTTGGCTGAAGACTCGCTCTTGGTCTTACTGAAACTTCCTGGAGCTCACAGGAGTCCAGGATACTTTTGCAACCTTCCTTCCCTCCCTCTTGCATTCAGGTCAGACTTGCATGTGGTTGATGGCTTCCCAGGTCTCTCCTGACCTCTCCCGGCTCCCTCCCCATTTTCTCTCAGGTGTTTCCCAGGTAAAACCCTAGTGATTTTTGTTGTTGTTGTTGTTGTTGTTGTTGTTGTTGTTGTCTTATTTATTTATTTTGAAAGAGTGAGAGTGGGGAAGGGGCAAAGAGAGGGAGAGAGAGAGAATCCTAAGCAGGTTCCACACTGTCAGTGGAGAGCCCAATGCAGGGCTTGAACTCATGAACTGTGAGATACCTGAGTTGAAATCCAGAGTCAGATACTTAACCTACTGAGCCACTCAGGTGCCTCCAAAGCCTCGTGTATTGAATTCTGTCTTGGTGTGTTCTTCTAACACTAGAGGGGAGTGTGGAATCCCAGGTCACAGAGGAGTCAGGGTTAAGAAGACCCAGGAGCTCAGAGGACAGCACACAAACTCATTTCCTTGATCATGCATTCTGTACCTCATTAGTGTCCCCGGAAGGTTAGGAGACTAAGGTCTGGGAAGTTCTATGACTTGCCCAAGGTAACAGGATCAGAAAGTAGCACAGCCTGGTCAGGAACCAGGCCTCCTGACCCCCCAACTCTCTGCATTTTTTGTTCTGTGCTGCCCACTGAGCGTCTTCCTGAGGGATTCCACAAGCATGGTATCATATCCTCAATTTCCCTTGTGATGAGGCAGAGTTCACCACCCCCATTTCAAAATGAGAAGCTGAGACCCAGAGAGGTGAGGTCAAATCGCCCGGGGTCACCAGTTATAACCCTGGTCTCCTGCCTCCCAGCCCAGGGCTACACACATTTTGTCCCTCCTCTAAGCTACTTCTTCCCTACAAAAAATCTGGGAGTTGCCCACTCTGCCACACCCCACACATTCTCATTTCCCCTCTCTTCCTGGAAGCACCAGTCCCAGGGTGACCAATGGCGTGGCTCTACCAGGTACACAGCAGCTTGGGGTCCGGCCTGGGGGTGTGAGGAAAAGCCCCTGCTCCCACCATTGGAAACCTGCCCGCTGAGCTTCTTTCCTTCTTGCTTGAAAGTGCTCTAGAGTTTCTGTGCTCACAATGCATCTCTTTGGAAGTCTGCCCTCCCAGGGTTGCCATGGTGACTATTTTGGTACTGCATGCTAGAAAAAGCCGAGGCACCTGCTGGTCACACCACCAAAACTTGTCTCTCTGAAAAATCAGCAGATGGCATTTGTCAGAAATTCCTACTTCTTGATTAATTTGGGAAAAAGAAGAGTGTGTGGTAGTGCTGATATCCTTTAACCTGGACTGGCTATGTTGGTGTTTTGGGGAAGATGGGAAATAGCTGTGCACAAACCCCATGAGCTTCCTCTGCAGTGGTGGGTCATTTAGTTTTCCCAGAGAGGCTCAGAAGTTTGGTAATTTTAATTCTAGTAGATGAAAACAAGAGGAAGACCATGATGTCGATTTCCTATTAAGAGGGCTTGGGATTTCAGGGCTAGTTCTAGAAAGGCCCATACATCACTTCTAGTAACCTCCACAAATTCTCAAACATGACTCAGGCTGGGTCCAGCTTTTAATTAGCATAAAGGGGAAAAATTCTGAGTTTATTCAAATCCCAGCT
Source organism: Panthera pardus (assembly GCF_024362965.1). NCBI lineage: Eukaryota > Metazoa > Chordata > Mammalia > Carnivora > Felidae > Panthera > Panthera pardus. Next base: position 61,286,884 of record NW_026526766.1, read on the forward strand.
CTGCCACCTATTAATTGTGTGACCTTAGTTCAGTCTCTCAGTCCATCTAAACCTTGGTTTCCCCATCCGTAAAACAGTGATGATGATAGTGTTTATCTCACAAGATTGCCATGAGGATTATAGAAGATAGTTACCATCATCATCATCGTTATTCACTAGAATTAAATATAGGCATGGAGGGATTGACCCATATAAATGTTCATGTGGTTTTTACACACACCTGCGCTCATGAAAATAAATCTATTAATTGGACTATCTAAGCAATGATTTATGTTAAAGCAACATAAAAAATCCCCCCAAACTTCTGGGTGCACACAGTATAATGTGTCTCTAACTTGTTATCTTGTTCTGCTTTTCTAGGAACTTATTGCCACCATTTCTCACATCCTGGCTTTCACACACCCTTTTTTTTCAGTTTGCAATACTATTTGTTCCCAGTGTAACTCTGACTGTAGGTGTGAGCCGGTTTCCTAGGCATACATTGACTACCACCTCCTAATTTTGGACTAGGTAATTTCAAGAGTCTTCTATTGAACTGGTTATGTAGTTTTCCACCCTTCTTTCCCCTTGGTTCTCTGTGGAGAGAGCCTCTGGTCACACTTGCAGTTGGAGTCTATAATGAGGCCTGGTAAATCAGACCTCTCCCCTCCATGGCCATGACAGACACTGCTCATCAGTCTCAGCACTCTTCCCACTGAGCCCCAAAGGGCCTGGGAAGCTTCCTGAGGACAGTGCTCAAGGCAGCCACTGCTGATTCATCAGAATTAGCACAGAAAAGCAGGAAAGCTGATGCTGATTTCAGTTCTGCCTTTAACTAGCTGTGTGAACTTGGACTAGTTATTTCCTTCTCTGAGGCTCAGTTTCCATATTTGAAATGAGCTAGAAATAAAGGAAAGGAAAGGAAAGGAAAGGAAAGGAAAGGAAAGGAAAGGAAAGAAAAGGAAAGGAAAGGGAGGGGAGGGAAGGGAAAGGAAGGGGAGAGAGAAGGGGATGGGCAAAGGAGAGGGGAGGGGGAGGGGAGGGAAGGGAGGGAAGAGGGAGAGGGAAGGGGAGGAGGGGAGGGGGAGGGAACGGAAGGTGAGGGGAGGGAAAGAAAAGAAAGGGAAAGAAAACAAAAGAAAAAGAAAAAGAAAAGAAAAGAAAGGTGAATAATATTTAATTCCTTCTGGTTCCAAAAGTGTCCCTACTCTCAGCATCCACCCCACCCCCATCACATACACACACACTCTCCCACCAGGTGGGCTTCCCACACCCAACGCAGGCTCTGATCTGTTCCTCTCCTGGGGCTTGTCCAAATGATCAGATTTTATCAAATATCCTGGGGTGGTTGCAAGCTAAATAAAACATTCTCAGATGCTCAGAATGATCAAATCATAACACTTCTGAGCTGAATGTCACCTTAGAGCACAGTCAGCTGAATCCTCCATATTAAAGATGAAGAAATTAAAACAAGAGAGGTTCAGCTACTTCCCAGCGGTCACTCAGCAAGTTAGCAAGTTGATAATGGTCTCCCTTTGGGGAGCCAATGGCTCTGAGATCAGGGAGGTCCCTTAGTCACACGACCTGAGCTCCACCAATCAAATGGGTCCATGAAGGAATTCTGCTCAGAAGTGGCACAGAAGTTAGAGGGGCCGCTAGGAGCCTTCCCTTTGACCAAAGGGGCAGTGGAGGCATGCAGCCTTGGTGGTGTCAGAGTCCCAGGTTCTGGTGTTCAGTGCTCATCGTGTTCGGTGAAAGCTGTGATGTCCATCCATGGCCAGGGGTGTCGCTGGTGTGTGTGGGGGAGGGCGGTCTTCGAAGGTGTAAATCTCACTTCATGGTTTGGGCACCTCCCTGGCTAGCTATCTTTATGTTGCTTGCACTCTTTGGCTGCCCTTGAGAGTCTGTGAACTATCCAGTATTCTTTAATAAATTCTCTTTCTACTGAAATGAGCTAGGGTGGGCTGTGTTGTTTATACCAAGAGCCCTGACTGGCACACCAACCCTTGAAAGGAAAGGAAATTCTAAATATAAATGCCACTTTGCAGACACTTGTTAATCCTCTCTCTTCTCCGCCCTCCTGCCTTTCCTCTGTCATGCCTGTCAAACTCATCAAGGCAGTGCATCACTGAAGCATTGTGGGACCTGTGAAAAGGGATATGTTGGATCTAAATTCCCACAAAATGACAGTGATTGTTTGAAAACGCTTACACAGAGGCAATGCTCCTCAATGCAGAGGGGTAAGAATCACCAGGATTTGTGAAGGCTGACCAGGGCCGGGTCAAGGGGGGGAGTGGTGCAGATGTCCCTGTGACTCCTCACTTCCCATCTGCCCCGTTCTAGAGTTTAATACCACAAGAATAATGTAGGAGCACCTTTTACTAGTTCATGTATGAACTTGAATTAGAGTTGCTTCCTAGTTTGACTGTCCTGTTCTTTCCCCAGCTCCCTCCTTGGAAAGATTTGTGTATTACAGCAGGAGCTACTTACAGGTTCACTTGCTTGAAAGGACCTTTCATGTAATGACAAAGCCTTCATAGACCATCCAAAACCAAACAAAAGAGGGGCAGGAGGGGAAATAAAGAAGAGCATAGCAAAGGGGAGGTTGCAAACATCAGAGTGAATCCTCCTTACCCAAACTCCACAAATGGCAATTGTTCATATACAATTTTGGCCAAGAACCCTGACAGGCAGGAGGTGGTAGTAGATGGAACAAAGATTCAGACAGACCTGAGTTCAAGCACCGACTCTGACGCCCATCAGATGAATGACCTTGGACTCTTCGGGCAATTCCTCTAAACTCTCTGAGCCTTGGTTTCCTTTGTTTTATATATTGTATATATTTACAGTCTATGCTGTATTTTCACTATCTGTGATAGTTGTGGTCTCTAAAGTCACCGGGAATGCCGCATCAACAAATACTGAACTGCTGCTTGTAGGGGAAACACAGGGCTGGGTTCCAGGACGCCTCTGGGCACACTTTTGTCAGCCATAAAACTTAACCTTGTTTGGGTGTTTCTGCTTAAAGACATCTTATTCAATATTATTGTTGATTCGTTAATGTTGAACTCCTGGCCAATAGCACTATAATTCCTGACTGAAAGAAGCTCATCTAACACACATTTTCTCTAGAAGGCATATCATAACTTCCTGTGCACTATGCTTCAGGACATTTTAAACAGCAAAATCACTACCAAAAAAAAAAAAACCCACAAAAAAGGTGAGAAACATGGCATTAAATAGACCACAAAAGGACACTTGTTTATAGTATGAGAACTGAAACACAGCTTCACCTTGTTTGACCTCAGCTGGGAATGTATGCAATGGGCCACTAAAATTATTCACTGCTCTTCCCATGTCTGCAAATGATAATAAAGTGCTGTGAGTATTGAGTTTGGGGTTACAAATAAATGCTAATGAGCAGACAAATTTGCATACATGGAATCTGTGAATGGTAAGGACTGACTATACTGTATTCAATATATGTATTGTTACCTCACCTCACATAGTTTTTATCAGGACCAAATGCATATGAGAATGCGTCGGAAACCATGAGGCACAGTATAAATGAATGTGAGGGTTATATAACACATATGCCCAGTGATCCTGGCTCTTTCTTCAGGTGTCACCTCCTCCAGGAAGTCTTGTACTAAAGGCAAGTATTTACTAACTGTAAATACAAACTAGGATGGGTTCCTGAGTCACATGGGTGTGGAGGAGAGAAAAGAAGGTCAAGAGGACAACTCATTTGCCTCATTCAACTTCTCACCTTGTCCAGGAACCCAGATGCAAGGGCACACATAGCCAAGTGGCAAAATCAGGATTTGCATCCAGGATCTCTGACAACAGAGTGAGCAGCCTTAACCTCTAGAATTTGCTGGCAATAAATTTAGTTATATTATCATTGAGACAAAAGCACATCACCTAAAAATTCCTGGAGAGAACAGACCTTTGAGGATACCTCTCTGCACCTCCTCCCATCACCCCCATTAGAGAAACATGGATTTACCAGAGTCCCTCTGAAGTGTGCTATGGGCTGTAAGCCCCCTTTTCTGCCCCCTTCACACCATCCCCCCAGTGGTGATGTGGTGGCTCCAAGATGACAACAGTGTGGGATGAAAACCTCCTGCCATGGGATCGTGTGAGCTAGGGATGAACTGACTCCATGGAGGATTAAGGATGGAGATGCTAGCTAGGAAGTGGCTAAGCATCAGCAGGAATACTAAAGAGGCTCCCGCAATGGGGACACTCCCTGGTAGCCTCACGGCAGCCAATCTTCCCTCCACTGCCTGCAAGTTTATGGGGATATGGGTTCCCTGGGCAAAGGCAATACTTCCTGCAACTAGTAACCTAAGGAACTCAGTCATTCCACAAACATTTACCGAACAGCTACTGTATTCCAGGGCTAAATGGTTGGGCATATTGACATTAGGACACTATATTGACTTGAGGACACTATAGAGCAGTAAAGCAGTGTGTCCAAAGTCACAGCTGACACCTGGCCAGGTGAGGAGGTGAACTCAGGTTTTATAAGTGCAAGTGCTGTGTCTTAGCTGATAAGCTCTACTGTCCTCAAGGAGCTTACAGCCTATTGGGGTAGCTGGCACTTTTAAACAAATAATCGCAGTGGGTTGGAAAAGAGCTGGAAGAGGTGCATGGTAAGGCAGCCCTCCACAAACCTGTTCTCTCCCCTGCACTCTCTTGTTGGTGCCTATGTGGCAGAGACCAGATCTTACCCATCTTGGTTCTCCTTGCACCAGTCAGGTGCTTGGTAAATATTTGCTGGTTTAGTTCGATTTGAATGAGATATAATGACTCTTTCAGATGGCTAATGATTTCTCTCGAGTGTGGATTACAAGCCCTCAGGGTATGTTATTGTTTCTGAAGTTGGAGCCAGAAATGACAGTCTCTGTTTAAGGATGTAAGAATGCTCAAAATAGGAACGATGTTTGTTGCAGGCAAATTTGCTAGATGTGCGCTCTTTTGGTTTCTGGGTCATTTACAACTGGCTACCTTGGACTTTGGTACATTCCAAAAAGCTCCCGGCTGTTCTGTTTCCCTGAGTCATGAATTGAAAATGCAAAATAAGAAGGCAGATCTTATCTTCGCAATGAAAACACGCTACATTTCATCTGTAATCGCTTGCTCTGCGCCAATCTGACCCCTCCCCCAACTCTATGCTCCTCCTGCCTCTGCTTGGTCACACTCAGGGGAAGGGAGATCACCACCATTCGTTCCATCTTTGGGAATGTCTAAGCCTCAGGAAGGATCTTCTTACTAAGTGAAAGCTGCCTGTCTCGAGCTTTCTCCCACTTGTCCTGCCTGCCCAACCCAGGGCCATGCAAGGCCCCATCAGCTTCCTTTGCCTCAAGACAGTCTCTTATATAGTTGCCAAGATATATGGCTGGTTCCCCACAATCAGTAAGCATCAGTGGGAAACTGCCGTGAGTGGGGCAACAAGAGAGGCGAGTCTCCTCCTTGCACTAGACCCTGATGTACAGATTGGATTCACGTGGTGAGAAGCAGAACCAGGAGAGCAGGCCATCGGAGAAAGCCTTGAAAGAGGACATGAGCCCAGGATTAGGAGATCTGGGTTTGAAGCACATTATTCCACTTACAAGCCCTCTTACGACATCTCTGCTCACAGGAAGGAGACGTCAAAGTGACACATAGCCTAAATATGCTGGGTCACCAAGAAACACCAGTCTAACGTCCAGAAAGCCATGACAACCTATTTAAATTAAAAAAAAAATTTTTTTTACATTTACTCATTTTTGAGAGATACAGAGAGACAGAGCACAAGTGGGTGAGGGGCAGGGAGAGAGGGAGACACAGAATCGGAAGCAGGCTCCAGGCTCTGAGCTGACAGCACAGAACCCGACACGGGGCTCAAACTCACAAACCGTGATATCATGACCTGAGCCGAAGTCGGACGCTTAACCAGCTGAGTCACCCAGGCACCCCAACCCATTTAAATTTTTACTGAGGTCTCTAAGTGGCAACATGGAGAGACTTAATTGGCTGAATCATAGCAAAATCCTTCTTTGCCTAGGTATCTCCCCAGAGTTGGCTGTGCTTTGATAGCTGGACACTTTCTCCCATCTAGAAGCTCCTTTGTTCCCAAACCTGTAAACCAAACTGTGATGGGGAAGATGGCCAGTAGAAGAAAACTGAACTCTTGATTCCCTGTACCCTTTCTTGCTCTTGCCTTTAACTGAGTTGCTCATGTTTACTCTGTTCTTCCAAGAGTTGTTTAAAAGTTTTCAAAGGCATATAAGATGCATGTTTCAGTGGGAAAAGACTGGGCTCGTAAGGCAGTGTTTACTCCCTTAAGCAAGTTAGTACTGTTGTCTCCTCCTACTCCTCCTACTTCTCACACTGCAGGAGCCAGTAGGGGCTTGAGGTGGAGAGGGAAAGGGGAACACACACAACCAAGTCTGGGTTCAAATTCAGCTCCACCATTTGCTACCTATGTGATCCCGGGCAAGTCATTTAACCTCTCTGAGCCTCAGTTTCATCATCTGCAAAACAGGACGGCATTACTACCAAGGCTTTGGAAAGATTAAATGGAAGGTGTCCAGTATGTGCCTGGAAACAATATATCCCTTCCAAATCACGTGTGCTAGGGTCTCTGGGAGGTGTTCACATGTCCCAGACTGAGCCCATTCCCTGGGAAAGTTCGTGGTGCAGCAGGGGAGAAAAGACAGGCATAGCAATACACCTAATAGGAAGTAGAGCCTGCTGAGAGGGTGGCACAGGGCTGTGAGGGAGACAAGGATAGGCTGGGCCCAGAAGGCTCCCTGGAAAGATGGAGTGTCGGTGGGTTACTGCTGGATGGCCGGGTTTGGATGTAAAGGGAAACCCAGGAAAGGAAAGTGTGGCGCCTGTACTGGGAAAGAGAACTGCAACACTGAATGTGTAGGTGGTCAGGCTGGGAAGTGGATGGAAGGTGGGTAGTTGTCTGAATAAGGACTAACTTTCTGGTCTCAGAGCTCGAGCTGCAAACAGGTCCTCCAAATGGACTTTCACACAGGCTCACAAACAAAAAGCAGTACAGAAAGCTTTAATGTTGTCTCCTGCTCCCCCAAGACCACGTGGGAAGAGAGAGAAGGATTGCAAGGTGGGTAGGGGGTGGTCACTGTTTCTCACTCCTCTGGGCAGGTTTGGTGCCAATGACTCCAATAGAAGATGAAGATATTCTGACAGCCTGTGGTCCCCGAAGAAACTGGGTCCCTCTGCGTCCTCTCACTTGCCCAGAAGCAGGAGCAGGTGTGGGTATTATTGCCACAGGCCTCTTACGTGGATGATCATCAGCACTTCTCATTTCTGAGGCCAACTGGGCGTGGCTGTAACTTTTATTCGGAGTCAGGCCTGGACTGTTTAGTCAGGAGTGACCGTCAGTTCTTGAAAAATGTATAACTATAACCTGTCACACTTTTACCATTTCAAGCATAGCATTGGTGCCTACATATGAACTGCTGATGGCATCTGTCATCTTTATTTAAAGCCTACCTGCTTCAACCACTTTAGGATACTGTTATCTGTTTATGGGCTCCAGGTCCCCCCAAAAGAATTTTCCCCAGGACTCTTACCAAGATGTATGAATGCCAGGTTCAGGCAGCTGGAGGGTCTTTCTGTAGGTTCAGGAGGTGTGTGAGATGTAGGGTGGGAACTAAAAGGCCCAGGAAGAAGATAGCTGGAGCAGAAAAGACCATTGTGGAGAGTGCTGGGGATACCATAATTACTCAGAGGAAAGGCAAGGGGCTGGACCAGGCATGAGGCAAAGGAGAGGACAGACTCAAGAAATAAAGTCAAAGGCAGACTGTGACCCTCAAGAAGTGAGATGGTAAGCCACAGGTAAGTGACGAGGTAGGCTACCTCTTCCATATCAGTGAGATGAAGGAGTTCCTTCCCAGTGGGTTGTGTTTTTTCTGTGCAAGAGGAGAGCTAGTTCTCCTGGGGTAAGATGCTAGAGGAGAGGTGGGGAGAGGTGAGAGGCATGGGGAGGAAGGATGGAGACCACAGGGCCAGGAGCAGGCATTCAGAACTCTAGCAGGAGTGGCTCTGCCTCTTCACATCCTCCACTCCCCAAGTCTCCCAGTACAAGACAAGTGCTTTGTACCAATTACAGATTGGACCACAGGGGAGGGCCTGCTTGTTCCGGGGTCCTTAGAAGGCACAACCAACGGACATGATGACGGCCCTCTGAAAACTGGCAAGCTGGCCTCAGGAGGTTGTTGGAAAATGATGGATGCGGAATACCCAGTGAAGGAGCAAGCATGTGCTCAGTGTCAATTCACTGTTTCCTTCCTTTTCCCCAGTTTTTAAGGCATTTCCAACTTTAGAATGCTCAAGCTGGAAAGGATCATCATGTGGTCAAACCCTCACATTTGCCACAGGAAAAAGAGGCAAGTATAAAATGGAATGATGGGTGCTCCAACAGAACCGGCAGGGTCATATGGGAACACTAGCGAAGGACACTTAATCCAGCTCAGGGTGGGAGCAAACTCCCTAGGATGCTCCCCTCCCCCCGACCCCCCGCCGGGCCCACTGTCACCGCCCCCCCTCCACACCAGGCCCTGGCTGTCTTCTGTGTCCCTCCCCCTCATGCAGGCACACGCCCACACTGGCTTCGAGCCCTGGCTGCCCTGGGAATGGTCTTACAGGGTGGAAAGCTCTTAGGATACTTTACTAGGACTAGAATATCATTGTGGAAAATCTCCCCGGGCTCCAACCGCTGACTCATCCCTTGAGCCTTGTCCAGGAAATCAGTCTCCAAGATTGCACAAACTCACATGCAGAACAGCTATCAATATGTTCACATTTGTATCCATGTCAATCTCCTTCCCTTATTCCTTGATATAATGAGTTATCTAATTATGGTGACATCTGTTGAGGAGGAATCTAGCTTCCCGCTCCCTGCTCAGAACCCAGTACAGGGCTCTTTTTGGGGGAGATCACATGCTTCAGAGTTTGTGGGGGAGAGGCAGAACCCCAAAAGGAATCAGCCATGGCTGCCACATGACTTTTGCTATCCTCAGCAGCCAGCTCCTCCCTATCCCCAGCAGGGTCTCAGGGGTGGGCAGACATGCAGATTGAGCTGATAGAGCCACAGGCTACCTGCCCACAGGTCTCTGTCCTCCCAGCCCGGCTGATTGAGAAGTCAACAGGGAAGGCAGAAGAGCATGTGCTGGTTGCCTTACCTTTGTCTAATAATTAACACAGTTGCTTTCTTTTAACCCAGAAATGAGTTTACATTGGTTAACCGCTATGTGACCTGGAAACTAATGTGTCTACAATTCCTCCTTTCATGTGTCAGCATTACTCAAAGTTGGATTGTAAGTCTTGGCCAACAATCATTCATTCATTCACTCATTCATTCAACAAATATTTGTTGAGCACCTACTAGACACTAAGAGGCTCTGAGATAAATAAGCACAGTCTCTGGAGAATTTAACATTTAGTGATGCAAATCATAGCCACACAGGAAGATGATGCCTAAGAGTTGAAGAGGGTGCTGAGAGAGACTTAAAAGAAGAGGCCATCTCGTCCAGGGCTCCCCCTTTGCCATTACCCCAAGGTGTCTTTAGAAACCACAGAATCTTTACCTCTCATGCAGAAGACTCACAGTGGCACCCCCCAACATGCCAAACCACAGATTCAGTAGGGTCAATGACACCCCAGTGAACTTGGATTCATTTTGTTCGTGCTTCTCATTGTTCTTTTTCTCAGGAGAATTCTGAGCAGGTTTGATTCATGTTTCCAAGCTTCCTGTGTCTTCAGGGTAAATGTGACTGCTGTACATACTTCTGACAGAATTGCTTTTCTTGATATGTTAGTCCTAATTAAAGTGAGGGAACAGAGGATCCACCTCTTACACAGCCCTCACTAGTTTGATAAGATCTTCCACTATGCCCTAGTACTCAGTGTCCTTTGGAAGCATTTTTTTCAATTAAAAAAATTGCTTCCACTCGTTTTTCTAGGAAATTCCTAATGGTGTAGTCACTAAAAAGCAAAGCTCTTGAGAATCTAATGATCCCAATAATAGAACTGGAGGGCTAGATAGGACCTTCAAGATCATGTAATCAATTCTCTTCATTTTGTGGATTAGAAAATCAAGGCAGAGAGTTGGGTTTTGAGAACACATATGGCAGGCTTTGCCCTGTGCTCCTTCTGTACTCAGATTCGTAGGTTCCTGCCATTACCCACCTAGTTTGTTTTCCCCTTTACAGATCAAAGTATCTTTAAATATAAATAATACTTTTTTTTACAGCATCAGAGTTAAATTATATTTTACAGGTTGTATTCACTCACTTACTCAATTATTACAGATACATTCTATAAATACTTTTTGAGCACATAGTATGGGAGTGCATTTTGTTATTCACTGAGGAAGACCAAAAGTGAGTAAGACTCTCAATGGCTCAAATTTTATTATAGGAGATAAGACATGGACACAAATAACTTTAATATAATAGCAATAATAATAATAGCCATTGTTTACACAGAGCTCATTCTACTCCAGGCACTTCTCTTAGCTTATCATGAATATTAACTCATTAAATCTTTACAGTGACCTTAGGAGACAGGTATTATTATTATTATCCCCATTTTTACCAGTGAGGAAATAGGGGCCCAGGAAGGCGAGAGAACTTTCCCAAGGCCAAAGAGCTAGCAAGTGGCAGAGCTGTGGTTTGAATCCAGACAAGCTGATTCTAAAATTGAAAAAAAACAACAACCAAACAATCACTGTAATTAGAAGGGAACATTTGAAGAAGCATGAGAGCCCCAAGAAGAAAGATCCCTTCCAAGTGACAAGATTGGGGAAGAGCTTCATGGAAGAAGCGGCACTTGAGGGGGGTTGCCAGATTTAGCAAATCAACATATTGTGCCAACTTGGTGTGGAGGTGGACACAGGAGGTATCGCATCAGGGCAACGTGAAAACTTGCAAAAGAGGGACGTTCTTAGAAGCAGTGGTCCAACTGGTCTCCTTAACCCTGAAGACTCTCCCACTCCTTCCAATCCTCTTTCCCATTTCATCTGAAAAAAGTGATGATCATGTCATTCTCTACTTAAGACCTTTTACTGCTTCCCCAGTGCCCTCAGGATTCGGTTCTGACTCCTTTACCTGAGATTTGCCCCTCCCTCATTTATTCACATCCATTTGCTCATTCATTCCGTTTCTCAACCTTATTGCAGATAAACTTCCATCACCATAACAACCGACTGCTCAAAAGCCTCCATGGTTTCCCATTGTCAAATGGTACCAATTCTCCAGATTGGCTTTCAGTGTTGTCCACAGTCCAGACCCTCATATCCACCCACCTCTCCTGAAAGAAACAACCTGCTCCAACTGGGTTCTTCAGAATTCGGGGGCACATCCTGCACTTAGCCTTGGCCCATCACATCCCAGAAAATGAGATTCATTCTTTGATCAGGCTGTACCTATTCCCTCCGACCCAACCCAACTCCACCTCCCCTGCCTCACAATACTTTCGGCCTTTGCTCACCTCTCTGCTTTTCCACACCCGGCATCGTGGTGGGTCCTAGATTCTGCTCTCTGCAGAGCTGCAGCAGGCCCCTTTATTTCTATGAGGGCATCTAGAGTGTCATCCCTAGGCCTTTGCTTGCAGAGATGATTATTTTATTTCGATGTGTTTTTGTTGGCAGCAGTCTGATGCATCACACATCCAACTTAAAGTGTGATGTGCATCATACAGTGCTCTTACAAGAGGAGTAAACAGTGAGACAAGCAAGTGGCTGTCATTTGTCTCAAAATGTCTCCATTCTGAGAATTGCAGACTGCAGATAAGATCTGTCAATCAACAGTCATGAATATTGTTAAAACTGGCAAAGACACTTTTTGAACTTTTTTTTTAAAGAAGAAAGTCCAAATTACTTAGCCAGACCCCTAAAATCAGTTTCCCAAGAGCTAATTAATCAATCAACGAATCAATTAATCCGATAAATATTTATGGACCGTCTACCACATGCCAGGCACTATGATAGGTGCCTCAGAGAATATTGCACAAAAGGACAAAATCCTCACTCTCCTGGAGCTTGCATTTTGGTAGGCAAGTGGTCAACAGACTCTGGCCCATAGGTCAGATCCAGCTTGCCGCCTGTTTCTGTAAATAAAGTTTTATTGGAACACAGCCATGCTCATTTATTTATGTACTGTCTATGGCTGCTTTCGCACTACAACGACAGAGTTGAGCAGTTGTGATGGAGACCGTATGGCCTGCAAAGCCTGAAATATTTACCATCTGGCCCTTTGTAGAAAAGTTTGCCAACCTATGGCCTAGAAAAATAAGTATATAATATGTCAGGTGACAGTTCATATCATAAAGGAAAATGAATAGGTGTGAAGATAGAAGTGATAGAAAGGAGTGTCTGTAGATGCATACTCCAGTAACGTGACCGTTGAGGAAAGACCCCAATGAAGGTAGGAAGCAAGCCACAAGAAAAAGGTAACCAACTGAGGCAAGGACTCAGCAGAAACAGCAAGTACAACAGTCATGCCACAGAGGCATTCTGGGTACATTCCAAACATCAGGAATGCTGCGGGGTTGAAGCCAAGTGGGCAAGGAGAAGAGAAACAGATATGGGATCAGAGCCATGGTGAAGGGCCAGATCACGATGGTGGACTTTGGTTTTATCCTGACAGGTGTGAGGCCATTGTAGGATGGGGGCAGAAAATGGTCTAACTTTGAGTTTTGAAGGATGTCTTTGGCTGCTGTGTCAAAGAAAAGGGGACAGGATGTGGGGTCAAGGGTGGAAGTGGAGAGGCTACTATAATAGCTCAGGTTGGAGATACTGGTTCTTGGACCAGGTCCATAGCCATGTGGGGATGAGGGTATTCTGATTTAGGGTGCAGATTTAGGGGCTAAGGGGAGTCTTATTTAGGGTGCAAAGCCAGTAGGATTCCCTGATGGATTCAATGGAGGGTAAAAGAGACTCCACAGTTTTGGGCCTGAGCGGACTGCAGAGTGGAAGTAATGAGATGGGAAAAGTTGAGGGAGACCAGACTGGGGGTTAATGAGTGAGTGGACATTGGCCCTTCTACTTGGAATGTGTTATGTTTGTTTCTTAAGTGTCAAACGTGAAATAGGCAGCATCAGCCACTACTGCTATCCTTGGCTCACCGCCCCACGGCCTGCAGGGGTCCTGTGCCCTCCAGCGTGCTTCTGGCCCTGTGCTCAGACTGTGCACGCCTTTCACCCCTGAAGCGGGTCACACACCTTTTCTCCTGATGATCCTCCCCAGTACGGCCTCCCACGAGGCCCTCTCCCCTCTCCTCTGCGGAGAGGGCCATATTGCACCCTGCAGGTTGCAACTTAAACATGACCTCCTGAGAAGAGGTCTTGCCAGCCACCCTGCCTCAGGTAGGCCCCCCTCTTGTTACTCTCTACCTCAGCCTCCATATCTTCACCAGGTAGTGCCTTTCCACGTTGTATTTTATACTTTATTATTTTATTAATTTTTTTTAACATTTATTCATTTTAGAGAGAGCTTGAGCAGGGGGAGGGGCAGAGACAGAGGGAGACACAAAATCTGAGGCAGGCTTCGGACTCTGAGATGTCAGCACAGAGCCTGACGCGGGGCTCAAACTCAAGAACTGTAAGATCATGACCTAAGCCAGTCAGACACTTAACCGACTGAGCCACCCAGGCACCCTCCAGGCACCCTGCCTTTCCACGTTTTAATTATTTTATTTATCTGTTTGCATACTTGTCTTTTGACTGGCTCTTCAGCCCCTCCCATATCCCACGGAACCAAAAACCATAGACAGTATGTAACTAAGCAAGAAGTCTGCGTCTGTCCTGTTCGTCATTATATCCCCAGGGCCTCACAGACTCTCTGCCATGTCACTTTCAACTTGTTCTTTTTCAGTCATAAAGCCTTTTCCTTATCCTGAAAACCTGTGCAGAAGAGCAGTAAACACATTCATTTATTCACCACACAGATAAGCAGGTGTGATAAGACAGGTGTGCCTCTGGCTGAATTGGCACAGAGGGGCCCCCTCTCATGGCCCCTGACCTGAGAACGCTTGTTCTTGCCAAACTGGGTACCTCCCACGCTCCAGCTATCAGAGCGTCAGAATGTCCAAGAGGTTGTACTTCCTGGGACAGTTAAATGTCAAAAGGCGGGGAAGAATACCAACATAAGATTGGCAATGTTTTAATTTTGCTAAATAGAGATATGAAAAAATTAAACAGCTACTCTCTTAGTCAGACTATGCTGCAGGAACAAATAGCCTCCAGAGAGTCACAGCTTGATGCAACAGAAGCCATAGCCACTACGTGCCCAGTGAGGTTGGCAGGGGCATGGCTTCTGGGGGAGCCAGGATGACAGAGGCTGCACCTTGACACATGTTTCCAGAGGCAGAGAAATGGGATCATCCAGCTCCCAGAGATTCAGCCCGGAAGTGACGAGTTCTTTCCACTTGCATTTCACTGCTAAAAACAAGTCACTTGTCCAGACCTAGCTGAAATGGGAGCCAGAAAGACAAACCCTCTCATGTGCCTGGCAAGTGAGAGAGTCAGGATAGTTAGATGACCAGCACGGACGACATGCCCCCTCCCCGCCCCAGCTACCACTGAAGATGACATCATTTTATCAAGGGAATGGCTCTTTGGTACCTGAAACATAAGGAGGACATCACGTCAGAATAAAAGCAAAACTTCAAGTTGAAAGAATTAGCTTTATTCAAAACTTGCTCTTCGTCCTTACTGTTCTCACCCTCACTGGGGGAGGGACTGGAGGAAAACAGTTGTAGATTGGTGCGGGTCCCAGGGCCAGCACTGGTTGATCCGTGCCCGGATCCACTGGAGGACTCCCACCTCCTCGCCCTCACGCCAGTTCCTGTACCCGCAAACTCATCCTCCCCTTGGTCCCTCTGTGTCCCAGTTTCTCCATCTTTCAAAGTCACCCTGCCGAAGCGTCCAGCGTCACTGTGCCCACGCCTCTTGGGGCCCAGAGCCCTTTCTGTCTTGCTTGTGCATCGTGTTGAGGGGATCCGAGTACGGATGAACGGAGAGGTCACGGTCTGTTCCCATCCATACTCATTCACAGACAAAGGGGGAAGTATGAGAGCAAAGGTTCATCACTCAGAGTTTCCTTATGCTGGAGGAGAGGAGACAGACACTAGAGGGGACAGATGGCCCAGGCACTACTGAGAAGCCCTCACAACTACAGTCTCCCCCTGAGAAATGTTTCAAGTGGGAGGCACAGGTGACAGGAGGCAGCAGAGTGAGCCTCAGGCGCCTGGGAGCCTGTGGGCTTTGGACCACCTAGACCTCTCAGGTGTTCCTGGGCTCTTAACCGTTTCTCCTTCCCTGGGTACTTTTCTCAAGACACAAACTTTGGGCCACTTCTGTCTCCTTGTTGGGGGTCCCTTTGAAGTTCAACAGGACGGAGGGAGAGAGGAGTACCTGTGCCCTGTTCTGATGCGACCATGGCTCTGGAAAAAGCCAGATTCTACTTGGTCAAAGTAGAATGGAGATTTGAATAAATCAACGATGTAAACAGTTTTATGAAACAGACTCAATTTGGCCAGTGCACATTTACCAAAGCTTAAAATAACAATGATAATAACAACAACAATAATAATGATAGCCTAAATTGTCCGGCACTATGTAGTTTCCTTAAAAAGTGCTTTCATATGTACTTTCTCACTCGATCCTCATCAGAAGTACGCAGAGGTGGATTATTATAAAGCTCAGAGAGGTTAGGTGGTTTACCCAAGATCACACAGCTAATATATAACTTCAGATGCTTTAGGTGGCAAATATTGGAAAACTGGCTTAAATAATTAAAGGGGAATTTACTCTCTAACATCATCAGAAGTCTAGGGTAAAGCAGGATTCAAGTTTGGTTGATTTAGCAGCTCGAGTATATCATTAAAGAAGTGTACTCTTTCTACCTCTTTGCCATCCCGGGGTGGCTTTGTCCTCAGGCTGGTGACACAGGAGTGCCAGACCAGTCATCCAGACATAATCATAGCAGTCATAGCAGAAGAAAAGAGACCCGTCATTTGCTGGGCCTCTCTGAATGACTGGAAATATTCATGAGGAGCAAGCCCCCTAACTCTTGCCCCCAGTGATGCCTTGCATCTCACAAGCCATTTCTGAACCACTTACTTGGATGGGAAATGAGGTCATGCTCAGACCACTTGGGCCTGGCTTGGGAACTGGAAAGGGTCAACTTTATTTGACGCATATGAATGTGTGGGTTGTGTCTACTTTAGCTGGCAAAAGGCAGAACTGGCATTTGAATTTTGCCACATCACAGATGTGATGTGGCTCTCTCTCTCTTTTTGTTCTGAAGGACTACCATATTATAAAATAACAACCACACAATAGGTATCTCTGAAGTAGCAGACTCTTTTAGTTTTTTCAAAATAGGAGTTTTTAAAGACCATTTCTATTCTTCCTCTACCTCTGCCCCAAATAAGCAGGCAAGTCGCCTCAAGCCCAGGACTGGGGGACAGAGTGGTGCCAGTGGGTTCAGGCCAGCATGGAATCTCTTGCCTATGACAAATGAGCAGTTCAAGTTCTAGAGAAGATGCCTGAAACTTGGAAGTCAGAGGGAGAATGGTCAAGGCCTGCTCCAGTCCCAGCCAGCACTCATGAGAACCAAGAGGAGGAAGCAGGCCATGTGGAAAGATCACTTCCAACAGCCCTGAGGAGGCGGTGGGGGCCACTCAGAAACATCTAGATTCCTAACCTGCCATCATGGCGAGGTCTGCTTGGTTTCTGATGGTAGATATTTGCTGAACACCTGCTATGGTTAGGTGCTTTAGACACATTCTCTCTTTTGCTACTCACTACCTCCATGTGGGGTGAGAAATATCACCCACCATTTTACAGAGAAGGGACCAGAATTTCAGAGAGGCAAAGTAGCCTTCTTGGGGGAGATCACAGTTAGTATGGTAGGCTGAATAAGATCCTTCAAAATGTCCACATCCTGATACCCAAAACCTGTGAATACGTTGCTTTACATGGCAAAAGGGTCTTTGCAGATGATATTAAGTTAAGGGCCTTGAGAGGAGGAAGTCATCCTGAGTTATCTGGGAGGGCCCAAGGTAACCACAAAGGTGCTTAGAAGAGGGAGACAGGAAAGTCAGAATAGAAAGGGGAGAAATGTGACAATGGAAGCAGAGGTCAGAGTGAGGTGAGGAAGGGAACCATGAACCATGTAGTTGGCCCCCAGAACCTGGAAAAGGCGAGGAAAGGATTCTGCCTTAGAGCTTCCAGAAGGAAAGGATTCCTGCCAACACCTTGATTTTAGGATTTATGACCTGCAGAACGGTCAGGTAATAAATCTGTGTTGTTTTAAGCTAGTAAGTTTGTGGTGATATGTTGCATTAGCCATAGGAAGCTAATACACTCTACCCTGGGGTTAAGTATATAGATTCTGAAGCCAGAATGCCCCAACTCAAAGCCTGACTCTACTACTTAGTAGCTGTGTGACCTCGAGCAAGTCATTTAACCTCTCTTTGCCTGCACTCCCTCATTGATAAATTGGGGATGGAAATAACATTTGACTCAGAGAGTGGTTGTGAGGCTTAATATAGGCTCAGCCCCTAGAATGTATCTGAAGCATTATAACAAGCACTCAACACATGCCAAGTCTTATTATTATTAATATTTGTGGTAACACTGCAAGGTGGGTATTTTTATTTTCATTCACACGCTCAGAGAACTCACATGAATTGTCCAAGGCCACAAGGCCAGGAAAAGCCAGAACCCGCAGGTCCATCTGGCTCCATATGCCTTTTACCTTTTACAAGATCTCACTGCTTGTAAGGCCCAGCAGTTTTAGTGATTGCAAATGTCCTGCCAAGAACCTGGTCTCCAGTCCCCTTACCTGCCTTCTCTCACCTGTTCTGCTCAGCCTCTCTCCTTTCTGCAGTCAGCCACCGGCTCAGATTGAAGGCAGCTAAAAAACGGTGTGATTTGCATCCCATGTTCTAAGCGCCATCTCACATTATTCTTGCAACAACCCCACGGGTAGGCGGTTAGGCTGGGCAGGGAGCATCAACCCCATTTCAGGGATGAAGATACTGAGGTTCGGAGAGGCTAGAGGACCTGCCCAAGGTCAGTGGGTCCCTGAGAGGCAGAGGAAAGGGAAGAGGTGGTCTCCTGGCTGCTGGTTCTGAGCCTTCCCAGCTGCCTGTTGACTCCTCCTGAAGGCTCCTGCTAAGTCCCTGCTGTCCAAATCCGAGCCTGTGAGAACTGCCATTGGTTTACCGCTCATCTAAGAGAATGTGATATAAATCCTGCGTAGGTGGTCTGTAGCATGTGCACATTTTCTTTCCCTTAATATTTGCTTTAATTGAGTATCACTTGGGTAAATGCTTTGATTAGCAAATGTTTGTGCTTTGTGGATTTAACAAAGTTAGACTTTTCCAGTGACTGGAAAATACTGACTGCTGTGATTGTTTTGATTTTTACGGTGAACCCATTAGAAACCCAGGGACCCTCGTCAGGGGTCATCGTCCTAGGCTGAACCCAGCAGAAGATCCTGCGTCACTGACATTCCTGGTGACAGTGAGCAAATTCCTTCCCCTCTCTGGGCCCCAGCAACGTGCTCTGGGAAATGAGGGGGTTGGACTAGATAATCCCTAAGGGTCTTTGCAGCGAGAGGTTTTGACGACCAAACCCCAGGCTGAGGGTTCCTAGAAGCACAGGAATTCTCTCCCAGCTCGCACGCTACTGAGTCCCAGTGCACAGGGAGGATTGGCCAGGGTCCAGGGTCGCAAGTGGAGCGGGGCCCTGTGCACCGCGTGCCCCCGCCGCAGCCTGGCTACCTCTGTGTGTTCTCTGCCATCACGGGGAGGCTGTCCTGCCCCAGCCACGGCTGTCCCAGCCCTGAGCATTGCCGTGAGCATCTGGGCCTCTTCTCCTTGGCAATTCAGAGACAAGATGGGGGTGCCAGAACTGTTTCCTGGGGCCCATGCTCTGCCTGTTTCATAATTCTCCACAGAGGGGCTGCTAGGTGTGGTTGAGGGTGAGCGGCGGCTCCATGGTCAGTTGGTTCAATGAGGAATCGATTCAATCCCCCCCACCTTTTTTTTTTAATTTATAAAGATGACCTTTTCCTTACTTTTAAAATCAGGCATTCAACTTATTTTGTGTTTCATACTCTTCACTCTGTGCACACCATTCTTTGAAGTGTGAGGCTGTTTTTATGTTCTGGAGGGTGTCTCATAACCCAAACATTCCCAGGCCTTAGCAACTTGGGGATGCAAATGCAGTTTGGTGACATTAATGCCGAAGTCTTGCTGCCATGAGCCCTGACCTGGATGACCAGGGGACGTCCACAGACGTCTGCCCCTGGCTGGTCCCCAGGGCCACCTCACCTGTGCCCCACAACGTGTGCATCTGTATGCTTCCTTGCTCTTCCTCGCAAATCCTCCTTCACACAGCCTCACTGCACAGGGTGCTTCCGTGTGGCTCTAAAGCCACAATCTGCCGTGGTTCAGAGGGAGGAGGCTAGTGGCCTCTTCCCTGTTCTGGGGCGAGCTGCCTGTGCATGCAGAGCCTTTCAGTGTTTTGTGAACACGGTCCCTCATCTTCCAGCCTGCCCCCTGCCCCCAGGATCCATCTCTTAGGTCTCCAGAGGGGGCAGACAGTGTTCTATCTTAGGGTTTCTCTTCTTTACATACTCCCTCCAAAACTACACTCCCATCCTGGCGACCAAAAATAAATGTCCCCATGCCAATAGAATCAGGAAAATGAATTGCAAAGGAACCAAAAGTGCACCAGTTCTACAAACCCCAGTCTTCAAACCTCAGTTTGGTTTACATATTTAATTTTTAAAAAATTATTTACATCCTAATTGATATAGGAAGAATTCTGAGATTAATTCATTATAAAAATAAATTTTAAAATGTCAAAAAGAAGATAGCAAAAAGGACCAGAATAGAGGTGCCTGGGTGGCTCAGTCAGTTGAGCATCTGACTCTTGATTTTGGCTCAGGTCATGATCTCACCATTTGTGGGATTGAGCACCGGTCTCAGGCTCTGTGTTGACAGTGCAGATCTTGTTTGGGGTTCTCTCTCTCTCTCTCTCTCTCCCCCTCTGCCTGTCCCTCACTCATGATCTCTCTCTCTCAAAATAAATAAGTGAACTTAAAAAAATACCAGAATATCTGAACAAATTTAAAAAACATATATGGGCTGAATTTTAGGAAAACTGGTCATTACATGAATTGGTCAACAGAAGAAATGGCTTTGGGTGAAGTTGTTTTAGCCAGTGGGATCTGTTAAAGAAGACGGGCTACCTACAGTGGAATGTGGATTTTTGGTACCTAACGCGGTACCTACAGCATAATAGGAACTTCATAAATGCTTACCGAATCAATAAATGAATGTGTAAATGAGGTAAGTTTGGTCATTTCTAATTCAGCTTTGAGGATACCCAAGTAAAATCTGGTGGAACATCTCTGATTTCTTTTAGGGGTAGCCAAAGTTCTCAGGACACTGACAAAATTCACCTTCTCTTGGAAAACAAACCAGTGCCAGGCAGGTTTTGGGAAGACAGGCCAGCAAGTCAACAGAACAGAGAAGGTGCAGAAGTCCGAAGGCCTCACCAGTCACGGGTCTAGCGTTCCCTCCTGAGAAGAAGCATTGGGTGCCAGAGGCAGGATTCTAACGGTCCCACTTGGGTTATGAGGAGTCCCACCAGAGAGGTAGACTGCCAACCTGATTTTGTGTGAAGCTTCCATAGCTCAGCTGCAGGAGAAAGAAGGATGGATTTCTGAGTTACCAAAAAATTTCTTCAGAGCTACAAATGGTGGTTGAAGTGGTCCCAGTGGGACTCAGATATACTAAGTTTGTTCAGTCATGCATTAAAATTTATTGAACGCCTATTATGGCTCTGGGGTAATAATAGAAAAGAAGATATAATCCCTTCCTTCGGGATACCCTGGAGACAGGTTAACAGAAAATTGGAATTTATTGTACTTATTAGAAGTACCAGGTGCTTTGAAGCTAAAAGCACCGAAACGAAGTCTGGTGGTTTGAGGAAGGCCCTGAGGTCTGAGCTGAGTTCCAGGGAATGAGGAAGGGTAAGTCTGAGGAATGGGCAAGTGGGGACAGGAACACGGACGAAGAGAACTTCAGGAAGAGGGCACTGCAGGTGAATTGGTTGGAGGGGAGAGGGAACGGTAGGGAATTCAGTTCTCACTTCCCTCAGCTGTGGTGGGCTCCTGGGAAGGGGGTGGGTAGGCACCACTCAGGATCTCACTGCCACACGTGGCATGTCCACCAGCCACTTAGGCCTCTACAAAACAGCTGTAGCAAGAGGCGAGTTGAACCAGGGGTTGCTCTGCAGCACAGGGGCTGCCTGCCTGGAAAGTCCCCATCAGAATTGCTGGAAAACTACATAACTTCTATCAGAGTGAGGTGTCGGCCAGGTCCAGAAAGGTGGGGCAGAAAAGTGAGGAAGTCCTAAGGGTTAGTTGCAAAGTAAAGATAGCATCCTACTCAAAGAGGCACCAGAGAAGAGATAAGAGGAAGCAGGTAGGTTTGGTGGGCAGGGCTCCAGGGAGATTCTGAAAGGCAGTAGGAAGCTCAGGGAGCCTTTTAGGGGTGCTGCGGCCAGGCCCACTGTGAAGAGGAACCTGGGAAGGATGCCCTGCCTATTTGGGGCGTGGACACCACAGTAGCCAAAAGACTAGAAAATAGGGTAGTGAACAAGCCAGGCAAGTCACACCGCAGACTATCATTCCTCCCTGATCTAGTGTGAGCAGTTCATTATTACCAACAAGGAAGACTGGCTGATGGGTACCACAGGGACATGCCTGGAGTCTTCTTGGGATTCTTGGGATATCACTTCAGAGCTCACAACAGCAAAAGGAAAGGGATTCTTGGCAGAGTCAGAATCTTTAGAGACCTCTTATATTCAGATAATACAATAGAGTCTATACCAGCCCTTCATGTCCATCGCTGTACAGATAGCTCATCCCAGCCCCGGGAGACCAGCAGAGGGAAGGGTACTATCCCTGCTTGATGGATAAGAACAGTGAGGTTCAGAGATGCCACCCAGATATGGGAGGGAGAACCAGGGCCCAAGCTACTATGGCTTGTCTGCCTCGATCCTTGCCATCACCTGCACGTTACTATCTATGCACTGCCATGCTCCAGATCTCAAACCTTGCAAAGGGTTAGAACCCATTTGTTTAAAGTATGGTCCTATGGGAAGGCAGTCACCACACATCCCTCCGTGAAAGAGGTGGGTTACAACACAGAATTGCTGTATGGTTACGTATTTGTAAAAGAAAAATATGTTGACACACGTCCTTTACGTGACCATTGGACAATGTCTGGGTGAACAAACAGCACAATTCTGGCAGCAGTTGTCTCTGGTGATGGGGTTTCTAGGAGGTTTTTGAAGAATTCATGCTTATCTGCATTTTATCATTTTTCTACAATCAATATAAATCACTTCTTTAAAACTCGACAGTCAGGGTGGGGGGGGGGGCAGGGGGAGATTTCACAGCTAATAGTGACAGCTTCTCAAAAGAAACATTATCCATGAGGGATAGAGTGTTCTAAAATAGAAATTTTGTCCAGAAACTGGCAAGTAAGCCCAAGTCAGAGTGTATCGGAGAGTCTGCACAGGGTGTTTCTGAGAACTCAGCCTTTAGAGGCCACAGAGGGGCCATCCCAGACGGCAATGGGCCAGCCACCCAGGGATGAAGAGGAAGGCTCCCTGCTGCCATAGTCAGCGGCACCATATCCTCCAGCCTGAGGCAGCTCTGGGTGCCACCTTTCCCAATTGGTACTTTTCATACTGAACTATTATTTTCCTCATGTGCATGCTCATATTCCCCAAGGCTACAAGCCTTGGGGAGCCGGGCTATGCCTTAAGACAAACTAGAGAGGTTCTGTAGAGAGGTTAAGACCTCAGGCTTTAAAGCCAGATATTCGGGTTTAAATTTTAGACTGTCTACCACGGATACGTTCTATGACCCTGGATACATTACTTAAATCCTCTTAAAATGTTTTTAATGTTTATTTATTTTTCAAAGAGAGAGAGATAGAGTGCAAGCAGGGGAGAGGCAGAGAGAGAGGGAGACCCAGAATCTGAAGCAGGCTCCAGGCTCTGAGCTGTCAGCACAGAGCCCGACCCAGGGCTCGAACCCATGAACCATGAGATCATGACCTGAGCCAAAGTTGGACGCTTAACCGACTGAGCCACCCAGGTGCCCCCTAAATCCTCTTAATCTCAATTTGCCCATCTGTATAAGGGGGATGATACTAATACCTACTTCATAGGGCTGTGAAGAAAAAAGGGATAATGCATATACATCCTTAGCAAAGTATCTGATACTCATTAAATAGTGGGTGGTATTATTATCATTAATAATAACGATAGTAATAGCAGTAGTAAGCTCAGGATCCCCAGGCCCAGTATGGGTCTTGTAGGCATTCCACGAATGTTTACTGAATAGAGAGGTGCCTCATTGTGGCTTCACACAAGCTTCCTCTCCCCACTGACCCCCGGCACAGGTCAGCAAAGCACCATACACCCTCTCCCTGGTTTTTTCACAGAGCACACTGAAGTAAGACTAGCCTTGGGGTATACCTCCATCTCTGGGCCTCAGCCTAACATATTCTCCTTGATCCCAAGCCCAAATCCTTGAAACTCAGCCTCTGATTTTCACGAGGTTGAAGTGATTCACAAACGAGTGTTTCAAGCCCACCTTTGATCCCTGTGAACTGACATTTGACTGGAGAGATTTTAAAGAGAGAGCTACGTCTTCTACCGGCTAGATGCCAACAGAGAAAGCCTTATCAGCCCGGCAAACTCGTGGCCACATTCTTCACGGTCAGAACCGAGTGGCAGCAGCTGAAATTCGCCATGGGTGACTGAGGTAATGCTGTGGCCTGAGAGGAAGGCCCAGGGTCCCCCGAGGGTTGTCATGGTAGAGAGCCAAGTGCACAGGCTCTGAAAGCAGAAAGACCTGAATTCAAATCCTGTCTCTGCTTGCTCTCTAGCCATTCAACTGCAAGCAAAGTGTTAAGCTTTCTGAGCCTCGGTTTCCTGCTTCTCTGTGAGAACTAAATGAAATCCAGAAGTAAATGTCTGAAGACTCACAATAGGAGCTCAATAAATATTACTTTCCTTCCCTTGGTCACCATCTCCCTCAAGCTCCCAAACCTTATGGAGGTGAAGAAGGTGGTATTTGAGCTTGACATGGAAAAACTGGGTATGGTTTGGAAATATAGAGATGGGGGGAGGACATCCTACACAGAAATGGTATAACAAACCAAGGCCCAGAAGCAACAACGCATGTTGTGGTAGGGGTAAAAGGAATCAGTTATGTTTGGGCCCTATCTGGTCAGGTAGTTTAGGCAGATCTTTGCTTTTCTACGCCTCCCCCCCCATTTTTTTCTATTTTTTCCCTGTTTGCTTCTTCACTTCTTAACTGTCTGCGAGAGGTTAAAGCAATCTGAATTAAGTTCGTTAAATTGACTTTTATTATTGAATTATAATCATTTGTGTAATTATGAAACCAGGTGTTCCTGATTGAGATCAATTATTCCTTCACCTGATCACTATAGAGCTAATAAGGACTTAGAATTGCTGTTCAAGTATACTTCCAGCCGGGTTGAAGCCTTCTGGAAAGGCATTTATTAAGCCAAAGAGTGGTGGAAAAAAAAATCCAGGGGAGAACAAGGACAGAGATTAAAATCCTTTAGGAAAAGGCCTAGAAAGGCTGATTTGATCATTAAGTAGCCTTGATGGGTGGCTGGCTGTTGACGAGGAATCTTTGAGGTGTTCCTACAGGAACTTTGATGGGGGTAGGGTAGAGTGGGGGTGAGTTAGGCATGGGGTAGGGCAGGAAAAGAGGACACAGACACTGTGTGTAAACTGCAGGTTAGAGACCCATCTTCTGCTGTGTTCTTCTGCTGAGATGGAATTGCCCTCTCTCCCTCCTGAGGCTTCTCAAGCCTGACTTTGGGAAAGATGCGAAGATGCCATGGTGCCCCCTTCCACTGTGTGAGGAGTGTGTGAAGGGGACGTGCAGTCTCTGTTCTAGGAGATGCAGGTGTGGGATGCATAGAGGTCTAGGTTCCTTCACATCTGATCCTTATTAGACCCCTCAGGAGGACAGAGCAGTAGTTACTATTTCCATCTTACAGGTGGAGTTCCTGAGGCTTGGTCAACAGACATGCCTACAGTCACAGGATTAGTGGCCAAGATGGGGAGGGGAGAGTTAGACCAAGCCCTTCAGATGCCAAGACCACAGAATGGTCTTTTCCTCACAACCTGACTGCCTGAGATCCCATTCCATGGATAAGTAGGGTGAGTTGATCATTTCTGCAGAGATGTGCAAGTCTCCTTAAATGTTAAAACCACTTAGGGAGATTAAGGAAACACCTGTTGTTTGGGCTAATCTCTAGATCTGTTAAGAGTCTGGCTGTGGTACCATTAGGTTTTAGAAGTGCCTGAGGTAATTCTAATAAGAGTCAGGGCTATGAACCATTGATCTCATGGGTAGCTCATTAGCTAAATGGAGCCTGGATGGCCTGGGGGAGTTCTGTAGCTGTATAGGGCCCTTTGGGTTGCAAAGGACAGACACCTAATGCAGCTAACTTGGCTTGCTATTTGCAGGGAGATTCATTAGATGGCTTATGTAATCAAAGGCATGTAGGGGATATAATGGGATCCCAAGGACAAATGGTATGTGGGAGTAGAGAATCACCTGATCTCATCTAACCCAACTCCACATCCTTCATGCCAAGACCTGAGGAGCCATTTCATTCTCTCCCTCCTCAGACTGTTTGTGCCACAGTACAAGGGACCTGGCCACTGATGCCTCTAGACATCTCCACTGTTGGAGAAGATTTGAGACTACTTTCTTCATCTCATCCTTGGGCAGGTGCCCACTCCAGACCAATCACTTTGGTCACATGGTTGTGCCATTAAGATTCTGGCAACTCTCTTTCAAAACACATGGCTATAGTGGGGAAGGGGTTATTTTCCATAGGAAGGAGGGAATAGTGTTCTAGAAAGACATACAACAGAGGTTTCCTAGCCATCATCTGTGACCTTCACATAGAATTCCTGCAGCTGGAGCACTCACTTGAGAAAAAAATCCTTCAGCAGTTTCCCTAAAAGACCTACTGGTCTGGAATCTTGCACCATCAAGGAGCAAAAATGACAGCTTTGAAAACAGGACAATCATCATTCCATGAATGGTCTAATCATTCCATGAATGCTGAGCAGCAAGACCTGCAAGGCAGAGGAGATAGATGCCAAGGCTGTGTAGACACTATTCCTGGCTGCACTGCCTCTCCCTGTCTGCCAAAGACTCACAGTCTTGGATTTAGAGGGGACTCTATATTAGTCAAGGATCTTTGGTTTGTAAGTGACAGAAACCCAACTCAAACTAGTTTACCCACCAGAGAAAAGAAATCTCTTGGGTCACATACTGAAAAACTCAAGGTATTTGCTTCCAGGGGAGGCTGGATTCAGAATCCAGACAATGTCCTGAAGATAGTCACTCTCTCCCTTTCCTAGCTCTGCTCTCCTCTCCTGAGGTGCCCCTCAGGCAGGTTCTCCCTTTGCAGAGCAAGATGGCCATCAGCTTCTTAGCTACCCCTGTGGAAAGACCAGCATCTTTTTTCCCCAATGGAATTAACAAAAACTCCAGGGTTGTGTATCATTGGAATAATGTAGGTCCCAGACCTGAGGCTGTATGTGTGGTCAGAGGATGAACTCACACAGGGGAGGTGGTAGTAGGAATGGGTGCCAGGCAGAACAGGACAATAGATGTCCTTTAAAGACCCCAGAGCTCATCTAGTCTGATAGGCTCCAACCCACCTGCCCAAATATGATCCAAATATGATACTCTGTGAAGATGTCCCCGATCAACAGCCTGACCATGGTCAACACTCCTCCTTGTCATCTTATTTTGTATACAGGAAATACTCAAAAACCACTCTTGTTGTGAACCTGCCAAGAGACTGAATATGAATCAGTTGTCTTGGCACCCTAGCACTGGACCCTGACAGAGAAATCTGTGAGTTCTGTTGAATCAAAGGACTCCAAGGAGCCAACAAGTTGAGTAGAAAATGGGCCTCAGAGGGTGGTAGGCAGAGTTCTGAAGCTGGAGCCTGGCCTGGCCAGATCAGATCTGATCCCAATTCACTATGCCCCTCAGGCAAACCTCCTTCTCAACCTGCACTTTGTCCACATGACCCTGCCTACCTACCTGTTAGAATTACTCAGAAGTTTGTATTAAAACAAGTTGGGACAAACTTGTAATTGTCAAGTAGTATCATTATGCTTCTCGCCCGTAGAAAAACCAAGGTCCAATGTCAGAAAATACGACGTTATGAAAAACAGCTCAAAGGTAGGAAAATCATACAATGATGGACTGCCAAACAGAGAAAATAAGTCTAGAGAAGAATGATTTTAATACGAAATATGTGCTTTGAAGAAAATAACAAAATGGTAAAAAAAAAGAAAATAACAAAATGGGGAATCTAGGAGAACAGAAGCAGAAGCCAGAAGTCCATGGAGCAAAATCAAAGGGGGTCGTCATGCTGGAAGGGAATCCTGGGCACAAGCGAGTGCTGAGATTGTAGCTGGACCAGACTCTGGATATGGTCTTTCCAGGCCTGGCCACAGAGAGATGCTGCTTTTGAAGGCCCTGGCCCTTCTCAGGCCTTCTACTCCCTTTCCAGTCTACAAAAGGAGGGTCAGTGAGGCAGGGGAGCCTTGCAGGCAACCAGACCACAACCAGATCCAATCCTGTCTGAAGACACCATGGCTGCTCCCTTCCCTGATACTGAAGGCCGTCTGGCTTTCCTCACTGTCATCTTGGGCTGTAAGTAACCCACTTAAATCACCACTGGACAAGGAGAAGCTCACAGCCTGCTTTGCAGCTCTTCTTCCATCCAAGCCATTAGTATATTTAATAGCTCTGGCCCCATGCTGATTTATGACACGTGGTAATTAATTCCTTTCTACTCAGAGATACAGACATTCACAGGTCTCAATTCAAACGTGTCTCTGCTCTGTTCCTTTTTAAAAATACTCGAAATGTTGAGTTGGAAAGCCATTTGGTCTTTTGTGAGAAGTTACTGATCTCTATCCCATCCTTATATAAAAATAAATTCTAGATATATGAATGATTTACATGTAAAATATGAAACTATAAAGATATTCTAAGGTGAATATATAATCTGAGGGTGAGAAAGGTCTCTTTAAGCATGCCACTAGAGGCAGAAAAATAAAGATCAAGGTTCATGAATTTTTTTCACATCAAAACTTTAAACCTCTGTGCAGCCTAAATTAATAAAGTATAATTGAATTAAATGAAAAGAAAATGACAAATTTGGGGAAACCATTTACTGTGTACAATGATGCTATCTATAGGGAGAAGGAGGATGTGGCTAATATTTATTTCTATGTGCCAGCATGTTAATATATACAGAATTCTAACAGGTCAATTCACAAAAGAATAAAATAGTAAAGAAACATAAGAGACAATATTCTTATTTATAATTAAAATGATGATAGAAGGCTACTTATGACATTAACCAAATTGATAAAAACAATAATACCCAAATATTAGGGTTCAGAGAAATGTTCACTCTCACTCACACATTGTTGTTTGGGAGTCTAAATTAGTGCAAACTTTCTGAAGGTAAAATTTGTCAAAATCAGAAGCATGAATCCATTTCCATATCAAGGAATCTATCTTGGAGAAATAAGAATATGCACAAAGATACAGCTACAAAATCCTATTTTAACAGTAAAGGTTGGAATTAATCAAATGCCCAATAATGAAAAGTGTGCTAAATAAGTTGTCATACACCCATATTATGTTGTAAATGTATATTCACTAAAATGGAGGAGGTTCATTATGTATTGTCAGTAAATAAAAATAGGTTATAAAATTGTAAGCTCAGCATACATTTTTTTTTGCAAAAAAAATCATATAAGAAGTTTGAGGAAATATACCAAATATTAACAGTGGTAAATTATCTCTGTGTAGTAAAATTTGAAGGTATTTTAATTTGCTTCTTTTGTTTAGAGGTCTTTTCTAATTTTCCTATAATGAATGCATAGTTATAAAATAGAAATAACAAAAATGCTTATTCTGTACAATTAGTGTGAGGATTAAATAGTATAACAGAAAATGGTTTAGGTGAATGGTAACTATGATATCCAAAGAGACAGCCCCACGAAGATGATCAGAGAATTTGGGAAAGATGAACCAAAGGGAAAGTGGAACTTGAATATGCTCATGACATGCAAAGAAATCAAGGTGCAGGGGTTCTGAAGGGTGAGGGCAGACAGAAAACATGGACACAAACCTCCCTTTTGGAGAGTTTGATGGAGTAGAACAAGGAGAAGGGATAAACAGAACCAAGAAGGTCAGAGGGTCCAAAGAAGTACTCTAGTGTTTCTCTTTTTAATTTTGAAGATTATGAAGTTCTGAGAATGTTTAAAAGAGGAGAAGTCTTGTGAAGACTCATACAGAAGTGTGCAAATAATCAGTCTGGATCACAGTTCATAAACTTCTAGATCCATGGCCCCTGATCCATGTGTCTCCCAGATAGGATCCCTCTATTTCATCTGGGGTTTCTGCCGATGGTCTCTAACTCTCTGAAAGTATTATATAGTTGTGATGTTATTTACTCCAATGAATGATCTGGCAACCTTCATCAGGATTCTCAAGACTACACCAGGAGAAGTCAAGCTATAAAGGATTCCACAGGCTCTAGCCAGTTGGAGGGTGTCCCATTCTTAGGAAAACATCGTATGGCATCTAAACTAGAAGGAAGTAAGGACGACCAGGCTAATCCTTAGCCAGTTCTAGACTCCCCTTTTCAATGATCTTTTTTTTTATTAAAAATTTTTAAATGTTTATTTATTTTTGAGAGAGGGAGAGAGACAGCATGAGCAGGGGAGGGGCAGAGAGAGAGGGAGACACAGAATGTGAAGCAGGCTCCAGGCTCTGTTCTGTCAGCACAGAGGCTGACGTGGGTCTCAAACTCATGAACCGCAAGATCATAACCTGAGCCAAAGTCAGATACCCAACTGACTAAGCCACCCCGGTGCCCCTCCTTTTCAATGATCTTTATAACTAGTTGTCTAGCCTTGTGCACACACCTTCAATGACTGGTAGTTCACTACCCTAAGCCAGTCACCCACAAATGGATGAGCTTCAGGAAACATGCCAAACACTAATGTCTAGAAGTTCTGTGGTTTTTTAAAAATCTGCTACAAACTTTTTATAGTTTCCTATTCATTGAAGACATCTTCAAGTTTTTAAAAATGTTTATAATCCTTTTCACATGTAGCTGTTGTGAATATAAATTATTATGTTACAGATTGCATCTGATAATTCTACCAGTGAAATCCCTGTTGCTCTGTTTCCATTGCTGTTTCTGAACCCCTTGTAGAGCCTAATTTTCTTTTGTGACTTGTTTTTCTTGACTATTTACTGGGTGTTATATTAGAAAAACTATTTTCAGGAATAATTTGAGGTCTAAAATGAAAGTACCTTCCTTTTGAGAGGATTTGGGTTGGCTTCTATGAAGGATCTTGTCAAAGTATAGATTCTGATACAAGTGGTCTTGGATGAAGCCCAAGAATTTGCATTTCTAATAAGTTCCCTGGTACTGCTTAGGTTGTGGCCCCATGGATCACATTTTGAGTAGCAAGAGACTAAAGAGGGACCCAGAGGACTGGAGCCAGGCTGTAATTCTATGGGAGCTATGTCACGTGTTCACTCTCGTGCTGGCGGTGAAGCCTTTGGGGTCCTAGCTTGTCATGGGAAGGGTCTCTGAGGAGATGCCTCACTATGTGTGGCCTGGGCTTTAATTTCTGTCCCTCTTACCTCTTAGACTTCCAGAACAGAGCTTTGATTTTGAGATACCAGCAAGGGTGTTCAAATCAAAAGCAGTTTCTGTGCTTGCTTATCTCACTAGGTTTTCATTTTCCCTTTATTTTTAATCCATTAATTCCTTATTTTATTATCTCTTTTATGCTTTAAAAATTTTTTTTAATCTATATTTTTAGTTGCTTTCAGTGGGAGGATTGGCTAAATAACCTACTTGGCTGTTTCTAGAAACAAGAAGGTCTATGCCAAGCCCTCATGAACTCTTTAATACTCTCAAAATAATAATATCCCACGAACCTCCCAGCATCATCTCCTTCATCTAGGTAGGACTTTGCATGCATCTATGATTATTTGTCTAGAATACATTTGTAAAGTTCTCTCCTTCCATTTGTACTTGTCCTTCCTGTAAGGCTCCACTCAGTCTCCTCACTCAGCAGGCCTCTCCTTGCTGCTTTGGCTTGCCTGGGTATTCCTCTTTGGACAGCCCTCTTGCCAATGTGTCCAGGATTTCAGAATGGGGCCACTATAAGGAACATAAAGATCCCCTTCTCATTCCACGCCTGAGGAGATCGAAGCCCCGAGAAGGAAAACAACTTGCTGAAGGTCCCACAAAGAATTACTGCTGTACTCGAGACCAGAACCCAATCCTCGTCACTCAGCCTGGCAGTGTCCCACCATCACATGCGAGTCCTTCGTTATGTCGAGCCAAGCTTGCCTCTCAGCAACTTCCATGTAGTAATTAATCAAGAAATGGCAAGATGTGTGTCTTCTAAATCTGGGAAAAACACCAAAAGAACTTGGTACATTTTTATGTAATTTATATCTGCCCAGTTCTGAGGAGAAAGGTCTCCATCCCCAAGCAGCGGACAGGGAAGGAAGAAGTCAACAGACATTCCTGGAGAAAGTAACAGTTCACAGGGTTTGATTTTTAACTTTCTCCTTTTATTTAATTTCTATCTGTGAGATCTCTGAAATCTAAGGAGCCCTGAAACACCACAGAATACACCCACTGTCCTCCTGGAAGAATTCCAGTAAAAACAGCTTCTAATTAAATAAACGAGCTCTGCCATGTTCGCTTCAGATAGCAGAATAAGGCTTCCAATGACAAGCTCATTTGACTGCAGTCAGTTTATTACTTGTTAAATAATCATTGACTTGCTGTTCCTATCCATCTTATAACCTTTTCGTAACTGAACACAGAAGAATGTAATATAAACAAACAAACAAATAAACAAACTAATTATAATTAAAAAAAATGGCAATGCTCAGGGAAACTTGAATATCTCTAATGAAATCCATTAAGAAAGGAAGCAAAATGACTAATTCAGGAACTAGGTAGTAACTCATTCAATCTAATTTCTTAAACTCCTGAACTCCTGGCCCCCAAACACTTCTCTGACCATATGTCCTCCTGAATAGCACCTCCCCCTCTCAACCCACATAGACATACACACAGACACACACACAGATTTACACACAGACACATACAGACATACACACATAGACAGACACGCACAGATACACACAGACATATGGACACACCCATACACACTGAAGTCCTTCTCAGCCTTTCAGGACCTAATAACAACTTCCCTGAAGATTTCTCAAGGATGAAGTTCCTAGCCCGACTTGTGGGAATCACTCTTCAGAGAGGCCCTGGAGATTCAATCTCTCTGGAAGGGACTCTGATTCCAAAGTGTGGCTGTTCCCCCATAATTACACTGTTTGCTAGTATAAGTGTGTCCCATGAAATAGTTGGGACATACTTATACTAAAAAATTATTCATTGTTTATCTGAAAGTTACATTTAACTGAGCATCCTGTATTTTATTTGGCAACCATATTTGGGTGGTGTGGCAAGTCTGTGGCAGTAGTTAACATTGTAGGACCTTTGCAGGCCTTGCTTACTGCCCAGGACATAACGAGAGCTATGTGCAACTTATAGGATAATGGCTCACCTTGACCTCTGCTATTAAATAAAGCAGGTAGGTATGAACTATCCATAAGCTTGAGTCTCTTCAAACATGTGTATATGACTTTTCAAGTTCATGGGAAAATAACCCAAATAATAATATAATAATAGTAATAATAATAACTATATTGCCAGGTACTCTTCCAAGTGTTTTACAAATACTAACATTTAATCCTCCTAATAACCTATGGGGTAGGCACCCTTATTATTGGCAATGAGCATTTAATAATTTGTCCAGGGGACAATAGGTGGCTGTGGTTGGTCAGTGACAGAGTTGAGACTGAATACCAACATCCAAAATCTGCCTTCTCAACCCTTCTTCTCCCCTGCATGTTTAATGGCCATTGCTCACGCATTACTCATAGCCTCTCACAACTGATTGCAACAAACCAGTGTGTAATGACCTTATACTTGTGAACAATGTCCTACAGAGTCAATTCCAAATTTGTCACCTGGGGAGTCATGACTTGTCATAAAGTGATGCAGGTTATCTTTACAGACCCAACTCCTGATATTCCCTTTCTCCATGTGAGAGAACCTCCCCACGAGAGGAGAAGCCATGTCTGTCTGGTTCTAGCACCTTGCAAGAATCTCTGGAAGAGATGAGTAGACACTCAAAAAATGTGCCTTTCACTCTTTTTTTTGATACACATTCTTTGTGACACATTTCAATGGCTTCATTTTCTCCACCATTCTTTCTTCTCCAAAAGGAAAATCCCTACTCATTCTTCAAGATCTAACTCAAATGTCATGTCCTTTGTGAGGCTCCCCTAATTTTCCCTGGCCATGTTAGTTCTCCCCCATCCTTCTGTGTTCCCTTAGTACTTGGGTGATGGCTCAAAGCCTGGTGTCTGGATTTCCTAATCAGGTATTTTTCTGATCTCTCCACGCCATCTCAATGATATGCTTCTCTGGAATAGAGGTTCTTCACCTTAACTGCAGCTCAGAATCAGCCAGGGGGTTTTGTAATATCCAAATACCCGGTGCCCTGCACGCCAAAATTCTGATTTGGCAAGTTGGATCCAGACGTCAAATATTAAAAAAAAATAATCCACAGATGGTTCTGAGCCACAGCAATGGAGCTTGTTCAGAGTCATGGTTCTGAGTAGCAGGTGATAACTCTAGATCAGTTTGCTGAAGCTGAGTTGTGTTCTTGGTACCCAGTGAACATACTCCTCTTTATTGGCCCTACCCTTAGGTGCTGGGGATGGGTATGACAGAGAGTCTGGAAAAGTTTCGGGGAAAGTCTTTAAGGTCACTTCCAGTGCAACGCTGTATTATTCTGATGACATTTTCTGACATAAGATTCAATTCCATGGACCCAAAGCAGTGCCCCCTGCTACAGTAATGTCAGGAAAAGGGAAAGTGCGTGTTTCAGAGAGCAATAGAATTGTTTAGAGGAGAAAGACATTAAAATCAGCTAGTATCATCCCAGGTGGGAAAATCAGAACTCAGAAAAGTAAAGGAAGCCACCCAGGTGTGTTCTCTGTGCCTTCACATTCTTCATCAACCCCACCCAAGGTCAAGTCCCCATAGGTGGATACTTGAAAATGAAAAGAAAATGGGTTTAACCCATGCCCCTACCCTATATCCAAGCAAAGAAACTACACTCTGGTCACCCACCCAAAATATAATTTTAAATGGGATCTAGCCTCATAAAAGACACACACACATACACACACACACACACACCATCACACTATTTAACAAAACCCTCTACCGCAACATTATTCAAACTAGTGTAAAGCAGCTGCATTAAAAAAAAAAATTGAAATTGAATTCTGAGGCATAATCCAAGAGATAAAAGTAAAAAAAACCCCAATATGTGATGATTGAGTATGCACGACCACAACCCTTAATCTCTGCCATCCTCTGCGGTGTAAACAAATCTGCTGATTGTTGATGATATTGCTGAAAACATCACTAATCAAACCTTAAATACCAAATACATTTAAGCAAATAACACTCCAGTAACAGTCATTCTAGCTGATCGTGAAGGAAATTCAAATCGGAGACCAGTTTGAAAATGGCCAGGGCTAGACTGTAGCTTCACATTAATTGACCAACATCCTAGAGGCAGAGCTTTCTCTTAAGTACAGAAGGCCTGAAACACAAAAGGAAATAAGGAAGAAGTCCAGGAGGCAAGCGCTAATGCAATTTCAAGCTGGAATTACATCAGCAGCTTTAAACAGATGGCAGAATGGGAATAAATGTGTTAGCTCCTTTCTCTTACTTGGGCTTTCATTGTTTATATCATTAAAAATAAGGAGAGTTTAAAATAACATATATCGTCATGTAACGACTCACAGAGACATACAAAACTAGTTTGAAGACAGGGCTGAATTTGGTCATACTCCTGGTTGTTTTGAAAACAACTTGGTGAATTCAATTAAGTAACCAGCTGCCTATTTACAAAAGAGAATAAAACCTTGTAAAGGCACACTGATGATGACTGAGCTGGTCATAGAAAAGTCTAGAGAATCCAAAGACTGGTTTCTGAACATTGCTCCTGTATGGGAGAAGGTGACAATGGGTTACGGAATCTTATACCCCTAAGGTTGAAGAGATCTAATTGATGATCTAGTCCAGGGATAGCAAAGAAATGTATGAGTGTCACCACCTGCTGCTCCCAGACCTCAGCAGACATCACTAACCTATGATGGTATCATTCCTGCAACTTGATGCTTACTCCCAGAATTCTTTGCAAGACACCCTAGCAGTTTTTTCATGACAGAGTTGGTGTATGGAAACCTGTTTCCCATCCCTGATCTTGTCCAACTCACTCATTTTACAGAGGAAGAAACTGAGGCCCAAGGAGAGTAAAGTGTCTGGTAATATGGATTATTAATGCTTTGCTCTATAAATCAAATGCTCCATCACTACTTACATATTTACTGTGCATGACCTACATGCCTGGCACCTTCCATGAGTCATCTCACTTGACCTCACAACAATCCTATAGACGCAATTTTTGTTTCTATTTAAAAAAATGAGGAAACAGAGAGGTCAAATAGTGCTCTTCTTGTCAGGATGGTGGAGTAAGCACACATAAAATCCTTCCCTTCCTTGAATACATGGGAAGGTTGACAAAATATTTAAAATGTTTAAAATGCACTGGAAATAAAGGGAATATCTTCATGGAGCACGAAGAAGAGAAAACCTACTTACCTACTTACTGGCATATAGGAAGTGGGGCCCTGGGGCATAGGAACCAGATGTGAGCCCCTCAAATATTTGGGGGCTCCTAAGTATGCCTGAGCTTGCATTCTAGCCTACATATACCCACCTTCTCTGTTCAACTTTTCTTATGAAGTTAGGAGATGCTGCAGAGGGGAGTGAATTTATGTTGCACTGAGCCCTGCGGGGGTCCATTTGGTGAGGTGTGGACTGTCAAGCTGCCTCAGAGGACCTGGGCTCACGCCCCCAGTCTTGCCTCTTTGGAAATGTAACCTATGTTCTCGGGGATGAAAAAGCTTTTTCATCTTTGAAACAGAACATCTGTGCTGCTTCTGTGTACTCACAGGTTCCTGATGAAGTTATGGTGGGCAGCCTCAAAGGTGGCCCTCAGTAATCCTCAGTGGCCAGTGTCCATGCCCTGCAAAGTCCCCTTGCACACTGCGAGTGTGATGATCGTGGTATGTCTGCTGAGGCTGGGTCCCATCGTGACTTTGCCTTGTTCTCTCTTGTGTCACTTGCTCCAGGGAAGCCACCGCCACACTGTGAAACACTCCAGCAGTGTTACGGAGAGGTCTCCGTAGCAAGGAACTGAGGCCTCTTGCCAGCACCAATCTGTCATCCAGATGAGTCAGCCACCTTGAAAGCAGATCTTCCAGCCCAAGTCATACTTAGGATGATGGCAACTCTAGCCAATCTTGACAGCAACTCCAGGAGAGACACGAATTTGGAACCACCCAGCCTAGCCTCTCCTGAGTTCCTGATCCACAGACAATGTGAGATAATAAATGTTAATTGTTTTAAGCCACTAAGTTTGGGGGTAATTTGTTACACAGCACTAGAGAATTTGGAAATAAGTAACATAGTAACTCTAAAGTGCTATATGTTTATTTACCTTAGGGATCATTTTGATACCATCTGAAAATCTGAATTTCAGGTCACTGCATTTCTACTTTATTTTATATAAGTCACTTGGCCTTTCCCCTTGGTTTCTCCTGCAAATGAGTAGCAGAATTAACTCAGCATTGTAAATCATTACTAACTGAAGATGTGAAATCTCAAGTCCCAGAAATGAAATGCAAAGGACTTAAGCCAGCACTGTTTCCCCCACCCCTGGTGAATGCAAATTAGGTCTTGGGATGGTGTGCTCCAAGATGATGCCCCTGAGACCTCATTGCCTTATATTAGCATCCAGACTGGTCAGCTTCTTGTTAACATTTCTCCCTAAGTCTGTTGAATCCCTTGATGACTTTAGCATACATTAATTGAAGGCTTAACTTCAGGAGAGAAAATAACAGATAAACATTGTTTTTACCTGCTTTAGGTATTACCAAAAAAACCCATTCTGGGTCAAAGTTCATCAATATTTCACATAATTAGTCATATTAAATAAAATAATATGTCTCATATTTCTTGTTAGGTTCTTATCTTTCGTTCCTTGAAAACCAGAGATAAATAATTCCTTGCTAAAGACTAACATTTTATAAAACTAATTGCTTTCATAGTCATCTGGAAATTTTTTTGAATTTTTTTTAAGGGTTAAAGCTTCTCAAACCCCTCCCATTCTTGAGTCAGAGTGAGATTAAAAAATTTTTTTAATGTTTATTTATATTTAAGACAGAGAGAGAGATTGGAAGAGAGAGAGAGAGAGAGAGCATGAGGAGGGGGTAGAGAGAGACTGAGATAGAATCTGAAGCAGGATCCTGGTTCTGAGCTGTTAGCACAGAGCCAGATACGGGGCTGGAACCCACAAGCCGCTAGATCATGACCTGAGCCGAAGTCGGATGCTTAACTGACTGAACCACCAAGGCGTCCCAGAATGAGATTTTAAAAATCACATTGGGACTGCAAATATTTGTCAGTTATTTAAATCATAATACTTCTCCATATTTGCAGTATGTTTTTATACAAATATGTTGAATTGAATGGATGGATATGTTGGGGCTTTGACTTAAAAGAATTATCTTGTGGCATGAAAACATTTCCGAGGTGATGTATTACTTAGGAACTTGTCCTAAGGCTAAGAAACCGGTAGTATTGCAATTTAAAAATATTACTGTAGTCTTATTATATCTATAATAGCAAATCGTAATTTTGTGAAATTAAAGTTTTTTGCAACTTATTTCTCACGAAGATACTAATATTAGAACCTGCCCTCCAAAACACTCACCTGGGCCCCATGAGCAATAGAGAAGGTCAGCACAAAGCTTCCTGAGGCTCCAGAACACTAAGCCCTAGTCTGATTCTGTCCCTGAATGATTGTGGGAGCTTATTTAATTACTTTCGTTCTTGGGACTCATTGTACTCATCTATAAAATAGTGTCTCCTGGACTATAGATGCTGGAGAGGATGTGGAGAAATGGGAACCCTCTTGCACTGTTGGTGGGAATGCAAATTGGTGCAGCCACTCTGGAAAGCAGTGTGGAGGTTCCTCAGAAAATTAAAAATAGACCTACCCTATGACCCAGCAATAGCACTGCTAGGAATTTACCCAAGGGATACAGGAGTACTGATGCATAGGGGCACTTGTACCCCAATGTTTATAGCAGCACTCTCAACAATAGCAAAATTATGGAAAGAGCTTAAATGTCCATCAAAAGATGAGTGGATAAAGAAATTGTGGTTTATATACACAATGGAGTACTATGTGGCAATGAGAAAGAATGAAATATGGCACTTTGTAGCAACGTGGATGGAACTGGAGAGTGTGATGCTAAGTGAAACAAGCCATACAGAGAAAGACAGATACCATATGGTTTCACTCTTATGTGGATCCTGAGAAACTTAACAGAAACCCATGGGGGAGGGGAAGGAAAAAAAAAAAAGGAGGTTAGAATGGGAGAGAGCCAAAGCATAAGAGACTGTTAAAAACTGAGAACAAACTGAGGGTTGATGGGGGTGGGAGGGAGGGGAGGGTGGGTGATGGGTATTGAGGAGGGCACCTTCTGGGATGAGCAATGGGTGTTGTATGGAAACCAATTTGACAATAAATTTCATATATTGAAATAAAATAAAATAAAATAAAATAAAATAAAATAAAATAAAATAAAATAAAATAAAATGTGTCTCCTGGATGCTCTCTAGTGTCTTTCTGTCAGTCTTTTCAGACTGGTGATAACGACAAGAGTATACTACCTCCTGATCTGAAGTGAGGGCCTCCCATCATCTCTCACCTGTTAAGGGCCCCTAAAGAACGTTTTACCTCCTTTGTCTTCAAATAGGTAAGAGTTGCCATTCGTACTACTGAGAGTAGGAACAAAGTATGTAAGGTCTCCAATGGTGAGAGATTTGAGGCCTGCCTGAATAGTTTTCTCTGAATAAGCCCATAGTTAAAAACTGTTTTCTGATAAAGCAGTAATACTAAAGAAGTACAAACGGTCACAGGGAAAAAGTAACATCGATTGCATGCTTCCTCTGTACCAGACACTGGTCTAAAACCCTACCTCTATTAATCGTTTAATTCTTACATCAAACCTATGAAGTGGCTGCTGTTATTTTCTCCATCTTACAAATGAGAAAACTGAGGCACAGAAAGGTTAAGCAACTGGCCTAAAGTCACATAGCTCATAAGCAGCAGAGCTGTAATACAAACCTGGGTACCTTGTGTGCTCTTGATCTTTTGCTATACGTATGAAAAGGTAAAAATCTTACAAATAATCAGTGAAATGAAAATAATTAGCATACTATTTGTTTGAATCCACCAAAGCAGCAAAAATTTTTACATTGTTAAATTAGGTAATATATCCGAGCTAGGGAAGTATGTGGGGTATTTTCACATACTTTCGGTGGGAGTGTAAATTGGTATCGTAGCATAAGTGCATTTTTTTTTTTTTTGAGTCTTCCTGGAGTAACACCCACACATATGTTCAAGGTTGTACAATGTGGTGCTAATGTAACAGCAAAACATGAAAATCACCTGGGGTGGGGGAGGGGAAACAAAAACACTGCATCAGAATTACTACGGGTGGGGCCTGGGCACTGATTTCGTGGTATAGCTCCTCGCCTGATCCCAGTTCAGAACCAATGAGCTAAATAAACTGCAAGTCTCTCCACTTGATGGAATATTATGCTTTTTTCCTTTTTTACTGAGGTAGATTTACCTGTAACTGACGTGGGTAGAAAACTGCAGGCTATGTGTTATATGCCATCTCTGTAGAAATGAAACAATAATGTGTATATTTATGTGCATATATATGTATATGTGAATATGTTGAAAAAATCTAGAAAGATGCATGCCCACGTTATGTGATTACCTTCGGGAATTTGAGGATGATGGTCCAGGATGATTTTAGCCTTAAGAGTAATGTTTTTAATGTCTTGCAAGTAGATAAAAAATAAATTTAAAAGAACTTATAGATGTTAAAAAATGACTACATTGAAACAATACAAATATAGAAAAGGAAAAAGCTCAAATCATAATCCAACCAGCTAGAAAAAGCCATTTAAAATCTTTTGGTTGTTCTCCTTCCTCTCTTTTGTCTATACTTACATATATGTTTATTTTGATCTACCTACCCCTCTTTTCCACAAAGTAGGAATTATTACGTGCTGACTTTTCTTTCTTTTGCAAAGGTTTTTCTCTATGGATGCTCCTAAAGTTTGTGCACCAACCCCTAACATTCCAGCATCTTGAATTCTGTCCTGCCTTCCATGAGAGCCAGGCTGGGGATGGGGGCCTGAGGTATGAGCCAGGAGACGGGGGGGGTGGGGGGGGGTGGGGGGGTGGTTACAACATCATATGGACCATCACATATAGAGATTTGCAGGGTTCTTCCAAACCTGCCACAGGGCTGGCATTCCTGCTTGGGGATTTAAAGTTTTGGGAAATGGAAGTATGGAAACCACCCCTTTTTTGAATGTGAGTTTGTTACTTCCAGACAATTATCAATCTGTATGAAAGTAGGGGGTCACCTATAATTGACTTCACCCCAAGAAATGGGATCAAACTATGCAAAAGAATAAGAACTGGGTCACATGTTCTAAAAAGGAGCATCTGACACATCTATCCCTCCAAGTGGATGAGACTGTGTCTTCTAGTCTGCAAGCCTACATTATGACCCAATTGGTGGTGTTACAAAGTGTCTGTTCCCATGATTTATTTCAACCTCATACATGTTTATGAAGCATTGGCACCGGGATGGGTATGTATTAAAGACCTGGATATTGGTCTGTGGGCTCCCATGGTCCAGAAGGGAAGACATACATACATGAAGAGCCCTGATTCAAGGCCAGGTGTGATGCACTATAACTAGCAGATCCCTAAGCAATCTGTCAAATATGGGTGTAATAATGGGGACCAATAGGATGAAATTCTTCAAATCCATAATCATGAGGGTGGGGAAGGG
The DNA here is from genome assembly GCF_024362965.1 of Panthera pardus. Classification (NCBI taxonomy): domain Eukaryota; kingdom Metazoa; phylum Chordata; class Mammalia; order Carnivora; family Felidae; genus Panthera; species Panthera pardus. The sequence goes on from NW_026526766.1 coordinate 61,328,234, forward strand.
GAGTTAGGGCAGTTTTCCTAACCACCTTGGATTCATTCTTGGACTCATAAACTTGAATTCACAACACTCCTGTGGCTAGAATGCCATCCCCATTTTGGCTGCCTAGAGAAGTATGGCTGCGTTTTAACTCCAACTCAGGGCGGCTAGCATTAAATACACACAGTCTGTTAATGCCTGGGAGACAGTGTGAGCTTGAATCTTTCTGGGGTCCACTTCCTCATCTATAAAGTGAGGATCATTTTGTTTTACATTCCCTCTCATTTATCTACACACACACACACACACACACACACACACACACACACACACTCTTGGGAATCAAATGAGTTAATGGATGTGAAAACAGGTTCCACATTTTAAATAGCTATAGACACATAAGGCCATTATATAGATTTTTATCAGAGCTGCAGGTTTATCAAGTGTTTATATTTCATCCTTGGAGACCTGTGCTTTTATTTGAAATGCAGTATTCATCTCCTCATTTTTTTGTGAAACTAATCTTTTTATCCAATGACTTCAGTCTGTTTGCTAGAAAGCTGTCTAGGTGACAATGCTGATATTCAAAAGCCAATCTGAAAACACTTTCCATCTAAGAAGTGTCGAAAATCACAAATGTGTATCTTTTTAAAAATTGACTTTATCCACTGTTTTACAACCCGGTGAAAATATTGTCAGTTGTAGATGTATGTCTGCTCTGAATATTTCTGGTATTCTTCATGGGCCTAAGCGTGGTTCTTGATTTATTCCTCTTGAATAACCTGGTGCTCCCAGGGGGAATATCACAGTCTATAAGTATCACTATTTACAATAAGATGGATTTTCCTATCTTGCTAATTACAGTATTAATTTCCATTTACTAGTTGGTAATTTGTAGCATCAATCCTTCCCCTGTCATTGGGGTGGGGCTGTTGTTTTCAAAGAAAGCCCCAGGAACATCCTTTCTCTTCTAATCTCCAGTTGTGCTACACATAACAGAAAATGAGAAAAAAAAAGATAGGATAATTTCCTTGATGGCAGACTAAGCAGGCAGAAACTGCTCAGGTTTCTGAGCAAACTCTGCACACAGAACCACACCCCGGGCTTCATCAGCCTCTCAGAATCCTCATCACCCTCCCTGCCTCATCCTTCTACAACCAAACCAAATTGCATCCCCACACCAGGTATTAAAGCATTACCATCATTATTGCAATATTTATAATCCCACCCCACTCCCCCCCACCCCCGTTGCATATTTCATTTCATCGCCAGGTGTGGGAAGAAAATCATGAAGTAAAAGCATTTCCCCACATGCTCTGTTTCTCTGCTTTGAACCCTCAGTCCCAGCTGCCAGCAGGAGCTCCTTGAGGGCTTTCAGAAATTCAATCAGTTCCTGGATAAGAGCATAACAAGATTTTAACTTTCACACTGCTTTCCTCTATGACTTGGATTTCCCACTCTTTGAGTAAAGTCTAATAATTTTGCTTCTAATGGGACCAAGGAGTGGTAAGAAGTATGGAGATGCTTCTCGGGCTGGAGCTCAGGAATTTAGGAATCCCCCCCACCTCTGCCCACCCCAAAAAATGGCTGAACTTTTCCTCTCTTCCTTCATTACTGGTTCTAGGACAGTGGAGATGAAAGGATGGCCAAGATTATGAAAGCAGCACAGATGAGAAGTCAAAGTAAGAGGGGTCTGAACCTGAGCTGGACCCGGAGGACTAGACCTCAGTGGCAAGCTGGTGTGCACAGGCAGCCTTGGCCAAAGGGCATGGTGCAGAGCCTATCCTTGGAACTTCCTTGGACTTCTCCTGATGCTTCATCCCTGTATCAAAATTCTAGAACAGGAACTAAGGACCTCAGAAGTCCTCCTGTCTTTCTTTCTCTTTGATTGGTAAACTGAAGCTTTCAAGAAAGCTTGAAACAGAGCCCATGGATGTAAACAGACCTAGAAGGTGATTTGTCCAAGCTGGAACAGGAGGACTGAGGAGAGAGAACAGAATGGAACTACTGAAGAACTCAGTGTGTCTGGATGTTTTGAGAGGAGTTTTATAGCTTGGTCAGGAGAGCTTGGGGGAAAATTAAGAATAAGGACACAGAGACCTAAATTGCTGGGGGGAAAAAAAAGGCATTTACTCACTTTATAAAAAATTGCACAAGAAAGAACATGAAACCATAGTATGCTACATAGCTCAGCTATATGTGCTGTTTACAGGGTCATGATGTTATAAACACTCTGTGCAGAAGAGAGGTAAGTCCAATTTTCCCTAGTAGGAATTGAAAGATGGCAGCTAAAATGGAAAAATTAGGGAATAGAACTATCCTTGTGTTATTTAGAAACTTGGAGGTAAACTCTAGAAGAAACCAGTAGAATAATTTAAAGTGGCTGCCACTTGGGAGTAGCCTTCTGGAATAAAGCAGGGGACTGATTTTTCATGATGAAGCCTGTAGTTCTATTTTAAAGGATGTGGACTTTATTTAAAGATGTTCATGTATTTTAAGGGGAATCACTGGGACTGCCCATAAATATCTGGGGCACTGTGGAACTTGGATGTGGCCAACCAATTTGTTTTGGTCAATGAAATGCGACTGGGAGTGAAGCTTCAGGAATGAGAGCACAATCCAACACTGTCTCTTCCCTGTCTTAGCTCTTGTGGATCTTGGAGCTGGATTTTCCCTCCACTGGGGTCCCTGAGTAAGGAAAGCATGAAGCAGAGCCCCCTCAGTTGCCCCACGATTAACATGCAATATGAAGGAAATTAAGCCCTTATAGTTTTAAGCCACTGTGGGTTGGGGTTGTTTATTAATGCTTACAAATTTGGCCTATCTGACTGCTATAATCACTTCAATACAGGTAGAATCAAGCGAGAAAATGAAGATATGGAAACAGCCCATTCCATCCAAGCCACTGAGTGTGGAGCCAAGGGTAGAGAAATAAGACTCTGTGACAAGGAACCGGGAAAAGGTGCCATAGGTATTTCACTGTATCATATGTGTATATATACATACATGTACATATATATGCATTCAATATACATATGCAGAAATTTTTAAATGCACGGATATGTAATACTTTCATAATGTATGATATAAATATGCAATACATATAAAATTCATATGTATATAATATATATATTATATATTACTATCATATATACAGTGATAAGTAGAATAATGGCCCCCAAATACAACCATATCCTATAATCTCTACGTGGCTAAAGGGACTTTGCAGATGTGGCTAAGGTCAAGAACCTTGAGATGGGAAGATTATACTGGATTATTCAAATGTGTCTAATCTATTCACATGAATCCTTAAAAGCAGGACTCATTCCTGGCTGCAGAAAGCTAGAGACATGGCAGTGTAAGAAGGACTTGGCCTGTTTGGAGAAGAAAAGGAAGAAGAGGCCACAGGCCAAGGAATGCGAGTGATCTCTAGAAACTGGAAAAGACAAGGACACAATTTTCTCTCTAGAGCCTCCAGAAAGAAATACAGCTTTGCCCACACCTTGATTTTAGATCAGTGAGACTGGCATTGGACTTCTGATCTATATAGCTCTAAAATAATAAATTTGTGTTGTTTAAGTCACTAACTTTGTGGCAATCTGTCATGGCAACAGTAGAAAACACATACATGCTCACATACACATGAATTCTAAGAAAAATAAAATTCTAACTTTAAAACTTAGTTCAACATGAAATTAAAAAATTTATTTTAATGTTTTTTATTGTAATTTTGAGAGAGGGAGACAGAGACAGAGCATGAGCAGGAGAGGAGCAGAGAGAAAGAGAGAGGGGAAGACACAAAATCTGAAAACAGGATCCAGGCTCCAAGCTGTCAGCATGGAGCCTCACTTGGGGCTCAAACTCACAAACTGTGAGATCATGACCTGAGTTGAAGTTGGTGCTTAACCGACTGAGCCACCCAGGTGCCCCTCAACATGAAATTTTTAAAAATTGTAAACATGGTTGTAAATGGAAATGTTTAGAATAGTTCTTAAAAGTAAAAATATATGAAGCAAAAAGTAAAGGAGTAATAAACTCTTCCAAAATGTACTGTCTGAATCCAGACTCTGTTGCCTGCTACATGAATTTGGGCAATTTGCCTAACTTCTCTGGCCTCAGTGTTCTCAGCTGCAAACTATCCACCTTACAGAGCTCTAGGAAGCCTAGAATAAAGATGCAGTGTGTTCCTGTCCTGGGACTATTTCTTTAGGACAAACCACTCACATGTAATAGGCGATCAGGAATCAATAATAATATACCAGCCTCGAGTTTGAGTCCCAGTCCTACAACTTACTAATTGTTATAGTCATTCACTATATGATTCTCAATTTCTTCATCTGTTTATAGGGATAACAAAACCATTTACATTCACCGAAAAGGTCATATGAGATAATGTTTTAATAAATGTACATAGAGAAATCATCTTTTTTGAGGACAATACAACAATGTCAAGAGTGGAACCTAGGAGACCAGTTAGAAGGCTAAGGTCATATCAAAGAGAATGACAATATTGACTTTGGACAAGGATATAAACATGGAGAGTTCATTATCTGGAGATACTGATCAGAATATTTAAACTCTAAATGCCCAAAGTCCTATAGACCTATATGAAAAGTCATGGCATAATTAGAATTTCACTTGAGTATGGTATCAGGGAAAAGGGGTTAGTAAGAAGAATCAAATATTTAATGTCACAGTGCTGATAGGGTATGACTTATCCCTTCAAAATCAAGGATGAATTTGCCAAGAGAACAGGGATATTCTATTAGATGCAATCCCCTGTGTGCATTTTCATATTAGATATACTCTTTCTACTGGGATTATTGACCAAGGCTCTCTTGTCACTGGAGAGCTGTGGATGGGCACTGACAGCATGAGTCCTTGTGATTCCCCTATTCCCAATGGTTTCCATTGCCAGCTTACGGCCGATTTGTACATTACCGCTTTAACTAGGTTCATTTATTCAATCACATAATAATCAAGCCGGGTCCAAGAGGGCCATGAAGTCAATACTCATTAAATAGAGCAAAAGTCCCAAGAAATCACCCACTTTACCCCATTCTATTTCCTGGTAGATAAAGAACATTGTGATCAATCAGAGAGGAACAAAATAATATTCAAATTATAACAATGCAGCAATTACTCCAAAAAGTATCAATAGGAACAAGAACTATATATAATTTTACAAATTGCTTTAATTAATTCAAGAACAGCAGTGATTGAAAGTCACACCCAACTCATGAAAGCTCTGATGGTGCCCTTATAACAAAGCTTCCTGAGTATCTCACGCGCATCTTGACTCTCTGATGTCTGCGCGTGGCTCTAAATTTGCTGTGCTGCCCAGCCTTGTGTGTAGCATTCTGACTTCTTATTAGGACACCAAGTTAGAATTCTTAATAAACTCTGGTAATGTGCTCCTTTCTTTATGAATATCAAATCTTGATATCTTTTAATAACCCAGTTATGAGTTGACTATGTTTCCCTTGGTTATACATAAAAATAATAATGAGTAACACCTCTTAAGTTCTTATGATATTCCAGGAACTCTTCTAAGAGCTTTTCATGCGTTAGAAAAATGAGCATTCGTGGTATTTCCCATCATTCATTGATAAGAAGAAGGAAATTGTATTTTTGCTTCATATCCAGCCAGTCAGTTTGCTCCTAAACATTGCTTTAAGGTAAGTTTGTATGTCTCTGTCCTAATCCACATGTGCCTATTTTGAAGTTTAACTTCCAAAAGCCATTCTCATTTCCCTTGTTTTCAAGTTTTGGGAACTATTCTTCATCATATCCAGGTCCTGACCATAATATATAAAAACATTTTACAAACTATCAAGTGCTGCATGTGTGTAAGGGTTTTAGAATGAAGCCCGGAACTAGCTCTTCCTCTCTATTTACAAGTGAGGAAACTGAGGCTCAAACAGGAGAGAAGACATTTTCAAGGCCACTCACTGAGCAGGCAGAAGAGTCAGGATGAGACTCAGGCTTTCAGCACTCTGCAGACCTCTCCTTCCAAACTGCTGAAATCACTCAAAACCCTCCCGGACCCATTTTCAGAAGAGTACATTCATCCTTTTCCTGAGCACACCTTAACAAAGTACCCCAAAACTTAGAGGTTTGAAGCATGTTATCTCACAGTTTCTGAGGGTCAGGAATCCAGGAGGGGCTGAGCTGGGGGCTTCTAGTTGGAGGTTCTCTCTCTCAAGAGATTGCAGATAAGATGTCAGCAGGGGCTTCCATCACCTGAAGGTTTGACTGGGTGGGCGAACCTGCGCCCACACTCTCACGTGACTAGGGGCTGGCGGCCTACATTTCCCACCACATGGGCCTCTCCATAAGGCTGCTCATGACATTGGCTAATGATCAGAGAGACAGAGACAGGGAGAGAGACTTGAATGCCACACCGAAGAGCCTGAACTTTATTTCACGTGTCGTGGGGAGCCACTGATAAGGGATGCCTTTTGGGGATTCATCACCGATGTTCAGTTCTGGTTTAATTACCTGGGCTGAGGCCATTCTACATTGCCTAAACCACCACAACTGGTCGCTGTCAGAAGCTCAAACACAATTTAGTGGCAAGAATCCTCTGACCATTCTGTAGTGGCACATTAGAAAGGGAGCCAGGGAAGGGGTGTCTGGGTGGCTCAGTCGGTTAAGCTTCGGCTCAGGTCATGATCTCACGGTTTGTGAGTTCGAGCCCCAGGTCGGGCTCTGTGCTGACAGCTCAGAGCCTGGAGCCTGCTTTGGATTCTGTGTCTCCCTCTCTCTTTGCCCCTCCCTTGCTCATGCTCTGTCTCTTTATATATATATATATATATATATATATATATATATATACACACACACATATATATGAATATATATACATATATATATATATATATATATATATATATGTAAAATAAATAAAATGTAAAAAAAAAAATTTAGAAAGGGAGCCAAGGAGGAATGTACTGGAGGGCATCATTAGTCCAGGGAGAGAAGAAAGGTTTATATTTGAACTTTTCCTTTTATAAAATTTACAATCACAGATCCACTGACTTTGGATTTAGAAAGGAACTTTGAAACGATCTAGATGCACATAAGCCGATGACATCCAGATCTACATCTCTGGCTTCAACCACTCCTCTGAGCTTTGAGCTTTGGGCATGCTTATCCAGCTGTCTGCTGGACATGTCAGTTGGTCGAACTCTGGATACTTTCATTTCAACATGTCAGAAATTGGATTCATTGCTTTTTCTAGCCTCTCCTGCTTTGGGTGTTTTATTTAATTAAATCATCACCTGCCAGGTCACCCTAAGCAAGAGCCAGTAGGCCACCCTCTGTTGAATGCAGAAAGCCACATCAAATCTCCCCATCCTCTTCTGCCTCCAGCCCTTAAGGAATGTCTTGCCTGGCCTGGAACATTCTTCTCTCTTGCCTGACTGGAAAACTCTACTGGGTTTCTCAGGACCCACTTCAAATGTCACTTCTTCTCTATGGAATTTGTCCTTCACCTGGACTCCCCATACATCATCACCAACTTCCAATATCATTGCTGCTTACATGTTTATGAGCTCTTTTTACTTTATGGTCAGAGAGACTGTGGCCTCTAAAAACTGACTTACCTGAATTCAGGTTCACTCAGTTTATCAATAGCAGAGCCAGGACTAGAAGATATTCCAAACACAGGGCTCATGCCTACATTACCTCTATGATAAAATGTATGCTGGTTTTTCCTTGCTGTTGTTGTTGTTTGTTTGTTTGTTTTCTTTTCAGTGATGGAGAAGTATCTATGGGCTAAATCCATGGTCATCTTTGAGATTAAAGCTGAACCCCCAAACATGTGTCCTGTGTTGTGGGTGGCAGGGCAATACCCTGACTGGTAGGCCGGGGAGCGTGTGCATTGAGGGGCTGGGTGGGGATGTTCAGGCCTTGCTTGCAGGACGGCCCATGGAGAGGAAGTGCCACTCCAATTTGTGAGTCACCCATTTCCGCTCCACAGAGGCCTTGTCAAGTAGGAGCCTGTCAGCTCTCATCTCCATCTCTCTTACCCCTGGGGCCAAAAGTCAAATTCTGTTTCTGCTCACTTGTTTGATTTTTAGTGGCTCCTCTGGCATCTCCAGCTTCAGAACCTTTAGCAAGTGGCTTCTTTTGAAAGTTTAAGGTGGAAATCTCTGAGCTGGGCCAGTGCTTCTCCCGACAAGTGTGCAATCGATGTGAAACCGCTCACTGGAGGCCATCCAATCCCAAGTCTTGCTAAAAGGCACTTTCAGATGATGGGAAAGGCTCTTAGAGGCCTTTTTCAATGGACTAAACTGGCTTAAAATCGTCACCTTTTTTCTCCTGGGTGACCATTCACCATCACCAACCTCTCTGGCAATCAAAGAAGAATGTGAAGATATAGACAGTAAGGAGATCACTCCTCAATACATACAGGACAGAAGGGGCAGCCAAAAGGTCAATGGTGTGGGAGAAAACTGTGAAGTGTGGGTGGAATCCAGGGGTCTTTGGGCTTTGTTTCTGCCCTTCCAAGTATCCTGTCTTTCTTGGGGTTTTCTGCCTTTGATCCCTGCAGCCACCACCACACCTGGCCCTTCCCTACCAGCCCCCAGGGAACACAAACGCTTTTCCAAAGAGGGCTTCACTAATGTGCTAAATAAAATGTACATAGAAAATACCACCCACATTGAAAACAATCCAGTTAACTCATGATCACATGTTGATCCTAAGAGCCCCAGAAACAAGCGTGAGAGGTCTTCATCGAACTTCCCCCAGTGCCCTACCCAGCTCTACCCCTTGTCTTGCTTCTTCCCCTATGGATTTCCTGCCCTTCTGTCAACCATAAGGCCTCTGGGTACCATTTTGTTTTCTGGCACCTAGAAGATGGTGTGGAGAATCCTTTTGTTCAAATCAAATCAGAGTGGGAAAGAGATCAGTCAGGAGATAGTTGAAAGCTAAATTAAGGCATCAGAGATAAAGCTAGGCAGCAGTATAAAGATGCAAGAAATATTTAGGAGTCAGAATAGGTGGAATTTGGGGTCCCATTAGATATGAGATGGAAGGGCTGAATCTTCTTTTTCTTGTTTTATAAAATATCTTCTGAACTCAAGCTGGAATCCCCTATACCATGTGCATGTTGGAAATAATATTGCTAAAAAAATTGAAAAAGGGAAGGAAGCACAGACCAACATAAAGGGTTAAACAGGACTTCTGTTATTAATGAAGATATATGTAATGGCATGTCACTTAAAAAAAAAAATCTAACTTATGGGAGTGCCTGGGTGGCTCAGTTGGTTAAGCGTCTGACTCTTGATTTAGGCCCAGGTCATGATCTCACAATTTGTGGGCTCGAGCCCCAAGTCAGTCTCTGCACTGTGAGCACAGAGCCTGCTTGGGATTCTCTCTCTCCCTCACTCTCTGACCTTCCCCCATGTGTGCATGGACTCTCTCTCTCTCAAAACGAGTGCACTTTAAAAAAATAAAAATAAAAAAATAAAGAATCTAATTATGAAGATATAATTTACATATAATAAAGTGCCCACATTTTAAGTGTATGTCTCACTGAGTTTTGACAAATATATATACCCATATAACTACCATTACAACCAATATGTAGAACATTTCTACACCTCAAAAATTCCCTTGTGCCCTTGCCCACTTAATATCTACTGCCCCCCCAAGCCAGCCACTGATTGGCTGTCCCTATAAATTAATTGTGCATGTTCTAAAATAAACAGAACCATATAGCATACAATCTTCTCTGTACAGCCTTCTTTCATTCAGCATTATGTTTTTGAAATTCATCCCCATATAGCATTTCATTTTATTGCTGAGTAAATATGTCATTATTTGGACATGCCACAATTTGCTTACCCATTCACCTACAGATGAATGTTTGGGTTGTTGGGGGGTTTAGTTATTACAAATAAAGCTGCTGTGAACATTTATATTCAAGTCCTTGGTGGGGGGGCTATATTTCCATTTTCTTAGAGAAATACCTAAGAGGAGAATTGTCATATGGTGGGTACATGTACATTTAACTCTATGAGAAACTGGAAGCTCTTTTTTTTTTTTTTTACCAACAGAATGCTTCTTACCATTATTCACCATAATTCAAGGATGAGAAAAAAACAAATTTAGCCCAATCCTACTTGGATTATCATAAAATTTAAATTAGTAGGATCTGAATTAATGAGATTGAGCCATTATAACATGTTAAATTAATCCAAAAATGGTTTGGATTTTTAACTCATATGAAAATAGTGTTTCTAAAAGAATATTACATGTACCAGAAGGGAGAAATTTTGTGAACTTTGTATATTTCCTCCCAGAAAATAACAGCAATATATTGTTATTTTATCAATGGGATTCAATTATATAATGCTATATAAAAGTGTGAAGTGCTCTATAAACATACATAGGGTATTATTGCATTACTTTAATGGAAGTTGTCAGGGGACTGCTAGTACTGTTTTGCTTATAACATCAAGTGGATCCTGTAAATGCCATGATATCAGCCTTCTGAGTTGACTCAGCCAAAAGCTGAGACGTGTATCGCTAGGTAGGCCAGTGACTTGGAAAATTATAGCTACGCTGTCCTCAAGGGTTCCCCTGCGATCAGGAGACTTCACATTGCCCCTAGGGACCTAACATCTCCAGGAGCTGCCTAATCATTGGCTCAGAAATTTCTTTAGAGGCTGATTGACAGCAGCTGCCAATCTAGATAATCACCAGAGAGCCCCAATTAAAGCTCTGACCATCGATCTCACTGCCAGGATGGAGGACTTTAATATAAATCCACAAGTGGAAAAAAATTACCCCCTGAGAAAAAAGCAGCATTTTTGCAGCAAGCACTATATTATACAGCCATATTATACATTATTTATAATTCATGGATGCATTTTTAACCCATCTTCTGAAATGTTGTATTGTTAGTCTAATAAGGATGGTATTCAGAACCTTTCTTTTTCAATTCTTCACTTTGGAAAGAGACATAGTAAATCTAGAAGAAAATATAAATGAAAGAGTATTTTTAGCACTGACAAAAATAGGACCGTTTTAAAGTAATTTGTACTATTGTCATCACTGGGGCCTTCATTAGCCACCTATGGAGGAAGCGCCCGATGTTTTCACTAATCCTCCAGATGAGGCCAAGTTGAAAACACACACTCTCTATAGGGATTATGTGAAGATGTTAAAAGTTGGCCAGAAAGGTGACAAGGTATCTTGATAATTGAGACAGTCCTGGAAGTCAACTGGTCTGTCCAACCGTTATGAACTAATGGTGGGTAATCAAACACAGCAGGTCTGCACAGATATTGGCAAATGCCAAACAGCTTCCTGTATGCACAGAATTCAGCTTAATTAGTCACAGAGGAGGACTAGGCACATTTAAACTAATCCAAAAAATCATTATTGTTTGAGTTGCTTACACGAAAACATAAAAACAGTTGCCTTCTTAGGCCAAGCAGTTCCTACCTGCAAAGGGAGGGCATGTGAGACAGTCAACTGACCTTCATACAAAAGAACTGTCCAGAAGATTAATTCTCCCCATCATTTCTCTTTTTGGTTATATCCCAGCCTTATTTCTCAGTAGCCCTATTTCATCCAGTAGATGATAAATGCATGGTGCATGCTAACTCAAGAGGGGCTACTGACGGGAAATGTAAATGGACTTTTAAAGTGTTTGCATAGTTTTATTGGCGAGGCGCTCAAGGGCTGGGAAAGGGTTATACACACCTGACTGGTAAGGTGGAGCTTTCCATGCCTGTCTCTGTGGCTCTTCCCTAGCAACTAGAACACGATTGGCAGGTGAGGGCTTTCCTGTTGCCCCAGAATGGAAACTAAGGCTCTGAATGGTGAGCAAAAGGCACTTAGTGTCCCACTTTCTAAGTCCATCTCTCCAAGGGGGCTTTAGATGCTTGGGCCCAACCATAACAACATGGGCTTATCAAGAGTTCTAATTCTAGAATCAGCCCCTCCTCCATCCCCATTCACCACCCCTACCCAAAACTCACAGGAGGTTAGCGAGGGTCAGCCTTTCGGTAGCGCCGCATTTGCCAAAGGGGGCTATTGCCTTCCGTGAATAAAACTAAGGAGGTTCTTCCTGCCCACAAACCATCTTGAAGTAGTATGCTCCCCCCTCTCTAATCATTCACAAAGATGGGTGGTGTCTATGAGAAGACGCATTTCATTTTGTCATCATGCTCAGGCTGTGTGAACTGAACGAGAAAAAGAAACAGTCTCCCCATTTGCGTAGGTGTGATTGGGAGCCACAGCCCTGACCGCCTCCACAGAAAGAGCAAGGAGGCATCTGCATCAGAGGAACATGGTAGGAGAGCCACCAGCTGGGGTTAAGTTGGAATTTTCCATCAAATCTTTTGAGGGATCTTTTATGTGGAAGATGACTGCTTGGGCGTGAGTCCCTTATCAACTGACACATTAGAGCTACTGCCGTCCTCATCAAAATCATAGAAAATGAGACAGAAGAGCAGTCAGCCAGCCCAGAAGGCCATGGCTGTACCCAGTTAAATGAAGAGGCACGTGCCCTTTCCTTCTCCCTCCTCCCTGGCCCACATAGAAAGCTCAGCACCCAGATCAGAGGGAAGATGGTGTTTGAAACCACACCCGGCCTCCCCCTACCCCATCCCAAGCACTCAAGGCCAAGGAGCTGTGGCCAGTGTGAGGGCCCATTTCTTCTCTGTCTCTGGATAAAAATCTAGCCAAGATTCTCCACCTTTCTCCAGGCATCCTCAGGTAATAAAAAGGACCAACATTTTCAATCACAGATATATACTCCATTTTAGTAAATAAAATAACCAGTCAAAACAAAATTGTCAAAACATTACTTCATCCAGAGTTAAAGCTCTCCACTCTCCCCAGTCCTGGCCTGCCTCGGGCTTAGAGACCATTGGTGGGTCAGCTTTTTTCCTTTTCTTCCCCCACCTCGCTCTTCTCCTTCTTACCCCCTCACTGGGCTGTCTCTGACTTCCAAGGGGTTGGAAATAAGATAGAGGGAAGTGGAGAGAAGGGTTGGCGAGAGGAGTAGTAAGGGAGAGGAAAGGTGTTCGCTGACTACAGGTGCAATCAGGCCATGATGCTCTTTGGGCAGGGTGGAGTCCTATTGCTAATTCTGTTTCCTGAGTGAAGCTTTCATGAGGGACTCTGTGACATCCCCTCTGGGGCCTCTGGCTGTGGCCCCCTCGATGGGAATGAAGCCCATTTTGGCTCTTGAGTATCTGGAGGCCCTTCCTATTATCCTTCCAGGCAGTCTTTCTCAGGAGAACCCAAGACGACCCCATGCTAACTCTTCTTCCCTCCTTCCCTAACGTGGGCTGTGTGGTCCCTCAAACACCCTCATCCACCCAGCACCCACTGTTCATGGAAGTACAGTTTGCTCCTTCCCAACAGTCCCCATTCTGTTGCCAAAGACCCTTTAAGCATGGTCTTGCCCGTGGCTTTTTTTTCGGACCAATTTGATAGAGATGCAAATGATTTTTGTCTGGTGGAACAGATAATCTCAGTGGGTTATGATTTGTGGTCATCATGGAATACTGACAGGTTCTGTATCTAACTCAGCAATCTTATCCTAACATTGCTATAAATACTTAGCTTTTCAAATACTCCTTGGAATGATTTTAACATCCTAGTGGTTCCTTCATTAACTAATGAGTTGAATAAAATCTTTGACTTGTGTTCATTTTATATCTGAAAGAGAGTGATAATTTTACCTTTTCGAAAATTAGTTCTTAATAAAATTCAAGTCCCAACACTCTCTGCTAAGAAATTCTACTACCACTAATATTTGATGATAGTACTGACTTACATGTCTGTAGCAATTTGTAGGCTGCAACTTCCTTTCTGCAGTGAGAATCTTCTTGAGGAAAGAGACTCTGGCTGTCTTGAGCACCACTGCATCCCTTCTTCCTGGCAGAATCTCTAGTAAATAATAGGAACTCTGTAAATATTTGCTGTGAATCTCATTTGATGTTCTTATAACCCTGCAAGGTAGGTAGAGAGATCCTCTTTCTTCACTTCACAGATTAAATGTATTTGGATGGCTTGCCCAATGTCACACAGGTGGTCAGTTAAGAAAGTTGGGATTCAATTCAGGCCTTTTTATTTCTAGGGCGATGCTTTTTTCCAGTGTACCACAATTGTGTCTCGTTTTATCAACATGTACTTAATACTCCCATACAAATTAGAAATGCCTCCTGGCTAAAAGCTTCCTTAAGTGACTGCTTCTTGTTGTTCTAAAAGAAATTTTTAAACATAATCCAATCTATAAAACTTCCCAATTCATACTCATAAGCATGAAGTTATCTAAGGTCATGGCAATAATATCTAGAGAAATTTGAGGAGGAGGATTTGTTATTGAAACAGTGGGAAGTATTTTTGCCTCAGTGTGGCAGTGTGTCGTGGTTTAAGAAAAATCCAAATGTATGGAGCCTTTGTTCTCCAAGCAAGGCACAAATTAACGCCGGAAAATCAGAGGCCAGTTCCAGTCTGCAGCTGGGATTTCCCTCAGTAAATGTTCTTATTTCTTTGAAAGCCAATGGAACCCCCAACCCTCCTGAAAAAGAAATCAAACAAACAAAACAGAGAAGGTGTGTGTCCCTTCAAAATATGCTTGAGTCTTCATTTCTTCCCATTCCCATTGCCAGCGCCCTATTATAAACCATTATCCATTCTTATCTAAATTGCTGCAAAAATCCCCTCGCTGATCTCTCTGCACCTGTTCTTATGCTTCCCTCACATCAACACAAGTAAAGAGATTTTTAAAAAACACAATCTGATCTTGTTTCACCCTCACTGTGGCCTCCCACTGCTCTTAGATAAACCTAATTCCTTAATGTGGGCTAGAGGTCTCCCACGACTCGGCCTTGCCTGATTCTGTTTCCAGTTACTCACCCTTGCTCACTCAAGACCTTTCCCATCTCAGAGCGCTTGCACATGGTAATCCCCCTTCCTAGAAAGTTCTACCTTTGCCCTCACCTACAGCATCCCCCGTCCAGTCTCAGTGGCAGTACCAGTCTCTTGGAGAAGACTCCTGCACTTCTCCAGGCCCTGCGTCACACTGTGATTGCTTTTTCAGCATCTGTCTTCCCCCCAGACTATGAGTTCACTGAGGCCAGACTTGCCATCTACCTCGTCTGCAGCCCTGGGGCAATGCCTAGCATTGTGTCTCACCAGTTCTAAGATGCGCATTTTGTCACTGTTAACATCTCTGAAATCAGGATATTACTTTCAACCATTGGTATGTCATAGTTCATTCCACAGCATTTTTATTTCCTAATGCAGGTAAAACAATTGAGTGTAATACAACTAAGATTATCTTACATTTGGGGAAACCTGGTAGTTGGTACATGAATGACTACTGGTAACAAAAAGCCTATAGTTACTTGGCTTTTGGCCTGAGTGCAGAAATTCTACTACTTATGGATGGAAGGCTGGGTTCTTGGAAGGCTGTTTGCAAGTTCAAAAGCAAGACAGTCAACTGCTGTTTCCTCCACGGGTAGGACCGCCCTGGTGCTTTTTTGCCTGAGTACTAGCTAGATGCTATGCGTGTTGGAAGCTCATGGGAGAAGAGCACTGTATCTGGGATAATTCGTGTTGGCTACTGCCTGCTGCTCTGGTGTCTGCTGATTCAACGTCTGTCAACGCAACTTCATATCCCAAACACTGCTTTCAGCACCTGCTCTGCCAAAGCCGATGTCACGTCAGCTGCCCCGGCTCAGATCAGCTGCCCCCGACACCATCCTCCTTGTACTCCATATAGTGCTTCTCTCAGCTAACCAAACAGAGCGGCCTTTTGGTGCTCACAAGACACTTTACCCTGTTATACTTTCAGATCCCTCTGTTGGGAGCCCAGGCATAGCCCTGGGAGAGAAGAAGGGAACTATGGAATGCTTGATCACTCATCATATTCCTGCCTTGACCATTGGTTCAGAGCCCTAAAGCTACCACAATGGTTGAATCACATTTCCTTGGAATCCAAGAGTAACTCCGGAGTAATTCTAACAGAGAAGGAGAGCTACAGGGCCTAACAAATTCCAGTTTTGCCTTTACATAAAACATTAGCTCATTTTTCCCCTTCTTGGGAATCGGCTCTTCCTCTGGTAGAGGTTGTTCCATCCTGATTATTTATGGAGAAAACTCTCTCCTTATCCATGGCCATGTCTCAGCCCTAGAACAAGAAGGCATAAGTAGAACAGGTTTGTTCAATTGACTGTGGCCTTGATAAGTTGCAGCCATGATTGACGAGGCTGCTATTTCTGGGTGTCCTCTCCCATCATTACCCTGCCTGGGGCTTTACAAAATAGCTGGGTTGTATCCCACTGACAGAATCTTTTAGCCACTTTCAATTCTGCCAAGGAAATACAGACATGGGCCTCAGCTTCTAAATTAACTTTGATTCCCTCCAGACCCTGGTCCCCTTTAGGTCACAAAGCATCTTAAAGTGATCTGAACATTTTCATTTAAAAGAAAAGAGAGAAAGAAAAAAAAAAACATGAGGGAGAAATAATTGAGGCAAATATGACAACGAATTAACACCTGCAACAAATAAAGATCTTATTCAAAATGTAAGAAAAATTAAGATCCCAATAAATAATTGAGATTTGTCCAAACTTTCCAGCCCTAAATGGAAGCAAAGACAGAAATATCTGGTTAGAGGGTGCCACTGAACTGTGGCTCACAGAGGACTCTCCCCTCAAGTGCAGCACACTGGGCTGGAGCCAGAAGTCATGTGTGGATGAGAATCCAATAAGCCAGAGAGGAATATCTGATGAGGTTGCCTCACCTGAGGGACCAAGGGCATATGTCAAAAGCTAAAATGTTTGGAGGGGGTTGGACAGAAAGATGTGCTGTGCGTATAGACATTAGGGTCCCCTAAGAAAACCAACTGAAATTATCAAATGAAAACTTAAAAAAAATTTTTTTTTAATGTTTATTTATTTTTGAGAGACAGAGAGAAAGAGCACAAGTGAGGGAGGGGCAGAGAGAGAGGGAAACACAGGATCCAAAGTAGGCTCCAGGCTCTAAACTCTCAGCACAGAGCCTGACATGGGGCTTGAACTCAGGAGCCGCGAGATCATGACCTGAGCCCAAGTCCGGTGCTTAACCGATGGAGCCACCCAGGCGCCCCTCCAATGAAAACTTTAAAATAGGGACTAATAACATCACTTATGATACTAGAGAATGATCTCAACATACATCAGAAATTTTGACAAGCATCTGATCTTCAAATGGAACCATTGGGCATCCAGTTGAAGGAAATATCCAAGGCAAAGGGCACTCCTAATTCCTGTGGGGGTACAGGCTAGAGGCCAAACTGGGCCATGAGCGAACAGGGACCTCTTCACTTGAAAATGCATTTGCTACCATAGAAAAATCTTTGAGAATCAGCTGTGCGGGCAGCACAGGGGAAATCTGTCACATTCAACAGGAAGCCCAGGAGAGCAGGGTGTTTGTCTTAAGTGGTTTTACTCTTCTGTGATATGGTCAGAATTTCCCTCATGGGGAAGACAGAAGTACAGGAAGGCTGTCAGACACAGATACAGAAGGGAGGCCAAGCCAGACAGTGATTTGGGTGTAGAAACTTTGTTAATATAAAGGTCCCCTTGTAGAAGACCTCTTCTGATAGACATCTATGTTCCTAAACTAAAATGACATGGTCAACCAGTCCTCCAGTTGAAGACTGAAGATTTTAAGTCTATCCAAGTAAGACCTAAGAAGAACTCGCCCACCTTACTTTTCGGCAAATACAGGATACACACACACACACACACACACACACACACACACACACACACTATTTTTTGAAAGCTTATTTATTTATTTTGAGAGAGACAGAGACAGTGCAAGTGGGGGAGAGGCATAAAGAGAGGGAGAGAGAGGATACCAAGCAGACTCCATGCTGTTAACGCAGAGCCTGACGTGGGCCTTGAACTATGAAACCGTAAGATCATGACCTGAGCTGAAACCAAGAGTCAGAGACTTAACCGACTGAGCCACCCAGGTGAACCCCCCCAACACACTCTATTAAAAAAAACTTTCTGTAACATACAAGATAAATGTAGCATTGAGAGACAAAGACATTTTTACATATATATTTCATTCAAGCCATGGAAGTAAATTTTAGAGAAAGTCTGCTTTACACCCTGGAGGAAATAAGAGCAAAGATTTTAAGAAGTAAGAGATAAAAGACAAGATGGTAAAACAATATATTCACATGTTCTGAGGTAGTTCATTAAAGAATATATATAAAGACACTGCTACAGAATAATCTGATAACTGTTAAAGGCAGAACTAATCACAGAAAATCAGATCTGTAACAGGGAGGATAAACTTGAGGTGGTCTCTCATGATAGGAGGGAAAAGACACTAAAAAGACATTAAAGTAATAGAAGAAACATAAATAGAAGAACCAGAAAATGAAGAGTCCACATGTAGGTCTGCTACTTACTTGCTCTAAAACCGTTTCTCCTGAGTTATAGGTGTTGCTCCAAATCTAAAATGAGCTGACTTCAATACTAGTCTATAGGGTACTGAGAGGATTGACTGAGACAACTATCATAAAGTGCCTAGCATTGAGAAAGCATCAAATAAACAGTAGTTGCTCTTGCTACTATTACTACTACCATTACTCCTCCTCCTCCTCCTCTACTATTTCCATTATTATTACTAAATAAACAAAGACAGGGAGGCATGGAGAAAAAAATCAGTACTATTGACTGTGGTCTATGTACCCGGATGATCAGCTGGATTTTGTCTATAGATATTTTTTTCCCGAGAAGACCTCAGAGCTGCTAAATTCCCTGAATCCATTTTCTAAGGATATCTGGCTTCATGCATAAATTATACATACATAAGTTATCATTTTATGGATATAAAATATTTGTCTAAAATTTTTCCCATAACTCTGCACACAGAGCTTTAGTCTTCCGACACTGAATGTTGCAATGGAGAAATCAGAGGCCAGTTTGATTTTTTTTTATATGGAATATATTACATAGGATAAAAATTACAGCTACCACACTATCCTTATGGTTCTGTAACTTGAGATATGGGTCAGGTTTTTTGTTTTTGTTTTTGTTTTTGTTCTCAGGCTGCTGCTGCTGCTGCTTCTTCTTCTTCTTCTTCTTCTTCTTCTTCTTCTTCTTCTTCTTCTTCTTTTCTTTTTCTTTCAGGACTGAGTGCTCTGCTGACCTGCAGGCTCAGCTCTGGGTTTATTACAGGGAAGTTTTTTCTATGATAGCTTACAATGCATTCAATGTGCTTAGGTTAGTTGGCCTTTATCTTCCATGTCCATCCCTTTTCTAACAATTAATAAACATCGTCTTTCCATTTTCCTTAGTTACTCATGCTCTGGATTCTGGCTATTACAGCTTCTAAGGTGACTTCTCTTTCAATAGTTTTATTATTGTGTTCAGTTTCTTTCCTAAACATTGACAGTTCTCTTTTTCCCCTTTCCCTATCTTACAGTCTCTTCCTTGAGTTCTTTTCTCTCCCTTGTGCTTCTTTCCCAAAGGAGCCATGTTCTTTTTAACTTCTCTGAGGTTGAAAAAGTATTTACCTGAACTTTTTTCTATACTCTAGAGTATTTTCTTTGATAGTTTGGAATGATTCCAGATGTAAATTCCTCATCCAGTTTCCACTTCTTAACTTTGCTCATTCTTTTCCTTTGTGTAGTGTCTATACATAGGACCCATAGTGTGGCTTTTTTAATTCACTTCTCCATTAAGGAGGGGACCATGCTACTTGAGTTAGCTATTTGCTCAAGAATGGTGTGTAGAGTTGCAGCAGAGCTGTGATTTGGAGCAGCTGATAGCTTGGGTCCAGACACATGGTTTCTGAAGATATCAGAGAGATTATTTTCTTCTTAATTTTTATTGTTTGTCCCTATCAGCTGAGCAGATTGCCCAGACAGGAGGTAGGTCTGGCTCACAGTAACTCCCTAACACACAACTGGCATCCATCCCATTTACTTTTAGCCGAGTATCCCATTTACTCCATGCCGAGGTCTGGAGAGTTATATATCACCTCTCAGCATCCTTCTTCAAATCCATCCCAAACTCACTGATTTGGCAGACATCCTTTTTATTCTATGGGTTGGCAGTTGTAGCTCTAACTCTATTTGATGGAGTTGTCATTTTCTTCCCTATTTATGTTCTTTGGATTATTTTAATAGGTTACAAACTGGGGACTATCGTTAACCTGCTTTTCACCAGAAGTTCAGTGTAGACTTAAAAAAAAAATCTGATGGTGGTATTCTGCTACCTCGCTGTGATCTGAGGCTTAGCTACATCTCCAGCACTTTTTTGTCCTTCACTCTTCTGCTTCATGTGATGTTGTTCACTTGCTTTCTCTCTGAAATCTGTCCTCTTGTACCTTTTGTTCCCTCTACCTGAAAGTTCTCCCTCCCCCACTCCCTTGGCTTGGCCAATGCCTCACACTCCAGGCTCACTGTAAACACCACTGTCCAAGGATGCTTTCTCTGATCACTTTAAGTTTATATTCACGCCATGTTCTTGCACTTGCTATGTCAAACGTCCCTTCACCTCTGGTCAGCAGCTCCCAAAATAACATCTTGATTTCTCTTAATGTTATGTGGTGTGGGCAATAAACAATGAATTCAAATTTTAAACTGCAGTTTTCAAGTGCATATTCTCGAATCTAGACTGGACGTTAGTAGGAAAGTAAAAACTCTGTGAATTGATTGTGGTTTGGGTTTTTAAACTATTTTTTATTTTTAATGGAAGTATACTTGACATATTACACTAAACTAGTTTGAAGTATATGACATAGCGATTCAACAATTATATACATTACCAAATGCTCACCACTTAAGTGTATTAAAATATTATTTGTCTTTCTTTGACATATTTCACTTAGCATTATACCCTCTAAATCCATTCATGATGTTGCAAATGGCAAGATTTCATTCTTTTTATGGCTAAGTAATATTCCAGTGAGTAAGAGAGAGAGAGAGAGAGAGAGAGAGAGAGAGAGTGTGTGTGTGTGTGTGTGTGTGTGTGTGTGTATCTCAAATCTTCTTTACCCATTTATCTATGGATGAACACTTGGGTTGCTTCCATACCTTGGCTATTGTGAATATGTTAATAATGCTACAGTAAACATAGGGGTGCATATATCTTTTCAAATTAGTGTTTTTATTTTTCTTTGGGTAAATACCCAGTAGTGGAATTACTGAATCATGGAGTAATTCTATTTTTAATGTTTTGAGGAACTTCCATACTGTTTTCCACAGTGGCTGTACCAGTTTGCATTCCCACCAACAGTGCATGAGGGTTCCTTTTTCTCCACATCCTCGCCAACATTTGTTATTTCTTGTTTTTGATTTCACTCATGTGTGGAATTTAAGAAATAAAACAAAAACAGAAAAAAAGATAAACAAAAAACCAGACTCTTAAATAGAGAACAAACTGGTGGCTGCTAGAAGGGAGCTAGGTGGGGGGATGGGTGAAATTGCAGAAGGGGATTAGGAGTACACTTATCATATGAACACTGAATAATGTATAGAATTGTTGAATCATTATATAGTACATTGGAAACTAATATAACACTGTATGTTAATTATACTTGAATTAAAAAATATTATTTTTTAAAGTTTTTATTTAAATTCCAGTTAGTTAACACACAGTATACTATTAGTTTCTGGTATACAATTTAGTGATTCAGTACTTCCATATGACACCCAGTGCTCATCACAAAAAGAGTACTCCTTAGTCCCCATCACCCATTTATCCCATCCCCCACCCATCTCCCCTCCAATAACCATCAGTTTGTTCTCTATAGTTACGAGTCTGTGTCTTCGTTTGCCTCTTCTTCCCCTCTATGATCGTGAATTTAAAAATATTATTTGATGAAGTTTCGGGGTGATGGTGGGGTGGTCTGGAGCTGATGGCCAAGAAAGAATTCTTGAAGATATCTTTGGTGCAAAAAAGGTGATTTTATTAAAGCATGAGGACAGGACCTGTGCACAGGAATAGCTGCACCGGGGTTGTAATGGGTAATTCATTATGTACCCTCAGGTTGGGAGGGGGTCAGGGATAGAGTAAGTCTCTAAGGTATTTTAGAAGCAAGGTTTGTTTCCAGGACCTTGAGGGGCTAGCTGTTGCTGGAGAAACATCACTTATTACCGTTTAATAAAACCTCAGTCATGAGACCTTTTAGATGTATATTGGGAGGCCATAAGCTTGGAGTATGATTGCCAGCATATATCTTGGGGAAGTTGAGATAAAAAGAAGCAGACTCACAGGATTCTAGAGGTTGGGATGATGTTAAGCTAAGATTCTCTTTTGCTCCTAGCAAAGTGTTATCATTGAGGCAGCTGAGTTCCTGAGGGAGGTCACTCTGCCAGTTTCAAGGACCTGTCGATGGGCTGTAGGCAGTAAGGGAATTTAATTTTTCATTTTCCTTAGTTTCCCACCTTACCAAGGCAAGCACTTAAACCCCTTTCCTTTGTTCTTGAGTAGCTGGGAGTGTCCAAGGACTATCACACAGATTCCACCTGTGGCAGTGGGGGGAAGGGGGTAGTGCCAGCCTGTATTTTGCCCACAGCTTGCCCCATGCTCCCTCATCATTATTGACTATATTCCCTATGCTGTACTTTTCATCTCTGTGACTTGTTTATTTTATAACTAGAAGTTTGTACCTCTTAATCTCCTTCACCCATTTTGCCCACCCCCCACCTCTGTCCCCTTTGTCAACCACCGGTTTGTTCTTTATATTTATGAGGCTGTTTCTTCTGTTATTGTTCATTGTGAATTGATTTTGAAGTATCGTGTGCTTGTGTCCATTACAGATATTCACTCTAGAACAAGTCTAGTATAATGAGATGTAATAAAAATGGGTGTTTCAGAATCTGTATCATAAAGCTGAACAAATGAATGACTGGTATATCTTTAAGTTCCTACCCAAACATCCAAATAAAAGGTGATTCACAGATAGGCAGTTCTGTGGGGCTGGAAGAGGGAATACTTTCTCAATACAAATCAAGGCAAGGATTCAAGTTTTTCCATCAACTCGCTCCACTGTTTTCATACTTCCTGTTCATAGGTAAGCACTTTGTAAACCTAGATGCAAAATGGAAGGCCTGCAGATTCCTTGCTAACAAGCTGTGTGAGGCATTCTCCAAATTTCTCCAGGCTGTCAGAGGGCTTAGATCAAGTGTTTTCACACTTTGCCTAAGCTCTTCTCAGACATATTTGCTCCAGGCTTTTATCAACTGCCAGGAACTGAGCAGCTGTGAGTTCCAGACCTCACAGGTCTGTGGAGCTGTCAACATGTCCAGTTCTGATCAGCGGCAGAGAAGCTGTGCTAGGGTCAGCTCTGTCTGACACCCTCTCCTCTGACCAGCAGGAGCTCCTGTGAGCTCTAGGCTCCTGCTAAACTGGGGGATTTCTGTTGAAGACACTCAGTCTGGGGACTTCCGCCAAGCAGAGCCTGGTTCCCACCCAGCTTCATATGGACCCTAATGCCCTGTCATCCAAGATGCCACATGGGATTCGGAGGGCAGGATTAGCTCCGGCACCCTGCACCTGCCTGCAGTCCATGGGCTGCACTAGATTAACTCAAATGTCTGTGTACTATTTATTTATTTATTTATTTATTTATTTATTTAATTTATTTTTAATTTTTTTAATATGAAATTTATTTTCAAATTGGTTTCCATACAACACTCAGTGCTCATCCCAACAGGTGCCCTCCTCAATGCCCATCTGTGTACTATTTAAAATGTGGCTCACCACTGAATTCATTTTACTTGGTTTTAAAGACTAAGAGTTTAACTCCTTTTTTTTTTCTTTTCAGTCTTTTATGATATGGAAAATCAACTACTTTATGCACAGGGAAGTTTTTCATTGTTTTAATGCCTTTCAGGTTGAGGCTGGGTCTTTGTTTTTGGCTTTAGTGCTTTTTTTCAATGAGCTACTTTTTAAATGTGTTAAGACTCCTTTTTTAGGCTTTAATCTGCCTTCAAGTGATATTACTGTTTTGTCTTTTAAATTTTATTAACTTTTATTTGGGTGTTTTAAGAGTCTTCTTGGTGGTGAGATTTCATTCCACTGTCTAGAATCATAGACTTTTAGAGCTGGGAATGCCCTGGAGATTTTTCCTAAATCTCCCCTTGTAGAGGTGAGGGAAGTGAGGCAGAGGTGTGAAGAGACCTGCTCAGTTTCTCACAGTCAGTGGTAGAGTTGGAGTGAGGAAAATCAGGTTTCCTAACCCTCAGTTCAAAGGTATTTCCATTACAGCTGCTTATCTTTAAGGTATTTCCACTTGCTATGCTCAATATCTTAGACTCTAAGAGCTCCACCCCCACCTTTGATGAAAATACACATGCCAACTTGCATGGGAAAAGAATTCTAACTACAGTCAGTGTGATTTTGTCAACTCTTCACCCAAGACCCAAGAAATACTAATACCTATGTCAAACAGTCAATCAATGGTTAATTAGTATTAAATGCATCTGTGTGTCAGGACAACTGCCAAAATGTGGAAGCCTTAGTTTCATGACAGGGTCATACGGAGATATGAACTGTGACATCCTGAGAAGCATAGCACTAATAATGGTAAACTAGATTTAGCAGTGGATATGGGGGAGAGGGGCATTCCTTGGAAGCCAGATATTCAAATTACACATCTTAGGCTAAGAAAAGCAGAAAATCTGGTGCTCTCTTTCAATTAGTAATACTGATAGATTATGCTGAATTTAGCAAGCCCTCATATTTTTTACAATAATAATAATGATAATAACAATAATAATATTTTCATGGCATCTTAAAGTTTGCAAAGCTCTTTCAAATTTATAATCTCATGTAATTATCACAATAAATATTTTAAATAAGTATCTTCTTTTTTAAAAGATGACATTTGTGACTCTAAGTCTCACAGCATATTAGTGGGAGACATTAGATTTCAACCCAGTTTCTTTCTACTCAAAATCTCATGATCTTTTGTCATTTCTTTCTTCCTCCCTCCTCCAACACATGTTCATGGAACACTGTTTATGTGCCAGAAACTGTAGTAAGGAATGATTCCATCAAACGTGCAAAATTGGTTCAACACAAGGAAAATTATGGGTTAATCTATCACTTTAATAGACAAAGTAACAAAAATCAGATTTTGTGACTACATCAGAGCAGTAAGAAACAGCTCTTTGGATTAGCGTGCCCAAGTTCACATTTTACAGATGAGGGAAATCTGGCATGGAGGTGGGAAACAGCTCAAACATCCAGTGAGACAGAAGCAGTACACTGAGTAGCTCAGATATTTCTAGTAGACCACAGTGCTTCTCAGGAGACACACAAAACATGCACTTGGTAAAAATCTTCATGCATTTCTGAAGAATGGGCATGGATACACACAAAGACACACACACACACACACACACACACACACACACATATACAGATAAAATATATACATAAGCAAGTCAATATTAATCTCAATGGGGAAGCCACAGAAAGGCCTGCCCTCTGAAAGAATAGGATATTATAGTTTTTAATATAGATTAGCAATGCTCTATAATTAGAGATGCTCATGAAAGGGGATTCACATAGAAAGGAAAAGAGAAAAACACCACCTTCTAAAAATCCAAGGGAACCAACCCAAAATCTAAGTAAGGTAAACAACGTGGCAGAAACCAAGTAGAAATATAATAACTAAGTCCTGAGAACCTGAGATAAATAGCCAGAAACTATCCTAAAAAAGAAAAGTTGAATTATAATAGCAATGCACAGCATTAAACATTTTATTTATTAATTCAATAAATGTTTATTGCCTAACAATGTTCTGGGCACTTGGTTTACAGCAGAGAACAAATAGACAAAGATCCTGCCCTTAGGGATCTTTTGTTCTCATGGAGGAGACAGACAAAGCATAAGGAAGTTGTATCATTCCTTGGAAGCTAAGTGCTATGGGAACAATGGTGAGCATGGTAAAGGGAATCAGGACCACAGATAGTGAGCATGGGTTATAGTGTCAAATAAGATAGTCAAGGCCACTGAGAAGGTAACATCTGAGTCAAGACCCGAAGAAGGTGAGTGAATTAGCCTTGCAAATATTTGAGAGAAGAGTGTTCAAGACAGAGAAGTCAGCCAGTGTAAAGGCCAGGAGGTGGCCTCTCTGTTGGGTTAAGGAAATAGCATGGCAAGGTGAACTACCCAGTGTTTGATTTAGCACAGAAGTGGAGGAGGGGTGTAACCCCACAGAGCCTTGAACACCCTTGTCTACTACTCTAAGAACATGAAATATGAAGCCATGTGGGTATTTAGCAGAAGAGTGTCATGATGTGACTTGAACCTTAACTAGATCACTCTGGTGATGGTGTTGAGGCAATGTTCCATCACTGCCCTTTTTTTCTTCTCCCTGGCTCACACCTCTTTCTTCTCAATTATTGTAGATAACAGTGGCATGGGCCAAGGTAAGGGCAGTGGAGGCAGTAACAAGAGGCCAAAGTTTGTACATATTTTGAAGGTAAAGTCAACAAGATTTCCTGAGGTGCAATGTGCAAAGAAAAGGATAATGCTAAGGATTTCAGCCTTGACCAATTGGAAGGATAGTTAATAATTAACATAGTATGGGATATATGAGAATTACTGAAAGAAAATACCAAAATCCTTATAGCATAGTACCAGAACTAAGACTCTATCCTCCTTGTTCTCTGTATTCCTGGAGTCTAGACCAATGTCCAGAACACAAAAGGCACTTGATAAATATCTGTTGGATAAACTGATGAATGAATAGTAATTATTGGAATCTCCTTTCTGAACTATAGTTTAAGCCAGCAGTTCTCAAACTCTCGCATTCAACAGAATCACCTTGTTAAAACACAGATTTTGGGCCTTGTCCCCAGACTTTCCGATTCAGTAGGTCTGGGATGGGACCCAAGAATTGGCATTCATAACACATTCCCAGGAGGAGGCAGATGCCGCTGGCTCGAGGAGCACACTTTGAGAACCACTAGTTTGAATGCTGTGCTGACGACGTGCTCTGACAGTGAGCACATCCCCGCCAAACCTGAGGTAGACTGAACTCCTGCTTCTCTGAGTGCTTGGACATCCCAGCTTCCCAGGATTGGCCTCCACGGGCCAAATGATGCCACCCATTCCTGACCACTCATTCCTGCTCCTTAAAACTTTTCTTTTGGTTTTCAATATTGCCATGTATTTTTTAATTTGCAAATGATTTTACTGGTTATCTCTTTTTGTTTGGAGCTGCCATTTTTGCCACTGAGTCTCAGCTGCCTCTCACTTCTTGGGGCTGTTTTCTTCTTTAAGTTCTGTCTCAATTCAAATGGGAAAATAGCCCCCTTTCCTTGATTTCCTCAGAGCACCATAACCCCCTGTGAGGTGGCTGTGTGGAGCAGGCATTTTACTGAGGAGTCTAGCACACCTCAGCAGATACTTAAAATCTAACAGAAGACACTACATCTCTGTTTCCAAATTTCATAAGCCACTCCCACAGAGACCAGAGGGCTTCCCTTTCCTGGCCCAGTGACCCTCATTCATCAGTCTTTCTTATTGAACTCCACACCACATACACACACCCCTAAACTGAAAGTCCTTCCCACTTTGCTATGCAATGTGCTTCCTCTCTTTTTCTCACCTAGGCTCATTCAGGCCAGGCCCTGGGGCTTCCCCTTTTACCAAAGTGATTTATTTTTCCAACAAAGATGACTTTCCCACTTATGAGATTTCTGCCATCTTTATAATGGTAATATTTTCCTCTACTATAACACACACATGCATATACACACATGTGCACTCATACATACATTTAATTTTAATAAGCAAAAGACCATACCTCACTATGGTTCTAATTTGCATCTCTTTGCTCATTTAGGAACTGAGGTCATTTTTTTGTGTGGTTTTTGTTTCAATGCGTATGTGTTTTCCAAGTAAATGTCAACTTTCTATCCTATCTGATGGTCTGCCTTTTAATTTTGTTTTTGCCAAAGTGTTTTAATTTTTATTAGTTAAGACTGTCAATCTATTCCTTGTGACTTCTTCAATCATTTGTAACCTTCCTTTCTTTCCCCTAAACTCTGAAAGTCTTGTGTTTTTTTGTTTGTATGTTTATATTTGGCTTTTCTTTTATAGTTGACCATTTATTACACCTGGAATAACTTGCCCCTGATATGAAATAAAGTTTAAATGAATTTTTCCCCTGTTAATCAATCTTCTTTATAGCCCTGTCACCCAGCACACGTTCCCACTAAATGTTTTTACAATCAGTGAATGCATCTCTGTACTTTGTAGAAAATAATACTTCTCTTCCCTATTGAACCTTGTTTTATTTAGGGATGTGATGAACATGGCATTCACCATTCCGCCAGCTACCACCACTACCTACCCACATATATACACTTCGGGAAAAGCAAACTCCTCTTGGACATATTAGGTCCTTCTCAACTAGTGAATCTGCAGCCAATCAGAGACGGTCAGAGAAGATGTGAGCATTGTCCAGAAAAGAAGGTCCAAATGCTCTCTGGGTTTCTGACAACAGAGGCATGAGGATTGGAAAGGAAGGGATAAAACTATCTCTCTATGCAGTGGGTCTGCTTCTGTATGTGGAAAACCCAAGAGATTTCAGAAAAAAACTACCTCAAATGGTAGGACAATGTAGTGCAGGAGCACATAATGAAAATCAACATATGAAAATCAATAGCTTTTGTGGAACTGAATTATGTATAAACTACATATCAATCCAAATTGAGGAGCATTTTATAAAATAACTGGCCTGTACTCCCCCAAAATGTCAAGGCCAAAAAAGGCAAAACGAACAAACAAAAAAAAGCCAAGGATCTCTTCCATAATAAAGAGACTAAAGAAACACAACAGTTTCTCCTTTAGGAGAAGAGAGATGGTGGAGAGGGAGGGGCAAAAATATCAAGGACTTTGTTGGTTTAATGGGTTAAAGTTAGATATCAGTTGTAGGTTGAATAGTCACATTATGATGTTACATTTTTTGAACTTGATAACTGTACTGTGGTTATGAAAGGTAATGTCCTTGTTCTTAGGAAATACACACTGAGTATTAGGGGTAAAGAGCATCATATCTCCAACTTACTCTCAAAATGATTTGGGGAAAATGAAAATGAAAGCAAGATAGATAGATAGATAGATAGATGACAGGTAGGTAGGTAGATACATGATAGATAGATAGATAGATAGATAGATAGATAGATAGATAGATAGATAATAGGCAGAAACAGAGCAGAGGCAGAGACAGAGAGAGATCGAGAATGATAAAACAAGTGGAACAGAACATAAACAATGAGTCAATCTGGGAAAGCATATATGGAAATCTCTTGTACTATTCTTTCAACTCTTCTGTAAGTCTGAAATTATATCAAAGTTAAACAATTAAATAAAAAGTAAGAACGCTGACGTTTACAAACACAAACTAGTTAGAAGATACAACAGAAGACAAGGCCCTGTTCACACAAACATGTACCCAGCATAGACCTAAAATGAAATATCTAAAACCTTATGAGAAAAATGGAAAAAAAACCCACTCCCTAAAGACAAAATTATTTTTATAAACAGAAAGATGTTCTTGATTAGAAAGACCCAAATTTAGAGAAGTCAGTCCTCCCTAAGTTAAACTACAAATTTATTGTGATACCTATCAGGTATTAGATATAGTTTAAAGGTTCTATAATTAAATATGTGGTATTGGCATAGAGATAGACCAGTAGAATAGAATAGAAAGCCCAGAAATAGACCCAATGTAAAAGAAAATTTAAAGTATGATGAAGCAAATTCATAGAGAAAAGATGATTTGGGATAAGTGGATAGCCAGATGGAAAAAGATAAAATTTGGTCCATTCCTCACATCATACATTAGGATACATTCTAATTGGATCAGAGGTCTAAATATAGAAAGAAAGAAAGAAAGAAAGAAAGAAAGAAAGAAAGAAAGAAAGAAAGAAAGAAAGAAAGAAAAAGAAAGAAAGAAAGAAAGAAAGAAAGAAAGAAAGAAAGAAAGAAAAAAAGAAAGAGAGAAAGAAAGAAAAAAGGAGGGAGAGAGGGAAAGGAAGGAAAGAAAAACGAAAAGAGAGTGAGAAATATTGGTACTAGAAGAAAGCACAGGTTAATTCTTCTATAATACAGGAATGGAAAAAAGGTTTTAATTGAAAGGTCATAAGAAAAAGATTGATAGATTTGCCTTTATAAAAAATTTAAAAGTAAACTTTCACACAGCGAAAATACATGAAATGACAGTAAAAGACAAATGACAATCTGAAGAATATTAACTCACAGTGCATACAGCAGGTTAATATCCTAACCTATAAAAAATAACCTAGCCTATAAAAAAACTTAAAACAGAGACTAAAAAGAGCAATGGCCCACAGAAAAATGAACAACACTGATGTGGAAAAAGAAATGCAAATGGCCCTTAATCATATGAAAGATGCTCAATGTAACTCCTGCTAAGGGGAAAATAAATGAAAAGGACATTGAGACACCATTCCAAAACTTCGACTATTGGCAAGATTTAGGAAATAGACATTGTCATACATTGCTGGTGGGATTTATAAAATGGTATCTCCCAAAGAGGTGAATTTGTCAATATCTGTAAAAATCAAATACATGTTTACACTTTGACCCAGCACCCCAGTTCCAGGAATCTAACCCAAAGACATACTGGCAAATATAGAAGGTATGTGTACAAGGCTACTCACTGCAGTAAAATTTGTTATATTACTTTGCCCAGTAGTAGACTGTTGAACTATGTGACATGTTTACATGACCAAGGCCCAAAAAAGGAATGCATATATGTGTATGTGTGTATATCTATATCTAAAAAATATATATGTGTGTGTGTGTGTGTGTGTGTGTGTGTGTGTGTGTGTGTGTGTGTGTATACTTTTTGTCTTGGTTATTCTATTTCTAGGGATTTATCCCGTGCCAATAATTTTAAGTATATTAAAATTGACTATGTTGGTTTTCATTCTAGTATTATTAATCATATCGAACAATTAGAAATAATTGAGATCCCTTCTCCAAGAAGCCTTCCCTAATGCTTCACACTCACACAGTTCATTGTGACTATCTCTCCATGGCAATCATCACCTCATGCCTTGCTTTTGACGAATTTGTGTATGTCTGTTCCCTAGGCTACAGGTTCCTGGATCCAGGGAACCAGAGATGTATTGCTCATCTCTGTATCCATTTCACCTTGACTCTTACCTTTTCCCCTAAAGACTGACCTGTACCTTACCCACACTAGGCCAAAAAAGGCAAATAGTTTTCATTTGCAGCATTAGTCCTAATCACCTAATAGTGGCTTCCTAGAGCACCATTTGAGAATGATTCTGAGGCTGAATGCAGGCTTTGCTAGAAATAGTGCTATAATCAATCTATCTGTCAAACACCTTGAAAAGAGAATAGGGGCACATATGCCATGCCTTGCATAAGAAACTATACCTTGGTCACATCGCACTGACTTTGAGTACTAATTATTCTAACAAAGGCATTGACTCATCTTGTAATTCCTAGTTGTATTTAAAACACAGACACACTCACAAATAACCACTGTATATGGCAGACTTTATTAAAGGTGTTTAGGAAAAAATATGCTGTAGTTTTAATTCCAAAGGTAAAGACATTATAACTAGCTGGGGAGACCCCAGTCAGCTTCAGGGAAGACAAACTTGAGTCAGGTTATGAAAGATGAACAAAATGGTAAAATCTGAACAAGAATAATTAGAAAGGCATTCCAGGCAGGGGAACAAGTGTGAACAATTCATTAGATAGGAAAGACTGGGTCAGTTTGAGGGCATCGCCACCCAGCATTCTTTTTCTTCCTAACTGAACCCTAAATTTCTTTTAGATATCCACCCCTCCCTCATGCAGCCACTTGCACCAAGAAAGGCTGACTCTTCCCCCAGCTCTAAGCATGGCCCTGACTGGTGGAAGAGTAAAGCTATTCGTGATGTCAAAGATCAGTTTGGGAACAGTGTGTGTTCTGTTTCTGGCCAATGAGATATGAAGAGGAGTTTTCTCGGAGGGCTTCTTGGAATAATCTTCTTATTATAAAGCACTTATAAAACAGTGCTCCTTTCTCTTTGAGATGTTGCCATGTTGACTTGATAACCCGGAACTGCTGCGGCCAATTCAACCTCTGGCCTGAGGTTGAATCCAACGCTAAGGATGGCAAGGCAGATGGGTGGGGCCCTGGATTAGGTCACTGAGCTGCTAAACCCAGTATCCCTGCAGCCCAACCAATCTCCAGAATTTCTGTTACGTGAGAGAACACGTTGCCTTTCTCTAAATGGCTGTTTGGGTTTCTGATCATGGCAGCTGAAAGCATCCTGAGTCATTAGAAAACTGTGAGAGCCCCAGCGCCTTTGGTTAGAGCAAAAGGTACCTGAAAAGAACTTGACTGGGGGGCAGTCCTCACAAAACCCTGCATGCCAGGCCAAAGGATTTGTAAATAATGGGGAGCCACTGACAGTTTTGGTAAGTAATGGGGAGCAGACTCTCAGAACAGATGGGATAAATATTGGTGCAAATGCATGGTGTAGCTAGCAAAGGACTCAATTTGATTCAGACTTCTCTCTCCTAAGTGAAATATGCATCTTCGGAGCAGCATCTTAACCAGACTGGGAACAATATGGAAAGGACGTGGGCGTGAGCGATGATCAAGTCCCCGGCATTGGTCTCGATGGTCACGCTCATACACAAATGCTGCCCTTGGCTGCAGTTTCGCCAGCATCGTGTGTGAAACCAAACAGTTGGTTTCTCCGCTTTCCTTGGCAATGGCAAAGCCCCAGTTGGAGCCCCTTGTTTGTGCTAAACTCCAGGCGGCATGATTCTGATTTATAACTTTTAAAATTATTATAAATGTGATTTCTTTCCATTGTAGAAAAATTGGAAAATACATATAACAAAAAGAAAATTAAAATACTTTTTGATCTATCTCTCAGAGACAAATCACGGATAACAAACATTTTGTTGTATTCATTCCAAACTTAGTCTCTCTCTCTGTGTATCCACTTGATAAACAAAAGTAATATCACAATGTATATATTGTTTCATTTTTTTTCACTCAGCAATATATTGTGAATCACTTCTCATGTCGATAAATATTATTTATTTTATACAATGTCATTTTTAATGGCTCCATGAATTTCATTCTAAGGAAATATCCTGATTGGAATATTATTTCCAATGTTTGTTATTATATACATAGATGCTACTGTGATGAACATCTTTATATATATGCACAATTTATATACGCTGTCCAGTTATCATCTTGAAATAGAATCCCAGAAGTAAAACTGCTAAACAAAGATACAATAACATAAAAAAGTAAAAAATATTATTTCAAATTCTCTTCTTAACTAAGTATACAAATAAGTAAGAGTATCTCTTCTGTGTGAGTCCCCCAAGCTACATGTTTTCCAAGCTTTTGAAATATCTATTGAACACCTATTTGGACATATGTCTAAATATACAAATGCATCCACGTATATAATTCAATAGATATAGGTATATATACACACAAATATACAAATCTCTATTTAGGTAATTTGTTTTCACAAGAACAATAGATCTGTTGTCCTCATATGAAGACTTGTGAATAGTGCATGTTACATTGTCCTACCAACATCTTCCCATCTTCCTCCTGAAACTCGCTGGGATTATGCTTTAAAGCAGGGCCACCAACCCAATTGCTGCCAACAGGGATCGCACTGGATGCAAATGATCATTAAAACGACTGCCAAAGGCAGGTGACTTCAAACACACTGTAGTTCAATGCAACCTTATTGTGAATCATTCTTTAAAACCTTCCAGGTTTCTGTTCTTTCCACCTGAGAATGACTGGGTGTCACCTCCTCCTCTCTCCTGTTGACATGGTAGATATAATATACACACTGTGTCCAAAGACTTGGCTGTATTGCTGACTTTCTCAGTGTCATCATCCAACCTCTCTGTTACTTGATTATGCAACCTATAAATGGGACTGCAAGGCATGGTATAGTGTGACTGAAATTGGGGGTTCCAGCTCCAGACTAACAATGAACAAATAGCATTCTAAGAAGCCCCATCAGTGTGGCAAAGTCAAGCCAAAGCTGTTTTCTGGAGTCAGGATGGACAACGCCAAGAATAGAAGCCAAGCACAAGAGTCAACATCAATGCAGTGACGAAGCAGGGAACAGGCACTGGAGAATCTGCATGGCCAATAATATCATCCCTCTGAGTTATGATTCCCTGGCATGAGGCCCCTTTGTGGAGCCAAGCACACACCTCCCTGATTATTCTGTGGACTGTCTTAAAAGCACCATCTACCACCTGCTAAGGATTCAACTAATCATCTGTGAGCCAAATCATGGCATCAGAGTCAGTTTTCACAATGGCTACAACCTAGAAACCAAATCATAGGATATACATATATTTATATATTCAACTACATTCATTCATTCATTCATTTGAAAATACTTATTGAGCATTTACCATATTTAAAAAAATTTTTTTAGTGTTTATTTATTTTTGAGAGAGAGAGAGAGAGAAGGGCACAAGTGGGGAGGGGCAGAGAGAGAAGGAGACGGAGAATCTGAAGCAGGCTGCAGGCTCTGAGCTGTCACACAGAGCTCAATGCAGGCTTGAACTCCGGAACTGTGAGATCATGACCTGAGCCAAAGTCACATGCTGAACTGATTGAGCCACTTGAATTTACCATATTCAAGTCCAACACCAGGCTCTGAGGATTCAGAGGTGAGTGAGAAATAGTACCTGCCCTCAGGGAGGTAACACTTTAGTGGGACTGAGACACATAGGCACATGTTATTTCAATAGATTGTGTTAATCACAAAGATAGAGGCTGGAAAAATTGTTCTAGAGTACTTTTGAGCAGCACATGGAAGATTTCATGGAAGAGGCAGCACTCAGACAAAGAACTCCAAATATGCAGAAATGAATCAAATGAAGATAGAGTGGTGATGAGGGTGTTCAGGTAGAGGGGGCAGCCTGTGCAAAGGTGAGGGCTTAACAGGCTATGTCAGGAAATGCTTAGGATTCAGAGTGACCAAAGCAGAGAGGGCAAGCAGGCAGGAAGGAAGGGTGGTGAGATCTAAAACCAGAGAGGTGGGGCATCTGGGTGGCTCAGTCGGTTAAGCGTCCAACTTCGGCTCAGGTCATGATCTCACAGTTCGTGAGTTCGAGCCCCGCGTTGGGCTCTGTGCTGTCAGCTCAGAGCCTGGAGCCTGCTTTGGATTCTGTGTTTTCCTCTCTCTCTGCCCCTCCCCGCTCACACTCTCTCTCTCAAAAATAAAGAAACATTAAATAAATAAATAAATAAATAAATAAATAAATAAATAAAACCAGAGAGGTAATCAAGGGCCATCAGGATCTTACACACCATGCTAAGGGGTATGGACCTCATCCTAAAGAAGATGAGAGCTACAGAAATGTTTTAAGCAGAAAGAGGGCTGGATTGGCATTTTAGAAAGATCATCGAGGC
This sequence comes from Panthera pardus, assembly GCF_024362965.1. NCBI lineage: Eukaryota > Metazoa > Chordata > Mammalia > Carnivora > Felidae > Panthera > Panthera pardus. Next base: position 61,363,691 of record NW_026526766.1, read on the forward strand.
AAATGGATTGGAGGCAGGGAGACCATGCCTCTGAAAACTGATGTCAAAATAAGCAACATTTTCTTTTTCTACTTCTCATCTGACCATTTTTTATTCATTAATATTTACTGAGTATCTATTAAGTATCAGATTGTATATTAGGAACCAGAGGTAGAAAGAACAGGACATTAGCCTTGCTAGAAAGTGGTTGACTGCCCCGGGCTGCTCTGTGCTTGTGCGATGGGTTTGTTCAAGGGTGCATGTCATTAGAACTTTAGCACCCTGTATTCTCTATAAAAAGCATCACGAAACCTCCTGCTCAGCTTCGGTTTCAATAAGAAAGCAGTACTCCCATCCCCCTTAATCCAATTAAAGGAGCTCTGCGTCACTGTGAGTGCCAGCCTGGCCATGCAGAAAGCTCCTGGCCACGGAGGATGTCCCATTCCTCGAGCTCGGCCTGGGCTGTTGGGCCCTAGCTCCTCCCCTGAGCCGTTTCCATGGGCTGCTGGCCATACTTTGAAAAATGCACAGGTTGCCAAACTGTCAGCAAAAGCTTTAATGAATGGTTCTAATTACATTCAAGTAGCAGAGCCCACTGCCATTTTAATCAAATCTGGGCCTGGCAAGCTCTTTGGCAGGAATACAAGAGAAAGCCTCATGAAAATCCTGCCAAAACACTAATCACCTTTTATCCGAAATTTGCCTGATGGAGGCCTGGATGTAAAACGCTTAGGGAGGGGGGAGAAAAAACCCAACAACAACAACGTTTGGATATTTTAAGGAGCTTATTTTGGGGCTTGCCATAAATTATTACATGTGGGGAGGGGAGAAAATTCCAAATCAGGAGTTGCTGGGGGACCTCCCTTTAGGAACAGTCCTAGCTGTTCCTAGCTGAGGAGGGGGAGGAAGCGAGCCCTCACGGGGTCTGAGGCAGGGGCACTCAGCCAGGTCCAAGTTCACCTTGCACACTGACAGAGACCTAACCACATAGCCTTGCCCAAGGCCTTGCTTTGGGCAGCAAAGGACCTACAGCCCTGCTCTGTGTCCTTGCACTCTCTGCCACCTACATCGTGTCACTGAAGGGAGTTCTTCCGACCTGAACCGGGGTGGTAATTAATAACTTCTTTTTTTTTCTCCCCAAAAAAGATGGCTTTCATATTAACTACTGTGATTCTCAAAAGCTACAAAGAGAAGGCTTCCTCTACCGAGTTATTCAAGGCAAGGACACAAGCAATAGGAAAGCTAAAACCCAGACACCTAGCAACTAAGTTCTAGCCAGGGCAAAACAGAAAGAGGAGGTTTGGTGATAAACACGGTTCCTCTCCCCTGGGGCAGAACAAGAGGAGAAGGATTCAAATTGCAGCAAGAGGGAATTCTTTTACAAATAAAAAGGAGAGCTTCCTGACAATGAGTATAGACAGTGAATAGGGAACAGAGATAAGGAGTAAAATCTCCTTCACTCCCAACTCTACCCTTAGAATCTGTTGTGAGGGGTTTCCACACCACCCCCCAAGTCTAAAAGCAAGTTGCCCTCAGGAAACAAAATGAAGTCCTCTTAACATTTTACTACTACAAATACCTCAGCCAATTGTATAACTCTCCAGCTTCTTGGTTTGAGTTTTTTCAACTTTATATTCTATATTCCACATATTTTATACCTTTTCCCCCATAATGAAGCCCCCAAGAGCCCTGGGATACAGGGGAGTCTCAAGTACCTGAAAGGGTTTGATTCGTGAATTTGGAAGCTCTGTTTTTAAACCCAATCCCTGTTATGGACTGGTTATGTGACCTGAGCCTTGGGTTTTTTTTTGTGACTTTCGGTTTTTGTCACTTATAAAATGAGGATTAAAATATTTGCTCTGCCTTTTCTACAGAATACCTACAAGGATTATATAAGATCATGTATATAAAAATGCACAGGGACGCCTGGGTGGCTCAGTCGGTTAAGCGTCCGACTTCAGCTCAGGTCATGATTTATGGCTTGTGAGTTCAAGCCCTGCAACGGCCTCTGTGCTGACAGCTCAGAGTCTGACCCTGCTTTGGATTCTGTGTCTCCCTCTCTCTCTGCCCCTCCCCCGCTCACACTCTATCTCTGTCTCTCAAAAATAAACATTTATATATATATATATATATATATATATATATATATATATATATATTGCATTGCAAACAAGAGTACTTTACAAATATTTGCTCATTTCTTTATTTTCATATAAATATAGCTATAGAGGGTGATGGGGATTGAGGAGGGCATTTGTTGTGATGAGCACTGGGTGTTGTATCTAAATGATGAATCATGGGAATCTATTCCAGAAGCCAAGGCTACACTGTATGTTAGCTAACTTGACAATAAATAAATAAATAAATAAATAAATAAATAAATAAATAAAGCTATAGAAGAATCTGAAGATCTGAAGTCTAGTCTTGAATGTCACTTATTCACTGGCTACATAAACTTGTACTCTTGCTCCCTCATCTCTAAAATGGGTATAATATTGCCTCATAGAGCTATTGAGAGAACTGGATAAGATAGTCTATGTGAAAGCACTACAAAAAATAAAACAATAGAGAAATATGATTATACCACAACATGCTTGCTGTGGGACCTAAATTATATTGGTTGGATCCTGGAGATGTGCCAAGAACTAAAAAATTGGTCAAAGCCTGCAGTTTAATTTGGGGAAAACAAACATCTCAATGGACATGAGGTTCCAAAAGAATGAATGTCTATGTAGCCAGTAGTTTTCTGACCCCATTCAGGTGATGGAGTTCAGCTCAGGTACTACATTGCTAGGAGACCAGGTTGGGTTCTTCAGCCTTTCAGGATCAGTCCTTCTAAAAAAAAAAAATAAAGCATATTTCATATCATATATAGCTGATAGTACTTTATTTAATTGAAATTTGCTAAGGGAAAAGAACTTACATGTGTGCGTGTGTGTTTAAAACAAAACAAAAAAACCCATAAAATGGAAATCCTCCATTTTTTACTCCTTATCTATGAAATACTTGAAGGTTATATAATAAGCCTCCCTTTTATCTTTGAAGAACTTGGACTTTTAAGAAAGTGTTCATAATAGAAGTAGGATCACGTAACCAAAGATGAATACAAAAGTATGGTGGGGACACTTAAGAATAGTATCCATAGATTAGAGCCCAAGAGGTGTAGTGCTCTTTAAGGACCCATAAGGTAGAACAGGGAAGTGGATGGGAGCAGGAACTTGCAAGAATAGTTGGGAATGCTCAGGACCAAAATAAGCTGAGAGATAAAATTAAAAAGAAGGAGGAAGAAGGGAAGGAAAAGAAAAATGAGAGGAAGAGGAAGAGGAAGGAGGAGGAGAAGAAAAAGAAGGAAAGATGGAGGAGGTGGAGGCAAGAAGAAAAAGGAGGAGAAGGAGAAGGTGGTGGTGAAGATGGAGGAGAAGGAGGAGGAGGAGGGGGAGAAAGAGAAGGAGAAGGAGAAAGAAGGAGAAAGAGAAGGTGGTAGAGGAGGAGGAGGAGGAGGGAGAGGAGGGGGAGAAGGAGAAGGAGAAGGAGAAAGAAGGAGAAGGAAAACGAGAACAAAAAGATTTCAACAACTAAGAGGAAAGATAGGCCCTAAAAGTGAGAGCAGTATTTCCCAACATGAATTCCTTGAACATCAATTTTGTAGAGCGTTATTAAGGGACAAAGAAAGGAAAAGAATAACTCTTACCAGAGTAACTCTTTACTAAAAAGTTTTAGAATTGTTGAATTATATAATTAATTAATTAAGTTCCTTTATTGAGGGACTTCTCAGAGACTTTAATATACTAATATGCACTGAAGTCTCTAAGATGATACAGTGACGTGTCTCCCAGACTTATTTGACCACAGGATTTTTTTCATAAGGCATCTTGAAGAAATAATACTCCACAGAACAGTTTGGTTTAGAACGCTGGCTTAAAAGATCCAAAAATTATATTCTCTTTTATGATGACCAGCAGAGTCTCTGGAATGTTAGATATTCTGCCATTTCATTAATTCATTAATTTATTCATTCAACAAATATTTATCAGCATCTATTATAAACTGAACCCTATCCCAGACCCTGGATATACTGTGGTGAACAAAACAGATGAGGCCCCTGCTCCCACCCATGGAGGGTCCATTTTACTAAGGGTGGCAAGGAGAGAAAAAACATAAACAAGTAAACAGACATCTGAACAAGATTGTGGTAGGCTCCATAATGGTCCATAAGGATGTCTGCATCCTAATCTCTGGAACCTGTGAATGTTACCTTATGTTCACAGGAATTTAGCAGTTATGTTTAAGAATTTTGAGATGGGGAGATTATCCTGGATTATTCATTGGGCCCTAAATGTAAACACAAAACACCTTATAAGAAGGATACAGGAATGTCAGACAGCTGAGAAACAAAGAGAGAAACACCATAGAAACAAAGAGAAAAAGCTGTGAGACGTGGGGACACAAACCAAGAGACGTGGGCAGCCTTTAGGAGCCGGGGAAGGTGAGGAACAGGTTCTCCCCTGGAACCTCCAGAAGGAGCCTGTCCTGCCAACATCTTGTGAGACTCAATCCAGACATCCAACCTCCAGAACCATAAGAGAATAAATGTATGTTGTTTGAAGCCAATAAGTTTGTAGTAATTTGTCATGGTAGAAACAGGAAATGAATACAAAAGTCATATGAGCTGATGATAAGTTCAGTGAAGACATTATGACAGGACCTGATGGTGTAACTGGCTGGGAAGGGGACAGGCTGCTGTTTTCAGCTGGGTGGCCAGGGAAGGCTGCTCTGAAGGGGATTCAAATGATAACACACTCAACACAGCTCAGGTCTGCTCCTCTGTTGCCTTGTCCCCTCTAGCAAGGAAAGGGGGCTCTCTGGCAGCTGACAGTTGAACCCTGTTGGTACAAAGAATAAAGACTCACTCCAGTCACTTTAAGGGATGAGCAGCTTACTGAAAGGACACACATAGAAGTAAAGAAAGCACGATCATCATCCTGGGCCACGTCCCAAGAAAATGGAGGAAAAAAGCTTCTCAGTCCAACTCCCAGAAAGAAGAGGAAGGGTCTTCTAGAGGTGGGAACAGAGTTGTTCAGAAATGGAAAGGAAGCAGGGTAGGCCGACACCATCAATAGGAAAAATAAGGGTCCTTAGCCTAAGCCTCCCTATTTAGCTGAGTTCTGTTTCTGTCTCTGCTTTTTCCTGTGTGTCTTACTGTGTTGGCTCCAAAAACAAATGGCTCACTCTGCCAAACTCTTCATTAAACTCCCTGAGAGAAAAAAATCTGATTTGTCCAATTCTTCACTAGTATCTCTCATTCGTCATTGGCCTGGGTAGAGATTGGCTGCCTCTGGGTCAAGTGCCCACCCCTGATCCAATCAGCTATGGCCAGAGTAGCCAGGTTGGTTGCAAGAGGAAGTGCCCAGGACCGCAGCAGAGAGGAATGGAGTCAGGCCTGGCTGCTTCCTTCTGAAGAGGTTGTGGGTGAGGCTGGAAATCAGCACCAAAGACCCATCTCAAGATTTAAGTTCCTACAGAGTGAAGCCTGTTTTACTTCTATCTTACCTCAACAATGTCTGATATTCTTAAAAAAAAAAAAAAAAGAAAAGAAAGGAAAGAAAGAAAGAAAACATGATCTATGTAAAATAATAGTATCAAAACTTACATACACCTCTTTGTCATTTGAGTTATCCAAGCAGCAACCCTATCAAGATGACAGAGAAAGGATTTCATCCTCATGTCTGACCCCAGAGATTTCCTCACAAGCCATTTGCATTTCCTGAGCACTCAGATATGTAGAAGGATAATCTAAATGTGTAGACAGCAGACACGAGGATGGCTGGTCCAGTTGACCTCCAGATTGTGACCCCTGCTAAAAAGCATGATTTCATGACATTTCAGACCAGCCCCTGTGGGACGGGGCAGGAACAGAGAAAGGAGGAATCAGAGGTCAAGAAAAGGCTAATGAGGCCAGTTCCCCCTTCCCCCACCAGAGCCTAGAGATGAACCCAGGAGTTTCATGGGGTCAGGGAGCAGACAGATTTTCCCCTCTCTTCCTGTCCCATCAGAACCTATAGATGGAGTCCATGTGGTAACTTTGGGGACTGAGGGGGAGGTTCTTTGGGGGTCCATGAAAGGTAAAAAGGCAAAAAGACTCAGTCACTTTATAGATCCCAAGTACAAAGGTCTATTTAAGTTTATCTCTTAATTTTTTTTAAATTTTTTGAAGTTTATTCATTCATCATTTCTGAGAGAGAGAGAGAGAGAGAGAGAGAGAGAGAGCATGCGCACACATCAGGGAGGGGCAGAAAGAGAAGGGGACACAGATCTGAAGCAGGCTCCAGGCTCTGAGCTGTCACCACAGAGCCGGAGATCATGACCTGAGCTGAAGTTGGATGCCTAACCAATGTCTAACTGACTGAGCCACCCAGGGGCCCCTCTTAATTTTTATAATAGACCACAGTGATAAGGAGATCTATATTAGCCCATTTCAGCAATGAGGAAATGAAGAGTTGTAGAGGTGAGTGTCCACAATGTCCAGAGACCCCTGAACCTCTGCAAAGCACCAGCCACCCCTGGGCAGCTCACAGTGTGATGAGATTCCTATCGCTGCCTCCTTTCTGCCAGCTCCCTTCCTCCCCATACACACAGCTTTCTGCGAGCAGACCTGGATGTAATAACCACTATGGTACGGCAGAGAACTAGAGAAAATACCCAAGAACATTGATAAGATCTGGCCTGGGACAGATGGTCGCTAGGCATGGCTCAGGGAGGGAGAGGAAGAGGGAACCCAGGCTCCATCACTTGTAAGCAGAGAGCCCTTGTGAAAGCCACCTCACCTCCAGCCTCCGTGCCCTCAACTGCAAAGTATTTCTGCCCACCCTGCCATATCACAGACCTAAGGTAGGAGTAATTCTGAGACAGTTTGTGAAAGTGCTTTGCAAACAATAAAGTGTACTTTGAAGATTATTGTAGCCAGAAGGAAGATTACTTGGCCAGACTAGAATCTCTCTCCCAAGAAGCTGAATTTTCTCATCTAGTCATTCACTATCCCAGGTGACTGCTCTCTCTCTCACTTCCAACTCCAGCTGCAATCAGCAGTCCTGGAAGGTAGGGGCTTTTGTCTGAGCACCTTTGAATGCTCATCAGTTCAATGAATCTTAATTGAATGAACGTTTGTGCAGTGTTTTAGTCTATGCAGATTTACATGTAAACCATTTCATGAGTTCCTCGCGAACACCCCATGTTTGCCATAACCCTTTTAAGTAAGCACTAACCTTTCCGTGCATCATCTCATTTAATCATCCCAACTCTATGAAGGCAGGTGTAGTATTATTATCTCTTTATTCCAGATGGGGAAACTGGAGCACAGGGAGGTAAGGGAACTTGCCCAAGGTCACACAGTAAATAAGTAACAGAGTTGGGATACACTCCCAGGGTGGCTGGCTCCAGAGACTATCCTCTATAGCATGCTAAACTGGCTCTCGGCAATGCCCTTGTAGTATCCATTTCCTTTTCATTGACATGTGCCATATCATTCAACCACTACAGGAGTCCTACAAGGCATGTGATTCCATTATCCTGAAAAGGAGCAGTAAAGTGATTTTTATGAATCTTCGCAGTAACAGAGCAGGATTCATACCAGGTCTTGTAACCTAAGTCTGGTTTTCTTCCCATCAGAGGTACCTCTCTGATAATAAAGGTAAAAATAAGCTTCTTCCACGGTCCTCTAGAGATAATTGAGATAACAAAGGGCAAGTGGTTTGATTTTCTTGGGAAGAAAGGTTCTTGAGAAACTTAACATTTGATTATTGTTCCTGCGTCTTCAGTGAGGAGCAGCAGTGTGGGGGTGATGCCAAATATCAATCAGCCGGCGAGCAGATCAGTCATCTTCTGGGTAAGTGTGTGCATCAAATTAGCATTTTAGGAGCAAGGCAGAGAATAAGGTTTCTGATAAGTCTCTCTTCAAAACATATACCAGCCTTCAGAGATTCGCTTTAGATATTTCTGACATCCAACATGCACAGGATTTTCACAAGAAAGTTAGTAATCCTAAAACTCTCACTAGGCAATCAGCACCCTGCTTAGAAATTATAACAATAATCATTCTGAAGAATGCAGTTAAATTCTACTTCCTTATTTTCCAATTTCACATACCCTACAGTGGTCATATGTGGGATGTTGTTGATTTCTAAAGAAAAACCTAGTTTTACCCAGTGGAATTTTTGCAAGGGTGGAAAGTTACAAAAGGTGATTATTTAGTCAAGTCAACAAACCATCATTCACCATAGATATAAGAAACAAGATTGATCTTTCAACTTGACTTGCTTGAAATGATCTAGGAACGTAACAGGACATGTGGGAGCCTAAGAAGGCTTTTTTTTTTTCTCCTTGTCACTTCAACTTTTATTCTTCTGTTGAAATTAGGATAAACAATTTTAATTATTTTTATGGTGTTTTATATGTTCCTTTAACCTTTCCCCCAGCTTTATTGAGATATAATTGACATATGACATTGTGTAAATTTATGGTGTACAATGTGATGATTTGATACAGTATATATTGCAAAGTGATTACCACAGTAAGGTTAGTTAACACACCCTCACGTCACATAATTACTATTTTGTGTGTGTTGAGAAGAATCATTTAAAATTGACTCTGTTAGCCACTTTTCAAGTACACATAACAGTATTGTTAACTATAATTACCATGCTGAATATTAGATCCCTGGAACTTATTCAACTAATCACTGGAAGTTTATATACTTTGACTGAATCTCCCTGTTTCTCCCACCACCACCATCCCCAGCCCCTAGAAGCCATTCTACTATCTAGGAGTTTGGCCTTTTTTTTTTTTTAATTTCACATGAGATCATATAGTATGTGTCTTTCTCTGCCTGACTTATTTCATTTAGAATGATGCCAGTAGAGTTCATTTTGGTGTATGCAACCCAGCTCTGGCACTTATTAGCTCTGTACTTTTAGGCAAGACAATCTTGTAACACTTAAGCCTTAGTTACCTTATCTGTAAAATGGGAACAAAAATAATACCAACTGGATTATAATAAGCGTTGATTGGGCAACTACCATATATCAGATACTGTTAGAAAGCTGGAGATACAGCATATAACAAGGCAGGCAAGGCCCTTGATCCTATCGAGCTTACATTATAGAGGTACTCAATAAATTGTTTGTCATTATAACATACTATTACTGTTACTGATATTTTTTTATTGATGGGAATTTGATCCTTTTCTCCATGCCATTTTTTAGAAAAGAATGTATTGTTTCAATAGAAGTTATTTTCTTTTTCATGCTTAGTGAATTTTCTTAGTGTTGCTAATAGTGGTGTATGAGTTGTCTTATAGACCAAAAAAAAAAAAAAACAAAGTACAGAAATTTGTTCTGCAGGGCCTGGTAATTTCTCGAGAGGTTAAAGATTCCTGGAGAGATACAAGCAAGGTCTTAGCACGATCTTGGAAGAATTCATGCCATTACTGAGTGCACAAGGAATGGCTTGAACAAGAAGGCATCCTGGAAGCATCACAGAGATGCAAGGCCCACCATGAAGGGACAACATGGCTGTGGCCACTGGAGAGACTCAGAGGGACATGCCCAGGAGGGGCTGAGAGGTGCCCTCAGACAAGGGTAGCTGAAGAAAACTGCCAGGAGCATGAGGTGCACATGTGCTGCACCTCTCTAAATATCTAGGGGCGCCTGGGTGGCTCAGTCGGTTGGGCGACCGACTTCGGCTCAGGTCATGATCTCACAGTCCGTGAGTTCGAGCCCCGCATCGAGCTCTGTGCTGACAGCTTGGAGCCTGTTTCAGATTCTGTGTCTCCCTCTGTCTCTGACCCTCCCCCGTTCATGCTCTGTCTCTCTATGTCTCAAAAATAAATAAACGTCAAATAAAAAAAATTAAAAAAATAAATAAATAAATATCTAAATATCTGCTCCAAGAGAGACCCCACAAAGAGGTGGAGCCTATCACTCGCCTGCGCAGCCTTGAGTAGACCCACTCACCTCACAGCTTCCCTTTGGAGCCCAAACAGGCTTCTCTGCTTCTGACGCATCTGGATGGTTTTGTCTGGAGGCTCCTATAAGGCTCTCGGACCTTCTGTAGGTTTGCACATCACCTCAGCCCAGTCTAACTACTGCTAGAAGCAAAGCTTTGAAACTGAGGACACAGGGATGAAGATTTGACTTTGAATTCACCTCTACATTTATTTATTAACAAAGATACTCCCTATTAATTTTTTGATAAATGAATGAACTTTCGTACAGTTTATAAAGTTTTTAAAAATGGGGTAAGCATTCCTAGAACTTCAGAAAAAGAAATTATTAGAGATGGAGGGGCGATCAAGTCAACTAATCCAACCTCCTTGTTCAGAGCTGAGGGAAAGGCAGTTTGGAGAAGGGAGGGGCCTCTTCTGCAGCCCTATAATTAATATCTGAAAAATCTGGAACCAGGAACCAGAACTTCTGCCTCCCAATCTAGTGCTCCTTCCACCTCTTGATCAATTTACAACCTGGAGCAGGAAATTTGACTATCCTTCTAATCTCCTCCCAACTTGTGCAGCTACAAAAATAGATACAATCTGGAAGCCCAGCCATGCCAAATATTGTGGCAGACTTCCCAGCCTCTCCTCCTCCCCCAGCTGATGGGAAGTTGAAGCTCTATAACACTCTTGCTAGAAATGTGAAAATTATTTCTCTTTTATTCTTTCTTATATCTAAATCCTACTGCCCAGCCCAGTGAGGTTCAAAACCTATCCAGGATCTTCAATCCAGAGGGAAGATCAGACAGGTCATCAGCTAAGCAGAGTCCCCTATTTCAGATTCTATAAATTTAAAAATATCTGAGACAATTGTGAATATTTATGTTTAAAAAAGACCCAGACTAGTGATGAAGAAAAACATGAAGTCTTCAAGGGAAAACCTATGTGGCCACGTGAGGTCTTTCTACGGGGAGAAAAGGCTAAAAAGAGAGGAACAAACAAACAAAAAGGTTGGACTACTTAAAAGATTAATTTGAAATGGTGGTTGGACCCTATGAGAGAAGCATCCTACGTACAAAAGACAAGAGCATTTGAACATAGATGGACGTTGAATTCAAGAAACTGTTTTTCTTCATGCCGATACTTGGCAGCATATTGGAAAGAGTGATGGGGACATACGTACACAGCAGCCCACTGCTGCATTATTTGTAATAGAAAGACATGAAAAGAATCCAAATCTCTTTCCATAGGAGACCTGTTAGAATAAATTATGGTGCATAGGGAGTATGGAATATCATGAAGGTTAGGCTGTATGTTCTCACATAGGATGGTGTCCAACAGACATTAAGATACTACATGGTGAAAAGCAAGTCCCAGTACTGTATGATAGGATCCCATTTGATCTCATAAGAAATGTGTGTATGTGTATACATATACAGACAATTCTAGAAGAACATGCAAGAAAATGCTGGGAAATACTAATAGGAAGAGAAGGACAATGAGAGGCTTTTGTCATCTTTTATTTTTCTAATGTGAAGGTTCTACCCTGAGAATATATTATGTCTACTATCTTTTTTTTTTATAAACCGTGAAAATCTAATATTTTAAAAACTGCAAGAGGGGAGTTTTGGGTGGCTCAGTTGGTTAAGCATCTGAGTCTTGATATTGGATCAGGCCATGATCTCACGGTTAGTGGGATTTAGCCCCATGTCTGACTCTGCACTGACAGCGTGGAGCCTCCTTAGGATTCTGTCTCTCTGCCCCTCATTTGCTTGCTCTCTCTCTCTCAAAATAAATAAATATTTAAAAACTTTTTAAAATTAAAATAAAATGAAAAAATCCCACAAGAATAATCCAGAAAAACTGATTTTCTCATAAATTTTCATTTATTAACAAACCTTCCACAACATATAAAATAATAATGATAATGTCATTAAATGAAAATAGTCCCTTTTCTCCCTTCATGAAGAATTCAGCCCTTGGATAAAAGTTATCCTCCCCATCCTTGCCATCACCCTCTGTAACTTTGAAGACTGACACCATGTAAAATTTCTTGGTCACATGCTTTCTTGTTCTCCTTGCTTCACAGAGCTCTAGATCCATCCTACAACAGCCACCAGCCTTTGGTTACTTGCTGGGTCTCATTATAATGCCTAGAGCTAGAATTTGGAACTTCTTTTCTTTAGTCAAAGCCCAGAGAGCTATGATCACAAAGAATTGGCACAGATGCCCCAATAAATCCAACCAAACCATCTCTATCCCCTTTTTTTTTTTTTTTTTTTTTTTTTTTGGTAAAAGAACAGATCAGGGAATGTCCTTAGTGGGGTGCCAGTGAAGTGCAGCAAGGAATCTGCCCAAGTCTCTGCAACGTAGTCATGGCAGCTCTCGAGGAAGAATGGACTGGAGAACTGAGGAGTTAAGGCTACAGAGTCAACAAACACATCCACAAAGTGTAGGTTACTAATTATGACAGCCTGAAGGGAGCCTCTAAAGGTCTGCAAAAGGGTCCAGATTTGGGCCCTTTCTTGCTGAACCTACTTTTCAGTGATTTGGAGGAATACTGGAAAGCCATGTTTTCAATACTCACTAACTTTTCACCCATCACACTGATTTTCTTTCTGCTCCCACTTTATTAAAACATTCCAATCTCTGAATTGAAAAGGTAAAAATTGTATCATATCTTTTCTATGTTAGCAAGTTGCCTGTTTGAATACTATAGATTTCCATTTGTATGACATTCTGGAAAAGGCAAAACTATTGAGCTACAGAACAGGGCTCCTGGCAGGAGTAGGGACTGGCTACAACGGGGCCATGTGAGTGAACATTTTTAGAAGATGAAACTATTCTGTGTCATGACTGAGGAGGTGGATACATGACCCTATGTGTTTCAAAACCTACAGAACTATATGCCAAAAAAAGTTTGAATTTTTCTGTCTGTAAATTTTAAAATGAATCCCCAAAAATGTGCTTGTCATTTTAAGATTCTAATATTGACATTAATAATAATACAACATGGAAAAATAAATGCTAGCTTCTCAGTTCATTAGCTCACATTGAAAAGGTAGAAATCACCTGGTTTCTTTGGAGTTGGAGTTAATACAGGGCTGGACGTACGCATCTGATCGTCACCTGGTCCCTACCTGCTTCTGCAGTTTCACCTCCAATCACTGCTCTTCCCCCTTATTTCACATTCCCAGTCCTAAATGGAGCAGGTGGTTTCTTGCTCCTCTGCCTTCACACAAACTCTTAATTGATAATGACTTCCCCCCACCCTCGCCTGCCACCCCATCTCCCTATGGGGCCCTACCAGAGAGCCCTTCCCCCTTCAAAACCTAGCTCAGCCATCAGCTTCCTGGGCAAATCTTCCCTGACTCCTGATAGAAATGATGCCTATTTCTATCTCCACTCTTTTGATGCTGGACTGTGATTATGTATCGATTCACCCCATTAAAATGATCTCCTGGAGGGTAGATACTGGGTCTTCTTATTTGCTTCTAAATCCAAGGAACTCAGCAGCATAGTGTGGGGTGGATAATTCAGCACTCAATAAATATTTGTAGACTTTAAACAATTTAAACAACTATTTTTTTTTTCTGACTAGGCAAACTAAATCACTAATTATGTGTTGGAAGAAGGGGCATTTCTCCAAAAAAATAATTCCTTAACAATTAATCAGTTCTCCCTTTTCCAGCATTTTGTTACTACTTGGGAGCAATTTTATACATTCAGAGGATGCAATCAGCAGTAATCCATTTTATAGCATGTTTTGCGAGATGCATTCCTGTATCTCATGTTAGTCCATTTTCCTCTAGTTTTTAGGCTTGCAACATCTTTGTGCAGTGTGTGATTCCTAATTCTTCCCTGCAGTCCCTTATATGTAAGATAAGAGGACTGAAGTGCATTTGATTTCAGCTGGGGCTTATCCTAATGCACCCGAAAGCAAAGAGAAATATTGGCAGACCACAGACTCGTGTGATGCATTGCTGTGGAATCCTAGACTATTGCTTATGGTAAAAACCCAGGTGTCTTACTCAAATACTAAGGGATCTGAAGGGATTGCAGAAAGGGATTTCCTACCCCAGTATTCTGTATTCCCCAAAGCTGACCTCATTCCCTGGCTAATGAGATAGGTCAAAGACATCTGGCTGTTTCAGACTGGGATTTCGGCAACAGCTGGGATGAACCCTCGTCTCCAGTGAGACTTCAGTAGGCTGGGTCTGCCAGCCTTGTCACACTTGTTCGAGTCTGGTTAAGTCAAGGTTCTGGCTAGAGCTGGGGATGCAGGCGGACCATTAGAGGTCTGAACAGAGTGCAAATACTGGCAAGGCAAGGCTTGGGGACATGGCTTAGGGGCCTTGACAACACCACTTATGAACATAGTATCTTAGAAGAGTGGCATAGAAAACATGTGCTGTCATCTCTGTGATTCTGTTTCCCTATCTGTCAAAGATAATGCTTGCATTAGAACTAATGATTTCTGAGACACCTGGGTGGCTTAGTCAGTTTAAGCGTCCAACTCTCAGTTTTGGCTCAGGTCATGATCTCATGGTTTTGTGAGTTCAAGCTCTGTGCTGGGCCTTGTGGAGCCTGCTTGGGATTCTCTGTCTCTCTCCCTCTCTCTCTCTCTGCCCCTCCCCCATGCACTCTGTCTCTGTCTCTCTCAAAAGTAAAGAAATAAATTTATTAATTTTTTTTTTAAAAGGACTAATGATTTCTAAGGTTTCTTTCTTGATCCCAATTTAGATAAAATGGTTTGATCACAAACAAGGCCAGGCAGGAACAGAGGACAAGGCATTTCAGGGTTCATGGTAAGCTGGACTTCATGCTGAGCTAGAGAAGGATGCAGGTAAGAGTGGCCCCCAGGGACTCCAACAGCCCTTGGGGAAGCTGTCCCCTAGATGGGCTAAATTTCCCAGGCCAGCTAACAAGCTATCTGCTTAGAGGATATTTGTCCAAGGAAAGGCCTTCAGAGGCCCACATAGCAGCCCATGGTCAATCCACTAGGGGCTCAGCATGCCAGGCAAGAATCCTAGAATTTCTCAGCCCCGCTGCCCTGCATCCACACTGGCCCCAGGCTTCACACAGCCCTTCCAACTCCTTTTAAGGACCCTGCCCTCCCCTACCTCCAAAGCATATTTCATTGGGAAGCAGCATACACAGTGTAAATAGAGCAATTTTAGAGCCTGAATCCCTGGATTTGGGTCTCAGTTCTGACTGTTATGCACTTAAGTGACCTTGGGTAGATTATTTTCCCTACCTCTACCTCAATGCTCTTTATCTGTAAAATGGAAACTGTATCACCCACCTCCAAAGATGTTTCCATGATTCAAATCAGATCACTAAATAGCTGTGCTCTGTAAACTGAAACACTAGATAAACCTAAGCCATTAGCCACATCAAATTATTTTGGGAAGTTGTTGGGGTCTAAATGATGCATAAATAAAACCAGAGCTAGAGAGAAAGCCTCTCTATGCCCTGTGCAGACTCGCTGTCTCCTATCCTTCATCTGGCGATCCAACACCACCCCCCCACCCCATCCCGACCCTCCCCTCCAGGCTTCCGGGCTTGGCTGTGGGGCCAGCCAGCCTCTAACAGGCCGGCTTACTGCTCAAACCAGACAGTCCCCAGGGCTGGAGCTTGTGCCTGTCAGCCTATCAGCTGGCATGCTGACAGACAAGGAATCCGGCCAATAAATGTCTAATCAGGATGATACCAATTCTCAAATCTGGCAATTCAGCATAGTGAATCCAAAGGAGTAGCAGGCAGTTCTATAGGCTAGAGGTCTGCTGGCCACAAACCCTGGAACTTCAGGGCTATGGGTATTATGGGAGGGGGACAAACTGGGGAAAAAGCACATCAGCATACCTTGCACAGGAGGCAGTGCATGGCAGTGGAAAATGCAATGTTGAGTCCCTAGACACTCAAATACCAAGCCCCGCTGTGCTATGTACTGACTACACAACCTTGGCCAGATCGCTTAACTTCTCTGAGCCTTGGTTTTCTCATTGTACAATGGGTGTTACAATAAAGGATAATTCTAATAGCTCCAAGCTGTTCCTTTTGCCTGGGAAGGAATCTCACTGGTGAGGCCACTGGGGGTTGACAGTGGGTGTGACTCAAAAACCCTGAATGAGCCCAGTGTCTCTGTGGCTGCTCTACAGGTGGAGGAAAAGGCCAATCCCAGGCAACTAGAGGCCCTTGAGGGTAATTTCTGTCAGGGACATTTCCAGACTAGGGAGAAGGGGGGCATGGCTCTCAGTGGAAACAATTCTGAGCTTGGAAGTCCTCAGACCCATCTCAGGGTCCCACAGAAATTGAATGCAAAATTGTATGCATGAATGCTCCAGGTATTTTTCTGGGGAGAAAGTCCAAAGCTTTAATCAGATTCTCAGAGGCATCGCTGACTCACAGAAGGAAAAGAACGGTTATTCTAAACTGCCATGCTGACTTCCACACCTGAATCATGCTCTTCCAAGTCCTAGTCCCTGGAGGTAGTGTCTGTGGACCATGACCATAACCAAAGGAAATTGCCACCAGCCTCTATCTGCTTTGCCTGGCATGATCTTTATTTTCCTATTTCATTTATATATATATTTGTCAAAAATATTTTAGTGAATAAATAGTACCTTTATAGTCACTCAAAACAACATAGTTCCTTTCTCTCTTTTTTTTTTAAGTTTTAAGTCCATTATTTAACCCAAGAAACAAGAGTTAACATAGGCAGGGTTTACCACTTTGTCTCAACAAACACAATTTAGATGTGCTGTTTCTAATGAAAACCAAAACAGAGCAAATAATTAAGTTAAAAACAACAGCATCAATTTAGTGGTTTACCAATTAGCAATTCACTCCAACATGTATTGAGTAAATGCCGAGCTCACAGAACATCATGCTTAGTGCTCCTAGCTTAATTGGCCTCTCTGCAACAATTAGCATGGCTGGCCTCTGTCATCTACACCACCACCTTCCCTTGGTCTTGGTGACAGACACTTCTCAGACACTCTGTGGGTTTCATGTGCAGGTTCTTTCCTATTTCTCTGTGCTCCCCTAAGATACTGGCTGTACCCCCAGGCCCCTTGTTTTCTGGCTGGCTGTTTCCCTGATGGTTTCCTTTGCTTCTATGACTTTGGAGACCATTTCTACCCTAATGATTCCCAAATATGTAACTCTAGCCCAGGTATCTAGAAAGAATTCTAGGTCTGTAAGCCAGTCTCCTACTGGACACCTACATCTGAAGGTCCTACAGGCATTTAAACTCAACATGTCAGAAGCTGAACTTCTTATCCCCAAGGTCAACCCTCCTCCAAATCATGATCTTCGTCTTATGTCTCCTATTAATGCATCCAAGCAAGAACCAAGGATGTTTGACTCCCTCTTTCCTGCCACACCTAGCGATCCTAAACATGTCAGTTCTTCCTCAGTACCCTCAGTAACCTCCAAATCCATTAGCTACCGTACTAACTTCACTCACGGGGTGATGGCAACAGCCTTCTATCAGGCCTCTTTGCCTCCATTCTTGCCTGCTTTGATCTATTCTTGATGCAGCAGTCAGAAAGAACTCTTCAATAGCTCACCAATGCCTTCAGGATAAGGTTCAAGCATCTGAGAATGTCTTACAAGTTCCTCTGTCTCTGACGCCATCCTTTCTGACTACTTCTCTAGACTGCATCTACTGTCATCTGTAGTAGTTAAGATTGAGGTTCGAGCTGCTATAACAAAGACACAAATATCAGAGTGGCTTTTAAACAAGGTAGATGATTTTTTTCCCCTCTTATATAGCAATCTAAGTTCAGTTCTGGACTTAAAGCAGTTCAGGATAGAGGAACCCTGATTCCTTGTATCCTGTGGCTCTATAATTTTTACTATGCAGCTTCCATCCAAGATGGTCTAAGGTGGTTTCTCCTGCTCCCACCTTCGCTTCCCTTGCCTACCAACAGTGAAGGGCTAGAGAGACAAGGGAAGGATCCAGAAAAGGTAAAATATGACATCCAACTACACTCCATTGGCCATAATTTAGCTACTTGCCCACAGATGGCTGCAAGGGTACCTATGTAATAGAGTGCTGAGCAGCCCTGTGCCTACTCAGACTTGTTTCAACTTAAGACTTTGTAGGGGAGCCTGGGTGGCTTAGTCGGTAAAGCGTCCAACTTCGGCTCAGGTCATGATCTTGCGGTCCGTGGGTTTGAGCCCCGCATAGGGCTCTGTGCTGACAGCTCAGGGCCTGGAGCCTGCTTTGGATTCTGTGTCTCCCTCTCTCTCTGCCCCTCCCCTACTCATGTTCTGTCTCTCTCCATCTCTCAAAAATGAATAAACGTTAAAAAAAATTTAAAAAAAAAGACTTTGTAACCACTGAGAAGCATTTCCATCCCACAGGATGGTGTGCTTCCTCTCCTAAAGATCTTATTACACTCAATTTTAGTTATTTGATCACTTATCTATCATCCCATCTAGGTTACGAGATTCTTTAGAGCTAGAATTGCATCTTGTTTATTTTTGTTTCCTCAATGTTTGGCATGATGCCTTATGCATAATGGGTTATCTATACATGTTTGCTGGTTGGATTAATGAAAAAAATTAAAAGTAGGACCCCCAAATTGTGTACACACAGTATGAACTTAACTATGAAAAAAACCACAAGAACAAAAAGACAAACCACCAAAAAGACAAAAAACAAAAAACAAAACAAACAAACAAAAACATAAACATAGTCCTGAATGGAAATATGTCAAAGTGTTAACAGTTGCTGCTGATAGGCAATGAGATCTGGGTACTTACTTTCTCCTTCTAGCAGTATTATTTTAATTGGGGCAGGGAGATAACATAAAAAACAAAGATGGAAATTTTGCTCCTTTTAATTCATATTAAGATCTTTAAAGGTTTCACTTAACAAATGACCATTACATTTTTTAGAGCATTGCTCTTTCAAAACATCAAGGAGTCAACTTAGAATGAACTTTTTTTAGGTTAACAGTTATGGTTAGCAATCACTAAGTCCAGCCTGGCCATTTTATACATGGGAAAATCAAGGTCCAGAGAAAAGAAGGGGCCTCCATGTATATGGTCTTTCTAAAAAATACATGCACTTAAAAATTATACAATATAGTATTATTGATTATGGGCACAATGTTGTACAATAGAACTCTAGAATTTACTCATCTTGCATCACTGACTCTTTATGCCAGTTGAACAGCAACACTCCATTTCCCCCTGACAAGGACCATTCTATTCTGTTTCTCTGAGTTTGACTATTTTAGATACCTCATACAAAAGGAATCATGTAGTACTTGTCCTTCTGTGACTGGCTAATTTCATTTAGCACAACGTCTTCCAGGTCCATCCATGTTGTCGTAAATGGCAAATGGCAAATGAATGGCACCCATTCATAAAGGACATTAGCTTGTTTTCATATCTTGATTACTGTGAATAATGCTGCAGTGAACATAGGTAAAGTCATTTCTCTTTGAGATGCTGATTTTAAGTCTTTTAGATATATCACCAGAGGAAGGATTGCTAGATATTGTGATAGTTCTGTTTCTAGTTTTTAAAGGAACCTCCATATTCTTTTCCATAGAAGCTGCATCATTTTATACCCCCACCGATAGTATTTCAGGGTTCCAATTTCTCCATATTTTTACCAGCCCTTGTTACCTTTGTGGGGTTTTTGTGGTGGGGGGGGGGGGGTGGTGGTGAGGAGTTTGGATAATAGCCATCCTAACAGGTATGAGGTGATATTTCACTGTTTTTTTTTTTTAATGTTTATTTATTCTAGAGGGAGAGAGAGACAGAGTGTGAGTGGGGAAGGGGCAGAGAGAGAGGGAGACACAGAATCTGAAGCAGGCTCCAAGGCTCTGAGCTGTCAGCACAGAGCCCAATGCAGGGCTCAAACTCATGAACTGTGAGATCATTACCTGAGCCAAAGTCGGACGCTTAACTGACTGAGCCACCCAGGCACCCCATCACTCTGGTTTTGATTGCCATTTCCCTGATGGTCAGTGATATTGAGCATCTTTTCATATACCTGTTGGCCATTTTTATGTCTTCTTTGGAAAGATGTCTATTTGAGTCCTCTGCCCATTTCTCCATTTAAAAATTATTATTATTATTATTATTATTGCTATTGAGTTGTAGGAGTTCCTTATACATTTTGGATATTAACCCCTTATCATCAGATACATGGTTTAAAAATATTTTCTCCCACTCAATAGGCTCCCTTCTCACTCCGTTGATTTTTCCTTAGTTGTGTTTTTTAGTTTGACATAATCCCACTTGTTTTTTTTGTTTCTTGTGCTTTTGGTATCATATCCAAGAAATTATTGTCTAGACCAATATCATGAAGGTTTCCCCCTTTCTCTTCTTCTAGGTTTTATAGATTCAGGTCTTATATTTAAATATTTAATCCATTTTTTTAATGTTTATTTTTTAGAGAGAGAGCACCGGCGGAAGAGGGGCAGAGAGAGGGAGACAGAAGATCTGAAGCAGGCTCTGCGCTGACAACAGGGAACTTGATGTAGGGTTTGAACTCATGAACCATGAGATCATGACCTGAGCTGAAGTCAGATGCTTAACCGACTGAGCCACCCAGACGTTCCTTAATCCATTTTGAGTTGATTTTTGTGTATGGTGTAAGTTATGGGTCCAATATCATTCTTTTGCATATGTATATCAGTTTTTGCAATAGCATTTATTGAAGAGAGTATCCTTTTCTCATTGTGTTTTCCTGGCACCCTTATTGAAGATCAGATCACTGTGTTTGCATGGGTTTATTTCTGGGATCTCTATCCTGTTCCATTGATCTATATGTCTATATGGTCTATATGCCAATACCTTACTGTTTTAATTACTGTAGCTTTGTAATATATTTTGAAATCAAGAATTGTGATGCCTCTCATTTGTTCTTTTTGCTCAGGATTGCTTTGGTTATTCAGATCTTTTGTGGTTCTATATGAATATTAGGATTATTTTTTTCTATATCTGAAAAAGAATCATTGGAATTTTGATAGGGATTTCAGTGACTCTAGACCACTTTGGCTAGTATGGACACTTTAACAATGTGAAATGTCCAAACCACGAGTATGGGTTATATTTCCATTTATTTGTGTCTTCGTTGATTTCTCTCATCAATGTTTTATAGTTTTTAGAGTACAAGTCTTCCATTTCCTTGGTTAAACTTATTCCCAAGTGTTTTATTCTTTTTGCTGCTATAGTAAATGGGATTGTTTTCTTAATTTCCTTTTCAGATAATTCACTGTTAGTATATAGAAATGAAACTCATTTTTTTGCATGTTGATTTTGTATCCTAAGTTTGTTTATTAGCTTAAACTGATTAGCATGTGGCTCTGGATATATCAGATTTGGTTTTATTCTTCAGGAAATGCCTTTGATGTTTTAAAATTTTTTGATTGTTTTCATTTTCAGCCATGAGAGACTGCCGGTCCAGAAATGATGCATCCCACTGTGTGCATGGCTCAGTTTGGTGCCTTGGCCAGCGCATTGGAAATAAATGATGCAATCAGCCCTAGTGGCCCACTGCAGATGCCACCACATCACAGCATTCGGAGACAAGGCCATTTGTCTATAGGTCTTCTAGGAAGAAGCCTCTGGCAGAGCTCTTCAAAATAAAAGGTGAGGCTGCCAGATGTATTTCTTTTCCTGACATGATTGTGGAGGCCATTTTGTGGTAATTTAAAAAATATATATGAATTTATTCTTCTTTCCACTTACCTCTTTACCTGTCAGTTATGTGGGCTTGCAGAAGGCACAGAGAGGCAAGTCATTTTTTAAAAGACTTTAAAAAGCAGACAAATTCAAGGAGGAACTGGATCCTTGGTTTTCTGTCTCTCTGTTGCATGCTACATTCTGGGGAATTAGACTTCTTCCTCAGCATAAACACAGCATGAGCACACCTAACTAGGCATCTTTACTCACAGCTTCTTCTGCCCAGCCTCCATACCCGATGGTGTTACCTGTCTTCCTGAAATTCCTGAAATCTCTGCTCTCACCTGCCCCAGGACTCCTAGTTCATGGTGGATATGCATGCACCACTCTTCTACACTTCCCATGTACACCTTAGGCTGTGATTAAAAAATTTTTCACATGAACCTGCTGTTGCCCCACACCACGGCTTTCCTGAAGGCAACAACTGCGTCTGATCTGTCTCCATTTCTTCAGTGACTCACACTCACTAAGCCCTCAGGACATTCTTGTTGACTCCATCAGATTGTCTAAGATCCAACCCTCGAGGGCAGCTTTGCTCTGGGATTTGAGCCAAGATTCCTTTCCCAGCTCGCCCAGAGCTTCTATCTCTCATCCACAGATCTTTGGAACCAAGGCCTTAGGCTTGAGGAAAAGGAGAAAAGGGTGTGGGGCTGGTGGAGTTCTGGGTGCAAGTCTAATCCCACCCACCACTAATTCAATGAGTCATTTCATCTCTTCCAGAAACAGGTTTTTTTTTTCCCCACCTGCAAAATGATTGTTGTTGCACTTCACAGGTTGTAAGGATTCATTGAAGTAGTATACCCAAAATAGCTTGCAGACAGGTTAAAACTGAAAAAAGCAACTTTGTGCATCTGTGAACATTACCTTTTTCCTTCTCCACTTACAGGCATCACTACTTGTTTGTTTCTTTTGCATCCATGTCTAGCCTATCTGCAACATTGCTATCCACAAAATTCATCCTAGCACAAGATGCCCTTGCCTATAACAAACAGCAGTTTCTAGAATTTCAAATTTCATAATTGCAAATGGAGTCATTTAAGAATACCATGATCAGTGCCATGCCTAGGGTCTACTATGAGGGTCCAGAAATAGTTATAAAAATCAAATGATCTCTCTATTATTATAGACAGCCAATATATCCTGCAGGGATTCATGTTAGCAGGAATGCCTAGATGGTGACAGTAAAAGGGTATATGGAAATGGAGTTCCTACAAATTGTATTGGCCATCTTATGTAAAGATCCATTGTTTAGCTCCCTTTGTTCACAATGCTACCAGCACATCAGCACCCTACATTTCCTTTTTCATGGCTAAGGCCACTTGGGGGAACTCAGAATATTTCTGCAGCCTTCATTTTGTGAATACGGCCTGATCATATAAGTACAACATGGATCCTTCATCTTTCCACTATTCGATATGTAGAATTTTTTTTAACTTTTTAAAAATTTTATTTTATAAAGAGAGAGAGTGTGTGTGTATAAGCAGGAGAAAGAGTCAGAGGAGGAGGGAGAGAGAGAATCTTAAGCATTCTCTCCACCCAGGATCATGAACTGGGCCAAAATCAAGAGTTGACACTCAACAGACTGAGCCACCCAGGTGCCCCTTGATATGTAGAATTTATATAATGTGAAAATTCATCTTATCTCTTGATTCTAGACATGGGAGAGCTCATATATGAGTCTAAGAAAAATATCCTTGGTGCCAAGATGTCAGAAGAGCCAGATCCATGTGGGATTTTCTGGGGCTCTTGTATAATGCAACATGCCCAGAGTCCGGAAGAAGAAAATGTTATTGGGTGAGACCTTGCAAGATAAACACCTCTGAACTGGAGGGCAAAGGTCACAGTGACAGGTTCCTCCTCCTGCCTCTCCTACAAATACTACTTTTCATGGGATGTGACTTGTTATAGTGATGGAGGCAGAGTGGAGTGAACCTAGAGGGAAAAAGGAAATGTGCTATTGGCTATGGGTTCTCTTCTCTTCTGCCATGCCTCCTTTACATCTTTCCCAACCATAGTCTGCCAACTCAACCTTTAACAGCCATGTGCCTTCTGGCAAACCTTACCACACACATTTCTACCCAATTGCTCATTTTCAGATACTCCTTCACTGATTAGTTCTTTTCAGACTGATAACTTCTTAGGATTATCTACAAATTTTAGATTTGACCTCCCTCTTCTATTAAAATTATGCACTGGAGGCCTTAGGCTAGGCAGGCACCTAGGTTCCTGGAATACTGCTCTGGCTAAGACTTCTGAGCACCCAGGTCCCTGGTTTCTGAAAGAGAAAATTGGACACCCTGTACACATATCCTCTCTGATAGGTTTATAGTCCCCTGTGAGAGTCTCTCATTGGGTTATGGCTCTGACACTTCAGAAGAATATACTTTGTCACTAAATGAGAAGCTCAGTGGTCCCTAAGTAAAGGTCGAATTATGCATTGTTTACTCAGCTAGAAAATACCTTTTTGAGAAAGAGCTTAGAGCTGGAACTGGCTGTAGGCTCAGCAAGGGTGGACAGTACAACATGGTCACTCATCAAAGTCTGCAGCATCTTGGGCAGTCTTGGTAAATGAGAAGAGCTCAGATGAATGGGAGGGAGACAGGGGCCTCTTTCGACCTTGTGCCAGTCAATCCACAGTTGGATTACCACACTCCTAATTACAAATCTCTTCATATAAGTCACACAACCGGAGTCCATAAAGAGAAGAGGAGCAAGATGGATAAAGGGTTGGATATGTAACAGATGTGAAGAAACAGGGCATCTTTAGCTTGCAGGGGAGAAGGCATTTTAGGCTCTATAAAAGCTGCTTCCAAATATCTGAAAGGTTGTCACTTGGAAATGAGATCAACCACATTCTATGTGAAAACTGAAACCAATGGCTGAAATTAATTTTGGCTAAACATTAAGTATACCTTTTCTAACAGAGCTGCTTATCAGTAGAAGAGGTTGCCTTGTGAAGGAAGGAGCCCCTCACCAGTGGGAGTGGTCAGAGGTCCGATAGCAAACCATTAAGAACATGGTTTAAGAGGATACAACTTTCGGGACTCAAAGCTGATGACCTCTGATAGCTTTCTGAATTCCACAAAGTTTTCATGCCAAAAGAGAGTCCAGAACCTAATTCCAAAGAGCAGCCTTTCCCCTACCCGCCTTTCTGTTCCCAGCACACTAATTTTCTCTCCTTTGGTGCTGGTAGGAAGCAGGACTCCATGAGAGCTGGTAAGTGAGACAAGGCTCTGCCCAGCCCTCTCAGCATGATTGGCAATTAGCTGGACTCCAGCCTTCCAGGACTCACAAGCTCTCAGCAGGTTGTGATACTCCACAGTGCTTATTTAGAACCCAGGGAAGGAGGCAGCCACAGGTAGCAGGAGCTTAATTCTGAACCCATGCTAACCAAACATTAACATTTGCATTTAAAAAACAGAGCAGGAAAAAGAGCAATGAAAACTCTACTCAATTAAAGCTGTTTGCAAATGCAAATATGCCTGACACAGAAAAGAAAGGGGCTCCGGAGTGGCTACCCTTCTCTGCTGACATTTGTGACCAGACAGGAGAGGGGAGTATATACAAATGGTGGAAGAAGGAACTGGAGTGGATGGGGAGTGGAGGATGAGGAGGGACAGAAAGATAATTTGGTTCTATACCATGAAACCTATAATTTCACTCTGACATGAAAATTAGCTCTGTAGCTAATTAGCTTTCTAATATCATTTGCTGCCATAGAAAGGACAAAAGTTTATCAATTTATGAAGCTACCTGAAAAAGAAAAAAAGGTGGCAAGTTTGCAAGAGGGGATTAGCTGATTCAAATGACAGGGACCATTTCAGGGAATTAGGCCTGTCACTGCCTTTGTGCTCTGAAGAGCCCACAGAGGCAGGCCTTGGGTTGTGTCTGTACACAGTCACCACTCTGGCTGGCTTGGCTTCTCTGAGGAGCCCTTCAGTATTTGGAAAACACTGCCCTCTCATACTGTGCTGGACTCTCCTCTGCAGCAACCCACCACTAGGCCTACTTGTGCCCTCTTGAGCCACTGAGCGCACTTTCCCTCCTCCTGCCCAGAACAAGCCTACTGTTACTTGAAGTAATTTATAAATCAGACCATAAATCCACTTGGAAGCTGGCCTTCTTACCCTATCAAGCATCTAGCTCCCTTCACCTTCTCTACCAAGCTCTATGTGATCCACTTAGGTTTAGAGCCTTCTGGAAGCTTTTAGAACTCAGCCTGACCTTGGGAAATCTCTCCTTTATTTTTATTTTCTTTAAAATAGAATCATGGGGGGGTGCCATGGTTGGCTCAGTCGGTTAAGCATCTGACTTTGGCTCAGGTCATGATCTCACTGCTCATGAGTTCGAGCCTTGTGTCAAGCTCTGGGCTGACAGCTCGGATCCTGGAGCCTACTTTGGATTCCGTCTCTGTCTCTATCTCTCTCTCTCTCTCTGCCCCTCTCCCGCTCATGCTCTGTCTTTTTCCCTCTCTCTCTGTCTCTCAGAAATAAATAAACATTTAAAAAATAATAAAACAATAAAATATAATCATGGTATAACAGAAAAATAGCAGGATATGAGGTCTAACCTATGTAACTCCCATAGAAGCACTGATTTTAACAACCACTCATGAACGATAATACCTTTAGTGGAGTCCAAGAGCACAGTGGAGAGGTTTCAGCACCCAGGTGGAGCAAAAAATCCAAGAATAGATGCACTGATGGGTATAAGAAGAGCAATTTTAATTCACCAGCACCAACTCTCCCCCAGGTTGGCATAATTCAGGACTAAGAGAAACCCCCTAGGGCCACGATTTTTCCCAAAAGGGAAAGTGAGAGCAAAGTGAGTACCGAACTTCCCTAGTCTTGTAGTACACTACTCATGACCCACTTTTGTCTCATCCCACCCAGAACACTCAAGGGATGGGAACAGCCAAATCATCTGGGAACAGTTAGGAGCAGAAAAAAGGGATAAGGATTCACAGCACCCAGAACATGGATCTCAACAGCTCACAGATACTAACCAGCTTGCAGGCTCCACTAAAAGCCCTAGAACAGACAAACAAAATTAAGAGTTAATTTTTTGAAAAGATAAACAAAATTGACAAGGCTTTAGTTAAAATAAGTAAAAAGGTGAAAAGGGGCACTGGGGTGGCTCAGTAGGTTAAGCATCTGGCTTTTGGTTGAGTCAAATCATGATCTAAAGGTGAGATTGAGACCTTCATCAACTCTGTCCTGAGTGTGGAGCCTGCTTAAGATTCTCTCTCTTTTTCCCTCTGTCCCCCCTAAAATAAAGAAAAAAAAATTTTAAGAAAGAGAAAAGGCAAGAAGACTCAAATCAATAAAATTACAATTGAAAGATGAGACATTATAACTGATTCCACAGAAATACAAAGGATCATAAGACACTACTATGAACAATTATATGCCAACACTTGGATAGTCTAGAAGAAATAGCTGAATTCCTAGAAACATACAACCAGCAAGATTGAATCACAAAGAAATAGAAAATTTGAACAGACCAATAACAAGTAACGAGATTTAATCAGCAATCAAAAACCTCCAAACTAAGAAAAGCCCAGGACCAGACAGCTTCACTGGTGAATTCTACCAAACACTTAAGGAATTAACACCAATCCTTCTCAAACTCTTTCAAAAATGTGAGGAGGAGGGAACATTTCCAAACTTATTTTAGAGGCCAGTATTATACCAAAGTCAGGCAAGGACACTATAAGAAAAGAAAATTACAGGCCAATATCCCTGATAAACATAGATGCAAAAATTCTCAACAAAATAATACCACACCCATTAAAAAGCACATCAAAAGAATCACACAACATGGATCAAGTGGAATTTATTCCTGGGATAAAAGACTAGTTCAACATATGCAAATAAATACATGGAACATATCACATTAACACAGTGAAATATAAAACTCATATAATCACCTCAATAGATGCAAAAAAAGCATTTGACAAAATTTGATATCTTTTTATCACAAAAACTCTCAAGAAATTGGTATGGGAAAAATGCCTCTTGACATAGTAAGGGGCATATGTGACAAGCCCACAGCAAATATCACATGCAATGGTGAAAAGCTTCCTCTAAGATCAGACACAAGACAAGGATGCCCACTCTCACCACTTCTATTCAACATAGTAATGGAAGTGTTAGAGCAGTTGTGCAAGAAAAAGAAATAAAAGGCACCCAAGTAGAAAGTAAGAAGTAAAGTTGTCTCTGTTTGTAGATGACATGATTCTATACATAGAGAACTCTACAGAATTCACCCAAAAGCTGTTAGAATAAATAAATTCAGTAAAGTTACAGGATACAAAACCAACAGAAAAACAAGTTGTGTATCTATACACTAATAACAAACTATCCACAAAAATAAAATTGAAGAAAACAATCCCATCTATGGCAGCACCCCCACAAATAAAATACTTAGAAATAAACTTAACCAAGAAGGTGAAAAATCTGTACACTAAAAATTATAAAACATTGATGAAAGACTAGCAATCCCACTCCTGAGTATTAAATCCATATCTTAAGATATCTGCACTCACTTGTTCATTATAGTATTATTTATAGTAGCCAAGATATATTTATGATGTGTATATATGTACATATACATAGACATATATACCATATATATGATATATATCACATTATATACAATGGAACATTATTTAGCCATAAAAAAGCAACATATTTTGCCATTTTTGACAACATGGATGAAGCTGGATGACATTAAGCTAAGTAAAATAAGCCAGAAACACAGAAAGACAGTGTATGATTTCCCTTATATGTAGAATATAAACAAGTCAAACTTATAGAAGCAGAGAGTTGAACAGTCATTGCCAGGGGCTTGAGGCTGGAGAAAATAGAGGATTTGGGTCAAAGGATATAAACTTTCAGTTATAAGATAAGTAAGTTCTGGGCACCTAATGTACAAAATGGTGATAACACTTACCAATATTGTACTGTATACTTGAAATTTGCTAAGAGAGTAAATCTTAAGTGTTCTCATCAGGGGAAAAAAGGGAACTAAGTGAGGTGATGAAATATGTTAAGTAGCTTGATGTGGTAATTATTTTACAATGTATATGTATACCAATACATCACATTGTACAACTTAAATATATATAATTTTTATTTGTCAATTACACCTCAGTAAAGGTGAAAAAAATTGAAGAAGATATGAATAAATAGAAAGATAGCCCATGTTCATAGATGGGAAGAATTAATATTGTTAAAATGTCTATACTATCCAAAGCAATCTACAGATTCATTGCAATCCCTATCAAAATTCCAGTGCCATTTTTTTCATAGAAATAAAAAAATCCTAAAACTCACATGAAACCACAAAACACTCCCAATAACCAAAGCAATCTTGAATAAGAACAAAATTGGAGGCATCACATTTCCTGATTTCAAATTATATTATAAAATTACAGTAATTAAAGCAGTAGGATACTGGCATAAAAACAGACATATAGACCAGCGGAATAGAATAAAGAGCCAGAAATAACCCACCTATATATCGTCTAATTCTTTATAAAAACAACAAGAATACAAAATGGGGAAAGGATAGTCCCTTTAATAAATGGTGTTAGGAAAAATTGATATTCACAAACAAAAGAATAATATTGGACCATATCTTATACTGTAGACAAAGGCCAACTCAAAATGGATTAAAGACTTAAACATAAGACCTGAAAGTATAAAACTTTTGGAAGAAAATATAGGGGAAAAAACTCATTGCCACTGGTCTTGGCAATGATTTTGGATATGATACCCAAAGCACAGGCAACAAAAGCAAAACTAAACAGGTGGAATTGCATCAGACTAAAAAGCTCCTGCATAACAAAAGAAACAATCAACAAAATGAAAAGACATCTTACATAATGGGGGAAAATATTCACAAACCATGTATCTGATAAAAGGTTAATATCCAAAATATATAAGGAACTCCTACAACTCAATAGCAAGACAAAACAAAACACAACAACCAAATAATCTGATGTTAAAAGTGAGCAAAAGGCTTGAATAGACATTTTTCTGAAGAAGACATACAAATGAGCAGCAAGTTCTTGAAAAGATCCTCAACATTACTAATCATCAGGGAAATGGAAATCAAAATCACAATGAGATACCACCTCACACCTTAGGATGGCTATTTAAAACAAAATGAAACAAATGTTGGCAAGAATATGGAGGAAAGGGAGCCCTGGTATGCTATTTGTGTGAATGTAAATTGGTAGATCCATTATGGAAAACAGTGAAGAACTTTCTCAAAAAGTTAAAAATAGAACTATCATATGACCCAGCAATTTTACTTTTGGTATTTACCCAAGGGAATTGACATAAAAATCTCAAAAGAGATACCTGTACTTTGGTGTTCACTGCAGCAGCATCATTCATAGTAGCCAAGATATGGAAATAGCCATTGAAGGATGAATGTGTAAAGAAAATGTGGTGTACACATTCAATGGAATACTATTCAGCCTTACAAAAGAAAGAAATCCTGCCATTTGCAATAATATGGATAGACTTGGAGGACACTAGGTGACGTGAAATAAGCCAGACACAGAAAGACAAATACTGCATGATCACTTATAAGTAGAATCTAAAATAGTCAAAGAAGCAGAGTAGAATTGTGGTTGCCAAGAGCTGGAGAGAGGAGAAAATGGGGATGTGAAGGTCAGAAGGTATAAAGTTTTAGTTATATAAGATAAAGAAATTCTGGAGATCTACTATGCAGTATAGTGACTGCATTTCACAATATTGTATATTTCAAATTTGTTAAGAAAACAGATCTTATGCTGAGTGTTCTTACCACAAAATAATAGTAATAGTAATAGTAATAATAATATAGTGGGACGAAATTTTTGGAAGAGATATGTTTAGGGCCTTGATGGTGCCATTGGTTTCATAGGTACAGCTTTTTATATGTTAATCTTACCCCAAAAAAGTATTTTTTAAATATATGTATAATCATAGTTACACTTACTGAGCACATCATGTACCAAAAATGTCATGTACATTATCTGATTTAACCCTCACAGGAACCCTGGGAGTTAGATGTTCAATTATTATTCCCCCTGAACAGCTGAGAAAACGGAGTCTCCAAGAAGGTATTGCCCTACGCAAGGTTATAGAGCTGGTAAATTATATACCCAGGATTTTGAACCCAGGTCTGTCATTTTTTACCAATACCACTACCTCATACATGTAGGACCCTTTGCAGCTCATTGATTATCAATTTCATTAGCTCTGTGAATTCTCCAATTTCCCAAGGTGGGGGTGAAGAATGTAAGCTTCACAGAGGTTGAGTGACCTGTCCCCTGTCAACAGCAGGTTGTTCTGGGGTTGGACACAGATTCTCTGTTCTATGCTTTCTGCATCACAGCACACTGATATACACCTGCTAAATATTTTGTCCTAAAATTATTTTCTTTGGATTAACCAACTCTCAGGATTGTTAGGATTTCCATAAAATAGAACACTTACCTGTAATTAAGCTTATTTTTAAGGCCCTTTCCATGGGCCCATAAACATGACATAATTGCATTCCAAGGCTTTCTATATGCAGATGGATATCAGCTTCTGGCCACACGTAACCACCAGGCTTTGTGTCCAAAGCATCACAATCCAAGAGTCCTGGGGGTGGGAGTCCTTCGAAGAAGGCCAGGGAGCCTCAGAGTCCTGCCCAGCTCCTCATCCATACAGAGTGCCTTCCTGCCCTTTCTCCTATTCCTTTTCCCCTTAGCAGTCCCTCCCAGCTTTGAGGCTGGATTTACCCAGTGACTACAACTCCCACACTGACCTGTAAGTTCCCAGATCTGTTATCTCCTGGGATGGGACCACTAATGGTTTCTTTTTGGCCTCCACAGCCAGGTCTAGGCTCTGTGCCACATGCTTCCTATAATCTGTCCTGACACCTTCCCAGATTTCTTGGTATCCACAGTTTGTAGTAACCTCAACCTTAGACAGGACACTTTAAAAAACAAAAAAAGAATATCATCCATTTATCTGGTAAAGTCCACAGTACACAGAACCCCCGTTGAGTAAAAGTGGGCCCTCAGTAAAAACATCAATTAAGCTGAATTAAAAAAAAAATCTGTACCAAGTTACCATCCTCTTTCCAAATATTGTTATGAATTAGAGTTCCTTAAATGATTACATTCTTTAATTGTCAGAAATGTACTCTGGGATACCTTAAAAAACAAATTTGAAGATGAATCAAGCAAAGCTCCCTGATACTGTAATTGCTAAACTTCTCATGGACTATAAGAAGCAAACTTACTTTTAAAACATCCTCTTCCAGGTGATGGGGCTTAGGGAACTGATACAAGTAACTGATTGTTACTTGGGCACTTCCATACAGAGGGTTGTGTATAGAGACAACAATAGTACTCTTAAAGAATAATTAGCATCTTTAGAATAGGATTCATGAATATTACTTATCACAGTTTATGGCATCCAGCCAAAAGCACAGCCAACGGACTAATGGCTGTTGATATACAGAAATAGCCAAACCTGGCAGTGTGATCAGTGGCCTCAACAGTCCAACCAAAGAGTGGAATGGGACTCGAGGGGGCATGAGAGTAAGCACTTCCCACAGCATTCTGAAGATGGTCATCTGGTACAAGTGACCCCCCAATTCAATTTCTTCATTCCCAATAGTGCCCTTAAAAAAAAAAAGTTACTCTTAACTATTAAGAGTGCATCCAGTTTCAATGCTCTCGCGCTTCTCTAAGAATACAATCCTGCTTTCTGTTTTTATATTTATGACATAGTTGAGGTTCATCAATATTTTGGGAATGATTTCTATCTTTCAAAACTTTTGCTGAACTTGATCTCTTCACAAATGAATGAGAGTGTCCCTGTTCTCCAGGCAGCCTCTCCTTCTAGCTCCCCACTCCGTTAAAACCCTGCCATTCCCTTCTTTAGTCCCTCCAACATGGTTCCCCTCCAAAATAGACTTGCTACCTCGTTTTCGAGATGTGTCCTCCATTCATTTCTCCATGTATCTCTCACCCTCCTCCTCACTTCTTCTGTGGACTTCAGATTCAGCTGACATATCTGAGCTCACTCTGACAGCCTGAATACCGAAAGAGCTCCTTTGGCCCTGCTCTTTCCTTGCTGTGTCTCAAGTTTAGCCTTAATGATTTTGTTTGCTTGCTTCATTTCATTCTTTTCACTTCTTGCAACAACTCTTGAAAAGTACCGTCTTGATTTCTCCCACTGGTCCCCTTCAAAAATATGATGGAAAGATGGGGTGCCTTGTGGCTCAGTTGGTTAAGTGTCTGATTTTGGCTCAGGTCATGATCTCACAGTTTGTGAATTTGAACCCCACATTGGCCTCTGTGCAGACAGCTCAGAGCCTGGAGCCTGCTTCAGATTCTGCATGTGCGTGTGTGTGTGTATCTCTCTCTGCCCTCCCCAGCTTGCACTGTCTCTTTCTGGCTGTCTCTCTCAAAAGTAAATAAACATTAAAATTTTTTAAAAATATGATAGAAAGAGGTCTGAGGTGGGAGAGATGGCTTTAGAAAACTGGAATACAAATGGCACTGCTAACAAGCTGTGTGACCTAAGGAAAATCACATAACATTTCTGAGCCTCTTTCCTGGTTTGTAAAAGGGAGATTATCACTCAACTAATAGGGGTTAGCACGGGTGAGTGGTTAATCCAAGCCATCCTCATCACCTTGCCATTTACACATGTCTGGAGGCAACAAGGTGGTACTAGAAGGACACAGCTTTGAAGGACGATGTCCTGGGTTCGAGTCCTGCCACCAACCGTTTTTACTAGCTGTGCCATGCTGGGTTAGCCTCTGAACTTCTGTGATCCTCAGGTTTCTCCTCTATGAAATGGAGACAAAAATACCTCACAGAGGCACTCAGTAAGTGCAGGGAGCTCATTTGAGGAACATCTAGTTTTACTGCTACTTTTCTGGGATTAAAATTTCCTAATAACTTGTTAGCTAAGTCCCACGGCTTTCTGGGGCCACTATGCCATTCATAGGTCCAAGGAGGGAAACACTTAATAGTCCCCCTAGATGACTTACTTGTCTCCTAGACATCTTCCAAAATAAATCTCATTTCTTATACCATGCTCCATATCTCCAGAAAATGGAAACAAGACAAACATAACTCTTGGATTAATTCCGAACAATCACTCACTGTTCCCCAAATAAGCCCCTCATGTTGTTGCCCAAATCCTACCTGTCTTCCAAGTCTCTTGCTCTCTGCTTCCCCTGATGTTCAGAATCCTCTGCTAACATGTCTTACCTCCTTCTCTGCCCTGGTAGCTCCTGGAGGGCAGAGACCTTGCTACCATCTCACTGGGGGAATTCAGAGTGGTACTTAAGGGGAAGAGGAAGTGGAGAAAATGGTACCAGTAACTGATACAGGAAGAAGAATGAAAAATTACTGAAGTCAGGGAA
Source organism: Panthera pardus (assembly GCF_024362965.1). NCBI lineage: Eukaryota > Metazoa > Chordata > Mammalia > Carnivora > Felidae > Panthera > Panthera pardus. Next base: position 61,397,799 of record NW_026526766.1, read on the forward strand.
AATTTGAATCCGAGGGTCACCCTATGTTCAGACAGGATTTTCATGACAGGAAAACACCGTCTAGTGTAAGAAATCAAATGACAGAAGAGCTATGGGGAGTCTTTATCCTGGAAGAGTGCAAAATATTCTCACAAGGCTTTCCGTATACTATGTTCTGTAAGACCATGATTAAAATCCACAAATAATAAGAAGGTAGATGTAAACATAGAATAAACATTAGTGCTCAATCAATGCAGAAATGATCATCAGTTAAGCCACCTGGAGAGTCTCCAAACAGCAGAGGTACTCAAACTATCCTGGAGGGCTCTCTCCTCTATGCAATTTCAGAGTGTTTCACTTTCCAAGTATTGCGGTTGTCTCCTTCCGGGGCTCCACAGCGACAAAGCTGAATCTGATTCTTGCCTGTCTTCTTGGCACCCAGTAGAGGATCAGCTTCTCCAAAACTGAGTTCTGGACCATGCCTCCTGCCCACATTCTCTCACACTGCCAGAGCAAACCCTTTGTACTCAGGGTGAGGCCTTGAGTTGCTGAGGTTTGATTCCCAGTCCAGCATCTTTCCAAGGCAACACAACCAGCATGCTAAGAGGCCTCCATGAATATCTGCTGACCAAGACCTGCCCACCTCCTGGCACCCTCTTCCCTGTATAACTCTGGCAGGAATGCCTCTTCAGCCCTACCTGTGGGCTCAACCTGACCTCCAGCTCTGGGTCCTTTCCTGGCCTGAGGTAAAGGGAAGCATAAGTCCTCAGTGTGAGCCAATATGGCACCTGAACGACTCAGACTTAATCTCAAGGAGACAAGATCCCCAATCTTCTTATCATCCAGTCAATCTATAACAGCAATGGATTTGGAGTGCTACCACCTTAATAAATCACCTGGTTTCCTTTCTCCTTGTTCCAGTATAGACATGACTTCTACATTGCAAAACAATAGAAAAATTACAATTTTTATTGTGTTTTTTTTTTTTTTTTTTGCTTCACATTATAAATATTTGTTTCCATCTTGTTGTTTGGTTTCTAGTGGCCTAGTGGCTGTATAATATTCAGTCAGGTTGATATACCACAATTTACTTAACCAGCTGTCTATTTTTGGACACTTAGTTACTTCCACACTGATACTAAACAACCCTACAATTAACACCTTTTTCCTGATTCAGAATTATTTTCAAGTGAAGATTTCCAGAGATGGAATCAATGAATCAAAGAAGAGGAGCATTGCAAAGACTCTTAACACACACTGTCATATTAAAGTTAGTCTACCTTGCTATGAGCAATAAATACGTAAGTATCCCAGTTTCAACACGATATCACCTATATTAACTATCATGATTATCTAACATGTTTGCTAATTTAGAATGTATAATGGTATCTCAGTAAAAAAATTTTTATTCTTCTCTAATCACTGGTGAGATTGGAAGGTCTCCCTTATGTTTGTCACTAATCACATTGCCTCTTGCAGGTTTTGACAGCATCAGAATTTGGGTTCTTGCATTTGTGACCTGTTCTCCCTGCCTCTGGCTTTAGAACCCATCTGCTAATCTCCCCGACACCACTTGATCCCACATCTGTCTACCATTTAACCAAGGTCTACAGACCTGGATAGGGATTTATAATCATGGATTAAGAGAACGTCATCCACAATTAGAAGTTTGGGTTTCACTATACACCGTTTTTTGTTTTTTAAAATTATGTGGCAGTAACTGATCCACTTTTCCTCTCAAGGCCTCTCTTCCCTCACCTAGGAAAAGAGTAACACCACTCACCACTTACCCACAGTGTTATAGGAGTGCTCTGGACCCTATAAAAGCAGGGCCAGCTACCTTTTTCTGTAAAGAGCCACATGGTAAATATTTTAGAGTTGAAGGTCCTATGGTCTCTGTTACAACTACTCAATTCTGCTATTGTGGCATGAAAATAGCACAGATAATGACAGTAAAGAAATGAGCATGACTGTGGTCCAGTAAAACTTTCTTTCTGGATACTCAAATTTAATTTTATATTTATATATAAACATTTTATAGTTATATATAAATTATATATGTAAAATACACAATAACATATTATAATAACATATAATAGGTAATTATACAAGTAACATAAATAATATACTTACATTTATATATTATATAATTAAATATGACCTATATAATGATATATAATAATATGCATTAATATATATTTTTATATAAGTTTATATATATAATATAATATAAGAACATATTATATGTTACTATATATAATATATTATTACATATTATAATAATATATAATGGTGTGTGTGTATACCTACGGGCCAGTTTGCCAACCCCTGCTCTAAAGCCCTATCCAGCAATGATCTCATGGGATGGTCAAAACAAATAAGTAGGGACTCCTGGGTGGCTCAGTCGGCTGAGCATCTGACTTCAGCTCAGGTCATGATCTCACGGCTTGTGAGTCTGAGCCCTGCGTCGGGCTCTGTGCTGACAGCTCAGAGCCTGGAGCCTGCTTTGGATTCTGTGTCTCTCCCTCTGTCTGCTCTTTCCCAGCTTGCTCTCTCTCTCTCTCTCTCTCTCTCTCTCTCAAAAATAAACGTTAAAAAAGAAAACAAATAGGTACACAGAACAGGCACTAGTATTCATTGATATTTAGTTGTGAAAACTAAAGACAAAGCAGGTGAAGTGACTTGCCCAAGGCCATTCAGCCTTTTTTTTAAAGAAGATATACCAGATGGGGGAGAATATTCCCAAGGATGACGCAGCACATGCAAAGGTAAGGAAATGTGAAGAGCAGGTTATGGGGATTTGAGCCAGTAAGAGGTAAGGCATGGGGCTGGGGAAGACCCAGGTCTTAAAGCTCTGAGAATCTTTTAAGTTTATCCTGAGGACAATGGGGAGCCACTGATAATTCTTGAGGAGTGATGGGGTCACTTTGGCCTTCTTGGTACAGTCTAGGAAGGACAAGCTCAGAGGTGCTTGAGTAGCCTCTGGTGCTTGAGTAGCCAGAGGAGGGAAAGGAGAAGTTGACCTGGGAAGAGAGAATGAGGCTACCTCCCCCCGCCAGGAGTCTTCCAGCTGCAAGGGTGGACTTGGGATTCTGACCAGATCTGTCTGACTCCGAGCCTCCAAGCAATGTCTGCTGTAGCCAGCCACCTCCCCAGTCAGTGATCTCAGCCCTGGGCCAACTCTTTCTCAACCTGAACCTATTCCCAGACCTCCTCTCCTTCCTCAGCCTGCTCTAGGCTAGGCCTAGGGCTACCATGGTCATATTAGCATTAACAGGGAAAGAGCAAACCCTGTTTCTCTGGCTCCAACAAACGGGCCCTTGATTCTCCTTCCTACCGCAAGCCATGTATTTGCAGGTCAAGCTCTAGTTTTCCACATTCATGGAGATGTTTAGTTGTATATAGATAGAGCTCAAATCTGCCTTCCATACTCTGCAGATACTTAGTCACCAGCTATCTCTGATTATAAATCTTCTCTGTCCTGATGTGTGACCACAATCATATCTTTCTTTTTAGTCTGCTTTTGACAAGTTCTCACTCTTGGAGGACAAGACCAGAAATAACAACAAAATCACTACTGTCAGAAACAAGAACCTTACTACAATAAGAGCCTAAATAGCCCGGTGGAAAGAGCATGCAATTTGGAAAATGAAGACAAAAGTTCAAGCCACAGATTACTCGACGCCCTGAGGTTCAGTTTTCTCATCTGAAAATAAGCAGAATTAGCTTTAAATGAGAAAATATATGTAAATGTGTATTATGAACTGTTGAGCGCTATACTAAAACACTAGCTAACAATGCTAATATCAGGTTTGTACTATTCCAAACAAAACCATGACTCTCTTAGCCATAATCAAATTGCACAACGTTCATCATCTATAGAAACTCTAAGACAGTGTTTTCAGATTTGTTTCCCCCCAAGCTTTACTTTCTTTCCTGCATGAATGGGAAAGTGAATTCATTATGAATTCTCCTGGCCCCGGCACAAATCTGAAGTGCATGTGGTTTGAAGTGACAAATGATAGGATGTTATTGCAGGGGCTTGTGGGGGCTGGCAGCACAGAGCCAGCAGCAGCATCGACAGCCTCTGCATGACACTGTGACTGCTGCCTACACGAAGCACATCACAAAGTACCCCCGCCCCAGAGGAGGCTCTCAGCCTGGCCAGCCTCTGAAATCCCAGGGTTGTCAGATACACACCTCTCCCTGCCTTTCTGGAAACTCAGTCACCTAGACAAGAATCCTTTCCTTGGGTTCTGATCAGTGCCTGTTTAAAGCTTAAAAAGACCCCGCATCACCTAGTCTAATCTATTCCTCTTACATATGGAGAAACTGAGGCTCACATAGTAAAAGTGACTTACCCCAAATTATGTAAGCCCTGGTCTTAGCATTAGGAGACTTTGGTGTGAATTCCTGTTCTGTAACCAACTAGCTTTGTGACCTTGGTCAAATCATCATTGTTGAAAGACATTAATCGTATCATCAACAGAAAGCTAGCATTTCAATAGTACTTTAGGATCAATCAACTGTATTCACACTCGAAGCCTTACAATATACATTAAGACAGGTTACACATTGTGCTCATCTGCATTCTGGTGAAGAGGAAATAGGAGTTCAGAGAAACTAAGCTATTTGCAAGGTTACCCAACCAGTAAGTGGCATGTTCTGGTTCCAAGTATCATATTTTCTCCACCAATATATATTGCTGAAATTCTTCAGTGATGAAACAGAATTAAACCTTGTCTTACAAGATGTATAGAGTATATGTTAAAGTATGCTTGAACTAGAAACTGCTCAACTATTGGTTCCTGACATTTTGAAAATGAGGGTCTGTATTAGTTATCCATTGCTGGGGAATAAACCACCCCCAAATTTAGTAGCTTATAACAACAAACACTTATGCCCTCACACAGTCTCAGCTCGGGAATATGGGGGCAACTTAGCTAGGAGACTGTGGCTCGGAGGCCCTCACCAAGTTGCAGTTAAGCTGTCAGCTAGGGCTGCAACCATCTCAGTACTTGACTGGGGCCAGAACCCTCCTGCAGGTTCTTGCCTGTGGTTGGTGGCAGTGTCTCACTGGCTGTTGGCTGGAGACCTCTACTCCTCCCCATGGAAGTCTCCCCATAGGCTGCCTGAGTGTCATCATTATGGGACAGCTGGCTTCCCTCAAACTGAGAGATCCAAGAGGAAGAGAGAGACAGAGAGAGTACACCCAAGACAGAGCTGAAGTGTTTTATAACCTAATCTTAAGGGTGATATACCGTCACTTCTGCAGTCCACTAGTCATTAGAAACATGTCACTAAGTCCAGCTCATACTCAAGGGGAGAGGATTACACAAAGATGTGAATACTGTCTGATGAGGATCGTGAAAGCCATTTTGGAGGCTGGCCGCCATAGGGCTTCTTTATCATTCCAAAATCTTTGTTGACTCTCACAAAATCAAGATCATAATTTTTGTATCATGTGTTTATTGAAAAAAATTAGATTAAACTACATGAAATTGCCTATATTTGATGATTTGTGACCCGCAAAAATAGTAATCTCATATGATTCAACCAAATTTATTACCTCTGGGAGTTCTCAGATATCTGCTAACAATTTGTGATTAAGTTGCATTTTATGAATCATATTAGCATATGTGTTCCCTGGGAAAACGTTAACATGTATTGTTGGAGATATGTTATTTATTTGGTCTTCAGACAATGGTTGGTGGAAAATGACTTCATGTCTATGCATCACCTTCTCAGAATGAACTACATCAGCCTATGGGGATCTAGAACTCATAGATGTAATCACTGCACAAGCCAGGTGTGAGATACTACTAACTCTAACAGGTGCCAAGTGTCCTTTCTATTATAGCATACTGTCTTCCACTAAGTCTTGTTATCAACCATAGAAACCGCCTTTTCTGTTAAAATGAACACTTCCAATGAATCAGTTCTGATTTGCTAATAGCTGCCCCATATCAATCAGAGGTTTTTGTCATACTTACTGGTGCTGAAGTAATGAAACTGAAGGAATCATTTTTAAGCTTAGTTATCATTTTATCCTCCCAACTTCTGATTGACTGTACTTCAAGCCATTGGCCTATTATACGTATCCTTACTGATTTACATGGTTAATGCTTTACTATTAATACCACCCTATAAAAAGTAGCTGATAGCAGTGATTTGGTTCAGGGAGCGGCTATCCTACGTAGTAACTGAGAAACTAGTCTGGGCAGAGGCTGTTCTGGGTCCTCCAGGTGCAGTGATGGACAAGACAGGGAAGGTCTCTGCTCTCATGGACTTTACGTTCTAGTGGTTCCCAAACCTGGCTTCTTAGAAATATGGATCCTCAGGACACACCCTAGACTTACTGAATCAGAAAACGTGGGATAGAGGCCAGGAATTCATGTTCCCTAATGCCTCATAAGTGATTCTGATGTAGCTGAGTTCATGGTCCAGCATTTGGGAGTCACTGGCACATATTTCAGTTCTCAACTGTTTCACCTCCCATTTACTCCATGACCTACAATGCTGATTTCCACCTCAATATTTCAAGCAACTGGTCTTGCTAACATCACCAATGAACTCCTGATAACCAAGTCCTTGGCTTATTTCAGACTTTATCCTACTTTCTCCCTTCGTGGCATAATAATTGCTCACCTTCCCGTGCTTCTTGAAATCCCCCTCCCTTAGCTTTTGACAATGTTCTCTTTTGGTTCTCCTCCTACCTTAACTCTGGTTGCTCCCTCTCAGTGTCCCACTGATCCTCTTTCTTTCCCACTGGATAAATGGGTGGTGGTGGTGGTGGTGGTATGTCTGTGTGTGTGTATAATGGAGATAGTAACTGTACCTACCCCACGTAATTATTATAAAAAGTAAATGAACTAATGTAAATAAAATACTGAACACCTGTCTGGTACATAGTAAGGATACTTTCGTGTTAGCACCTTTCCAATCTCTCCATAATCTTACTTGCTTACAAAAATTTGCATGTGAGTCAGATTCAATTGTTAAGCTCAATCTTAGGCCAGAGGGTAGGTAACTGCACCCCTGAAACTGTATGCATAATTTTGTATAAATATGTATATGTTTGTTTTTCTGAGGAGAAAAGCCATTACTTTCACGAGATTCTCAAAGGTGTCTAAAGATGTCCAGAATGCTTAAATATCATCTGCTGGTCAACATTTCAACAACCATTACCATTCTCACTGGTTCGTAAACACACTACTTTCCCATCAAGATATGCACCAGTGGGATGCCTAAGTGGCTCCATTGACTAAGCATCCAACTCTTGATTTCAATGCGGGTCATGATCACAGAGTCATGGGATTGAGCCCCACATTGGGCTGCACACTGAGTGTGAGGCCTGCTTAAGATTCTGTCTCTCTCTCTCTCTCTCTCTCTCTCTGCCCCTCTCCCCTGCTCATTCTCTCTCTCTCTCTCTCTCAAATTAAAAACAAAAATGAGCTTGAATTCAAAGAATATTAAAAAAAAGATATGCATCAGTGACTCAAAGATGCATCTTTTAAATGTTAGTAGAGTCTTTATTCATTCATGCATACATTTATTTGTGCATGATCACACAGTCAGGGGATTGAGCCCCACATTGGGCTCCACACTGAGTATGGGGCCTGCTTAAGATTCTGTCTCTCTCTCTCTCTCTCTCTCTCTGCCCCTCTCCCCTGCTCATTCTCTCTCTCTCTAAAATTAAAAAAAAAATGAGCTTGAACTCAAAGTATATTTAAAAAAAAAGATATGCACCAGTGACTCAAAGACACTTCTTTTAAATGTTAGTAGAGTCTTTATTCATTCATGCACACATTTATTCATTTGTGCAAAGGCAATTATTGGTACTGACTCTACATCTGACATTGCTAAGCACAGGGTACAGGGGCACACAGACCGTGAGATCATTCAAAAGGCAACTGCCTAAGCTGTGATGAAGGCTTAAAGGGACCATAAAATTTGAAGAAGGAACTTTCCAGCAGCTTAGCAGCAACCGCTTTAAAATTTGCTACTTTCAAGACAATAAGAATGTTTCTGAGGAAGGGAGATCATTCAGTAGGGAACACATATGTAAGTTAGAGAATGTTTTCTGTTTAACTGGACAGAAGCTAAACAGAGACAGTCTCCCAAACTCTCCCACCTATCCCCCCTGCCTCTTTAGTTATTTTGAACCCAAATCTTCCCTTTATGTTCTAGAGTTAGTCTTTTAGCTGTGTGTGGATTGTAGACTTTGGACTCTTTGAACTGGGAGAGCCCTTAGTCCACAGACACAGCATATAAATTAGGTCTAGGGGCTCCTGGGTGGCTCAGTCCATTGAGCATCAGACTTTTGAATTCGGCTCAGGTCATGATCTCATGGTTTGTGATATCGAGCCCTGTGTAGGGCTGTGCACTGTCAGCTGTCAGTGCAGAGTCTGCTTGGGGTTCTCTTTCTCCCTCTCTCTCTCCCCCTCCCCTGCTCACATGCTCACGCTTTCTCTTTCTCTCTCTCTCTCTCAAAATAAGTAAACATTTTTTAAAATAATAAATTAGGTCTAATCTTGAAAATCTCCAAGGGCAGGGGTCTCACTACCTTGAGAGGTTCATTCTATATTTGAGTGGGCCTAAATACTAATAATTTCTTCCTTGTCTTGAGCTGAAAGATGCTTTAATTTTCACCTCAAAATCCTAATTCCATACTCTGGGATTGTAGATGTCTCCCACATCAATATTTTTCATTAATAGGTCATAAAATCAATTTTGTGGTTACATTCTGCATTATGTTTAATGAAATTAGGATAGGATAGAAGAATAGAATAGAATAGAATAGATCAGAGTTCATAGCATGTGAGAAAGACAAGTTTTATTTTTCAAAGTTTTGTTTTAGTTGTTTTAAGATTTATTAATATGTGTATTAGGTTGTGATATAAAATGTATTTACTGTGGGTTGTACTGACAAGTTTGAGAAACACCAATTCCTTCAGATAATTTAAGATGGCTGTGTCATGGAGCCCTATGCCTTCTCTTCTCCAGATTCAATATCCCAGTCCCCTTGAATGTGCCTCCTTTGTTTGTTTGTTTTTTTTTTCCCAGTCTCTTCTCTACTTAGGTCTCTCTCCTCTGACTACGCTCTCTCTCAAGTGTTCCTAGTGAAATGGAATGCGTAGAACCACCCAGTCATGATAGCACATGCCATGACAGGACAGACAGAGGGACAATACACATTTGGGGGCAAGGAGACAGGCAGGAGTTCTCCCTGCTTCAGTGTTTGCTAAGTTCTCCGATGCCCTCAGCAGTGGAGCTCCAAGGTCATTGACTCTATCGCCAGAGGTTTTAGGAAGGTATTATGGGAGACGTGGATTCAAAAATACGTAATGTACAGCTACTCTACCAGGGCTCAGGCTAGTGCCAAGAGATACGGAGGTAACACCACCATCCTGCACATTACAGGCCCACTCACACCCATCATCTCACTGAATCTATGAGCTAAAAGTCAACTAATTTTACAACAAGAAACCTGAGGCTCGGAGAGGCAGGTAAAAACTTCCTGACGTATTTGAGGACTTGTCATAAAGCTTGTAACAAATGTTTGTCAGACAACCTACAATGTGACATGGGTGACAATGGTGGTAGCTTTCACTGTAATGGCACTTCATTGTTTTCAAGAAACTCTTATATCCCTTATCCTGATCATCCAGTGATATGTACAGGGCAGATGATAGTTTTTCCATCTTTCCAATGAGAACATGGGCCCAGGGAGATTAAGTTACTTATCGATGGACACATAGCTAGAGGTTAGTATAGCTAACTCTAACTTAGATCCTAACACTAAATCCAAAGCTATTTTCATGGGCCTCTCTGCCTAATGCTGAAAGTTGTATTCAGACCTATGGAAGCAAACTGCTCTTTATCTTTCCTGGCCCATAAATTTACAAAGAAATAGATTCTGGGGTGTTAATGCTCTATGCAGCTATCCTGTTATGACCACGATGGCATTAGCCTTTGTGACTCTAGCATAAGATAGATTCTTCCCGCAAATGGCCAACAAGTTTGGGCCAAGTTATAAACATTATTTACATCAACCTTAGACAGCAGCTGAGTCTGTGGTCAGGGTGCCAGGGAATAGATGAGAAAATCAGGCAGCCTTAATCTCTGTAGCATGTGGAAGGAAATAAAGACCACCTTGACTGATGGTTGGCTTGATATATCTGAAGAGGATTAAGTCTGACTGTGACAGAAACGGCTGGGGAGCCAAGGTGAAGACAACTCGATGAGGTATGGCCTTCAAAGTTTAAACTTCTAATCTCCAAGGACCAGAGTGACTTCGTAAGGAATTCAAGAAGAACGCAATTCACTCAACATATAATAGGATCCTGAAATCCTAAGAATGTTTTCCTGAGGCCAGAAAAAGGAAAGAAGTGTACTGGTGCCCACTGTGGGGTGACTGAAGTCTCAGGCAGACTGTGTGGTGCTGCTTTGATAACTCAGGGCTACAAAGGTATTACAAGACTGATGACATTTGCAGGTGTTGTCACCTACCCAAACTCATCCCCTAAATGGAGAGCTTAATAGATAGAAGCAAGCAACTAAACATATCCATGCATTCACCCCAAATGGCAGACTGGCAAAGTCAAGCCCGGAAATAAATGGAATTTAATCTCTGGAGTTTAACCTTAAATACCATCATTGGGTTTGTAAGGTGATTCTCTGGCATCCCCCCGCCCCCATCCACTGTTTTTCTTCCTGTAGGGGTTTGTCTTTTGATAACAAGCTCTACTTGCATTTGCAAAATATAAAAAGTGAACTTCCAGATGGACTTCTCAAAGTGCAATCCAAACATGAAGGAAACAAGAAATCCAAAAGTCAAAGGCGAGTGGGAGGTTTTCTTCTCCCCCAAATCTCTGGGGAGTCCAATTCATTCAACATGCTCACATTCTGGTTTCATTTCCATTTTCTATAATAAGAGATGAAGATGTAATATGTCAATGTTGATGTATCAGAGAGATGATGAATTCCAGGCTAAAACACAGCGACATCTGCTTGGAAACGAGATGGAAGAAATTAAGATGCTTACCATGATTATTTTCCTCCCGAGCAAATTTATAGTATCTCTGGTCTCAAGGGCAGAAATTCCAGACAGATTAGCTTTTCATCTCCTAGGTAACTCTCTGAACCGCATAGCTATAGAAATTCATTGCTTCAACACTGGGTGTCCTTATTAGGGAAATATCTTAAATTCTGTGCCAACAAAGAAACTCATTGACTACTAAGCAATAGTCACGAAAATATTTATGACATGGATTACAAACAGGTGCTCCAAACAGAACAAAAGCTGGGGTCATTCACCATTTGGGCTAACTGGGGAAAAAATTATTTACACCTAGTACAGTACGTTTTATGCTTTCAGTAAATATTTTTTTCTGGGTTATGTGCCCTCATTTCTAGGAATGGTAAATTTGCTCAAGTACCAGAGGAAATTGGCAATGTGAATAGAGCTATACGAATAATAGGTGCTAGAGCTATAGAACTGCCTGTATTATACTCATTTGTAAATTATTCAAAAAAGATGCATCCAGTCCCTACTATGCACCTGGTTTTGGCACTGGAGATGCAAAGATAAATACAACATGACCCTGTATAGTTCAAAATTTGCTTTATTTATTCTCTGTAAGTGTCTTAGGAAGCTGTGCAGGCATAAGGCATGTCCATTTCACAGTTGAGGAAGCTGAGGCTAGATGAGGTCACACATCTGGAAATGCCAAAGTCCAGAATGGCATCCCAACTTTCTTTCCTCAAGTCCAGTGCCCTGCCTACTCCCTCATACACTGGCATTGAGATGAGACCCGAAGGAGGTTTGGGTGACCCACGGGCAACCACTCATAATGTCGGAGGACATTAAAACTGGCTTTTGACTCATTATTAACACTCCAATGCATCTCAATTTTTATTTTTCAGCCAGATGTTTAGCACCATGTAGACACAACTGTGGTCTCAGTCAAGCCTAAGCAATATTTTCCAGGGAAGACTCTAACGCTCACTGAAAAACTCTTGTCTTCTCACTGTGTTCTGAAATGATCCAATGTGGGGAAAGGGTTTTGGGGCCTTTTCGAAGCAGCTTCTCTCAGAACTTTAGCAACAGGAGTTGTAAAATGTTCCCAAAAATATTGCTTGGCATGAAAACCTCTTTCAATGCAAATGAACCATTGATAAAAAAGAATTTGTTAAGAGAGACAGGAGTTGGGGGTGAAGCTCATTAGCCATTTGGTTGCCAAGGAAGCAAAGCTGCCAGAAAAGCTCCAGTCGGGTTGGGGCAGAATGCCTGGGGGGCAGGCACCAAGCACACGGGGTCATTTGCAGTCAATAAGGAACACAGAGGACATTTTTACACCCATTTTAGGTACTATTATTTTTTTAAAAACCGGCAGAATTAATATGGGACTACTCTAAAATAACCACGATAAAATGTAAATAGCGCCATTAAATGAAAATGATTTTAGGTTCAGAAAACCTGGATTTGAGAATTCCCTCACCTGTTCATTGTGTGACCTTGGGCAAGACCCTGAACTTCTCTGAACTCCCATTTCCTCATCTCCAAAATGAAGATAATAATTCCTACCTCACAGGATAAATATGACAGATTTGACAGTGCTTATTAAATTGTAAAACAGTATATGAATCCAAGTTTTCCTTTTCTATTTACACAAAAACTCAAATCCCAATACAGAGTTGAACATCTCTGTGTGCTCAAATATTATTCATCACTAATTCAGTCTAACTTTGAGCGGCCCCAGCCTCAGCCACACTCTCTCTGTGCCTCTACTAAGAATAAACATTCAGGTGCCTTCTGCAGGCGCCCCCCACTCCAAGGCTTCAGTTCTGTGATCTCAGACCTGAGAGTGTTTGCTGAATCCCTGACAGGAAATCAAGGCTTTCTACTGGTTTTCCCAGCACTCTTAATATGCAAAAGGCCACACAGCAACTAATCCAGATGTCTGACTGCTATCTCAAGCGTGACCCTTGATCTCTAACCTCTCCAGCCTGCTCTGTACCATTTCCTCGAATTTCGGTAAATAGCAACCCCATTCATCCAGTAGCTCAGGTCACAAGAGTAGGGGTCATCTTCTACTCTTCCATTTCATTCGCTCTCCATCAGTATCCAGTCCAGCCCCCAGTACTGTCACTCTGCCTTCAAAGCACATCATGTTTATTTTGTCTCCCCACGGGAATATAAGCCCTGCAAGGGCATTCATTGGTCTTTTTCATTTATCAACATATCTCCAGCATTTAAATTAAACTGGTCCATTGTAGATGCTTTAAGAGGCTGCCTGATGCATCCTTGAGCCCATCAGGAGATCCAAGTTGTCTTTCATTTGGGGGCATACTTATCCAGTTTGGTGAATGGTATGATTAAGGGTATAGAGAGGACCATGTATCAACCAAGGTGTTCTGCCTGAAGCTGAGGAATAAGGAGGTGATCAGTTCCGGCAGTGCGAACGGATACCATAGAATCTCCAGAGCTGATAAACAGAGACATTGAACCTGGATCACAATGGCCATTCCAGGAAGCTCTGGTGGCTGCTGCCTTGGACACTCAGGAGACCATGAGAGGGGCAGCCTCTTCTCAGGCCTTGGGTGGGTCTCCAAAAGGAGATTCCGACTTCCTGACCCAGCCTGAGTTGGCATCATGGGACTCACCCACAGAAAAGGTGCACTTTAACTTGTTTCATGATTGTGAAACTCTTGGGGTTTCAGTTCCCAGGGACTGCCTCTTTCTCTAATTCTCTTGAAATCTCTCAGCTATGAAAGCGGGTCACCAGGAAAATGTCCTTCCAGGGCCCTGTCCTTGAACTGGAGACAACATCCTGACCCCAGAAGCTTACCAGGTCCTCTGAGGTTGGCAGAGGAGACAGACCTATGTCTAAGGAAGGAGATGTCTTCAAGCAGGCATCACTAAGCCTTGATAAAGGCACTTCTCTCCTCTCTTGTGAGAGGCTGGGTGCTGTCCTTTACGCCGCTTGCAAACCCTAGAGCATCCTGAAGTGCATTGTCATTACCAAAGACGGAATAAGTGAAAATCCTCAGTGAGACATTCAGATCTCATACAAGTATATGTTCTTATGATCCCCCAAACACTCTCACTATGCTCTGCACAGGCACTACCAATAACCAAAGTTATTCTCTCCAGAGCATGCTGAGAGAGAAAGCTATTTTGCTGAAGATTGTGTCTTTGACATTCACGCTCCAACAAGGATCGTCTCTTCTGGGCCTAATTTGACTTCTTTATGTGCCAAGAGGAAACTTTCCTTCTGAAGGGCAGGCATACAGATATCTGAAGAGGTCTTTAGCAGGCACTTTATAATTTCCTTGAATTTCCTAGAATGTTTGGAGAATAATGTGTATTGATTAACTGTCTCTTTCAAAATACTTAAAGTTCTCCTATCCTTCCTTTTTTTTTTTTTTAAGGGAATTAACAGTGAAGGGGAAAAAGAAAAGAATATACCTATTCACTTACCCATGTTTTCTAACCACAGAGAGTGTGGCCTAAGATCCCATGAAACAGAACGAGTCCACAGAAGGACAGCAGAAGCCAAGTGGCCATTCCTGATAAATGTGGAATCGGGGCCAGTGGAAATAAGAAAGATGGCAGAGACTCCTTGAGACCATGTCATAATCTAGAGCTGACACGAGGCTGGCCAGTGTGACTGCACAGAGACTTCATGAGTCCAGGGTTATCAGGGATACATGACCTTCTGCTGCCTGGCACAAAGGGAAGTAGAGATCTGACCGTGTCACAGACGTAGTCTGTGTTATTTAATATGCAAAGCAAATGATACTCCTAGGCCAATATTCTAATAGAGAATTCTGCATCCAATCAATGACTTGGCACAAAAACAATAGGAAAAATGAAAGCTATGACCAGTGATGCCACATAATAGCAAAACTAGCATGTCTGAGGGGTTGGAGTTTTTTAAGTTATTATTATCGTGCCCTATATGCAGGGTTTCTGAGTGCTTTTTCTTCCTCGCTCACCCCAGGGGATTGGCATTTTGGCATACTGAGGACCCACTGGTGGCACACTGATAAGCCATGGCACATGGGTTGAAGCTTTGCTGGTGGAAAGAGCACTGGATTTAGGGACAGACCTGGGTTGCATTCCTGACCGTGGCTACTAGCTGAGTAACTTTGCACAAACTACCTAAATTTCTGAGCCCTGCTGCTATTATCTCTAAAATGAAAAATCTGGAAAATTCAAAGGGCTAACCTTAGGAAGGAGGCATTATCATCCCCATGTCACAAGTGAAGAAACTGTGGCCATGAATTCATAAGGAAAAGAACCGAGATAGTAAGATTTTTCAGATTATGTTTTTAGTGCCTGTCTATACCATGATTTCCTGAGGCGGCCTCAACAAAGAAGGAAAAAGAGTGATGGGGAGTGGAGCTCACATCTGTAAGAAGTCCAGGCACGGTGAGGAGGGAGGGAAAAGAATGGCAGTGGGGTTACTGTTTACCCACCCCAACACACAAGCCTACTCCCGCTCTTAACCACGCAGCTACACCGTGTGGCTCCTAAGGTGAGGGCAGGGCCAGATCCCAAGCCTCTGAGGACATTGCAAATGGATGTGCCTCAGAAAGGCCTGGAATCCACCTAAGGGACCAGATGATTCTGAAGCCTTCACTTTAACATTAAACGCATTTTACATTTAATACACTGTGAGTTCATTAATACACAGTGCATTAAAAGTTGTACAGCAATAATAGCCAAATTATGGAAAGAGCCCAAATGTCCATCGAATGATGAATGGATAAAGAAGATATGGTATATATATATATAATGGAATATAACTCAGCTATCAAAAGTAATGAAATCTTGCCATTTGCAACAACGTGGATGGAACTAAAGGGTATTATGCTAAGCGAAATACATCAGTCAGAGAAAAGACAAATATATGATTTCACTCGTGTGGAATTTAAGAAACACAACAGATGAACACAGGGAAAGGAAGAAAAAATAAGAAAAAAGAAAACAGAGAGGGAGGCAAACCATAAGAGACTCTTAAATACCAAGAACAAACAGAGGGTTGCTGGAGGTGCAGTGGGTAGGGGATGGGCTAAATGGGTGACGGGCATTAAGGAGGGCACTTTTCAGTATGAGCACTGGGGGCTATATGTAAGAGATGAATCACTGAGTTCTACTCCTGAAATCAAGACTACACTGTATGTTAACTAATTTGAATTTAAATAAATTTTTTAAAAATTTGCACATTAAACTTCCTCCACTCAGCCCAGCTTTGAGGGCAAGGAGGTAAAACATAACAACTCCTGAAACCATTTTCTCTTTTTTTTTCAAGGTGCCTTTGAGGAACTTAGAGCTAAAACAAAGGAAGTAAAACAGAACCTTTATTTTGGTCTTCTTTCCAGCTTTCCTGTAACCCTTGGGTCCAGCCTCAGTGCCAGCACCAGCCCCACCTCCTTTCTTTGGACAGGTGTCAGCTGTAGCCTCGCTTCCTCAGGGAAGCCCTCCCTGGCTCCCCAAAGGGTCTCGTCCCCACCTCTCTGCTCTCCCCGCTACCCCCAGAACTCTGCCTCTGCAGGGTATCGCACACTTGTCCTTGTTCCATTAAACTCCCGAACTTATTGGTTAAGCACCTGTCTTCCCTAGAGACTCTGAACTCCAGGAGGATGGGGACCCTGTCTGTTTTGTTCACTACTGAGCCTGTAGAGCCTAAGGCAGTGCCCGGCACAAGGTAGTAGATGCTGGACAAATATGTGTTGGCCGAACCACACCCTAGTCATGACCTCCTTCCTTTCCTCCACAAGGTCTGAATCACCCACCACCAGAAGCTATCCACAGAGCACGCACAGTGGGTGGTAATGTGTTGGGTGACGTGGAGTCCAGAATGTCACCTCCACTCCCAGAGTGAGCTGACGCTGATCTGAGGCAGCTGCCATTGTGGTATGTTAGAAACAATACTGTTTGCAGCCAGGGTACCCTGCTTCAAACCTCAGCTTCCCCATCTGCAAAAAGGAATACAAACACCAAATTCACCTAACTTACAGCATTGTTGCAAAGACCACATGTGAAAAATAGATGAGAGATGTTTATTTATCATGCAGCATGTTACCATGAATGTCCAATTTGTATAAGCAGTGTAAGAAGCAGGTGACTTTCCTTAAGCCCTACAGAAGGGCTCTCTTGTGGCTCCCTTTATCCCTTGCTCCTCTCTAAGCTCCTTTTGGGGCTGTGGTCTCCAAGGTCTCAGGACCTAACCTTTCATTTTATAACCATGGCTCAGAAAACGGAAGGGACATGCCCAAAATCAAACATGGAGTCTGAGCCAGGGCCAGGTCTGGAACCTTGTGTATCTGGTGTCCTTTCCATCCATCTCTTTTGTGTTGCCTCCCTTCTGTGTCTCCTCGAGTCAATTTCCACGCTCCTAGATAGTTCCTTCTACCCATCTGGAAACCATTCTCCACCTTCACTGCACAGAATACTGATACAAGAAGGTGCCGGCTGAAGTGTTTGTTAAATATGAATTTAGTTTCACGTTTGGTTGTTAGAGGCCCAGAAATATTTTTTCACAGGCCAGGCTGACCCTTAATACTTCTCCAATTTTCCATTCATTGGTTATTTTAATGAGGCACCTTGTCAGGATCTCCTCTTATTCTCGTCCTAAAAAAGTAAATACACCTTTCACCTACAGAAGAGAATTTCAGATTCGTTGTTACCAGATCCAGGGACAGAAGAGTCTAGCAGATTATAGCCCAAGTCTGTGGAGCTGAGGTAGGCTCAGGGAAAGGGGGGGTGTGAAGGAGGAAGAGCAAAGGGTGCAACCCAATCACCGCACTTTCTCTAGCAGTACATGCTAAGCCTTTAGCCTGTGGGATCTAAGTTAGTTCTTAAACAATCATAATAAGGTGGTAGCCTCTGTTAAATAATGTTCCCACAAAATTCATGTCCACCTGCAACCTCAGAATGTGGCCTTATTTGGAAATTGGACTTTTGTAGGTGTAATTAGTTAAGATGAGGTCATACTGGATTGGGGAGAGCCCTGATGCAATGACTGGTGTCCTTGTAAGAAGAGAAAACTGAGACACAGACATGCTGAGAGAACACCTATGACCAGGGAGGCAGAGACTGGAATAATACATCTATAAGCTAAGGAACACCAAGGGTTGCTGGCAAACACCAGAAGCTAGGAAGAGGCAAGGAAAGACTGCTCCCTAGAGCCTTTGGAGAGAATATGGGTCTGTGGACACCTTGATTTTGGATTTCTAGCCTCCAGAAGCGTGAGACAATAAATTGCTGTTGTTATAAGCCACCCAGTTTGTGGCAATTTGTTACAGCAGCTCCAGAAAACTAATATGCAAGAGGTATTAAAATTCCCACAGCCTAGATAAAGCTAGAAAGTGTTTCAAGTCTAGCACCTTTGATCTTGATAATAGCCCAGGGATGGTGGGGAATTCTGTGATTAGTCTCCATTTCATGGGTGAGGCCACCGAAGCCAGAGAGATCAAGCAAAATGCCAACGTCATGTGAAAGCAGGCTTTAGAGTTGAGATTAATGCATACCCATTTTAAGTCAGGTCCAGGGGGTTGTTCCCAAAGAACCCAACACCCTTCCCATGGCCTACCCTTCACCCCCTCCTGTGAACAAAGAGGTTTCCGGGTGTCAGGTCAACCCTTGTCAGATAGAACTTCTAACTCTGGCTTGTGGGTCTAACAGAGAATCCAAAAACTCACGGATCCTTGAGTCTTGATTTAATAAGACAAAACTGGACTACATTTGAAATGGTAGAATGCAGTAAGCTTGTTGTTTGGCCTTGAAAGTGAAAACACTTCAACTAAAGTGGTTTCTCCTTGTTGTTAACTCTCCTGAAGAGAAATTTACCTAAAAGTCATCTCCCTTAAAATGCTTTGAAAATTAGATGAGATTAAAACGGGGATGTTAAAATGAAATCAAGCAATCGCTTTAGGTGGCAAGATTTTAGTTAACTGACTGAGAGCCTTGAATGTCAAGCTGAAGAGTCCTAACCATTTTAGAGGCTATAGGAGAAATCATCAGAGGGCTGTGAGTCAGAAGTGATACACTCTCTAGAAAGTCTAACTTGGCAGCCATAAAAAGGGTGGATTAGACAAGAGATGGGAAGACATTTGAGAAAGTTGTGGTAAAAGTTCAAAAGGGAGAGCTGAGGCCTGGGCTGCAGCAGGAAGGACCAAGTGATGGGCAGGTCAAAGACACATGGCAGATGTACAATGGCATTTACTCCTGGATGATGGTGGGAAACCAAAAAGGGATAAAGCCTGGATTGTCCATGAAGAAAGAAGGACAGGGCAAAGAAAGGCAGGGGGATAAGTAGGGTCTGGGCAACACTAAGGCCAATGTGACCACAGGAACCCTGGCCAGTTACCTGAATTTTGGTCTGCTCATTTCTAGACTTTAAGTGACAGAAATATAAACTTCCATCTGGTTTAAGCCATTGTTATTTTGGGTTTTTCTGTACATTACAATCAAATGTAACTCTAACTAATACCAATCCTGGGGCTCTGTTTTCCCCACAACTACAGTCTCTTTCGAAGAGACAACTGCTGCATCTCCAGAATACTGCATAGTTTTGAAAGAAGCTTCTCCTCCCTCTCAGAGTGCTCATATTCCGTCTGTCCCTAAAGCTTACAATTTCTCACTTAAAGATACATTTTAGATTCATCTTTCAGTCTAATGTCCTTGAAGGTGTTCCTCTCTTGAGGGCTGCTCACCTGGAAG
The DNA here is from genome assembly GCF_024362965.1 of Panthera pardus. NCBI lineage: Eukaryota > Metazoa > Chordata > Mammalia > Carnivora > Felidae > Panthera > Panthera pardus. The sequence goes on from NW_026526766.1 coordinate 61,417,513, forward strand.
AGCATCTCTTCCCCATCCCACCAATGCAAACACTGCCGATGGCCTGCCATGTGCTGCCCTGATGGACAGCCCTACAGCCCACCCTGACACTTCTGAACCTGACTTTCAAATTCCTCCCAAATCTGGCTTTGACCAATGTGACATTCTTTCCCACCGTTTTCCAACAGGAACTTTAGTTTGAATCAAACCAGTCTTCTTTCCAAAACACCATGACCATTCCCAGCTCCGCGGTCCACTTACTCTTTCTACATGAATTCCTACTCACTCTTCCCTTGGCTACAGTGTATATTTAGCAATCTCCATCTCTCAAGGCCTTGAACAAACTAGTAAGCCATGAGATAGGAGCGGGTATGACCTGAACCAGGGCACAAATCCATCAAGACTGTAAGCAAGCTTCCAGCCAGAAACCATAAGCAACTTGAAAGCAGAGGTGCTTTCCAACACCTCCTCAACACCAACCCCCTCCCCATAATTCTGAGAAGAGTGATCAATACTGAATCTGCAGAGATTCTCCAAATGAGGGAAGAAAAATAATGCAAAATGAAAGCGAAATCATGAAAAGAGTCACAGACAAATAACTAAAACTATGTGATAAAATAGACTCGCACACACAAATATAATTGGATTTAAAATTTATAATCTACAACGGCCTACCCATTAGGATGGCTACTGTCAAAAAACAGAAAATAACAAGTGTTGGTGAGGATGTGGAGAAACTGGAACCCTTTTGCACTGTTGGGAATATAAAATGGTGCAGTTGCTATGGAAAACAGCATGGCAGTTCTCCAAAAAATTAAAAATAGAATTATCATAGGATCCAGCAGTTTCATTTCTGGGTATGTACTCCAAAGAACTGAAAGCAGGGTTTTGAACAGATATTTGTATGCCTATGTTCATAGCAGTATTATTCACAATGGCCACAAGTTGGAAGTGTCCATTGATGAATGAATGGATAAATAAAATATGGAATATACACACAACGTAGTATTATTCAGTCTCAGAAAGGAAATAAATTCTTACACATGCTACAACATGGATGAACCTGGAGGACATTACGGTAAGTGAAATAAGCCAGTCGCAAAAAGACAAATACTGTATAATTCCACTTATATCAGGTACCTACAATAGGCAAATTCATAAAGACAGAAAATAGAACCATAGAATGGTGGTTGCTGAGGACTGTGGGGAGGAGGAAGTGAGGAATTATTGTTTAATGGGTTCAGAGCTTCCGTTTGGGAAGATGAAGAGAACTCTGGGGATTGGTTGCACAACAGTGTGAATATTCCTAACACTACCAAACAGTATACTTCAAAAATGGTTAAGATGGTAAATTTTATGTTGTATGGACTTCACCACAAGTAGAAACAATTTTTTTTTTAATTAGAATCTAGAGGATTTTGACGTTTGGCAACCTATTTGAATTCTGGCAACCTATTTGAATCACCTGGGCAATTATTAAAACAAAACATTGATTCCTGCCTCTCTTTTCCCCTTATCCTCCCCTAGAAATACTTATCTAATTAGTTTGAAGTAGAGTCTTAATAAATGATTCTAACATGCAAACAGGGGAATCACTGGTATAGAAATTAGGAAAAAATGTCAATGACCTCACACATACTTTTTAGACATAGAATCTTAGAAGAAATGTGGGAGAGGAAGAAGAAAGAGTTTAGACATCAGTTTAACATACCTGAGGTTGATTCCTGTCCTACCACTTACTAGCTTTGAGACTTTGGGCAACTTATGCCCCAGCGCCTGGCAAAGTACTCAGTGTCCATCTTGATGCCTGGCACACAGCAAGCTATCAATATATATTAGATAAATAAATAACACATCTCTCTGGGAGCATAATGACCATACTGTCACATTATTCTGAGAATTAGCTACCAGACACAATAAAGGTAGTTTCAACTATTGCTTGGTACACAGTAGGCATGCAATAAATGGTAGATGTTATTACAAGTATTATGGAAAGACTGGAGGGCATCTCCAGTCTTCTCACTTAGCAGGTAAGAACACTGGGGACCAGTTAAGAGGACAGGTTCTTTACCCAATGTCCATATTATTATATAATAGCCTTCTACTTTCTTAACTTCTTGTGTCTGAAGTGCTTTCATGTAAACACCTATACTAAGACTTCCAAAAGTCAATGCTGCTGTTCAAACCATCAGTTATAACAGGAACCGGGATATATGTTCATATAAGCCCATAGGTGCCTTGCTCAGCAATGGTAGATGGTAGAATGTAGCTCTTTATGACAATCTGTGGAACATCAAATCTGAGACAATAACCTTGAGAAGCTACAGGTCTGAGTCATTCTATGTATGGAAGGCAATTTCCTGGGGTTCCCTGGGGAGCAAATTGCTCCTTGCTGAGTTTCCAGGGTTTTCTCTAAAGTGGGGCTTCAGGGGCACCTGGATGGCTCAGTCAGTTAAGCATCTGCCTCTTGATTTTTGGCTCAGGTCATGATTTCATGGTTTGTGAGTTTGAGGCCCACTGACAGTACAGCACCTGCTTGAGATTCTGTCTCCCTATCTCTCTGTCCCTGTCTCTCTCTCAAAAATAAATATTTAAAAAATAATAAAATAAAATAAAATAAAATGTGGCTTCAAAACTCCCAAACTGTCAAGACCTCTGACCTACCAGCAACGTCTGGTGCCCTATGGCTCTTAGTTATTCCCTGACAGCCCCTACAGAATGTGGCCAGAGGGAGGTGCACAGACCATTGTGGCACCTGTTACAAATGAAGATTCCAAAACCTGAGGGTTCAATTCTGCAGTCTCCATTTTCCCAGACTCCCAGGTGACTCATGCATGTTAAAGCTGAAAAGCACTGTCATTCTAGGAACCATCTGGCAGTTCATCTCTTCCAGTGGTCAACATTCTACTGAGCAGGTACTCCATGCAGGCCCTGTTCTTGGCACTATAAAGTCAAAGAAGACATTGTTCTTATCCTCAAGGAGAGGGCAGATGATAGCATGGAACAGCAGAAGATATAGGACAGCGTGATCATTCATTCATTTCATTTAATCATTCAACAAATAACTATCAAGAGCCATGTTCCAGGCATAGATTTGCATACAGAAAGGCCATATGGTGTGTTGGTTAAACCAGGGACAGGGTATCTATGCTTCCAGGGTTCGCATCCTAGCTCCTCTGCTCACTACCAGAGTGACCTTGGGCAAGTCACTTAACCTCCATATGTCTCAGTTTCCTCATCTATAAAATGGATATAATAATGGCACCTCTCTCACAGGGTAGTTGTGACAGTTCAATGAGTTAATATATTTATAGCCTAGAATAGTACCCTGCACCTGGTAAGTCCTGAGTAGATTTCCACAGGAGTGGAATTGTCATGAATGCCAGGATTTTTGTTTGCTTTATCCCTAACACCTACAGCAGTATCCACTACATTAGCAGTCAATCACTATGTATTTGCCAGCAGCATGGCAGACTGAACTGGAATTAGCAGATTCTTCTCCACTCTCAACACATATATGTTGGGTAATATATAAATAGACATTAAAAAAAATACATATCTGGCCTCAAAAGAAAGATAAATCCCCAGGTACTAAAAAATCAAAGAAAGGAATCGCAGAAATTTAAGCAGAAACTGGAAAATTAGAAGTCTCCAAAATGGCCAGTTCTTTTCATGATGGTGGTGGTGATGGGGCCGGGGATGACGGGGAGATGAAGATGAGGGCTGAATGAAGATTGATCTCAAGAATTACAGGGTACTTGTATTGAATTACAGGGCAGTCTTTCTAGAGCAACTCCTTGGGAAGAGATCCCCTTCCCTACTTTTTGCCTGTGACACCCACATACTTACCAAATACATTGCAACCCCCATGAAGGTGGGACTGCTTACCCGGCTCATCTCTTTGTCTCAGCTCTTTGGGTTCATCATGTGATCACTGTACTTCAGAAACTGAACCAGGTGTAGAAACTTCCCTGGGGCACTTTCTTCTGTCTCTGGAGCAACCACACACAGACACAGACTTACCCACCAATGTTTAGGAGAGACACAACATGTCAATAATATCAAACTCTCATGAAGTGTTTCCCTTCACTGCTCACCATAGCTACTAAGGTTGCCCATCCTACTGATCACTTTTTTTTATTTAAAACTTTGTTTAAGGTTTACTTATTTTTGAGAGAGAGAGAGACAGAGACCATGAGTGGAGGAGGAGCAGAGAGAGAGGGAGACACCAAAGCCAAAGCAGGCTCCAGACTCTGAGTTGTTAGCATAGAGCCCAATGCAGGGCCCAAACTCACGAACTGCAAGATCATGACCTGAGCTGAAGTTGGATGCATAACCGACTGAGCCACCCAGGCACCCCCACCCTACTGATCACTTTAAGGAAAGAATTCAAACTTTCATGAGTCTGTTAGAAAGGGACTGCAGCCTGCTGTAACCTGCTCTATAAGGGATGATAAGACATTATTGGAATAAATAAGAATATGGTGTCTGCTAACCCAGATTTCCACACAGCTCCTTCAGATAACTACCAAAATATAAATTGGACCTGCTGAAACTGACATAGCACATTGGAATAGAAATTTTAAAAATATTCTCAGCTGGCACTAACCAATGCAAGGTGAGTATTTAATTCTTTACATATGCAAAGTGTATAGTGCAAATCCTGGATATACCACCAACTCTGAGACTAGCCAGCTAATATTATAAAACCAAATAGGACATAGGATAGGGCTGCTCATTAGTAATGAGTGATCTAGGGGTGCCTGGGTGGCTCAGTCGGTTGAGCGTCCAACTTTGGCTCAGGTCATGATCTCATGGTTCCCGAGTTCAAGCCCCACATCGGGCTCTGTGCTAACAGCTCAGAGCCTGAGGCCTGCTTCAGATTCTGTGTCTCCCTCTCTGTCTCTTCCCCTCCCCCACTCATGCTCTCTCTCCCTCAAAAATAAATAAACATTAAGAAAATTTTTTTAAAGGAATGAGTGATCCTTTTTATTATTTAAATTTTAAACCCTTTAATATTATATCCCCCCAAAGCTATCTTTATCCGAAAAATCAAAATTCCTCAACAATTTTTGGGGTGCCTGGGTGGCTCAGTTGATTAGGTGTCTGACTCTTGAGTTCAGCTCAGGTCATGATCTCATGGTTCATGAGTTTGAGTTCCATATTAGGCTTCATGCTGGCAATGGGGAGCCTGGTTGGGATTCTCTCTCTTTCTCTCTCTCCCTCTCTCTCTGCCCCTCTCCCATGCACATGTGTGTTCTCTCTCTCTCTCTCAAAATAAATAAATAAACTTTGAAAAAGTTTCAAATTTCCTCAACACTTCTAAGTAAAGTGTTATGATACATTAAGTAGACATAATAAATTCTTTATTTTTAACATAAAGAAAGAGGCACACCATTTTTATTACTAGAAAATCAGTTTCTCCTGAACCTACTAAAATACTGAACAAATCTTGAGGGATTTTTCTTTTCAAAAGTGCCCACATATCTCTATCCCTGGCTCTGCCATTACAAACACCCACCTATTACCTGCCTCTGGTCCCCCAAACACGGATACCCATGCTTGGTCAGCCTCTGAAAGCCAACTTTACTTCTAGACAATCAGAAATTCCTGGGGAAAGGCTCAATTAGGAGACTCAATCCCCCTTCCCACCATCAGAGGTGGCACAGAACACTGGTTGAGTCTACAGGGTCCAGCTACCCAGGTTCGCCTCCTGGCTGTAGAATGACTGTGTGACCACTCAATAAACATCTGACCCTGGGAAAGTTACTCAACTTCTCTGAGCCTATTATCTCGTCTATGCAGCAGTAATAATGCCTTCCTCATCCTGCAGTTGTGAGCTAAAATGAGTGAACACCGTGGGAACATGTAGAACAGTGCTTGGCACAGAGTAAGTGCCCAATACTCATTAGATACTATTATTGTTGTCACTGTGCCCTTTCTAGCCCTAGATGACTCTTTCCTTCTTCTCTACTCTGGCTCAAGTTTGTGTCACCTCTTACACAAATTTCTACCATGAATTGGAGTTGGGGCTATAGACATGCCATAGTAGACGTTAGGGAAACTTCCATGAAGGCAATGACATTAGCAATTAAAAAATGCCTCCCTCCCTATTTAGCATTTATCAGAAAATTAGAAAGAGCGAAATTAAGGAATTACACAATCCTCTTAAAATTCTTTATAGGCCAACCAGGGCCCTCGCAACTTCCTTCTGTAGTTCTCAGACAGGTATCTTTAGTTCTTTCTCTCTCCCTGTATGTCACATCTTCCCCACCTTACTGTTATACCTTTTATCCTTTGGAGCTTTTCTCCTAACTTTGTCTTTTCTAAACTTTCTGAGCCCAAAGGCATGCCATGTGCCAGCCACAGTAACACCGAGGCTTAGCAGAGCAGACTAACACACCAAATTTTCCTTGAGCTTTCGATTCCCAAGAATATGATTAACTTTGAAGAAGCCACACAAGACTTTAGTTAGGCAAAAATAAAATGAAATGGCTTATTCGACCCAAACTGTTTTTTTATTTGTGCCATTTCTGTCAGTGTCACACATAAATTTTAATTATACTAAAAGAAGAATTATGGAATAACTCTCAGGAGCACAGAGTGAAACTGACAGGGCTGCTGCAGGTTATGAATGTTGTTCTCTGCACAAAGGCAGCCAGCTGAGGGGTTAGTGGGGCCTGAAATCCAGCCTCTGACTCAGAAAGCTGTGCTTCCTGGGACAGGGTGGGATTCACTCAGAAGAGATAGCTTTTTCTATTTCATACAAAGATACTATATGGCCTAGTGGTGGTCACATACAGGGGGCTTAAATAAATAAGTGAATATATTGAGGATAATGAGACCCAGATTTCTCATTGTCAAAGGAGTTTTGAGCATGGAAAGGGTGCTGGCTGGAACTGGAGGTGTCAGTGTAAACTCATGGTTTTTTTAACATAGGCAGATACAATTTATGTGGGTATGTGGAATGTGTATATGGATAATATTGCCTAACTCTTTCTACCAAGACCAAGAAGGTCTAGAATCCATGATATACCTGTAGCAATGATCACACCTCGTAACCCAGATCTTGGTTTATTAAATGCCTTTTTCCACTAAAAGGAACAAAAAATCCACTGGAAAGGTGGAGGACTCCAGGGTGGGGACAATGAACATGTAAGACAAGCCAGGAACATCCTGTGGTTCTTGAAAGTAAAGAAGTACTCTAAAATTTTGAGAACATGCCTAAATTGCATAAGGGCAGCTGGAAATGACTCCCTCCCTCCACCTGTATCTGGTCTCCCAAACACCCATACCCATGCTCACCCAAATCAGGGGAAATCTGAGCATCAAAATAAGTAATGATGATCATAGATTATAACCCATTAAATAAAATTCCAATTCTGTAAATCCATACTCACACACACACACACACACACACACACAAATAAATGAATTTAAAAGGGAACTTAATAGAGGGAAAAGCTACACCTTAAAATAGAATACCAGCTAATAAATACACAATAAATGCTAACATCAGTTGTATTTGGCAACTGTCACAACAACTGATTCAGGCAAAGTCAATGAATGCTAAAATTAATGGGTGAAAGTTTGATGGGGAACAGGATATTTACATCCCAATGTATCATCCCCAAAATGCTTATTAATAAATACAAAATATTTATTCATTCCTACGTACAAAATAGCTATTAATCTTAGAGCGGATAACCTTCCAAGACACCGTCTTAACCAAATGCCAACACATAGTGAACATCATGTACCACCTGACAGGACGCACTGAAAAGAGCACATAATCGCTTCTGTGGTCTTCCTGACAAACATACATAAACTGAGTCCGATCATTAGGAAACATTAGACAAATCCAAATGGAGAGACTTTCTACAAAGTTATGGGATTACACTTCAAAAATATCAATGTCATGGAAGGTAAGAAAAAAGTATAGAACTCTTCCAGGCTAAAGTGGCGCCATGAGTAAATGCAACACATGACCCTGGATTGTATCCTGGATCTGCAAAAGGCATTATTGGAACAATTAGAAAATTGCTGATGGCATCGATAGATTTTGATATTTATTTTGTGGGTATGTAGGAGAGTTCTGTTTGTGTTTTAGGAAATATACACAGAAATATTAAAGAATAATGAGGGATCCTGTCTACTTTACTCTCAAATGGTTCAGGAAAAAAGTATGTATTAATAGAGAGAGGCAAAAGTGGCAAAATATGAATAATTGGGGAATCTGGGTGAGGGTATATGGGATCTCTGTATTATTGTTGAAAATATCTGCACTTGGGGCCCCTGGGTGGCTCAGTCAGTTAAGTCTCTGGCTCTTGACTTCGGCTCAGGTCATGATCTCATGGTCTGTGGGTTCGAGCCCCATATCGGTCTCTGCACTGGCAGTGTGAAGCCTGCTTGGGATTCTCTCCCTCTCTCCCTCTCTCTCTGCCCTCCCCTGCTCATGCACTCTTGTCTCTCTCTCAAAATAAATAATAAACTTAAAAAAAGAGAAAATATCCATAAGTTTGAAAATCAATTAAAAAGATGTTTTTTCTAAAAAATGAGGACAGTGAAAAGATTTTTAGACAAAATGACCCTGAGAGAATTAATCCCAGATAAGCCCACACTGAAAGATACTAAAGGAAGTTCCTCAGACAGAAGGAAAATAGTTCCTCTAAAACACTGAAATTTGAAAAAGAATGAATAACAATGGAAAAAGTGAAAGTGTGGCTAAATGTACATGAATACTGAGTATAACAATGATACTATATTGTGTGGTCTAAAGGATGTGTAGAATAACACAAAATGGGTGGTGGTTGGGGGAATACGTAGAAGTTAAGTTTTAAGGCCCTAGCATTGTCAGTGAAGTGATAAAAGTACTAACTTATATTAGACACTAATAACTCAAGTTAGCATCCTCCAATTGCGGGGCTAGCCATTAAAGACATAGAAATATATACATACATAGAGATGTATGTATATATATAACTACAAGCAAATAGGGAAAATGGAATAGTAACAATAACTTCATTAACCCAAAAGAAGGGAAGAAAGAAGAAAAAGCAAATAAAAAAACAGGTGGAACAAACAAAAAAATTAAATTATAAGCATAGTAAAGTATATAAATAAATCATTTACATAAATATAAATACTAAATACTCCCATTTAAAGACAAAGATTGTCAAGCTGAATAAAAACAAAACATAAAACCTAGTCAGAGGCGCTTGTAAGAGTTAAATATAGGAACATGAAAAGATTCAAAGTAAAAAGATAGAAAAGGTATACATACAAACACTAACCAAAAGAAAGTTGATATAGCCATATAACATCAGACAAAGTAAAATTTAAGATAAAAACCATTGCTAGAAACAGAGATACTTTTGATAATAACAAAAGGTTCAATTCACCAGGAAGATAAAACAGTTTCTAAATTTGTATTCCTCCAATAACAGTTTCAAAATATATGAAGCAAAAATTTTACAGGACAAAATGAAATAGTTAAGTGTGCATCATTTAAAAAAAATTGACCATACTTCTCATAGTAACAAATAGAATAAACAGGAAAAAATCAGTAAGAACAAAGAAGACCTAAACAATGCAATTAATGAATTTAACCTAATTGATACACATAGAACACCACAGATGAAGAGGAAATACATGTTCTTTTCAAGTGCATGAAAAGTGGTTGCTAAATTTGACATATGCTAGATCATAAAGTGAGCCTTAACGAATCTCAAAGAATTGAAATCATTTAAGGTATGTTTTCTGACCACAGTGGAATTAAGTTAGATATCAGTCACAAAAAGATGACTCAAAAATTCCCATGTTTGGAATTCAAACAATAAAATTCTAAACACCTTCTAAAAGATCTGCATCTACATATCAGCCTGACCTCCTGGCCACCTTCCCTAACACTGCCATGCCCTCTGGCTGTCCTAAAGGCAGATCTGGTCCTCTCACTGCCTGACCCTTTCAATGGCGGGCCTCCTCAGGCTGTAGCTCTGGGCATGGCCCTGCTTTCACATCCTGGAAGCATTCCGTGGACGCTCTCCCTCTCTACTCCACATAGTAATCTGGCCATAGGTCTGCCTCCTTTCTCAGCCTTCAGAAAAACCTGTATTTCAGCCACCCGAGAATATTTACCATGCCCTCGGTGCACTATGTTCTATGACACATGCTGTTCCTGCTGCCTTAAATGCCTCATTTCCTCTTCCCCACACCACCGACTTTCACCTGCCTGTGGAACTCCTACTCATCTGTCAATGCCCCGCTCAAACTTCATCTTATCTCTCCCTGAGCCCCAGTCAGAACCAAATATGGTTTCGGAGGCTATACTTCTACTCTAATACCAATTTTATTTACTCTGGCAGACGTATTTGTCTGTCTCACCTACAGATCAAGAGCTCCAGGAAGATGTGGACCTTGTACTGTTCAGTTTTATTACCTAAAGACTGGCTCCATGAATTAAAAGTAGGAACTGCGCTATCACTAAAGGAATGAAGCTGGTAGGCATTAAAAAATTGTCTTTTAATAAATGAATAAATATTTTAGAGGTAACTTCTACTTATTACACATCTGGACACCAATACTGTTATCTGCCATCATCAACATATGGGTGTAGGTTGATTCACTGATTGATTCATTTACTGAATCCCTAATATTGCAGTGGACTAGATGCTGGAGATATGGAGGTAAATAGGACATAGACCCTGCCTGCACGGAGCTCAGATTCTCCTTGAGTTAATGTAAAACAATGTAAAGGCTCCTTAATAGGCACATGCTTAGGGCTAATGCATTTCAAAGAAACCTATGCTTCTTTCAAAACAATATGAAGTTCGCATGCTTGTGATAAATGTTATTTAGTGGCTGGTAACACTGCAGAAATTTGAAAATGGTTCCATCACCAGCCATTTCAGTCTCTGGGTGATTTTGGTTGACACCAAGATCATCAGGCAAGGTTTGAAATAATATTCATTTAAAGCTGAAAACATGAATGAGTTTCCACCTGAAAGAAATGATGAACCCTTGTCCAAAAACAGAGATAATTGTTAGCAATTTCAGAAGGTGAACTAGTAAAAGATTCATTCTCATATCGTTCTCATCTGTCTGATAGAGATGGAAGGTTTATACAGGCTTGTCTAGTCCCCATGGCAACAGCCTTTCTCCTGGGTTACCATAGGAATTGTGAAGGCCTTTATAAACCTCCATTAGCAGAGCCCGGGCCGGCAGCCGGCAGAAACGTCTGCTGAGGAAGACACTGCAAAGTGTCAGCAAGGGCGTCTGGGAATTAATTTCACCCTAGAGTAGCTGTGCAGGTCTGTTGAGCCCCCAACTCTACAGCTATGAACACCAGATAACACTAGAAGCAGTCTGATGCCTTGAACACCTCATACGAAGGGGTTTTCAAAATCTAGCCACAAACATATGACCAGATTTGAAAGATTTTGAGACGAGGAAGGAGTCTATTCTGACACAGCCTCACACAGGAGAGAGGTAAATTCACTCTTGTTTTTTTTTTTTTTTTTCCAGGACAGGGCATTAGAGCCATATTAATAATTAATATAGTGGTAGATGGTGGGGATGGTTATTCAACAATGTGAATGTTCTTAATACCACTGAACTGTAACTTACAAAACTGTTAAGCTGTTAAAATTTTGTCATGTGTATTTTAGCACATTAAAGATAATTTTAAAAAACCTAATAGTTATAATACTACTGTTACTGAGGACCTACGACGTCCCAGGCACTGACGCTAGGCACTATACATGTTCTATGTCACATCATCTCCCAAGCCTAGGGGTAGCTATCCCTACTTTAAAGATGATTACTATTCCTACATTGAAGATGAGAAAACAGAGGTTTCGAGAAATAAAGTGAGTTACTCAAGGGTACACAGCTAGTATGTCGGTAGTGACCATGGTCAAGCCCAGGTCTCTCTGACTCTGGAATCCTGACCCTTGACCACACAACCTCAGTATTGATGCCACACTCTACGTCAGCTCTCGGATGTGATTAGGACAGCCTCTTTTGAACTGATAAGTTAAAGCTCTTGTGCAATTTTGTTTAAATTCTGTTGTTTTCTTTTTTAAGACATGATCGGTAATCTCTTAGGGTGTGACTACAAGAGGGCTTTCATTTTCATTCTAACCTTTGTATTATTTTACAACAATCGTGTACTTTCAGAAAATATAAAGATACTTCCATTTTTTTAAAAATTGTGTTGTATAATGATGAATAACTCCTGACACTTTCAAATAGTGATCTGTATTTAAAGAAAAACTTGCCACTAACATTTGCAGGACAGTTGCATTTAGGGGGAAATTATTTAATAAGTAAGCTGGAGGATGCATTTTTAGGCACTGGAAAGCTCTTTCTCATCAGGGTAGAGAAAATTACCATGTTTCATACCAAAACAAAAGTGGAACGCATGTGGTTATAATTTCTTTGGGCTTTGGTCAAGCTGTATGGACGAAGTATGAAAAAAGAGAACTCTAGAGAGAAGGAATTCTAAAACCCTAGGGAATTTCTTCAGTAGCAAGAAGGAAAGCAGCACTGGGAATTGGTTTTTTAAAAATAAGCCTTTGGGACATGCCAGCAGAGAGGAGGCATGTCCTCCTTCAAGGTTTCTTCCACAGGCCAGTCAAAGCTGTGAAGAACACTAACCAGGATTTTTCTACCAAGAGTCAAAAACCTGGGTCCCGGCCCTCAAAGCTCTCGATGCTCAAGGAGGTAAACGGGAGAAGGAATTACATTTTTTTCCCTTTGAAGACATTAAGTGGAAAAGAGGATACTAATTAGCAAGCAGTGAAAATATACCAGATTGCATCTACTTTTCTTTATTATTTTGCTTTTGAAGTACACTTTTAAATATCTGGTAGTGTTTCTCCTTAGCTGCTTTGATAACTTTTTGTTTTAAAAAGTCAAATTGAGGGGAAATGGAGAGTTCTTGTTTAGTGGGTATAGAGTTTCAGTTTTGAAAGATGAAAAGATCTGGAGATCTGTTGCACAACAACGTAAATGAACTTAATGCTACTGAACTATACACTTAAAAATGGTTAAAATGACACATTTTATGTTATGCGTTTTTAGCCAGAATTTTTTTTAAAGGGTAAAATTGATGACATCTGTCTTAGTCAGCTCGGGCTGCTATAACAAAGTACCACAGACTGGGGGGCTTAAGTACCACAGACTGGGGGGCTTGGGCAACAGATTTATTTCTCACAGTTCTGGAAGCTGAGAAGTCTAAGATTAAGGGGCCATAAGATTACCTTCCTGGTAAAATCCCTCTTCCTGGCTTGCAGATGACCACCTTCTTGCAGTGTCCTCGCAAGGCAAAGAGGGTAAGCTCTAGTTTTTTCCTCTTCTTACAAAGATACTAATCCCATCATGGGGCCCCACCCTCTTGAATTTATCTAATGACTCTTGTAGTAGGCATCAAAGAAGAGACACCCTTTCCCCATTAAAAGACAAAATCCAGAACTCTCTTGGCTTTACTCTTACATTCAGCTCACTTCTAGTCCTGTTTCTGCATTTACTCACCCCCGACCTCTTGCTCTGCCTTTGTCCATCAGGGTAATGATGGGCATGGCTTCTTTGACCTTGACTCTTAACTCTTTTCCTGGGTCTTCATGCTGAACTTGCCCCCAAATTAGATCTGCTTCTGACCAGGCCTCTGAATCCTACCTCACAATGAGAGCCCATCCCAGCCTACCTCAAAAGTGGGATGCATTGGACAGAAAGCCAAAGGCATTATCAAGACATTGGGCAAGGAATTATAAAACAATAAGCGAAATTCTGTCAGGAATAAATTTAGAGCTCTGCTGTTTTAGTCATTAAATCAATTGTTTCCATCTAGGATTCAAGACATAGCTTGATATCAGTTCATATGAAACAGATATTGGGCTTTTATTGACCATTATTGACAAATCTAATATTAGTCAACAGTCTAATAAGGTCACTAAGAGTACTAGGATAATGTTTTGTCACATCAGAAAGTTGGCAAAGTTGTTTAGTGAAGGGACAGGTAGTAAATATTTTAGAATTTGCAGGCCATACAGTCTCTGTCGCAATTACTCAACTCTGTCCCTATCTATCAAAATCAATCAGAGACAAAGTGTAGAAGAAAGGGTGTGGCTATGTTTCAATAAAACTTTAGTTATACAAACTGGGTCAGTTTGCTGACCCCTCGGCTACAAAGCGCACAGCCAAGATCAAGGAGGTGATATTCTCACTGCACTCTGCAATAGTCAAGCCATAAGCTAATTCTTGCTTATTTCTGGGCTCTAAAAGTATAGTTGGTCAGAGACAAGAGAATAGAGATTTTCCTATTGGTCAATATTGGTTTATTAATCTACCAACTTATTAGTCAATATTGGTTTATTAATCCATCAACTTTGAACATGGTTTTTCAGTTCATCTAAGAATCTACCTAGAAGTATTCATATTCCATTTGGACTTCTCCATCTGGTCCCCCAGGAGAACATGGCTATCCTTGTCATCATTTTGCTGAAATCACACCACCAAGTCTACCACAGAATCTAAGAACTGAGAGAGGTTAGAGTGTGGCATATCAGTATTGGTCCTTAGTGAACCCGTGTAGTTCCCAAGGATTATCAGTCCTTTAAAATATTTACCAGGTGATCATTTAATAGACTGTCCTAACTTCTGAGCTACAAGATGGCAAATCTATGGGGAGAAGTCAAATACTGGTGGCCTATTAGCCCTATCCATCTACAAACCTATTTAATTCAACCTGTATAATATTAAAAAAAAAAAAACATTTAAATTGTGATCCCCATTTGAAAATTTTATTTATTAAAAAAAAATTTTTTTTTAACGTTTATTTATTTTTGAGACAGAGAGAGACAGAGCATGAACGAGGGAGGGTCAGAGAGAGGGAGACACAGAATCTGAAACGGGCTCCAGACTCTGAGCTGTCAGCACAGGGCCCGACGCAGGGCTCGAACTCACGGACCGTGAGATCATGACCTGAGCCGAAGTTGGCCACTTAACCGACTGAGCCACCCAGGTGCCCCTTTTTTTTAAATTTTTTTTTTTTTAACGTTGAAAATTTTAAAATTTAACTTAACCATTCTGGGCATGGCTACCACCAGAGCTGGAGCTCAGTAACAGCTGCCCTTTTAAGAAGGAGCCTCCTTTTCCAGCTCACTAGGGTCTCTATCTGCCCTACTTGACTCTTTAGTTATTTTCTGGTCTCTGTAAAATGTTTAAGTTTACAATCCCTGTATATAACCCACTTTTTCCCCTTTTAGAAAATCATGACTATTCTTAGCTGATTCCAGTCTTCTGACACATCCCCCATTTTTCACAGCTCCTCTGAGATAACCAGAAGTGGCCCAGTAATCTCATTTGCAAGGTCTCACAGTTCCCTAGAATACAATGTTCCTGGGCAGGAGGCTGGAAGCTTTGTGCTCACTCACAGTCTCTTCACCAGTCTGGACTTTGCTGATCTTTTTTATGCCCCCCTTGATTGTTCTACCCTTTCCATTCATAAGGTCATTCACCTTGGCAGAACAAACGAAGGCCAAGTGTTTTGGAATGGCTTTGAAAGCATTTACCCAAGACATTTGCTTTTGCCTTGTTCACTCTTCAACTTGCTCCAAATAGCATTCTGTGTCTTTTATGATGTCCTGAACATTGTTCACAAGTCAGGATTTATCCTGAGCTTTTGCTTTTCTGACGTCATTTGCACAAATCTTCACCATTCTTTGTTTTCATTCTTTGGTTTCCAGTAATGTCCTTTGAAGAGCTGAGCTCACATAGAGATCTCTAAGAAGCCAAAGGATTCCTTCTATTTAGAGACCACCTCTGTTTCTTTGTCATCAGAATTGCATGCAATTTCATAGACAGAATATCCACATGGGGACCTTCCCAACCCCTGTTGAGACATCTACCACTTTAGAATTTCAAACTAACTCAATCTTTTCTCTGGGTTTCTTTTTTCCCCTTGGCTCACGCAAGCTCTTTCTCTCTAGCTTCCTCTTCTTTCTATTACAATTAAGTACAGGCGACGATCTCATCACTTCATCTACCTGCTGGGAAAAAATAAATCGTGTGGCAAGTAAGGATTTATTAGAAACTGTGCAGAATCTGAAATTTGGTTAGGTCTGACACCTTCTGGTTTCCAGCTTTATTCTTTGAATTTTGGGGGAGTTAGGAAGCCTCCTGGGAAAAGAACTCAGATATATATGGCATAGGAGAGGAAATGATAAGGTAGGGGCATTCAACAGAAAGTAAACTGCAAGAGGACCTGCAGAATCCCTTGGACATAAATTACATCCAAAGATGAGCAGTTCTGCATGACTAGTTAGACTCAGTGACAAAGCCTGAGAGTCTATGGGGAGAGATGTTGCAAGAACCATGATGGGGAGCTTTTGCTTGAACCTACTCTGACTCCTCCATCCAAAAAGACATGTGTGCCCCGGAAAGAAGGCAGCAGTGAGTGAACTAAAAGAGGTTTCCACCAAACTGGTTGTGGGTTCCTCTAAGAAACTGAGATATGAAGGAGAGAAAGGAACAGCCAGCCAGAGTAGCAGTGGGTATTAAGTGCTGGTATAGAAGCAAGCTGGGGACAATCAAGATACAATATGTAGACACCTTGCTTCCTTACCAGACCTGTAATATGAGTCAGGGATTCATTTTTTCCATCTGGCTGGATGATCTTCAGCATGCCCTTATGTCAATAATAACTTCTCTTCTTTTATATTTTTGCCTTTCTCAAGATTTGACTCACATATCAATGTGTTTCTGTTCAAGGATTTGTCTTGTGATATGTAGCACTACCATACCTGCTTTTTCCTAACAAAGTGAACACCTCCATCACCATATTTAGGATCCTCCCATCATGTGTCTGAGACTTCTAAAGCTGTATCTCCCTTCTTTATGTGAAAATATCAAAATTATTCTATTTCACAGTACTAGTAAATCTTTCCAACCCCTTGCCTAGTTTTCACTTTCCATTATCTGAGATTCTCCCTGCCCCCACCCCCAGTCTTATGCTTCTGGATAACTAGCAACCAGCTCTACAATTTTTTTCTAAATAGTCACCGAGGACACTATGATCTTGCCAGTCCTCATGTGATAATAGTTACTAGTAATGATGATGATAAGTACCACTTATTGGGTAGTTACTATGAGCTGTTCACATCTATTATCCCTCATATTTGCAAGGGATATCTTTATTTCCACTTCATAGATGAAAAAACTGAGACTCAATTACAGAAATAACTTGCTCAAAATTCCAAAGCTAGTAGGCAGATGGGCTGGTCTAACAGGGTCCAGATGACATCCTCAAAAGAGATGACTGAAGAAAGTTGAATGAAGGGGACACTGTAAGGTATTCAGAGTTACAGAAAACCTGCAAGAGGTATAAAGGGGCCCATTAATAGAAACAGCAGAAAGCTTTTATTATCCTTGGGCATGAAGGGGCAAGAAAAGCCAGTGGTTACTTGAACCTGGAGAGAAAGCTATAGGAAAGGGCCAACTGTCAGGAGAAGCCATGGCCAAACTGCAATCCAACTGAGAGGGAGCTGGGAAAATAAATATCCTGACCTCCCTTCTCACCTCTGATTACCTGCCTATGCCTCCCATTTCCTAAACCCAACAGGATGCAAGAGAGCACATCTTAGATCAGCCCTCAGCACACAGAACAAGATGAAGAATGGTGGAAAGTGGGTCTGGAGGAAAATGGAGAACATCCCTCAGAACTGAGATTTAAACCCTGGTTTGTCTAACTCCAAAGTTTTTGTTTTTCTCAAAATTCCAGTGTCTTAAATTCTAGATACTTAAATTAGTGTCTTACCTAGGAGCTCATAATTTCAGTTTCTAACACCTTGATCTCCAAATGCAAATTCCATTCTTAGACATGTGACTTTGGCAGCCATTAACTTCCCAGATAACCTTATTTCTTCTAAGTCATCTTCCAAATAATGACCCAAGGAAACACAGAGGAAAGCCATGCCAGTACCCATGCCAGGACTGCAGTGTCCTGTTGAGCATATTAGAATCCCTGGAGATATTGATAACATTTGCCCACACAAATGATTCGTTAAGAGTGGGATATCTTAGCAGACTCTGCCACAGCCCAGACACCTGCTCCAAAAAGTCAGTCCTTTCCTGATTGGATGACTGGCCCAACTCATGGTCCTTTGAAATCCTTTACTCCTTGGTTTTCTCTGACCTTTTTTCTCCCATTCCATCTACCTCTTTCTTAAGAAGGAATACCAAGAGGCATTTATCAACCTCTTTCCTATCCTACTCAGTCAGGGAAGTCTTCCAGTGACTGCTGGTTACTGATTTCTGTATAATCAACATGGCGTCATCGATGGACAGTGTCTTCCATGACTCTGCCAAAGATGAGGAAATAGTGATTGTATTGGTCAGTTCCCAAGACAAAAAGTGAGCCACTTTTTCAAGCAGACAGTATCACTGTTTTTAACAGGCATGTAAAATTAAAAAAAAAAAAGTCATGTGAAATAAAACATAATTATACATGCAGAAAATCCTAAGAAATCTACATAAAACAAGAACTAATAGGTGAATTTAGCAAAGTCACAGGTTACAAGGTAATTATATAAAATAAATTACATTTTCATAGACTATCTGTGAAAAATTAGAAAATGAAATCAAAGAAACAGTACCAATTACAGTAACATAAAAAACAAAACATTTAGGAATATGTTTAACACATATATGCAAGACCTGTACACTGTAAACTACAAAATGTTGCTGTGATAAATTGAGAATAACTAAATAAATTGAAAGATATAAAAAAAGAAAGAGATACACATATGTTCATGAATTTCAAGTCTCAATATTGTTAAGATATAAATTTATTTATAGATTGAATCTCAATATTGTTAAGATATAAATTTATTTATAGATTCAATGTTATCCCTATCAAAACCCTCGCAGTCTTTTTTGGTAGAAATTGACACACTGATTCTAAAATATATATGGAATTGCAAATGATTGAGAACATCCAAAACAATTTTGAAAAAGGAGCAAAAAGTTGGAGGACTTACCTGACTTCAAGACTTAGTATAAATTATAGTAATCAAGACAGTGTGGTATTGGTATAAGGATAGACAAATGGATCAACGAAGCAGATTAGAGAATTCACACATATATTTTCAACAAAGGTGACAAAGTTATTCAATGAGGAAAGGGCAGTCTTCAATAAATGTTGCAGGAATCACTGGATATCTGTATGGGAAAAGGTGAACTTAACCTTACCTCACATCATACACAAAAATTAACCTGACATAGACTATTGAACAAAACAGAAAACTAAAACTATAAAACCCTAGAGGAAAACATAAGAGAAATCTTTGAGACTTTAAAGTTGACAAAGAATTTTTACTCAGGACACAAAAGGCATTAAACATAAAATAAAAAACTGATAAATTTAACAACAGTAGTCCTGAGGCTACCGCCTGGGCAGTTTAAGCCAACTTGGCACCTAGATGAGTCTCTTTTTCTCTGTGTATTTTTGCCCTTGTGTTAACGAGCATGTTAAATTGACCCTTGGCTAAAGCTTTTGAGTTCTCCATAACTCCAGCCCAGCCTGCCAAAGTTCTCTGTGCTGGACTGGGTCTCAATTCCAGTGGACAATAAAATGTGAATGTAACTTTCTTTGCCTCTGTTCTTTGTTAATGCATATACTTGTAAATACGTAAAGAAAAGAAGAGGTTAAGCAGAGACAGAATTTATGTTCTCCTGGGTCCTGGGTCCTAAGCCAAAATATTAGAGTGAAAATCATACTCCATGATTATCACAGGCTTCATGTACCGCTGCTTTGTCTCATTCTATGATTTAAAAACCAGTGTCCTCTAAGTGTTACATTAGCATCCTTAAATTTAATTAATAGGAGGCCACATTTTCTGACCCTGCCTTGGAGAAGAAAAACTCTTCCCAAGAGAATGTTTCTATTATAATCCACACTGCCACCTTGGAAATACAGTATACCAGGATTGCTGTGGATATTGTCCCTATCACAGAACCTCAAGTCCCACTAAAGGATCAAGCCGCGGCTTAACTAAGGACATGGACAATGATAAAGGTGTGTCTCTGCTTTAGAGATCGAGGTATGTTTTAACTGCTTGAGGCCACCATAAGGTCCCTGCATCCTTGCCCATTAGGACAACGAGAGAGGCAATAGAAATCTAAAGATAAAAGCAGGTGAGGCTGAAGACATCCTTTGAAAGAAGAGCACACATCTGTGGTCTCATAGCTATGAATCCATTGACCCTACCTTGGCTTCGTTTCTTACTAGCCCTGGACCTGTGGACTTAAGTCTTTATCCTTTTGTGTTAACCCAACAATTCCTGAATTTCTGATCTTGCTGAAACCTGCCCTCAGCACCTTAGGGTTCCAGCAATGTCTCCAGCATTAAAGATGTTCCTTTGGATGTGGTCCCAGCTGATCCAGGTTACCCAACATTGGCTGTTATTCTGTTCTTTAATAAAAGCACAGAACTGAGGAAACTTGTAAGGTTTTGCCACAGCTCTATCTCAGACTCTCCAGTTCAGTTCTTTTCTGGCCTTGGAGACACAAGGTGCTCCTTGACTTCCAGAAAATTATTCTCTGGTTAGGGAGAAACTGAAGCAAGTCCCACAATTTTTTTTTGAACTAAGACAAGTGCTGTTTACAGGGCTGGTATGCGGATCAAATGGAAAAATATAAACTACATGTGCAATAAATTCGTATGATTTCTGCACACATGGAATGCTACATAAAATGTGCCTTCCATTAGAGGCTGTGTTAATGAGGTCCTTAGTCTGAAAACAATCAAAGTGCAAAAAATTAATTAACTAATTAGCAGAAGCCTTGCTTGAGTTCTAGATTTAAACCAAAACCATAATTACTTATGCAGCACACTGTCTTGATATCCTTTATATATCATTAAAGATGGTATTTTGGCTACTTTTTTATGTATTTTCTGTTTTCACATAAACAAAATGGCCCCTTCAACCACAACTCTGGGCCCCACTTCTGGCCAAAATGGACACTCTACATTTAATAGGCCTCAGAGATGGCACTGAGATGGGCCCTCCACCTGTTGCCAGAGCCTTCTTGGATCCTACCATCAGCCATTCTGCAGAGAAAGGGTTTTATAAGTACCCTATCCTCAATATAAAAGTTAAGTCGTGTAGCTAAGAAGACACAGATTTAACTCCTGCTTAGCTTTCCACCCTCCTCCTCCTCAAGCCCACCCCTACACAGCCTCACTGGTCTCATTTGTGTATATATCAATCTCCCCACTGGATTCCAACCTCATTTGAAAACAAAGACTATATGTCTCTTTCATCTTGAAGAGGCCCCCAGAGCTGTCTATTCAATAATTTGCATACAATAAACCTAAATACACATTTTAAAATAAATTAATACATCAAAGTCTCTTTCAAAAAATGTATCTTTGGGTGGGGTGCCTGGGTGGCTCAGTCGGTTAAGTGTCTGACTTCAGCTCAGGTCATGACCTCACAGGGTGTGAGTTTGAGCCCCATGTCAGGCTCTGTGCTGACAGCTCAGAGTCTGGAGCCTGCTTCAGGTTTTGTGACCCCTTCTTTCTCTGCCCCTCCCCTGCTTGCTCTCTCTCTCTCTCAAAAATAAATAAATTATATATATATATGTATATATATATACATATATATATATATATATATATATATATGTATATATATATACATATATATATATACCCTTGGGAGCTGGATATGACCAGCTGGATATGACCAGCAAGGACAGTGGGACCCTCACCCACTTGTCTGGAGTATGGATAGATGTGAAGTATGAAATGGTCACCAGAGAAATGGGGTTACAAAAGACACTGTTGCCAAAAACTGAGAAGCTGTTAATGTGGGGCTCAATCTTTTTCAGAGGCATCCCTGGGAACCTGGGGATTACAGACCATTAAGCCTCACCTCGGTATCAGGACAACAGATGCGGAGTTTAAAGAAGGACAGAATAGTACAACATAGATAAGGTGGATGTGATACTAGGTCTCAGCATGGCTTTCCCTGGGGAGGCTGTGCCTCTGCGGCCAGGCTGAGTTCTTTGATAAGGAGAATGAAGGAATAGAGTGTTCAACATGGTTGTACTAGGATCAGATTTGCTCATGTTTTCAGCCAGTTTGGGTGGGGAGTAGAACACAAACACTCTCGGAAGAAGAGCCAGAGGAGTTGGCACAGGATCTTGCCTGCATTCAAACATCTTCCTAACAGCAAACAAATGTGGTTAACCTGGGTAGCACTGCAGTGGGCTGGGAAGTCTTAAGGAGTCACTTAATAGAAGAGATGCATTCCAGCTAGGTCTACTGTGGGGGGTGTTTCTTATTGGTGAATCCTACATTCTTACTGATCGCATTTTAAAAAAAAATTAGACATAAATTCTTTTGATATAAGAACCAACAGTCCAGTGAAGTATACCAGAATTTGATCACAGACAGAATGCTTAGTTAGAGACTTATCATGCCCAAATGACGGTTGTCTCTCCCTTGAAGAAATAATAAGCACTACCATCCTCCCGGCCACAAAGGTAAAAACACACAGAAACCATCTTTAACAACCTCTTACCAGTTCTATCCCAATAACATCCCTCTTCTTCAACCCCATTACCACTGCCCTAGGTCAGACATCCTCAGGTCTCACTGGACCAAATGATAGCTTCCCAGCTGGCTCTTCTGCCTCCTGATATTTCCCTTTAAGCTCCCTCCACACAGCACTTCCAGATCAACTTCAAAAAGCATATCTGTCATTGTGTCACACTCCTGCTCAAAACCTTCAGAGGCTCAGGGCGCCTGGGTGGCTCAGTTGGTTGAGCGTCCGACTTCAGCTCAGGTCATGATCTCGTGGTCTGTGAGTTCGAGCCCCGCGTTGGGCTCTGGGCTGATGGCTCAGAGCCTGGAGCCTACTTCCGATTCTGTGTCTCCCTCTCTCTCTCTGCCCCTCCCCCGTTCATGCTCTGTCTCTCTCTGTCTCAAAAATAAATAAATGTTAAAAAAAAAAAAAAATTTAAAAAAAAATTAAAAAAAAAAAAAACCTTCAGAGGCTCCCCCTTGTCTAAACAAAATCTAGACTTTGTAAACTGGAATTCAAGAGCTGGATAATCTGCCCCAGCATATCTTTATAATAATTTTTTTAGTTCCCCGAAATTTTCACTTTTCTTCAAATTTAACTTTGATTAAAATAATATCCACTATTTATTGAATATAGGCTGGGTGTTTTTTTTTCTCTCTCTCTCTCTCTCTCAACCACTTTATGAGACATGTTTTTTGATTAATCCCCATGTGACATCAGGTCCAAAAAGATAAAATAACCTGCCAAAGGTCATCCAAAAACCAGGTGTGGGCCTCTGCCCTCCCCCCACAACTGCTCCTGTTCTGGGAGCACTTGCACTGCCCCCTCCTCCCCATGAAGAGGAAATGCGCGTGCTCCTTTCACACCATGCTTTTAGTTCCTTGGAGTGTTCTGTTGTACAACCTGGGACTAGGAGTTTTCTGGCTCCAATTTTCTATAAAGATTTGACTCGTTAAAGCAGGTCACTCCCATTCATTGCTTGTTCATTTATTTCTAATTCCACTTATCTGAACTGGGAGTTGTCCCTTCAGAGTAGAACTGCTTTTCCTCCTTTCTTGCCAGGCAATAGAGAAAGAATTAGATGAATGACGTGTGTTCACTTAAGGTAAATTGGGTTGGTTTGTGAAATCTTATCTGAGTTCTCCCCTCTCCATGGCCTGATTTTCACACAGAACTGAGAGGTATGTAAAATGTCCCCGCTGGAAGAGCTGGGTAGAAGGGGCAGTCCAAAGGCACCAGGGGAAGAAGATGAACCGCCATAAATTCCTGAAGATTCTCTGTAGATTCGTGTGCTTCTATGTGGAAACTGGATTAGTGCTCTTGTCACGGCTATTAAGTAACATCAGCTGATTATTTTCACAAGTGCAGCTCTCATGCCCTGGGCATATTGGCTAGGTTTTTAAAACAAAGAAATAACCCCTTGCTGCACTTTACAGAGCACCATACTGATATAAAAATGCTTATGCAGATTTTTGAATGAATATGAAGTCTCATTAAAATTTGTACAGGATCCATAATGTTGTGATAGATCTTTTTTTCCCTCTGTGTGTTTCTGCATATCCTATGTAATAAAACATTTTCATAGTACTTTGCAGTTTACAAGGAATATTTATGTTTTCTTGAAAGGTAAATAGAATAATTGTAGATAAGGAAGCATGGCTCAGACAAGGAAAGTGACCTATACCTGTCACAGGGAAAATGGATGGAAAAAGAAAGGATTTGAACCCTGGCTCTTAATTCCACCCCTCAAAGCTTTTTCCAAGCATCTTCTAGATACCTGGCCCTGGATTGGGCAAAAGGGACAGAAGGCTCAAAGAGTCTTCAAGAAGCTTACATTGTAGTGGAAGGATATACATAGAAGGTGGTATAAAGCAACTTGATGGAGGTATGCACAAGGTGTTCTGGAAGCTCTGAGGAAAGGCTCATGTATTAGCCAAGGGCTCAGGAAGGACTTGTGAGCTGAGTCTTAAAGAATAAATGCAGCTCAGCCAGGCAAAGGAGAGGTTGAGAATAATGAGGAATTCCAGGCAAGGGAAGAACACAAGCAAAGGCCTGCCTGGTTGGGATGGTGTCAGGTATGGACTCTGAGTAGTGAACTGCTACTGAGGCAAAAAGGATCATGGAGGGAGGGCTGATCAGTGGAGCTGAAGACATCTGCGGATGTTCGATCAAGAAAGCCTTCGTATGGGAAGAGCTCGGACATTCCCCTGGACATCCTGCTTATTTTAATGCTTTAAGCATGGGCGGGCTTGCCTGGTCAGATTCATATTTCATTAGATGGTGCTGACTATGGCATGAGAATAGACCAGAAGGGAACAAGGTGGAAGCAGGGAGCCTTGCATGAAGGCCATTGCACCAATCCAGGAGACAGCAAAAGGGGAAGCTTTAATTTGGCAGGATATGCCCACGGATATGATGTGGCTGACAAAGGAGAAAGAGATGTTAAGGGTGTTTTCCAAGTTTTAACCAGGTGCCTAGGCAAGGATGAGTGAATTGTAGAATTTAGGAGAAGGAGCTGGTTTGGGGGCATGCTAGGTATGACAGGTCACCTAGAGCTATCGAGAAGATAGTTGAATTCCTGACTCAGGGAAGGTATGAATGGAAAAGAATACTTAGGGGTTAGTGAACTTACAGGTGTTAATAGAAGTCATAAGCGTGAAAGAGATCATTTAGGGAGGGTGTGAGACAGTGGACAATTCCACAATTTCCAATATGTAAGAGGAAGAGGAGCCATGAAGAACCAGAGACAGAATTTTCAGCCACTATGAAAACTGGAAGGATGCATACTCTGGATGCAAGGAAATCCAGAGTCTCAAGAAGGAAAAGAATGATTAACAATATTAAATATTGGAAAGTAGTTCTCAGTAGGATAAATACTGGAAAGACACATACTGGATTTAGCAATCTGAAACTTAGTGTTAAGTTTAGTGAACAGCTGTTTCAGTGGAATGACAGGGGCAAGAAGCCAGACTGAAACAGGATGGGGAGTGAATGGAAGATGGGAAACTGGAGGTAGTGAGTATAGGCAACTCTTTTGAGATAGCTGAATAAGATGTTACTGAGTTAGAGGTAAACATGGGGTAGAAGCAATTATGGTTTGTTTGTTTGTTTGTTTGTTTGTTTGTTTGTTTGGATAGGAAAAATGTGACCATTTTTATATCCCGAGGGAAAGGATTTCATAGAAGGGAAAAGGTTTCATAGAGAGTTGATGACTGCAGAGCAAGGTGCAGGGAGAGAAAGTGGCATCAAGGATACAATCCTCTGAGGTAGAGAGAAAAAGAAGCAATGGATGGGAAGCTGCTGAACGTTGAGAGAGATGGATCAAGACTAGAAGGATCAATTTCGTCAGTGCAGTATGAGACATGACATTCTGCTAGGAATGTACAGTGTGGTTTGCAGGGTTATGTATGGAACTCAAGGAGAGTGGTAAGTGTTCAGAGAGTTGCAGAGAAGGAAAGGGTAATCAACCATGGACCCCAAAAAGGAAAATAAAAGAATAAAAGTTGGGAGAGGGCCAACTGATGGAGAGAAAATTAAGGGTCCGACAAAGGCATGAGGCTACCAGAAGGGACATGAAGGCTTCAAAAAGGAAACTCTTCTGGGGGTTGAGTATGTGACTGAAATTGAGGCAAGGTAATGGTCTCCAGAAAGAAGGAGTACCAGAGTTATGAGACTAGGATGGTGGATGGTCCAATTCTTGTCATTGAAATGACCTAGGATGATGATGGCAGGAGTTGAGATGGAAAGAAAGGTCATGAATCAGGTGCCAAAGCCTTCAATAAACCAACCACAGTGCCTGGAAGGCTAGTAGATGACAGTGATATAGAAAAGACAGTGGATCATATAGCCAGATAGGATAAAACTCAAAACACATTGCAATTTTTAACTAGGGTGAAAGTGTAATGTCTGTAAACATAAGAGGAGATCCAAGAAAATGTCAACTCCTTTCCCAGCACCATGGTGCATGGAAAGTGGAAGAATGAATAGCTTCCAGTGGGGAAGTCCACATAGGGCAATCCAGATCTCAGCAATAAGCAAGGTGAGTGAGGAGTGGCTCAGCATGAAGCAGTGATCCAGGGGCACAGTGGAGAGGGGTGGGGAAGGCAGTAGTGAGAAGCAGCTTGCATTAGTCAAGAAATTAATGGGACACTAACAAGGGAAAGGAGAGTAGTCACATGTGGCCTTTCTTCTGTGATAAAAAAATTGTTGAGATAGGAAGTCTGGTTAGAAGATACCCCCCACCCCACTTTCAGGGAGTGGTCTCAGGGACACCACAAAGGACACCACAAAGGACACCACAAGGTTTGCAAACAAATCTCCAGAGCCTTCTCCTTGTCTCCCAATACTCCAAAAAAAAAAAAAAAAGTATTCTTAGTTCATCCTACATTAATTTTTATCCAAAATAAATCCTGCAATTAAAAAAATCAACTCTCAATCTTTTTAAAGATGTTAAATTAAAATGTGCAAAACAACTATTACTTCTTCCTTTAAAGAGAAACAGAGAAGCCTTTACTTCTGCTTTTTCATATTTTGCAGGAGAAAAAAAAAATGGAGCAAATGATGTGATTGAAGCCAAGGTTGTCTATAAAGTGTGAAAGCACTTCCTTTCCTTTCCCAGGAGCCAGGACTAACACTAGGAGGGAGAGGAAATTAGCATGAAAGTTTTACTTAAATTACGAGATGGGTGAAGACCTTGCCCAAAGATGATATCTCCCTGTCTCCTGTGACAGACAATGAATGGCTTTCAAGACCAAGGTTGTTCTCTTTGTTAGGTAGTTTCCAAGAAGCTCATAGAATGTTCCACTGGGCTGAGGGTGATGGTACTGACCCAGGAGGATGGAGTCTGCTGGATTCCTCCTCACTCTGCTGCCTATGCACTATATGACTCAGTTTGATCCTCTGTTTCCCCATTTTGAAAAAATCAGAACCTGTGCCACAGAATTACTATGAGATTAAATGAGATGATGATGGGAAATTGCTTTATAAGGTGAGAAAAGCACCAGATGCATGTTTATTGATGCTAGGGTGGCCTAAAATTGCTGTTTCTGCATTTACTGTCTTAACTCTTGGCTGAAGGAGTGACAGTAGGGCAGAAGAATGGCTTCAGGCTGTAGAATACAGCGGGACAGAAGCTTCCGGCAGGCAGGGTCCAAAGCGAATCCTTCTCAAACCATACATGATAAGAAACCTTTCCTTTATCTGGCTATACCTGCCCTCGTTCATCCGTCATTCAGAGTGGGAGTACGAAAGCACACCATTGTTACAATTTTCTTTACAGTCCAGTCAAAAAACAAAGAAGTTCTTTTCTTACTCACTTAGAGGCTCCTAGATATATAGTTCACAGGTCATCAAACTAGCTTCTGCAGAAATGCATGTGTATATATCAATACATAAACTATACACATATACACATATGTATACATATACATATATACACACACATATATACATATACTATATATATTCAATTCCTGCTTTTGCATCTCCATCCGGATGTCTGCCAGTTCCTTAAACACAAAGCTCAGTGTGGAGAAAGAAACTTAGTGGTTGAAAATGATGTATTGCTTCTACAACTCTGTGGCATGGCTGGAGGGCTCTTCTTGCCTGGGATTACTCCCACAGCCACATTCAGCCAGCAGATCTGCTGAGAGCTGGACTCAGCTGGAGCTGTTGACTGGAGTGCTCCCTTTCCCTCCACAGGGGACTTTCTCGGGCACAGTGGTCTCATGGCACTATTGAGAAGAAGCAGTATGAGAAGGTGAAAATGGAAGCCACAAAGGTTCTTAAAGCCAAGGCTCCGAAGCTATGCAGTGTCACATCAGGAGCATTCTACAGGTCAAAGCCGGCATGGGGTCAGCCCAGGTTCAAAAGAGAGGAAACAGACTCCACCTGCTGAGAGGAGCAACAAGTCTCATCATAAAAGGCCTGTAAGATGGGAGATTTTGTTGTAGCCATCTTTGGAAATAACCTGCCACATCTGACTCTAGTCTCTCTCCTTCCTTCCTTCCCTACTTCCTCCCTCCCTTCTTCCCTTCCTTCCTTCCCACCCTCTTTCCCTCCCTCCCTTCCATTCTTCCTCCCTTCCTCCCTTCCAGTTCATTAAATTCTTATAATCACTAAGTACCTGCTAAGAGCCAATCCCTATTCTAGGTGCCAGGGATACACCCATGTGCAAGACAAGTAAGACCCCTATGCATGTGGAACTTAAATTGTAGTGGAAGGAAACACATAGATGAATGACTTCACATCAGCTGGAGATAAAGAGTGAGGGGAATGAAGACACAAGGTGGGGGATGAGAGGGCATGGAGACAGCTTTAGAATGGGCAATCAAGGAAGCCTCTTGAAAGAGGTGACATTTAAGCTAAAATTGGGCACAGAGGTCCCCAAGTGCAAAAGCCCTGAGGCAGGAGCAGATGTGGCCATGGCTGCAGCATGGTGAGTTGAAGGAGAACGGCAGGGCAGGTGTTTTCCTATTTACCACAAACTGTGTCTCAGCCTTTTAGGCTAGACACTTTTCAGTATCATTCTCAACTCCTTTCTCTCTCATCCCCACATCCATTGAGGCCAAGTCCAGTCAATTCTTGTGTAACCTCTCAGACCAGGCTCTTCCTTTCCATCTCCACTGCCACTCTTCTTGGCCTCTCTCACCTAGATGCTGGATTCACTCTCCTGCCCGCCTCTGCTTTCTTCCACTTTAATCTAGTCTTCAGAGAGCTGCCTGAATGATCTCCAGAAGATACCGCTCAGATACAGCTCAACAACCCTCAGTGGCTCCCCTGCAGCCATTGGATAGAGTCCAAACCCCTTAGCTTCTCTTTGGAAGCCTACATAATGTGGCCCCCTGTCTACTTTTTGAGCCTATCTCCCCACTCTGAGTCTAGACTGTACTGTGAGAGGGCCATTCTTCTGAGGTTGAAGTATTGCTCTTCTCCCAAAGTGCCAATGAAATGAGAATTGAAGCCACAATCTGCCATTAATCTTTCAACGTGCGTTAGAAAAGCAGAGGTTTCTAAAGCCAGCTCCTCTAGACAGCAGAAAACTGGGCCAGAAAGGAGTCGAAATGAAGGGGAGCAGGGAAGCAGCAGGCTCAGTGCTAAGGGTAAGGATGGAGTTTAAATCTGAACCTGAAATGAGCAGCTCTTGGGGACAAGCAGAGTACATGAAGAGTGGGGGTGAAGGAAAGGTCAAGAGTCATTGACAAAAAGTGGAACAGCATTCCTAAATAACTCATGATTCACAGAAGGCCAGAGCCAGATATGACCTTGGGGGCCATCAAATCCCACCCCTCATCACACAGAGGAGGGTGACCACCCTAATTGAGGAAGTGTGTCGCTCCCTGTCACAAAGTGCATCCAGCCTGGCCCTCAGGCCCTGGACTCCCAAGCCATGCTGCCACATGTCACTTCCCACTAATTCACCTCCCATGGTCTGGTAGATTGACCTCCCGGAGCCAGGCCCAGACACAGGGAGCCTGATGTTACTTTAGAATGTCGCAAAAAAAAAAAAAAAAAAAAAAAAAAGCCAAAGGGAAGAGGGTTTTCTCCAGCCCTCAGGGTTGTACTTTCCCTGGCATACAATGGAGGCACCCAGGTCCAAAGCGTCTGGGTCAGAGACAGAGGCTTCTTATCTCCTGCTGTGCTGATGTGACACATCTAGAGGCTGACAGGAAAACAACCAAGTCATTTATTTGACTGCTTGAGAAGTGAATTGGATCAGCTGTGCAGCTGGGCCAAGGAACTGCTTGGAAAGATGTCATTAGGGTGGCCAAGAGAAAAGCATCAACCCCTGGCAGCCAACCTAGTGGCCTCTTTCTAGCTAAAAATAGCCACCGCATCACAATCTTTTTAAAGAGGTTTCACATCCATTATATAAAATTCTCCACCCAACACGTCTGTGAGGTAGGTACTATTTTTCACTATTTAAGGATGAGGAAATGAGAAGCCGAGGGCACACTCAAGGTCACATGAGCTCATGAGTAGAAAAATTAGAATTTGGACACAGGTCCTGGGACTTCAAATCCACACGACTGATATTACTTAGCCTTAAAAAGGAATGAAATGCTGACACACAATACAACATGGACGAAATGAAGACATTAGGTTAAGTGAAATAAGCCAGACACAGAAGCACAAATACTGCAGGATTCCACTTCTACAAGGTCCTAGAGGAGTCAACTTCACAGAGACGGACAGTAGACTGCTGGTTGTCAGACGGACAGTAGACAGGGGCTGTGGGAGTGGAGGGAAGTGAGTGTTTAACACATACAGAGTTTTGGCTGGAAAGGTGAAGAAGTCCTGGACAGGGATAGGAGTTAGAACGATAAGTTTTATGTTATGTATACTTTACTACAATAAAAAGTAACATTAAAAAAATTTTTTTTAAATCCACATGAAGCCAGGACGCCTGAGTGCCTCAGTCAGTTAAGCGTCCGACTTCGGCTCAGGTCATGATCTCGCGGTTCATGAGTTCGGGTCCCGCATCTGGCTCTGTGCTGACAGCTCAGAGCCTGGAGCCTGCTTCAGATTCTGTGTCTCCTTTTCTCTCTGCCCCTTCCCTACTCACTCTCTCTCTCTCTCTCTCAAAAATAAATAAACATTTAAAAAAATGTTAAATCCACATGAATCCAATGACGCATGTTTTCTAACAATTCCATTCCTTAAACATAGTTTATAGAGTGCTAGAACTGAAAGCAGCCCTTAATTCCCAAAGGAGGAAACTGAGGCCCAGAGAGGAACGTGGATGAACATGGGTCAGTCAGAAAGTTAGGAACAAGTCATGTCTTTCTGGCTTTCTTAGTTCTTTCTAGCCTATGTCACCCCTGCCTTTTGTCAAACTTCCACAGCTAGCATCTTGGCCAGCTCAGGCTGCCCTAACACAATACCATAGGCTGGGTGGCTTAAACAACGGAAATGCGTTTTCTCATAGTTCTGGAGACTGGTAATCCAAGATCAAGGTGCCAGCCAATCAAGTCATTCCCCGTGAGAACCCTCTTCCTGGCTTGGTTACATGTCATGAGTCCTCACGTGGCCGAAGAGGAGAGAGAGAGAGAGATATTTCTGTTCCTCTTCTTATAAGGTCACCAACCCTATTAGACCAGGACCCTGCTTTTATCACCCCATTTAACTTTAATTTCCTCCTAAAAACCCTATTTCTCCAAACATAGTCACATTGTGGGTTAGGACTTTAACATATGAATTTTAGGGGAACACAAGTCAGTCCATAGCAGCTAGCTACCCTACCCTGGGCACTTACCACGTGCCAGGCGGGTCCTGTGCTTTTGCAGAAGCCGTCCCTCGTCTTTCCAATCTTTCATTGATGGCGTGCCCCAGGGCTCAATCTTGGCTCTCTACTTTGCCTACATCCACTCCCTAAAGTGATTAAGGTCAGTTTCATGGGTTTCTCCCCAAGTTACATCCAATCTCTGCTCCGAACTCAACATCTCCCTTACTTAGAAATGCTAAAGCATCTCGAATTTAATATATTTCAAACTAAACTCTTGATTATTCTCCTTCAACCTTCCCTTCATCCAGTCTTCCCCATTTCAGCAAGTGGCAACCCCATTCCACCTGCTTAGAGTCAGCCTTGACCTCTCTCTTCCTCTTCTAGCAAATCTATCTGTGAGCTCTACTTTAAAATAATTACAGGGCACCTGGATGGCTCAGTCGATTAACTGTCCAACTTCAGTCTGGGTCATAATCTCACAGTTCGTGAGTTCGAGCCCCACATCGGGCTCTGTGCTGACAGCTCAAAGCCTGGAGCCTGCTTTGGATTCTGTCTTCCTCTCTCTCTCTGCCCCTCTCCTGCTCATGCTCTGTCTCTCTGTCTCTCAGAAATAAATAAACATTAAAAAATTTTAATTATTATTTCTTGCCTTCCCTTCTGCAAGCATCGTCATACACATCATCATCACCTCTGGAACAACTACTATAACAGCCCCTATCGTGGGTGCTGTGATGCACAAGTCAGACCCTCCCTGCTTCAGGACTGAGGTATTGATTCCCCCAGGTGCTGAAGGCTCATAGCTGCATCCCTCCTTAGAAACAGCCCTCAGAAAGGAGCTCTCACTCCAGGTCTCTCTTCCCCATAAATATCCACATGGGTCAAGTCCTTATTCATCCATGTTTCTGTTCAAATGCCATCTCACTGCAGAGGACCTCCAGCCACTCCGATGCAAACAACATCCCCTTTGTTCTCCAGCTCCCTTATCCTGCTTTAATTTTTCCTCATAGCATTTATTAGGCTCTGACATATATATTTTTTTATCTATTTGTTTATTGTCCTACAAGTTAAGCTCCAGAAGACCAGGGGATATCTGAGTGCACCAGTGAGTGCTTGTGTGTGTGTGTCTGAATGCTTGGCCCCAGCATCTAGAACAGAATCTGGTGGCACATGGCAGACATTTGTATCAGTTTCCTATGGCTGCTGTAATAAATTACCATAAATTTAGTGGCTTAAACAGCACAAATTTATTATTGTGCAGCTCTGGAGGTCAGAAGTTTGAAATGGATCTCATGGCTAAAATCAAGGAGCAGGCTGGGCTGTATTCCTTCTGAAGGCTCTAGGGGAAAAATATGTTTCCTTGCATTTTTCATTTTTTAGAAGCCACCTACGTTCCTTGGTTCATGGCCTTGTTTCTCCACCTGCAAAGCCAGAAGTAAAGCATCTTCAAATCTCTCTCTGACTCTGATCCCTCTCCTGCCTCCTTCTTCCTCTTCTGAGGACTTTGGTTACCAAATTGGGCCTATGCCATTAATCCACATTAATCTTCCTATTTTAAGATCAGCTGAATAGTAACCTTGATTCCATCTACAACCTTAACTCCTCTTTGTGAAGTAACCTAACATACTCACAGGTTGTGGGGATTAGGCCATGGATACCTGTGGCAGGCAGAGGGGTTGTCATTTTGCCAACCATGACACTCAACAAATATATGATAAATAAATGAATTAATGATTATCTAATTTCA
Source organism: Panthera pardus (assembly GCF_024362965.1). Classification (NCBI taxonomy): domain Eukaryota; kingdom Metazoa; phylum Chordata; class Mammalia; order Carnivora; family Felidae; genus Panthera; species Panthera pardus. The sequence goes on from NW_026526766.1 coordinate 61,451,048, forward strand.
CTCATTCAGTGATCCCTTAACATCAATGCCATGATTCTCCCATTTTACAGATGAGGGAAATAAGGTTAAGTCAACGTGCCCAAGTTCACACAGTTAATAAATAATGGAGAATTCAAATACATGCAGGCTGACTCAAGTCAGTCTGTCCCCACTTGCTTAATTTTCCTATAATTTTCCTATAATAGGCAGAGACCAGGGCCTTGCCTATTTGTAGCCCCAAAGCTCAGTCCAGGACTTGGCAAATAGCAGCAACAATAACAGTGGTAATTTATTGAACACTTGATATGTGCCAAGTACTGTTATAAACACCCTGCACCCAAAAATATTTACTGAGTAAATGTTGAATGGATAAAACCATCTATATTCACTAAACCTTAATAGCCACATATTTAGCCCCATCTAATACTCAAGCTCTATACTAAATGTACAAATTCAGTCATATTAAGTTGTAGAGACTCTAAAATATCATCATATCATCAAGAGTGGGTTTATTTCTGTCTTCTGGTCTGAATCCAGAATCCCAACTCATCATCAATCAGCCTGTCTAATGAATGAACATTCACCGTGAATAGATTTATCCATTTTAGATTAAGACTTTGATTTGACAAACTAGAAAATAATGACTAAGATACACAGAGGTCTTCCCCATTTCCTGAGCACTCTCACAGATGCATTTAATTCTCACAAGCGCACTGCACACAGAGTAGGATGTAGCATTGCTCCCATGCATCACAGGGAACCCCGGACTCAGAAATCCTAAATTGCTAGCCCAAGGTCACCCGCACAGTGAGGACTGCAGGCCAGATTTCCTGTCTTCTAATTCCACACTTTTCTACTATGTTGTGCTGCCAAGTAGAACATCATATGCCTTTTAGAAGGGACTGTCCGTGCAAACTGGCAAAACTCGGCTTCCATGTGGATCTGTGGGGACTCCGCCAGCTCCTCACGTCTGGTTTCCCCACTCTTTCAGATCCCCCAGCTCTCCCAATTACGAGGTTTACAATTTCTCAGTCTGCACAATGAAAGGGCAGCCCTAAGAATTTGAATCACTGCATAAAGTCTATTTTTTAAAATACTACTACTACTAATAATAATAAGGAAAGGGGATAATTGCCATTGGGATGGTTTTTAATTTGTCTTCAAAAAATGTTTACTGAATATGAATTGTGCATAACATGGGATTCAGGGAAAGAATTTGGCAGGTTGAGGAGATTTCTATTCTGTTTTCTTTTTATCCTCTTTTCTAAGCGTCCTTTCTGTTTCCACTATGCTTTGAAAAAAAAAAAAAAAACGCAAGAGAGCTCAGACTCTGGGGTAAAGAGAGAAAGAAGAATCCCAGAGTTACGGAGCCGGGCTAACCCCTTTTCTGTGAAGGTCTGTGTGCTCTTTTGTGCGCTAATGAAGAGATGGAAAGAAAAGACTTGTCCCCACATTATCCACCACTAGGCCAGCCAAAAGGACCTCTGACTCGCGGAGCGAAGCACACTCTGCTGCAGGCCTGTTCCCCTCGCTTCTTCGCGTCGAGACGACACTCTCAGAGAATAGCTCTGTCCCCGCAGAGATTGTCCATGATTTGTGGGTCAAGAGTTGCCACAGGAAAAGTATCCAATTCCACTTTCACACACTTGTGGTGTCAGCAACCCAAATACAGAAATCTATTTTGGCCACATTTTAACTACTCAACTTAAAGGCAATGGCAGAGAAAAAGAAGCCCACCTGTTGGAACCAATGAAGAAATGTCCTAAGTCATTTCTAGGCTATAATTCTAGGTGAATTCACCTCACCTAACATCCTGTAAGGTTTGTTGTTACAAGAGACTATGGGGTTTCCAACTCCAATACATGCTGCACATTCCAGCCAGAGAGGACTTTTCTGGCGTAGATTTCTTCCCTTCAGGTCTATTTTTCAAACTGTCACCAAAGGGATTTTTTTTCCAAAACACATACACATTTATTCCACATATACATATTCAGTTGCAATTAAGTGCCAGGCACTTTTCTAGGTAGGTTAAGTGATCAAGACAGGCAAGTATCTGCATTTGTCCAGACAGGGGAGACAGCATTACTAAAGTAAACAGGGTTACTTCAGATAACTGCTTCGTCATAGAAAGACATCAAAATGGGTCTTGGGATAGAAAGTGACATGGGTGAGGGGATATGTCGGTGGAAACATCACATCTGAACCAAGGTCTGAGAGACAAGAGGGGAAGAATTGTGCCAAGATCCAAGAGAAGAGCATTCCAGACAAAGGAAAGAAGAGATCCAGAAGGTAGGAATGAGCCTGGCTCTTCAAAGAACACAAAGAAGGCCCAGGAGGCTGGCAAGTGGGGGAAGGGTGGAAAGTGGTCAGAGCTGAGGCGAGAGAGGTGAAATAGATGCTGGCGTGGTCGTGGGAGAAGAAAATAAACAGGTGGGCTCAGGACACATTTTGGAGGTACAGCTCACAGTACTTGCTGATAGATTTGACATGGGGAAACAGGAAAAAATAATCAAGGATGATTCTTGGGTTGGGGCTTGAGCAACAGAGTGGATGGCAGTGCCATTTTGAATGGGGGCAACAAAGGAAACTAAGTTGGGAGAAAAACAAGTATTTTCCTTTGAATATGTTACATGTTAAATATCCATTACACATGTAAGTGAAATGTCAAGTCAATAGCTAGCTACACAAATCCACAGGTAAATAGAAAATGGGGGTAACTATATAAATTTAAGTGTCATGGACATATATACCTGTTATTTGAAGCCATGGAATTCCTAAGGAGAAGGGATGAAGAGGGCAGAGAAGAGCCATAGGGCACTCCCAGTGTCCAGAGGTTCAGTGGTGGAGGAGAGACCAGCAAAGAATAGTAAGGGAGAGTGGGCAGTTGTGGTTGGAGGAACACAAGGAAAATGTCACATAATGAGCCAGAAGAAAGTAATCAAGAAAAAAGGAGGCAATTAACTGTGTCAGATTTTGCTTAACAGTTTACTTTAAAAATAAGAAGAGGGGAGGCACCTGGGTGCCTCAGTTGGTTGGGCATCCAGCTCTTGACTTCAGCTCAGGTCATGATCTCACAGTTCATGAGATTGAGCCCCAAGTCAGGCTCTGTGCTGACAGCTCGGAGCCTGGAGCCTGCTTCGGATTCTGTGTCTCCCTCTCTCTCTGCCCCTAACCCACTCACATTCTGTCTCTGTCTCTCTCAAAAATAAATAAATATTTTAAAAAATTTAAAAAAAAGGAGGAATAAGATCTTGTCCTATCATTACTACTTTCCCATTAGAAACTCATCGATGGGTTGTTCTACACATTAAAGGGTAAGGGCTGCATTCCTTTCCAGAAAAGTCACTTCCTGACAGCCAACTCTATAGAGGAAGTCAGTAATCATATTCTGCATTCTTAGTTGCAAATGAGCAGAAAGGGATGTGTGAAAGGATATTAGGTATCTCACAGAATCTCCAGGAAGGCCCAAGAACCAGGCTTGGATCCCACTATAATCAGAAATAACAAACACAGGAGCCACACTGTGAGGAGAAACTCCCAAGTGTTTCCTAGGACGTTTCTAGTATAAATGGACCTAGAAGTTCCACCACAGTTGCCCCAGAAGAAGCAGATGCCCCCAGCATCATGCCTGTCAGAGGAGCCAATCTGTCCACACAGTCAACACCTTCTGTTGTTCATTTCATCCTCCTGTTGGCAGATCCTTAGCCACACGTAAAACAGGTAACTGCAAAGGGGTCTGAGGAGTCTACAATGTCTATGGCACCTTCCAACATCTATTTCCCCTTCTTTTGGACTACCCTGATTTTTGTTAACCTTGTAATACACTGGATTTGGAGGATGCTGTCTCTAGTCTCAACTTATGGATCATGCTTGTGATTGGTTGGCCTATGGCAATGAGCATAGCCCCCACCTCTAGCCATAGATATAAATTCAGGAATGAACATATGACCTAATTCAGGTTGGTGAAATTAAAGTAGACATTTGCTTGAGGCTTCTGTAAAAGAAACTACCTTAATCTTCTAAGAGAGCTCCCAGAAACAATCTTCTCTCTCTATTCCTGGATTGAAGGCTTATCCCCAAGGGAGAACATAACCCTGGGAAGAGTTCATTGACAACCATCTTTTGGCTGGAGAGGCACCAGCTTGGAATTAAGCTGATCCTGCAGAAGCACAGGAGAAAGACAGAAAGAAGACAGACTTTAAAGCACATCCTTGGGCCACTGAAATAAACCAATTCTGAGACCTGCCCTACTCCTGGACTTCCCAGTTACCTAAATGAATAAATCCCTTTTAATGTTTAAGCAAGTTTGAACTGATTTTGGTTAGTGGCAATGAAATGCATTATAGTTGATTCTGACTCGAGTCTATCTCTTGGGGCTCACTTCTTGGCATCACTCATAGCTAGGCGCATCAGCCCATTTACTTTAAACCACCAAAATTCTGTCAAGACTGGTCTCTCTGCCTGGATGCCCTTCCTTCCTTTTCTCCTTTGCTGCATGCCCGCTTCCTACTCACACTTAAACCCAGCTACAACGTCACTTCCTCCCTGAAGTCTGCCTGGATTTCTCTTAGCTTGCTCTATCATAGTGTACATCACTGTCTGACCAGTATCATGATAACTCTTAAAGATATGTACCCTTAAATTAGATCATAAGCCCTTTGACAGCCAGAGTAGTCTCTTTGTCCTTAGTGTCCTTCAAAGGCTGGCGCTGTCCTCGCATCCATCAAATGTTTGTTAACTCTCCAATGATTACCAAAAATGTGTGGACAGTGGAGATTTCCACTGTTGTGATCTTATAGATCCATGTGCTGAGACAGCTTTGTGTAAGTGTTCTGGTCAATCCCCAAAGAACAAAGCAGTCCTTGATGACAGCTCCTCCTAGAACCACTGAGTTCTCATAGCTCACCTAATTCACCATCTCATTTTACTAGGGACAGAAGAGAAGCCCAGAGAAGGGAGGGTCATGGGCAACTGGGGCATGAAAACCGGTGTTGCCTAATTCACCGTCCATTCTACAACAGGAAGTTGCTTCTTTCCTTTGGCCCTGAGAGTTGAGGGTGAGCATGACTGACCATCATTCTGGATATCTTTGGTGTCTGTAGTCTGCTCCTTTGCCACAGCCCTTTTCTGCCTCCCACCTCCCTTATAGCTAGCTGGAGAAGGCACAGATGGAAACTACGTGAGACAGGGCCATTATTTCTTCTGGCTTACCTTTGGTGGGAAGGGAAAGACCTTATTCCTCATAAAGGAAGTTCTTATTTTCCCCTTGCTTTATTGAGAAACAACTGGCAAATAAAACTGTATACATTTAAGGAGTATAATGTGATGAGATGAAACATGTATATGTTGTGGGATGATTACCATGATCAAGCTAATTAATACATCCACCACCTCACATTGTTGCCATTTTTTTTTTTTATGGGTGGTAAGAACACTTAGGATTTACTTTCTTAGCAAATTTCAAGTATACCATACAGTATTATTAACTATAGTCACCAGGCTGCACATTAAATCCCCGGATCTCAATCACCTTGTAACTGGAAGTTTGTACCCTTTGACTGTTGGAGGAAGTCATTGAGAAGATATGACCACCTGTAACGGGTAATCAGAGGCTCTTGACCCCTCCCACTGTACATTCTGCCCACTGTTTCCACACATTGACCATTTTCAAGGACACGGCCTTGAGAGAGCGATGAGTTGTTAAGACCATCTGGATGGCATACCTGATTAAACCTTGTTAAGTCCTCTATGTCAACGTTTAAGATTCTTGTGGGCCAGTGTAGAGATCTACTCATCTCATAGTCATCCAAGAGAAGCCTCATTTGTAAGTTCCCTTGCTCATTAAAACTTCCACCTACCCAACTGGAGTGGCCTGCCTCTTTCTGTGGCCTCTGCTTGCACTCAGTGTACAGCGCCCAGTTTCAAATTTCATGAGCAACTCCTGAGGTTGCAAATCAACACTGACCACCATCTCCCTGTGAGATGGTGCCTGGCTTATTTGACTTAGCATAATGTCCTCCAGGTTCATCCTTGTCCCGGATGGCAGGATTTCCTTCTTTTCTATGGCTGGAATATGGAATATTCCACTGTATGTGTGTGTAAATGTGTGTGTGCTTATATATATCACATTTTTGTTATCCAGTCACCCCCTGATTGACACTTGGGTTGTTTCCATATCAGAAATTTCTGAGTCTGTATGAAAAGAAGGAGAGATTTAGACAGGGTAGGATTTTTTCATGACCTCTGCAACTTCAGCTCCCTCCTCCTTCTCTGGTGCATTTGATCCCTTTGCGAAGCAGACTCTGGCTAGGGTTAGAAATGGGGGGGAGGATACCTGTAGAGTAATCTCCTTGGTTGCCCTCTGTACCCTCCCTCATACTCTGGCTCTCTCCTGCCCAGCAGTGTACACTCGCCTGCCAAGCTTCACTTCCCAGACTCAGGCTGGAAATTACCTTCCAGGCAAGTGAGCAACACGCCCCAGGGTTCCCAAGGCCAGAACACGTGATGGTGCCTTCGGGAGTCAAGGAAGGCTTTAGTACAAGGGGATGTTTGAGCTCATACTTTAAGGACAAAACAAGTTTGCAAAGGGAGGAAAACATGATTGCGAAGGACCATCGAGGATCAAGGGTAGAGGGACAAAAACCGAAGTAAAGGCACAATTGTGAAGGGACGTGAATGGTGCCTCACCTCAAACTATATGTCCACATCCTAACACGTAGAATCCATGAATATGATCTTATTTAGAAAAGCGGTCTTTGCCGATTTAATTAAGTTAAGGGCCTCCAGATGAGGTCCTCCTGGATTATCCTGGGATTATTACTGACAGGTACCCTTATGAGGGAAAGGCTGAGGGAGAGGTGAGACAGGAGAGAAGGGAAAGCCCCACAGAGGAGAAGGCCATGTGAAGAAGCAGGCTGAGGGATGCTGCCATGCCCGAGGAACATGTGGAGCCACGAGGAGCTGGAAGAGGCAAGGAAGGGTTTTCTCCTAGAGCCCTCAGGGGGAACATGGCCCTGCCAGCCTTGATTTCAGACTTCCAGCTTTCCAAACTGTGAGAGAGTATGTCTCTGGTGTTTTAAGCCACCAAGTGTGCGGTAACTTGTCATAGCAACCCTCAGAAGCTAATAAAGATGGCCAGATGTTCACTGTGGCGGGAAACCGGTCACCCTTCTGTTTCCCCTTTCTATCAGATACGGATCCAAGCCATTCTACCCTTCATGAGTTGCAAAGAAAGCAGCCACTTACAGCTAGCCTGGCTTCTCTTCAATGAAAGCCAGGCTTGCTCGGCAAAACCCAGACACAATAGTGAGGACATCTAGGTTTCCAAAACGGGCAAGTTCAATATATGCTCAAATACTAATGTGAAGGGACTCAGTTACCCTGGGGGATGATAGCCACCCTCATCTCTCACTCTGGGACAAGCTGAAACCTGAGGTGTCACTCAAGTTTGCAAAATCAGAGAGGGAGAACTGCCCCTTGGGCAAAGGTCTGCAGTGAGGACACCACACTAGAGAACTGAAGAGGAAACCAGGTGGGGAAAGAGAACCTGAGAGAGAGGAACCCATCAGCAGAAAGTCAGACATCTTCTCTAGGAGGACCTTGGGCCTTTTCTTGTGTGGGATCAAACAAGAAGTATCTGGATTTTGTATCTTGATGCTGTACATCCCCCCCCCCCCCACCCCGGGATCTGGGAAAGAGCCTCGTACAATGACCCCACTGTCTGGCTGATGGGTCTGGTGAAACTGGAAGGGGGAAGGGAAGGGAAGCCCCCCGCCCCCACCCCGAATGGAGTGACCTTGAGTGCCTCTCTTCTCTGGGACTGAAGGGTGCTGTCCCCTGTGGGCATTCCTATGTAAGAGAAGTCATGTTGGGCAATGACAGCAGCAAAGACCCCCCCTCCCACCCCAACTAAGCTGGGAATAAAACCAAGGTACTGATGGTTTTCAGCCAGGGAGGGCATGATCAGATGTGCTTTTTATAGAGATTTCACTGTAAGAGCAGTGTGGAAAATGGAGTGCATGGGAAGAAACTGGTGACAGAAGGATCATGTTCCAGAATGTTTAAATAACAGTCCAAGAGAGATGAAGAAGACAGATGAAGGCAGTGGCGGTGTGGGCAGAAGCACTGACTAGAGACTGAGCTGGGAACTGTTCTGTTAACCAAGATCTGGACAGAAGGCAAGAGGCAGAATTCTCCATCCGATTCCTATTCCCAAAAAACTGGGCTGTTGGGGCACCAGGGCTCCTCACGGGTCTAGAGAATTCCAGGGCATTTCCATCTTTAAGGATTTCAGAACTTTAACTAAAAAGGAGGAAATGCAAAAATGGGGCCAAATAAGCCGCAGTATCTCTGAAATATTTGTTTTTAAAAAATTATGGCTTTTCAACCACGTGAACTATGCCATGCATGTTTGTTTACTCTCCAAAGACAATCACAGAAATTATCAACGTATTTACCATGCCATCAGGGCTCCAGTCTCAGAAACAGACAGAATTTTCAGTTGCGCGACGTGAGTCTTCTCCAAGGCTTGGCGGTGCCTCACAGAGACTGTGCATAACCCTGATTCGAGATGAGGTTAAAAATAGACACCAGGGGCTCAACACAAATGTGAGGCCTGGGTAGGCGGTCCTCGGTAATCAACACTGAGGCCTGGTTGTGGATACTCTGACAGCTGAACTCTGAAAAACTGCCCAAAGAAATAATTAATCCAAAGCCAATGGTTAGAAAGAGCTAGAAGCCAGAGAGACCAGGCTGAGTAAAGGCTGGAAGCAAAGGGGGCAGAGCTGGGAAGCACTCTCAAGCCCACCAACTGGCGGCCACATGGATGGAGGCGGGGGGAGGATGTGCTTGGAGGGTTGAAGGAGACAGCCTGGGCCTGAACACTCTCTGTCCCTCCAGCAGACTGGGCAAGAATAAAAGCTTCCTCCATGGGAGCCCAGCACTTGCAGTTGGGCGGGAATTTGTCTCCTGCTATAGCTCTCTTTTGAGCCCTAAGTCCCCTCGAGAGGTTTTCCTCGTTGGGATTCTGACCTGTATTTTCCCACTCTCTTACTCTTCCATCTGTAACACCTGGCACGTGTACTATGGCACAGAACAGAACACTGAGAAAAGTACTGGCTTCAAGGTCACACAGATCTAGCTTCAAATGCATGGGCACAGCAATGCATCATTCTGAGCCTCAGTTTCTCTACCTATGAAATGGGAGTGGTAGTACGAACCTTGTAGGATTTGTTGTGAAGATGAGCAGATAATGGCAATGAATGTGCCTTGTGATCTCAAAGCACCCCAGGCACTAGCCCAAAGTGAGGTCATTGGCTTGTAAGTGGCATGGGGAAGTCCTCCTGGCACAGGACCCAGAGTCAGGGATGCAGCCACAGTGTTATGACTTGCAACCTAAGCTTCCACAGAGCCTCAGCCCCTCCTTGTGACTCAGTGCCATGGGATGTCTTCTACCCCAACTTCTCTTTCTCTGCTGCCCATAACTACCTGCCCCCCTCCAGCTGGCTCTTGCATGGCCTAATTAGGATCTGTCCTCCCCATAGCCCTTGAGCACCATCCTGAGCCCAGACCTTCAGGGGCCCTTTACCGCCCCACCTGTCCTACAAGGGCTCTCGTTTGGGCACTGACTTTGAACACGGCTGGTCTCTAGTGGTTAAAGGAGCAGAATGAGGAGGGGGAACATGATCACGCTGACCTTCCAACAAGTGTGCCTCCCCCAGCCCCATAAAGAAGGCTTTTAGGTTCCACTCAAGTTGTTCTTCAAAGCCCAGCTAACATGTTTTCCTCCAGAAAGATCCTTGATATTCCCGGTGCTGTGAATTCTGAATCCCATCTGCCTTCTGTAATGGCCCCGAGCATTCTGGGACGTACACGATAGTGATGTGAGTTCCCCCACCATACCATGAACTTCTCATAGGTAAATCCTGTGATTCATCTATGTATCCCTTACAGGGCTGGACACAAAGTAGCTGCTCAGTAATATTTATTGAGTTTATAACAAATATCCTCATCAAGGTTTTCTATTGACCAAAGGTGGCTTCTCCCTGCCCCACCCCCAACATCCTGAGTGCTTTATACCAGAGATCAGAAAAGTATGGCCCACCATCTCTTTTTGTAAATAAAGTTTTATTGGAACACAGCCATGGCTTTTGTTTATTTAGTGTCTATCTCTGCTTTCATGCTGCGATGGTAAAGTTGAGAGTTGTGACTGAGACCTTCCAGTCCACAAGGCCTAAAATATTTACTATCTGACCCTTTACAAAAATTTTGTTTGATCCTATCTTACAGCAAGCAAATTTAAGTTTTTTCATCTGTAACACAGGGATAATAACCAAGAACAGAGAACTGTTGAGAGGATCAAAAAGGGTAATGGATATAAAATTGTTCTGCAGACAGCATTCACTCTGCCCACCACATGGGGTCAAAGGCTCAAGTGTTGATATGGGAAGTGGGAAGGCTCACTTGGGGGACATCCTATCCCATCTAAGCAGATACCTGGTAAACATACAGTGCTCTATAAATACAGAACTCAAATATCTGCCTGCAAGGAACCAAATTCCCCCTGCCCCCGGGGATAGACTCTTCCCATTCGGCATTAATTCAAATGAGGCTATGGCTCCTGGAGAGAATAAAAAAGGCCTCTGAATGTTCCTGTTCCTCATTTAAGATAAATGCTCCGAGAAGTAAGAAAGTGCTTTAATTAATGCCATTGGCAGACTTGCATAACTGCTGGTTATGATAGATAAGAATGATTTTTTACTTGATTTGACAGAGCTAACATGCAAACCCCAAAATATTTTCAATTACCCTCCTAGCTAGTTATCAACATGGATCTCACACTTCCTAAGGTGGGCCTCGGAGCCTTGAGGAAGTGGCTTGTTTTAAGCTACGTAGGAAGTGAGGGGGATGGGATAGGCAGGCAGGCAGGGGCACAGCCCAGGGTCTGTATGGAAGGAGACATTTCACTGTGGCTGAGCTGGAAGAAGTGTCTGCCAAGAGGGTCGGATTGGAAGGCCAGGCCGCTCTTGGCCGCGCGCTGCCCATGGGGCTGGGATGGCGGGATGGCAGCTGTTCTGATCGCGTGGACACCAAGCGCAGCTGCCTTTGTCAAGCTGAGATCTTTCGACTACCTTAGTGAGATATGAAGTCTTGCCCCAGAAAGGGGAAGTCGTGCACTCTCTGAGTGAGTCAGTGGTGGGGTTACGCTTGACCCCGGGCTCCTCCTACCCACTTGGATTCCCCACTCCCTGCCATACTTCACTTTACTGCTAATCAGATGCCTTGACCGCCACGATCAAACCGAGCCTGGGAAGGAGACAGGGAACATTAACACTGTCCACGCAGAGGAGGAAACTGAGGTCCAGAAACAAAATGCTGCGTGTGGCCCTCATCAGCGGGACATATGGGTGGGATCCCAGCCCTGCATCTTCCTCTCCACCATGCTACTTGCCGTGAGAACGGCCTCATGGGTCTCCGACCCTGACTGCAAAGCTCTGGGCTGGGCCTTCTTACCTGACCACCAGCAGTGAGGCTGAACCTCCGCTCAAACCAAACTTCCCGTCTGAGATTTGCCCCAGCAGCTGCCCCAGAAGCCTGTTCCATGTGTCGCTGACGCATGAGTCCTACCAGGGCTGGGAGTGGGTGGGGGGTGGGGGAGAGGTAAGTGAGGCACCAGGGCACAAAATTCAAGGAGACCCTGACTCTCAGGGACTGTGCAAGTGCTGTCGTCTTGTTGTGAGGACGAAATGAAATAAGAAAGTGCTTAGAGGCAGAACCTGGCACATAAGAAGAGCCATAAAAATATTCGATTATTATTGCTATCAGTAGTAGCACGACTACTACTGGTAGCATTGAGAGAATCTGTTTCTTCTTCTGCCCACTGGAGATAAAATTAATTTCTGTCAGTGAAGAGAGTCGATATTGTAAAGTTCTACAAATGTAAGCTATTGTTCCAGAAGGCCTTATACTACTTTGGGGGCGCAAGTGTCCCTGAACAAGGGACAGTTAACCTTGTCCTATTTTATGGCCTCAGCCGACCCCCTACCCTGCCTGGCCTACCTTATATGCTAAGAAAACTTGGATTCCACGAAGGAGCTAACAGGAGCCACTGAAGGATTTCAAGCTGGAAGTGATACGGCAAATCTGTGCTTGATGAAGTTTCCTCTGGTAGTGTGATCTTAGACCGAAGAGGGCCGGAGCTAAGGCAGGGAGGCCAGTCGGAGGCAAGTGAACAGTTCTGGCAAGAGACAGTGAGGTCTGCAGAAGGGTAGCGGTAGTGGGGACAAGAAAGGACCAAGCAAGAGAGTGGGGGTGAGGAAATGAAATCTGTTCATCACTCCTGGAAAAACAACTGTGAATCAGTGATACCATCTTTATCCCCCAAAGCAAACAGATCCTTCATTAGTGCTAGCAATTGAGAGCTGTGTGAGGTTTGGTACCCACTAGCTGCTAAACATGCATATAAAAGGAAGCACACCATATGCTGTGATGAGTTAATGCCAATTGGCCCCACTCAGATATATACTGCTTTAATTTTAACACTTTATTTGAACAAAAGTCTACTTCTAAGGAAGCTCAGGATTCCCAGAGTTTCTTCTTGCTGGCCATTTGACTTGATTTCTTTCCTCGGTAACGAAATGTCACTTTCAGTAAGTATGGCCAGGATTCAGATGTCAAGTCAATAGAAACAAAACTTCATGGACAGATGAAATGAGATGCCTTTTAAGGTAGTGAGCTCCCTGCCACTGGGGGCATTCAAGAAAAATCGGGATGGCCACTTGATGGAGTTGTTGCAGAGAAGATTCAAACATCAGAAGGTGAGTGGAATGGGGATGTTAGACTTGATGACCTTTAAGGTTTTCAAGAACCATAAGTTCTAAGAGGTTGAATCACAAATGTAGTTCTTGGCTGACCAGGGGAACCCCATAATCACAGCAGAGTCAGAATGAGGATATAAGATTTTTTAAGCAAATTCAGAATTCATAACCACCTTAGGGAAGAAATCTGGACAACCCATCAGCCAAGACAGCTCCAGGACAGAAGAATGGAGATCATCAGAAGAAAAAGTTTGTCTGCAATGTCATCCTAAAAAGCCTGGCATAAATAAGGGACTTCTCTCAGGGCTAAGAACTAGGAAAACACTTGGGTCTTCTTTTCTATATAACTGACCCTGTGCCTCTTTTCACATTGGCCGTTAGGAAGCTCAGAACTTAATTTGCACATAAAAATAAAAACCGCATTGGGGCGCCTGGGTGGCTCTGTCGGTTGGGCATCCAACTTTGTCTCAGGTCATGATCTCACAGTCCATGGGTTTGAGCCCCACATCGGGCTCTGTGCTGGCAGCTCAGAGCCTGGAGCCTACTTTAGATTCTGTGTCTCCCTCTCTCTCTGCTCCTCCCCCGCTCTGTCTCTGTCTCTCTCAAAAATAAATAAAGATTTTTAAAAATCTTAAAAAGAACAACAACTGCATAGACCCTTGTAATCTGTCATCATCGCTCTCTCCTTCCTCATCACCATTCTGGCCTCTTATTTTAATGTATGTTTCCTAGTCCTAATTTTGTTTTTAATCGATAGTTTGCCTTCTAGTCCTTTCTATAAGCTTCCTCAAGTGCTCTGAGAAACAAGCAAGGAAATAAACAAGAAAATAAATAATAAACTGGCACCTAGGATGCCAGTTATTAGCTCCCACTGATAAATGCTGGGGAAGTAGAAGGGGGAGCATTGGACTGGGGATCACTTGAGTTGTCACCATTCCTGTGCCACAGTGGGAGCTTGGGGAAGACGCTTCCTGGACTCAGTCTCCCCTTCTGTAAAACAACAGACTAGGGCATGGGCGTGGATTGGACTTTGGCTCCCGAGAGCTCCTTGCCTCCCGAGAGCTCCTTGCCTCCAACTGTCCATCTAGGGTTCCCAGGTAAATCTCCAAATGCCGCCCCTCTACCAAGGTCAGACCTCCCCTGGATTTTGAGGTCTCTTGCCTGTAGACAGTATCCTAGGCTTTTTATTTATGTTTAAAAAAAACACATGTATATAGTATTCACTATATTCCTTGTACTGTTCTGAATACTTCCATACTGTGATTAATGTCAATTTTGTAACGACTTTATGAGAGAGGTACTCTTATTATGCCCATTCTACAAATAAGAAAATGAAGGCTTTTAGGGTTTAAGTAAATCACTAGTAACTGACAAAGCTAGATTCAAAACCCAAGGCACCAAGTCTCTGAGTTCATACTTTTAACTGTATGTTCCTTCAAATCCAGCCATGACTTTGGCCCGACAACCTGACTTTATTATAATTCCTGACCTGGATTATTAGCTCTCCTAGATTATTGCCCACCTGCCATCCAAGTAAGCAAAGACTTCTCTGGGTGCTTACTCTGTGCCAAACTCTATGCTGGACCAGGGACAGGCATGAATCCAATATGGTCTTATCCAAAGGGAGCTGTCTATTTGAGGACAGGAGTCAAACATATATCCCACTCACTAGAATCCAAAGAGAAATTAAATGCCATGTGGACGTTCAGGCAATGGCTATGTCAATGGGACTTCCAATGGGGCAGATGATGGTGGAAGGGGGTGGGGAAGAGCATTGCAGGCAGAGGGAAAAGCATGAGCAAGTCACAGAGGCATGAAAGTATATGGTATGTGTCAAAGGGACTGGCTCCTGGCTTTCTCACCAATCTGGTCCTGTATCACCCTTCCCCTTCAGCTGTTTTACGTATTTATTTATTTACTGAGTGCCAACTGTGAGTCAGGCACTGTTCTAGATGCTGAGGATATAGCAGTCCAAAAAGGTAGCTTTCATCATGACGCTTACAAGCTAGGGGAGAGACCCAGATCATTAACAGATAAAAATGATATGCCGGGTGGTGGTAGGTGTGATGAGGAATAACATGCGGAGTAACGGGACAGAGAGCAAGGGAGGGTCACTGTCACAGGAAGAGGGAGCAGAGAAGGCCCCTTTGATAACATTTTAGTGCAAACTCAAATGAAATGAGGGAGTGAGCTATGAAGATATGTGCTACGCGTGTGGTATAGGTAGAAGGGAGAAAAAACTCAGTTGCCCAGAGAATGAACTGTTTGTCATTTTTGAAGAATAGAAAAATGAGGCCAGTGGGAGAGGGAGCTGAGCTGCAGTATGGTTCTGGGCCACGTGCGGTCTGATTTATGAGAATAAGGACTTTGGATTTTGTTCCCAGTGTAGTAGGAAACCATCACAAAGCTGTAGCTGAACCAAGCTATTACAAGCCACACAAGCCCTTTCTAAATCTCTTTGGGAAAATCAACTTCTGTTCTACTTCAGGGCCTTTACCCAGTCTGTGCCCTCTGCCAGGAATGCCCCCACTGTCCCCCATCTCTTTGCTGAGCTATTTCCTACCCCGCCCCAAAGGTGGCACTTCAGGGAAGGTGCTCCTGACCCTCCTAAACAAATTAGATTCCCCTGCTAAACAACCTCACCACCCTATACTTCCCTTTTGTGGCACTTAGCGAAACTGCCATGACATAATATAAACCATAACATAATACAACTTTCATTTTCTACTGTTTCTTCCACTGGATAGTGGGCACCATGAGGTGAGACAGTGTCTTTTCTCTTTACCCGTGGATTGTCAGTGCACAGGGTCTGAGTCTTAAGAAGAGCTCCATAAATACTTGTCGAATTAATGCAAGGATAAATTAAGTGAAAGGAAAGGATGAGAAGGCAGGTTGGAGGCTCTAACCCTGGGCTGGAGAAGCACTTTGGCCTGGAACCACAGACAGGCCACATGGAAATCATATGAGGGGTGTAGTTCAAGGTACACTTAAGCCAAGCCCCTGATGGCTGTGGGCAGGAGAGATTGAAAGGTAGTAAGACTGGGGGCAGAAAGAATGGAAAGCAATTTTTAAAACTGTTTGGTGGATTCCCTGCCCTATGTAAAATGTTCATATTAAGAAAAATCTATGTGTTATAGATGTTTTCATGAATTTGGGGAACCACAAAGATCTCAAGGTATATCCCTTGGGATGTTGCTGGGATGGTGATAATAATCAGCTAGTGTGTAACCAAATGACAACAGCAATAAATGCCAAGTAGCAGAAATCATACTATATGGGAGTCAGGAGACCTGGGTTTTTTCATTCATTCATTCATTCATTCATTCATTTATTCATTCATTCATTGTTCATGCAATAAATATTGGCTATTGACCGCAAACTAGAGATTAAATCCTGCGGTAGGCATGGGTTTAGACTCTGTTACCTACTCAGTATACAAACTTGGACAAGTCATTTAACCTCTCTGTATAAAAGGAAAAAACCCTTTTATTTATAAGGGAATGGTCTACCTTATTAAAGGAAAATACAAAGCCCTTTGGTGCTGAACGGGGTCTCCACATGGGAAGAGATGATGTAATAAAAGGTCTTACTTCCGTTCCCTTGAGTTTCCTTTACCCCTTGAAGTTTGATTTTGGCTGTTACACCCAAAAAGTCTGGAATGATGGTCATCATCTGTTTCATGGCCTAAAAAAAATCTCTTCTTGTTCCTCAAAGCCCAGAGGAATATCAAACATCAGAGCTCCTGAAACCTTCCCTGGTTCCCCGCTTCCTAGGCGAAATGAATCTCTCCCATCCTGCCCTGCTTTGAACGCTAGCTCATCCAGTGCTGTATGGCTCACTACTCCATGTGACATAGTTGGGTTCACCTGAGAGCTGTGTTTTCTCTCCTCTGTTTTCCCAGCCTCTGCCTGAGTGTCTGGCCCATAGCACATATTCTGTTGTTAAATGGATAAAAAGTCACCAGGAGAGCAGAACAGCTGACAAACCACACAGTGGTAGAAAGAAGTCCAAACAGACTTGCTAAGAGCCAGAAAGAAGAGACTAAAGCAGCTGGGAACATCAATGAGTACTCTCTGAGGGACACTGAGAGACCATGGGACATTGTGGGTTGGGGTCCATGCAACTTCCCTGTTGGAGAAAACAGAATGGCAGTCAAGTATTTATTTTCTTTAACAAAACCACATCGTAGTCCATACCTTTGCAATTTAGAGGCTGATGTAAACTTAGGAAAGTCATTTAACCTGACTGTACAAGGGAAAAAAAGATGATGATGATGGCTTACCAAGCTGTAAGTCTGCAGGGACACACCCTTATTGCCTTTGATGCCTTGGGCATTTCAAATTAGAATCGCTGATACCTTTTCTAATAGAATGTAAATAATTAAGAAAAACTACAAGATATAATTTTTAAATGTAGCAGTTGTTCCAATATATCAAAGCTGTGTAACTCACTACCTTGCTTTCACTTAGCCTAAACCATGAACTTCTGTTCACTGAGTACTACTGTGTTTGTGAGTACTTCTACCTGGCATTGAGTGTTTTGTATGCATTATGTAATATAAAACTAATGCAACAAAATGAGGGAAGTTGTTTTTATATTCTCCATTAGGATGCCTCTGAGGGGGAAAACTTGAATATTACTGCAAGGAATATTTTGATAAATGATGTGAGTGAGAGATGAGACCCCAAAAGACATACTTAAGTAACAAGGGATGAGTGCTAAAGTTGCTTCTGACAGACAGTCAGGTGTTCACTTAACGGCAGGGTTTTGAACCACTGAGTAGCAAGATGGCTGTGGGCTGCAATGGTGTGCAAGTCTGGGGCAGAACTGAATTGTTCAGAAATACTAGAGTAGAGGCTAAGGACAGTGTTCTGGAAGGATCCTAGGGATTGCGAAAACCCACAGTGAGGCATGTAATGAAACCTTCTCCATCTTCCTTGGAAAATCACCAGAAAATTCTTCCCTATTCCCCATTGTTCATGGGACCTGAAGATTATTTCACAGGATGGAAAGAAAGTCTGAGGTCAGCAAAGTCAGCAGACATAGGGGAACAACCATAAATCTGGCTTACATTTCACCCACAAGCCTATGAGACAAAAAGCATTACCCTCCTTTTACTGGTGAGGAAACTGAGGCTGGTGTAGGTTAACAACCTTGTCCAATACACAGCTCCAAGTGGCTGGGCAGCCATTCGAAACAGAGCTGCTTGATTGCAACACCTATAATTTTAACCCTAGGAGAGAACTTCCCTCTGTGATTCTAAGAGTGTTTCCTGCTTATCAAAAGTTCGGTAAGTTTGATGATTACTCTTCCTAATTTCATTTTAAGCCATACTAATAACAGGAGAAGTAGTTGCACATAGACTAGAAGGAGAGGAATGTTTCTAGCCATGGGGTATAAATAGCCTACTGATCTCTCATCTTCAGAAAGGGACCAGAAGTGAAGCTGCAGCAGGAGGAGTGATTGCATGTGAGGGAGGGGAGCAGCCTTTTGCACACATGGGCACACGCTGCCGAAAATGAGACTTGCGTTATCACTGCCATAGTCTCGACAAACGCCCACCGTGGAATGACATCATTGCCAAAGCCCAATTAGCTCAAAGAAGACCCTGGCACTGGATGATGTTCCTTCAAGATGGCATGAAATTCCAAATATAAATTGGGTCCGCACTGGGCGATGATTCAAGGAATCGTATTGGCCAGTTCACAGGACAGCTTGGCAACTAGAAATCCTTTAAACAGGCTTTTGAAACTGTATCACCCCCCGAAAAGACAGAGGTATAATTATACCCAGATCCCTCAGTAAAAATCTAGAAAAAGAAATGCAGAGGTTCTCTGTACATGGAGTGGTTATATCATAAATTATACTTCTAGAAAATGGAGGAAAAGTTTACCAAGGTGCATCATCTTCTGAAGCTACTTTGTCCTTTCAGAAAGACAATTGTTAGACATTTAAAATAGCAAAACTTCCTCACAGTATATAACCCTTTCCAATGTACTGCATGCCTTCATGTACTTTATCTGATTATACCCTCCCAACAGCTTGATGCAATTATTGTTGCCATTTTATAGACGAAAACCTAAAGTTTAAGAGGGATGTGTCAAGAACTGCTTGAGGGCAGGGATTTTGTCTCATCCTTCTTTGAGCCATCAGCATGCCTTTTAGGGGTTGACATATCACAGGGATACTATAAATGTGAATGCGATGGAATCTACTGGAATAGAACTGAGTGACTTACCCAAGCCAACTCATAGTTCAGTGTTCATTTCTACCTGATGTGCAGCCCCATCACTCAACCAAAGTTTGCCATACACCTGTTTTGTGTCTGGGCATGTAATAAACACCAGAGAACCAGAAGAACATGGGGGAAGGCCAGGTGTAACATAAGCATAAGACAGGGTCCCTGTGAGAGACTGAATATACAAAGGGACAATAGCCAGACTATATATGAAAACAGAACTCTGACCCACTGTCTGCAGCCATCAATCCAGGAAGGCAATCCACTATCTATAATCGATAGTCAAGTAAGCCAAACAATGACTTCTACAGCAATCAGCCCCACATGGTGGAAATTGACTAATAACTGACAGCTTCCCTATTTTTTATTCTGGTGTCCAATTTAGGACCAAACAAAGAAAGCCATATACACACTCCTAACCAATCACATAGAATGCTCTGCCTTTAGTCTACCTCCAGCATCCCTATGCCAATGGCCTCCAATCTGGGCACACTTGAAGCATTCCCTATTTCCCACTAATAAAACTTTTCCACTCTGCTGCCTGCCTTTGAATCTCTGCTCAACCCAAGTGATGGTGGCTGACTCCCTTAGTACAGCAAACTCTGAATAAATAGCCTTTGCTTATTCTCATTTGAGTGGTCTTTGTTTTCTTCTACATCTGTGTTTAAGGAACTTATACTATAGTGAGGAGAGAAGAAAGAACAAGATATATGCATAGGAAATAATAAAATTATAATATAGAACAGTGCCAAAATGAGTGGTCAACTAGTTTTTCAACCCCCAAAAAGAAGGATTTTTATGTACTAGCAGTACAAAGCTATCAGTGATAGCTGCCTAGGAGAAGCATTCCATACCCAAGGTTGACTTGCCTCTGCTGAGTCAGGGGGAGGTAGCCTGGATGGACAGGGTGTGAGGAATATATGGTCAAGAGATGTCACAGAGATGACAAGGCTTCCCAAATACACCAACTACTACACATGTTTATAGATCCATAAAGCATCCAAAAGCCTATGGATATCTCTCTTGTCACCTTGAAGTACTGGATAAAAACTAAGAGACTAGAGGGCCCACTTATTCCAATTGAAAGGTGTGACCTTGAAAGACAAGCAATTGTAGGGGGTGAACATTTGGCTACATAAGAGGGAGGGGTGTGAGAGTCTGTTCGGGACTGTGGTTGACAACGGGCTTTTGGAAAGGTATGAGGAAATCTTATCAGAACCACAAGGTTCTTCATCAACCTAATAAGACATGATCTTATACAATACTTATTGAGCAGTTAAACTATGCCAAATATTTTTCAAGGAACTGGAAATACAAAAGTGAGTAATGTGGCCTGTGCCCTCATAGCCCTTACAATCACTTGCTTTAAGTTAAAATTTGAAAGAAAAGGCATAAAAATGCTAGGAAAATTCTAAACCAGATCCTAATACATTTTATACAGAATCTATCCCCCAAACCAAGAGCACACTGTACACACTGTATGTTAGCCAATAAATTATATTAAAAAAAAAGATACAGGAAGTATCCAGTAGTGCTAAGAAGCCAATCAGAAGGGCTATGCGTATATCTGAGATACCTGCATACTAATTATGCCCAGAGCACAGAGAGAAACAAAGTCACCCTAAAATGTCAACACTGACTAGGAAGTATGTAGAACTTAATAGGTCTCATGTATATCAGTCCTGGTATCAACTGGGTTTAAACTTCCTCCCATTCTTCCCATCCTCCAAAGTCCATCAGAATAGTTTCTTAACTCTGACATACTTGTGATCATGTCACTCTCCAGCTCGGAACACTATAATGACTCCCTATTAGCCAATGCATGGTTTTCAAGGCCCTCTATTATATTACATTGCCTCAGTAAATCCTCCAATGCAGTCTTCAAAAACCCTTTCCCAAAGGATCCCTTGTTGCAGTTACTCTAGATCGGTGTGATCCAAATGGCAACCTCTAGCCACATGTGACTATTTACAATTAAATAGATTAAAATTAAATTACAGATTTACTTCTGCAGTTGCATCAGTCACATTTAAAGTGCTCAATGGCCATATTTGGCTAGTGGCTACCCTATTGAAAGCACAGATCTAGAATATGTCCATCATCATAGAAAGTTCTATCAGACAGCACTCTCCTAGACTAATCAATCTCTGAACACATTCTCTGTGCCTTTAGTCATTCCAGTCCTTCTATCTAAAATGTCATTTCCCATCTCTACCTATGAAAGTTCTAACCATCATTACAATTTCACTTCAAATGGTACTTCCTCCAGGAAGCTTTCCTGAATAAATATTAATTGGCTGTCCTCTGTGCTCCTTTGAGTTACTTGGAACTACCATTTGTCACTTAATCATATTCTGCTTTTACTAAGGTCTTTGTGTAAATAAATGTTTCCTCCATCAGAGCAAGTTTTTTAGGGCTTTGTATCTGGTGAAGTGTCTTACATGTAGTTAAGGAGCAAAAAACTTTTGGCTTTCTGTTGAATCCTGGTGGAGCTGACTCTTAACTAAAGCAAAGCAATGGGAGGTAAAATGACAATACCCAAAGGAAGGAATGTAGGTAAAATAATGGCACCCCAAAGTTATTCATGTCCTAATCCCAGAACCTGTGAATACATTAGGTTACATGGCGGGCGGGGAATTAAGGTTGCTAAAACAGCTGACTTTAAGAGAGGGCGATTATCCTGAATTATCCAGGTGGGCCCAATGTAATCACTTTTCCGCTATCAAAGGGGAAGAGGGAAGCAGGAGAAAAAAAGCCAGAGAGATGGTGGTGTGAGGACTTGGTCCAACACGCTGGCTCTGAAACTGGGGGAAGGGGGTCATGAGTCAAGGAGTGAAGGCAACCTCTAGAAACTGGGAAAGGCAAGGGAATGGATTTTTCCTAGAACCTCTGGAAGGAAAGCAGGCTTGCTTTTATATATATATATATATATATATATATATATATATATATATATATATATATAAACGTTTATTTATTTTTGAGACAGAGAGAGACAGAGCATGAGCGGGGGAGGGGCAGAGAGAGAGGGAGACACAGAATCTGAAGCAGGCTCTAGGCTCTGAGCTGTCAGCACAGAGCCCGACGCAGGGCTTGAACCCACGAACTGCGAGATCGTGACCTGTGCTGAAGTCGGATGCTTAACCGACTGAGCCACCCAGGCGCCCCTCTGCTGATATATTGATTTTAACCCAGTGAGATACACTGACCTCCAGAACCATAAGATAATAAATTTGTTTAAGCCATTAACTTTGCGGTAATTTGTTAACAGCAGCAATAGTAAACTAATACAGAGTAGCAAAGGAATATTATAAATCAAGGCTCATGATTCCTGTATGGATCAAGCACTGACAATATTTGTATCCTTCCTCTAGCACTTTGCCTCCACACATTTGTCCTAAGAAAATAACCAGAATTCTCATGAAGGTTTATATCAGGATGTTCATTTATAGTGTTATTTATCCCAGTAAAAAGTTCAGTAAGTAGGGATTGATAGCCATCCACACAACATAGCATTATGTGGCCATTAAAAAATACCACTTTCTTTGAAAACTATTAAGTGACATGGGAAGAGCTGACAGTCAAGTTTAAAAAGCAGGATATGAAACAATATATGATCCCAATTTATAAAAGTTAAAGGAAATATACCAAAATGTTAATGATAGATTAAACAAAAATTTAATGTTAATGATGGTTATCTTTGTGGAATAAGATTAAGAGAGATTTTTAGTTTGCTCTTTACACATTTCTGTGTCTTCCAGGTGTTCTATAATGAGCATGAATTACTTTTATAGTCAGAAAAATAAACAACTTTTTTCATGTCAAGCAAGCCCCTCAGGTAACAAGAACCACAAAATTAATCATGCCTTTGACTGAGTAATCTCATTCATGAAAATATATCCTAAGGAAATAATTCAAAACAAGAAAAAGAATCTTATAAGTAGAAAGGCAATGTTTTATAGCAATGTTACTTATAATAGTTTAAAATTGGAAGCAACCTGAATATCCAGCAATTTAATTATGATAAAGCAAATTGTAATATATTTGCTTGATAGAATATTGGGAAGTCATAAAAATAATTAATACAAACACTATCTAGAAATTCAGAAATGACAGAATAACACAAAGCAAAAAAGCTCAAGCAGAAAAAACAAAATAGCTTCCATTATAATAACGCCACTTAATGTGGACAAAGATGGGAAGAAGAGATAAAGATTATAAGTCCTTGTTATGTTAAAAGGGGTTCTGAGAGTAATCTGCATAAAGTTGTTTTGATAACAAACACAACTATTTGATAAAGACTCACACCAGCAGGTAAATGAAGAAACCTGAGAGGAGAAGACATGGTAAGAGCATGGAATGATGATGGCAGCACAAATGCGAGCAATTTCTGCTGGAGACCACCCACACAGGACATGAATTTTCACCTCTCTATCCATCAAATATTTATTGAGCCTGTTTTCCCCACATACAAATAAAACCATAATGAAAAACAAGAGAATGAAAGACACAAAAATTTAGAGTCTGAGTTACTCTTGGGGAATTAGGGTTCCACTGAGGAGAGGAACACAGAGTTTCGTAGGGTATCGGTAATCTCTTAAATTATTTCTTAAATTGGGTGCATAGATGTTCTCTTTAGTCTTCTGATAAATCACAAGTGCTTACAATAGGCTTGGCATATATTGGCTCACACAAGAAATTATTTTCAGAAAGAAACTTTTCAGTGGCTCTGTAAATAAAGCTCAGACTCTTTAACATGGCATTAAGACCTCTTCAGGAACTGGCTTATAGCTAATTTATCATTACCTATGACTTCACCCTAATCTACAATCACTCTTATTAGTTTTTTTGCCAAACATGTAAGACTTTTTAGTGTCTCTGAGACTTTGTCCAGCTGTTTTGTTTGTTTGTTTTCCTTTCTGGAATGTTCTTCTTCACCTACAGATTCCCTAATCTCAAGGCCAAGTTCAACACACCTGCTTTGCAAAGCTTGTTGATCTCCCTAATTGTCTCTTCTCTGTGTTCCATGCTGTTCTATTTCCTTATCTGTGCATTAGAACCTGACTTGCTCTAATCTATTATAATCTCTCACATTAATGCTTTACTGCTTACAAAGTCCTCTTAGCTCCATTATACTTGCAATAACATTGTGAGTTAGTCTTCATTAGCCCACTTAACAGATGCAGAGTCCAAGTTTCTGAAGGAAGAACAGGACTTGAATACCGATCTTCAGATTCACATGGTCTCTGAAGGGACAGCGCTGCCAGGGAAAGAGAGGGCAGGAAGAGGCTGAGGGGATGAAACTATAGTTTCTAACAATGCAGTCAGCATTTGTACGATAAGGGCATTCTCACAACTATTAAGATCTGCCATGAAGATTATGTCCAGTATGTTTAAGACACATAAGTTATTATACCTGTCAAAGTAGAAGGTGGAACAGGCTAAAAGAATGACTACAAAATTGAAAGGAAAAAAAAAAGTTAAATGAATTCAACAGAATGGGCCCTACATCTTACCAGGAAACTCATAGCAGACTAGTCTCCAAAGTAGGAACCTTGCCTTATTTTTCTTTTATTCCAAGTACCTAGAATAGGGCCCAGCACTAAAAAGGGACTCAGTACATGTTGAAATAATTTATTAATGAAAGGATGTGCTATTGAGAAGCACAATTAGTTTTAGATTTCCTCAAACTGCTTCTCTTCAGTCATGTTGGCCCTTTCAGTTCAGGGGGACTGGACATCAGTTTCTTGTGTGTTTAATAACACAGATCCTGAAGCTTCTCCAATGCTCAAAACCAAACAAAATATTCACTTGTTTGAATCAGTCAATAAGTATTTAGGCAGTAAAGTGGATTTAGAATGTGTTAGACAGCAGACAACTGCCCTATCTTTTATACCATCTTTAACATTTGAAACCTGCACAATGCCTGATTTGAAATACTATACATGAAGAAATCCTCATGCCTAAAAGTCACAGATCCAACGAAAAGAAAACCTACCAGCAAGAAACCTTGACCTGCCATAGAGACACAGCTCTGATGAAACTAACAGTAATATGGAACAAAAAGATACCACTGAAAAACTCAGTGGGAGTTTTTGAAACCCTGCCATCGAATACCAATGGCTATCTACTCTTTAAGTTGATCACAGAAAACCTGCTTTTGGGAAACTGGCCATAGGACAAACCAGCCTTTGGAGAATTTGCTTTTTGCAAACTAATTTTTGGAGAATTGACCTTGAACCAATGCTGGACACTGGTACTAGGCACTCTGTAGTGTTTCACAGCCTGGCCTGTGGAAGTAATCTATAGTTAACTGATCATGGTTCTAGGATACACTTCAGGTAAAAAAAAAAAAAAAAAAAAAAAAAAAGAGAGAGAGAGAAAAGAAAAGAAAAACAGGTCTAGGTTCAAATAAGTTGATTAAAACGAAGCATTTGCAATAAGAAAGGATTTAAAGGATGTGCCAAGGGATGCCTATCCTGGAATGGGCGAAGGGTCTTGCCCCCGCTGCCTTATCTCTGTGTCTCATTGTATGTTGTCATTTCGTGAGGGAGAGGAGGATGAAGATAGCGATCCCCCTTAAAGAACTAGGGCTTAATTGTCCATATTACAATCCTTATGTGCATTTACTCTCATGGGTTCTGCCATCCCCAAGCCCAAACCCAAACCTCTTCCTTTCATTCTCTTATTTAATAAATACTTAATTAAGTGTCTATATCCTATTCTAGGGGCTGGGAATATGATAGTGAACAAGACAGGTAAAATCTGGGCTCTTACCAAGCTTACATTCTAGAAGAAAGAAATGAGAGTAAGAAAATATCAGGGGTTGGGAAAGTTGAAACCCCCAAAAGTCTGTGCTATTGTAGGCAACAAGGTGTTTAATCTTCATTCCATTTCCCAGCAACATTAGACAAACAGACCAAACAGCAGACCTACTCAAATGCTCAGCAGTACCTGGAAAAATTTGATTATGAGGGGTGGACAGGAGAGAATTGCTCTATTTGGTCCAATTTCTAAATGGAAACTCACAGTCTTTGATGAATAATGAATGTGAATAATTAATGCATTTGAGAAAGGAAATTTCCTTACCTGTCAGTTACTTATCTTGGAGATTACACATCCATCACTCCTCCCCCAAGGGGCTAGACTCATCTCCATAGAAACTGGGGGCAACCCAGAATGTTAATTATGCCTCAATACCAGATTTCCCTGCTCAGAATGTGACTCACCGGAAGACCTTCTAGGGCTAGTTTGTTCTGAAAAGTAGAAAATTTAATTTATCTGAAGTATTTCTTTAAAGCCCCAAATAGTGAAGTATCTTAATAAGACTAAGAAACAATTGAGACACGGACTCTGTGTGTGCACACACTTAGGAAAATATTGTATAGAAACACATGCATCCTCTGGGCAAGAGGCTGGATGGAATAAATGGATCCTTGATCCGGCACCACGAACAATGACAAACACATAGTAGATGCTTATTGAATATTACTGTTATTGTTGAATTTTGTTGAATGAACCACCAATTGTGTGCTGAGATAATACAACAATTCTTATTTTCATGGTGACATTGTACACAATGTCCTTTTCATACACGTTATTTCATTTATTCTTTATGACAACTTGAAAACTGGGTCTACAATACACTATCCATAATTTTTTTAAAACTCTAAAACCAAAAGTTTAAGGGAAACACATATGATGAAAAGCCTGATTTCAGCTGAAATGAGCCTCTTCATAGTCTTTATCCTACTTATGTAAATATTTATACATTTTGCTACAGAAATATTAATACATTTGCATTTGGAGGACTTCCTAGGTCCTGTCAGGCTTTTTTTGACCTATATATCATATATAACATATTACCTTTCTAAAATCTAAAACATTCAGAATCCAAAAAACACATCTTGCCCCCAGAATTTTGGTTGCAAAGGTCATGGGTTCACATTGTCATCCCACTTTTATAACTAGGATTCTTTGACTCTGTAAAGCTAAGCAATTTACCCACAATCACAGAGCTAGTAAATAGATATTTAAACCAAAATTCTCTGATGCCAAGTCTTTGGGGTTTTATTTTCCCAACTACACTAAACTTCAAACAATTAAACTGAAATTAATATTATTAAGTATTAAGATAATTGTCTGAGTATTAAGATAATTGTCTATCTCATTGACATAAAAGAGGTAAAATTATCAGAAGCAGCACAGACTTGGTCAGTGCAGCAGAAACTGAAAAAGAACAAATGGAGCTTGGTGAGGGCTGTCTCATGTCGAGAGACCTCTGATCCCTGAAGGAAATGACTTCTGAAACTTAGTCTCATTCTTCAGCTCCTGAAGTGCACATGAACTAGGAGCTGATGAAGGGTTTTCTGGCAGACTTCTTTGAATAAGTCAGATATGACCCACATGATATTGTCATACCACATCCTTTTTTTTTTTTTTTCTAATCATGAACTTTTATTTGAAGGTAAATGATACCTAGATCTCTCTCTTGGGAAGAGAGAATAAGACTAAATTATAAGGCTGGCACTTTTATCAGTCAGGATAGTCTAGGTTATGCTGAGGTAACAAACAACGTACAAGGTTCTGTGACTTAAAACAACAAAGGTTTGTTTCTTGCTCATATTACATGCTTATCACAAGAGGACAGGAGAAGCTCCGTTCATTGTAATCATTTTGGGACCGAGGATGACAATGCAGCCACTCTTTCAAATGTTGCTAGTTGCCTGACAGAGGAAAAGAGAAGGCAAAAGAGCACGTCCTGGCTTTTTAAGCTTCTACCCAAGACTGATATGTTGTCACCTACACTCACATGGCTCATTGGCCAAAGCAAGTCATCTAGTCACACCCAACATCAAATGGGTAGAAAGTTCAAAATTTGTGGCTTCCATGATTTTCAATACATTTGCCTGCTCAACAAATACTTTCTTGAATGCCTGCTAGTGCTAAGCACTATTCTATGCACTGGGGATTTAAAAAAAAATTGAGTGCTATGAAGAAAAAGAAAGTGAAGCAATGGGAGGTAAGTGATAGGGTTGGGGAAGAAGAGGTGAAAAGTAAGTTCAGGAAAGCATTCTCTGAACATGAGGCCTGGAGGAATTGAGGGAGGGAGCCGAGTAAGGGAAATTCTACCTTTGAGACCAAAGCAAGACACAAAGAACTCAAATCCCAGGAAAATCCAGCATGATTCTTAAAGTAGAGACAGAGGGGTAAAGCACCAACAGTGTGTATCTGTGGGACTGAAAAACAGTTGGGCTCATTCTCTTCAAGCCCCATAGTACACCTTCCCACTTCCTTCTTTTTCTGACTGAAAAAACACAGACAGCAGAACACTTCCTTCTTCCTGAGGTTAAACAACATGCAAAAGTGTTTTACTTGAGGAAAGAAGAGCAATCAGCAAGTGTTCTGTAAATAAATAAAACTATCCATTTATTGATGGAAATTTATACTACATGAAGGGTCTTGGGTATTTTAGATACTTCATTTTATTGAATAGGGTTGTTGTAGAAAGGATAAGATACATAGGATTATTATTACCATTTTACAAATGAAAAGGCTACTAACGAGGGTTAACTGACTTTCTAGAAAGGTATGCAGGGTTTTTTGTGGCAAAGATAGTCTGACTCCCAAGCCTGTGCTCTAAATTGTCATGAAACATAGTGAACTTTAGACTACTTTTGGAGGGAAAATTTGTGGAAATCCACATCTACATGAATTCTTATTTGATAACTTAAAGATAGAATTGCCTCTGTTACAGGAAAAAAGGAATGTTATTTAGACATCTTTGCAACAGTGATCAGGTCTTCCTATAGATAAGACTGAGCCCATGGCTACTTCATCGCATACTCATCCAAAAGTCACCTTCTCAGTGAACTTTCCCCTGACTACCCTATTTAAAATTGCAATGCTGCCTCCTCAGTACATCCTACCTCCTTCTCTGGCTTTGTTTCTCCACACAGCATTTATGACATTCTTATAAACTATATGATTTATTTATTCACTGTATGTCACCTACCACTTGAACGTAAACTCCATGGATGAAGGAAACTCTTATCTGCTTTTTTAAAATCACTTTTATTTCCCCTAGAGTATAGAAAAGAACATTATACTCAATCAGTAACTATGAGTGAATGGCCAGAATGAATGAATGGAGGGGTGAATGAAAGGATTCAGAGAATGATCTCTTATTTAAGCAAGAGTTTTTAATCTGAGGTATATTAATGGGCTTAAGCATAAAATTACATGCAATTGTGTGGGGATAAGAGTATTTGTGTGTGTACAGACAGTCTCAAAGAAGTCAATGACCCAAAGGTTAAAAACCAACTTGTGTGGTATATCCATACAATGAAATCTTATTCAGCCGTAAAAAGAAATGAAGTCCACAGGTCACCTGGGTGACTCAGTTGGCTAAGCATCTGACTCTTGATTTCAGCTCAGGTCATGATCTCATGGTTCGTGGGAGCAAGCCCCACATCAGGCTCTGCACTAACGTCAGGCTCTGCACTAACAGTGTAGAGCCTTCTTGGGATTCTCTCTCTCTCTCTTTCTCTGCCCCCCCATCACTCTCTCTCTCTCTCTCTTTCTCTTTCTCTCTCTCTCTCTCTCTCTCTCTCTCTCTCAAAAATAAATAAATAATCATTAAAAAAAAAAAAGAAATGAAGTCCTAATACTTGCTACATGAACGAAGCCTGGAAACATTATACTAAGTGAATGAAGCTGGACACAAAAGATCACATATTCTGTGATTCCATTTACATGAAAGGTCCAGAGTAGGCAAATCTATATGGACAGAACATAGTTGAGTGTTTGCCTGGGGCTCAGGGGAGAACAGAGGGCAGAACAGGGGGCAATTTCTTAATGGATATGGGATTTTCTTTCAGGGTGATGATAACATCCTGGAGCTAGACAGTGGTCATGGTTGCACAATATTGTGAGTATACTAAATACCACTGAATTGTATATTTTGAAATGGCTAAAATCATACATTTTATGTTATGTGTGTTTTTGGCACAATTTTTTCAAAAAAGAACCACTTTGTGAATAAGGGAAAGAAAGAGATGACAAAGATTAGGCAAATCATCTCCTACACTGAACAGGATGGATGAGGGAATCTAAGTCTGAAAACTGTCAGTTGCAGTCAAACATTCTAAGAACATATGGAATTGGAATATTTATAATACTAGGAAGAATAACTTATATTTGTATCGAGTTTTGCAGTTTTGGACAAATTTCCAAGTGTATTATTTAATTTAACTCCTAGAAAAGAAACTTGTGAGGTGGGGCAAGGGGTAGCTATAATTCTATGATTATCTCCATTTTATAAATGAGAATAATGAAGTTCAGAGAGGTTAAGTAATTTTCCCAAAGTCACATAGCTAATGAATGGTAAAATAAGGATCTAAACCCAGGTCTTTTTATGCTTTTGGCATAAAAGCTCTTTTCAACCTTTCAGTGTCTTTCCAGAAATCACAAGTTTTCCTGTGGCAAGTCTCCCCAGGTGAGGTCAAAGGCCAAGTTTCTCCTCTAACATTTGGAATTACATCCCCTTAGTGTGGTCACACTGAGAACTTCACTGTGACCAGAAGTTCTCACTAGAAATTATACACATCCATGATAAATGATAGCACTAGAAAAAATAGATTATTACTTATGCAAATTTTTGGGAGTGAGAATGTTCTAAAATGCAGAGTCAATAGTAAGAAAAAGGTAATCAAAGCTAATGAATGAAACCCAACCTCTTCATTTTACAAATGACAAAAGTCAAGCACAAAAGGCTTGTCTAAGATGACACAGAGTTGGTGTCAGAGGTAAGATCAGAATGTAAGGCTTTTAAATACTCTGTAAAAGCACAGGGTTTCTAGGAAACCACCCTTCCAACAGCCTTCTCTTCTCTGAGAAGAGATTATTTATTTAGTTTGTGTAGTTAGCAGGTCCACAAATATGCCGACATTTATCATAAACACGGAAAGGAGGAATTAGGGATCCAGTGGTAATAAATAACCCAAATGCATAAACTTGGCCTCAAATGAATCTGTTTTCTACCTTTTGTCATCTCCATTGGACTGAAGCACCAGGACACGTTGACTTTTCTGTTTTATCCAGGAGTGGTTAATTATCCAGAATTTACCAGTCATGGTTTGTAAACACAGTTGGTGGTGGGGTGAATAATGCAGGCCCATAGTGTCACTTCCGTCCATGGTGACACAGATGGTCAGAGCTGAAGGGGCCTCAGAGACCTTGCAGTCTGGGGTTTCCCAGCCACAGTCAGCTGACCTCCAGGGAGTTACTGCCTTGAGCCTGTGTCCAACTCCACCTTCCTTCTCAGAGACAGAGCCTGTGTTTTGCTCCTCTCTCCCTTTCTCATCTTCTGCTCCCTCACTCTGAGGTAGGTTGAGGGTTTGCAATAAATGCTCCTAGAGTGGAGCATCAGCCATCTTAGGGAAGATGTGGAGGAGAAAACTTAAAAAAGGGGAAAGCACCTGCTAGAACAAAGTAAATTTAGCAAAGCTCCTCGGTGTACACTTTGAGCTGGAAGGAAGATGTTCAAAATCATGTAAGCTAAACCTTCACTTCTCGTATGAAGAAATTCAGGCACAGAGAATGGATGTGACTTATCCAAAGCTACAAAGTCAGGAAGCGGTAGAGTCAACATCAGCACTCAGATCCTCCAAGTTCTAATCCAGTGCCTTTTCATGATACTTCTTCTCAGTTTCCATTGTTCTCTCTTACGTAAAATAACCATGATTCATAACCCACCACTGCCACATCACACATTGACTACGCTACATTGTCTGCACGTTTCACAGAGTATATTTTGACACTCAAGGACATATGAGTTAAGCCAAGGATTTTTGTCTTGTACTCTTGTACACCTGTATCTCCTCATACCTAGTACAGGTTCTGTCTCATAGGAAGGATGCATGATTTTTTTGATGGAATGGATGCTGTGCATGGGACAGGTGGGGTTCCAACATGGCTATTAAGGTCTCTTATGACATGCCCTCCTTTCCTCAGGGCAAAAGACTTCTCTTTGTGTCCCCTCCACCGCACCCCTCATTTTCCCTCTGTCAAAATATTTTTCAGGCCCCAATCAATAGCTACCTCCTGTTATCTCTAGCAGAAAGGGAACTGCCAAAACTGGCATCAAACAGACTTTAATTTGCATGCCACCCTAACTAATGTATGATATGCACTGACTATATGATATAGGTGAGTTACTTAATCTCTCTGAGACTCAACTTAGCCAATTGTAAAAGAGTTCATAATACCAACCTCATTTGATTTTTCTGTAGAAGAAATAATATATGTAAAATTTCTATGCCAGCATATGCCATATGGTAGCTACTTAACAAATGTTAATTCCTTTCATCTGGTCAATTCCTCCCTTAAAACTGTCCCATGGCTCTCTGCTTACTCTTCACCAGTTTATTATGTATTATTTTACATGTTATTGATAACTTCAGAATACTTCTGTCTTCCCACTAGACCATAAACTACCTTGAAGGCATTACTATATCAAGAAATCTTTGCATTTAACGCAACGTGACTTCCCACAGAATCTAGAAGGATGGCCAGCACAAATGTGGCACGTAAAACTTATTTTTGTAGAAGTAAATTGAAATGTGTGTGGGTGGTGGTGATGGGGAGTGCATAGTGTATCTGGCCCTTTAGATAGTTTGTCTGAAAAGTAATAGCACTTATGCTGGTGTCTTATGTATTTCTCCATGTTATGCGTATTCTTCTCCCTAAAAACAAGTAGCCAGTTGTTTGGCAATGACACCCTTCCATTCAAAGTGAGCATCTGAAGAGCTGACGCCCCCTCAGTGAGTGACCAAGCTATATTTATGTGTTTGGTCCTCATGCCCCCACAAAGAGGAAGTGGTATTTCAGGGATGACAGATGACAATGTGACGTCACCCATCTCCGTCAGTGCTCATTTCATTTCTTCAATTTCAGCAAAGAAATTATAGAAAAGGTTGCTCCTTTATCACATGGGTGACCTATTTTTATTATTTATTAATGAAAATAGGGAAGGTTCTCTTCTCCCTGTCTTTCACTATTGAGCTTCCCATTTCTGTCCTTACCTCTTATCCCACCTTTCTGGAGGAAATAAAGGCCAGTAACTGAAACTTAAATGGTAAATTCATAGATCATATCTATCTATGTTATAATCTAAAAAAATAAAAGAACCAAAAAATTTTTTAAAGAATTAAAGTATGGATATATATGCATTCCTAAAATAATAATTAAAATTAACAAATGTTTATAAATTATTATTAGACAACAATTATTGAGCTCTTGTTATGATCAGGTCTCTGTGTTCTATGTTTGCTTACTTCATCTACTCCTCAACTAGCCCTACATGGAGGGTGATATTAACTTGTCCAAGATCTTATATATAGCTGCCAAGAGTCAGGGAGATTTGCATCTACATTTGTCTGAATCAAGAGGATGCATTTATAATCATTACCCATACTGCTTTGCCCATCCATGTGAGGGATTGAGTCATGAGTTAGTAATATGGAAATTAATGACACATAGCCCCCTCCCTCAAGAAGAAACTAACAATGTAGAATATACATACACATACATATATATTCCAGAGAGAAAGAGAATATATGTATATATGTATACATAGATAATATAGAGTGATTGGCGCTATACTAACACTACTAAAAAGGGACTATGGAAGTTCCCAAAAGGCAGAACTGAATTCTAAGGTCCAGATAATGGAGAAGACTCAATATATAATCTGTATCAAAGGTGGTTCTAGGAACTTTCACATAAGTGATCTTTGATATCAATTTATTTAATTACAAAGTACTCCTGTGTGATAAGTGGGTAGTAGTATCCCCATTTTACAGATGTGGAAACCATGTCTCATATGATAATAGCAAACAGCTAACTAGCACTTATAACATATTGGATGCTGTTCTAAGAACTACGTGTATTAATCCTGTATTGATCCACATGTATTAATCCTCACAATGATTCAACCATACAAGTGCAGAGCCCATTTTAGAGATGAGGAACCTGATTTCCAGAGTGTTTAAGTCGTTTTCCCAAGGTCTTACCACCAGTAAGAGGTAAAGCCAGGTGGAGGGGTAAAGTCAGGTAGAGGGGTTTTTATTTTCAACCATCATGTTATTGCTCTGTAGAGGGAAAGTAAGACACCCAAAGTTACCACCTAGAAAAGTGAGCCAGGATTTGACCCACATCTGCCTTTCTGTAATAAAGACAATGCTCTTAAAAAATACATTTAAAATATTTTATACTATAAAAGAGACTGGAAATATAGGTTGAAGTAAAATACCCTGATTGCCACAGCAAAAAGTAAGAATTCTATTCTATGGCAAGGGAAACTCTCAAAAGACTTTGAGCAGAAAATTCAAAATCAATATGATTAAATCTGCACTGAAGAGGAAAGAAAGCTCACTAGAATGTAAAGAATGAGTCAGAAGTGGGTGAGGCAGAAAGTAACGAGCCCTGTTAGGAGGATTCTGCAAAAGTCCTAGTGATGAGGTCTGAGAGAGGACAGGTCACAATTAACAGAGAACGTGGGAGGGAATATTCAAGAGAATTTTCAGAAATGGCTTTGGCAGGACTTACTCAATGTGGAGAGAGAGGGACAACTCAAAGAGGAACCCAGAGTCTGTAGCTTAAATAACTGAGAAAATAGTGGTACTCTTGACTGACCTAGGTAACATGGAGGGATAAGAAAGTTGGGGACATGTTGAGTTTCTGGTGCCTGTAAATCCTATGAAGCTTACCAGGGGAGAGTCATTTCAGGAAATAAAAATTATTTAGTCTCTTGGTCTCTGGGAGAAACCCTCTTCAGTAACTTTCAGGATTAAATAAACCAATATGCTCTTTATAAGTCATTCTAGCCAATAAAGCAGCAATTGTGACCTCTTTCCTGTAGCAATACATGAGGGATGCCATTCACAAACACAGCATCCCCTTAGCCATATCCACCATGTTGTAGAACCTTCAAGGTAAGTGAGACAGGTAGTACACAATTGTACAAAATTTTCAGAGTACCAGCTGTCATTCCAAAACACACAGTTTTTTTTAAGTATATCTAATAGCATGAGAAAATGTTAAGGAGGTAATCAGATTAAGTGGGGGGAAAAGCAGAGAACAAAAAATACATATAATGTATTCCAAAAAACATAATATACATATATATTACACACAGAAAAGACACTACAGGGAAATGCACCAAAATGTTAACAGAGGTCCTTCATTAAGCAAATATTTATGGAGCACCTGTAGTATGCCAGACTTTGCCTATTCATTATGTATGGTGAGAAAAAAGGACTTAATTTGATGCCCTCATATAGCTTACAGTTTGGGGAATAAGCTAAGAATATAAAGACTGTAAAGCAATCTGAGTACAGAATCCTTCTGGCCTTTTCTAATTGACTAAGTCTTTGCTCTCAACCATCATGTCCTGTTGGGGTAAAGTAAGGTGCCCCAAATTACCAGCTAGATAGGGGACAGAGCCAGGACTTGAACCATGTCTGTTCCACACCCATATGGACACCAATTCTTTTAGCAGGTTACGTGTTTAGTGGTGCAAGTGTTTCTAAAACTTTCAAAGTTCTCATAGAAAGGACTCTCTTTGCATTCATATTTCATTGATTTACATAACTTTGTAATTGAATTCTACAATTACAACAACAAGTATAACTGTCATTTTCCGTATATGTGAATAAACACAAGTGATTCTTGTTGAGCATGTACCCCTTTGGAAAAGGTACAAGTGCCTGACCACACTAAAGAAGAGCCCACTGGTTTCCAGCATTCAGCATGAGGACATTGGTTGGCATAACTTACAGAAGTAATCAAGAGAATACATCAATCCACTAGGTGAACTAAATGAAAATTGATTAAGAGAACCTATATTGTCACATTTCCAGTCATACAGCTTGAGATTACTACAACATGAGGCAGCCAGTTAAATCATATTGACCTCTCTGTCAGTTAAAATCTTGTTTTCATTATTATTATATTTGCCACCAAGTCATAATTTTGTGCTTGTTATTTGTTGAATTGTGTCCTCCCAAAATTCATATGTTGAAGTACTAATCCCCACTCCCTACCCCAGTACCACAGAATGTGACTTTATTTGGAGATAGGGCCTTTAGCAAGGGAATTAAAAACAACAATGAACTATTGGGACCTCAACAAGACAAAAAGCTTCTGCACTGCAAAAGAAACAATCAACAAAACTAAAAGGCAACTGACAGAATGGGAAAAGATATTTGCAAATGACATATCAGATAAAGGGCTAGTATCTAAAAGGTATAAAGAACTCACCAAACTCCACACCCAAAAAAACAAATAATCCAGTGAAGAAATGGGCAGAAGACATGAATAGACACTTCTCCAAAGACGACATCCAAATGGCCAACAGACACATGAAAAGATGCTCAACATCACTCCTCATCAGGAAAATACAAATCAAAACCACACTGAGATACCACCTCATGCCAGAGTGGCTAAAATGAACAAATCAGGAGACTATAGATGCTGGAGAGGATGTGGAGAAACGGGAACCCTCTTGCACTGCTGGTAGGAATGCAAACTGGTGCAGCCACTCTGGAAAACAGTGTGGAGGTTCCTCAAAAAATTAAAAATAGAACTACCTTATGACCCAGCAATAGCACTGCTAGCAGTCTATCCAAGGGATGCAGGAGTGCTGATGCATAGGGGCACTTGTACCCCAATGTTTATAGCAGCACTTTCAACAATAGCCAAATTATGGAAAGAGCCTAAATGTCCATCAACTGATGAATGGATAAAGAAGATGTGGTTTATATATACAATGGAATACTACTTGGCAATGAGAAAGAATGAAATATGACCTTTTGTAGCAATGTGGATGGAACTGGAGGGTATTATGCTAAGTGAAATAAGTCAGATAGAGAAAAGACAGATACCATATGTTTTCACTCATATGTGGATCCTGAGAAACTTAACAGAAGACCATGGGGGAGGGGGAGAGGGAAAACAAAAGTTACAGAGAGGGAGGGAGGCAAACCATAAGAGACTCTTAAGGACTGAGAACAAACTAAGGGTTGATGGGGGGTGGGGGGAGAGGGGAAAGTGGATGATGGGCATGGAGGAGAGCACTTGTTCGGATGAGCACTGGGTGTTGTATGGAAGCCAATTTGACAATAAGCTATATTTAAAAAAAAAGAGATAGGGCTTTTAAAGAAGTAATTAAGGCAAAATGAGGTCCTATGAGTGGGTCCTGATCCAATACGACTCGTGTTGTTATAAGAGGAGATTAAGACACAGACAACACACAGATGGAGGGGCAACCACATGAGGACACAGCAAGAAGGTGGCCATCCACAAGCCTCCAAGGAAAGGAAGAGGCCTCCAAGGAAACCAACCCTGCTGACACCTTGATCTTGGACTTCCAGCCTCCAGAACTGCAAGAAAATAAATTTCTGTTGTTTAAGCCATTAAGTCTGTTGTATTTTGTGATGGAAGCTGTAGCAAATTAATACAGTGCTTATCTCAATGGCTGGCACATGGTCAGTATTCAAATATTGACATAAATGAGTGAATGAGGAATGTATATGTCTGCTATCCTGCATTTCTGTGATTGATTTTTTGAGGATCTTTAAAAAAGAAGTTTAGGCTGGCAAGGATGTGGAAAAACGGGAACCCTCCTGCACCGCTGGTGGGAATGCAACCTGGTGCAGCCGCTCTGGAAAACAGTGTGGAGGTTCCTCAACTCTTACATGAGCAGGACCCATAAAAACTAACTATCCAGGAGGTATTCCTTACTGAGTGAGTCTTGGCAAACTGACCCAAACAAATCCTCTTGGTTGGGAAGGCAAATGAGCCAAATAAAAGCAAAGGGCCACCAGACCTTAGCAGTTGAGACAAGATGGAAAATATGTACTGAAGAAATGGAAGCCTGGATGACTGAGTGGTGGACAAAGGGACATTCCCATATTTCCTTGTAATCAATCTGCATGTCTAATATGAAAACTTCAGAGTAGAAGGTTTTAAAGTCTGTTTTATCCTGCTTTCCAACCCTTCAAAGGCCAATATGTGTATATAACGACTTTTCTTCATTCTCATTGCTTTAGAACCCTTCCTCTGTGTCTAGGACACCCTTAACAAGGTTTTGATTTCACCTTGTCTGATAAATGAAACTTATGTAGATTGCAATATATCATGTTGGACCCTAGATACTGTGAGGGTATAAGAGGATATAAAATTCTTTGGGATACAGGAAAGTCCAAATGATTAGAGATTTCTAAAAACAAAGTGAATGTACTGAGGGTTTTTTCAATTAGGAAGATACTCCCCCCACCAATAATGCCATAGAAGCAGAGATTCCACTTTGCTTCTTTTGTTCATTTTGGGATGACAGGGAGGGATGAGCTTAGAAAGTAGGAAGAAGGGACACCTGGCTGGCTCAGTCAGTAGAGCATGCGACTCTTGATCTTGGGGTTGTGAGTTTGAGCCCCATTCTGGGTGTAGGGAATACTTAAAAATAAAATCTTAAAAAAAAAAGAAGAAAGAAAGAAAGAAAGAAAGAAAGAAAGAAAGAAAGAAAGAGGCAAGAAAAGAATAGGCCCCAGCTAATCTCAAACTCCAGAAGCTTCTATCTTCCCAGAAATAAATACCTCGCTTTCCATTTCAACACATGAACATAAGGTTCATGTGAGACATATTCGGAGGAAATAAGGTTTAGACAAAAGAAATCATTCAAGAAATGAATTCAGTATCTGTCCAAGTAGTTGAAGATGTATACTGGAGATGTAGTGATAAATATATACATGGTTTTTGCTGTCATGGAGTTTATAATCAAATGATCCTTGCTGTTCTTTCGACTGATGTTACAAATAGTAGTCTTTACAAACTGTAGTGTTGAGGGAGTAAAACAATCATGCCCTAAACATCTTGCTATGGGCTGAATATTTGTGTTCCCCCAAAATTCATATATTAAAATTCTAACCCCCAATGTGATGGTATTAGGAGGTGAGGCCTTTGGGAGGTAATTAGGTCATGAGGGTAGAGCACTCATGATGAATTAGTGCCTCCATGAGAAGGGGCAAGAGAAAACTTGGTTTCTCTCTCTGCTCTCTGCCATGTGAGGATACAACCCAACGACAGCCATCTGCAAACCAGGAAGCAGGCCCTCAGGAGGAACTAAATTGGCCAACACCTTGATTGTGGAATTCTAATCCCTAAAACTGTGAGAAGTAAATATCTGCTGTTTAAGCTACCTAGTCTATGGGTATTTTTGTTACAGCAGCCTGAAAAAGACATATCTACAGGTGCCTAGCCATGGGCACACACTACTGGGGACAGAGTGGTATAAAAAAGATTTATAAAACATGGGCTGTGTCCATGATACGCTAAAAAATCTAATTGGGAAAATAAGATACCCATGTGAAACTGTTGGCCAACAGAACAGTTTAAATTAAAGTACTAGATGGAGTGATACAGCTGCTTAATAACTAGAAAATGTACAATAAAATGTTAAGTATATGTATGGTCTTAGCAACGAATTTTGAAGGAGTTTAAAGAAAGATCAATATAGAATAGAGATATCAAAAAAGACTTTATCAAGAAAGTGGTGCCTGAGTTAAGTCTTAAAGGATGGGCAGGAGGGGGTGGGCATTCTGGGCAAGAATAAAGCCATAGTGGCAAAAAAACAAAGAAAAACCAAAACAAAAAACGAAAAAGAAAATTAAAAAACCTGACAGTCACTGGGTAGGGATAACAGAGTAAAACCAATTAAATAACCACAAATTGTGAATGTTATAAAACAAAACCAAACAATTCAGATCACACCTAACAAACAAAATTATAATAGAAATACCATGTCTGCTCCCCAAACACATGCACATTCTAACACATTCTTGGAAAGAGTGCTGTAACATTGATTTATATCTGACAGTCCAAGTAAAAAATGAAAGAGCTGCCAAATCTGCCTATATAAATCCCAGTGATTTCACATGTTTTTATCCTATGAACTGAAGGCAGAAAAAAAGATTTAAGCCTTTGAGACAGCAGACAATAAAACGGTACCCTAGTGAAGCTTCTCCGAGGAGCCACTAGAATCATATTTATCATGTCCAAGACTGACATTAATTCTAATGTGCAGACACTCTTCAGCATTCAGATGCACAATATTAAATAACTCTAACAGGTGAATTTATCGAGTCATGCAGCAGTACGCTGAGTTGTACAGAGGGACCATATAACGGCTGTATTATGCAGAATCAAACACTCCATAGGAGCCACATTAAGCTTCTTCTGTTGACAGACGGATGATTGACAAGACCCTCCTCCAAAATCTTCCTGGATAAAAGTGCTTCTCTTTTGCCTTGTGGTGTCAAACCCTTGGGCTACAAATGCCTTGAACAACTGATCAGAACCAAAACAGCTACCTAAGTGAGAAGTCTGGGCCATGCTTGTAGGTAATCCTGACTGGTTCATGAAAAGGAGGACTGATCCTCTGTCTTGGTGAGATTACAAGTCCAAATCCCTAGCTATTGGCAGAAAACATCA
The DNA here is from genome assembly GCF_024362965.1 of Panthera pardus. Classification (NCBI taxonomy): domain Eukaryota; kingdom Metazoa; phylum Chordata; class Mammalia; order Carnivora; family Felidae; genus Panthera; species Panthera pardus. The sequence continues at coordinate 61,491,629 of NW_026526766.1, forward strand.
TTGCTGCTGCTTCCTTGCCCTTACAGAGAACTGCCTGGCTTCCTGACCTCACTGGAGAGCTCCAATTATTAGCTAACAAGCTACTGTTCTGGTCAAAAGCCCCAAAAGAAAGGTAAGGATCTGGGGCAGAGCTAGAAATCTGCATTTCTAACAAGCATCCCCAGGTACGAGTTTCCTAATTTGGTTGATCACTGGAAGCATCTGGAGCAGTTTCAAAGTGTGAATTCTCAAAACATACCCCAGACCTCCTAAATGGAATCTCCAACAGTTTGTAAATTATGATTGAAGTGATGGATCATTATGCTGTTCAGAATTGTTTATATAACAATGAAAGTGAGAGATTCCAGTTGATAGAGATGTCACTTCTCTAATTGTTTGCTTCCTTTTACAAGAAAAGAAGAGTTGGGGAACCCATTATGTTTCTATTCTTGCCATGGGTGCCAGGAAACTGTAAACTGATAGCGACTCTTCCTGGTTTAGATTTCTAGGTACAATTGCTCCCCTTTGTATTATTAGGCCTTTCTTTTAAAATGTAACTTTGAATTAAGTCACCTAGAAGTGGTTGGAGCATAAATTACAAATTAGTGCAATATAAATAATTTTAATTCAAGCTTCACCTCAAACTTCAGAAAGTCACTTTCTCTGTTCAGTTTATAAATGTGGGCAAACCTTGCATTTTACAGCTTCATACCAATGATGGTGCTCCCATCAACCTTCCTCACTGGACAAATGACAGAGGACAAAGGTCCCTGAAGGACTGCTCTACTTGGCAGAGTAGAGGAATCCAGGCCTTATTCAGTTGTCCAGAAACTCAGCTGCTCCCTCTTAAACCCAATGACCTGCCAAGGAGAGCCACCTATGGAGTAGGGAAAACACGGTGTGAACCACGTCAGAGAACTGAGGTTGAAATCCCAACTCTGTATGGTATTCCATAAGCCATTACCTCTAGTTTCCTCATTGGTGAAATGGAGGTAACTAACTTGACTTTGCCTGTCTCGGGGTAATTGTGAAACGTTTTACAAGATGCACATTATTTAACAACTAATGGAAATAGCTCAGAAATGCTATACTCAACTGTGATAATGAAAGAGGGTTCTCTTGTTCCTAGGAAAAGGTTGTAGGTTTTAAAAAACTAACCTAGAGGGATTCTAATGTACTCCTCGAACAGATGAAAACTTAAGAGCACAGTGAGGTCCCCAACTGGGAGGATGGCCTTTGAGTGTCAGGGTGTTAAGGTTTATGTTGACTTTGCACTAAATTCAGATAATGCTTGGAGCATTGTGTTCATCTTTCCACAGCACACTGCAGCAGGCCTTCACCACCTGTTGGTGTCCAAAGGAAACCAATCAGAATATAAGGCTCTAGAAATCATGTCCCATTAAAACTAGTTGAAGGAACTAGGCACATGGAGACTGGAACAGATTTAGGGGACATGGCTGTGTTTTCAAATGTATATAATGACATAAGATTGTCATGAAAAAGAGAGAGGAGTTTCTTTCAGTGAGGACTAGGATCTGGGGAACGTGGATTTCCCAAAGGAAAGTTGCTGGAGACAAGATGTCGATTTAGGGGAAGACAAATTTCAGAATGTAGTACATTAGCAAGTTAAAATGGGGAGCTCCTACAGCATCAATTTTCAGATGTTTCAAAAAGGATTCTTGCCCTTGGTAAGAAGTTGCAATAGATAATCTTTGAAAAGTTCTGACCCTAAGATGCTCTAAGTCTGTCCCTTCATCTATGGCAGACGTAAAGTTTCTCATTCTTGGAGACAAACTGAAATCCTTTGGCTAAAGAACTCAAACTTGACTTCAGGTGGTAGAAATTGGGAGTTATCACTGAGAAAGGCTCAACTTTGGGACTCTCCGCTCACCCCCTGCCAAAATTGGTGCTCTTCAACATCTCCTGGATTCACTACTTCACTCTGATTGCCAGGCTTCTCAGATCCAAGCTTGATGCAGCACCATCCCCCTACACTGTGCCTACCTTGGCACCGAGCCAGAAATCCACTGCTGCCATTTGTGTTTTCATTTAGTAAATAAAGATCAGAAATGGCTGCTGCTTTAATAGATTGAAAACTCTGGCCTGCAAATAAATATCTTGGGGGAATTAGAGAAGATTTGGAGAACAACAGTCAATCTCAATATAATTAAAAATAAGCTCTCACCTGCTACTAATTTCCTTCTTGTTTCTTTGCTAACAGAAATCTTTGTTTGAACAAAGAGGTAAAAGGCACAGTTAGAAGCTGTTTACATAGTGCAAATGAGAGTGCTAATTGTAGGGAGCCTGCATGTTAATGAGAAAGAGGTTATTTATCAGTGTGAAATTCTGAGTGCAATAAATTGCAGGTGATATTTCAGGAAACATTCAGTTTCTAATGATTTCTTTTCACCTCCAACAGTGGCCCCAAATCAAAGTGCAGTATGTTGTCATGAAATAAGAATTCCTGTGGAAGCCAAGAGATCTGGTTGTGGCCCATAGCTAGCTGTATGCCCTGGAACAAGCTTTCCCTCTCTGACTTTCAGGCTCATATCTGCGGAAATTTCGCATCTCTGATTTTCCTCCCAGTTCTGACCATTGTTGGATAAGAAGTACCAGTATATAAGAAGTACCTAGTGCTTCTACTGAGAAATCAGTTTCTCTTTCTTGGGATAACCTTTGTTGTTCTGAAACCAACGTACAAAAATACATTCTTGGAAAGGGCCTGGCTTCCTAGCTCCCAGGTTTTCCCCTACCCTGGCTGCTATGGTTCTGCCCGGCAATTTTTGAGGAACTCAAGGAAGATCCCTAGAAGCAAGCCTCCTAGCAGCACCCCAATATCACAGGCCTCCCAGCTGCTTCCTCAGTCTTTCTCAGACCTCTGAAGAGGCTCCAGGACCTCTGACCTCCCTGTGACTCATTCATTCGGCAAATCCTCTTTGAACACCCACTGTGTGCATGGCACCATGCCAAACACTAGGAACACAGAATTCTGCAAGGCAAACAGTGCATTCCAGCATGGAAGTATCTAATGGGGAAGTCAGATGTGAAACAAATAATTATACAAGTGACAATGTGATAAGCCCTAAGTGGCAAAAATATGGGTTGCCATGACAGGAGGGTCAGGAAAGGCTGTCCTGAGTGACACTTGCACTCAAACCTAAAGTAGAAGTGGGCTGGTCGTGGCGGGAGGGGTGTACAAACTGAAGAAACAGTACTCAAGGCCATGGGCAAAGAGCCCAGTACATCTAATGACCAGAAAGTCAGTGTGACCAGACGACTCTCCATAACCAGAGAACAGACAAATACAGGCTGGAGAGGTAGGTAGGGCCAATTCATGTCAGACTCTGGAGGCCCTGCAAGGACTTTTGGACTGTGCTCCAAGGTAACTGGAAGCCATTAATAGATTTTTTTTAAAGTAGGCTCAACACCCTCTTGAACTCATGACTTCAAGATCAATAGATTTTAAATGAGAAAGAAATGTGATCAGCCAGAGGGGGTGTATCAATCTCTCTCAACTGTTGTATCTAAATTCAGGGTCCTGGCAGGACCCTGGAAGCCCTCTCCCATTCCCTCTCAGGGCCACATATGTATACCAAGCTCTGAGAGAAAAGGGTGTCCCAGTGTTCAAAGGAAATGGCATATTCTAAGTATTCCAAAGAAAATGAATCCACAAATACACTTTGGTAACAATCCTCACTATAGGAAGAAATCCAACAGGGACCTTAGAGATCCTTCTACCCTCCCTCCTACTTTCCTCCCTCAAGTGTACCATGTAAATAGGATAGTAAACAGGAAGGAGCCTACTCCATAGCAAGACAGGAAGTGATAAGCAGGAGACCCTGAAGGCTACAGATTATAAAGGAGTGCAAATACAGGGGAAAAAAATATTAAAAAAAAAAAAGACATCTACAGGCTCTGGCCATGGACAGAGTTCTCAACTCACACTCCCAGAAGGCTTTGTATGAAATGTTTTCAAACACTTGTGGGGGCAACTGCTTACTCCCATGAGAGGCAACAGCAGGAAGGGGGTCACGGTAAGCCAGCTCCAGGAGTATTGGGGGATGCTGGAGGCGGAGGTGGACGGAGATGGAATAACTTCGTAGTGTTTCCTAAAGCATGATCTACAGAACTAATGTTTCCTAATCAAATAGGGTGTGGTGACAAATGTAGATCCCCCAGCCCCAGAAACACACAGCCCTTATAAGTAGCATGGGGCTGAGGCGTCAGCACATGGGCCCTGAAGTCAGACTAACTGGTTTCAAATCCTGATTTCACACACTTACTTGTTTTGTGAACACAGGCACTTTGCCTCATCTATTTTAGCCTCAGTTTCCTGGCATGTAAAAATGAACATCATAATAGGACCTACCTGGTAGGGTTGCTGCGAAGAGGAAACAAGGTAACTCCCGAAAAGAACTTGGAGCAGTGCCTTCCTGGGACATAGTAAGATCCTGATGATTATTAGCTATCAGTGTAACTGAGAGTGGGCCTGGGGACCTGTATTTTTAACATGCTCTGCCTGCAATTCTCCCCACTCATTAATGTTTTATTTTCAGTTTGAGGAGTATTTATATGCCAGCTTCTGAGCTGAGCCTTTTATGTTTCTCATCTCATTTAAATCCCATGAAGTAGCACCAATATCTCCCCCTACCCCCGCTTATCGAGAAGGGAATGGAAGCCTGGAGTGGTTAAGTACTTTCCCCAAGGCCAGATCCTGAACTTCTAGATACTTTTTAGGAACAGCATATTCCACCAGGATAGGGACAGACAGAGCACATATAGGGGACCTGAGCAGGCTAGCGCTCATGAGCTTGGAGAGCAGCTGTGAGCAAAGTCCACAGCCTCTGCCCAGCTGTCAGCAGAAGGGTGGGTTTGAGGGTGGGCTGAAGCTGGTGGGCAGACCTGGTCCCCAGAAGGAATGGTGCTTCCGCCCAGAGGGAGGGCCCATCCTGAGTGTTGTTGCAAGCTTATCATGTAGCTGCTGGCCGCTCGCTGTCCTGACCTACATGGCATCACCCCTTCTGCAGTCTGTACACCTTTCTCATGGCATGGAGCCCTTGTGTAGCACAGTTGTTTACGAGTCTGTCAACCCCTGTCAGGCCTTGACCGCATGAGTGAAGTCTGGCTGTGTCACCACGGTCAAGTGTGGTGACCGGAGAGACATCATAGTGTCATTTCAGATTGGTATAAAACTTGTTTTGTGCTTAAGAGTTTCTCCTTGTCTGGCCACCCCAGGCAGAGCTGGGCCTCCTTTCATGTGTTCCCATTGACTTTCCAAAGCCTTTCATCATGGCACCTGTGACACTGCCTTGGTATCTACTGGTTCCCCTAGCTGCACTGAGAGTACACCCTCTGAAGAAGCAGCCCTTCGCACTCACTCCCCTCCAGAGGTAGCAATGGAAATCTATCCCGACATGTCTGGACAGCCTACTCCTTTGAGACTGACCCAGTGACCGTCTTCATCACAAAATCCTTCATAAAAGGAATTGAAAATTCTTGCTTCTTATCAACAAGCCTCCCCTTCCATGTGAGCAAGGACATGTCTGTAGAGAAAATTACTACCAGTGAAGTCTCATGCTCTTGAACTGGAAGCCAGGCCTGCCTCTGAGACTTTGCCCTCTCTCCACCTCTGGACTGAGGGTCCACCTGGTAAGCTGAACACACAAGCATGGAGTAGGAAATCGAGCAGAGCCCAGCCTCCCACCAGGGCCAAGTCCAACTCTGGGGAGTACAAGACAGGTGCTTCACGGAGGTTTTTGATGAAGGAAGGAAGGAAGGAAGGAAGGAAGGAAGGAAGGAAGGAAGGAAGAAAGGGAGGGAGGAAGGAGGGAGGGAAAGAGGGAGGGAGGAAGGAAGGAAAGAGGAAGGAACGAAGAAAGGAAGGAATGAAACTTTCAAAAAAGAGAGCCTTTTCATTTCAAAAATTCTAGAGCTAAAATTTCATAGCAATCATAATTTCCTCTGGATATACAAACACACAGGAGTACTAGCTACAGTAAATACCTAGGTGGAGCCCTATCCACTGTCAAGAGTGTCTCATATTCCTCAAGAATCCCCACAATCCTGAGGGGCAGGAGTTGCCTCGGTCCAACACACCCTTCCCCGTTCCTGTCTGCCTCCCTGTGCTGCCCACCCCACTCCCCAGCGATTTTGCCTCCTCAATTCATTCTTCAGATCTGATTGGCACTCAAAGGTCAGTTCTTGCAAAAGGCCTTTTTTGAAGGAGTACCTGAAGGAATAGGAATGCCCATGTTCATCTTGTAATAGTGCACCTGCCTATCAGCTCATTGCAAAGGTATTGGTCTACAGTGGAGAAAGACAGAGAGACTGAAGTGTAATGCTCACACCCAGGGTCATGTTTACCAAAGGGTCAAGAGATCCCTGTTCGACTCATTAGGATTACTTACTAGTAAACCATCAGGTTAACAGGAATAGCAGCAAAGAAAGGAGAGTCACCAGGCAGGGTTAAAATCAGCTTGTCTGCCAGATGAGGAACTGAATGGACAAGCGGTTTTCTGTGGCAACATTCAGGGAAATTTCTAGGGGGTGGGAGTAGTGGGCCACAGAAGTCAACCAGCTCACTGTACAGCCAGAAGAGAAGGTTTCTGTTGTGGTCCTGTTTCTCTTCCTACTGGAGGTGGAGAACAATGGTGCATAATACAAATGATTTTCTCCTGCCCCCTCCCCACTAGAAGTCACAGTAAAGGCTCTTGAAGAAATATCTCTTCCATGGCTTGTGAGGAGAACAATAGTCAAGAATACACTTGAGTATGAAACAAATAAGAAAATCATTCCAAAGAGGCAGGGACTTAAAACCAATGTCAGTAATCTAAAAAGTGGTAAAGACGGGAATGAAGATCTCCCTCCAGTTCTCACCATCATGGGAAAGTCCCATTTTTCTAAAAGAAGCAATAACTTATATTCCTTAGAACAAAATGAGTGAGTCTCACACACTAGGAAGTAGGAAGCATCTTGTTACCTTCCCTCCTCCACACACACATACACACACCCCTCCCAGGAGAACAGAAAGTTCCTCCTATACCACAGCTGATACAGCAAACTAGGGGGTGGTATCTTCCAAAAATAGCAACCTCCCAAGATTCAAATCTCAGTCTCAGCATCCTACAGTGGAAAGATCAAGGGTTCTGAAGCCAACCAGATTTGGATGGGATCACCTTCAGGTCATTCAATCAGAGGCAAATTATCTGACTTTCTGAGTCTCAGTTATTTCATCTGTGAAATGGGCACAAAGTATCTCTTGCACAAGGTTTTTATGGATTTTAAAAGATATGACTAACATAAAGCACTTGGCAACAATGCTGATGAAATTACAGTACATTATAAAGAATGTTCTGAGCCCTTCCTTCACATCTGTAGATTTGCTAGAGAACAAGGAAGCCAGAAGAAATCAAAGGTGCTGAACTGTAAAATTTCAAATAAAATATATACTTCCCAAAACAATGGAGAAGCTAAAAGAAACTATGTACCATGTATAGAGAATGACCCTCTAAAATGTAAGAAGAGGGGCGCCTGGGTGGCTCGGTCAGTTAAGCGTCCGACTTCGGCTCAGGTCATGATCTCGCAGTCCTTGAGTTCCAGCCCTGCGTCGGGCTCTGTGCTGACAGCTCAGAGCCTGGAGCCTGTTTCAGATTCTGCGTCTCCCTCTCTCTCTGCCCCTCCCCTGTTCACGCTCTGTCCCTGTCTCAAAAATAAATAAACGTTAAAAAAAAATTTATAAAATGTAAGAAGAAAGTAGAAAAAAAAGTTAATGAAACAAAATACAAAAAACATGTGTAAAATATATCTGCTTTAACAAAAATACTTAAATGACTTACAACCCTTATTCAACTCAGATTGGGTCAAATAACAAAATCTAATAATTGCTATTTACCAAATATACCTTAAAGTAAATCAACACAAAAATAGAAGGAATATTAAGTAAATGCACACAAACATAAAACATGAGTACAATATTGCTCTCAGATAACATTGAAAAAATTTTTTTTAATATTTATTTATTTTTGAAAGACAGAAACAGAGCACAAGTGGGGGAGGGGCAGAGAGAGAGGGAGACACAGAATCCGAAGCAGGCGCTAGGCTCTGAGCTGTCAGCACAGAGCCCAATGAGGGACTCTGTCTCAGGAGCTATGAGATCATGACCTGAGCTGAAGTTGTATGCTTAACTGACTAAGCCACCCAGGCGCCCCGCTATCAGATAACATCGACTATCAGGCAAATGCAAGAGAGACCATTATTTTATATTGGTAGAGGGTTTAACTTACAATGAAAATATAATTGTCATGAACATTGATATGTCAAATAATATTGCACTGACACAGTTAAAGCAAAAATTGTTAGAAATACAAAGAGAAAAATGAAAGATACATGATTACATTCAGTAATGCTAAAGCATCTGTCTTTGACAGATAAAATTAAGAGTAAGCAAGGATATAAAGATGCTGATCAATCTATTTATCAAAATCGATTTAATACACAATTTTATAAATTATACACTTTAATATTATACAAACAGAAAATATACTTTGTATTCTAAGACCTATAGACTACTTACAATAATTTATGATACATTAGGATATAGAGAAAATTCCAAAGTTCCAAAACCAAAGCTTCACAACTTGTACTTTTGAATGTAACTTAACAAAATTATAGATTAATAACAAAAATTTAAAAAAAAAGCCCAGCCTCTTAGAAGGTTAAAAATCACTTCATTAAGTAATTGTTAAAAAAGAAATATGAATAATTTCAGATAATTATTTAAATAAAGATGAGAAAACTATAAATAAAAAATTATATGAAATTCCCAAACAATTTTCAAAAAAAGAGAGCACAGTCTTAAATATTTCAATATGTAACAGTAAAGGTGGGGAAAAAATAAACTACTCTATTATTTAAAATCTAGAAAAATAGCAATAGTATAACTTTTAAAAATAAAAAAGGAATAAACATCAAAGAGAATAACAAAGATAAAAGAATAAAAAATATTATATAGCCAGTACTCAGAATTGGTAAATAAACCCCAAAGCTGGTCTTTTGAGCATAGCAATTATCCAAAAAAGCTTCTAACATATAATTAAGAAAGAAAGGGAGAATTCTGGGAAGATGGACATGATAGTGGCAGGTTCATTTTTGGATATTCCTCAATATCCACATAAAGACAGAGTAACTAAACAACAAAACCAAAATCTATAGACAACATTTACAGCAAAACTAGGTGACAGGTGTCTTCTTGAGCCCTTAAATACAAGTGGGTGGGACAAATCTACAAGAGTCAAGGCCTGCATATCACTGGATCTCTGCAAGAAAAAATAGTAGGATACACAGGATGTAACTGAGAACAGAAGCCTCCTGAAAAGGCCTGCAGGTTTTCACTAAAAAATGCAATGAACCAATTTAAGAGCAGTGGCTAAAATTGGCAGGAATTTTACTCACTCCAAGATTAGATAAGAACAAAGAAGCCCAAAGGGATGAAGCAGCCCTGCCCCTATGAAGTGAGAAAAATGGGAGAGAGATATTTGCCATGAAAATTTTCTCTTTTGAAAAAAAATATTTATTTATTTTTGGGACAGCGCAAGTGGGAGAGGTGCAAAGAGAAGGGGACAAAGGATCCAAAGCGGGCTCTGTGCTAACAGGCTGACAGCAGCAAGCCTGATGTCAAGATCATGACCTGAACTGAAGTCAGAAGCTCAACCGACTGAGACACCCAAGCACCCTGGATGGCACAGTTCTAAACCATAACTTACTGTTATACTCTAGAAAACTTTAGAAATCAAATGTATCAAGAATTTTAATTGAAAGTATGAAATGGCTTTGTCAAAGCCATGTGCTTTCAAGCAATGCCCTATGCCCAGACACTCTACTGAGAGAGTAGAGCCAAGCAACTGCCAGAGTCCTGATTCCTGGGGTGAGAAGACAAACCACCCTGAACAAAAAGCAAATACAGCACCTGAACAAATACAGCACCTCGGTGCAAAGAAAACTCCACATTACTCGCTTCTAATTCCTTAGGGCAATAAATTGCAAGTGTCGGTCACAAAGCAACTTTTACCTAGACAGTTTATGTATTAACCAATGATCACCTAATAGGGCATTTTAGTTTAAATGTCTTCATCAGATTATACAGTCAATTTTACAGGACAGAAAAACATTATATGGCAGTGTACAGTTTGCAAGTATTTTTCTATCATTACTTTATTTAATCTGAATATAACTACATATCATTGCACTGGGAGAAAAGGACAAGAAAGCAGTAAGTCTTGATGGGAGCACCAGATCACTTGACATCCCCTAGCTCTAATTAAATGACAGAGATATGAACCAGCATCAATACAAACTTTTTTCCCATATACATCAAGGTTTCCAAATTGGAAGAAAATATTTCTTAGCTCATCAGCACATGTTAAATAAATAGTCATTAACAGGATTTTTTCCCCTGCCAGGGTTCAAACAACAACCTTGGTAACCAAAGAGAAAGTTAAAAATAGGTGAAATCTCATTTTTAATAATATTAAAATTAAAAGTCTCTCCCAGAGAAAGTGGACATGATTCAGTCATTCTTACTTTCATCAAGACTGTGGTTGTAAAGTATTTACTCTTATGAAGCAGGTAAGAGTGGAAAGCTTTGCCTGGATGCTATATTCATGTGCTAGAAGCACCTGCTTTCTCTCTGTCACCATTTCTCCATCACCTATTATTGGAGTGCTTAGACATTTTGACAAGGGTGTTATTTCACTATGAAACCTTACAAAAGGGAGGAAGAATATTTCAAAAATATGATGAAAACATCTAAGGTCATTATGCTCCTCATTTCTTTGCACTGAATTTATTTCCTTTTGGTATTTTGCAGTACACACAAAAAATTTCAGTGCAGAAGACATTCAAAAGCTCCTCTCTCCCCAGAAGATAAAATCTTTAAGAATCGGGTCTCTCCCTGGCGAGTGTTTTAAGAAAAACAGAATCGAATGTTAAAACTTCTGTGTAAGGGCATCAGTCATAGAAGTCCTATTTCATAAAAATTATGTATGGCAAATATAGCAAACACATTAAGAAGAAGGTCTAGTCAGGACAGAAGAGCTACCATTCCTTAAAATAGTTATCGCCATATTCATAGATTGTACATTTCCTTTGGGGCTCAGTATATCCGGCTATATTTGCACGTGCACACACACACACACACACAATTTTTTTTTAAATTTTTTTAATGTTTATTTATTTTTGAGAGAGAGAGAAAGCAGAGTGTGAGCAGGGGTGGGGAGGGGCAGAGAAAGGGAGACACAGAACTTGAAGCAGGCTCCAGGCTCTGAGCTGGCAACACAGAGCCCGACGCGAGGCTTAAACTCATGAACTGTGAGGTTATGACCTGAGCCGAAGTTGGACGCTTAACTGACTGAGCCACCCAGGTGCCCCAAAACACACATACATTTTAATCCATACCTTTTGAAAAGTCCTGTAGACTATGGCTTAAGCAAGGAAGTAGTGAGGGAGTGCTTAATGAGAGTTGCCCCTGAAAGCAGATAGACATGGGGGGGGGGGGGTTCATATTCAGCAACCTACAAGAAAACCATGCTTATTGTTAAGTGGGAAGCAAAGCAGAGAAGTCAAGTACCCCAAAGTTATTCTTTTTGGAAAATTTTTTAAATATTTATTTATTTTTAAGAGAGACAGAGTGAGAGCAGGGGAAGGGTAGAGGGAGAGGGAGACACAGAATCCGAAGCAGTCTCCAGGCTCTGAGCTGTTAGCACAGAGCCCAATGTGGGGCCGAACTCACGAACTGCAAGATCATGATCTGAGCCAAAGTTGGATGCTTAACCAACTGAGACAACCAGGCGCCCCTCAAAGTTATATTTGAGGGTTGCCAAAATGGTATAAATGGAAAGACTGTGACATGAACAGGTATCAAAACAATAAAATGAAACAACCTCAAGAATCAGGTGAGCTAATAACAGCCAGTATGGGAATTAATCTGGTGAGCACAGCCAGTCTGCCATTGTATCCTTTGGGCATGGCTTGGGTTGAACTGGGGACCTATCTTTTAGAGCAGTCTTTTCCAAACTGTACTGGGCATAGATTCCCCTGAGAAACTTATTAAAATGTAGAATCTGATCATTCTGAATCAGTAGGTCTGTTGTCAGGTAGAGATTCTGAATTTCTTACAAGCTCCCAGGTGCTGTTGGTGCTGCTGGTCTAATGGCCACATTCTGAGTAGCAAGTAGCAAAGGCAGAATCTCATCCTGAGCCAATAATGACTTTGGTAGCAACACCTTTTGCCTCTTCCATCTTTGCTCTACACAACGCTAATAGCATTTTTAAAACTTTTTAATCATTGCTTTTTAGGAATCATACAAAGGTAATTGGACCAAGACTGTACTTGGACAAGTGTCAGGATCTGTGCCAGCCAAGAAATACCATGTCATCAAGGAGATCACGATCCATAGAAAAGTAAAAGGACCTTTATGAACTTCTTCCTGTTTCAGGAGTGACCCAGGGTACAGATGGCAATATAAAATGGGCAAAGAGAAAGCCTACATGAATCTTGAAAATGGTATGAGAGATTCAACTCTTTAAAGTTTGTTGGCTCCATGTTTCAGCTCAACAGCAGAAAAAAGTAAAACAAGAACAAAAAAATTCCAGGAGGAATGGTAATCAAGGAGCCTCAGTTAAACCTCCCAAATCCAACACTAACATTAAACCCAAATTTCATAGAACTGAAAGCTTTTACTTCCCATGTTATAAAAAATGAATGGTGCTAAGGCTTCCCTGCAACCTAAAAGACTTTAGGAAAGAATATGGGTGTTCTATCTCCCCTTGTCAAGAAATCATCAAATAATAGCTATTTTTCTTTCACATTTCCTGATTTAAGCACAATATGTGCTCTAATTTAATGCTCACAACAAACCTGTGTAGTAGCCACCACTCTCAACTCCATTTCACAGATGAGGGACCAAGTTTCAGAGAGATTGAATGATGTGCCAGAGGTCATTCAGCTAATAAGAAGCAAACTAGGATTCTAAACCAAGGTTGGTTAGAGTGTTTTCATAATAAAAATATTTTTTTAATTAAAAGTCTATTTAATTCTAAAACTAAAATGCAATTAAAAACTATAATAACCATATCTACCTGAGCTACCTCACATGTTATTTACAAAGTTCCAATGAAAAGATTAAAGATTTGAAAGTGCTTGGAAAATATCTGTAGCAAAACAATAAAGAAAGAAAGACAGAGAGACATACAAAAAGAAAGAAACTGGCAAACAAAGGTACTTTGTAAATAATAAAGGATGAGTTTAGTTGTTAATGTGATTTATCATTATTAGATCCCAAGATTGTGGAGCCAAGTTAAAGCTGCAAACATAAATCAATCCTTCTTCAAGCTTCAGGAGATAAAAGGACCTCTTTGAACTCTAAACTTCAACTTTTCTTGGCCTTGGTATCACCCTGTGGTAATTTATATAAATGAAGACTAATTGTAAGAAATATTATTTCTCTTTCCCCAAGGAAATTCTCTCTCTCTTTCTCTCTCTCTTCATCTCTTTCTGTTTCTGTCTCTCTGTCTCTCTATGTCTCTCTGTCTCTGTCTCTGTCTGTCTGTCTGTCTGTCTGTCTCTCTCTCTCTCTCACACACACACACACACACACACACACACACACACACAATTAGATCTAACACTTAACTTTTTCTTCTCATGAAAGCAAAAAAATGAAATCCAGGGAATAGTGATAAGCCCAAGGTCTAACTAGACAATAGAAGAGTCAACATTTTAACCATCCATTTGACTCCATACTGTTTCTTTTTGAAACGGAATGAGAAGCAAGTTATGGAATAAATCACAGGGACAAAAGGGACAGCATAAGAATATAGTCAATTATTATGATAGTGTTGTATGGCAACAGAGGGTAGCTACACTTTTGGTGAGCACAGCAAAAAGTGTAGAGTTATTGAATCACTATGTTGTATACTTGAAACTGACGTAACTTTGTGCGCCAACTATACTTCAAGAAAAGAAAAGAAAAGAAAAGAAAAGAAAAAAAAGGAAAAGAAAACTGGAAGCAGGATGCACTATACCTTCCTTCCTCAAAGTACATTGTTATCAATTCCTTCATAATTCAACACATGTTTATCAGAGTTCAACATTGAGTGCTGGTATCATAAAGCTGAATGAGACATAGTCTGTATCCTCAGTGAAGTCATAGTCCAAGACTTTCTGTGTGCTGGGCACTGCCTTTGCCACTTTGAGAATCAAAAATAAGTCAGTGCTAGTCACTACTCTCAAGAAAAGTGGTAAAGAAGTAGGACCTGAACCTAGAAATGTTTGGCTGGGAGACAAGTGTGAGGAGGACCCAAAGAAGAGCAGGATTTGGGCTTTTTTGGGGAGAAAGTAACAATTCCACCAACATGATAGATTTGAGAAAAAAGATCAATGTGCCTACTGGAAGATATGACTATGGTGGAGACTCCTGGAAACAAAAAACCAATGGTTGGGAGAGATTTTACATACCTAATCCAAAGTTGAGCATCCTACCAGAGAAGTATGTGTTCTTGGATAGGAGGTTTTTCAAGACATGTTCTGAGAAGTTTCAGGGGTTGGAGCCATAAGCATTATACTAAAACTGGGTTGCTATTCTGGCATCATTAATAATTTTTATTTTTCACTTTATTCAATGTTTAAGAGAGTGCACATGCTATGTCTCCAAAGTAGAGTCAAGCTTCCCATTCGTTCCTGGGAGCCCTCTAGCATCTTTTGGGCCATGATTTTTGACTTGTGGAAATTCCTGCTTTGGATTGCTTTCCTACAAACAACACTAAATCCAGAAGAGAGTTCTAATTTCCCCACTCATGTCCCACCTACCCACATGTATAGCTCCAAAGTCTACCTTAAAAACTTTAAGGAAGGAAATTCCAAGCCTCTCTAGTAAAGAAACGATCCTGGACCTTGACTGATGGGCTTCCACACCTTGAATTTTGTTGAGCCAGAATCCCTCCCCCCATTGGTTTAAGCTCATTCCTACTACATAAGACCTCAATAAAGACAGTTGATCTGGGGCACCTGGGTGGCTCAGTTAGTTAAGCGTCCGACTCTTGATTTTGGCTCAGGTCATGATCTCACAGTTTGTGAGTTCAAGCCCCACATCGGGCTATGTGCTCTGCTTGGGATTTTTCTCTCCCTCTCTCACTGCCCGCCCCCCCCCCCCCCCCCGCCGGCTTCCCCCTTGAGCTCTTTCTCTCTCTCTCAAAATAAATAAATAAACATTAAAAAAAGACAGCTGATCCTAATCCATCTCTTACTGATTAATCAAGCCTAATGCTAAGCTCCAAGGAAGGGCTGACTTGCTCCTTTTATTCATTTCTTCATGGGCATTCAGTATTCAGAGCACTTCCTATATGTCAGATCTGTGCCAGAAACCAGAGCAGATACAAAGAGAATCAGTCATGGTTCCTGTTTGAATACCTTATCTTCTAATATGGAAACCATGCAGTACAATAACTATAGGAACAAAGAGAAAATGCTCAGAGGCCTAAGGCAAAAACATAGACAAAGTGCTAAAGAATTTGGAAAGGAAAAGATTACTTTCATTTGGGGGACAAGGAGGCTCACGAGAAGTTGTGTGGATAAAGTAGCACTTAGCTAGGGATGGAAAGATAACAAGGTGGACATGTGGACTTGGAGAGGAGCAGAAATGGCCAATGTCTTGAACCAAAAGACAGGACACCAGACTAGTTTGTATGAGGGAGTTTGAGGGAAAGAGGGAACCACTGAACGGTGATATAGTCAAGGGATCTGCACTAGGGAGAGAAAACTGTTTTCAGTGATACACAGCACAGGTTCTGTGTGAACCCATGAGTCTTTTTCTGTCTATATTCAGTCAAGTCAACCTGAATTCAGAAGGAAGATACAGAAGAGTTTTAATTTTAGTCTCAGAAGAGGAAGTCACTGCTAGGGAGAAAAAACGGGTTTAACATAATAAGGGAGGACAAGGGTAGCAGGTTTGCTCTTATATCAAAAGTGTACCATGGCATAGACCCTGAAGTTTTATGTATAGAGCTACACCAAGAAGGTGTTTGGATAAAATATTATCTTCTAGGATGAAG
Organism: Panthera pardus; assembly: GCF_024362965.1. Classification (NCBI taxonomy): domain Eukaryota; kingdom Metazoa; phylum Chordata; class Mammalia; order Carnivora; family Felidae; genus Panthera; species Panthera pardus. The sequence goes on from NW_026526766.1 coordinate 61,507,712, forward strand.
TGTTTCTTAGATGTTACGCTATGGAGCAACTTATAGGGAGAATGCCAGTGCAGTCAAACAGGACAACAGGCAAATCTCCTTAAAAAGTGAATGTCAGGAAATGGTCATTTTCCCCCCACACTTGCCAAGCTGAGTAATGTGCCTGTAAATTTTACACATTAGCGTCCTCAAAAGAGAAAAAACACAGAACAATGAAATTAGGGAAGGATCTGGCAATCAGATTAAAGACTCCTGGGTGAAAAAAGTCCCCAAAATAAATGTGTTGGAAAACCCATTTTGTTAATCATGCCAAGAGCTAAGCCCCACTTGAACTACCAGGGATGTGTGAACCTTCCTTAATGTCATTTTCAAGAGAGTGCACCTAACAAGTACAAGTTTCCCTGGGAGAATCACAGTTGTGCAATGGCATTTTTTGTTTGGTTGGCTAAAATGCCTTTTTTGTGTGTCTTTTATTTGTAGAGGGGCTTCTTTTTGTCAAGATACTGGGTCCTTTCTCCACCTCATAAAACTCTGTATGTGAAAACGGAGGGGGGAAAAACACATTTATTTGGGGATAGAATTAAAAATAAAACACTGTTATCTTGAGCTTGGGTAAGTTTGAAGGCAAATATTTTAAAACAGCATAGCTTATTGGGAAATATGGATCAAGGGTTCTTATAACAGTAAATCACTTTCAGAAAACTAGTCTTGGCTGCTATAAAAACAGAGTTGCCTTTTCATTCAGCCAATAGACCATTTCTGATAAAATGATCCTATCTGGGAAATACTGGTGATCCCCACTGAACTCAACACAGCTAAATAAGAGTGGTTCAAGTTACGCTTCCCCCATGGCAGCCAGGCAGCAGGGCACTAATTCACCTTCTCCAATGAAGGACAGTCAGGACAACAGATATCTTGTTTGGAGAAAGGTATCGAACAAGGCTATACAAGACCATGTAAGTTTATAAACATTGGCATCTGCCCTTCTGTAAGGAAATGGAGACAGAAAATAAAGCCATTTCAGTACATGAACTGGCTAAAATGAAAAAGGGAAGAGAAACTGTAAAAGTAACCAGCTCCTGCAGAGGATGACAACATGTATTTTTGTTTGAAAGTACTAGAAAATAAAGGTGTGGTCATCAGCAACGAGTAAGAATTCCAGAAGAGTTCGGAAGGTGTGTTTAAAATTTAGTACATACATATCTATCACCCACACACACACATACGCACGTATGGCAATTTGGCATTTTGAATGCCTAGGATATGTCTCTTCTACCCTTTTCCCTTTTCCACATAACCAGGAAAAACATAGATATCAGTCCAAAAATATAATTGGGTAGAGAATAAATCTCAGGAAAAAAACAGTAATAAAGAAAAAGGATGTCCTGTTTCCTTAAACCTTTCATTCATAGATAATCTTAACTACCTCTTACTTTTGCACCAAATTATGACTCCAGTGAATGTTCCATTGGCAGTGGGTAGTGTTCACTTTCCCTGCTGTCTGAGGCCAGTCTACAGCTGCATTTATTCCCCTTTGTTCATTTTGAATAATTAGAAGAGCCATTGTATTTCAAGCCACTTGAAATGACAACCCTCCAGTTGTGAAAAAAAAAACTATAAAATTGACTCACATAAAAGAAATTTGCTGACTTTTCTGGCTCTAGGTAGTATAGATCCACAAACACTCCATCAGCAAAGCACAGCGTCATCCCTGGTGTCCTTCTCTTGATTGCACTCTTGCTGCCAGAGATGGAGTTCTCAAGAGGTCCTGAGCGTCTACTGAGGCATTACTGGTTTATCTTATATAGCATTCCTTAACTGTGTAGTGTCCTTTTGATTAAAAGTACTGCATCTTCTTTGGCTCATGTAATTATTTTGGAAATTTTTTTGATTTTGCAAACCCCAAAAGAGCAAAAGTCAGCTTAAGCGGACTTGGGAGAGAATAAACTGGTCAAATACTAGGGCTGGGACTTAATCCCTTAGCAGCCAGGAAGGCATTAGCAGATGGCAATTGTACTTTGAACAGAGTGGAACATGAGCATGCATAAGTTCACCAAGAACAAGATAGAACAAATCTCATCTACTTTTCTGATACAGGAGAAGACCACAGATATAAAGTTTTGTATCTCATTCAGCATTATATCTGACCAAGTGCCTCATAACATACTTATGTACCAGAAAGAGAAATACAAATTGGTTGATCATATAGTTGACCAATAAGAATTGGTTAATGTAGCAAGGTCAAATAGGAGGGAAATCTCCATTGGTGTAGAAGATTGTTTAACTAGCTTCAACTCCCAGCAGCTCTTTCAGACCCTACAAATGTGATATCAACCTGGAGGGACAGGGACCTGTATTTACAAAATTACTATGTATTGTCTTTCAAGGTTACTATATTAGTTATACATTTTATGTGCATTGGTATGGAAATGAGCACCTGACCTGTTATTTTTCCCCTGAGAATTACTGAGCACTGTCTCCCATTGGCATCTTTGAGGCCCCATCTATTGGAATCTGTGTTGCTCTTACATTTAGCATTTTTACTCTCCTCTCCAATATTCAGTTAAAATCCCTCTTGGTAGGTAAGTCTCCTAAACAAAACAAAACAAAAAACAAACTCTTTTTTCCTAGTCTTTGTAAGAAATACTCTATAATAGTAGTTTGAACCACTTTTGTAAGTCAAAAGAAATCATCATATATCAGCAAACCCAATGTCTTCTGCTAGTTCATTGGAAATCATCACAATCTGGGGGGGGGGGGTGGGGGAGAAATTTTAGTTCATACAAGTCTATGAAGATAATAGAGGAAAACATTTGAAGTAGGTATCACTACTAATGTTAGCTCAGGAAAAAAACATAATTGGACAAAGGTCAATGAGCTTCAAGCATGTCTTTCTCCTTCTCTTTACAGCTCTATTCCTAAAGATGAAGGTTTTCTCTTTCTGCCTGACAGAGTAGAGGCCATTACTTCCCAGGAAACTTGAGGATTTACCACACTGTACTCTAATGTTGATGATTTTCTCTGCCTCAATTTTTTAAGGCTTCCTATAAACAGGCTGAAACAAAGAAACACTCTTTTCTTAGAATTTAATAACAGGAAATTCCATTCAGAGCAAAACTGAAAACATATAAAAGTTAATTTAATCATTTGATTTGAAATTGTCAATAAAGAAATATTATATGAGATAAGTGAGGTTATGCATAAAATATTTCATAGTTGTAAACAAAAGTAACTTTGTAATCTAGAAAAGTATTTTACTAGTCCATTAAAAAATAGAACTCTGCTTTGCTTCAAAGAAAAGTATTTTTGTAATTTTTAAAAAATATACATTTATCTTAAGTCTAGATTCAAGTTGTTATAAATATTCCATCTCTCAAGTCTGAATTATAAATCACAACACTCTATCAGAGTTCCCAAAAGACAGACCTATATTATTATAGAAAGTGCCTTGCCATTAAATATAGCAAATATAATTTGCCCCCAATTAAAAAGAAAAAGAATGATGACCAGATGGAATAAAATGTAAATATCCAAAATGCTAACCTATTTATAATATATGACCAATTAGAAAGCTGGGAAAAGGGAACTGAGAATATGTTGCCAAAAAGAAAATGACTAAAGGGAGATTTTGATCATTTTTAGTAAGTTTCTGAATTTGATAATTTTCATTGTTTCTGGACAACTGAAAGAAATATGAAAGCACAACTTAATGAATCTGTAGAAAACTTAGGAGTGACAAGATGGCAGGCAGTGAGTGGATACCTAGTGTATTCCTAGAATGTTCTATGTTCACAGTTTTTAAAATAGCAAAATCTCTCTGAGACATGAGACTTTAAAAACTTGAACACAGAAACCAAAGAGGATTTCTCCAAGCCTGAAATCTTTTCAACTGTCTTTTCTCATCTTTGTGTCTAAGAACCTAGGACTTTAGTGGAGCAGTTCATTGTGAGGAGGAAAAAAAAGGAATGTGAAAATAGTTGAAATTATGACATTGTTAATCTCTAGCCACGTGTTCATTTTAGGCAGGTATTATTTCATCTTGCCGAGTTCTGTAAAATTGTCTCATAAAAGTCCCCGACTCTCACCAAAACAGTCAGGACATGATGGAAGAACTCCTTTTTTGAGTTTGTGACTCATACACTTAAAACTTCACTTGCATTATCAGAGTTTCGGTATTAAGTTCCCATTATTATGCTCTCTGAGGATGTAGAAAGTTAGAAGTTATCCAGACATCTCAGGTAGAAGAAATAGATATTGAACAGATCAATCAGTATTAGCTATGGGTAGAAACACAAATTACCATATAAATTATTGATCTGCCTAGTTGACTTTGTCTGCACTTAACCAAACAAGTCAACTGTGGGCAAGACTTAATGCTAGATGATTCTTAGGTTTTCTAAAAATAGGCATTTATCTATTTGTTTTATTCTCATTTCATTTCACAATGTAAACACAAATGCTTGCAGTACAATTGAAAAAATATATATAAATTAAAAAATAAAACAGGACAAAGCAAAATAAAAATAAGAGGCATAGCCCAGGGAAAGAGAAGCTCAGATAGGCAACCCGAATGACCTCATATGGACTATAGAGTTTACTCTGATCTTCCAGAATGTCACGGCAAAAGGGCATTGTTCTTTTTTTTCTTATGAAATTCTTTTCATTCTTTTTTTAATGTTTATTTATTTATTTTGAGAGAAAGAGAGAGAGAGAGCACACAAATAGGGGAGGGGCAGAGAGAGAGAGAGAGAGAGAGAGAGAGAGAGAGAGAGAATCCCAAGCACGCTCCACACTATCAGTTCAGAGCCCGATGTGGGGCTCGATCTCACGAACTGGAAGCTCATGACCTGAGCCAAAATCAAGTCTGACACTCAACCAATAGAGCCACTCAGGCTCTCCAAAAGAGCATTATTCTTATTTGTGGTGCTGAAATATAGCTATCCCTCTAGAGAAGGAAACTTTTTAAAATCAATTACCTCTAAAATAAATATCTCTAAATTGAGGAATGTGGTGTAATGCCGTTAACCATGGTGCTAATTATTTTCTATTTGTTCCTCCAGCCCCAATTTGGAATCTGCTTTTCCTTCTGCTATGTGCATAGGAGGCTCACCCTGTGGACTCTCTCTCCCAGGATTCTTCCTGGTTGGCTCCTGGTTGGGTTTGGCTGGAGACTGGTAGTCAAGAGAAAAGAGAGGTTGAAGAAGCTCTTCCCCACTCCTCTCTGCTTCAGCCACATTTCTGCTAGAGGCTGCCTGTCTTTAGGACCACAGCCCTGTTGGGTAATACTTCCCATGACTCCAAAAGCCTGTCGGCCCAAAATAGTAAGATCTTCCCACTTTGCTAAACTCTGGCTGCCTCAACATTTTTTGCTAGTTCTCCAAATTCTTATCCACACCTTGCTGTCCTTGAAGACTCTTCCTGTGAAGGAATGCCCTGGCTTACCTACCCAGGACCCTGATTGATACAGACAAAATGTGTATTTCAAAAGCCTCCTTCTCAAAAGAAAGGTGAGAGCATAATAATTGCCCTCAAATACATCTACATAAAAACACCTTTACAAGACCAAGAAATTATTGTTCAAGTATACAAAAACTAATAGTCCAGAACAATACTACCCAATAGAACTTTCTGATATATTGGAAATGCCTTATATCAGTGTTGCTTAATATAGTAGCCATTAACTCTATGTGGCTATTGAGCTTCTGAAATGTGGCTAATGAACTAAAACACTGAATTTTTAATTTTCTTTAATTTTAATTAATTTACATTTAGATAGCCACATGTAGCTAGTGGCTACACTACTGCACAGCACAGGTCTATACTAACCCAAGGACAAAATCTAGAGACTATCCAAATATATCATACAAAAATAAGTACAGTCCCTGCTGATCAAGAGCCTACCGTCAGTATTGGATTAAGCAAAAGGCAATAATGACTACAATATGAGGAAATTAAGGTCCACAAAATAAAAAGGATACAAAGTATAAAAGAGGAAAAGTTCACACCAAACCACAGGTATCCAGAAAATCTTCACAGAGGAGTCTGAAATGAGCTTGGACAACTGAACAGATTTTGTATTAGCTTTCTATTTCTACTAACAAACTACCACTCACTTAGTGCCTTTAAAACAACACAAATTTATTATCTCACAGTTCTGTAGATTAGAAGCCCAACATGGGTCTCCCTGGGCTAAAATCAGGGTGTCAGCAGGACTATATTCCTTTCTGGAAACTCAGGAAAATCCATTCCCTTCCCTTTTTCAGCTTCTAGAGACCACCAACATTCCTTGGCTCATAGCGCCTTCACCCATGCTTCAAAGCACCAAACTGCAGTTCCTTCTATCTTTCTTCCATAGAAGAAATGTCCTTCTGACCACAACCAGGAAAGGCTCTCTGCTTTTATTTATTTATTTATTTATTTATTCATTCATTCATTCATTTATTCATTTATTTATTTATTTTAAGAGACAGAGAGAGAGAAAGAAAGAGAACGTGAGCAGGGTAGGAGCAGAGAGAGAATCTTAAGCAGGCCGGACACCCAGCTTGGAGCCCCATGCTGGGCTCAGTCCCACCACTGTGAAATCATGACGTGAGCCAAACTCAAAAGTTGGATGCTCAATGGGGCCACCCAGACAACCCAAGTTCTCTGCTTTTAAGGACCCATGTGATTACATTGGGTCTACCCAGATAATATAGGATAATCTCCCCGTCTTAAGATCTTTAACTTACCCGCATCTGCAAAATCCCTTTTGTCATATGTACAGGATCCAGAGAGTAGACTGTGGATATCTTTTGGGAGCCAGTATTCTGCTTACCAAAGATTTTCTTCAGCCAGAGTTTGGAGATGAAAACAAAGGGATTCCAGGAGGAGGTGCAGGGCAAGAGAAAAGCAGACCAACAAGAATTGACAAAATAATCCCTAGAATCTGTCAACCAGTTCATCTGATTAACCAGTATTCTCTCTTCCCTCTGTAAACCCTATGGTAACACAGAGCTGGTAAGCTACCCTGAGACACCTGTTCACATCTACTTCTCCCAAATGAGTTGTATGCCTACCAAGAGCCAGCTGTGTTTCTTGCAAAACCTATTTAGGCCAGATGTACTTGTCATTGTAATATATAATTTAATTAAATAGAACCTAAACCAGGGGTGCCTGGGTGGCTCAGTCCATTAAGTGTCCAACTTTGGCTCAGGTTATGATCTGGGGTTCATGAGTTTGAGCCCCACATCTGGATCTCTGCTGTCAGTGCAAAGCCCACTTTAGATCCTTTGTCTCCTCTCTCTGCCCCTCCCCGACTCTCTCTCTGTCTCTCTCAAAAATAAATAACCATTTTTTTGAAAGGCTTCAAAAAATAGTACATAAACCAAAATGATGTGAAAAGAGAGTTGTTTCCATGCAAATTAAGTTGAATGCTTTGGAAGGACTCCTTAAAAATAAGACGCTAGAAACTTTTGCTAACAATTTAGATATGGCCAAGACAACTACAAAGATTTTGGAGAAAATAGTAAAAATCTAAGAAGATCTATAATCAGATTGTCTTTTAAATATGTTTAAAGCATACTACATGTTATGAGCTAGGTTTATTCAAGAAATGTTATAAAGAACTTCAGTCAGATGACCCATGCTTAAAGAGATGCCCTATCCCTTCCTCATATGAATGTACAGTGTACCTTCCACGTATAAAAACGTTTAATGTGTATGTAAGTTTTATACATTTTTATAATGTCCTTCTTTCAATGACTTTTCTCAATAAAATGGTTAACTAACTGTGTTACAAAAGAGGGCTCCTGCTGTATTTAAAAAACAAAGATGGTACGATTGCAGATGGGGGAGAGTGGAAGGAGGATATGCCATCAGTACAGGTTGAGTAGACACCGAGAAGGACCTGCAACGTCACAATGAGGAATCTGGATACTGCGATAGGCCATATGGGGACGTTAAAACGCTTTTGTTTTGTTATTTGATAGCAAATGTTTTTGAGTGTATCAGAGGACATGGCTAAGATCTGCCCTTCATGAAATTCATTCGGCAGCTAGCAGGCTTCCTGCTTCCAGTCCCCAGAAGTCCAAGTCACTCCTCCTTGTAGCAAAGGCCCCTGGACTCCCACCCACAAGCTGAGTCTTACTCCTTGGGCTCTAGACCTGCTCTGTCCAACAGGGTAGCCACTAGCCACGTGTGGCTCTTGAGCACTTAAGTGTGGTTAGCCCACACTGAGATATGCTATGAATGTAAAATAAACCCAGATTCCAGAGACTTAGTATGAGAAAAAAATGTAAAAATCTCATTAATAATGTTTTACTGATCACATGTTAAAACAATAATATTTAGTATATATTGCATTAAATAAAGCCTATTATTAAAATTCATTTCACTTATTTCTGTATACTTTTTAAAAATGTAGCTACTAGAGAACTATTGAAAACTATATATGTAGCTCAAATCTGAGGCCTGCATTATATTTTTCTTCTGGATAGCAATGCTCCAATCTTAGATCAGTCCTGGCATGAGATAGGAAGTTTAAGCCACCCCGTCCCCAAGCCCTATGCTTTGGCACTCACATTCCTATTACTGGGTATCTAATTTGAAATAAAGAGCCCCTGTCACAATCTTCTTTCTCTATCTTGGTACACAGTCTGGCTTCCTTAATTTCTGTCTTACATTTTTTTCAAATTTATTTACTTATTTTCAGAGAGAGAGAGACACACACACACATGCAAAGAAAGAGAGAGAGAGAGAATCCCAAGCAGCCTCTGCACTGTCAGCACAGAGGCCCACATGGGCTCGATCCCATGAACTATGAGATCATGACCTGAGCCGAAATCAAGAATCTGAAGCTTAAACAACTGAGCCACCCAGGTGCCCCTCTGCCTTACAATGTTTACAGCTCAGGTTACTGGCTCCTTAAAAATATGCTTTCCTTCTCACTTTCCATCATTCCCAAACTCATGTTTCCTCCCTCTGTTGACTGTTTGCTTCCTGTGGAGAAGCAGAGATTTCTGGGAATATGGAGAGCAACAATAGGGCATTGGATCTGGTGGTTAGGGGATCATTATTGACCTTCATGAGAGTGACCATATCAACTGTTTGAGTGGACACCTGAGCAATTGTCACAATTGCCACATCAGTGATGTCATGGAAATAAAGACCAGAAGAAGAACAGACAATGATGACAAAAGCACTTGCACATCCCTGACACAGGCTTCATCTACTGGTGTAACCAAGACTTGGAGAATGGAGGGCCTCCTGCCTGTTATTTATTAGTCTAAAGTAGAATGTTACCAAGTGTATGCTTTAAAAAAGCACCCTGTTAGACAGTTAGGGATCACAATAAGGTTAAAAGGAAAAGAAATGCACTAGGACTACATTAAGAAGTAAGAGATGTTCCTGCAAATCACCTCACTCTCATGCAAACAAAACTGAGCATCCCCTGATTTATTTTCCCATCCAGGGAACTGTCCAGATCTTTTTCTAAAACTCTGGAGGGCAATCTTTGTGTTCATGTTGCCTATGGACATGACCTGGAAGAAAGTATGTGATTGTGCCTTAGAGACAATTCAAATTCTCTTGGGCTGCTGAGGAATCTCAACAGAAAATGTTTCAATACATATGAGTACATGCATACCTGAGCATATATGCATGTACATATATCTCATGTGTGTGCTCACATGTTTTATGCATGTGAGAATTTTAGATGATGCAATGCAATAGATACCCAAAAACATGGCGCACAAAAAAATCAAAATCGACTATTCACTATCAAAATAATTCCAGTGAAGTTGGATAGGTATATGTTTCATTTGGGTTTTGTTTTTTTAAGTCCCTATATTGAAAACTGTGTCACATTGTACATTTTCATCCTGAGGTACTTTATAACTTTTTGTGAAAAACTGCTTCCTTCTGATTCTTTAGTCTTGCAAAGTGCTCAGTGACTTTGCTGTTGTAGTCTGAAACAATTTAAATTCTTAGCATTCCGGTTCTCAAAGAGATCTCCCTGCTGACCACGTGGAAGGGAGCATGAGTGGTAAAAAGAGTCCTAAACAGTAAGCTAAAGGATGTGGGTTTAAGTCAGAACTCCACCCATTGTGAATCTAGGCAGGACCTTTCACACTCCCTAGTCCATTTCCTCATTTATAAAATAAAGCTATTAATCCTTGAGCCTGTCTTTCTCATGGGAGTTAAAAATAAATAGGTGGGAATCGACTTTATAAACTTTGAAGTACCAAGTACTTCAAATACCTATTTGAAGGTATTATTATCACTACAATTGTTGAACCATGTCTCATGCCTAAGAAGTAGCTCCAGTGCTGAGTTCTTTGGTAAAGTGAATCAGGAAGGCAAGTAGTGGATCCCAACACACACCTGTCCTGTGACTTCATTCATGAAATTCAGGGTAGAAACTTAAAATGTTTCCCTAGATTGCATTACAATTACATTGGCTTCAAAGGAGGTAAAAGTCAAGATGTAACAGAAATTTTTATTCTAATTTGTTCTGAAATATGGGTTTTCAATCATCATGACTCCTTAAATTAGAATGGATCTGCAAAAATAGATACATGCAAACATTTTTTCCTAAAATTTTTTCATGTAAGAGTATGCAGCCTGCTATGTAATGTCACACATTAAAATAACACTGGCATAGAATGGGAGTAAAATCCTTTCTCTGGAAATAAGCATATGTTATTAAAATTATATATCATTTGTAGCCAACTACTAGAAAAGAATCTACACTGCAGTGTTTAAGTTTAGGAACCGGAGGACTGTGACATTGTGCAGTAAGCATAGGACTAGGAGGCAAGGGACTTGGGTTCTACTTCCTGATACTCCACTAATTAACCTGGTGACTTGAGTCAAGCATTGACTTCCATGAGCCTTAATGTCCTCATGTATAAAATGGATTAACAGCACATGCCTACTTAATCTGTTTCTTAGAATTCTTACAGGGATCAAATGAAAGTACCTATGAAAATGGCTCTGTAAACCATGAAATGGTGTGGACAAATAAACAAGAAAATGAGCTTTATGTTAAGGTTTTTATAGCATAATATTGCTGTCCACCAGTTTCTTTATCATCTGTGTAACCCACAGAGATATATTGGTCATTCTGTTTTTCATACATTAGCCTTAATAATGTTATAATAACCTTGACCTTAATAAACCTGCTAAAAGAGAGCTAAATATGCTCTTCATCCATCATTCCTCTCCAGAGTTTTTGAAGAGAATTCACCATCCCCCAAGTCATACAAACTTTAGTTACTCTGACAAAGTTGTATATACAGAATAAGCCACAAAACTGTCGTTATGATATTAATAACAAGAGTATGAACAAGACCTTTGAATATGTAAAAAAACAATCCTATAAACACAATGCATTTACAGAACAATAATTAAGAATATAATCACAGATAATATAGAAAATGATGCCTCTGAAAACTGAATGCATCTATTAAGTGCAGCCAAAGTAACTCTTACAGAAAAATTTCAGGATGTTATTCACCTCATTTTTTAAAAATTAAAGAAAATCAGCTGAATATTTTAAAGGATAAAAAGACAACCCAAACAAAAACAAGAAAAGGGAAAAATAAAATTAAACAAACCTACTGGAAAATTGAACAGAAGTGTAATTGAAAAATAAAATCATAATCTGACTTGCTAAAAACAGATAGGTCAACAGCAAAAACTTAATCAAAGGTAAAATGCAAATAAATTAAATAGAAGTGAGAAAGAATACATAATCAAAATACAAAATAAAATGAGTGAATATACAGTTGTATGAAAACGAATTTCATGCAATGAATAATTTCCTCTTACAAAATATGATAAACAAAAACTGAAAAAATTGCAGATAAGATCAAAGGAAGCAGAGGGATTATATGAGTTTATAGATAAATTATCTAAAATGATCAGGGAATAATATCAAAGTATTATAAACCATTTTTGAACATAGCGAAAATGATAAAACCATAAGTAAACTATGATTTCGACTCCAAAACCTGATAAAGATAATAAAAAAAAGCTACAGGCAATTTCATTTATTAATATGCATGCAAAAATGGTAAACAAAATATTAGCAACAGAATTCAGCTAGTCACTAAAAAAACAATACACCAATGAACAAGTGGGAATTGTCACAGGAATTTAAGGAATATTCCACATAAGAAATAAGAAAAGTAATCAAAACAATATACCATGTTAATAGCATAAATAATAAGAACCATAAATATATGCCCAAAGGGTTTTCAAAAAACATTAGAACTTACTTGTAAGTTTTAGACATAAAATATAGGAATAGAAGCTATTTCATTTTGACTTCACAAAAATGTTATTAAATAAATCCTTACTATGTGGAAAGATAGTCAAGGGAAAGGAATACTTAAAACCATCAGCTAGCATCCTGTGTGACTGAGGAAAACATTAGAGGTGTTCTCATCAACATCAGAAACAAAACTTAAATGCATTGTCACTGTTTATTAATACTGCATTTCAGTCTCTTACAAATGCAATGACACTTAAAGAAATAATCCGAGATGTTAGAAACAAGAAAATGTTAATTTCAGACATTACTGTATACAAAATTTTTAAATCAGTCATAAAATTATCAAAGTTATTAAGAGTTCAGCAAAGTAGTCAGTGACAAATGCATACACCCCTAGTATTTCTCTGTACTATTTCCACATCATTAAAAGTAGTCAGAAATTAAAATAAAAACAATTTATTCGTACCAACAACAAAAATGTAAAATAGAGATTTTTTTAGGTATAATTTATGTTAAACTGTGAATTAAAATTCTGGAAAGAAAAGAACAAATATTATAAGAATGAAAATCCTCCACAGGTTAATCTATAAATTAAAGCAACTTGAAAGTGAACCTCAACTATTCCTAATATAACTTGAAAAATTATTTTTAAATTCATTTGCAACGGAATTCCTTTTTAAAATGGAAGCAAATCGGCAATCCCTGATGCAGTTACTTTCAGCAGCCCAGTAAAATTACCAAGAAAGAGGAGAAGTCCAAAATTAAAAACAAGTCTGAAAACTGAGACATGCAGCAAGCCGGTTGCCAGAATCTGGGAGGAATTTTCAGTATCTACAAGACCTATGGAGCTGGATTGAGAAATACAACCGGTGGCTTCCTTCTGCTTCACAACACCAATAATAATAAATAAAAATAAAAAGTCCAAACATCATGAAATAAAATAGGAAGGCACTTGTCTCTCATTCACAATCTCTTCCCTGGCTCAGAAAACTAGAATCAGGGCCAATCAGACTGTTGAGCATCTATTCCTCTGATATTATGATATTCCTTTTTTATGACTTTTCTTTCAACCCTCTCTTCTTTCTACAGTCGTTCAGAGAAGGTACTAGAATAAGATTATTAAAAGGGGGAATCGTGTTTTACTAAAAAAGCAAAACTAACAGCAATTGTATGCTAGAATGGAAATTTTTCCCAAGGAAAGAACAGTAGGCAGGTGCAAACAGGAAAGAGCTCTGACACACTACAGTCCGTTTGGTAGACTGTAGCTTGTCTTTTATTCCATAGTTTCAAAAGCATCAACAAACCAGAAAGAGAAAGCAGAAGATAGCACAATGGTCAGCAGAATCATCTACTTGAATACTGGACAAATACTTAGAATTGGGCTCAAAAGTTCATGCAACCAATTGTAGATCTAAGGAAGGGATCTGGCACAGAAAACAGAAGGGAGAAGCCCTGCAATCTTTCTTTTGTAAAAATCTCTGAATGTTAACTCTCTTGTTTGAAAATGAGTAAATAACACACACACACACACACACACACACACACACACACACACACACCCTATAAAAAATAATGCAGAAGGAGAACAGCAGTCCATCATCCTTAAAGTTAAAAGAAAAAAAACATTCTGAAAAATAATCTTCTGCAAGAAACAGAAGTCATCATGAGAAATTTTTGTGTGATATTTTGCTCAGATGCAAAAACTAGGTTTCCATGAAAGAGAATCAGAGAGTAACAAAAAAAAAGAGAGGAGAAAGTAAAACATAACAAAAAAAAGGGCGGGGGGAACTTAAATCTTACCACAGCGATTCAGGAAATTGACAAAAACTTCCCAAATATTGCCCAGTCCAGTTGATTTTATAGTTACATTTTGCCAAACTTTCAAAGAACAGATCTCTATCTTATACGAGCTTTTTCAAAAATATAGAAAATGAGATAAAACTACCTAACTCATTGTCTGAGACTAATATAATCAAACTCTCAGAACTGGATGAGATTGAAACAAGCAAATAAAAATGTTGGCTTGGGGCGTCTGGGTGGCTCAGTCCTTTAAGTGTCTGACTTCTGCTTAGGTCATGATCTCACAGTTTGTGAGTTTGAGCCCCGCGTTGGCCCTGTGCTGACAGCTCAGAGCCTGGAGCCTACTTCGAATCCTATGCCTCCCTCTCTCTCTGCCCCTCCCCTACTTGCACTCTGTCTCTGTCTGTCTCTCAAAAATGAATAAACATTAAAAAAAAATTTTTTTTTAAATGTTGGCCTGGTAGCTCTACAAATATAGATGCAAAAATTCTAAGTGAAATATTAAGTAACTGAATTCAAAAATATATTTAAAAATTATACATCATGATCTTATAGATTTTTCCCTAGGAATGCAAAAGAAATCTATCATTGTAACTCAAGATACTAAAGAACTAAAAAAAAAAAAATCATGGGTATTTCAATGGATTTTTTAAAAAGTATTTTAGATACTTTAAAAAGTATCTAAAAGAGACTGACTTCTGGAATGATGAATTAAGAACCTCTGAAAATCTCTTCCTTTGTAAAAACACCAACCCCCTCCCCCCCCACCAAAAAAAAAGGCCAAAATCAACTTTTTCAGAACTCTGGAGACTAACCAAAGACTCACAACAACCTAAGGAGGAGTTATTCAGAAAAAAAATGGTTGAATCTTAATACAAGCAGTGAGTTTTGTGGCATCTTGCCCTACTACCATCTTCCTCTCTCATCTCCATAGTAGTCTTGAAAACCAACAGCCTCGAAATCATGGCAACTATGAATACCAGCAACCTTGCAACCACTAAAAGAGGCTGCCATGTTTGCCCAGAAGCCCCATCTCCAGAAAATTGTTGCTATTAAATCTGTCTGGCAGTTTCCCTAGTAATCTCCATTTGCAGAGCTTATCTTTATACAACCTGATTCCAATCTTTATACAACTAATTCAATGAGAACAGCATTTTCCCTGGAGGTATTTGTCTAAAACAATCAGTGGCCAACATTTAATATATGACTGCCTATAGTGTTGATGAGAGTTGGGGCCAATAAAAAGCTGATCTAAAAACATTAAAATATATATATGGGGAATGAGATGTCCATTAAGGGGCTTTGAAAAGCTCTAACATATTCCTGGAATCCAGAAAGCCACATACACAACAGTGCCCAGGAAAGACCTAATTAATTTATCACCTCTGAACTCGAAGCTCTGTGCAAGCAGGAAGTGAAAGCTAAGGCAGAGTTGTATACTACCTGCCTGAGTGCCAAAGGAATGCCCAACACACGAATGGAGTCCGTTAGTGAAGGCTTGGAATACTATTGGCAAAGCATTTAAGACAAACAACAAAGGAAAACCCCAATAAGAGACATCAAAGAAACTATGAGTAAATGGAGTGCTATGACAGGGTCACAGAGAGATGATTAACCTAGTCAACTCTTCCCACTTTATCTGTGAAGTCAATGCAATCGCAAAGAAAATTTCAGCTTTTTTAAAGCATTTGAAAAAAAACATCCAAACTTTATAAGAAGTTGTAAAAGTCATCAAATAGCTTGTAAAACTTTGAAAAAGAAGAGAAAGGAAGGAGTGATTTCCTCTAACCAAATATTATGGACTTATTAAAAAGTCACTGGAGGGGCGCCTGGGTGGCGCAGTCGGTTGAGCGTCCGACTTCAGCCAGGTCACGATCTCGCGGTCCGTGGGTTCGAGCCCCGCGTCAGGCTCTGGGCTGATGGCTCGGAGCCTGGAGCCTGTTTCCGATTCTGTGTCTCCCTCTCTCTCTGCCCCTCCCCCGTTCATGCTCTGTCTCTCTCTGTCCCAAAAATAAATAAAAAACGTTGAAAAAAAAATAAATAAATAAAAAATAAAAAGTCACTGGAATTAAAACAGTATGGTACTGATGAAGGTCAGATAGGTCAATACAGCCAATTGGAGAACTCAGAAATAAACCCATGTATGTATGAAAACTTGATATAAGACAAAGAAGCATTTTAAAATAAGGAGAAAATAATTTGTCTAGATGGTATTAGAAAGATAGGCTCACTACATGAATAGAAATAAAGTTGGAACACCCTGCCTAACGTCATTTACAAAGGTGAACTTAGAATGGATTAAAGACACTTCCATATAAGGTAAAACTACAAAGCTAACAGAATAAAATGTGGGAATATCTTTGTGACCTAGGGATATGAAAAATTTTCTTAAGTAATATCCATAAAGCACAAACCATAATGTAAATATATATATATATATATATATATATATATATATATACATCTATTGCTAGATCTTACTATAATAAAATACAGAATTTCTTATTTAGGCATAAATCTTTAAAAATATGAGTAATACTTAATACAAAACATTGCTGAGAGAAATGAAGGGAAACCAAAATAAATGGAGAGATATACTTTGTTTATAGGTTGGAAGACTCAATATTGGTGAAGGGTCAACTTTTCCTACATTGATCTATAGATTTCTTGCAATCCCAATAACAATTCTAGTATGCCATTTTCTAGGTATTAAAAACCCAATTCTAAAATTCATATAAAAATGCAAAGAACCTAGAATAGCCAAAACAAATCTGTAAAAGAACAAAGTTTGAGGAACAAAGTTTACCTGATTTAAAGCCTCATTATAAAGC
Organism: Panthera pardus; assembly: GCF_024362965.1. Lineage (NCBI taxonomy): Eukaryota > Metazoa > Chordata > Mammalia > Carnivora > Felidae > Panthera > Panthera pardus. The sequence continues at coordinate 61,524,575 of NW_026526766.1, forward strand.
TATAGCAATCAAAACAATGTATTGCTGGTGAAATGATAGAGAACTAGATAAATGGAATAGAAGAGAGTCCAGAAATGGACCCATACATATCTAGGCAACTAATTTTTTTTTTAATTTTTTTAACATTTATTTATTTTTGAGAGACAGAGCATGAGCAGGGGAGGGGCAGAGAGAGAAGGAGACACAGAATCCAAAGCAGGCTTCAGGCTCTGAGCTGTCAGCACAGAGCCCGACACAGGGCTCAAACTCACAGACCATGAGTTCATGACCTGAGCCAAAGTCGGACGCTTAACCGACTGAGTATAGGCAACTAATTTTTAACAAATTAGATTCAGAGGCAATTCACTGGAGAAAGAATCACTTTTCAACCAACAGTGGTAAAATAATCAAATATTTATCTTTTTAAAATGATCTTCAATCCATATTTTGCACTGTATTCAAAAATTAACTGAAAATGGATCACATACAGAAGTGTAAAACCTAAATCTGTAAAACTTAGAAAAGAAAAGATATAAGAAAATCTCTGTGATCTTGGTTTAGACAAACATTTCTTATGTAGGACAACAAAAGCACAATCCCTAAAAGGGAAAAATAATAACCTGGACTTCATCAAAACTTAAAACTTCTTTAAAAGACATTGTAAAGACAACAACGACAACAAACAAATCAAAATCACAGACCAGCAAAATACCCTTACAAAGTGCTTACATTTAGGGCACAAATACAAGTATACATAAACACAAGTATATATAGGATATTTAAATGCAAATATCTGAATGAATACAATATCTGATATACGACTTGAACCTAGAATATATTTTAAAAACTCAAAATTCAATAATAAGAAAATAACGCAACCTAAAAATGGGCAAAAAATTTTAACAAATAAAGATCTATCGAGGGAAAATAAGCACATAAAAAGACACTTGACATTAGTCATTTAAAAAATGCTTATCAAAACCACAATTGGATACCATTCCTTGCCTATTCGAATGGTTAAAATTAAATAAACTGACTACATCAAGTATTTGTGAGGATGTGAAGGGACTAGAATTCTCATATATCCTGCTGATTGGAATGTGAAATAGTACAACCATGTGGATAAAGAGTTTGGCAGTTTCTCATTCAACACTATGCATTTTATGTGGTGTGTGTGTGTGTGTGTGTGTGTGTGTGTGTGTGTGTGTGTGTGTAAAATCTATATGCTATGTATATTAAAGTTTATTGATTTTTATACTGCATAGTATTTTATAATATGCATCCAGTATACCTCATTTATCCATTCTCTGCAGAAAGAAAGTCATACTTGACTTTCAACTTTCTACTACATACTTACACAGCACCCCGTTGTACCTCTGTAGGAATTTATACCCAGGAGTGGTATTGCTGGACCATAGGATGTATGCACACTAAACACTGTTATATTCCTTTCCAGAATGACTGGTAAGAGTAAATTCCAACCAGTAATGCACAAGAATTTCCATTTCCTTTCCTTTTGATAATTGCCAAATGGTGATCTCTTAATTACATAACTCTTTCTACATTTATTACTTGGCATATAAGGAAGAACTTTTCAATCTCCACCTGTTCGTTTATTTATTCATTTATTTATTTAATCAGTGTGGGCTCATGGATTTCTAATTTACTCAAGGGATTATAATCAATTGAAACCATTATTTTGATATGCACATTGTCCCAGAATGGGAGCCCCCTCAAGCTGGTACCTGTGTCCCTTTGATAAGTCTCCATCAGTATTTAATAAACTTTTTTCTTAGATCAGTTTTAGGTTTATAGAAACGTTGAGCAGAAAGTACAGAGAGTTCCCATACACCCCTCCCCACATAGTTTCTCCCTTGAGGTCAAGTAATGAATTTAATTCACCTTTGAATCCCTAGCATCTAACACAGTGGTTGCCACATAGTAAGTACTCACTATATGCTTGAAGAAATCATTAATTCATAAATCCAGTCTGAGATAAGCTACCACGCATCAAGTTTTCAGAGATTCTGAATATCCTAATAAACCATGGAGGCATAAACACGTTCTCAGAAATGGAATTTTTCCAGTCTTCTGTTGCCAAAATGTTGCCTCATATAGGCTTTATAGCTAAACAATAAACTCCATACTCCATCTATGCTTGGAGAGATCTTCACAGCCTGACAACTCTCCTATAATCCTTCCCTATACTCACAAAGAGAAAAACAGAATGTTTGGTGCCATTTCCCCAATCCCTGAAAATACATCCCATGCATGCATATCATCTGTAATTTCTACATATCACAAAATCACATGGCCACAGAGCCACAGGGTTAGAACTTCCAAAAACCTTTTCCTCTCATTTTATAGATGGGACAACTGAAGCCTAAGGAGGTAAAATTACCTCCCCAAGGTCATAAAGCAGATGAGCAGCAGCGCTAACCCAAGTCTGGTGATTCTTAACCATTTGACCAACATTACTACAGCAATAAAATTTAATTCTCTCACCCACACATAAGCCTTTCAACCGCTGGTTCACTTACAAATTGTTCCAGGATCATTGTTAATAATTGTTACTAAGCATGAATAAGTTTGGATACTAAGTTGTAAAATAACAGACAACCTCCTGCACACAATTGTTGCTATTGATTCAAAACAAAGTGACATGGTTGATCAGTGTCCCATCTAATTCTTAGATGCCTTTGGTTTGTTTTTGTTGTGTGTATGTATGTGAGTATGTGTGTGTTTGATATTTTTTTCTCTGATTTCTATTAGCACTATACAAAAAGGGAAGTTGGAAATGTGAAGGCTCCTATCGTTGTACAGGCATGTGACTCTTGTCTAAATGGCATTACAACTGTTCAGACATTGAAATGAAAGCAAATGTGCGTATACCTATCACATTACATAGGGAAACTACTGTAGGCTGAGTTGCATGTCACCAAATGCCCCACATGTGACATACAGGGAAAATGACATAATCCAAGTATTCGGCAAAAGCAGCCCACAGTAACAAATGCATCATTTCTGAAGAGGAAGAGAGAGCAGATGGCTCAGCAAGCAATTGTAGAACAGCCAGCTTCCCCCTCCGCACCTCCAAAACCAAATTGCCTCCCGGTGTCTCATCCTAGGCCCTGGGGAAACTCAGAGGCAAAACACTCAAGCACCACATCAACAGCAGCCATAGCAGAAGGAGTCCTAGGTCATGGTGCCCTGGGCTTGGACCCAAAGGACCTGAGTTCACAGCCACATTCTGTTTCTTACCTTCCTTGCTACCTTAAAAAAGTTACTTAATTTCTTCAAATTTTATTTCCTCATCTATAATGAAGGTTTGGCACAACTCTAGAATGTCAAAGGGGATATTGAAATGAAAATGCTTCATTAACTACAAAGTATTCAACAAATGTTAAAGTTCATTAATTTAAAAAATGCAGATTAGTGGAAACTGATAGTTAGAAGCCAACCTGAAACCTAACAGCATATATTGTACAGTGTTCACAGAGCTCCAACCCTAAGTAAGTGATCACAGCTTCACAGTTCCTTTTCAAGAATGGTCAGTGGATTTGGGTTGTCTCTGTGTTAAAAAGTCACCATGACTTTATTCCTATCACAGGAGTGGAATAAATCTCTTTCATTCATTACTCACTCAATAAACATTTATTGAGCATTCACTCTAAGCCATGCACTTGCTAAGTGACAAAAGATACAGTAGCTGGGGCTCTTCAGCTGCTAATTTTTTTTAAATAATTATTTCTTTTTCTTTTGTTGCTACTGCTTAAAGGGCAAGCATGGTGGGAAACAAAATAAATATTTAACTATCTCAAGAAGGTTAGAGACAGACATTCTTTGATGATGTGTGTATCAGCATAAGAAATAATGAATTAGATTCTTAGCATTTTCTTTTTTTGTTGTTGTAATGTTTACTTATTTTTGAGAAAAAGAGAGAGACAGAGCGTGAGCAGCGGAGGGGCAAAGAGAGAGGGAGACACAGAGTCAGAAGCAGGCTCCAGCTCTGAGCTGTCAGCAGACAGCCCAATGTGGGGCTTGAACCCACAAACCGTGAGATCATGACCTGACCCGAAGTCGAATGCTCAACTGACTGAGCCACTCAGGCGCCCCTCCCCCCGGCATTTTCTTAAAAGTTATTCCATAGATGTTAATTCATTTAATCTTCACACTTGCTTTATAAAGTAGGACATATTTCCCACTCTTCAGAGACTAGAATGCAAATCCAACCAGTCTGATTCCAAGTCCAAAACACTCCCCACTCTACCACACTGCCTCTCCCTTGAATGCTAAGGGATTTCAGGGTGGGAAGAGAAAAATGTCCTCTAACAAAACAAATCATGCTTATTTTCAATACTCTAGTGTAGGTTGTTGGGGCAGATTCCTAGGACTCTACTGTCCTCAAACTTCATAAATGGTAGAAAAACAGCTAAAACAAACATTAGGAAAATCATAAAAATGAGACTAAGTAATTTCAATAATCCCTTTTGCTACTGTTTTAATCCCACACAATACATTTATTTTATTTGTTTATTCACTGACATTCTGCTAACTGCAGAAGAAACTCCCAAAAGCTGAGACTAGACCAAAATAGTAGAACACTACTAATTGGTGGATCAATAAAGTACTCCATTCTGTTTGCATAAATAGACATTTTGATGGCAATCCTTTGCTTTGATGGCAACCAAAATAGATTAACTGGATCTTTAATAGATGTATATAATAAGAACAGCAGACAATATGCCCCGAAGATTGTCACTCTTGTATTCAGGCAGATGGTAGAAGTGGAGGAAGGGGGAAAGAAGGGAAAGAACATTCCTGGAGCGGCTGTTGCATGTGGGCACCATGCTGGGCACTTTACATATTTTAACTCTTTGAAGCTTCATAATAACCCTAGGTGCAATTTTACAAATGAGGAAACAGAGGCTCAGATAAGACTCAGTCTCTTCTCTTTGCCCCATGGCCTTACATCGCCTTTGAAAACGATCTGATGTGGGAGGGCTAGAGCATATGTGCGTTATAGAGAAGCTCCCCGGCTCCCGATACTCCTTAGAGTTCAAGTGTCATGATTCAGGAATCATGCATGCCGCCGAGGTCACAGGTGGTACCCTTGAGACTCCTTAGCCTGTGCACACAGTAGTCCCAGAGAGCAGTAAAAGCAAAGGGTGCAGTTTTAGAGCCACTAATTGGGGGGCTAGGGAGGCAGAGAGAGAAATGCAAGATGTGAAAGATCTAGAAAAGTACAAATCCATAGAAGTCAAGTATGTGTTAAGAAAAAATGGGCGGTCAAAAGCTAGGACAATGAGAACAAAGGCTAAGAAATGATGACCTCAGGATTAGGGACCAAGTCTTTATTATCCTGTAAGACAAGAAAGTTAGTAAAAGGGTGGAATTTATTTTTTTAATGATCGTAAAACATAATGATGCATTTTATGATAGGAAATTGGTAAGCACATAAAAGTATAAAGAAATTGGGCCTAGGCTGGGGGGTGGGGGAATCACCATAATTCCACCCTGATGTGATTAACATTTTTTAACATTTTAGCATACTTTCTTCTAATCTTCTGGGAACTTTTTACATAGATGAAATCATATCGAATATGCAATTTTGTATGTCATTTTTTTAAACTTTATTTATTTTTGAGAGACAGAGAGTGGAGAGGGGCAGAGAGAATGGGGGGTGGGGTGGGCAGAGGATCCAAAGAGGGCTCTGCACTGACAGCAGAGAGCCGGATGCGGGTCTTGAACTCACAAATCACAAGATCATGACCTGAGCCAATGTAGGACACTTAACCAACTGAGCCACCCAGCCTCCCCTGTGTGTCATTTTTTAAATTTAACATTTTCATGAACACATGCCCAAGTCTTTACAAATTCCTATAACTGCTTAATCTTGCATTCTACTGAACCACAGACATAGAGGGTAAGGTCAATGTTTTATTCTTTTTGTACACTTCCATAGAACTCAGCACAATCGTTTATAGACAGTAGGTGTGCAAAAATACTTGCTGAGTGGAAATATGAACACCAGTGCACTCTCATCAGCCCTTAATTTACCAGTCCTCTCCAGCCCTGTGTCTATGGTTCATTTTATGGTACATTGTGTCTATTCTCAGGGTGTTTTATTTTTTCCGTTTCAGGCATGTGTGCTACTCCTAACTAGAAAGTATGTCCTATGAGAAAGAAAACCATGTCTTGCAATTCCTCTTATATCTTCTGTTTTCCATCTTCACCAACAGTGCCCACTATTGTGTTTGTTTTACGGAAGACAATTTAATCTCATTAAATTACAAAATAGATTGTAGCTTTTAAAAATTCAAAGAGCCAGAATACATTTGTGTTCGTGATACTTCTCCTAACACCAGGAAAGCTTTGATTTTTTTTCCCTAAGTTTCACTCCCTAGTATCAAATCCTCTTTATGCTTTCTTTCTCCCCTTCTTTTCCCCTTACAGTAGACTGAAACTATATATAGGTATGTGTTTGCGTGTATCAGAACCAGAAAATTCCCAAAGCCATAAACAACGTATAAATCAGACACTAGTTCATGATATTTCTTTCTTTGCCCTCTTGACTAGTCATCTAAACAGGATAATTCAAACTTGGGTGAAATAAATAAAGTATCCAGAACAAGGAAGGAAACATCATGCTCTGCTTTGGGATGTCCAGTAATCCTAGGAAGACTGTGTTCAGCCCAAAGACAAACACTGTAAATGTAAATTAAAAGGAGAATAATGTCCATAGTGAAATTCCCAGGAAGGCGATGGGTCTCAAAAACATAAGCAATTATCAAGGGAGATGTTTTTTCATGTAGGAGATGGATTCAAGGACACAGGAACTTGTATGTCATGGAAAGTCCTTGACTTTTGTCTGTAGAAACTGGAAAGTGAATTTTGAGCAGAAGAATGACATGATAGAACTAAGGTTTTTGGAGGATCATTTTGTGGAGGATAGATTATAACAAGGCAAGAGTAGAAAGTAGACCAGGTAGGAAGCTATTGCAAAAATCCAGAATTTACAACTCTAAAGTGTAGAACCTCCACTGCGTGGAAGGCATAGTCAGGCATATGGTATGGGCTGACTCAGAAGGCTGTGTGCCATCAGAGGTATACAAGTAGAAAACCACTTGGAAGGATATTGCAGAGGTTGGCCTTATAACCTAAAAGTCATTTGTAACATCGAGACTCCATGCTCATTGCCCATAATCTACCCATACCTTCAGGCAGCCTAATAATACCACCACTGTGTCCATAATTTATTTTATTATAAAAGCAGAACATGCTCATTGTAGAAAATTAGAGATGAGAGATACAGGTAAATGGAAGAGAAAGAAATAAAAATATAGTCTTAGCATCCAGAGATACTCACTGTTAGAACCTTGGTATGCATCCTTCCATTACATTTTCTTGGCACATGTATCTTTAGGTAGCCAGATGATAGGAAGCACAGATTTTTTTTCTCAACTAAATGGGATTACTATCTTTATGGGTTTTTTATAATCTTCTTTTAAAATTAAATAAATGGTAAATATGTTCCCCTGTCAATTTATGTTTTCTTCCAGAATCAGAAACCCCCTATAAATAGCCCCTATAACAGTCTTGAAGTAATGGGTAATATAAATAACACAGAAACTGGCAGAGGACACATAGTAGTAGGAGATTTTCATGATGAGATAATATCTTCCTCATGAGTGTCTCCCACCTAGGTTTAAGAGGGATATTTTGAACCATCTCCATTACAATATTTTTCAATCCTGTCCCAGTTTCAGTTTCCTTCCTTCCAGCATATAACAAGCTATATCCCATGTCAGGTGACAGGAACATAACCAGAAGAGAGTGAAGGAATACCCGTCATCCTAATTGAGCCTCAGAGGTCTCATCTGACTTTTCCCTTGTTACCTCTGGGCATCTTACAATATTAAAGCAGTCATTCATCCCATGAGCGCTTAAAAGTTTCCAAATGACCCTGGGCTTTATTCATCACATTAAAACTAACAGTAACACTATGGTATTTCCTCAGATACAGCATTTGTAGATTTATTCAACAACAAATATTTATTGAGCATCTAATATGTACCATGCACAACATTTGGGATAAACCAGTGAACAAAAGAAGAAAAATCTCTGTCCTGGTAGAGCTTTCATTCATGTTGGAGAAAACAGACAGTAAGAAATAAGTATGTTAGACGGTGGAGGTCACTACAGAGGGAAAGAAAGCAAGGAAGAAGAGCAACATAAGGGAGGAGGAGGATTGCGATTTTAAATAATTGTGTCAGGAAAGTCCTTGACACAAAAGATTGACATAGCAGAGGGGTGAACCATGAGGGCAGAAGAGAAGAGCATTCCAGGCAGAGGCCCTGAGGTGCGAAAGTACTTGGGCATATTCTAGGAACAGTATGGAGACCATTGTGGGTGGAACAGAGTGAGGAAAAGAGTAATTCAAGATGAGGTCAGAAAAGATAGCCAGAGGCATGGTCACATAGGATCTTGTATATATATATCATGGAAAGTCTTGAATTTTTTTTCTGAGGGAAATGGAAACCATTCGTAATTATTGATCAAAGAAAAGAGACATGACATGACTTGGGTTTTTGGATAATTGTCTTGTTGAAAATAGATTGTAGAGGGCAAGAGTGGAAGCAGTAAGACCAAGTAGGAGTCTAGAACCATCCAGTAAATAGTGGCTGGGACCAGAGGGTAGTGGTGTGGGTGGGGAAAAGGCAGTCAGATTCCACATAAATTTTGAAGATTCAGCCTCAGGATATGGTGACAGTTTTGATATGGCGTGTGAAAAAAAGAGGAAAGTCAAGGATGTCACCAAAGTTCTTGTCCCTGGAAACTGAAAGAATAGAATTATTACCTGACAGGGGAGGGAGCACTGTGGAAAGAGCAGATTGACAGGGTGGGTATTTAGGAATTCAGCTTTGGACATCTGAGTTGAACAACCATCAAAGTGGAGAAGTTAAATAAATAGTTGGATACATTCGTCTGAGTCTTGGAGAGAGGTCAAGTTAGGAATTTAGGAGTTATCAGCACAAAGATGGTTTCAAGAGCCAGAGACTAGAAGAGTTTACCAGTAAGTGTAGATAGAAGACAAATAGGTCCAAGAACTTAACACAGGGGCCAATATTTAGAAGTCAGAGCCTATGTGGAGGAACCAGCAAGGGGGAAAACGCATCAGATAAATACCGATATGCATAAAGCCTTCATGCTAACTCTAGAAAAGGTATAAGTGAAAAGCTCTAAGAAAAAAGAAATTATACATCATCAGCTTGGTGACCCTGAGATATGCAAGATGATATAGGACTGTAATAGTGTCCAATCTGGAGAATAAAAGAAATATTGACCAGAGCAGAGTTGATCCCTATCAAGTTAATGGCAACTTCAGAACTCCATTAATTCCTATTAAAGCCACTTGCAACCAATCAACATGCATAAGTAATGTATGAATGTATGAATAATGTAAATGATTGCATAATATTCCATTATATGAATATTAAATTATTTATTTATTTAAACAATTTCCAGGTTCTGGGCATTTATGTTTTACATCTCTTAGCTATTTAAATAACACTTTAATGATACTTTAATGATACTTAGCTATTTAAATAACACTTTAATGATAACACTGGTAAATGCTTCTTTGTAGACAATTATTTCCTTAGAATACATTGCCATAAGTATAATTACTATATTAAAGGTAGTGTGCACTTTAAAAAGACTATTAATATATATTTTCAGATTAGCATCCATAAAGGTTACACCAATTTATATTCCCACTAACAGGGTATAAGTGTCTTATGAGTGAGATATAATAAAGCCAGCCTGTGAATCCAACAGCAGAATCTGTATGGACAGCCTTCAACTGATTTTTTTCTACCTACTAATATCTAGACACCCCATTCGTTCTTATTCTGGCTTTAGACCTTGGACTTGAGCTTTCAGGGGCTCCTCCCCTCTCCATCCCTGATTAAATTATTCCAGGGTTCCTTCCAGGCCCTGATCTTCCTTACCTTTGGTGAACCCCTCCCCATTCTAGATGAGGTACAATCATTTTCCTGTTATCAGTTCAGCACACCTCGAAGTTTTGCCTCATTCAAGTGCCAGGAGCACCAAGAAAGAAAACCCACCCATCTAAGTCCCCTCACATGGGATGGGAGGAGGTATTTGGGGACCATCTGTCCTGATTGCTCATCTCCATGGACCCCTTCCAAAAGCTTGTCCACCCACTAAAGCCTTTCTTTATTCTGGCGCAAGGAGGATACTAATGTTCCCCACTCCTGAGACCCTGTCCACCTCAGTGACCTGGGTCAAGAATAGCGAGAGAGAGTGTAATCTCAATAATTACCTCACCTGAGACTCACAAGGACCCTGGGAAGTACATATATATATACAATCATATCACATGCACTCAAGAACTAAGAAAAGCTTCCACTTTTAAATGAAATGTCTTACTCCTCCTAAAAGAACAGTGCTTATTGAGATAAATGAAAAGAGGGCGGTTGTTTCAAATCAGTATGACTAATGTTAAAAAACAGCTGGTAAGGAATACTAGGTAATCACATACACACAAGCTACCAACTGGGAACATTACAGTGTTATACCTACCATAATTTAGTTCTCCCTCCCCATGTAGTCACTCAGAGTGGCAGCTGTGATCCTGGGCTTTGCACGTTAGAGACCATTAGGAAAAGCAGCATGATTCATCATCTTCTGCTTGTGTTATTTTAACTTAGTCATTTGGGGGCAGATCTTCTGAGGCACTAACAATAGTCTGAGACTAGATTGATTTTCTTCTTTAAATAACTTGTGGATTTTTTTAACTGTTGAAATTTCTGCCATTTCAGAGAAAGGTGTATAAAATCTTGGAAGTGGAAGGGAACATGGAGGTCACCTAGAACAATCTCTCACCTTCATCAAACTATCCTTTATAACATTCCCAGAAAATACACAGACTCTCCTTGATTTCTTCTGATGATAGGAGGCTCACTACTCATAAGAGATCATTTTAATTTTTTTAGATAGTTCTCATTAGAATATTTTCTTTAATGTGTTCCTTTATAATGAATCCTTGGTTTTTCATGTTTTCTTCTAGATTAATCCAGGAAGCAATTATTCTCTTATCCATATAATACCTCTTTAACTATATTTTGCTTTGTCTTCTCATTTCTGGGATAAGCATCTGTAATTTCCCTTAATTTTCCTTTAGAATCCTCAGCATCCCAGATACTCACCTTTGATTGAGTATCTCTCTTGGAAAATGACGTAAGAATTTAACATAGGGCTCCGGATGTGATCTAGCCAGGGCATAGCATGATGGCACTCTGGGCACAGTGCTATTACAGATGAAAATTTAGCTTTCCTAGAAGTCATGTCACACTATTGGCCCATCTGAGTTTGCAGTCACAGAAGCCCCTGGGGTCCTTTTCAAATAGTCTGCCTTGCTCTCAGGGTGTTCCTGGCTCTATAACCCAAGGATATGCTTTTTAACCTAAATCCACTATTTTATATGTATTTAGAGCTACCAAATTTTATCTTGTAGACTTTAACCCAACATTTCAGGTGCTAAGACCATGTAACTGTCTGTATCCACTGTCCCTCCCAAATTTTCATTCTCCAAAATGTGAGGAGTGTATTCTATGACTTCATCCTTGATGATTATTCTGGGTATTCAAGGACAGAGCAGAGCATTAGAGACATCAATCCTTTAATGAATGATCTTTGAAGAAGTTTTAATAAATCACCCTGTTAAACTAGAACCTAATGGTAAAAGCGTTTACCCAACTACCAGAGAATTGCATATCTTGATGGCATTCTCATGACCCTTAACCCCCAATTTCCCACAGAATTTTTTTTAACACAATAGTGCTTTGGTCCACAAAAAGGTACTCCATAAGAAGCAGCCCTTGAAACTCACCACTGTATTTCATGTGAGGATGTACTGAGCAGATGGTTTACTATATGACATATGTCCTCTTTACGAGAACCCACTGAAGTTTCTCTCTGTTCTCAGCACTGTTTTTCTTTCTTATAGACATTTTTATTTATGATGTTTCTTCTTTGCATGAACTGTTAGGAAGTCCACAACAAAATCTTCAAATCACCTCTAGAAAGTGTACAGACTATGGAATAACAGAATCTCATGGTGTACATTTCATGGACCAACCACACACTTGTGGTTTCATCTTATTCTCCCTAACATTTTTTCCCTTTACTCTAATTTCTTCACTTCTTTATTTTGGGATGGGGTGGGGGGAGGAGAGAGGTTCATCTTATTGAGTTTTGTGTATTATTAAAACTACCAAAAGTCTTTTTAGAACAAAGAAAAAGATGGAAGATAGATAGATAATCCAGACCACATTTGTCTAAATATTTTATCCACACGGATACCATAAGGATTTTGTTAGAGGCTTTGCTGCATCAGAATACACTATGTCTACAGCATTGATGTGATCCACAGGACTTACAACAATTTAGTAGAAAAGAGAAATGTCCTGGTCTTAGTGAATCCACACTAGCTCCTAACAATCACAGCTTTTGTTTCTAAATGCTTACAAATCATAAGTATACTGCATTTTTAGAATTTTTCCAGAGATTGCTATCAAGATGGCTACTGTATCATTTGGTGAGGAAGGGAGTGAGGGCACATATTTTGTTCTTCCTTTAGAAATTTGGAGTATTTGCTCATTCCTAGTTTTCTGGAATTCCTATCCTCCATGTCTTATCAAAGATCACTGATAATAGCTGTGAATTTTTCACTGCCAGTTTCTCTCAGCATTCTGGGGCAAATAATAAATGCAGTGAACTTTATATTTAAGCCCAAGAAAAATTAGGCATCGTTCTTTTGAGAATAAGGTTTAAAGTATGTTACAAGCTGTTACGGTGGTTAAATTATAATAATTAGTATTTTGTGCAAATGATTTTACCCCAACTAAAAGCCTCAAAAGATAGGAGTAAGAGATATTAAGGAATTAAAATTTATTGAGTACTCACTATGTACAGGTACCATACTAGGTGGTTTACGTATTATCTTATTCCACATACATAATAATCCTATGATTTCGGTTACTGTCCATTTTACAGATGAGAAAACTAGGTTTCAGAGAAGTTAAGTAGCTGCCCTAGATCACAAAGATAAATTGCAAAGCTGGGTCTCGAACCCAAAGCCTATGCCTTTCTCCCAGACATGCGGAATTGTGAGTAACATAAAAATGATTACCCTGTCATGGGATGCCTGGGCAGCTCAGTTGGTTGAGCGTCTGACTCCTGATTTCGGCTCAGATCATGATCTCACAGTTTGTGAGATCAAGCCTTGTGTGGGGCTTTTCACTGACAAGGGGGAGCCTGCTTGGGATTCTCTCTCACCCTCTCTTGGCCCCTCCCTCGCTCACTGTACTCTCCCTCTTTCTCTCACTCTCTCTCTCAAAATAAATAAATAAACATTTTTTTTAAATGGTTAGCCAGTCATAACCTTTATCTGGTTGGAAAATGACAACCATGCGGTTTGTGCCTCTTCCTTGGCAAACTCGCTCTTTCAGCACAGTCTAGTTCCTTCTGGATCTAAGAAAACTAAGATGAAAGAGGAATTTTGTGTTCCTAAGAAAAGTAAATCACAAAGAAAATATTCTTTTGCCAGAGTATGAAGAGCTGACAAAGTGAATCATACCAAAGGCTGAGTGAGAAACTCTCTTAATAACAGTTAAGTACTCGTACCTAAGTATGAGAAAATAAGAAAATGTCCTTAGAGCACAGTGAAGAAACAAAAAATTAAAGGTTACATCAGGCAATGACAGATTATAGTTAAAGCTGAGTTAAGAAAAAGGTATCTATACTAAGTTGCTTGTATTTCTTTAAATTTGCCTTAAATTACACCCAAAGCCATTACATTAGAGTGTACAGAAGGAAAAACTGATCCAATGGGGTGGGACAGATTCCAGACTATCTCTCCTTTCAGAATTTTTTCTGGAAAACTCTAGTGCCCAACTCCAGGTGAGAAGTTTGGGCCACGATTTTGTATAGCATGCTGTTTTAGTATCTAGGAATAAAGCAAAGAAAAGGTACTTTCTAAACCTGAGTTTGGTAATTAATTACTATGTAACAGTTTGCATAACTTTCTATAGAAGTAACTCATCTTAAGAAAATTTTGTAAATTATTGCTAAGAAGAATAATGTGATATTCCGATTCCCATCAGACACCAGAGTATTTCCTGAATTCATTCAAGGAGACTAGACTACATTTCTAGGAAGACGTGACAAGAAAGCAATGGAGGTAAAGATGGTGATAAATCCATTGCCTTGTAACTTACCTTGCACAAGTTTACGTCAGCTAAGGGACCAAAGAATGAACTGGATCACAAACACCAATTTATCATTTTTTATCTAGCAGTACACAAGTAAGAAGATGTTTCCATAATAGATGGAAACATTCTATACATAGAACCACACCTACAACAAAAGGGGCAATTCAACCAGATAATTGTGCCTAACAGAAATAGCCCTTTATGCATACAACTTTTTTTTTTAATGTTTATTTATTTTTAAGAGAGAGACAGAGCACTAGTGGGGTGGGGGTGCAGAGAGAGAGACACACACACACACACACAGAATCTGAAGCAGGCTCCAGGCTCTGATGTGTCAGCACAGAGCCTGATGTGAGGCCCGAACCCATGCACCCCAAGATCATGACCTAAGCCAAAGTCGGACGTTCAACCCACTGAGCCACCCAGGTGCCTCTATGCATACAACTTCCTGTTCCAATTTTTGTCCCTTCCTATTCCAGCTATTCATAGTAATGTCTGTGCCCAATCAGATCTGCACCCGGTGAGACTTCAGCAGTCCCATCCCATTGGCTATAGTCCCTATGGAACCCTACTATACGCCATTCAGTCTATCACTTGAGGACATGGTACCTTCCATCACCTTTTTCTGGTAGCAGCTACCACTGCAAAAGCAATAGCCCTCATATTTTGAGGATCTACAATGCACCAGTAGGCACTGGGCTTAGCCAGCTTCATAATTAATCTCAGTTAAACCATATCACAAACCTACAAGGTCTGTTAATAACCTCAATTTAAAGATGAGGAAATTAGGTCAGAGAGCCAGTGTGTGACAGAACTAGAACTGAAACCCAGGTGCATCCAACTCTAAAGCCCACAATCTTCCCAATATGTCACGTTGCTCCTCTAACTACAAGCAGAGTATGCTCTTCCTCTCCAGCACCCACTCCTTTCTCTGACCTTTTCCCAGTGGTAAGCACCTTGAATTCGCCATAACATACCTCTTCAATCAGTTGGGATGTTTTTATTGTCACACTACATTTCCAAGTACTAGTAAACCTAACTCAAACTGGCTTAAACATTCAAGGAGGTTTATTTAGTGCCTGTAACTAGAAAGTCCAGAGGTAGGGAAGCAGCAAGCATGCATTCTGTTGGCTCTGTTTGACTCTATGAGTTGGCTTTGCAAGATGGTTACAAGCAACGGTTTCATTGCTTACATATGGGAAAAAGGAAGTGTCCCTTCAGAGAACCATTAAACAAAAGTACTAAGATTCATTCTGACCTTAAACCAGTCTCAGTGGCCAGGGGCAGTGATACACCGTGGCTACCTTGGGTCTGTGTTCTTCATCTCCAGAACAATTCCTGAATAAAACCTCCTAGCCAAAAGGGTAAGAGTACCCAGCTTGGTTACACTACTGGTTCTCAGCCCTGGTTGCCATTAGCATCATCTAGTGAGCTGTATATACACTACCAAGTCTCAGGCTCCAACCCCGATCCACTCCTCTCTAAGGGTGGTGCCCTAGTGTCTGTATTTTGTTAAATTCCCCCAGTAATTGAAATGTGCATCAGAATTAGAAGTAACCTGTTGATATTAATCAAACCCCACTAGTGTTAGGAGTGAATCCCATTCACACTCTAGCTCCTCCAGGAGAAGTGGAATGGGTGAGATAAAGGGGGAAGAGGCTGTTTCCACACCCTCTACAACATTTACCATCCTGTGGTAGCTGCTTATTTTAATGGTGTCTCTTTCCCTCCAGACCATAAACTCCATGTCATAAACTATGACATAAACTGTGTCAATATTACTCATCACTGTATCCCCAGAACCTAGCAAATACTGGGCACCTAGGAGTAAATGACCACTGGAACTTTTTCATGAATGAATGAAACTCAGACTCCATTGGACTGACTTCGCAAACAAGTCCTATTATCCTTTAAGTGAGTCAGGCGTCTCCTGCAGATTAATCTCTCAGTGTTCATTGTCAGTCCCCTCCACGCACACACTTGAAATTCTCAGGGGTTCTCCTCTGACTTCATCGAACCTTTAGCAACTTTGCCGTGTGTTTAAAAGTTCTCTATAGTTTATCCTTCATCTACCTCCCCAGGCTCATCTCTCAGGATTACCTGCATTTAGAAGACCTCATCTATTACTAAATTCCTCTCAGACGCATCCTACATACAAGAAGCTCTGCTTATTTTTTTTTCCTTTTTGCCAACATAGAGAATGGCTATAAAATAATCTATTTTCATTTAGAAATTGGGCTGATGTTCTGTGCAAAGCAGTCTTGAATTGTACGAAGGACAATAACAACAATAAAAATAACGCTAATAGCTAACACTTTTGCAGCTCCTATATAAGCAAGATACTGCTCTTAGTACCTCATACGTTATATATTAACTCATTTAATCATCCCAATAATCTTAGGAGATGGATATGAGTATGATCCCTAGCTTCCCAGATGAGAAAACCGAGGCACAGAGAAACTACGTGACTTACCCAAAACCACACAGCTAGTAAGTGGCAAACCTAGGATTTAAGACCAAGTCATCTGGCTGCAAAACCCAGGAACTTAACTGCTACAACTTTGAGGTGTCACAAGAGACTAAACTAAGATGATGGCAATGGACATGAGGAGAAAGGATCATCTGTGTGTTCACAGAGAGCTACTAGAAAGGAAAGAACAGCCGGACTTCAACAATACCCTGCCTTACAGCTACATGATAAAAATAAAAATGCCACCGTATAGGACAATAGGGAAATCTTGGTAGAGTATAGGCAATCCTTAAAAGATGAGTTTTTAAACAGATTTTATATGATCTGAAGATTAATCATATCCAGGAGGCTGCCAGGAAAGGGTGTGAATGTGAGGGTAGCTGGGGTCAGAACCATGTGAGAATCTGAGGATCAAGGTCCCAGATCTACCTTCTAATACCTGAGTCAGACTGAGACTCAAAAATAAAAAATTCAACAACAGAGTCAAGGTCTCAAAGGCCCAGCCCATGTGGCTTGCGTCCTCTTGAGAGAGGCCCCAAGATTTCAGAAGTCTAGAAATGTGCATAGAGAAATAAGGCAAAACACAGCAGGTGATGCCAGCTGGAACCTTCTCTGTTTTATTCATGCCTCGTTGGCAGACGGCTGGTTCCCAGGAGGTGGCTGAATCTCACAAGGTTCAGATGTTAAAGGAAACAAATAACTAATTGTGCTGAACCTCAGCTTGGATTCACTCTGGGGTGTGGACAAGCGTTTGTGTCTCCAGAGCTTGCAGTGAAGTGGAAAGCATGTATTAGCCAGCTTGGTGATCTGAATTGAACAGAATAATTGAACTGTTGCCAAGTCTGTGGGTGACTAGATGTCCTGTGTGAGCCTGGACGGTCCTGAGAAATCGTAGTAATTGTCAGACACGGCCTACATTTGAAAGATAAGACATGTACCTCTTTTTCCCTGGTAAGACCTTATGCATCTCTCTAAATTTAAATTTAAGTTTGGTTAAATCCTTGTAGGACCTATGTGTATTTTCATCTTCTACATTCTACCTAGATGATTAATAAGTTTAGTCTCTGCCTACAAAAGAACACTTCCTTTTTATTTGCTTTAAAACTACTGATTTCAGGCATCCAGCCCTGCCCTCCTGTTCTAGTTCAATTCAGAGAGGCCAGAATTAGAACAGTTTCTGATCTCTCTCCTATCTGCAAGATGTTATGCTCCAAGTTGGGCAGGTGAATAGAGAAGGATTAAAAGGTTGGCCCTGGCCTTCAAGTAACTCCCAAATCATTAGGGATGCAGACACAACTTTTTATAATATGATAATGGTACAATTACAATAACATAAGATCTCAAATGATGATTCCATTCATTATATTGTAGGAATGTGGGGAAGCTTCCTAGAGGAAGCAACTCTCAGATTAACCCTGAAGATGGAATTAAAATTTCAATAGGAAGTGAAAATTGTAGTTTGCATCCTCTAAGATTCATTTAGAAATAAGGTATTATATGAATACAAAATAAAATAAATATTCAACTTGCAGTATGTGCAGAGGTCTATATAAAGATATACAAGAAGTAGTTGGAATTCACGATTGCAACAACACACACAGAAGCCACATACCTACAGAGATAAGCAAAGCCATGGAGATGTATATGACATGGCAGGAGTGGAGAGTCAGAAGAGAAGGTTGAGCTTGTAATCTTGGGGAACACCTAAGTCTGAGGCAGAGACAAGAGTGAAGCCAGCAAAATGGGCTGAGGAACACTGGTCAGAGGGAACAGAGAATTATCAGCATATCAACATAAAAGGGCTTCTGGAAAAACAAAAACAAAAACAAAAAAACATCATGCAGGATCAACATTGGGAGGAAAAGGCCATAGGATCTGACATCGAGAAGCCATTGTCAACTTTCATAAGAGTAGTCTCAGTAGAGCAAGTGAGTGTGAAGTCTGAATAAAATGCAGTAAGAAATGAAAGGGAGGTGAGGAAGTTTTGCAGTTCTTTTTTTTTTTTTTTTAAGTGGAGTGAAGGGCAAATGCCATCTTGAATAGAAAACAATGGCTAGGCACAATGTAAATTAGTTGAACCAAGTGATTTCCCGTATTTTTAGGGTTTATAGTCTGAGAGAGAATTACAACAGAGAGTGCCAAGATGGGTAAATTATACAACTGCATAACTTATGGATGTTAACTTAGGTTATAGGTTTATAATTTTAGTAAGTGTTGTAGATTTTTATAGTTTTCTTTGCCTGGCTCTTCTTGAGGAAAAGCATACCTCTTCTTTTGATGAAATATACCTGGTCTACTAATGATTCCAGTGAAGAGTACCAATCTTAGCGTGAACACACACAGTTGTTAGACCAAGTGATGAGTATGTAACCAACCAGGCTGATCAGAGTCCTTACTAAGATATTTCAAACAGGAGCTAGCAGAAGAGACTGAGTCCCTCTCATGAGGTAAAGTTGGAACATAAGCCTGGAAGCTGCTCGTAGCTATGTTTCAAGCCTAGTGGGAAAACATTAAAAGTGAGAGAATAAATCCAATACAGATGAGAAGCAAAAAATAGTTGATAAAGAAAAAAGAGAGGGGCACCTGAGTGGCTCAGTAGGTTAAGTGTCTGACTTCAGCTCAGGTCATGATCTCACAGTTCATGAATTTGAGCCCTTCCTTGGGCTCTGTGCTAACAGCTCAGAGCCTGGAGCCTGCTTTGGATTCTGTGTCTCCCTCTCTCTCTGCTCCTCCCCCACTCATGCTCTGTCTCTCTCTCAAAAAACGAATAAACATTAAAAAAAAAAAAAAGAAAAAAGAAAAGAAAAGAAAAGAGTACCCCACAGATATTCAAGTCCCTGATTCCAGAGACCCTTAAGGCCCAACTCTACCCCAGCCCATCTTGCAGTTTTGTGATCCTCCCAATAAATTTCTCTTTTCTTGTAAACTAGATGGGCTCCTGTCACATGCAATCAAGAGGCCTGACTATTATAGAAGAACAAATAAAGGGTGAAGAATTTTTATTTCTTATTTATTTAAGCTTCTGGTGCTTTTTGTTTGTTTACTTATTTTTGAGAGAGAGAGAGAGAGTTGAGTAGGGGCAGACAGAGGGGGACAGAGGATTTGAAGCAGGTTCTGTGTTGACAGCAGACAGCCTGATGAGGGGCTCAAACTCACAAACCGTGAGATGGTGACCTGAGCCAAGGTCGGAGGCTTAACCAACTGAGCTATCCAGGCGCCCCTCTTATTTTTTATTTGTTTCTAGATTTAGGTTTAGGGTTAGCTTTAGGGTTAAGGGTTAGGGATTAGGGAGGGTATGTGCCTGGTATCCTGCAGTTCATAGACCTCCTGAGATAAAAACCCCAGACGTCTGCTGGGGTGAGAATAGACATGGCAGCCATCTACAGAGCTGAGTCAAGGAGGGGATTTGGGGCTCTAAATACTCTTTAAATAAATATTCAACTGGTCCTTCTGTTTTTATATCTATCCTCACAAGAGGTGGAGAATTTTTAGAACTTGCCAGTTAATGGTAATATTTTCAAGATTTTTTTTATAGTTGACAATTGTATAGTAAGCTGGAGTTGGAAGAACATGGCATAGACAGAACATGACTTGGTAGAAAACTTGGAGATGTTGTTAGGTATATAACATTCACTAGAAGGCACTCAATAAATGAAAGACAGAATAGAGTGGATTTACCTAGACTTTGGGTTAAAAGCTTGGCTTTGCCATCTACCAGCTGTGTAATCTTGGGCAAATTTTCTTTTTTATTGTGGTAAAATACACATAATTTAAAATTGCCATTTTAGCTGTTTTAAAGTGTACAACTCAGTGACATTTGGTACATTCATGATGTATAACTGTCACCACTAATTCCAGAGCATTTTTATTACCCCAAAGGGAAACCCTAAATCTATCAAGAAATTGTTCCCCATTTTCCCCCAGCAACTACTAATCTGTTTTTGCCTCTATCAATTTGCATAGTCTGCACTTTTCATATAAATGGAATCATATAATATGTGGCCTTTTGTGTTTGACTTCTTTCGCTATTTTCATGATTCATCCCTGTTGTAACATGTATCTATCCTTTATTCCTTTTTATGGCTGACTAATATTTATGGCTGAATGTATGGATATTATCCATTTTGTTTATTTATTATTTGATGGACATTGGGGTCATTTCCACCTTTTGATGGTTATGAATGGCACTGCTATAAAGATTTGTGCTCAAGTTTTTGTCTGAACACCCATTTTAACTCTATGTCTAACTTTTTGAGACATCATCAAACTTCTCTACAGTGGCCGCATCATTTTACATTTGACAGCATTGTAAGAGCATTCAAATTCCTCCACACCCTTGCCAATATTTGCTATTTTTCATGAGTTTTTTTAAATATTATTATAGCCATCCTAGTAAATGTGGAATAGTTTCTCATGTCGTTTTATTTGCATTTCCTTAACAATTAATAATATTAAGTATCTTTTAATGTGCTTGTCAGTCATTTGTATATCTTTTTTGGAGAAATGTCTATTCAAATCCTTTGCCCATTTTTAATTTGGTTGTTTATCTTTTTGCTGTTGAATTGTAAATGTTCTTTATAGATTCTGGATACTCGACCCTTATCAGATATATGATTTACAAATATTTTTTCACTCAAATTCTGTGAGATGTCTTTTCACAAACAGTGTCCTTGGATGAACAAAGTTTTTAATTTTGATGAAATTCAATGTATCTATTTCCCATTTGTCCTTACAATGTTGTATCTAAGGAAACACTGTCAAATCCAAGGTCATAAAGATTGAGCCCTATATTTTCTTCTATGAGTTTTCCGGTTTTAGCTTTTATATTTAGGTCTTAAATCTATTTTGAGTTATTATTTGTATATGGTGTGAGATAAGAGTCTTGGACAAGTTTTAACCTCTCGATATCTCAGTTTCCTTACCTATAAAATAAAGATAGTAAAAGCACCTACCTCATGGGATTTTGTGAGGCTACATTATAAATCAATAAATTAAGGTGTGTAAAGTACTTAGAATGGTGCCTAGCACATCTAATAAGTAAATATTCAAGAGTGTTAATTATGATTTGCTGTTGTTGATTGATTGTGGTATGAGAGAAATCATCTGAATATGAGCTCATAGACTAGAAGAGAAGAACAAAATTTACCTCTCACAAACAAATATTTTAGGTGACTTAAGATCAATTTCCATCATCTATGTATTATGGGTTTTTTAATAAGTTAATATTATCACTGCAGTAATAGAAGCGTAAAGTTGTTAAATAAAGAGAGATGATAGTGTTTTGCTATCCTGGGCTACTCAGAATATACCTTAAGTGTGCCTATTTTTGAGCACACTTAAAAAGAGCTTTTGATAACCCAAATTACAGCAGATAAACCAACTTAGTTATAAGAAATCTCAAAATGACTAAGTTTGGAAAAGAGCTGAAAAAATTGAGAACAGAGGGAAATTTTCTATGAGGCTGATGAAGCTTAAACTTCAGGCCTCCTCTGTGGCACAAACTCCTCCAGGCCCTAATTTTGTATTCATAATTTTGTATTCTTTTTCTTTTTTTTAAATATGAAATTTATTGTCAAATTGGTTTCCATACAACACCCAGTGCTCATCCCAACAGGTGCCCTCCTCGATACCCATCACCCACTCTCCCCTCCCTCCCATCCCCCATCAACCCTCAGTTTGTTCTCAGTTCTTAAGAGTCTCTTATGTTTTGGCTCCCTCCCTCCCTCTCTGAACTTTTTTTTTCCTTCCCCTCCCCCCATGGTCTTCTGTTAAGTTTCTCGGGATCCACATAAGAGCAAAAACATATGGTATCTGTTGTATTCTTTTTCTTAAGAAGGAGTCCAAAATTATATACACTTTGGGGCCAACAAAATCTGTACCACCCCTGACTGAGAATAAACAAAATCACCACCATCGTAAAATCTCATTGCCACTAAGCAGAGGCTGACCCCATGCAACTGATGACTTATTGAAGGAACTGAGTCCAGGGACACCTGGGTGGCTCAGTCGGTTAAGCATCTGACTCTTGGTTTCAGCTCAGGTCATGATCTCACAGTTCGTGAGTTCAAGCCCTGCTTCAGGCTCTGTGGTGACAGCATAGAGCCTGCTTGGGATTCTCTCTTTCCCTCTCTCTTTCTGCCCCTCCCCTGCTCTCTCTCTCTCTCTCTCTCAAAATAAACAGATAAACTTAATAAATAAAATAAAATAAAGAACTGAGTCAGCACTCAGCAGAGAACAGAGTCCAGGACTGGTAGGGTGCTTTCTAATATTATGGTTCCAATTTTAAAAGTTTCACCCCTTTTCTAGGAAGCAACCTTCAAGAATTTTTTTACTCTTAATTTGTAGTACAGTAGTTCTTAGCCAGTATAATAAATAGATGAAATATAGACAAGTGGATAGATAGATGATAGAGTCTAGTTATATGTGATTTTGACATATAACTTCAATATGAGAAAATTTTGATTGATTAAAATATTTTTGGGGACACCTGGGTGGCTCAGTCAGTTGAGCATCCAACTTCAGCTCAGGTCATGATCTCGCAGTTCATGGGTTCAAGCCCCACATGGGGCTCTGTGCTGACAGTTCAGAGCCTGGAGCCTGCTTTGGACTCTGTGTCTCCCTCTCTCTCTGCCCCTCTCCCACTCATGCTCTGTCTCTCTCTTGCACTCAAAAATAAACATTAAAAATATTTTTTTTCAAGTTCTAAGCCTAATTCTACCACCAATCCACTGTATGTTCAGTTTTCTTATTTCCTTATAAGTATTAAGTATATTTATTATAAATAATTCAAATACTGCAGAAAAGCACAAAGATTTAAATATCAGTTAAATATCACAACATAGAAAGAAACTGTGCTAATATTAGATGAATTTCATCCAGTCATATTTGCTTTACTTTTTGGTTTTTGTTCTTGTTGTTGTTGTTTTGTTGTTGATGTTGTTGTTGTTGTTTTGGGGGGTGTTTCAGTTAATCTTTTTTTAAATTTTATTTAAATCCAAATTAGTTAACATATATGTTCAATTTTATTCTATAGTTCAATGAATATAGTTCTTAGACTAAGTCAAAAAATTTTAAAGCTGTTTGCTTGCCTTTAGCACCTTAATTTTAATTTTCTTTAAATTTTTTAACAAAAATAGTTTATATCTATTATAGTTTCTCTAAGGTTTTGGTATAATTGCTCTGTTAGCTTTGTGAAATTAATTGAAAAGTACACCATCTGTTTATTATGGAGCAGTTTATACCTAGGAATTAACCATTCATTGAAAGTTGTTAAAAGATTGTCTGTAAATCCATCTAGACTGGGGCCTTTCTAGGAGTTAGTTCTTTGACAATTTTTATAATTCCTTTAGTGGTTACTGAATGTTCAGGTTTTCTAACTCTATTTGAGGTCATTTTGGTAATATATATTTCTTAGAAAAATAATTTGTTTTATCCAGGTCTTTAAAAAGCCTTGTCATGGTATTTTTTAATAATTATTTTAGTGATAACTATATATAATTTTTCTTTTCCTTGAATACACTTGCCCAAAATGCATACCTTTATTGATTGTTTCTTTAAGAGCAGCTATTTAATTTATTGAGCAATTCAACATTTTTTTTCATTTTATAATTCATTGGTCTATTTTCAAATTTTAACTTTTCTGAACTTTGAATATATCTTTCAATAGACATCAAAGACATTTGGCAGTGGCCAAATAGAGGAGTAAGTTGAGGCATAGTTGTAGTTGCCACAAGCATAGAAGGTATGTTCATCCAGTTGTTGCCTTGGGTGAGTTAATTGCATTGATAGCCCAACATGGTATTAAACTTTAGACTAAAATGAGATTCAAAATATCATGTTATGTAGCAGCAAATGAAACATTTGGGGTATGCAGATGATTTTCTGTCTCATACAAGGCAATACAATTAAAGTAAGTCAAAATTGACAAATTTCTCAGACAGATAATAGAGCTTTCAAAGCTAGGAACAGAAATGTAACCAATGCTGGCCAACTTTCTAGTGATACTAATTGTCACCCAGCTATAAGTACTCCATTTAAGGTGGAAAAATTATGAGTTTAACCCAGCAGAAAAAACAAGTGAACCCCTTGCAGTATGCTTTCAAATTAAACTGTCAACTCTAAAGGTGAATAGTGGTTATGTTCAGAAAAACAGGAATAGAAAGCAGTGTGTCACCATAATGTTAGACAAAAGTATTGACTGCAAGAAGAGACGTAAGGGGGATGTCAGACTTGGAGTATGAAGAAGGCTCAAACTAAAAATTGGTTGTAATATTGAAAAAGAAAAAAGTACATAATTGTGTTGGTAAATATGTACTATATTTATTTATTTGTAGATGACATGAATTGTATATGTAGAAAATCCTAAGATTTTCTAAATCCTCTAAATCCTAAATCCTTGTGAATTGAACAAGGTCAAAATATACTAAGTAAATATACAGAGATTTATTGCATTTCTATATAACAGTAATTGAGAAATTATATTTTAGAAAAACAAGATACAGGGGGACCTGGATGCCTCAGTTGGTTGAGTGCCCTACTCTACTCTTGATTTCGGCTTAGGTCATGATCTCGCAGTTCATGGGATCGAGCCTGACAACATGGAGCCTGCTCAGGGTTCTCCCTCTCCCTCTCTCTCTCTCTGCTTCTCCCCCAATCACACACTCTCTCTCTCTCTCTGTCTGACTCTCTCTCTCAAAATAAGTAAATAAACTTTTTAAAAAAGAAAAGATACAAACTAAATATACAAAATCAATTATGTTTCTACATAGCAGCAATTAGAAATGAAATTTAAACAATACCTTTTACAGTGGAATTAAAAGCATATAATGTTAACAAAAGATGTATAAGACCTTTACACTGAATAGTAAAATAAATACCTAAGAAATATTTTAAAAGAACTAAAAGTATACAAAGATGTCAGTTCTCTCCAAATTGATAACTAGGTTTAATACAATTCCTATAGAAACCCAGCAGGCTTTTTTTTTTTTTTTTTAAGAAATTGATGAGCTGATTCTAAAGTTTATATGGAATTGCAATAAATCCAGAATAATCAAAACAATCTTGAAACAATAGAACAAAGTCAAAGAAATTATAATATCTACATCTAGATTATTATCAAATTAATTTATCCATTATCCATCTCCTTTGATAATCACTTTTGACATCAGCAATCAGTTCTATAAACATATTTACAATAGTTATTTTTAAGCAGTGATTTTCAAACTTTGTTCCATAGAGTCCTAACATTTTGAGGAGGTACCTCACTGGTTGCCTGTGGGTATGTCTCTTAGCTCTTCATACCCTCTTTAACCGGAGAATGACAATTGTAGCTGTTTTATATTTGGGGTTTTCAAGGAAGATTTCCTCTAGATAAATAATTTAATGACTGAAAATCATTTGATACATAAACACTGATTGGACATATCCCTGTTTTAACTGGTTTCAGACCTAAGGAAAATCCTTTTCTAGCTTAGGTTCTCCATTTTTAGGCTTTTCCAAGTAATTGTTTTCAAGAAGCATACATATATCATAAGTCCTTGCTTATCTGAGATGTCTTTTTATTATTCACAAGTCAAAGATGATTAGGCTGGGTATAAAAGCAATAAGTTACAAACTTTTGTTCTCAAAAGTCTGTGTAAATAAGCTATGTAAATACTCTGTGCAAATACTTCTAAATTTAGGCTTTCAGAGTAAAAGCCAAAGAGCAATCATACTTTTGGTGGGTATTTTTTTTTTTGGTTTTTTGGTTTTTTGGTTGTTTTTTTTTTTGTAGTCTGTTTCTTTTGCTGAGATGCTTGTGCAAGTTTTTTCTTATCTTTATAGATTAAAATTCTTGGCAGGATACTTCCTATGTGTGTCTTTGTGCACTGACTTATCTGGAACATAATGACTTTTTTTTAATATGGGTCTTATTTCTGCTTATGAACTCTTCCTGTTATATCTTTGGGGTGGCAGGATGAGATTATTTATTTATTCATTTATTCATTTTTATTTTACTTTAATTCTTGTATAGTTAACATACAGTGTTATATTAGTTTCAGGTGCATAATACAGTGATTCAACAATTCCATATATCACCCAGTGCTCATCACAAGTGCACTCCTTAATCCCCATCACCCATTTCACCCATTCCCCCACCCACCTCACCTCTGGTAACTATCAGTTTGTTCTCTATAGTTAAGAGTCTGTTTCTTTGTCTCTCTCTCTCTCTCTTTCTGTTATATCTTTAATTAGTGTTCCTTTCCATTAGTTTAAGTGTCTTCTTCAAGAATACCAAATATCTATATATTTACTCTCTGCTCTTTAACATCCATACTTTTTGTATTCTATGGAGGAAGTCAAACACTTCCCTGAAATCGTCAAGTTTCTGGACCCTCTTGTAAATCACTTCAGAGATGTGCTCTTCCTTTGGGTCTTCTAGATACTCTTTCTTCCCTTGCAGTAAAGTCTTTTTCACGCACTCAATGTGTTTTTTTCCTCCTCCTTACTTATCTGTGAACAACTTGAAATCTATTCATATGTGGTGTTTATCAAAACACTGGAAAGTTAAAGTACCCTTGGCTCCACTCCATTTATTAGATGTGCACAGCAGCATCTGGCCTAAGCCCTGGTTTTCATCATGGCTTCCTCAAAAAAAATCTGTAATTCCCAGCATACACTGTTCCCAGAGTTTTGGTGGTGGTGGTTTCTTTTTGTTTCTTTGTGACCCAGCCTAAACCTAAGGAGATTTACCCTTAAGAAATTTTCCCCTGAAAATGCAATATACCTCCACCAGCCCTCCAACTCAGCCAAAGCTGACCTCACTTTCTGAGGATCCAAGTTGTTTTCTGAGAATTTTAATTTCTCAGGATAAAGAATTATATGACAATACTCTCAGCCTCACAAATCAACACACATGGGTAAGAGCTCACCTCCTCAGTTGTGTTGATAATGAACAAGACAGTGGAAAGGACACAGTGCCCTCCCTCCCCATTTCAAAGGGTTTTTTGTGTTATGTAGTAAAGCCAACTCAGTGTGCCATAGAAAGAGACTTGAGTGGATTTGTTTCAATCTTGCTTTGTAACTAGTGTAGATTCTTCTTTCCAATTTTGAGCCTATGCTATCCATTGTTTTTATTTGTGTATTTAAATTATTAAAGTTTTTTCTTTGTCTTTACAGGCATTTTAGTAGGAAATTTGGGAAATATTTCCCCAGGGACTTCTATCAAGCTTCATTTGTAGCTGGAATTCCTGTAGCTTCTTAATGAACAATTAAAACATGTCTGGAGAGGATATTCAGAAACTAAGTCAATGCTAGAAATTATTCATTAAAGATATGAAATCTGGGTATCTCAATATGAAAAGAGAGAAATATTATTTTCCAGGAGTGAAATAAAATTCCTAATAACTGACTAATATTCCTTACAGAAATGATGACAAAGAATGGTATTCCCAAAATAAAAGGCTTATGCTTAGAGCTCAAGTTGCTCTCCACCCAAGCAGAATTAAGAGTACCATTCTGCAGATTTGGGATTAATGTCACCACATTGAGTAGCTATAATGCAGGCAATAACGTTTCGTAAAAAAGAACACCATGTGGCGGCCTTGCTAATCTTCTGGATGAGAATCAGTTGGAAGTTGGCAACACATATTGACATGCCTTGGACTAAAAGGAGTTCTTAACATGACACTGCAGTTTTTAGGACTATTCAGAGATAAGAACTATATGGTCAAATATAGTGTGGAATATGGGCAACTATAAAACAATTGAATACTAAGAACTTAAATCAAATGAAATTTTTAAAACAAGACAGTTTAAACAAAAGCCTAGAGCCTTGAGACTGCAGTCTTGCAGTTGCAGTTGATATCTCCTTGTTGAAATAGTAGTTGATATCTCCTTGAGTGGGATGTGGGAACAGTGCTGCTAGATGGGGTCCACTTGAGGCTGAATCTTGTCATCCTTTTTTAAAAGAATTCAGGTTAAATTCTTCAGTCTTAACTAAAGAACCTTAATAAAGGAATGGGTAGATGGCTCATTCTGGGAACTAAAACTGCCTCCACCAAGAACAAAATGTTCCCCCATGAGAAATATGAGCTCTTCATGGCTAGTGCCCTAAATAAAGGAGCCCAATCACATTTCTGAGGTCAATGTTAATATCCCCAACTGAACAAGCATTGAGCAGCTCCCAGTTCTTAGCCAGCCAAATGAGCAGAATTTAACAAGAAAGGGCTTGCCTTCACGATGCTAAAGAAAGGCTAAAACTACAACCTGCCTAAACCTAATTTCCCAAGTAAGAAGTACCATAAAGCAAGACAGGAACAGGGATACAGAAAGGAGATGGAAAATGAGCAGCTGAGACTGGGATGGGATCAGGAGGTGGGCAAAATATTTTTAAAAGCAGAGCCTCAGTACTCTGGCAACACATAACAGGGAAACATCTTGTTTGAACTAGTCTGTCCTGTCCTCCCAATAGGAGGGACCCTGCTAATCCTTGGATAAATTTATTTTAGAGCTGAAAGAGAATTTAGAGATTATCTAGTCCAGTCCCCTCACTTGAGGACACTTAGGCCCCAAGGCATTAAAAGACTTGTGGGGCTCATGTGATAAATACGTTGAAGAAATGGAATTATAACCCCAAACCTCCTATACTCATTGTGATGTTCCTTCCACAACACTACCAACCTCCTCATAGCTATTCTTGTGGGAATTCTAAGGGAGGCAGTATATTACAGTGAAAAGAGAAATATATCAACTATAAGTTCTGAGTTTTAGTCTTTGGTCTCTTAGTTTGAATGACAGAACATTAGAAGTCATATAGTTCTACCTGCCACTCAAAGTGAGAAACCTCTATGTAATAACCATGAGTAACTGGGTGGATGGCCAGGCTCTCAGGACCACTTCTCAAGGGTGGATATCTCACTACCTTGGTCAGAGCTGATATGACTCCATGACCTGAAATCTGCTTCTCTGAAATTTCTATTCTGATCTCCAAGCCCCAAGAAGGGGCCTTCATCTCTTCTACACGATAACACTGCTCATTTAGCTCAACACACATTCACTCAAAGCCCAAACGTGCTAGATGCTGGAGCTATAAACTTAACATAAGGAATGCATAATCTAGTCAGGGAGATGATCCTTAATCAATATTAAATATGATAATGTATGTCTACCAGTCCAGTCACATGTACACACTCAATAAATACTAGACACTATTCTTATTAACTGTTATATAGTTCTTCCATTTTTTTGTGTTCGCACTGAATCTCCGCTTTCTTCAAGCACGCAGCATAAAATGGCCTGTAAGTCAGGAATCAGCAAGCTTTTTTTTCTGTAAAGGGCCAGATGATAAATATTTTAGGTTTTGTAAACCATATATCTCTGTCACAACTACTCAACTCTGTATTTGTAAGACAAAAGCAGCCATAGAAAATATGTAAATGAATGGGTGTGGCTGTGATCCACTAACACTTGACCTATAAAAACAGAGAGCCAGCTGAATTTGACCCCAGGCCATAGTTTGCTAACCTCTGCACTAGATGCTTCCCTATCCTCACCACCAGCCTTCAGTTTGTCAATGTTTCTTTTAAAATATGTCAGTGGAGGGGGGCCTGTGTGGCTCAGTTGGTTGGGCGTCCGACTTCAGCTCAGGTCATGATCTTGTAGTGTGTGAGTTCAAGCCTCACATCCAGCTCTGTGCTGACAGTCTGGAGCCTGCTTCCGATTCTGTGTCTCTCTCTCTGCCCCTCCCCCGCTCACAGTCTGTCTCTCTGTCAAAAAATGAATAAACGTTAAAAAAATTTTTAAAAATAAGTAAAATATGTCACTGGAAGCTAATCTCTGCTCTAAAAAGGCCAGAACCTGTATTAAGTACAATAGGGCTATTAAATACCATGAAGAGGATGCCAAAAGTCAATTTTTATCGCTGAAGATGGTCACTTTTTTAAATAAGAAGGGTAGTTACATTAATTTATTTTTAGTTTGCAATATGCTTCCAGAATTATTTAATTTTAGTTGCTGCACGCTGTACTGGTTTATATTACTTTTAAGGTCAACTAGAAATCCTGATTCCAGAGAGTGAGGATGAAGTACCTTAGTAAAACAAGAGGAGTAAGTGAATGTTGCCATTCTAAACAATGAAAAACCCCAACCTCCTTTTTCTTAATAAGGTGTCAAAATTCTGAGAGGGAAATTTAAATCTTGTACTTACCATGAGGGCAAGAGATAAAGGATTCTGCTCTAGGGGCACCTGGGTGGCTCAGTCAGTTAAGCGCCCAACTTTGGCTCAGGTCATGATCTCACAGTTCATGGGTTCGAGCCCTGCATCAGGCTCTACTGACAAGCTCAGAGCCCGGAGCCTGCTTCAGATTCTGTGTCTCCTTCTCTTTCTGCCCCTCCCCCACTCATGTGCGTGTGCGCTTGCGCGCGCGCGCTCTCTCTCTCTCTCTCTCTCTTTCTCTCTCTCTCAAAAATAAATAAACATTAAAAAAATTAAAGGATTCTGCTATAGAGAAACAGACAGGCCTGGTATTTGATACTGGTATTTCAGAATCCCCAACGAATGAGCTGGGTTCTTTCTGAGTGGTCAGTGAAGTCCACTCCAGCAACTATCAAGCTTTGCCCATAAATAGTTTTCAATCCGCTTTTTAGTGCCTCATTTTAAAATAGGAACAGACAACCAAGGATCGCCAGGCATTTCAGGAAAACCACCAATCAATATTTAAGACAGAGACCAATATAAACATGCAAAAAGAAGGAGGAGGAGGAGGTGGAGAAGCCACCACTGCCTAAAGGACTAGAAATAACACAAGGAATTTAAAAAGAAACCCTCCCCCTCCGGATATATAATTAATATCTTAAGCAAGAATAAGATGTCATGAAAAAAAGAGAATACTTAGATATTCATAGAATAAGAAAAAAAGTCAACAGAAAGATTAAAAGATAAAATTGAAGAAGTTATCCAGAAAGCAGAAGAAAAAAAATGAGAATATTAATAAAAAAGATTTAACATTTAACTAATAAGAATTCCAAAAAGAAAGAATAAAGATAACAGAAGAGAGGACATTCTTTAAGAAATAACACAGGCAATTTTCCTAGGCCTGAAGGAAACTAAATTACTTGTTGAAATGGTTCATAAGAGCTCTACACAATGTGCACAGCACCTTGCCAAGTTATAGCCCAAGTGTTAGAAGTCACTCAGACAACTACCCTTTATTGATCTGGGCTAGGTACTAGTGGTGCAGAGCAAACAGGAGAGACATAATCCCTGACCTTGGAAGGTTTATAGGCTAGTGGTAGGTTAGATTTCTTCACGTATCCCCCAAAAGCTTCTCCTCTAAAAGACACATCTTCCCCCAGACTACAAAGTTTGGCTCTTAGTAAATGATAAGCCTGGTCCAAATGATCAACCTGCCTCATCAAGACTAGCCCAAGTGGCTGGTAGAAACTTAACTTTCCTACCCAAGGAGGTTTTCCCTTGCCCCTGTTCTCTGAAACAGGTTTTTGTAAATATTTATGCTTTCTTGCTGCAGTCCACCCTGACAACTGACCTTCCCACAGAGTTGGTATATAGTAGAAACCATGACAACAACAACAAGCGCGACATACATCTGCTGTCTCAAATTCTTTCTGGAGAAAAATAGGATCTTAACAAGCAAATGAAGATAAACAGATATATAACATTCACTTTAGCACTTTACTGGTCTTTTTCACACATTAGCTCTCTTTACAACCCCATTTAATGCTCTTTACAACCTTATGATACAGATACCCTTGGCCATTTGTGCACAAAGTTCCAAAGGGGTTAAGTAACTTGCCAGGGGTCCACAGCTAGGCAATGGTACTGCTGGAGTCACTTGTAGGTTCTTCCTTCCATTGTACAGATTTAATTGGACAATGAATGCTCCAACTAGACTCCCCTCACACATACACACACAAGAAAACCCAGCTTGTGTAAAGCAACATCTACCACAAATCACCTCCAAAATTAATCATTAGTGATCATGAATCACAAATTAATCTCTGAATTGATAAAACAGAATACTTGGTATTACCAGGAAGCATGTATGAGGTACCAAGTACATATTTAATCTGAGAAAGACAGCAAACTATAACACAAAGTTCAATAGCCTGAGGGTGGTGGTGCAGATACCAGCCATAATTCTGTCTCACATTTAGTCAGATTATATAACCTCCCCAGACTTACTGATCCTTATCTATGAAATGAGATATTGAAACTAGATGGTGCTTATTCTCTTTCACTATAACAGTACTTCTGAAAACATGGGACTTTAACTCAGTCTTTATTTAACTATACTTTATTAAGTAAGTTATAAACATGAAAAATTGTTTAAACTCACTAGTAACCAAAAACAAATCAAGAGGCTAATTTGCCTATCAAATTATCAACTTTTAACTTTTAATATTTTTTAATATACAAGAAATACTCTTTTACAGGGGGCAAATTAGAAATAGTGATACGGAAATATCACTACTACCCACAATTCTATGAGTCAAATACAACTATTGTTCACATTTGTATGCCCTTCAAAAGCAACATCATGTTATTCTTTTTGGTTTCATAATCAATTTACTCCCCAAAATGGATTGCAAATATCTTTCCATTTCAATACAGAGCTACATCATCATTTCATGGGTCTGTATCATCATTTATTTAACCAGTTCCCTTGTACTGGGCATTATTTGTTGTTATCTTGGCTATTATAAACAGCCACAGTGAACATCCTTGTAATATACAACTTGTCTGATTATTTCTTCAGGCTAAATTCCTGTAAATAGAATTTATGGTATGCAAATATTGAAGACTTGTGGCAACTTTTGCCAGACTGTCTCCAGAAGTATATTTCATTCTCTTATTAGCCCCATGTAAGACTGCCTATTTCCCATAGTTCCACCAACATGGGGTATAATAATCTTAACTTTTGCCAAACTTATAGGGAAACTTGTTTAACTTGAAACACTTTGTTTATTAGGGAGTTAAAATTTTCCACACATGGCTATCAATATTTTTAATTATTTATTTCTTTATGATAGTTATATCCTCTGGCCATTTTTCTGTTGGGATTTCATGGCCGATAAGATGTAATTATCATGTTCCCTTGGAATTTTTCACATAAGGAATAGTTGATGGAAAAGAAGTTTATTTAACCTAAGGAAAAGATTTGAGTGAGATATGATTATAAACTATAAACATTTGAAGAACAGTTCTTGGTATAGGAGCCTCTATAGGATGCAGAACGTGAATTATCATTTATTAAGTGTATATATATGATATTTGGGATTTGTACGAACCAAATAGCCTAAGACAGGTCCCAAGCGGGAAAATGGTCTCCCATCAGTCCCTCTTGTAGATGGATAGACAGGGGATTATAACCATCTTAACCCAACCCACAGCAGGGGTCCAGGGTGTAGGACCCCAGCCTTTCACAGCTAGCCCAGAAAATCAGGGATGAGTGGAAGTGAATTCTGTTTTGACTGATTACCACATTCAGGAGATATTAGTCACAGTAGAATTGTACTTATCCTATTTCTTATTACGAATAGTATCACAGAACTGGGGAAATTGCAGGAAAAATGACCCTTAACCACAAATTATTGCCAATTTGTTTTCAGAGGCCTGGGGCCCTGGATTCAAGAGGAAGTATACCTCTTTCGGTTGGAATTCAATTCCAAGTACAAGGATAATTTCTCACTCTCAGATAATGGTATGCAACACCATGCCTGGCTTCCCGCTCTAAGAACACCAACACAAAATCCACTTGGAAGGTAGGCTGTGTAATGACATTCAAGGCCTACTTGAGTTGCGGAGGCAGTATAATCAATCACCCCAAGACCAGAGTCCTCCAGCCAGGCTGGCCCCCATACCCAAGGTAACATGGGGGGTAGGAAATTAAAGTATGAACAATTTCATATGACCTTCTGCCTGGACATCCAAGGGTAAAGTCATCCACATGACAAGATTTCCCAGCATTAGTTGCCCACTGATGCATTCACTTTCTCCCATGGGATTTCCGCCTTCTTGGAAGCTACATTGGTAAGCCCTGTTGGTAATCTTTCAAATCTGTTCAATACTCTACAGTCCATCATAGTCATGGTCAGCAGGCAAGTTGCAGAGTCTCATCATTCCAAAGCCAGTGGAAACACTCTAGAGTAGGCTGCCAACCATAAAAGAAATGAGTACACAAAGCTAGACCTTATTAGTTCATCATTTAGAGGACAATTCAAAAATTACCCAATAGCTATAAGTAGGTGATCACGGAGTCTAAGATTACTATAGCATAGACAGAGCATCACTCTAGTTGTCCAGCATTAAGCATGTAAGTAGGAAAGAACCCCTCATGCTACCTGGGGTTCTTCATACATGAGCATAGACTATGCCCGGACTCCAGTAGGTCTGATGAGCTGGTGTGGGCAGTGGTCATTCTATCTTTTTACCAATAACTATACACAAGCAGTCAACCTTGGACAGATATGCACGTTAGCTTTTTATTTTATTTATTCATTTATTTAGATGGAGAGACAGAGAGAGAGAGGAGGGGAGAGAGAGCATAAGCAGGGGAGGGTCAGAGAGAGAATCCCAAGCAGGTTTCCTGCTATCACCTTGGAGCTTGATATGGGGCTTGATCTCATGAACTGTGAGATCATGACCTGAGCCGAAACCAAGAGTTGGAGACTTAACTGACTGAGCCACCCAGGCACCCCCTGCCAATAACCATACACAGTAATCAAGATTGTACAGACATCTACATTAGCTTATTTTAAAAGGACTTGTCAAGGTGCTCTTCATAAACAGGGCACCAAAGGCATTAACGTCCAAATAATAATAGCTAATATGATCCTCTCTCATTTTTTTTACTCCACTCTCCACAAGCAGAGATGACAGGATGGTGTACCTTCACTACAGCACTCCTACAAGATAAAGTTTCCCCACACATGGAATTTCTTTGGCTTTCAGGTGACCATGACATTTCTCTACCTTCCCATTTAAGAAATACTAACAGATTTGACTACTTGATATTTTTAAATTCTGTAAATAAAATCATAGCCAAAATAAAAAGCAAACAACCAACTGGGAAAAATATTTGCAGCAAAAATGAAAGATAAACAATTCATATCTTGGTTGTTCAAGAAACTAATTTATAAGAAAAACACAAAGTCATAAAAGGCAATTAACCAAACAGAAAATATAACTATTATAAAATACACACACATACATATGCTGACCATCATAAATATTCATTCAAACAAGGCACATTTTATTTATCACTTGGCCTCTCAACAAAATGTTTCTAATGATATTTCTCAAAGCCTCAGAACTATAATTTCAATGGTCCTGAGCATTTACCATGGGAACTTCAAAAGAACTCCAGAACAACTAGGATTTAGAGCCAGAGTGTGCTCCCTTAGAGGGGATTAGTGACTGAGCAGCGACCAAAGCCCCCTGGAGAACTCCACCTGCCCTAGACCACTATCTGCTTTACTTTGTCCTCTTGGGCCACCCTAGGAGCAAGCTCATATGAACCCCTCAGAGCCTATGTGACACATCAGATTTATCAGCTTTATTTCACCACTGAATGCCTTCTATCTCTTTCTCTGATATTCTTTCATGATGAGCATAGCAAGAGGGAAAAAAGTCTGGAGATCAGTCACTTCATACCTGAAAGTATATTGGTCCTTTTATTAAAAAAAATAATTCTAACTGTATAGCAGAAAGCAAGTGCATAAGAGATTGGAACTGTGTTAATTGGTTTACTAAGGATATAGCTGAATTTAAATGACTAACTCACACAGTATAAGAGATAATCAAGGAGCATAAAAGGGATTCTGCTGACCTAGGACCTATCCTGACTTTCACACTTTCACAATTGTTCAGAACACAGAAATCATTCACTAAATATTCACAGGAATCCTTAGCATAGAACAGAGGGTCCACTAGAAAAGACAAAATTTGTCCCTGACCTTTGATTGGTCTATCAGCAAGGCAATGGATTCTCTGACTAGCTAGTTTAATTAAATCCCAGGTGGCTGAGAACCACTGGGGGAGATCTGACCCTTAGAAACAAGAAGAGAGCACTGAAGACCAGAATGTGTTCCGAGAAAGGATTTTAGACTCTAGATAGAATAAGTTATCAGGGATTAGAAATAAGTGACCACCCTAGACAGAAATCTTAAATTTCTAGATTGGAGAAGACCTAAAAGGCCATCTTAAGATCCAAGTACTTATACAATGCATGAATGGCCTCTACAGCGTTCTGGATGGGTGAAATACAGTTCTCCTGTACAGCTTTCTTCCATTCCCTAAGCTAAGATTTCCTTTTGTTTAAGTTGAACTTTAGACTTGGCTGGTGTTGCTCAGCACTTGGAAATCAGATCTGGTTGCTCCCATCTAATATGGGATCTGGGAAGGCAGGATGTTACCTCTCTGAGACAGTGTAGGGAGTAAATGGAACCTAAGGAGTGAAACTAAGCTTCATGCATCCTACCCATCACCTCTTCCTTCCCCGTCACCTGAGAGGAAGAGAAGGGTTCTCTTCTCTAGTCAAAAGCTAATCTTTCCATCCGAACTCTACACTAATAATTCTTAAACACTAAGGTGCATCAGAATTACCTGGAGAGCTTAATATAGATTTTGGATTACCACTCCAAAGTTTCTGATTCAGTAGATCTGGGCGTGGCCCAATAATTTGTATTTAGAAATTCCCAGGCGATACTGATGATGCTTATCCACTGGAACCACTGCTCTAGACCAGAGGTCAAAAGCCTTCTGTTAAGAGCCAGGTAGTAAATAGGTTGGGTTTTGCAGGCCATACGGTCTCTTTTGCAACTACTCATTCTGCTGTTGCAGTATGAGAGCAGCCAAAGACAATACGTAGATAAATGGATATGGCTGTGTCAAAATAAAACTTCATTTATTGGAAAAAAAAAAAAAAAAGCCATGGACAGGGCTGCAGGCTGTCATTTACCAACCCCTGCTCTAGACTTTCTTGCTGCTCAGAGTTCTGCCATCACCCCTAACTTTTACAGACAAGTTTCTTAAACAAGTCAACACTCTTTGCTTCTACTTTTTCACTTCCCATTCACTCTGTAATCCTGGTAATTTGGCTTCTACCCACTCCACTCCACTGAACTGGATCTCAGCAAAGTCACCAGGGCTGTCATATGAGAGTTTTCAATCCTTTTCTTATCTACGCTTTTCTCTTGCAATAACTCTGCTGACTTCTCCATCTCTCTTAGAACATCTTCCTCCGTCAGCTTCTTTGACATCACTCTTTACAGCTCCTGTCATATTTTTTTTTCTGTGGCTTCTGAGTTTTCCTTTTCTCCAGCTAGGAACAGCTTCATGGAAGTGAGTCCAGTGCAATTGCATAAGACCCAAAGTTCAGAAAGGCCCCTGCTTGGGATTTAATGTACTCCAGTGACTATCTTGAAATTCTTAATAATTTTTCCTTTGAATTTCTACTTTGTTAAGTCCAGTGGGACAAAGGAACATGCACTGGGCTTGGAGTCTCAGCTCATGTTCACCCTGCCTCTGCCTACCTCCCAGAGATGGGTTCTTGCTGCCCATTGCCATGCCACCTTGCATCCCAGGGCCTGCCTGGCCTCCCCCACTCACTCTACCCCATGACTCTAGCCACTTTCTGCCCCTGGAAAGGGCCTGGGCCAAGTACTGGGAAGATCAGGATTGGGTACACACTCCATTACTGTGCCACATTAGCAACACCATGGCATGTATGGCAAGTGAGCAACTGGAGGCTGAGTCTTGGCGCACAAACCTCTTGGCCACCCCATCCAGGTACTCAGTGTATTGTGGTTTAAAGTGCAAAGGTTTAAACATCCTAGGGGGCCATCCATCTGCCGTGACGTAGGAGAGAAGATCATGGTTAGAGGAAATGACTGGCTCCACATCCCCAAACCCACCTTTGCCCAGGGCTTGGTATAGAAATTCTACGTTGACAGAAGGCAAAACCTAGGAGCCTTTAGCCCCAAGCAAATGAGTGTTTCATATCATGGGCAGGGCCTTGCCCAAAAGTGTTCTTTCAGCCAGTTTGAAGGGAGGCCAGATACAGGAAGGAGAATCCTCCCTCTTCCTTTTCCAACATTACTGAGTTTGGCTTGAAGGTGACTCTTCTGTCCAGCTTGAGGCACTTTTCAGAAATGAGCCATGAAGTATGAAATGTGTCATTTCAGTAATTCCACATACTACTTAAATATTCTGATATTTACACTTAAAATTGGCATTGCTGAAAGAAGTCAGTCACAAAAGACAATATATTGTATGATTCCACTGATATGAAATATCCAGAATGGACAAGACTATAGAGATAGAAAGTAAATTAGTGGTTACCTAGGCTGGGGGGAGGGAGTTATTGGGACTACCAATGGGTGCGGGGGATTTCTTTCTGAGATGATGAAAATGTTCTAAAATTAGATTGTGGTGATGGCTGCATAACTCTGTGAATATACTAAAAGCCACTGAACTGTGCACTTTAAATGGGTGAATTTTCTGTATGCAAATGATATCTCAATAAAGCTGTTAAAAAACTAGCATTGCACACTATAAAGATGAATGATAAAATTCATGCTAATATTTTAAAGTTTCAATTCTTCTTTATTGGAGTGATATTAAACAGTGAATAAAAGCCACCATGATGTCAAGGGAGAGACCACAAAGGAAAGGAAAAGCTTTGTAATATAACTATAACAGCACTTTTTCCTGTGTTTCTTGAGCAATTGGTGTTGTAATTTCATTTGCCTTGGCTCCACCTCTGACCTCTTAAGTTTTAGTGTTTCCCACAGTTTTACCCTTAGCCTTTTTTTCCTCACAATCTCCCCAGGAAGTCTCATTCAAGACCGAAATTTCAGCTACCATATATTTCTTCACGATTCCCAGGTCTTTATCTCCAGCCCAGACAACTTAAGATACAAATATCCAAAGGCCCAGTGAATATCTCCACAGGCACACACGTACCCATAATCCGCTCCTTCTTTGTGTTTCCTGTTCTGATGAAGGACATTACCATCCAAAACTACTCAAATCAGAAACACTGGAATCCTCTTGTTATTTCTCCCCTACCCCCTTTCATTCAGTCATTCACTAAATTGTAAAACCCCAAGTAGCATCTATTCTAGACCTTCTTTTTAATCTCCTCTGTTTCTGGGCTGACTTATATCTTCATCAAATCTTAGCTAGACTATCAAATAGCTTTTATATGAATCATTTTGGCTTAATCTCAACCGCCTGCAATTCATCTTTCACTTTCTAAAATGCAGAGCTGAACATGCCACTCCCTGGCTAAAAATATGCATATGTGTCACCATAGCCTATGTGATAAAATGGAAATTCACCATGGTACACAAGACCTATGGATTCATAAAGTGTTTTTTAACTTTCATCATAATATTCTTATAGTAGGAAAACATTGGGAACACAGTAAATGTCCAATAAAAACGGAGTGGTTAAGTAAGTTGTGGTATATCAGCTTGATGAATACATTCATTTGAAACATTAAAATATTAATTGCAAAATAAACTGGGGTATGTTCACATAGTACTTTATTGTATTATGTCATCATTTTAAATCAAATTTAAAAAAAATAATTTCTGATAGTATGGTGCACTAATTACCAAAACTGGCCATCAATTAAGAAAAAAACCCTAAAATGGAAAGATAAAATTTTTATATCTCCTTAAGTTAATATATGATATGATAAGAAAATAAAATATGCAATCTAAAAATTAAATAAAGGCAAAATCTCAGAGAAGAAAACAGAACACCGAAGCTGGCTTTAACCATGAGACTATTTGCTAAATCAGCTCAATTTGAGTTTAATTTTTCACAACCTTTTGAGAATCATTCAAGGTGGAAAAACTAATGGGCATCTCTTCCCATAAAATTGAGATCTCAAAGGACTATGCCCCCATGGTAAGGATGAACTAACAGAAATAAACTGAACCCCACCTCCAAAGAACTTATATAGAAAATCTCCTGTGTGGGACCTTCACTATGAGTAAAGGTAACAAAACCTAAATCTGCCTTGAGAACTGGTAATGACAACCAACATTTATTTGGGTTTTCACACGAAACTTCCATAACTTGATAGTTTCAAAGAAATAAACTTAAAATCTCCAGCTGAGAATTTAGCTTAAAATGTCCCAGTTACACACTGATGTTACCACCCCACCCAAGCAGGCACCTGACAGAAACAAATGCAAATTCTCTCTGAAATAAACCACCTTCATCAGGGTCTCAGAGAGTTTACCCAGAAAAAGTTCCAAGGCACAAATCAGTCAAAATTCACAAAATGCATAATAAAATGAGATGAAATGACAGCAGAATTATAGCTGCAAATAATTAAATACTGGAATTAATGACCAAAAACTAAGAACATTCAATATTTTCAGGAAATAACAAGCTGACTTGAAACTATGAGTAAACAGCAATGAGATTTTTAAAAAGAATAAAAAGAGTGGTGCCTGGGTGGCTCGGCTGGTTAAGCACTGGACTTTTAATTTCAGGTCAGGTCATGATCTCATGGTCGGAAGATCAAGCTCCACATTGGGCTCTATACTG
The DNA here is from genome assembly GCF_024362965.1 of Panthera pardus. NCBI lineage: Eukaryota > Metazoa > Chordata > Mammalia > Carnivora > Felidae > Panthera > Panthera pardus. The sequence continues at coordinate 61,565,889 of NW_026526766.1, forward strand.
GGCGTGGAGCCTGCTTAAGATTCTCTATCCCTTTGCCTCTTTCTCTTTCTTAAAAACATAAATAAAAATCAAAAAATAATTAAAAGAGTAAAAAGAACATCTAGATGCTAAAAACATAATCTTTGAAATTAAAATCTCAGTGGAGGGGCTTAACAACAGAATAGACACGCTGGAAAAGAGAATCAACAAATGGTTAGATCTAAGGAAATTATCCAGAATGCAGTTCAGAAGGACAAGCAGAGGGAAAGTGTGAAAGGTGAAAAAACATAAAATGTATGTAAAAGTATGTAAAAATGCATCTATTTATTTGGACTTACAGAATAGTTTCATAACCTTTTAAAATTGGAATAGTCTTATAACCATTAAAGCAATTGAATCAGAGGTATAGTTTCCACATCTGGAGAAAATGCCAAATACAGATGGCTTCACTAGCAAGTTATACCAAACAGTCAAGAAAAATATCCTTCCAAACTTGCAAAAACTCTTCCAGAGAACAAAAAGTAAGGGAATACATCTCAATTCATTTTCTCATTTTATAATCTAGCATGGTCTTCATTTTAAACTTGACAAGGACCTATGGCAAAGGAAAAGCACAGACCAGTCTCAGACAAGAATTCTGAGGCAATAATCCTAAACAGTATAGGAACAAATTAACAATATATAACACCTATCAGTATACAAAAAGGATAATCTAACCATAACAAGTTGGATTTATGCCAGAAATACAATATTAGTTTAACACTAATTCCATAGGGAATAAGACCCACTATCCCCACTTTTATAAAATATTATATTAGAAACTCAAACTAGTGTGGTAAGGAAAAAAAAAGAAACAAGTGATACAGCAACTAAAAAAGAAACACTGAAATTGTCACTTTTGCATAAGATAGTATTCAAAATAATTTACCAGATAGATGATTAGAATTAGAAAGAATATTTATGTATTTTTCTGTATAAAAAGTCAATTTACAAAAATCAATTATATTTCAATTACCAAAGAAACAGATAATTAGAATACATATTTTTAAAGAGGCCATTTTCAATAGCATTAAAAAGAAATTTAACAAAAGTTGTATAAATGCTCTCTGGAAAAAATATTTTTAAAAATTACAAAAAGCATTCATTAAGACCTAGATAAACAAAATAATATTCCACATTCATTGAACTAGAAGACTCAGTATTACTGAGATGTCCATCTCCTCTAACTTAAGCTATAAATTCAATAATATTCTAAATAAAATCCCAGCAGTTTTTTTAAATTGACTTTGCCAAGCAGTTTTTAAAATTTACGTGGAAGAAAAAAAGAGCCAAGATTAATGAACACATTCCTAAAGAAAAACTAGGACATTTGTTTTACCACATATCAAAACTTCAAATAGAGCTGACATAATTAAGAAAATGTGACATTGGCATAATAACAAACAAATTAACCAAAAGGGCAGATTAGAGAACACAGAAATTCACCCACCCATATATGGAAATTTGGTGTATGGCAGGGCTGGTATTGTAAGCCAGTATAGAAAGAGTAAATTTTTAATAAATAGTACTGAGTCAATTGGCTATCCTTATTTAAAAGAAAAAAGGAAAAAAGAAAATGTGCTTGTACCTCGAATCACACACAAAGTCAATTCCAGGTAGGTTACAAACCTAACTGGAAGACTGAACTATAACATTTTCAGAAGAAATGCAGAATATCCTTAATACCTGAGAAAGAAAATTTTTACTTTAGACACAAAGGGCACAAATTTTGTATCAAAACCAAAACAACAACAACAACAACAACAACAACAACAACAACAACAACAGAACAGATCAATGAAACCAGGAGCTGGTTCTTTGAAAGAATTAACAATATTGGTAAACCCCTAGCCAGACTGATCAAAAAGAAAAAGGAAAGGACCCAAATAAATAAAATCAGGAACAAAAGAGGAGAGATCACAAATACAAACAGTAATAAGAGGATATTATGAGCAATTATATGCCAACAAACTGGGCAATCTGGAAGAAATGGACAAATTGATAGAAACTCACAAACTACAAAAACTGCAACGGGAAGAAATAGAAAATTTGAACAGACCTATAACCAGTAAAGAAATTGAATCAATTGAATTGAATTGATCAAAAATCTCCCAAGAAACAAGAGTCCAGGGCTGAATAGCTTTTTAGGGGAATTCTACCAAACATTTAAAGAAGAGTTAATACCTATTCTTTTGAAACCATTCCAAAAAATAGAAATGGAAGAAAAACTTCCAAACCCATTCTACAAGGCCAGCATTACACTGATTCCAAAACCAGACAAAGATTCCACTAAACAGAACTACAGACCAATTTCCCTGATGAACATGGAGGCAAAAATTCTCAACAAGATACTAGCAAACTGTATCCAACAATACATTAAAAGAATTATTCACGACAACCAAGTGGGATTTATTCCTGGGATGCAGCCTGGTTCAATATCTGCAAATCAATGTGATACATCACATCAATAAAAGAAAGGATGAGAACCACACAATCCACTCAATAGATGCAGAAAAAGCATTTGACAGAATACAGCATCCTTTCTTAATAAAAATGCTCAAGAAAGTAGGGATAAAAGGAGCATACCTTGAGATCATAAAAGCCACATATGAAAGACCCACCGCTAATATCATCCTCAATGGGGAAAAACTGAGAGCTTTCCCCCTACGTCAGGAATAAGACAAGGATGTCCACTCTCACCACTGTTATTCAACATAGTGTTGAAAGTCCTAGCCTCAGCAATCAGATGACACAAAAAAATAAAAGGCATCCAGACTGGCAAGGAGGAAGTCAAACTTTCACTCTTCACAGATGACATGATACTCTGTGGAAAACCTAAAAGACTCGACCAAAAAACTGCTAGAACTGATACATAAATTCAACAAAGTTGCAGGATAAAAAATCAATGTAGAGAAATTGGTTGCATTTCTATACACCAATAATGAAGCAGCAGAAAGAGAAATCAAGGAATCAATTCCATTTACAATTGCACCAAAACCCATAAAATACCTAGGAATAAACCTAACCAAAGAGGTGAAAAATCTGTACACTGAAAACTATAGAGGGGCAGCTGTGTGGCTCAGTTGATTAAGTGTCTGACTTCAGTTGAGGTCATGATCTTGTGGTTTGTGAGTTTGAGCCCTGCGTCAGGCTCTGTGCTGACAGCTTGGTCTGTAACCTACTTTAGATTCATCTCCCTCTCTCTCTGCCTCTCCCCAACTCATGCTTTGTCTCTCTCTCTCTCACACAAATAAACATTAAAAAAAAGAAAACTATAGAAAGCTTATGAAGGAAATTGAGGAAGACACACACAAAAAAATGGAAAAACGTTCCATGTGCATGGATTGGAAGAACAAATATTGTTAAAATGCCAATACTACCCAAAGCAATTTACACATTCAGTGCAATCCCTATCAGAATACTGGTGCAACCACTCTGGAAAACAGTATGGAGGTTCCTCAAAAAATTGAAAATATAACTACCCTACAACCCAGCAATTTCACTACTAGGTATTTATCCAAAGGATACAGGAATGCTGATTGAAGGGACACATGCACCCCAATGCTTATAGCAGCACTATTGAGAATAGCCAAAGTATGGAAAGAGCCCAAATGTCCATCAACTAACTGACGAATGGATAAAGAAGATGTGGTATATATATATATATATATATGTATATATATATATATATATACATATATACACACACACACACACACACACACACACACACACACACACACACACACACACTGGAATATTACTCAGTAATCAAAAAGAATGAAATCTTGCCCTTTGCAAAGACGTGGATGGAACTAGAGTGTATTATGCTAAGCAAAATCTGTCAGTCAGAGAAAGACAGATATCATATTATTTCACTCATATGTGGAATTTAAGATAGAAGACAGATGAACATGAGGGAAGGGAAACAAAAAACAGAGAGGGAGAAAAACCGTAAGAGACTCTTAAATACAGAGAACAAACTGAGGGTTGCTGGCACAATGTTGGATGGGGGGATGGGCTAAATGGGCATGGGGCATTAAGGAGGACACTTGTTGGGATGAACACTGAGTATTATAAATAAGTGATGAGTCACTAAATTCTATTCCTGAAATCATTATTGTACTATATGTCAACTAACTTGGATTAAATTAAAAATAGGGGCACCTGGGTGGCTCGACTCGGTTAAGCATCCAACTTCATCTCAGGTTGTGATCTCATAGTTCGTGGGTGCAAGCCCTGCATCAGGCTCTGTGCTGACAGCTTGGAGCTTGGAGCCTGCTTCAGATTCTGTGTCTCCCTCTCTCTCTGCCCCTCCCCCACTCATGCTCCATCTCTCTCTGACTCAAAAGTGAATAAACATTAAAAAAATAAATTTAAAAATTTTTAAATAAATAAAAATAAATTTTAAAGGGCACAAATTTTTAAAGAAAAGTTTACACATTTGACTAAATTAAAATTAATATTATATGCTTACCACTAGATACCATAAAGAATGAAAAAGAGAATAGGAGAAGGTAATTGAACCCATATAACCCAAAGAATTAATAACTAGAACGTCTACAAACCAATCAGGAAAAGAAAACCCAAGAGAAATATAAGCAGAAGATTTGAACAACCTCTTCACTAGAAGATAAACCATATGAAAAGATGTTCTACCTCATTACTAGTGGGAAAAATACATATTTAAACCAAATGAGAAAGCATCTCATAGCCACCATATTAGCAAAAATTATACTGTCTCATAATATCAGGCGTTGACAAAGGTGTAAAACAACCAGAATTCTCACATGCTGTTGGTAGCATAATTTGGTACAACCACTTTGGAAAACAATTTTGAATTACCTAAATATTTGAGGAAGAGTCACTCTTAAATGTATAAAGGAAGTCTTAAGTAACTGTAATAGGAATGGTTTATTACAATGTTCTTTGCACTACCATTTATAATAGGGAAAACAATCTGGAATAAGCCCAAATGTTCACTATGGACGATAAGTTGTGTATATTCATATACTAGAACACTTTATAGTCATGCAAGTGAATGCAATATATAACACACAATAACATGGAAAAAAATAAAGGTATTTAATATTGGTTGAAAAAATCACAAGAGAATACACCCAGTATGAATCCATTTAAATATAGATTCAAAAGCATTCACTAAACCATGTGTTGTTTGGAGAAACAACAAAATATATATAATAAAATTATACAGAAAATCAAGGGTACAATAAACACAAGATTTAGGATAATGGTCATGTGACCTCCAGGAAGTAAGAAGGGATGAGATAGGAAAAAGGCACATAGGAACTTTCAAAGATAATGGTACTGTTCCTTATCTTAAACTGAATGATAGTCATATGGGTATTGATAACAGATTGATTCATGATAGCTTATATGTAATTTGTAAATTTTTGCATGTATTCAACATTGAATAGCCACTTCAAAAAAAAATATCTACTGACATGAAAATGCCTATTTGTCCAAATGATCATTACAAATTACACTATGTAGAAACATAAAAACATGAATTTGATATATTATTTAAAATTAGAATAATAAATTATGTATCAAAAGCTATGGTTATGACTACACACAAATTATGGTTATAAGTGGATACAAACTAAATATAAGCAAAGGAAAAGAAAAGACACTTGATTCTTAATTTAATTTCCCTTCCTTATTTTTATTTCCATTAACGTGGTCATAATTCTGTGCCAACAATAAAATGATATAATTAAAACAGAAAACTGATGCTCTGAACAGGTCTTCCATGAAAGCTATTTGGTCTCTAGGCCAGATAACCAAGGTACCACCACTCACCTGGTGGCAGCTTATCTCAATTGCAAACAAAGTATTCAAGGAAAAAAATCAATGTCTTGATTGCTGCACTTATGAACCTTGCTTTATATAGCAACCAAAACATGCTTCATCAGCCTTCTTCATCTATGTTACCTTTGCCCATAATGCTGACAGCCATAGAAACATGGTACCCAGATAGCTGAGAAAGGACACTACCACAGAAATCTTTCCTAAGGACAACTCTGCAACCCAATGACCTAATTTTATAAAAGACATTGGAAGAGAAAGATTATGACCAATTGACTCCTTATTACTAGGGAACTAGGAAGAGGGAATATGATTTAAGGAAACTGCACCAGGTTCTATTTGATCTGCAACGAAAACTGCTCCTACTATTCTGAATTTAAGTATCATGAATCATCCAAGGTCATCAGAAATACTTCATCTCAATCATATTAAGAAAAAACCAAAATGTTCCTCAAGGAGATATAAAAAGGAAATTTGAGGAGCCTTCATACTTACTCTTGTACCCGTCCAAATATCTCAAGTTTGTGAAAGAATAGAAATTGAAATATAAATTAGTGATGGTATTGAAATCGCTTTAAATCACAATTAAGCATTCATACCATCAAACTTAGAAGAGAAAAGCCAATACTGCTATATTGAAGTTAAGAATAAATTAGAGGCATGTAAAAGTCTGGAATAACAATATGCTATAAAAATTACTGATATAAAAATATGCCATTTAACAAATTTGATACTACAGAGGCATAAAATTCTACATAGAGTCTGGAAGCAACCATGTGAGCATAAGGAGGTAGCTGGGGTAATGCCAACATGGTTAATTCAGAAAGAAACTCAAATTTATAACTGGTTTAATTTCTGTTTTGAAGATAAATTACATGCCAGAAATGTATATGTTTCAGAAATTTTTCTACCGATATTTAAAGGTAAAAACTGGACAATATAAAAAATATTTTTCAGTAAATATCTTCCCTCTTTTCCCCCCAAATCTCATGAACACCTCAGTTCACACACATGTATGCACACACTCTCACACATATTCTCATGCACATTTCCTAAACTATTCAGTAGTGAACAATTCTAGGTTACCAACTATACTGTATTATATAGGTATAAAACATTGTAATTGTTTAGAAACTAACTGTACAATTTGGTGTTCAAAGATTTTTAAAGAAATTGATTTAGGAAAAGTTGGAAAGGAAGCCCAAGTTGATTGACAGTCTGGAGTTTGTGTTTCCACCATCTGAGCATAGCCAAATGCAAATGTGATTAAGTTCTGAGAGACAGGAATCTGCGAAGTGTCTGCAGCTTATTAGAATCTTCTCTCTAGGTACTATCCCGCAAGGGCATCAAGGGTGACCTCTCAGCTTCTTGTCTTAGAAGCCGCTTAGATTAGGGAAGAGAAAATCATCTTTATTCCATGCACCAAATCTAACCCATTGGTGGAGTTATTACTGGAAGGTAGAGTTCTGAGTTCATGCCCAGGATCAATAGGAAAAAGAACTGAAATGATTTGTCTGGCATAAGCACACAAGGAGAAAATGGTGGCAGAGGTACTATGTGGTTGCTATCTTTGCCCCAAGCAAATTCTGCAATTACCTATATCATTAGGAGGTTAAACATACACACTTATATGCATCCTGTGACAAGTGCATTTCTTTATGCTATTGCTTATGTATATAGAAATTGCAGAAATGTAAACCTGTTTCATATAATCATTCAATAAAGATATTTTACAGTTCAGTTAGAAAACCCATTTTTATGTATCCATTTAACAAACTGAGTCATAATTATATGTACCACACATTATTCTAGGTACCTGGAGATATAGAGTAAGATGAATTGGTTCATGCTCTCAACGAATTCACAATCTAGAGTAAAAAATATAAAAATCATCATCAGACACTATGCCAGTGGAGAAAGGTACACAGAGGAGGAGCAACTAACTCTTCCTCAGAGAACTCAAAAGAGTTTTCTCAGAGGAAGTAGCATTGCTTTTGGTCTTGAAAGGCAGGTGTTTGTCAGGTGAGACTGGTCATGGCATTTCATGCATCAATTAATCAACAAACAGGGTCCTTTAGTTGTGCCAGAATCTGTGCAAATTGCTGGGAATAGAAATAAATGCCAAGTCATACCCTCCAAGAGCTGTGGTCTAGAAGTTTGGAGGTAGATGAATAGAATCCAATAAAGAAACAGATTGGAGTGGGAATAGAGATTGGAGTGGTGATAGGGACTGGAATGGTAATAGGCAGTATGATTCAAAGGAATATTACAAAAGATATTTTACCAAATAAATAACTTTATATATCATCCTCTTGGGAATTCTGTTTCCATTTAGAATATAAAAAGCTGGAAAGAGCTCAGTCCAAACCTAACAGTAAAAAGCTGGATGGACTACAAATCATAACTTCTCTTGAACCATCAGAGAGCTGCAATTATAGGACAACCTAGTAACCTGAATTCTAAGAAAAGATGGACCGTTCCGAGGAGAGCCAGGGCAGGAGCACTTGCTCATGAGAGCCACGGAAATGAAGGAAGAGATACTAGGTGCTAGGTAAGTGGGTAAGAATAATTCAGCTAAATATTTTAACCAATTGCAAAAGGTCAAGTGTGCGCTATCTTTTAACTCTCTCAACATGTCACAGCTACTCTGCAACCATTTGAAATAATAGGCTTCAGTAAAAAGGCAACAACTTATTTGGATTCAGGAATAGTTGGTTTTTCCAACCTTGACAGGTCCTAAATTTCTAGACTCTATTCCCTCTGTTTCTGCTATCAAATCATCAACACTCTGGCTCTGTGTAACCACTTTCTTAGAGTACTCACATGATAATCATATAAATGATCGTGGGTTCAGTGAATACACACACAATCTTAAGGAGGTAAAAGATGCTTATTATGGGACTTGTACACTAATTCATAAATCTCTAGAAACCTAAGAATCTCAATCCATTCCTATTTCCAAATATTTACCAACATTTAGATAACAGGACCAGAATCAGAATAAAGAGTCCAGAAATACACCCTTTCTCATTTAGTCAAAAGACTTTTGACAAGGCACCAAAGAAATTCAGTTGAGAAAGGAAGTCTCTTCAAAAACTATGTTAGAATAACTGGACATCCATAGCAAAAATGAGAGAGACAGAGAAAGAGAGAGAAAAAAATTACCTAATGCCATACACAAAAAGCAATTAGAGATGGGTCATAGACTTAAATGTATACAAAGGCAAAACAGTAAAGTTACTAAGAGAAAAAAAAAATCACAGGAGAAAATCTTTATAGCTTTGTAGTAGACAAAACTTTTTCAAGAAGGACATAGAAAGTATGAACCATAAAAGAAAAACATTGATAAACTGTACTGTGCCAAACTATAAAAATGCTCATTGAAAGACACCATCAAGAAAATAAATAAGCAAGCCATAGCCTGGGAAAAAATATTAACGGTGCATATACCTGACAAATACATTGTGTCCAGATTGTACAGAGAAATCCTATAAGTCAATTATACAAAGACAAAGAACAAAACGTCTTAAATGGGCATAAGACTTAAACGGCTCACAAATGAAGATATACAAATGGTCAATAAGCACATGTAAAATATTAAACATCATTAGTCATCACGTTAACACAAAGTATAATACATGACATGCCAGTATATACAACACACACACACACACACACACACACACACACACACACACACCTGTAATTTTAAAAATATTAACAACACAAATGTTGGAAAGGATGTGGAGCAGCCCAAATTTTCATTGGTTCTAGTGGGAGTAAACTTTCTACTTTGGGAAACGGGTTAGCAATTTCTTTAAAAGTTAAACATAATCTACCCTATGACCCAGAAATTCTATTCATAGATATTTTCCTAAGAGAATTGAAAATGTATGTTTACATAAAGCTTTATATAAGAATGTTCATAGCAGTTTTATTCATAGTAGCCAAAAACTGGAAACAATCCAAGTATACATCAACAGGAGAATGGAGTTTTTAAAAACTGTGGTACATTCAAAGATTGAATACTACTCATAAATAAAAAGAAATGAACTGCTGATACATTCATGAATGAATCTCAAAAATATTACGCTCAGTGAAAGAAACAAAACACAAAAGAGCACATACTGTATGATTCCATTTATAAGAAATTCAAGAATAGACAAAACTAACCTATAGAAAGCAGAGCAGTAAGTAGTTGAGGAATGGGTATGGGGTTGACCAGCAAGATGCATGAGGGAACATTCTGGACTAATGAAAATATTTTATGTCTTTATATGCAGTTGTCAAAACTGATTTAAGATGCGATTTTACCATGTATAAATTGTACCTCCATTTTTTAAAAAGGTTAATAAATGTTGCTAGGGGCCCCTGGATGTCTCAGTCAGTTGAATGTCTGATTCTTGATTTCAGCTCGGGTCATGACCCCAAGGTCATGGGATCAAGCCTCGAGTCTGGCTCCACACAGGGTATGGAGCCTGCTTAAGATTCTCTCTTTCTCCAGGCACCTCGGTGGCTCAGTCAGTTAAGAGTCCGACTCTTGATTTTGGCTCAAGTCATGATCTCAGGGTTCATGGGATCAAGCCTCGAGTCACAATGTGGAGCCCACTTGGAATTCTCTTTCTCTCTCTCTCTCTCTCTCTCTCTCTCTCTCTCCCTCTCTCCATCTCTCTCTAACCCTTTCCCCACTCATGTTTTCTCTCTCACTAAAAAGTAAAAATAAATTAAAAAATAAAATTAATTAAATAAAATAAATTAAAAATAAAAAATGAAATGAATATTGCTAAAGGTATAGATTTCAGGTGATACCTCCCTAGACATAATTGATAAAAATGTAAACTTTTCCTAATGTCCTGGCTTTGCACCTTCTTTTGACTTACATAAAGTTTGATTCTCCCTATACTTCCACAAATCTCCTACACTCAGGTTGGAGGAGTGGTCACCCCTAGCCATCTGAAATGTTGGCCTCAGATCCTGGAAGAGTGAAAAAAGTAGCATTTCAGAAGAAACTGAAAACAGGGTTGGACAAATCCAAGGGACACTACAAGAAGAACAGGAGCTTTACCAGCCTACTATGGGACAGTGACCAAGAGCTGACTCACCAGATACAAAACTATGTAAGGTGGTTATCAGGGATTGATTCTTCACACCCACCCCTTCTGTGCATAGATGCAGAGCCACAATAAGGATGTACTGCCTTATGTTTTCAACTAAACATAAACTGGGGGGTGTCTGGGTGGCTCAGTCAGTTAAGCATCAGACTTAGGCCCAGGTCATGACCTCACGGTTCATGAGTTTGAACCCCGCATCAGGCTCTGTGCTGACAGCTCAGAGCCTGGAGCCTGCTTCAAATCGTGTGTCTCCCTCTGTCTCTGCGCCTCCCCTGCCTACCCTCTGTGTGTGTGCCTCTCTCTCAAAAATAAATAAACATTAAAAAAAAATTTTTTAATAAACATAAACTGAAAATTTATTGAAGCCAATTACCTACTGTGTTGGCTTGAACTTTTCCATTTTGTCTTTAGAGTACTCAACTTTGAACATAATCTTGGCTGGATGAAGCCACCTGTACTTCGATCTCACAGAAGACTTTCCATAGAAGAGAACACAATTGACTTGCACTTAAGTGTTTTGTCTTGTAAGTGCTTTAAGTCATTGGTGCCAGCCTCAAGTTAGTTTCATGGCCAAAAAATAACCAATTTGGTCTGTGATTCCTGATAACAGCTGGCACAAATCAAGCTACCATCCTTCAGAACTGAAGTCTTTGGGCATACTGGTAAGTGGATGAAAAAATTTCAGCAGAGAAAGTTAGCTTTATTTTTAATGTGGTTATTCAATGCTGAGACAAGTGTTAGTGGATTTTAGAGACATGGAATAAGAATGGAAGTTTGGTGTTTTTGGTCACAGGAACATACTGTGACTTCTCAAATATAGAACAGATTACTTATTTTTTTTTAGAAAACAAAAGCATCTTGATGATTTAGGGGGCTATTTATTTACAAATGGATGAAATGGATGAGTCTTGCAGAATCTGATTCTAGACCCCAATATTCTCTAGGAAAAACTACAACCTAGGGGCACTTGAGCGATTCAATCGATTAAGTTTCCGGCTCTTGATTTCAACTCAGGTCATGATCTCATGGCATCCAGTCCCATGTTGGGCTCTGTACTGACAGCGTAGAGCCTGATTGGGATTCTCTCCCTCTCTCTGTCCCTAATCCCACACCTGTACGTGTGCATACACTCTCCCTCTCTCTCAAAAATAAATTTTTAAAAAAAAAAAAAAACCTACAACCTAAATGTAGTTTGTCTGCTTGTGACCAGTAAATGCAAGGGTGGGGGGAGGCCCTGGCCTTAAGTTTGCTTTGTAGCCCTCCCTAAACATACTCTGAAAGCAACCACATTACAGCGACAACAGCGTTGCAGTCCACTGAGTAATTTCTTCCTGGTAGATGTCCATTGTTATTTAATTCAGGGAAGTGTATATGAGGTTGCAATAAAAAGAACTATGCTTAGTGGTTAAATTTCTTATTTTCTTGTAATAATACCCTTCTATTTCTGTGACTATGTCTTTGCAGGTGCACCCTACTTTCTCCACTTGCCTGACCCAGTGGTTCTGTTCTATACAATTCAACTCCTTGACTCTCCATTATTTTTCTTCACTATCCCCCTACTTGTAGATTCCTCCACTAACATCTTAACTACCATGGTTTTAATGATAGTTCCCAATCTTACAACTACAGTTCTTCTGTCTTTTTTTTTTTTAATGCTAATCCTACTGTTTACTTTTCACTTGGATAACCCATCATACTGCCAACTCTGCAGATCAGGCCAGCACCACTCCTCACCTTCTATATCCCCTGATAGCACTCCCAGGCTGCAAGACTCTCATATCCAAAACCTGGACTGCTGATTTCTATTTCTCCTTTCTTCACCCACATCCTACCAGTCCTCAAGTCCTGGTAAATCTTCTCTCGTAATTCTCTCATAATCTCCACTACCCTTTCCATTGTCCAATACACCAAGATCCCCCTCTTGGATTGCTGCAGTAGGCTCTTACCAATTTCCCTAAGTGTCCACCTCCCATCTATTCACGTAGCAGCAATAGCAAAGGCACTTCAGACAACACAGTTGGGTGATCATGGGTAAACTGCTTAATTCCTAGAGGCACAGGTTCCTATCTGAAATGGGAAGGACAGTACCTCACAGGTTGGTGTGAGGGTACTTGAAGGATGCTAGAAGAATGATTTGTCTGAAGGCACTTTGCAAACAATGAAGTATTGTGCAAAGTGTTTGCCACCAGCTGGTAATTATCTTCCAAATAGACTAGAAACCCCTTGCCAGAGGGGCAAGGGTGTCACATTCCTGGATGTTCCTCAGAGTGCCCATTAGGAGGGTCCTCCACATGATAAGTGGTCACTAAATATTTGTTGTATAGAGTGAAGTCAGCCTGGCAGCTGCAGGCAGCAGATGATGGTGTCCCACAGCTCTGTTGCTACCTGCTGCCATCCAGTCATCCCTCCCCTTCCTCCTGCACTCACCCCAAGCCTGAATATCCCAACCTCCACAGGCACCAAATTCTCAATGCATGGCCTTTAACTTAGCTAGCGGCTGTGCAATATGATGTTAGTGATTTATGGGTACTTACCACTTTTTCCATTTTCAGGACAAAGAATGGGAGCAATGATAGCATGTTAATTGCTAGAAAGTCTGCTGTGACACTTTAGGTACCAAGGAAATTAGTACAGAGAGCTCTTTCCTGAGATCATTCAATTCTTTGGGAGCTTTATGCCCCAGAGAATGTGAATGGGAAATCACAACTCAGTCTAATCAATAGAGACTGTAAGGAGCTCTTATATAATCCTTCAAGAATCTATATCTCCATCAAGAAAGTAGGCCGAAGGAGTGAGGATGGGATGGATATAGTCCATCTGAATACACACAAAAACATTTTCCTAGAATCTTAGAATTGAAAGAGATCTTTATGTCATTTAGATCAAATTCCAAATCAAATACAATAATGTCTACTCTGATATGTCTCATGGTCCTCTACTTAAACACCTCCAATGACAGGAAGCCCGCTGTCTAGGAAGACAGCCTACTGATAGACCAACTATAAATTCCACTTCAGAGCACATCTAATCCAAATCCTGATTTCACAGATTATGAAACTGAGGCCTACAGAGTGGAGAGACTTAATATCACACAGTAATTTAGAGGCAGAATCAGAACAGAAATTCTTCTGCCCATAACAGAAAGTTAAAACACTTCTGCACCCCACACCATCCACTTTTATTCCTACTCTCTTCTCTGGGTTCCATCTCCAGAGCAACAGAGACTCTGTCTAATTCCTTTTCCACACGATAGCCCTCCAAATTTTTCAAGAAAGCTTTATTTCGGCTCTTGAGTCTTTCTGCAAAAGAAGAAGTTATGTTCTTTATTCCAGCCCTTGCCATCTTTCTTAACTTGGAATGACTCTACACTCTTCATCACCTTCAGCCCTTGATCACCCACAGGCTGAAGGCACTTTCTAAATTAAGGACACCCAGAACTGAACAAAATCCCAGCAGTAAACAGTACAGTGGGCTATGAGATTCCTTTGACCTTGACGCCTCACTTCTATCATTGTACCCAAAGACTGTTTTACCTTTTTAGAACCAGGTCATGTTGTTGAGTCTGTTATAATAGATATCTATTGAGTATTAATTCGACCCAGGCATTCCTCTAAGTACTTCACATGTGTTTAATTCTCACAAATATTCCCACAATTATTCCAACAATATTAGCTAGAACTAATATTATCAGGAAGGAAAATAAAACACAGACTTTAAAAAACATACCCCAGATCATACAGCCAGTGAGTAGCAGAACCCAGATTCTAACCCAGGCAGATGGCTTCAAAGCCTGCACTCTTAACTTAAGGCCACACATGACTTAAAGGAAAATAAGCCTCTTTATTTAAAAAATTGTTAATTCTGGGGTGCCTAGGTGGCTCAGTCAGTTGAGCATCCAACTCTTGGTTTCAGCTCAGGTCATGATCTCACGGTTGTGGGCTCGAGCCCCGCATTGGACTCTGCACTGCCAGTGTTTGGGATCCTCTCTCTCCCTGACCCTCCCTTGCTCTCTCTCTCTCTCTCTCTCTCTCTCAAAATAACTAAATAAACTTAAAAAATTCTTAGTTCTATTCGTTTCTGTCAAGGGAGACCTCTCACAGCCTATGAAATGGGATATTTTGCTACATTTGCATCCATCTCTATTAAATTTCAGATTGTGAGTTTGGGCTTCTCCTTTTCCACTTTCATTCTATAATTCAATATATTAGCTATTTTCCTTCAGTTTGTGTCATCTTCAAATCTGATAATATGCTTTCCAGCTCTCCATTTAAGTTGTTGGTAAAAATTATAACTAGCAGAGGGGCCTGATGATATGAAAACTTGACTGGCAGTAAAAAGTAATCTAAGAGTTGGCCCTTCTTCACACCTCTTGCTTAGCCAATCAGAAAGCTACATAACTACTCTATTTTCTAGCCCACATTTCTTCATTTCGTCAGAAGGATATAGTAAAGAAATTTAACAAACACTGTATAAAAATGGGTACTAAGACTACAGAATTCCCCCAAACCTCTGTGTCTAGAATATCTTTATGAAAATGAGGTTAACATGGTCTGATGTGTTCTTTGTGAATCCTTGTTACCTCTAAAGCATTACAACTTGGCAAATTACTTAAAAATCATCTGTTTTAATGGTCTATTTTAGAAACGGGGCCTAAAGTTGTCATTAAGCTTATCACCTATAGTGTCTAATATTCACCTTTTGCCCTTCTTACAGGCTTGTAGGAACTATGGCTTTCTCACTCACTCCGCATCCATCATCAGAACCCCAATAAAAGTTTCCAGCAGTGCTACCTCAAATACATATGCACGTGATATTCTTTCAATATCATGGGCAGTTGGTCTTCTGAACCTAGGATTTGAAACGTATTTTCACAGCTTCAGATTCTTTCATCCACTCGCCTCTGTTGTATCTTCACTTAGGTGTCTATGAAGCATTTCCAATTTAATATGTATCAAATGGAGCTTCTAATTGTTGCCTCAGTCTCAAACTTGCTCTTCCCACAGTCTTTCCCTTCTCCATAAATGGTCAGGCCACAAATCCTGGAATCATCCTTGATTCTTCTCCTTCTCTTACATTGTATAAACAATCCATTAGCAAATCCTATGGGCCTTGCCTTCCAAAATTTTCCAGAATCCAACCACTTCTCAATACCTCTACTGTTACATTCTAATCTAAGCCACCGTCATCTTTCTTCTGTACTATTGAATTAGTCTCCTAATTGGTATCTTACTTCCATCCTTATTCCACGTAGAAGATGCTATTGGTATGCTCGGCCATGCCCCCTGGAACCCCTTCTACCAATGTGGTTGGTTAGCCCTTTCCAATCCATTGTGAATGCATCCATGAGGACTGCCCTTCAGCAATAGAAGCCACTGTACCTGGATGTGCCTGGGATTTAGATTCTCCATCCCTTTCCTCAGAGTCTTTAGCCAGTAACCAAGGTGAGGGTAAAAAGCCCCTCTCCCTTGACTCAAGTGAGGAAAACTCTACAGTGAAATTATGTTACAGAGCTTGCCATGGGATCAGGCTGAAGCTTCACATCACCTAAAACCATTTTCTTGCCACTGTCCTTCTTCATTTCTACCCTGCATCCTTCACTCCCTACCAGTTTCTTCATTAATCATATGCACATATTCATCTCAGGCTCTACTTCTAGAGAACTCAATGTAACACACGCCCCTTAGTGCAGCCACAGTGATCCTATTAAAATATTCACATCATTCCTTTGCTCAAAACTCTCCATTGGCTTCTCATCTCACTAAGAAAAAAAAAAAAAAGAAAAGAAATCCAAAGTCTCTACCGTAACCTAAAAGACTCTCCATGGTCTTCCCCAGCTATCTTTCTGACTTGCTTCCTTTCCCTCTCCCCACTCATTCACTCCACTCTCACTGGCCTCCTTGATATTGATAATGATTGATGTGCAATCTCCTCTCTCAGGCTGTGTACCCAACTTTCCTCCACCAAGAAATCTCTCCCCTGAGGTATCCATGAGGTGTCTTCACTTCTTTCAAGTCTCAGTTCAAATGTCACTTATTATTGAGGTCTTCTCTAATTACCCTATTATAAAACAGCATACATGTCCCACTTCCTGTCACTCCCTTCCCAAGAGAATGTAAATTCCCTGAGAGTGGGAGCATTGCTCTGTACACTCTTATATCCCCAGCACCCAAACAGTGTCTGGCATATATTAGGCACTAAATAAATTTGTTGAATTATTTAAACAGACTATCTTTTGACTTCCTATACACAAACCACACAAACACACATACACATCCAAAAACTACCTCTGATTTCAAAGCCCTATTAGCACTATCTGTTCTATTTTTTTATAGCTTGGGAACCATTACCTGTGATGGCCACGACAGAAGAAAAATAGAAGTTGAGTTGTTATGACTTACTGCTGTAATCTATTAATGTTCTTCCACTAGAAAAAAATGGATAATATGGGGAAGTCTAGAAAAAATAGAGCTTTGCAAACCAGAAAGCTTGAGAATTGTACTGTTAGCTCAAAAGGCTTATAGTCAAGTTGCTAGGCAGGTAACTCCAAAATATGAAGCATAGTTGCCATCATTAGTGAAAATTAAAGGAATGAAAATTAAAGGAATGAAATTTAAAGTTAAGAAAAACTTACATAACAGAGATCATTGATATTTAAAACCAAAGAAAGTCCTATAATTATTTAATCATATAAAGAGTGGATATATTTCTCTCAGTACTCATAGAAAGGTTTATGTGGTAGGTTCTTGGAATGGACAAAAACTAACACAAAAGAATTTTGGATTTGTAGCACATGAACCATGAAAATGACACTGAGGTGTTTAATCTATAATTTTTAAATGTATAAAATCGATGCTGAGGCAAAAAGGACTGATGGTATGAGAGGCACAGGTTGATCTATGAGAAGGAATGCTTTGCTTAGTTCAAACCACAACTCAAAAATCTAGGAAAAGCTGTCCTTACCCACAGTTTAGAACACCTCCCTCCCTATTCCAAGTTCTTTGAATATACCCTTATTCTTCCAAACAGATGAGTTCATCAAAAATGTTATAAAAGTCAGTGTATATATTAGATAAGTAACCTATAGGAAGTTTTCTAGCTTGTTTGCAGTTAGTGGAGGGAGAGGTTAGCTCTGGGCTTCTCCCTATACCAAGCCCTACAGAGCCTCTCCTACTTCTTCAGCTTCATAGTTAGATTCCTGACCGCTCTGGGACATGCCTGCTCTATCCTGAGGTCTTCCCACCCTCCCTTCCAGTGAGGTCCCCCAGAAGCTGCTCACGTCTCATGTCCCTCTGCCTACACCCATAGTCTGCCCATTTGAACATTTCTCCAGTGTGCTCCATGCTCTCTGTAGCCACATTTGACAGCTCTCCCTGCCTTCTTTCTCTCAGCCACCAGATCCCTTGCTCTGTTTCTTTTTTTTTTTTTAATTGAAGTATAATTAATGTACAGTGTTATACTAGTTTCAGGAGTACAATGCCATGATTCAACAATTCTACATCATTCATCACAATAAGTGTTCTCTTAATCCCCATCACCTATTCCATCCATCCCCCCACCCACCTCCCCTCTGGTAACCACCAGTTTATTCTCTATAGTTAAGAGTCTGTTTTTTTGTCTCTTTTTTTTTCTTTCTTCATTTGTTTTGTTTCTTAAATTCAAATATGAGTGAGATCATATGGTATTTGTCTTTCTCTGACTGACATTTCATTTAGCATTGTATCTTCTATGATGTTGCATCCATGATGCAGATCCATCTGTGATGTTGCAAATGGCAAGATTTCATTCTTCATTATAGCCGGGTAATATTCCATTGCGTATATATACTATATCTTTTTTATGTAATCATCAATCGATGGACACTTGGGTGGCTTCCATGTCTTGGCTATTGTAAATAACACTGCAATAAACATAGGGGTGCATGTATCTTTTCAAATTAGTGTTTTTTGTTTTCTTTGGGTAAATACCCAGTAGTGAAATTACTGGATCATCTGGTAATTCTATTTTTAATTGTTTGAGGAACCTCAATACTGTTTCTACAGTGGCCGCACGCACCAGCTTGCATTCCCACCCACAGTGCACAAGAGTTCTTTTTCTCCATATCCTTGGTGGCTGTCCCTGCCTACCCTCTGCTCTCTCAGCTACCAGGTGCTTTGCTCTGGTTCTTTATTGATCCTACTGGGAGATAAACCTCTCTGTATGACAGGGTCTTCACTGTTCCCAAAGGGAATCATTATTTATTTCCCAAAGACACCTCTTTTACCCTTCGACCTTCCCCCAACAGCTCCCTCTACAACCTGTTACAGGGCTTTTCAAAGAGTAGTCCCAGATCCCCTGAGACAAAATCTTGGGTCTGGGCCAGAAATTCTCAGTGTGCCATGTGTCATTTCTAACAAGCTTCCTAGGAGATTTTGTTGCACATGTAAGTTAAAGAACCACTGCATTCATGTACCTCAAGGGAGTACCTCTGTAAATCTCCCTCCTCATCTCACAGAAGTCCCCACCCCTCCCCATGGGTAGCATCAAAGAGGGGAGATGGTCTATGGTCAGGGCCTTTTAGAGGCCACACCACTTCTAATTTCTGAGAATGACGATATCTTAGAAAATGAAAAAAATATCAAAACAGCATGACAAAAATTGACATATTTTAAATGTTTGCACTCAATAAACATATATAGTGCAATACAATTGTGCTATTCACAGGTTTACAAAATATAAAATTTATAGCACCCCACAGCTAATGCAATCTGGTCATAGAACACAACTTTCAAGTCATGCTTAACAGCTGTTTTGGGATATTTTTATGTGTTTTGTTATTAGATCAGTGTATGTCTGTGGCTATGCTAACCCCATTTGGAAATAACATCAAAAGTCTAAATTTGAGGTTGTTCTTAAATGTGAGGTGTTGGCAATATGGCCCTCCTGATGCTCATTGTGTCGCCCTATCCCTTATCTCTTCGAAAGTGGCAAGACCCCCCTTCCTGGGACATAGTCCTAGATCTACTGTGTGGTGAAAGAAACAAAGGTCACTCAGCTGGAAGGGTGAGTACAGCCAACATGGAAGTAGAACAAGAATAGCTGGGAGGTTTGGGGACATTCACAAGGTGAGTCCTCCCCAAGTGTGCTCTTTTATTGGAGGCAAACCCAGCAGACATTACTGACCCAGCCTAGGGAGAGAAAACTGCCTCTGTGGAGTCAGATCAGCGTGCACTTGTCACTCTGTGGTTGGTGGCTGCTTGTTACCCCCATCCTCTTCCCCATCCCAATCCTATTCAGGTCTTGATTGAACCTCCCAGCCTGTTCTCTGCCTTGTTACAGAAAATTGAGACGGGATACCTGTCTGAGCCAGGGAGACCCTCCTGGGACTGTTGTAACAACTAGTGAGAGATCCTCAAAGAGGGGTGGATGGCAGGGTCAGGGACTCCTCCTCACACTTCTCAGTGACACCCTGGACAGCTGGGATTTAGTTTCAGGGGGGAAGATGGTGGAGTTCATTCTAGTTACATAAGTTAAAATTTCCCTCCATGCTCACCTTGTTTCAATCAAGAAAATCTGAATCCTTACAATCAGCAACACTCACTAGAGAAAGGAAGTTCTAAGGGAAAGAGGTTTAAGTTCTTCTGGGTTTCATTCACACTTTACCCTGAAACCCAGGATTGAAATTCACACTATTTGGCAGACACTTGGAGCTGGGGTTGTTGTCTTTCATCCCTTTTCTCCCCCAGGAAAAAATAAAAATCCTTTCCACACCTGAAGGCTTTCTGCTTTCCTGCCATCATACCAAAGTAAAGCGTCATCTCCCTGGCAACTTGTGCCTCGTGTGAGAAAAGAGTAAGCCCCTGGGCACATGTGTCCGGCACCTATCTGGGAGGAGAGGGGTCTCCACAAACGTACTCCTGTCTCTTCCCAAACAGACATTCTGGCATTATATTCAATCCCTAACTGTGTGGATTTATTTAGCTACAGTGTTATCTCCATTAAGCCACAAGTAAGAGACAATTCTCTGCTTTTATTTATAACCTGAAGGGATTATTTTTCAGTTAAGGCTTTAAGAATTCAGATCTATCAGGAAAGAACAGCTTGTGTAATGAACTTCCTGTTTTCATCATATTTGGACACCGAGCCTCCTTGTTGCCTGTTATTATTACCCAGTTAATATGAACTGCCTGGAGTTTATTTTTAGCTGCGTTGACTCTATTGTAAGGACTGCATAACTGCTTTCAAAATGGGAAAATGTAATTACGGGATCTAACACTAAGTTGGGGATATTCTTAGGTTCTTTCACAAGGCAGTGGCTTAAAAAATGAAAATAGACCATTTTAAATGGCTAAAGAAAACACAGTTATTTGATCCAAAATAGCCCATTGATCCTTTTACAAACTAAACACTTACTTCACAGAATAAAGTCTCATTTTTGTTTAAGTGACCTAAACATATGAATTTATTTCCAAGTTCAGAGCAGGGGGAGTCGAGTGAGGAGGAGAAATTGGTGGAGAATTGAGGCAGGAAAGGTTTAAGCAACATCTACTAAAAGAGCACAAGATTAAAACCATGCTGAAGGCACCTAAACTCCTACCATGGGGGTTAACAGATAAGGGTTGGCGGTGGGGGTGTGAATCTCAGCACATCTTGGATCATTCTATTGTGTGCACCAAGTGTCTCATTCAGGGGCTTCACGGGCAGGGAGAAGCCTGCACTCAGAGGGCTGTGTAGGCTTGCCTTTCACATTTGGGGGCCTTGAATTAGTCACTTGCACAGTCCACTGCCTCAACACCCACCTCTTCTAAGACTCCAGGTACTCACCACTGCATTATCCCTTCATTCAACAAAAATGTACAATAGTTCCCCCTTATTGGGGATATTGGTTCAGAGAACCCCAGTGGATGCTTGAGACCCAGAGTATGGAAATATATATATTTAGTTATATATAGTTACTTATTTATATTTATTTATATACATATACACATATACCTGTGGTAAAGCTTAATTTAGAAATCAGGCACATTAAGAGATCAACAATAAGAGTAAAATAGAACACTTATAACAATATACTGTAATAAAAGTTATACGAATGTGGGCTCCCTCTCAAAATATCTTATTGCATGGTACTCACCCTTCTGTTGAGTGTGTGAAATGATAAAATGCCCTCGTGATGAGATGAGGTGAACAACCAGGCGTTGTGTCCTAGCGTGGGGCTAACTCATGCTACGTCAGAAGGAGATGTGCCTGCTTCCTTACCTCCATCACCATTGACCACAGGAGGGTAACTGAATTTGCAGACAGTGACCCCGATAGCAGGGCACACTGTATTGCTCACTCAGATTGTGCTGGGTTCCTGGAATGAAATGGCAAACAAGACATGGTCTTAGATCTAAGTGTGACAAATGGACGGGTAGACAGAAGTCTAGGGGATTCTAGAAGCACTGGTGTACACCTAACCCAGCCTGGATGAGAGGGGGAAGGCTTCCTGGAAGAGCTGATGTCTTGAGCTGAGTCCTGAGGTACAAGCTGAGCTTATTCTGAAGAATGGCACTGTAAGCAGAGGAGGAGGCTGGGCAGAAAATCCAGATGTGAAAGGAACTGTGGCAAGGTCAGGTAGCCTGACTGAAGGGGAGAGTGTAAAGGAAGACAAACAGAATGAAGCCTGCTGTGTTGTGTGGGGGCAGGTTGTAAGCCATAGGAAAGCCTTTTAGGTTTATCCTGGGAGTAATGGGGGCAAGTTACTATAAGGTTCCAAGGGAGAAAATATATAATAAATACCACTGTGGTCCCTTTGATGTATGAATAGACAAACAAGATGTGGTATATACATACAATGGAATGTTATCCAGCCTTAAAAAGGACAGAAAGGCTGACGCATGCTACAACGTGGATGAACATTGAGGACATTATGTTAAGTGAAGTAAGCCAGTCACACAAGGACAAATAATGTATGACTCCATTTATATGAGGTCTCTAGTGCAGTCTGTGACTTTCGTAGTCACAGAAAGTAGAATGGTGGCTACCAGGGGCACCTGGGTGGTTCAGCTGGTTAAGCATCCGACGCTTGATTTCGGCTCAGATCATGATCTCATGGTTGGTGAGATGGAGCCCCATGTTGGGTTCTGCTCTGACAGCGCAGAGTCTGCTTGGGATTCTCCCTCTCCCTCTCTCTCCGCCCCTCCCCTGCTTGCCCTCTATCTCTCTCTCAAAATAAATAAATAAACATTTTTTAAAAATTAAAAGAAAGAATGGTGGCTGGCAGGGCTTGGGGCAAAGGATCATGGGGAGCTAGTGTTTAATGGGTACAGACTTTCCATTTTGCAAGAAGAAAAGACTTCTGGAGATGGTCGCATAGCACTGTGAATGTGCATAATGCCACTGAACCATACAAGTTAAAATGGCTAAAATGGCAAATTTTATGGTATGCGCATTTTACCACAGTTTTTTAAATTTTTAATCAAAAAAAGAAATATCACTGTGGTGGCTGGGTTTATATGTATGTGTATACATATGTAAATGTGTATATAAATATATATATATACACCATATTATAGGTATATGTACACACACACTGAAGTGGCCAGATTAATATATTATTATGTATGATATATAATATATATGTTTATTTGTATATACATATCCAGCTACTGCAATGATAATTGGTCATACACACACACACACACACACACACACACACACGCGCACACACAAATGTATATCTATACATAGGTAGATAGGTGTATGTGAGTACATCTATGTATCTCTGTGTGTGCTTGTGTGTGTGTGTGTGTGTGTATACAGAGAGAGAGAGAACAGAAAAGTAGAGGTGAGGACACCAGTTAGGAAGCTGTTGCAATAGTCCAGTAAGGTATAAACAGGCCTGAATTTTAGGCTGTGTGAATAAAGAGAAGAGAACAAAATCAAGGTTCATTTGGACAGTAGAATAGGAAGACCTAGTACTGACTGGAAGTGAGCACTGAGGGAAAATTCATTTGCTACTCCTTTTCAAGGAACCCCTCCAGCATGAAAAGAGACACAGCTACTCTAGTATTTCTTTCCCTCATGCTAAACCTCCCCATTTCCTTCAAGTGCTGCTAGTGCAATATGGTTTCCTGCCCTTGCCATCTCAGTCATCCTTTCTGAAATATATATGTGTGTGTATATATATATATATATATATATATATATATATATATATATATATGTATATATGTGTGTGTGTGTGTATATAACTTGCTAGTGTCCCTCTTAAAACATAGTACAAGTATATTAATATTTAATAATACCATAATATACTATTTATATATAATACTAAATGTAGTATTAATTTTGAGTTGATATTTATATTTTCAAACTATCAGCACTTGGACATCTCAAATTGGATCTGTCCAAAACGAAAGTCCTGACCTTCCTTCCACAGTCTTCTTCATCCAAGACATGGCAATTCCATCCTTTGCACTCCTTGATGCACTTATTCAGACCAAAAACTCACCTTTTTTCACAACTCCTATCCTAACAGTCACCAATCCTGGTGGCTCTACCTTCAAAATATGTCCAGCTTTTCCCCACTTTCACCAGTACAGCCCAAGTCCAACTGGCCATCATCTCCTAGCTAGGTTTCCTGCTTCCACTTTTCCCACATCTCACTACTGTCTATTTTCCACAAAGCAATCAAGTGATGCTTTTAAAACATGTCAGATCACCTTACTCCTCTGCTCAAAACCCTCCAGTTGTTCCCTGTCTCATTTTTTAAACCCCTTAAAATGGTCTACATGATCTGGCTCTCTACTCCCTCTATGGCCTCTCAACCACTCTCTTTCCATGCTCCATTCCTGCCACATCAAACATGCCAAGCACAGACCTACTTTGGGATTTTTGCACAAACTGTTCCTCTGCATGGAAACTTTTCCCAGAGGGACTCACATAACTCTCCCCTTCCAATCTCTGCTCAGATGCCACCTGGTCACACTATTTGAAATAGCAACTCCACACTCACACCCTGTGCACTCTATCTCTCAGTTACCCACTTGACTTTTCCCATAGCACTTATCACCAACTGTCACACCATGTATTTTTTTGTTTATTATTGACTATCTTCCCCCTGTCCCTACTAGAATGCAAATTCTGTAAAGACAGGGAGCTCTGTCTGTTCTGTTTACTGATGTATCCTTGGCACCTAAAATGGTCTTTGGAATACAGTAGACTCATATATGGAGAATGAATGAGTGAATGAATGAGTATGTTCCCAGCTAGACGCCCTGGGGTCAGGCCTACAAAAACATCTCTACTCAATTGCCTGCACTTGTCCTAATAAACCACCATAGTTCTACCCACCATCTTTTACTAATTTCTTCTTAGGGCTTGGGCAAAAGGTATTGACTTAATTCAACTATGAACCTTATGTCATAATTTCCTTAAATAGTAGAGCTGTACATGCTACAATAAAATGGATCTCTTCAAGGCTTAACAAAATCTATGAAGAATATTTTCATCTAATTCTGAATTTTAATGAATAGTTATAACGATGAGTAATTAATTTTGATATTCATAGAAAATGAAATGCATTTCTTCCTCTATGAAAATCTAGTACTTTAGGAACAACAGATTCTTGGAGAAAAAAAATCTTAATGAGATCATTAAAGTTGGAAGGATTATACCAACCTAAGCCATAACAGGCACAGCAACTGAATGGACACCAAATGGCATCCTCTCTGTTGTGCCCAACTCTGCTACCCAAGCTCATCAATTCCTCTGATCTGTATGAAATTGCCAGTGGAGAAGTACTTGGGGTAAAGTATGAGTTTCCTGGTAACTAAAGCACAAAGAGAAATGCCCACTCTCTAACCTATGTTATAAGCAAAGAAAAGTTATGTCCTAAATTCAAAAGGAATTTATCACATATTTGTTTTAATAATAGCTTGTAGGTGACATAAGGCACTACACCCTCAGCAATGATATTTGCAAAAAAAATGCATAAGCATTGTTCCAATGGACAATTCATATATTGATTCTCACAAAGGCTCAAACCAGACCGCTAAATTTTTAACACGGTGGGAGTTTTTCTATCAGGAATTTATATCAGGCCAGATACGTTGCTTCCCAATACCACAACGAATCACAAGAACAGAGATTAGAGTTCCTGGAAGAAAAGTGGAGAGACAACCCATTTTAAATCATCTCTCTCCAATATCATGTGTCTTAGGTGAGCCTTTGGCAAGTGTACAGTTACAAGTCACTTCAGGATTGAATTCACTGACAAGTGTCTGAAGTGCCAATAGTCTATGCTGTTGATTATCCATAAGCTTTAAACACCAGATGTGCAGGAAGTGAAGCTGACATTCTGTTGTTAAATTTTTAAGAACCTAACTTGTATTCTTGCCATTCCATTTCTGCACAAAGATAAGCTGCAGGGGTTCCTGCAGGTGACACCAGTATTTCCCGCAAAACGGAGTTTGAATCCACTCACACACTTAGACGCACTCTTTTGAGGATCCCAAGTTTTTCACTATATTGCAGAAGGCGATTTCATCCAAGGTTTTTCCTAGGGCAGGTGTAACCAATCAATCATTTCAACTATTTTTAACAATAAAATAAAAACAACAAAATGAAACACTCTCCTTGTGGACCCAGTTGAACCAATATCTGGAATGCCTGTCACAAGGAGTTGTTAGCGAAGGAAGGAAGGAAGGAAGGAAGGAAGGAAGGAAGGAAGGCAGGAGGGAGGGTGGAGGCAGGTTGGGAGGGAGGGAGAAAGAAAGGGAAGGAAGAAGGGAGGAGGAAATGCTCCTATGGACCAGGGGAGTTGACTTCTGGATTAAGGTTATCTGACATTGTATATCTGATGTTGAGGAGCCTCTGCCAAAAGCAGCAATTTTAGCTCTGATAGAGTCGATGCTAAGCTGCTCTTTCTAACAATAATTAGTCAGCAGGTTCAGCTGCTTCTTTTATAGTATTGTTTATTACAAAACATTACAAAAACATTGACAAAACTCAAAAGAAAGAAAAATCCACCCAAAATCCTGCCATCCTACAAACCAAACTGTTTACATTTTTTTCATGCTCCCTTTTAGTCCCTGTCCATATGCAGACAGAATTTTTGCAGTTGTAAGCATAGCACAGATACAATTTTGTAGTCAGGTTTGTCTCAATTAGAGTTTTAAAGCATTTTTCTAGTTCACTCTGTCATCCTTGGTTTCACTACCGGGAACACTTCACCCCCGCCATCCTTACTGACCTCTCATGGGATCCTAAATGGTGAGGAAGGCTTAGAAAGAATAATAATCAATAGAATTAGGGGAAAGGGCTATTTTTAAATTCCTTGTTTAAGGATGGGGGGTTTAGAATTAAACGTGTGTAGAAAGTATTTCTCTCAACCTTTGTTTGCTCCCATGGCTGGAAACCTTCATGAAAACAGCTACATTTCCCACCATCAAGCATGTTTTTGTTATCTTAAGAAAGAGCCCTTGCAGGTATTTCCTCTTTACCTAGTTTGTTTTGAAGGCCTGCTTAGTATTTAGGACATAGGCATATACAGACATCTTTTCCTCCATCTGCTATAATGATTTACGTAACTTGGAAGTTAAGTGTGGATACTAGATACAGAATCCATATAAACATGAAGTGAAATATTCAGCTGTCAAAATGCTGAGTACCTGGATGCATCTTTTTACATTTTAATTTGCAGCTCTGTAGTCACTGGCTTCCACACCAAATGGCACGTCAGACTCATGTTGGCAGGAGCTGGTAAAAAATAGAGATCATGGGATTCACCCTTGACCTTGTGAAGCAGAATCTCTGGGGCTTGGCTATGGACTGATGTTCGGTAACATCATATATCATAAATTGTCAGAGGTCTCTCTTTCTTAATAATAGCTCTGATTATTATGGGTTCTGGATTTTTATGGGGATGAAAGGGAAAACAGCTGTAAGGATTTGGAGAAGGCATGGTAATATGGAAGAAGAATGTGGCCTATAGAAGCTTTGTTGAAATTTTTCTCTTTGAGCTAGATAGGCCTAAAATGTGAATTACCTGCTCCAGCAATTCTAGCAAGAATCCCAAAGTCAATAGTTTCCCATCTTGGTAAGCCAATCTATCCTAAATTTTCTATACACAATCCTGGAACCCCAAGGGCCATGGTCACAAAGGGGAGGATATCTGTTGGTGACAAGGTTGGGGAAGCATGTATCAAATCTCTCTTGGTTTTTTTTTTTTTTTAATTAGAATACTTTGGATGGAACTACAGTGTATTATGCTAAGTGAAATAAGTCAGTCAGAGAAAGACAAATATCTGATTTCACTCATATGTGGAATTTAAGAAACAAAACAGATGAATATAAGAGAATGGAAGGGAAAATAAGATACAGAGAGGGAGGCAAACCATAAGAGACTCTTAAATACAGAGAACAAACTAAGGGTTGCTGGAAGGGAGGTGGGTGGGCAGATGGGCTAAATGGGTGATGGGCATTAGGAGGGCACTTGTTGGAACGGGTGTCATATGGAAGCGATGAATCACGGGGTTCTACTTCTAAAACCAGTAGTTCACTGCATGTTAACTAACTTGAATTTAAACAAATAAATTTAAAATAAAGTACAAAATAAAACTGCATTTACACAGTAAGAAAAAAAAAGAATACTTTGACTCCAGAAATCTTTCATTTTTAATTCAATTTTAAATTAATTTTTAGAAGCATGGATTCATGTATTAACTAGTTAATTTTTTTTTTAACTGAAGAGTGGGTTATACCCATATGTGGCCTTTTCAAAAAAAAAAAATGATCTCACCCGTGGCCCAATTAGTGTCCTGGAATCTGACCAATCAGATTGCTAGTCCCTCCTTTTCAGAGTAATCAAAGAAGTTAGAGGGCAGAAAGATAGAATTTTTTCCTCTCTCCCTACATTAGACAAAGAAGGAGGAAAGCTTTCCAGGAACAAATAACAGAAAAAGCAAGGAAGAGAGGTACTACAGACCCTAATGTGTGCAAAGAGTTTGTGATTCACCACCCAAGTCCTAGCTACAGTGAAGTCATATGAATGCAGTTATTTTTGATCACCATACCTAGAAGTGAGTACCATTGGCATCTAGTGGGTAGAGGCCAGGGATGCTGCTAAACATCTTAAAATGGCACAGGATAGCCCCAACACAACAAAGAATTATCTGGCCCAAATGTCAACAGTGCAGAGGCTGAGATACCTGCTGCAGTGTGAAGAGTGAGGTGGTGAACAATAGGTAGGAAATAAACCTGAGAGGCTCATAAAAACCAGATCATGGGACACCTTGAATTTTATGCCAGGGAACTTTATTTTTTTCCATTTTACTTTTATTTTATTTTATTTTATTTTATTTTATTTTATTTATTTTTACTGTGAATGATGGAGAACCACTGAAAGAAAATTACATGATTGAATTTGGATTTTAAATATATCACTCTGAAGGCATTCTGAAGGGTAAATTGGAGGAGGCCATAACTGGAGAAAAAGAAAGTCCTTAGGATGCTGTTATAAAGGCCCAGAGAGAAATGTAAGGGCCTAGGATAGCACAGTGCCAGAAGGCACCAAAGAAGAGAGGGTCAGCACACATGTAGGATGTGAAAGTTCAGCAGGTATTGGGAACTGAATGGGTATGAGGTGGGCAGGAAGGATTCCAGGATAACTCCCATATTTTCTTTTAGATGATTGGATGGACAATGGTTAGAAGGGAACATTTATGGAAGAAAAAAATAATGTATCCAGATAAAAGTTTCACAAAGTTATTCTTTGGAGGAGATAAAATAGGTAATAGAATCTATTCACTCAACAAATATTTTCATAACCATTATCTGTAGAAAATAATTGCTAACTAAAGCTGGTTAGCTCCTTATGCAAGCAAGCTATTAGACTGAGCCTTAAGTCTTTCAACTTAAGAAGAAATTTGATGTTATTTTGAGGAAGTCTCTAAGAGCCTTAACGGTTCTCTAATTTCAGGAGATGGAAAGTTTCCCTTTTTGAACCTAGAGTCAACTACACTTAGGGTTTATCTTGAGGGAACCATACCTGTGGAGTTAATTAAGGTAAATAGGTTGGCAAGGACTTCAGCCAACTACTCTAGCAAGACCAAAATAATTCTGTCAGCAAAGATTTTCTTCTGGAGCTCGTTTCAACCTTGAAAGACTGGACTTTTTTTTAGAGTTGATGAAAATAATGGATTCTGGCTTTGGAGAATACTGGAGACAACAAAATGCAGAGATGCAGAGTCGAAATTGAGATGATTTGTTTAGTAATCAATCCATGCACGTGATTCTGAATTTCCTCATACTGAAATGACACCAAAGAAGATAAAATCCTCAAATCTGCATGGTTGGTGTCCCTGCAGTCAAGCACAAAATATTCCAGAATATTTTATGTAATTTAATTTTTGGAAAGGATAAGCTGTTTTTAGAAGAACTATAATTTAATGAGTCTTTGGATGACTTGATCTCTTGTTATATTTGAGATAATATCTTGACAATATGGCCTGGAATTTTTTTTCCTTTATGATCTCTTTTATGAAGCAAGAGATAAAAGAACTTGCTCTTGAATAGTCCGGCAACATAAGTACTAAAACCACAGTTTGTTAATATTACAAATAGTTATTTTTGAAGACTTCCAGAATAAAATATGTGCTATAAATTCTGGGTTACCATAAATTTACTTGTTCACTTCAGTTTAACATTATCCCTAAAATCTCACTGATTGAGTTATGTGTAGGGACAGATACAAGGATGATTTTGAAAGTTCAGATTAAGTTTAAGGGAAAAATATTTACTTTCAACCAGTCTAAAATTTCCAACTCAAGGTTGTAGATAAGCTCTGAAGACCTAACTCTTCAATCATCAATAATGCTGCCTCTGGTTGGAAATGTAAGTAAAAGCCCACAGATTTATCCCACAGCCTGCCATTTACCATTATTGGACTATGATTATAAATGAGTTTGACCAGATATTTTCCTATTTGATTCAGACAGTTATTCCTGGAGAAGTGCCTTAAAAGGAAGAATCTGACAATTGCTGTTTTCTGATAGATGTAGCTCTGGTGGAACTGCTGCCAATCCTGGCATTCAAGTCCTCTGAAATTATGTCAGCTAATGAATACTTAGAAAACATAAAGTTCAGAAGGCTGCCAAATTACCGTACAATTTGAAGTATCAGTATGTACATTGTAGGGAAAACGTATGTGTTAAAACCTAAATCAGCCTTACCAGGAGCTGGATTAGTCCATAAATTCCATACCCTATACACTTAATTTTGACTCAGTAAGTGCCTTCTATGTGTTGGCCACTGTGTGAAGTTTTCACAACAACATATCTCCATTCACCTATGCAACAATCCTTTGAAGTAGTTTTAGTAGTCTCCCATTTAGAGATGAAGAAGAAAAGCTAAAGTTCAAAATTATCTTTCTAATAATTGTTGGAGCTGGGATTTAATCCAGGTCTTTTGACAATAAATGTACCTTTTTGGCATTACACCATTCTGTGCCCTCCAATTTCAGGAAATCAAGCTCGGTGTATGAACCTGAGTTCATCATTTTTCTTCTCAATTTAGCTCCTTCTGTTGAAAACTCACCATCCCTCTTGTCTTCTGTCCCCATGACCAATCAACTGTCAATTCCTATCAATCCTACCTTCAAAGTCTTTGCTATTCAGTGTGCTCTGCGGGCCAGAATCATTGGTACCGTTTGGGATCTTGCTACAAATGCAACATCGCAGGTCCCTATGAACCAGAACCTACTGAACCAGAACCTGCATTTTTGTAAGATTCCCAAGTGATTCATGCACACATTGAAGTTTGGAAAGTATGTCTCTAGGCTAAGTGGCCCCTCTCCATTCCTGTTATCACCATTATTCATCAGGTTCTCAGTGTCTCCGATCCAGAGTGTTTAATAATCCCCTAACTAGACTTCCTCACTTTCAGTCTCTCCCTAATCCTTCACCACCAAATTCCTATTCATAAACCAACACATTGACTTTTCTAAAGAAAAGATTGAGTCAGTCACTCTCCCCCACCCCCGACTCAAAAACGTCCACTTGTTCCTCAGAGCCCATGAAAAATAATAACAAAAGTTAACAATGGCATTCTTAGTCCAAATATTTTATAAGTCCTTTACATAAACTAACTCCTTCACTCCTTACATCAACTACGAAATTGGTATTATCATTACCCCCATGTTAGAGATGAGAAAATGGAGACTGAGGAAAGTTAAATAACTTGCCCAAGGTAATGCAGCTAGTAAATAGTGGCAGCAGGGTTAAGGCTCCCCCAAACTTCTTAACTGGTCTTGAATATCCTCCACAGTTACATTTAAAAGGAAGGGAGGGTTTTTGTCCAAGCATCCACTCTTTGTCAGGAACTTTGCTAGAAGTGTCCACTTGATTGTATCTCACAACAACCGCACAGCAAGGTTTTGATGTTATTATTCCAATTTTTACAGATGAAACTAAGAATTAAAGAAAATTGAACCAAATTTCAGTTAACTCCAAGTCAATATAATTTCTATCTATAGCTCTACTATTCCTTCCACCTAGAAAGTGTTCGCTACATCTCTGAGTGCCCAGATTTTACTGTCTTTTAAGACCAGTACAAATCTTACATACAAATTTTTCCCTTTCCTTCCAGTATGGAAGTATTCTTACCCTCCTCTGAAAACTTAAAATCTCTTTCCCTCCTTTTTCCTTTGGCACTACTTTGTATTTTTTAATGGTTATCTCTGTGTATGTATAATGATGTATATGCATGAACATTTTCAGAATACTGGGTTCTACTTTCTTTCAGTAACTGTGATTATTGTTCCTGAAGTTTTAGAAGATTAATCTAAGGAAAAAAAATTAAATTAGAGCTATAATATTAATAAAATTTAACATAAATTCATGAACAGAAAAAATACAACAGTGATAATTCAGGGTTGAAACAAGAATTATCACCCTGATAAGACAGAATTTGAGAAACAGACAAAAATTAACATTTACTATTTTCTTAATTTAAATTTTTTAAATGTTTATTCACTTTTTTGAGAGAGAGACAGAGACAGAGACAGAGAGCAAGCAGCAGGGGGGCAGAGAGAGAGGGAGACACAGAATCCAAAGCAGGCTCCAGGCTCTAAGCCGTCAGCACAGAGCCCAACAAGGGGCTCAAACCCACAAAGAGTGAGATCATGACCTGAGCTGAAGTCGGAAGCTTAACAAACTGAGCCACCCAAGCACCCCTATATTTAATTTTTTCCCATAAAATCAAGCAAATCCCTGTTGTGAGTTGATTTTCATGCAAGATGTTTTCTTAATTTTCCACCAACTCATCAGTTATTTTCTGTCACTTTGCTTACATCTTTCATTCTATTTTATTTTTCCTGACAGCTGTTATCCATTATAAACAATCCTTTCAGGTAGCTCCACTCTGATAATAATTCCAAAATTACCCCAATATGATTCCAACCTTTTCTTACTACCTGACATATTCATTCCCACAAATAGCCCATTTTAAAAGGGATATGAAGGGAAAAGGAGAGAAGACTTGGCTTAAATATTCTTTTAAAAACTTCTATTGTGGTAGTTCCTGCAGCCCTAAAATTCCATTAGCAAGTGAGTTTAAAACTTTACCAGCCCATGTTAATTACACTAGAATTAAAAAAAAAAGCTTATCAGCTGAATATTTTTCCAAGATATATGTCACATAATTTATTGTCAACCAAACAATAAAATATATACATTTTCTATTCATACTTATTTATAATTATTACTGATACCCAATAAAGATATTTATAGTCCAGAGATAATTTCAATTTTATAACTCAATAAGTATTATCATACAGGCAGCAACCAAGAAAACTTTCATTTCCTCTTTCACTGATGCTGACTCCCACATCTAAATAAAGGTCAGTCTTAATTACTTGGTAATTCCTTTTTTTTTAGTGTACTTTAAAAAGCAGAGCTCTGAAGTGTATTTCCAAAGGTGTTCTAAGATTCACTTTAAGAGAGGGATATAGTATGCAGCTTTGACTTGAATCTTTTCTAGAAAGAACATCTCACACTGGTTTCCATGGAATGCCCTGTAGGACAAAGTGTAAAGTATTTATCTTAAGCCAAAAGAATTCCCAAAAGCCAAAAACAAACTTCAGACATATTATATTTTTTTCTATTCTGTTTAAAAGAGAATTGGAACTAAGTGGAAGTATCACATACAGTGCCATAAATTCCAAAGAGCCTTGGAGTTTATATCATTTAATGGCACTAGAATATACTTTCCATGAGAGGAAGCATCTTGACTTTTTTGTTCATTGCAGATTGTCCAGCATCTAACATACTGCCTACAGTTTAACATTTGCTTAATACTTGTTGAGTAAATGAACACTCTTTTCATTTCACAGATGAAGAAATTGGGAGCCAAGTAGTCAAATGACCCAACCAAAGTCACACAATAACTTTGAAGCTGTCCTGGCACTAGAACTTCAGTCTACACCCCTCATTTGGGATCATTTCCACTGGTTGAAACATAAGCAAATTCAGGAGTTGGGTAGGGAGAGAAATGAATGAAAAGTGAAATTAAATAGAAGCCTAGAGACTTTTTTCAAACACCACATCAGAAGCCAAAAATAAAATTGTAATTAGCATTGGGAAGGGAGTACTAAAAAACATGTTTTTTAATTAAAAACTCTTCCAAGAGCAAACAAACAAACAAAAACTCCACCTGTCTGACTGATGGCCAAAACAGCAATTACAGGGGTTTAAAAGAAAATCAGGTTTTAATAATAGAAAAGTAGCCCACAAAAGGAAAGGAAACCCACAAACAGAGCAGGTTAACCTTAAAACTGAAAACTAGACCAAATATAATTTGAGAAATGCTTTGAAAAGGACTCCAAAGGCAACAAAACACTTTTTACAACACACTAAAAAAAAAAAAAAGTGGGCTGAAGAATCTGAATGACAATTTAATGATCAAGGTCTAAAAAAGGTACACTCATCAAAAGATCAGATAGCAAATTGGGTAAACGAATCACTTTTCTTGGTCCTCATGGGGAAAAAATGCTAGAAGGGAGGTTCATGCATCATAAATATCTTTTGAAACAGAAAACTCAGGGCTATCATATCAAATAGTGGCAAATGTCCATGAGTAAGCAGGAAAAAGGCAAAGAGGTCAATGTATGTAAAGTACATACTTATGCAACTGAAGAGAAAAACTATTCTTGAGTCTGTATCAGGACACCACACCAACCTAGAAAAAGGACAGAGAAGTTCCCTGAAGGATACTGCCTCGATGTGATGCTGCAGCCAAAAATTCTACTAAAATACTGCTAAAGAGCATCAAGTAGAAGAAAACTTTCCTGTTTCTATTTAAAACTGTGGTTTAGCCATGCTGGAAGAAAACATACATTTCTTACTACTGGTTTTAAGAATAATATAATAGAATTGAACTAGAAAACGAAAGGAAAAAAATAGGGACTCATGGTCAAGGAGACTATGCAAACTACTATAGACTATCAAGGCAAAGTTTCTGCTCTTGAGAGTTGTACTTAACCTAGGAATTCTGCAATCTCTCTGAACAGTCTGTTCCAGTATGTGGATGTGGGCACCACTTTACTAAGCACTTAATCATGTACCAAGCATTGTGCTAATCACTTCATATCCATTATCTCATTTAAACTTCACAATAACATGAACATATAAGTATTATTTTCCCCACTTTACAGATAACTAGATTGAGGTTTAGAGAGGTTAATAATTTGTCTTTTTGACACTACAGATAAGAGTTGGGATGTGAACCTTGGCTGATCAGACCTCTATATCAAGGTTTTATCCAACCTGCCCTCAGCAGTTTTCCAAAGCAGTGCCAGTTTTCCCACAGCAGACCTACACAAACTTTGATAACATCATGCAGCCCACCACCATGCTCTCCTAGAGATCACCCCACTCAAGCTGCCCTTGGCTGAAGTCCATCCAGAGTGGCGCCACAAGCATGGCAGTGTGCTAGCAGCAACATGGGCCAATACCACTCCAGTTATTCCTGCCCCAGGAAGAGGGGAAGATAACTACTCATACCAGTTTGACCGAAGCCCCAGCAGTGGGCTGGGGGCAGACATCTAGTCTGACTACAGGCCCCACCCACCAATGAAAGTCTCCCGAGGAACAACACAGTAAGAACATCCTGCAGTTTAGTGCAACCACAGTTCTGGAAAACACCTGATCTAACTCAGCTCAAGCCCAAGGTGGCCCCAGATTGGGCCATTAACAACACTGGGACCAAACACTACCCATAACAGGCAAAGGGAGCCATTGCAGATGACTGGACTGAAGGCAAATGCAGTTCAGCCACAACAGTAGAGTGTGTATAAGACACATAGAAGACATCCCTGAAGTGCTAGGCTCTGGGGAACAGAGGACACTGCACTATGGGGCACCACAGAACTTCTTCTTCATAAGGCCACTACTTGAAAAAGCAGGAGATGTAGCTGACTTTCCTAACACATAAAATAGACACAGACAGTTAGACAAAATGAAGAGACAGAGGAATATGTTCCAAATGAAAGAACAGGACAAAAATCACAGCAAGAAAGCTAAAGGAAACAGAGATAAGTAATATGCCTGAGAGAGAATTTAAAGTAATGGTCATAAAGATACTCACTGGACTTGAGAAGAGTGGAGGACCTCAATGAGACCCTTAACAAAGAGAAAGAAAATGTAAAAAAGAACCAATCAGAAATGAAGAACAGAAGCTGAAATTAAAAATACACTAAAGGGAATAAATAGTAGACTACAGGAAGCAGAAAAATGAATCATCAACCTGGAGAACAGAGTAATGGAAAGCAATCAAGCTGAATAGGAGAAAGAAAAAAAACTTAATTAAAAGAGAGAGAGAGAGAGAGAATAGATTAAGGGAATTCAGCAACACCATCAAATGTAACAAC
The DNA here is from genome assembly GCF_024362965.1 of Panthera pardus. Lineage (NCBI taxonomy): Eukaryota > Metazoa > Chordata > Mammalia > Carnivora > Felidae > Panthera > Panthera pardus. The sequence continues at coordinate 61,602,732 of NW_026526766.1, forward strand.
ATTCACATTATAGGAATCCCAGAAGGAGAAGAGAGAGAAAGGGGAGGGGCAGAAAATGTATTTGAAGAAATAATAGCTGGAAACTTCCCAGATCTGGGGGAGAAAACAGAAATCCAGATCCAGGAAGCACAGAGAGCCACCAACAAAATCAACCCAAGGAAGCCCACACCAAGACACACAGTCATTAAAATGGCAAAAATTAGTGAAGAAGAGAGAATTTTAAAAGCAGCAAGAGAAAAGAAACAGTTACAGATACATGAAACCACATAAGGCTGTCAGATGATTTTCCAGCAGAAACTTTGCAGGCCGGAAGGGAGTGGCATGATATATTCAAAGTGCTGAAAGAAAACCTGCAATGAATAATGCTTCATCCAACAAGGCTATCGTTCAGAATAGAAAGAGAGATAAAGAATTTCTCATACAGGTGCTCTTGGGTAGCTCAGTTGGTTAAGCATCAAACTCTTGATCTCAGCTCAGGCCTTGATCTTATGGTTGTGAGTTCAAACCCCATGTTGGGTTCAACCCTGGGTATGAATCCTACTTAAAAAAAATTAAAGAATTTCTCAGGCAAACAAAAATTAAAGGAATCTATCACTATTAAACCAGCCTTACAAAAAATATTAAAAGGAATTCTTTCAGTGAAGAGGAAAGATCACAAGCAGGAGCAAGAAAAGTAGAAACCACAAAAGCAGCAAAATTAAATATATCTATTAGGTATATCTATATCCCTTGACCCAGTCAAGGGATTCATAAAATGAAAGCATGTAAAGTATGGCACTATATACATAAAACATGGGGAGGTAGAAGTAAAAATGTAGTGCTTTTAGAATGGACTCATAGGCTATTATATGCACAAGATGTTTCATATAAACCTAAAGGTAACCACAACTCAAAAAACTGATAATAGATATGCAAATTTTTTTTAAAAAAAAGGAATCCAAGTATATCACTAAAGAAAGCCAGCAAACCATGAGGGAAGAAAGCAAGAGAAGAAAGGAATAGAAAAGAACTACGAAAACAACCATTAAAAAGTAACTAAATGGCAATAAGTACATACCTGTCAATGATTACTTTGAATATAAATGTACTAAATCCTCCATTCAAGAGACATGGGGTGATGGAATTGATAAAAAAAGAAAGACCCATCCATACGCTGCCTACGAGAGATGCAGACACATGCAGATTGGTACTCATGCAGCAGCCACTGTGCAGACAGGACTTTGCTCACTCCCACACCTCATTCCTTTCTCCCGAAACCATGTTTGACAAACCCATTATGGCTGAGATTGAGAAATTCAATAAGTTGAAACTGAAGAAGACAGAAACGCAAAAGAAAAATCCACTGACTTCAAAAGAAACAACTGAACAGGAAAAGCAAGCAGGCAAATCATAATGAGGCATGCACAGTCAATATGCACTGTACATTCCACAAGCATTGCCTTCTTATTTTACTTTTTTCAGCTGTTTAACTTTGTAAGATGCAAAGAGGTTGGATCAAGTTTAAATGACTGTGCTGCCCCTTTTTACATCAAAGAATCAAGAAATACTGACAACAAGGGCCGTGCCTACCTCTCCCTTCTGCTTGTCTGGCTGGCTGGGAAGGGAAAGAACTTGCATGCTGGTGAAGAGAGAAGCTGGGTGGTACAAGAGTGAAATCCAGAGTAAAAACCAAGCTGGCCCAAGGTGTCCTGCAAACTGTAATTTGCAGTTTAATCACAGAACCATTTTTTTGTTCAAACAACTTTAATTATTGGAATATACAATTTTTTGAATGTGCAAATAAAAAGTTTTAAAACCTGAAAAAAAAAAGACACATGCAGATTGAAAGTGAAGGGATGGAAAAAGCACTTATCATGCAAATGGAAGTGTATAGAAAGCCAATGTAGCAAACTTATATCAGGCAAAATAGACTAAAACAAAGACTATAACAAGAGACAAAGAAGAACACTACATAATCATAAAGGGAACAATCCAACAAGAAGATATAACAATTGTAAATATTTATGCACCCAACATAGTGACACCCAAATACATAAGGCATTTTTTAACAAATATGAAGAAAATAATTGATAGAAATATGATAATAGTAGAGGACTTAACACTCCCCTTTCATCAATGGATAGATCATTCAAACAGAAAATCAACACGAAGAGTGGCTTTGAGTGACACATTGGACCAGATGAATCTAACAGATATATTGAGAACATTCCATCCTAAAACAGTGGAATACACATTGTTTTCAAGTGCACATGGAACGTTCTCTAGAATAGATCACATGTTAGTCCAAAAAACAAATCTTAACAAACTCAAAAAGATTGAAGTCATACCATGCATCTTTTCCAGTCACAATGCTATGAAACAAAAAATCAACCTCAAGAAAAAATCTGTAAAGAACACAAATACATGGAGGTTAAATAACATGCTACAAACAATGAATAGGTTAACCATGAAACTAAAGAGTAAATCAAAAACTACATGGAGACAAATGAAAATGAAAACTCAAAAGTCTAAAATCTTTGGGACACAGCCAAAGCTGTTCCAGGAGGGAAGTTTATAGCAATACAAGCCTACCTCAAAAGCAAGAAAAATCTCAAAGAAACTTACACTTAAATAGCCCTAACCTTACACCTAAAGGAGCTACTAAAAGAATAATAATCAAAGCCCAAAAACAGAAGGAAGGAAATAATAAAGATTAGAGAAGAAATAAGTGAAATAGGAACTAAAAAACAGTAGAAGTCAATAAAACCAGGAGCTGGTTCTTTGAAAAAAAAAAATCAACAAAATTGCTAAACTTTTAGCCAGACTCATAAAAAAAAAACACGAAAACACACGAAGAAAGAAAGAAAGAAAGAAAGAAAGAAAGAAAGAAAGAAAGAAAGAAAAAAGAAGACTCAAACAAAATCTGAAATGAAAGAAGAGAAATAATAACTGACACCACAGAAATAAAAAGGACTTTAAGAGGATATTATGAAAAACTATGCCAACAAACTGGATAACCTAGAAGAAATTGACAAATTCCTAGAAATACATAGTCTCCAAAACTGAATCAGGAAGAATAGAAAACTTGAACAAAGTTATTACCAGCAATGACATTAAATCAGTAATCAAAAAAGTCCCAAACAAATGTCCAGGATCAGATGGTTTCACAGGTGAATTCTACCAAACATTTAAAGAAGAGTTAATACCTATTCTCATCAAACCAGTTCAAAAAAAAAGAACTATTCCAAATTCATTTTATGAGGCCAGCATTACCCTGATACCAAAACCAGATAAAGACACCACTGAAAAAGAACTACAGGCCAATATCTCTTATGGACATAGATGCACAAATTCTCAACAAAATATTAGCAAACTGAAACCAACAATACATAAAAAAAACATCATTCACCACAATCAAGTGGGATTTATTCCTGGATTGCAAGTGTGGTTCAATATTTGCAAATCAATCAATATGATACTTCAAATCAGCAAGAAAAAAGAGAAGGGTGCCTGAGTGGCTCACTCGGTTAAGCATCTGACTTCAGCTCAGGTCATGATCTCGTAGTTCATGAGTTCAAGCCCCACATTGACGCATCGGGCTCTGTGCTGACAGCTGGGAGTCTGGAGCCTACTTCAGATTCTGTGTGTGTGTGTGTCTCTCTCTCTCTCTGCCCCTCCCCTACTCACACTCTGTCTCTCTCAAAAATAAATAAACATTAAAAAAAATTTTAAAGGATAAAAACCATGCATTCATTTCAATAGATGCAGAAAAAGCATTTGACAAAGTACAACATCCATTCATGATAAAAATCCTCAACCAAGTAGGTTTTGAGGGAACACACCTCAACATAATAAAGGTCCTTTATGAAAAACCCACAGCTAACATTATACTCAAAGGTGAAAAAATGAAAGCTTTTCCCTTAATATCAGGAACAAGACAAGGATGTCTTCTCTCGCCACTTTTATTCAACACAGTACTGGAAGTCCCTAGCCTCAGCAATTAGACAACAAGAAGAAATAAAAGTCATCCAAATTGGTAAGGAAGAAGTAAAACTTTCACTATTTGCTATGACATGATATTGTATATGGAAAACCATAATGGTTCCACCAAAAAACTACTACAACTGATACATGAATTCAGGAAAGTCGCAGGATACAAAATCAATATACAGAAATCTGTTGCATTTCTATACATTAATAACAAAGCAGTAGAAAGAGAAATAAGAAAACAATCCCATTTATAATTGCACCAAAAATAATAAAATACCTAGTAGTAAACAACCAAGGAGGTAAAAGATTGTATTCTGAAAACTATAAAACATTGATGAAATAAATTGAAGAAGACATAAACAAATGGAAACAAATTCCATGCTCATAGTTTGGAAGAACAAATATTGTTAAAATGTCTATAGCACCCAAAGCAGTCTACACATTTAATGCAATCCCTATCAAAATACCAACAGCATTTGTCACAGAATTAGAACAAATAATCCTAAAATTTGTATGGAATCACTTCACATCCCGACTAGCCTGGATTTCAAGATATACTACAACTGTAGTAATCAAAACAGTATGGTACTAGCACAAAAATAGACACATAGGTCAATAGAATAGATCCCAGAAATAAACCCATTATTATATGGTCAATTAATCTATAACAAAGGAGGCAAGAATATGCAATGGGAAAAAGACAATCTCTTCAACAAATGGTGCTGGGAAAACTGGACAGCAACATGCAAAAGAATGAAACTGGACCACTTTCTAACACCTTATACAAGAATAAATTCAAAATGGATTATAAACCTGAATGTCAAATCTGAAGCCATAAAAATGACACAAGAGAGCACAGGCAGTAACTTCCTCAACATTGGCCAAAGCAACTTTTTTCTAAATATGTCTTCTGAGGCAAGGAAAACAAAAGCAAAAGTAAACTATTGGTACTAAATCAAAATAAAAAGCTTCAGGACACCTGGGTGGCTCAGTCAATTAAGCATCTGACTTCAGCTCAGGTCATCATCTCACAGTCAATCCCACATTGGACTGTCTGCTGTCAGCACTGAGCCTGCTTCAGACCCTCTGTGCCCTCTCTCTCTCTGCCTTTCCCCTGCTTGTGTTCTCTCTCTGTCTCTCTCAAGTACACATTAAAAAAAAAAAGAAGTTTCTGCATAGCAAAGGAAACAGTCAACAAAACTAAAAGACAATCTACTCGATGAGAGAAGATATTTTCAAATGATATATCTGATACTGATATATCTGATACTGGGTTAGTATCCAAAATATATAAAGAACCTATAAAACTCAACACTCCAAAATTAATAATCCAATTTAAAAATGAGCAGAAGACATTAATAGACATTTTTCCAAAGAAGACATCCAGATGGCCAATAGACACATGAAAACATGTTCATCATCATTTACCATCAGGGAAATGCAAATCAAAACTACAATGAGATATCACCTCACACCTGTCAGAATGGCTAATATCAACAATACAAGAAAAAACAAGAGTTGGCAAGGATGTGGAGAAAAAGGAACTCTCATGCACTGCTGGTGGGAATGCAAACTGGTGCGGCCACTGTGGAAAACAGTATGGAGTCTCCTCAAAAAAAAAAATTAAAAATAGAATTAACAATAGATCCAGTAATTCCACTGTTGTGTATTTACCCAAAGAATATGAAAACACTAATTTGAAAAGATATATGCATCCCTTTGTTTATTGCAGCATTATTTACAATAACCAAAATATGGAAGCAGCCCAAGTGTCCATTGACTGATGAGTGGATAAAGAAGAGGTGATGTAGATATACAATGGAATATTACTCAGTCATAAAAAAAAAAAGAATGAAATTGGGACTCCTGGGTGGCTCAGTCAGTTGAGCATCCAACTCGACTTCTGCTCTGATCATGATCCCAAGGTCATGGGATTGAGGCCCACGTCATGCTCCATGCTGAGCACAGAGCCTGCTTAAGATTCTCTCTCTCTCCCCCTCTCCCCCCAACCTGCTTGCTCTCTCTCTCTCTAAAAATAATTTTTTTTGTAAAAAAAGAATGAAATATTGCCAATTGCAGCAACATCAATGGATCTAGAGAATATAATGCTAAGTGAAATAAGTCAATCAGAGAAAGACAAACACCATATGATTTTGCTCATATGTGGAATTTAAGAAACAAAACACATGAGCAAAGAAAAAAAGATAAGCAAACAAACAAACACAAAAAACCACTCCTAAATATAGAGAAAAACTGTGGTTGCCAAGGGAGAGGTAGGTAGGGGGATGGCTGAAATAGGTGATGGGGATTAAGTATACACTTATCATCATGAGCACCGAATAATGTATAGAATTGTTGAATTGTACGCCCAAAACTAATATAACACTGTATGTTAATTATACTGGAATTTTAAATTAATGAACTAAGAGAAATAAATTATTTTTCTCACACTTCCTGAGTTCAAGCCCCGCACTGGGCTTTGTGCTGACAGCTCAGAGCCTGGAGCCTGTTTCAGATTCTGCGTCTCCTTCTCTCCCTCTGTCCATCCCCTGCTTGCACTCTGTCTCTCTCTCTCAAAAATAAATGAACATTAAAAGAAAAAAATGATTTTAACCAGCATGTTATACTTCCTTCCCCACCCTTAATCCTACCTATTCATTTTTCCCCTTTGGGCATGACTGAGTTGGTTTGCCCAAATCACACCATGAAAAAACAAATTAAACAGCTCTAATTCTAAATACAAGCATGAAGAAACCATGTCTTCTTTGACTTTGTGTCTGCAAAGTCTGACCATTGTCTTGTACAATATTCAGTAGGTGTCTGATAAGTTGAAATCTGCTGGATAGAAATAATGCATATTGCAGTAATATGGCAACTTTCTGACAAGAAACATATTTGATTATGTCTGGGTACACAAAGCCCGTACTTTAGAAACTGAGGCTTAAAGAACTATAACAGATAAAGGTCAGACTTTTCTACAATGGATACATTAGCTCTGACATAAACAGGCAGCCATTGAGTAGTAGTAGTAGAAGGAGGAGGAGGAGGAGGAGGAGGAGGAGGAGGAGGAGGAGGAGGAGGAGGAGGAGGAAGAAGAGGTGGAGGAGAAGGAGAAGGAGAAGGAGAACAGGACAAACAATAAAGCCAACCCTGGTTAATTACTAAGAAAAAATGAATTCATTGAAAGCTATTTTGTAATTCATAGAATCAGCACAAAGACTGAAGAACTAGGCTTAAAATATCAGAAGAAACCAGGAAAATATAGGTAACCAGAACCACTGCTAAAGCCACATGCCAGGAATAGCCTGGTTAGGTGCTAAGCCATCACCACTGAACGTTGGATGGCACAGCTGGACTGCCACCACCTGAAGCTTAGGGAACCCTGCTAAAACTGCAGACACAACCACCAGTGGATGCTGGATGCCACAGACACTACCCACCACCACAAGAAATTCTAAACTGACCCTGCTTCTTTAGGTAACTCACCACAGATTTCCAGTTCTTGGGCAGACTCTATTATAGCTGAAGTTAGGCAGCCTAAACTCAAGCTGTAAGGGAGGAAAAATAACTGGCTTTTTGGCCTCGACCATGGAGTGGACTCTGCTTCTCCCCAAGTCTTGAATAAGATTCCACAAACACAGGAAGTGAATTTGAGTGTGGGTGACCACAATAAAAAAAGATATGTATTTATTACAAAATTACAGTCTGAGAAAGGGATCTAGAACTAGATTAGGATGAAGGGAGTCTCCAAAATCTAGTAAGGGGACATACAAAAGACCAAAAACCTAGTAAGGGGAAACCACACCTCCAAGTGAACTCTGTTTCTCAAGTGGAATGCACTCCCGGAAAAGGGAGCATGAGCTGTATCAGCACTGAAGGGGGACATTACCACAAGGGTCCCATGAAGGGAGGCACACTTCCTGCATCATAGGTCAGCAGTTATGGTTTCACTCCCTTTGAAGTCCCTGAAGTTATGACATGCCTGTGGCCATAATTTCCTACCACCCCTGTTCAGACATTTGCTGATTATTTCCTCCTGGGTTACAGTGATGCTTCTGAGCCGTTCATAATAATGGTGATGGTTACATTTACTGAGTGTTCCAGAGCTATGCTAAGGGCACATGTACTAAGTCATTTTATGTTCACAATAATCCTATGAAGTAGATACTGTGATTACTCTCAGCGTATGGATGAAGAAAGTGAGGCAGAGAGGTTACTTAATTTACCCAAGGACACATCACAGGAAAGCCAGCAGTACCAAGGCTGGAACCAGGCAGTCTGGCTACAGAACCGGTCCTCTTCGCCACCTCCATTTTGTGAGAATTTTCAGCAAGCCCCACTGGACTGCTGCTGTATACCATATATTTCCTTTATTATATCAACCACTACAGAAAATTAGCATTTTACACACCCAGCATAATACCAACACTTCTATTTGCACAACTTTATCAGCCCCTATGCATCAAACACATTTACCAGAATAATAACATTAGAAAAGTCACAGAAGAAAGAACAATCAAACTGTGGTGAATCCCACTCACCAACTCTACCTATGAGCCTTTGATGGATCTCAATTTGTTGCACTCCATGCAAGTTAAAAAAACTGTGTTACCACAGTGTTCAGTGCTGCAATAAATGTATGTATATACTTCTTTGTTTCCATTGCACTCTGTTGCATGGGTGTCCCTGCCCTGAACCTATTCATTTCAGGGCCAGGAAAGCTCAGACTCATCCCCCTGCCATATGCCCACAATTCCCAGGCAAACTTCAGCTTCTGATTCTTTGCTACCTTCTTTCGGAAAGTGTCCATCCTCAGTTTAAAAAAAATAAAAATATTCCATCCATGTACCCTCTCCATTAAGATTATATATATCAGGCAGGGATCAATCAGGAAAACAGGACCATTCTAAATGTTGAAGGAGAGGGAATTCAATGTAGAGAAGGAACAGAAGAGCCCAGTTAAACACAGGACGGTGAAGCAACTTAAAGAGCTTAGCAACAAGAAGCCACTACCACTTCTGTGGCTGGAGGGACAAAAGAAGGAGGTAGTGATAAGGGCTTCCAGAGTTTAAGATTACTGGGGAAAGCAGGGACCATGGCAGGTATGTCTGATAAGAACTGGAGTCACAGAGAAGATGCAGCGACTGCTTAAGATGCTGCCCATGGCAGAGAAGAGGAGAAACACCCTAGGCTTTCCTCTTACCTGCTCTTCTGTTTCCTATCAGTCCCTCCCAACCCAGCTGACAGGGGAGCCTGAGAAAAGATCCTGCCAGGTCAGCCCCATTATGACACCGAGTAAATCAGGGAATGCCAAGGAATGGATCTAAGAGCAAACAGATCATGGACAGTTCATGCTTCAATATTTAAATTACATTTGTTGGAGTATTATTTAATTTCTAAAAATAAGTGAATTTATATGTATTATTGAATACATATGTATTTTAATATTAAAATATTTCTGAGATAACCATCACTATTTCAATTCAGCACTGTTTGGGGCAGCCCTAAATAAAGTATGCCTATATATTATTTGTGATTTATTATGTGGTGGTAATATATTTATGATTAAGCTGGTTGTTTAATGAACTATATATAATCCATTTAGTAATATATAATCGGTTCTTATTAATATATTTGCTGTCCTTTTTTCCATTTTGCTATTTATTTTTTCCAATATTTTAGCGTGAAAACTTTATTTTTTATATTAAATATAATTTATTTCCATACAACACCCAGTGCTCATCCCAACAGATGCCCTCCTCAATGCCCATCACCCAATTTCCCCTCTCCCCACCCCACATCAATCCTGTTTGTTCTCAGTATTTAACGGTTTCTTAGGGTTTGCCTCCCTCCCTCTAACATTTTCCCCCCTTCCCCCCCCCCCATGGTCTTCTGTTAAGTTTCTCAGGATCCACAGATGAGTGAAAACATATGGTATCTGTCTTTCTCTGCTTGACTTATTTCACTTAGCATAATACCCTCCAGTTCCATCCACATTGCTGCAGATGGCCAGATTTCATTCTTTTTCATTGCCAAGTAGTATTCCATTGTATATATAAACCAAATCTTCTTTATCCATTCGTCAGTTGATGGACATTTAGGCTCTTTCCATAATTTGGCTATTGTTGAAAGTGCTGCTATAAACATTGGGGTACAAGTGCCCTTATGCATCTACACTCCTGTATCCCTTGGGTAAATTCCTAGCAGTGCTTTTGCTGGGTCATAAGGTAGTTTTATTTTTAATTTTTTGAGGAACCTCCACACTGTTTTCCAGAGCAGCTGCACCAGTTTGCATTCCCACCAGCAGTGCAAGAGGGTTCCTGTTTCTCCACATCCTTTCCAGCATCTATAGTCTCCTGATTTGTTCATCTTAGCCACTCTCACTGGCGTGAGGTGATATTTCAGTGTGGTTTTGATTTGTATTTTCCTGATGAGGAGTGATGTTGAGCATCTTTTCATGTGTCTATTGGCAATCTGGATGTCTTCTTTAGAAAAATGTCTATTCATGTCTTCTGCCCATTTCTTCACTGGATTATTTGTTTTTTTGTTGTGGAGTTTGGCGGGTTCTTTATAGATTTTGGACATTAGCCCTTTATCCGATATGTCATTTGCAAATATCTTTTCCCATTCCGTCGGTTGCCTTTTAGTTTTGTTGCTTGTTTCCTTTGCAGTGCAGAAGCTTTTTATCTTGATGAGATCCCAATAGTTCATTTTTGCTTTTAATTCCCGTGTCTTTGGAGATGTGTCGAGAAAGAAATTGCTGTGGCTGAGGTCAAAGAGGTTGTTGCCTGCTTTCTCCTCTAGGGTTTTAATGGTTTCCTGTCTCACATTCAGGTCCTTCATCCATTTTGAGTTTACTTTTGTGAATGGTATAATAAAGTGGTCTAGTTTCATTCTTCTGCACGGTGCTGTCCAGTTCTCCCAGCACCATTTGTTAAAGAGATTTTTTTCCATTGGATACTCTTCCCTGGTTTGCCAAAGATTAGTTGGCCATACATTTGTGGGTCCAATTCTGGGTTCTCTATTCTATTCCATTGGTCTATGTGTCTGTTTTTGTGCCAAAATCACACTGCCTTGACGATTACAGTTTTGAAGTAGAGGCTAAAGTCTGGGATTGTGATGCCTCCCACTTTGGTTTCCTTCTTCAATATTACTTTGGCTATTCGGGGTCTTTTGTGGTTCCATACAAATTTTAGGATTGCTTGTTGAGAAGAATGCTGGTGCAATTTTGATTAGGATTGCATTGAATGTGTAGATTGCTTTGAGTAGTATTAACATTTTAACAGTATTAATTCTTCCAATCCAAGAGCATGGAATGTTTTTCCATTTCTTTGTATCTTCTTCAATTTTCTTCATAAGCTTTCTATAGTTTTCAGCATACAGATCTTTTACATCTTTGGTTAGGTTTATTCCTAGGTATTTTATGATTCTTGGTGCAATTGTGAATGGGATCAGTTTCTTTATTTCTCCTTCTGTTGCTTCATTATTGGTGTATAAAAATGCAACCTATTTCTGTACATTAATTTTTACCCTGCGACTTTGCTGAATTCATGTATCAGTTCCAGCAGACTTTTGGTAGAGTCTGTCAGGTTTTCCATGGTAGAGTATCATGTCGTCTGCAAACTGTGAAAGTTTGACTTCATCTTTGCCAATTTTGATGCCTTTGAAGCATAGAAAAAAGTTAAGGGGACTCTACAGTGAACATCCATACACATACCAACTGGATGTTACAATTAACATTTTGCCATGTTTGCTTTATCACATATCTACCTATCTCTGCATCCTTCTACCCATCCATTAACCTATCTTTTTGTTTTAAAGTTTTTATTTTAATTTCAGTTAGTTAACATATGGTGTAATATTACTTTCAAGTGTACAATACAGTGATTCAACACTTTCATACATCACCCGGTGCTCATTACAACAACTGCACTCCTTAATCCCTATCTCCTATTTCACCCATCCCCCACCCACCTCCCCTCTGGTAACCATCAGTTTGCTCTCTATAGTTAAGAGTCTGTTGCTTGGTTTGCCTCTCTCTGTCTTTTTCCCCCTCTGTTCATTTTTTTTTTGTTTCTTAAATTCCATATATGAATAGAACTATATGCCATTTGTCTTTCTCTGAATGACTTATTTAACTCAGCATTACACTCTCTAGCTCTATCCACGTTGTTGCAAATGGCAAGTTTACATTACTTTTTATGGCTGAATTATATTCCATTATATACACGCACACACATACATACATGCATGCATACATATCACTTTTTCTTCATCCATTCATTAATTGATGGACACTTGGGATGCTTCCATAATTTGGCTATTGTAAATAATGCTGCTATAAACATAGAAGTGCATGTATCTCTTTGAATTAGTGTTTTTGTATTCTTTGGATAAATACCTAGTAGTGCAATTGCTGGATCATAGGGTAGTTCTATTTTTAGCTTTCTGAGGAAGCTCTGTACTCTTTCTCACAGTGGCTGCACCAGTTTGCATTCCCATCAACAGTGCACGAGGGTTCCTTTTTCTCCAAATCTTCACCAACACCTGTTGATTCTTGTATTTTTATTTTAGCCATTCTGACAGGTTGAGGTGATATTTCATTGTAGTTTTGATTTGCATTTCCCTGATGGTAAAGGATGATGAACATCTTCTCATATGTCTGTTGGCCATCTGGATGTCTTCTTTGGAGAAATGTCTGTGCACATCTTCTACCCATTTTTTAAATTGGATTATTTGTTTTTTGGTATTGAGTAGTATAAGTTCTTTATATTTTTCAGATACTAACTCTTTACTGGATATGTCATATGCAAATATCTTCCCCCATTCCTTTTGGTTCTTGATTGCTTCCTTCACTGTGCAGAAAGTTTTTGTTTTGATGTAGTTTCAAAGTTTATTTTTGCTTTTGTTCCCCTTGCCTCAGGAGACATATCTAGAAAAAAGCTGCTATGGCCAATGTCAAAGAAGTTACTGCCTGTGTTCTTCTCTGGGATTTTTATGGTTTCAGGTCTCACATTTAGGTCTTTAATCCATTTTGAGTTTATTTTTGTGAATGGTGTAAGAAAGTGGTCCAGGTTCATTCTTCTGCATGTTGCTGTCCAGTTCTCCCAGCACCATTTGCTAAAGAGACTCTCTTTTTTCCACTGGATACACTTTCCTGCTTTGTCAGATTAGCTGGCCATACATTTATGGGTCCAATTCTGGGATCTCTATTCTATTCAATTGGTCTACGTGTCTGTTTTTGTGCCAATACCATACCATCTTGATGATTACAACTTTGTAGTACAGGCTAATGTCCAGGTTTGTGATGCCTCCTGCTTTGGTTTTTTTCTTCAAGATTGATTTGGCTATTTAAGGTCTCTCATGGTTCCAAATTTTAGAGTTGTTTGCTCTAGGGCTGTGAAAAATACTGTTGGTATTTCTATAGGAATTGCATAAAATGTGTAGATTGCTTTGGGTAGCATAGACATTTTAAGAATGTTCTTCCTATCCATGATCATAGAATGTCTTTCCATTTCTTTGTGTCAACTTCAATTTCTTTCATCAGTGTTTTTAAGTTTTCAGAGTACAGGTCTTTCACCTCTTTGGTTAGATTTATTCCCTATTATTTTTGGTGCAATTAAAAATGGCATTGTTTTCTTAACTTTTCATTTTACTGCTTCATTATTAGTGTATAGAAATGCAACAGATGGGGTGCCTGGTTGGCTCAGTCAGTTAAGCATCAGACTTTGGCTCAGGTCATTATCCACCATTGTGGATTCAAGCCCCGCATCAAGCTCTGTGCTGACAGCTCAGACCCTGGAACCTGCTTCAGATTCCAGGTCTCCCTCTCGCTTTGCTCCTCCCTTATTCGCTCGCTCTCTCTCTCTCTCTCTCTCAAAAATAAACAAACAAACAAAAAAAAAAGAAATGCAACAGATTTCTGTACATTGATTTTGTATCCTGCAACTTTACTGAATTCATTTATGAGTTCTAGTAGTTTTTTGGTAGCACCTTTAGGGTTTCTATATGCAGTATAATGCCATCTGCAAATAGTCAAAGTTTTATTCTTCCTTACCAATTTGGTATTTCTTTTATTTCTTCTAGTTGTTTGATTGCTGTGGCTAGGGACTTCCAATACTATGTTGAATAAAAGTGGTGAGAGTGGATATCCTGGTCTTATTCCTGATCTTAAGGGAAAACCTCTCCATTTTTCCCCATTAAGGATTATGTTAGCTGTGGGTTTTTCATAAATGGCCTTTATTATGTTGAAGTATACCTCAAAACCTACTTTGTTGAGGGTTTTTATCATGAATGCATGTTGTACTTTGTCAAATGGTTTTTGAACCTGTGTCTATTGAAATAATCATATGGTTTTTATCCTTTCTTTCATTGATGTGATGTATCATGTTGATTGATCTGCAAATATTGAACCACCCTTTCAACCCAGGAATAAATCCCACTTGATTGTGGTGAATGATTTTTTTATGTATTGTTGGATTCAATTTGCTAGTATTTTGTTGAGAATTTGTGCATCAATGTTCATCAGAAATACTGGCCTGTAGTTCTCTTTTTTAGTTGTGTCTTTATCTGTTTTTGGTATCAGGGTAATGCTGGCTTCATAAAATTAATTTGGAAGCTTTCCTTCCTTTTCTATTTTTTGGAATAGTTTGAGAAGAATAAATATCAACTCTTCTTTAAATATCTGATTGAATTCACTCTGAAGCCATTTGATCCTGGACTTTTCTGTTTCTTGGGAGTTTTTGTTTTTTGGTTTTTTGGTTTTTTTACTGATTCAATTTCTTTGCTTGTTATCAATCTGTTCAAATTTTCTATTCTTCCAGTTTCAGTTTTGGTTATTTATGTGTTTCTAGGAATTTGTCCATTTCTTCTAGGTTGTCCAATTTGTCGGCAAATCATTTTTCATGCTATTCTCTTACAATTGTTTGTATTTCTGTGGTGTTGTTTGTATTTCTCCTCTCTCATTTTGTGATTTTTTAATATTTAGGTCCCTTCACTTTTCTTTTTGGTAAGTCTGGCTAGAGGTGTATCAACTTTATTTTTTTTTCAAAGAACAAGATCCTGGTTTCATTCATCTGTTCTATTGGGTTTTGTTTGGTTTGATTTGGTTTGGTTTTTTAGTTTCTATATCAATTTATTTCTGTTCCAATATTTATTATTTCCTTCCTTCTGCTAGCTTTAGGTTTTGTTTGTTGTTCTTTTTCTAGCTCTTTTAGTTGTCAGGTTAGGTTGTTTATTTGGTATTTTTCTTGCTTCTTGAGGTAGAACCCTATTGCTATACACTTTCCTCTTAGAACTGCTTTTGCTGCATACCAAAGGTTTTGGACCACTGTGTTTTAATTTTCAGTTGTTTCCATGTATTTTTTTGTTTCTTCTTTTATTTAATAGCTGACCCATTCATTGTTTAGTAGCATGTTATTCAACTCTATGTATTTGTGTTCTTTCTAGATTTTTTTATCGTGGTTGACTTCAGTTTCATATCATTGTGTTCAGAAAAGGTGCATGGTATGACTTCAATCTTCTTGAATTTGTTGGGCTATTATGTGATGTATTCTGAAAAATGTTCCACATGCACTTGAAAAGAATGTGTGTTCTGCTATTTTAGGATGGAATGTTCTGAATATGTCTTTTAAATCCATCTCATCCAATGTGTCATTCAGATCATTGTTTCCTTATTGATTTTCTGTTTAAATGATCTGTCCATTGATCTAAGTGGGATATTAAAGTCCCCTACTATTATTGCATTATCATCAATTAGTTCCTTTATGTTTGTTATTAACTGCTTTATGTATGTGGGTGCTTCTATGTTTGGTGCATAAATATTTACAATTGTTATATCTTTTTGTTGGATTGTCCTCTTTATTATGATATAGGGGCCCTTTTTTTGTCTCTTATTATAATCTTTGTTTTAAAGTCTACTTTGTTCAATGTAAGTATTGCTATGTATTGCTACTCCAGCTTTCTTTCGATATCCATTTACATGATAGATATTTCTCCATCCCCTCACTTTCAATCTGTAAATATCTTTAGGTCTAAAATGAGTCTCTTATAGATGGCATATAGTTGGGTCGGTTTTTTTTAATCCATTCTGTCATCCTATGTCTTTTAATTGAAGCATTTAGTCCATTTACATTCAAAATAATGATTGGTAGATATGTATCTATTGTCATTTTATTATTTGTTTTGTGGATGTTTCTGAAGTTTTTCTCTGATCCCTTCCTTTCTTTCTCTCTTTCGTGGCTTGCTAATTTTCTTTAGTGATATATTTCAATTTCTTTCTCTTTATTCTCTGCATATTTATTAGTGGATTTTGATATATTGTTACCATTAGGGTTGTATATAAGCTCTTCTACATATAGTAATCTACATTAAGTTGATGGTCATTTAAAGTTGAACCCATTCTTTACTCCTGTCCTCCCCACATTTAGGTATATGTGTTACATTTTACACCCTTTATTTTGTGAGATCCTTGACCGGATTTTTTTAACAGAATTTTAATTTTTACTGCTTTTGTGTTTCCCAACTTCATACTGTCATTTTTGGTCTTTCCTTTCCATTCAGAATCCTCTTTAATATTTCTTGCAGGGTTGGTTTGTGGTCATGGATTCCTGTAGTTTTTGTTTTTCTGGTTAACTCTTTATTTCTCCTTATATTAGAGTATTTTTGACTTCAGATTTTTCCCATTCAGCCCTTTGAATATATCATGCCACTCCCTTCTAGTTTAGAAAGCTTCTGCTGAAAAATCACCTGCTAGTCTTACACATTTTCCCTTGTAAGCTACTGTCTTCTTTTGTCTTGCTGCTTTAAAATTTTTTTATTACTATAATTTGCCAATTCAACTACAATATGTGGATCTGCTTTTGTTGATTCTGATGGGAGTTCTTTGTGCCTCCTAGATCTGGATATCTATTTCCTTCCCCAGATTAGAAAAGTTTTCAGCTATTATTTCTTCAAATAAATTTTCTCTCTCTTCTTCTTCTGGACTCCTATAATACAAATGTTTCTACATTTGATGGAGTCAGAGTTCCCTAAGTCTATTCTTGTTTTGTATAATTCTTTTTTCTCTCTTTTGTTCAGCTTGATTATTTTTCATTATTCTGTCTTCTAATTCACTAATTTGTTCCTCTGCTTCTTCCTTCTGCTGTTCATTCCATCAAGCATATTTCTCATTTTGTTTATTGTACCATTTATCTCTGTCATATTATTCCTTACCTCCAGGCTTTAAGCCCCACTGGTTGCCAGAAGTCACAAAATTCAGCCCCTATCACCTTCCAAGAAATTGATATGGGGATTCATTTTCCCCATGTGCTCGCCTATATGTTAGTCTGTCTCTCACCCTTCTCCATGACCACAGCTCTCTCCCCACCACAGCAGCCATAATCTGTTTCTCTCCCAAACTACATCTCTGTACTTCCTACTTTCTTTGATGTAGCCTCTTCCCTGCCTTCAGTTCCAAGTCTCCAGTCTGGAAGACTCCAGTCTGCCAGTCTCCAAGTCAATTTCTGGGGTTTTTAGGATGGTTTGATAGTTATCTAGTTGTATTCATGGGACAAGGCAAGACTAGGGTCCTCCTACTCTGCCACCATCTTCTTTGTTTTTAAGTAGACTCCACGCCAAGTGTGGAGCCCAATAAGGGGCTTGAATCCACAACCCTGAGATCAAGACCTGAGCTGAGATCAAGAGTTGGATGCTTCACTGACTGAGCCACCCAGGCAGTCCCTCTGCTGCCATCTTCTAAACTCCCCCTTCTATCTTATTTTTTTAATGGATTTCAAAGTAACTTGCAATATCAGGACACTTCCCCCCAAAACACTTTGGTATGTACATCATTAAATAGAGCTTAATATCTGTGTACAGTTATTTTCAAGATAAAAATTATGTATAGTGAAATGCAAAAATATTAACTGTGATAGTTGATGAATCTGTCAAATGCATAGTCCAACCCCCATCAATTTAAGAATATTAGTGTTAATCCAAGCAGTTCACTTTTGTTCTTTCCCTCTCAATCCTGGCACACACTCCTCTAGAGGCAACCAGTGTTCAGATTTTTTTTCAGCATAATTTAGTTTTGCTTGTTCTGGAATTTTATTTAAATGGAATTACGAAATATTTGCTCTTTCGTATACTTCTTTCACTTAGTACAGCTTTATATCAGTGTTTTGGGGTTTTAGATTTTTTTCATGTTGTTGTGTACATGAGTAGTTTCTCATTTTTATTGCCCAGTAGTAGTAGTTTGTTTGTTTGTTTTCAATATACCATGGTATCTTTATACTTTCTCTTATGGATGGACTCCTAGGTTGTTTCCAAGTTTTTTAATGCTGTACATTATTCTTGTATAAGTGTTTTTATGGAGATATTTTTCATTTTTCTTGGGTAAATACCTAAAAGTAGAATTTCTGGTTCATAAAAAAGTCATATGCTTAGACCATTCAAGAAACTTACAGATGATTTTCCAAGGTGATGAAACCCATTTTACACAGCCACCTACCAACAATAAATGGGTGTTCTGGTTGCTCCACATCCTCTCCAACATTTGGTGATAGCAGACTTTTAAAAATTATCCATTCTAGTGGGTATCAAATGTTAGCTCATTGTGGTTTTAAGTTGCATTTCCCTGATGACTAATGATGTTGAGCACATTTTCATGTGTTTTTATTAATCATTGGCCATTTGTACATTTTCCTTTTGAAGTATCTCTGCAAATATTTTGCTCATTTTTATTAGGGTGCTTTTCTTTTTATTATTATTATTATGTCTTTTATAAGATCCAAGTTAAATAAACTCTTTTAAGTTCATAAAGCAAGATACATGAACTATGCTGCCCCAACACATTTTTGGTCATCATATTAGTAACTAGATTAATAAAAACTTTAATTTCCCTTTAAAAAAACTAAAACCTTATTTTTTACCAAATTCTTTCTAAAAAAAATCATATTAAAACCTCCTCCTCCTCCTCATATTCAACCTGTATATACAGGGATATACACAGTGGGTATATACAAGTGTTGTATTCAATGGTATAGCTACATGTTTCTGTAAAACAATATATACCCCTTCCTCTCTATTCTACATCAGTGCTTATAATCTTTTTTTCTAGATTCTCTGGACTTCAGAGTTCAAACCCCAGATCTATGCATAGTTTTCTAGACACAGTTCTTATCTCCTGTTTTCTAGAGAACAAATCTTGACCAAACTTAGATGTGAATCAGCCCTTCCAGACTATTCTTCTAGTTATTCTTAAATCATCTTACTTTTCTACCTTATTTCCTAGTGATGTTGCTCACTTTGAACTCAGTTCACACTCAAGAAAAAGTGTTATCAATGTATGTCATCTAATATCTTAAAGATATTAATAAAAGAATATTAGCAAAATGAATGGAACAGATTATACAGAGAAAGAGATGAGCTAGAATAAACAATCCTAAAATTTTTATGGAACCACAAAAGACTCCAAATAACCAAAGTAATGTTGAAAAAGAAAAACAAAGCAGGAGGCATCACAATCCTGGACATTAGCCTGTACTACAAAGTTGTAATCATCAAGATGGTATGGTATTGGCACAAAAACAGACACATAGACCAATTGAATAGAATAGATAACCCAGAATTGTCCCACAAATGTATGGCCAACTAACCTGACAAAGCAGGAAAGTGTATCCAGTGAAAAAAAGAGAGTCTCTTTAGCAAATGGTACGGGGAGAACTGGACAGCAACATGCAGAAGAATGAACCTGGACCACTTTCTTACACCATTCACAAAAATAAACTCAAAATGGATTAAAGACCTAAATGTGAGGCAGGAAACCATCAAAACCCTAGAGGAGAAAACAGGCAACAACCTCTTTGATCTCAGCTGCAACAATTTCTTACTAGACCCATGTCCAAAGGAAAGGGGAATAAAAGGAAACATGAACTATTGGAACTTCATCAAGATAAAAATCTTCTGCACAGCAAAGAAAACAATCAACAAAACTAAAAGCCAACTGATGGAATGGGAGAAGATATTTGTAAATGACATATCAGATAAAGGGTTAGTATCCAAAATCTATAACTTACCAAACTCAACCGAAAAAATACCAGTGAAAAAAATGGGCAGAAGACATGAATAGATACTTTTCCAAAGAAGACATCCAGATTGCCAATAGACACATGAAAAGATGCTCAACATCACTCATCATCAGAGAAATACAAATCAAAACTACATTGAGATACCACCTCACACCAGTCAGAGTGGTTAAAATTAACAACTCAGGAAACAACAGATGTGGGCAAGGATGTGGAGAAATGGGAACCCTCTTGCACTATTGGTGGCAATGCAAACTGGTACAGCCACTCTGGAAAACAGTATGGAGGTTCATCAAAAAATTAGAAATAGAAATACCCTATGACCCAGCAATTGCACTACTAGGAATTTATCCAAAGGACACAGGAGTGCTGATTCATAGGGGCACATGCACCCTAATGTTTAGAGCAGCACTATCAACAACAGCCAAATTATGGAAAGAGCCCAAATGTCCACCAACTGATGAATGGATAAAGAATATGTGGTTTATATATACAATAGAATACTACCTGGCAATGAGAAAGAATTAAATATTGCTATTTTGCAACAACATAGATGGAACTGGAGGGTATTATGCTAAGTGAAAAAAGTCAGTCAGAGAAAGACAGATATCATATGTTTTCTCTCATATGTGGAATTTGAGAAATTTAACAGAAGACCATGGGGGAAGGAAGGGGGAAGAAACTAGTTTCAAACAGAGAGGGAGGCAAACCATAAGAGACTCTTAAATACAGAGAACAAACTAAGGGTTGATGGGGGCCTGGGGGGTGGGGGGGAGAAATGGGTGATGGACTCTGGGGAGGGCACTTGTTGGGATGAGCACTGGGTATTGTATGTAAGCGATGAATCATGGGAATCTACTTCTGAAACCAAGCTCACACTGTATGTTAGCTAACTTTACAATAAATTATATATATGTATATATATATATATATATGTATATATATACATATATATATAAATTATATTTAGAAAAAGAAAAAAAAAGAGAGATGAGAAAAGTGGAATGGTTGGAACTCTTTAGTTTGCAGGGTAACAGAAACCCAGCTTGACTTAGATTAGGTAAAAAAGGAAATGTATTGGTTTGGGTGCTACAAGAAGGGAAGGACTACAGGTAGACCTCAAGGACAGAGACTTGAATATAAGCAACTTTGGAACCAGAAAACCGAGTCCCACCTGGATTTCTGTCTCTTCATTATTTTTTCTCTACAAATTTATTGTATTCTTTTAAACCAGCTGCAATCATGTGATAAGGAAATTGGCTGCAAACACTCTTCATCTCAGCTTCATCACCAGAGAAGAACAGACCATTCTTTCCCTGGTCCCTAGTCAAAAACTCCAAATGACAAGTTCTGACCTCACCTCTCAGCCATCAACTGTGACCAGGTTCAAAGTCTCTCAAAAGGAACACGGCAGCTCATATCCAAATCAATTGCCTAAAGGGCCAGAAGGAATATTTGCCCAAAGGGGTGAATGATGTTCCCAGAAGAAGAGTTAAAACTATGGGCAAATAAAATAGCAGAGATTTACTACAAATACTACAACAGAGACCCAAAATGACTTATTCAATGAAGAAAGTGCAAGATGATGAAAGGAAGAGAAAATTTAAGGGAAACAATGTGGGATGATGACAGCAAAAGTCTATTTGTGTGGAGACAGATTTCTTTCCACTACCTTTTTTCAGATACGCTCTTTTTTTTTTCACATATGATCTTTTAGATAGACATGCAATCCTAGTCCTAAAATGTCTGAGCTTCTCACTTTCCATATCCAACAAAAAATTCTGATATAATAAGACCAAATCTTATCCCCCTTAATCCAACTATCCTCAGTCTATTTGTGTGCTGTTCCTTCCCAACTAATATGTCAAAATACCACACAAGATTTTGCCCTGTCCAATAAGCTCAACCTCCCACCTTTTGACAAAATTATAAGTAAGCAAAAAGATGGAAATTAGTCCCAAATTTAAGACTCACTATTTGCTTAAAACAAAAATAATTCCCTTTAAGGCGTGTTGCATTCATTCTTTAATGACACAATTGTAACATAATTATAAACATTATAACAGTATAACCATTATAACATCATAAATAATTTGAGGGAAAATTCAGGAATAGTTGAATCAAACAGGAATTAGGTTGCATTTTGGCTAAAGCTTAGTAATTTATCCCAGTCTACATGGGTAGGCTAAACATCCAAAATAATTTTTTTCATTTTTATTTTATTAATATTTATCTAAAAAACTGTATTCACGTACTAAATCCAAAAATGACTTCATTTTAACATTATTCCTCCTGTATTGTACATCCTCAGTAAATGCTTGTTAAATAAGTAATACAGGATCCATGGAAGCAGAGAGATAAAGAAACTTAACTTTTCCTTTAGGGAGAGGTCAAGAAAATCTTCATGAGTTCACTAAGGGGACGAGGCAGGTAACGAAAGAACATGTACAAAAAGAGAGGTCTGCACAAGCACGAGGAGCCAATTAGTTCACTACACTAAGGAGGAAAACTAAAAATGGGAGAGCAGGGAGAGGTGCAGTAAGAAAAGCTGGCAGAGGTCAAATCATAAAGAGCTTTATAAGCCATGCTAACAAATTAGATCTTCATTCAGTAAATGATAGAAAGCTGCTAAAGATTTTTAAGCTGGGAGCGGGTGAGGGAGAAGAAAAAAAAAAATCGTATCTTCAGTTTTCACATTTATAAAATCATGCTGAAAGTATTAAGCAGATAAATTGAAGAGATCTAGGCCAGCAGCTAAGGAGAGCAATTAGAGGTAAGTATTATATTAATTCATGGGGTAAATGATGAAAGGTCTAAATTGAGAGATTCCAAAAGTATTTCATCAGAAGTAATAATAGGATTTGAATCTTGGAAACAAAAGAGAGGGCAGAGACTAGAAGTCCCCAGCTGAATGTATGTTGGTGCCACAATCCATAATGAATAATATGGAAGGAGAAAGCTTGTAAGGGGGGCAATAATGAGCCCAATTTAGTACCTAGTGTGCTGCCTGTAGTAGGTCCAGGAGAAGCTTCCCAGAAGGCAGTGAACATTGTATGTCCATCATGTGGGATGGAGGTCTGAACCAGAGAAAGAGATTTGGAGCCATGAGCAGAAAGGTGGTAACTCAAGCCCTGCAATTAGATGAGATGATCCAGGGGAGTGTGCCAAGGAAAGAAAGAAAGAGAAAGAGAAAGAGAAAGAGAAAGAGAAAGAGAAAGAGAAAGAGAAAGAGAGAGAAAGAAAGAAGGAAAGAAAGAAAGAAAGAAAGAAAGGGAGGGAGGGAGGGAGGGAGGAAGGAAGTCGGTCTTAGGACAGAAGTCTGGATTGTATGCAACTTTATTTAAGACTGTTTCTTAATTTTATAACATATTTGTTTATAAAAATTTGAACTATAAGAAAACTTGCAGACTAGTTGAAAATTGGCATATGTGGTAAAGGGATGATTTGTTACATGAAAAATAAAAATAGCTAAGCATATATATACATGTATATATGTGTGTGAGTGAATACATATACAATAGGAGGTATGGTTGATTCACTTGAAGGGGGGTTTCAACATCTGACAGAGCAATGCCCCTCAAAGGAGCTTGAGGGGAAACCTTCTGCTATCAACTCAAGTGGGTAGTGAGTATGGGAAGAGACAGGTGGCATAACCCACATAGATATTCTCCTTGAAGGCCAACTGCTAACCTGAGTACTTCTTGTACAGACCAGTGCTTTGATACCTAGAAAATATCTTAAAGGCCCTTCTGAATAACCTGTATTTTTCCCAGGTCATGGAAAACATCCATGATGTGAGAGACGCAGTGAGTTGAAGAGAAGCAGCAGAGCCATCAATAACAGCTAGTATGGAGCTGAATGCCATAAACGAGCAGCAAATTGTGGCATGAGAATTCTATGGCCACATAAGAAAGATGGAGCCTAAAACTTCTTGTGGATGAGTATCAATAGCCTGAATGATAGGTAGAATTGTTTACCCTACATAGTGGTAACACTTAGGTATGGACATAAAACTGACCAACCCTTTACTGACATGAGACATTTCTTTGACTTTACAAATCTCTGAAGACAAAAATGAGTCTTACCCTTGGACTCCCAAATACCATTTTTTTAGAGTTGACCATAGAGATAGAAGTATGTCATGTCACCCTAGAAAACCATGATCCCTCAGTCCCCAGCACTCATCTAAGATGTTGTTGAACGAGTATTGGAAGATGGCCAAGGAGTGCAGATGCTAAACAGTATTACATTATATTCAGACTCATCAACAGATGCCTGGAAGGATGGTATTTTCTTTCCACTTTTTCAAGAACAAAGTTATAAGCATCCTGGGTGTCAAATTTCGTAAAGATCTAAGCGCCTGTTCAGGAAGATCAGTGGTAATGATGATGATAGCTACCATTTATTGAGTACCTATCATGTGCCAGATCTTATGACAGATAAACAATACTTACAGCAACTTCTATAAGATCGCATAGTTTAAAATTGGTACAGACAGAAGTCAAACCCAGATATTATTGGTTCCATTGTCTATACTCTTTACTTTATGCTACATTGCCTCTTCTACTGAGAGATGGTGTGGGTTATACATGGTGAGCTTACCAAAGTCACAGTTGTCTTTCTAGAAAAGGTAAACACCAACCTTTTTCTTATTAAAGAGAACCAAGATAGACCCTGCAAGAAATGTGGGAAACTGATCCATCCTCCACCATTAAGTACTGTTTTACTTCAAAAGAACTTCAGCCTTTCGTTTTGTAGCAGTAAAAACACCAGGATCCAGCTCCATAATACACCGGCCTGGTGATGGGCACAGAACATAGGAGCCAGGGTAGCTCTTCTGCCTTCCCATTGGAGAATTATTATCTATACATGGTAGAATTATTCAGAACTCCTGGCAGAGGTAACAAATGGGATAGCAAATAGCCAGGTACCAAGAAAATATTGGTGGTAGTGAACTTCAAAGCGAACTTCGAATTTGGAACAGATTTAGGGAGAAGTTAAAATAGTTTGAGCATCCAGTGAAAAGTAGCCTCAGGAACTCTTGATATACTCTTCAGACACAATTTAAGGGGGGCATTCTCTTTATAATGTGGCCTTGCAAATAAGGAAATCCATGGATAATGTCCAAGCTTTTGAGTCAGACAGAGAGCCTGGCCTGCCAAACCAAGTCTTCATCCACAGAACTGCCAATACTTCATTATGGAAGTTAGCTTCTTTGGCTAGGAATAACTCTGAAATGCAGAACATCGTTTCCTAAACTCAGACCTAACAGGTAGTAAGGGTCAGAGGCCAGCTGTCTTCTTGTGGAGTTACATCTAAGTGTGGACTCCCAGCAGCAGTGAACACACACACGCACACACACATACACACACACACACACACACACATCCCAGTAGAGACAGGTATATCACTAGCATTGCCTCTACTCAGAGGACAAGTTCTACCAATTCAGAAAAGTAATAAAGGTTTCAGTACCATATCAGTGTGAAGAGCTCTCCTGAGGCCTCCTTGGAATTCAGCCAAGATAACTGAGTCATTCCATTCCATCTCCTGGGCAAGAAGCCAGAATGATCACTGACCCTCACCTCACGCTGAAGCCTATGGACATCACTGATGGCATTCCCATCTGCTGTCACAGCAGGACAAAGTATAACCAACAATTGCAACACGCTTTGAAAACACAAAATATCTAATAAAACTCATTTTTTTCTGGAATCACTTTCTATTTAGTTTCAACAACCAAAAAAAAAATTTCTAGAGAAATTTCTAACAAGAAATAATAATAATAATAATAATAATAATATGCTGCCTATTGCTATGGCAAGTTCTGTCCATTCAGTCTCTAACTGCTAAAACTGCATGTGAAAATGACACAGAAGGGCTATGATCATTTTATTTGACCCTAAAGGTCACTACTGAAATTCAATATAAAGTGTATACTTGATCCTGTTCACAAAGATAAATAAGAATATTACTTCACTACTAACTACTTCTAAGAGAATTCAGCTCTTGTTAGAGCCTTGCTGAAAAATGAATCCTCAGAAATTCGAAGCCCCATCTTTAAAACGATTTGTAGAAACTAAGGGACTAAGCCTTGACACCTGGAAACGAATTAAATATTTCTTAAAACATTTTAAATAATGTTCTCATTCTATTTCTAGAAATGATTGATTACTTCTGAATGTGTAATAATTTTCCAGACTACCTTCCACAACTATAGCTTTCACCCTGAAAACTGGACTTTCATTACAGAATGAGCACAGTGACAATTGAGTGTATTTAAGATAATAAGTTAATGGGCAGTTATTTTGTATAAATCAGACATTCAAATATTTATAGGCAAAATAAGAATTGTTTAAAAATTTGAAAAAAATATTCTCATCAAGCACACAAACTATAATATTCCTGAATAATTTCCTGTGACTCACTGACCAGCTACACATTCATTCAACATATTTTGAATTCAACATACTTTGATCTTTTGGTTAGGTCAACTTTATATTTTCCAGATTTAGTCAAATTTTAGATTTAACCAATTCACTAAATTAAACTTAAAACCAATTGTCATATCTCTTTTCATGCAGAAAGAAGGGGTGGAGGGATGGGACTCCAACAAATTCATGAGCAAGTTGCTTGGAATTGAATTCTTATAAAATAGTGTGGGTGGGGGAAAAAGGAACCCTGTGAAATTCTTTGAGTACTACTAGTTGAAATAGTTTTCATTTTCTTGATTCATCTCTCACCTTCTCATCCTTGTTTGTCTCTATTGCCACTCAAAAACCCTCTCACTTACCTCTTATTAATTCCCTGTTCCATTCCCTGAAGTGGCCTTTCAAAACTTTCTCTTCCTCTATGTTCCCAAAATCCCCAATCACAAGACTTCACTTCTAGCCTGCTACTTTTCTGAGAAAATAGAAGCTATCTGAGGTATGTTTCTTTTTACTCCCTTTCTCTTCCCCTCTGAATTCCTCTGTATTGTAAATTGTATTCCTCCTTCCAATCTTTGGCTCCAGGATGAAATGTCTCTCATTCTGGTAACATTATCCTCTTTGCCTTTACATTTGATCATAAACCCTCCCATCTCCTTACATACTTGCTCCTTCAATTCTCTTCCTTGATTTTTTTTTTTTTAATCTCTCCTGACCAATCATCTCTTCTGCCTACTTAGGTAGACCCAATCCTTTAAAATAAACAAACAAGATGCCTGGGTGGCTCAGTCGGTTCAACTTCAGCTCAGGTCATGATCTCGCAGTTGGTGAGTTCGAGTGCCATATCAGGCTCTGTGCTGACGGCTGGGGGCCTGGAGCCTGGAGCCTGCTTCGGATTCTGTGTGTGTGTCTCTCTCTGTCTGTACCCTGCTCATGTTCTCTCTCATTCTCTCTCTCTCTCTCTCTCTCTCTCTCTCTCTCTCTCTCCCTCTCTCAAAAATTAAAAATAAACATTAAAATAAAATAAAATAAAATAAAATAAAATAAAATAAAATAAAATAAAATAAAATAAATAAAATAAACAAAAATCTTCTTTTGACCTTATCCCTTCCTCCAAGTTTTCTTATCATCTCTTCAACATCCTAATTATTAGAAAAGGAATCTACATTTGCTCCCTACATTTCTTCACTAGCCCTTACTCATATATTCCTTCTAGGATCATGATGAGCTCCTACATGTCAAATCCAACTTCATTCTCTCAAGCTCTTGCAGTGTTTGACACCGTGGATGACCTTGTATTTCCTTAAACCCTTCTTTCCCTTGCTTTTGTGACCTTGTAGTACCCTGCTTCTCCTAAGCATGTCCTGGCCGTGACTCCCCTTGTTCTTCCTTCTCCTGTCCTGTGACACCAGGACAGGTTTACCCTTGATCCTCTTCTTCATACCCCCTAACTCTATCCTTTAATAATCCAGTTCTTTGGGAACTCTTTTGGCATCGGGATCTCCAGTCCAAAAGTTATCTCTCAAACTACTCTATAAATATGTCTACCTGGCAGACAGCTTTATCCATAACACTAGGGACTCCTCAAAGGCATAAACCCTGTTTTACTTATTTTTGTTCTTCAGTCTCCCACCTCCACCATCGAGGGGCAGGAACAGGGTAGTAGAAACTCAATAAAAGTTATTTAAGCTAAACTAAATTGTATTTACCACCAGCACCCAAAACTGAACAGACACAAACTGAACAGCTCTCTGGCCCTCCATACCCAGAACAACCCAGCCTCCTAACTTCCCCATTTCTCTTAACTTCTAACCTCCAAGCCTTAAAACCTCAGCTCCAACTCTGACATGTTCTTTTTCTTTATCCCTTAAATCCGATAAATTATCATGTGTTATTGATTCTTCCTCTGTTATGTTTTTACGTCTGTTTGCTCATTTACCTTCTTTGTGTCATATCTTCAATTTGAGGCCTTAATTACCTCCCACAGATCTTACTGTAATAGATTTCCAAATCAGTTTTCTCATCTTGCCTACATACTACTTCTATATTAATCTTCATTTAACACACTTCTAATGATACTAGTCTGCATCTCAAAAATAGCTAATATTTATCCTTTGCCTAGCAAACTACAAATGTCTTGCCCTAGCATCCAAAGTTCTTCATAATATGGCCCCAAAATGCCTCAAGTTACTTTAAGAAAAGAAAACATTGGGGCACCTGGGTAGCTCAATCAGTTAAGTGTCTGACTTTAACTCAGGTCATAATCTCATGGTTCATGAGTTTGAGCCCTGCATCAGGCTCTGCACTAGCAGGCTCTGCTTTCTCTCCCTCTCTCTCTCTCTCTCTCTCTCTCTCTCTCTGCCCCTCCCCCATTCTCTCTCTCTCTCCCAAAATAAATAAGCTTTTAAAAAATTAATAAAAAAAGAAAGAAAATAAAACATTTTTAAAAAGGATATTTATTGATCAACTGATAGCTGTCAGAAACAAGAAAGCTCTAAAAATAAACCACTCTCTCTTTCTACTGTGTCTCTGTTTCTCTTTTCAGTTTCTCTTCTCTCTATTTCTCTGCTTCCTCTGGTTATTCAGTTTCCATTCCCTGATGGTTTCAGCTAGCACACAGCACAATAAATATGACCACTCCTAACACCTTCTAAACCTCGGTGACTCTCAATACTTCCTTGCAGTTTCTGCCCCCACTGCTAATTGTTTCAGTCTTTGATTTCCCACTTACAAATTCTGAAGAGTTCAAAAAGCCTATACACGTTTTCGTGCCACAGGAATGCCACAGGACAGCCTATGGGTTGTCTGTACTTGGATCAGATGCCCATTCTATTCCAATCAGCCAAGATCCAATCACACAGGGGATGGCAGGATAACAGAGTCAGAGAATGGACCCTTTGGAAGTAGAAAAAGATTCCCTTAAAAGGAATCCTTTAGAAAGGCAGGCAATGATCAACATCTCTAAAGCAGTACTTTTTCTTGCCCTGTTCCCCTACATATATGCCATGATTCTATCAAACAGGAATTGCCATCTCACAAACCCAGTCCACAATTTTATAACTGCATGTCTTTGCTCATTCTGTTATCTCCACTTAAAATTATCTCTGCCACCATCTTACTATCTTGAAACCTACCACCCAAAGGACACAAACAGACATAAAAGTAATTCCCAAGGCATTCAATACATACCAAGAAAAGGAAGCGATGAAAAATTATTTGAGCACAAAGAAACAATACCCAAAAAAGGTTCATTTTTTTGGTCAATTGAATTAGCAAAAATATATTTTGAATGAATAATGTACCTTATGATGACAGTTTCTTGTCTTCCAGTGAAATACAACTAAAATATGGCTAAAACATTTAATTCCTGTCAAAATGTCACAAAGATGTCCAAATATAAATAAAAGAAGACAAGCACACCTAATATCAAGATTTTTTAAAATAATAGCACTAGAACAAGTAATGGTAAGAATATAGTAAAACTGTTGGTCTTATAAATGGCTTTCTTATAAATGGTATTTAAATGGTATATAATATATAATATATATAATATAATGTATACATTATATGGTATATAATAATATATATAATAAATGGTATATAAATATATATTTCTTATAAATGGTATTGCAAAAATACTAAAACCCATTTAGAAAGCAACTGACCAAATCATTTTGGAATATACAGAAAAACCTTAAGAGGAAAACTAAATTGCTTTTTAACACTATCAACTAGAGGAAAACTCTTACTGTTTTGATATATATCCTTCCATATCTTCTCAATATGTACATTTTTTTCTTTTTATAAAAGAAGTTTGGGTCAACAGTCTTCAAAAACATTATTTTTAATGGTTACATAGTAGTCTATCATATGAATAGGTAAAAATCGATTTTTAACAAAAAAAGTTCCTAATACTAGACTTCAGATTTTGTCTACTTTTTCATAATTACTGATGGACTAAAATGAATATAATATATATAAATGTCTTGCACATTATCTCTGACATTTTTAAAAATAAATTCCCAGAGATATGCTTGATAAGGCAAACAATATAATCATTAAAACATTTTTTAATTAAAAAAACTTCTAAATATCAATTTAACCAAAACTGTAATATGGCAATATTAGGAGTATAGGGAGTGAGGGAGGAGGAGGGAAAGGAGAGATGGTATAAGGAAGCTAAAGCTCCATCATCCATAGTAAGAAGCCGTAAGTATACAAAATGAAAACCATTTTTAACTAGTGTAAGGGTGTGTCCTAGAAATAAGGAGGTGAGATAGCTAATAATGAATAGTGGGCAGGAATCAGGTGTAAGAAAAGATGGCACAGAACACTGCTGTTTTCCAGTATAAGTCGTGTTCCGTTTGACTTTTTTAACCATGAATTTATACTAGTTTGCTAAAAATACAATTAAATTGAAAACATAAAACCAATAGTATAATTCAGATATAAAGTACAACAGACACACAAGTTGGCTTACAGGCCCACGATTCTCACAATTAGGTAGGAAAAAATCCTTTTATGTACATACCATTATCTATAAAAACCTTGAAAGGTACAGTTTTGTGAATTCTTATTGAGAACTCTCTGCAAACAAAGTGCACAACTAGGTGCTGTGGGAGGTATTAAGAAATACTCCATCTTTTCATTCTCTCCAGAGTGGAGACAATTGTTGTCAATACTAGAAGTATTGTCTCCACATGACTCAGCTGTGGAATGTTAGTAAACTGCTATGCAGAAAAGAAGCTCAAGTTTTCTCTCAATAAAGTTTAAAAATAGAGAAAAACTAAGATACCAATTCCTCAAGGTAAAGTTCAAGAAAGCTGTGAATTTTTCTTCAGGAAAAACACTTCCATTTTTCTACATACCAAAACACATGCTACAGGCAGCCCTCCCCAAAATATGTCAGAAAATTGGGAAAATGAAAGGAACACTAGAATAGTGGAAATAAAATGTTAGAAACATTAATTCTCAGGCAACTTCCTCACAGATCTTGCCATGTATCCTTGATAAATGTTTAGTTCTTCTTTGTTCACTTCATTGTTGGGTCAGAAATTTCCTCAGAATAGTAGTACCTTTAGAAGAAATCATCATAGTGGCACCAGACCAGTGCCCCCTCTTTATTCAACTGATCTGAAGAGCACGTGTGTAGTAAATAAAGAATCAGATGAGTCTCCACTGTCGATGGTTATTAAGTATCTGCCTTCACTGTATTATCTCCTGCTAGTACACAAACTGGAGCTTTTAGACCAAGAGTCTTGTCCCTTGCTCCCTCCCCAAAACCTGTCTCCTTCCCCTCTTCACTGTGCATTTCTCCTTTACTTACTTTCTCTCTCTCTCTCCACTTCTCTTCCTCAAACCTCATTTCTGGGTTTTCCCTTTCTCTCTCTCTCTCTCTCTCTTTCCCCTAACACTCTCCCACCCTTACCCTATCCACTCCAAAGACCTGAGATGAGGAGAGATAATCTTTCTTGTTCTTCATCTACTTCCATACACAAAGAAGAACCATAAATTTTACCTATAGGTGACTCAAGTCTAGTAATGGAGACATCTAACAAAATGCCAGCTAACATTTTAAGTATAGTTCAGACTAAATTATTTGTAAGTTTATCAGAATTGCATGAACAATTTTCTCTTTGTATTTGAGTAACTACCACTTGGGATATTTATTTTGATTTACAATGGTAAACTAAATGTATAGTTGTGTTCTCTATTTCTAAAGTTAATATGCTTCCTTCAAACTGTTTTGTCTGATGACCATTATGTAAAGTCAGCATCCATTCACACCATGCTTCCTTCCCCAACTTTTACCCAAATCTATCTCTCTTTCCCATATAGTGGGTATTTTGAAGAAAAAACTGAATGTTCCCTATCTTCATCCAAGCCTCTATAAATCAACATGGGTCTCTGTGCCAGAGTAGACAATATAATGTTCATTCCTTGGGAGCAGCTATATCCAAATATCATATTGAGTAAAGTTCAAGTTCAAGTACTATATGAACCTTTGAACTCTGAAAAATGTGGCTTCAAACCCCAACAAATATGGCTTTTAGAATGGACACTCCATCTTCCAATCAGAATGGAGATGTTACAAGAAGAACCTGAAAGGAAAGGATGAGATTAGTCTATCTGATGAATACATCAAGTAAGAAATGGGAAAGGATGCCAGAAATAGTTGGCTAAAAAGTAATACATCAAGTATTTAGATTGTACAAGTAAATCTTTACAGATAATCTAAATTTCCAAAAAGTATGTTCAAAATTATGCTTAAAGTATAGCAAATCCCAAAAATATCACCTTAAGACAGTCATATAAATAAGGATGGCACCCATGGGTCTAAGACTAAGGCAAAACCCATCACCAATATTTGCTGATACATAAAACTGCTGAATAGACTTAGTACATAAGTGCATAAGTACCAGAACAACTGGGCCAAACTGCTCCCACCCGAAGTTACTCTAATTCTTCTTTTTCAGTATCATGAGCTAATGAATTCACAATTTATGAAAAGAAAAACCTATTACAAGCCCACTATATGCTAAGCATTGTGTTAGGGAATTTAGGGCACTTCCCTGGCCTGAATGATGGACAAAATATCAAAATTCTAAAGGCAGGATTAGTATCACCTTGGGCTTCAACAGGGGTAAAGTAAGTACTATTACTGATTCTATTTTTATTTAAAATTTTGACACTTTGTTCATCATGGATTTTTTGCATTATTTTTTGAATATTGCATTAAAATGTTATTTAATCTTGATTATTGAGTTTTTCAGTGCCCGTTTAAACTTTGCACCCGAGGCAAGTTCCTCACTGTCCTCATTCTACTCCTGGTCCTGCCTAGAGTTCACAGTCCACACAAGGGGTTGGAAAACTTTTTCCAAAATGGGCCAGATTGTAAATATTTTAGGCTCTGTGGGCTGTGTCGTCTTTGTTGATAACTACTCAACTCTGTCATTATAAAGCTAAAATATCACTGATATTTAAATTTAAAAGTGTACTATATTCCAATAAAAATTTATTCACAAAAACAGGCTGCAGGACATATTTGTCCCACAGACTATTGTTTGCCAACCCCTAATCTACACTAAATCCTCATCTAGTTGTCGGTGTTAGAGAGTCAAGTAATTCTCATTAATAAATTGTCTGTAAATAGCTAAAGCTTACCCTTGAAGAGTCAATGATTCTAATTTAACCAATTTTGGTCAAAATTTTTCTAAAATGAACTAAAAAAACTTTTTAATGGTTTTAAAATACAAAAAACAATTAAAGAAAATTAAAAGCACCCATAATCACTATTCAACAATTACCACTATTACAATTTTGGTGAGTTGTCTTCAAGTCTTTCTACACGTAATTTTTCTTTTTTTTTTTTTTTTAGAGAGTGTGCATGCAAGTTGGGGGGGGCGGGGAGGGAGAGAGACAATCTTAAGCAGGTCATGCCCAGCATGGAGCCAGATACAGGGCTTGATCTCACAACCTGAGACCTGAGCCAAAATCAAGAGTCAGACACTTAACTGACTGAGCTACCCAGGCACCCCTCTATACATATTTTAACAAAGATATGAGTATTGAGCAGCATAGGCCTGATTGTGCTGTGGTAACAAATTAACTCCTAAATCCCAGTGGCCTAACTCAACTAAGGCTTATTTTTCACTCATACTACCTGCCCATCATGGGTCAGCAGAATCTTAGTCCATCAAGGACCCAGACTAATTAGGAAACTCCACAGTCCTGTAGCTGCACCTGGAACATGTGACCTCATCAATCACCCTGGAAGACAAAGCAATAGCTGGAGGATCTCATACCAGCTCTGCTATGCTTTGGCCCATAAGTGACACACAACTTTTGCCCACAGCCCGTTGTCTAGAACTAGTCATGTAACTATAGGTGGAAGGATAGAAATGACAAGGACATAAAATGAAATGTTTAGTGGCCACCATCCTCCTTATCACATTATATACATTTATGTATGTATGTATTTGTATTCCTTTCTTTGCCCTTAAAATTATATCATAAACTTTTCCCCACATCATCCAATCTCCTCATAAATACAGGTATCACTCCTTGTTACTGAGTCAGGTTCACTATTATAGCTTCTGTGCAGCAAAGGAAACAACAAAACTAAAAGGCAACCTATGGAATAGGAGAAGATATTTACAAATGACATATCTGATAAAGGGTTAGTATCCAAAATATATAAAGAACTTATAAAACTCAACACCCAAAAAATGAATAATCCAATTAAAAAATGGGCAGAAGACATTAACAGACATTTTTCCAAAGAAAACATCCAGGTGGCGAACAGACACATGAAAGGTGCTCAACATCACTCACCATCAGAGAAATACAAATCAAAACTACAATGAGATATCCCCTCACACCTTCAGAATGGCTAAAATCAACAACACAAGAACTTAACATGTGTTCTCTACTTAAAGCAAGGATTGATATGTACATATTTCGTTACACACAATTTTTAGTATTCTTCATATACTCATGTCTTACCACAGAAATTTTAAAAATTGTAGGATTTGCTATGTATCATATCTTAAAATTCTTAATGAGCTGAAAGATTTATATTTAAAAAGCACTATCAATATAATCATTTAAATATTATCACCACAATTGTATCTTAAGATTAGAACATATATCAAACATAAGCATGCTGTCTTAGTCTATTCAGGATGCTACAACAAAAATACCATAGATTGAGTAGCTAAAACAACAAACATGTATTTCCCACAGTTTTGGAGACTGGGAAGTCCAAGATCAAAGTGCTGGTAGATTTGATATATGGTCAGGCCCTCTTCCTTGTTCATAAACAGCCACCTTTTCATGAGACCTCACATGGAAGAAGCAGTGAGGGAGCTCTCTGGGCTCCCTCTATAGGGACACTAATCCCACTCATGAAGGCTCCACCCTCATGACCTAATCACCTCCTGAAGGCCCTACCTACTAACACCATCACATTAGAGGTTATGATTTCAACATATGGATTTGGGGAAATTACAAACATTCAGTCTATAACACATGCTAAGTTCTGTTTTAGTAATAAACCCATTCCTAGATTTACTGTGGAGCAGACAGACACATAAGAATTTTCTATTGGTCAAGTTTTTATTATTTAGAAGGAATATTAGTTGCCTAGGGTAGCCATAACAAATTACCACAAACTTGGCTTAAAACAAAATTTATTGTCTCACAGTTCTGGAGGTAAGAAGTCCAAAATCAAGATGTCAGCAGGGCCATGCTCTCTCCGACGGCTCTAGGAAAGAATCTTTCCTTGTTTTTTCCAAGTGTTTGGTGGTTCTTGGCACTCCTTGTCATTCCATGGCACATAGATGCATCACCCAATCTCTGCCTCTACTATCACATGGCATTCTTCCTATCTGTGTCCAAATTTCTCTCTTCTTATAAGGACACCAGTCATTGGAGTAGAGCCCATTCTAATGCAATATGACCTCATCTTAAATTGATTTCCAAATAAGGTCACATTCACAGATACCTGAGGATAGAATTTCAACCTATTTTTGCCAGGGGGACACAATTCAACCCACAACAGATGTCATAAAAGTGTCTTCATGTCTTCCTTGGGAGTGTAGGTGAAGACAGCAGAAAGGGAAGAATTATTTTCCACCAACTCTAGCGGAAGGCTCTGTGTTGAGTCTTGATAAATTTTTACTAATAGACCCATATTCAAACATTCTATCATATGCCTAAACACACAGAGTTTCAACTCTTGAGTGGATTTCTTAGAGCAAAACTGGGGGTACCTATACCCCATATATAACAGTGTTTACCAATCAATCAACAAAAAGTTCTCCAAGTTGAAACAAACTAACTTACAGACAAAATTTGGCAACCAACCCATTTGAAAGTTAGGAATTGCTTATAATTTTGATCATTACTCATTTTTCTCTCTTTTTTTATAAGGGCAAGAACTCTGTTATTTGATATATACTATTTGTAACTGCTACTGGAACTTACAATAATCCCTGAACTTAATGGTTCGCAACCAATATTAACAGATGATGACGATCATCATCATCATCATGACAGAAATAAATCCAAACAGAAATTTTTCAGAAGGCAGTAGCCTTCTGTTTTTATCATAAGTACATTTTTTAAAGTAGATAACTATATTCAAGTGTTTATTATTTCTTACATAATAAGTACAGATAGAAATCTTGAGCTTATGTTAAAAATAAAAAAATTAACCAAAGCTCAAAATAAATATATTCAGCAGGGAACAATAGTCTTATAACAATGTAGCCTTTCGCAGAGCACCTTGGAGTGATGAATCATTGTACTTGATGATCTTAAACAAGTTTACATATAATTAGAGAGGCATGGAAGTTAGGGGGCTGGTATTGTTGTTTTACACAGAAACCTAGCACCAGACATCTCATAAAAATTCAGAGGTTTGTATTTGTATTATGTAAGAATTACAACAACCCTAACAAAAAATAAAAATCCTTGGTCAAACTGTAAAATGATTTTTCACTTCCGTTTCTGAGTCACTTATTACAAATAGCAAGCCAAAAATAAAGCACACAATTAGGAAAGGAATCAAGCTAATTTTGTGTAATAGGTAGATAGATAAATATAGATAGATAATTGTGTTTTAAGTGTGTAATACATACATACTTGTAATTTTGAGAAATTTTGGTGAGGAATATTCACAAATATGTTGTGATGTATTTTTTTAGGTTTCAATCTGCATTACTAATACTTAAAACTTCTAGAGACCAAATTTTATTTTAAATTATCCAGTAGAGAAATCTTTACGGTTTTATGTTACTTAACATATATTATGCCTTTCTTCTAAAAAATTAATATCTTGAACAAGATCCCTGTCTCCCAAAGTCCTGCCTTCTTATTGCAAGTACCCTATGTCTATTCAGGTATTCCACTATCTGGTTGCCCCTCTTCCATCTAAATACTGCAATCCTTACTACTTCAACCCCTTTATTTTTCAGTCTGTAACCCTGAGTTCCCATCCCAATCCTTCTCTCTTCGGATTTGACGCTATTAAGGCCTGATCTTCTCAGCTTCAACCGATCACACTTCCAGTGGAATAGAGAACTGAACAGACCCTTAACAAAGGAGGAAAAACAAAACAAAACAAAAACCTCTCCTTTACCAGATCAAATATAATTACAAGACTTGAACTTATAAAATGATACTCCAGGTGCCTCCCTCTCTCTTACTACTTGCTTACCCTCCCTTCGGCCATTTCTCTACCAGAGCCTGGGAACCTAATCACAGTGACATCACCAAGAGCTAGGGACCATTCTTCCTGGGTTGCTAGGTCGTCACTTGTCATCCTCATGTCATTAGGCTGTGCAACAGGTTCTGTTCCTCATCCTATCCTGAACCTACAAAAAAGACCTGTCATTTATAGACAAAATTATAAAAACCTCTCTTCTCTATGAATCCTAGAAAATAGCCGAAGCTCCAGGAATATCTGCCTAATTCTCATTAAATCCCCAAACTCTCAAACAACTTTATCTCAGCTATCAGTTATGTCTGATTCCTAAACTCCATAAAAATTTGTTTTCCACAGAAACCTTCTGTTGCTTTTCCTATAACCTCACCAAATCTGCAGGCCAATAATATATTCTTCCTCCACAGGATCCATGAATCAAGCTTCATTCAGATTTCCTGACGCACTGGGGCTGGTATTTCTGCTTCTGTCTCTCATGTTCTGCTTCTTTCACTGGTATGAAGGAGGAGGTAGAATGGTTTGATGAGTTGGTCAAGTCCAGAAAAATCAGTGTACACTATGCCAAGAACCTAAGAAGCTCAGAGAAATTTAAGACACAACTAAGTTGTGATGATCTACTCAGTAGTAATAGATTGACTATGTTCCTTTGGATCCCTTAAATGTAAATGAACAAAAATCCAAATGGAGACAGAAGTTGGCCGGGATGAGCAAATCCCAAGAAAGACAGGATAGTCCTAGAGACCCATCTATGAGCCTGAGCCCCACAGAATGACCTAATAGTTACAAAACTCAGATAATGAATGGGGAAGCAGTACTTTGCCAGAGACCAGAGACCATTCAAATGGGCAAGGTCACTTGATAAATAATATCTAGAGAATGATTCCAGTTAAAATATTCTAAAAAAAATGCAGTGGCTTAATACTGAAAATATATATGCTCTAAATTCAGTTCTGTATGTAGACAGACATATCATTGTTACAATGAAGAAGTAAAATGCATTGGTAAAATTAAGCAAGGGAAATCTTTAAGTCTTCGCCATATCTAATACCACATTTCTGGCCACTTGCCTTGTGATGAATGAAGATGATAATGGAAGAATTATATCCACAACCAGGCATTATATTCATGAGCTTGATGCAAGGCAACTTTTCTCACTTAGAAAATTAAATCTGCTGAATTAACAGCCCACCAGCCCAGTTGGAATGATAGTGTAGAAGGGCATTACTTATAATAACAAATATGATGTAATAACCACTAATGGCCCTACAAATGGTATAGGAGCAGATTTTCTTTCCCTACTAATGAAACTGAACGTGATAGGCATTGTTTTTTGTCAAAACCAGTGGTGTTGAGCTTTGGCCATATGCGGAAAAAATAATGTTTATAAATAAATTTAAATGAACTGTAGCACCACTTGATAACTTACATTCTGAAAACATTGAGCTTATACTAACATGGAATAATCATGATACACAAAAAGAAATCCCTAAGGTAAATACACAATTAGAAGTTCAGTATCCACATTTCCATAACCAAAGAAGCAAAAATCCCTTTGATATTCTTCAAATCAACAGAATTTACACATTATTATACTTATTATATATAAGTTTAATGTATGATGAAGAAAGATCACTAATTAGTGCAGAAGAGAATAGACAGTAAATGATGCTGCGATAAATTTGTATCTGTATCTCATAAATAAATTTCAGATGGATAACAGATTTAAATGCAAAAATTGAACTTTATAATGCCTGAAGGAAAATATAAAGAATTATATGTAAAAAAATGTACATTGGAAAAAAGTCATGGAAGTCATCTTAAAAGTTGTAAAAGAGGTTTTAAAGTAAAAGATTGGTATTTTTTTTCTTTTCTTTTTAAAAAATGTAATTGTGGCAAAATATACATAACAAAATTTTCCATTTTAACCATTTTTAAGTATACAATTCAGGGGAATGAAGTAAATTTACAGTGTTATGTAACCATCACCACTATTTCCAGAACTTTTTCATCATCCCAAACAGAAACTCTACCCATTAAGCATTAACTTTCTTTTTCCTTCCCCTCCTCAGCCCCTGGTAACCTCAATTCTCTATATTATCTCTCTGAATTTGCCTATTCTATCTACTTTACACATATAGAATCATGTAATTATTTTGTCTGGCCTATTTCACTTAGCATAATGTTTTCAAGGTTAATCCATGTTGTAGCATGTGTCAGGGTTTCACTATTTTTTATGGCTAAATAGTGTTCCATTCTCTCTACATATCACAGAGTGTTTATCCATTCATCTGTTGATGGACACTTGAGTTGTTTCCGCCTTTTGGCTATTGTGAATAATGCTGCTGTGAACATCAGTGTGCACATACCAACTTTTTATTATTTCCAGCATGTACCTAGGATTGGAATTGCTGGAACATATAATAATTCGATGTTTCACTTTTTGAGGAACTACCAAACTGTTTTCCACCATAGTATCTTCCTGTTATCTGTTTAATCTTTGCACCAGCTGAACATATGTCCCTTTATTTTATTTAATTTTTTCTTTTTTAATGTATTAATATTTTCCTTTTTTTCCTTTTTTAATTTTTTATTGTGGTAAAATACACATAACACAATTATTTTTTTATCTTAACAATTTTTAAGTATACAGTTCAAGGGTATTAAGTACATTCATATTATTGTGCAACCATCACCACCATCAATCTCCAGAACTTTTCATCTTGCAAAACTGAAATTCTGTTCTCATTAAACAATAACTTCCCATGACCCGCCCCCCCCCCTCCCCAGCCCCTGGGAATTACCACTTTACTATTTAATTTTTTTAAACCTCCTCTTCCCCTCATGCTCCAGCCATTGGTAACCACTATTCTATTCTCTGTTACCATGAGGTTGGTTTTTTGTGTTTGTTTGTTGTTTTTCACTAGCATAATGTCCTCCAGTTTCATCCATATTGTCACAAATGACAGTTTCCTCCTCTCTTGAAGCTAATACTCCACTATATATATATATATATATATATATATATATATATATATAATCCATTTATCAGTCAACATTTAGATTATTTCCATATCCTGACTATTGTGAATAATGTGGCAGTGAACAAGGAAGTACAGATATCTCTCAGAGATACTAATTTCATTTCCTTTGGTTATATACTCAGATCATATGGTAGTACTATTTTTAATTTTCTGAGGAACCTCCATACTGTTTCCATAATGATTGTACCAACTTACATTCCCACCAACAGTGCACAAGGATTTTTCTCCACGTCCTCATCAACACTTGTTGTCTTTTGACTTTTTGAAAATAGCCATCCTAACAGGTGTGAGGTAAGATGTCATTGTGGTTTTGATTTACATTTCCCTGATGATTAGCAACATTGAGCATCTTTTATTTTTTATGTACCTGCTGGTCATTTGTATGCCTTCTTTGGAAAAATGTCTATTCAATGGCCAAATTTTTAATCAGGTTACTTGTTCTTTTACTATTGAGTTTTAAGACTTCCTTATATATGTTGGATATTAATCCCTTATCAGATGTATGGTTTGCGAATATTTTCTACCATGCCATAGGTTACCTTTTCATTGTGTTGATTCCATATACCCTAAAAGCACAAAGTCAAAATTAAAAGGTAAAAAGAAGTGGCGAGAAATACAGCAAATATGATTGACCAAGAGTCAATATATCAAGAGCATATGCAGATTAATAGAAAAAACCTAAAATTTTAATGAACCAATTACAAATAGCATGAGTATATAATTCACAAAAGGAGAAATGCAAACAGCTAACATTGTGATGTTATATGTTAAACCCCACTTATGATCAAAAAGTAAAAATTTAAATGAGATTATTTTTTGCCTATTCAGTTAACAATAATTTTTCTAATGCTCAGTTCTACTTCACCCCACCAGAGTTAGTAGAAAAGAAGGAAATGAGACCTGCCGATCACAAAAGAAAAATATTTAAAGATCCTTCTGGCAAAAAGAAAAATGCCATAAGGGAATTATCTCCTCTCATACCCCAAGCAGTACTACTGTCAGAGGCTCTGGTTTAATACAGTCCACAATCCCAGGACACCCATCCTCTGAGATGTGTTCTAGACTTTATCTTTCAAATCCATAACTATCAAGCTTTATTCATGCTGTGATATGCCTAATTTTTAGTTATTCACACTCTGACTTTCATCCCTGATCTTATATCTCCCTATCTTTTGGATGGAATCCCTAACTTGTGCTGTCTGTTTTCCTGAACTTGATTCTTTTTTCTGCTAACATGATATATGCTAACCCTCCTTATATCTAATAGAATTCCTGGTCTTGGCCTCCCCTGCCCAATCGATATGTTTTTATTCAAATTGTAGGGGAATAACATAAAAGTATCAATAATCAAGTATACCATAAAGATAATAAAAGTAGCTAACTTTATGATATACATCCTATGATCCAGGCATTATGTTGAATGCTTTACATACATTATTCACCTGAGACTTCATAACCCTCTGAGTTGGATAGGTAGTAGTATTTTTATTTTGCTTATGAGGAAGATATTAATTAACTCACCAGTCTCATAAAGCTGCTGATCCTAGCCAACTCACCTTGACCCCTCCATGCACTCTACTGTCTCCCTGGGCTTTTATTACATTGAACACATCTTGAAGACCATGATTTGACTTACAGAAAAAAAATCCTATTATATTAATATAAATATAATGTCCTACTGCATTTATAGCATCTAGCTGGGGAAATCAAATATTTCCTGGGAAACAAGTCACTACTAAAGTAAACAGAGATTTATTTTTCATAAATCATTATTTTCTATGATTTTTCTAGAAATATGAATTGACAGATACAGAAAAAACAAAAACCCATCATACCATCCCATAACAATGAAAGGCCACCAAATGACAGGAGAACATAGTCATACGTAAAACCAGATATTAGTATGCCAGGATGCCGAGTAGAACTTTCCCTATGGCCCCAGTACTGGCACTAGGGGCTATAGATGAAATCTACAGGCACTGAGTCTCCATATCTAAAGGGACAGACACCTTCCCTTAAGGCTTACTACTAGTCACAACCAAGACTATGACTAGAGGCCATCAACCCAACCCTCCCACCTCTTCCCAGTCCATGTAAGAGCCTAGGCAGGAAGAGGAGGGTGAATGGAATCCCCAGCCTTGCTTATTGTGAGGAAACTTTCTTTTCCCCTCTCCTACAAAGCCAAGTTTGTTAGAGGGAGGAGATGCACGGCTCTAAAATAACTCCTGGTATGGGGTGCCCAGGTAGCTCAGTTGGTTGAGTGTCTGACTCTTGATTTCAGCTCAGGTCATGGTACCAGGGTTGTGGGATCAAGCGCCACACTGGGCTCACACTGAGCTTGGAGCCTGCTTGGAATTCTCTCTCTCTCTCTCTCTCTCTCTCTCTCTCTCCCCCCCCCCCCCCATCTCACACTCCCTCTCAAATCAAAACAAAACAAAACAAAACACAAAAACAACTTTGGGTTGGGGGTAACTGCAGGAAAGGAGAACTACTGTGATCTCACTGTGACATGAGGGGAGCACAGCAAAGCCTGGTGTGTAAGTTCTAGGGTGGGCCTGGCCTGTAGACGGGGGCATGCAATGGAACTTAGAGCCTTGTGCCCACTTCTCCCTACAGATGTCTGAAGGCAAGAGGCTTACTGCAGTAATCTTGCTATAGCACAGCAAGGAAGCATAGAATAGTAATCCTGGGAAGGAAAAGATGTGTGGCACCTCCAGTCTGGTTTCATGACAAAAGGTATGGCAGAAAACCCCATCAGTCCACAGAAAGGACTCCACAACAGACAAGGGACTGAGAGACAAAAAGGGCTATCCAGAGAGCCAGGACAAATGAGGTGGCACTCTACCAGACAGAGGCCAGGAGGCATGAACCACAGCAGGGTTGCCCCTCTCTAAGAAAGCCCTCACTGACAGAGTGGGCCAGGTTGGCCTGAACAAGAAACCATCACATGGAGACAATGACATCAGCAGAGGCTGCTAGAAGCAGATAGAACTAGAGTGACCAGAGTAAATAGGGTACCTCCCTACAAGTGGCAAGTAGTCACAGTTGTAAAACTA
Source organism: Panthera pardus (assembly GCF_024362965.1). Lineage (NCBI taxonomy): Eukaryota > Metazoa > Chordata > Mammalia > Carnivora > Felidae > Panthera > Panthera pardus. The sequence goes on from NW_026526766.1 coordinate 61,646,517, forward strand.
TTGTTACCTCTTCTATCCAAGATCTCTTTGCCCCAGTCAGGGACTATGTACATGACAGAAGGGGAGGAAATCTCTTAGAATCTTTCTTTCTTTCTTTCTTTCTTTCTTTCTTTCTTTCTTTCTTTCTTTCTTTCTTTCTTTCTTTCTTTTCTTTCTTCCTTTCTTTCCAGCTATCTACCTATCTCTATCATCTATCTATGTCTATTTCTCAACATCTCCCTCTCTCTCTTCCTCCCTCCCTCCCTCCAACCTTCTCTCTCTCCCTCTGTCTCTCTCCCTTCCTCCCTCTTTTTCCAATCTCCCCTTCCAACACACTTTTGGGTCCCTCGAGCAATGGGTTAGGGGGAAAGTTTTAAACTGTGTTGGACTGAACTTTACTCATCAAAAATGACCAGTATGTTTTGATACTTACTTAATATTTTATTAAAGCAAAGGAAAAGAAGATTCTACAGATTTTAATAGAAAGAAGTAACTGAAAAAAAGTTAAAGTGCTTAGTATATCCCACTGCGTTGTCAATTGATAGATTACATTATACTACACTATACTGGAAGAACTCTTGCTAGAACCTTACCAAAAGTAACCCATTTCTAGGACTATATGCGAGGGTGACTGAGATGAGCTCTAGTTTTCTAATCTTTTTTGGAAAAAAAAAATCATTAAATACAATTTCCCTTCCAGGGCATTCTATCACTAGAAATCAGGACACCACAAGTTAAAAAATCAAATCAAAGATACAAGTCACATTTATGCACATCAGACAAATCTGCAATGGAACCTACAGCCCCCTTCTCTGTGAGTCATCTCAATACTACAGAAAGGTGTGACCCTGTGTTTCCAGGAGGGCCAGTCATACGGTTCTGCTGTGCAGATGAGTCATAAGAAACCTGGCCAACCGTACTTGACATCCTCAAAACACCTCCCCAAGAGCTGGCCATTTTCTTTCCATTCACTCTTATTCTCTTTTTTTTTTTTCCCCTCATATTTCTTTCCAGAAGCCACCCTTATTTGAATTCACATAACAAGAATATTCTACCTGCTGCCCTATGGAAAGGACAAGAAGACTTTCAAAACTCAGTACAACTACAAAGTGATTCTACTATGGGATCCCTACTTACAAAAGTAAAATCATTTTTTTTTCCTCCACCAGAAAATGGTCCAGATTCTCAACAGTCTCCAGTCTCAGCTTGGTACCATAATTGCCATAAATAAACTTCTTACGCACTAAAACCAGTTTTGCCCTTTTCCCAGGAGGCTTTTGTAAAGCTCAACATAAATTCAGCTATCTCATATGATGCAATTGTGATTTAGGAAAAGCCAAGACCATCATCAATACACAGTTCCATCCTCCCACACCGACAGCCCAATCTAACTGCTGCCAAGTCCCCAAACCCTGAAACTCCCACCCACAAGCTGCCAAACCCTCTGGTTGCCCTATCACTGGCAGATGCTACGATGCTCTGTCAGTAAAAGGTTTGTGAGAAACTGAAAAGTGTACAAAATCAAACAGAATGCAAAGACATTTTTACTGAACTCAGTATTTCAGGATTCTGAAATACTTAATGCTTAAGAATTAAGAGAGATTTGGGGATCCATAGCCCTGTGTTTCTCTGTTTGGCCAACTTTAGGCTACTACCTGCCTATCCTGAAAGAAATCAGAAATGGCGGTTTGAATTTGCAAAGACTTTCAACTTGTGCCATGAAAAGCACCATGTACGTACAACTCTGAAAATGTGAAATTATTTCAATTACGGGGGGACTTGTGTGTGCTATAGTCATTATTTCTACATTGAAGCAATACAATGAACACTCACCTGTGGAGCCAAGTTATTCTGCTAAGGGGGAAGCCATATTCCACTGTCACTGACATGCACCACATTGAGCTGTGTCCAAAGACACTGACTTAGTGACATAATGAGCTGAAATGCTACAACTACAATCAGGTTAGTCCTAAAGAGCTCAGTAAAGTCCTTCGCCAAATCGTGTAAATTTTGTTTCAATCTGGAAAACAGTACTCATACTCTGAGCCCCTCATCTAACATGTGGGAAAACTGAGGCCCAGGAGGCTTAGCAAAATAGTTAAAATACAGACTCCTTGATTCCTAGCCCTGCGCTCTTTCCATTCCCTTCTTCTGTGCCCCAGCCTAATACAAACCCACTCTTCCCACATATACTCTCCCCACCCAAGTCTCACCTTTGTACTATTACCAATGCACTTCAAGTCCCCAGACTGCTTCTCTGACTACCTGAGCTGACCCTCTCTTTTCCTAATGCTTAACTCAGTTCCTCCTGGCATAGCACTGTCCTCTCTAGGACTATGTCCCTAAAACTTGGGCTTCTTGTGCCTCCCAATCACTACCTGCTGTCTGATTTCACTCCACCCAGCCCCCAAACTCTTCTCTGATTCCTGAGTTCCAGTCCTCCCTCAACTAATTCTTACCCTGAAACCTTATATACTGCCGGAGTACATTGCTTTTCTACAGTATCAGTATTCTACTGTGCTGTAACAAATTGCTACACAGTAGCTTGAAACAACACAAATCTATTATTTTATAGTTCTGTGGGTCAGACGTCTGATACAGGTCTTACTGGACTAAAATCAAGATGCACTCCCTTCTGAAAGCTTCGGAGAGAGTTAGTTTATTTGCCTTTTCCAGCTTGTTGAGGCCACCCCCATATATTGACTCATGGTCCCTTCTTCTACCTTCACAGCCAGCAATGTAGTATCTCTCTGATCCTCCTTCCTCACCACTTCTCTTTCTCTGCCTCTTCTGTTCTGCCTCCCCCTTCTACTTTTAAAGACTTTTGTGATAACAACGAGCCCACCAGGACATCTCAGGATATTAAAGCCAGCTGATCAGCAACCTGAATTCCATCTGCTACCTTAATTTGCCTTTGCCATGTGATCTAATGTATTCACAGATCCTTGGGATTAGGACATGGACATCTTTGGGGGTGCCATTAATCATGCTTGCCTGCAGCACCTTCTCCTCATGCCTTGACAGCCTCCACCCCAATCTACAGAAAAATGGTTCTCCATTGTCTGAATCCCCAAATGAGCACTGAGCTCGCTTCATCCTATGTGCCCCAGTGGTCATTTGGAGATTCTCCTTGTAGAAGTCTGGAAAGGACATTGGCCAGGCCACTCCCCAGCCCTCTGTGTACATAGAGCCAGGGAGGGCTGAGCCTAGAAATGGAGAAGAGAAATGTGGGAGCTAGTGTAGAATCCACGGACCCAGAAACAACAGCCCATGCAGTGCTATTGCTAAGACTGGTCAAAAAGAACGTAAACACATAGGACACTGAATGTGTAGACTGAGCCTTCAAAAAGAGATGCCAGGGACCAAACCTCATGGTAGAAATTATGAAAAGCCACTGCATTGTGAGGAAATCTACATTGCACCTTAGGGGAAAAAAAAGCTCCAACTCAGACAACTGTGGGAGACATTATGGAATCAGCCCTAGAGAGTCCTATTAACAACCTTGTAAAGACTTGGTTTTTTTTCAAAAAATTTTTGAAACAAAGATTCACAGGAAGCTGCAAAGATAGAACAAAAAGATCTCATGTACCCTTCACCCAGGTTCTGTCAATGACTGGATCTTACTGAACTATATATAGTACACAACTAAAACCAGGAAATTGGCATTTGTATAGTGCGTGTGTAGAGTTCTTTGCCATAAGACTTATGTTTTAAAAACCATAACTGGACAATTGAATATATGTCGACATTCACCATTCAGAATCCTACAAAGATGGTTCTCAGAAGAATCCACATGTCTGTGCAGTAAAGCACAGAGAACTCAACCAGGGCCAACATCCATGATGTAAAACCACAGGGAACTCTCAGTCCTTGAGACACACCTGCTGGAATGAGGAGATGCTCTTGAAACATTTTCATATGGTTTTCCTCAGTGTGTGGGAATTGTCTTAAAACTTCAGGGATGCCAGCCATCTCTCAGAAAAGAAATGGGAGAGCTGAACTGAAATCCCATCCCAGGGTCTCACTTCTTTCTCTCCATCCCAGGAAAGGATTCAAGAAAAATCCTCTGAATTAGCCCCACAAAGTATCTCAGAAGGTTAGACCTACAATGGCCCCTAGAGACTTCATGGTTTGGTCCTATTCTTTAACCTACACATAAGGAAACTAAGGTCTGGGACATAGAGGAGAGACTGCTCAGTAACACAGCTAGTTAGTGGTTGTCCCAGGATTAGAACCTGAGTCTTCTAACTCTCAAACTGGCACATTTTCTAGTATCCACAAATATATGCTGCAAATACATGCTCCTGAGATTTCAACATGATTTTAAGAAAGAGGATAACATGATGAGTAATGCTATGTGGAATGAATTTGAGTGGGCCAGAAGTTGATATGAGGAAACTGGTGATGAGGCCATTGCAATATATTGAGGAATATATATCATGGCTTCAACTAAAGCGATGGCAATAAAATTGGAAAGAAGCAAAAGAATTCAAAATATATTTTAGAAGTAGAGTCAGGCTTGGCTGAACTCTCATATGGGTCATCAGTAACAAATTTCTACATCATTCAGGGAGACCTAAGGATCCAGACTATGACCATAAAACAGACCAAAAGTGAGTAATCTTTATGGAAGTTATACCTGAAAACTTGGCCTCATTGTCGCTGTTGTTACTAGGATTCACCAACAGCTATTCAGTTCAGATGGTTCCACTTGTCTTGGCAAGCAATACCTCCTGGGTTCACACGTTAATAGATCTCACTTCCTCCATAGCCTTCCTTCCTTAGCCTCCTGCCTAGAAAACTGACGTACAAACTGTGCCCCAGGATTAGGTTCAATTGTACACTTGGGCTTGGATATTGGTGTCCCTGTTTATATCAGCTCGGCCATATCTACCTGAAGTTCTACTTGCAGGTTCAAGGTAGCCCAGGTTGAGTGGCATCTTAAAAGCCTCCTACCCTATGTGCCCAGAAAGGCAAAGAAACAGCAATCCTAATGCTGGTGTAAACATCAGATGAAACCTGAATCATTTAAGGATTCAGCATATGGCTGGCTCATGAATCTACCCCCTTGTACCCAAGATCCTCTGGTTCCCTGAAGAGATGGAATTCTAACCAATTATCCCTGGGACCTGACGTCTTATCTAATGTCTGTAAGCCCTTTCCTGAGACTGGCTTTCCACACACATCCCTCTGTTTCCCACTCTCCTCTGGGACTTGCAATCTGGACACAGACAGCAAGAACAACTGTCAACCTACAGACCTGTTGTTGCTCTCTACATGTTTCTCTTGGATTGGACACTGGACCACATGAGAGTTGGCTTTGCCACATTCCTCCAGGCTTAGTTTTGGTCTTCCCATAGGGAAAAGTCTGTATTGTTTGAACTTTACAGTGGGAGAGGGAAAACAGAATGAGCAACTTTCAAGCAGTGCTAATTGAGAAGTAAATTCATGTAACCACTTTGATGAAAAGATTGGCAAAGTCTTGAAAAGTTAAAGATGCAGATCTCCTGTAATCCTATTCCTAGGTATATGTCCAAGAGAAAGGGATGATATGTCCACCAAAAAAAATCATACAAGATTGTTTAGAGCCACTTTATTATTTTCGTGTGTTTGTTTTGTTTTGTTTTTTAAGTAAACTCTGTGCCCAACATGGCGCTTAAACTCATAACCCTGAGATCAAGAGTCACATGCTCTACCAACTGAGCCAGCCAGGCACCCCTGAGAACCACTTTATTCTTAATAGCAAAAAATGTAAATAATCAAATGTCCCAAAAGGAAAGAATAAACAGATTGTGATACAGCCATTAAATGGAATATCACCAAGCAATTTAAAGAAAACTTATTAATATATAAAACAATGTGAGTGGATCTCAGAAATACTATATTGAGCAAAATAATCCAAACCTAACAGGTACACACTCTGTGATTCCATATAAAATAAGTTTAAAAACAGACCAAAACTAATCTAAACTAGGTCAAAATAGTGGTTATCTCTGGTGGGATATGGGGAGTGGGGCTACTGAATGGCAGGGGCCATGAGGAAACTCTTTAGGGTGATAGAAATAGTCTATATATTGATCTGCGTGATGGTCACATAGGTGTATACATACGTGGAATGTCATAAAATGATATACTTAAACTTTGTGCATTTTACCATATCCAAATTATACCTCAAAGGTATAAAAATAAAAACAAATAACATTAATATGTTATCACTATAAAATGTTTTAAATAAATATAAGCAAAAGGAATAAATCTATCTTTCACTTCCCACCACTCAGATATAACTACTGTTAAATGTCTTTTGTAGCCATGTATCTATTTAATTTACAATTCACACTGCTTTTTTTCTTTAATATTTATTTTTTAGAGAGAGAGAGAAAGAGAGACAGAGAGAATGAGTGGGGGAGGGGCAGAGAGAGAGGGAGAGAGGTTCTAAGGCAGGCTCAGTGCTTGATCTCACGAACCAAGAGACCATGACCTGAGCTGAAGTCGAAGGCTTAACAGACTGAGCCACCCAGGTGCCCCCAATTCATACTGTTTTTTAAAGCAGCTATTTTTTATTAAAAATATTTATCATTTAATTGTTTTTTTAAGAAGTGATCTTCAAACATTTTTGTAGCAGAAACCGTTCTTAAAACCAAACTCTGTGGGAACCCTCAACATACAAATATTACTCTGGTGGGAGCCTATTATTTAGGAAGGCATGCCCTGCCTGCTAGACCTCCTCCACCTACCTCTGGGAACTTCTGAGCCCTCTTAGTAGTGCCCACCCAGCCTCAAACCCCTGACTTGGTTTCATTTGTGATTAATGCATTCCAATTTACAAATGACCCACAGTGCGTCAATTCTGATGGTGGCAAAAATATCAAGACCTGAAAATCCACAGCCTCTTCTCTTTTAGACCTACAAAGGAAATTCCGCAGTTGTCAGATGACCCCATTCACTAATTGAGTCCATTTACTCACTCCACCCTCAATATCCCTCAAAAAAAAAGATGGCTTAGTCCAACCCAGTAATGAGGCCTTTTTGAGACAGGTGCATGAAGAAAAAAAAGACTTGTGAGGTCTTACACTGGAAAAGGAAAGAATTATCAGCTAAAAAAAACAGATCCAGGAAAGGGAAAGTTGGAGAGGAAGAAGATAAATCTGGGTCCAAGAAAAAATATGAAAGGAATTTTGGACAAAGAGGTAGTGGAGCAAATTGGAAGCAGTTACAAAGGATGGGAAAACTTTGGGAGTTGGGGGAATTTGAAATCGTGAAGAGCGCTTGGGGCAGGAAAACTCCAAAATGCCTTTTCCAACATAAGTTTACTAGTGCCCCACCCAATGCTATTTTATTAAATAATACAATATTTTTTGTTGATTTAAAACTAATGTATAACTTCATTATATGCTAATATGTTATATACACTTGTGATTGTTTCTAGACTTTTGATTCTAATCTTATGACCTGCCGATCTATATCTGAACTCGTTCCACACAACAGCTTCATAATGTATTTTAATAACTTACAGGGCAATTCTCCCCTCATTATTTTTTAAAATATTTTTTAGAGGGGTGCCTGGGTTTATCAGTCGGTTGAGCGTCTGACCTCGGCTCAGGTCATGATCTCGTGGTCCGTGAGTTCGAGCCCGACGTCAGGCTCTGTGCTGACAGCTCAGAGCCTGGAGCCTGCTTCAGATTCACGGTCTCCCTCTCTCTCTGCCCCTACCCCACTCATGCTCGCTCTCTCTCTCTCTCTCTCTCTCTCTCTCTCTCTCTCTGCCTAAAAAAAACATTAAAAAATTTTTTAATATTTTTTAGATACCCTTGAATATCTGTAATTCCACCTAAACTTTAGAATCATTTTGTCACATCCCCCAAAACGTGTCATTGGGATTTTGGTTAGAATTTAGAGTAAGTTAGAGGAAATTCACATTTTTATAATTTGGAGTCTTTTTCTCCAGAAATGTGGTCTGTCTCCACTTATTCAGGTCTTCTCTTGTTCCCCAGGAAGTTCTGTTGCTTTCTTCATATAATCCTATTTCTTGCCAAGTTAATCCCTAGGTCCCTGTATATATTTATCATAATTATGAAAGGGATCTTTTTTTCTATTATAGTTTCTAGCCAGTTTGTGTTGGTTTGTGTTGGTTCATATGTACATGTGAAATCAGCATGCATATGTGTATGTATATACATACATGTGTATATACATACATGTGCGTATGTCATATGGTATAATGATATGTATGTACACACATACTCTAACGAGACACAAAAATTCATATTAGCTTTAAAAGGTTTTCATTTGAGGGGTGCCTGGGTGGTTCAGCTGGTTAAGGCCCCAGCTTCAGCTCAGGTCATGATGTCATGGTTGGTGAGTTTGAGGCCCACCTTGGGCTCTCTGCTGTCAATGTGAAAGCCCCCTTCAGATCCTCTGTCTCCTCTATCGGCCTCTGCCCTGCTTGTGCGCTCTCTCAAAAATAAAAAAAATAAAAGTTCCTCACTTGATTCGCTTATATTTTCTAAGTATTTTCTAGATAATGATAATTTTGTCTCCTCCTTTCCAATATTTATACTTATTTCTCTCTGTTTACAACAATGGCTAGGAATAGTATCATACTGTTAAAAAGTATAATAAAGTTAAATATTTTCAGTGGTATTTGGCACCTTTATGTTTCTAAGGTTTTGTCATTAAATAGGTTTACTCATAGTTGCTCATGAATGAGCTTTTTAGTATGTCAAGGAAATCTCCTTACTAAGACTGTTAAATCGCTAAAAACTGGTAAATTGTATTAAATGCCTTTCTGGTATCATGTCCATTCCCCTTTTAGCCTATTTAATGTAATCAACTATGCTAATAAACTCCATGTTGAACAATCCACAAATTGCTAAAATAAGCCCTATATAACATGGTTATGGTATTATATGTGTAACACAGCACAAAAGTCAATTTTCTAATATAGACTATTTACACTGATTTTCATAGGGAGATTGACATAGTTGTGTGTGTATACCAGTTTTGTCAGGTTTAGTTATCAGACTTATGTTTGTTTCAAAAAAATAAATTGAGAAGACTTCTTACATTTCTAATATCCAACATATTTACTGATCAAAAGAAATACCTGCCCCTGGAACATTTCCAGGAATTACCCATAAAATCATCAAAGTCTGGTGCTTTCTGGGTGGAACAGATCTTTAACAATCTTTACGACTCTCTGTGTGGGTCCACTTAGTATATGCAGGTCTCCTTTAATTAATTTTGGACACTTGATTGTTTTTTTCCTTGGAAAATCATCCATTTTATCATCTATTAGCTTGAACGTGGGCATCATTCTCACTTGCAATTCCTTCTCCCTCATATCTGTCATTCCATGCCCATTTCCAACCCTATCGCGGCTTTCCTTTCCTCTTCCTTGACTGGACTTAGAGGTTTTGTCTGTTTTTTCTCAACATTCTCAATGGATTTACCATTCCACTCTCTTTATGTCCACCAATTCTTTAATTTCTGTATTTAACTTGGTGAGCTTCTATCGCCAGTATCCTCAGTTGTATTCGTTGTTCTATTTCTAATATCTTCATTTATTCTTCCCTTGTTTCATATTGAATATTAAATATATGTTTAAGGCACCAAATCTGGTCTAAGTTCTGCTTTGGCCATACCCTTAAGTTTTAGGAGTGGTTTTCATTGTCATTAATGTATACATTTTCTCTTTGCCCCACAAAGTAATTTAGGAGGGTGTCTTAAATTATTCAAGAGTCTACATTGTTTTGCTTTAGTCAATTTCAAAATCTTATGGTATTCTGGTCAGAAACTGTGGCTTATACATTTTCTACTTTGGAATATTAAAGTTTTCTATCTGGTCCAGTATATAATCACATTTTATAAATGTCTAATGTGGACATCAGGAAACAATGCATATTGTCTCTTTATAAGGCATAGAGTTAATATATATCACTGATTTTTCTCAAACTTTATGTATCCTCGTTCTTTATCTACTTATCCTCCACTTACTTTGTCAATACTGTGTTGCTGTGCTCATCTCAAATCCCCCTTGTGTTCATATTTTGGTTTATATATTTCTGGGCTATACCTTCCAGATATAATTATTTCTTATGAATTCTTCCTTTTATCAATACAAAACGTATTACTTTGTTTAATGTTTCACATAATGCTTTTGCCTTGAAATCTACTATTGTCATATATTACCACCCATTTTCTTTGTTCTTCACTATAATTGTTGACCAACTTCATATCTTTAACTCCCCTTGGCCACAGTTAACTGTCAGTTTGGTTTTGACAGAGGCAAAATACACATACAATGAAATGCCTAACCATAAGTGTACAATTCAATGGGTTTTTACAAATATATATACCCATGTTATCTACCACGGTCGCAATCAGGATATCAAACATTTCCATCATCCCAGAAAATTACCATGTACCATGTTCTTATTTCTATCAACCTAAGTTTTACCCCTTCTGTAATTCTATATAAATAGAATCATTCACTATGTATTATTTTGTGTCTGGTTTCCTACACTCAACGTGTTTTGGGGATCTGCTCTTGTTGCTGCATATATTATTCTTTTTTTCTTGCTGGGTAGTATTTAAATGATTTATACCAAAATTTATCCTTCTGTTGATGGATATTTGGGTACTTTTCATTTTGGGACTGGAGTAAATAAAATTGCTGTGGGAATAGCAATTTCTTTTGGATAAATACCTAGAAGTAGGATTTCTGGCCACAGCACAGGTGTATGATTAATTTTATGAGAACACTGCCAGAAATTTTTCCAAAGTGACTGTGCAATTTTATACTCTTACCAGCAGTTTCTCCACATCTTCACCAACAGCTGGTGTTGTCTTTTTAATTTTAGCAATTGTAGTGGGTATGAAATAGTATCTCATTATACTTTTACTTTGTGTTTTCCCTGAAGACTAATGGTACTGACAAATTTCATGTGCTTATTGACTATTTATACATCTTCCTTCATGAATCACCTGCTCGAGGCTTTCACCCATTTTATATTGGGCTGTTTGTCTATTTATTACTGGTTTGTAGGAGATGTGTATTGTAAATATTTTCTTCCAATCTGTGTCTTCCCTTTTTGTTTTTGCTATGATAACTTGATGAGCAGAACTTTTTATTCTGAGGTGCCTAGGTGGCTCAGTTAGGTGTCCAACTTCAGCTCAGGTTATGATCTCACAGTTCGTGAGTTCTAGCCCCACATTGGGCTCTCTGCTGTCAGTGAGGAGCGCACTTTGGTTCCTCTGCCCTCTCCCTCTCTGCCCCTCCCCTGCTCATTCTCTCTCAAAAATAAACATTTTTTTAAAAAAATTTAGTTCCATTTTATCAATTTTTTCCTTTCTATTCAGCGACATTTATGCTCTCTCTAGGACATCTTTTCCTAACCCAAGTTTTTGTTTCCCTCGAGAAGTTTTATGGTTTTGATCTTATGTTTGGATCTCTGATCCATCTCTTAAGTATATTATGGTTTTTTGGTGTTATCTAATACAGAATTATATTGTTAATTGCATTTCCCAAGTATTTGCTGCTGATCTATAAAAATACAATTGACTTTATGTTCTACATTTTCTAAATTCATGTATTAAATTCACTATAGCTTTTCTAAATTACTTTGGCCTTTTAAAATTCATTTCTAAGTTCTAGTAGTTGTTTTGGGGCTTCCTTAAGATTTTCTATGTAAAGAATCATGTTGGGGAGAAATAGAGGGTTTTACTTTTTCATTTCCAAAGTTTATAGCTTTTACTTCTTTTTCTTGCCTTATTGCAATGGCTAGGAGCTCCAGTGCCATATCAAACAGAAGTAGTAAGAGAGGACATCCATACTTTGTTCTCAATCATGAGGAAGGCTTTCAATATTTTAATGTTAAATATGATGCTACTATAGGTGTTCTGTAGCTGCTCTTCATCAGGTTAAATAAAATTCTTTCCATTCCTGATTTGCTAAGTCAAGAATTGTTGAATTTTGTGAAATGTTTTTTCTGCATTTATTGAGAGAATTAAACATTTTTTCCTTTATCATACTAATATGTGAAATACATTAATTAACTTTTGGATTAAACAGCTTTGTATTCCTGGAATAGACCCCAGTTGATCATGAGGTACTAACTTTTTCATATATTGCTGGATTCAACCTGTTAATATTTCATTAAGGATTCTGATTTCTGTCTTACTTCAGGCTACTGTAACAGAATACCATAGACTGAGTGACTTTAAACAACAAACATTTATTTCTCACAATTCTGGAGGGTATGAAGTCCAAGATCAAGGCACCAGCAGATTCAGTGTCTGGTAAGGGTCCTCTTCCAGGTTGCAGACTGTTGACTTCTCCATCACATTGGAGGTTAGGATTTGAACACATGAATCTTGGAGGGACACAAACATTCACTATATTGCAGTGGCTACAATCACAGAAATACTGATCAGCAACATTTTTTTGAAATAGTTTTCTCAGGTTTGGTATCCGGGTAATACTTGCTTCATAAAATGAGTTAAGAAATATTCCTTCCTCCTTTATTTTCTAAATTTGCTTAGCATTCATATTGTTTTTTCTTTAAATGTTTTATAGTACTCCTCAGAGAGATCATCTGAACCTATAGTTTTCTTCATGGGAAGGTTTTTTAAATCACAAATTCAAAATTTTAAGTAGATAAAGGGTTACTCAGATTTTCTATTCCATCTTGTATTAGCTTTAGTAAGTTATGATTTAAAGTAATTTGAAAACATCTAATTTGTTGAATTTAATGGTATAAAATTTCCACATTGTTGTTTTCCATATTATTTTTTTATTATTCTTTTAATGTCAGTATGATCTAGTGATATTTCTTTCATTCCTCAGGTTGGTAATTTCTGTTTTCTATCCTTATCAATCCCGGTAGAGGTTCATCAATTTTATTATACTTTCAAAGGACAAACTTTTGGCGTTGTCAATTTTCTCTATTAACTATCTCTTTTCTATCTGGCTGATTTCCGCTGTTATCTTAATCTTCTTGGTTTGGGTTTAATTTGGTCTTCTTTTTCTAATTGCTTATAGAGGTATGAAAAGTAACCTTAAAGTAACCTTTTTAAGGAGGTTTGAAGACAGAGCAAGCAGTTAACAAAGTTTGTGCATGAAGCACACCAGATTCAAACCTGGGTATCACTTTCATTTGAAGTCTTGGAGATTACCTCCAGGTTATAGATACAGACACACACACACACACACACACACACACACACACACACAGGACATTCTTGGGCTTCAGGAGATGTTCTTCATCTTTCGACACACTATTTCTGCATACTGCGATACACTGTATGAGATCCAAGGTCAAACAAAGTCCTGAATGACCAGGTTCACAGCCTTGAACATGTCTGGATAGTCTACTGGTGTGTCATCATGGCCCAGACTAAACATGAGTCTGGACTTTCAGGCAAGCATAAGCTCCTAAAATTTAAGCCTCTTTTTTCACATCTCTAACGGTTTTCCTAGGAAACCAGTGAAAGAGGGTTTGTCTCAGCACCACTGTCTACATAAATTTGAGTCCTTATAGACACCAGAATTATGAAGGTTATTTATTCTGAACCATAGGCCCTGGATATATTCTATTTTCCCCCACCCTTTTCTAATAGTAAGCAATATGTCTCCTATGACTTATTAATTTCCATACGGACTTAAATTTGTGGAAACTCTTCCATTATGAAGTCATGAAATTGCAAAAGAATTTGGAAAAATAACAAAGCTCATGAGACAGACCTGCCCCAAACCTGGAGATCTCTATTTGTGAGGCATCAATTCAGTCCCATTACTACATATACTCAGGGGGATAAATCCTGAAGTTGTGGGAGCTCTAATGTGGCAGTGGAGGTGACGGTGGGGCCTACTTGCTAACACCAATCTGTTCCCATGAAACTTAAAGCAAGGCAATATTTTTGCACATTTTTCTGTAATTGAATACCATTAAAGTATTGAATATACAATGCATCCTGCCTTTCTTTTATTCTTTCAAAAACTACTTATTGCATGCCTACTATATACCAAGCACTGTGCAAGGGATATTGGGATAAATTGGTGAAAAAAAAAGAAAGCTGAAAGACAGTTATGACTGGAAAGAGTAAGAACAGAGAAGAAAAAGTGAATTGCTGGTGGGAGCCTCTATTACCAAAGACTTAGTATGTTCTTAGGACCTTGAATCAGAAAAAAAGCAGTTATGCTGGGTCCCTCTGACATGTATGGCAAGGAATGTGTGTGTCTGTGTGTGTGTGTGTGTGTGTGTGTGTGTGTGTGTGTGGTGCCTTTTGGAGAAGATGAGGGAGCATAAGGAGAATACCTCAATTTCTGCCCAATAGAAGTGGGAGGATGGAATCACTGATGTTCCAGAAGCTAAGAAAGGAAAAATGTAAATTATTTTCTTTACGCATGTGGTTTGCACAACATCCTCCAACATAAGACTCCCACTTGGGTCCTAAAGTTGGAAAAATCTAGGGAGTATGGAGAAAAGGAACAGAGCTACAAGACTTGACATTGTATACTGGGTGCCAGCACTAGCAGACAAACTCCTAGAGGGAGACCTTTATAAAATAGTCTCTAGGTTCAATAGCTATGTGAACTGTGAATCTGGAATTAGCATCATCTACCTAAATTACAGAGATATACTTCTCACATAAGTCTCTAAAGTGCAGGCAAGGTAGCAAAGGAAGAGTTCTTTAAGTGAGGGTAATTTGAAGAGCCCCTAAGAACTCCCTACCCCAAATGGTATTTCCCATGTTGACTAAAATTCTTCATTTTGTTTCACTGCTTGGAACCCATCTTTACTCATCTCACTATAACCACAGAAGCAGTTATAACATAGAATAAATAGTAATTAAAGATTCTGAAGTCAAATTGCCTTGTTCATCTTGGGCTTTACCACTAATTGTGCCTGTGACTTTGGGGTGTGTTTCTTAATAATAGCTAAAAATTAATTATATGTAATTGCTTAGCAACTATAGGGCCAACCACTTTACATGTTTTTACATGTATCACTACTCCTCACAATACCCTATGAGGTATTATTATCATTATAATTTTACAGATGAGGAAACTGAAGCACAAATGTAACTTTGAGGTCCAAAACTAGTAACTGGAGGAGCTGAAATTCAAACCTAAGCAGACTTAACTATTATGGTGGTCCCCTCACTTAAATGCTCTAAGCCCCTATGCTTAGAGAGTAGTAAGGATTAGGTAAGATAATGCTTATAGATTTGACAGAGTGCAAAAGTGTTCAACACTATTACTGTTATTATTCCAGATAAATTAATTCTTGAAAAGAATTAAAGCAGTACCCAGCAAACCCAGTTCAATTTTACTGGCCTCTAGTATCAAGCTCTGTATTAGGTGCTAAGGTGATACCATGATGTATAAGACTTGATTCATACCATCGAGAAAAACAACTCAAGGCTTACTTAGTTGTCCCCTACATAAAGTCCTTCAAGGGCTCTATACTGCTTTCAGAAAGCTCGTGTGCCTAGCTTGGCACAAAAGGTCCATCACGATTCCATTGTCTTGCCTCCTTGAATGCATCTCCTGCCACTTCCCCCATCCACTCTGCAGCCTGAGCTACTTATTCTTCAGATATGCAAGACATTTCACATCTCAGTGACTTACAACGTGCTGTTCCATTAGTCTGGGAAATTCCTTTCTCTACCTCCATTTCTCCAATGTCCAGCTCAAATCTTTCTGGAATTCCCCAGCCCCTGCTACATTAGATGCTCCCTCTCTGGGCTCCCACAGAATCCTGCACACACCCACTGTACTTATTACACTGTACTGAAACTATCCTGCTCATATGCCTCCCCCACTATTCTGTAAGCTTCTTGAAAACTGTCTTAACAGTCTCTTACCCTAGCTCCCAGAACAATTTATGCACAGTAGACACTCAATGAATGTGTACACAATGAAAAAATTAATAAATAAACTTTAATTAGCACTCTAATGAGGGTATAATGATTTAATGGAAGAATGAGTATATTGAAATTGACTAAGAGGATCTGTAATGACTTCTTTGAGGAGGTGGCATGTGAACTGGCTCTTTGTGGGAAGGTAGTACTTAAATTAATGGACATATGCAGAGAACCTCCCGGTAAGAAAAGTTTTGAGGAAAGGCCCTAGAAAGAACTTTTGGGGTATACTGAGTAAACCTCTGTGACTAGAACATAGGGAAGAAAAACGGAGAATAAGGCAATAAAGTGGCAAGAAATCTAGCAATAAAACTGGGACATGAAGAGAAGCCAGGCCATCAAAGCAATTCTCAAGCAATTTCAATTAAAAAAATCTTAACTGCTGTAAGTAACATTATCAGCTCCCAATTCTATCTCTTCTCATGCATAACTGGCCCCTATAACCATAACAGAACTAAAGTTATGTGTACAAGGAGATGTTGTAGCAAAAAGACACAAATGGGGAAAGGAAAGTAATATGGGGAGAAAAATAGGAGCAAACTGATCTAAATTAAAATACCAAGCAGAGGGGCACCTGGGTGGCTCAGTCGGTTAAGCGTCAGACTTTGGCTCAGGTCATGATCTCCTGGTTCATGAGTTCGAGCCCCACATTGGGCTAGCAGCTGTCAGTCCAGAGACCGTTTGGGATCTCCTGTCCCCCTCTCTCTCTCTGCCCCTCCCCCGCTTGCAGTTTCTCTCTCTCAAAAATAAATAAACATTTTTTTTAAATCTTTAAAAAATATATCAAGCAGGTAGGAGTGTCTCACCTGTAAAACAGCAGAACCATGTCATCAGCAATTTGATTAACCTTAAATTTATTTTCAACTTTATGTCATTTTTGCTATATATATTTCTATAACCAAACCACACTAACTAATCTAAGATGCAGAAACAGAGATCTCTAGGGACAACCAGTATCATTTTAGAAAGGAAAGCCTTTCACCCACATGCTTTGCACTGCACCTAATGGGCCCCGGCATAACTACAGAGTGAATCTGGTACAGTATTGAATACAGGTTGCATCACAAAACAACAAAATGCACAACGACTTTACTCACTGTGCTCTCTGCTTCAAACACCAACTCAGTATTTACTGCACACCTGTTATGAGAAAGATACTGTTCTTGGCATAGACAGGGAATCTGGATGCATCTGGTAAGATCCAGGCCTTTAAAAGAATGTACAGAGTAGGTAAGATAAATGTGTATGTGATAATGCAATTCAAGGTGTGATGAATGTATGAAAGATGTAGCATGAAAGCAAATAAGAGGCATTCAGCTGAAATGGGGAAAGATTTCATGGCAGGGTTAACTTCAGGGAGTACTAGGGAAAGTTTTCATTGTATTTCTTCTTTTATTTTTATTTATGTATTTTAATTACAAAGGTGATAGATGCGCATTATTTAAAAGATCTTAAATACAGATAAGCAAAAAATCACTAAAAAACCACTATATTTTTGTATATGCCACTTAAAAATTATTTATTTATAAAACTGAAACCCTATTGTACATTCCTTTCAGTCAACAGCTTATTCAGGCAACAATATATTACAACCATCTTTCCATGTCATTTACTATACTTCTACAACTAACTTCTTTATATCTAAAAAGGAGCATATCAAAAGGTATAGATGAGTATACAGTAAAAGCATGTCTCTCTCCCATCCCATTCCCCAATCACCTTTTAGTTGTAACCAGAAACAACCACTGTTACCGGTTTCTTGTGATCCTTCCACAGATATTTTGCGTATGTGTATATATTTCTTTTTAAATAAGTGGTAGCCATGCACACACAATCCTGTACCTCATTTTTCAAATCTCCCAGGCAATACACTTATCACTGCCTTATTACTCTTAGTAGCTACAAAATGTTCCATTGTATGAAAATATAACCACTTGATTATCCAGTCCCCTTTTTTTTTTAATTTTTTTTTAACATTTATTTATTTTTGAGAGACAGAGACAGAGCATGAACGGGGGAGGGGCAGAGAGAGAGGGAGACACAGAATCGGAAGCAGGCTCCAGGCTCTGAGCTGTCAGCCCAGAGCCCGACGCGGGGCTCGAACTCACGGACCTCGAGATCGTGACCTGAGCTGAAGTCGGACGCTTAACTGACTGAGCCACCCAGGCGCCCCTATCCAGTCCCCTTTGATGGACATTCAGAATATTTCTAATATTTTGCTACTACAACGTTACTAGATGTGTCCTTAAAATGTAAATAGGTACACATTTGTAAATATATATTCAGTAAAAACTGCTAGAAGTGGAGTTTTAAGTTCAAAGGATATGTATAGTTTAAAATTTGAAAGATATTAATTACCACAGTGTCTTCTATTCAGAGGTGTCATCTTGCCAATTACAAATGAGAACGTCTATTCCTTTCCCTTACGTGTGGCTGCCCAGGTGATACTATTTCCCATTCTGCCATGCCCCCCGCCCCACTACCAATATACAAACACACCTTACAGATAGGTGAGAACACCTATCTGGCCTATGGAATGTAAGAATGTGAACAGAAATGATGTGCATTGTGTCAAGACCAAAGTAATTGAGAAGAGAGTGTGCATTCTCCACCATATCCTTGCCTTTCTGCCAGTTGGAAAGAGAAGATGTCAAGGCCTTAGGAAATGGCAGAGCCACATGATGCAAGGAACCTGAGTCCCTGAATCCATACAGAGAAAAACTGTTTATCAACCAGAAACATCCACATGGGAGTATTACATGAAGGAGAAATAAGTTCTTATTGTATTAAGGTGTTGAAATGTTGGTGTTTGTTAAAATATGTTGCCTTATTGTAACCAACATACTAAAATACCTTTTTTTTAATAAAACTCCAGATCCCTATACACTAATAACGAAGCACAGAAAGAGAAATTAAGAAAACAATCCCATTTACAATTGCACCAAAAATAACAAAATACTTGGGAATAAAGTTACCAAAGAGGTGAAAGACCTGTACTCTGAAAATTTTAAAACACTGATGAAAGAAACTGAAGATGACACAAAGAAATGGAAAGACATCCATGCTCATGGATTGAAAAAACAAATATTATTAAAATGTCTATGTTACCCAAGCCAATATACACATTTAATGCAATTCCTATCAAAATACCAACAGTATTTTTCACAAAACTAAATCAAACAATCCTAAAATTTGTATGGAACCACAAAAGACCCCAAATAGCCAAAGCAATCCTGAAAAAGAAAAACAAAACTGAAGGTATCACTATTCCAGACTTCACAAAATATTACAAATCTGTAGTAACCAAAACAGAATAGACACATAGCTCATTGGAACATGATAGAAAACGCAAACATAAACCCACAATTGTAACATCAATTTATCTTTGATAAAGCAGGAAAAAATATCCAAAGGGAAAAGGACAATCTCTTCAACAAACGGTGTTAGGAACACTGGACAGCTACATGAAAAAGAAAGAAACCAGACCACTTTCTTATACCATACACAAAAATAAACTCAAAACTGGAGCACCTGGGTGGCTCAGTCGGTTAAGTGTCTGACTTCGGCTCAGATTGTGATCTCACAGTTCACGGGCTCGGGCCCCACATTGTGCTCTGTGCTGACAGCTCAGGGCCTGGAGCCTGCTTCAGATTCTGTGTCTGCCTCTCTCTCTGCCCCTCCCCTGCTCATACTCATTCTTTCTGTCTCTCAAAAATGATTAAATGTTAAAAAAAAATTTTAATAAATAAACAAACTCAAAATGGATTAAAAACCTAAATGTGGAACCTGAAACCATAAAATCCTAGAAGAAAACACAGGCAGTAATTTCTCTGATATCAGTCATAGCAACATTTTTCTAGATATGTCTCCTGAGGCAAGGGAAATAAAAGCAAAAGTAAACTACAGGTACTGCATCAAAACAAAAAGCTGCACAACAAAGGAAACAATCAACAAAACTAAAAGGCAACCTACTGAATGCAAGAAGACATTTGCAAATGACATATCCAAAAAAGGTTAGTACCCAAAATATATAAAGAACTGATACAACTCAACACCCAAAAAAACAAACAATCCAATTTAAAAAATGGGCAGAGGGGTGCCTTTGTGGTTCAGTCAGTTAAGCGTCCAACTCTTGGTTCCAGCTCAGGTCATGATCTCAAGGTTTCATGAGTTTGAGCCCCATGTCAGGCTCTGCGCTACAGAGCTGCTTGGGATTCTCTCTCCCTCTCTCTCTTCCCCTTCCCTGCTTGTGCTATCTCTGTCTCTCTCAAATACATAAACTTAAAAAATATATATATAGGCAGAAGACATGAACAGACATTTCTCCAAAGAAGACATCCAGATGGCCAACAAACACATACATGAAAAGATGCTCAACATCACTCATCATCAGGGAAACGCAAATCAAAACTACGAGATATCACCTCACACCTGTCAAAATGGCTAAAATCAAAAACATGAGAAAAAACAAGCACTGGTGAGGATATGGGGAAAGGGGAACCCTTGTGCATGTTGGTAGAAATGTGAACGGGGACAGCCACTGTGGAAAACAGTATGGAGGTTCCTCAAAAAGTTAAAAACAGAACTACCCTACAATTCAACAATTGCATTACTGGGTATTTACCAAAAAAAATACAAAAACACGAATTCAAAGAGATACATGCACCTCTATATTTATAGCAGCATTATTTACAACAGCCAAATTATGGAAGCAGCCCAAGTGCCCATTCATAGATGGATACAGAAAATATGGTGTGTATATATATGTGTGTGCATGTGTGTGTGTATGCACACATACATACATAAAATGGAATATTATTTAGCCATAAAAACGAATTAAATCTTGCCATTTACAACAACATGGATGAAGCCAGAGAGTATAATGCTCAGCAAAATAAGTCAGAGAAAGACAAATACCATATGATCTCATTCATATGTGGAATTTAAGAAACAAAACAAACAAGCAAAGGAAAAAAAGAGAAAAGGGGGCAAACCAAGCAATAGACTCTTAACTATACAGAACATACTGGTAGTTATCAGAGGGAAGGTGGGCGGGGGGACAGGTGAAATAGGCGATGGGGATTAAGGAGTACACTTGTGACAGGCACTAGGTGTTGTACAGAAGTGTTGAATCACTATATTGTACACCTGAGACTAATATAAGACTATATGTTAAACCATACTGGAATTAAAATTAAAAGCTTGATTTAAAAAAGTATCATGTAAAATAGCAACAGAATATGAGATAGAGCTAACAAAATACATGCAAAATATGTATGCTTTAAAAAAAAAAACAAAACTAAAGAGATAAATAAAAAAGACCTAAGTAAAACTGGCACTATGTAACATGTTCTTGGATTGGAAGACTCAATATTGTTAGAATATCAAGTCTTCTCCAAATTGAACTACATATTCAATGCAATCTCAAAAATAATTCCAGCATAGTTTTTGGTAGAATTTGGCAGACTGATTCTAAACTTTATATGGAAAAGCGGAGGACCTAGAATGAGTGGAACAACTCTGAAAAAGAGAAACAGGAAGGAGAATTCACATTACCTGATTTCTGTACTTAATATAAAACTAAGCACTTAAGACAACGTGGTATTGGTAAAAGGATATAAATATACATCAATGAAATAAAAACAAAATTTTAAATTAAAAACCCACAGTTCAGAGAATACACTTAGGAAATATCCCTTAAGTTATTTCAATGTTAAGTATGACAGTGGCTATTAGAAAATATCTTTCATCTCCTGGGTTACCAAGAACTGTTTTTTATTTCTTCATTTTATTATGAATGAATACTGATTTATCAAATACCATTGTAATATCTGGGGAAATAATCCTAAATTTTTTTCTTCTGATCTATTAAAGTGATACATTAAATTAATATTTCCTAATGTTGAAACAGCCTTAACACATCTCAAATAAACCTTGTTTACTTGATTATGATATTTTAATATGGAAAAAACATAATAGACTGAGAAATTCTTTGAACAATTTATAAACTTCAAATTTCAACTGAGGAATTAAACAGTAGAACCAACCCTTAAAAGAACAAACTTGTTATCTGGAAAAGCAAGTGAATGAGTTATCACATATCCAAATCAAAAATAAAAGAAATGGAATTCCTGAATGAAAAGGAAAGAGAAATGGGGGGCAGATCTAGGAGCCCTCATTGCAAATAAAAGAAACTCAAGAGGGACTGCATTGGAGAAAGCAATAATCAAAACATAGTGCAAGAAAACTTCCCTCAGGAGGAGACTAGAGTTCTTAGATCAAAAGCACTCATTGTGTGCCAGGCAGGATAAATGAAAAAAGGCATACAGCTTAGACATATCCTGGCAAAAGTTCTAAAGTTTAATAAAGAAAAATATAAACTTTCAAAAAGAAAGAACAGGTTACTTACAAACGAATGAGCATGAGGCCAGCATTGGAGATGGCTAAGCACATAGGCTCTGAAGTAAGACTACCTGGCTTCAAATCTTGGTGTGAGCCTGGGCAAGTTACTTAACTTCTTTGTGCTTCTGTAAAACAGGAATGATGACAGTACTTCACTTCTAAGGTTGGCTGGAAGCAGTATTTGCGATAATACCCAGAAGAGTCTGGCACATAGTTCATTATAATCACTGGACTTCGATCTGTTAACACTGGAATTTGTATCAGAAAGTGAAAACTTTGTAGTAGACCTTTGAGAAGGCAAAAGCCAGAACCTTCCCCAGACCTTAATGTTTAGCACTAATGATCTGAAAAGCTGTACAATAAGCCCCTTGCTACTGCCTCTAATGCTACCTGAGCTCATGCTAGTGAGTAGTGAACTGATGGGCTGAAGGAATCTCATTGATTAATTTTTATTAATGTGAACAAGGCAAGGATGACAGTTTTTTTGGCCTAGAGTTCAAGATTATCATAGATGAAAAAAGTTGTAAGCTCCGTCAAGAGTAAATGGACTTGAGGCACCTGGGTAGCTCAGTCAGTTAAGCATCTGACTTTGGCACATGTCATGATCCCACAGTTCATGGATTTGAGCCCCACGTCAGACTCTGTGCTGACAGCTCGGAGCCTGAAGCCTGCTTCGGAGTCTGTGTCTCCCTCTCTGCCCTTCCCCTGCTCGCACTCTGTCTCTGTCTCTGTCTCTGTCTCTCTCTCTCAAAAATAAATAAACATTAAAAAAAAAAGAGTAAATGTACTCACAGTGCAATCTCTGAGAGACATGGAGGATTCTCCTACAATGAGTAGATCTTATTGTTATTGCCACTCAGGACCCTCCAAAAAGTGAACTAGTATGGGATCTGTGGCTACGTGATTTGAATGTCATAAAAAAGTTATTTCGTTCATTCAGCAAATTACTTGAGCACATCTATGTTATGTGTCAAGCAGTAAACTGGAGTTCTAACCGTAAGACACATGGAGCCCCTTCCCTCAAAGAGTTACATATATGAATCTTGATTTATATGACCCAAATTAGAACGCCCATGTGATGTAAGAAACTGATCATACCAAGGTCATTAACAAAATGCAAAACACACATACACATACACCTCTTCTAGCACAAGAAACAAAAACAAAAAAGCCAACTTTTAATAGTTAATCGTGAATAGCAAATGTTACTTTAACTTATTTTAATCCCATCTTTTATAGTTCTGTGAATGCGAAAGCCAACATAACAATTTGGTGGAACCCTTGTATTAGGTCAATTCTACTTACTAACCACTTAGCACCAATCAGAAATATTTTAAATGTTCCTCTCTAGATACTAGCTAAAAATTCCCTAAGTCCACTACCTATCTTCACATGGAAGATTATTTTTTCAATCCAAAAGGAAGATAAAGAGTTAAATTGCATATAATAAATGTAGTGGGGTTAAATGGTGGCCCCTGAAAAGATATGTTCATGCCCTAATACCTAGGACCTATGACTATCACCTTCTTTGAATAAGGGGCCTTTGGGGATGTAATTTAGGATCTTGAGATGAGGAAATCATCCTGGCTTAACTAGGCATGCCCTAAATCTAATCACAAGTGGAGTCTTAAAGCCAGTCCTTATCAGAGAAAGTCCTTTCCAGAGAAAGGCCAAGAGTGTTTTGAGACAGAAGAGGAAAAGACACGGAGCAGAAAAGAAGGAGGCTATGAGAACACAGAGGCAGAGACTGGAGTGAGGCAACCGTAAGTCAAGGAATGCCAGCGGCCACCAGAAGCCAGAAGAGGCAACGAATGGATTCTCCTCTGGAGGCTCTGGAGGGGTGCTGCCTGCCAACACCTTGATTTCAAACTTCTGGCTTCCTGAGCTGTGGGAAAATACGTTTCTGTTGTTTATGCCCCGGATCTGTGATAATTGGTTACTGCAGCCCCAGGAGACAGTGAACAAAGGCATTTTGGTAAGAAGCCCTGGGTTCAAGTACCACACCTGACAGTTTTGTCCCTATTTGCTGCTTAGCAAGTCCATTAGCCTCCCTGAGCCTCCACTGCCTTATTAGTAAAAATGGGATAATCAGACCTGTGCTACTATCCCCCAGAGTTCTGATAAGACTAAACTGAAATCATGGATCTGAAAACACTCAGAACACTGTAAAATCCTATGTGAATATGTATTATTATTATTCTTATACTTTATCTGGAATTTCAAATGAGGTTTGGAGCACAGGCTCTTTATTCAAATCCACTTGCTGCAACCCTTTACACAAAAATCAACGTGCCTAATTTTAACAATGCCAACATTCTATCAATTCTTAATATCCAATTTTATGTATAGAATTAAGCTATCACTAATATACATAGTACCTCTTTAGTGCTAGGATTTAATGAAGGCCTAATTACCACTAACCCTATCGTCTATTTTATTTCCCTCCAGATAATCTTCTACTACTGTCATACTAATTTAGTAAAGAGACTATCTAATTGGTTTATTGCCCCCATATATATTAACAAATCAGTTCTAGCTGATTTGCCTTCAACAATATCTGTGAACTCACTTAACATAATCATAATTCTTTCTGTAGCTGACCTTAATTATTCCATACTGAATTTTTCTCGGTGAAGAATGAACCATTAATAATCTCTTCCTCCTATTTCTGGTTTTCCCCAATAGGTAGATCCTGATCTACTGCCAGACCTAGTTCTTCTTTCTAAAATCAAGTATATTTATGAAGTATAACCGTAAACTAAGGATATTAGTTCCACAAGTTACATACAAAAGTTCACTTCATAACTCTATAATCTTACTTTACCAATGTACAAGTTCATATTTCCGAGAGAATGTTTCCATTTTTATTTCACATAAAACATCTTCAGACACATTTTAAGTTATTGAGAGGTTGGTTCTACTGCAAGCTGCAAATGTCTTCCCTTCAGGGCAAGGAAGTTTGACATTAAAAATTTTAAAAAATGGCACTTTGATAATGCAGTCTGGTACCAGAATTTATTTTCTTGTGCCTTAATCATTCTATTCTGTATTAGAGTAGAATGGCACTCAAATCATCCTTAGATCTAACCCAGAGTTCCATAAAAATGTGTTGTCTGAAATGTTGCCTCTTCAGAAACCTTTAAGTAAATGTTAAAGGATTCTTCCCAAATAGCAGTTGAACAATAAAAACTTCAAGGACTTTGAGATTTGTAAATGTAATAATCACTTATAATTATTACCATCAACAACATACATCCTTAAAATGAGATGTCCTTCAATAATGCATTAGGTGTTCCCACCAAACCACTGAATTGTGGGTAATATGTTATTTTAATCTACCTAATTTCACTACCTTTCCATAGAAAGCAATTAAATCACCTCCAAGATGCATGTTAAACATTCAGTTCTCAGGATGGCCACTAAAAAATTTCAAATCAATAATTATACTTAGGAAAGCCACCCCATTATTTTGTATATATAGGTGAATACTACTGTATGGCATACCCATAACTTTAAATATAGGCTTTATCCCCCTACAAATGGATTTATAAAGGTACATACTGTATTATCTCAGATTAATAAGAAATTTAGCAACAATAGTCTCCTAATTCTCATGCTCTTAAATGACCTACAAAAAAAGTAAACTGTGAACCACTTCCAACTGTAGCATCTATATTTTTCAATCAATTCCACATGAGACTGCCAAACTACTACTTATTCTGTAAAATGTGTTAACTCCCTTGATAAGGAAGATGGGCTAAAGATCTTCCTTAAAAGTTCTGACTCTAGATCCTTGGGATTCTTCTTAAGAAACTTAAAAAACATCCTGGGGCACCTGGCTGGCTCAGTTGGTAGAACATGCATTTTAAGTTTGAACCCCACAGGACATATAGAAATTACTTAAAAGTAAAATCTTTAAAAGAAAAACAAAAAACAAAACTTAAAAAACATGCTAAAAAGCCATTCATTCCCTAGTCACCCATCTTAGCAACCAAAGTATAGAACCTGGCCCCTCGCCACTAGAGGGGGGTGTTTCTTCTACTGGTTTCTCTTTCCCCAAATTTGGCTCACCAGAATTTCTGGTTGAACTAGAATCAAGCCTCAAGATAAACATTCTGACCTTTATTTCTCCTTCATAATTGTATAGTCCTTTCACTTTATTTCAGGCTGTAAGTTGCCACTAAAATATCAACTTCAATCCCTAATTACTTGTATTATTATGACCCATATCACACTTTCTTGCCTTTCTTACAGGCTAACAAGCGTTACACAGAGCTGATTATAGAGATTTTGACATTAATTCACTGGAAAATAATCAGAAAATCCAACCAAGCCTGAGTATTCATTTTTTAAAAACTGGACTTTTTAAAATTTGCCATGTTCACATGACTTCATTTGAATCACAATACCATGAAGGAAAAAAAAGACTATCAGTAACAAATTTCAAAGAAGAAATTCAACATCTTCAAGTGACTTGCCCAAGATCATGGGTACGAAACAGTGAAGCCATAATGAAGACTCAAATACCCTGACCTGTACACATTCCTGGTACTACTTACTCTATGCCATGAGTAAAAGACACAAGATGAGAAAATACACCAGTTCTTTACTGCTTTCTCTGAAGAACCCTGGTCTGAGGCAATGTCCCTTAGAGAAGATCAAGACAAGAACTGGCCGAGAATCTGCACACACTCTATGAAGCCAGAAGTCAGGAGAGGGAAGAGCCCTGATAAAAGTAAATGTATCATAATAAAATCAAATCCATCGGACATGAATCTGCTTGGGACAAAGTAGGTATAACCACTCAGAATGCTTTTGGCTACAAGTGACAAAATCCCAAATCACGCTGTATTATCTCACAGAACTAGAAGTTCAGAGGTAGAGCAGACCAAAAATAAAATCAGCAGTTCAATAAGGTCATCAAGGACTCAGGTTTCTTCTCTCGTTCTGTTACCTTCTAGATGAACTTCTTCCAAAGCTACTTTTTCTCATTGTTCTAAGATGGCCTGAGCAGTTATAGCCATTACATTCTCTCATAACATCATCAGAGGAAGAAAAGGTACCATCTCTTTCTTTTATCTCTTTTTAGGAATAAGAAACTCTTTCCCAGAAGCACTCTGGCCCTCCTCCAGACTTCCTTTCAAATCTCATTGGCCAGAACAGGTTACAGGCCATGCCTAAGCCTTCACTGGCAAAGGAAATGGGATCAACCATAATTGCTTACACTAATCATCTGGGATAGAACGAATGCTGGAGAGAGTCAATCGCCATGACCATACCATGGGCAATTTATAATGATGAGTATTACTGTGACATTGTTTTCACTCCAGAACAAAACTGTAATTTAATTATGCTTCTTCCATGATCATAACAATGAGGCATGTGCTTTGCGTGAGACTCAGATAATTACTGCCTGCTCACATCTCATATTTACCATCATAAACTTATTCATCAGATATAAAACATTTTATTAAAACTTTCTATTCAATCCACTATTTAAAAAAAAATCTTTAATGCAACATTTTAGAGCAAGAATGGCAAAGAGATTGGTGTTCCACACCTATTCCAGTAGATACAGCTATCTAGAACCCCAATTTAAGAATGATCCAAAGCAGAGTTTGGATCAGTGAAAAACAGTGACATGACTCATTAGTGATGTCTTCCATGGACTTGGGTTTGGGCACAATACAGAGTATATTTGCCAACACTGATTTAGAGAAAATCTCTTTAAATAATTTCCCTCCAATGATCATGGATTTCTCTAATGCAACGCCTCGTTATTTTCATTTTAGTGGAAATTCAATCTACTCTTTCCCTCTTTATTCTCCCTATGTAATTTACATATATATAAATATAATATACATCAAGCACAAACTCCAAGAATTATTTTATATATAATCAGAGTTCCACAGGAATTCTGAAAACTGACCCCTTTTCTAAGTCCATAGAAAAGCTTGGCAGAATGGCTTCATTTACAAACTATCTCACTTACAGGAAGCAGAGCGTCTTTGGGGCCCAGTCTGGATGTGGGCCTAGGCAAGATTGATGGACAGAAGGAAAAAAAAGAATGGCCATCTATTCACAGTGAAGATGGCCCAGTCCACAGCTTCCAGACAAAAACCAAAATGGAACCAAAACCTAATCCTACACAAAGGTGACTAATCAGTAACTGAAGAATGCTTAAATAATGGCAGATTACAAACAACATGCAGAGTTTATGTGTATAAAATGCATTTGAAAAGACAGGGAAGGACAACAGTGGTTATTCTGGAATGAACTTACAGCTTTTTTTCTTTTGTCCTTCTATTTCTTATCTACATTTTTCTGAGTGTCCTGTACTGCACATACACTGCCTTTTTAATGAAGAAGGGGGAAAAAAAGGAAACATGTTTTTATCTTATCGTTTGATGTTTATGTTTTCGTTGTTCCAATTAACCTTTAACTGCCTTGTAGTTAAGATCAAGCTTGTCCAACTATTCCTAAGGTTGGGAAACGAGGTTGTTTTAACTTTTTGATATCATAAGCAACAAAGTATTCTTGTAGCTGAAAATTGATTTGAAATATAAAAGAAGTTAGAAAAATCCCTAAAAAAATGAATCAAAGTGTTTAATCACCCCATAATACTCTAAAATTACCACTACTCAAAAATTTAATTAACTTAGGATATTCTCTCTCTCTCTCTCTCTCTCTCTCTCTCTCTCTCTCGCCCTAAGTCAAATCATTTTTTTACCCAAACTGCCAGTTGGCCAGTCTGTGTTCACAAAATTGGTTTTGGCCAAAATAATTTTAAGTCAATTTGGTATTGGACAAAGAACACACCATCAGCATCAGGGGAAAGTCTGAAGGCACAGATAAGAAATAGGATTCCCAAAAAAGATTCAGTAATAAAGAACAAGCAAGATAGCCTGGACAAGTCTGAAAAAGAAAAATCACCTAGGGCAATGGTTCAAAAGTGGAAGGAAGTCTTTTATCAAGGCAAGGAGCTGTAAAATGAACCCAAGTAGCTTAGTACGTGCTTGTAAGGATACCAAGTAAACTGGTTCATCAGCCTGCTTGGATTCTCTCCCCTGGGTAGAACAGTACTAGGGTTTTCCCCAGGTTCCCTATGAAAAAACCTAATCTGCCTGGGTCTCAAGTTGAAGACAAATGTTCCCCAAATCATTCCATAATCACTTTCACAGTAAATGAGGTTTTGGAGCTGGCCACTGCACGACAGAGGATTCAAACCAGGTTTTTGGCATATTATGGTTCCCACTCCAACTATAGAAGGTAATTTCCCACATTGTCAGACAAAGCAGAGATGGCAGATGATATGACCTTGCACAGGAAGAAGCAACTCGAACTGGACTGCTTTAGGAGTGAAGAACTCAGGTAGTGGACTTCAGCTTCTACAATAGCTGGTCAATATGTCTAGCGAGAGCCAGAAGACATCCCTGGTTCGAAGTCCTCTAAGGAACCTGATTACAGTTAGGATTTCTTTTTAGCTAGTTAATGTTCAATGGAAAATCTGGAGAGCTTTCTGAGCACCTATATTCAACTCAAATATTAACTGGTTGCCAGGCTGTGGGTGTTGCTGAGGCAAGCAAGGAGGTAGCAGGGTGAAAGACATTATTGCCACTGTCGTTAAGAAAGGTGTTCTAGGGGCGCCTGGGTGGCTCAGTCGGTTAAGCGTCCGATTTCAGCTCAGGTCACGTTCTCGCGGTCCGTGAGTTCGAGCCCCGCGTCAGGCTCTGTGCTGACAGTTCAGAGCCCGGAGCCTGCTTCAGATTCTGTGTCTCCCTCTCTCTCTGCCCCTCCCCCGTTCATGCTCTGTCTCTCTCTGTCTCAAAAATAAATGTTAAAAAAAAAAAAAATTTAAAAAAAAAAGAAAGGTGTTCTATAGGAAGGAAAACAGAGAACAGTATTTATATTCAATCACAGCAAAGTAGGTGTGAAAAAAAATAGATAAATCAGTCTTGTTTTTGTAAGAAACAAAACAGCATAGAGATGGACTATTCACAAATGCTTCTGGGGCAACTGAGTAGTCATTCGGAGAAAAATATAGTTGGACCCATCCATCACCCATACACCAAGAAAAATGGGTAAAAACTTAAGTGTAAAATAGAAACCACAAAGATAATAGAAGATAATATGAGAGAATTCTTTTACAACTTTGTAATGGGACAGGCTTTTCTAACTGTGACCCAAAATCCAGAAGTCATAAAAGTATAACAAATTCAACTACATTTAAAAAAAAAATCTACTTAGCAAAAACACCATAAGCAAAGATGAAAGACAATAACAAACGGGGATGGCAGACATGCTGCAACTCACATTACAACAGGCAAATTAAACACAACAGCCACAGGGTGATTTTAAACAACCAACCACTCCCCCTCCCGCCCCCCCACCAAGAAAGGTAGGGATAAAAGACACATTTCACAAAAAAGGAAATATAAATGGCTCCTAAACATATGAAAAGATATTCAAACTCACTCATAAGGTAAATAGAAATTAAAACTACACTAAGATAACATTTTTCACCCATCAGATTGGAAAAAATCCAAAAGTTCAAGAACACATTTTGTGGGCAAGAACATGGGTAACCAGTCACTCCCATGCGTTTCTGGTGGGGGTGTACATTGTACAACCTCTATAGAGAGCAATTTGGTAGTACCTATAAAATTATAATAACATACACTCTTTGGTCAGCAATTCCACTTTTAAAATTTTACCCTACAAATACATTTACACAAGTATGAAATAATCTATGTAACAAAAGTACTTATTGCAGTATTGTTTCTAATAGCAAAAGATTGAAAATTTCCCAAATGCCCATCAATATGGGACTGGTGATATAAATGATGCTATACCCACACAATGATGTGGAAAAGAGCTCCAAGATATATTATTAAAGTGAAATATATCTGGGATATTTTCCCACTGTTATGGAAAGAACTCCAAGAAACACTGTTAAGTAAAAAAGGGAGAATAATACATATATAATTATATGTATTATATAAAATGAAAAACAGAATTTATATTTGTATTGGCTTGAATATGCACTTAAAAATTCTGGAAGGACGGGAATTGAATAGATGGGGAACAGGGGTGGAAAGGAAACTGCTCATTTCTAAACACTTTGTTGTGTGAATCAAGTGAATGCATTACCTTTTCAAAAGGTAAATTTTTAAATGCTTAATATATTAAACGTTTAGTAGATATAATTCCAGAGATATCTACTAAATATTCCACATTTGGACCCCTCAGTCTATGGGTGATAGATGGCGGACAAGTGAGTATGCACTTGGAAGCTGCCTTAAATAGTAGCATCCAGAAATGAAAAGCAAAGTGAGGGTTACAGTTGGAAACCTGATGACTAGAAGTGAAGAACTCACTGATGGTTGTTTATTCCCAGGGCCGAGGCAGTGAAGAAAAGAGGAAAGAACACAATCTTGTGAAAGTGTTATAGTAAGAGAGGCACATCAAAATAGAGATAAGCCAGAGATTAATTCTTAGGGGGAGTTAAGTCAAAATGTGGTACAATTCCTTAGGATACCTGAATTGGTTCTTGGTTCAAACACAGATGTCACAGAGTGGTACAACTAAAGGCACAGCTCTTCTGTAGACCAGCTGCAATGGTGACAGCACACTGATGTGCAACCAGCCTCCTCGGCTGCTCTCTTAGGCCTAAACTCTACGTAAAACTCTCTCAGAAAAGTTATTAAGGCCACAAGGCTGGTTAGGATAAAGAAAATAGAATATCTGGTATAAAGCTTCTTGAAAACTGCTTTCATTCACCCATCAAATGTTTACAGAGCACCTACTCTGTGCCAAGAACTGCTCTAAGTGCTCAATAAATTCATCCCCCAAAATAAATATGTCCAAGGTAATTTAAACAAAAAAGAGATTTTAAAAGATTTTGAGATAACAGAAGCTTCTCTTAAAAAACATTTTGAAATATGAAAAATAAACTAAAAAGTCAATTGACAGCTGTAAAATGCTATGAAACTATGGTAAATGGATTTCAATTTTTACCCAGTTTATTCTGTTGTTTTAAAAGAGTAAAAATAGTAACTGAACATGTGAATTTAAAATAAGAAAATCATTCTCAGAAATTAGAAATAATGAGGTAGTATGTTTCAATTTCACTAAACTTAAATAGGATAAATCTTTAAAATATAAGCTTTCTATTCTCATCACCACAATCGATAAAACAGGAAAACATAACTGGAAAAGGGAACTAATTCAGAACAGATGTCAGGGAGGAATTTTTCCAGTAGTGAACTATAAACATGCGGAATAAATACTGGAAAATGTATTATGGTAAAAAAATCAGAATCAGTTACTAATTACATGATCTAAGCAGGAAACCAGATACCTAAATATGTAGAACAGGCATTTAAAAAACAGCCCTAAGTTAATGGACAAACCACGTTTTGACTCTCCAAACCTCAGATAATAAATAAACCTGCAATGTGTTAAAATAGGTATTTCTCAATGCCTATAAAGTTGGCTCTTATTTATCCATAAAGATGTATCCAACTGAAAATGTAACAAGTTTGCAAACAGAATTTATTGCATTCTTCCTGCTTGATGTGCTAATATTTTTTCAACCTAAAACCTATTTGGTACTTTCCTTTTGACCAACCTTCTTAATATTTCACCCTATCTACTTACACTCTACAAGGAGATATAAAGACTTACAACCTCACCATCACCAATCATTCTCCAGAAAAAAGCAAAAAGGACAGTTATTCCTTGGCTGCTACATCTAAGAAGAAATAAATGGTTTATGCCTAGCATGCAGTAAGGATCAGAAAGGAACTGAAACAAACAACAGTATCCATTCCAATGAAAGTTTATTAATTTGTATGAAGTCAATTTGCTACTCATCCATATTCAGATGAATGTACAAAAAAACAAATTCCATAGCTAAATATAAAATGACTTTTGGACTATCCAGGTTTCTGCTCGTTTCTACTTTATGGATAAGAGAAAGCTGTGATGCTAGCAGTACATTAACTCCTTCAGGCTACCAAGATCCCACTCAATAGCTACAACTATCACACAGGCCAAAGCAGTTTAATATATTACTAGTAAGATTACTACTATAAGCATACATGTTAGATACAAGAGTTATTGAGCCTGCGGACTACAGCAATCAGGTAGTGACAGAAGACTAGACCAGAGCTGACTCGTGATTCACAATATTTAACTGGCCTAAAAAAGCATTCCACTCCAGAACCCAAAAGATCCTTCAGATCAGATAGCCCAATGTTGTCATTTTATAGATGATGATATTTAGGCTCCAAAAAAAAAAAAGCTTAATAAACTTACCCAAGGTAGGGCAGTTTCATGGCATCCAAGCCAGACCCAGGCCTCTGAGAAGCAATCTAGTGCTCTCTGGGAAATACAGCATCCCACTCCTGGAGAACATTCTGAAGCAACTGAAGTTCATGTGAGGCAATTTTTTTTATTTCACAGTTGGGTGATAAGGAAAAGGGTTATGTGGTTATATCTGGAAAAAGATATTAACTTCATCTATCACTTCTAGCTCAAATAAGTTCTCATTTTATAGGTATAAATAATATCCCAAGTTGATTTATCACACAAGAGTAGTAACTTTTCTCCCCCAAATCTGTGGTCTTCTAGAGTTTACCAGCAACTGGGGAAAAACATGACTAGGAAATAAACTCTCTTGGGGCACCTGGGTGGGTCAGTCAGTTGAGCATCCAATTTCGGCTCAGGTCTGATCTCACATTCTGTGAGTTCAAGCCCCACGTTGGGCTCTGTGCTGACAGCTCAGAGCCTGGAGCCTGCTTTGCGTTCTGTCTCCCTCTCTCTCTGCCCCTCCCCTACTCACACTCTGTCTCTCTCTCTCTCTAAAATAAACATTAAAAGATTTTTTTAAATAAAAAAAAGGAAACAAACTCTCTTTTTAACCACACTCCAAGCCTGTTATTTATTAATGAATTAAAAAAATATATCATTTAGTGAGATTTTAAAATATTATTAGCAGTTATGCTATTAAGTAATCTTTCTATCTCAGTTTTTACTGTTTTCTAAAATCTGTAATATAGAAAGTCTTCCCTCATCTATTACTTTTTCCTTTTAAAGTAAATTTTAATATTCTAAGTCACAAGAGCCTCTCTCTAAAACTTCCTACAAATATAATTCCAAAATCTCTTTGCCTAGCTCACTTCTACATATACATAGTGTCATACACATCTAGTTAAATATATTTCAGAAGAGGTAGAAAATTAAGAAATTTTTATATTTAACTCATTATACACAGATGTCAGAGTTCTCAATTTTGTAAATCTTAAGAAATTTTTGCACAAGAATATGACATTACATTTCCTAGCCTACAGCATCCGGTTCATCACTAAGAAAAAGCAGCATAAGAGAAAGTGTAAATAAAGGGAGAAAGAGGGTAAAATAAGAATCAAGTCTATCAGGAAAAAAAAAATCATTAACAAATCTTCCTATGCAGATACAACAGGTACAAGCCGAACTGCAATTTCCTTGTATCAACATGCAACTGTCTGGGCTTGTAGCCATTATCTAACAAGGTATCTTCAATCAGGACTGTCAGAAGTTGAGGTGAAGAAAGCTTAATGTATGATCTCATATACATCCATTAATGCATGCCAAGAAGCTCCCAATCCATATAGTTTGTTATTTATATTATGGCTGGTCTCTATACTCAAATTTAGAAGAGAGAAGTATCTTATGGATATTTACTATCTATGTTAAACTTAGGTGCCACAGAAATTTCAAAGATGTGTGAAGCATGTTTCTGAAGCTTATAGTTTGACAGGAGAATAAGCTATGAACACAAAAGCACCAAAAAAAAGCTGTAAAATAAGAACTCTATAAAAGACTAAAACACAATCTGAGTACACTTCTTGAGCTAGTTTGACAGGAAAGATAAGATCTCAATAAGCAGAAAAGAAGGAGAAGGGAACATAATACAAAGGAAAACTATGAACAAATGTGGGAGGGGGAAAGATGTTTGAAGAGCAGTAGAAATACCAGTTTGACTAGAATGGGGAAATTCTGTGGAAATAAAGAGGCCAGGATATGGAGACCTTTGAAGAGAATATCCAGACCTTTTGAGCAATGATAGAATTGATATGGAAGAGATGATATACAGGTAGATCAGTCAGAAAACTACTACAGTAGTACCATATTCCTGAGCCCAGAACACTAAAGTTTGTAAGTGAATGTCAGCTACAGTTACCAAATTTTACATATACATACATATATATATATCTTCTATTATATATATATCTTTACATATATCTATATCTATATCTATATATATCTATATATATAACTTCTACAGTGATTCTAGAAACTTGGACTTACACAATTCTTTTACTTTCCCTTCCTATTTTCATTTCAGGTAACATCTTCTGGCTTGGATTTTTTATTTCACTTTTCCTTATCCAACCTTAGCATTAATAAGACTTATCATTCTTTGTTTATTAGCAAAATCAACAACATCATATGTCATTGCTTAATCAGAAGAGCATTTAAAGCAATTTTTTAAACCCCACTTTGTTAAAGTGATTGTTTTCTATCACACACAATAAATTTCCCCAAATTTCATATTTTATTTTCCAAGAGCAAGAGCACCTTTTTTCTTGCAGACTTCACCTACAAAACCAAAACAAAATGAAAGGTTAATATCCAATGAATCTGTAATAGTTACTTCATAGAAAGAGTTTTTTACAGATTGACTGCCATACCCTTCATGAAAGCAAAAACTAACTGCTTTCTTTGCTTTGTGTGTGTAAACTAGGCCACACATGAATGTCTCTCTTCTAGAAAAAGGACCAAACCAGTTAAGTTTTCAACATTGCACGGATTAAGGTAGTCTTATTCTATTTGATTTCCCCAAAGAAGAGATTTAATTATAAAGTATTAAGCTTCATTTAATACAAAATAGTCATCAAAAAGGTAATTCAGACTACTGAAATAGTCATATTACACATGCCTTACAGAATATTGTGATTTCTAGTAAATCAGATTTATGAAAAGGTATAGATCAATAGATATCAATTTGAAAAAGAAAAGAGAATGATTCATTCTGTTTGAGGAATTGCATAGGTTTAGAGACCAAGGATTAAGCAGAGGATGGTGTCCCAATTTGTAAGACAGCCTTCCTTGTCTCTCCTTCCATGACTTTCCATTTGAGTGCAAAGACGTTGCCACTTATCAGTGACTATTGGAACTTCTCCAACAGTCAGCCCAACTTCCTACCCAGAGGAGTACTAAGCCAGCTGATTGGCTCAGTGCAATCAGACAACAGCCCTCAGCCCAACTGCAGTCAAGGAACAAAGATTGGTGACCTGATACTCAGGAAGGAAAGGATGCAAAAGAGGGGCTGGGGAAAGCACAGAATTAACCAACACAGACAACCAGAAAAACACATCCACTTAAAAGAGAGAAATCCTTTACCTGGAGATATTCAGCCAGGAATCGATTTTTTTTTAAAGGTAAACAAAGACACGAGTTTAAAACTGTCATTGGAGGAGCCCGATTCATATGAACAAACTTAGTAGCCTTGGAACAACCCTGAGTGGGCAAAGACCTTTTTATATATTAACACTTAGAAAATGGACTTTATTCAATAAATTCATTAAAAGATGTCCTGTTTCCTAAAAACTGTACCTAATTTTAGGGTTTCTGCTCTACATTGACTCCAGTTCTGCATGAGATTTCAAACTAAAGGGGGAATGGGTGGGGTGCAGAACACATGAAATTTTTACAGCATGGAAATAAAAGTATTTTTAAACCTTCTTGGGGGTGAAGAATTAGGCAAGAAGTAATACGTGGAAACTGTCAAGTGCTTCTCTACACACCCACCCACCAGATACCATCACAGCCGGCTAGGGGAGTCTCCCTCTTCTTGCCTGACAGCTTCACTTTCTTTGAGGTCTTGAGCTGGTGATCACACTGGCCCGTCATGGTATTTTCAGTTAACAAAGCAGTTACTCAACAGGGGAAAAAGCCACAAAGGAGCAGAGCAGCTGCTGCTGCACCCGTGATGCAAGTGCAGGATGAGCCCCGGGCCGCCACCGCCGCCTCGGCTCCTCCGTGACGTCCGGGAGGGGTATCCCCGGCTCTCAGGAAGTGGTGGCCGCGGGCGGCTCCGCCCCCACGCGACTCGGGGCTGGCCGGGCCGCCGGGTGGCAGGACTGCCAAGCAGGTTGGCAGACGGCTTACGCCGTCCGACACACACGCACGCCCCACGGGCCGCGCGCCCCGCTCCCTCGCCCGCGCCTCGCCCTCTTCTCCAGTCACAGCCCGCGCCCCCTCTCTCCCAAGACTCACACCCACTCACCCCGACCCCCTGCGCAGAGCCTTGCCCAGCGCCGCCGGTCACTAGACGGGGACGAGCCGGGTCCAAGATGGCGACTCCGCCCCCGCCCCCTCCGCACTCTTGGCAGGGTCAGGGCGCCCCCTCACGCGGCGGGCTCGCGCCCGAGGCCCGGCTAAAAATAGCCAGGCTCCACTATATTTGGTTCGGCCGGATCCCGACGCGGCCGCGCGCACTCCGCCCCGCCCCGCGCGCTCCGCCCCGCCCCGCCCCGCCCCGCCCCGCGCGCTCCGCCCCGCCCCGCGCGGCACTGAATGGAGAAGGGGCGGGGGTGACCGAGGGGAACCTACTCCGCTATCTGCGGCGCGCGCCGGCGGCAGGGCCCGGCCAACTGCCGAATTTAGTAACATCGCCTGCGTCAATCACGCGCCTCCTGTGCGTCAGCGCCGCGCTGCTCCAGGTCCTGCTCCCCCCACCCCCCAGCCTTTGAATGGATACAATGTAGCAGCGCCCTCCTTCCTTCCTAGACTGGATTGGAACCCGCGGCAGTGCAAAGGCTCCATTCCTCTCTGCTGGGTCAACTTTCGGAGCATCCTCCCACGGTCTTCTCCACACCACTCTGTGGAATCGAAGAAATAAACCAATGTCATACATATGTATATAATAGTATATATAATATACATAACACTAGTTTTGTTTTCAAGTTTCTGGTGCTAACTCGAACCTTCGATTCTGAACCTTGAGCTGTCGACAGCTCCCTCCCACTACGCCACACACACACACACACACACACACACACACACACACGCAAAGATTGGGGAAGGTCAAAGAAATAGAATGCCACATCTGATTCAAGCAGACCACATGGGGACCATGCCTGTCTGCATTGTTTCACTCAAATATTTTCTCCACCTCAAAAATTAATTTCTAGAGAGGTTGCTTTCACTCAGCTGCACGTTGAAACTAGGAGACTTTAACTCTGATAAATTTTTGTTTTTGTTTTCAGCAAGAAATACACACTTAAATTCAACATTTCCAGGAAGAAATTGCTCTCCCTCACACAGTCGCTGAGGCTTTCAGCACACTGTTTCATGACAAATGTGTCCCAGAAGACCAGAGCAAATCCCATGGCGAGGGACTCACTAATAAATCTTGTTGATTGATTTCGAAATGTTTAATTTGGGAGATTGTGAGAGGGGCAACCAGCAAAAAGTGAAAGTGCGAGCTGAGATTTCCACTTCTGCGGGGGGGGGGGGGGGGGGGAATGATTTGCAACAGACCCGCTCAGCTGTTCAACACGTGTGTTTCTTTTACACACATTAAGTAGTTTCTTCTGCAGCGCGCACGTGGATGATGGATGTGCACTCAGTTGGGTTATAGTGGGTCCAGTTAGGAAATCCACACCTTAGTATAAAGAAATAAAACCTTATCTTCCCGGAGCCATCTGCATCCCAGTGCGAAACACGCACTCAGCAAATTATAGGAGGAGAGGGATTAGTCTACACGCTGAGGGCCAGAGAGACTTAAACAGCTTTGGAACTGTTGCTTGAGGAAAACGCAGCTGCACCTCAGGGAGTCTTCGGGCCGGTGCCTGACTCCTGCACCGGCTGCCAGGTCACTCGGAGAAGCTAGCTGGCGGAGCCTTCCCTTTCGGAAGAGCTGTCCTCTCCCTTACCCCCCTCTCCCTGGCTCCATGCCTCGGGGCAGCCTCGGAGTCGCGCCAGCAGCACTCCTCCAACTCTACTCCACCCGAGCCTGACAGCTGGGCGGTCCCGCCTGACCCGCGGGCGGGCCGCTGCACCCTCTCGCAGACTCGCGCCCAGGAGAGCAGCGTCGCTGCGAAGGGATTGGCGGCGCGGGTCCAAAAGGCCCCCCTGCCGGGGCTGGCCGTGCCGCGCAGTTTCCATTGTGCAGCCCTGAGAATGGCCGGGGAACGCGCGCGCGCGCACATGCACACATACACACACACACACACACACACACACACACACACACACCCTCCCTCGCACACGCGGAACCGGCTGGGCCAGGGGAGGGAGGAGGAGGGTGACGTAGCGTCCCATGGCGTCACATTGACGTCTCGCATTCCAGGCACTCTATGGAGAGGCCGCTAGGGCTCCTGTGGCATAAATGACGTGCCGAGAGAGCGAGCGAACGCGCAGCCGGGAGAGCGGAGTCTCCTGCCTCCCGCCCCCCACCCCTCCAGCTCCTGCTCCTCCTCCGCTCCCCACACACAGACGAGCTCACACCCGCTCCCTCACTCGCACACACAGACACGCGCGCACACAAGCTCCGCACACACTCTCCACTCTCTCCCGCGCGCTCACACCCCTCTCGCCCCGCGCCCTCGCCCGTGCAGAGCTGCGCGGCAGCCGGACGCCCCTCCCGGACTCACTTTGCAACGCTGACAGCGCCGGCGGTGGCCTTGGAGGTGGGAACTGCGGCGGCATCCTCCCCCCTGGTCGCGGCCGGAGCCCGGACGCCCGCGGAACCCCTCGCCGGCACTCTCCCATGAGTCGGGATCGCAGCATCCCCTGCCAGACGCGCACCACCTCTGGGAGCCGCTGGGCTTGTACACCGCAGCCCTTCCGGGACAGCAGCTGTGACTCCCCCCCAGTGCAGATTTCGGGGCAGCTCTCTAGAAACTCGCTCTAAAGACGGAACCGCTACAGCACTCGAGTACGTATGAGATTCGCCCAGTTAATTGGGGGACTTGTTAAAAAGTTGGCGCGCTGGGAAGCGTCGCTCCCGAAATTGACAACTTTGAGTGTGGGGTTTTTCCCCCTCGCCTCCTCGCTCTGGCTTTGCTCGCCGAGTGGCCCGGTGGGTTCTGATCTGAAACTTTTCCCCTGTAGCGGGCCCGCGGGGATCTCTGAGGCTCGTGGGATTCCTGCCCCCACCCGAAGAGGCGAAAAGCCTCTAACAAAGAGGAGGACCGGGATTTGTGCAGTAGCAGCTCCAGCGATGTAATTCAGGGTATTTCGGCTCTAGTTGTCATGGTAATGATGCTCTCGGCGGCGGCGGCGGCGGCGGCGGCAGCGGCAGCGGCAGGGAGTTGCAGCTCCGGTGATGAACGGCAGTAATTTTCCTGCCTTTTAACTAGGATTGAAAATAGGGGCTTCAGTGGGTCCAAGTTAATATATCTAATGGTGACTCCCAGCTGGTTGGCTGGGAGGAAGCTTGACAGGGAAGGGGCCTGGGCAGCAGTGGTTGGAGTTTGCAAAGGCGCTCCGGTGATCTCTGGAAACAGGGCGTAATTGTAGGAATGTGGCTTATTGTATTGAAATGAGCCTGGGGCTCTCCTAGGCACGTCTGCCTGGCGTAGCCTACTTGCCCGTATACACTTTTCCCTTCAGAGGTAATCGGGTGTAATTGCCGACTCCCGAGCCCGGACACGCGTGGGGATGGTGTTCCTTTCCTTCGGGCCTTGGCTTGGTGTGGGAATGTTTTACTCTTAACTGACTTTTGGAGAAGTTGCTCTGAGTGTTTTGCTCTTAATAGAAATAAATGAAAGTTCTCAGTGGTGAGAGGAGAGCGGTTATGAGAGCGCAGCCTGCGGAGACTGGCTTCCAAAGGCACCTCTCGAACCCGTTGGAAGCTTGGGTCAGTAGTAAGAGAGAAAGCATTTGTCCCTTGCTTCTAAAGAACGTTCCTGGAGATTGCCTTTTATTTACGCCTCTGGATTCTTCAGAGGGAAGAGCTGCAAGGAGTTTAGTAATCAGAAATCTCGGGCTGTTATCCCAGAGCCTTAGGGTGCCAGGACAAAGGTAAAGGACAAATCTGTCCTGAATCTTCTATTCCCACGACAGAGAAGTATTTTACAGAACTGAGTTGGGGAAAGAAAAAAGCTGCCCAACGCGGCTACTTAGGGACAATGAATGAAGTTAGAGTTCATTCGAGTTATCTTACCTGTATTCGGCGCTCCTAACGTGAATATCAAAGACTCCTTTGGCTAGGCAATCTCCACACCGGCTCCCTCCCCCCGCACCCACCCACTCCCTTCCCTACGGACGCGCGCTCGCAGAAATTCTCCCCCGCGGTTTGTCTCCTCTCCCTCGGTCTTTCTGAGAATCTCTGTCTTTCCCTTTCT
This sequence comes from Panthera pardus, assembly GCF_024362965.1. Lineage (NCBI taxonomy): Eukaryota > Metazoa > Chordata > Mammalia > Carnivora > Felidae > Panthera > Panthera pardus. The sequence goes on from NW_026526766.1 coordinate 61,688,225, forward strand.
GTCGGTCTCTCCTCCACTCCTACTGCCCCCGCCCAACCTCCGCCCCCGCTCCCCAGGGTTGGAAACTCCGCGGAGGAGCCCCGGTCACAATGGTGCGTTTCACGGTTTTCTCCACACACTTCACCACGGGGAGGGGAACACGGGGGTGTTCCTTTCGGCTGCCCACGAGAAAGAAAGGAGCTTTGACAGAGGTAGTTATTTCTACCTAATTTACAACCCCGAGGCTCAGTGCTCCCGGCCTCGGCGGCCGCGAGCGGGAGCGACGGAACGTGTTTCCAGGCGCGGAGGCTTTGCCTAGGTAACCGGCCATGGGAGTGGGCGGGGGGGGGGGGGGGGAGCCATGGGGCTCTTGGCTCGGCTGTAGGAAACGTGGTGTGGCTTTTTCCCGCGAACGCCCGGAGCTCGAGGGGAGCCCATTCCTTGATGAGACGCAACCCTCGCCGAGCCTAGTCAGAAGCCGATCCTCGGAGAAAGACTCTGCTCGAAAGGACCCAGGGGAGGGCAGGAATGAGGGCACCTACTGCAGGAGGTGGTGGAAGGTTGCTGGAGATTCGCATTAAAAATTCGGGGCGGACGGGAAGCTCCTGCTACAGCCGTGGGAAGATCCGCCCGTGCTTGCGCTAGAGCGAGCGCAAGATTTCCGTACGATCAGCTGGGGCACGGCAGGGGCTGGGGCTGGGGGTGGCAAGGGAATCCCCCGTTTCCTGGCTTTCCAGGGCTTCCCGTACCTGGGGGTTCTGATACCCACTCTCTCCCTTCAGGCAAGCCCCTGGCAGGGGCGGCGGGGGACGAAACTTACACTCCCCTCTCGGCCCGCGCACCCCCGAGGTTTTTTTGGGTTGTGTTTTGGTTTTTTTCAGTTCTGTGTTCCCAACCCTCTAGAAATGAACGGGTCCAGGCAAAGGGGGCGCTGTAGGCCAGAATTTGGGGCAGGGGATCCCTCCCCTGAGGCCCGCGGAGCTGCGCTTCCAGCTACAAAGTTTCGATGAGGCTGAGCGCAGAGACGCTTGCCCGGGAGCCGCGCTTGGCGCCCTCCGGAATGTGCCCCCTCTGGGCCGCCGGATGGCCCCGAGCCACGAAGTCGCCCACCCTCAGGGATACCGCCTGCTGGGTGCAGGGGGCCTCCCTCCGCCCACCCCACCAGCCTGGAACTCCAGCCGCCTTGTCCCCTTGTTTCCAGCGCGGGCCTATTTCCACTGTGCCCTTTTGTTTGCTTGACCCCTGGCCCCCGAAACTCGCGGCTAATAGAAGCGAAGCTCCATTAGCATTTAGAATGAAAAGCGCAGACTTTCTTAATTCCTCGGGGCATTCACGCATTCGTTCCGGACCTTGTGCATTTCCTATGCAACGTGTAAATTTTGTATTTGAGGGGTGGGGAGGGGGGGGAGGACAGGAGTTGGAAAATGGCTATTTTCCGCTCGTGCACACTCACTGACCCCTTGAATTCGGGCGAAACTCTTCCTCAGGTGCTCTTTCTTTGGTTTCCTTGACTTAACGAGCTCAGAACCGGTTGTAGGGACAGAGAGATCAATTTCTGGGCAATGACAGAATACACTTTTTTTAGCCTAGGTTTAGGTGCCACAAAACGCCAGAAAGTGCAGTGTGTGCTGACAAGCTTTCTGTGGCTACCCCCGAGGTGATGTGACACTTAGTGCCCAGGGACTCCGTTCATCTTAAGCACTGCTTTCTAGCCCTTTACCATTCTTTATAATTAACATAGTATTCATAGAGACCCCCTACCAACCCGCCCCCTCCCAATACGTCCAGCCCAGACTGCGACGACCCAGATTAGTCTCACTTTGAGCTCTGTCCTCTCTCCCGGTTCCCGCAGAGCCCACTGCGGAAGAGCGCAGTCCGGCAAGCCCCGGCCCTGAGACTGGACCCTCCGCGGAGCCAGGCAGCACTGTGACCGCTTCGCCTCGCCGGACTTCCCCGCCTCCTACCCTCTCAGCCTCTGCTGGAGAGACCCACAGCCCCACCATTCAGCGCGCAAGATATCCTCCAGGTAGGTCTGAAAGCACGACCCTTTATCCCTCCCAGGTTTGGAGAGGTGGGGGATGGGGGGAGCCACACGTCCAGCAGGCAGGCTGTTCCGACTTGCCCAGCGCCAGGACAGTGACTGCTGGCCACGCATTTCACAGCACAGGTGGCCTCTTCGCACGAAGCTCCTCTGGATACCACACCCTGTTGCTACCTAGTGGAGCAGCCAGATTAAATTAAGCCTTGCATTTCTCAAAAATATTTTTCCTAAGAAAAATGTAATGCATATAAAAGATTAGGATCTTTTTATACATTTTAATGTCTTCATTTTTGCTCTCCTTTTATATTCAGTTTATAATGCACGTAAAAGTTACAGGATCACTTTGAGCAATACAGAGCTCATGTTTGTATAAAACCCAAATCATTTGGTGCAGAAGTTTGGATTATTGAAGCTCAGAGGAAAAGGGAAAAAGCATTTAAGCAGGAAACCAAGGAGTAAATTCGAATTGGGCAAAAGAAAGGATTGCAGGTTTTGGCTCCTTACACCTCTTTTTTTGCATTTGTTAAAGAGATGCCAGGTCCCTGGGCTGTGGTCACCAAAGATATGCAGATAAATAGAACTTAGTCCCAAGCAGACTCATCTTCTGGCTGGAGACCTCAGGAAGACATGAGGAAGAGCAATGGGTAGGGACTGGCAAGGAAGGATGACAGAAGACTAATGGAGAAATCTAGAGGTGCTGAAGGAGAATAGATGGAACATCAGGCAGTGGCCTTTCTTTTAAATCATTAGTCTTTCATTTCACCCCAACAACAAGACAGTAGGAAAAGTAATCTTTTAACATCAAACTAGAGAGTGTTTTGAAGGCCCTTCTTGAAAAATGAAGGCTTGAACTGGACTCTCCTTATCACTGCTTCTTCCAACAGGCCCTCATCACCTTTTTCCAAGTCAAGATTTCATCCCATACACACATGACTCAATCAGATTTGGAAATGTGGGTAAGAGAAAGATGTCAAAGGAAGTGTGAAGTATTGACTTTTTTTTTTTTATTATTAGTCACAACTTCTATACCATAGACTCCAGGTAGAGGCTAAGCACTTGGTTTTCCTCCAGTTCAGAAAAACCAACCACCAGAAGCTGCCCATTGTATCATTTCTAGTTAGCCATAAAGAAAGGGAAATAACTAGATAAACATCCACTAGGTCCAATAATTCTCAGGGCCTTCTCATCCAGCCCAACCTCTCTGAACAATAATAAGCCCCCTGGATACCCATCTCTTTGGGGGCTCAACATAGAAACTAAACCTACTAAGCGGCTGCTTTCTTTTCTAAGGGTACTAATTCTTCTGCCATAAAAAATTTGTGGACTAACTCACCTATTACAGTAGCTATAAACTGTTGTCTTAAAACAGCTACTGATATATTTTATTAGTCAGAATTGGAAAAAAAAATATATATATATACTGTACATGGCAGAGAGCACGTTTGGTGGGTGTTTTGTTGCAGCTGCTGATCTTTTTCTTTGCAGATGGCACACACTCCCCCGAGTCCATTTCCTGGGCCTGTGTTCCCACCTCTCCACCTAGCTGGCTGAAGTCATCAACAGGGGTCCAGTTTGTGTAGGCTGCTGGCTGTGTTTGGAGAAATGGGGAGGGGGTGGGAGAAAGCGACCACAACGTGTGTGGGTAGGCTTAGTTGGCACTCATAAAATGTTAGAATGTCAGTCTCCCTTGGCCAGTAAGTCCCACATAGGACACCCCCCCCCACTTTTTTTTAACCAACTCATAAATGTATAAATCAATGCGTGTGACTTGGGGGACTCCTGGCCTCTTTCCCCAAAAATAAACCAACAGAGCATTCACTGGCTTTCTTTTTGTCCTCCCAGCTTGTGGCTGAGACCACCCCCAATTAGTTTATAGGACTTAAAACCACTTTGTAAAAACACCCCTGGGCTTATGAAGGAAGAAATCAAATTTTCCAGATCTGGTGGTGGACAAGGGCAAGGGAAGGAAGGTGGGCACAGAGATCCCCAGGAGTCCTGGTCTTGGCATCCTGTGCCCCTTTGACAGTCTGTCAGGGATTCTGCTTTCTTCCCAGGAAAGAAAGTAAGCATGGAGCTTTAAATCTATGCTACCAGAAGGAGGAAAAGATGTCACTTCCTATCCCACTTCCCAGATTAGAGAGCAATGAATCCAGTGCTACCTGTCAGCTAGAAGAGAGTGCTGACTTGCTTCTGAAAGACCCTTTTCCCTGTCCCTTTGTCCTGCAGATATGCCCTGCGTTCAAGCCCAGTATAGCCCTTCGCCTCCAGGTTCCAGTTATGCAGTGCAGACCTACGGCTCGGAATACACCACGGAGATTATGAACCCAGACTACACCAAGCTGACCATGGACCTTGGCAGCACTGAGATCACGGCCACGGCCACTACGTCCCTGCCCAGCTTCAGTACCTTCATGGAGGGCTACTCGAGCAACTACGAACTCAAGCCCTCCTGCCTGTACCAAATGCAGCCGTCTGGGCCACGGCCCTTGATCAAGATGGAGGAGGGCCGCGCGCACGACTACCACCATCACCACCATCACCACCATCACCACCACCACCACCAGCAGCAGCAGCAGCAGCAACCTTCCATTCCGCCCCCCTCCGGCCCGGAGGACGAGGTGCTGCCCAGCACCTCCATGTACTTCAAGCCGTCCCCGCCGTCCACACCCACCACGCCGGGCTTCCCTCCGCAGGCGGGGGCGCTGTGGGACGACGCGCTGCCCTCAGCGCAGGGTTGCATCGCTCCCGGCCCGCTGCTCGACCCGCCGATGAAGGCGGTGCCCACGGTGGCCGGCGCGCGCTTCCCGCTCTTCCACTTCAAGCCCTCGCCGCCGCACCCGCCCGCGCCCAGCCCGGCCGGCGGCCACCACCTGGGCTACGACCCGACGGCCGCCGCCGCGCTCAGCCTGCCACTGGGAGCCGCCGCCGCCGCCGCCGCCAGCAGCCAGGCCGCCGCGCTCGAGGGCCACCCGTACGGGCTGCCGCTGGCCAAGAGGGCGGCCGCGCTGGCCTTCCCGCCGCTCGGCCTCACGGCCTCCCCCACCGCGTCCAGCCTGCTGGGCGAGAGCCCCAGCCTGCCGTCGCCGCCCAACAGGAGCTCGTCGTCGGGCGAGGGCACGTGCGCCGTGTGCGGGGACAACGCCGCCTGCCAGCACTACGGGGTGCGCACCTGCGAGGGCTGCAAGGGCTTCTTCAAGGTGAGCGCACGCCTCCTCCTGGCGCCCCCTCCCCCCTGCAGCCAGCCTCCTGTGCCACCCGCTCAAGTGAGCAGCCAAGGGGTGCGTTCCTGTAGCCCTTCCTGGCACCTTCACATGCGCTCTCTCAGGGGGTTTTAACTTGAGGTCCATTACAGGAGGCCGAGCCGGATGGACTCCAGGGGGCTGTGAACCTCCTGACATGGCTTTACCTCCATGAACATTTTTCCAGAGGGAACCTTCAGCATATTGAGATTGAATTCTGGCCACCCAGTAGCTATTTTTATTAACAGTGTCTTGAAGGTGGTTATTAATTATCCTTGTTTCACAGATGAGGAAATGGAGGCTGGGAGATGTTACTCAGCTACCCCAAGACACACGTTCAGAGCGAGAGGGAGGCAGGATGCCAAGTCACGTTTGCATGATCCCAAAGTATGCACCCTCCTCCAAGATCTGCAGCAACAGAATAGACAGGAGCAAGTGGCTGATGCCCTCTGGGGCAGCTCCCTCTGTGGAAGACAGAAGCTGGGTCTCACCAGTCCCCTCCAACTCTGTGCCACATGCAGTGCCAGGTGTAGATGCTGTTCATTAGCTCAGCCCCAAAGGGGAATTTTACAGTTCAAGGGGCTTCAGCCTCCCCCATAGTTTACCTGGGAGGAGGCTGAGGCCTAGGAGAAGTCTTGTGCAGGCTAGAAATGGTGACTTAGTGGCATGTTTGGCAGTTTCAGCCGGTTTCTTTCAACTCTTGAGGCCAGTGCTCTTTCTAACTGAAGAAGAGGCCTTGTTCTCTTGCTGCTCTACTTTTGCTCTTGACTCCCAGACTTCTTCAGACACTTAATGCTGTGCCACCCTCCCTACTCCCCTGGCCATTATCTCAGGCATTTGCAAACCCACAAATGTTTTCCCACAGGAACCACTCCCTAGCCTCCAGTGCTGGGCAGGGTGGAGGGAGAGGGGAAGCTAGATGCTGATTGGGTAATTGGTATGGGGGGGCCAATAGGATATATCTGGGAGTGTGCAAAAATTGGAGTCAGAACATCCAAATAGGAGTCCTTGATCTTGTCACCCACCAGTCTATGACGTTGAGCATGATATGCCTTTCTAGGCTTCAGTTTTCCAGTCAGGTGAATAAAATTCAGAGAAGGGCTATGCATACTAAATTAGATAAGACATTTATGAATGCACTTTATAATCTTTAAATGGCCGTAGAACACTAGTTCATTATCAAATGAAAACTGCAGAGTATTTGTAAAAATGCACGTGTTTGTGGATTGGTATACCTACCAGCAAGCAATAATTATTTTTGATCTGGAGTTAGGATTCGTGTGCTTAATTAAATTCTGCAGATATATGAGAAAATGCTTGTGGAAAGACTTTGCAGTATGCAAAGTGCCATACAGGAGGTATGTTAAATGTAGAACCCTCAGGTTTGTCTTCTTCTTCTTCTTCTTCTTTTTTTTTTTTTTTTCTTAACTACCCAAGCTTTACCAGGGTTACTTTCAAGTTAACCACTTTCCTTTAGCAGATTTCATTTTCACAGTATTTCAGTGGAAATGCTGGTGGGCAAGGAAACAGGCAGCCAGAAAGGGTAAAAGAAAGGAAAAAACAATTAAGAGAAGTACGATTAACCCACAAATATAATCACCTCTGAATAATTGAGAGTTAACCAAAATACAGGAATGGTAATACATTCCTAGTCTAGAAATGTCAATTAAGTGTTCCCCAACAGCGTCCCTTTTCTGCAGCAATGCCTTGAAAACAAATCTATACTTGAAAGGGTGGGGGTAGGATCAGGGAGAACCACCCCACAGATCTGTTAATTAAAGGAACAGGAGCCGGTTTGACCCAGTGGCTTTCTACCATTAAATTGAATTCTTTAAAAATGTGACACGAAGTGCAGTTAATGATGGGCATTCAGTGATTGAACCGTAACGATCTCTCCTTGTCCTTAAACTGTGCAGGCACACACAAATGTGGGGAAGCTTTCAGGTTATTGGGAAAATGTATACCTGAAGCAAAATGCCACCAGCACTCAAACTGGCAGAGAGCCTTGAGGATGATGGCAAGAAATAGAGTTTTAGAAATTACTGCACGTCCAATAAAAGAGAGCTTCATTCAGAAAACATAAGTTTCCTACCCTTAAAGACTGTTGAGAATTTAAATGCTGGAAATTCAGAAATACGTTTGTGTTTTGGAATTTTGCATTTTAAACTAAATGGATCTGGCTTTGGTAGATTTTTTAAGTTTTATATAAGCAATTTAGAAACCATTTCCTGAAATGAAATTAAAGGGCGATAGGATGAAAACTAATACGTGGGGGTTGAGGATGGCTAAAAGTAAAAGATTGAAAGTAAATCTAGAATTTGGGACCCAAAATAGATCACCAATCCCAAATTATCTCGATTTCTTTCTTTTTTTCTTTTTTTTTTTTTTAAATGCAGCCCAGGCTTACCAAATAAAATTCAACTTTCTGCTCTATCTAGAGTTGTATAGATTCAGGTGATTTCTGAATGATTTCCCCCAAGTGGTAAATACACATCCGTTTGCACAAGTGTCTTTAACTTTTAAAAAATAAATCATTATTTTGAAAATCTGGAGCATAAAATACGCTTTAATTATTTCTCCATGTGTCATTTAAAAATATATGTGATTCTGAAGAATACAACATCATCTTATATCCAAGTCCAAGTTTTATGATGTGTCATTTACAATATGGCTATTTTGATGTCTATGTCAATAGTCATTTTTGAAATGACCTATTAATGGAAATTTTCCTTGAAAATTTATGGCTCTCATATTTCTTTCTTTTACTCTTTTCTGGGTTTTTTTCCTTCTATGTGGTAGTGGTTTTTAGTAACCAATTTTAAGATTTTGCTTTGAAAAATCAGAAATGACCAGTTTACTATACATATTCTCTTAAGAGAATATTCTTTTAATATGTATTATCTTAATATTTTAAAGGTTAAATAAATGATATAGGCCGATTGAGTGATTTTTTTGTTTTTGCATTAAAACATTTCCTATATGTTATAACTAGTCAAGTCCTCATTTTGCTTTTTAAGATTTCATCTCTATTGGGGAACAAAGCCAGTTACTGTGATATTTGGCTTACAATAGTGATAGCCAACAAAGTACATCCCAGATAATTTTGATTTTATTTTAATAAGGTCAGCAATAATCAGGGGAGTGGAACAAGTAGAAAATTGTTCCCAAAGGGATATTAAAAGTGGAGATAATCTAATCCTCCAAGGTATGATATGTTGACCTGGTAATTTCAGATATGATTTTATCATTCAGACTTGGGTGTCTCCTGAGACTTGCTTCAGAACAATCCGAGATGATTTTCATTGTCAGCAGCTAACACTAATAAAATTGTTTTTCCTGCAGGCTAGCGTGTTAGGAAATTAAATTTATCTAATTATACGAATTGCACTGTCGCTTTTCACATTGTAATTAAAATACATCTTGTCAGGTCCTACCTCTTTCCAGAAACTATTAGTTGACTATCTCTGTATTGTGTTTTCTCAGAGAACAGTTCAGAAAAATGCAAAATATGTTTGCCTGGCAAATAAAAACTGCCCTGTAGACAAGAGACGTCGAAACCGATGTCAGTACTGTCGATTTCAGAAGTGTCTCAGTGTTGGAATGGTTAAAGAAGGTATGGACATAATGCTTTTTGTTCAGCTTGTTTACACATATTCTTAGATATCACTGAAAAAATGTTAATATTGACCTTGGGATGGGTGAATTTTCCTAGTTTCCCCTTCTTTCCCACATTTTATTTTTATGGTGTATATTAGCATTTAAAAATAGCTGAGGACTACTTATTCTAATTTCTCAAAATCAATAGAGAACTTGTGTACATACATCTCTGTTCTATTTAAGAAGGAGACTTTCAGGGCTAATTCATTACCAAATGTAAGTATGGGTGGCTTTTATCCTGCTTGTTTCAACTCTCATTAAATCATTGTGCGCATATCATTCCAAACTTACTGCCACCTTTAAATGGTTGGTCCCATTAATGATTGCTCCACTGTAATGTGTTTTGATTCCTTTTTGTGATTTATGGCTCTTCGTGGATATCTCTGAAGACATTTTTTCTTTCTTTCTCTCGGTATCAGTTGTCCGTACAGATAGTCTGAAAGGGAGGAGAGGTCGGCTGCCTTCCAAACCAAAGAGCCCATTACAGCAGGAACCTTCTCAGCCCTCTCCACCTTCTCCTCCGATCTGTATGATGAATGCCCTTGTCCGAGCTTTAACAGACTCAACACCCAGAGATCTCGATTACTCCAGAGTAAGTTTTGTGATGTCCTGCTTTTCGAATGAATGATCAGAGTCTCTATTCATGATACTACTAACGAGAGTAGATTGAATGACTTTGTGCCTGGCACTGTACTAAACAGTTTTCATACCTCTCCTATATTTCTCACTTCATTTAGCAATTCCGGTGCGTCCATTGCACCAAATCATTTTTGCCTTATTGGATCTCTAAACGCCTTAACAAATGACCCTGACGGTGCTGCACCTGTCATACCATTGTTGTAGGATTCCTGGTGGTTGTGCCAACGAAAATCTGCACAGGTGAATTACAGTGTGTAGATTTCTTTCACAGTTTAGAGGAAATGACTACCAATTTTTTTCATATTGTGATCACACCATCTGGGTGGGCCTCAAGTTATCCTTAAGCAGTTTACCCAACTGCATGGGCATTGATTGACCTGCCCTCTGAATAGAGGGACTAGACCACTGATGGAGAGGAGCAAGCTCTGGCTTTGACATTGGGAGGTGTCAGGGACACTGGGATGGAATGCTGCCTCTGCTGCTTCCTGCCTGTGTCACCTGGCTCCTGCTCTTGGCTTTCTCATCCCCACAGTGGAGATGATTACAATATTTAACCCCAGCGGGATGTTTTGAACATCAGTCACACACGAATGATGGTTTTGAAAAACGTAAAATAAGCACCAATATTGTTATTGAAGTCAACCAAGGCATATCAATATTTTTATTTCATATGAGATATAGTAAAATATCATCAGCTTGAACTGTGAAAATTCCTGGAAATTTGGATAACACAGAGGCGGACCATGAGAAGGGATTTTCTGAGCAAATGTATAAACTTTACTGAAAGGCAGTTTTGAAAAAGACTTAGAAGAGAAACTTCTAATAAGATGGGGTCTCACCAGAGTTGGAAAGAAAGGGGGAAAAAACACAGTTATTGAGCTATTTCTACATGCTAGACATTGTGGTGTGTTGTCTCATTTCATCATTTAAAAAACCATGAACGGTGAGGATGGTTACCCCCTCTCTGATACAAGAAAACTTATAAACACAGTTTGCACACAGATGAGAGAGAGGCAAGTCCAGGGATCTCCAGTTGGTTGATCTGGCTTAGCAGCTGCTTCCAGATTGCCCTCCCCAGGTCTCATCAGTATTTCAGGTTTTTGACAGAAGAGCTGGCAAAGATGTGTGTGTATCTGCTTCGTGCCCTCCTTTTGGGTTGCAGTGTTGACAGAAATGAAGGGGTGATTGGTAAACCCGCTGTGATCCTCCTTCCCTCCTCCTCAGCCTCATTATAGGCGGTGAAGCCTCCTCTCCACACCTGATCACAAGACTTCACATGAGAATCATGGTAGATCCTTAGCACCAAAGGTTGAGGACTCTTATTCTGATTACAAGTAGCATCTCTTAACTAAAGTCAAGTCTCAAATAATAGTATAACAGAATAATGCAATGGTTAAGGGCTTAGGCTTTGGAAACATGCAGGCCTAGGAGAAAATCCAAACAACCATCATTTAGTAGATGGGTGACCTTGAGCAACTGACTAAACCCTTTAATGCCTCAGTTTCCTCATCTGTGTGATAGAATAATAACAATGATATCTACTTCCTGGGGTCGTTTGTGAAGAAGATTCAATAGGATGGTACTTGTCAAAGCTTTAGCACAGTACGCTGTACATTATCTCCTTGACCAACCTTTCCTACTTTACCATTTGTTTGAATGTATTCATAAGTGTGAACACAACAAATGTCAGGCACCATCCAGCAATACCATTAAGGTAGATGTTATCTTATCTGTTTCACAGATGAGGAGATTAAAACTGGAGAGGTGAAAGGAGTGACTTACCCAAGGTCACCTAGCCATGCATCAGAGAGACAATTAGAAGCCAAGTGTGTTGGACCCCAAAATCTGAGCCCCTACATACCATGCTTCCTTCCCTGTGTCTCTGGTTTCAATGAGAGTGGGTGCTAGAAAGGCATTTGGGAATAAAGATGTCTCCTCCCTGAAGCAACTTTGGCCTCCCCTTGTGCAATTAGTCTGAATTAATGAAGCTGTTCCACACTGCCAACACTGAGGCTGTCGCACACAGTCTGACGTTGTTCCAGGGTATTGGAAATCACTAATGATGATCAGTGCAGAGATTTTAGGCCCCAAAAGTGATTTTTTGGCCCAAAATTATCCATTTATTGGTCTACATGGCCTAATTAGTCATTCAGTGGCAAACCCTCTCCAGCACTTTGAATTGCCCCAGCTGGGAACTGTCTCCACACAGAAAAATCAATCCAGTGTGTTTGCTTGCCTCTGCACTATTCAGTGTGTTAGACTAGAGTCATCATCCTCATCAACAAACATTTATCCAATTTAATTGTTAGCTTTGTCCAAAATAGCAGATTGACCATGCCTGAGTCTGGGTCACATTGATACTACCTTGGGAGCCTTGCTCAATTCTGTAAAGCATATTTATTTTAATTGCATTGTTTTGGAATCAGATTGAACCTCATAACTTGGATTCTCCTGCTTTGAGATAGCTTTACAAAATTATCAAAACTTGGACCAAAATCAATTAAATTAAAAGACTTTTTAAAAATACAGTGAGTTTTCATCAAAAACTTGGATGAAGGCATAGAAGGCATGCTGATCACATTTGCAGATGACAGAAAGCTGGGAGGGATCGCTAATATGATGGATGTCAGTATCAACATTCAGAGTGATTTCGACAGGTTGGAACAGGATGGGCTGAAGCCATCATGAAAAAGTTAACAAAAATAAATATGAAGCTCGGTATTTAGAATTTTAAAGCATGGGAGAGCCTTGGCCCATTGGTAGTTCGTGTTAAGAAGATCTTGGGGCTTTATTCCATACACACTCACTATGAACAACAAAGTACATGTGTGGTGGAAGGAAGGGATGCTAGGTTACCTTGGGCTGCAGTGGTAAAAGTATAGGACCAGAACCAAGTTGGTGGTGGTCCCATAGACTGTCCTGTGAGACCACACTTCAAGGATTAAGTCCAGTCCCAAACTGGAGTTTAAGAGGGATGTGGACACACCTTTTCTGGAAACTTGCAAGGGCTGGTTGGAGAAAATGAAGATAACTGGATGAGAAGGGAAAAAGTTTGGCAGGACTAGGTCACCCTTTTACCCTGTGGAAAGAAGACTGGTGCTCCCAAGGGCAAATCTAGAGGGAGAAGAAGGGGGCCCCTTCCAGCTCATTCTGAAGATAAGGATGAGCTCTCCGAGCCACAAGAGCTCCTGTGGAAGTAACTAAGAAGTAACAACCCAAGAAGTAACTAAGGAGAACACATAACAGGATTTCTCACAAGCAGAGAAGTTATTTTGGAAGTTCAATTCCTTCCAATTCTAAAATTTGGTGATTCTGGGGTTTACTTTGTTGTCCCAAATGCAAACGTTTTTTTCATTTATATGAATTTATATTTATATATACATATATATTAATAATATGTGTTAGGTAACTTGTTATTTAACAAGATTGAACTCGCTTTGATCTCTAAAAAGCATTAACATAAAATGAATGAAGTAAAATGAATTTATTGAGTGCCTACTTTGAGCTAGGTGCTATCTCATATGTTCTTACACAATTTCACTTATGCCACAGCTTTATGTGTTATAATTTATGGTTTCAGTAATTTTTTTAGGAATGCCATTCATTGAAATTCAGTTTCTTAATACCTTTTCTTTATGCTTATATACGCATGTGTGTATATGTATATTAATATGTATATATATTCAACACAAATTTACAAAACTGGAGGTGACCTTGAGATCATCTAATCCAACCCCCATATTTTCAGAGGAGTAAATAGAGGCTTAAAGGAGTTAAGTGCCTTGCCTAAGGTCAGTGGCAGAGCCAGGGCTAGATCCAAATCTCATCACTGCAAGTATTAAGTTTCTGTTTCACCATACTGCCATTTCTATTTAGTGACAATTTACTAGGGTTTTTTTAATTTATTTATTTTTTTTAATTTATTTATTTTGGGAGAGACAGAGACAGCGTCAGTGGGGGAGGAGCAGGCAGTGAGAGAGAGGCACAGAATCCCAACCAAGCAGGATTGGGATGAAAACTGTGAGATCATGACCTGAGCTGAAACCAAGAGTCAAGTCGGACACTTAACCGACTGAGCCATCCAGGCACTCCTCACTCCTCACTAGTTCTTTTTTAAATAGAACCCTTATTAAGCTTTTAGAAATTACAATAATAGTAATATATGCTCATTGGTTTTTTAAGGTAACCCTTTTAGAAGAGGATAAAGTGAAAAATGAAAGTCTCTTCTTCATTTATTCCTGACTAATCCCACTCCTCAGCGGTTAACCAATGTTAACAGTTTCGTGTGTATCCATAACTTACTACATTTAAATAAGAATTTGCCCTGTCAGACTTGCATCAGACAGTTGACTTGACCAAGACAACTTATTGACATGACTATGCCAGTTTCCCCTGTGAATCAGGTAAATAGAGAAAGGAGAAAATGTTTGCCCGCAGGTGTGTTCTAACCTTCTTGTTCAGGCATGTGTGCCTTTAAGGTAGTAAGTGAGCAGGTTTTTCTCATTTGTGGGAAAGGGAGGTTGAGGGGTTTCGTTCCAGGTCACAGAGGGAATGCATGTTTTAGAGGCCAGGGAGAGAGAGAGCTCCTCGCTCTGTGAAAGTGTTCCTGGCTCTAAGACCTTCACTTCTCCTTTGGGCCAAACTTCTCTCCTTCAAAAGTGAGCTCAGATCATTGTATATCAGGGCAGTCAAAACATGTCATGTTTGATTTGTTTCTTCTAGAAATGTAGCTATTCTCTGTCCCACAGTTGCTTTTCATTTAGCAATACAAGTATATATAGATACTGGGCTTGGCTTCAGAGCCTGCATAATTACTGATGAGGAAATATACTTAAGGTCCTCATTAGTTGGTCATTTCAAGTATTTTTCAGGAAACTAGGATGTTGCTTGGTAATTGGTATCACTCAGTGTAGTAAGAGATTCCAAATACAAGAGATGCTGCTGGGATAAAACCAGGCACCAGCAAATGGCATTTAAATATGTTAACAAGAAACAACGGGGCGAACGCGTGTTAGACTACAAAGTAAACAGTATAAAAACTCTGCGAAAAAACTGTTTTCATGAAGCTACTCAGAAAACCCTCTCAAATTGCCACCAATTCCCTAGATGATTTCAGGCCAGCTCCTGCGCTACGGTGGGCTTTCGTTTCCTCAACTGAATGGTGAGGAGATTGGACTAAATGCACTGCCACGATCCCTTCCAGCCTTCTTCCCTGACCCTCTGACCATTACACTTGCTGTAATTCCACTGTGGGTAGGGCTCAGCATTTCCCAAAGTGTGGTGTGCCAAAGGACCTAGGGTGTTTGCTTAAAAATTCAGATTCCTGGGCCACACCCAGACCTATGGAATCAGAACGGGGAGCAGAGGAGGAGGCAGACAGAAATCTGTTTTTTAACAAGTGCCTCAGATGACCTGTTGACACACTAGGGGTTGAGAATCACCAATATAGTTTAATAAGAACAATCCAGTTTTACCTCAAATCTATTTCCCAGCCTTTTTTGAGACTGAGAAGGGATGGGCAATAGACATAAAAATTTTCCGGAAAGTAACTAAGTCGTTTAAAAAATATTTATTGAATGGCTACTGGGTGTCAGGCACTGTTCTAGAGCAGCAGACACATTTTTGAGCAAAAGAGTCCCACCCTCATGCAGCTGACATGAAGGATAGAGAAAGTAAGCAAATGTATAACTGTGGTGATGCCATTAGTGGGAGGAGAGGAGGCTTTTTTGTTTATTATTTTTTTTTTTTAGCAGGGGAGGCGGTTAGATCAGAAAAGAAGAAATTTGGGGGAAAACATATTTATTGCCAGTTTTTAAAGTGTCACTTTTTATAGTGTAAGAACCTAAGAATATGTGTACGTAGTTTGGCTCATATGTAGTGATCACATCTAAAATGTATAAAGAAATATAAAGACTCAGGGAAAAATAATCTTCTACAGGGAGATAAGACGTTCTTAGGACATTTTACATATTTAGCCTGGACTGGCAGTGAGAGAGTAAATAATATCAGATTCCATTCTGCTATGAAAATGTCACATTGCTAATGTAGGGCTGGCATTCACCAAGGGTCTCACTGGATTCCCATTCGAATAATTTATTTTAGGCCAGCATTGTTTCTGAAGTCTGATCTACACAGCCATATTATTGCCATATGGAAACTAACCTCTGTGGTTGTTTTCAGCTTTAGATTCTCATTCTAGGTAATTTGGAGAAACTTCCATCAGACATTAGCTGTATCCTCTTCTAAATGGCTAGTAAATGTAATACTGTGTCTTTGATTAGAAGTAAAGACAGATTTTTTTGATGCATAAAATTATGCATACAGGCTGGAATAAAAAGCATAAACAGGAAAAAAAAGATTCATTTTTTAAAGTCATTCTCTGTTTCACCAAAATTCAATTGGAATGATCAATAAACAAATGTTTCCAGATTTTCTCTGGTGAACCCCAAACCTGCCTAGTCCAGAGACAGAGTAATGTAGAGGAGAACAGAAGCAGAGAATGGGGATCTGGTTCACCCAACTCCAGGGCCAGTATGCCTTGGTGAGGTTTGATAAAAACTGCTAGGCCAGGTGAGAAAGTATCTAAAATGTTTTGTTCTGTTTCTTTAAATCTTATGTTCAGTAGAGGCAACACTGGGTTTGTCTTTTCCTCTAGCATTGGATGCTGACCCACCAGTCACCCCCAAGTTACTGGTGGCTCAGGCTGAATCCAGTTTGGCCCCAGAATTCTGGAATGTGGACCAGAATCACTGCAGGTGAAGCCCAGAGGGTCTGGCTGGAGTCTGGCACGCCAGGCCTGCTGGCTTTTCTCCTTGCTGGACTCCATCACAGACAACTACCCACGCAGGGTACACAGGGTCTACATCTCCCTGTGTGCAGGATGCATGAAATGTGAGCCCAGCAGGGACAGAGCCCTGCAGAGGATGCTGGGTGGAAGCTAAACACTCCAGAGGATTCTGAGCAAATATTGAAAGCAGAGTGATTATTGAGTTGTGAGCCATGGTTTCAGAGAAGTCAGCACAGGAGGGAGCTGCTAGGTGCCATTCCTAGGGAAAAGTTTACAACCTTTGGTCTTTTTAACCAAACATACAATTGTTTAACATACTATTTTAAAAAAAATAATGCTGAATCAGTGTCAAATTCCAGGCAGTAACATCATACCTGGTATGATTAGCAACACTTAGAATCATCGAATGCAAGAACCAACATTTGGAACATTTGCCAGGATAGATGATAGTCTGTGCCAGAAAATACACCTCAACAAATTTCAAAGAATAGAAAATAGACAATGTCTGTTGTCAAACCACAATGGAATTAAACTAGAAATCAATAAGAGAAAGACAGCTGAATGCAAAGAGCCAGATGGAATCTTCAAAATCAGGTAGCCCAGTCCCTTCCTTCTCCAGAGAAGTTAAGCGACTTGTCGAGGGCAGCACAGCAAGTCAATACTAGAGCCTAGGGGAGGACCCCATGACCTGCTGCCTGGTCCAACATTCTTTTCTCTACTCCAGTTATCACTCAGGAGTTTCACATGTAGAGCTGTCGGCTTCCTAAAGGGCGTTTTCCTCCTGTCCTTGGAGGTCATATGGAATTAGATTCATATAAGAAGAGAAAGCAAAAAAATAAAATAAAATCCCTTTTTCTACTCTCCTCCAGTTAGTAGTGTATGTGCTGAAAGAAAGTGTTGGGAAGTGTCATGACACCAGGATCATGCTGACATCCTTGACTATCTGTGGGAAGAAGGACTACTTCCTTCTCCTGGACTTTGCTCCTGTGGAGTCCCACCACATCACAGAAACATCCAGGGCTTCAGAGAACCCAAGCCCTGCGTGGGATTATTGAGAGCGGAGGAGCCAGGACCCCAAACTGGACCTGATGGATCCTAGAAAGTCAGGGCTGAGAATTGGAAATCTTCCAGTTTTTTCTAACTTTCCCCTTTCCCCATTTTATAAATAAGGAAGTGGAGGGACAGTGTTAGTTCCAAGTATCATAATCGTTATCAGTATCGTCACTGTCATCATCAATCATCTTCCTTGTCCTGGGCCCTTCACGAATATTATCACATATAATCCTTACAACAGAATCTCGAGGAGGCTATTATCCCCATTTTACAGAGGAGAAAACTGAGGCTCAGAAAAGTGAAGTCTTTTACCCCAGGTAACTAAAGTAAGCTGCAGAGCTACATTATCTTACAAATTAGGGACCTGGACAAATCTAGGATTAAAGCAGCTGGGCCCTCCGACTGATGGTGTCTTTTGTTATTTCGTATGCCTCCTGGGAATGCAGAAAGGGGAACAAAAGAGACCCAATGGAGAGAAATGTCTCATTTCCTCGTGTCTACATTCTCAGTCGGTACCTGGTGCTTATTGGCGGTTCTTCCTCCAGTCAGGTTAGGGCGTTGTGGCAAACCTAGGCAGTCCCATGACTATTCTTTCATTGCACAATATGCAACAACACTTTATTGGGGGTCCATTATGTGCCAGTCACTGTGCTGCTGACAAAACATGGGACCAAATGAATACACACCCGGAGACCTCCAATTAGAGCAAAGCAAAATGCTTTTTAAAACTATCCCACAGCTACCAGTTGGGAACATCAGACACATTAACAGCCAGGAAGTGTAGGAGCGGAACACACAGGGCCATGTTTAAGTCTTAACTGGACCACCGTTGGTCGTGTACCTTGGGAAAGTCTCTTAACCTCTCTGAATTCCCTCTGAGCCGGAGTTTTCTCATCTGCAAAATAAGGATTAAAATCCATATCCCAGGAGGAGCTGAGAGAAAGGATGCAAATGCACACTTAAGGAAATGATGCACATATTTACATGAATGTTTCTGCAGATCTCTTAAGTCTCTGTGTTGTTGGTTGTCCCTTGATTATTATCTTGCTATATCAATCTTCCTGCCTAAAGCAGGAAAGATTTTTTTCCTCCAGTGACTCAGGCAAAACCTTGACTCTACCAGAATATCCAAAAGCTGGGCAGGAACTTCATTCCTACTTGTACCTTTCTTCTCCTGGGATCCTTTAGATCAATGCCATCCAATAGAATATTCTGCAGTGATGGAAATATTCTATATACCACACATGGCTTTTGAGTACTTAAAATATGGCTAGTGTGACTGAGGAACTGAATTTTCTTTCTTTTTTTTTTTTTTTTAACTTCCATTCATTTTAGTACCCACAAGTCCTGAGTCTGATAGCACATAACTGTCTGGGCCCTACTAAGAAGACACCCTCCCATCCCCTTCCTGATTTGGTTTATGTCACAGCAAGCAAAAATCATTCTCTTCTCCTGTTGGTTAATTCTGTGATTCCTAGACTCCAGTGTCCATGAGAATCAGCTAGAGATCTTAATAAAACAGTTTCTTGGTCCTACCCTCAGAGTTTCTGCTTCTGCAGTTCTGGGATGGGGCCCAAGATGTTCATTTCTGGCACATTCTCAGGGACTACACTTTGAGAACTGTGGCTTAATGAGCATCTTGCTTGGAGACAGCCATGCTCTCCTGGAATCAGTAGACCCTGGAGGCCTACTTGGACACAAACCTCTAGGGGTAATGGTTCTTAACAATGGTTGCTCTTTGGAATCACCTGGGGAGCCTTTGAAATTCCTGCTGACCAGTCTCCACCCCAGACCAGCTAAAGTAGAATCTCTGTGCCTAGGAGCTAGACACAGTGTTTTTTAAAGCTCCCCAGATGATTGCATCAAGATTGAAAACCACTGCACTAATGGGACTTAACCAGATTTCTTTTGTCTGTGAAGAGGTAACAAAATTTGCTCTGTTTACATTGTGAGAATCAGATGAGACTAAGTGCAAAAAAAAAAAAAAACAAAAAAAACAAAAAAAAAACAACAAGTGTTTATGTGAGACCTAAAAGTGAGGATTTAGGCACTGATGGCCTGGGAAGAGCCAGCTTGTTAAGACTGCTGCTGCTTCTGCTGCACTGAGATAATGCTGTTGTGTGTGGTTTGCATTCCAGTACTGTCCCACCGAACAGGCCGCTGCAGGCACAGATGCCGAACATGTGCAACAGTTCTACAATCTCCTGACAGCCTCCATCGATGTATCCAGAAGCTGGGCGGAAAAGATTCCCGGGTTTACTGATCTCCCCAAAGAAGATCAGACATTACTTATAGAATCAGCCTTTTTGGAGCTGTTTGTTCTCAGACTTTCCATCAGGTAATCACTATTTATCTTTTTTTCGTTCTCTCCTTGCTTTGAAGCAGTTGGAAACCTGCTGGGTTTGTTAACTGAGTCATCGGTGAAAAGTTTGCTCAGGAAAGAAATAGGAAATTTGGTCAGGCATTAAAAAACCGGGCAGTGGGTAGAGCACTGGACTGGTAGCCAGGACGCCTGGGTCCTAGTCTCAGTTCTAACATGCACTTGCTATAAGACCCTGGGCAGGTCAGTGGCCTCACCTGAAGTTTACTTTCCTTTGTAAAATGAGGTTAGATTTGTTGATCTCTGAAGCCCATTGCAGTTCCAGCATTCTGTGATTCTGTGAAGATTCTCTCATGGTGCATAAGGTATTTCCTGGCAGCAAGTTTTTGTTTTGAACATTGCATTTACCTCATGGGTTTCTATTTGACAAGTTACTGTCCTAGTACCCAAGCTGGGGCTCTAAAGAGTTCCCACGGCTTCTCAACCCCCCAGTGTTTACTGCAGGAGAATCTGGATCAAAAGATTTGGTTCAACCTATCCTACTCAGTGACACCAAAGACAGAATGGCAGTGAATTTTCAAAAAGCTGGAACCTGGGATCTGTCTAAGCTTTTCATACTGTGTTACCAGAAACTCTTGTTTAAACTGCAGATTCCCGTGCCTCATTCCCAGCTATTTTGGTTTGGAGCTACCTTGGAGAACGTTCAGAAATCTGCATTTTTAACTCATGTTTCAGCAATTCTGAAGCCAGTGGCCTGAGGTCCATGTTTTAAATACTGAGACTGAACGATTGTGTCCTTTATATGCCTCTGTGGCGGGATCTGTGAGAGAGAGGAGGAGTTACATCTAAGGAGTCAGTAATTAGCATAATTACAGCCAAGCCGGTGTGCACAGGAGCCAAGCCAGCAATGTGACTGTCACTTGTTAGGCAGACAGCAAAGGATTAAGTAAGGGATAAGCTCCCCACAGGCAGGTGCCACATATGCCCCATTCACTAAGTTTTCTCCAGTGCCTGGCTCCAGGAATGGCATATACTTGGTCCTAAGGAAATACTTGCTAAGTGAATGAATGAATGAAACTACTCATCCAAGAAGCACAAATTAAGAGATATTAACTTATCGCAATAGGCTAAAAGAGACAAATATGTAGCAAGAGACTGGAAAATGAAAAGAAAGGTAAGATTCAAGTAAGGACCACAGAGAATTCAGAATTAGTTACACCTGTTGCTCTTTGAGCTCCCCTTGTGTACCAGGCCCGGTGCATAATCTTTCAGATCCTTTATTTCATTCCCACAACAATATTAAGAGGTAGCAATCGGGATTCCTGTTTTACAGGTAAGGAAAAGGAGCGATTAAGAGTGGCGTAGGCCCCATAGCTAAGTGGTGACATCTAGGTGTTCCAAGGCACCTGTCATGAGAGACAAACGAGGTGATGATGGACATAATATAAACTATCAGGCAGATGTAGAAATAGCCCTGCACCGGGGCACCTGGGTGGTTCAGTCGGTTAAGCATCTGACTTCAGCTCAGGTCATGATCTTGCAGTTGGTGAGTTTGAGCTCTGCGAGCCCTGCATTAGGCTCTGTGCTGACAGCTCAGAGCCTGGAGCCTGCTTCAGATTCTGTGTCTCCTCTATCTCTGCCCCTCCCCCACTCACACTCCGTCTCTCTCTCTCGGTCTCTCAAAAATGAATAAACGTCAAAAAAAATTTTTTTTAAGTAGAGAAGGATATGCAAAATGACTGTTTTACTTTCAGTGACTTTTTATTTTTGTGATTGACTTCTGGCGGTTGCAAGGACTTGGTGTTCTTAGAGTCTGCAGAGTGGAATTGTAGTGTCTAGTCTCGGGTCTTTTCAGTTTTTGACATTTGAGAATAAGAAGGGAAGGAGCCATGAAGGGAAAAGGCTTGTGTTCACTACAGAAAGAGGCGGTGCACAGTGCTTCACTGCCGTGCTCCTGGAGTGCCTGCTCCTCTGTGTCCCATCCCGGGTGGGACGGCAACTGATTCTCATAATAAGAGTACAAGTGCTCCACCCCAGCTTCCCAGGGCTGATGCTCACCAAGAAAGTTCGCACAGACAAGTGGCGGTGGTTGTTTATCCCAGGAGCACAGTCTCGGTCATCAAGAGTATCTGGGCAAGTTTCACAGCATAGGCTGCCGGGTTCTGAACACTGCCGCGTGGTTACTCAGGTGCCTTTGTGTTATGGTGTTGGACAGACTGAACACACCCATTTAATGTATCTCTCTCTCCCACCCGCCATGACCTTGTCTTATAGGTCGAACACTGCTGAAGATAAGTTTGTGTTCTGCAACGGACTTGTCCTGCATCGACTTCAGTGCCTTCGTGGATTTGGGGAGTGGCTCGACTCCATTAAAGACTTTTCCTTAAGTTTGCAGAGCCTGAACCTTGATATCCAAGCCTTAGCATGCCTATCAGCACTGAGCATGATCACAGGTAAGCACCAGCTGGTCACCAAAGTGACTGTGTCCCTAGCCCCCCTTCCTCTCCTTTCCTGTGTTAAGGGGTTCTGGCTTTGGCTGTCACACACACACACACACACACACACACACACACACACATACAAATTAGGATAATGACTGCCACTTTTCTAAAATCTGCTAAGTTTAACCTTGTTTAAACAAAGAAACATATATCTGCAACTTACTGCCATGAACCTTCAGGAAAAATCTGAATTTCCACAGAAGCTCTGTTGACGTTGGACCAACTGCTTCTGGGTTATTTTTACGTGGGGTTTTTGAAGGAAGTTTACCTTAACTAGCCTGTTCCTATGGAGCAGAAGGGGCAAGTCTCCCTTTCTCCCAGTCCTTGGCAGGTGACCCAAAGTAAAACCAAAAAATATGAAACATACCTTATTTATTTATTTATTTATTTACAACTTTATTTAGCAACTTTGGCGGAGAGCTGAGAAAAATAGATATTTATGAAAAGCAAAAAATGGCTCAACTCAATAATTTTTAAAGGTTGAGAACCAGAAGCATAACACATATTCAATTTCTGTGTTATGCCTTCTTCCCCCTAGATGCCTCTCCCTTTCTTTCTTTTTTTTTTTTTAAGTTTTATTTATTTATTTGAGAGAGACAGAGAGAGAGAGAGAGAGAGAGAGAGAGAGAGAGAGGGAGCTGGGGAGGGGCAGAGAGAGATGGAGAGAGAATCCCAAGCAGGCTCTGAGCCGTGAGTGTGGACCCTGATCTGGGGCTCAAACCCACAAACCGTGAGATCGTGACCTGAGCCAAAACCAAGAGTTGGACACTCAGTCGACTAAGCCACGCAGGTGTCCCTCTCCCTTTTGGTCTTTTGGGAGAGAAAGGTTCCCGTGGGGCGCCTGGGTGGCGCAGTCGGTTAAGCGTCCGACTTCAGCCAGGTCACGATCTCGCGGCCCGTGAGTTCGAGCCCCGCGTCAGGCTCTGGGCTGATGGCTCGGAGCCTGGAGCCTGTTTCCGATTCTGTGTCTCCCTCTCTCTCTGCCCCTCCCCCGTTCATGCTCTGTCTCTCTCTGTCCCAAAAATAAATAAAAAACGTTGAAAAAAAAAAAAAAAAAAGAGAAAGGTTCCCAAGACAGAATGAGAGAGAAAAAGAAAGGCACATCAGTGAGAAGAGAAATACCACCTCCTTGTGGCTGCTTTCGGAGCCCCAGGCCCCAGCTCCCTTTGCCCCCCTCCCTCCACTTCCAAAGTGTCCTGTTCAGTCTCATCCTTCTCATCAGACTGGGGCCTGGTGAACCAGTGACAGAGGTTGGAGGCTTCAGAAGAGGCTAGCCAGACCTGGGGCTCACCTGCCATCCTTGTCATCAGAGCCAAGCATGGGCTAGGCTGTCAGACTAGGAATTAAGGTTCAGATTTGCTACACTCTTAGCTGTAGAAAACATGTGTTTTAGGAACATAATGAGCTTCACAGAGGACCAAATCCATCCTTTGGTGCAAATGGGCCCATTTTTCTCATGCATCAGGTGGGTTGTTCACATGCACCTTCTTGTGACATCTCCTGTCAATGACAGTGAGATGCGTCTGAGTGCCTTAAGAGGCTAGGCTGGTTCAGCAATTAATGCTTCATCTGAAGGCAAATAGAAGTAATTAGCACATGCTACGGTAAGACTCAGACACTACTTTGTTCCCTCAGTGTTCCAAGTGGAACCCCACTTCCTCCAGGTTTTTGGTCCTTCTTTTGATGGTGCCTACCAGAGATTTCTGAGGGAGCCATTAACAAAAACAGAAGCAAGGCCATCTTGAAGAGGATGAATTCCATTTAGAGGGCTTTCAAATGGCTTGTGGGAGCACCTGAGGAAAATAAGCATGTTCAAGGCACAAGTTTATTGCTCCCAGCAGGACTGGAGTGAAATTGGTTCAAAGGCTACCTTTGAACTAAGCTCTTCAGCTCAATTTCAAAACCATTCAGCTCTTCCTAGGACAGTTCAACATTCAAAACTAGAAAGTACAGAGTTTAGTTAATTAAAAAAAAAAAATACTAGAGCCAGCCTTGGCTTTCAGTAAACAAAACCAGTACATTGCCACATCTCTATGGAAATGACTGTTGAGTCTAGTTAATCAACAGGTGTTCACTGATCTCCGTGCTCTGCAGCGTGTCAGTGCGTTTTCAGAGATAGCACACATCCCTGGAGGAGACAGAATGCACAAACTAATGCATGTGGTACAGGGTGTTGTGGCATAGTAGGGATGGGGGAGTGGGCACAGAGTGCTGAGAGATAGAAGGTAGGAAGTGGTCTTCTCAAAACAGGTAATCTATTAAAAGCATGAATGGTCCTAAGGTGCCTGGGTAGCTCTGTCAGTTAAGCGTCCGACTTCAGCTCAGGTCATGATCTTGCAGTTGGTGAGTTCCAGCCCTGTGTCGGGTTCTGCGCTGACAGTTCAGAGCTTGGAGCCTGCTTCAGATTCTGTGTCTCCTTCTCTGTCTGCCCCTCTCCCACTCACGCTCTGTCTCTCTCTCTCAAAAATAAATAAACATTAAAAGCAGTGATGGTCCTTGATAAAGGCACAGGATATCTCCAGGGTAAAATGGAAGGACTGAGAATTCTAGAGATAAATAAAAATTCACTAAAGCCGTTGGAAATATGGCTATCATAAGTTTCAGGAAGGAAGTGACCAAAAAAAAAAAAAAAATAGCGTTCTGGGCAGTGAGGCTGGCATGAGAGCTAAGGGTGGAGCAAGGCAAGAAGAGCCCCTGACATCAGTGAGGAGGTCAGAGTTTATTTGGAGGACAATGGGGACCCATGGAAGATTTTGACCAAGGGAGAATCATAGCCAGGCTTGCGATTTAGAAAGAGCTACCTGGGTAGCTGAGTCGGCTAAGCATCCCACTCTTGGTGTCAGCTCAGGTCATGGTCTCATGGTTTGTGGGATCAAGCCCTACGTCGGGCTCTGCACTGACAGTGTGGAGCCTGCTTGGGATTCTCTCTCTCTTTCCCTCTCTCTCTGCTCCTACCTCACTGGTGCTCGCTCTCTCTCTTTCTCTCAAAATAATAATAATAATAATAATAATAATAATAATAATATTAATAAGCAAACATTTACAAAGAACTACCCTGACAGTTGGCTTTGAGCACAAATGAGAGGGAAGAGGCCAGTTCAGGTACAGGAGCTGTGGTTTAAGAGGAGAGCCACTGAGGCTTACACCTTTTGTTGTTGTTGGTTTACTCTTTAAGTAGAAATTAATAGATGACTCTGAGGCCAGGACATGTGGGTGCCAGACAGTCCCCTCCTGGAGATACTGGGCAGCTCAGTGTAGTGAATGCAGAGAAGGAATTGGGAGAAGGTGCTGCTAGTGCTGTCTCTGCGTCCAGTCCACTGTGTGTCCTGCGGCTATAGCCGCTCAGCCCGCTGCCCTTTCTGTGGGGATGTGCTCGGGGAGGAGGCAGTTTGGCACAGCAGACACAGCATGACGATGGGATCTGGCAACCCCAGGTTTGCATGTGGGGTCTTGCATTTAACAAGCGTGTGTTATTCAGTAACACGTTTCCTTTCTCTGAACTTCAGTCTTCCCGTCTGTGAAGTGGGGATGACAACAACTCTTCCATGAGGCAGCAGTATGGATTACAGGA
This sequence comes from Panthera pardus, assembly GCF_024362965.1. NCBI lineage: Eukaryota > Metazoa > Chordata > Mammalia > Carnivora > Felidae > Panthera > Panthera pardus. The sequence continues at coordinate 61,714,012 of NW_026526766.1, forward strand.
AAGTAGCTTTGTGATGGAACCAGACCGGATTCAGAATAGGCACTGCATCCACCCACATTCCATCCTGGAGTGATGGTGACAGGGAGCCCCCAATATTAGGCACACGCCTGCCCCTTCCCCTTGGAAGCCCTAGGTAGTCGAAAATCAAACTCTGTGGCATGAGGAAGTGGGTGGTGGCTTTAGGAGGTATGAAGTTTGGTGACTATCTCAAGCATCCTTGGATGCTTGAGAGGCCCAAAGGATAACACTGGTATTGAAGAAATGAGATTGCACTTACCAAGCACTTGGGCACAGCAGGGCCACGTCCTTTATGGGATACTGCCCTCAGTCCCGCCCACCTGTGCAGAGTTGTTACAGGTGCTGCGGGTATAACCAAAAAGAAAAGTTAGCCCCTCTTGCCTCATTTCTGGACCTTGCAATACTTTGTGACTTGCTGGTTGGGAGAGTGTTTGAAATGTGTGAAAGCGTCAGGAAATGGCAGAAAAGGCAGTGCCTGGAAAACAGCAGTGTGCGTTGTTGCGGATATTAATTTCCATTTGAATATGGGCTCCCGTGAAATCCTCACTTCTGAATAAGACCCACTGATCGTACAGGGTGTTTGTGGAATACCAGTTGGACTATTGGCGTCAGGAAATTCATCCCAAAATAATTGTCTACCCCTAAACCACAGGGAAGAACTCTTGAAAAGGAAGCAGAATGTTAGAAGTTTTAACCAATCTCTTTTCCAGGAAAATTATTAAGAATCCGCGCAGTATTAGAAGTTTGCGCAAAAGTGGCTTTTCTTTTCTAATTCTTTTTTCTGCTTCTTCCACCTCTCTCTAGGCCCCCTTGTGATAAACTAGGTGGGGAGGTGGGGCAGGAAATGGTTTCTTTCAGATCGCTCTCATTCCCCACAGTTGTGGTTGTCAAACGTTTTTAAGTCCCCAGTTTTTCTGCCCTAACCGCCCTGTTTAACCGGTGCCCCATCCCTGACATGGGAACAACCTACAGGCTTTGCTTCTGATGGGGTATCTGTGAGGAGATGTCTAGTTATAGTTAATTATATTTAATAAATAAGAAGCTCCCCAAACATAAAGTTAGTGTGGAATCACCATTTTTATAAGTATCCATTCATTAAATAAATATTGAGGTCCTACTATGTGCCAGGCCTGGTGTCAGTTTCTTGGGATGCAAAGATAAGCCATGGATAGCCTACTAGGAAGTCCTATGTGATTTTCATGTCACGAACTTGATGTGCAGTGGTTAGTGCCCAGGTCCTTAAAATGGACAGATTCAGTGCAGGGTAAGGCCAGACTACTGCTCACACTTTTAGGGCAGAGAAAGGTTGAAGTGCTGGTCATGAATGACTTCCCAAGGAGGTAGCATGTAGCCATGGGAAGATAGAGAAGAAGGACATTCCAGACCAAGGGAACAGCATCGCAAGGGCTTGGCATGGAGCACTTGAGCACCTCTGGGGTAGAGCAAACACAGTGGCATTGCATCACATGTGTTAAATTGCACCTGTAATCTCAGTAGAAAGAAGAACCAAAGGAGTGCAGTCTATTATACTCGATGACTATGTATCCTGGAGTGAGCAGGAGGGAGAAGACATGAACACAGTGTGGGCCCTGGGCTCTCTACTTCTAGTGGTGAGAGCTGCACTGTAGGGAAATTTAGAAGATTTTCAGGGAAAAGATTGATTCCATGTGATATTTATCTTATGGCCTGGGATTATGATCTAGCCTCAGAGTACAATGCATTTCCCACATAATGAAAAGGGGGAAAAGATCGGAAAGGCCATTTTGGACCAGATGGTGGAGAGAATCTTGAGTGCCCAAATGCCGTCTTGCTAATCACTTCAACAAAAGGATGTTCTCCATAGCTTTCTTTTCCCTCTCAGGGCTTCTGTCAAGTGAGAAAATGACTTTTTTCTCTTATGCTTTATAATCTTTCTCCTGGTCTTGTTGGAACATGAACTCTAAGATTGAGGAGCAGAAAGGAAGGCTGAAGCAGGGGCAGAAAGCAACGAAACAGTGTCATAGGAGGACCGGGCAGGTGGCTGATCCTGCCACACCCTCCACCACCTGTCTTCCCAGAGCTCATTCTAAGTGGTTACCTGGTTACCCTGTGTTTATATCGTATATGGCCATCAGCTGCATTGCAAAGAAAACTAAGTGTACAACTTGGCAAGGCAATATCCTTTTTTTTAAAAAGGGGTGGGGGCAGTCTCAAGATTTGGAGATGGGAGATCTGAGTTCAAGTCTTCACTCTGCTACTTCCTAGCTGGGCAGTCTTGGGCTAAGTTGCTTACCCTCTCTGAATCTCAGTTTTCTCATTTTTCACAGAGATAATGTCTACTTGCAGGTTTCCTATAAAGATTAAGTGAGCTAATGTGTACTTTGCAGAGAAAAAAATATTAGCCAAACCTTCATTATTATTATCCTAAGTGTTATTTTCTTACCTCCAGGAAGAGCTAGCTATTCTCCTGAGAATCCAGAACAATTTCCTGCATCCCTATAATTGCATATACACATTATATTAAGTAACTTATTTGTGTCTCTTCTTTTCTAAATAGACTGTGCGTTTCTTTAAGGGCAGGGAGAGTCTTACTCATCTTTATAATTACTTTGGCATTTAAAGGCGTCTGGCACATGGCAAATATTGGTTAAATGAATGGGTTAATTGTGAATTTCAGAAAGTCTCCCAAATTAGGAAAATTAATTATTTTTAGCCTACTACTTTGTTATTAGAAAATAGTCTGAATTCCTGAGGACTACCTTATTTCAATTCAGATTAATTCAGTATTATTTATTGAGCATCTGCTCTGCGCCAGCCACACAAATCCCTCCTCCTCAAAGAGTTTGTGGTGTCGTTAGGGAGACAGACACATACTCTAATAAACCAAAGACAGGCAGAGTGGAAAGCACTATTACAGCCTCAGCACAGACTGCTGACCAACCTGTGGCTTCCTGATCAGTGTGGGCTCGGTGTCTCTGGGGACCGCCCAGCAGTGAAGGATGTTACGTATGCAATAAGAGGTAGCAGTGAGATGACTTCCCCAAGAAAGAAGGAGAGCTCAGAGCAGGAAGGTCCTGTTTGTTTGTTGGGGTTCGTTTTCCCCTTCAGCTGGAACTATCTCACTGTGGTCTCCATGCTGGCCTGTGCCCTGAGACCTGCTCAAAAGAAGAAGGATTTGCTTTTCCTTATTGGGTGTCCTCATCCCCTGTCCTCATACCCTGCTGCTTGACATGAGGAAGAGAATTTCTTTTTTGTATGGGTCCAAGAGGCAGAACTGGGCCCTGTAAAATTCAGCTCAGTATAAGAAAAGCTTGATCCAGGAGCAAGCAGCACTGGGGAGTTAGGTTTACAAACAGAGGCTAGACAACCACTGGTTGCAGACTGGCCCGGGCATCTCATGGGGACCAGAATTGACTAGAGCAGAGTTTCCCTAACTTTCACGTGCATGAAATCACTAAGCATCTTGTTAAACTGCACGTTCTGATTACGGAGGTCCAGGGTAAGGCCCAAGATTCTGCATTTTGATGTTGATGCTGCTGGAGGAGGGACCACACTGTGTAGCAAGGGACAATGAAATCTATTGGTAATTAGGATTCCGTGAAATTAAGAATAGCCATCGTTTTAAAATACCCAGTGCCAGGCACCGTGCCAAGGGTTTTACATGTGCTCTTTTGTTTGTTTAGTAAGGAGATTTGGAAGGACCTGGGATGGATTACAGCAGAGATGGGAAGCAGAGGGACCAGCAAGGAGCTATTGAAATGATGAAGGTGACAGATAGGGAAGACCTAGCCCAGAGGCTGCAAGCTGGAGAGGAGGAGCTAGATGAGAGGAACATCACCGAGATAATAACCTAAGTTCTTCGATGGATTAACTAGGACGGCTGGGGGGAAGCAATCATTAGAGATGGTTATGGGAGTGATGGGGAGGACTGTGAAATCATTAAAAGGCAAACTCAGAGCAGTGCCTGATTGGAAGGGACATTAATGAGTTGAGTCTTAGACATAGGGGATACTTGCTAATATTTGTTACTTACTGTATGCTGGCATTGGCCCAAATACTTCACATGTATCAATTCATTTACTTCTCACCACAACCCACGAGGCAGGTACCATTATTAGCCATATTTTACTGATGGGTCAACAGTCATCAGGCTCATGAGTGGTAGATGGTACATCCAGGAAATCTGGCTCTTAAGCTTCTAATACAAGAGGTTTTAGAGTTGTGAAGTTCTTTACCATTGGGTGCTGCTTATGCCCTACTTGTATATTTATTCTGAGCAACCTACATGTTTAGTATTCAGTGAATCGTATTTTACAGATCATGGTTCCTCCATGCACATATTCATTCAACAGACATTTATTGGGTGTCTCCTAAGTAGTAAGCTTGGTGCTGTAGGTATAATGGTGAGCAAACACAGTCCATGCCTCCATGGAGATTATATTTAATGGAGGAGGCAGGCAAGAGTCAGACCAATGTCTGATTTCAACCTGTCATATCCTTCAAAGGGGAAAAGTAGAATGCCATAGGAGAACATGGTCTAAACTGGGAGTAAAAAGGAATGTTCCCTTGAAGAAATATTTGATCTGCAATCTAAAAGATGGGTGGCTCAGTCAGGTAAGCATCCACCTCTGGAGTCTCACATTGGACTCCACGCTGAGCATGGAGGCTGCTTAAGAAATAAAGGATGAATAGGTCTTAACTAGGCAAAAAGGGGAAAACATGAGCACAGACCTAAATACCTCTATCATTTCAGTCAATCTCTCCCTTTCTCTCTCCCCCTTCCCTCTCTCCCATTCCTTCACTTTCCCCTCTCCCTTCCTCCTCTCTCTCCTCTTCCAATTGCCTCTGTTTCCTCTCTCTGCAGAGATGTCTATGGCATGGGCAGCTAAAATTGCATGGGAATCCAACAGTTTCTTTAGATACTAATACCACACAGATCAGGAGTATATGATCTGTTGTCTGTCTGTTTTAGTCACTGCTCTACCCCAATGGCTATAACATTGCTAGGCACGGAATAAGCACCTAATACGTATTTGTTGAAAGACGTAATTCATTAATTAGTTCATTAGGTACACAGAAAGTAGGAAGGAGTTTCAGGGGGGCTGAGCTCACCTCAGGATGAGGAAGAACATTCTAATATGATGTTCAAAGCATCCTGGTATAGTAGAAACATCTGGACTTGGAACAAAAGAAATTAGCCATTTGCTAGTTTTGACTGTAAGTAAGTCATGAAACTCTCTGAGCCTCAGCCTTCTTAACTATGAAATAAAGATCATCTTTGTCCTGCCTGATTCACAAGGATGCTGAGAGGTGTGATAAAATAATCTAAGTAAAAGAGGATAATATAAAGTGCTACTAAGTTTAGTTTTATTACCCAGCTGGTTCTGGGCACTCTCTTTGTGATCTCTTGTGGTGGGGATTCTTGTCTTAGGTGGGAGTGTGATCTAAATGATTCAAATCCTTTCCAACTCATATGTACTATGACTGTAACATGTAAATCTATTAGTTAACCATTTCTGTAAGATGCAGTTTAAAGCTTTGAATGCATAAAGGTGAGTTAAAATACTGGAGTATTGGATAAAAATGATGTAGATCAAAAAGCAAGAAGTGCTGAAGACCCTGTTTTGTTTAATGGGGACAAAGATCTTACACTAAGATGCATGTGATTCTCTAGGAAGGGGGAAGTCCAAATGTCCAGTCTCCCCCCGGATTGAAGTCTCTGTTTATTAGCGCTGCAGCCATGTTTACCAAGCTGCAAAAAGAAAGAAGGTCCCTTAAACTAAAATGTCAGTTATTGGGGTTTTAAGGAATTTCAGATTACCAGGAAGGTCCCAGACACCTAGTGACTCCCTAGTGATTTGAAAATTTGCTTGCTGCTGGCAGTAGTTTGCATGGAGACCGAATTTTATCTCAGCCCTTTTGAAAAAGTAAAGAAGCCACAAATCCAGTAGCTGTTCAAAACAACAAAGAAGGTGCCTTTGGCTTCTAACAGGAGTGTCTCTGAATTCCTCAAGGAATTCCAGGCCTAGGGTTGATCCAGCTGGCAGGGAGGTATCGATCTCCACTTGAGTTCACTGAATAAATAATGGTTGCCATAGTTATTGAGCAGCCACAACTGGTTGGAGAGCAGGGAAAACTCTGAGGCTCCTTCTGTGAGTTTGGCCATAAGAAAGTCTGGTTATAAGTTTCCATAATCAACCCCCTCCCAAAATCCAGCCAACACCTTGCTCCATTCCTTTATCCTAAAAATGAATATGGGATCTTGAATATAATTCAAGACATGGGGCACTGAAAGGAAGGGGAAGTTCACATCAACGGATTGGTATTTTATTCTGGGAATAGTGTCCCTCCCTGGGTTATGAACCTAATTTGATATAGCTCAGTATTGATAGAATTTACTATCAGCACGATGACTGTTTGATCATGTTACAGCCACTAGAGCCACCAAATCGCAGATTGTTCTGTGTTAACACTGTTTCAAACGTAAATGCCACTAACTTGGAAATTTTAAAAGAAAGGAAAGGAGTTATCTGATAATCTCATAAATATTCTCACTATTTTGTTTCCTTTCACCCTTCTCTATATGCAGAAATAACTTCCACTTAGATGTCATTGCAGCTTAGATACCATTTTATATTCTATTTTTTCTTTAGTGTGATATTCTGTATTTGTCCACGTTGCTTCATAATCTTCATATTTGTCCTTTCTGGTGTCTACAGAATCTCCCATTACGTGCATATACCATTTTTTTTACTTAACAATATCCCTATTCTTCTACCCCTTACCTTTTTCCAGTTTTTTTTTTTTTTAATAGATACTGCTACCCCAAACGTCTTCATGCATACAGTTTCATTCTTCTGAATTTTTCCTTCAGATAAATTCCCAGGAGTGGGATTACTTGGTCAGAGGCTATGCACATCTTATACCTTTTGAAGTTTGTTGCCAATCTTGCAGCTTGCCTTTTCACTTTTGGAGGGAAAATAAAACTTTAGGCAGAACACCATTGCAGGAAGAGTTTCTCTTCAAGTTCACTCCCGGGTGCATCTTTTGAGACTAAGCAAAGGGACTATGTGTATGTAGTAAAGATAAAAGTAGAGGACAGGTTTGCACCTGGGCTGATTAGCTAACAGTTTGCAATCATGCACTGCAAACCTTGAGAAGTAGGGAACTTTACTGCCTTTTGTCTGACCCTGTGGTTGCCAACCACTTGCCACATGTCACGCAGCATCGTAGGTGCTGACGGTACCACGCATGGAGCACCCTGCAGTTGGCAGAGCACTTTCGGGTTTCATCATCTCAGTTAAGCCTCACAATGACCCACGGAAGTAGGTTTTATTATAATGGCACTTCTTCTTTTAATTTATTGTGTAATATTTAAGACACACGGAAAAGGGGGAGCCTGGCTGGCTCAGTAGGTAGAATGTGCAACTCTTGATCTCCGGGTTGAGTTCCAGCCCTGCGTTAGGTGTAGAGATTCTTTAAAAGTGAAATCATAGAGGCACCTGGGTGGCTTAGTCAAGAGCGTCCAACTCTTGATTTTGGCTCAGGTCATGATCCCAGGGTTGTGGGATCCCAGTGCTGAGTGTGGAGCACTGAGCATCAAGTGTGATTGATTCTCTCTCTCCCTCTGCCCCTCTCCCCCATTTGCATGCACACACACACACTCTCCGTCTCCAAAATAATAATTTTAAAAATTTTTTCAGTAAAAATAAAAATCTTAAAAAAAAAGACACACAGAAAGGAATGAAGGATAGAATCAAGACTTGTGTGTCTACCGCCCTGTAATCCCCATTCTCCTAGAAGGACATTGAGCTTCAAAGAGATTAGGTCACATGGCTAGTAAGTAACAAAACCAAAACCAGAATCCAGATCTGTCTGACTGCACGCCCAGTGCCCTTTTCTCTATATTATGATGCACTGAGATGAGATGCCTACAAGTCACAATCCAACTGAGATGCCAACCAGCAATTTTCATGGTTGTACTTTAATATAATTACAACCATCAGGCTGGAAGGGACCTGAGAGGTCATTAAATTCAACCTCCTCCTTTTAAGATAAGCCTTGGAGAGAGAGGAGCTCACCCAAGTTGTACACAACTAGCCAACCTAAGGCCAACCTAAGGAAGAATGCAGATCTTCTGGCCCCTGGGCCTCCTTTGATTTAGAGCAAGAGAAGAAAACATTGCTGGACATTGCTTCTTTTTGCTGATTGGCTTTTGTTTTAAGGAAATAATTTCCCCAACAAAAATATCCCCAACTGAGGATTAAGAGTAACTTCTTATCTTCTGAGCATTGAGTAATGTGTAGAAATGTTGAATCACTGAACATTTCTGTACACCTGAAACTAATATAATGCTATACCTTAATTATACTGGAACTATATCCCCAACTGAAAAAATAAACCTAGGAAAAATTAGACAGTGTTGCCTGATTTCCCATTGGAAGGATGCCTTCCATCTCACAAGAATTATTGTTTTACATGTAAATATACTTAGAGATACAAGCCCTGACTGAGATAACTGGGGCCAAGCCCTTCTCTCAGGAAAGAGGCTCTGGTATCTAAATGCTGAGGGAGAGCAAAGTGATTTGTACTGGATGGCAGGCTCCTTTCTGATTAGAGATGCAACATTGTTCTGGGGCAAGAGGACAAAATCTGCCTCAGAAAACTGAGTTCAGATCAGTTTAGCAGTTAAGGTTTATCACTTAACCTTAAAATAAATTAGGGGATCATAATATTCAACATGGGGATCATTTTATGTATTGTTTTATAAAATATGAGATACTGGTGTTCATGTATTGCTACATTGTAGAATGCCACAGTGCCTGTTTCTGGGCCTTTTCCCTTCTCTTTGACTTTTCCATCTCCACAGCAGGAAGACATGTGTATTTTGTACAGAGTGCCTGGTGTAGGTCAATAGGTGTTTCAAAGGGGGGGGGGGGTGCAAAAAAAACAAAGAAAAGAAAAGCTGGATTCTTCTCAGTGCTGGTTAGCATGAAAGCATGTGCATGAAAACATGAAGAATGTGCTTTATGCTGGGTCTTGGGGGGTAGCCCTTGCATTAGCAAATGGAACTGACCGAGCCCCTTTCCCCATCTGTCAAGATGAGAACATTAATTCATTTGTCTGGACGTGTTTCTTTGTCACTCTAAAGAGTTGCTTCCTGACAAGGCTTTCGTATGTATGCAAAATAATAACCACTCTGTCGTTCACTCAGTGTGACTATGTGCCAGGAACTGTGTGCTTCACCTAAGTGGGTCCTCCCAGAAACCCGAAATTAGGGACGATTATTATCTTCATCTCATAAGGACACTGGGGCTTAAAAATCAAGAGGCTAACTCAGGGGCACACAGTGAAGAAGTGGCAGGACTAGGATGCAAACCCTGGTGCCATTGGAGTCCAAAGGCCACGAGTTCCCTCCAAGAGGGAGGCGCTTGCATTGTAACATGCCATCCCAACTGCAGGAACAAGACGTGGGCTTCCATTAGGGATTCAAAGCCTCTTAAGATGTGACTGCCTCCTGGGGCGCCTGGGCGGCTCAGTCAGTTAAGTGTCCGACCCTCGACTTCGGCTTAGGCCGTGATCTCACAGTTCGGTTTGTGAGTTTGAGCCCCACACTGGGCTACGGAGCCTGCTTGGGATTCTTTCTGGTCCTCCGCTGCTCGTGCGTGTTCTCTGTAGACAAACAAACTTTAAAAAGATTTTTTTTTTTTTAAATAAAAGATGTAACTGCCTTCCAAACTTGCCCCTTTTCCATTGCTCTGCAGAACGACATGGGTTAAAAGAACCAAAGAGAGTAGAGGAGCTATGCAACAAGATCACAAGCAGCTTGAAAGACCACCAGAGTAAAGGACAGGCTGTGGAGCCCAGCGAGCCCAAGGTCCTGGGCGCTCTGGTAGAACTGAGAAAGATCTGTACCCTGGGCCTCCAGCGCATCTTCTACCTGAAGCTGGAAGACTTGGTGTCTCCACCTTCCATCATCGACAAGCTCTTCCTGGACACCCTGCCTTTCTGAACAGGAGCAGCCTGAGGGGGGAGCCTCCTCATTGGCTAGTGCCTCCGACTTGCTAAGCAGCAGAGGATTTGGGTCTGGACACCTACCATTTTCTGTCCTTGCTTAAGAGAAAAAAAAAAAAAAGCAGCTCCTGTAGAAAAGACTTTTTTTTTTTTTTTTCTGGCACTTTTCCTTACAACCTAAAGCCAGAAAACTTGCAGAGTATTGTGTTGGGGTTGTGTTTTATATTTAGGCTTTGGGGTTGGTGCGGGAGGGGAGGGTATAGTTCATGAGGGTTTTCTAAGAAATTGCTAACAAAGCACTTTTGGACGATGCTATCCCAGCAGGAAAAAAAAAAAAAAAAAGGATAATATAACTGTTTTAAAACTCTTTCTGGGGAATACAATTATAGTTGCTTTGTATTTAAAAACAAGAACAGCCGATGGTTGTTCGCCAGAGTAGGATGTGTCTTGAGGTTGATCTTTAGAATACACTTCCTGTGTCAAGGGTATGTATGTGGTGCAAACAAGGCAGAAATTCTCTCTTCTTACTTTCTTTCTTCCTTTATTTTATTTTAACAAATGGTGAAAGATGAGGATTACCTATAAATCAGACATAGCAAAACAATAATGGCAGTTCGCTTCCATATACAAGTGCAATTTTTAAAGTGCTGTCTTACTAAGTCTTGTTTATTAACTCTCCTTTATTTTATATGGAAATAAAAAGGAAGTAGTCATGCTGGCAAGTGACACATGTTAATTTTCCTAGCAGAGGCTTTGTCCACCTGCCCTATAGAACCCTTCTGAGGTATGGTCCGTCCAAGATTTTAGGCGATTCTTAATGGATCCAGATCTCTGCCCTAACTGTCCAGCTGTCCCAAAGGGGGCTCAGATTATAAAATGGATTGCATACAACTGAGTTGGTTGTGCTCTATCAACCCACACACAGTTCCCTAAACTTGTTCCAGTTGATAGCAACTAGCTGACACATTCGTTCAGAAGCCCCAGGAGCATTCAGTGAGTCTCACATGTCTGATCCGTAAATAAGAACATACAAATAAGTAGGAACTGATCATACAGGGTAAACATCAGAGGTAATAAGATTTTTTAAACATATATAATTTAATTTTTGTTACTGGTTACAGAGACAATTTTGGAGAGCAAGTGAGTCTTATTTTAAAAAAAATTATAGTATGAATGTGACTACTAGACAGGATTAGTGGGCTGCGTTTCAACATTCCGTGTTCGTACTCCCTTTTGTATGTTTATACTGTCAATGCCATATTACTACGAGATAATTTGTTGCATAGTGTCCTTATTTGTATAAACATTTGTATGCACGTTATATTGTAATAGCTTTGCCTGTATTTATTGCAAGACCACCAGCTCCTGGAAACTGAGTTAGAGTACTTAAATGGGGTGTTCACAGCGACTTGGATACACCTATTAGAAATTAAATAAACAAATATATATATAAATATAGCAGGTTACATATATATATTTATAATGTGTCTTTTTATTAACCATTTGTACAATAAATGTTACTTCCCATGCAGTTATTTTATGGTTCATTTGCAGTGACTTTTAAGGCAGTACTGTTTAGCACTTTGATATTAAAATTTTGCTTATGTTTTGCTAAATTCGAATAATGTTTGAAGATTTTTAGGTCGAAAAGTCTTTATATTATATACTCTGTATCAAGTCAAAATATCTTTGGCCATTTTGCTAAGAAACAAACTTTGAATGTCAAACTGATGTCACAGTAGTTTTTGTTAGCTTTAAATCATTTTGCTTTAGTCTTTTTAAAGAAGAAAGAACAGAACTATGCTGTTTATATTGTCATTAAATTATACAATCAAACAAATGCCAAATGAATTGCCTAATTGCTGCAAAGGATAACCCAGATAGCAAAGCATATATGGTTTTTTTTTCCAACAGTCATTCTGATATTTGATCATGTATTATGTTTGTGTGAGCTTTTATAAAAGATTATTATTTTTATACCCAGGTGGTGGGGTCTGCAATGTTAGGATCTTGGAATATTAGACTTGGCAGGGGCCTGACTTGTTGACTGGTCCCCCACCCCTCTGAAACTCATACAGGAGAAAACGGGGGCCCAGCGAAGAGTAAAGATTACCCAAGATCCAACAGGCTGGTTGGACCAGAACCAAGACTAGGACCTGGTTCTCTTTTCCATAGTGTTTTTACTCAACTTACTACATCTATAGGAAAATAGGCTTTTAAAAATAACCACGACCATTTACATTTTACCTGATGACCATGAGGAAAGTAGTACTTTTGCATTAATTTTTTGAGCTTATATGCAAACATAATAAACATTATTAAATATCAGGAAAGCTAACATTTCATACAAGGTAGCTTCAGATCAAATTCAAATTGAATTTGAATAAATTAGAAATGCTGTGCATACATAACCCTTTTGTGCACCATTGGTATTGGAAAGTTAATCCTTGTTTTTTGTCATATCCATAGGAGAAAAACAAAACAAACAGAAAAACCAGAGCCCTGGAGAAATGCTGTTACTTTTTATTTTTACACCCATCAGATTTAAGGAAAAGACTTTTTAGCCGTAATATTGATTGGTTGAAATGAATGAAGGTTTTTAGTTATAGGTCTAGACGCTAGTGCTGAAAATAATGGTTATAGCCAGTGTTCTTCCGTCTTCCATAGTTGTAATAACTATGAGAGCTTCCCACATAATCCATCAATTCAACTCCCTTTTTTTGTCTTGATGTTGACACACAAGTTCATACAGAGTGGATGACCAAACTAGCTCAGAAGAGGACAGCAAGAATTAAAGCAGGTGATTCTTCCTTGTGGGAGAGCTCTCTCAGTGTGAACACGCCTTCTGTGGGCAGAAATCAGGAATCCACCAGCTGTTAATGGAGAGTGCCTTGCCTTTCATTTCAGACAGCAGAGTTTTCCAAAGTTTCTCTGCTCTTCTAACAGCATTGCTCTTTAGTGTGTGTTAACCTGTGGTTTGAAAGAAATGCTCTTGTACATTAACAATGTAAATTTAAATGATTAAACTACATTTTATCAATGGCTACCGGTGTGTTGAATAAGCATGCTTCATTGAACAGTATTCTCTTAATCATTTTTAGAATAGTATTTGCTGTGAACTCTTAAACACATCCCAAAATAGATTTTTTTAAAAGGCTTACTAATGCTGAAAAATTAATAGGCATTCTGAATTGGAAATATATTAAACCTCACTGATTGGGAAGGACATTCTGAATTCAATAACCATTTATTGACTGCTTCCTGTGGGCAAAGCACTGCTGTGTGCTTTGAGGAGATACAAACATGCACAATTTTTGTATTGTGCTATTTTCTTTCAACTATATATAACTGTGTGTATATTAAATGGAGCTAATAATTTATTGCCTAAAAGTATTCTTTAGGGGTATAAAGGATTTATTTCTCTATCAAGATGATGGATACTAATTGTTTGTGAACCAGAATTTATAACAATCAGGATTAGAGTTCTCCAGGGTTGATCAGAACTCTCTGCCTTTTTGCTGACGTCATTACTGCTATATTGCCTAGAAACCCCTCACTGTGGGCATTTCCAATGCAACTTTCATTCATCTCTGCCCCAAACATCATATATTCTGAGTTAGTGCAAATATATATTTTTTGTGGGCATTGATGGCTCAAAAAAAGAAATATAGAGCTCTCCCAGTCTACTAAATCAGTTCATGCACAGAGTATTTTGCGTGACATCTAAGTGCCATGTTTAGCCCAGGGCCAAACCCTTCTTCCTGCTTCTAAGAAGTACCTTCAGTACCTTCATTTCTTCAACTATACAGTATGATTACTAAGAAAAGAATGAGAGAGTTGGTAGAGCTCCATCTTGCATATGACTTTAAATATAGGTGCTCAGCCACAGGGGAAAAAGAGTTCATCTTCTTCTCTGGGGACTCCAGAGGCAAAAGTCCGGTTTGAATGGGAAGGGAGGTGGGAAATCCAGGGCTAAATAAGGGGGATGTGCTTGTAGTTGAAATTTCCACAAGTTAAATCCACAAAGACAACACAAGAAGCTAATTGCTGACTTTTCTTAACTGGGGTGAACTACACATAAAACTTACATTCTTAAACATTTTAAAGTGCACAGTTCAGGGATGTTAAGGACATTCACACTGTTATTTAACCAATCTCCAGAGCTCTTTTCATCTTACAAAACTGAAACTCTATACCCCTTAAACAATAGCTCCCCATTCACTCCTTCTGCAGCCCTGGTAACCACCATTCTTTCTGTCTCTATGAATTTGACTACTATAGGAGCCGCATGTGAGTGAAATCATACAGTATTTGTCCTTTTGTGTCTGGTTTATTTCACTTAGTCTAATGTCCTCAAGATTCATCCATATTATAGTATATGTCAGAATTTTCTTCCTTTTTAAGGCTGAGTAATATAGCAATGTATGTACATACCACATTTTGTTTATCCATCCATGTGTCCATGGACTTTTGGGTTGCTTCTTCCTTTTGGCTATTGTGAATAACACTGCTACGAACATGGTGTAAAAATAACTTTTCGGGACCTGCTTTCAATTCTCTTGGCTAACTGTTGATGGTTGAGCTTAGTATAATATAAGTGCTTTGCAAGGATAATCTTGATTATAAGTGATTTTTTTTTGCCTCAGGCACTGATTTCAGGCCTTCCCCATTTCTCTCTCAGAAGGCACCTGAGGTCATTTCATGAGCAAGCTGTTTGTAAACCTTTGCTCTAAGACCAGGCTTGAAATGGAAAGGACTAAAATCTAAGAACATTAAATGGTCCATCATCTTGTCCAAATACTTTTTCTTTGAAAAATTCCATACTTTGCCCAAGGGGTTGAAAATCCCATCAAATTTCAAAGAGGGTTTTTGCACCTTCTATTATCTGACACCCTTCACCATGAACAAAATTCTTCAAAAAATCTTTCAGAAAATTCTTCCTTGGGGCTGTCTCTGAGTTGCACTGTGACGCTAACACAGATAATATCTTTTGTTTGTGTGTTCTGTTTTGATAGTGTTGCAAGTGCAGTGTCATTCTTGTGTTATTTTTTCTTTGTCTCTGCCCATCTCATTGTTCCATCAGTGACCCCAAGGATCAATGGATCCTTCTCTGATTACCTGCTGTGATTCTGGCCGTCTCTCATGCTGGGCCTCTAAGGGCATTTGATTTGAGGGGAAGAGAAGAGAGATCTAATATTTATTAGGCATCTATTGTGTGTGCCAGACACTCTGGTAAATGCTTTCATATGTGATCTCATTATCAGACTGTTACGCCAGTCTGAAAATGGGGAAAGAGCTGGGAAGGGTTAAGTCCCTTACCAAGGTCCTATTAGATTGAAACACATTTCAGTATGGCTCTGTGACTCCTGGCTGCCTTCCTGCAGCTTAGTCTTCAGACTCCTGCTCCTCTTGGGAGATCATTTACCCTCCGTTCCCTGCTCACCAGCAAGTGATGAGGAATTCTACACAGGCACCAGAGCTACTATCCTATACACAGACTCAACCTCATTTCCCTTCTGGTCAACCCTACCACCTGTCCTACTAATCCCTCAGGACTCAAGGCCCCCACCGTTTTGTCTCCAGGTCTCTAACCTTGTCCCTCATGAGCCTTGTACCCGAAGAGCCTTCTAATAATGAAGCTCTGCTCCGCTTCTAGGATCATTTCTGGTGCTTCCCTCTCTCGACACAAATGCTGTCTACCCTGAGAGCAGACTTCAATTACTGAACCCTCACAACTCTTTCCTGCCTCCTGCCAAACTCCCAGTTTCTGGGTAATTTAAAACTTCCACTCAGGGGCTCAGCTGGTTAAGCACCCTACTTCAGGTCAGGTCATGATCTTGTGCTTCATGAGCTCGAGCCCCACATCAGGCTCTCTGCTGTCAGCGTGGAGCCCACTTCAGATCCTCTGTCTCCCTCTCTCTGCTCCTTCCCTGTGCATTCTCTCTCTCTCTCTCTCTCTCTCTCTCTCAAAAATAAACACTAAAAAAACCCTTTTTTAATTAAAAATAAATAAATAAAACTTCCACTAAGGCTCTATAGTCAACAGCTTCAAAGTTGTCCTCCTTTGGAGTCTACAACCACCCCTCTGTTCCTTTCTGGCCACATTCACTAAACCCACAAAGACCAGCCTCATCACGTGCAGAATCTACTTTCTTTGTCCCTGCAGAGAGAGAGATGTTGGAGCATTGCAGAGAACCAGACTTTCCTTAAGCATCTCAGACTTGTTCTCTTCCTTGAAGCCTGGAGTACATTTGCCCATTGAATTTATGTGTCTTCTAACACACGTCCCACCTTCTCTCTCTCTCTCTCCCCCTCTGTCTCTGTCATCTCTCTCTCTCAACAATAAATAAATAAACATTTAAAAATAAAATTAAAAAATTTAAAAAAATTTTTTTAAGAAAAAGGGGGCGCTTGGGTGGCTCAGTTGGTTAGGCATCTGACTCTTGATTTCTGCTCAGGTTATGGTCTCACTGTTCATGAGTTTGAGCCCCGCATTGGGCTCTGCACTGATAGTGAGGAGTCTGCTTGGGATTTTCTCTCTCCTTCTCTCTCTGCCCCTCCCTCTCTCTCTCTCAAAAATAAATAAATATTTAAAAATAAAAATAAATAAAATTATAACACACTTTCCACCTTTTATACCTAAAGTCCTAATTTCTTCCCCCTCACCATCTCATCCTTGCTCATTTTTTCCTGCCAGTTTCCTGAACAGTTCAATTGTTCAGAAGTTTACAAAAATGTTTTTAAGTATATAGAAAAAACATACATGTAAGTACACTACCTAACAAAGCTACTTGCATGTGTTTCACTGTACATTTATATATCTTTAGGGGATTTTTTTAATTTTAAAAACTAAAGAATACATCCTTTACATTTGTATTTTTGCTTTTTACATTACCAAGATTCTATGGGAAATTAAAATAATATAAAATTAGAAAAATATGATTAAAAAGAACAAAGTGGGGGTCCTGGGTGGTTCAGTCGGTTAAGTGTCCGACTTCAGCTCTCACAGTTTGTGGGTTCGAGCCCCACGTCGGGCTCTGTGCTGACAGCTCAGAGCCTGGAGCCTGCTTTGGATTCTGTGTCTCCCTCTCTCTCTGCCCCTCCCCGCTTGCGCTCTGTCTCACTCTGTCTCTCAAAAATAAATAAATGTGAGGGGCGCCTGGGTGGCTCAGGTCATGATCTCGCGGTCCGTGAGTTCGAGCCCCGCGTCGGGCTCTGAGCCTGGAGCCTGTTTCGGATTCTGTGTCTCCCTCTCTCTCTGACCCTCCCCCATTCACGCTCTGTCACTCTCTGTCTCAAAAATAAATAAACGTTAAAAAAAAAATTTAAAAAAAATAAATAAATGTGATTTAAATTTTTTTTTAATTCAGAAAAAAATTTAAAAATAACAAAGTAAAATATTTATATGTACAAAAAAAATTGAAGTGATCTAAAAGCAAAAAATTATGGGGCGCCTGGGTGGCTCAGTCGGTTAAGCGTCCGACTTCAGCTCAGGTCACGATCTCGCGGTCCGTGAGTTCGAGCCCCAGGTCGGGCTCTGGGCTGATGGCTCAGAGCCTGGAGCCTGCTTCCGATTCTGTGTCTCCCTCTCTCTCTGCCCCTCCCCAGTTCATGCTCTGTCTCTCTCTGTCCCAAAAATAAATAAACGCTAAAAATAAAAAAAATAAAAAAATAAATAAAAGCAAAAAATTATGATGAAATGCTTTTTTTAAGTTTATTTATTTTGAGAGACAGCATGTGTGTGTGTGCATTCATGAGCGAGGTAGGGGCAGAGAGAGAGGGAGAGAGAGAGAGAATTCCAAGCAGGCTCCGTACTGTGAGCATAGAGCCCAACACAGTGCTCAAACTCACTAACCATGAGATCATTACCTGAGCTGAAACCAAGAGCCAGTCGCTTAACCCACTGATGCATCCACACATCCCAATAAAATGATTTTTAAAGCCTTTATTTTATTTTATTTTATTTTATTTTATTTTATTTTATTGTCTCTTTTATTTTTTATCATTTTGTTTCTTTTTTGTTTTCAACATGTTAAGTGTTTTCTTTAATCTCCATTCCCTATTTCTCCCACCCCCACCCCAACCTCCCCTCTGGTAACCAGCAGCTTTTTGTTCTCCATTGTCAAGAGTCTATTGCTTGACTTGTCTCTCTCTCTCTCTCTCTTTCCTTTTTACCCCCACTATGTTCGTTTGTTTTGTTTCTTAAATTCCACATGTGAATGAGATCATATGGTATTTGTCTCCCTCTGACTGACTTATCTCACTTAGTATTATAAAGCATAAAATGATTTAAACATATAAAACAATACTAAACCAAACATCTATGAACGTACCATCCAACACAAGAACTGTTGGAGTCCCTGTGCTTCCCAGCTGTATTCTCTCTTCTCCCCACTAGCCTGAATTTTGGTTTAGCATTGATATGTGTACATTCCTAAACAACTTATTGTTTAGAGTTACATTTTTAAATTTTTATATCAGCGGTATCATAAGGTATATGTTCTTCTGCAACTTGTTTCTTTGCTCAAAATTATATCTGATATTTATCTACGATGTTATAGAGCTCTAATGTATTACTTTTCACTGCTCAATAGTACTTCTTTTAATACATTATAAGTTCTTTTTTTCAATGTTTATTTTATTTGGGGGGGGGGGGTGGTGCAGAGAGAGGGAGACACAGAATCCGAAGCAGGCTCCAGGCTCTGAGCTGTCAGCACAGAGCCTGATGCAGGGCTCGAATTCACAAACTGTGAGATCATGACCTGAGCTGAAGTTGGCCACCCAACCGACTGAGCCACCCTGGCACCCCTACATTATAATTTCTTAATTAATCTTCCTGTCAATGGATATTTAAGTTGTTTCCATGTTCTTGCTATTACAAGCTATAATATTATGAACACTTTTGTATACATCTGATAAACATAGGCAAACATCTCTGTAGATTAGTGGTTTTCAAAGTGTAGTCCCGGGACCAAAAGCATCAGCATCACCTGGGAACTTGCTAAAAATGCAAATTTTCAGCCCCCACCCCAAACCTACTTAACCAGAAACTCTAGGGGTGGGGTTTAGCAATCTGTGTTTTAACAAGACCTCCAGGTGGTCATGATGTATACTAAAGTTTGAGTCACTGCCTTAGGCTTACCAAAAAATAGAACTGCTATGGGGTATACAAATCTTCTCCTTTGCTAGATATACCAATTTTCTTCCAAAGTATTTGCACCGGTTTATACTCTGAACAACAAGGTAGGAGAATTCCTATTGTTTTAGATCTTCCCCAACACTTGGATTCATCAGAATGTTTCATTTTAGCTAATCCAGTGGCTATAAAATGGCATCTTGTTGTACTTTATACAATTTTGAATAGAGTTACCATACGCATTTATCTATAGGTCTTTGTGTGAACATGTTTTATTTCTCTAGAGTAAAAACCTAGGAGTGGAATTGCTGGGTAGGTTTAAGTTTATAAGAAGCTGCCAAACCTTTCTACATAGAAATAGAATATTTAACCAGGCACATGGTTGCTCAGGATAAACACATTTCTCAGACTTCCTTGCAGTTAGGCATGGTCTTGGCCCACTTAAGTGGACGTAAGTCAATGGACGTAAGTGAAAATGTCCCTCTGGTTACTATCTCCTGTATGTCACTCTCTGCTTCCAGATGGCATTTGACAGCGGCCTTCTAGAGACTACATTATTATTGTCTGGCCCCAGAAAGTGGCCCTATGGATGGAAATTTCAAGGTGGATAAGAATCAAGAATAATATCATGCTAGGTGATATTTTAGGATGGCTTATACATACTACTGGTCTTGGAATATATCTGATGTGTATTGTAACCCACATGCTAGCTGGGGCCTCCTCCACTCAGGATCTAGAAAAGATTGTTTTGATCTCCTTCTTCCACAAATAGAAAAATCCAAAGACTTCCTCAAGATACATGTAAATTCTGCCAGTTTTTACATTAGCACTAGCTTTGGGGTCCCACTTCCATTTGTTTAGCTCCGTTAATGTACTATCTTGCTGTACTTCTGGTGTCATCCCTAGTTCTGGTTTTGCTCTAGAAGTGGAACTTAGATATTTTCCTTACGTCACATGTATAGGATATTCCCAGGTTCTAGAAACCTACCTTAAGCAATAGCTGGTGTCTTTTGCCCCTTGTTTATTCCTCTCTCCACCTTCCATCTGGAACGTGGATGTTATCTTAGACTATGGAGATAAGGATACTTCCTAGGGATTGTAGAAAAGTAAGTTGGAAGAAATCAGAGTCTCGGAGGGGTTTTTGGAGAAGAGCTACCCTATCAGCCCTGGATTGCTTCTATCCAAACTTTCCATAAAAGAGAAATAAATGCCTTGTTTAAACCACTCTTTTTTTTTTTTTTTTTTTTTTTTTAGTTTTTCCATTACTCAAATTTGAACTATATCCCAACTAAGACGCATAAGATACAAGAAACATAGTCCATCTGCAGCGTAAGTTTAAAAAAAAAGTCAGGAGTATTAAGGATAGTGATTCAATGTGAATCATTCATGTTTTGAGGCTACCAAATAAGCCAAAGACATCTTAGGCCACAATTATTTATTTATTATTTCATTGATTCATTCAGCTTTGAACTAGGTCCTGTGTTTGTAGTTCCTCATAACCTTATAGACCTAATGCTGCTGCCCCCTTCATGGTCTTCTTTCTTTCTTGTGCTTTCTCTCCTACCATCTTCTAATTTCACTTTTACCACTAACTGCCTTATTCAGCATTCTCCAATTCCTATTTCTGAAAGAGAAAATCTAATAGTTTAGCTCAGCTTTTCTTTCTAGGCCAAATGTAGGTCCCTGAACAATCTGTGGATTAGGTGCCCTTGTGTCATCTCTGGTCTAATCAGCTATCATTGAAGAACAGACATTGACCCTTCAGAAAACACTGTGACTTGAATATCTCACTCTGAAGGGTCTGTGAATATCATAACACTGTGATTGTCATGTCTGGTATAGTAGGAAGTTTGACTTGGTTCATGGAGCCAATTGTGTAGGTTTGGTAGAATCATTCCTTCTTGACCTCCTTAGTGCCTAGCACAATGTCTGGTTCCCTAGAAACCCTTAGAAAATGCTTCTTGAGTGAATTCAAGTTGGATATTCATTGATGGGGGTGAGAGATGGAAAACAGATAAAATTCCCAAATTCCATATGTCATTCCAAAGTTAGTTTGGAACTAGAGCCAAAGGTCTAGTTTCATATTTTTCTGAACTTCAATGTAATAAGAGAGAGAGAGAGAAAATCAACACAATCCCTAGGAAGATTTGTTTTTTCCTTTCCTTTAGAAAGCAGCTGTCAGTTTAACTTATCCCAAAATTCTGTCAGTGATGAGCATGACTGAAAATGCGTTTTATCTGTAATTAGAGAGATTACATTAAACACTATTATTTGCAGACACACATTGAATTAACCCTAATCGAGGCTAGCAAATAGTAGAGCCTGCCTATTTTTTGCCCCAAAATTTTTAGAAAATTGTGACAGTTGACACACGAGGGACAATGCTGACTAGATTTCTTTCCATCAAATACCAGACAGTAATTGTAATTGCCTTTAAAAATGTTTTAAGCAGTTTTGTTACTAAATCAGAAGTTGCCACAAATCATGCTGAAGAGTTTCTAAACATGGGGGTTGTTGACTGTGCATTCCAATATGAGTTTAATGAATTGATTTTCTAAGGAATTTAACTTTGCATCTGTTTTCAGGTGTAATTAATTCACTCTGATTAATGTGATTAGCATGGATATCAGTGGATTACACAAGATGCCATTTATTTATTCACTTATTTTTAATCTGCCACACTGTCCATTGGGGAATTATATAAGTGTTTTGGGGGGAAACATCTTGCCAGTGACTCTGATCACATTGGATTACTGCAAAGCAGAATCCTGGTAGGAATTTACTGATTATTCACAGCCTGTGCAGCAATGTACTTTTGTTTGAGGGACCTATTCAAGTTTACACAGTCCCTGCTTTTAAAGAGCTTATAATTCAGAAGGGAAGATGAGACACACATTCCAATGCAAGTCACTTACAAAAAAGAATGGCTGTCCCCAGATTCTTCTTTCTCTGAGCATCTCTCCCCTACTCTTCTTAAATAATTCTATTCCTTAGGGTATGTCAATGCCCCCCCTTCTTTAATGCTTCCCACTATCTTGAGCAGTCCTATTCATACCTCAATTACCACTCCCAAATCTACATGTCTAACTCAGTCCTTTCCCCTGAGCTCCAGACCTAGAGGCTCCAGATGCCTCCCAATGCCCTCACTTGGATATCCCATAGGTACTTCAAATTTAATAAACCCAAATTCATGATTTCCAACCAAATTTGCCCCTCCTGTCTTCCCAATCTCTGTAAATGGCTCTTCATGCCATGCAATCATCCAGGCTAAACTATTATTGTGAGTCTCAAAACAGGAAGGCATTCATTTACTCCCCGAGGTTCTCAAAATTTAATGTTCATCTTTAGCGCTCACTGGAATCATCTGGAAATCTTATTAAACACAGTTTCCTGAGACTCATGCCCAGAAATTCTGTTTCAGCAGTCTGGAGTGAGGGTCTGAGTTTGCATTTCTAACAAGCTCATGAGTGACACCAATGCTCTTGGTCTAGGGACCACATTTTGGGGACAATTGCCCTAGAGAATGACAAGAATGCAAGTACATTTCCATGATTCACCAAATCACTACTATGTGAGGAATCATTCCTAGAGAATGAAAGCCCAGGAAAAGAATCCCCCGTTTACTCAAAGGATACAATACAGATTCAAAGAGATACATACACCCAATGTTTATAGCAGCATTATCAACAATAGCCAAAGTATGGAAAGAACCCAAATTGATGAATGGATATATATGGATATAT
Organism: Panthera pardus; assembly: GCF_024362965.1. NCBI lineage: Eukaryota > Metazoa > Chordata > Mammalia > Carnivora > Felidae > Panthera > Panthera pardus. The sequence goes on from NW_026526766.1 coordinate 61,736,902, forward strand.
ATATATATATATATATATATATATATATATATATATGTGTGTGTGTGTGTGTGTATGTATATATATAATGGAATATTACTCAGCCATCAAAATAATGAAATCTTGCCATTTGCAATGACACAGGTGGAGCTAGAGAGTATTATGCTAAATGAAATAAGTCAGAGAAAAACAAATACCATGTGATTTCACTCATATATGGAATTTAAGGAACAAAACAGATGAACGTGGGGGGTGGCGGAAGAGAGGCAAACCATAAGAGACTCTTAACTATAGAGAACCAACTGAGGGTTACTGGAGGGGAGGTAGGCAGGGGGATGGGTTAAATGGGTGGTGGGTATTAAGGAGGGCACTCGTGATGAGCACTGGGTGTTGTATGTAGGAGACGAATCACTAAATTCTATACCTGAAACTAATATTACAATGTATTTTAACCTTAACTGGAATTTAAATAACAACTTGGAAGAAAAAAAAAGAAAATCTCCTCTACAGAGAGCATTTCTGCATCAGCCAGAGGCAGTATGAGTTAGTGAAATAGCATGCGATTTAATATTCCTTTATCTGTCAACTATGTACTGAGTGCCTGCTCTCTGCTAGGCATAGTGCAAGCACTGAGCTAGGCTCTGAGCTACAATGCTGGATAAAATCATGATATGATTATTTTTTTTCATATATATACATATATATATATATATATATCATCAGTCAATGAACACGGGCTATTTCCATATTTTGGCTATTGTTGATAATGCTGCTATAAACATTGGGGTGCATGTATCCCTTTGAATTAATATTTTGGTGTCCTTTGGGTAAATATCTATTTGCAATTGCTGCATCATAGGGTAGTTCTGTTTTTAACTTTTTGAGGAACCTCCATACTGTTCTCCAGAGTAGCTGCACCAGTTTGCATTCTCACCAACAGTGTAAGACGGTTTTCCTTTCTCCACATCCTTGCCAACATCTGTTGTTTCCTGTGTTGTTAATTTAGCCATTCTGATTGGCATGAGGTGATATCTCAGACACAATGAAGTTTTAAAAACCGGGTGGCTCAGTTGGTTAAGCAACTGACTTCGGCTCAGGTCATGATCTCGTGGTTCATGGGTTCGAGCCCTGCATCAGGCTCTGCGCTGACAGCTCAGAGCCTGGAGCCTGTTTTATGGATTCTGTCTCCCTCTCTCTCTGCCCCTCCCCTGCTCGTACTCTGTCTCTGTCTCTCTCACTCTCAAAAATAAATAAAACATTAAAAACATAAATAAATAAATAAATAAATAAATAAATAAATAAAATGTAAACTCAGGCAATCTATTGAGACTTAGGTGTCTCATCTGTAAAATGGAGATGATGCTGATGCCACTATATAGACTTTATAAGAAATATAAAATAGCAATATATAATAAGTGCCTAGTTCAGTGCCTGGCACATTGATTATCAATAAGGATTTTTAACAAATGGTAATTAGTTCTTATTTTTATGTTAGAATTAGCCACTCTAAAGTGCTATGCAAACGCTAGTTGTAATTATTTTTAGCATTATTTCATAGATTCCTCATTGAGCTTACCCAGGTAGTTGGCTAGGCTTTAACAATATGAGAAAAGACCCCAAACTGAAGACATGGTAGAACTCTGGGGTTGTAGAGCTCAGAGTTTCTTTCACTCTTTAATATTATTGGGGCTTAAGTGTTAATAATCATTGCCCAACTTCCCTCCAAAAAAAACTTTTCCACATTGGCTTACTATTTGATTAATTGTAATTCTTCCAGATAAATTGCAGTTGACTCAGAAGCCAAAAGAAACAACAAAATTTGATCATTTTTAATGATATTCTAGGATTTCAAGTGTCACATTGTCTGAAAGGAAGGGGATATGGAAATAAAAAGAAAATTTCTTCTTGTTATTAAAGACTAAATGAGGTACTTCCAAACAATAGAATGCTATCAAACCTATGGAAATGGCATAGATTTGAACTTATTGATATGGGAAAAATTGCAAAAACAGCAGTATGTATGTATGTCATTTTGATTTTAAAAGAGAGTGAGGCTTATTTATGTGTCTCTACACAGACAAAAGTCTGGAAAGATACACATCAAATTGTTAACAGTATTTATGCTCTTTGGAATAACTATGATATTAATCTAAAGATTAGTCCATAGTTTCTCGATTTTATCCAATGACTATATACGATTGGTATAACAAACATTTAGAAAGGAGAGAGGAGAGAATGCATCCACAAATCCTACCAGGAACAGGTAAATCTGTGGAGGCTCTCAGGCAATAGTTCTCAATCTTGGCTGCAAATTTGTTTCACCGGGGAGTTTTTAAAACATCTCAGTTACCACGCTGCTCCCAAGACCAATTAAATAAAAGTCTCTGGGGCTAAAACCCAGGTTTCAGTATTTTTTAAAGCTCCCCAGGTGTTTACTATGTGTAGCCAAGGTTGAAAACTACTGCCTCAGGAGACTTTGTCCTGCATTTCCTTGCTCTGAGTAGGCCCCTACTGAGACCTGGCTAGAGGGTCGAGGGGGTTTGGACTCATCCCCATAACAAAGTTCATCCCCCAAGAGAGACATCAGTGTTTCTTGGCCCCCAATATCAATGTATTTTTATTAAAGCTTAAGAATCATTTTGAAATGGAGCATAGGTGGAAACTACTTCAGCCACTGGATGGATGTAGAGGGTGGAAAGAAGATGTGAGTTAGAATATCTGGATTCCTTGTGAGGGCTGTCATCTAACAGATGTGTGATCTTTAAAAAGTGACTTTTAGCCTCAGGTTCCTCACAGCTCTGCCTCTCTGGGTTGCTACTAGGATTATAGGAACGAAAACCCATCAAAAGTTTTGTAAAAGGTAAAATACTGTAAAAGTATTATTGTTATTATTATTATTATTATTTTGTAGCTAATAATATGAAGAACAGACTCAGGGAAAGATGATATCCGATGAAGACACTGAGAAAGCTTGACTTACTCTTCCACAGGAGATCCAGGCCTCAGAATGGACAGGCAGACCTAAGTTCAAAGAGAGTTAAGTAAGGGGGCAAATCCATGGACTGAAATTAAAAGCACTTGACAAGCCAAACATGAAACATTTCTTTCTGAGAAATCCAGAGAAGAGACTCTGAGAAAGAGCTTCCCCTTGCTTTTCTGATGACTTCCAGGAATTTATCCCAAAGTGGTGATGTCCTACAATAAATAGGTTTTCTTCTCATAATTAAGCCAGAGGTTCTGGGAATGGGCTGAGCACAAGGCTGAATTCATTACTGAGATTACTCACAATTTAATTCAGGTCCCAAGGAGGTGTTCCCTGTGTGTCACCAGAAAAGAGTCCTTGCATCTAGACAACAGTCTATGTATGTCTCTAGATTGACTTTTTATTTTCCTCTGGACTTAATTTATTCTCTGAACAATAACAGGCCCTGGAAGGAACATTATTGCAACACTCTCCTCCTCTGTGGGAGGAGCTCAGCAGAGGATGGGGCCATTTGAGATATCATTTGACATCAGTAGTAACTGAAGGAAGTTGAGAGTCCCTTAAGAATAGGGACCATGACTGGGACACCTGGGTGACTCAGTCGGTTAAGTACCCAACTTGAGCTCAGGTCAGGATCTCATAGTTCGTGGGTTCGAGCCCCACATCAGGCTCTGTGCCAACAGAGCCTGCTTTGGATTCTGTATCTCTGTCTCTCTCTGCCCCTTGCCCACTTGCACTCTCTCTCTCTCTCTCTCAAAAATAATAAACATTAAAAATATTAAAAAGAAAAAGAATAGGGACCGTGACTTTTTCATCTTTGCATCCCCTGCAAGTCACATAGTACAGGACCTAGGAAAAGTACACAATGAATCAACACCTTGGAAACTTCTCCTGAAGATACAGTTCCTAACTATGGTAGCAAGTTAATAAATATTTGTGGAATGAACAGCATTTTCACCACATCTAACACACTGAAAATGTCCACTGTTGTGTAAGTGTGTTTTCCTTTTGTTCACCTTAGCCCACTACTGACTGAAACCAATAAGAAATGGATTTATTGCCCCACACTTTCAGGGTTAATACAGATCTACACTGAAGATAAACCCTAGCATGTGTACGGTACATTCTAGTTGTGTAATTAGATCTTCACGACTTCAATAAGAGTAACTACTGTAGTAATCCAGGCAAAAGATAAAGGAAACCCAAACAAGGAGAGTGGCAGTAGGAGGGAGAGAAGTAGGAAGCTTTGAAACCAGGTTTCTGGCTTGGACACCTGAGTGGACGATGGTACTTTTCACTGAGATATGAAGGAGGTATAGTTTTGAGGGGAAGTGTGATGAGTTTAGTTATGAACATGCTGACTTGTAGGTACCTATCTATCATCCAGGTGTGGTATTGGGTAGACCACTGGACACGCAGATATGAAATTTGGAGGAAACATCTGGATAGGTATACTCTTGAGCATCATCAGCATATAAAAATAGAAATTCCATAAGAATGGGTATAAGGAGAACAGTGAAAGCAGTTTTAGGCAGAAGGATGTGACAGACCATTAGCAGATAATTGAGGCAAAAGGTGAAAATGGGTACAGCCAGGAATAAAGAAGAGAGGGTAGTGAGGGAGTGGACATGAGGTCAAAGTAAAGATTTTTAAAGATGGGAAAGACATGTTTAAATGCCAATTGGAAAGAACAAGATGGGCCCACTAAGCACCTCTGTATCTGTCCATCACTACACCTGAACACAATAAGCCTCAGAGAGTATCGGTCACTGCTTCACTTCCGCCTTGGAAACATAGCACAGGTTCCTCTCTTAGCCAAATCTAACTCAGAATCATATAAAAAATGAAATTCTAGGAAATACAGTTCTCAGTTTATCCAAGTTGACATATCACAATCCAGCACAGTCCCCCCTTGTCAACTTGGTCCACACACTTCTTTAACCGTATTTAATTTCCAAATAAAAACTTCAAGACCATATTTTTGTATAACATGATTAAATTGCCCTTCATACAACTGAAAACTTGTTAACCTTCTCTTAATAAAAGGGCACACAAAGTCCACTTCATCTATCCTGAAGAGCAAAGTTTTGCCACCCATCTGGCACTAAACTGAGTCTTCAAAAAGCTATTACATAATTCAATCAGGTCAGTTGCTTCTAAATGATAGGAAGACTATTACTGCACTCACTCTCTGTAAAATGAGTTCCTTGGTCAGAACCAAGGCTGATGGGATACCATGATGACAAATAAAGCATTCTGTAAGTGCATGGATGAATGGTTTGGGAAGAAACACTGCAGGAAGGGAAGGCAAATCCATATCTGAAATGAGTATCTATTCTAGTAAGAACAATGCATTTCTCTTCTATGGTGGAAATGGTCCAATATAATCAACCTGATGTCAGGTGACCTGAGAAATAGTGCCATATATCCAGGCGGTATTGGTCTTTGTTGTCGGCAGTTGGTGACACAGAAATGGAAATAATCATACTGGCTTTGGTAAGAGAAAGTCCATGTTGCTGGATGACCTCTATGCCGGCAGCCATGGCCATTTTATTTGTGAGTGCACTGGGCAAAGACAGAAATGACTGGGGAAAGATACTTACTGATATCCATAAAACAGGTCATCTTGTCTACCTGATTATTAAGATCCTTCTCTGGTAAGATTGGTCTTTGGTGAGCATTCACCTGGGACACACATATCATATTCTGTATTCATTCAAAGAGGTCTTTCCTCATATCCCTTCTCCAAAACTCTTTGCCTCTCATTCTTTAGTCATCTTCCTCCCAAGTCCATTACCAGATCAACCAAACTATTAGCCATTGTTCATTAATTAATGCAGATCCATACCTCTGGTCATTTCTCCTCCAGGCAAATTAGCCAACCAGGTACACTGTTTAGAGTTTTGCCCACTGAGAGAATCTCTTCAACACTGTCCATGGCCACACCTAAGTGGGGCTGTCATGCTGTAGTCGCTCAATTTCAACTTCTGCCAGCATTTCTGGTAGAAATATCTGTAAACCCAATGCATTATTTTCTATCCTCAATCAACTTATCATAAAGAACACCCCATGAGGCCACAGATGCCGACTGAGAGAGAAGAGGCAATGTAGCAAAAGTGGGTTTCACAGGAATCCGTGCCACTTACTGATGCAATTTCTTATATCTTCAGGACCTGCTTGAGCCTGACCCCTTACATATCATTCCCACTTGTGGATGAAGTGATGCTTATTGGGTCAGACATCACTCATTTTGTGATAAGCAGCTCAGATTGCACGGTGGTAACTCGGTGTCCCATAGTCAAGTGTTCAGACTCCACTGGGGCCCAGTAATAAGCCAGAAGTTGTTTCTAAAAATATATATATATATAGTAATTGGGAGAGGATGACATAATTTTGTCTCAAAAATCTCAAAAGATCTGTGCTATGATTCACACACAAAGGCTTGCCAAATGCTCTACAATGCATCTCTGTTTAGACACTTCAAGATCTGCTGAGTCAGACAACTGCTTCTGGTGGTCTTTACCAATGGGCATTTAGAAAAAAGCATTTGCCATATCCATAGCTGCCAAAGCGTTTGTTGTTTTGCTTCAGCAAATAAACCACATCTGCAACTGTAGCAGAGCAAGCAGCTAGCTAGAAGAGCTACCGGCACAATGGAGGAGCTCAAGGGCAAGCTAGAACTTGCTGGGAACCTGTGCGTCTCTATCACCACATCTGACTACAATGACTTTCAGAGAATAATGGCTGCGTCTCCGCTTCCACTTCCATATTTGTGCAAGTTCCTCTTTAAGCCAACTCTAGCCATGAGTCAGAGTAAAGGGAATACTAGGAACACAGTTCCAGCTTAACCAGGTTGACCCAGCATAATCCAGCACACTGGGTTTTGTTATTGTCATTATCTTGTATTCTTTAGCGTGTATACATACATTATGTTTATTCTTTTGCATGTGTGATTTAGTTCATAATTTTAAAAAAAGATGTTAAAACCAATTTAAAACTTGATGCATAGAAGCTCTTCTTATAGAGATATTTGTAAAAAAAAATTATTTGTGACTGAGAAAAATTACATTTTTTTTCTATACCACACTCTTCCTTCTCTTAAAGAAGAGATTCCTTTTCCGAGTGCTGAGGTGGGTCTAAGGATGCAAACTGGAGAGAGAACTATGAGTTGGGGGTGAGGTGACAGTTTGGGATTAGAGACTGATAAATTTGGAGAATAGTTCTAGAGGGAGAGGGCAGATTTTTGAAGAGTAAATAAAATTGCTATTCACTATGGAAAATTGGGAAAAGAATAGAAATCATGAAAGGGTTTTTAAAAAATATTTTATTATTAAATAACCTCTACACCCAACACGGGGCTCAAACTCACAACCCAGAGATCAAGAGTCACATGCTGTTCTGACTGAGCCAGCCAGATACCCCGAAAGGGGATTTTATCAAGGCTTACAATATGATTTTTCAATGCCAAACCTCTTCCCTTAATCCCACGGAATTCTCAGCAAAATGTCCATTTCTCATCCATGCATGAGAGAGGTAGATCTATACTGGAAATATGTCAAAATGCTGAGTGCCATCTCAATAGCAGGCCTGGAGCTGTGACTGCTCCCAGGAAGCCTGCTGCACTCCTGTTACACTGGTGAAAAAACAATGTAAAACACTGTTACTAAATTGCTGTAAGCAGTTTGCACCCTGCAAAAAGACACTTTGAGGCAGATTATTCTTTGCTTCAGGGGATGTGGCCCAGAATTGGCCCTTTAGTTACACAACTATAAAACAAGCTTCCACCTACTGTTCTTGGGAAGATCTGTGATGTAACCTGAATCCAGATATTTTAGCCAAAAAAGCTGAGTGACTGTGGTATAATATAAATTGTCCTGGCTAGCTTCTAGCAGCCAAAATTATGCATCCACAGACTTTGTTGCTTCTTTGGGAGAAATGTTTATTTTCTCTGTATAGAATTAAACTGGATGTTCTTCACCTAGAAGCAGTTGCTTATTCTTGGAGAGATATATGTGCCTTTATGTGCAGAAATAGGAAGCTGCGAGGAAGAGAAAAGCAGGAGGGACATGTAAGCAAGATCTTCACCTCACCCTGGAATAGTCTTTTAACAAGTTGGGCTCAGTTTGAAGCATGGATATGTAGTTAAGAGCATGGGCTCTGGAGTTAGACCATCTCCATCTGAATCCCCTCCCCCCAACCATTTATAGGCTGTGTTACCCTGAGCAAATGACCTAACTTCTCTGTTCTTCATTTTCTTTATTTTATTTTTAACGTTTATTTATTTTTGAGACAGAGAGAGACAGAGCATGAAGGGGGGAGGGTCAGAGAGAGGGAGACACAGAATCTGAAACAGGCTCCAGGCTCTGAGCTGTCAGCACAGAGCCCGACGCGGGGCTCGAACTCACAGACCGCGAGATCATGACCTGAGCCAAAGTCGGCCGCTTAACCGACTGAGCCACCCAGGCGCCCCTTCTTTATTTTAAAATGGGAGGGATGATAGTTGTTACTCTATAAAGTCGTTGAGATCACTGAAAGAAGTGTATGGAGAGTTTAGCACAATTCTTGGTATATAGCCATATCACAATCAGTTTTAGAATAATCAAGGAAATACTGATAATGGGCCATCACTGATATAATTGCCTAGTAGGAACCAGCGGGTGAGGCCACACTCCTATGAGTAGGTTGGAGTCTCTTCAGGAGTAAAATTCCCACCACTACTCATCCCAAGAAAATGTGGATTACAGGGGTAGAATGATGGAATGAGAAACCAAGAATAGACAATGTGAGAAATGAGCCAGAAATGAGTGAGACAGAAATATTTACAATGAAGTCCCAGATCTCCTGGAAGAAATAGAGAAACTGTCTCTGACATTAAGGGTGAGGCTTCTGGGATACCAGAAACGAGACTTTCAAAACCAGAAGAGGTAAAGTCTGCTCTGGCTGTGGCTAAGGGCAACGTCTCAGGATGACAAGAAACTCTACGTAAGAGATGGAGTGGAATTGGGCTCTACACCCACCCTGGGGGACTTGCTCACCATTTGTAAGGAACACACTGAATAGGATACTGTTTCTGTCCACGTTACTGTGCAATGACTCCCCCCACCTGACACACAAACTTAGCAGCAGAAAACAACAATTTTATTAGACTCATGTTTATTAGACTCACATATTAGACTATCTGTGGGTCAGGAATTGGGACAGAGCCTAGCAGCGATGGCTTGTTTCTGCTCTCTAATGTCTAGGGGCCTCATCTAGGAGTTTGGAATCATCCAGAGGTATCTTCACAGTGGATGCTCAATGGGGCTACAACCGCGCTAGGGCTGACAGCTGGAAAAAGTACAAGCAACTTCCCTGTGTCGTATCTCTGCATGAGATAGTTTGCACTCCCTCCTCTCAGTGGCTGAGTTCCAAAAGTGAGTATCCCAAGAGGGCCAGGCAGAAACTTAATCACTTCTTACAATCTAATCTTAGAAGTCACATTGTGTCACTTCTTCCAAAGTCACAAACCCACTCAGTTTCTAGTGAAGGGAACACAGATTTCACTTCTCCATGGGAGGAGTGTCAAAGTCACATTGTAGAGAAGAACATGTAGGATGAGAGTTATTCTTTTGGTCATCTTTGGAAAATAAAATCTGCCATACATGGACAGCACTGAACTGCTCTTTTGCCTGGGTTTGGGGGAGTTCTTTTTACATTGCTCTACACCTGGGGCTCAAAAGCTAAATGATCAAAGTATTACCCCATGTGGGAGTCCAATAGGACAGAATTTCTTTAAGAGTCAGATTAGGAAATGGTGGCTGCGTGATGTGTTATCACACGGAAGGAAAAATCCCTTCCAACAGAGTGAGTGGAAGAATACAGGCAAAACAGAATTTGGGAAAAGTCAGGAGCAATAGAAACATACTCTGTCTGGAGAAGAAATGAATAGCTGCGGGATGAAGAACAGGAAGATACAACAGACCGATGAAGGCCATAAAAGGAAACAATGTTTTCTGTGAAATAGAAATAAACCATGGGTGGGGCGCCTGGCTGGCTCAGTCAGTAGAGCATGCAGCCCTTGATAGCAGAGTTGTGAGTTCAAGCCCCACGCTGGGTGTAGAGATTACTTCAAAATCTTAAAAGAAAAAAAGGAAGAAAGAAAAGAAGAAAGAAAGGAAGGAAGAAAGAAAGAAATTTTGGACAGAATTAACCAATCTTAACTCACAAGGAGTAGGTAGCAAACTGTTTTCAGTTGGGAGGTGGGGGCATTAACTAAGAGAAACTGTTGTTAATGTGCCTTCTGTTGTATTCAGGAATGACAGCTCAAATGGGGACCATACTTCTAAGAGATGGTGATATCTTAGAACTGCACAGTACTTTACTATGATTGCTCCTTATAAATTTATTCTAACAGGTATACCACATTCATTTCTTATTATATCATTATGTTTTTTAATGTTCTATCTTTATTTATTATGTTAAGTATCCAATATCCTAATTTGTGTTATCTCTGAATCTAGGTTATACTTTCTGGCATCTGTCAAACTATTTAGTCATCACTACCTGGAACATTTTAGCACCAGGTGGCAGCAAAATCTGAGAGCTGAGATAAAATTCTTGGCAGAAAAGTAAACACCTAATTAAGAATTTACGTCAAACCTCAGGATGGTTAATCAGGAGTAGCAAATGCATTACTTCCCAACTCCTCTTGTTTCTATTTAGATACCCACCCCCATTTCAGTGAGTGATTATCCCAATTGCAGGTACACTCTATCCCTGCCCCCCATACACTCACATAGACTCCTGCAGACACAGAGAACAACCAGCCAGCTAAGTGTACTATGCTGGAAGTTAGCTTCAGAAGGGCAAGGACTAGAATAGCTCAGAGCATAGAGAGCCAGCAAAATAAAACAAATTGAAATCTGTTGGGAAAACCCAGGGTCTAAAAAAACAAAACAAAACAAACAAACAAACAAACAAACAAACAAACAAAAAAAACAGAGACCAGGTTCAAATACCAATTCCAAAAGGCCAGAAGCAGATCCAAGGTCAGGTATCTCAATGAGACAAAGAGGAAATATAAAGCAAGAGCAAGTATGAAACATAACAATAACTCAAACTGGAGAGGTCAGGGAGGGCAGGTGTTTTGTTACTTTGAGCTAGCCTAAAGAGACAGGAGAAACTAGATCCATACTCTCTTCTTAAAGGTATCCAAGTGTTGACTCCCTCACCTCTATAAGACTCTCCGACTTAATGGGCTGGCCAAAGAACAGAGTTCTGGGATCCTTTTCTGGCTTTACCTTGTACTTGGGTGATCCAAACTGGTTGTTTCCAAGCTTGAGGTGATTCCCTCATCAGATGGGAGTTAGGGCATATCTAATCTTGTCAGAAGAGATGATAGTAATTTGGGATGGCAGTTCCAATTTGCTCTTATTTAAGAAGCACTGCCTTCATCACTTCAGATTTTATCTGGCTGGGACCTGGTACTTAAGCTGTCAAACCAGATAAGAGTTGCATACTTTTTAAACAGAAATACAACATCATTTTAAAGTCCATTAACCAGATTTTTTTTAGTTGAAGAGTAACTCAAAATTGCTAAGCAAGTTTATTTTCAGATGCTTCCTTAATCCTGAAAAAGTTCCAAATAGTACTTTTCAGTAATTATATTTTGCAAGCATTTTTTAAAAGCAGGTGTTAGAGCTTTTAGGCATTTCGATCCTTTTCCTACTTGTTGTAAAGGCCCACAATTCAGTCCTTGGAATATGTATCAAACTCTCAAATTAGACACAAACATTTGAAGGATCTCTATAAGGTTTGTAAGGGAATATTTTATAATCTTTCTTTATTCCTGAAGGTGTCCATACAATTGCATGTTTCACCCAATGGCTACATAAATGGATTTTTGTGTCATATGTCTAAAGGAAAAACAATACTGTTTGTTCCATAGAGCATTTCAGAAGATGTTTTAACAGGTGGGAGGATTGCACCTTTTGCTCTTAGGAAAAAAAAAGACCTATTGTGGTCAGTAACTGTCTCTTGAAAAGTAGCTATGTTTATTTCTGGGCTTGAAAACTAAGAGGTGGACTGTCTTCACAGAGCAGGTGTTTGTGGACAACTAGCAGCAAGATGGAATCAAAGTACTTCATGGTGAAGAGTGGCCAGGTGCCCAGAGAGGCCTCAAAGGGGCCATACCCTGGTGTGATCTCCATGTTATAGAAGCTACACCTCAGGAACCTGACTTAGCAGCATGGTGAGAGTGGATTTCTCTCTCTCTCTCTCTCTCTCTCTCTCTCTCTCTCTCCCCCTCTCTCTCAGATGGACACCTACTAACAAGCATTGATGTATAAACCAGGAAGCCCATTTATTTATTTATTTTTATTTTTTGTTTTTGAAACCTCATTTGTTAACTTATAACTAGGGACTAGCATATTATTCATTTATAGACAGATCTACACAGAAAACCAAATTATTATCAAAAGTCTGCTTCACATAAGCATAGATTCAGAACAAGGGGAATTAGCACATGATACAAGTGTTTAATAGCATAGCTTTGATGTAGCCCAATGTACTTACCTCCATAAGGAGCAAGCCAGATTAAATCCCGCACTTGTTCCTTTATCTGGACTTGATCTAATAGCTTTTCTAGTTCTGACATTTTATATTCAATTTCAACCTGATTTCCATTTTCTTCTGGTGCAAATGGAAGCATTATAGGAACTCAAAAGGGTCAGACAAAGCACAATAGTAGAGAACGATGGCTCAAGATATATGAGGAAGAAAGAGTGCCCTTAACTACTCTGCATGACTTCAAATCTTTAGACCCAGATAAATTCTACCCCATAATGTAAAAGAAACACAGACACTGTCATCCTCTGAGACATTTTGAGACATCATAGAAATGAGAAGAGGTGCTAAACATTAGAAACAAGTACATGTTTTGCATTTCTAAATAGAGAAATGACTTGAGCCAGAAAAGAAAGGACAAATAAGTCTAATGTAAACCTCTGGAAAATTTAGGTGCATTATTGAGCATAGAAAAGAATGAAGTGATCCCCAGGAAGCAACATGAGTTCACTAACCATGTATCGCTGTTCATCCAGTTCATCATTTCTATTCTAGGCTGCATTATTAGCAGATATTTGTTTATTGGTTTATATCAGATTTAAATTTAAATCATATTTAAATCATCCAAAATAAATCCAAATTTAAATCATAAAATCAACTGGAGGGTATTTGTCTTTCTATGTTCTAAATCAGTTAACATAGCAACAATTATTTGTTCACGAGAAGTCTTAGTAAAATCCCATAGTGAGTCCATCCTGACCGTGTGCCCATCATCTCCTGTAATCAGCCTAGAGGCAACATTTTGTTCTCATACTATTGCCTCTATTTAGAACATCTCCAAATTCTTCTTTCAGAATTCTCTTCTAAAGTTTACTTCTTTATAGGTATAAAGGCATTGCCATTTAGAGAATGGTTTTTTAACCTTTTCAGAGATAGTCAAGTCTATTCGAAACAAAGAAGGAAGGACTTTGGTCACCTAGTCAATTAAATGAGGGGGCAGGGAAATGAAGATGGTAAAGATTAAGGGTATACACATACACCAAGGAAATTGACTTAGTTGGGGGTCTTGTAAATTGGACATGAAAGCAATCTTTAGACAGGAATTTTTTTATGGAAGAAAATGTCCTTAGTACTTTCAAATTCTTAAAGAGTATCTTGTTTTCAAATGTTTGAAAATGTATGTTTAAAATTATAAGGGAGATTGAATATAGGAAGACTACAGACTTTTCTATACTTTTCTTTTTTCTGATACAGCATTGTAATCTGAGCATTACAAATATCTTTTAGTAACAGAACAGATTTCATTCCATTTCCATGCATTTTTATATGCATGATTTTTTAAATTGGATAACAGACTTTATCTTCTAATGTTCTCATAGGCTATATATTTTAGTTATTTTATTTAAACTTAAATAAAAATTTTAAAACACATAGGACAAAAATTTAGGTAGTTTTAAGTTTGTATCTTTGCTTAAATTCTTTTGGAAAAAAAACCCCAAGTTTAACTGCAAATGCAAAAATTTTCATTACCAATAGATTCACATTATATTCATAACAATATTATATATGACTTTAACCAAATTTTTAAAGTTAGGATATCAGCAGTAGTATCAGAAAGTAACTCATGTAATGTTACTTTCCAAATGTGCCTCATCCATGCCAATTTCCCCAGGGGACATTCCCAATAATTGTCACCAGAAGTTAATTGATAAGAAATGTTAAAAAATAAGAAATGATTTTTTTTAGTAACTTAACTTCATCCAGAAAGGATTAAAGATGATTTACAAAAGTATATATAATTCAACAAGATTTTTTAAAAGCAAGGAGGGGATTAAAAAGAAAATGAATGTAGGGAAAACAAGCCAGGGCTAAAGTGAGTTTTCACAGGGCACCTGGCTCACTCAATTGGTAGAGCATGGAACAGTTGATCTCAAGGTCATGAGTTCAAGCCTCACGTTGGGCATGGAGCCTACTTAAAAAAATAAGTTAAATGAGTTTTCGGGGTGCCTGGGTGATTCAGTCAGTTAAGTGCCCGACTTTGGCTCAGGTCATGATTTCAGCTTGTGAGTTGGAGCCCTGTGTACAGATGTCTGCTGTTAACACAGAGCCCGCTTTGGATCTTCTGTCCCCCGTCTCTGCCCCTGCTCCTCTCTCGTTCTCTCTCAATCTCTCTCAAAAATAAATAAACATTAAAAAAAAAGATATTATATAGAGGAACTCACAGTTAGCCAAGAAAGTTGGTGGAAACCTCTCCAGGCCTCAATTCTGTTCTTGAAATGCCTTCCCTGCCAGCTACACCTGTTGAGTGCTGACTGACATCTTCAGAGTCAATAATAATGGTAATAGTATCTCCATCACCCACAATAGCCACACCATTATAACAATGTACAATTATATATACCTATTATATATGCTTATTATATTATGTATTTGTTATTATACACTACAATAACATCACTTTGCATTTGTATAGGCTCTACAAAGTTTTAAACCATTCTCACAACCAGGCTTGCTTTGTGGTCCGAGCAGGGATCGCAGTCCTTCCTCTAACGATGTAGAAAACAAATCTTGTACATGTGCATCTTTAGGAAGTGGTATGTGCCATTTCCTCCCGATTTCCACAATGGGACGTGGTCTCTTCCTCTCCTTCAAACCCTGGGGGAATTTGTTTTGTACATTTCCTATGACACTTAATAGTAACTCCATACATTGTATATAGTGCATTACAGTTTACAAAACACTTTTTCATGCTAACATCCTGTTTATTTTTCATTCTCACAACTCTGATTAAAGAAAAATAATCGGCTCCTTATCTTAAAGACCCTGTTGCGCTCTTCACGCTCTCTAAAAACGTGAAAACTGCTCAGTAGTTCACCAGCCATCACACCACCACGCTCACTTTACCATCCTCCAAGAGCAGTGGAAACTAACATTTTTAGCTCCCTACTCTCTGCCAGGGGCTGGGATACTTTTTTTTATAGATAACACTGCTTCAATTTACCTCTTCTTTGCCTTTAGATTGTTAAATTTGATTCCCCTTCTCCCTGTCCCCCACCAAAACAAAACAAAACAAAACGAACAAACAAACAAAAAAAAACAGACAAAAATCTAGAAATAAATATGTACTTTCCTTCTCTGTGGATACTTTGACTAATGAGGAAAAAGAAAAAGGGTGGAGAAGCTGAGAAGGAACTGACACCCTCTCTGAAACTCTGCTGCAGTGACTGATTGAAGAACCAGTTTTGGCTGGAGTCCAGCAGAATGGTATAACATACAGGGCAGATCAAGGATGTGTTGACAAGAGCTGCCAGTTAGAGGGATTTCTGACGAAGACCTCATCAGGTAGGGAAAGACTTCAGTAGAAGTGTTTGGGTGAGGATGCTCTTCATTCTTCACCTTGGCTCAGAGTGACAGTTTCAAGACAGAAGATGGCTGGGGAAGAGAACCAAGATGGAGGCCACCACCAGCAATCTCCTCATCTGAGTACAGGGAAATCCCTGTACCAAGATGCAGACTTATACAATTCCAGGGCACACTCTTTACATGGAATACAATGTGCACAGTGCCTGTAGAGTTGTGCAACATGGGGTCTTCCCCTTGGTGTCTGGCTCTTTCCTCCATTCTACTGAGTGTCATAGGGGATATCCATGTGGGAAACCCTTAAGAGAATGGGAACTCTCAAGCTTTCATGACTCATTTGCTGATTTGGTACTTGGTGTTTTGATTTCAGTCTTATTTTATGGCTTCCTACAACTTCCTATTAAAGATGGGGGCAGGGCAGGGAGCATAATGGGATTCTCTAGACATGCTGAGTAGGAACATGAAGGCCAGCATCATGCCAATGTGTGATTTCTCCCATAGCATAACTCAGACTCCTCGTAACAAAGATTTCCCTGGAAAAAGGTCAATTTCACCCAGACTGTGTGGCCTCCATTCTTTTAGCTATGTTTTCCTGGGGGAAAGCATCAGCTTTTGAGAAAGTGATTTTGAAATTATTCTAATTCATATATGGGGCCTGGATACTATTTTCTACCCTTTTAGGTCTGTGGTTTTCAAAACTGACTGCACTTTAGAATTACCTACAGAACTTTAAGATGACTGGTTTCCACTTAGGAACAATTAAATTGGGATCTCTAAAGGTAGAGCCCAGGCAACTTTTTTTTTTTTTTAATGTTTATTTATTTTTGAGAGAGAAAGAGAGAGAACATGAGTTGGGTAGGGGCAGAGAGAGACACACACACACACACAGAATCCAAAGCAGGCTCCAGGCTCCAAGATGTCAGCAGCCAGCCAGATGAGGGGCTCGAACTCATGAGCAGAGAGATCATGACCTGAGCTGAAGCCAGAGGCTTAGCTGACTGAGCCACCCAGGCACTCCAACTGTATATTTTTAAAGTTCCCCAAGTGGCCTTGTTGTGCCATCAGGGAATCTGTGCATCAGGTGGTTTTCTGGTTATTTCTCTGATCTCACCCTCACTAACAAACTTAGCTTCAGAAGGTATGTCCCACTGGAGAAGCTCTGGAGAAGAACCCAATGAGATTGCAAAGGCAATGAGACACACAACATCATCTAAATATTTATCCAGTGCTACATTCCAGGCCACCAGCTGTGAACACACAATAAATAACATAAGGCATCTGCCCTTGACAAGTTGTGCTCTAGTTGGAAAGACAGACATGTGAACAACTCTACAGCAGAGAAAAATTAAATTGAGGTACTGTAGAGCACAGGCTGGGGAAATAGGGAAGTGTTTTGGGGAGAGAAGGGGATTTGAGATGGGTCTTCAGAGAGGGGTAAAATTTTGATCAATGGAAAGGAGGCAGAAAGCATTTCAAAGGGAGGAACAGCTTCAACAAAGACAGAAGCCAGAAAGTGGATGGGATATTAGGGAATTACAAGAACTCTGGTAGAACTTCAGAAAATGTGGGCTAGGAGGCTGGACATTTAAATTAAAACTTGGAGGGCCTCAGAGTCTCCCACAAGGAATCGGTAGGTGTTGTGTGAATTTCCATGTGTGTCTTAGTTGGAGGGGGCCACAGCACAGGTTTAATATTAAATAGTGCCATGACCAGATCTGAAACAAATAGGAACATGATCAACATGAACTTTGCTTTTTTAACACATTTATTTTTTTAGAGACAGAGAGGGAGTGGGGGAGGGGCAGAGAGAGAGAGGGAGACACAGAATCTGAAGCAGGCTCCAAGCTCTGAGCTGCCAGCACAGAGCCCATTTCGGCGCTGGAACTCATGAACCGTGAGATCATGACCTGAGCTGAAGTCGCTTAACTGACCGAGCCACCCAGGTGCCCCAACATGAACTTTGATAAATACATCTGAGGTAGTTACTCATCTTGGCTTTTGCAAACTTCGGTCTGCTTATCTGACCACACTACTTTGGAAACCTGAATATATATCTGTTGCATTATTTGTGCCTTTTACATTGTTCTTTCTGTTCAGAATGCTCTTTCAACCCTTCACTGATTATTCCTATGTATTGACCAAACTCTGAAGTAATCTTCTCTGTACTTCTTTCTATAGCACTTTTTAAGGATAGCTAATAACAGTGCTTGTCAATCGTATTGTATTTATTGACATGTCTGTCTTTCCCTCCAGACTGTGAGTCCCTAGAAGACAAGAATGGAATCTTTAGACCTTCAATCAGCAGGATGAGGCATAGTAGCTGGTTTGTTGGCCATATAGACTGTCTGATTGAATGAATGGGAAAGCACTTACCAGATGTAGGAAAGATTTAAACTTAGCAATCATGTCCTTTAAGGTTTAAGTACAGGGACTCAGGAAATTTTTTCCATATTTAAACCCATTTCACTCAGGTTTTAAACATTTCTCTTCTGAAGTGCTCACTTATGCAAGCAAAATGAGTTGCTGAACCTATCAATTTATTTCCATGAAGGAAGCAATATTTCTTTCTTTGGTAATAATCTGCCAAAGAAATATTAAAGTTAATTTGTCTTTGGCTGGAGGAAATATAAATACCACTCAAAAGCCCCTGCAGTCCATGGAGGCCTACAGAAGGGGAAAAAATCCCCTGCAGGCTGTGACAATGGGATTTGGGGGCTTGCTGGGCAGAGAAGAGGGAGGGTGGGGCTCTTTGTGAATTTTGTTGATTTC
The DNA here is from genome assembly GCF_024362965.1 of Panthera pardus. Classification (NCBI taxonomy): domain Eukaryota; kingdom Metazoa; phylum Chordata; class Mammalia; order Carnivora; family Felidae; genus Panthera; species Panthera pardus. The sequence goes on from NW_026526766.1 coordinate 61,755,536, forward strand.
CAATTCCTTAAATGTATTTCACTAGTTGGAGGATTAAAAGGTTTACTGGTGAGAGTGTCAGTTGTCAAAGGATTGAAGATAGATTCTATAATCCTGTAAGAGAGCCCCGGCAGTTTCTTTCTCTATCAGGAATCTAGAAATATTTGGTATCTTGGAAATCATTCTGCCCTATTGTTAAATTCGCTTAGTTCTTCTATGACGATCCTGCTGCCCCTGGAAGAAATAGCAACTTTCATGAACCTAACGCATGTTGTTCTCATACTCTATTTGTGAGGCACTTTTTTCTCCCTGCAGTCTATCAGCTTTTGCCTCGTGAATTTTGATGCTGTGTTGTTTCGTGCACACATTAAGGATTGTTATGTCTTTTTGGAAAATTAACCTCTATCATTATGTAGTGTGATCCTTTTTATCACTGTTAATTTTCCTTGCTGCAAAATCTGCTTTGTCTGAAATTAATACAGTTACTCCTGGTTTCTTTTCATTAGTGTTGGCATGGTACATCTTTCTCCATCCCTTCACTTTTAACCTTTCTGTGTCTTTATTTTAAGATGGGTTTTGTGTAGAAAACATATGGCGGGGGCTTGTTTTTTGTTCACTTTGACTATCACGTTGACAAAAAAAAAAAAAATGGTGTAGTCAGAGCATTAATATTAAAGTGGTTACTGATACAGTTGATTTGATATTTACCCATGTTTGTAACTATTTTCTATTTGTTGCTTTTGTTATTTCTCCCCTAACCCCTTCCTGCCTTCTCTAGTATATCAATAATATTTCTTTTTAAACTTCTTTTAGTGATTCGTTTAGAGTTTATAATGTATATTCACAACTAATCTAAGTATACTTTCAAATAACACTATACCGCTGATGAGGTTTTGGGTGACGGTGGGAGTTCAGAGCTGACGGCCAAGAAAGAATTCTTGAATATGTCTTTGGTGGAAAAAGGTGATTTTATTAAAACATGGGGACAGGACTGGCGGAAGGAATAGCTGCACTGGTGGTGTGAAGAGTGACTGATTATATACTATGGAGTTGGGAGAGGTAAAGGCAAAAGGCAGACCTCCAGAAGGACTTTGGAATGCTAAAGAGGACTCTTAAGATACCTGAGGTCTTGCTATTGTCAAGCTAAGGTTGTTTTCCCTCTAGTAAGGCACTAACTTTAAGATGGTAGGGGGTTCCTGGAGAAATGTTATACTCTGTATTTGCCTCAAGTATTTGTCAATGGGCTGCAGGTTATAAGGAAATTTAATTTTACCTGCCATTTCCTTCTTGCCTTTGTTCCCCACATAACTATGGAAGGGAGGGTAATATTAAGGGCTCCAAGAAACGGAGTGTATAGGTGTCTGGAGATTAGGCTATTCATAAGATTGCCTTTTTCTTGTAATTTACTAAGGTATTTGTAAACTGATAGATGACTGTGATCTCTCTCAGTTAACCACTTGTTTTCTTTCCTTTCCTTCGTTCTTGGGCAGCCAGGAAAGCCTGGGGAATATCACACATATCCCACCTGGGAGGGGTGGGAGAGGGCAGTATGCTAGCCTGTACTTTGCCCTCAGCTTGCCTTGTGCTCCCTCATTACCATTTTATGAAGAGTGCAGGTACCTTCCAACAAGAGTATTCCCAATTCCTCCCTCCTGCCCCTTGAAATATTGCTACCATTGATTTTACCCAATACATTGTTACTATTACTTTGAACTATTAGCTCATGAAGAATAAGAAAAGTCAAAGATTTTATTTTAACTTAATTTATTCCTTCTCCTGGGCTCTTCTCTCTTTATGTATATCCAAATTTATGATCTATATCATTTTCCTTCTTCCTGGAGAACTTCTTTTAACATTTCTTGTGGAGCAGGTCTGCTAGAACTGAATTCCTTCTTTTTTTGGTGTGAGGAAGTATTTTTCCTTCACTTGTAAAGGATAATTTAGCTGAATATCAAATTCTAGGTTTGTATTTGTTTTTTTTCCCCTTCCCACACTTTAGATATTTCACTCCACTCTTCTTACGTGTTTGGTTTTTGTTGAGAATTCTGATGTAACTTTTCCTTGGTCCTTGTGTGAACCGAACTAATGCCATCTTGCACAAATCCTCCATGATGCTTGTTTTGTTTTGATTTTTTTAATGTTCATTTATTTTTAAGAGAGAGAGAGAGAGAGAGAGAGAGAGAGAGAGAGACAGAGCGTGAGTGGGGGAGGGGCAGAGAGAGAGGGAGACACAGAATCTGAAGCAGGCTCCATGCTCTTAGCTGTCAGTACAGAGCCCGATACGGGACTCAAACCCACAAACCATGAGATCATGACCTGAGCCAAAGTCAGAAGAAGTTTTAAGGGAGGTGGAGTTGCTGAGATCCACCTGTCTTGTGGGCACTCAATAGAGGCTTCTGTTCTAAGTCTCCTTAATAAAACATTTCTCATAAAGTTGGACTTGGTCTCTTTCTTCTGTTTTAGGCTCCTTCTGCCTTTGGAGGTCATTTTGCATACACCTCCCTTTCACAGAACAGTTCTCTACAGGTTGGTGTTTTTTTTTCTGTCTGGTTTCTTTCAAGATTTTCTCATTATCCTTTTTTTTTTTTTTTTTTTTTTTTTGGAATTGGATATACCTAGGTGTCAACTTTTTGGCATTTATTTTGCTTGGTTTTCTCTGAGCTTCCTTGAAATCTGTGGGTTAGTGTCTGTCACTAATTTTGGGAAAAGCCATTATTACTTCAAATATTTCTTCTGCTTTATTCTCTTTCTCCTTTCCTTGTGGCATTCCAATTACATATATGTTACATCTTTTCAAATTGACTCACAAATTTATTCTGTTCTTTTTTTTTTTTTTTCATTTTTTTTTTTCTTTGCATTTCAGTTTGGGAGGTTTCTATTGATATATTTTCATACTCACTGATTCTTTCCTCGGGACCATGTCCAGTCTACTGACAAGCCCATCAAAGGCATTTGTCATCTACATTACAGTGTTTTTTATTCCTGGCATTTTCTTTTTATTCTTTCCTAGAGTTTCCATCTCCCTGGTTACATTACCCATCTGTTCTTTCATGTTGTCAGCTTTTACCATTAAACCCCTTGCCATAATAATCATACTTACTTTAGGGGCAACCTGGGTGGCTCAGCCGGTTAAGCTGACAGCATGGAGCCCGCTTGGGTTTCTCTCTCTCTCTCTGCCCCTCCCCTGCTCATGCTTTTTCTTTCTCTCTCTCAAAATAAATAAATGAATACACTTTTAAAAATCGTACTTATTTTAAATTCCCTATCTGATAATTACAACATCTATGTCATATCTGAGTCTGGTTCTGATCCTTGCTTTATCTCTTCAGACTATGTCTCTCTCTTTTTGCCTATTAACAGGCTTTGTAATTTTTTGTTGAAAGCCAGACACGATGTATCAGGTAATAGGAACTGAGGTGAATAGGCAGTTAGTGTGAGGTTTTGTGTTAATCTGGCTAGGACTGAGCTCTGTTTAATGTCTGCTGTACCAGTAGGTATCAGAGGCTTCAATTTCTTCCAGTATTTTTGTTTTTCAGATTTTTCTAAAAACGTCTTATATAGAGAATGTACCTTGCAGTTCTTTCAACTATAGTCCACTGTTATTATATTGGAGTGTTAGGGTGGTGGTAAGGAGCACGGGGAAGGGAAACATCCTATAGTCCTATGATTAAGTTTCATCTTTCAGTGGGCTATGACTTTCACAGGTGTTTCTTAACCCCTCCCCCACCCCACCACCCCCTTAGGAGAGACTTGAAGGCTAAGAGAAGTGGGGCTAGGTAACTTCTCATTCCTTCCCTCCCCTCCACCCCATCCCTCCCATAAATATGTCTCTAGCTAAGTCTTTTCCTGTGCAGAGTAGGGCTTTCTTATGTAGAAGGCTCTGGGTATATTTCAAAATGATTTATTTTCCTCTCTTCTGCCAGAAACATGAAGATTTTTTTTTCTTGGCTCTCTCTTCCCCTTTAGAACTTGGTGAGGTTCATAGAGGTAAAACCCATGAAAGTATTGGTTTCCCCAAAGACTGCAGCCCCCAGGAGTTTCTCACCGTCACACAGTCCACGTGTCACTACTAACATTTTGTTGAAGTTACCATTTAGATGTTCCTAGCAGCTTCAGATGTTCCAAGGCTTCCGTCCCAGGTAAGCTGATGTTGCCTGTGATTCTCTGTACTTACCTGTCTCTCTCCAGATTTTGGCAGGCAAATGCCCTGCAACCTCAGTTCTCTGATGAGTCCAAGAAGTCACTGATGTTTATGTTTGTTCTACTTTGTTCTTATTTTAAGGATAGGAGTGATGACTTTCAAGTTCTTGACACAACTGGAAGCCCTCAGAACTCTGTAAAAGCAAACTTAAAGAGCATTGTCATTTATTTATTCAATTATTCACTTATAAGTACAAGGCATTGAACTAGGAACTATAGGTAGATACCATGGGTAGATATGGGTAGATAAGCAAACATGGATCCTCCCCTTGGGGAGCTTACATTCTTTAAAAAAAAAAAAAAAAAAAAAAAGATTGTTTTGGTCGCACCTGGGTGGCTCAGTCAGTTAAGTGTTCTGACTTTATCTCAGGTCATGATCTTGCCGTCCGTGGGTTTGAGCCCTGCATTGGGCTCTGTGCTGACAGTTCAGAGCCTCAAGCCTGCTTTGGAGTCTGTGTCTCCCTCTCTCTCTGCCCCTCCCCTGCTTGCATTGTGTCTCTCTCTCTTCCTCAAAAATAAATAAACATTTAAAAAATTTTTAAAATTTAAAAAAATTTTTAATTTGAATATTGTTGACACAATGTTACATTACACAAAACACAATGCTATATTAGTTTCAGGTGTACAACATAGTGATTCAACATCTCTATAGATTATGCTTTGCTCACCACAGTGTAGTAACCATCTATTACCACACAACACTGTTATAATATCACTGACTATATTCCCTATGCTATGCTTCTTATCCCAGTGACCTACTCATTCCATAACTAGAAGCTATATCTCACATTTCTTTTCACCCATTTTGCCCATTCCTCCACCTTCCCCTTCCCTCTGGCAAATGTCAGTTTGTTCTCTATTTGTAGGTCTGCTTTTGCTTTGTTTGTTCATTCATTTGTTTTGGACCTGGAGGGTATTATGTAAGTGAAATAAATCAGACTGAGAAAGACAAATACCAAATGATTTCACTCAAATGTGGAATCAGGGAGCTTATGTCCTAACATGGGATGGTACAAGACAACTTCTCACCCCCTGTGCTTAAATGTGTTTTAGGTATGTAGAGGCATTAACTTCCCCAGCTCCCACTGCAGCTGGGCCAGTGGCAGAAGCTAAGAGCAACTTTCTTATTTTTGCTTTATAAATACCATTTTCTATTTGTGCCACAATAAGGAAAAGGTTGAAAAGCATTGGAGGTGGTAACAAGACACATACTAAATTACTGTAATAAAAGGTAGACAGTGATGTGTCAAAAAAAAAAAAAAAAGGATCAGATTATAAGGTAGATATTTGGAGGAGGCAGGCATTAAACCTAAAAATTCTAGGGGCACCTAGGTGGCTCAGTCCAACTCTTGATTTTGGCTTAGGTCATGTGTGAGATCGAGCCCTGCATCAGACTGTGTGCTGACAGTGCAGAGCCTACTTGGGATTCTGTCTCTCTCTCGCTTTCTCTCTGCCCCTCCTCTGTTCTTTCTCTCTCTCGCTCTTAAAATAAATAAACTTTTAAAAAAGTAGTCTTATAAAAAATAAATAAAAATAAAAATTCTAGAAATATTGAGAGGGGTCACATTTGGGATGAACATGGAAAGATGAGTTGGACTTGGATGTGTAAAGAGGGAGGGGCGATTGGTGGAGAATACCTCCGGTGAAAGGCACAGTGTAGGACTGCGGAAAGGACTGGGATGAAGAATACTGAGGAGTTTAATTTGGTTAGAACACAGGATGTGTGAAGGGGAGTAATGAGAGACAGAAAGCAAGGTTGGGTCCATGCAGAATATGTGTCAATTTGCTTGTCTGTGTATCTACCGTGTGATATTAACTGACATTCATGATAATAATTAAGGTACCATAAAATTCAAGGTGCCTTGCAAATTACTGAAGTTTAAATAACATTTAATATGATTCTAATGCTAAGTATGTTTACTGAGTTTTCATTGCAAATGTAAATTTGCATCTTTGGAGGGTGAGTGAGTTGGATAGAGAGGGGTATGGCTATGAAGAATGAAAGTCAGTGAATAAAGCAAAAATTAGAGTCAAAATTACCCTTGAAAATTGTTTAAATTGCCCACAAGGTCCATTAAGCGTGGTTTTATGAATACTACCTTATGCAATAATTCTTGGGCACATCAAGTTTTGAGAATAATTAAGGTAATTTTAAAAGAACAAAAAGTGGGGTAGGGAAGTTTCTAGGCAGATGTCTGGGCATTTAAGATATTCTACATGTAAAATGATTATCAAATTTCTAAATGATGAATAGTTGATGAGGGAATTCCAGAGTTACTGTTTGCCTGCAGAGTTTACTCCTTTTGGTTTGATACAAGGTTTCCATAACTATAATACACATTATAGACTAGCGAACAGACTGGTGATGGTGGGGGGGGGGGGGGGGGGCGGGGCAGGAGTGGCAGGTGACAGTAAAACAGACAGTAAAGTCACCTGGAACGAGGGATTTGAAAGTGCTCCAAACTCTGTTTCTTTTTTGTACATCTAGACACTTTCACCTCCCTCCCCTCTCTATCTTTTTCATGGCTTTTTATTTTATTTTCAAAGGGATGAAGGGCTTTAACAAGGGTAGAGATTACTGTTGCTAATTCACCACTATCTCAGAGAGGTAATAGAAATAATATTAAGAAGGTATAGATTTCCTTGTTTACTAAGAGGTTTTGTTTGTTTTATATCAAGACTTGCTAGCTCTTTATTTTCCTTTTTTATTATGGGATAACTTACATAAAGTACATAGATCTTAGATGTACAGCTTGATGAATTTTCACATATGTAATCACACCGTGTCAATATATAGAACATTTCCAGTACTTCAGAAAGCTACTTTATGCCCTCTCCCAGTTAATGCCATCCCAAAGGTAACTACTATTATTTTATTTTTAAACTTTCTTTGTCTCAGTTCCAAATGACATTGGTATCATAAATGATATTGGAATGTAGAATGCACAAAGAAATAGAACGCATTCAAAACTGCAATAGATGTTTCAATAATTCATGGTTTGAGAAAAAACAAACAAAAAGAAAAACCAAAAAACAAAAAAACTTTTTTTTTTTTTTAACACCACGGACTAGGACATACCTATACTCATTTCTCCACAATTACAAATGGTATCTAAGAGCATCATGGCTTCCTCTGATTCACCAGTCTATAGAGTGAAAAACACAGCCACCAGGAGCTCTGCTGTGAGCATCTTCTCCTTTCTAGAAACCAGTCAGACTGAGGCTAGAATCCTAGTCCCAAACCCAAATTCCTGGGAAAGGTATCTTACTGCTCCAGCTTGAGTCAGATGTCTGCTCCTAGAACAATTCACTATGGTCAGGGGCATGGGTTCAGGCTTGTACAAAATGGCTACCAGAGGCTTATAAGTGACAGCTTGTAGATCTGTGGGGGTGGGGTGGAGAGGCAGTTCCCAGAAAAGGACTGGGCTGGGAAGATAACCTCAGAAGTCTGTATTGTTGCCCTAAATCTGATTCTCAGGTTCTCCATATACTTGCTCTATGATACTAAAAAAATGATTTCTTAGTTCATATCGTGAATATATATTACTTTCTTAGTCTTTTAAATGAACACATAGAATTCCACACACTGTATGTTTAAATTTTTAGAGATTATAAATCAAACTAACAAGCTGTTAGATTAAAAAGCTTTATCCTGCTACCTTGACACACCTATGTTCTAGCAAACATACATAAAATAACCCATAAATTTCAAATATAGAATCCTTGAATGCCACATCTCCCTACCCTGGTTGAGGTTGGTTTTCAGGACTTATTTTGTTTTGAACGACGTTTACTTCAAAAGATCTTGTTTAGGGGCGCCTGGGTGGCTCAGTCGGTTAAGCGTCCGACTTCAGCTCAGGTCACGATCTCGCGGTCCGTGAGTTCGAGCCCCGCGTCGGGCTCTGGGCTGATGGTTCAGAGCCTGGAGCTTGCTTCCGATTCTGTGTCTCCCTCTCTCTCTGCCCCTCCCCTGTTCATGCTGTGTCTCTCTGTCTCAAAAATAAATAAACGTTAAAAAAAAATTAAAAAAAAAAAAAAAAAAAAGATCTTGTTTAATTGACCCTTGCTGGAAAAACATTTTCCCATGGCATTGCTTAATACTTTAATATTTCTCCTTAGAATTAAAATTTTATAAGCCTTTCATTCCTAGAGTAAAGCAAACAAACATCAGAATTCATTATACCCACAAAAATCTCTAAATTGCTTAGATTTTTTTTTGTTCTAGTTTAGTTCAAGGCTTTCTCACTGGCCCCTAATCTTCCTTTGTCTACAAATTCTACCTCTACACCCACTCCTCTGGAAGACGGTAAGACCTGAGTTTCCTGAGCTGTGGCTTGAACATCCTTTATGTCTTCTAAGGAAATTATCAGCGGATACATTCTAAACAAGTCATCTGAACACTCACAAACACATAAAAGAGGCGGGGTCTGGAAGTCAGAGCATGTGACCCGGACAGGCTTCAAAGCCAGCCATCTGCGTGGTCATTGGTAGCAGCTGGTAACTGGAAGAGCTTGAGAGGGTAATTGGGAAACGAAGTTGGGCGTCCCAGCTCTGCCACTAACTGGCTGAACTGGAATTGAGTCACTCAAAACTCTTTAACCTCAGCGTCATATCTGTGAAATTGGGATAAGGATCGCCACCAGCTTTGGGGGGGAAGGGAATCACAACTTGTCTGAGCTTCAATTTCTGTGCCTGTTACAGTTTTTTTAAGACTGTGTCCTGTCCACCTCACAGGGGTTTTGGGGATGAGTGGGAGAAGGCACAACCTTTCGGAGGAGCTTCAGTTTCTACATGTGTAAAAAGCTTAGAACACACGGCTAGCCCACCAAAATCCGTGTTAAAACAGGAAAATGGACGGAAAAACTTTGCAAAATGTAGAAGGTATGAATTATCTCGTACTGATAACACAACAAACAGACCTAAAAAAACGACTGTGGGTCTCTTTCGTATCGGCTCCAATGTTACAACCCCCAATGTAAACCAAGACCACTCTTTTAAATCATTCCTGCGGCTGGGAGCAGCTACAGAGACCTTGCCACGCCCCACTGCGCCCAAAAGGGCCGGGAGGGGGCGTGGCCCAGCCCAGCCAGCCCATCACGACGCCCCGCCCCGCCCCGTCGCGTCCGCGCCTGCGCCGTGCACACCAACCGGCCTCGAGCGCCCCGGCGGGAGGTAAGGGGTTTGCGGGAGGCTGCTTCGGGGGCGTCAGGCCCTGACCGGCTGGGCGCTGAACCCGCGCGCGCGCGAGAGGCGCCGGGTGGGAAGCCCGGCATCAGGTCCGGAGTGCGAGCGCTTTGGGGGTCCTCCTGGCTCCACGAAGTGGCGGTTTCGTTTTTGGAAGCTCTCTTCGAAGCGGGTGTTGGGAGGCGGCCGACAGGGCGAGCTTGGCGGCCTCCCGGGGTCGCGGGGTGGGAAAGTTTCCTGCGCCTGATCTGCCCGTGACGCAGTGTGGGCCCTAGGTCGTCAGGGTCGCAGGGTCGCCGGCGCCTTGGTCCCGAGACCGCTCGTGCATCCGTTCCCAGGTGGCGGCGTCTGGTGTTTGTGGCCCAGGGGTGCCGGGGGCGACACAGCGAGCGAGAGGCGACTCCAGGCTCGGGGGCAATGAGGGGAGGACTGGGGAGCCAGAAATCGGAGCCTCCTGTCAGCCACATCGGAAGGTGGTTCTGGAAGGTCCCGCATCTCACTCCCTCCTTTATAAATTCAGAATCAGAGGGCTTAGAGAAGAGACCATATGGGAGGACTTGGGGCCATGACTTTTCTTTCCCAAGTCAGTGCCCCGTCTCGGGGGGACGTGCCTGAGAACATTCGGGGCCACCAGTGGGAAGACCTGTGGGATCTCTAGGACGGTGTTCATCATCGCTTTTGGGGGCGGAAGGTTGCCGGCAGTTTTGGAGTTTTTTTGATAATTGGGGCTGTTTCACTTTTAAATAACCTCTTAAGTAATTTAGTGAACCTCCCAGTACTTTTTCCTCACGGGAAACCTGAGTGTTAAGGGTACGCAGGTAGTAATAGTTGTAAGCACCCAAGGATCGGTTGCAGAGCACCTGGCACCCCCGCCTCCACGAGTATTAGGGCAGCTCTTGACTTATAAATGTCAGTTGGCCCATGTGAAACATCAGTTAATACATTTTTTAAAAAGTCTATTTATTTTGAAATAATTTTACAATTACAGAGAAGTTTCAAAAGAATAGAGTTTTCAGGGCGCCTGGGTGGCTCAGTCAGTTGAGCCTCAGGTCGTGGTCTCAGGGTTAGCGAGTTCGAGCCCTCGCATGGGGCTCTCTGCTGTTAGCACAGAGCCAGCTTAGGATCCTTTGTCCCTCTACCCCCACCCCACCTCTCTGCACCTACCCCGCTTGTGCTCTCTCAAAAAAAATTTTTTTTTAAATAAAAAAAAAAAGTTCTTTACAGCTTTTTTTTAAAAAAAGTTAACACCTTATATAATTATAGTACAGTAATCAAAATTTTAAAAGTTATCATTAGTACAGTTCTATTAACCAAACTACCACTTTTTTTTTTTTTTCCAGATTTCATAATTTTTTTATCCTAATGGACTTTGTTTCTGTTCTGGGATCCAATATAAGATCCCACATTGCTTTTATTTTTTTTTTTCAATATATGAAGTTTATTGTCAAATTGGTTTCCATACAACACCCAGTGCTCATCCCAAAAGGTGCCCTCCTCAATACCCATCACCCACCCCCCCATCAACCCTCAATTTACTCTCAGTTTTTAAGAGTCTCTTATGCTTTGGCTCTCTCCCACTCTAACCCCTTTTTTTCTTTTCCCTTACCCTCCCCCATGGGTTTCTGTTAAGTTTCTCAGGATCCACATTGCTTTTAATCGGAGTGGCTCATTAGTCTTTTCTTGTTTTTCCCCATCTTGATACTTTTGAAAAATCCTGGTCAGTTATTTTGTAGAGTGTCCCTCAATTGAATTTTGTCTGATATATTCTTATGATTAGATTACAGCTGTGCATTTTTTGTTGATGCCGCGGAAGTGGATGTACCTTCTCAGTTCCTCATATGAGAGGTTCATGTTATGAGACACTGCTTTTGATATTATTGATCACTTGGTTAAGATGGTGACTGCTATGATTCTCTAATGTAAATTTACTACTTTTCCCTTGTAATGGGAGAGTTTCTAAACTATGCAGGTATCTTGTTTCTCCTCAGACTTTTCACTTGCTGACTTTACCATCCATTGATGGAAGTTGCCTTCATTGATTATTACTGTGATTTTTTTAAAGCGTTTTTAAAAATATTTACTTATTTTTGAGAGAGAGAGAGAGACAGAGTATGAGCAGGGGAGGGGCAGAGAGAATGGGAGACACAGAATCGGAAGCAGGATCCAGGCTCTGAGCTGTCAGCACAGAGCCCGACGTGGGGCTGAAACTCACAAACTGCGAGATCATGACCTAAGCTGAAGTCGGATGCTCAACCAACTGAGCTGCCCAGGCGCCCCTATTCTTTCTTTGACAGACATGTGTCTTTCATGTTCTACAAAATATTCTCTTCTTTGTTCAGTCCTAGTATACACATCAAGGATTTTCAGGATTTCTTACTCATACTCCTATAAAAAAACAAATTTACTGATTAGCATACAGTATAGTTGTGTGTAGTTCTTTTTGTCTTCAGCCTTTTAGTATCCTCTTAAAATATATTTTTCCATGGGCAGCTGGGTAGCTCAGTTGGTTAAGCATCCGACTCTTGATTTCTGCTCAGGTCATGATCTCATGGTTTGTGGGATCGAGCACTGCGTAAGGCTCTGCACTGGCAGCACAGAGCCTGCTTGGGATTCTCTCTCTCTCTCTCTCTCTCTCTCTCTCTCTCTCTCTCTCTCTCTGTCTTAAATAAATAAAAACTTTAAAAAAACTGTTGTCCAGTTACCTAGATTATTTTCTTCCCCCAATTCTTTCAGTGTGGTTATGCTATTCGTTGGTAATAGTTTTGTTTTTTTATAGCATGTGTTCCATTTTGTGTTCCTCCACATTTTGTGTTCTTTTTTTAATTTTCAAAGTTTCATTCTTTGTAGTGTATAGTTCTGTGAACTTTGACAAATGCATATAATTATATATCTACCACCACCTTCATGATACAGAACAATTCTATCACCCCAAATATTTCATTACATTTTTAAAAAAATGTTACAAGGAAATCAACTGTACAGAAGTTTAGGAGGTTAGGCATTTTTGTGTGTTTTGTCTCTTTTATAGGCATATTTTACACAGTTGTGATGTTAATGTAAATGTATTTTTTATTTTTGTGGCTTAATTATATTGGAAATACGTTCCAATTTTTTAAATGTATTTTTAATGTTTATTGTTTGTTTATTTTTGAGAGAGAGAGAGCGAGCCATGTATGATCAAGGGAAGGGCAGAGAGGGAGACAGAGGATCTGAAGTGGGCTCCATGTTGACAGGAGAGAGCCTGATGTGGGGCTGAACCCACAGAACTGCAAGATCATGACCTGAGCCAAAGTCAGACACCCAACTAACTGAGCCACCCAAACATCCCGCGTGTTTACTTTTGAGAGAGAGAGAGAGAGCAAGCCGGGGAGGGGCAGGGAGGAGGGAGGTACGGAGGATGCCAAGTGGGCTCTATGCTGACAGCAGAGAGCCAGATGTTGGACTTGAACTCATGAACTGTGAGATCATCAAGAAATGCTGAAATACACTTTTACCTATTATTCAATTATATTTTAAAACCACATTTTGGGGGTACCTGGCTGGCTTAGTTGGTAGAGCCTGTGACTCTTGATCTCGGGGTTGTGAGTTTGAGCCCCACATTGAGCGTAGAGATAAAATAAAAATAAAAAATTAATAAACCCACATTTTGTATATTGGATGAAGACCTTCCTTTAACAGCTTACAAAGATTATTTGAGCTATTTTATGATTGGAGCCACTGCTGGACAAATTTCTGTTTTAATAACATCATGATTTATGCAATTATTTGAATGTTATACAGTAAAACCTTGGATTGCAAGTAACTTGGTCTGCGAGTGTTCTGCAAGATGAGCAAACATTTCTAACAAATGTTGACTTGATAAATGATTGGTGTTTTGCCATAGGAGTAGTACTTCTACATGGTGCCGAATGTCACATGATCACAACTGAGCCAATGTTTCTTGAAATTTGCTTTGATAGGAGTGCTTTGGACTCCAAGCATGTTTCTGGAATGCATTATGCTTGCAAACCAAGTTTATACTGTATTCTCATTTTAGTGTTATATAAGCATTTTATTATAATTTTATAAAAATGGAAATAGTGGCGAGAAGGAAAAAAAGACTGGCCAGAGGGAGACCAAGAGTTAGAAAAGTCTCTTGGGAGGTTCTTGGGGCAGAATGTCTTCCCTGATAGATGGCTTTAATGAGGCACCAGATTTTCCTTGGACACAGAAAGCTGAGGGTAGAATCATGCACAACTCTAACCTGGAAATATCACTTTGGGAACTGAAAAAAAAATCATAGCATCGGGGAACAGTGCAAACAAGTCAAATATTTAATAATTAGGGTTGTTATGTACACCATAAGCTGGTTAGTGGAAGGGAAAGCAGAAACATTAGAGTTGTGTATCAAATGATACATAAATTTTAGAGGCAGGTGGAATATAAAAGAACATCTAGACAGAGGGAGCATCACTGCAATGCCAAAAGTAGAGGTTGGGTGATAATACTTAGATTGGGTGTATCTACTTATGAACATTGTATTTTTTTGTTCAAATAATAGGGAACTATTGGAAGTTTTTGTTCAGAGGAGTAGCATGTTGCAGTTGGTGTTTGAGTTCTATTAATTGGTGGTAGTCTGAGGAAAAACCTGGAAGAGGGGAAAGAGTCTAAAGGCAGGCCAATTAAGACACTTGTAAGGTGCTATGCATATTGCATTGTTGGAGTGATGGAACTAGAAATGGTGAAGAAGAGACGTGAAAAAATATTTTATTCCATCAGCATATATTGAGTATCAGGTATGGTAAGAAAATAGGAATGGTGGTAGATGTAAAGATTTCTTCCTATAGTATATAATCTGCATGGTAGAAAAAAACACAAGCAATGTGATAAACTGGGAACATTGTGAGACAAATAATTGATAATTTATGAGTCTATTATATGTTAAATATAATAAGAAAAAGACATCCCCTGTAGTAAAATAGATACATAGCACTAGTAGGCAATTCATAAGAGTGCAAATGGCTAATAAATGAATCCTACCATTTTTGAATGTCTAAGGAGAACCATACCATGTATTGGTGGGAATATGGATAAATGGGCATTTTGATATGTTGCTAATGGGAATGTAAATAGGCACAACCTTTGGGACATGTGGTATCAAAACTTAAAAAAAATTTGTGCACATATTCTATTTCTAGTTATTTTGAAGAACCATCATAGATGGTAGTATGGATTTATGTGTAAGAAGGGTACATATGCTGTAGTGTAGTTTACAATAGTGGAAAATTGGAACAACCTAAATAGCCAGCAACAGATGATTAAATTATGGAGCATCTATGGAATTAACACTATGCTTCTATAAAAGATGCATTATAGAAAAATAATAATTTACATGCAAAGATTTTTATTATTCAAAATAAACCCTTTTTTCTTTCATTCATTCATTTATCCACCCAGTAACAGTATACTTTATTATAATCATAGCTTCTCACCATTCATCTCCTTTGGGTTTATTATTAAAGTGTGCCTTTTAGTAGTTCTTTTTTAAAAAAAAAATTATTTTTTTATTTTGAGAGAGTGAGTGAGCGAGGAAGGGGCAAATTTTTTTTTTTTTTTTTTAATTTATGCTTCTTGGGGCTTATGTACGTTTTCAGTTTGAGGTCTTGCATCTTAATTCTCAACATATTCTTTTTGTTTTCTTTCAGTATATTCGCTTTGAATAATATTTTTACCACTTTCTTTATTTTTCCTTTATGGGACTCCTATTTGTTACTGAGCTTCTCATTTTATCTTTTATGTTTTCCATCTCTTTATTCCTCTGATATCTTCCAATCAATAATTCTCTCTTCAGCTACATAGTTTACTATTTAACCTAATTTTAGGTTTTTATTTTTCAAATTTGTACTTGGTTTTTCAGGTTAGCCTGATATCTCATAGTATTACCTAACTTGTAAAAATATTTTATTCCTTCCTTTGTATCTTTGAATATTTTTAACTGTACCTATTTTAATTTTCTTTAAAAAAAAATGTAATGTTTATTTTGAGAAAGAGAGAGCAAGAGAGCGGGGGCGGGACAGAAAGAGGGAGACAGAGTATCCGAAGCAGGCTTTGTGCAGTGAGTGCAGAGCCCGATGTGGGGTTCAAACTGTTGAACTGTGAGATCATGACCTGAGCTGAAATCAGGAGTGGGCTACTTAACTGACTGAGCCACCCAGATGCCCTTTAATTTCCTTTTTAGATTATTATGTCTAGTCCCTTAGCTATGAATTTTCCTGTTGGCTCTGTGGACTCTTGGCAATGAACTTATCCGTATATCTCCATTTCCTACTTAACTACTGTAGCTGTTGAACTCTCTTTATTTTTGATGTGTGGAGATTTTCCATTTTTTGCTTTCAAGCTTAGACATAAAAACCAAGTTACTAAGTCGATGAGATAGTCTATATAACCAACACTTCAGGATTTTCAACTGTGAAGGAAAGGAGAGAAACAACATTATTTATAGTTCTTAATGCTTCTGGAGTGATCTCTTTTTTTTTTAATATCATAAAACAATGGACTCTGTCCTCTGAAATAAGTAAAAAATACATTAATAATTATTCATAAAGATTCAGGGACTCCATAAAGTATATTTGGGAACCTCTGTCCATAATGGACCCTGGTTTAAGACACCTTAACCCATTGGGATTAACATAGCTTAAAATTTTTTTAAATTTAGGAGAGGTTGTGGGCTAATGAGACGGCATGAAAGTAAGGTTGCACAACAGTGGTTCTCAAGTTTAGTTAAGCTGTGGAGTCCTTTACTGATGTAAAATCTAATTAGCTCAAATTTATGAAATATATATAAGTAAATTTTCTCCAGTTGAAGCAGGCATGGGATCCTGGAGCCTGCTCACTTGCCAGCCTCTGCCCTCACCTATCCTGGGGCCAAAAGTATACCCTGTGACATTCTGCAACACTGGTAGAAGACTACTGGTGAATTAGAAAGAACATTTGATAGTACTCTCAGGAATTCTTTCTTATTCCACCTCTGTTACTGGTTATTTGTATTGGTTGTAGACAATGCTCATCATTGTCTACATTGTAAGAAAGGGAAGAGGCAGTTTAAAGGATTTCAATGAAAAAAGAGTTGCATATGATGTTATATTTAAAGTCTGTAGTTACATAGTTACATTATGATGAGGTTAGAAATGGAGTTTGGGGGCCCCTGGGTGGCTCAGTTGGTTAAGGCTGACTCTTGATTTTGGCCTAGGTCATGACTCTTGATTTTGGCCCCACTCTCTCTCTTAGAATAAGTAAATAAACAAACATTTTTTTAAAAAAAGAAATGAAGTTTGATACAAGCAGAAATGTTATGAATTTTTTTCGAATTTTGCCATTTGACATCTTTTTTTAAAAAGGTTAGTCTTGTGCAAGATATACTGGGAAATGAAAACTTGGCAATAAATTCATAGCTTTTTTTAAAAAAAGGTATTTAAGCATATACATTCTTATATGGAAAAAAACAGACATCAAAATGGAAAGAGGGGCACCTGGGTGGCTCAGTCAGTTCAGCGTCCGATCTCGGCTCAGGTCACAATCTCACACTCCGTGAGTTTGAGCCCCACGTTGGGCTCTGTGCTGACAGCTCGGAGCCTGGAGCCTGCTTCAGATTCTGTGTCTCCCTCTCTCTCTGCCCCTCCCCTGCTCATGCTCTGTCTCTCTGTCTCAAAAATAAATGAAAACATTAAAAAATAAAAAAATGGAAAGAACGGGAGAAAGAAAATGGAAAGCTTAGTTAACTGTGGGTGAGGAGATGATTGATTTTATTTTATTTAAAATTTTTAAAAAATCTTTATGTATTTTTGAGAGACAGAGCATGAGCAGGGGAAGGGCAGAGAGAGGGAGACACAGAACCTGAGGCAGGCTCCAGGCTCTGAGCTGTCAGCACAGAGCCCGACGCGGGCTTGAACCCATGAACTGCAAGATCATGACCTGAGCTAAAGTCAGATGCTTAACTGAGCCACCCAGGCACCCCTGATTGATATTACTTTATTCTCTTTTTTGTATTTTCTTTTTTCTTTTTCATATTCTCTTAAAGTGAATATACATTACTTTCGTGGAGAGAAAAGAGTTTCAAAATAAAAATTTTTTTAAGTTTATTTATTTTGAAGAGAGAGAAAGAGAGCATGAACAGGGGAGGGGCAGAGAGAGACGCAGAGCAAGAATCCCAAGCAGGCTCTATGCTGTCAGCGCACAGCCCAGTGCGGGGCTTGATCTCACGAACTGTGACATTATGACTTGAATTGAAATCAAGAGTTGGTCGCTGAACCAACTGAGCTACCCAGGTGCCCCTAAAATAAAAGATTTCTTCAAGAAAAAACAAGTCATTCAAGTTCAGAACTAAGTTGAATATATGTTTAGAATAAATCATAAAATTACCTAGTTGTTGGCTTTTGAAAATAATAGAAACCGATTAAAAACATTCTTAAATATTTGCCTTTTAGGTTTTTCCATGTGAGTGGGGAAGACAGTTGCTGCAAGCAGAAGTGACATAACATTTTTCTAGAATGTCTGAAGATGAAGAAAAAGTGAAATTACGCCGTCTTGAACCAGCTATCCAGAAATTCATTAAGATAGTAATCCCAACAGACCTGGAGAGGCTAAGAAAACACCAGATAAATATTGAAAAGGTGAGTTTTTTCGTTTTCTGCCACGAGAAACAGTTACATATTCTGATTTATACTTGTGCATTTCAGCGAAATTTAGAATATTAGATAAGAGGCTTTGCTAAAATATCCATCTCCTGTTGATTTAACAATATTCATTTTTTCATCTGGGTTTTGTTTTACAAATATACCTCTCATATTCTTCATTTTTTAGGGAGGAATATTAGAATAGAAACTATGCCTTTTAAGTTGTACATGCTGACATATTAAGTAGTTAATAATTAACATACAAATCGTTTGATAGTGTACCATAATGTAAAGGCAGTGAACTTTGGCTAAGGGGCCTGCCTTAATTTCATTCGCCTCATGGCAAGTTTTTTGAACTTTGGGGTCTATCAGTAACTCCTATCCTCTTTAGGTGCATGTAGCATAAAGAGGTAAATCATTGTGTGATATGAGGGAATTTCCCAAATTGACTTCTTCCCATTGAGGAAAGCCCCAAATTAAGAAATAGCACCTACAGATCAGTTTAGGAAATAGGTAGAGGGAAGCACTAGTCTCAGGGACTGTGGTGAAGGTTGCATAGAACCTGGACAGGTCAGTGTCTGATGGAATAGTTGTGGCATTCATGGGAGCATCAGGTTTACTGAGTACTGAGCATTGATTTGGCAGTTTATTTGGTTTCATTTGCTAGAGGACAGGTCAGTGGGATTTGCTCCTTAAAAATGATCTCTCCCAGTGTAAATTTTTTTATTTTTAATTTTTATTTTTTAACTTATCTTTTTAATTTGTTTTCTAATGTTTATTTTTGAGAGAGAGAGAGAGACAGACAGCACGAGCGGGGGAGGGCCAAAGAGAGAGGGAGGCACAGAATCCGAAGCAGGCTCCAGGCTCTGAGCTGTCAGCACACAGCCGGATATGAGTCTGGAATCCACGAACCACAAGATCATGACCTGAGCCAAAGTTGGATGCTTAACCAACTGAGCCACCCAGGTGCCCTTATTTATTTATTTTTTTGAATGTTTTTTTTTTTGAGAGACAGACAGCAGGGGAGGAGCAGAGAGAGAAGGGGACAGAGGATCTGAAGTGGGCCCTGCACTGACAGCACAGAGCCCTGTGTGGGGTTTCAACTCACCAACTGTGAAATGATGACCTGAGCCGAAGTCCGTAGCTCAACTGACTGAGCCACCCAGGTGCCCCTCCCCCACTACGCATTTTAAGCTGTGTCACTTTGTGTTAATTTTTTGTGGTGGGGGGTGGTGTGGAAGTGGTCATTAAGCCTTTCAGTGTAAACAATATTTATCACCCTCACCTGAGCACATTATACAACTAAGAAGAGTGTCAGTTTTTTTCCCCAGTAGATACCATCTGTCTTCCTAGTATTTACATCTTTTTAAAAAGTATAGACAATAAGTGCCAAGAATATTAAGATGGAAATTTCAATGCAAATATGAAGCTATCTAGAATTCAAGATTAGTATTTTGTCATCTTTTAATTTCTTTATCTGTAAACAATAAGTACTGTGACTTTTTAGGGTGGAGGAGTTTTCTGGTAAACTGGTTATTCTTGTTATGAGCAAAAACAAATTATAGGGTTCCATGCTTTCATTAATGAAGAGGGCTCATTGTTTTTTTCTTTTTAATTTTTTTTTAAGTTTATATATTTATTTTGAGAGAGAGAGACAGCATGAGCAGGGGAGGGGCAGAGACAGAGACAGAGAGAGAGAGAGAATCTCAAGTAGGCTCCTCACTGCCAGCGCAGAGCCTGATTCAGGGCTTGAACCCACGAAACTGTGAGGTCATGACCTGAGCAGAAACCAAGAGTCGGACACTTAACCGACTGAGCCACCCAGGCGCCTTGAGGAGAGCTCATTCTTTTAGCACTATAATAATATAGAAGTAGGGTTGTTTACTTTTGATTGATCATACCTGGGAGGGAGGTTGATAAGGTGTGTTTTAAAGTCCTGAGCTCATATCAAAGTGCTCAGTTACAAAGACGACAAGAATTTAGCAGATAAGTTGATTCTGAAAGGCAGAAATAGGTGGACTGTTGTCTTATGTTACCTTTGAGGTTCGGCGTGTCTTTCATTTCCCTTTTCTTATACTTATTCTGTATAAAAGTGCCTGCCATCATTCCCTCAGGTCCTAGCCACATGTACCACCCAGTCAGTCATCAATGGAAAAGCCAGAACCCTGGGAACAAGGGAGGTAGGGATAGGAAGGATTTATTAGCGGTTTGATTAGTTGTGCCAGACTTCCTAAGAAAATTATTCCAGAGGTATATTCCTCTTTGTCTACCATAACATTTTTACTTTAGCATTTTGTGAAATCTTTACTTAACGTGAAAGTTTTAGACAATGTTGGAATAATTATAATTCACGGTGTAGGGGATATCTGCAGCTAAGCAAACTCCTACTGATCTGTGTTTTATTCTATGTTCTTGATCATAATACTGTCTCTAGGATTTCTAGTTTTGCATGAAAGTGACGTGTGTGTGTGTGTGTGTGTGTGTGTCTGTGTATGATTGAATAGCATATTTTAATAGTTTATGGTAACGTAAAAACATTTAAAAGCTGCAATGTTCACCATGGACAAAAGAGTTAAGAGCTAGGTTTGGGCTCCAGGTGTGTGACAGTGCCTTATTTTAAAAAAGGCATATTCTTCCTGGGGGAACGGTGTAGACAGATCACATATTTATTATGTTAGCCATCCGTCATCCAGTATGAATTTAAAAGAAGAAAGTCACACTGAAGGGAAATTGAAGGTCAGCCTTAGTGGAGTGACGCTGCAACACCCGAACACAATGGGTGCAGTGTGCCGTGGCACCTGTGACTCTGCCACGGGTCCTTCAGCACTACACTGTATTGCACGTGGTAGATGTGATTAGATTGTGATGCTGAAACCCGAAGTGTTAGCATCCAGCTTTCTTGGCTAACGTAAGATAGACCTAAGCACAGCGGACAGAAACAACATGATTATATGCTTGGGACATAATTTTCTTTGTTTCAGGTTGCAGGGTTGGGAGGAAACTTACTGCGTAGCACGTACTGTGTTAGTATATGGTTAAAGTACAAGTGGCAGAAAAGCCCCAAGTAGCGTATCACATCAGATAGGCGTTTTTCGTTTTTGCTTTTATTTTGAAACTCTCACAGTTAGGGAGCACTCCAGGGCTGCAGTGGCAGCTCAGCCGTCATTAAAGACTCTGGCTCTTCTTATCTTGCTCTCGGATCCTCAGCTGGTTTCTATCTTGCATGTAAAATGGCAGCTCCAGCTTCAGCTATTACATCAGCTATTACGTTCCAGCTAAGATGAAATAAAGAGAATCATATTGTTGCTAACTGTGTTCTTTTTTCTGTCAGTTCCCTCTTTTTTTCTTTTAAAGAGAATCCTCCTGTTCTTGTTTCATGGATGCAGTATCATCCATGGTGGTATTATTATTACTATTTAAGTTTTATCTGCCTCTTTGTCTGTTTTTCCTGAGTTTCTTTGTTTTCTTCTTTTTAAACTTAATTCTTATCTTCTCCACAACTCACTCACTCTCTCCCTTTCTTTTCTGTGTCAGCCTGCAATATTATGGACTTTGCTTTCCTTGGCCAGCTGTTGATATTTAAGAGTGCTAATCAGAAGGTATTTGTGTGTGTAGCAGGGAGTAGGAAAGGTCTTGTAACTTGGAGGGGGAACGAGTGAAAGATCGGTTTTCATGGGGAACTACCAGACACTCTTGTGCAATGTTGTCTTCTGTGGTGACCAGGGCAGTGTAGTTGCTTGGGCCTGCGGAGAGGGCATGTGGTAGATAGACTACCTGTTCCTTCCCTAAGCTTTGAACCAATCCTTCTGCCCTACCGTATACATCCTCCTGGCTGCCCGGTAGCTGGTACGTCTGGTTACCGGGCCTTTCGGTAGTAGTGATGTGCCCGTTGGCTTGTCACTCACTGCCTCTCCCACACCATTCACTCCTTCTGCAGCCTCATGTTTCGGCTTTCTCGGGTCTTCTGAGTCTGCAACATGTCTGTAATCTTTCGATTTTCTCAAATTTGGTTAAAATTTCATGTCCACTGATATCTTCTGTTATATTCTCATTATTCTTATGAATGTATACCTTTTAAAGTCCTTTATTGTCATTTTAGTTGGGTTTTAGAAAAGAGCAGAGATACATGCTTGTGTTCAATCTTCCAGGTTTAATGAGGAGGAAAATTATTAATTGCAAGAAATAAATATATGTTAGGTTTTCATAAGTGTTGGTGTTTGCTATTTCTTTTATTGGTAGCTCTGAAAAGTTCATAAAAAATTAGTTTTCTAATCCTGAAGAAGTTTACAGTGCAGTTAAGAAAATAGGAAATATTCAGAGAATAATAGGTGACATATAATTGTGAAAATGAGTGGCATGAACTGTTCTGGCAGTATGAAGCACAAACTACATGGTGCAAAATCAAACATTATCAGTCTCATTGATTTGTTATTTACTGATTTGTTTTGATTTGTTTTTAAACCTGTGATTACAACCAAAAATTTTCCATTTCTCTTTTTAATCTGAGAATGTTTATTTCAGTCTTTTAATCTCACCCCCACCCCCACCCCCTGCCCCATTTTTTTCTTCCTGACAGAACCTTGATTCAGTCTGTCTTCCTGTGCTTCAGAGTAGGAAATCTTCAGCACAGGTGGTGAATAATGTTTCTAATGGTAGTAATTACATTCTTGTCAGTGTGTGAATAGCAACTGTATCCTAGAGTTGTGGCTAATGAGACTGGAGGGAAAGCCTGTTTGGGATATGGAAACTTCTGGAAAAGATTTTCCTACTGGTAGAAAGATACACATGAGAGGAAACAGTTCTGCTTCTCCTGGCCTTGTGTCTCCCTGTTGTCTCTGGAACAATAGCTAGTAGGGGACAAATCTGAGGACAAAAACTTTCTATTGAGAGTGGTAAAGAAGAAAGATAGGACTTAGGCAGTTGGTGAGCTTGTAAGCTTCTGAACTAAACTACCTTCTAGGCTGCTTCTGAGGGGAGATAATAAATGTCCTTATTAAAGCAATTTGAAATTTTTGAGTTTTCTGTTATTTGCAACCAAACACATCCTAATTGCTTCAAGTTACAGCATTGCTTTCACTGGTCTCTCTAGTGCTGCTGTGTAGATGGACAACAATGTTTTGTAAAAACAGCACAGTTCAAAAACGCTTGTCAGTAGTTCTCACAACTAAATTTTAAAGGATTTCCTTCTTGTAATTTTTTTTCACACATACTAAATCACTTTAGCTTTTTCCGCTTCTCCAAAAATTTGCGATGATAGATTTTAATAATGTAATATAAGTTAGGTATAGCTTGTAGCAAGTAATAGGAAATCTGAACTATCTTACTCTTTTTCTTTTTCTTTTTTTTTTTGTTTTAACGTTTATTTATTTTTGAGACAGAGAGAGACACAGCACGAACGGGGGAGGGGCAGAGAGAGAGGGAGACACAGAATCGGAAGCAGGCTCCAGGCTGTGAGCCATCAGCCCAGAGCCCGACGCGGGGCTCGAACTCACGGACCGCGAGATCGTGACCTGAGCTGAAGTCAGACGCTTAACAGACTGAGCCAACCAGGCACCCCCATTTTTCGTAGAATTTTACTGGGTTGCCTGGGTGGCTCAGTTGGTTAAGCATCTGACTTCAGCTCAGGTCACGATCTCATGGTTCGTGGGCTCTAGCCCCGTGTCGGGCCCTGTACTGACAACTCAGAGCCTGGAGCCTGTTTCGGATTGTGTCTCCCCACCCCCCTCTCTCTCTCTCTCTCTCTCTCTCTCTGCCCCTCCCCCGCTTGCACTCTGTCTCCACCTCCCTCAAAAATAAATAAACATTAACAAAATTTTTTAAAGAATTTTATTGTTATAAGAGATAAGGTCATTTAGTTCAACCTCCACCTAAGACACTAATCTCTTCTACAGCTTGCTTGACACGTGAGCAAATGGTAATAATGCATTAGGAGATTCACACTCCTGGGAGGTAGGCTTTGTGCTTTGTTTTGGGGGGTGTTATTTTTGATATTTTGTAGGCACAATGAATTATTTTTCACTATGGGGTAGATATCATTATTTATCTTCATTACATGAGTAATATTCAGTTTATGGCTTTCGATCATTGGGCTGTCTGCTAATATTATGCAGCATTTCTGTTACAGTGTTTGATATTTTCTGTGTTGACAATTATGTCACCTGTGAAGACAAACTATTTTATTTCTTCTTTCTCCGACTGTGTCCTTCCTTCCTGCACTGGCTAGGGCCTCTGGTGTGATGTTGAATAGGAGTGGTAAGATCAGACCTCCTTATTTTGTTCCCAGTATTAAGGAATGGCCTTTTACCACTAAGCATGATATTAACTGTAGCGTTTATGTAGATGCCTCTATCAGGTTGAGGACATTAACTTCTATTTTTAGTTTGGTGAGAGTTTTTATAATGAATAGACATTTGTCAAATGGTTGTCTTTACATCTACCATCTTGCTAGTTTTGTATGTTTGCCCCATCTGTTCTTTGTCCCCTTTTTCTTCTTTTACTCCCTTTTGGATTAATTGCATGTTTTTTTAGAAATTCCATTTTTCTCTTTTGTTAGCTTATTAGTTATACCTCTTTGTTTTTATTTCTGGGTTTTAGTGCTTGTTTTATAATTCAAAGTATCCATCTTTAACTTTTCACATTCTACCTTCAAATAATTATATATATGTGTGTATACACACACACACACACACACACACATATATATAAATCACTTCATGTAATTATAAGAACCTCATAACAATATACTTCTATTTCCTGTCTCATGATCTTTATAGTATTATTGTCATATATTTTGTTTCTGTATATATTATTAGCCCCACAATACATTGTTATTTTTGTTTTTAAACAGTTACCTTCCAAAGAGATTTTAGAAATAAGAAAAAATGTTTTATATTTACCTATATATTTACCATTTTCAGTGCTCATTACTTTGTGTAGAGCCAGGTTTCTCTCTGGTATCATTTTTCCATCAGCCTGAAGGACTTCCTTTTTATTGCAGTACAGGTCTGCTAGTGATGAACACTGTCAGTTTTTTTATGTTGGAAAAAAAGGTCTTTATTTTCCTTTCTTTTCTTTTTTTTTCCCTTTGTTTTTGAGAGAGAGAGACAGAGCGTGAGTGGGGGAGGGGCAGAGAGAGAGAGAGAGACAGACAGACAAACAGACAGACAGACACACAGCTGTCAGCACAGAGCCCCATGCAGGGCTCAAACTCATGAAATGTGAGATCATGACCTCAGCCAAAGTTGGATGCTCAACCAGCTGAGCCACCCAGGTGCCCCTATTTTGCTTTCATTAAAAAAAATATTTCTCTGGGTATAGAATTCCACGTTACGTTTTAGTTTGTTTTCAAGATGTTGCTCCGTTGTTTTCTGGCTTGCATTGTTTCTCAAAAGAAGTTTTCTGTCATTCTTGTCTTTTTTCGTTTGTACTTTATGTGCGTTTTGTCTGTGGCTGCTTTTATGACTTTTCTATCATTTTAAGAAATTTTATTGTCATGTGTATTATAGTTTTCTTCATTTTTCATATTTCTGGCATTTCTGGAGTTTCTCAGATCTTATGGATTTATAGTTTCTATCAAGTTTTGAAAAGCTTTGGTTATTCATTTTTCAAATATTTTTTCTGCCCTCTCTCTTTTCTCTTGGGAGTGCAATTACACGTATACTATGATGCTTTCAGTTGGCCCAAGACCTGCTGATGCCCTGTTCATTTATTGTCCATCTTTTTTCTTCCTGTGCTTTATTTTGGATTGTTTCTATTGCTATTCTTTTCTTTGCATTGTCTTATCTGCTATTAATCCCATCCATTGCATTTTTCATTTCAGATGACTTTTTTAACTCTAGGAATTAAATTTTTAAAAATATCTTTCATGTCTTAGTGTGCTCATATTTTCTTCTACTTTCTTGAACACAGGAACTACATAACTTTTTTTGTAGTTATTTGTATTAGTTAAAAACATTAAAATTTTTATTGCAGTGTAATTGGCATACAATGTTATATTAGTTTCAGGTATGCTGCATATTGATTCAACAGTTTTATATGTTACTCAACACTCACCCTAAGTGTAACCACCATACAATGTTACCATACAATGTTATTATAATACTATTACAGTATTATTTACTATATTCCCTATGCTGTACTTTTCATCCCTATGACTTATTTATTTTATAACTGGGAGTTTGTACCTCTTAATCCTCTTTACCTATTTTGCCCCTTACCCTACCCCCTCTCCTCTGGCAACCACCAATTTGTTCTCTGTATTTATGAGTCTGTTTGTGCAGTTACTTTAATTGCCTGTTATTCATGGTAAATATCTTAATGCATTGCCTACTGGATATATGTTTTAGTAAAGGCTTGAGGGAATAATGTAAGAAGTTTTTGCTGTTTTATCCTAGAAACCCAATGCCTTGCACCATGGAAGTGTTTCATGAAATAGTGGGTGGAAAATATTAGCCAAAAAATGGGAGTAGGCTTAGAGAGAAAAGGTAATGATAACCACCTGGACTGTTATAAGGAATTCCTCTGGTGTGAAAGTATTCTACAGCCCAAGCCCACATTTTTCTTTTGGCCCTGGAAGCAACGTTGCTTTCTCTCAGTTTCCCCTCTCTCTACTCATAAAGTATTATTATAATGAATTTTTTACGTGGTCATGAATATTTCATATATATGAACAGATAAACCCTAAAACTATAAAATTTTAAAACTGAAATAAATTTAGTGATGACTTAATTCAACCTGCTCTTTTTATAGAATAGTGAACTGAGGTCCAAGTTACTGATTTGCCCAAGTTTACAAACCTCACACAACTAGTCATTCTTTTGTTTTAAATATTCATTTATTTATTTTGAGAGAAAGAGATTGAGCATGTGCACACAGGGTAAGGGCAGAGAGAGAGGGAGAGAGAGAATCCCAGGCAGTCTCCATGCTTCAGTGCAGAGCCCAATGTGGGGCTCAGTCTCACGAATCATGAGATCATGACCTGAACTGAAATCAAGAGTCTGACTCTTAACCAACTGAGCCACCAAGGTGCCCTGTCATTTTTTTTTTTTAATTCACGTATGATTAATCTCCAGTGTTACATTAGTTTCAGTTGTACAAAATAAAGATTCAACAATTCTATTCAACACATTACTTGGTGTTCATCCCAGTAAATATACTCTTAATCCTCTTGACCTATTTCACCCATCCTCTGGAAACCACCAGTTTGTTCTCCATATTTAAGATTTTTTTTTTTGTCTCTGTTTTTCTTAGTTTGTTTCGTTTCTTAAATTCCACATATGAGTGACATCATATGGTGTATGTCTTTCTCTGACTTATTTCACTTGGTATTATATCCTCTAGATCCATCCATGTCGTTGCTACTGGCAAGATTTTATTTTTATGGCTGAGTAATATTCCACTGTATATATACCACATCTTTATTCATTTATCTAATATCATAATTTCTAATATCCTTGTCTATTAATGTCATTATCTCTATCATATGAGTCTGTTTCCATTGATTCATTTTTCTTGCTCTTTTGTATGCATGGTAATTGTTTACTGGATGCCGGACATGATGAACTTTACCTTGTTGGATACTGAACATTTTAAACTTCAAGTATTTTTGAGCTTTAAGATGTGTGAGACACAGTTAGTTATTTGGGGGGCAGTTTGACCCTTTTGAGTCATTCTTTGAAGCTTTATCATGAAGGATTAAAATATTCTTTCTTCCGGGGTGAATTTTTCCCCATGAAGGGCAACACTTTGGAGTATCATACCCGATGTGCAGTTTATTGCAAGGTTTTCCCACTCCACTCTGACTTGGGGCTCACATGCACTGCTTCTGGCTGTGTGATCTCTGGAAATTAGTCCACCAAAGGAAAAGGAAACTTTTCAGTGGTTCTTTTTCTGACCTCAGGTAGTTTTCCTTGTGTGAATGTGCTGACTTATACTTGGCTGAAGACTCAAAAGGAGAACGCTGCAGGTCTCTGGAGCTGTCTCTCTCAGTGTAGTCATCTCCTCCCATTGCAACTGTCTCTTCACATGCAGCTCTCTCCTCTCTGATACTCTGGTCCATGAATTCTAGCAGCCATGGCCTCCAAAAATTCTTAACTCTGTTCTCTTAACATTAATTTTTCTTAAAATATCAGGACAGATTAGTGTTGAGTAATAAATTTAAAAGTGGGTTATTTTTTGGGGTGCCTGGGTGGCTCAGTCGGTTGAGCGTGCAACTTCGGCTCATGCCATGATCTCACAGCTCGTGAATACGAGCCCTGCATCGGGCTCTGTGCTGACAGCTCAGGGTCTGGACCCTGCTTCGGATTCTGTGCCTCCCTCTCTGCCCCAACCCACTCACATTCTGTCTCTGTCTCTCTCAAAAATAAATAAACATTAAAAAATAATAATAAAGTGTCTAATTTTCAGGGGTGCCTGGGTGGCTCAGTTGGCTCATGAGCTCATGGCTTGTGAGTTCAAGCCCCACATCTAGCTCTGTGCTGACAGCTCAGAGCCTGAAGCCTGCTTCAGATTCTGTCTCCCTCTCTCTCTGCCCCTCCCCCGCTCGCACTCTGTCTCTCAAAAATAAATATATGTTAAAAATAATCATAAAAATAAATAAAAGTGACTTATTTTCAAACATATATTTTTGACTTCTTTTTTTTTTTTAAGTTTATTTATTTTTGAGACAGAGACAGCATGACTAGTAGAGGAGGGTAGAGAGAGAGAGGGAGAGAGAGGATCCCAAGCAGGCTCTGTGCTGCCAGCCCAGAGCCCAATGCGAAGCTCAAACTCACGAACCATGAGATCATATCTGAGCTGGAACCAGGAGTTGGACACTTAACTGACTGAGCCATCCAGGCACCCCTATTTTTGGCTTCTCTTCTCATCTTTTTATTAATACAATAACACTATCTAAAAGAGCCTTTAATACCAATTAAAAGTTTTAAAACCTGGGGAAAGAAATAGAAGAGCATTCATACCAGATCTGATGGTATCAGTTTAATTTTTCTTATAAATGAAAGTAGTTTGATAGTGGTTTTAAATTTGTTTGGTGAATATATTTTCTATGTTATTTTTAAGCTTAGTAGTTATTGTTTAGTTCTTAGATGAGGTAAAAACATTTAGGAGTATCTAAAGAGCTTTTTGCTGCATTATTCACTGCCAAATTTAAAGAATATGCAGAATAAGGAATATGAAAATGCCCGAGAAACTTTTTTAGTGCTCTTTTGTAATCTGTTACACCTTTCATGCATATATGGGACATTTTCATGTTTCTGTCCTTTCATTGTATTTCTACATTGGATTTTTTTTTTCTTTTAGTGTTGTAGTATACCAGAAATATGTTTAATGTCATTAGTCACAACTGCTAACATATTATTTGGATTTTTCATTTCAACCAAAAATAATATGTGATGTTTGATGTTGATGTTTATATGCTGTGTAAGTGTTGTGCTGTAATGTTACCACATTTTGCTGTGGTTCCTGTCAGATGAAAAATTTGCCATTATCATACGCATAAAGTTTCTTCGGTGAAACTCTGAAAACTAAACATTGTCTTGATAAAAACTGAAGCATGTATATTAAATGTTCATTCTCATTTTTGTATACTTTCTAGTCTGCACTATCAATGTAACTTTTTCTCAAGGTCAGATTGTGGTTTTTAATAGTTGACACTATCACTGACAAACTTTTAACATTCTTCATGAATAGTGAGACTCTCTGATGAGTACCCTTAATCTATTTATTTTTCACACTTTTACATTCTCATTCTTTATTTTTTCATCTCCAAAGAATTTTTAAGACAAAGTACACTGGTTTTTTGTTTTTTCTTCAGTAAAATGAATTATATCTAGTGATTTTTATTTGTTTTACCATTTGCCAGAATTTTGTGTGTAATGTTTTTGAAAATTTCCTACTTGTATTGTCATTGAACCATTAACTGCAACTATAAAGTCCATAACTTTTAGCTGGTATGTTTAAGTTTGGGTAGGTGAGTGGGGATTTTTGTGGATAAGTAGAAATAATCAGTTTAGTGATTAAACAAGAATTCAGTACCTTTCCTCTCTTTTATGTAGTATCAAAGGTGCCGAATCTGGGATAAGTTGCATGAAGAGCATATCAACGCAGGCCGTACAGTTCAGGTAAGTCTATTACATTGTTTCTAGTAGATCAATATGAAAAACAGTCTTAAGAATATTTTGCTAAACTAAATAGTCTTGTGGCTGAATCCTTTTATGTATATTTGTAACTATTTCTTTAAGGGTGCATTTTTAGCAGGAGTCACTGAATCAAATGTCATACATATTTTTAAGATTTTGATTCATAATACCAAAATTTCCTCCAGGAACAAAGTATCAACTTATACTCAAAATCAACGCATTTTCCAAAAACCTTATGTACATTAGTATTATCAGTTTCTCAAAATTTTGCCTACTAGTAAGTTAAAATAATGTTGCTTTTGTTGTTCTAATCTGGAGCTTTTATTGCTTTGAATGGTAAAAGTTTTTTTCATATGTGTCTTGGATAGTAATATTTCTTTTGTAAATCGCCTGTTCATGTCCCCTGCATATATTATGTTGTTGTCTTAAAAAAAAAAAAAGTTTATTTATCTTAAGAGAGTGTGCACATGTGCAAGTGGGGGAGGGGCAGAGAGTGGGAGAGAGAATCCCAAGCAGGCTCTGTGCTGTCAGCATGGAGCTTTCTCAGGATTCTCTCTCCTGCTCTTTCTCTCTGCTCCTTCCCTGACACATGCATTTTTTTTTCTCTCTCTCTCTGTCTCTCAAAATAAATAAACTTAAAAAAATTTTTTTAAAAAAGAACTTCAAAACGATACTGTTACAGTAACATAGTATTTATTACAAGTGTTCTTTGCAGTTATTGTCTTTTTAATAAATAAATGTTAATTATTTAAATTTTTAAAAATCCTGGAGCACCCGGGTGGCTCAGTCGGTTAAGCGTCTGACTTCGGCTCAGGTCATGATCTCGTGGTTTGTGAGTTTGAGCCCTGCCTGGGGCTCTGTGCTGACAGCTCAGAGCCTGGAGCCTGCTTTGGATTCTGTGTCTCCCTCTCTCTCTGCCCCTCCCCACTTGTGCTCTCTCTATCAAAAATAAATAAATATAAATGTAAAAATTTTTTTTTTAATTTTTAAAAGTCCTATATTTACATAGTTAAAAGTGAAATAAAAGTAAAAGCTTTACCTTACCCTTCTCCATCTCTGTGTCCTACTTGGAAGAAACCACTTTTAATCCTTTTGGCCATTTTCCCTGGTATGTAGCTCTTTATTCCTTAATATAATGTGAGAATGCTATTTCTTAATTAATCAGGTTCAGACATTACCTCTTCTTACCATAATAGGTGGTGATCTAGCTTTCTGCCCAGCTCTGGTACTTTCTTTCCACCTATACAAATACATACATTATAATTTTTGGTTAAATTATAAATCATTATTTTATTATTTTGATTATAAAAATACTGTTTTCTTCTAAACCAAATAGTGAAATACAATATTGTCTTTGCTTTTTTTGAAGTTGATATTTGTCTTTTTTTTAATTTCCTAGCTTTCTGGGTATTCGTAATTTTTTTCTAAATGCTCCACATCTTTGCTATGTGCTATCAGTGACAATTTTCATATGTCCAAATATTCTACTTCCATTCTTTATCCTGAACACTCCCTCCTGTAGCCCTCTTCCCAGTTCCAATCTGGACTTCCTTTCTAGGCTTCTTGCACAGGTGCTGTTCTGGGACTTCCTTCAGCTGCTGTTATGTGTTGGGTCCCTGTCTTCCTGGGTATCATGTCTTCCTCATTTTTGGTTTACTCCATTGTTTTGTTGGAGTACATCTCTCAGTAGCTCTCTAAATAAGCTCTCTAAATTTACATTGGAGGTAAATTTTTAAGTTATTATGAGTCTAAAATATACCCCTTTTCTCCCCTTACATGTGATTGCTAATTTCAGTAGGTATAGAATTCTAGCTGGTATTCTTTCAGATTTGAGGGTTCTCTAGTTTAGTGTTGCTCTTAATGAAGCTGATATTGTCTGATTTCTCAATTTTTATATGAGATCTATTTTTTCCCCCCTCTTTGGAAGCTTTTGTAGTCTGTTTATCCCTGGTGTTCTCAAATTTGATGATGATGTGCTTTGTGTTGGACTCTTTCAGTCTAAAAATTTATGTTCTTTAGTTCTGGGAAATTTAAATTATTCAATATGTTATTACTCTGTGTTTTTTCTTTGCTTTTTTTTTTTTTTAAATCTTTAATTGCAAGAATTGGCAAATGATGGCATTTTCCTTGGATGACCCTCCAGACATCAGTAGCTGGAGGTTTGCTCTGGTTCAGTTTTCTAAAGAAGAATCCTTCTCTTCCTCCTCCTCCCAGGGCAAGTAGGCACTTATTTTTCAGTCATAAAAGCAGGGTAGGTGAAGGATGCTGGGCTTTCATTGTTCAGTACACGCTTTCACATAAATCCCTTCTTTTAGCCCTGTGCCTGGTGTTTCTGAATCTAAAGTCTGTTTTTCCAAAGAATGCATCTCTGATCTTCTTGGATTTCAAAAAGGTTACTGTAGCTGCAGTGTAGTGAATAGATTGGGATAGAATGAAATGATTGCAAGAGATCATTTAGGAGAGATTACAGAGATAGTGGAGATAGAGAAAAACGGATTGACTTGAGGTCTAGTAGAAATTTGACCTACCTCTCTATATATGTATTTTACTGCTTGCCAACTAGATTATAAGCCTGAAGATCAGGGATTGTGTCTCTGCTATTTGTGTATATCACAGTACCTGCTGTTCATCAAGATTCAGTGTTTATTGAATGGTGCTAAGCACGTAAATGTCAATGAGATTATTATGACTTGGATTTCTTGCCATCTTCACTGTTTAATATGTTAGTAAAAATCACTTATTTTCTTGAGACAGTGGTTATGGTCAGAGTGTTTACTGATTAAAGAATATATTGACCTCCATTAATGACCTCCATCTGGCACAAAAGATTTATGTGTGCCATAAAAAGAATGAGATTGAGACTGTTTTTAGATGTAAGTATTTGCTTAGTTTTATTCATATATGCTCTGAATTTTGTGTATAGACTAGTTCTTGGCTAGTTTGTATAAAACTGATTTTTGGACAGTTTCATGAACAGTTATAATAGAGTTTATAGGTTTCTCATTATTATGTATAGTAAGAACTATCTGCTCACTTTCATTATAGTGTCTTTGTTGAAAGGAATTCTTAATTTAAACATAGTCTAATTGTCAGTCTTTTGTTTTGTGGTCTTGCTTTGGGTGTCTTATTCAAGGAATACTCTCCTGAGATCAAGAATATATTTTCTTATATTTTCTATTGAATGTTTTCAATGTTTTACTTTTAACACTTATGTTTTGAATCCATCTGAAATTGGTGCTATGAAGTAGATACAAATCTCCTTTATTCCATTTGGAAAACCAGTTCTCTCACTATTAACTGATTTCTGCAGTGCTTTTTACATATCACAATTCCATATATGTACGGGTCTGTCTCTGGTCGTTTTTTTATGTAAAAAAAAATGTTTAATGTTTATTTTTGAGAGAGAGACAGACAGACAGACAGAATGAGTGGGGGAGGGGCAGAGAGAGAGGGAGACACAGAATCTGAAGCAGGCTCCAGGCTCTGAGCTGTCAGCACAGAGTCCAACGTGGGACTCAAACCCATGAACCTTGAGATCATGACCTGAGCTGAAGTCGGACTCAACTGACTGAGCCACCCAGGCACCCCTGTCTCTGGTGTTTCTGTTCCACTGGTCAGTTTGTCTATTTCTCCATCAAGTTCCACACCATCTTAATTATGACAGCCTTATGATAAGGCTTGATATCTGGTAGGACAGCGTTTCCATCTTACTCTTCCTTTTCAGGACTGATTTGGCTATACGTATACCTTTAGTCTTCCATATAAGATTTGGAATCTGCTTGTCAAAGTCCATACACAATCTTGTTGGGAATTTGGGAATTGCATTGGCTTTATCCATGTATTTAGAGAAAATTGACATGTTTACAATGTCCAGTTTTCCTACCTATGAATATGGGTGGTTCTTGCACTTTTTATGTCTTTTTTAATATTCTGCATACAGATAATGATAGATTATACTTTTAAAAAATACCTGCAAAATGTTTCCATTCTATTTGGAATTTTACACAATGACCTTGCTATTCCCCAACCAGCAGGTAGAGTCTGATTCCCTTCCTGTTGAATCTGGGCTGAGGCAGAAATAATGCCTGATTTCTGAGGCTAAGTCAGAAAAGTCAGATAGATTCCCCTGGTTCTCTGAGGGTGCTTGCTCTGTGGAAACCTCAGCATCATGTGAAATGTCCAGCTATCCTGAGATCCCTTTGTGGGAGATAGCCACAGCCACAGCTGAGCTGTTAGGAACTTGCAGCCTCAAGTGCCAGCCACACGCGTGTGAGCCATCTCAGACATTAGAGCTTTCGGATGACTATAGCCTCAGCGGGTGCCTGACTCAACCACATGGGTGACTCCGAGTGAGAACTGCCCGACTGAGGATGTCCTTAATTTCTGGCCTGCAAAATCAGATGGTGGTTTTAGATCCTTAAGTTTTGGATGAATTTGTTATGCAGCAACAAATGACTGGAATACAGGGCTTATAGTTATTTTGTTTATCTATTTCACTTATCTATTCTTAAGTACTTTACAGTTTTACAGTGTGTGTGTATTTGGGAGAGGTTTAAATGTTGTCCTTTTTAATTATGCTTTCTACCATGATGGTGTATATAGAAATATAATTAATTTTCATTCATAGATCTGTTGCTGATTATCTTTAAGTTCTCTTGTTAGTTTGAACAGTCTAAGTCCCTTTGAGCTTTCTATTTATAGTTTATTTTTTTGAGTAATATTTTTCTTCTCTTGTAAGATTACCCCTTTTTCCTGATTTCTTTCTTGTTTTGATTTCTTGTGTTTTGTTTTGTTTTGTTTTTTAGTCCAGCTTTCTAGTTATTACAAGAAATGGTTATAAATAAGCTCGTTCAAATTTACTTTTTAGAAAAAGATCTTATAAATAACAACAGATCCCTCTACAAAATAATTCTTAATTTATACATAATGTTTTTTCAGAAAGTAAAATCTCATTCGTTCTGCTGTATTCCAGGATGATTATAACGATTGTTAATCATGTATACCAAGTGCTTACACAGCCCCTGTCATATAGTAGGTATTCAGTTAGTAAGAAGAATTGGAATAAGCTTGATTTCATGCTTTCACATTTAGCTGCTAGATGAAGCTAAACATGAGTGTTGGCTTTTTGTTAGTTTAATTTAAAACATTGTAATTGCTTCACTTTTCCCCATTTTGTTTGGCTTGTCATATAAAAGTACAAAATGTATATTTTATTTTATTTTTTTTTAATTTTTAATGTTTATTCTTGAGAGAGAGCGTGCACGCATGAGCAGGGGAGGGGCAGAGAGAGAGGGAGACAGAATTAGAAGCAGGCTCCAGGCTCCAAGCTGTCAGAGCTTGACGTGAGGCTTGAACTCACAAACCATGAGATCATGACCTGAGCTGAAGTCGGACGCTTAACCAGCTGAGCCACCCAGGTGCCCCCAAAATGTGTATTTTAAAGCTTAGTTTTCCCTGCTACCCTCCCCAAGTACTTAACATATAATACTAGCTGGTGATAGAGGATTATGAAAAATATATCAGTTTCTGCTTTGAAGAAACTTACGTAGGTGGGAATTCATAAAAAATTAAATAAAATATTTAAATAATAGCTTAAGGTTTTAGTAATAGAAGTCAATCTATAATTAATTGTCATATTATAGAGATCAGTAAGTGATACAGTGCCAGTTGTCTGGATGCTGGGTAAGGGGTGTTATCCTCATTTTTTTAGATAAAGAAGACTGAAGAATAGAGAAACTTAGTGTATTAAGTGCACAAGGTCTTAATAAGTGTTAGTGCAGGAATCCAATCTGGAATTAATATTAACTCAGGTGGATAGAAAGTGGAGTGCTGCACTTAATACCTATATAATAGATCCTCATTAGATATGTGTTGAGTAAATGAATGGAGACCTTTTTCTTGTTTGAGTTTTATTGCTTTTGGTGTTTCAGTTAATATTTTTGAAGCTATGTATATGTTCTTTTTGGTGCCTTTTGATGTTGAAATAAGTGTAAAGTTGTTGTGTAGTAGTTAGGTAAAACAAGAATAGTCCAGACTTATTATAATTAAACAGTTGTGACTCTGGAGCCTTTAATAATAAATGAGATGTCTAGAATGTATTTACTCTAAGTTGTTTAAATGTTTACCAGTGGACTTGAGCTCTGTGTTTGTAAGGAAATCAGATTATTATGATACCAAATGTTTTTAGCTGTACACAATTTGCTCTCAAAATTACATGTCGTAAAAACACATTAGGAATCCTTAAATCAATATTTAACAAAGGCAAATATATGCATAGCCACTCTTTTAATCATTAAATACATAATTAGCCATTTTTCAGAATTTCAATTAACTCAGAATAATTACTTTTTACAATGATCAGTATAGATAAGTATATGTTTAAACATATCTTTTAATCTTTAGACAGAAACTTCAGGATATTTCTGAAAGAAGGAGGGGAAAGCCATAACTAGTTATTAAATTTAGTTATAGAGCTAAAGAGAGAGATATGTCACCTTCATTTTCCTGAGAGTTTGGCCATAGTTTTCAGTTTACTTCTTGCATACCGCAAGCTTCTTAATTACTGAGTTAGTATGCTTTGTTGTTTTTAAACTTACTTCATTGACTGTAGCCCCATTTGTCTAACTTGTGGATATTGCTGTAAATTTTCAAAACTTGGCATAATAATAGCCTTTCTGGTCTGATTATTATTAGAAGAGCAGAAACATTTGAACTTTCACTATGTTCTAGATACTAGTCTAGACACTGAGGATATAGCTGTAAGCAAAACAAGAAAAATCTTGTTGTCATTGAACTTATATTCTGGGATGGTGAGTGGAAAAAGCAGAGACGTAATTTTTAAAATAAATATATAATATTTACTTATTTACTAAACATTTATTTATTTTTGTAAGAGGAGGGAGGTGGACAAAGGATCTGAGTGGGCTCTGCACTGACAGCAGAGAGCCCGATGCAGGGCTCAAACTCCTGAACCACGGGATCATGACCTGAGCTGAAGTCAGATGCTAACCCAACTGAGCCACCCAGGCACCTCTAATAAACTGTAATACTTAGATGGTTGGGGCGCCTGGGTGGCTCAGTCGGTTAAGCGTCCGACTTCGGCTCAGGTCATGATCTCACGGTCCGTGAGTTCGAGCCCCGCATCGGGCTCTGTGTTGACTGCTCAGAGCCTTGAGCCTGTTTAGGATTCTGTGTCTCCCTCTCTCTCTGACCCTCCCCTGTTCATGCTCTGTCTCTCTCTGTCTCAAAAATAAATAAACGTTAAAAAAAAATAAAAAAAAATAGATGGTTATAAGTACCGTGAAATAAAAGTAAAGCAGGTTAAAGGGAACAAAAAAATCACAGAAGGTGACGAACTTATATATACGGTGGTTGTGGAAAGATTCTGATGACATCTGAGCAGAGACTTGAAGGAAGTTAAAATATAAACCTTGGGTAATAGGAAATCAAGTGGGAAGACAGAGATGACAGGATGTGTGGAATATTCAAGGGGGTAGTGAGGAGGTCAGTGTGGCTGGTGTGAGAAGAATATAGGAGGTGAGATCAGGGAGATCAGCTCAGTCTGATGATGGAAGGCCTTGCAGAATATGATAATTTGAAGTTGGGTAGAAAGTGTTTGGAAGGATCTGAGCAGATAATGACCTGATACAACTTTAAAAGATCACCTTAACTATCATGAAAAGGATAGATTCTAAGGGAGCAAGGATGGATATAAGAGTACCAGTTAGATGGCTAATGTAATAATCAAGATACCATGGGTTTACTTTTTAGAAAAATGCAGATACATGTGTAAACAATTTTGTGTAGAATGGCAGAGACCTAATACGTTAGCTTTTTACCTACTCTCTTTGTAGCCCTAGTAAATGATTCTGAACTTACATGCTTGACATAGGAATTAGGAACTACCTGACATCAACCTAATGGTGAAATAACTTTTTGACAAATCACACACACACACACAAAACTTCAAACATATGAAATATAGAAAATACTAAAAATAGTGTAACACTTATGTCCTCATCACCCAACTTTGTCAAAGTAACATTTTGTCACTACTTTGTCAAAGTAACATAGTAACATTTTGTCACTATTTCTTCTTTTTAAAAAATTTTTAAAGTTTATTTATTTATTTTGAGAGAGGGGGAGGGAGGGAGTAGGGCAGAGAGGGAGAGAGAGAATCCTAAGCAAGTTCTGTACTGTCAGTGCAGAGCCTCATGTGAGGCTTAAACTCATGAACCATGAGATCATGACCTGATCTGAATCAAGAGTTGGTCACTTAACCAACTGAGCTACCCAGGTGCCCCTGTTCCTTTTTTAAAAGAAAATTTTAGAAATACCATTGAAATCCCTTGTGTACCTTTCCTTGGTTCCATTTTCCTTGGTTGCGTTTTCCTTGTTCCTATCTTAATCTGAAGGAAATCTTTTCTCCTGATTTAAGTATTTATCATTTCTTTTTTCTTTTTAGTTTTTCATTCTTTTTTATTTTTTTAAGTAAGCTCTACACCCAGCATGGGGCCTGAACTCCAACCCCCCAAGGTCAAGAGTTGTACACTCCCCTGACCGAGCCAGGCAGGCACCAAGTATTTATCATTTCTGTGCATGTGGCTATACATAAATAATACATCGTTTT
Source organism: Panthera pardus (assembly GCF_024362965.1). Lineage (NCBI taxonomy): Eukaryota > Metazoa > Chordata > Mammalia > Carnivora > Felidae > Panthera > Panthera pardus. The sequence goes on from NW_026526766.1 coordinate 61,794,316, forward strand.
GCATTTTCTTTCTGCTTTTTCACCCTAAACAATGTTCTTGAGGTGTTAATTGATATACAATAAAGTACATAATTTGATAAGTTTTGACATATGTGTATGCCATGACACTGTCACTTCAGTCAAAATAGTGAATATATCCATTGCCCCAAAAAGTTCCTTCAAACCCCATTGTAACTCTCCTTCTGGATTCTCCCTCCCAAATCCCTCTGTACCCCTTCCCATTCTACACACACACACACACACACACACACACCCTGGATACCCCAGCAACCACTGACCTGCTTTCTGCCACTGTGCAGTAGTTTGGATTTCCTAGAATTTTATATAAATAGAATCATGAAATATGAACTTCTTTTTCTGTCCGGCTTCCTTCACTCTACATAAATATTTTGGGGGTTCATTCATTGTTACAATGTGTATCAGTATTTCATTCCTCTTCACTGTTGAGTAGGTATTCCGTTGTATAAATATACCGCAGCTTGTTTATCTGTTCATTTGTGATGGACATTTGGGTTATTTCCAGTTTGAGGTTATTACAAATAAAGCTGCTGTGAACATTTGAGTACAGGACTTTGTATGAACAAAGGATTTCGTTTCTCTTGGATAAATACTTATGAATGGGAATAGCTGGATCATATAGTTTTTATTCCTTAATTATTTGAAACTGCCAAGCTGTTTTATGAGATGGTTGTACCATTTCATATTCTTCCATATCATTGTCAACACTTGATATGGTTAGTCTTCTTAGTTTTAGCCATTATAATAGGTCTCTAGTGGTATCTCACTGTGATTTTAATTTTCTTTTTTTTTTTTTTAATTTTTTTTAATGTTTACTTATTTTTGAGACAGAGAGAGACAGAGCATGAACAGGGGAGGGTCAGAGAGAGAGGGAGACACAGAATCCGAAGCAGGCTCCAGGCTCCGAGCTGTCAGCACAGAGCCTGATGCGGGGCTCAAACCCACGAACCGTGAGATCATGACCTGAGCCGAAGTCGGACGCCCAACCGACTGAGCCACCCAGGCGCCCCTAATTTTCATTTGATTAATGATGTTTCTGTTTTATTTTGAATTATTTTTTATTTCATTGTATGTCTTTGTCATGCTAACTATACCTTTTGGTTTTGTTATTTTAGTGGTTGCTTTAGGGTTTATAGTATACATGTTATTACAGTTTATCTTTAAGTGATATTATACTATTTCACATATGTTTAATAAACTTAAATATACCTTTATTTCTCCTCTCCAGTCTTTATATAATTGTTGTTGTATGTTTACTTATATATATATATGTTATATACTCCATAATGTAAACTCTCAATTATCTTTTTCAAGTGATTTAGATATTAAGGGAAAAATAACTTATATAATGGCATTTCTATTTCTGGTGTGCTTAATGCATTTGTGTATAACCATATTTCCATCTGGTATAATTTTCCTTTTGCCTAAAAGATTTCCTTTAACATTTTTTGGAGCACAGTTCTGCTGGTGATGAAGAGTTCTGCTTTTGTATATATAAAAAGCCTTTATTTGGCCTTTGTTTTTAAAAGGAATTTTGCTGTATATAAGATTCTATATTAACTTTTTTCTTTCAGTACCTTAGAGGTGTTTTCAACTTTTTTTCACTTGCATTTTTTTGCAATAAGAAATGTTTCATTCGTATTTTTGTTCTCAGTATGTAGTATGTGTTTATTCTCTGGCTGCTTTTACAATTTTCCCTTTATCAGTGGCTCTGAATACTTTGATCATGATGAGCTTGTGTGACATTTTCTTCACATTTCTTGTGCTCTCAATTTGTAGAGTTTCTTGGATCTCTAGGTTTATAGTTTGCATACAATTTGAAAAATTTGGGGCCATATTTCTTCATATGTTTTCTGTCCCCTCCCATCTCTCTTCTTCAGAGACTCCAATTACACGTATATTAGGCTTCTTGAAGTTATCTTACAATTTTTTGGATTCCTCTTTCTCTTTGTGTTTCATTTTAGATAGTTTTATTTCTGTGCCTTCATGCTTCGTGTTTACTAGTCTTAGCAGCAGCAGTGTCCAATCTGCTGTTAATACAGTCAGTGCATTTTTCATCACACACACTGTAGTTTTCAACTCTAGAACTTTGATTTGGGTTCCTTCCTAACCCCCTTCTTCCTTCCTTCCTTTTTTTTTTTTATTTTTTTATTTTTTTATTTTAATTGAGTAGGCTCCACACCCTACATGGGGCTTGAATTCATGACCCTGAGATCAAGAGTCACATGTTCTACCAACTGAGCCAGACAGGCACCCTGATTTGGGTTTCTCTTTATATTTTTCATGTCTCTCCTTAACTTTTTAAACATATTAAATACAATTATAATAACTTTTAATATCCTTCTCTGCTAATTCTAATATCTATGTCAATTCTGGGTCAGTTTCAATCAAGTGATTATTCTCCTCATTTTGGGTCATATTTTCCTATTTCTTTGTGTGTCTGGTGATATTTGATTGGGAGGCCTTTACTTGGCGGAGTGCTAGATTTTTTTTTTTTTTTTTTTGAGTGCTAGATATTTTTATGTTCCTATAAATCTTACTGAGCTTTGTTCTGGAATACAGTTAAAATACTTGGAAACAGTTTGATTCTTTTGGGTCTAACTTTTATGATTTATTAGGCTTCATTGGAACAGTGCTCAGTCTAGGGCTAATTATTTCCCCACTAATGCAGTAAAACCTTTCTGAGTGCTCTACCCACTGCCTAGGGAATTCAGAGTTTTTCCAGTTTAGCTGGTGGGAACAGACACTGTTTAAAGCTTTGAGTACTAGGCACTGTTCCCTCTAATCTTTTTGGATGATTTTTTTCTCCTAGCCTCAAGTAGTTTTCCCACATACATGTTCTGATCATTTCTCTGCTACATACTTGAGGATTGTACCCTTGCATATGTGCAGGATTCTCTTTCTATGCAGCTCTCTCTAGTACTTCAGTGCTCTGTTCTACACACTCTGCAGAAGCAGAAGTCTATTATTATGTTTTGAAACTGCAAGTGGAATAAGTTTACTAGTTTTCTTCTGTGGGATAAGAAAACATTAGCATTAAGAAAGATTTTGTGATCAAATTTTGGAATTAAGTTAAAAAGTTGGAAATTATTACTACTGTAATAATTCACTGAAGAACATTAACTTGGATTCTGTAGAAGAAACTTGATCAGCCTAGTCTCCATAGCAGTGGTGATACAGAACTTGTTGAGAACACAGATTTCTGGGACTCACTTTAGAGATTCTGAGATAGTAGATTTCAGACCACATTTAGAAAGATACTGCTCTACAGAGAGTCTATGCTAGTTCTGTAGGTGATGAAAAGAAAGAAAGAAAGAAAGAAAGAAAGAAAGAAAGAAAGAAAGAAAGAAAGAAGAATGAATGAATATCAGCCATGGAACTTCTAGGAGTAAAACTTGACTTTCATAATTTTACTGTCAGAAATATGGAACAGTTGAGTTATGTACTTTTTAAATTTTTAAGAGATTTTGAAAGGGAGAAGCAATAGAAAAGAGGGGATGAGGGGGGAAGAAAGGGAAGTGAGGATAGTAGACAGAACTTAGAGAAGAAAAGATTAAAGAGAGTCAAGGCCTGGTAGGGAATGGAAAAGAGGATACAGTAGATTCCAAAATGAATGCTATTAGAAGGTAAATTATTGCAGATTATTTTGAGCTTCAATTGAATTTAAATTTTAGTTTTGCCTTGAAATATTTATGAGCTTAATAATCAGGATTTAGGATTTTTCACCTCTACTCTGATTAGCATAGGTCCTATAGAACCTCAAGGAGGAAATTAAATCTAAGGTACCATCTGTTGTAAGACACACCATTGTTTTGTGTACCTCCAAGAAAGAAAAAGTGCTGCCAGAGAATGGCACGTTGTGCTTTTTTGACATCTATTTTAAGGTGCATTCCAATTTCAGAGATGTTAGAATGTGGGAAAGATATTGTGTCTTAAAATTGATGAAGTGTGGTATTTAGAAGACTTCTGTCCTTGTCCTCCACCTCTGTCTTTCCCCAGTCTAGTCTATTTAGTATGTTCTGTTTTCCTAGTGTTCTTTAGGGTAAGCTCAAATCTCACTTCCTTCATGAAGCCTGTCTAGATTCTTATAGTAAGATGTTTCAAGTTTCCTTTGAGCATGTTTCTTATGCCCCTTTCACTTTTGAATATATCTTCTTAATAGAGAATCAAAAGCAAAATAGGAGTTTGGTAGCTCTGCTTTTTCTGCATCATCTGTTAACATTATACCATCTGCCCTAAGCGGTAGACCTAATCCTCCTTTCTTGTTCTTGCTCTACATGTATTTTTTAAATCCTTTTTATTGTTCTTAACATTTTTCATCAGCCTCCGCTCATTCTGGGCTCCTACTTTACTTACATGATTCTCCTGGTTTCAGATCACTCTTTTGTATTCATCCTTGTTCACATGCCTTTATTTTTCTTTTTTTTAAAAAACAGGTCTCTTAAAATTCTGAACTTACCATAGCACACCATATACCACCATATTGGATTCTTCAGATACCTCTTTTCTTTCTTATCAGATTAGCTTTTTTGTTTCTAGTGTCAGGATATCACCTTTTAGAAACTCTCTCTTTCAAAAAAGATCTTCCTATCACAATATAATTTCTGTGGCATCACACAACTATTTTCTCCAGAAAAACTTGATTCAGTTCCCTGAGTATCAGTGTTTCCATTATTCTTTTTTAACTATTAAGAGCTCCAAGATGGCATGGTTGCTTTTTCTCTTGCGTTTCATTCCCACTTCACTATTTTATCCTTGTATGTCAGAATTAATTCCAAAAAAGTGGTTCCGTTCATTATTTCTTCCAGCTAATGAAAGATGATACGTTTCATATGCTTAGTGACTTATATTATGCATTCCTAGGGAACTAATTTAGTTACATTCTTGATAGTTGGAGATCTCTGTTGTTGTTGGACTACTGCTTTGCCCTTTGTGGAAAATATTAAGAAAGAATTCATTATTCATTTACTATGTTTATTGAATCAAAGCGTATATGAGGGATCACATATAGCCTTGAGGATACAATGGTAAAGAAATTAGGTAAATCACAATCTAGTCAAATGAATGAATTTATCTTTTATCCAGGAAGATGGTTGGCAATATACTTCCACAGTGAGATTGATACTCATTTTTACCCCTACCCAAATGCTTTCAAACTTGACTTGTTTCTATCCTTAACTTAATTGACCATCAGGTTAATATAATGTGCTTTTCTAAAAATGTTACTAAAACTTTTTACTGTGAAATATAACATGTGTGCCATGCATACAACATAAATATACACCTAAACAAATTGTTATCCTGGGAACACTCAAGTAACTACTACTCAGATCAAAAATAGAAAATTGCCAGCATCCTAGAAACCCCTCATAGTCTCTTCCCTATAACAATCACCTTTCTCCCACCAAAAGTAATTACTATCTTGATTTATATGATAACTGTTTCTTAGTCTCTCTGTATAATTTTACCACCAGAATGTATCATTAAGTTATAAATTAATTTAGTCTATTCTTGAACATTATATAAATTGAATTAAACAGAATATGTCTTTTGTGTCTAGCTTGAGACTTATCTGTGTTCTTGCCTATAGCAGTATTCAGTCATTTTCATTATTGTGTGTAGTCCATTGTATGAGTTTACCATAGTGTATGGTAAATATATACTATGATATGTTGATGGTCACTTGGGTTTTCAGTTTCTATTACAAATGTGATTAGCATTCTTGTATATTTTTACCGATACACATGTGCATACATTTCTGTTGAGTATATTTTTAGGACATTGGGCATCCTTATTTTCACTGTAGTATAGTACCAAACTATTTTCCAAAATAGTTGTACTAATTTTACACTCCTTCCAGCAATGAATGTGAGTTCCTGTGGTCTACACATCCTCACCACTATTCAGTAAAGTCAGAGTTTAATTTTAGCTTTCTAGTGGGTAGTTAATTATGGTTTAATTTACATTTACCTGACTATAAATGAGATTGAGTAACTTATTGTTTATGAGAAGTGCCCATTTTGGGTTCTTGCCCACATTTCTATGGGTTTTTTGTCTTTTTCTTACTCTCTATAAGAGCTCTTTATTCTGCCTGTGACCACTTTATCAGTATATTTGTTGCAATTATCTTCTTTCACTCAGTGGTTAACCTTTTCATTGTCTTAGTTGTGTTCTTCAATGACTTAGAAGTTCATTTAATTTAATATAGTCAAGGTTATCAATTTTTTTCTTGTTGCTTTCTTATGCCACATTTAAGAAGTATTTCCTACCCTAATGTCATAAAGATATTCTATTGTTTTGCCTTTCACATTTAGGTCTGCAGTCCATTTGGTTGATTATTGTGTATGGTGTGAAGTGGTGTGTCCAGTTTTATCTTTTTCCCACAGGCATACCCAAATGACCAAGCACTGACTTTTGGAAAGATCATGCTTCCCTGCGGTGGAACCTTTGTTATGAATTCAGTGCATATATGTTTGGGTTGCTTCTTGGCTATCTGTTTCATTGGTGTATTTGTCTCTATTCTTGAACTAATAGCACACTGTCTTAGTTACTGTGGCTTTATAATCAATCAGTATATAATAGAGGAAGTTCTCCTACCTTCTTCAAGGCTAGTCTCAGCCCTGTATATACAATTTCATATACATTCTTTTAAAAGTTTGTTTATTTATTTTGAGAAACCGTGTGTGTGCGCCCGCGAGCTGGGGGAGGGCGGGGGGGGGGGAGGGGTGGAGAGACAGAATCCCAAGCAGGCTCCATGCTGTCAATGCAGAGCCTTGTGTGGGGCTGGATCTCACGAACCGCAAGATCAAGACCTAAGCTGAAGTCAGGAGTTGGATGCTCAACTGACTGAGCCACCCAGGCTCCCTTGCAATTCCACATACATTTGAGAATCCGCTTGTCAAGCTCCACCAAAACAAAAAATCTTTTTCAAATTTATGCTAATTTATTGAATCTATAGATTCAAACCTATATTGTTCAAGGTTGTTCAGCTGTACAGGGTTTATTTTTTTATCCTTTTACTTTGAACTGCCTATGTGTTTTAGATGTATTTAAATATATTTTCCAGTCTGAAAGTTTTTATCTTTTAACTGGAACATTTATTCCATTTATGTTTTATGTAATTATTGATATATTTAGGTTTAAAACTTATACTCTCTTGTTTGCTTTCTACTTCTTCCATGTATTTTGTGTTCTTTATCATCTCCATTTTCACTTTCTTGTATTTTTTATTGATCCAACTGTTCTTGTTGGTTTTGGAATTGTATACTCTTTTACTGGAAATTACAACAACATCCATAAACAATATAGATTATACAGGTACTTTGGAATATTTTAGTTGTTTGTGTGCCCCCCAAATTAAATGCTATTTTTATATATTTTAATTTTATACATATATTTAAAATCCTCAAGTTACTATTATTACCATTATGATTATTACTGTTTTAGAATAGTTACTGGTCATCTAGATTTACCCACACATTTATTTATTTATTTATTTATTTATTTATTTATTTATTTTTACTTAAATAAAAAGTTTATTTTTTTCTTAAAGTTTATTTTGAGAGTGAGAGTAGGGTACTAATTTTCCATGCTTGTCTGTATATGGTTTCAGGCATTAAAGTTTTTATACACTACCCAAAAGACTGGAAGCCAAACTGTAGCTCACCTGAGGGCTGATTGATTTTAGGATCACCTGTACTCTCAGGGTACAGCTCTTTCAGATCCCAGCTCAAAGCACCATAGTGCTTATAATTAGCAGGCTCCAGCACTGAGTATTTTACTCAGAAATTTGTGATGGGAATGCAAGTTGGTGTAGCCACTCTGGAAAACGGTATGGAGGCTCCTCAAAAAACTAAAAATAGAACTACCCTACGACCCAGCAATTGCACTACTAGACATTTATCCACGGGATACAGGTGTGCTGTTTTGAAGGGACACATGCACCCCCATATTTATAGCACTATCAACAATAGCCAAAGTATGGAAAGAGCCCAAATGTCCATCGATGGATGAATGGATAAAGAAGATGTGGTGTATATATGCAATGGAGTATTACTCGGCAATCAAAAAGAATGAAATCTTGCCACGTGCAACTACGTGGATGGAACTAGAGGGTATTTGCTAAGTGAAATTAGAGAAAGACAGAAATCCTATGACTTCACTCATATGAGGACTTTAAGAGAGAAAACAGATGAGCATAAGGAAAGGAAACAAAACTAATATAAAACCAGGGAGGGGGACAAAACAGAAGAGACTCATAAATATGGAGAACAAACTGAGGGTTACTGGAGGGGTTGTGGGAAGGGGGATGGGGTAAGGGACACTAAGGAATCTACTCCTGAAATCACTGTTGCACTATATGCTAACTAATTTGGATGTAAATTTTAAAAAATAAAAAATAAAATTAAAAAAAAAAAATTTGTGAGCCTGTCAAACACTCTGGTAAGCAAGTACCCCCAAGCAAATGTGGCCTTGAGTTTAGGACTCACCTCTCTGGATTTCCACTTTTGTCTAATTCTAGACCTGTACATTTCTTACTGTCTTCTTTGCTTTTTGATGCCTTTGAATTTTGTTTGTGATTTTCAGCTTTTTAACTAGTCATTGGTGGGAGGGTTACTTTGAATTATCTAGTTTGCTATACCCAGAAGCAGAAAGACCCATTTTATATTTTTCACATATGGTTTTGCCATCCTGTTACTTTTATTTGATTTTGGAGAGACTCTATAACTATATTGTCCAATATGTTAGCTCCTAGCCACATGTAATTGTTGAGCACTTAAAATGTGGCTAGTTTGAATTGAGACGTGCTGTAAATGTAAAATATTTCATTAATAATTTTTATATTGCTTACATGTTGATAATATTTTGGATATATTGAGTTAAATACAAACATTAAAATTAACTTCAACTGTTTCTTTTTAATGTGACTGTCAGAAAATTTTAAATTACATATATGGCTTACATTTGCGGTTTGCATTATATTTCTGTTGGATATTATAGCTATGTAGAAAAGTTGTTGAGAACACATGCTCTGCAGCCTGGATTTGATTCCTGGCTGTACTTTTTATTAGAAGTGTAATCCTGGGCTTTCAAAAATTTTTTCTTGCTTTAATTTCCTCTTCTTTAAAATGAGAATGATAGTAATACCTGTTTCAAAAGTAAGTTGTGAAGGTAAAACAAGATGAAGAAGGTAAATACTTAGTACAACAGACAACTTATAGTAAGTGTTGATAAAAATTCAGCCATTGTGTTTTTGTTAGTATAGTATCAGAAATATAGTTCAATGGATATTTTCTTTCTTTCTCTTAACATTTTCTCCTCCACCCATAGTAATAGAATTCTGGACACTATAATTTGACTGGGGCATAAACAGATGCACAAATTCTGTAAGAGAGTAAGACTATGTCATAGGCAAATAGTCATTAGCTGCAGAAACTTTTTAATGCTTCTCCAAGATAATATTGCCCAAAATATTTTTATGGACTATGTGGCAAGTATGTAACCAAGCTTTACAACTGTAGTTCGGAAGAGAATTGTACAGCCGTTGGTGTCTGGGTGGCTCAGTCGGTTGCACATACCATTCTTGATTTTGGCTCGGGTCATGATCCCCAGGGTTGTGGGATGGAGCCCTGTATTGGGCTCTGTGCTCAGCGTGGAGCCTGCTTAAGATTCTCTCTCCCTCTCTCTGCCCCTCTCCCCTGCTTGTGCTCTCTCTCTCTAAAATTAAAAAAAAAAAAAAAAAGAATTGCATTGCCAAGAGATGGTGGTGTGTTAGCAATAATATTGTTCCAGGACTTGCTCTAGACCTAATTCTGCCACTGTGCTCATCTGGAGTCCAGTTTCTCTCTTGTAAAATCATAAGGTTGTACTAGATGATAACATAGGCCTGTATGTTCTATGATTTTTCCATGTTAATGATTGCATGTCACATATTTTTAATTTATAGTTCAGTTATCCTTAGGTTTTGCAGTTCACATTGGGATGGTAAGAGTGACATAAAGTTAAAGGAAATATAGAATCATGACAGGATAGAGACACAACTTTTTGATTCACTCAGAAAATCTTACAAGATACATTAGGTTGCAGCTAAACTATTTTTTCCGGATTTTTTTTTGAATTAAAAAAATTTTTTTTAACGTTTATTTATTTTTGTGAGAGAGACAGAGCTGGAGTGAGAGGGGGGCAGAGAGAAAGGGAGACACAGAATTGGAACCAGGCTCCAGGCTCTGAGCTGTTAGCACATAGCCCGACGCTGGACTTGAACCCACGAACTGCGAGATCATGACCTGAGCTGAAGTCAGATACTTAACCGACTGAGCCACCCAAGTGCCCCTGCTTTTTTTAACTTGTTAAAAAATTTAATTTATTTTAGAGAGGAAGAGCATGAGTGGGGGGAGAGGGGCAAGGGGGGAGGGAGGGAGGGAGGGAGGAAAAGAGAGAATCTTAAGCAGGTTCCACATTCAGAGAGGAGCTTTACACAGGGCTGGATCCCATGACCCCGGGATCATGACCTAAGATGAAATCAAGAGTCAGACACTCAACCAACTGAGCCACCCCAGCGCCCCTTCAGAATTGTTTTTCATTTTACTAGAATAAAATGGATAGTTTAGATTATATTAAGGTACCATATAGATAGGAATTGTGGTTGTAGTTTAATGGAAAGATTGCTGGACTTTTAAGAATACCGGGGTTTTCATTGAATCCTAGAAGAGAGCACAGGCAGTAATTTTTCTGACATTGGCCAGAGCAACATTTTTCTAGATATGTCTCCTGAGGCAAGGGAAATAAAAGACATGAACTGTTGGGACTACATCAAAATAAAAAGCTTCTGCACAGCAAAAGAAACAGTCATCAAAACTAAAAGGCAACCTACTGAATACAAGAAGGTATTTGCAAATGACATATCCAAAATATAAAGAACTGATATAACTTAACACCCCAAAAAACAAATGATCCAATTAAAAAATGGGCAGAAGACATGAACAGACATTTGTCTAAAGAAGATCTCCAGATGGCTAACAGACACATGAAAAGATGCTGAATGTCACTCATCCTCAGGGAAATGGAAATCAAAACAACAGTGAGATATCACCTCATACTTGTCAGAATGACTAAAATCAAAACACAAGAAACAACAAGTGTTGATGAGGATGTAGAGGAAAGGGAAGCCTTGTGCACTGTTGGTGGGAATGCAAACTGGGTATTTACCCCAAAATACAAAAAATGCAAATTCAGGGGCACCTGGGTGGCTCAGTCCATCGAACATCCAACTTTGGCTCAGGTCACGATCTCATGGTTCATGAGTTTGTGTGCCACATCGGGCTCTCTGTCAGTGCAGAGCCCACTTTGGATCCTTTGCCTCACTCTCTCTGCCCCTCCCCCATTCATGCTTGTTCTCTCCTAAAAATAAACAAACATAGAAAAAAAATTTTTTAAACCCACTATTTCAAAGGGATACATGCACCTCTGTGTTTATACCAGTATTATTTACAATAGCCAAATTATGGAAGCAACCCAGGTATCCATGGATAGATGAATAAAGATGATGTGATACACACACACACAGAGGAATATTATTCACCCATAAAAAAGAATGAAATCTTGTCATTTGCAGCAACATGGATGGAGCTAGAGATATTAATGATGAGTGAAATAAGTTAGAGAAAGACAAATACCATATAATCTCACTCATGTGGAATTTAAGAAACAAAACAAATGGTCAAAGGAAAAAGAGAGAGAGAGAGAGAAACCAAGAAACAGACTCTTAACTATAGAGAACAAACTGATAGTTACCAGAGGGGAGGTGGGTTGGGAGGATGGGTGAATGGGTGAAACAGGTGATGGGGATTAAAGAGTGCAGTTGTTGTGATGAGTGCTGGGTGTAATATGGAATTGTTGAATCACTGTATTGTTGACCTGAAACTAACACTGTATTGACTATGCTGGCATTAAAATAAAAACTTAATTAAAAAAACCTCGGTTTTAACTGCACTTTGCTGCTAGATAATTAAGTAAATCCTAAACAAGTTATCTTTGTTCTGATTTTCCTATAATGTAATAATGTGGAATGTAGTAATATGGAATGTAACACTTCACTCAGAGTAAGTACTTGAGAAATTAAAGAAATTAGTACATTTTGTCCTATTATACAGAATTTGCATTAGTATCTGTGGAAGTACAATAGGGGAGAAGAATTTAAAATGTTATATGAAAATTGTTATATTAATATATATTATAAATTATATAATATAGAGATCTATAATTTTTAAAAGCATCATACTCAGATCATTCTTGCAAGTTAGTTGTATTTAATTGTCAAAGAATAGTTGGATTTTATGTTTTTCAGGAGTATAGACTATTGGAAAAAATGGAAAGCTCCACAGTTCATTCTGTGAAACTAGCACAACCTTAAATTTGTTAAAGTGACCTTAAGTCTGATAGAGATAATATAGACACACCGTTCATGTGTGCACATGCATGCACACACAAACAGATGTGTTAAAAGTCCAAATAAATTATTAGCAAATTGAATCAAAAAAATTATATATGTGATTAGGAAGAGTTTATCTCAGAAGTATAAAGATGGCTCTATACCATGAAACCTGCCCGTAGCTCGTTATATCAGCACCTTAGAGGAAAATTTATGATTATGTCAGTAGATGATTTTTTTTTTTTTTTTGAGAGCGAGCATGTGAGAGGGTCATAGGGAGAGAGAGAGAATCTTAAGCAGGCTCCACACACTCTCAGCACAGAGCCAGATGTGGGGTTCAGTCTCATAACCGTGAGATCATGACCTGAGACAAAATCAACAGCCAGATGCTTAACCGACTGAGCCACCCAGGTGCCCCATGATTATGTCAGTAGATGGTTTTAAAAAGAGAGGGAAATCATTTGATAAAAATCTGACAACACTCAGAAATGCAAATTAAAACAACAGTGAGATAACATGTACAACTGGCAGTATGTAGGGAAATGGGCATTCATACTTTGGTGGTAGTATAATTTGTTACTGGTAGGAAAACACTGTTAATAGTTATTGAAATAAGAATGCGCATTATCCTTTAAGTACTCTCACTTTTGGGAATCATTTTTTTTTTAATTTTTTAACATTTATTTTTGAGAGACAGCGACAGAGCACGAGTGGGGGAGGAGCAGAGAGAGGGAGACACAGAATCTGAAGCAGGCTCCAGGCTCTGAGCTGTCAGCACAGAGCCCAGAGCAGGACTCAAACTCAAGAACTGTGAAATCACGATCTGAGCCGAAGTCTGATGCTTAACCAACTGAGCTACCCAGGCACCCAGGAAATCGATCCTACAAAATATAGTATAATAGAATATACTATAATAGTGATAGATACTGTTATGGTATATTAGGATTATATTCAAGGACTTCTGTTTTGGAAACAACATGAATGACTATTGATCACTTGGAGGAGTCATTGAATACCTTATTTTCCATCTATACTGTGGAATATGGTACACCCATGGAAGGATATCCATGGTGGTATTGTTATATTATTGGGGTGAGAAATAACAAATTATGGATTATTATGCACAGTGTAATCCTTTTTTTTTTTTTTGTGAAAAGAAAGGCTATATATGTTAATGTTTGCATGAGCAGTGGGAAATGTGTGGAAGGACTGGGTAAAGAGAGGTGGTGGGATCAGTGAAGGCGGGCATCATTAAGTTTGTCTAGATATGTTCTACAGTGTTTGATTTATTATGAAGAGCGTGTGTTATCTTTATAATAATCACATTTAATGAAGGAAAAGAATGCTAAACAAACTCAAAGTACCTGGATATGAGTTCTCATGAAGTTCAATTTGGCTAGAGATACAAAAAATTTTTAAAAAGGTATACTTTCTGCCATAGAGAATACTTGTATTATTTCCATTTACAAGCATTATCACAGATTACTTTTGACAATAAAGATATTTCATATTAATAGATGGTGGCTTTAATGACTTTTTTTCTTTTGTAGCAACTCCGTTCCAATATCCGAGAAATGGAGAAACTTTGTTTGAAAGTCCGAAAGGATGACCTAGTACTTCTGAAGAGAATGATAGACCCTGTTAAAGAAGAAGCATCAACAGCAACAGCAGAATTTCTTCAACTCCATCTGGAATCTGTAGAAGAACTTAAGAAACAATTTAATGATGAAGAAACTTTATTACAACCTTCTTTGACCAGATCCATGACTGTTGGTGGTAATGTACTAAGTCTTATTTTTGATCATAGTAATGCATTTAGTTAAAGTTCACCATCTTGTATAGCTGTTGCAGATAATGTGAGTCTCCAGGGATCACCTTCTATTTCAGTCTGCTGAATTGTTGAACCCTGAGTGTGCCTAGAAATGCATACCCTAGAAGTTTTGCAGGATAAAAATTTTAAGACTGTGCTGTATAGAGTGGAACTTTGAGGCTTCAAGTACCTATTTGTCTATATAATGAAAATAAATGTTATAATATTTCCTAAGGAGAATGTCATCCTGGATTGCAGAGTATGCCCCTTTCATCTCCTGGTGCAGGAGTAGCCTGATCAGGCACACCTCTTTCTTTGGCGTTCTGACTTTCTTTCATAGTGGATGTTAGATCTATCTCCCAGCTCAGTTTTCTGAGTTTAATGACATTAAAGAAAATCTGCATTCGGGGTCATGCTATCAGCTTTTATGAGGTGATACTTTAAGAAACAGTCCGGTAAAACTTGTCATTATATCTCTTTTAAGGATGTAATTGATAATTGTTAATTGCATGATAGTAGTACCTTTATAAAGACCTCTAAAAAAACAATTCTTGGTTTAATATGTAGTAGTACTTGAAAGCAGTTGGTCTTTTTTTTTTTTTTTTTTTTTTAATCCTATGGGTACTGGATGGCATAACTGATAAGGTTTCTCTACTTGAGTTATTTACTGGAAAGCTTAAATCTGAATTTTTTTTAACTACCAAAAGCCAATTTTTTAGCTCCTGGCTTTGTTTTATAATTGCTTCCTTCATTTTTCCTTCTTTGTTTCCCTTTAATTATGCTATCTTATTACATTTTACATATGTTCTAAGTTGCCTTAAATCTTAGTGGAAAAAGTGGAATATAAATAAATTACAAATCAGAATAGAATCTGAAGGATATTATACCTGCTGAGTTTTCCCCTTTTCATTTATGTAGGAGGCTCCGGTACCATTCCCTGTCTCCAAAATTAGATTATTTTTAATGTTATATTTTCAGTACTAATGACCCAATAATTTACAGGGAAGTCCAAATTTAGAAATTAGAGGAAACATTTAAGCCATCATCCAGACTTTCTTGGTAAATCTTACTTTTATTGTATCCTCAGTACGTAGCATATAGTAGTGCTTGGCACATAGCGGGCCATTAATAAATGTTTCATAAATGTGAATAAATAAATGTGTTTTTGGAGACAATTTTATAATTTCGGATGTGCCATACTCACTACACTCTGTGATAACCAGTACCTAAAGTGTTGTTTTGGAGAGAAGGAAGTGTTAACACTCAGCCCCTTGCTTGAAGAGTATTTGGGAAGAATGCTTTTTGATAGTTTTTAACCGGTTACTGTTTACATTATTCTGTCCATGTATATTTATCACCACTGTATTGATGAGGCTAAATGCTGTTCATATCATTTAGTGTGAACTGATACTTTATTTGCCTTAGAGAAATTGGGCTTCCATGTGATTAAGCAGCTAGTTTACCCACTTAGACATTGTGACAGTTGTGATGGCGGTAACAACAGTGAAGATATGTTGGATTTTCTGGGAAGAGTTGCTGACATCAGTTTCTTTTGCTATTTAGTTTTGAGTTGCCCATCACTAGCAATTACCTAGGAAACAAAAATTTTGCGTTCTGACAGTTTCTCACAATATGATACTATTCTAATACTTGCTTTCATTTGCATTTTTTTATTGCATTATTTGGGTTTCTGTCAGGACTGTTTGGGCTCGACAGACTTGGATTTAAATATCATCAGAGAAACTGGGTGATTATTAGAAAAAGGCAGTTCACCCAGTTTGCTGGCAATTAAATATCTCTGTATGAAACTGGTGTTAAAACTATATATTATATATTGGCAAAATTTGAGGAAACGTGTACAGAGAAAATGAAAAAGATTGGGGCAGAGACAGAGGATTTTCCATCTGTAATGATTCTCAAACTTCTCATTTCATGGAACATCAAATTAGCTAAAGACCTAATCACTTGCCACCAGGAGAAACTACACAATTAAACCTCTGTAGCATTTATAAAAAAAAAAAAAATTTGAGACAACCCATTTATATAAAAAAAAATACCTAATTTGTGCCTAAAACAATAGTAGAATGTCAAATTCCAAATGGTCAGATTGCGCTTTGACTTTGAATCTATTGCCAACATTAAGCAGTTAAATGAACTATCTCACCAAGTGCCTGAGTATTTCGCCAACTGTGAGAGTTTGTACTAGGTTGCCTTAAATCCAGAAATATTATTAACAAGTAATTGAGAGAATGGGAAAGGTGGAGAATAATGAAAACAAAGGAACTAATTTACATAAGACCTTAATAGTGGGGTAGGAACTCGGTTCACTCCATGTGTGGTCTTCTGGCTGTGGACTCTTTTCTGTCATCCTGCATGTTTTTATCTGTGCTTTCTGGTTTTTCTTTGTTTTTGCTTTAGATACTCATTATAGTAGTGACAGCCTATACAGAAAAATGTGATTTGCATAGAAGTTAAGTGCCTTAAAATACTTCTTCCTTTAAAAATTCAATCTGATTCTAAATAAATTGGTTGGAAATATCAGCAGAGATTCAGGAGCAATGTTGCCACATTTCCACGAGTGAGATCGAAATACAAAAATAGTTTTTTCATTTACAGATAGAAATAACAAGTAGAATAGGATGTTTTATGTTCTCTGGAGAGTAAAAGAAGCTTATTAAGTTTAGGAGGAAGCTGTGATGATTTTGCTGTTTCTTTTGTCCAGATTCTGAGAGTTCCTAAAGCAAATCTTCTCTGCCAATCTTGCTTGATCTGAGAAACTCCCTTCTGTTTCACTTGTGTGTCTAGTTTCATTTTTAGCATTGCTTCCCACCAAGAGAAGTGATGAGCCTACAAATTTGATTTGTATTTAGAAAGGTGTATCAGGTCATACAGAGTGAATCAGTGCTTCTCTCAATCATTGTCTTTCTTACTCCCCATCCGGCACATGCAGCTCACCAGTGCAATAGGAACAGAATCTTATTACATTTTAAACAAATATTCACAAAAGAAAAGAATCCAATCTTAAAACTGCTGGGAACTTCAGACTGCATATTGAATTTGATGAAATATCAGATTTTATCACAGGTATATATACATGTGGTGAACAGTTTTGCGAAACACGTGGATAGTTTTGTATATTATTCAGAAGATATATATTCTATTGGCTTTAATTTTCTTAAAAATCCTCCTTTACCACTAAGTTAAGCCATGACTTAGAAGTCATTTTATTTTGATAGATAAGTTGATATAGATGATCAGTAGATTAATTTCACTATTTTTAATCTGTCAGAAAATGAAAAATTCAGGAAATGCTTTTAAATTAATTTAGATTTATAATGAAACTTTCCCTAACATAGTGAAGTTTAGTGGAAACTTTTTATATGTTGTGTTGTAATTCTTAGTAGAATCATTGCCTTTCAATGAAATATGGAGAGAGACAAAGAATGTTTGGACGTATAAAGAGAAGGGAAAAAATCTTATGTCTGTGTTATTAACAACTAAAAATATGTTAATATTTTTACTACAAATAATAAATAATGTAGTAAATAATACGGTCTTAAAACTGGAGTTTGAAAAACAGTGGTGCGACGTATATGTATTCTATCTGCCCTTTACACTTGGAGTTGTCATGTGGATGGAACTATCTTAGATTATTTCATCATATAAAACAATAGCAATTTTCACTTCTGTGGACAGGATAAATTCTTCATCCTTCTTTCCTGCAGCTATAATCTGTCTCAGTGTTTTCCCTCATCATGTCTATAGTAATTTCTGAAAGTTCAAAGTCAATAAATAGTCACTGAGGTACTGATTTCTAATATAAGCTGGAATAAATGAATTACAGACGTTGTAGTTATTAAAGGGTTTCTTTCTTAATTGTTAGTTATGCCTCACATTGATTAGTGATGTTCAGAGTTGTAAGTTTATAGCAGGATTTTCTCCGGAATAGAACAGATTTCTTTGTTCTCAGACTCCATTTGAACTAAGATGCATACGCAGTTTGGTTTCAAGTGAGACGTAAGTGACTTAAACATTTCTTATTTTTTACAAAGGGGAATCTTTTATGTTTGCTTAAAATACCAAACATTTCCCACCCCTTCAATTTTTAGGTCAAGAATTTATGTATGACAGTCTCCCCTTGTTTTGTTGTATACCCTGGCAGTTTCATTTAAATCCTCTGTAATAGAATAAGGGTAATGGCTTATAAAAATCCTTAGAGTGGATGTTCTATTTATAAAGTTCCGCTTTACATTTGGTCTGTTAATGATAACAAAGTTATCATTATTCATCATCTTATTAAAGAAGTAGAGTTCTTATTACAATAGAAATATTAAGTGGAAGAGCGGTCTTAGAGTAATTCATTTATCTTGATTGACATGAAAATGAAAGTGTCTTTATGTGCTATGTTAGGACACAGGGTAAGTAACTCTTTTAAACATTTGTAAAAATCAGAGAGCTTTTAAAATATTGGATACTTGTTATAATGTTGTAATGTAAAATCTACTCCGTATCTGATGTTTTTGCTCTTCCTGTAAGATAAGGAAATGTATTCAGAGAAGTTAAAATTCAAAATTAAAAGAACACTGTGGGGCGCCTGGGTGGCTCAGTTGGTTAAGTGTCCGACTTCGGCTCAGGTCATGATCTCACAGTTCATGGGTTCGAGCCCCGCGTCGGGCTCTGTGCTGACAGCTCGGAGCCTGGAGCCTGTTTCGGACTCTGTGTCTCCCTCTCTCTCTGCCCCTCCTCTGTTCACACTCTGTCTCTGTCTCAAAAATAAATAAACATTTAAAAAAAAATTTTTTTTAAAGAACACTGTCAATTCTGATAAGCCTACAAAATATTTTTTAATCAACTACTATGCCCTTCCTAAACAATTCAGATTATTTTCCTCAAGAGGTAAAACATTCATAAGTTTCAAAAGTAAAATAGTAATGCTGTTTTATAACATGCCATCAATTATTGACTAGGATGAAAACAGAAATCGAGAAGGTGAATTTAAAGAGTTATAATGACTTTTAGGAGTGGATCAGGTATCACGTGTCACTATGTCATGTCCTTGCTTATAACACTTCAGTAGCTCTCCACGGTCTGTCAGATAAAGTCCAAAGCCTTTAACTGGCCTGCAAGGCCCCTCCTAAACATCTACTTAATGTTCTGTGTTTGTAACTCTGTGCCTTCTGCTTTATCCTTTGGCAAGACCAACCTGCTGATTTTTATGTTAAGCTATATTGTTTGTTCTTTTGAAGACCTTTTTTCTTTGTCTTGTAAGATCACCTTTTTTAGGAAGCTATTTCATAAACTGCACACCCACACCAAGCTGGGTCAGATGCCATCCCAGACTTGGAATTCTCAAAATACTGTATGTATCTATATCCCTCTATCTAAATGCCATTGTACTCTTTTATTGTTTTAGGATTATCTCTTTGTATGTGTAACTCTTCGAGAATATGTTCCTTAAGAGCATCTACTTTGTATTACTTTTTTATCTCTGGTACCCAACACAGTAGGTGGTCAGATAACATTAAAGTGGTAGGTATTTTGAGCTTGAAGTAAGGGGGACAAAAGGAAATTAGACCTTCAGATCTCTTCTTTCCATTTCCACTGCCACTGTCCTAGAGCATCATCATTTTGCACTGGACTTACTGCAAAGTCTCCCAATTGGTTTTTCTGCTCTCTAATTTTTTTTACCTTTCAACTTCATCCTTAATCTATTCTTCACGCTATAGCTATGGTTCGCTTTCTAAATCTGAAATCTGATTATGGCATCCTCCAGCTTCCCAGTAGTCTCCAACTCCTTTTAATAGTTCCATATTGATCTTATGAGATAAACAAAATTCTTTAACATAATTTATAATGCCATGAATAATGTCACCTTAGATTTTTTTCCTCATCCTTTGCTTTTCTCTTTCATAGTCTTCCCTTCAGTTGAATTCTTTTCAGTTCCCAAACCTATGCACATATTATTCTCCCTGACCTGAATAGTCTCTGCTTCTCCCTCCACCTTTGCCTGGGTTCACCTATGTCATTTCTGTTCATCCTCAGCCTTCAGCTTCAAAACCTCCAACTAGTCTCCCCTCCCTAAGTCTAGGTTAAATACCTCTCTTTTGTGCTCACATAGCATTCCATATTTACTCGTACCATAGGTCTTATCAGACTATACTGAACTTGTCTGTTAACATGTCTGTATTGTACATAATATGGTAAGCTCCATTAATAATAGCAGCAGTAGCAATGGCTATTTATTTTAGTAGTAACTATTTATTAACCCATCTGTACTGAATATTTAAGCCAGGCGCAGTGCAAAGTAAATATCTATCACCTTATTTTTATTTTTATTGTTTAATATTTTGAAGTTTTTATTTATTCATTTAAGTAACCTCTATACCCAGCGTGGGGCTCAAACTCACAACTCCAAGATGAAGAGTCGCATGCTCTTGAACTGAGCCAGCCAGGCGCCCCTTTCATTCACCTCATTTTAAAAATGAGGAGGGGCTCCTGGGTGGCTCAATCCTGTTAAGCGTCCGACTCTTGATTTAGGCTCAGGTTATGATCTCATGGTTTGTGGGTTCAGGCCCTACGTTGGGGTCCATGCTGACAGTGTGGAGCCTGCTTGGGATTCTCTCTTTCCCTCTCTCTCTGCCCCTCCCCTGTATGCATGCACATGCATGCTCTCTCTGTCTCTCAAAAATATATAAATTAAAAAAAAATTAAAATGAGGAAAATGAGTCAAAGAGCTAATAAATAGCCAAACCTGGATTCTAAACTAGGTCTTTTTGACTAGGTCCATGCTCTTAACCACTATACTATGTTGACTCCCTGGAACTGTTTTTATGGTTTACCATTGTGTCAGTAGTACCCTAGCACACTGATTGGCATTTAGTAGACATTCTGTACGTATCAGTTTAACGCATGAATGATTGGTAAAACCAATACAAGGAAATAAAGACTTGATGGTAGAGTTTGGAGTATAAATTAATTCATCATCATAGCAGTTTTAATGAGGAAGGCCTTAGTGGGTCGATGACTTTTTATGTTTATTTTTTGAGAGAGAGAGAGAGTAGGAAAAGAGAGAGAGAAAGCTGGAAAAGGGCAGAGAGAGAGGGAAAAAGAAATCTCCATGCTGTTAGCATGGAGCCTGATGTGGGGCTTGAACTCACGAATGTGAGATCATGACCCAGCTGAAACCAGGAGTCAGTTGCTTAAGCAGTTGAGCCACCCAAGTGCCCTGGTGACTTTTTAAGACTCAGAAAAGACAAAAGCAATGTCTTTCTAGGACATGGCCTAGAAAAATGAGGAGAAGGATAGACAATATGTATGAAAAGATCCACGTGGTGTTCATTTGATGACAAATTTGTTACCCAAAATGATTTTCATTGCAAAAAAACACATCACTTTCCTACTTTTAACACCTTATGAATCTGGTATTTATTACTAAAATACCCAAAGAAAGGGTTAATGATTTAGCATTGAAAATGTGAAACCTATTTCTACTGAGTATCTCTGTGTGGAATGTTGGCCAAATAGAATAGTTCTTCTTCAGTGCTTCTTCCACATCTAGCTCTAATTATTCAGATTGGGTAGATGGCATTTGTTGTAGCCATTTTTTTTTTGAGGTGATTTTGTAGAACAATTAAAGAAAAAAGTTAACTTTTGAACAATCTGCCATAGATAAATCTATTTTTATAGAATGATCGATTTACTTTTAGTCTGAATTCAGTTAGTATTTTACATGGAAATTGTTTTATGAAATTGAGTTATGCTATCCACTTTGTAACAAAGCACATAAACCCTAAACATGAGGCTATGTTCATTCAGGAACATTTCATACTGCTGAGGCTGAAGATGATCCTCAGAATATGACTCAGGTATATGCGTTGCCTGAAATTCCTCGAGATCAAAATGCTGCAGAATCATGGGAAAGCTTAGAAGCGGTATGTAAAAAATTATTTTCATTTTGGTAGCTGTGAGGCATAAAAATAAGTAACTTTTTTTTTCCTCTCTCTCTTTTTAAGGACTTAATTGAACTTAGCCAACTGGTCACTGATTTCTCTCTCCTAGTGAATGTAAGTATAATAGTTTTTGTCTTAGAAATGTTAGATTAGTATGATAAGAGGCTTTTATCAATTACTAGGCTTTTTATTAGAATTTTAATAGAAGTTACAATTTTCAAGACTGGTATTGAGCCCTGGGTAAAAGTCTAACAGTCCTCAGCTTCCAAATCAATTTAATAAACATTTGTCAAAGATTTGTTATATAGAAGGTATTGTGTTAGATCCTTGGCACCAGGGGTCTGACAAGGTTAGCCATAGAAATAGATGAAACCTGTTCTCTGCTTTCAAGGATTTACAGTGGGTGGAGATAAGCTTGGACCCCAAAAACTGAAATTTCAAACATGATTGTTAAGTGCAAAAATGAGATTGAAGGGAAGTGTTATCAGCTCTAAGAGAAGCATTTAATTCCAAGGGAGGGAGGCAGGGGTTGTGAGGTAGAAGTATTAAGGGTATCTTCACAAGATAGGTAGCATTTGCTTGAGCCTTGAAAATTGAGTACAATGTCCATAGGTAGGAGTGGGGAGGGGTGCCTTTGAAAACAGCTGAAGACATGGAATAGAGAAGTGTGTGGCCTTTCAAGAATGACCAGGATTGCAATAAAACCAAAGGATGAGATACTATGGGCAAGCAAAGCAGGGAGTGTGAGAGCCAGATTGAGATGGTATTGCGGGCCACACCAAAGAATTTTAACTTTAATTTGTAGGCATTAAGGGGCCAATATTAAAAAAAAATTTTAAATACAATTTACTGTCAAGTTGGCTAACATACAATGTATACAGTGTGCTCTTGGTTTTGGGGGTAGATTCCCATGATTCATCGCTTCCATACAACACCCAGTGCTCATCCCAACAAGTGCCCTCCTCAATGCCCTTTGCCCATTTTCCCCTCTCCCCTGGCAAATATAAATGTTTAAGCAGGTTAGAGTGATAAGCAGGTTCACACTGCTAACGGTTAAGATTAGCAGTGTGAATAATGACCTCAAGAAGGGGGGTATAATAGGCGGATGACTAGTTAAGGAACAATAGCAAGAGTTTTACCAAGAGCAATGGCAATACAATATAAAGGTAAAGGCCAGATGAGAGGTATTTCCGGGGTAGGCTTAGCAGAAATTGAAGGAAGATGGAAGACTCAAAACATCAGGCTTTATTGTGCATAATTGAGTAGCCAGTGACATTGTTAACACAGATCAGGGAACATAAAGTGGATTTGGTGGGAAAGACAATAGATTCTGTCATTATTTTTCTAATTATTCTTATTTTTCCTTCCCAGGAAGTATGGGAAGGTTGGCTATATGAGTATGTGTGTATATGTCTGTGTGCACACACAGGAACAAACCAGTGTCTGCTTATGCTTTTGTCTAGGTTTAGTTTTTTGGTTGTTTTTTTTTGTTTTGTTTTGTTTTTTTAATGAGAGAGCATGCATACAGGGGAGGGACACAAAGGGAGAGAGAATCTCAAGCAGGCACAGTGCTGTCAACGCCGAGTCCTGTGTGGGGCTCTATCTCACGAACCATGAACCATGAGATCATGACTTGAACTGAAATCAAGAGTTGGACGCTTAACCAACTAGCCACCCAGGCACCCCTAGTTCTTTGTTTTTGATCAAACTGTGATTTGGGGTTTTTACATCTGTGAGTTATGGTTTCCCTGATGCCTGGCTTTTTAAGGATAAAAGTCCCTAGATTACACAGTCTCAGAACTGGAATTGGAAAGGATTTACAAGGCCAGCTAATCCAATTCTGTTCTTGCCCCAGCTTCCCATATAGATGGTTTTTCGCTTTTTTTGAACAATTACAGCGTGGGGATACTTTCTATTTCAGCCATTCTATTTGAAGACTACCTCTTAGAAGTTCCTCCCTGTGTAAGCTCTGCCCTATAATAACTTCCCTCTGGTACTTTTGCCCTCTTGGAGCCATAGACTGAACAACTTTGGTAATTTTTCCATATAAAATTATTCATCTTCTTGAGACCAATACTCTCCTTCCTCACCCTATCCCACCTCATCATATTTTTTTCTTTTAAGAGTTCTTGATTCTCTAATATGCTCCTTCTAGAATAGGATTTCTGGGCTTTTTAGTGCTAGTCCCTTCCTTTGCTTGTTTTCTAGTTTTTGTATTTTTTTCTTGGCATCTAATGCCTCAAATTGAACGTCAGTAGATTGTTTAAAGCATTTTCCTTTTTTGATGCTTCTAAATCAGAAGAAGCAAAATGCTTGAAGTTTTTTGATTAGATATCTGTACAATCTATTGATATACTTGCATATCAAAGGTAATGATACGACAAGAATCCCAAAATATTTGTTGTTTCAGAATTAATTCAATTATTGTAACTCATAATATTTAACACAGTTTCTAAAATCTGTGCATGTATGGTTACACAAACATACATTTGCCAAAAGTCATTGGTAAAATCTGTTATTATATAAATTATACCTCAAAGTTGATTTAAAAAACAAGCTAAACATGTACAAAGTCTTCTCATTCCAGACAAATATATTTCCCTTCCAGTGGAATAGGCACATGAAAGGAAAATTGAGAGTTTGTGGCCATTTAACAATTATATATCCGATTAGGTTACGTAAGGAGCTCCTAACCCATAATCAAGGAAGGTTCATGTAGAAAGACTTTGGCTATAGCCATAGTTCTATACAAATGTCCTATTTATAATAATCTGTGTGAGGACATGGGACAAAATGCTATTAGGCACAAGCTCAAAGGAGAACCCCTGATGACTCTTCCCAGGGTGGTTGAGTTCTCATGACCACATGGTCAGGGACTCACAGAAGCTCCATTTAGGCACCTAATGACTTGGGAACATAAGCAGAGTGACCACATCCCTTTCATTATCATCACATGGACATGATAGTATCTAGACAAATAAACCATGTGTTTTTGGAATACTTTCTATGTGCATAGTACTGTGCTAAGCTCAATGAAGAATAGAGAATAGTTAAAAAAAAGAAAAAACCCTATAGGATAGTCATGATAATTGCACAACATTGTGAATGTACTAAATGCCACTGAATTTCAGGCTTAAAAATGGTTAAAATTGTAAGCTTTATGTATACATATATATATATATATGTATATATGTATATATTATATATATATGTATATATTATATATATATGTGTGTGTTTGTGTGTGTGTGTGTGTGTATACACATACACACACATACATACATTTTTTTTACCATAATTAAAAATGAACCTACAAAGCCATTGAGAAATCCAGGTGTGCTCCAATAATAAATTAGTATCTACTAAGCACCCTTCATTTTTCTTCAGCATTTAATTGCTCAAGTGCCTTCTGTTCCTATAACTGTGGAACTTGCCCTAGTTCTTGTCAAGGGAAATTTAAAGAACTCTGGGCCTGTCACACAATGGCATGTCACCCTTGCTGCTGGTCCAATATTGTCTCTACCTTCTACTTTATTCCCTATGGCTTTTACTCTGGATGCATAAAAACTGGGATGTAATGAATTATATCAGATTAATCAGATTTATTACCTGTTTGACCTTCAGGGTGTTGTTTGACAATAGTGAGTTTTGTAAAATTGATGGGAGGACTAACTGAAGTAATATCCCCTTCCCTTGTACTGACCCCAACTGCATTCCTGCTTTTGTCCCTGCTTACATGATTCCCTCTTTGGCTCCTTCCTTAGAGTTACAGTTTTGCCACCACCTCTTTCCTAATTGCTGAATCCCATGATATCAACATCCTACTTCTGCTCTGTTTATTGCCTACTCTATCTAGGCCTATTGGCCTGAATTTTTGTATATAGTATAGTATATATCCTGAATTTCTGTATATAGTAGTCTTTGTATGTTTCTGAGCTTTTCTGTGTATTATTTATTGCATAAGATTAAGAATTATAGACTACAAAAAAAAAAAAAGAATTATAGATTATATACTTTTGGAATTCAGAACCAGGATAGCTCAGTGTTCCCTGGATTAACCAAGATCTAAGACTAGAGCTAGCCTTGAAAGATGCCTGGAATTGAGTCAGGAATAAAGGAAAATAACCACAGTTTTGACAATAGTTTCTTAAACCCATAGCTTTTAGCACATTAATAAAACTGCACAACTACTAGCAAGGCTGTCCAAGGCAGGGCATTTTTATTGATGTAAATAGATTTGGCGATGGATTTGTTGAATGTATTACTATTGGTTGATATAGAGGATGCTGAGTGTACAAGTGTCCACAACAGGCATTCAAGGGAAAACCAGTTCATTAGTTTGGACTTCAGATGACCAGATTGCATTCTGCTTGACAAATATTCACTTAATCACATTTTTTTTTAAGACTCTTAAGTGCTCCTCTAACTGCTAAGATTCAGTTATTTTTTTCAGGTAAATAAGGGGACCTAATTCAGTGTTTCTTAAAATGAAATCCACAGACACATTCTCAGAGTATTTTGAGACGTCTTTCCCTTTAAAAAGAAGAGTCTAACTCCTTTTAAAGGGATGCCAAGAACTTATATGAGGGGCCAAAGTATAAAATGTCAAGAAAGGAGTTTCAAGATTGTTAAATGTGGGAGGCCCAGGCAGATGAAAGCAGACATAAGCAAATCAGAAGCAAAACGGGGAGGTCGGTAGGTAGAGGTGAGGAGACTTCTAAGCCATCATTATTAGGAGCTTGATTTCCCGTACTGGGGTAAGGTTGTGTAGTTGTATCGTTTGGCCCAACATAAAGAGCCAAGGGCATGGTGGACTAGTGACCAAATTCAGCTCTGATGGGATCTAGTTTGGCATTGTGTATAGACAGTGATTGACAACTGACACTAATTTGCTGCCTAATTGTGATGGTGTCATTGAGTCCTCTTTACTTACGAAGCAGAATTTGAAGATACAGGAGAAGTTTGGGATTCAAACTAAGAAGAAAAGGGGAGAGGCAGGTCTGTACAACTGAGGGACAGTTGTTGATTCCAGGATAGTTGCTGATCACCCTCTGCCTTATCTCCATGTCCATATTTAAGCAAGCTTCCTGATGTAGTGAATAAGTACTCACAGGTTTGGGCTACTCCCCAGGGTCAGACAGACCTCATCGAGTACTGGCGATTGCAGTGATAGGGGAGCGTCAGTGGTCTCACGCTTAGTTCTGTCTTGTGGTCTTTTCTCCAATTATACCAAAATATTTTTGTGAAAAGATACTAAAATTATGTTTTAAATTTTTTAAATTTTATCTTATTTGGAGAGAGAGAAAGTGTTCATGAGCACTCAAGCAGGGGAGGGTCAGAGAGAGAGAGGGAGAGAGAGAATCTCAAGCAGGCTCCGCAGTGTTAGCACAGAGCCAGAGGCAGAGCTCAATCCCACAAACCGTGAGATCATGACCTGAGCCTAAATCAAGAGTCAGGCACTTAACTGACTGAACCACCCAGGTGCCCCAGTTTTTTTAAAGTATTTTTAATTTTTAAATTTTACTTTATGTTAAAAGAAAACAATCATAGAGCTGCAGTGTCCAACCTTTTTTGGAAGGAGCATTAAAAAAATATTTCCCTGGGGCGCCTGGGTGGCTTGGTCGGTTGGGCGTCCGACTTCGGCTCAGGTCATGATCTCACGGCCCGTGAGTTCGAGCCCCGCGTCGGGCTCTGTGCTGACAGCTCAGAGCCTGCAGCCTGTTTCAGATTCTGTGTCTCCCTCTCTCTCTGCCCCTCCCCTGTTCATTCTCTGTCTCTCTCTGTCTCAAAAATAAATAAACGTTGAAAAAAAATTAAAAAAAAAAAAAATATTTCCCTGAAGCTTTGGGATCACACTTGGGGTATAGAAATGACAGTAGTCCTAGCAGGCTCCATCATCTTGATGGAATCATTTGGAGATTGAGAGAAAGGAGACATGTTGGCTATTTTCCCTCTACCCCATCAGCTCATCAGGATGTGGAGGTTGATGATCACACATGTGATTTATCTGCTGGCCCAGACTTTCAGGCAAGAATGGAAAGTGTTGAGGATGTCCCAAACAGAAACAGTGATAGAAATCCAGTGTCAGAAATCCCTACAGGTTGGATATTATGAATGCTGGCACTTATGCTTCTGTGGGTTGGAAGAAGAAAGCTAACATTAAAAAAGTTTTGTCTGAGGAAAATAAAAACTGAATGAATGAATGGCTAGGAGAGATCTAAGGTTTTCATGCCCAAGAATTTTCAAGCTTCATAGAAAAGAGTTTAATATGCTTTTTAGAAAAGAAAGATGGGAGTTAAGCTTTCTTGAGAAGATGAGAATGACTTTGTAAATTTTTCTCCTCACACAGTCACTATCTCATTTATCCTCACTTCAACTCCATGGGGTATATCATTATCCTTCTTGAGAGATGAGAATATTAACACCTTGGATAGCTGGAGTAATCTGTCCATGGGCACACAGTGCTGTGATTTGAACACAGGACATCTGGCCAAGGGTTGTGCCCTTACCAGTTAGGTACATACATTAGTGGGTTTTAAAGTGTGAGAATCATGGACTTGCAGCATCACCTGGGAACTCATGAGAAATGCAAATTCTCAGGCTTCACCCGAAGTCTACTGAATCAGAAACTCAGGGGGCGGCCCCATCAGTCCGTGCCTTCAGAAGTCTTCCAGGGGACGCAGGCATGCTCTCGAACACATGAGAACCATTGCTGTACTTGTGTCTGACAGAAATGTGAAAAGGAAAACTGATAAGGGACTTTTTCAGGGATTGTGTTAGAGATGTCAAGATAGCAGTGGAGAACACAGGAATGAAGGGATACCATGAAAGGTCTGACAGTGAAAAGGTACCCACTTGGTGTATGGGAAGGGAAGGAATGTCAGTAATGACTGTGGGGAACTGTGGGGAAAAATCAGCTGATTGCATTTCATGTTCTTGAATGATAATTGGAGTTAGAAGAGTGTTACATCTGATTCGGTGTAAGTTAAGCGGGCAAATACTTCAGGATTAAAGTTGAATTATTTCACAGCCATTGTAGAAGTAGGATTTACCTGGGATCAAAGAGGGATTCTCTTCTTTTTTCAGTGAATTGAAAAAGCACCTGAACAGTCTATATTGATGTGATGGTGGTTACAGGTGTTTATACATTCGTCAGAACTCATCATCCTATACCCTTAAAATGGGCACATATTGTAGGTGAATTGTCTAAATAAAGCTTTTTTAAAAGTGGGCATGTGCTCCTGTGGCAGGTGATGAGTTCCTGTCACTGGAGCTGAAGTTCAGTAACCACTTGTGAGAAATGTAGTGGAGCTTCACACCTCTCAGGGAAAAATCATTCCTTGTGCCCAAAGATTCCATGAGTCACAAGGTTGCTGCGTCAGAGCAGGTGCTGCTGTGTTTCATAGAATGCCTTATTAATATATTTGATCGGAAATATTTCAACTTGTCATGATTTTAAAATGTATTAAAGTGTACAGGTGTGAGACTCAGGACAGTGAATTCATCCACAGCCCCCTACTGCATATCACAGGTGGAAAGATTTCATGACAGATCAAACCATATTGTCTTCTCGTTCCTAAAAATGTAATAATTTGTATTCATTGGATCCAAGCATGTTTTACTCCTAAGGCAAATTTTCCTGTTTTAAATCTTTGAATCTTCAAAAAAGGTAACTTAGGAGGAAGGTTTTTTGTTTCGTTTTGTTTTGTTTTTCATCAACCTCAACATGACACGTAAATGCTTATTTGGATTTTTCTTCTCTTACAAAGTAGTTCATTTGGAGAATAATACGTTTGTATGTTTGAATGGATTTTAGTGTGAGATCCTTTTTCCTATAAAGGTGCCACCCTTTTATTACCTAATAATTAAGTTGCCCTTTTTTTTTTTAATACAAGTGAATTTGTACTTTCAGCATAGTTTATCAGACACTATTAATGAACCACTATTCAGACAGCAAGGCTGCAGTACACGGGACCCTGATTACAGGAATTAAAGTACTGTGTATTGGCTGACCGCTGCTCCCCAGCAGGACTGCTCACTCATAATTCCTTTGCATCTAGTCTCAGCAGGAGAAGATTGACAGCATTGAAGACCATGTCAACAGAGCTGCTGTGAATGTTGAAGAGGGAACCAAAAACTTGGGGAAGGTAAGATTCTGCTCCTGCTGACAAATCAATGGTACTCTGGCTCCCAGGAATCTCCAGTATTAACCCAATTGATCTGCTCTCTTTAATGTGGAGGGAACCAGCAATTAAGGAAATAAGGAACAAATGACACATAGGTAGTGCAAGAAATCAATGACTGTTGTAATATTTTACTCTCAAGATTCATTCTGTCGGGAGAGAAATTTTTCAGAGAATAAACCAAAGCCCCACTAGAAGGCATTTTGGTGTTATAAGGGCATATTTGCAGAAGTGCGGGGAATGAAGTAGAGCGTTGCCAGAATCCGGTAGGGGCAAAAGTGTAAGGATGTGACCGTACGGGTAGAATGGGACCATCTGTTTTCCATAGAATATTGCTTTTAACCCCAGGTATACAGCATGGAATAATCTCTGTGCAGCATAAAAGCTTTGGGGGTATCTATAGCAGCTGAAACTGTTGAAATAAGCCTGCTAGATAGTTAGTGGATTGATTGTTTTGCAAGTAAAATCAATTAGTAGCAGTCCACTTTTTGTAGCTCATCTCTCTGAGTTCTGAGATCAGGAGCAATTGTAGTACCTGTGGAATACTTCCCCCCACTCCCCAATCTCTAGGGTTAATTATGTACCAGGAGTTAAAGAGGCATTGCCAGGAGTAATGAGAGGAAAATGCACATCACCACAGGCAGATATTCTCAACTCAATTTCTAAATTGAATTTTTTTTTTTTTTTTTTTTTTTTTTTTTTTTTTTTTACAGGCTGCAAAATACAAGCTGGCAGCTCTGCCTGTGGCAGGTGCACTCATCGGAGGAGTGGTGGGGGGTCCGATTGGCCTCCTTGCAGGCTTCAAAGTGGCAGGAATTGCAGCTGCACTTGGTGGTGGGGTGTTGGGCTTCACAGGTGGAAAACTGATACAAAGAAAGAAACAGAAAATGATGGAGAAGCTCACTTCCAGCTGTCCAGATCTCCCCAGCCAAACTGACAAAAAATGCAGTTAAAACCCCAACTTCAGTCTTATTGGCGCCAACATGTCTATCCTAATGAGGACCTTTGCTGCTGTTGGACACTCAGTCAGTTTTGGAACATGATTATATCAAGATAGTGGCTGTAGATGTTCAAGTGGGATTGAACTGTGATAAGTGGATATATTTTGTTGTTTGCTGGAGTGTTAATGGAGATGTTAGAGATTGAGGAGCCTGGGATGAGGGTGTGTAGTGTTGTCGGGTAAAGTTTAAAGACTGCCAAGGAGCAGATTTTCTGCCTGGAAATGTGAAAATTGAGCTTACAACTCTGATAAGGACTTGAGATGTATGGACATGATGGGTTATGGAAGACTAGTTTATTCTATAACCCTTACTTGGAGACCCTAAGGTTAAGTATCTTATAAATATGTTTGTTTATCTCCCAAACATAGGAGATTATTTGGCCCATTAACAAAGAAAAGAATGGGGAGTTTAGGAGCCTTTCTTATCAAATAAGGAAGTCGGGATCTCACGAGGGGGAACAGGTGAGCTACATGGTGGAGTCCATTTGGTGAACCTTATTGCAGTTTGGTCACCTGTATTTTCTGGTGACGGACACTAATAGTGTCAGAAAATGGAAAGAGAGGTGCAACTTCTCTTTCAGGTAACTTAATTTGTGACACTGGCTTCTTCTCTGAACTCTTCTTTCTGTCTCTCTTTAAATAAAGAACACAGAATCTCAAGTGGTAGGAGACTATTAAGCCAGTCACTGAGCTTGCTCTGTCAGTCTGTCTCTTAACACCTCAAAGATCCAGTGGCCTCTGCCTTCCCTCCCTTGTAATTTTGAACAGTTCTTTGACTTGTGGGGTGAGTTCTACCCATGTGTAATGAGGACTTTTCTCATAATCTGCTTTCTTGTACTGTCTCCCATCTCTGTTTCCTTCCAATCATCCTTACTTGTAACCTCTAGGTGAAAGAGAGAAAAAAAGGGAAGAGAGATCTCCAAATATTTCCAACATTGTTAGAGTTTGAGGTAAAAAAAAAAAAAAAAAAAAAAATCAGAAGGTAGGGGGACACCAGATCATTTCTTAGGGACGTCTTACAATTTCAAGAGACTGATGTCCCTGCCACACAGGGACTCTCTGACCCTAAGTCTTTCTAGCTGGCCCTTGGAGGAGGGCTTTCTACCTCACTTCTGTTACTGCCATCCTTTTCCCCAGGCTCTGCTGTCTCCTGTGCTTTCCTTTACTTTTCACAGCTGCTATTTCTTCCCAAGAATGGCGTTCTTGCCTGCCTTTTCTCACATTCAAGATGATAGACAAAGCCTGGTGCCAAGACTCAGTCCTCACGAAGGATTTGTGGTGCTAATCCCAACAGAGCAAGCATGGCCCAGCCTAACCTAGTGTCTGTCTTATCAAATAGCAAAGAGATTTTAAATTTGGGAGAAAAGAATTCAAAATCACAGGTAGCCTCATTCTGCACCCCCAACTCATTTGAAATAGGAAGGAACTGCCTTTTGCCTTAATTTTTACTGTTTTCTGAGAGCAGAGGAATGGGCACCTATACCACCAAATGTGTGAGCTCGGGAACCAGATTCCTCAGGTGGTTGAATGGTTTATCACTTCTCTCTTGTTGAGTTTACTCTTAATAATTTTTATTAATTCTACCTTTTACTTCTTTGTCTAATCTAAACAGACCTTTCTCCCACTTTCGTGACTGTCACTAATGAATCTTTTTTTTTCCCTTTTATTTAAATGCAAGTTAGTTAACATATAGTGTAATAATGGTTCAGGAGTAGAATTAGTGATTCATCACTTTACATCCCACTCACCAATGAATTCTAATGAAGAGAAAGCACCATTTCTTACTGTCATTCAACAACTGGAAAATATCAAGTATTGCTAACTGTTGACTTGTACCTTTAGTATAATGCCAAGAAGGAAATGCTTTGAATAAGTGTTGGATTCTAATCCAGTATTTGATATTGGATTCCTGTAAGGTTGGGATATTTGGAACTCCACCTTTTTAAATATTTTCTGATCCTCGCTGTCCCTTTAACAGAGGGTATTCAAACCAGAATGAGGATCAGAATCACCCAGGGTCCTTGTTTAA
The DNA here is from genome assembly GCF_024362965.1 of Panthera pardus. Taxonomy (NCBI): domain Eukaryota; kingdom Metazoa; phylum Chordata; class Mammalia; order Carnivora; family Felidae; genus Panthera; species Panthera pardus. The sequence goes on from NW_026526766.1 coordinate 61,827,735, forward strand.
AACAAGATTGCTAAACTTCAGTCCCATAGGTACTTCTAATAATGGCCAATCTGGCCTGGCCAGCCAAAATTACAAATTTAAGGTAGAGTTACATCAAGATTGAGCTGTATCATTGAGTTCTGTAATTTCTAGTATTCTGCCCTTCATTGTGGCCCAGTCTTCATCTCAACATATTACTCCCACTCTGCCAACCCGCACTTGGCTATGCGTTTTAAGCCCACCTGCTGAACAGCACCAGGGACTAGTTTTACACTGGAGCTGGAGGAGGGAGGAGGCCTGTAACTGAAGCTCACATTTCGTCTGGGGATCTCATTTATACTCCCACTGCATGTTCCTATCATATAGACCTTTGGTTTTCAGTAGTCGTCAGGATCGGAATATTACTCTAGCAGTCTTCATGTTCAGGCAAGTTACAGCCCTTTTAAAAAGTTTTACAATTTAAAATTATTTAGAAATTGTATCTAATTTCCCCATAATAGAACTTAATAGCTAACTTTTTGTAGAAATTTCTTGAAGTGTTTAATCAACCTATAAAGTGTTTAGAGGTATAAATTAGACAATATGACACAGAAACCAATCTTAAACTGAATTTAATGCCCTACAGTATCAGATTAAGTTCATCTTCTCTGTGATTCATGTCTTATTTTTACTAGATCACATTAGAAGATAAGGGGCACTTTGATTAAGTTCTTAACATTTACAGAGGTACCAACTTCCAGTTATAAAGAAGTCATGGGTGAAAAGTACAGAATGGGGGTGGGGAGAATGTACTGAGGCTCATTTGGATAAAGGCAGTGCTCCTAAAGACTTTTTTTCCTGAAGACTTTTGTGATGTAATAATTTGAGAATTTCTCTGTAGAGCAGAGACTTTGAAACTTTTTGGTTGTAACTCACAGTAAAAAATGCATTTATATCAAAACTCAGCATATGCATAATGGAACAACATTATGTGTAGGGTACTCTGATGCTTTTTATTGTTTCAGTTTTTAAAATATGCTGGTTGCAACCTACCAAATTGATTTCATAATCTACCAATGGATTGTGACCCTTAGTTTGAAAAGAAGAAAACACCTTATGGAGGAATTGATATTTATTGAATATCTTTTGTTTTCCAGGCACTTCACTAGGCATTTTACAGGTAAGGACACTGAGTCTCAGAGATGTTACATGATTTGCAGGGGGGTATTCAGCTGTAAAAAGTTGAAGCCAGGATGTTCGCTAGGTCTCTTGAACTACAAAAATTTCTATTACTCTCCTACTATGCTACTTCTGTATATAAAATTGAGGTAGGCCATTCGTCCTGCTTCAGCCAAACCCCAATTTATTCTGTAAGGCAGGCTTGCTGTGAATTTACATATGCCATTCGTTTGCAGTGGGTTTTTTTTTTCCTAATCTTTTGTCACAAAGTGTCCCACATCCTCAGAGTTTTCAATAGTGGCTGATGCAGAAGTACCCAGTGCTGAATTTGGTCCTTAGACTATGAAATTAAAAATGTTTCCATTCCACCTGCACATCCTACAAATTTTCTTGTATTCCATGGGTTAGAGCCATCTCTTAAGCAGTGCTTTTTGATATTAACAATGAACTCTACTGCAAAATCTATCATAACTCATAGAATCAAATGATTACTCTCCTTGAAAATGGTACCCTTGGGAGGCCACGCACTTACTGTAGTGATGCTAGTATTACTTAGAACATTTTTGAAACTTTTCTTTTGAAATCATCTCCAAAGACATTTTATCAAACACATAGAAAAGCCACCTCGGTGTTTATTAGTCACAAATTACACTCCCTTGTCCTTAGGACCTTTCCTCTCTTCCTTTCTCAGTTTTGCTTTTCTTCTACTGGCTTAGCTCTCCTACCCACCTATTCTGGAGCTAGTAACCTAAGGATGCCCAGAAAGGGGGTGTGCTGGCTAGAGTTCCTGGAGCAAGAACTTTTAGTTTATATTGATGCTGAATGCTGCAAAGGGAGAATCCTATGAGTCCAAAAACCTTTCTCTGTGGGCTGCCTGCCTGCCTGTAAGTGTCCTACGTAGTTTGCACAGGAGTAAGGACTGAATACTGGTAATATCAATCACAGGAAGTTGAGGAAGCCTGAAATATACATAAATCATGTATAACATTTTCCTCCAGTGAAAAACAGAAACCACACCAACCTATGCTTTGTGTTAACTTAAAACTGAAAGGTCTTTCTCAGGACCCCCTTTGCCCTTCATTGCTGCCACTTGAAATCTGGGAGGAAGAATGATGAAAAGCTTGGGAAAAAGGTTCTCCTGTGAAATGGACATGTTCTTCTCTTGTAATCAAGCATAACATGGCTTTGGCTCTCAGGTACTTATGAATGTTAGACAATGTTCGTAAGTAGTCAGAGGAGTCCTAAAAGGTAGGAAAGCTTCCCCAGTAGCCTAAGATAATGTAAACAATTGAGGTTCTGTTTGTGTTTTTAAACAACACTTCATTTTGTTTCTAGCAAGTGGTTCTCACTATTTATATTCATTAATTTGACACCATTTTACAGAGAAACTTCTTGGGTATTATAAACAATCAGTGGCAAAATGTCCATATGTTATCCACATTGCCACCTTCGAAGAAATTATTTATTTTTGGAGATAAAAAATATTTATGTGCAAATTTAAAAGAAATAAATTGAATAAAAATGTAAAAAGGTGTCAGAGGCAAATGATTTACCCAAGATCAAAGCTAGTTAGCACCACAGCTAGAATTATAACCAAGGTCTAAGAAAAAAAATCCTCAAAGTAATTTAACTGAGGTTTTGTTATGTCATATTAAGTTGCCTGCTGAGGCTTATGGACTTTCAGACCAGCTTTAACATTCCAAATCAGGCAATAGCAATAGTGAAAAGGAAATTGGGTGGGGAATCAGGAGATCAGAGGCTAGTTTTGGCTTTGTCTCTTGCATAGTAAGCTTTTTCTCAGGGGTGCCTGCCTTCTTCTGCTCCAGCCAGGGATTCGCCAACCATAAACCTTAGGGGTTAGTAACTTGACACTCTGCATTCTTTATATATAGCCACTTACTGGGTCTTGTCAATTCTACTTTGAATGTTAGTTGCATCTACTTATAAATATATTCATGGTCATCACTCTAGTAAAAAACTGTATTTCCATACACCCCCTACCTCATTTTCCCCAACTTTACACCATTCCTCACATCACTGCCACAAGAGTGAGAACTAGGTCCGTCTTCCATTTTTCTGCTGATTGTCAGTGGCTCCACTGAATACTTGATAAAGTTCAGACCCCTTAGGTTGGCATTCACAGCTTGCCATATTCCAGCCCCAGCTTTATCTCTTCAAACTCAACTACTCCCCATCTGACAATGCCACTGAGAATCAGACATTCCACAAAAATGATTTTAAAGTTTTTCTGTGAAGTTACAAACTGGCAATAAACTGTTTACATTTGTCCAGACGGAAATAATTTCTGTAATACTACATTTTACAGAACTAGGTAGCCCAAAAGTTGTTTCTTAAGGAAAACCTTTTGTCCCCCAGAAGGAATTATATTCAGTTTCTTAACCTCCAAAACAATGTCAGTCCTGTTGCCTGTGTATGTCATAGCCAAAGCGGGGGGTTTTTCTTCAGCAACATAGATACTCCAGGCTTGAATGGACCATTGTCCAGCTCCTTTGAGAAACTTGACTAATAAATATTTGAGAAAAACAACTCAAGAGTACATGTTATTCGTACATTTCTCAAGTACTTGAGATTTTCTTGTATTATGGTTAATCATTAAAAAGATGTTTACCTGGGTTTTATTAAATCTCCTAAACATAGTTTCCATTTTATTGTTAAACCCTTGATGTTAGCAAGGGTCAGCACAAGAAAAGGCCCAATGGTGAGAATTTCTACAAATTCTGTAAAGCTTACTGAATTCATTATGTTGTTGAGTGGTGCTTGTATAAGAAAACATGCAATAAAATTCATTCAACAAAGATTGGACTGAATGCCTGTTATGTGTTGAGTACCAGGGCCATATATAGAAAAATATTAGACCTGTAGAATCTACCCTTGTAAACCATTCCGGCTAATGAATTCAGATACATAAAGCAAGAAGTCACAGTAACACATGGTAAGTACTTTAAAAGAGGAATGAACAAAGTTAAGACGGAGTGATTTGCTCTGCTTGGAAACAGGAAAGGCTTGGTGGGACATGTGTTACCTGAACAGTACCTGCAGGAAAGATATGCCTGACTGAAGACAGAGTTGTGGCCTTTGAGGTGGCAGAGGAATTGCATGTACGTAAGGCTGAAAACATGAAAGAGCGTAGTGTGCTTACAGAAAACCAAGGAGTTAAATGTGAGTGATGAAGCTGGTAGGATGGAAATACAGAGAGAGTGGTATTATATGTGTTTTTAACTTAATAATTCTTTGTTTAAAGGAATCAATGGGTTGCTTTGATTCAGATCAAGACTGTTACAACCCTCAGAGTTCCTCGTTTTGCCTTCCTGGCCAGTGAAGTTGGTAATAAACCTCACCTTTGCCAGGGTTCTCAGTGTATGCAGCCTATTTGCTTTCCTTTCCCACATGCAAGAAGTGATTTGTGCTTTCTTGCCTCTCTGCTGTGAGATCCCCTGCTTCATATTGAATGCCTGCATTCTTCCTGTCCTGCTATTCATTCCATAAATATTTATTGAAAACCCACTGAGAAATAGTCACGAAATTTACCTTTTACTGTCCAAGACTTTCATGGTCCAGTTTTCCATCTCTATTTCTTGATCACTGCAGTTCATTGGCTCCCATTTTCACTTGGGGCTAATTCTGCAATGTTCTACAACTTCATAGTTGTAAACATCTATTGTCTGTGGTTGTTGGATCTCCCCAACTAGACTGTAAGCTGCTTTCAGGGCAGGGACTCTATCACCTGCTTCTTGGAGTATTTCATGGCATGAAATACAGTGATGAGAAGGAAGAAATGATACACACACACACACACCAGTAGTGACTTCCAGATGACAAATGATGGGCTCATAGTACGTGTGCTGTTCCATCTTTCAGGGATATGTATGAAAATGTGAAAAAGCCTTCTAAGACCTTTCAAACCTTTGCTCAGTACCACTTTTGTATATTAACATAGGAATGAGGGATGCAACAGAAGAAATCTGGAAAATACCTCCAGCACGTGGGAGCCATGAACTGAAAATTTCAGAATTTGGAGGTAAAGGTGTTTCTATTTTTCTAATTAAAAGTCATGACTTAGGATATAGGACCTCAATCACTGAAGAAATGGTGTAGAAAAGTTGGGTTTATCTTCTTTCTTACCGTAGGATTGATGGGGTCAGAATAGTAGGCACCCAAGAAGGATTTATAATCTGATGGCCTAGTATTGAGACAAAGTAGAAGCAAGATTTTAATTGCTGTGAGGCAGACAGAGATTGGAATTCAAAAAGGGCAGAACTGAAGTTAAGAGGTAGGCATGTGACAGGATTTTGACCAAGGTCTCTAATACCCAAGTTCTTGTACTTTACCCGCCATCTTCTCAGTGAGTTGATAGGGAAGAAAAGGAATAAAGTGCTTGGCACTTACTAATTCCCCATGGACATTAATTCCCTTTCTTTCCTCCCTAGGTTTTATTGTTCATAACAGTGGCCTGTTATTTGGGTTAGAGTGAAGGTCAACAACTTGGGACTTCTTTAGCCTTCCCTTCTTGAATCTCCCCTTCCCTGTTGATACCTTGCTTATCCTACAGGGTGGTCATGAAGATTAAAAGTATTAGCACATGTTGAGTGCCTAGAATGGAGCTTGGCTCATCATAACTGCACAAATGTAAGTGGCAAGTGTTATTGTAATTGTTATTTTTAACCAAAGTTTAAAGGAACAGCACATGAATGAAAAAGTATCATGGACCTGTAAGAATAGTGTTAGGGAGCCACCTAAAATGAGTGGAAACTTGATGGAAATACCAGGAATTCTTAAAAGGACTTTCTAAAAAAAGAATATGGTGTGGGCACCTGGGTGGCTCAGTCAGTTGGTTAAGCGTCTGACTTCGGTTCAGGTCATGATCTCACGGTTTATGAGTTGGAGCCTCGCATCAGGCTCTGTGCTGACAGCTCAGAGCCTGGAGCCTGCTTCAGATTCTGTGTCTCCCTCTCTCTCTGCCCCTCCCCTGCTCTCACTCTCTCTCTCAAAAATAAATACTAAAAAAAAAAAAAAAATGTGGCATAATGATGACAGGTGACTGGGAATAAATCTTTTTCATCTCTGATAAGAATGATATCCAAACATGATAGGGTGATGATACATCCCAGTTTACCTGGGACAGTCTTGATTTGCATCTATTGTCGTGGTGAAATTATTACTAGTCCTTCCTTTCACTCTCACATGTCCTGGTTTGGATGATAAACTTACATGGTCACCCTATTAATAAAGGCAATGAAAATAAGTGCAGAGTTATTCCCTCCCTCCCCCTCAAAAAAAAAAACAAAAAAAAACTTTTAAAATAATTTGTTGTTTCTAGGCTTAGATTTTAAAAAACATCCTCCTAAGGTTTGTGGGAACTGTGGATGTGATTTTAAAGTACTACCAGTAATCTTGGGGGAACCAGAAAATAGAAAAGGTGCCAGACACTGAACTTAGGCAAAATTCTAAAATTTAAGAGGTAAAGTTCTATTTCAGAAGCCACAGACCAGGTAATTTACTTTATAATCTAGAAAAATTCTGAAATAGACTGTTAAGCAGTGTGTTAAATCAGAAAGTCATGCTCATTATGAAGATAGGAAGAATTGAGAAGTCAGAATAAATGCCCTGTTCTATTTCCCTCTCTGTGTGACAGCTAGGGATGCCCTCTTGGGCAGTGGTTACGGCAAGAAAACATAGTACCAGGCTTCCAAGACTGATCTGATCCTCCCTATGGCATGTGCAACTTTACACATGGCATCAAGAGTGGCCATACAGCTTCCTATCACCCATCCCAGTAAGTAATATGAGACACAGCACAAGATAGGCAAGTACATGGTCTTTTACCTGAGTGGCCCAGACCTGGGAAACAACTGGTTAGCAATACCTAGCAATGCTTTGCTATTACAGTAAGATACTAATAGAGAAAAAGGACAGCTTCTATTAATTCTCTTGGCAGAGTCCATTCTAGTTATGATGTTTTCTTGTCCTTTGTTCATTTATTATGGAATTTGGCTTTTTTTTTTTTTTTTCATCATAGAATTACTGATCTTACAGTGCTCCAGGTTGCTGGGAATACAAAGACATGAGTTCCTGCCTTCATGGCATTCACATGGTGATAAGACAAAGGGATACATGTACTTCCAACAGTGTGTACTAGACTGGGTATTCTAAAATACATAAACAAAGGGCTGTGGGACCACAGTGGGTGAGAACTGTCCTGGGCATTGGAGGATGCATAGAAAGAATTTATTAGGCAAGGTAGGGGGGAGGAGGAGAGAAGAGGACATTTTAGAAAAGCAATTTGTAAGCTGCGCTTTTCCTCTTCCTCTCCAAAGCCTAAGGGCAGGCCAGTCCTCCCCAGTGTGCTCTGTGAAAGGGAGCTTTGACACTTCAACTAAAGGCCAGGCTTGAGCTGTCAGCATATGGATTCATGTATCTTCTCATTCTGATTCAAGTACAATTAAGTAACCTAAAAAATAACATTAAAACTGGAAAAGCTTGTTACTAGTCATCTGGATTCAGAGTAAAATGTTCACACTATGATATTTATGACAAACTGAATTAGTAAGAAGTCTAAAATATAGAAATATTTTATAAATATAGTTTTATTACTTGGAAATACATACAAAAATTCAAACACAGCTAAAAAACAGTGGCCAAGCAGAGGTCCTATCCAACCTGTTTTAATGAACACATAAAACAGTTGTCATCAGCATTAAACAATTTAAGTTCTGAAACAACTTACTGTCTTCAGGGTCTGTAAATATTGGGCTTAAAAATTGACTACTGTTTTCTTATCACCTATTTAAATCTTTTCTCCAAATATAGACTATTTAAACATTTGTTTGGTTCAATGAGATGTTTTATTTAGAAAAATAGCTAAAGCCATTTAACTGTAATTATTTTGAAAACTGTAATAACTATTCATTTCCAGTCTTCTGTCACCTATACATTCTGCATGATTTCTCAAAAATCTCCAGTAGTTGCTAAAAGCAAGCACTTGTAACTTCCAGCAGCTCTTTGGGACACTGAAGTTTGGTCTTAAGAGCCCTGACATTTTTTAGTTAAGGTGGCAAGATTGTTTTTATTTCTCATTTTTGCTTTTTTGTTTATGTCATTTTAGTTTGGCCCCGCTAGCCTATATCTCATCAGAGAAAAAATAGTGAGTTATTCTGCTTTTCTTGATTATTAATCCATTAAACTCATCTTTTTGCCCCCAGGTTTTTCTCTTTTTTTTAATGGCTTCTTGGCAATTTTAGCACTTTCTGCAAATTTAAGCTCATCCTGAGATTTAATATTTCAAAACACTTTTATATTTCACTCTTTTTGGCCTTTATCATGCCAGTTTTTCCTTCTTTTGTATGTGACCTTTGGCAACTTCATCCTGGAGCTCTAGGAGATGCTTAGATGCCTATTCTCTATCTTCCTCTCTACATTCATTTAAGTATTTAAAAAATGTTTAGAATTTCCTCTAAAGGAAGTTTTCATCCTTTTATGGCCCCCCTCAGTACTAGACCAATTTTTGAAAAACTTGAAAAGGTAGCAGGTTGACAACAAGAAGGGACTGCTTCTAGTTTTGGTTTTGAGACTCAGCCGTTCTTTAGTCTTGGATCCTCCCCCCACCCTTCCCCAGCTGAGGAGCCTCAGGCCCAAAGTCGATTCGATAAATGTAATATCCTCTGACGCAGAGTTCAGATGGGAAGATGGGTAAGTTGTGAGTTCTAGATTCCTGCAAGTCCTCTCTGTACATCCAGCTGGTGACAAATCCCTGTGGAATCTACATGTTTGCCATCTATAGATCTGTTCCTATCTCTGCCATCACTCTTAGTTCAGGCTATTCTCTCTCCTGCGGTGGCCCATTTTATTGTATCTAGACCTGCTGCCACAGTATTTCCTCTCAAACTTGAATATGAGCATACTTCTGGCTTAAAATTTGTTAGTGCATCTCTACTGCCCATAAGATCTAGTACAAACCCTTTAGCTTGGCATTCAAGGCCACGCACAATCAGCTCCCATTCTTGAACTTCCTTTCTCATTTTCTTAGCCACAGCACTCCCCCCTTCCCCACCCCATGCACTAGCCCTATGGCAAAAACTTATTTTCCCTAATGCATTTTGGTGTTTTGCATTTTTTTTTCCTTTTAAATAAAATTGGGCACCAAGTCCTGATGAATGTTCAGAACCTTAAGGGGTACAAAACTTATCCAACATCACTTTGCATCTCCCTCATTCAATAGACATTTGAGTCCCAATACGCATAAAAGGTAAATAATGCAGCCTCAAATCTTTTTTAACAGCCATTCAGTTATATTCGATCACACTGAACATGTGTTCCTTGAGGCCTTTCTCCTAAGAACTACTCTCAAGTCAGCTCTCTGCAATCCAATATTTGAGTGTTATCTTTTATTTACAATATTTTTAAAGCTAATTACAGGATTATAAATTTATTCCAGTTAGCTGCATATGCTGCTTTCGGTGTTGTGTGCTGCCTTGTTGAATGTTTATGAATTTTCATTCTCACTGCCTTAGATTTGGTCTGTTCTCTGACCTGAAGGCTACAAATTTGATTTCAAAGGTACTGATTAAAAGCAAGGAATTGAACAGAACTAAGACCCGACCTTGAGGAAGCTCTGTCCTGCTTTTCTAGTTAACAACCTGGTAAGATATACTAAACATGCCCCTTATCAGCTTATTAACATTTACTATTCTGAATGAAATGATGGATAAGTCATGCATAACTAGGAATTCTAGGCTTTTTTAAAATAACAATCATTAAATATGCATTATAAATAGTCACTTTATTTTAAAAGAATTGGAAGATGTTACATATATTACACACTACATATAATGGCACATGTCAGCCTTGTAAGCTTAAAAATAATCTTTCCCCAAACTGGGATTGACTTAGACTCCAAGTATAAAATGACTCTTGGCCTATAGCACCAACCCAGGCCCAGAGGAAAGCCAATTTTGAACCTGTCTGTCCTCTGGCATTGGGCTTCCTGATATGACACTGAGGGGCCTCTCCCTCTGGTTTTGTTCCCTAGCAGTATTGAGGCCTGGCACAGGGACCCATTTGACTATACACTGCAGGCCTGGGAAATCAGGGAATCTAGAGTGGGGAGGTCCTCTAACAATTTTACAATGGAAAAAATTAAAAACATATGTGCCTTATTGTCTTTGTTTTTGATCTATACATCCAGAACAAGACTCTACAAGATAGAAGGTGGTTAGAATTATTGAAGTACAATTTCTCTGCTGGTTTTTGTCTTTGGAAATGAACATGTCACGATAGGAGGAGCCTTAAAAGGGATCTGGTTCAACAGTGGTAACCTGCCTGCTCCACTAGTAGCTCAGATTTAGGTATAATTCAAAGTTTTAAATGCCATCCATATGCCATTTTGTTAGACAAACACATAGAAATTTAATAACACTTTTCATTTTCTTTTTCTTAATTTGTAAGGACAGTTCCTGCCAAATGTTCTGGCTTATGGCTCTCCTCCTCTTCATAGTATGTTTAAGTTACATATTAAGAATCCAAAAAATACCACTATGGAATTTTCATAAGCAATATCCGACCAATCAGTAAAACACAGTACACAGTGTGAAAATTTTCATTTATTCCCCTCCCCGTATCCAGAATATAGACCCTCTTAGCTTTGAGAAATGTGATAATGAAATACCAACAGAACTGATCATATGTAAAGAAAAGCACATACCACACAGGAAACATCCCTAAGTCCTCCCTAACCTAGTAGTGCGAGTTCACGGTATGTTTCTGGCGATGTCACCTTTCACTTGATTTATAAAAATTTTACAGGACAGATTTAAAGCAAAGATAGGCCTCTGGTTTTTATTTTTATTATTTTTTTTTATCCCTAACAGATTTTTAAAAAGAGGCTATATTAAATGACAATGCATTTTGAGTCAGGGGGAGAAAAAAAAATTAAAAACCCAAAACTTCTTTCAGTTTATTCAAAATAAAAATACACATAGAATTATGAAAATATAGGTTTACTATTTCCACCACGTAAGTTGATGCTGCTGTTTGAAAGGCTTGCAAATCGTTTTTCAAGTTTTTAAAGCTCATCTCGATCCCTCAATAAAGTATACCTATATTCGCTGGGTGCTAATTTCTGGAAGGAGCTCTCAGGTGGACTGCTTGCTACATCTTGGACTTGCTACAAGAGAAAGAATAAAACATTTTATAGCAATATATTTTATGGAATTACACTATTTTAATAAGAGTAGATGAATGGTAGTTGTTTTATAATTATTTGCTCAATAATCACTATGTACCAAAGACCAGAGTTAAGCTTGAAATCTTACTTTCCCCATTTCAAATGCCCTTACTCATCAGATTCCCCAGGGCAAGGGTGCCACACAGCCCTTAACTGTGGACCTGTTGACAGTTCTTGGGGTGTACTGGAAGGAAACACAATACCTGCCACCACGGGGCTTTCCTAGAATATTCTGGAGAGGCTGCACAGCTGTGACTATGTCCCAAACCCTTCTGTCCTACAAATGACCACTAAGAGGATTAAAGGCACCCACTCTGTTCATAGAGCTTTTAACAATTACCTGGATGCCAGAAATTAGTTGCCATAAGAAGGAAAATACTCCATACTTGTGCACCAACAGTAGACAAAAATACACAGTGAAACTGTAAGTGTGACTTCTAAGAATTTCAGATATCTAAGACTATCCTTTATCTCCACATTATGAGCTCCTCAAGAACAAACATGTAGCCCTTGTTTTAATATCCCCTGTAGTTAACAGAGGCACATAATGCCTGTGTTACACACTCTGGATACTGACTCATTCCCGTTAAATTGGGAAAGCAACATCTGCAAAATTCCCATTTTATTTTGTCATGTTCCCCTTCTCCAATACTTTTTATTTATATTTTTACTGAGATATATGTTTGGTTTAAGCCATACTTATATTACTATAAAATGTAGGTTCACTGTCTAATGGAGAAGTATACAATAATGGTAAGTAACATCTTTTCCTAATCTGATAAAATATTAAGCAGGCTTACTTTCCTGAGGAAAATAATTGCCTTTGGGTTATTGCCAACAAACCGTTTGCTTCTACAGTTGTTTAATTATCAAAATAAAATCTGACCTCAGACTTCAAGGAAAAAGCGTATCATTGGATTCTTCCAGGGAACTCTTGACACTGAACGTAATTTGACTCTTTAAGAAAAATTGACTTAGCTTTTATTTTTCTATGTGGAGGTTCCTTGGGCAAAATAGTGAAGTTCTGGGCATATGAAATGTGAGTTTTGTTATGTATCACTGTGGTAATAGACATGATATAAATCAATAATGAATCAAAAATGCAATTTTAGGGGTGCTTAACAAAGCAGAAACATAGAAATAGTCAAATTTTCACAATAAAAAGCAAATAAAAAATTTTCATAAATAGCTGTGAAGCATTCTAAATCTCAAATGAAAAGCTGCATTAAACCTTAAGTTTTGAGCAATTATGAATACTATATTGGTGAGGGTGCTTAGGATGGTTTAGCAAGAATACCAAATCATTATTTTCTTTGTATTGTGGTCAATCTCCTGGCCACAGAGGAAGACTTAACCAGTTAATGGAATCCACTGATTTCTTCACTGATCCACCTGCTCCCAATTCTTACCTCCAACTTCTGTATTTGAAGCCAACTGTATTTAACCCTTTTACTCCTATTCCATAAAGGAGGTACTCTAGACCACTTTACCAAGAAATTATATTGTACCATTCTTGCAATTTTTCTTTTTTTTAAGTTTTTTTTAAGTTTTTTTTTTAAATATATGAAATTTATTGTCAAATTGGTTTCCATATAACACCCAGTGCTCATCCCAAAAGATGCCCTCTTCAATACCCATCACCTCCCCTCCCCTCCCTCCTACCCGCCATCAGCCCTCAGTTTGTTCTCAGTTTTTAAGAGTCTCTTATGCTTTGGCTCTCTCCCACTCTAACCTCTCTCTTTTTTTTTTTCCTTCCCCTCCCCCATGGGTTCCTGTTAAGTTTCTCAGGATCCACATAAGAGTGAAAACATATGGTATCTGTCTTTCTCTGTATGGCTTATTTCACTTAGCATAACACTCTCCAGTTCCGTCCACGTTGCAACTTTTCTGAAGTGTCACAATTTTAAAAATTAATTTTGAAAGGAATATAATTTATATATTATCTACAGTCTGTTCAGAATTTCTTTATAAAGATTTTCAGAAGCACACACTCAAGCCTGTGCAAGAGGGTTAGTTCCTCTTCAAGGCTAACTGAAAAAGAAAAAAAGAGTTCCCACTGAGAAACAAGAGTCCTACCTGTCCTGGGGCAATATCGGTTGGATCTGGACCATGATGGAATTCTCTGTGCAATTTTCCAGAATGTAAGTCAAATACAAACTGCTTGAGTTTTCCAGGAATTCTAAAACCAAAGTAAAATAAAAATTTAGCTTAAACTGTTAAAATGGACTTACCTATATTTTACCAACTTCCCCATTTTTTATTTAAATTTTACCTACAACCCCATCATTTTACCATAACTATCAGAAGCCAGGTATACTGCAAACATTTTTATACAGTGTAATCATGAAATATGGGTACTCTGTTTTGTGTTCTAATTCTTGTACTTGTTTCACAGAAATTTCCCGATGCTTATTTTAACAGATGCATTAGTCTATCAAGATGCTGTCCTAAAACTTACTTAACCATCCCTTATTGTTGGACATTTATATATTTTCCTTAATCTATGTAACTAAAAAAGCTCATGTTCTGCAGAATCACTAAAAATAACAAGTCTTAAGGGAAAAGTAGTGTTAGGTGCTAACCACTTACAACTACATAGTTTTGTACTGGGGCACCTGGGTGGCTCAGTTAGTTAAGTGTCTGACTCTTGATTTCGGTTCAGGTCATGATCTCACAGTGGTGACATAGAGGCTGGCATTATTGGACTGGGCATGGAGCCTCCTTACGCTTAGGATGCTCTCTCTCCCTCCCTCTGCCCCTTCCCACCCCCTGCCCAATCCAGAGAGTATGCTCTCCCTCAAAAAGAAAAAAGAAAATTACTAGCACTGTTCAGCCTCTATCACTGTGTCGGCCAGGTGGATCCTCTGTAGCTTTAACCTGGAACTTATAAGTCCTTTTTTGAGATATTAAGTGAGTCTTTGAAGGCATTCACTGCCAGTAGAACCAACTTTATCAAAATAATCTAAATCAGGGTATAGTTTTTCCGAGTTTTTTTTTCCTTAAGCACAAAGGAAAATCTCACAACTTCTTCAACCACACCAGCAGCTTCACTGGATAGCTTAACATTGTGAAAAGCAAAGTACTTCTCAAGGTCATAAAACTGTCCCCTCTCCTCTTTTTGGGTGGGCGGACGTCTTTGTATACCACTAAAACATTATATTTAATGGTAAAAAAAATAAAAAAATAAAACTTTGATGGCTTCAAAACATTCTGAGGAAAATAATGTGAACACAACTTACTTATATTAACATCCTTTTCCTAAATACCAGTCACGTTATAAGCAAATTTGCAGTACAAAAACATGCATTGTAGCAAAACAGATTACAAAGCTAAGCAGATTCATGTATCCACCTTTTTCCTGTTTTTAAAAATTTTTTAAGAGACACGGAGACAGTGTGGAGAGGGGGAGAGGGGAGGTGAGAAGGGGGGGGAGAGAGAGAGAATCCCAAGCAGGCCCTGCACTGTTGGCACAGAGCCTGATGTGGGGCTTGAACTCATGAAACCACAAGATCATGACCTAAGCCGAAACCGAGAGTCAGAGGCTTAACCGATTGAGCCATCCAGGCGCCCCTACCCTTTTCCTTTGTAATTATTTCCTTGGGTTGTAGCAAATAAAGCAGGAATACAGATCTTCCTTGACTTACAAGGGGGATACAGCACAATAAACCTATCCTAAATTGAAAAATCCTAAACGGAGAACACATTTAATATACCCAGCCTACCTTAAATGTGTTCAGAACACTTAAATTACCCTACTTGAGCAAAATCATCTAACACAAAGCCTGTTTTGTACCAAAGTATGTAAATCTCATATAACTTATTGAATTCTATACTGAAAGTGATAAACAATGGTTGTATGGGTACAGAATGTCTGTAAGTGTGTCAGTTGTTGACATCTGGGATCACGAGGCTTACTGGGAGGTGTAGCTCACTGCTGATCGCCAGCACCGTAAGAGTATCTTAGTGCAGCTCGCTAGCCTGAGAAAAGACCAAATTCAAAGTACACTTTCTACTTAATGTATTGATTTTGCACCACCGTAACGCAAAAAACCAAGTCAAACCATCATAAGTTGAGGACAATCTGTTGAGCTAATAAGAACTTTTGATAGAGTGTAGGCAAATTATACCTACAAAACATCAGTTTTTGCTACTTGCCTACCTGCTTTTTGAAGGCTTGCCAATGTGTTTTTTTAATTAAAATTTGTTTTGCTACTTTGACAAATAAAAGACATCTGCATTTTAATTTCTATCTTTTCAGAAATTAAGCATTTTCCTTGTTTTCATTAATATTTCTCCTTAAATGAATTGTCAGTCTTTTACTGAAATATTGGTGTTTTAAAAATTCATTACATACTTTAAACAGAAACCTTTCTTCATATCCCTTACAAGAATTGCAGTGCAGGTCCATAAACACTTTACTTCAGTAGAATTGACTCACTTTTTAAATCACAATTTTTTGGTAGCCAAGAATAGCTGCTAGTTTCTTTTTATCCTCTCCCGAGGTCCTGCAAGTGTTGTTTCTTCCCTTCAATAACTCCCACTGAGATGTAC
Organism: Panthera pardus; assembly: GCF_024362965.1. Lineage (NCBI taxonomy): Eukaryota > Metazoa > Chordata > Mammalia > Carnivora > Felidae > Panthera > Panthera pardus. The sequence goes on from NW_026526766.1 coordinate 61,843,663, forward strand.
CAACCAATAACTTCATTGTACCCCCATTTTGGCTCCCCACTAGCTCCAATGCAACAGAGACCAGCAGGTGTCAAATGCACAGTTTACAAATACAAATGACTGTCAGGTAGCTGTATTGACAGAATGCCTCTGAAAGGTTCTCTGGTGCTGAAGAAATTGCACAGGCGCTAAAGATAAACACTGAGAGGAGATCAATTTAAATTTAATATGACATCATCTACTATGCTGTCATGCACAGCAAAGTGCTAAAATATATCCATTCAAATCAAAGAATCACAAATGGTCTCTAATGTTTAAGACAAAACCCCGTTAAGTTTGTCATTTTATAAAGTCCAAAGATGACCGCAACCAATACAATGTGACTAGCTTCTGCTCGTCAAAAAATAATTTATAATTAAATCTTAAATATAACAAATTCATAGAGAACACTCAAAACAGATTTTTTCCTAACTTGATTCCCCTTGTCAACAGATGAGAGAAAGAATTGTGAGCAAAAGGCAAAGACAAGGGAGATACGATGAACCTGAACTGATGTGGGAGGAAAAAAAGATTACAAAAGAGCTCTTATCTAGCTTGTGGCTAGAAACTACCCATCATTATTAAGTAAGAAACACTGAATCAACAGTATATTGTTAAGAAAACAGACATGGTTATGTGCTAAAAAGGAAAATAAACGGATTCTTGCCATAATAAATTCAATTATATTTTCACACTTTAGGGTACAGTTTTTCTAATTAGAACACCTAAGTGTTTCTTTCCCACCTTCCAAACAGTTTTCTGTTTGTTTTCAATTTTTATTTTTAGGTGATGCAAAATTTAGAAACTGGGAAATGCACAAATGGTATCACTAAATGAACTTTGACATATGTATCACAGTGAGAAGCATTTTTATTTTTTAAAACCTTACATACAGTAGAATTCACTCTTCTAGGCTTACAGTTCTATGAGTTTTAACATATGCATATAGCATCTAGTTACTATCTCCACAAATAGGATACATAACAATTCCAACATGCTTTTTTTGGTCAGACCTTCCACTTCCCCCTAACTCCTGCCAACCACTGATCTGTTCTCTGTTCCTATAATTTGCCTTTTCTGAAATGTCTTGTACTTGGAATCATGCAGCATGTAACCATGAGACTGGCTTCTTTTATTTAGCTTACTTCTTTTGAGATTCCTCCATTCTGTTGCATGTATACAACTATTTGTTCCTTTATTGAATATCTACTCCAATGAGTGGATATACCATACTCAGTCATCCTTTTACCCACTGAAGAGCATTTGGGTTCTTTCAAGATTTGGGTTATTCTGAACAATGCTACTACAAACATTTGTACACAGGTTTTTGTGTGAACGTGAGTTTGTTTCTCCAGGAAAAATACTGGTATATTACATGCAAGGTGTAAAATGTTTACTTTAAAAAAAAAAAACTGCCTAATTGTCCAGTGTCCTAACTGCAATGTGTAAGAGTTCGCTTGCTCCAGGGGCACCCGGGTGGCTCAGCTGGTTAAGTGTCCAATTCTAATTCTGGCTCTCAGGTCATGATCTTAAGGTTCATGACATCGAGCCCTGCCTTGGGCTCTGCTCTCCTCAATCGTCAAGCCTGCTTGGGACCCATTGTCTCTCCCTCTCTCTCTGCAGCATCATCCCCCCACCTCGCATGCACGCTCTCTCTCAAAGTAAACATTTTTTTGAGTTCCACCTGCTCCATATCCTCACAAACATCTGGTATTTCAGTATTTAAATTCAGCCATTCTAAAAAATGTGTCATAGGATCTCAATGTGGTTTTAATTTCCAGTTCTCTAATGGATAATGGTGTTGAGCACCTCTTCATGTGCTTATTTGCCATTTGTTTACCTTCTTTACGTTCAAACAATATCCTTTATGGAGCAAAAGTGTTTAATCTGATGAAAGCCAATTTATGAATTTTTTTGGTAGGGGGCATGGTGCTTTGGATGTACTAAGCGCTCTTTATCTAACCTTAGGACAGAAAGAGTTTCTTCTACATTTACTTCTAAGAGTTCCATAGTTTTACCTTTCACATTCAGGTCTACAATCAATTCTGAGTTAATTTTTTTAAAGTTTATTATTTATTTTGAGAGAGAGAGAAAAAGAGAGAGAGGAGGGGCAGAGATAGAGAATCCCAAGCAGGCTTCATGCTGTCCGTGCAGAGCCTGATGCAGGGCTTGATCTCACCAATCATGAGATTATGACCTGAGCTGAAATCTAGAGGCGGACACTTAACTGACTGAACTACCCAGGTGTCCCTGAGTTAATTTTTTTACAGAAGTTATTTTTTTATGGTATGAAGACGTTCAGGTGGGACAGCACCATTTATTGAAAAGATTAGCCTTTCCACTAAATTATCTTTGCATCTTAAAGAAAATTACTGTGTGCCTATTTCTAGACTCTCCATTCTATTCTACAGCAATACATGCCTATTTTTTTCACCAATATGAGGCTGTTTTAAATATTTTAGCTATATAGTAATTAGGTCTCAAAGTCGGGTATTTTGAGTCCTTTAGCTTTGTTTCTTTTTGAATTTTGTTTCAGTTATTCTCATTTTAGCTTTCGATGTAAATTTTGGAATCAGCTACATCTATAAAAAAATCTAGTTAGATTTTGATTGAAATTGCATTAAATCCATAGGTCAATTTGAGGAGAATTCACATCTAAACAGTATTAAGTCTTCCAATCCACACAATATTTCTTCATTTATTTTGGTCATCTTTGATTTTTTTTATCAGTGTTTTGTAGTTTTCATCAAACAGATCCTACATATATTTTGCTAGGCGTATATTTAGGCAGTTTTTATTTTTATTTTTTTTTTTGCTTTTGGAGCTATTATGAATGGTACTTTAAAACGTTTTGTGATTTCCTAATGTTCATTGTTAACATATATATAGAAATAAAAGTGATTTTTTAAAAGGTGACTTTGTGTCCTGCTGAAATCATCCATTAGTTCTAGGAGCTTTCTTGTACATATATTGGGCATTTCTACATAGATAGATAATCATGTCATCTACGAAGAAAGTTTCTTTCTAGTCCAAACATTTCATGTTTATTTTTTGGTATATGGAACTTGCTAGGACTTCTAGTACCATACTAAATACAACTGGTGAGAATGGACATCTTTATCAAAGACAATAAAATACTTCGGAATAAATTTAGCCAAGGAGGGAAAATATCTGTATATTTAAAACTATACAACACTGATGGAAGAAGACACAAATAAATGGAAAGATATCCTGAATTCATAGGTTGGAAGAATTAATATTGTTAAAATGTCCATACTATCTACAGAAATCTACATATTCAGTGCAATCCCTATCAAAATTCCAATGGCATTTTTCATAGAAACAGAAAAAAACCCTAAAATTCATATGGAATCACAAAGGACCCTATATAGCCAAAGCAAAATCAATCTCAAGCAAGAAGAAAAAAGATGAAGGCATCACTGTTATTTTAAAAAAAAAAACCAACACAATTTTAACGTTTATTTTTAAGAGAGCACAACCAGGGGAGAGGGCAGATAGGGAGACCCAGGATCCAAAGCAGGCTCCAGGCTCTGAGCTGTCAGCACAGAGCCCAACATGGGGCTCAAACCCATGAACCGTGAGATTGTGACCTAAGCCAGAGTTGGAAGCTTAACCAACTGAGCCACCCATGCGCCCCAGGAATTTTTTTAATTTTTCTTTTTTTTTTACATTTATTTATTTTTGACAGAGAGAGCAAGAGAGAGCGCACAAGTGGGGGAGGCGCAGAGAGAGAAGGAGACACAGAATCCAAAGCAGGCTCCAGGCTCCAAGCTGTCAGCACAGAGCCCGACATGGGGCTTGAACTCACAAACCACGAGATCATGACCTGAGCTGAAGTCGGACACTCAACCGACTGAGCCACCCAGGCGCCCCTCCAGGAATTTTTTTTTTAATGTTTATTATTTTTGAGAGAGAGAGAGAGAGTGTGAGCAGAGGAGGGGGCAGAGAGAGAGGGAGATAAAGAATCTGAAGCAGGCTCTAGGCTCTGAGCTGTCAGCACAGAGCCCAACGAAGGGCTCAAACTCACAAACCATAAGATCATGACTTGAGCTGAAGTTGGATGCTTAACCGACTGAGCCACCCAGGCCCCTCACACTGTGTGATTTTAGAATATACTACAAAGCTTTAGTAATCAAAACAGTATAGTACTGGTATAAAAAGACATAGACCAATGGATCATAATAGAGCACCCAGAAATAAATCCACACACTCAGTCAACTGATGTTTGACAAAGGTACCAAGATACACACTGCAGAAAGGATGGCCTTTTAAATGGTGCTGGGAAAACTGGATAGCCATTGGCAGAAAAATTAAATTGGATCATTATTTCACATCATATATAAATTCAACGCAAAATGGATTAAACACTTAAATATAAGACCTGACAAACTGTAAAACTCCTAGAAGAAAACATAGGAGAAAAGCTTCTTGATCTTGGTCTGGGCAGTAAATTTTTGGATATAATTCCAAAAGCACAGGCAACGAAAGCAAAGACAGACGAATGTGACTGCATCAAACTAAAAAGCTTGTGCACAGCAAAGGAAACAATCAACAGAGTGAAGAGACAACCTACAAAATGGGTACGTAAACCATGTATCAGATAAGGGATTAATATCCAAAAAATATAAGGAACTAAAACAATTCAAGAGCAAGAAAACAACCTGATTTTAAAAAGGGCAAAGGACTTGACATTTCTGAAAAGAAAACATACAAACAGCCAACAGGTACATGAAAAGATGCTCATATCACTAATCATCGGGAAAATGGAAATCAAAACCAGAATGTGCCATCGCCTCACACCTGTTAGAATGGCTTTTATCAAAAAGACAAAAAATAAGTGTTGGCAAGGATGTGGAGAAGGGGGAACCCTTCTCCCTGGGAATGTAAACTGGTATAGCCATTACAGAAAAAGGTATGAAGGTTACCCAAAAAACTAAAAATAGAACTACTATATGACCCAACAATCCCGCTAATGGGTATTTACTCAAAGGAGATCAAAGCATTGTCTTGAATGGTTATCTGTACTCCCATGTTCAATGTAGCACTATTCTTAAAAGCCAAGATAGAGAAACAACCAGCATCCATCAGTTGATGAATGGATAAGGAAAATGTGGTGTATACACACACACACACACACACACACACACACGGAATATTATTCTGCCTTAATAAAGAAGGAAATCCTGTCATTTACAACAACAGTGATGAACCTGAAGGACATTATGCTAAGTGAAATAAGCCCGACACAGAAAGACAAACACTGCATGATCTCATTTATACGTAGAATCTAAAAAAGCAGAACTCATAGAAGCAGAGGGTAGACAGGTAGTTAAGAGGGACTGGAGCGGGACTGGGAGAGAACGGGGAAATGTTGGTCAAAGGATACAAAGTTTCAGCTACAGGAAGAGTATGTTCTAGAGATCAAATGTACAGCATGGTGACTATAGTTACTAATACTGTATTATATACTTGAAATTTTCTAAGAGTAAGTAAATCTTAATTGTTCTCAAAAAAAAAAGTATGTGAAGAAATGGATACACTAATTTGCTTGATTATGGTAGTTATTTCAGTGTATAAATATATCAAAATATCATGTTGCACACCTCAAATGTAAGCAATTTTTGTCCGCTATACCTTAATAAAGCTGAAAAAAAGGAGAGGGAAGACAAAAGAGAAGACAGACATAGAACCTGGGGTAGACAAGGAACCAATCTATGGTTTGAGCCAGGTATCTGGGGAACGTGAACTAAGAGATATAAGGAGACCAGTCAGTTGATTAGAGTTATAAAGTCAGAGTTGAGGCCACATTTGTCATGATAAATCAGAACCACCTCCATGCAGAAGTCATGGCAGGGCAGAGGAAGAAGCTGGTATCGAGAGAGAAGGATGGAGCAGATGTGAAGAAAGGAGCAAGAGAAGAGCTTTCGGGCCCGAAGAAGGGCAGAGAGTGGCTGCACCTCCTGCAGTTCTCGTCCTTGCCCTTTTCCTGTAGTTTTTCAGCACAAGCCCCTTGTTTTGAGCTCCGTGGAGTGAGTTTCTGTTCCTTACAACGGCATGTCCTCTGACAGCAACAGAACTATCCAACAGACCTTTCTGTGAAAATGGAAAACGCTGTATCTGTGCTGTCAAATACAGTAGCCACTACCCACATGTGGCCACCGAGCACTGAGAGCACCTGAGAAACAGACGTTTAAATCGTACGTCATTTTAATTAAAACTTCAATATTCATACATGGCTAGTAGCTATCATATTAGCACAGCTTTACGATTATCACGACAAGGGGTCAAAGACAAGACGCACAATCAGTAAAAGCTAATGAAAGAGCCAGAAAAAAGAAGACCACGATGATGTCCTAGAGTTCAAGTAGAGGGTGTTCATCCTAAAGGACGAGTTTGGTAAAGCCCCGTTAGTAGCAGTGTGTTATTAATTTTGTCACAGGAAAACCTGGATTCAGACAGCGGGTTAAATCATGGAACAAGCCATTCAAAGGCACACTAGCCATTAAAAATGAAAAAATTTAATCATACAGGAAGATGCTTACAATGTGTGGATAAATTAAAAAGAAAATTCATAAACTGGCATGGCCCTGATTACATTTATAACACACATGTGTGTCTAGATATCTGGCTTGTGGATTTATGAGTCATTTTTAATTCTTTGGCACTTTGTTAACTTTCAGAATTATCCACAAAGAACATAAATTTTTTATAATCAGAAATAAAGGAACAAATGATATGCTTAATGCACATATGCATAAAAACAGTAAATATCTTTGCCTGGTTCCTGATCTTAAGGGGAAAGTGGTCAATCTTTCACCATTAAACATGATACTAGCTGTAGTTTCTTTATAAACGTCCTTTATCAGATTGAGGAAGTTTCCACATATGCTAGTTTGTTAAGCATTTTTGTCATGAAAGGATGTTGAATTTTGTCAAATGCTTCTGCATGTATAATTGGGATCAGTTTTTTTTGTTGCTGTTTATTCATTAATATGCTAAATTACACTGGGGTTTTTTTGGTTTTTGTTTTCATTTTATTTTTTTTATTTTTATTTTTATTTTTTTTATTTTTTTTTCAACGTTTTTTATTTATTTTTGGGACAGAGAGAGACAGAGCATGAACGGGGGAGGGGCAGAGAGAGAGGGAGACACAGAATCGGAAACAGGCTCCAGGCTCCGAGCCATCAGCCCAGAGCCTGACGCGGGGCTCGAACTCACGGACCGCGAGATCGCGACCTGGCTGAAGTCGGACGCTTAACCGACTGCGCCACCCAGGCGCCCCTCATTTTAGAGAAAGAGTGCAAGGGAAAGAGGGAGGCAGGGTGGGGCGGGGGAAAGAGAGGAGAATCTTAAGCAGGCTCTATGCTCAGCATGGAGCCTGGTACTGGGCTCAACCCAGCAACCCTGGGATCATGACCTGAGTTGAAATCAAGAGTCAGACGCTCAACAGACGCAGGTGCCCCTACACTGACTGGTTTTTGAGTGCTAAACTAGCGTTGCACACTTGGGATAAAGCCCACTTAGTTGTACATTATTCTTTTTTTCTATGTTGCTGGATTCAATTTCCTAATATTGTTTACTACTCTTTATTTTTTAAATGTTTATTTTTGAGAGAAAGAGAGCACACGTGCTCAAGCATGCGTGTGCATGGGGAGTGGCAGGAGAGGAGAATATAGGATCTGAAGCAGACTGTGCTGTCAGCACAGAGCTGGATGCGGGGCTCAAACTCACGAATTGTGAGATCATGACCTGAGCCGAAGTAGGACGCTCAACCAACTGAGCCACCCAAACGTCTCTTTTAACTACTCTTTAACTTAACTTATACAATAATGTAGTACAAACTGATTTAATGTATTATAGTATTAAGAAAACAGTATTTTGCCATTTAAATTACGTAACCTCTTTGAGCTTCAGGTTTCTAATATGTAAAATGAAAACACCGCTTATTTAACTTAATTGTATTGTTTTTATAGTCTAATGACTTAGATTTGAATGTGAATATATGATTTCCTATAACAGGCAACATAGCCTTATCATATTCATGTATCAGATACTGTTCTAAGAGCTATAGATACACACATTCATTTAATGCCCACAACAACCCTACGAAGCAGATACTATCATTTCCCGTTTTACAGATGAGGAAACTGAGACAGAGAGGTGGTAAGAAACTGCCCAGAGTGATATAACTAGTAGGTAACAGACTGGGATTAGAAACTAGAGTCTGAGCACCTAACTGCTAACTATATTGCCTCCTTAGTGATTTGACTTTAATTTGGTAAAGTTACTAAATCTCTTGGAGCCTAACTTCTTTATTGTAAAAGTAGAAATCATACCGGTCTTAGAAGCCTGTTACAGAAACTGAGAACATACATAAAGTATAAAATGGAGCTGGTACAGAGCCTGCCTCTGCCAGAGTTTCATGTCTATTTTGCTGGCAGGACCAAATAAGGCAAAACACAGTGCAATGATTTGTAAAATATAAAGTGCTTATAAGGAGATAACCAATGTCAGTTATATGGTAAGTACATTACATGAGTGACAATGACAGTGGTGTTCAGGGATCCAGGCCAGTGTGTACACTGCCCAGTGGCGGACAGCAGGGACAGACAGAGAGAAATCACAACCACAGAGGTGACTCAGGGAGGAGGGGAACAACAGGGTGAACGGCTAGTTGGTAAATACCAGGCTATATCCCAGATGTGAAGATATATATCCAAAGTAGTCAAACTCTTAAATGTATAACAGAAAGGTTAAAACTAAGAGCAAGTTAATCAAAACACTTCTTGAACATCTACTAATGCTGCCACAAAGTTGCTATAGCAAGAGATAATAAAAACTAAATCTGCCTTTTAAGAAGCTTTCCCAGTACCAATTTTTTCCACTTAAAAAAAAAAAGCCTCATTTGGGTTTTTTAAAAATAGAGCCCCTAGATAATGAAGAACAAAACAAATTCTCAGACTTTAAAGGGACCTAATGGTGACCTGGTTTTAAATTTTTTCTTGTACCTATCTTTCCAAGTTCTTTATCATTTCACCCAATTCCTGGTTTGCCCCTCCAAGCTCGAGGAGACAGGCTAATTTGTCAGCAGGCGACCAAACTGCTAAATTAGTGCGGCACCCGCCTCCCAGTTTTTTGTGTTTTTTTTCAAAGTTTTTTATTTATTTTTGGGACAGAGAGAGACAGAGCATGAACGGGGGAGGGGCAGAGAGAGAGGGAGACACAGAATCGGAAACAGGCTCCAGGCTCCGAGCCATCAGCCCAGTGCCTGACGCGGGGCTCGAACTCACGGACCGCGAGATCGTGACCTGGCTGAAGTCGGACGCTCAACCGACTGCGCCACCCAGGCGCCCCCCGCCTCCCAGTTTTAGTTCGGCCTTGCCTCTCATCTCCACACCACAGCCGCCCCTCCCCTGACACCAATGCAGCCAATCAGCCCTAGCAGTTTAAGGAATTACGATCACTTTCCGTGATTTAGTGATCTGGGGTAAAAGACCTGGTGCCCACAGTCAGGGTACTGTGCATTAGCGTAGCCTGTTCCATTTTCCTAAGTGCCCTGGAGCCTGTCCGGCTTCTTCCCATCACCGGGGGCCCCGCAGCAGTACCTAAGCACACTCCAGCAGGGGCACAGATGCCATGGTATTTCCTGGCCACAGTTTTTGGAAGGCGAGTCTTTCTGGAAAGTCCTTCAACAGCCCTATGCCCTACGCCACCACCTACTTTCTTCTCCTGTAGACTATAGAACATTTCCTAGACCTGCCCTTAGGTGCTCTTAGGTTCCTAAATTACCCCCCCACCCCATTCTTTTCCTCCACATATAAAATCTATTCTTTTACATTTGGCAAGAAACCAATCTGGTCAACCTATAGGAAAAAAAGAAAGACTCAGATCTGTGATTTAGTTTCAGATACAAGTACTTTTCTCCAAACATCTTTCGCATTCACACTTACATTGCTTTTTATATGTACTGAAAATATAACTGCTTTGATATTAAGTGTTATGAGTTTGAGACTTCGGGTTCAGTATGCTCGGATGTGAATCCTAGGCCTGCTGCTAATTAGCCGTGTGCCCTTGCTGGTTACATCACCTCCCTTAGCCCCGGTTTCTCTGAAATAAGGGAGAGGTGACTAGAACACTGGTAGCATACCCTCCTCCCACAACCCCATGCCTACCTCTGGCATGGGGGGCGTGGCGGGGGAGACTGTGCACTATAAATCTGCATTCTTGCCCTTACCACAACCACACTTCCCCCAACTGACCCCAGAAATGCTGAGTTACTGAAAGTAATAATTACAGTAATTTATGGAAACTGTTTATCATTTAAGCCTTACTTGCCATGCAGCACAATAACAATTATGCAAGCCATTAAGTGTGTCAGATTCATTTTGCCACATATTTTATTTGATTTTTAACACTAACATCTATTCACATAGGCTCAGTCTGTAGCTCACGCAGCATGTGCCTCCTTACAATTAAAAAACTATTAGAGCGAACAGTGCCTAGGAGGGAAAATCAGGCACCTAAGGGAGAAATTAAAGAAGTAATTTATTTCAAAGAGTTTCAAGTATAGTCACTTCTCTTATCTCCCTCCCTCCTCACAGGACTGAACACTTGAAGGATGGGAGAGGACTATTTCCTATTTCCAGATTTCTTTGGAAACCACCTCACTGGTGCGGTTTCTTTTTGCACCAGGGCATAAGTAGAATAATGCCAACTAATAGATTAGTCTTGCTTGGTCAGGTGCCCACCCCTTGGTGCAGTAAACCACGGCTGGGGAATAGAGGCGCTAGGTCACGTGATAAAGAATACACCTACTTGTGTTAGTTTGGGTTCTCTGACCAACAGAGGTGGGATCAGAAGTGCTTAGTCAGACTAGTGCTTTAAATCTGTCTTCAGAACTGGAGGAGAAAACTTAAGATAGCCAAGACAGAATTCCTCACAGATGTCTCTTGATGTGTAACACAATTTCCTAGGAATAAAAGCCGAAGTTGGGCATAGTTTGGTTGCTGACAGGTAGTAAACCTAATCCGAGTCAGTGTCCTGTCGACTTCCACTAATTTGAGACTTTATAATTAGGGCTGTAAGTCTGCAGTGAAAGCGAAGAGGTCAATAAACTGGAGATTTATCTGCTATGAGAAGTAGGGAAATGTGCTGATAAAAACTTCACATAAACCACCCACGAAGAAGGCAGTATTTGTAATGCTGAGCACCGTCCCTCTGCTGGAGGCACTTGCCGAGAGCCCAAACACCAGAACTACCCTCTCTTAAAAATCTCACTTTAGCTTGAGCTAATAGCTTCCGGGAGCAAGCCTAAGGAGTGAGAGGAAGAGGACACCCAACCAGGTAAGACATTTCCATCTAGCCTAACCATCAATGTGTCAATGTTCACACGCTTGCTAAGGGGACTACACAAGTTCCAATTTTTATTTTATTACTTATGAGAGAGAGAGAGAGAGAGACAGAGAGAGAGAGAGAGAGAGAGAGAGAGAGAGAGAGAGAGAATCTTAAGCAGGCTCCATGCTCACTCAGCATAGAGCCCTGCATGGGGCTCGATCCCACAACCCTAGGATCATGACCTGAGCCAAAATCAAGAGTTGGACGCTCAACCGACTGAGCCACCCAGGCGCCACTATGAGTTCCGATTTCTAAATAAATGCCGAGATGCTAGGAAGATCTGGACCTTTCAGGTGGATTTCTGCGTACAACTACTCCTTTCAAAATCCAGTATAGTCCTACCCTCTCATTCTCCGCTACCTCCCACTCTCAGTAAATGATCTTGCTTCCTTAGTCATAGTTAAAAACAAGAACTGGACAGGAACCTCTGCAGTCTTCTGCTGCTGTCACTACCACCATAATCCCTAAACACCCCCTTTCCCCTCTTTCTCACGGGAAAGGAAGAAGGATGCTTCTCATTCCCTCTGTGCTCCTATGGCTCTGCTTGATCAATTAGCCCCTCTGTCTCCTATCTGTTCAATAACCCTTCAATCCATTGATTCCTTCCCACAAGCATTTTTTTTTAATTTTTTTTTTTAACGTTTTATTTATCTTTGAGACAGAGAGAGACAGAGCATGAACAGGGGAGGGTGAGAGAGAGAGGGAGACACAGAATCTGAAACAGGCTCCAGGCTCTGAGCTGTCAGCACAGAGCCCGACGCGGGGCTCGAACTCACGGACTGCGAGATCATGACCTGAGCTGAAGTCGGACGCTTAACCGACTGAGCCACCCAGGTGCCCCCCTTCCCACAAGCATTTAGTCATGATTAGTTCTTGCACCCTAAAGGGGTTAAAAAAGAAAAGAAAAGCTAAAACCTCACTTCATCTTATGTGTCTCTGGATCTGTCCCCCTATTTCTCTTTCCCTTTAAAGGCTGGCTTCTTGCAACAACTTTCATTGTCAAATCTTCATCTCCTCACCAAACGGTACTCTTCAATGCACTACAATACTGCCTTTTTGGGGGGCAAATATAACGGATCCTTATCTTTGGATTGAGCATTCCTTCCTGCTGAAAGTGCTTCTCCCTCAATTACCATAATACTCCTTTCTGGTTTTCTTTCACTTCTGTGATTCCTCCTCCCCCATAGTCTTTTACACATGTTCCTTCATCTGTCCTCCTCTTCAGTGTTGCTACTCCTCAGGGTTCCATTTTCAATCCTGTGCTAAGTCATCTCATCTGTTTCAATAAGTTCAGCTATATCCTTATGTGTTCAAGACTCCACCCTTATCTCCCTCTTGAATCCTGGAGCCACGCAAACTCCCTACTGGAATCTCCTCCTTTTAGGCCCACAGGCACCTCAAAATCAATACGCCAAGAAAGAGAACCCAATACCTTTACCACAAGGCTGCTCCTCTACTCAGCTCCCAGCTCAGTTAATGGCTAACCCACTTAGCAGTGCCAGTCAGATTCCTGGCCATCACTCACAGCTCCCTTCCCCCATTTATTAAGATACCAAGTCCTCCTATTCCACCTACAAAATATCTCAAGATTCCTGCTTCTGTCTTGCCTTAGTGCTACTGCTGAAATTCATTTAGGCAATTTGTTCATTCAGGAATCAACCTGTTGTCTGTCATCAACTCTTGCCCGGATTACTGAATAGTCTCCTGGATTCTGTTTCTACTCACTCTAATTTATTCTCCAGTTTGCATGAGTGATTTTTAAAAAACAACCTCCTGGGGGCACCTGGGTGGCTCCAACTCTTGATTTTGCCTCAGGTTATGATCTCACGTTTCATGAGTTCGAGCCCCGCATCAGACTCTGTTCTCACAGTACAGAACCTGCTTGGGATTCTCTCTCTCTCCTTCTCTCTCTGCCCATCCTGTGCGTGTGCTTGTGTGTGCACTTCCTCTCTCTCTCTCAAATAATAAGCTTTAAAAAATAAAAAATGAAAACATTTAAAAACCTCCTGATTCAAACCCTTCATTGACTTCAGAGTTTTGAAGACAATGTCAAATTTCCCTAACACATCACGGAGATTTCACGAGCTAGCTGCTGCTTGCTTCTCATGACCTCATCCCTCAGCATCCCGACTCCCACTTATTCAGCCATAGTCTCGTGCTTGGTTCTACCAATGTCCCCCTTCTCCAAGCCCTGTCTCCTTTTCCCTCCAGGATAAGCTTCTCCAGAACTTTAGGGCCTGCCTTAGGCATCCACACCTCTAGATCTTGGATCAAGTACCTCTCTGTTGAACTCTGTCAGAGTCCTTATCATATCATAAAACACAACTGCCTATTACCCTATTGTCTCCTTTCTCTATTCGGGTGTGAGTTCTTTGAGGGCAAGGGCCCAGACTTAGTAAACCTTAAACCACTGGTTTATATGACTTGGTTTGTATTACACAAAGATTGTCATATACAAGACGTGGATAAATATGTAATGAGTTAATAGGCTAAATGGTATCCTTTTGAGTGTAGGTAAAGTAAAAACGACAAATATTTATTAGTACTCTATGCTTCATAACACAACCATCCCCTCTCGTTAATTTTCATAACAATCTCAACAGGTAGGTTGTACCACTAACCATATTTTAAGTGTAAAGAAACAAGAACAGAGAAGTTAAGTGACTTGCTCAAGTCAGGACTCAAATCTAGGCTATATGGTAAGGCTGAGAATCTTCTATCAAACAACCACATCTCTAATGAAATATTTAGTAGTGAGTGAGGTAGTTTATTCTGCAATAAATAGAGGATTTCAGATCATCCTCTAACTATGCAATTTTAATCTTTGGACATAAAAAAAGGGTATTTAAATAAATTTAAAAGAAAAGGTCTAATTTGAATTAATACCTGTGTTGCTTAAAATTTTCAAATATGAAGAAACGTCTCCTTTTTTAACCACTATATTTAACATCTCAGAAAGCTCATAAAAATTTAAAATCTATGGTAGTTACAGGTTTATATGTTTATTAATATTATGAATAGCTGAGAATGGATTCAGAAAGCTTATCTGTTCTTGGAAAGTTTCATAGCCGTATACCCATAGAAATGCCTAGTCATAGCCATCTTCAAGGTCTTTAAATACCACAAACGAGCAGCAATATTACCAAGTACCTTTAAGATGACCTAGGATTATAATCTACTTTCTTTGACATGCTGACAAACACCAAACAACATTCAGAACTAATTTCTGGAAAAGCAAAAATTTTCTTTTCCCAAGCATTAGGATCATGTAATGCTGCATTTCTATAGGAATATATCATAATTCTCAGTCAATCATACTACACTCTAGAGTGAAAAATAAAACCCCAGCTATCCAAATAACAAAGTATTACTGGTTCAACATAGGATTATTTAAAATATCCAAACAATGGTTTTAAGTTCATTTTTGAGACACAGATCAGTAATTAAAAAAAGGGGGAAAAAGAGAATACTTACAATACATCCCTGAAGTCTCCAAACACATACATATGCCTAAAGCTGTCAATAGCTATGACAGGGCAATCGGCTGGAGTTTTCTGTATGTGCAGAAGAGGATGTCTAAATTTGTCACAGTCAGCATGTAAAAAGTTTATGGTACCTTTATAAGAAATAGAATTTGGAGACAGATTAGAATTTTCTTGATCATATTCTCATAAGATTACAAGTTCATGAAAAGTGACAAATAAATAAATAATGAAATGAAAAATCAATATGCTTTAGAGTATTATAGATCACCAAAACTACAACCTAAATATTACAACATTTTAAAAAGGTAGAATTTTAGTGACTAGGGCAGAGTAGAATTTCCTTAGAAATTATATGAACTCAACCTGAATATAAATGCTATGGTGACGTTTTTTTTTTCCCTTGAATGGGCAATCACCTACCCATCTGGGTTTTCAGCAAGTTCATGAAATTGACATACAAGCCCTTCTCAAGGAGCCATCTTCATTTCATCAAGGATGCCCTTCCAGTCCCTACTGGTTGATACTTAATGTAATTCAACCCCAAAATATTTACTATGTGACCAGTAAGGGCGTGGCTGTATACAATGCCCTAACTTTACTTTGTTCTGACTTTCTTCTCTAACTACAGAGGGAAAGTAGGTGATAATTTCATACTCTTTTCTGATGGTTTGAAGAAGTCCACAGAGAACTACTCAATTCTCTTTCATTTAGAAATAAATGTTAGACCGTGTAAGTCTCAAACTTACATCTCTGGAACTATCCATTAGAAAGGGACCAGAAGAGTATGAAGATGCTGGAATAAAGTACATAAAACTAATGTTGTCCACCCATGACCCCACTTTTCATGCTATTTTAGGGAGCCAATAGAGTCATGGTTTAAAAAAAAAAAAAAAAGCCACCGCTTCATATTAGCTCCACTAATGCCTCCCACCCCCGTGTTTACATGTAAATTCAGGGGATAAGTAGAGTTAACATTACTTATTAAACTCTTAACCCAAATACGTTTACGTTGATATGAATGTAATGGGGGAGCGGAGGGATAGAAGAAAGGCTGAAAATAAACACCTTAATCTGTCTACCTTTTTCACTTATTAATTGTCGGGCTACTTCATTCTGGAATATTTCTAAACTTTCCGTATCTTCTTTCATGTGGAAGAGTATGAGAAAAGGCAGTCCTTCTTCTGTCAATTCCTGTATACAGAAGTATTCAATAAGAATGATCAGGCCTCTCCATTGTTCTAGGTAGGAACAATTTGAACCCAACCCAAGTAACACGTGTAACAGCTGCAACTTCCCAGGAAAAGAGGGTCCAGTGGTGTAAAGAAACATTAGCCTCAATGGAGGAAGGAAGCCTTCTGCCTTCTACCTGAAGTTCCCAGGCACTCAGAGGACAAACATGTCCTGCTCTAGTGCTGGAACTCATCTGACTTAAAGTAACCATTGGGCTGGTCTATCAGTTCCCTTTGGCTGAAACCAGGACATTTTAAACATGAGCCGACCAAAGGAGGAACTATGCTGGTTCTTCAACAAGATGTGGACTTTAGGGTGGGGGAAACAGGATTAGTATTTTCAGTCTTCAAAAATAACACTGAAAAACTAAGTGGGTATACCAGCAACAAATCTAATTGGCAAACACACATTTATTTTAAGGTCTGTTGCAAAATCCACTCCACTCACAAGAGAACGACCCTAAGCTGAAAAGTGTTTGATTCAGAGTAAAAGACAAAAACCCCCACAAGACAGCCAGTTTTCAATACACAATGTATCGACATTAACACCGCTATGTATGTGTACGTTTTGTACCTTGTATACGCACATATGCAAAAACGCCTTGAAAATTACTGAGTGCTTTAAGAACTTTTATTATTGTTATTGAGAATAATCAAGAGAAATGTGATAAGTAGACAGCATATTTTCATCATTTATTCTCTCTGACAAATGCTAAGTTTGGACTGATAAGTCCAGAAAGGGCCTCATAATAAAATTATTATAATAAAATTATTTCTATCAACTATCCTTTTGCGTGTCTCTCTGTCATTTAGAAATTGCAACAGTAGAAAACACAAACATCCTTTATCCTAAAACAGTGAAACTGGAACCTATCTTCTAGGACAAGAGCTTGCTCGTGGTTTCTATCTCCGTGTTTAAGCCCGTTACACTTGTACACAGAATAATTAAGCTTCCTGTCACATTTACCTTTATATTTAAAAACATTTTTTTTAATGTTTATTTATTTTTGAGACAGAGACAGAATACGAGCAGGGGAGGAAAAGAGAGAGAGACACACAAATTCTGAAGCAGGCTCCAGGCTCTGAGCTGTCACCACAGAGCCAGACATGGGGCTCGAACTCACAGACTGCAGATCGTGACCTGAGCCAAAGTCACTCAACTGACTGAGCCACCCAGGAGCCCTATGTTTACCTTTTAAAAATTGAGATGTAATTCACATACCATAAAAGTTCATTTTAAAGTGTACAATTTGGTAGGTTTTATTACAAGGTTTTCAAACATCGACAGTACCTGATTCCAGAACGTTTGCATCACTCCAAGAAGAAACTCCACACTCAATCACTGGCAGTCCCTGTCTACTTCTCTTGCCTCCCAGCCCCTGGCCCCGGGCACTGCAGTGATCTTTCAGCAAGCTGATTTACAATTTCTTCCTCACTTTTTATCTCTTTAGCTAACATTTTTTTCATTCTCTCTCTCTCTCTCTCTCTCTCTCTCTCTCTCTCTTTCTTTCCCCAACCCATTCATTGCTTCTACTACTCCCACAGTTCCATCTTTGGACTTCTCTGCTCTAGCCTGGACACTTCAACTAGTTCAACAACCTCAAGTACCACTATATTTGGTCCCTTTTATTTCCAAGCCCAGTTCCAGTCCTCCATCCAAGTCTGGATTCCCACCCACCTCTTTATTATCTACACTGTAAAGTCTAACCAGTGCCCTCAACACTCAACATTAACGCACAGGCCCCTCCTCTTACTTCACCATTTCCGTGGGCCCTTCTATTTCTCTTTCAGCCCTTTCGTTACAGAACTGAAAAGCCTCTTCTAGAAAGTCATCCTGGATTTCTACTCCATTTCCGCCAAAGGTAGAAATGAACACTGTCCTCTGAATTCCCAGAACATCTCCCAGGGCCCCTCATGCGGCATGCGGCGTGTCTTTAATGTTACATTATCTGTACGTGCTAGCTCCTGGACTGAAAACATCTTAAAAACAGAGACTCTCATTTTGCTTCTCTTTTGCTCACAGATTACTGTACACGGTAACGTGCGATCAGCCTATGACTGCATAAATGAAGACACATGTTGTTGAATAAGTACCAGTGAAGTAAGACTCAGCGGTCACCTTTTAGAAAAGTTAAGAGCGAGGAGGTTAAAAGTAAAAACAAATATAACATGCGGCTTTGTAACACTAAGCAAGAGGTGGATGTACCAACGACCATGAGGAGAGAAATAATGAATAGACAAGCAGTTTGAATACATCCATGTCACTTAGGTCGCTATGCCAATTTACATACATCAACATAGTAGCCGGTAGTTTATGCTGCCTAGGCTTCCCTGTTCACCTGTGTCCCCACCAACACATTCTTTATGAAACAGGTATCAAAAGATTCAGGAGAGGGATATCAAGACAACCAGCTTTAGAGGCTAACAAATCTTTCCTCACAGTTTAAATAATTTGGGGTGGTTGGTTACAACATGTAATAAAAATCCAAAGACTTTTAAATGTGTCAACTACTGTGGAGGTGGGGAGAGGAACCCCTATTTGTTGTTTAAGGTTTTCCAGGTCTACACCTTTCAACTCTTTTTGAAACAATTCCTACAAGAACAACGAGAGCAGGTGAATAATCGGGACAAGTTACTAACTCTTTCTAAGCCTCTGAGGAGTAAATAAACTAATGCAATAAAAAATTGTATTCAGCTAAACAAACCCGAAGCCTAGAGAACTGAGCAAAGTAGCAGAGGTGCTCATAGGATAAACTAGGAAAGAGCGCGAGCGAGCTTTACTGAACGTCACTTCCCTGGGGCAGGTATTGTCCGAGGCTGCTTCTGTGCCACCACTGCAGAGCCGAAGCACTTGGGACAAGACAGCGTACAAACTGCAAAGCCTAAAATATTTACCAGCTGAGCCTTTACAGAATTGCCAATCTCTAAGTGGTGGTTGTATGGGTGTGTTCACACTTGATAATTTCTTGAGCCGTATATTTAAAATCTGACCTATACAATTCTAATTCTTTAACATGCAATGCACAGCTCTCTATGTACGTCATACACCTAGGCCTTTGTTATTTGCTCCTCCAATCTTAGGCTTTTGTGTTTTGTTTCTGTGAGAGTTATAAGACTTTAGATGGACCTAGATCAGGAGTATGGGATCACTGATGTCAGTTACATGATAACTGATAACCGCTGTCATGAGTACGATGAAAGAGAACACAAGTCCATTCTTTTAGGGTAGACAGGAATCGGGAAAACCTTTTTATGGCAAAGGATTATTCACTGTATATAATTAATTGTAACCGAAATCTGCAGCGCACTGCTTCTAAAGGCACCCCCTTAACCAAGAGGGAGTATCAGAATCACCTGAGAGGCCATGGTCAAACTTATTTTCAAGGCTGTAGTCAACCATTGCTATGGCAGGAAATGCAACAGAGGGGTTCTGGGACAGTAAAGGCAAAGAACCACTGGCCTCTTTTTGGAAATGGCTACAATATAGTTCTGTTCACTGTACGATTTTTTACAATTGGTAAGTCTGTAGTAAAACAGTAAGATGTCTGGAGGAACCTTGGCTCTTTCAGAAATCTGAATTCAAGATAACACACATTAGAAAGCCATACCTCTCCATTTTCAAACGTTATTTCTCGAACAAGAGGAACGCATTTATCTTGAATCCAATTGTAAGTCCCATCGAAATTTGTCATAGATCCCAGGTAGACCATATCTGGAGCAGAATGCTATTACAAAAGCAGGGGGAAAAAAAATTAAATGAATCTAACCTGTGTTAGTAAAAATGCACTCTCTAAGCCATCTATGACCCAGAAAATCTACAGGGTATACAAAAAAGAAAAACAAAACAAAACAAAACAAAAAAACCCAAAAACGAAAAATCATGAAACTTCCAAGAAAGAGAGCTGTGTAAAAAAGCTGGTAAGTCTGTATTTATCAGAGACCTAATTATCCAACCTGTGATGTCTAAGCCTTCTGCTTTTCCTCCGATTTGAGTCAATTAACTATTTATTTTTACCAATGGCAGGCAGGCATTGTGAAAAAGAATCACCCAAATGAATTGATTTAGCTATCCCTTAGAGCTGAAAATGTTAGAAGAAAATGTGGAAACTTCCAGGAAAAAGGCCTTAAGAAATACAAGATACTATATAAATCTAAGGCATAGCTATCTCTAATATTACCTACAATATCTCTTTCCACATTCACTCAAAATCCGTATTTATGAAGTGTTTAAAATGATGACAAAAACAATAGCTACCATTAACTGAGTAAACTTACTGTGTCAAAGCACTGTTTGTTGTAAGCACCTTATATGTGTTGACTCATTTAATCCTTGAAACATCCCCCAAAGGCAAGGACTATTATTATCATGGCTATTTTTATGAATGAACAAACTGAAGGTCAGAGAAGCTAAGCAACTTTCCCAGAGTTATACACCTAGGAAGGTGGCAGATTTGACACGTTAAACCTGAATCTCATTCCAGAGCCTGTGCGCTTAACAACCAAAATACACAGTGAGACACTGCACTGGATTCTGATAACCTAGAGATGGTCACACTATGGAACCTACTATTAATGAAATAACAGGCAAATACTTCTCTGAATTTGGAAGAGGAAATGAGCTCTCTAAGCAAAAATTTCATTCATATGACTACATGAAAATTAAAAACTTCACTGTATCAAGACACTACAAACAACATTAAAATAAAAACCATGAACCAAAAAAATACCAACAATTTTCTGTTTGCACGTGTGTGAAAACGGCAGTGACATACTGGTAAGTCAAACGAGAGGACACGAGATGACACAGACTGTGATTTTTGCCTCTTGGTTGTGGTTACCATCATCTGGACTTAAGCAGCTACTTCTAAGTTTAGACACTTAACTTCTGAGCCAAGGGCTAAGAGCCACCTAGCCGCTCCTTATTAGCTGGCAAGTATCAGGTTAATTTACACCCCAGAAGACCTAGGAGCTTGGCTGGTCTGACTCAGGTAGGAGTGGTGATCACAGACCACTGAAACATTGTTTTGCATTTGCGTCTTAAAACGAATGCAAAACAGAGAGGTAGATCTGGCCTGGGGATAGGAAATCTCTAGTCTCAGCTCGGCTACTAAATCCCTATCTGACTTTCAGCCTGTATGTCCCCATCTTTAAAAAGTTTGGATTAATAGAAGAAGATGCCTTAAGGTTCCTTTTATACTCAAAGTCTGTGGTTCTGTGAATTAAAAAATATGAATTATAGATTATAAAACATATAGATCATACTATACATTTAAATTACACTTAAAATTATACACACTAAGAAATAGCAACTTACCCCTGGTGGTTTGTAGATTATGTTGTCTCCACTATATCTTTCTGGTTTTGAAACAGCTCTGATAGGAAGAGAGAAGTAGCGATACTCAGAAAAATAATAGCAGTAATATACTTGAATGAAACAGAATTGGCTAGCTGTTTTGCCATGTATTATAATGACTTGAAATATATACTTGTCCATCATCTTTCCTACTTATAAGACTGTGCAATACCAACAAAACCATATATTTAAAGGAAAACTTTAATCCAAGGCACATTTTTTTAAAGGAAAATTTTAGTTAGCTGTTTTTGCGACTCAATATTTTATAAATTTAGAATGGCAGTTTTAGCACTAAAAAGCTATTTTTGACACCAGCCTGTTTCCAGTAACTTGGGGTCAAGGTCATTGATGTGGTCACATAGATCAATCAATCACAAAAACACATTATTTGCTTGCAAGTCAGACAATCATGAATTCTCTTTTTACTTTTTAAAACCAAAACTTATAAAAAAAAAAAAAAAGTAGATGAACTGAAATAACCTAGGTATTTAGTTCCACGACAACCAAATTGTTTTATGTGTTCACTGTTTTTTCCTATGCCTTGTACAGTATATACTCTGGCACAAAAAATGTGTCCATCAATATTTGGTGATTGAATTCTATAACAAATTCCAAGTCAAATGGGTAACTTTTTTTCTAAATTATATTTGGATTACTTGAACAGATTTATCTCCATTTTCTAACTAGAGTAGTACAGGAGACAGGTGCAAGGGATGCTAGCTGAGACTGATACCAATGGAACAAAAAGGAAGAACACACTTCACTCACTCATTCGTTCGTTCATTCATTCATTCATTCCCTATTCACTATGTGCTTCCTTTGTATCAGATATGGTCTTGGCACTGGGTACACAGAAGTGAACAAAACTGACAGTGCCTGTGCTCTTGCGAAGCTTACGTTTTGGTAGAAAGAGAGACAAGCAAATAGATATATTTATTTTGGGTGATTGAAACCAAAAAAAAAAAAAAAAAAAAAGTGCTCTGAAGAAAACTAGGTGGATAAAGGCTAATAAGCTGGATGACAGCAGTGTTATTTTATTTTTTAATGTTTATTTATTTTGAGAGAGCGAGCGAGCACACCCAAGCAGGTAACGGCAGAGAGAGAAAGAGATAGAGAGATAGAGAGATAGAGAGATAGAGAGGTAGAGAGGTAGAGAGGTAGAGAGGTAGAGAGGTAGAGAGGTAGAGAGAGAGAGAGAGAGAGAGAGAGAGAGAGAATCCCAAGCAGGCTCTGCATGGTCAGTGTAGAGCCCTCCAAGGGGCTCGAACCCACGAACCGTGAGATGGTGACCTGAGCCAAAATCAAGAGTTGGATGCTTAGCCAACTGAGCCACCCAGGCTTCCTGGCAGTGTTCTTTTATATAAAGTTGTCAGGAAAGCTCTGGGGAGCTGGTGTCTAGGAGAACAGGAAGGGCGAGGGCTCTGCTGCCTTCAGTGTGCCCACAGTGTGTGAGGACGCAAGCAAGCAGCCCGTACAGCTGGAAAGCAGTCATGCGAAAAGCAAGGCAGGGAGGAGTTCCTTTGTTATTTACTCCTACGTTGATCTCCAAAAATCACTGATAGTGTTTACAGCAAAACACACACACAAAATCTACAGAAGCATTAAAACAAGGATGAAGGTCACAAAATGGAAAGGACACACTGTGCCAGAAACCTGGGCTCTACTCAAGATAGGCACCAAAATTAAGTCTAACAGTTATTGGCCAAGGAAAAGAGAAATAGTACTCCAAAAAGTCAAAGTATGGTGGAGAACACCCCCAATGAAAAGAAAGGGGAAGAACTACTGAATGATTCCATTGAGAGAGAAAGAAAAAAAAAAATAGGAAAGTCAGAGAAATCAGAATGATAAGGAGCAAACCAGGGGGATTCAAGGTAACACAGTGCAGACATAGCAGGAAAAAAACAGGGTAGTTGAGTGTCACATCCTTCAGAGAAACTGAAGAGGATTAAAGATTGAAAAAAAAGCCCACTGGACTTAGGAATTAAGAAGCATTTTGTGACTGTGTGGAGTGAAGTTTCACGAGAGTAATGAAGGTAAAGTCGGCTTCCAAAAGAGTAAGGATTTTTCACTGGTTAGAGTTTAAGAAATTCAAGGTAGCCTAACATAAACTAGTCTTTGAAAACATTTGGGAATGAAAAGAAAGAGACAGGATTATAGCTCAAGGTCTGGAAAGAGAGAATCATGTTTTTTGGAAAAAGAAAGCAGTTCATGAAAAGGGTCAGGGTGAAAACATGAAAAAGCAAGGACAACTGATGGATGAAAGCCACAGAGGTTCCTGAAGGGATGGTTACAAAGACACAAGTAAAGAAGTTAACCTTGGGAAGGAGGACTCTTCCTCTGGGACAGGGAAGGGAGAAGAAAAGGTGGTGGAGAACCTGAGATTAACCAAGACAACGAAACCCAGTCTTCTTAATGAGAAAGACTGGGAGTTGTTTCAGTTTGGAAACCCCACAAGTTAGCGTTTTGTGTTAGTAAATGAGCACGAGAGGTAGTTGTTAACTTGTCCATTCTTTTCTGCTCACCCATATTCTGGAGCAGAAGATGGTACAGAAAAAAGAATAAACAGAACTCTTAAAGAGGTCAGACAGGTGTAAGGAAAACTGGTTGGTGACTTTATGGGAACTGAGATCATCTCCGGAGAGTTCATCTTCAGAAAATGACCACACACAACAAGAATCCAACATGGCAGCCAAGCTGACCCACTGACACACTCTCCATTAAGATACTTACCCAAATGCAGAAAGAAAGGCACAATCGTCGTGCAAAATATTTGCTACTCTTTCAAAAACTCTATAGTTTTCTGAATCCTTTTGCTCAAAATAGCCAATGATATTTCTTTTGCTGCGCTGTAAAATAAAGTGATTATTTTGCAAACATATATAGTGCTATAAACATATTATTTCATTCACCCCACTGTTGTTCAATTACGTATAAACGGAGTAGGACTATAAATGCATATTTTGATTTTAACACCTAGTCCAAAACTGCTGACGATGACCTGAAGGTTGAAAACGATCTTAACTGCCATCTAATGTAATCGTAAACATTTCCTTCTAGCAGTTCATTTTAACTAATCAGTGATAATCTATTCCTAAACAGGGTGACTATTCTTAAAATAGGACACCGGTTCACAACATATTACAGTTGGTAGAGTCTTCTTCATGGGTCTGTCATATTCCTACACATTTAGGCACAGCCACGTGCAAGATCCTGTCCACACTTTATCCAGGCCATTTCTCAGGCTTGCATTTGCAACAAGCAACACGGTAGTGTGAGGTAATGTCTCCCTTGGGGACAAGCAGCAGGCTTACTGCTGGCTCTGAAACAGGAGTTCTCCTGCAACAGAATCCACAGCATGTGCAGGCACCGGTCTGGACCCTCCCTGTCCCCTCCACAGGACTTGGAGGGAAAGGACACAAATGCAAACCTGGTCCCATTGTTTGCTGGGATGTGAGCAATAATGTCCTTTGTCTCTGAAGCAGGGGCCTTGTGTTTTCTGAAAGCATCCATGAAAGGGTAACTAACTGCCTAGCTCACCAGCACGTAAAAGTCAAATCTCAAACCCGACCCTCACAGCCTAAAGCCCCAACTCATTTTTTTTTTTTTTAACACTTCTTAGTATATAATGGAAAGGGTTTTTATTAAGGGAAGGCTATTTTAGATGACACTAAGTTATACAAAGAACCGACACAGAAGTAATTAGAGCAGATAGCCTGAGGGTCTCCACTAAGGAAAATCTGGAAACTCTGGTTGCATATACCCGTATACCTGAGGTTAACTTCTAGGTTTCATAACCCAGGCTACTCTTTGCCCTCAATTAATTTAAATTAGTACAGCTCTACTGGATGCTATATCAGTAAAACATTAGCATTTCCCTCTAGAATTGATTCAAGGAAAATTCAACTCGCTAAATATGTATATGTCAAATTCACTGCAATAAAATATAAGAAAATGTTCAGATTCTTTGATTGCATAAGAATCTGTTTACATCAACTAAACAGGCAATGTTCATTTGATCCAGTAAAAGTTAACAACTTACATCAAGAGTGGTGATTTCTGCTAAGTCATGAAGTTCTTGAACGGGGTCGCTTTTTTGTTGCCTGATGTAATCTGCAAGTGCTTTCACTGATCGCTGACCCCTGTATTCTCTCTTCATCATCATCCCATTACGAAATAATTTGAGAGTTGGGTATTTGCTTATCCTGTATCTCTGGGCTATATCAGCTAAAAGAATGGAAAAAAAAAAAAATTAACTTCACCTTCGTACTTGGTCTGGGTAAGCGCATTAGCCCAACAGTCAAAAACCTTAAAATTATTTAGTGAGAATATTTTGGTTCATATAATTATTTTTCAGTGTTAGAGAAAAAAATTAATCATGGCAAATTTATATTGATTAAGAGCCAGGCTCTGGACATATATTGCCTGGTTTAAATCCCAAATCTGCTATTTATTGGTTGTATGAATTTGTAAGTTGTATCAACTCTCCATGCCTTAGTTTCTCATCTGTTACGTAAGGATAAAAATTTCTACCACATAGGGTGGTTTTAAGGATTAAATGAAATAATACAAATGCATGACACAGTAAACTCTTAGTGTTAGTAAACATTATAGATTCCAGAAAGTAATCAGAATGTGCAAAATTCCGATTTTGAAAATAGTTACTCACCTTACTTTGTACATGTGAGAATCTCTTACAGCATTTAATAAAAGAAAACTAAATTTAAATTTAAACTACTTTCAAAGCTGAAAATATTAGATTCTTTGCTAGAAGAATTATTCATAATCCCAAATCCACAAATTTTGTGTTAGCTAACGCAATCAAACCCCAAAGTCAACAGTATACACTAAAAGAAAAGTCCCTTTATTATGACCTATGGGTATATTCCTAGGCAGTGGAGATTTTAAAAAGCACACACACACACACACACACACACACACACACAAATCCTTAAAATTATGAGTGTTTATAAGTCTCAAAATAAGAATCTACATCAAAAGGTATACTGATCTCATTTGCAGAAATCACAATTACTAAGATATAGACCAAATCAGAATGTAAAAAAAAGTATTTCTGCTGTTATTTCCAAGAGGTGGCAAATACAAGAAATCAGTATCTTCTAGGCACTAGAGAAGCTCAAATACCATACTACTCACATATGTGAAAATGATAAAAGATGCACTGAATTTTTTAAATGAAGGGGACCTGAGAGGGCAGTGAAGTGGCCTAAAACAGGTGACTTTTTTTTTTTTTTTTTTTAATTAACTGAGTTTTTAATGGAAAGCCTGAAGGCAGGGGCACCTGGGTGGCTCAGTCAGTTAAGTGCCCAACTCCTGATGTCAGCTGAGGTCATGATCTCACAGTTTGTGGGATTGAGCGCCACATCTGGCTCCCAGCTGACAGCGTGGAACCTGCTTGGGATTCTCTCTCCCACTCTCTCTGCCCCTCCCCCACTCAGAGTCACGTGTGCTCTCTCTCTCCCAAAATAAATAAACTTAAAATAAATACATAAAATGAGAGAATCCTAAAATGGTGGCACAACAAACCATGGAAATTCTCTTACCCCGCCTCCCATTCTAGTGACTATAAAACCCAACAGAACTGCAACACGGCTGTGCCGACCCCCTTCATTTTCTAAGAGGTGCTATGGTAGGAACAAGTGTACTAGAGCGTATGCACATACACATGTGTGCTGACCGTTTCATGGGCATATACACGGCTCAAACTTACCAATTTGTACATTTTAAATATGTAAGTTTTCGATATGTCAATTATACCTCAATAAAGCGGTTTTAAAAATCTAAATGAATACTGACTATACAAAACAGTAACAGTTATGCCTTGTGGGGTTTGGCACAAGCTAAAATACACGATGACACCGGCAACATATAAGCTGGGATAGAGGAGGTGAGAAGGAAGCTAATGACTCTAAGTATTTTAAGGTTTTGCACTGCCCAGGAAGAGGGGAAAGTACTTATAATACCTGGTCAGTCAAGGTTGTGTTCTGTTTTCTCTAGGA
This sequence comes from Panthera pardus, assembly GCF_024362965.1. Classification (NCBI taxonomy): domain Eukaryota; kingdom Metazoa; phylum Chordata; class Mammalia; order Carnivora; family Felidae; genus Panthera; species Panthera pardus. The sequence goes on from NW_026526766.1 coordinate 61,871,180, forward strand.
TAAACCACCAGAGAAAGTTAAAATGATGTATTAGAGGTTAAGTAGGGAATATGGGTTCTCAAAGAAAGAAGGCTACGTTAGATCACATAACACTCTGGTGAACTCCATGGAGGATTTACAAAGGAGGATATCACGCTTTACTACTAAAATCCTTTGAACAAAGACAAATACAAGCAAACAAAGGGAACGACTGGTTATATATGGGGCCAAGGAGAGTATTTTATTCACCAGATCACAGAAATCTGAAATAGTAGTAAGATATCGTAATATACACATATTTAATATAGACACTAATCTGTTTGGATTCGAAGCTGGTACTTCTTGAACGGAAGACTAGTGGATATACCACTACCAGCCCTTTTTCAACCTGATAGGTTATAATGAGAAAACACACCTTTGAGGTATCATGAGAATGGTGGGTTCTATCACCTGAGCAAGGAATTAACTTACTTAAATAGGTGCTACAAATTGAGAGTAAGAGTGCTTTCACAAGCAAGTGAAAGTCTTTTAAGATAAACAGAGGCGCTTGTTATTAGGCAAAGGCCACAAAGGCTTAGGGTTACCCTACTTACAAGAAAACCAGCCCAGGGAAATAATAAAAAGAAACTTTAACTTCCTAATGAAAAACACATTCAGTCCCTAGCACACTATATGGTGAAACCTAGCATATCATAAAATGAATGCTTACAGTGATGCAGAAATGAGAATATAAAATGTTGTTAAAATTAGGTTAAATAGTTCTACTGGCCAATGCCACAATGCTCTGCTCTGGAATATGGAAAATGTCTTTTTAAAAGCTACTGTTTCGGGGCGCCTGGGTGGCTCAGTCGATTGAGCGTCTGACTTTGGCTCAGGTCATGATCTCACGGTCCGTGAATTTGAGTCCCACATTGGGCTCTGTGCTGAGAGCTCAGAGCCTGGAGCCTGCTTCGGATTCTGTGTCTCCCTCTCTCTGAGCTCCCCCACTAGCACTCGGTCTCGCTCTCTTTCTCAAACATAAATAAACATTAAAAAAAAATATTTTTAAATAAAATAAAAAATAAAAGTTACTGTTTCCCCTAAATATCCATCAATAAAGGACTACTTAAATAAGGTATGGTATACCCATACAATGAAGTAGTAGGATCTTACATAAAGGAACAAAAAACATCGCTCTGTATTGCTAAAGAGCAATCTCCCAGATACACTGTTAAGTCAAAAAGAACAAGTATATGAGATATATATAAGCAAGTATGTGAGATATGAGTATATGAGATATAAGCAAGTACATATAATCTTTGCCCCCCCCCCCCCCAAATACCATCAATGGGAGAAAAAGCAAGAAAAGGTCATAGATGGAATTTAGTTTTCCCTGGCTATACCTTGGATTTATACTTTTGATTTTGGAACTATGGAAATGTTTTTAATAGTAAAATAAAATTCGTTTTAAAAAATTGTAATACTAGCATTGTTATTTTGAAATAAACACACACATTATAGATAAAGCACACGAGCAATTATGCTAATGCCACTAAGAGTCAAGATTTTCAGCATAAGAGAAAAAAAAGATGCAAAGAGAAAACTAAGAAAATTAAGTAAAAGCCCTGTAATATTTAATTTGAATTGGAACTACCAGCAAAAAGCCATGATGAGAACTGGCCAAAACTACCAAATATTTAAAGAATAAATAATCCCATTTCTGCACAAAGTTTTCCCAAAAACTGAATGGAAAGGTTTACTTCCCAATTCATTCTATGATACCAGCATTACCCTTTTTCTAAAACCAAAGACACTGTAAGAAAATTACCAATATCCCTGATAAACAAAACTAGAGAGCTTAAACCAGTGGATTTCAACACTTACTGTAAACCTGCAGGGATCTAGACAGTGTGTTACTGGCATAAAGATAAACAGATCAATGGAATAGAAACCACAAATCAACCTACATATACATATAGAAGTGATCTTTGACAAACGTGCAGAAGTAAAATCTAACTATATACTAGTTATAAAATACACATCTAAACATAAGGATGCTCAAAGCTTGAAAGAAAAAGGCTGAGGAAAAATATCCTGTGCAAAAACTGATCAAAAGAAATCTTGTATAGCTATACTAATAGTAAATAAGCAGATATTAAGGCAAAAACCAGTGCTACAGACCAAGAGGGACCCTTCATAATAAAAAGTTCAATTCCACAGGCAGATACAATTCTTTTTTTTTTTTTTTTAATTTATTTTTGAGACAGAGAGAGACAGAGCATGAATGGGGGAGGGGCAGAGAGAGAGGGAGACACAGAATCCGAAGCAGGCTCCAGGCTCTGAGCCATCAGCCCAGAGCCTGACGCGGGGCTCGAACTCACGGACCGCGAGATCGTGACCTGAGCTGAAGTCGGACGCTCAACCGACTGAGCCACCCAGGCGCCCCAAGCAGATACAATTCTGATTTGTATACATCAAGTAACAGCCTAAAAATATATAAAATAAAAACTTACAGAACTAAAAAGATCAATCTATAATCAAATTTTTAACACATTTCTCTCAGCAACTGATAAATAAAAATAAAGAGAATTTGAACAATGCAACCAAGAAACTTGACTAAACTGGCACATAGAGGACAAACTGCCCCGAGGCTGTGGAATACAAATTCTTTGCAGGTGTGCACAGCATGTAAAAAATCAACATGATGAGTCACGAAAAAATTCTCAACAACTTTCAAATGATTCAACTTATGACAATTAAAAAACTATACAGACATTGATCAGAAATGAAACCACAAAGAGAAACTGAATGATAATGAAAATACATATCAGAATTTGCCACATGTAGCCAAAGTGATACACAGAGTAAATTTATGACATTAAAATGGATGTTAGAGGGAAAGGGCTGAAAAACAGAGCTAAGCATTAATCTTAAAAATTTATAAAGAGAACAAATTAAAAACAAGGAATAGAGAAGTGAATGAGAAAGATAAAAGAAAAAATTAATGAGGTGGAAAACAAATATACAATAGAAAAGATCAAAAAAGCCAAAATTTGGTTTTTGTTAAGACTAATAAAATTGATAAACCACTAGAGAGACCGATCAAGAAAAAAAAAATGAGAGAGAAAACAATTAATTTAAGGAATGTAGCAGGAATATTTAACTTGGATATTAAGAGAATATTATCAATAACATAATGACAATAAGTTTGGAGATTTAAAGTTTTAATATTTCCATTATTTCTACAAAGACATCCAGATGGCCAACAGACACATGGAAAGTTGCTCAACACTACTCACCATCAGAGAAATGCAAATCAAAACCACAATGAGATATCATGCCATACCTGTCAGAATGGCTAAAATCAACAACACAAGAAACAACAGGTGCTGGCAAGGATGTGGAAGAAGGGGAACCCTCTTGCACTGTTGGCAGGAATGCAAACTGGTGCAGCCACTGTGGAAGACAATATGGAGGTTCCTCAAAAATTTTTCAACAGAACTACTCTATGATCCAGTAATCACACTACTGGGTATTTACCCAAAGAATACAAAAACACTAATTTGAAAGGATGTATGCACCCCTATGTTTATTGCAGCATTATTTACAACAGCCAAATTATGGAATCAGCCCAGGTGTCCACTGACAAAGGGATAAAGATGTGGTATATATGTACAATGGAATATTATTCAGCCACTAAAAAAAGAATGAAATCTTGCCATTTGCAACAACACGGATGGAGCCAGAGGGTATAATACCAAGTGAAATAAGTCAGTCAGCTAAGATCTCACTCATACGTGGAAATTAAGAAACAAAACCAACAAGCAAAGGGAAAAAAGAGAGAGAGACAAAGCAAGAAACAGACTCTTAACTACAGAGAACAAACCGATGGGTACAAGGCGGGTGGAGATGGGTGAAATAGCAGATGGAGATTAAGAGCATACTCATCATCATGAGTACTCAGCAATGTATAGTGTTGTTCAATCACTTTACTGTCCACCTGAAATGAATATAACACTGTATATTAACTATACTGGAATTAAAAACTTAATTAAAAAAATTCCCATTAAAGCACAACTTACCAAACTGACACCAGAATAAATAGAAAACATAAGTGGTCCTAAAATTATTAGGTAAATTGAATCCACAATCCAAAGCCTTCCCACAAAGAAAACTCCATTTCTAGAAAGCTTCACCATCAAGTTTTACCAAACATTTAAGCAGCCAATAATGCTGTTTATACAAAATGTTCCAGAAAATACAAAAAGAGTGAACATTTCCTGACTAACTTTATGAGGTCAGCGTAATCCTTCTGCCAAATCTGACAAGGAAATGATGAGAAAAATAAAGTATATGTTAGTCTTACTCAAGAACACAGATGCAAAACTTGAAAATATTAAACTAAATTTGGCACTGTGTACAAAGGATAATACATCACAAGCTAGATTTGGTCTAGCACTTCAGTTTAATGTTTGAAAATCAATTGATGTAATTCATGACATTAACAGGATAAAAGAGGAAAATTGCACTAAGTGCCCCCCCCCCCACGCCCTTATCCACAAGGGATATGTTCTCAGGCCCCCAGTGGATGCCTGAAACCATGGGTAATACCGAACCCTTTATATACTATGGTCTTTTCCTATACATACAGACCTATGATAAAGTTTAATTTATGAGTTAGGCACAGTAAGGAGATTAACAACAACAATAATAAAACAGAACAATTATAACAATACACTGTAATAAAAGTTACATGAATGTGGTCTCTCTCTCTCTCAAAATATCTTCTTGTACTATATTTACCCTTCTTGTGGTGATGTGAGATAACATGACTATGTGATGAGATGAAATGAGATGAATGACGTAGGTGTTGTGATGTAATGTTAGGCTACTACTGACCTTCTGACAATTCATCAGCTTTGGAACTATACTTGACCGTGAACTGAAACCACAGAAAGCAAAACCACAGACAAGGGGGACTACTGTGCCTCTCAAAAGAAGCAGAGAAACATTGGATAAAATTCAACATCCATCCAGACTTAAAGGTTTTTGGCAAACTAACAACAGAAGGGAACTTCCATAATCTGATAAAGGATATCTAAATAAACAACTACCAAACATCTTGACAGTAAAATACTGAAAGCTGTCCTGCTGAGATCAAGAAAGAAATACAGATGTCTGCTATCCCTTCTGTAAGAACACTGTAGTGGAGTTCTCAGTCATTTAATAAGAAAGCATACATATATTGGAAAAGAAATAAAAATGTTATTATTTGCAGGCAATCTTATTGGATTCACAGAAAATTCAAAAGGGAATCTACTAAAGAATTTCCATTTCCAAGTGGGATGTAGTAGGTAGCAGAAATCTACTGCTCCTGCTGTGACAACTAGGGAAAAACAGATTTTTTAAAAATCACATTTTTACAGACATCAGACACCATGAAACCAATGAAGACTACATGAATGAAAATTCTAGGAAGGAAGGGACCATTCCTAAGTGAGCAAAAATCACCCACTGGCTATTTTCTTTCCTATACGTTTACTATGCAATTCCTCTTAGAAATTAAATCTGCCATTTGCAGCACTGTGGATGGAACTGGAAGCTATTATGCTGAGTGAAATAAGTCAGGCAGAGAAGGAAACAGATCATATGTTTTCACTCATATTTGGATCTTGAGAAATTTAACAGAAGACCATGAGGGAGGAGAAGGGGAAAAAATAGTTACAAACAGAGAGGGAGAGAGGCAAACCATAAGAGACTCTTAAGTACAGAGAACAAACTGAGGGTGGATGGGGATGCGGGGGAGAGGGGAAAATGGGTGATGGGCATTGAGGAGGGCACCTGTTAGGATGAGCAATGGCTGTTGTATGTAAGCGATGAACCATGGGAATCTACCCCAAAAACCAAGAGCACACTTTTCACACTGTATGTTAGCCAAGTTGACAATAAACTACGTAAAAAAAATAAATCTGCAATTGGTGCAGATTTAGGGCCAAGGATTATGCCTGCACAGACAGCAAGAGAACTCAGTGAAGCTTTTCATAGTCACCTGGGCTGGAAGGGTGGATGATAAGGACCCTGAAACACACAGCAAGTTTCCCCCAGAGGATATTTACTGAGCACGTGGGAGGCACAGGAAGCTGAAGGCTGGAACAGAAAAGCAGAGTAACATCCCTATGGCCTTGTGGTGCTTAGGAAACAAGGTCTATTTGTGGAGAGGGCCTGCATCAGCATCAAACATAAACCAAGACATTTGCAGATTTTGAAGCTGCGTAGGCTAGAAAGCATCTAGATGATGAAGAACACCATGAATTTTTAAGAAAAATTGGAAGATTTCTGTGACATATATTAGAGACAATAATATTCAGAATACATAACAAAATTAACAAAAGGACCACCAGAAAGATAACTGGGCTAAAGGTATCAGTTGATTTATAAAATTTTTTTTTAATGTTTATTTTTGAGAGAGAGAGAGAGAGAGAGCGAGAGAGCGCGCGCGTTAGCAGGGGGCGGGGCAGAGAGAGAGGGAGACAGAATCTGAAGCAGGCTCCAGGCTCTGCGCTGTCAGCACAGAGCCCAACGCGGGGCTCGAACTCACAGACTGTGAGATCATGACCTGAGCCAAAGTCAGACGCTAAACCAACTGTGCTACCCAGGTGCCCCTGTATCAGTTGATTTATAAAAGAAACACAGTAAACATGTAAAAACATGCTCACCTGTAATCAAGAGGTTACAAATGAAAACAACCAGAAAACATTTTGCCCATCCTATTGGCAAAGTAATAATTAAAAGTTTTTAAATTCATTAATATCAAGCTCCACAAAGGGAAAATATTCCCACTAAGTCCAATTTAGGTACATAGTGTTAATAAGGCTAAACTCACCTAGCTGGTGCCTAATTTGCCAGTAGAAAGCCAAGGAATTTTTCTAATCCCCAAAGGATTTGGCAGAAAGTTTATGACATAGACCTATTAAGAAAGGGACTAGTCTAATTGGAAACATCCATTTTCTATTGTGGCCTAAAGGTCAGTATAAAAACGGCCAAGAGGCACTGCTGGAGTCATTAACTTTCTTAAATTAGTGGGCATAATGGGCAAGTAGTGTGCTGATAGCAAACATGCAAAAACCAGAAATAAAATAAATAAGGCTATAGGTGTACTCCAGACAGACTTAAGTTCTAGGCTAATGGAGTCTGAGTGTTACCTGACAGGTACAAAGCAGCCACTGAGCAGTAGAAGCGGGCTGTAAAAATATTCACCTGGCAGTAAATCTGGGAGAATCAGGGAGACCAGTAAGGAAACTACTGCAATAGACCTGGCAGGTATACCAAGAGTCTGTTTACAAACTTCAACATTACAACCTCTAGGTTGCCTTAAAATTCTAGTTATGGATAGAAAAAGATCGAATAAGACTTGAAGACTACTGGAAGAACAGACACTTGCCTGCTTAATTCTCAAACAATATCATGGCAGCAGGTATGCTGCATAATAAGGTGGCTTTTAATTATTAAGGAGCAAAAACCTTAAAATTACATTAATCAATAATCTCAGACATAAAGGTGAATTTTTACAAGCTTTGGTCAAAAATGATTTTAAGATAATTATAATGTGACATTTTGACAATATAACAAAGAATGATTTAAGGGGTATAATAAATGTTTTTTTTAATTAACTGGATGGATCAAATGTTAAAATGCATGTCAAAGGAATTATAAATTTCAGAAGGTTAACAGCTCGCTGATTAGAAAATTAGCATGTATTTTTGCTTCAGTGGTCACTTTTCCTTGAAAGGCTCTGCCTGCCTGCCCGCCCACCACCTTGCTCACTCAGGCCCAGCAGGGCTCCACATGGGAAAAGTGCCTCAGCTCTTATCTCAGCAATGTGTCTCACTGCTGTGATTACCCCTGGCAATGACTTCAACAGGAAGGTCTTACTGTTCTTCTGGTTCAGGGAGGAGGACCACTGCTGCCTCTGTATTTTTTCCATTCCCAAACCATGCCCTGCCCACATGGAGGGAAAAACAACAGGAATGAAACACCACAACAAAATAAAACCCTAAACAGAAAGATTACAAACAAAGCCTACAGGCTTACTCTGGATTCAGGCTGACACTGGGCATCCAAGTTCTGTTTTGTGCACATGAATTCTTCGGTGGATATTTTCTTCTTCTTCTTCCTTTTACTTTTTTAATGGAAATATATTTGATATATAACACTGTGTAGCTTAAGGCATACAACATGGTGGTCTGATACATTAATATATATACTGTAGTATGATTGTCACCTCTATCACTTCACGTAACTATCATTTTTTTGTGGTGAGAATTAAGATCTAGTCTGATCTTAGCAAGTCTGATGTTTTTAATATTCCAATATTGCTGTTTATAATAATTTTCTTATTCTTAATGACTCATTTACATATTGGTCTAACAAACGCTTCCCAATTTCCATTGTGGAAAGTTCAAATTGTATGGGAAGGCACACAGGTAAGAATAACTCTGGTATTTGGGAACATGTGCTGCTTAGTTCAAGGTCAGTTACAAAGTACTTTCCTAAAAATGCTAGCTAGCAAGAGTCTGAATGTTCTGCACCTTCCAACAGATAATGTATGAAATGGCTCTTGCTGAGTGCCATGCACCCTACAGCCACTGGAGGTCAGCAGAGATCCTGGTCCCACCAGGGGCAGATTGATGGGACTTTCTCCATCTAAAGCAGCAGCACCACCAGGGAGAGTGATGAATTTAACTTCCAAACTCCCCAGACAAGGAGGATGCAGAAGATGAGACAAAGGGAGACCATGAACGACAGGTGAAGCAAAGGCAAGTTTGAACTGTGTATATGTGTAGAAATTTTGGAAAAGAAAGACAATTACAAAGAATAAAACAGGTACAATTTGTAATCCAACCACCACCGAGGAAAACCACTGTTAACATTTTGATTATATCTTGCTGACTTTGATTAAAGTTGCGTAACAAGCAGTGACATGTTTCAATGGAAAAAAAAAAAACCAAAAACAAAAACCTCTAAGGTATTCAAAGAGTTAAGTGCCAGCATCAATACTTCCAGAATGGGTATCAGAAGCTTGGAAGAAAATCCTAGAAAAAGCAGGATAACACTCTTTAATCAAGAGCATTACCAACACTCTTAATGGCACAGAAGTCAATATTGTGTGGAAAAACACAAAAATCAATGACTCAGAATTGAAAAGTGGTGTATAACAGTCAGATTCTGAATGTGAAATTGTTTCAGGATTACTTGAACAAATTTATTTTCCTTTTTGGGTACATACACTAATGATATGACCAAAAAAAATCTTTAAGTCTAAAATAGCTCTTGTCATAAAAAAATTCTAAGTGATAGGAAAGCACTGTGTTGTGTAATTTTTCTGTGGGTTTTGTTTTTTTTTTTTTCAGTTACAGATAAAAGTGTGCCTTGTAATCAATGCCAAGTTAGATTTGATGAAATACTGCAGAAAATACTTAATCGTACTGTTGGGAGATAATGAGATAACTTATTTGAAGTACTTAATGGAATACCTACAAAACTAATAGTTCATAAAAGCTGGCTACTACTCATTACATTTATCCATCCATCTATTCAATAACTATAATCGTGCACCTCCTATGTGCTAGGCATCATTCCAGTGCTGGGGACACAAGGGTAAAAAGACAAGGTTCTTGCTATTATAGAGTTTACATTTATTATAGAGTTTTATTTTATGGAGTTTATAGAGTTTACATTTATTATTATAGTTTTATTTTATGGAGTTTATAGAGTTTACATTTATTATTATAGAGTTTTATTTTATGGAGTTTATAGAGTTTACATTTATTATTATAGAGTTTTATTTTATGGAGTTTATAGAGTTTACATTTATTATTATTATCATTATTATTTTATATTATTATCATCACTATTACTATTACTGCTACTTTGTTTCCACAGGCTAGAATCTTAAATGAAATTTGTAAAAACTTGTAATACAAAATACAGGTAGCAAAAAGATGTGTGGATTCCGTAAGTACAGTATAAGAGAAACCCTCTATAGTTATTGGTGACTTACTATACAGGGTTTCTCTTATACTGTACTTAGCATACTTAGTATACTTAGTGTACTTCTCTTATACTGTATACCAGAGATGTAAAGATTCCTTTCATGGACCCTCCAGATAGGACAAACTAAAAGGGTGATTGTGAGCTCTGTGACATGGATGAAACTTAGCATCTTAGTCCTATGCAGGATGAGGGAGGACACCTGTTCTGCTGCCATCACAGGACATAAATGCCCGGTGGGTAGAGAAGAGGTTGTTCCACATTTTACTCCTTGATTCTGTGTCTTTAATTGCCTCGACTTCCTTTTCTTTTTTCTCTTCCTCCTACTTTGTTCCCTTCGTTAAATGCAACATATGGAGGGGTGCCTCTGTGTCAGTTAGGCGTCCAACTTCAGCTCTGGTGACGATCTCATGGTTTGTGGGTTTGAGCCCCGCGTTGGGCTCTGTGCCGACAGCTCAGAGCCTGGGGCCTGCTTCAGATTCTGTGTCTCCCTCTCTCTCCACCCCTTCCTGGCTCACGCTCTCTTTCTCTCAAAAATGAATAAATGTTAAAAAAAATTTTTTTTTTTAAATAAATGCAACAGTGGAGAATTCAGGGACTTTGGAAGTGAACTAAATTTTAACCCTAGATGAGGGTCATTTAAGCTGCAAGTTTTACGCTGGGGTTTCAAAAAATATACCTCAACTTAAAACTTTGGAAACTTCCTGATGACACTCTAGTGTTAGTCTGAGTTCAAAATTCTGCTTCCATAGTTCCCAACCTCCCCAACCTATTTTTTTTGTTTGTTTGTTTGTTTTGGTGGGGAGACAGGTTGGGGGAGATCAAAGCTGACGCATCTAGCTCACACACAGAAACAAAAGAACTGACTGGGTGAAATCAGCCTGTTACACCTACCTTTTGCCTTCTTCCTTTCTCCAGTTCTAAGTTCTCAACCTAGTTAGCTGAACCTTTGAACACAAAGTCCTAAGAAGGGCATATAAAGAAGTGAAGTCAAGATAGGGCAGAAAGCACTCCACAGGATGCTGATGGGTGGAAGAGGGAGAGAGAAGGAAAAATACAGGCAGCAAACTGAAGAAGGCTGTCCTGTGACTGCACGGAGATGGGTTTTCCTGGTGGACTAGTAAAGTGGCGCAGAGGACAACTCCCAAGGAATTCCCAACACGTTCTAAGGAATGAGTACATGCATTGCCTCCCTAAGGAGCTACTTTGAAAATACTCACTTGGAATGTTTTTTTGAAAATTAGAGCCATTACATTTTTATATTGTCATATAATTATGTTGTTTGTTTTCTGACTTTATGGTCTCACCTCATCCTTAATTCTTAAACAGGGCTGATAAAAGAAAGACACCAGTAACACAGCATTGGTGGAAATTCCCAAATGCAAGACAATATACAAAATTTATGGCTTAGACAGATTTCACAACTCAATTCAGACATGGGTCACACCTCAATTTGAGCTTGCAACACATTATGAAGCAATGAATAGTCATTAAAGATTTAAAAAATTCAGTGCAAGCAACGGCTGATTCATACACTCTGCCTCATTAATTTCTTCCAAGAACCAATACTGGGTTTTATCAAGTCTCTCAGAATTAACTGATAAGATAAGCCGGTTTCCTTTAATTTTAGCTTGTGGTGGGGATTTCTATTTCTTAATATTAACCCATCTTTGTATTATGGGCATACATGCCACTTGGTAATGGGAGAATATTCACAAAAGCATATCCACCTTCCATGATACCCAGTGGTAAGGCAGACATGCTAATGTCCAGGAGATGGCAACTTAAGAAAGAAGGTAGTTTTGGGACCAATAAAATGGCCTCAACTGCCATACCTGCTCACGGGAGGTTTCACTGAAAAATTCAGACAGCCACAGAGAGAACCGTGCGTCAGTTTCCAAAAGTAATCGAGTGACTCTAAGTAGCCCTCAAGATGTCAGCAAAAGTCTATTCAAGAAAATTCTTTTCACATTCAATGACCCTCCGGAAGGTCATTTATCACAGTGAAAATAAGCAGAAAACGCAATTAACAATATCACAATACACCTGTACAGAACAGATTTCAAGCTTCTTCCAAACACATTTTCTCAAAAATTCTCAGGCAACAAGACCCTCCTTCCTGCTTCTTAACCAAAGACAAATTACAGGTTCAGAGACTTTTTATACCAACTTCTTATTCTGAACATTTTAAAACTTACAGAAAATATGAAAAAGTAATAGAATGAGCACCTGTATACCCTAACCTAGATGTAACATTTTATCACGTTTGGTTACCACATTTCTCTCTTGCTACACACATGCACTCACGCCTTTTATGGCAAATGCTGACTCAAGTTCAGTGATTTTTTAAGTCACTTGTCCATGTATATGTAACTTTTATAAGTGGTGGGCTTCTGGTATTAGAACAGAGAGTTCTTACCTTTTTGTTTTTTTAAGTTTTACTTATTTATTTTGAGAGAGAGAGAGAGAGAGAAGGACCAGGGGAGGAGGGGAGAAGAGGAGAGAGAGAGAGAGAGAGAGAGGGAGGGGAAGAGAGAGACAGAGACAGTGAGACAGAGAGAGAGAATCCCAAGCAGGCTCCACACTAGAGCCTGACGCAGGGCTCAAACCCACGAACCATGAGATCATGACCTGAGCGGAAACCAAGAGTAGGATGCTTAACCGACTGAGCCACCCAGATGCCCCCAGAGAATTCTTATCTTACTGGAGGGCTGGGCCCCACAGTATAAAACAATAATAACAGAAACAACAATACCACATATGAGTAATTTCATTTTTGTTTCTACATTGACCCATTATAAAGAATTTAAACAGACTATGATATAATTTGTTACAGACATTTTTAGTAATTTTTATATAGAAATTGGGTGAATTCTCAGCTTTGATGAGAAATCCAATTTAACTGACTTTATTTTGACCTCAGGATACTAGAGTTGCCTGGGACGCACTGTGTGCTCCTGGGCTCCGGTCTGGCCCTTCCACTTACTGTGGAACCCTCTGGCAAGTCGCTCAGCCCCTCCAAGTCTTTCAGCGCCTTCATCTGTACAGTGATGGCACACTCCCACTCTCTCAAAGTCTCACGTTCATTCCCACCTCAGAAACTTCACACCTGCTCCTCCTTCTGTCTGAAATACTCTTCTTCCCCTATTTCCCTTAAGAATTTCTACTCTTCCCTCAGGTCTTGTAGGTCTGTCTCAGAAAGCATTCGCATTACCTCACAGCATCCAACACCTCTCCTCAGAGCAGCTATCACAACGAGCAACTGTGTATTTGCTACTCTTGCTTTCTGGGTAGATGTGGTTCATTGCTGTATCTCTAGAACCTACGCATGCCGCATGACAAAGGGTATGTATGTAAACATTTCTGCTGGGTGAAGGAATAACACTATCTGACTCAAGGGGCTGTGGGGAAGAGAACCGGAATAATGCATGTGAAAGCACACCTAAATCCAAGTAGACGCTACATCAACTGTTTTTTTCCGGCAATTTGACTAGAAACTTTTTACAGGAACTTTTCCAAGAAATAACACTCTTACTTCGGCTGGGAAGTCTGGGTGACACAGTGCATCAGAAGCAAGGCAGACAGACTAAAGTATCAGAGGGCAGGACAGAGTAGGCTGCCATGATGCCAGAAGGTGATTAATGAGAATGAGACATATGTGGGCGGGATGATAGCTGCGTTCTGAGGTCACCTTCTGCCTTTGCTAAAAAAGCTTTCTAGAGATCTTCTGCCTCACAGAAATTAATCCTGAAGCAGCAAGTAGGTACACCTGGCTAGAAAGAATACTGGAAGGACATACAGACCACATAAAGTAAAACTGCTTTTAGTCACATACAATAATTGTCTAAATAGAAAATCCTATTGTATCTACATAAAACCCATTAGAACTATTAAGTACCAGTTTATAAGATCAATACACAAAAAATTAGTTGTATTTCTAGCAACAATCAGAAATTAAAATTTAAAAATCAATGCCATTTATAATAGCACCAAAAAATAAAGATGTGTGAGACCTAAGAAAAAACACCAGACAAACCCAAATGAGGGATATTTTACAAAACAGCTAACCAATGCTCCTCAAAATTATCAACTGTCAAGAAGACCTGAGGTCTAAATGCAATATCCTTAATCTTGGAACAGAAAAAGAACATGAGTAAAACAACTGATAAAATCTGAATAAAGTCTATGGTTTACTGATGGTAATACACCAGTGTTAGTTTCTTACTTTTGACAAATGTAATCTTAATCTTAATGTAATATGTCAACATTTGGGTAAAGTGGGTAAGGACTATCAGGGAACTCTCTGTATTATCTTGGCAACGTTTCCCCCTCACTTTGGTGAGAAATTAACAAGCTGATTCTAAAAGTCATACAGAAATCCAAAGCAACTAAAATAGTAAAACCACTTTGAAAAAAAGTACAAAGTTGGAAGATTTATACACTACTGACTTCAAGACTTATTATAAAACTACAGTAATCTAGAAAGTGTGGTACCGGCATATAAGCATAGACAAATAAATCATAGACAAACACATCAACAATACAGAATTGACAAATGAGAAACAGATCCACACATATATGGTCAGTTGATTTTGGCAAAGATGCAAAGTCAATGAAGAAAGGACAGTCCTTTCATCAAATAATATCACAACAGCTTGATAACTATAGGCAAAAAAATGAACTCTAACCCACACATTGTGCCACATGTAAAAATTATCTCCAAATTTGGATCACAGAGCTAAAAGGAAATGTATGATCTATGGATCATAGAGCTAAATGTAAAACTTCATGCTATGAAATTTATGAAAGAAAACATACCAGAAAATCTTTGTTATCCTAGGTGAGACAAAGACTTCTTAGACACAGCTTCAAAAGTATAATCCATTTTTAAAATGGATAAATTGGAGTTCATCAAATTAAGAATATATACCCTTCAGGGGCACCTGGGTGGCTCAGTCAGTTAAGCATCCAACTCTTGATTTTGACTCAGATCATGATCTCACAGTTTGTGAGTTCGAGCCCTGCATCAGGCTCTGCACAGACATCACAGAGTCTGTTTGGGATTCTCTCTCCCTCCCTCTCTCTTTGTTCCTCCCCATTTGTGCTCTCTCAAAATAAATAAATAAACTTAAAAAAAAAAAAAAAGAATATATACCCTTCAAAAGATACTCTCAAACATTATTGGAAGTCTCACACTTCCTGATTTCAAAACTTATTATAAAGCTACAGTCATTAAAAAAGTATGGTACTGGTATAGAGACAGATATATAGACAGATGGAACAGAGAGCCCAGAAACAAACCCTCACACATACAGTCAAATGTTTTTTGATGAAGGGTACCACATCATTCAGTGGGGAAAGGACAGGGTCATCAACAAATGGTGTTAGGAAACTAGATGTCCACATGCAAAAAAATGAAATTGGATCCCTACCTTACACTCTATACAAAAATTAACTCAAAACTGATAAAGGCCTAATCACACAATCTACACTGTAATACTCTTGGAAATAAATGTAGAAGAAGAGTTCCAGAACACTGGGTTTGCAATGACTTCTTAGCTATTGCCCCAAAAGCACAGGCAACAAATGTAAAAACAGATAAATTTGACATCAAAATCTGTAACTTCCAGGGGCGCCTGGGTGGCTCAGCTGGTTAAGTGTCTGACTTTGGCTCAGGTCGTGATCTCATAGTTTGTGGGTTCGAGCCCCACATCGGGCTCTGTGCTGACAGATCAGAGCCTGAAGCCTGCTTCGGATTCTGTGTCTCCCTCTCTCTCTGCCCCTCCCCTGCTCATGCTCTCTCTCTCAAAAAAAAATAAACATAAAAAAATAATAACAGTAATAAAAATGAATGATAAATGCAACAATCTCAAAATAACCAGGCTGAGTAAAACAACAACAACACACACATACAAACACATACACACACATAATACAATGTATAATCTCACTTATACATAATCCAGAAAATGCAAACTAATCTCTTATTAACAAAAGCATGGTCCCCTGAGATTGATGGGGGAAGAAAGGCACCACAAAAGGAAACAAGAAAAATTTGGGGAATGACAGATATGCTGATATTTTGATTGTGGTGATGGTTTCATAGGTGTATGCATGTGTCAAAACATTAAATTTTATAATTTAAACTTGTGCAGTTTATTTTACCTTAATTATATCTGAATAAATCTCTTAAAAACAAAACCAATCCTACCAAAGAACAATCTACCTAACAGACATTTCTCCCGAGACCACAGGATTCTTAAGGTCCTTCCAGTTCAGAAACTCTACGTTATAGCTGGCGCATGAGAAGTGACCCAGGGCACAGTCTGTCTTATAATCTCTAAAGAGAAAGTGGAAAATGTGAATAAATCATCAATAAGGATTTCATAACATCACTTTTAAAAAGTGAAGAATTGCACAGAAAAAATAAAATATTTAGAGAGAATACACAATGTCTCAGATATAACTTTCATTGGTAAAAAATTGACTTTGTAGCTCTATCTGGTAGATCAAAAAGCATCTGAATTACGGCTGTTTACTCCCATAAAAAGAGAGCCTGATCAATAGTAGTAATGTCAGGTTTATCTCAAAAGTAAGTTAATCTTAGTTTAAAAAACAGAATAAATAATATTTATGGTTCAACAACAGTTCATTTTTCTTCCCAATGACTTTAAGTTTAAAAACACAAGTTCAGATTTTATGGTCCAAATTCAGTGAAAGTAGGAACTACTGTCTGTACTGTAATGTCTAATTAAATACATAAAAAATAGAAAGATTTAAAATGAGAACCCATTACCAAAAACATCATATCTGTCAGCGAAAAGTAGGAGGAAAGATCCAGAAAGCAGTGTGAAAATGCAGTCCACACCTGTACTGACAATCTTTTACTGCTTCCTTCATCCTATCTAGTTATGAATCTCAATAGACAGAAATTTGGGGTATGGTTTATAAAATACTGAAATACTTTGCCGTTTGCCATTTCTCCACCAGTAAATCCCCACCAGTAAAAGTATTTGGTCAGATCTGGATTCTAAATCTGGCCTGACTCGACATTAAGCTCTATGATACTGAGTAAGTCACTTGACTTCCATTTCCTCATCAGTAAAATGAAAAGTTAGTGCACACACACACACACACACAAATTCTAATTGTCAGGCTAAGAGCAAATGACAGGAAATTTGCAGAACGGAGCGTTCTGTACTCAGACCAACTTGCCAGTAACACGAGGCAACAAGCTTTTTTTTTTTTTTTTTTAACGTGTCATTTATTTTTGAGAGAGCGCAATTGGGAGAGGGGCAGAGACAGGGACAGAGGATCTGAAGCGAGATCTGGGCTGACAGCAGCAAGTTCAATGTGGGGCCTGAACTCATGAACTGTGAGATCATGACATGAGCCAAAGTCAGACACTTAACTGTCAGCAGAGTCTGCTTGGGATTCTGTGTCTCCCTCTCTCTCTGCCCCCCACCCCTGCTTACATGCCCTTCCTTCCTTCCTTCCTTCCTCTCTCTTTCTCTCTCTCTCCCTCTCAAAAATAAACATTAAAAAAAAAAAAAAGCATGAAAAGAAAAAGTTCCTGCCTTTGAAGAACGGACACTGCAACGGTTGAGACAACTAAGACAGAATGAACCAGAGCTACAAACACAGTGAGTCTAGTACTATGAGAGAGGAGAACTTCACACCTGCTGGACACGCTAAGGAGGGAACACCACTGCAGGCTCACTAGCTCAAGTTAGCAAGATTGGTCGTGTACACAGAAAACCAAGAGGCTTTTACAGAGAATGCTCTGTTGGGAGAAGTGAAATGCAAGACGCTGGACTGTAAGTGAGTCTAACCTAAGTTTCTCAACACTTTCAATATTTATAATCTATAACTACAGTTAATTACACCTCGAAGACAGTCTCAGCCAATTTTAGTGGAACCTTTTAAATAACAAAAACACACAAAAATCTGAGAGTTTTATTTGCAATGACTACAAATGGTATTTTTGTAGGTTCTAAAACTAACAGAAATCCATTTTTTCCTAAAACTTTATTTCAATTTTATTTATTAATCATTTTGGTATTCACTTTGGCAGAAAACAGTGCTGGTTATAACTTACTACCTATATGCTTATTCTACTATATTTTAATTAAAAAATTAATTACTTCTCAGGCAAAATACAAACTAGTATTGTAAGTACATAAAGATTAAATATTAACATTTAACCAAAGTCACTAGAACCTTCCATCTAAAGTAGAACATTTTTTTTGAGCATTAAAAAAGGAGAGAGAGAGAGAGAGAGAGAGAGAGAGAGAGAGAGAGTGTGTGTGTGTGTGTGTGTGTGTGTGTGTGTGTGTGTGTGTAGAGAAGGGAATGAGACGATTTGTTCCAGAATTCCTATTGAGGTACTTACAGTGCTGATCACAATCAACTCTGGCAAACACTACTTGATTTTCATTTGGATATTCTTCCTTAATGACATTAGAAGCTTCCTCAAAAATTGGATGCAACATTTGGCTGAAACGACACCTATGCACAAAGAAGGATACCAATTAAAACTGAAAAGCAGAAGCAATAAAATCTTATTTCAGTTATCATCTACTGTTATTTAGTGTATGTACAATAAACAGCTTTTGAGACAATCACATAGTTAATTTAGTCATGGACCTGAATGTCATTCATTAAAGATGAAGACAAGTTTAAACTCAAAGCCTATTCCAATTTAAAGATTTTGGTGTTCTGCAGCTTAAGAAAATGGCCACTATAATGAAGCACACAGCTAAGGATCTCTCAAAGAGGCCAGAAACAAGTCTGATATAAGCCCTCTAAGATGTATCCACTTGGACTTATAACTATTAAGACTTGGCCATTTAGAGAAGAAATTAGCTTTCTCTAAATAATGAACATATTTTGAGACTACTATACAAAATCCTTAAGATGGTAAGTTTATTTCAAATACTAGACTGATTCGCTTGACTAGGTCAATCAAATCTCATATGCAAGTCAGCATACTAGATAAACAAGTGGCATGGAAAGGATATATAGTGTATATTAAACTCTTCACCCTCAAAATTAACCCCTGGTTAAAATAGGCTTTCATGTCTATAAACAAATATATTAAGTTCAGGAGCAAAAGTGCTAAATTCCTAAACAAGATTTCTTATTCATGTTTCCTTTGTCGTTTGTTTTGTTCTTACTTTTACAAAGGGACACAAACCCTACAGTATTTCAGAAACTTGTTTCTTCTAATTCTGACTGTCCCTTAATCAGGCCAACTACTTCACAAACATGCTATAGGTTATTAAAGGGACCTGATAAGAAAGAGAAGAAGAATCAAAATGAGCACACAGCCAGATGGGTTAGAACAGTTATTCTTGTATGAAAAAGGTATTAAGTGTTTGTTAACAAAAAAAAACCCAAAAAACAAAAAAAACTATAACTGCTATTACTATTGCTTCCAGAGCCCTTTTCCACTAAGAGATTTACTTAAATGAAGCCTGTGAACTCTTTAATCCACATGATTAGGTCATACATATGAACTACAATTCAATGCAAGTCTGGTAAAGCCTGTAAAAGGATGCAAATTCTTATACTCCTCCCTATTTCTTTCTGTAGATACCTCCTCTGGCCCACTCACCTGACTTCCTAAGGAGATGTCCTAGAATATAGCAAGGAGACACAATCTGTATCTTCAATCTCTTGCTTTCAAGTGGCTCTTTCCTCTTTTAGCATTCTTAAATCTCTCCCATCTGGGATAGGTGGGTGGGGTCTGTGGACATCAGGGACCGTGTCTTATTTGACTATGTATTCTAGTAAGCATTTCAATATGTCTGTTAAATGATTAAATTGATAGAATGGAGGAACTGGAAAGGCTAGGTCCACAAGTTTGTAGTTTCTTATAGTTTGCTGAAAATATGGTGCTGGAGGGCAGGGGAGGCAAAGGCTGATAGATGGTTTCTTGAAGAATTAGGATATGGCCTAGTAAACAATTACTGGACAGGCTCCTGGCTTAAGGGCAAGGAAAAGACATACATTAGGGGCTCCTTCTTTCCAGACTGTCCAGTTTGCTGGCCAGTAAGCATTTAAGCACAGGTTCATGCTTAAAACAGGATCAATTTTAATACCAGAAGGTGGAAGGGAAGGATGAAATAAAAGTCAATCAACAATATTATACCTTCATCCACATGTATCCAATTCACATGGAAAGTTACATTTATAAAAGTAACATAACAAAAGCAACAGATCTATTACAAAGGCCTTACAGGTCATCTGGATCCAATCTTCAATCTAGTGCTTGAATCAACCCTTTACAAACCAACCGAATGGGTAAGAGTCCTTGCAGGGACAATTTGGGGGTACTTACTAGTATGACCTAGTAGGGGGAAAAATAAGCTTTGGAGTCAGACATACCTGAGTTTAAATCCCAGTTCCACCACTTACTAGCCGTATGACCTTTCTCAATTTCCTCAACCTAAAATGGAAATTATAATACCTACCTGCAAGGTAGTTCTTAGCATTAAAAACAATGTATATAAAAAGACTGGCACAAAACAGCATCATCAGGGACCTACTATGGTTCATTACCCTCCGAGGCATATCCATATTTTTAGGCAGCTCTATTAGAGAATTCTTCCTTAAACTGTGCCACATTAATAACTTCCAGACAGAACTCAGAATGGAGCCTGTGAGACCATATAATATAAATCTATGTCCTGTGGCCAATTGCCCAAGTTTTTTTCAATTGAATAAAGAGTACTAATTCATGAACAACTCAAGGTATTCTTTGGGTAATATGTTTTCCCAAATAACTGCAATTAGCCCACATTTCCAATTCAGTTTCTAGGACAAGGTCAATGGCACGTTTTATTTCCCTTTCTTACAACACACAAAATACCTCAAATAAGAGAACTGCGTTCTAGTTTTAACTCTGCCACAACTCTGTCAGGTAACCCTGGGAAGACACTTTGCTCCTCTGGGTCTCAGTTTCATTGCTAAAGTGGATTGGACTAGATAATCGTATACCAAATTTTACAGCTTTTGCTACATGTGGACAATCCTAATTTACCTTGGAAAATGCTACCTTGGTTATGCATTTTATAAATGGCATTTTCTCTGTATATCTTCAACATTTTACTGAAGTTCTTTAAATAACTACACTATATGTTATTCACTCAGTAAATATCTATTATGTACTTATTATCTGCTAAGTATTATGCAGAGAGCCTGGGGACGAATACTGAGAAAAGACAGATACAGTAACTTAAAGCTAAGGCTGTAGTAGGTGCCACCAAATAAACTACAGCATACAAGTGTTCCCAATGAGGTGAGCATGTAGTATTATGGAAAGACATAAAAAAGGGTTGGGATAAGGGTAGGAATATTGATCTAGGAAGGTGACCTGGAGAAAGTGGCATTTAATCAAAGACTCGAAAGATGATTAATACTTAAATTAAATGAGAGAAGAGTGACCCATCTAGGCAGAAAAAATACCATGACTAAAGGTCCAGTGACTAAAGAATATAGAATATTACAGAAACTGAAAGACGTTCAGTATAACAGGTACAGAATGTGGGAGTGGAGAGAGGCAAGATATACAGATGTAGAGGTAGGAAGGGAGCAGGTCATTGGGGGCTTTCTAGGTCAAGGTAAAGGACTTTAGACCTAGAGTTAATGGAACATCATTTACGGGTTTTAAGATGAAGTGTAACCTTATTCAGTGTGTACTTTAGGAAAGACCACTCTGGCTTACTTTTTAGAGAACAGAATGGACACACGTAGGACCTGAGGCACAGAAAACAAATTAGGAGACTGTCACAGGAATCTGGGTAAACTGGACTGTGGCCTCAAGTAGGGCAGTGGCAACCAGTAGGCAGTAATAAGCGTAAAAGGGTCAAATAAAATGCAGATGGTCTAGGAATAAAGATTATGTGAGTGTTTCAA
Source organism: Panthera pardus (assembly GCF_024362965.1). Taxonomy (NCBI): domain Eukaryota; kingdom Metazoa; phylum Chordata; class Mammalia; order Carnivora; family Felidae; genus Panthera; species Panthera pardus. Next base: position 61,893,107 of record NW_026526766.1, read on the forward strand.
ACCTCTCTGGCTCAAGCTCTCCACTTGACATATTCTTTAACATCTACTACATAGTATGCCCTGGTTTTAAATGCCACGAATGCTGAGTAAGACATTATTTCCATCCTCAATGTTTCTTCCTGGCGCACAAATATAAAAAACAAAATAATGTAGCAAGAAAAAAAAAGTGGTGTCCAGTACTACGTAAACACAAAAGACAAGAATCTGATTTAGACAGGGGGCAGAATAAAGGCTTCCTAGAAGTAGTAGACGATACATGTTTAAAAAGCGTCAACATGATTTTTCCTTCTAAACTTGCCACACCCACACCCTCACCTCCAAACACCGCCCTACAGGAAAAATACAGAACTGCAGTACTGTGTGTGTTGGGGGGGCGGGGTGTGAAAGAGAGGAAGAGAGAAAAGGAGGGAGGGGTTTGAGTTTTTGCTACTACTTTTAAGATGTGGGATAATGGAATCAGATATATTTTTCTCTTAAAATACAAACGATCAGCAAATTAAGCTGTTCCCTTTGTGAATGAACCTTAATTGACTTTGTGTATGCAATACTATCTCACATATGAAAAAGGCTTCCCAATCACCCCTTTCTAGCAAAGAAAAATACACGCGTAGCAAGATGAAAGAAAAAAACTAAAAGATGCAACTTCATTACCCCTCCCCCCGCAAAAAAACAAAAATAAAATTATTACTTACCAGTCAGCATAAAAATTTACTAAAGCAACATCAGCATTGTCTGAAATTGAAAAACAAAACCAAACAACCTAAGTTAATTATGTCTTTGTAACTGACATAATCCAAGATTTGGTTTTCCTCATGGTCTTCTTCCCATTTATGTAAAGGCCCACTAAAAATACACAATAACAATTAAGAAACCCGCACACAGGGTCATGGATAGGTTACATAATTTGTGGGAATCCATGATCCTTTTCTCTATATTCTCCATCTTTATACCTTCACTGAATGAATATAAAGCAAAAGAAGAATCAAACCCAAATCAGGCAAGTAAGCCACTAACTCATTAAAAGTGAAATGGAGGGGCACCTGGGTGACTCAGTCAGTTAAGTGGCCAACTTCGGCTCAGGTCATGATCTCACAGTTCGTGGGTTCGAGCCCCACATCCGGCTCTGTACTGACAGCTCAGAACTTGGAACCTGCTTCGGATTCTGTATCCCCCTCTCTCTGCCCCTCCCCCACTTGTGCTCTGTCTCTCTGTCTCTTCGTCTGTCTCTCTCTCTCCCTCCCTCCCTCTCAAAAATAAATAAACATTTAAAAAAGTGAAGTGGAATGATCTGAGCTTTAACAATCCAGTTTTTGATCTGCCATATACATGAATAAACCAAGAAGTGACTCTGCAAGAAAATTCTATTTCACAGAAAAGACCTGTGTAACTAAGCTATGTTAAAGCTCTTGTACAGCTCAGATGTCCCACCTAGTTGCAACAAGAAATCTACAACCAATAAAGTTGCAAAACATGTACATGTTCTAGTTCCAATCCATTTAACAGCTCTTCTCTGTTGCCAAAATAACTTAGTATCATCTGCATATGAGGATGTGAAGACAGGAGACTAAACGTACTACAGAGAAACTTAGATAAATTCACTCACTCACAAAAATAAAAGTTATTCTAGAATTTGAAAAATGAAAGGAGAATTTTTTGTAAGTTTCAATTCTCTTCTTCCTTTTTTACCTTCAAAGCACTTTTTATCCACTTGCTTCTTCATCTAAAGCAGTGGTTCACAAACTGCACTCCCTGGACCAGAAGCACCTGCAGCATGTAGAAACTTACAGAAATGCAAATTCTCAGGTGGGGTCTAGCAGTTTCTATTAGAAACTTGGAGCCAGGCCCAGCAGTCCGGATATTATTAAGTCCTCCAGGTAACTCATGTATGCTAAAGGTTACAGACCATTGCTCTAAAGAGATCCCACATTGTAGGAATAGACATTTTAGCATTTAAAACCAGTTCCAAGGACACAAAACAGCATATGAGGCTCAAGAATAACTCTTTTCACTTTTATTATTTTTGGTTTTGTTCTGCTTAAACCAGTGGAAGGCTTTTAAAAAGAAGAAGGTAGAAATCATTTATGCATTGTACATTTTCTTAAATCTCCTGAATTGTGATTTTTCCATCAACCATGTGTTCACCTTCCCTCTACTACTTTTAAAAACAGAAATCTTTTCCCTGCAAGTTAATTGTATCCACAATCACACTGTCAGCAAACAAGCAGTCAGTAAAACACTTAACTTAATTGGAGCAATGACAATAAAAGATATCAGAGTCAGTGAATTAGTCAAAAGTTAAAAAAGACAAAAGATGTCTAGACTGTGTCCTAAGACCACAAACTTTTAGTACTGCACAGTGGAGACTCCTGGCCTCTAATCTAAGTAGGCTCTAGCAAAATACGAATTGTTAAGGTGGCATTTATGACAAGACAAAGAAATAAAATGAGATTAAAGTTTATTTGTAACACATAAAGGAGACATACACATTTTAAGAAATTTTACTGAAAATCAAAACCAAAAGTGTTTTGTTAATTCAGTAAACCATGGAAATAATCAGAATGCCAGCTCCTCAAGCTGTTCTAGTAATTGGGATTTAACTTTGTTTTTGTATATAAACTAACTCTTTATAAAGAAGAAAAGTGTACTTTAAAAATATCAAGGTACTTACTTAAAATGTCATCTATATTTTCTGTATCAAGACTTGTTATTTCAGTTGTTACAGGAGTAAAAACCCAAGTTACCTGGAAATTTTAAAAATGTGAAATTAATAAATGTTTCCACAAAAGGTAAATATTGCAGAAAGTCTAATAAAAAGAAAATTTATGCGTAAAGTTGGTTCCACTTGTTATTTACAAAATCATCCATCAATTGGTTTTAATTGTTATTAATTTATTTTTATTTTAACCCTTCACTAGATCAGTGAAACAGGGGAAGTACTAACTTCTTAAGCCTAGAAACTGATCAAATAAATAAGACTTCCTATACATCCAAAAACACAAAAGCAATTGTTTCTAAACAATGGAGAAATTAAGAATTTTTTCATTCTCTTAAATTAATATTTCAAGAACTTTACGGAGCAACAAGAAAAAAATGTACTGGCTTACTATCAATTTTGAAAGAATACAAACTAAAGCTGTTTGCTGACTCTATCCCTACCATGTTTCTAAGATAAAACAAAATGATAAAGATAAGAATTCAAGAAAGACTTTTAAGTTGTGAACCAGAAGCCTTTCTTGCCTCATCTCACATACTGGTGATAACAATGTGTCAAGGGACAGGCTATTAAAAGAGAGTAAGAATTTTCTGCTTCCAAAACATTAAACCAAATTTCAAGTTTATCAAAGACAATATTAGCTTGCCATCTGCAAAATAAATACAAGATTCAACTTTAAACTAGCAACTGTTCACTTAGTTTAAAAGGCAGTACACTTAGTCTATTTTATTTTTAGGTTCCATCTTTAATACACCTTGTGTTTAAGGAAATCCTTTCACTGAACCACAGCTATTGAAGACAACTAATGTCAGGGGTCCTGGTAAGGCACTGATGGCTACTCCCCTGCCCACCCATTTCACAGACGCTGTAGTAATCACTACAGTTACCACTCGAAAAATTTTTACTTCACCAACAATTCAATTTCTGAATGGTACAAAGAGCCATGTTGATGCTGATATGCAAACAAGCCCAGCTAATTATTTGAAATATCTCTGTACATTCATTATTTTCTTAGAAAAAGCCAAACAGCACTAGCCTTATTTTCAAGTTACCAAAATTGAGTAGCCAACAGTGGACTACTATTTCTGCTAGCAACCAATAAATTATACTCTACTAAAAGTAAGCTACGTAAGTTAAAACCTCTGAATGTTTGACATATATAACTAGTTGCATCATTTTTAACACCTTAAAAATTAACTGGAGGCGAGCCTGGGTACCTCAATCAGTTGAGTGATCTCACGGTTTGTGAGATTGGGCCCCACGTTGGGTTCTGCGCTGACAGCACGGGGCCTGCTTAAGATTCTCCCTCTTTCTCTGCTCCTCCCCTACTCTCACTCTCTCTGTCTCTCTCAAAAATAAAGTTAAAAAAAAAAAAAAAGGAGTGGGAAGAAGGAAGTTTTACTAGGCAAAAAAAAAAAAAAAAAGTGGGTTGGTTATTGAAAGTCACTTTCCTTTTGGGGATGGCAGAAGTCTATTAGGCATATTACCTAACTAGTGCTGATCAGGTATTTCTTGGCTGACTGGTTTAAAATTCCATTTCTGGGAGAGCTAAAACTGTAATTAAGTCTTAGTTTGGTAGCACGGGGCTTAGCATAAGTAACTCCATTTGAGCCTGTTTTGTGTTTAAGAAATCCAGATATACTGATACAAGATTTTAGAGTGAATTGTGTGTTGAAGAAAAATTCAAGAAGGTGAAGCAAAAATATACAATTAAGCAACAAAGTTGGTCTTTATCAAAGTCATCATTAAATAACTTGACATTTATGAAGTATCTACTAGGTACCAAGGGCACAAATGCATAAGGCATGGTATGCTCTACCATCAGGAGCTCTCAAAATTGTGGTAGTAAGGAGGGGAGAAAAATGTTAAATACAGATAACAGTCTTCAGTTGTATGATCTAACTAACCCCATTTTTGAAGAGTTACTTATCCATCAAAGTACGTTTATAAAGAAGTATATTCTAAATTTAACTGCTTTCTACTTTGAAATATTTACATGGCAAAAGTATTTAAATGCCAGATGATATAAAAATCGAGGCAACACTCAACCTGGCTGCATTAAATACCTGTTACTTTAGAAACATGGCACCAATAACCATGTAACTGATAAGCCACATTCAGCTAGCAGCTGTGTTTAAGAGGGCCCAAAGCAAGAAAACAGTCTCTGACCCAATCATCTCTGCACCCTGTAGGGTGTAAAGGAGGTGTTTTATCATTAACATTTTTATCAATATGCAGTGTAAAGGAAAAGACAGCCTGTTTATTTGAATTGTTAGCAAGCTCCACTAGTCTGACAAATTGTTTCTTTTCATGTCAGCCCTAAGTCTAAACAAAATTCTTCCAGGGAAACATCTTCATGTGTTAAATTCTATAGTGCTTAAGTAAAATAAAGACAAGTAGCTCTAAACCAGGAAGAGAGGAGGGTAATCATTCATCTAAAAGTTAAGACTTGAAGTAAACTTTTAAATGTATTTTCTTTCAAAGAAACGGCAAAAACCTACAAAGACATTTTGAATATGGAAGATCTTAACAGACATGGAGAATATTACCCTCTGATGATGAAATATTTAGACAACATATGTAAATACACAGACATAAACTTAGGAAATATTTTACAAGTTGGTCATTCTCTTCAGTTCATTACCTCTTTTTCTTGCCAACAGAGAAGAATCTCCAATCATCTAGAAGTCACTGCATAACTCCATCCACATGCAATAAGTACCAAATATTAAACATTTCACTCTGAGATGTGTCTAGTGACATGATCTTATTACATAAAAGGCCCATTGGTAAAAAATGGTATTGCACCTTAATTCATCAAAAAAAAAAAAAAAAAAAAAAAGGGTGATAGGCTACCTTTAAATAGAAGCTTCTTCAACAAGTAAAGAGTATTTTCTACCCTTAGCAGGTTTTTTAAGAGGTGTCTGGGTGGCACAGTTGGTTAAGTGTCCGACTCTTAATTTCAGCGCAGGTCAGGATCTCACGGTGAGATAGAGCCCCATGCCCGGCTCTGTGCTGACAGCATGGAGCCTGCTTGAGATTCTCTCTCTCTCCCTATCTCTCTGACCGACTTGTGCTCTTTCTCTCAAAATAAATAGACTTAAAAAAAAAAAGGTTTCTAAAAGTTAAGAAATCCTTGGGAATTAAAAAGCTTTCCTTTCCTGGGGCACCTGGGTGGCTCAGTTGGTTAAGTGTCCAACTTCAGCTCAGGTCATGATCTCACAGCTTGTGAGTTCGAGCCCCACACCCAGGACAGCTCAGAGCATGGAGCCTGCTTTTGAATCTGTGTCTACTGCCCCCTTTGCCCCTCCCCCACCAGCACTCTGTCTCTGTCTCTCAAAAATAAACATTAAAGAAGATTTAAAAAAGAATAAAAAAAGCATTCCTTTCCTTCAATTTCCCTGTGTCCTCCATGACCACGTAACTGGCTACTGATGCCAGTGTGCCAGCTGTTATTTCCATAGCATTTCTGAAGCCACCCAGCAGTCAGTTGCTTTTCCCCAAGCACACCCCACAATTTTTCTGCTTCCTCTTCTTTGCATACATAGTTTCCTCTACCTGGAAAGTTCTCTTCTCCACTACTGCAGAATCAATCCTTCAAAGACTGACTTCCTCTTCCATGAATAGCTGTCTGATTCTCCTGGTAAAAAATAACTTCCCTTTTCCGGGTACCTTGGTGATTCAGTAGAGCGAGCGTCTGACTTTGGCTCAGGTCATGATCTTGCAGCTTGTGAATGTGAGCCCCTCACTGGTCTAGCTGCTGTCAGTGCAGAGCCCGCTTTGGATCTTCTGTCTCCCTTTCTCCCTGCCCCTTCCCTGCTTGCACTCTCTCTCAAAATTAAATAAATTAAAAAATAAAATAAACTTAAAAAAAAAAAAACTTTCCTTTCTCAAAAGTTTCACCCATTCCATGGGGTGGGGATAGAAAAAGGAGAGATACATGCTAGTGGAAATTAAAATCTTCTCTGGATTAGATATCAAGTTGAAACAAGATACAAGAAAAGATTGGTTACATGACAAAAGATAGTTTTTTAGAAATAAATTTTGTGAAGATATTTTTATTAAGCACTCTCAGTGTTAAGTAAAATTTTAATTGTTACAATATTAAGGTAAATATATGCGTAACACTAGTGCAGACAAAATGTTCTAGCGCTCACTGCTAAACCCAGTACTGTTCCTCTTTTGAGAAAACATTAACTGAACAAGACGCTAATCCCACAGGATCTTCTTCAGAAGTATGAGCTAACATCAGTAATAACACATATTGGAAGTGAATTATTAAAGCTTCTCTGTTCATAATTATGCAAATATAAATTACCAATTTTTCCTTATACATGAAGACCATTTGAGTGGCTACTGTTCAAATATATCCTTAAAGGGAATACTATGGCACTCCCTAAATCGAGCATTTCCCTTCAATCTAACCTGCCCACAGAGGCCAGACTCCTCCTTCCAAAAGCTGCTTTGCATATATCAAACCCTCTGCCAAAAAGAATACAAGAACAAAACCAACCAAACAAACAAAAAAACCTCCAAGGGTTTTTCTCTGCTTACAGTATAAAAGCCTAAACCTTGAACCTGGCATTTAGGACCATCCACAAACTTGCTTTCCTAAATAACATCCTACTGCTCCCCATTCATATCCCATCCTCCAACTAACAGGAACGTTCTAGTTGGCCATATACTCTCGCTTGCTTGAGACACACCCAGTTTATGCCTGGTTGCTGTGGAATATCACTAACAGCACAATTCCTTTCAAGTGGGTCCCAGTTTGGGCAATAAATTATATGGTCACCATATTAGCAGGAGACCTTTGGCAATGGAAAGGAATTATAACAAGCTCCTCACAAATCCCAAATTATTAATAAGTATGTAATGTCTTCCCACACGATATACAGTAAAAGGAAATGATGAAGAGAAAAGAATAAAGATGGATGCAGATACGAATGCTGCTGAACCAATTACTAACCTCACCCACGGACTTGATATATGAGGCTCTTCACAAGGGAATACAATCAGTAGCTCAGGAAAACCCTTCAATGGTCACTCACAAACAAACAATACAAATCCTGAAGTTATGAATCCAAAATGCAAGGGGTCTATAGTACATGCAATTACTATAATGTGTCTCCTTATTCTCTTGCATCCATACTTTCCTTGTGCAGTTTCTTCTTACAATGTCCTGCCTGGAACAGCTAGGAAGGTCTATCTAGTTTTCAAGACCTAATTCAAAAGCTATCTTTTCTATGAGGGCTTTCCTGATGATCCCAGAACCCAGTGATTCATTTCTCTTCTGAACCCACAGAGCACTTTCTGGAGGGTGTTAACAGATTATCATTCACACTGATTACTTGTGCTATCATACCTCCTTCAGGAGACTGAGTACCTTGAAAAAGAGACTGCACCTTATTCAATTTTGTATACCACAGATCCATTTACTACGACACCCTATTTGTATACAGTGAGTACTCAAATACATACAAAGTGAATGAGAAGATAGATGATGTTAATACACTAAGAATTTAGAGGGAGGGTGCTGGAGGCGAGAAATGGGGGAAAGAAGTTCAGAAATGGGAACAGCCAACATTTTTAACATGTTTGAGGATAATAAGGTTATCAAATAAGAATGAAGCCTATTAAAATTTGTTTTTAATTATGTAATGGTGAAGAGCACACTACTAGGTAATTATTTACAGACTCAAATTTAGAGTGAACCTCAGAAGTGATCTTCCTGCCTCCTGCAGAAAGCCCTCTACATCACTAAGTGCTGTCCTGAGTTCCTAGGCATACCTTCTTCAGGTTCCCCTACAGGTATACTCTGATGTGATTTCTAGACACTTCAGCCCATAGCACTTCAGCACCCTCATTTAAGAATAGCAAGGGCACCTGGGTGGCTTAGTTGGTTAAGTGTCCGACTCTTGATTTCAGCTCAGGTCATGATCTGACAATTCATGAGATCGAGCCCTGCCTTGGGCTCTGCGCTGACAGCATGGAGCCTGCTTGGGATTCTCTCTGTCTCTCTCCCCGCCCTCCCCAACTCATGCTTGCACGCATGAACACTCTCTCTCTCAAAAATAAACAAGAATAGCCATGTTACATTAGTGGATAAACTTCTAATATTTCTTATATTGTCTTATTTTAGGACCAGAATCTAATAAACTATCAGGCAGAAGAGGTGATTGGGTATTATTTCTGTTAGCAAGATTTATAGTCACAAAGTATTTGCTAGGCTTTGCCTTAAATGTTTTATTACCATAATTTGATGAGTTTAGAAAACAAGAAGTGTTTCTTTTAAAGCTGAAAATCTTAAAACCTTGCTATTCAAATAGTTCCTAAACCAGGAGCACTGGCATCAGTTGGGAGCTTGTGAGAAATGCAGACTATCAGGCCCCAGACCTACTGAATCAGAATCTCCACTTTAACAATATCCCCAAGTGATTCCTATGCACAAAGTTTAAGAAGCACAGCTTTTAAAAAAATTATTTTAATGTTTATTTTATTTTTGAGGGGGGAGGGTGGGAGGGAACGAGCGGGGGAGGGGCAGAGAGAGAGAGAAAGAGAGAGACACACAGAATCCGAAGCAGGCTCCAGGCTCTGAGCTGTCAGCGCAGAGCCCACTGCGGAGTTCGAACTCACAAACTACGAGACCGTGACCTGAGCTAAGTTGGGCAAAGCAGCACTGCTTTAGACAGCAAAGGCTCCAACTCTCCAAGCAAGCATGTAAACCCATTTTAAACTCTGTACAATGTTTATGGTCCTCAAATATGAACACAAGAACAAGTAAGACTCATTTGTGAAAAGTCTGTATTGACATGCAAATTACTGTGATTTTAGAAAAATGTGGAATCTGTAATCTTATTAGAAATTTACAAAGATGTTAATTTTTTAAAGTGCCTTCTGCTTGAATAGAGATTTCTGCATGAAAATTACTGGCATAAAATGGAAGCTTTAATAGAGAATGTTTCCTTCCATGTGGCATTACCGTTCTCAATTGACATTACATCTGCTAGGCATTCTGCAGTAAGAGCTCAGTGTATTTTGCTAAATCTTTCATTTTCCTGCCTTTCTGTTAGGAGACTCTCAAAGCCCTTTACACACTATGTCTCTCCTATAGCAAGAAATAAGTGATGTACGAGGCAACAGCTCTCTTCCATTCTAATCCAAATTGACAAACCAGCCTACTACCTGAAGTCCAGATGCCATGGGACCCAGGCTGCTTCTCCTCCCTGGGGCCACTTCTCTGACTCTCAGTTTTGCATTAAGCTGGCAGGCAACAGAAGCATAGAGATTTTTCAGTCGACTGCAAGGAGCTAAGAGATATGAAAGGTCCCCAGAGAAAAAAGACTGAGGCTGACAAGCACTGTAAGAGCCTTGAAGCTGTGTATCAATTGAGGCACATCTCACTGTTAGTATTCCCAGAAGCATTATAATGAACTAGAAGTTCAAAGAGAGGGGAAAAATAGAACTAAGTATAGAATAACCCTGGCAAGCTACTTTAACCCTCAAATGCTCAGTGATACAACATTTGGCCAAATGACACAAATTTTGGACAAGTCAGAACCAGTCTGCTTTTATAAAGAAACATTAGAAAAATTATACCATTCTTCATTAAATAAGTCAAAATATGGTGGGTGCAGACATGTTTGGGAAAATAAATTCTATACCCAAAGAATAATTCAAATGTAGGTAATATAATCCCCAAACTCAAATTCTGCCAGTAGAAACAACAATAGAAAATAAAAATATATTGTTGCAATTCGTATTTTTTCTTGCACATTAGTTGTTTGATCAAGCATGGGTTTCCATTAAAACTGATGTCATTTCGGGGCGCCTGGGTGGCTCAGTCGGTTAAGCGTCCGACTTTGGCTCAGGTCATGATCTCGTGGTCCGTGAGTTCAAGCCCCACGTTGGGCTCTGTGCTGACAGCTCAGAGCCTGGAGGCTGCTTCAGATTCTGTGTCTCCCTCTCTCTGACCCTCCCCCGTTCATGCTCTGTCTCTCTCTGTCTCAAAAATAAGTAAACATTAAAAAAAAAAAAACTGATGTCATTTCACAATGTACTACAAAGCTTCACTAATCAAAACAGTATGGTACTGACACAAAAATAGACACAGATCAATGGAACAGAATAGAGAGCTGAGAAATAAACCCACAAGTACATGGCCAATTAACCTATGACTAAGGGGACAAGAGTATACAATGGGGAAAAGACAGTCTCTCCAATAAATGGTGCTGGGAAAATTGGACAGCTACATGCAAAATAATGAGATTGGACCACTTTCTTACAATATACACAAAAATAAACTCAAAATCGATTAAAGACCTAAATGTGAGACCCAAAACCATAAAAATCCTAGAAGAGAGCACAGGCAGTAATTTCTCACACTGGCCTTTGCAACATTTTCCCCTAAGGCAAGGGAAACAAAAACAAACTATTGGAACTACATCAAAATAAAAAGCTTTTGCACAGGGAAGGAAACGGTCAACAAAACAAAAGGCAACCTACTAAATAAGAGAAGATATTTAAAAATTATATATCTGGTAAGGGGTTAATATCCAATATATATAAAGAATTTATACAACTCAACACCAAAAAGAAACAAACAAACAAAAACACACCCCACAAACAAACAAAACAAACCAACACCAAATAATCTGATTAAAAATGGGCAGGGGTGCCTGGGTGGCTCAGTCAGTTAAGTGTCCAACTCTTGACTGCAGCTCAAAAGGGCAGAGGACCTGAACAGACATTTTCCAAAAGACATATGAAAAGATGCTCACTATCACAATAATCAGGAAAATGCAAATCAAAACAATGAGATATCTCCGCATACTGTCAGAATGCCTAAAATAAAAAAGACAAGAAATAGCAAGTAACTGGTGAGGATGTGGATAAAAAGGAACCCTCGTGCACTGTTGGTGAGCATGTATGCTGCTGCGGTCCCCGTGGAACACAGTATGGAGGCGCCTCAAAAATTAAAAGCAGAAATGCCGTATGATCCATTAGTTTCACTACCGGGTATTTACCCAAAGAAAACAAAAACACCAATTCAAAAAAATATATGCATTTCTATGTTTATTGCAGCATTATTTACAATAACCACGATACTGAAGCAACCCAAGTGTCCATCCATAGATGAAGGAATAAGGAAGGTACAGTACGTGTACACATACACACACACACAATGGAACGTTACTCGACTAAAAAAAAAAAAAGAGGAGATCTTGCCATTTGTGACAACATGGATGAACCCAGAAGGTATTATGTTAAGTGACATAAGTCAGAGAAAGATAAGTATCATGTGATTTCACTTATATGTGGAACCTAAAGATCAAAACAAATAAAAAGCAGAAACAGACCCATAAATATAGAGAACTGATGGTTATCATCAGAGACAGGGTAGGTGGGTGGGGGAAATGCGTGAATGAGAGTGGGAGCTACACAGCTTCCAGTTATAGAATGAGAATGTCACAGAAGAGGCGCAGCATAGGGAGCACAGTCAACGGCACTGGAACAGCGTTGTATAGTAACAGGTAGTGGCTACACTTGTGAACACAGCATAATGTATGAACTTGTCCCATCACTATGTTGTACCCCTGAAACTAATGTAACATTTTACGTCAACTATACTAAAAGAAAAAAAAAAAATGGGGGTGCTGACAGTGCAGAGCCTCCCTGGGATTCTCTCTCTCTGTCCCTCCCCTACTCTATCAACATAATAAACATTTTTTAAAAATTGATGGGGTGCCTTGGTGGCGCAGTTGGTTAAGTGTCCAACTCTTGATTTTGGCTCGGGTCATGGTCTCCCAGTTTCGTGAGCTCGAGCCTCGCATCGGCTCTGCACTGACTGCACTGACCCCACGGAGCCTGCTGGATGGAGCTTCTCCCTTTGTCTCTGCCCCTCCCCCACTCGCACTCTCTAAACAAACAAACAATAAATAATTAAAAAGTTGATGTCATCTGTGTGTTTGGTTCCCCACTGTATTCTAAATACGGGATGAGAGCCTAATACAAGACGATATGTTAACTGTACTGGAATTAAAACAAAAAACAAAAAAAGGAAGGGGATCAACTAATTTACCTAGAATAGACAATGTAGTACTCTGACCTTCACAGAAAAGTCCAAAGCTTTTCAGAAATGGGATTGATTTTCTCAATGTGTGGAAAGGGTTTTTCTCTTAAAATCACCCCATACCCCTCCTCTAAAACCTAAAATTCTAGCAATGGTGGTACTAACAAAGCATGGGAATTGGGAGAAAAGTTAAGATGATAATTGTCTTCTTTTTCTGTACACAGTCTGGAACCAGAGGTGGGGGGTGGGGGAGGAGGAGGGAGGGTGGTGTGAGACAACATCCCATTCATCACTGTCTCCAGAACAAATACTTGCAAATATATACCGAGAGAAAATTATGACTACTCTTCTTGTGCTGCACTGTAATTCTCACACAGGATGCCTCATGAAACCAAGTTCCCTTAATGGAATCTACATACATGTTGGTACATATATTTTTTTGTTAGATCATTCACTCTATAAATATTTCACTGAGTCATCTACTGTATACATGCTAGGCACCGTACTAGGCACTAGGGATAGGGTTGTGAATAACATTATATATATGCATATATATACAAACATCTAGCAAGATCATCAAACTTAAATTCTCTTTCACATTGAAAAAAAGAGAAAGAGAAGATTCTCTCTGTCTGAAGTATTTTAATTGAAAAGACATCCATAGTTCCTGGCAAAGTCATTCTCAAAAGACAACTGCTGGGCACCAAACAATGAGAATTACACAGTATGTCATAGGCTCTTTTTGCTTAGGCTTTCGAGAAGCTTTGAGTTAATCTTAATGCAGACAACTACACTGACACTGTTACTGAACAATCTTAACATTACCAAAAGTGGAATGACCAGATATTAATGCTTCTTTATAGGATACAATAGGAAATAAAAAGCACCACTTACAAAGTATTAACCCAAAAAACTGAACCTGACCTCAATCTCATCAAGCCCAAGAACTAGTACAAGGAAACAATGAATACAGAGTAAAACACAAAATGACACCATGGGGATCCAAGAAGCCATGTCAAGAGATAGGAAATTTTAGGGGCACCCGGGTGACTCAGGCAGTTAAGCGTCTCACACTCTTGATCTCAACTCAGGTCTTAATCTCAGGATTGTGAATTCAAGCCCCATGCTGCACTCCACGGTGGGCATGAAGCCTACTTAAAAAAAGAGAGAGAGAGGAAATTTTACAGGAAAAATGACAGCTTATCTTCACCGGGGCTCCCCCCAAAAGCAGATCCCGAGACAAGTAGTCCAATACAAGCAGTTTATTTGGAAGAAAAAGGAAGTACCCATAAAGAAATGGGGAAGAAGGATGGGGAAGATACCCACTATACAACATAATACAGTGAACTAAATGCCAATGTTTTTACTTTTTAAACAAATTTCAAGGTTTGTACCATATAGGCCCTGATATATCCTAAACTGTATAATTTAAATCCTTTAACTGTCTTATTTGCCAATTTCTGCTGGTGGCATATTTATTTCTAAACTGCACAAAGTGAAGAAAATATATACATCTATATACATATACATCAAACAATGTCTGTATTTCACTACTAAACATATGGCCCTGACCCTTCTTGGTAAGTCAACAACCTTCAATGAAGAACTGTTCTTTGGTAAAACCTTCAGTTTCTTGTCTTCCATATTCACTAGTTCTGGAATGACTCTCAGGCTTTTTGGTTTCCTTTCCGTGAGTACTATGTTCTACGATAAAAATATTTTCATTAACAAATCCAAGAATGATTCCATTTTTTTTAAGTTTATTTATTTTGAGGGGGAGAGAGAGAAAGCACATGCACAAGTGGGGTAAGGGCAGAGAGAGAGGGGAGAGAGAGAATCCCAAGCAGGCTCTGCACTGTAAGCACAGAGCCTGGTGCGGGGCTTGAACTCACCAACCATAAGATCATGACCTAAACGGAAACCAAGAGTCGGATGCTTAACTGACTGAGCCACCCAGGCACCACCCAAGAATGATTCCATTTTTATATAGGCCTAATGTGTTAATCCACTGCTTAAAAATCTGTATCTTCAAAATTGTACTGTTCCTTCAGATCAAACCAATTCTAAATGTCAATCAGAACTAATCTTTGAAAGGCCACATAATTGCTGGGATACCTGTAGTAATTCAATCACCAGATGAAAGAATCATTGGCTGCCCCATAGCCCACATACTGTTTTAATTAAGTCTGCAAAGGGGCGCCTGGGTGGCTCAGTCAGTTAAGCATCTGACTTCAGCGCAGGTCATGATCTCACAATCTGTGAGTTCAAGCCCTGCGTTGGGCTCTGTGCTGACAGCTCAGAGCCTAGAGCCTGCTTTGGATTCTGTGTCTCCCTCTCTCTCTGACCCTCCCCCATTCATGCTCTGTCTTTCTCTGTCTCAAAAATAAATAAACGTTAAAAAAAAAAAAAATTAAGTCTGCAAAGCAAATGGATTTGTCCTTTCCCCTTTGGTCTAAATTTCCTGCCCCCCGCCCCATGATAGTCTCAAAGCTTTCATAAATATTAAGGGTCATTACTTCATGATCTCCATCACTACCATGTAGTGTTTTAGCTTTCTAAGCAATTTGACCAAAAGTAATCAGGGAATGACCATGGTTTATTAAAGGGAAATCCAAATTTAGGACTCTATCTCACTTGTGCACTTCTGTCTCCCTTTTCTTAGTTGCCATGAGATAAAGAAGGAACAAGGATGGACCTAGAGGGTATTAGGCTAAGTGAAATAAACCAGATAGAGAAAAACAAATACCATAAGATTTTGCCCAAAAATGAATCTAAAAAACAAATGAACAAACAAACAAAAAGAATCAGACCTACAAACACAGAGAAGTTTAAACTGATAGTTGCCAGAGTAAAAGGAGGTTGGGGGTGGGCAAAATGGGTGAAGGGGAGTGGGAGATAGAGGCTTCCAGTTATGGAATGAGTAAGTCACCAGAATAAAAGGTACAGCATAGAGAACATAGTCAGTGGTATTGTGATAGTGTTGTACGGTGATGGTAGCTATACTTGTGGTGAGCAGAGCATAATGTACAGAGATGCTGAATCACTATGTTGTACACATAAAACTAATGGAACATTATGTGACAGCTATACAACCCCAACCCAAAAAAGCAAGTCCACATGATACTAGTTTACAGTCCTCTGAAAGGACAATAAACATTATGTATATAATAACTTTTATTTACTTTTCAGCTAAGTAAGGCTATAAGATGACCTACATAATACATTAAAAATTTTTATCTGAGTTACCAGATATTCACCAAAGGGGTTACATCTAGAAAGGGGGAAAGAAGTTAGGAATGGGAAGAGGTAAAGGGACACAAGTTTTCTTTTTTATTCCACTTATTATATTTATTTCTTTCTATATTAAATTGTTTACTCTAGAATGTTTTCCTATATCATTTGAAAAATTACTAATTAAGCAATATAATTTGTTTTTACTCCTTTGATCAGTGAGGTTAAGATTTTTTTTTAATTTTTTTTAATGTTTATTCTTGAGAGAGAGAGAGAGAGAGAGAGAGAGAGAGAGAGAATGTGAGCGGGGGAGGGGCAGACAGAGAGAGAGAGACACAGAATCCAAAGCAGACTCCAGACTCTGAGATGTCAGCACAGAGCCCAACGCGGGGCTTGAACGAACCATGAGATCATGACCTGAGCTGAAGTTGGACGCTTAACTGAAGTTGGGACGCCATCCAGGCGCCCCAGTATGGTAAGATTTTTAAAAGATTTCCTAACAGTGAATAATCCTTATCTTCTTAGAATAACTCCATCTGCTCAAGTTGCAGATTTATTTAATATTCTACTAAATTCTATATGCTAATATTTTACTAGGATATTTGTGTTAATATAATGGTTGAGATTGTTCTGTAGTTCTCCTTTTGGGTACTGCTTTTACTAGATATTTAGATATTTTACTAGATATGTAGGTCTTCAAACAAAAATTGGATAAGCTTCACCTTTCACAGTGAGTTGAAATAGTTTTGATAACACAGGGATGAGTGGTTGAGTAGAGCCTTTGGAGGCAGACTGCCTGGATTTGCATCCTAGATATGTCACTTCCTAGTGGTTGACATTGGGCAAATTAATCATTTTGTGCCACAGTGTCCTCATCTATAAAAAAGGGGTGATGATGATGATGGTGATATGATTTCACAGTGTTATTTTGAGAATTCATATACAGCACAGAGCAAGCGTTCATAAGTTCTTACGTATTTGTAAGCATTCATCCATGAAATCGTCTGAGCCAGGTGCTTCTGGGGAGGGTACCGCTTTGTAACTTTTCTATGTAGACATAGTGATACATATAGATTGAGCTATTGGACATACTATAGCACTACTATTTATCTATTTCTACTGATAGACATTTGGGATATTTCTAGATTTTATTATTACAAACGATGCTGCATCAACATTCATGTGTTTCTTTATGCATATTAGAAGCATTTTTTTGAGGGTCTGTAACTAGGAGTTAAATTGCTATGTCTAAGCACACGTGGATCAATTTTAGCAAATATTTCCATATTCTTATCAGAGCGCCCCTTCTGTTTTTTATAATTCTCTACAGATGTTTTGGTCTTGACTAATTCCTTCCTCCTGTTTTCACTATTATCCTTATTTTTGATAGCTAGAATTTAGTGTTTTATGAGTACATTCCAACACCCATATTTATTCAACACAGTGATTACTCATACTTTACATCTCAGTTGAGTGGATTATGTCTATGAGCAGATTTTTCAAGAAGAGAACATGGGCATTAGACTTCCCTCAACTCTGGAGACCCTTCCTCCTTATTTCTCACATGAAGCAGTAGCTGACTTTGCCCTCCCCAGAGCTCTGAACACCAGCTCTGTGGATCTTCCTTTCAAATTCCTACCTTTTGATGACGATAATCTCTTATTTCCCTCAATCTAGGCAGAGAACTACTTCCCAGTGTTATTACTGTCTTTGTTTTTTGCTCTTTCAGCCCCCAACATCTATGTAACCAATTCCCCATATTAAATCCTTTCCCATATATTGGTGGGAAGGAATGAACAATCAGTAATTGCTAATCAGTAATTACTGATCAATAATCAGGAATTACTAATATCAGAAATGAAAGAGAGGACATCACACTACAGATCCCATGGACATTAAAAGGATAATCAAGAAATACTATGAACAACTCTCAGTCCACAAATTTGATAACCTAGGAAATAGAACAATTCCTTGAATGACACGATCTGCCAAAACTCACACAAGGAGAAGACGACTATCTACATAGGCCTATATCTATTAAAGAAATTCAATCAAAAATCAACAACCTTCCAAGAGAGAAAGCACCAGGCCCAGATGGGTTCACTGGGGAACTTTACCACACACTTAAGAAATTATAATTCTTTATAATCTCTTTGAGAAGACAGAAGCAGAGGAAATACATCCTAAGTCATTCTAGAAGCCAGTGTTACTCTAACACCAAAATCAGACAAAGACATTACGAGAAAACTATAGACCAATTTCTCTCATAAATGCAAAAAGATATTAGCAAACTGAATCCAAAATTGATACAAAGAATTATATACCATGACCAAATGGGGATTTATCCAAGGAATGCAAAGCCAATTCAATATGCGAAAATCATTCAATATAATCCATTATATCAACAGGCTATAGAAGAAAAATCATATGATCACATTGATACATGCAGAAAAAGCATCTGACAAAATATAATACCCTTTCATGATAAAAACTCTCAGTAACCTACGAATAGAAGTGAACTTCCACAACTAGTTAATGAACCTCTACCTCTACTATCATACTTAGTGGTGAGACACTTGAAGCTTTCCAATTAAGATCAGGTACAAAGCAAAGATGTTTGTTTTTCAAGACCATACTGGATGTCCTAGCTAATGCAATAAGACGCAAAAAAAGGAAATAAAACATACACAGATTGGGAAGGAAGCAACACAACTGCTTTTGTTTGCAGATGATAGATAATCTATGCAAATCCAAAAGCAATAACAACAACAACAAAAAAGAAACCTCCTGGAACTAATAAACAATTATAGCAAGGTTGCAGGATATGACATCAATAAACAAAAGTCAATCGCTTTTCTATCAGTATCATTTACATTGGCATCCTCCAAAATGAAACATGTAGTATTAATCTAACAAAATATGCATAAGATCTACATGAGGAAAACTATGAAACTCTGATGAATGAAATCAAAGAACTAAATACATGGAGAGTTATTCTATGTTCATGGATAAGAAAACTCAAAATTGTTAAGAGGTCAGTTCTTCCCAACTTGATCTATGGATTCAGTGCAAACTCAATACAAATCTCAGCAACTTATTTTGTGGATACTAAGAAACTGTTTCTAAATTTCATATAGAAAGGCAAAAGATCCAGAATACACAACAATTGAAGGGAAAGAACAAAATTGGAAGATTGACACTATCTGATTTAAAGACGCACTCTAAAGCTACAAGGAACAAGACAGTGTGACACTAGCAAAAGAATACACAAATAGACCAATGGAAAAGAAGGCTCGTAGACTCATAAATAGAATCAACTGATCTCTGACAAAGAAGCAAAAGCAATACAATAGAAAAAAGACAGCCTTTTCAACAATGATGCTATAACACCTGAACATCCACATGTAAAAAAATGAACCTAGACACAGACCTTATACCTTTCACAAAAATTACTTCAAAATGGATCACAGACCTAAATGTAAAACAAAAAACTATACAACTCCTAAAGGCAATAAATTTAGATCATCTTGGGTTTGGTGATGACTTTTTAGATATAACACCAAAGGCATGATCCATAAAAGAATGAATTGATAAGCTGGATTTCATTAAAATTAAGATTTTCTGCTCTGCAAAAGGCACTGTCAAGAGAATAAGATTATAAGCCATACATTGGGAGAAAGTATTTACAAAAGACACAACTGACAAAGAACTTTTATCTAAAATATACAAAGAATTCTTAAAACTCAACAATAAAAAAACAATCTGTTTAAGAAGTGGGCCCAAAACCCTAACAGACACAAGCCATACAGATGGCAAATAAGCATATAAAAACAAGCTTTGCAGGGCGCCTGGGTGGCTCAGCTGGTTAAGCGTCCAACTTCGGCTCAGGTCATGAGCTCATGGTTCATGAGTTCCAGCCCTGTCTTGGGCTTTGCGCTGACAGCTAAGAGCCTGGGGCCTGCTTCAGATTCTGTGTCTCCGTCTCTCTCTGCCCCTCCCCTGCTTGCTCTCTGTCTCTGTCTCTCTCTAAATTAAACAAACATTAAAAAAATTTAAAAACATGCTTTTCATCATATATCCTCAGGAAAATGCAAATTAAAAGGACGAGATACCACTACACACCTATTAGAATGGCCAAAATCCACAGTGCTGACAATATCGAATGTTGGCAAGGATGCGGAGCAACAGAAATTCTCATTCATTGTTGATGAAAATGCAAAATGGTACAGCCACTTTGGAAGATAGTTTGGCTGTTTGTTGCAAAGCTAAACATCCCCTTAACATGTAATCCAGCAATCCATGCTCCTTGGTATCTACTCAAAGGAAGTGAGAACTTATGTTCGCTCAAAACCTACCCATGGATGTTTACAAAAGATTTTATAACTGTCAAAACTTGGAAGTGACCAAGATGTCCTTCAGTAGGTGAACTGATTAACTGTGGTACATCCAGATGAAGGAATACTATGCGGTGCTTAAAAAAAAAAAAAAAAAAAAGGAATAAGCTATTAAGCCGTGAACGAATATACAGGAAACTTAAATGCACACTACTAAGTGAAAGAAGACAATCTAAAAAAAAAACTACACTATGTTTATTTCCCACCATATGACATTATGAAGTATAAGGCAAGAAAAAGCAAAGCTATTAAGATAGTAAAAATATCAGTGGCCAGAGTTTAGAAGGGAGAGATGGATAAATCAGTAGAGCACAGAGGATTTTTAGGGCAGTGACACTACTTTGTATAATACTATGATGATAGATACATGTCATCACACATTTGTCCAAACCCACAGAATGTACAAAAACCAAGAGTAAATCCTAATGTAACCTCCAGGCTTTGCGTGATAATGATGTGTCAAGGTAGGTTCAACAACTATAATAAACACGCCACTTTGGTGGGGGATGTTGATAATGAGGGAGGCTAAGCACATGTGAGGGCAGGGAGTACACAGGAAATCTCTGTACCTTCTGCTTAATATAGCTGCGAACCTGAAACTGTTCTTCAAAAAAGAAACTATTCATTCAAAAATGAATACACATTAAAAAGAAAAAGTTATCCCTTATTCCATTATTAATGCAAATTAAAGTTATTTTCCTAAATATCTTTAATGCGAAAAACTATTTAATTCACTACTTTTCTTTTATCTTTTTTTAATTTTTTTTTCATGTTTGTTTATTTTTTGAGAGAGAGAGAGAGAGAGACAGAGTGCAAGGGGAGGGGCAGAGGGAGAGGGAGACACAAAATCTGAAGCAGGCTCCAGGCTCTGAGCCATCAGTACAGAGCCCAATGCAGGGCTCAAACCCACAAACACTGAGATCATGACCTGAGCTGAAGTTGGACACTTAATCGACTGAGCCACCCGGGGGCTCCATTACTTTTATTTTCAAGCCTAAAGAATAACATCTGAGATATATACACATGCACATGAATAGTTTATTTCTGTCTATGGATCTATATAAATATAGATTTGGGGTCAAAAAGGACCACAGAGGCTGCAGTGGGTTGAACAGGGCACCCCCAAAATTCATGTCACCCAGAGCTTCAGACTGTGACCTTACTTAGAAACAGGGCTCTTGCGGATATGATGATCACAAGATGAAATCATCCTGGATTTAGGATTTAGGGTGGGCCCTGTATCAAATGGCTGATGTCCTTGCAAGAAGAGAAGAGACCATAGAGACACAGAGAGGAAAAGGTGATGTAAAGATGGAGGTAGAGACTTGGTGTGATCCATCTATAAGCCAAGGAATGCCTGGAGCCACTGGAAGCTAGAAGAGGCAAAGAAGGATTCTCCCAGAGAAGATTGAGAGGGGCAGTGGCCCTACTAGTTAGTACCTTGATTTCAGGCTTCTGGTTTCCAGAACAGTGAGAGAATAAATTTGTTTTAAGCCACCAAGTTTGTGTTAGTTCATTGCAGCAACCGTAGGAAACCAATACAAAAGCAAAATCATGTTAGTTTACATTTAAGAACTAAGTACAAAAAGCAAAGAAGTCATGACCACTCATACATGTATTTGGCAAAGCAAATACACCACTAGCAAGAAGTCTTCATCATTAGAATCCTTTCATATGATAATGACCTTGCATTTAAAAACCTAAGACTGTTATAAAATAATGAAAACGTTATTTCACTACAGAAATGCCTCTCTTCTTGCTCTATTTTACTTTTGTCAAGGAGGTGGTTTTATGCTCTTGTATTCATTTGTTTCCTTAGTACCTGTATGATGCTTGACAAACAGTAGAGACTCCACAATGTCTGCTAAATGAACAGACTGAACTAAATAAAGTTCTTCCATTTTCAGACATTCTACAATTCTATAAGACCACAAAAGAAGCCTATCTACTTAAAGCTGGGAGAGGCCATGAATAACATTTGTTTTGCAATCAGACTAGGAAGCATTTTCTGAAATCTTTGCTTGAGGACTAGTACTCAATTATGACAGTGAAAGGATCACTTTTAAATAGGGGAAAAAAAAAAAAAAAAAAAACATGTGCTTCACCATAAAGCAGGAATTCTAGAGACTCCCTTCCCTCAAGTATTTTAAGAAAAATATTTGGCCTGCCTCAGGACAAACTAGCAAGTAAAAAAGTGACAAATCAAAAAAATACCACATTCATCTTGGATTTAATTTAAAGAGGGAGGGGGAAAAAAGCAAATTTCAATCAGCTGGAGTTTACATCTTCTATCACTGTGGAAATTATAAGCATAATTCTCCTATTTACCAGGAAGCGAAGCGACTACAGCAATCCCAATGAGCATTTTGTTTTTAGTAATCAAGAAAGTTGTCCGATAATGGGTCTATGTAGGCTAAGCAGTCTTCTAAATCGAACTCCCCCAGTAGTCAAATAAATGATCATATGCAAAAGTCACGAAAACATACTTTAAAAAAATTTTTTTAATGTTTATTTATTTTTGAGAGAGAGAGAGAGAGAGAACTGGGAAGGCGCAGAGAGAGAAGGGGACAGAGGATCCCAAGCAGGCTCCACACTGTCAGTGCAGAGGCCGATGTGGGGCTCAAACCCACAAACTGTGAGATCATGAACTGAGCCGAAGATGGACGCTCAACCAATTGAGCCACCCAGGCGCCCCCAAAACATACTCCATAATTTTGAATTTTGTTTTCAACATCATAATATATAAAGACAGCACTGAAAGAGGACCATAAACTATAATAATTACTCAGCCGTAAATTACTTCTTAGCATCACCTTAATCAGCCTCTCTAACCTGTACTTCACTAGGTCAAAATGATAGTTATTTAGAATTACAAAGCCGAAGGGGCCCACGTCTATCTAACTGCATAATACCTCCACTCCCATCTTGTGCAGGACTCTCCCTGACAGCATCCCTGGCAGAATAGCCATTTGGCCTCCCACGGGAACACCTGCTCTGAGAGAAAGCTTTTGACACGGCAAACCAACCCATTATGACATAGCACCACTAGAAACTTTTACCTTTACTGGGAGGCACATCTGCTCACCTTTCCCTTCTACACATTCCTCACAATTCTACCATGTACAGCTCATCAAGAACACACCCACAAGCTCCTGGCAGTCCCTGGTTGAGAACCAGTGGGGACGGAAGCACCGAAGCAGGTATGGCCTGTGGGGAACTGAAAAGCACATTCTGTCCTTCAAGAGCTTCGTGACCATGCGTGCAAAGTTAGCATACAAGATACATGATGCAAGTACTGCAAGGCTTACACCAAGTATCCGAGAAAAATTTAGAGAGAGCAGAAAAGTGGCAGAGAGCACTGCCATGGGTTAGATGAGCAGAGCAGTTTCTATGGGTAAAGCGAGGGAGTAGCAAAGCCTGGCTTTTCACATAGTGCAGTATTGATAGATACACTGGAAGGTTAGGCTGGGCCGGATTGTTAACAACAACAAAAACAGGGTATAAGGAGAGTAAGTATAATACCCTTGAAAGCCAAATAGAGGGGTTGATCTCTGCTGTAGCAGAAAAGAAGGGAGCATGGAAGACTTCTTGTCAGTGAGGAGCACCATTTCAAGACTAAGGTTAGAGGTCCATATTCTATGAGGTAAAACTACACAGTTAAAGAGTGACACATAATATAGGGGAGGGATACAAAGGCCTAACCCGGGGTGGGGGAAATTTGGGAGACTTTTAAAAGAAAGTAAATTGGTCACGATGACACACTAAAGGGTAGAAACATTCAATGAGCCAAAGCTATAAACCTAGGTGACTGACATAACTCAAAGGAGAGGAAGACTGTCTTAGAGAAAGAACTTCTGTGCAGTTACTGATCTACCTCAATGTCACTACTTATCTGCCTTGTTCAGTCAGTAAGAAAACAGCTGACAGAAGATGAGGTGCCTTCTACCCACCAGCATAAAGAGGCCAGAAATGGCATTTGACTACATTTTATAACCAGGACTAAAGCACTAAGGGAATAACTGAGCCCAAGGCACTAACCGAGACACTGACAGACTCCTCGGCCACTGCAAACTTTAGAACAGTAATAAAGCTGAGAGGTAAAATGACTGGATGACAAGATGGAATGGGAAGGGAGGAAAGCGACTCTTGTACATTCAAGAACATCCCCGTTTACTTCCTGATCGCCTGCTGTTGCTAGGATGTAGGCCCTTCCCCCTTCCCCAACTCCTGGCGAGTGGGGGAAGGGGAGGGGTAGAGAGAGAAAAAGAAAGAACTCCTAGAGCATGGACCGAGCAGGGAGAACAGCACTTCAAGAAGAAATGGGGTAGTTGACAGTATGAAATGCTCAAAGGGTGATGAGCAGCAGACTTACCAAAGAGGAGGGCAATTCCCAATTAAGGGGCTGGTGTGACCTAGGGAATAGGTCACAATCACCAGTTTTAAAAAGCCAAATCATATTTGTTAGCCTCTAGGAAGGCAGACATCGGCTCCTCTATTTATAAACTTTCAATCTACAAATTTAGAAGTTTCCACAGATGCAAATCAAATAAAACCACGTAGATTCTGCCTGCCACCAACAGATGAAATAAATCAGTCATGCCTTATACAGTATGTCACTCTGGACTTATGAACAAGGCCATTAACAAACATCATTTCAGAACCTAAACATAAATGCTTCTTTATGTTTTTTGAATAATTTCCAGTGAAAAAATAGTGTTTGCATGGCATTGGTTTTAATTACTAAAATACCTTACTGATATGAATTACCTCAGTTCTGATGATGGGTGGATAACCTTTACTAATAATACAAGTGTCCTGTATTTCTTTTGGAAGAAAATGTGCCCTGGGGTGCCTGGGTGGCTCAGTCGGTTGGGCATCCGACTTCGGCTCAGGTCAAGATCTCGTGGTTTGTGAGTTCAAGCCCTGTGCCAGGTTCTGTGCTGATAGCTCAGAACCTGGAGCCTGCTACATATTCTGTGTCTCCTCCTTTCTCTGCCCCTCCCATGCTTGTGCTCTGTCTCTGTCTCCCAATAGCAAATAAATGGTAAAAAAAAAAAAAAAAAAAGTTTTTTTTAATTAAAAAAAAAAAAGAAAGAAAATGTGCCCTGAAGACACCCTCATTCATTCTTTAAGCTAAAACTCTTTTCAACAACCTGAATAAAGGTACCTTTTAAGCCATTAAGAAAATATTTCCTATCCCATCTTTACAATAAGGGTATTAACTTAGCACTTCAAAGTAATATTCCAAAATAAGTGATACTTGGAAAATCTTCTCATACAGGCATGCTGTCTGCTAATTAACTCAAATATCACCATCCTTTCTGTATTAGAACAGCTAAAATTGGTCCAGGGAAATTAGTACTACTGTATAAATCAAAATTCCCCAAATAAAGGAGACAAGAAAGACTTTTCACTAAGGCATCAAACGTAACAGTTGCTTCAGTCATACCTAGTCAGGTGGTTTCTCTTGCCTCATGGGTCAAATGAGAAAGACTGAAACTCTTGATTATTTTCCTACAGAATATTGGATACTTCTCAGAATTAAAAGCTATTTCTTGAGGGTTCATCTTATTATATACCTTAAATCACTCTTTTGTTCAAGATAATAACTGGTATATATCAAGGAGGTCTTTACGCAAGTGTTGTAGAACTAGGAAATACAATTTGCCCTCCTCTTCTAACCAAGTACTCATTTTCCCAATTGGAAGGATTTTTAGATGTATCAATGAGATTAGAAAAGCAATATTATATGATGAGCTTTTCTTGATCCAAGTTGAAATACCCATCCTACACTATCTTATATGCCACTGGTTCTCAGCAAATACCTTCATCAGAGCATCCAAATTAAAAAATATTGGGGCGCCTGGGTGGCGCAGTCGGTTAAGCGTCCGACTTCAGCCAGGTCACGATCTCGCGGTCCGTGAGTTCGAGCCCCGCGTCAGGCTCTGGGCTGATGGCTCAGAGCCTGGAGCCTGTTTCCGATTCTGTGTCTCCCTCTCTCTCTGCCCCTCCCCCGTTCATGCTCTGTCTCTCTCTGTCCCAAAAATAAATAAACGTTGAAAAAAAAAAAAAAAAAAAATATTTATTATACCCTCAGTTTCCATCATATGTATAACTTACTAAAAGTGTTGAGCCAAAACTTACTAAGAGTATTAGATATTATACATGCTTATGTGTAAATAACTTTACTTCCCACTGGAAGCAATATTTAAGGGATAACTATCATACAAGTAAGTTAGGCTTATAGGAACGAATGAAACTGTATAACCAGCAATTTGAATCTTCCACATCTACAGAAAATAGGATTTTTATTTTTCTATCTTTTCAGTGACCAAAAATATGCTATCATAATCGTCTCTTCCCTTACTGAATTCAACAAGAAGATTATATATTTCCAAAGAATCATCATCATTTTCCAAATATTTAGTCAATTACAGCAGTCAAGGATATATTTTTTTTTTAATGATTTTGAGTGTACAAAGTAACAGAAATGATGCCTTTCCTTGTGGAGCAAATGATACCTTTCAAACTGCAAAGCATAAAGCATGTTTCTCCACTTCCATTTCTACCACTTACAGGAATTTGTTTGCTTTTGTATTAAAAGCAGAAATGCATATCAGGTTAGATTTTTATTTCTATCAATCACAGTTACATTTGTCACTATTTTGATAAGACTACTGCATAACTCACCAGGGGAAAGAGACAAGTTGATAAGTACTTTAAGAAACCACTAATATTTAGAATTAGACTTTTAGAATAAAAAGGTCATCCATTTACTCATTTCTGAGGGTCAAAAAAAAGGTAGTACAAGCACAGAAAGATGATTAGCACATGTGCTGTCCTCCTACAAGGTACTTTCTCCATTTCATAATAATGACTCCATCCACTTGACAGGCTTTCCTTCTCTATTCATCACCTTACAAAACAAAAATATCGCCTGTATGCCAGACGTGATGCAAAGTACTTTATACACCATATATCTTACAACTTTGCAAAATAATCATGCCTACTTTTAAAATAGAAAACGTAAGGGTCAGAAGGTCAAGGAACTTTGCTTAATATCAATCACACAGCTACAAAGGGTTAGAGCTGGGAATGGGCTAGGTCTTCCCAGCATCAAAGTCACTCTACCTTCTGGTATTGCCAGTTATCCTGGAAATCCACCCCTAGAACTATTTCCATAATTCATCAACTTTCCCTGAAAGGGATATACATTGCATATCTAGGCTTCTAGGGAGAGAAACCAAGTAGAAAACATGTTTGAAGCACTCAAAAATATTTCAGTCTAACAACCTGTATTTACAAACCCATATATTATCTCTTTTACATCATTATAACAACTCTGAAGCTGAAGTAGTAATTATATTATTCCTATTTTATAAATGAGGAACTGAAACTTTACAGTATCTGGTATACACTACATACAAACACTTGTTAAATGATGAAGACTCGAATAGGTTAAGTGACCTCTCCAAACTAGTGGCAGAATAGGGTTCAAGTTAATACCTGTTATAAAACCAATGGCCTGTACAACAAAACGCAACTGTCTCCATTAACTGCTATCATCATTTTATACTGAATTTATATGCAGACTAAGTACAGTTATAAAAAAGAGGTAAGCAGATAACTTACTCATTTAATAGTCACACTTTTAAGCCGCTTTTGTGAGTATAATAATGACTGTAATTATCAGCATCAGAAGACCACAGGAGCTGGAAGCTAGTCATGCCAGCTCATTACTTCAGTGCACACAATTTTAATACCACTGAACAGACAACTTGAAAGTTACCCAAAAAAGGAAATGTATTCAAACATTCATCACTCATGGATTCCCTTATCAAGCAATATTTGTTGAGCACCTACTATGTGAAAGAAACCAGGAAAGTTGAAGTGCCTATTATATACCATGGACACATTCACAAATAGTCTTATTTGTCTTTTCAGAACTCTGCAGAAGAGGTCTTTATCCCCATTTTGATAGGTGAGAAAATGGAAACTCAGAAAGGTTGAATAACTTCTTAAAGTTAAATGGTCAAGGTAGGAGTTACTTCCAAGTTACGTGAACCCAAGCAGAGGCACACACACAGGGCCATCTTCGGTGGTCCCACATCGACAGTGCTCTACCACTCTACACCAGGGTCAAAAGAGAGCAACACAAACCTACTTTTTCAAAACATACATGTTACTGTTAAAAGTCCTTCCAAATATGCAAAGGAAGAAACTGGAAGGACATATATATTAAAATGCCATCAGTGGGTAGGATCTGAGCTTTTTATTTTCATTACACTTTTCTGTACCAAGCAGCATACTGCTTTCAGGAATCAAAAAATATGGTAGGAAAACTTTTAACATTTGAAGTTACTAAAACTGTAGGTTGTGACCCACCCTGTCATACAGAGAGAATATTTTTAATTTAGCATGGGGGCCCAATGGGATAAATACTGGCACATTAGGCTACTCCCAGCAGGAGCAACTGGGCCAGGGCTGAGGAGATCACTATTTCCAGCAACACTATTAGGAAGTTCCACCTTATTGGGGTCAGGTCAGCAATTCTTTTTTTAATAAAATAAAGCACAGAAAAAAGAAAGAAAGAATCAGTAAACATACACAGTAAGAGTAAGCACAACTTTGCAAAATGTGTTTTAGCCACAT
Source organism: Panthera pardus (assembly GCF_024362965.1). NCBI lineage: Eukaryota > Metazoa > Chordata > Mammalia > Carnivora > Felidae > Panthera > Panthera pardus. Next base: position 61,922,169 of record NW_026526766.1, read on the forward strand.
GACTTCATCTTCTAACATACCATACCTTATGCATAGTATGACCACCACGCCGTCCTCCTGGCTGGTCCTTGGATATGCTTGGGACACTCCCACATTTGGGACTCTACCCCTGCTTTCTTCCTCAAGAAATCCAAATGACTGGGGCACCTGGGTACCTCAGTCGGTTAAGCAGCTGACTTCAGCTCAGGTCATGATCTTGCAGTTCACGAGTTCAAGCCCCACGTTAGGCTCTGTGTTGACACCTCAGAGCCTGGAGCCTGCTTCGGATTCTGTGTCTCCCTCTCTCTCTGCCCATCCCCTGCTCACACTCTGTCTCTGTCTGTCTCTCTCTCACTCTCTCAAAAATAAATAAAACCATTAAAAAAAAAATCCAAATGACTAACTCCCTCACCTAGGTTAAGGCTCACCTTCATGAAGCTTACCAACTACAAGTCCTCTATGCATTCCTGATCTTCCTTACTACCCTAGCTCTACCTTTTTCCATACGCTTAACAAAATTATTGAGCACAACTTGTATAAGGTATTATACTAGAAAGTGAGATCTAATAATAAGAGAATGTGATACTTTCTACTACTTTTTGTTCTATAAAATCATAATAGAAAACATGTAAATAATAACAGCTCCTACGAGTCAGACATAATACCTATATTATTCCTTAGAAGTTAATAGGCAAGATAAAGTAGCAGATCCAAGATTTGAGCCCAAGTCTCTGACTCCTAAACTGAACATTCTTCTAAGAACTTTCTCCTTAGCCAATATACTTTCAAGTTACCATTAAGGGAAAAATCCTTCAAATTATTTCTGGAAGATATGAGCACAGGGACAATTAAAAGAACCAAATATTTTTGCGACACTGTGGTACTTTTGTTACTTGTGAGTCTTGTGAGATCATAAGACTTCCTATTAGAATCAGTATCCATTCTTAGTAAAAACTGGTGCTATCAAGAAAGCTTAAGGAATGAGTCAATTTGAATAGCTGTTTTCTAAAAAAATATTTTGACTATAGGGAACCTGGGTGGCTCAGTTGGTTAAGTATCCAACTCTTGATTTCGGCTCAGGTCATGATCTTGCAGTTCTCTACTCATGAGATCAAGCAGGACTGGGCTCCCTGCTGACAGCACGGAGTCTCCTTGGGCTTCTCTCTGTCCCTCTCTCTACCTCCCTCCTTCCCTCTAAAAATAAATAAAGAAACTTAAAAAAAATAAAAAATTATGCTGACTACAAAAAAAAAAAGTAGTTCTTTCTTCCTAGCTCTTTCAGATGTGAAATCATTACAAAGTGTATGCTTCTCACCAGCTAGCTAAGATTTTACTGCACTTGGGCCAAAACCATAGTAATAAAAGTCAAAGGAACTAAGAATGTCCAAATTTTCTTTTCTCAAGATAACTCTAAAATCACAAGTTATCTGACACTTGAAACTGTTCTTTCAAGCAAAGAGATAGACTTCAATGTGGTGTTAATTTCTTAAACGTTGGCATTTCCCCTCTACATTTTCCAAACCTTCAAATACAACAAAACAGCTCAAAAATAGGCATGTAAACATGAGAGTATCTTGTCCAAAGGACTGACAAATTTTAACTCCTTTTAATGTAAGTATTAAATATTAGTCTATCTTCATGAGTTCATATAATTTCTGGCCATTCTGAAACAGGCAGAAAGAGATTCACATTAATTTGTGGATTTAATCAAATTAGAACATTAGGCTCCTGGCAAGGGTATCCTTCTGATACCTGAAACAAACAAAAGGTATCAACAGGCCAACTTTTTACAGGCCTCAAAAGGGATTTCTAAAATGTAGCCCTCAAAAGGGATTTTACCACAGCCCTCAAACTGCAAGCCCTCAAATTCCAAAATCACAGTTAGAGTCCATCAGAATGCCCATTAGATTCCCAGAACGGGGTATTCAATCCTACTCAATATTCAGTTGAAAAACTAAGGCATCAAGTAAAAAAATGACTTGCCCTAAGCGACTGTGAACTAGCGAAAGAATCAATACTAACACATAAACTCTTACTTTCTAGTTTAACTGAAATCTGTTAGCAAGCAACCAAAAGCCAAATCTGTGCTCACTGATAAGATTACTGACATTTTCCAGGTTACCATTGTCGCTCTCCAGGCAAGACATATGTTGCTCACAAGCTGTGAAACACTATTTGAGACATTTTCCTCATTCTTTATCTCAATTCGTCTTGATTTCTGAGGTGGACAGCAACAACAAGACCTGAACAGCACTATCCAACAGCACTTTCTGCAACAATGGAAACATTCAATTATCTGCACTGTTCCATAGAGTAGCCACTAGTCACTTGTGTCTTTTGAGCACTTGAAATAGAACCACCACAGCTGAGGAATGGAATTTATATTTTACTTAATTTTGATGAACTTAAATCTACAGCAAAACTCTAGACAACTATACCTTCAGTCATTATTACTGCATGTGATCCACTCATGGTTCTTACATCCCTTCTCGCCTACTGAAGCAAGCAAGACACTAACGGTACAATATACCACAGAAATAAGAGAGATATCCAATTCCTTTCTTCCAGGGTCAAAAACTCTTCTGATTCCTGAAGAACTGTTCCTAAAACCTCTTAAATCCAATCACCAAATTTCCCACTACTAGACTATGATAATTTTAAGGAAGAAATGAAAAGGTATTCATACTCTCCTATTCATTCAACAGTTTTCTTTAGCTCAATATACTACTAGAATGCTTGTCTGAGATGATTTCCTTCTTCTCTTTCATCTCTTTTCTCTGTTATATTAGCAATTTTCATGTCTACAAACTCGGATGACCTAGAGTTAAATGTAATGCTCAAGGTTTTGCATAATGGGAAAATCACAGGTCGGGAGGAATCATAGAGATCTTGACCACAGTATCACTGAGGGAATCAAAGCAGTTAGAATTTGAGTTCAATCTTTACAATAACATAACCAAGACCTGAGAATCACAGCAATACAGAAGAAACTTTTCCAAAGTGGCATTTTCCCTCCCTCTTGAATGCAGTAATTGGAATGCAGTGAGAATCCACTGAAGACCATGATTTTTACTTTGGCTAAGGTAATAATGAGCTGTTTTAAAGGAAACTGGCCAAAGGGTTTGCCAACTTCTTGAGGGCCAATTCTGACATCTGGCCATGTCAGCAAGAGAGCAAGATTTCTTAAAAACAAAAACAAACAAATAAACACCACCACAGGTATTCATGTAAAAGATCTATTAAGTTATTCAAAGGCACAACCCTTTTTATTCATTGTATTCAGGACTGAAAATCAGCCCATCAATTTCACTCTTCAAGGCCATACTTATCTTTCAAGAAGACTTCTCGGATTCTTCCATTGAGATGTAATTTTTTTTTCAAACATCTACAGCTGTACTTCTCAGACTTTAATGGTCATATATGAATCAGCTGGGTACAGTTAAAGTGCAGATTGATTCAGCCAGGGGTGGGGGCATTGGAAGAAACTCCCAGTTGATGTAGATGACTAGGCTTACAACCACACTTCTGGGTAGGAGATCTATGAACCACTTCTACAAATACCTTACAGGCACCTATCACTTTCCTTTTGGAATTTTAATTATTTACATACACATCTTCTCTTCCCAACTGAATTATAAATTTCTTGGAAGCATGATATGCATCTGAGTTATATTTTTCTCTTCCACAGCAGATAGCAAAAGGCATTCAAATGACAGGAAGCAAGGAAAGAATAATACCAATGCCATAAAGTTCCTGCAGCCTGGGCCACAGATAGTTCCTCTCTATGGAATCAAGTGTAGGCTAAAGACCAATAAATGCTATGAAAAATCAAACTTTGTAATCACTTCCTTGGTTAAATGAAATGGAGCACAGCAATGGTCAAAATCAGAAAAGTTGTGACCAAAGCATGCTTTTCCTTGCACTGGATGAGAGGAGGTACAGGCCAGCAACTTGTTGAAAAGGCAGATTTTTTGAGAAGATATCCAATTACATTGTAAGTATACTAATTAGGGGAGTTGAACTCCTTTCTGAAAAACAAAAGAGACTAAAGAATCCTTGAATCACTGATTCCAATGTCCTTAACCTTATACACTAAAAAATCTAGTTAGGTGATTTATCCAAGATTACGATGTTAAGTACATGGAAGAGACAGAACTTGTACATAAATGCCCTGACATGAAGTCCACAATTCTTTGCACTCTGCTACCTTTTGAACAGACATTAAATGAATAGACAAAGGAATACCACGTTCCATTATTCCTAGACTATATCTTGTGAGTATTTCCATTCTGATTTACTAGAGGAAGAGTAAACAACTCCCTGAAAGGACAATTTGGTACAATGTATCAGAAATGCCAAAGAACAGACATGCCATATGACCCAAGAAATATAATTCTAGAAAAGTATCCTGAGGATGTATTTGGAGATATGCAGTAAACATCATATATGTATCTTTTGTACATATTTTTCTGTGAAAAATTGGAAATAACCAAGATCCAAATGTCTTCACAAAAGATGAAGTAAATTATAGTGCATCTAAAAGCTAAATTATCATAAAGCTATTAAAAATCATGGTTTATAGAAAAAGTTTTCAATAACTGCAGCAATCAGAAATCTTCCCCAAGGCTTTTCAAGTTTTAACCCATCACAAATATTACTGAATTCAGAGAGAGTAGTACTTTCCAGTGCCTCTCATTCTAGCTGCATCATAGAATCACCTAAGGAAATCATGAGTTAAGAACTTGAATGCAAATGGACTTTACCCATAAAAAAAGCTCAGTCACACACATTGAAGGAGAATCAAATTGAAATGCATTGAGATACCATTTCTCACCTATCAGAGGGACAAACACCCAATCTGTCAACATCATACCTCTGTTGACAAGGATACAGGGAAATTCTGTTACACTGCTGGTGAGACCACAAACTGGCAAAACTCCCATGGAGAGGAATTTCACAGAATCTAGCAACAGCTACAAAGTTACCTATACATCTACTGTGGGCCTTAGCAACTTAATTACAGGAGTCTACCCCAAAGATACACTAGCAAAAATATGTATGTACCAACTAATCTTTGCAGAACTATTTGTTACAACAGAAGAATGGAAACAAGAGTGGATGTGGCACATCTACCAAGTGGAACAGTAAGTTTAAAAAGAAATAACGATATCTCTATCCTGATCTCTAGGATACACTTTTTTTTTTATTATTATTTAAATTCCAGTTAGTTAACACACAGTGTAGTATGTATTAGTTTCAGGTGTATAGTTTAGTGATTCAACACTTAAATCCACTTTTAAGTTTAAAAGGGAAAAAAAGTAAAGTATATGCTATGATTTATCAAAGGGGAGGGAAAAACATATACACAAACATAGACTGCCTACTCTTAAAAAAAAAAGCAATTAAAAATTGAAAAATTTTTAAAGGTTTCTTATATCAGGAGAGAGAAAAGCATACAGACAGGAATAGAAGCTAGATTTGTCCAAATATAGTTTGCTTTATAGGTTTGGTTTTTGGAAGCAGTAAATTTTACATAATTATACACTAGAAGGTAGGTTTTTAGAAGCTAAAAAAATGAAAGCTAAATGAAACAAATGAATTTAACTAAACAGAGTTGGTGGCTGGTACCACATAAATTACAAATTTATAGGAAACACAAGGAATAGAGAAACATAAAACCACGCACAAGGATATTAGCAGTATCTGAATATGGGAAATTCTGCAGGACAAAGGATCCAGTTTCCTCAACAATAAATTACAAGGAAGAAAATGAGGAGAGAGAACATAAAGATTTGTAAAAATTTTTTAAGAGACACATGAACCAATTGCCATGTATGAACTTTATTTGGCTCCTGCTTTCAATTTGTTTTAAAAAATTTTTTGAAGCAATCAGGAAAATCTGAACATTGACTATATATTTTATGATACAAAGAAATTTGTTTATTTTTCCAGATTGATAATGCTATTCTGGGTTTTGTTTCGTTGTTTAGTTCTTATCTTTTAAAAAGACCTACTAAAGAAAAAAAAAATCACCAGGGACATTTTTTTCTTTAATAAAACAATGTTTGAGTCCCACAGATATAACTGGTGGGGTAAAGGGCCAGACATTATTTTATTAAAACTGCCCCAGGTGATTCTAACCAGCAACCAGGTTTTGTAAACCACTAATCTAGAGCAAGTAATATCAACCAAATAAATAACTCACCTAGTTATGAATGAAACTACAAGTACCCAAAGTACTCTTGTTGAAGACTGTAATCTGTATTGGTATTAATGGCAATAATGACATCTCTGAATTCTACTGTACCTATTTTTAAGGTACTTATAAATTACAATTATTTATTATATATAGATTATAAATTATTACTTATAATTAAACAAATGTTTACTTAGCTCTCTGATTTACTTAGCTTTCTAACTTAAGCAAATTTTTCTTGGGGTGCCTGGATGGCTCAGTCAGTTAAGCATCCAATTCTTGATTTTGATTCAAGTCATGATCTCATGGTCACTGGGGGTTCTGTCAACACAGAGTCTGCTTGGGATTCTCTCTCTCCCTCTCTCTGTCTCTCCCTGACTTGCTCTCTGCCTCTCTCTCAAAATCAATAAACTTAAAAAAAATTTTTTTTCCCTGGCTTCCTATACCTATTGAACAAACCAGGAACAATGTCAAAAGCCTTCATGTCCAGGCACGATGCAATTAGAACTGGTAAGAACTTACGATCCATAAACACAATTATCAAGAAACTCAAGACAAAACATCTTCAATAAAGCCACTGGAGTGTTACAAATCTCTGAACCACAGAAGAGGCTACTTAGAATAAATTAAACAACTTCATCCCAATTTAGTCTTATTTCTCTTATTTCACCTTTCCAGAACTCATACACAACCAATGCAGCAAGAACAACTGCTAAGAAATAATTAAGGGGAAAATAATCACTTTCAGTCCTAAATACATCCATCCCAGACAGAAAGATAAGCAGAAAAAGGTACTGACTTTTTTACTAGAATGATAAATGAAATAATATCCTGTGAGCTGCTATGTAATGACTGTCACATAACAAAGTGAAAACATGATGCCATGCTATATCTGGCCAGGTGCTTTTCTCTGCTTCAAGTAGAGCGCCTTAAAAGCACACACACCTGGAAGCAATTTCCCAATCCAGATACTATATACATGGGTCTGCAGCAGATAATCATTGCTATCTCCAGCATTCAAATCATCCACAAAATATGATGAACAGTTACGGGGGCACAGATTACATACAGTTCAGAACTAAAGTTATAAATACACACCAACTGGATCAATCTAAACCGTAACAGAAACAAAATAAACAGTGAGGGATAGAGAAGATATCAGGAGGATGAAGCGCTCACTGCATTTGCCAGGTGACTCAAATGTCTCTTCTGATTTGTCCCAAATCGGTGCATCCAGAATACCTCACTTTGTCTAAGGCATACTGCAAATTCAGTGGAGTTTAAAAATAATTTAAAGGCAATGGGGGGATTTCCTAAAGCAACCCTGGGGGGCAGGAAGAATTCATTCTCTAAGACCTCGATTTTAAATATACACATATATGTTTAAAAAGTTGTATATATAATATATAAATACAAATGCAAAATACGTATGAAAGCCCAGGAAAAAAGTTATCACACTGAGCTTATGTTTTAAGTTACCCATCCAAGAAAGGCTTTTTAGGCATACAGTGATGATGTTCCAAAATGTTTTTGAGATCAGGGAAAAGAAAAATATTTTTCTACAGAAGTTTAGGATTATAAGGGTCACCTGGGTGGCTCAGTCAGTTGAGCATCCGACTTCGGCCCAGGACATAATCTCAGGGCACTGGGCTCTGTGCTGACAGCTCAGAGCCTGGAGCCTGCTTCGGATTCTGTCTCCCTCTCTCTCTGCCCCTCCCCCACTCACACTCTGTGTGTGTGTGTGTGTGTGTGTGTGTGTGTGTGTGTGTGTGTGTCTCAAAAATAAATATTAAAAAAAATTTTTTTTAAGTTTAGATTTATATGTTTCAGCTATTACCTTATGAACACCACTAAATCTGAATAGATCTAGTTCTTTAGGGCTGAAGTACATAGTTTCCTTAATAAAAGAAAATATCGTAGTAAGGGAACATACAGCTTTTTAGGGCAGGCTATTTGAGGGAAAAATGATGACCTCAGCTAGATGAGAACTTGGATATTCAATGACTGTATGTGGGAGGGAATAACTTGAAGTCTGAGAGGGGAAGTTGGAGGGAAGAGGAAGAAAGTACACTGGGGAAGATAAAGGACATATTTTTAGACAGGTGGGATGCTGAGTAAGCAGGTTCCATCACTAGAACAGAACTACCAGTTAGATAAGTAACTCAAGCAGTGATTAAACAGATGTTTTATAAATATGTGCTAACTAGTATATGATTATTAAAACTATTTGGTAAACACTGTGTTCAAACTGAATCTAGCTTGACTTGTAATTCTAGTTTTATTAAGCCTTTTCTTGGGCTTTATTTTCCAGAGCATTAATTTTCTAGGTATTCTCCAAAATGTCTTCTAAGTTTCTATTTCTCTACATTTACTTAAATATATAAAATGTTAACTAGACTTTAGTATTATTAGGGGGAAAAAAAAGTCTTTTTATACTTAATAGGACTTGGAGATTTTACATTAAAAGCAGGAATTATTTCAAAATAAATACCTTCTCCTTCTTAAACTTAGTCCTACAACCAAACATAACATTCCAGGAAAGTGCATCTGATGTCATCTTCCTATTCAGTATTTCAACTTTTCTTTCTAATGTCTTTAGACTTGTATCTTTTTGGTCTTTGTTTGTTTCTTGTTTTTTTAGTAACCTAAGAGTAATTTCTAGCAGACAACTCATAATTCAGACATTTTATGAATAGGGAAAAGGTTAGTATCTAGGAGAGCAATCTCTAGTAACAATGAGCTTTAATCCAGTACTTCTAGAAGGAAAAGAGAAGCACAGTGTATAACGAAATTATCAAAAATAGCTCTATACAGAAATATGGCCTTTTGTAGCAATGTGGATGGAACTGGAGAGTGCTATGCTAAGTGAAATAAGTCATACAGAGAAGGACAGATACCATATGTTTTCACTCTTATGTGGATCCTGAGAAACTTAACAGAAGACCATGGGGGAGGGGAAGGAAAAAAAAAAAAGTTAGAGAGGGAGGGAGCCAAATCCTAAGAGACTCTTAAAAACTGAGAATAGGGGCGCCTGGGTGGCGCAGTCGGTTGAGCGTCCGACTTCAGCCAGGTCACGATCTCGCGGTCCGTGAGTTCGAGCCCCGCGTCAGGCTCTGGGCTGGTGGCTCGGAGCCTGGAGCCTGTTTCCGATTCGGTGTCTCCCTCTCTCTCTGCCCCTCCCCCGTTCATGCTCTGTCTCTCTCTGTCCCAAAAATAAATTAAAAACGTTGAAAAAAAAATTAAAAAAAAAAAAAACTGAGAATAAACTGAGGGTTGATGAGGGGTGGGTGATGGGCATTGAGGAGGGCACCTGTTGGGATGAGCACTGGGTGTTGTATGGACAAATAGAAATTTGACAATAAATTTCATATTTTAAAAAAAAGCTCTATACAGAATATTGTCCTCTATACAGAAGTCACTCACTGCTGTATAAGAAGTGACAATAAGACACTTCATCATTTAATATTACATGTTTATATTCAACTTTTCGTTCTCAAAAGTACTTTAACATCCCCTTTAGATTTTCATAGTGCTTTTTCTCTGAAAAGATCCAAATATATGGCTTTTGAATATGAATTTTAAATCAGAAAGAAAAAACAGGGAGAGGAGAGAGAAATTAAGCGAACTTCAAATACAAATATTAAAAATGTAACGTGATATGGTGGAGTAGCACTGTAAGTCAAGAGACCTGCTTCGGGTCCCAGTTTTGCCAGGAACCAGCTATACGCCTCTGAGTCACTTAATTATGCTTTTTAAGTTGCTAAAGAAAAGAAAAAAGTGATTTTTGATTTAATGTTTACCTTAAATTCGGCTTTTTAAAAATCTACAATTAAAGTATTTTCAAATATTGTATTGTAATAACGGCTCGATGAAAAGCACGTCATTTTGCCATATGGAGTCCGCTTTCACTTCTGTCTCTATTTGACTTGTAGCCTGTATTACTTAGGTTGCACATTCAAGATGTACTTTGGAGAAAGACGGACTGGGGAAAGATTCCTTTATACGATGGGATGGAGCCAAGCAGGTGAGGGAGAGTTTAGGAATGAGTGCAAATGTATGCAGAAAACCTGGTCATTCTCAAACTAGGAGCACTGAAAAAGACTTCTGCTTAAATTTCGGGGTGGGGGTGTGTGTGACAAAATCTGAGGGAGGCCTTGAGCTGAGGTTTTCAGATAATCACTGCCTCCACCCTTCAAACATTTATTCTCCTGGAAGACTCCAAATGTGCCTCCAGTTCCGGGTTCCCAACCAATCGCATCAAGCCACAACAGAGGGCTCTGCCTACCCGGGCACCGTTTCAGGGCTCTTAGTGTGAGATTCACACGACCCCAGCACCTGTCGGCCTTCCCAAGAGGGGACGGGAGGGAACAGTAGGTCTTCCCCCCCCCCCCCCCCAACCCCGTCCTCTTCGATTCCACCTACCACCAGGTCCAAAAGCCCTCGAGACTGAAACAACCTCCGTTAGCCTGGGGGAAGGGAGAGCTCCTCGCCCGTGACCCTCCCACGTATCCTTCCCCCACCGCTAACTCTCCAATTTACAGAACCCAACCTCCGACTGTGGTTTCTCAGGCCTCGGGTACCCCGGGCCTGGGAAGCGTAAAGACGCGTGCGGAGAGTGAAGACAACGGGGGAAGGTGCACTCTTCGCCACCAGAGGAAAAGATAGGAAGGCAAGGGTGGGGGCAGCGGTGTTCCCCCTTAACTAGGGCGGGAGGCCGCCCGAGCGTCTGTCGAAGGGTCTGTCATTCCTTCACTCACCAGGAGCAGCAGGGAGCATCTAAGGTCGGGTAATGATAGGAAGACGGCAGGATTCATGGTAACGTCGGGGTCCGCGGCTGGGACTGGGCAGGGTTGGGTTGGGTTAGGAAAGGGCTGGGCTCCGGGAGCCGGCGGCAGCGGACGATCGTCCCGGCAGCGGCTCCTCGTCCTCTGGACCCGGAGCTCCAGCGGCGAACACCCGGGACAACTTCCAGAGAGGCCTCGCACACCCTCACTTCCGGGTCCTGCCCACCTCGGAGCATATTGGGAAATGTAGTCCTGCACCACTCTCATCGAGCACGTCACTGGGCATCCAGAACTTCTTTCCCATCAGACTCTCCGCCTAGGTCCACCGAGTTCTCCGCGCGCGGGGCCCTGTGGGATACAAAGAGCCGAGGGCGGCGAACCTCTGTTTTTAGAGGATGGGAACTACAATTCCCAGAGGGCAGTGCGAGGGAACGCCTCGGGCGGCCTTCGGAGGGGTTCTGCTAGTTTCAGCGCGGTGGGGTCTGTCCCAGTCGGCTGTAGTGTACTGTCCTGGCGGGAGGGGCGGCCCACTGCGGGTCGTGCCTCCTGGAGCCGCCCCCGGGACGTGAGTCCTGGAGGAGGCGAGGGTGAGTAGGAAGGGGCCTGGCTGGGGAAGCTCCGATCGATCTGCATCGCCTTGGCCCCTACCTCAAGCTCAAGGCCCTCCTGGCCTCGGCTCTGGCCTGATCTTTCATCACTAGCCTCCTCGCCTGCTGCCTTTTCTTTCTGCGCTAATTACTGCATTATAAAGTCGGAGCCGCCTATCAGGGCCTCCGTTGAATGAGTGGATGCCGCATCTGTAATTGTCTGTGGGCTCGTAGAAGGAGTAGATCCGGGACAAAATGGGAAAGCACGTTGTAAACTGAGAAGCGTAACTGTGATCGCTACTAATGCATGGATCCCTACCTACAGGACAGTTACGAATTTCGTCAGCCGAGCCGTTCAGGATCTTAACCTGGCCCGAGTTAGCTCCCCAGCCTCACCTGTAAATGCCAAGCCAGGTCCCCGTGTCCCACCTGATAGCTACACAATCAAGTACCTGGGAGGCATTCTGCTTTTTTGTGGTTCTCCCTACTCCTTGCCTGTACTCCAGCTTTCCTCTGCCTTGGAATGGCCTCAGCCCCTTCTCTATCTGGAATGCCATCTCAAATGTCACCATCTCTGAGAACTTGCCAAAACACCAACCCTTTAGTCCTGATCAAAATGAGTCTTTGCTTGTGACTGCAGCACCACTAGTCTTGTACAGTTATATTATTAGAAGCATTTATTACACTGGCTGGTTTTATAATTAGTTAATGATACCTGTACATTATAACTGACGAATAGTTTTGATGTTCATTTATAAAAATTATTTACAAAAGACATGAGTACTAAACGTGTGTGTGTGTGTGTGTGTGTGTGTAACTAAAAAAGGACCCTAGAGAATGCTTTTCCCAGGGTGACATTATTAGATGGTGGCAGAGCCAAGACTTTTAGTTAGGTCTCCTCTCTCCTAGTCCTGTGTTCTTATCCTTATACCACTCTCTACCTGTCTGACAAAAGAGAAATGGGGAATTAAAAAAAGATCAGACGCTCATGAGTATAACCTCTTTAGTCCAAGAAATTAAACTTTGATCCTGCTCACCCTCTGGACTTAGCACCCAGCCTATGACTTTTCATTCAACAAACACTGACTGAACACCAGCTATGTACCTGTTACTATGATAAGTGCTAACAATTACGAGGTGAAATATATAAAAAATATATTTAACTGAGATCTAAACAGTGTATTTTTCAAAAGGCATATGAAGAGGCTTGTCTGTGTGTGTGATTCTGATATGCCTAAAAGTGATCACTTAGAATCTAAAATGGTACGTATTAGAGTTCAGAGCAGTGCCTAGTACATAGCACTCAACTTATTGAATGGATCAACGGTCTACCTTTTTCATTGTTCGTATTTTACAGGAAATCAGAGAGCTGAGGTAGCCTAAGGAGATGCTATTTATTATTCACAGAATCAGGCCTAGAGCCCAAGTGCAATTCCTCTTTTACTGTGTTCCCGCCTCCATCCATTTTGTAGCTTCTTTCAAGTCATTTTAATATAATCCTGTCTATGACAGTGGTCTTTCTGACATGACAGACATGACAGAAGTGTCTCACAAAGCCCATATTTTCTGCCAGCATGTTAACTCAAATTGTCAGCAAAATAAAGACATGAAGAGCTGACCTTTACCAAAATTAAGAAAACACTTTCACTTTGAGGCAGAATTTGAACCAATAATCCTTGTCAATGACAATACAAGTACTAGCTCATCAGTAGTGATAAATTTCTCCTACAAAACTCCCGGATCCTTAGGAGTCACAGAGATTGGAGTGACACTTTGGTGAAATCAGAAGAGGGTTTGTCTGCCCCTTTGGCAGCTATTAAATGGATGATTAGCAGCTGCTTTCTTTAGATAGGCGTGTATGCTTCAGTTTCCCATGCTCACCATGACTCCCGCTGGGTCTTACACTATTTACTTTCCTGGTCCTTGCAGGCATTCAACTGGGGAACTTTGATATAGCATCTTACATTTAGGAAGGAAGTTTAAAATCATAGATGCAACTACCCCTTTGTCCTTGAATTCTTCATGCTGCATTTCTGACATAATCCAGCCTCTGCTTCAACAGTCTTATGCTACAGAACTCACTATTTTTCTATGCAGCTGAGTTTCTAGAAGGTTCTAGCAAAACATATCGGGTTACCAGCCAGAACAAAATTTTTCTAAATGAAATATGGTTGATCCTAATGATGTGGTTTTTCCAAGTAAAATCCTGAGGTCGAGATCTCAAGCTAGGTATATTTCCTTGATGGGCAGAAGGCAAAGACAAATAAAAATTGTCCCTTTCGGCAGCATGAGAGAAAGAACTAAGTGCTTTCTAATTTAGCACTTAGATCTAGTTGATTCTGACCTGACAATAAATTCACATCATACCCATTTTGTGGCTTGATCATCACCTTTAATCCCAATATCAAATCTGATGTTTATTATCATGTGGAATCACAACAGAAGTCACTGTGGCTTTTGAGCCCTGTGCCTAAGGTTAAATACTGAGCCCCTCTTTTTTCCCTCGGGTAGCCCCTGAGAAGAGTTGTGGAAGCATCCATCCCTCTCATTTTCCAGATGACCAACTCGTACAAAGGGTCATTTATTTGGCCAACATTGTGGCAATTCTAGGACCAGGATTGCAGACTTTTTGAATCCTAGTCAACTATTCCAATTCAGCCATATTTATAACATACCCACTCAGTATGGATGAGACAGCTTTCAGAAATGTTTCCTGCATATACTCATGGTTTAAATCATTGTTTCAGGGTGCTCCAGTTGTGGAGAAGACTATGAACAGGTCAGAGAACTTGTTCTTTACTGGCTCCTCATTAGCATCCCAAGTTCATGCTGCTGCCATTAATGGAGATAAGGGTGCTCTTCACAGGCTCATCATAGGTAAGTGGTCCCCATAAATACAGAACCTTTAAAAATAACTCTGTCCTAGGGGAGTGTGTTAGTCTTAGTTGCAGTGTACTTATACATTTTAATGGCAATGTATCATTATTTATATTTCATACCAGAACTTGAACAAGAAAGTAAGTCCTAAAACTTAAAAAAAAAAAAAAAAAAAAAAAAAAGTTTAGGATTAGGTAAAAAGTACTTGAGAAATATCTGTATGTTTGACACTAAATCTGGATATGTACTCAAAGGTGCCAAGAGAATTAATTCATCTTTATAATAACAGAGATCTAGAATGAGATAGTGGATAATGATCTTCAAAATTTAGTATATACCCAAAGTACTAAAGCTTGCAAATAACTGAAATTGTAATGACTTAAAATTGATTAAGTGTTCTCCCTATCATTGAGTCAATTGATTGAAATAGATTCAATGTTCTCCGTATCATATACATAGAGGTCCATATAAAAATGCTAAAGGGAGAGAGCAAAGTGAGTAGGAAAGAAAGAGAGTATTCAGGGACAAAAATGGGTAAGGATTTTTCAGATATTGTAAAAACCTCATTTCCAGCTAATCAGAAGTCATTTATTTATTTAAAGAAAATAAATAAAAATGTATATTAAAAAATTTTTTTAATATTAAAAAAATTTTTAATTAACATTTTTATTTATTTTTGAGAGACAGAGAGAGACCGAGCGGGAGAGGGGCAACGAGAGAGGGAGACACAGAATCCAAAGCAGGCTCCAGGCTCTGAGCTGTCAGCACAGAGCCCGATGCGGGGCTGGAACCCACAAACTGTGAGATCATGACCTGAGCTGAAGTCGGATGCTTAACCGACTGAGCAACTCAGGTGCCCCCAAATGTATGTTTTTTAAATCTTTTCACACACCAGTGTCTAGTGACGTGATTGACGACTTGGACTGTAAAGTAAAGTTCACACTACTTCAATTTCCATACAGGTTCCTTCAGAATTTATTTTTGCCCTACCTTTCCAGTTTCTCGAAAACCTTCTATCCATGCACCCTAACCCCTGACTAAGGGTTCCATTCCCTAAATGCCATGAATTTTATCTGTCTCCTCTTTTCTACCTCCTCATTCTCTTTTCTACTACACTCCTACTTATCTTTAAAGACAAAATTCTTTTACTACATCCCCTGTGCAGGCTTCTCTTTTCTATCAGAGACGTTCCCTCCTAATACCTCAACTTCATGTCAGCTACTGCATCCACAGTTATTTCCTGGAATGAGACATCTTCCACTGCCTCTGAGCCACTCATTCAAAAATTCCACCATTCAATTAAAACGCTTACTTCCAGTTCACCCACTAATGAGAACAATAGTTTTTCAAGTCATTAAGACTTGCAGTCCATTATCTTCTGCAGTTTCAACCATCTATCTCCTTTTGTCTTTTTCCCTCCTGCCATTGAGCCCTGATCCCATAGTCTACTGTTCAAATTCGTACCTAAGAAAAATTGTCTTTTCTCCTCACCTTCTGTTGCACCTGGCTGTTGCAACCCCAGCTATAAATGGACCTAATGCCAACCCCCGAACAATTTAACCGGTCACAAAGATTGGTAGCACCCTAATGTGGTTACCTACCTCAGATAGGCACCCAACACTTTCTACTCATTATACCACATTTCTCCATAAAGAGTGTTTCATACCTTCTCAGTCTCCTGAAATCTCTAGCCACCAATCCTCCCTCCCTCCGCTCTCATCCAATGCTTTATATTCCCTACAGAAAATGAGCTTTAAGAAGGAACTCCATCACCTTCCAGCATATCTAGAAATCAACCTACATCTGCATCCATCTTCTTTTCTCTTCTCTTCTCTTCTCTTCTCTTCTCTTCTCTTCTCTTCTCTTCTCTTCTCTTCTCTTCTCTTCTCTCAAACAGACCAAATATCCCCTTCTGTCAAAGGTCAGTTCATCCACATATGTTCTGTATTCCATCCCTTCCTATCTTCTCAGGGACCTTGCTCCATTTTGTGTATAAACTTCTGATTACTACCCCTTCAATCTTTTCTTCTATATTCTTCCCATCAACATGTAAACATGCTCTAATGTCTCCATTACTTAAAAATCCCTTCCCAGGGAGCCTGATTGGCTCAGTCGGTTAAGCATCCAACTTTGGCTCAGGTCATGATCTCACAGTTGGTGAGTTTGAGCTCTGCATCAGGCTCTGTGCTGATAGATGCTGGAGCCTGCTTCAGATTCTGTGTCTCCCTCTCTCTCTGCCCCCCCCCCTTGCTCACACACTCTCTCTCTCTCTTAAAAATAAGTGGTAAACATTAAAAAAAAATTTTTTTTAAATCCTTTCCCTATTCCTTCACCCCCCTCGAGGAGCTGCCATTGCTCTCCATATCTCTTGACTTCCCTCATAGCTGTATCAGTCATAGCCTGAACTGCTCTGGCAGTTACTTAAGAAAGATAGAAGTATATTTTATTCTCATCATAGTACAAAGATAAGTGGGCAGTCTATGGTGGCCACTTCACAAAACCATCCAGGGAGGCTGCTAGGACGTGGCTGTCTCGTCAACATGTGGCTTCCATCTTGGGTCAAAGGCAGATACTTCCGTTGTAGCCATAGCCCAGCCAGCAGGGGTGGAGAGAGTTCAGAAAAGCCATTTGTCACTTAGGAGGTGGACTGGACTTAGACACAGAGCCACACCTATGACAAAGGAGGCTAAGGTATCTCTCCTTTGATGACATCATGCCCAGCTAAAGCTCAGAGTGCTCAATTCTTAGGAAAGAAAATAATCAGAGAATGGATATGGGTGAGGGGTGACAATTGTCACTCTCAGTCACCAAAACCAAGCTTCTTGAGCTATCTGCACTCCACTTCATTACCTCAATCCACTCTTTTATTAAAAGAAGACAAAACATACTTATTTAGAAGTATATATAGGGGCACCTAGGTGGCTTGATCAGCTAAGCGTCCGACTTCGACTCAGGTCATGATCTCACGGTCCGTGAGTTCAAGCCCCGCATCAGGCTCTGTACTGACAGCTCAGAGCCTGGAGCCTGTTTCAGATTCTGTGTCTCCCCTCTCTCTCTGCCCCTCCCCTGTTCATGCTCTGTTTCTCTCTGTCTCAAAAATAAATAAACGTTAAAACAATTTTTTTAAAAACAAATAAATAAAAAGAAGTATATATAGAGAGAAGTACATGCAACTTATATGTAATGTTAATAAATAAATATAAAGCAAACATCTATGTAACTGCCATTAGGTCAAGAGACAGAGAACATTGTTCCCCTAGAATCCCCTAATACCTTCTACCCTACTCCGTGGAGTAATTTGCTTTCTTGACTTTTACAATAATAATTACATTGTAATTTTACTACCTAGGTATAGATCTTAAACACTATAGTCTAGTTTTGCCTTTTTGAACTTTTTTTAAGTGTTCCATGTTTTCTTGTACTGAAAGCTATGTATACAGTTTTGTCATTTTCCTGCTCAAAATTCTTTGCTTCCCATTATACATGGAATAAAACTTAAGAGTGCACCTGTTCCTCTTTCCCTCTCCAGCTTCACCTTTATCCACTCTGTTCCAAGAAAAACTTGCTCTCTTTCATTTTCACAAACCCACCAAGCCCTTTTCTGTCTCAGGGCTTTTGCTGGAAATACTGTTCTCCCCATTTTCTATCTGACCAACTCTTACTCATCCTTCAGTCCTCAGATTTTAGGTCATTTCTTCAAAGAGACCTGCCCTCAACATCCAGTCTCAGTGAAATTTTTTTGTTGTGTTCTCTCTTAGAACTCTGCAGGGTTTTCTTCATTGAACTTGTGTATTTATACATATGACTATCTTAATATCTCTCTCCCATAAGCTAGTAGCCTCCATGAGTATAGACTGTGTCTGTTTAATTCATCACTTTATTTGCAAAACCCAGCACGGTTCTGGACACATAATAGAGACAGGAGATATATTTGTTGAAGGAGTGAATAAATGTTACAATCATTCTTTTAAGTACCTTTCCTCCTAAGAGGCCTATAATCATTTTGAGGGTCAGGATTAATGGTGAATCAAGTTGAATCAAATTGAATTAAATTAAACTGATTTGAGAGGCAGGTTAGGATAAAATTCCATTGGAAATTTTTTTTTGTAACTCAGAATACCTCAAGAAAAAAATGTCTTATAAAAGGAACTCTTGGGGCGCCTGGGTGGCTCAGTCGGTTAAGCGGCCAACTTTGGCTCAGGTCATGATCTCACAGTCCGTGAGTTCGAGCCCCATGTTGGGCTCTGTGCTGACAGCTCAGAGCCTGGAGCCTGTTTCAGATTCTGTGTCTCCCTCTCTCTGACCCTCCCCTGTTCATGCTGTCTCTCCCTGTCTCAAAAATAAATAAAACGTTAAAAAAAATTTTTAAATAAAATAAAAGGAACTCTTTATTATTTTAATGAAAAATAACCTTCAAAGGAAACAAAACACACAGTGTTTTATAAATTAAAAATGGTTATACAGACTCAGTCATACAAATTAACTAAGTGTTGCATAACAAAACTTGAAATATTCTTATAACTTTAAATCCCAAAGAAATAGGGGCGCCTGGGTGGCTCAGTCGGTTGAGCGCCGACTTCGGCTCAGGTCACGATCTCGCAGTCCGTGAGTTCGAGCCCCGCATCGGGCTCTGTGCTGACAGCTCAGAGCCCAGAGCCTGTTTCAATTCTGTGTCTCCCTCTCTCTGACCCTCCCCCATTCATGCTCTGTCTCTCTCTGTCTCAAAAATAAATAAACGTTAAATCCCAAAGAAATAAAAGTCCTTAAAAACAAAGCAGGACAAAATTCTGTGAAACCAGCATAGAGCTGATAAATTTATTTTATAAATGAGTTCCTTCTGTGTTCTATCATCTTGCTTCATTACCAAGTTTGAGCTGTTAACACTGCTCATCTTTTCAGAATTCTGCTGTCATGTCTTTTGAGAAAAGACCGTCATACCTGTGCTCCTGGCATTTCCCAATATTTGTATATCTCTATCAAAGTAATAACTGTTTCATCTTACATTTCAGTGTATCTTATGTATTCTTTTATTTAATGCATTTTGACGATCTCTGAATAGCTGCTTTTTCTCTTTCCTAAACTCATAATATAGTACTACAGATGAATAATTTTTTTCCTTGAATCTTTGCTCACCAACTGCTCACTAAACTCATTCACTTTGGCGTTTTCTGTTTTCCCTTCTCTGTTTCCATGGAGAAGTATGTCAGTGATGTGTTCGACTCCATGGAAACAGATGAGCATCTCTTTCTACATACACAACTAATTAAATCGAACACTTTCTATGCTGTCCATTGTTCTGGAGAAGGACTGAGGAGGCTTTCTCTGAATGAGACATCATTTTAGAAGCGATTTTTAGTGTTTAACCTAATACAACGGATTAATGTCTTAACATAACATTATGTCCTCGATTCAGATGATTTAGGGCTCAATCTTGGGCCCCAAAAGCATAAACATACATAGCAAAATCCTTACGTATTATGGTTGTCATTTGTAGATATGTAGCTTTTTCTCTTAACTTTAAATTCAGATAATTTGGATGAATACCAGTGATACAGTTGATAATAAAATTTAGTAGATTCATATTAATACTATACAATGTAGTATTGTAGAAAAGATGTGGATTTTAGAGTCACATAAATCTGAGTTTTGAGTTCTGGCTTTGTCATTTCTTCGCTGTATTACCTTGGGTAAGCCACTTAATCTTTTTGAGCCTCAATATCCTCATCTGAAAACCATAGACCATAATGCTTTATGTGAGCGTTCAATGGGGTAATGACTGTAAAACATCAAGGGTAACTATAGTTAATAATACTGTATCATTTATTTGAAAATTTCTGAGAGAAAAAAAGAAAGTTTTTAAGAGAGTAGATCTTAAAAGTTCTCATCACAAGAAAAACTTGTAACTATGTGGTGACAGATGTTAACTAGACTCACTGTGGTGATCATTTTGCAGTAGATACAAATATTAAATTATTATATAGTCGACCTGAAACTAACATAATGATATATGCTGAGTATGTCTCAAAAAAAAAAAATCCAGCATCATACTTGACACATAGTAGACAATAAAAAGACCTTGTTACTGTTATTATTTTATCAGGTTGGACTTAACAGTAAAATGATCCAGGCTTACATGGTTTTAGAAATGTCTCAAAATGAAAAATTACTAAATGCAATGAAGAATAGTACTGTTTTCTTTGTGAAGACTAAACGGAATAATTTGTAGATATGCAAAGTGCATAATGATTGATCGGACCATCACTGCTAATAGCGTTTGGGGTTGTTTGAGTGGTCAAGTGACAAGACAACACCATTCTGATTATACCACAACTTTTGATGCCCCATCCATGTTCTAAACAAGTGTAAACCTCTTGAGTTATTTTCTCTTTTTGACTATGACCTCTCCCAGCACAGTAGTTTAGTATGGCAAGGAGTCTCCTAAGTAGCAGACCAGTGACATTATTTCAGGTTAACATCTTACTTTACCTCAACCTTCACCTTAAACTTTAGGGTCACTAAATGTTTTATGAATGTTAGGTCGTGTGTGTGTGTGTGTGTGTGTGTGTGTGTGTGTGTGTGTGTGTGTTTATCAGCCTACGTTTGTATATACTCATACTTATAATAGTAATAAAATTAGCCAGCATTTCATAAAGTCATGTTCTATGTGCCAGACACTATATAAGTGTTTTGCAACTCATTAACTCATTTAACAGCAAAACACTACAGAGTTTTGAATACTCTTATTACCCTCCTTTTATAGGTGAGGAAACCGAGGTGTAGAGAGATTTAGTGACTTGTCTGCAAGTAGCAGAACTTAGATTAGAGCCTGGAAGCCTGATTCCAAAGCTCATGCTTTTAACTACTAAACTATGGATCCTCCAGGCGTGGAGATATCTCTGTGTACACATGCACATTCATATGTATGGATACAGAGAGAATGAGAAACACAAGACAGGAAGAGCTGATTAGGTCTAAACCTTGACTGACGAACTGAATGGTTATCTAAATAGGACTTTTCCTAACCTTTTTGGCAATCTGGTAAAGCTTATGTACCCCTTCTCAAAAATATGTTTTTAAGAGCTTACGCATGGTATATAGGGATCCAAAGTAAAGTAGCTATGTTGAAGTACGGTTATCAAACTATTTTAAAATTATGATATTGCAGTATACCTACAATCATATTTTATTGATACATTAAATAGCAAGGTCTAATGGAAGATCTAACAAGTATAATTTCAAAATAGCAATGAGTTTAAATGCTATTTTAAGATACCACAATAACTATAATGAGATAATATGTGATAATATTTTATAAAATCTCAAGTGATCTCAAAATGTAATATGTCCCTTATTATTATTATAATTCTCATTTTATATGTTAGGACACTGAGACTCAGAAGTTAAGAAATTTAGTTGTAAGGTTAATAACTGCACAGCTGAGACTCAAACCAATTTGTTTGATTTTGAATCCTATGTTCTCTCTATTGTTTCCATGTTGCCTTTATAACAATAAGCGTGTAGTTTTTATTTTTTTACATTTATTTATTTTGAGAGAGAGAGAAAGGGACAAAGAGAGAACCCCAAGCAAGCTCCACATTGCCCGAACCCATGAACCGTGAGATCATGCCCTGAGCCAAAATCATGAGTCAGACGCTTAACCAACTGAGCCACCCAAGTGCCCCTAAGCAAATAGTTTTTTTTATTTTTTTAATATTTATTAAAAAATTTTTTTTAATGTTTTTACTAATTTTTGAGACAGAGTATGAGCAGGGGAGGGGCAGAGACAGAGGGAGACACAGAATCCGAAGCAGGCTCCAGGCTACCAGCACAGAGCCTGACACGGGGCTCGAACTCACAGTGTGAGATCATGACCTGAGCTGAAGTCAGACGCCTAACCGACTGAGCCACCCAGTTGCCCCAGTGTTTATTTATTTTTGAGAGAGAGATAGAGCATGAGCTGGGGAGGGGCAGAGACAGAGGGAGACACAGAATTGGAAGCAGGCTCCAGGCTCTGAGCTGTCAGCACAGAGCCTGACACGGGGCTTGAACTCACAGACTGTGAGATCATGACCTGAGCTGAAGTCAGACGCCTAACCGACTGAGCCACCCAGGTGCCCCAGTGTTTATTTATTTTTGAGAGAGAGATAGAGCATGAGCTGGGGAGGGGCAGAGACAGAGGGAGACACAGAATCTGAAGCAGGCTCCAGTCTCTGAGCTGTCAGCACAGAACCCGATGCAGGGCTCAAACCCACAAAACCATGAGATCACGACCTGAGCTGAAGTCGGATGCTTAACCAACTGAGCCACCCAGGTGCCCTTGGTTTTTAAATGACCACAAATGCCTTCCCAAGATTGTAGCAATACAAAAGGTGTAATGTATGAAGTGGGCGAAAGCAGATGAAATGCATGTTTGATGCCACACGCAGGTAACATTTTACAACAAGCAAATAAAAGGTTAATAAAGAATGCTGGGGGCGCCTGGTTGGCTCAGTCGGTTAAGCGTTCGACTTCAGCCCAGGTCATGATCTCATGGTTCATGAGTTCAAGCCCTGCATCAGGCTCTGTGCTGATAGCTCAGAGCCTGGAGCCTGCTTCGGATTCTGTGTCTCCTCTTTCTGCCCCTCCTTAGGTCACGCTTGCACTCTCTCTCTCTCTCTCTCTCTCTCTGTCAAAAATAAATAAACTTAAAAAAAAAGAATGCTGGATTTGCTCGTGTTGGACAGTGTGGCACAGTAGCTATTAGGTAGCAGCTATCACTGTAAGTGACAGTCATATCTTCTAACTGCTAAGTTGGAGCTCTGGTTTCTGCACGTACCAACCCATTAACCATCCAGACTCTTCTGCTTCAGCTAGACTTAAAATAACTGCATGCTGTGGAACGGTGGCCTTCCAGTCACGGTCCCATCTCAGCTTTCTGAGCTATGTTCAGGCTGAGCACATGCAGAATGCCAGCCCCCGGTAAGCAAGCACCATTTGGTCATGGATTAGAGGCTATCTCCACAGTCGCCAGAGTAATTAAAACAACAGAGCACACTAGCCAGCTGCTTTCTATATTAGCTGCTCCTGGCAGGAATTCAAATTTAAGTGCACTGCTGTAGAGTGAATATGAGTTTACATCCCAAACCCTACATGTGTGCAACGTATTGCAGTTACCAAACACTTCCAAACAGGAAATTATTTCACTCAAACATCAAAATAAGCTGTTGTGCAGACTGGACGGGTATTGGCTGAATGCTATAATTGAGAGACCTAAAGAAGGGGGGATGGTAGGTCAATTAAGGCGCAGGCCTCTCTCGGTTATTATTCCCTTTTAGCCAGGAAGCTCAGAACCTGATAGGATTCCCGTTACTCAGAAACTAGCCATAGAGCCTCTGTCCCCTAAAGCAACTCAAAACAGGACCTAAATGAAGCTGAATGCTGCTTTTCTAATCAGGAATAGGGGATACATGCTTTCAGACTCCTCAAATACACAAATTCTGCCACATAGGCAGGCACAACATACTGGATGGTGGCCACATAACCCAATTAAATCTTCTCTGTCGGCAAGTGTCATAAGGAGTCACGCAAAAACAAGTATTTCAGGGATTGAAGAGGAGGCTTGAAGTTTCCCTGTACCTTACAGAAGACTTGGGAAAAACATAGCAATTGGCCTAAAGTTCTATATCCTAGGAGGTACAGTTACCTATTAACCCCATGGTGTTGACTTCACTTTGGCCCTAAGAAGCCTAGTCAGGTAGCATTATCCCAGTAGATGATGATTGCCTCCATTTCTGAACATGTGTTCTTGTGACCACAGTTCCCAAATCTTCTCCCTCAGTAACATGTCCAATGAGAAATGAAACCTGAATTACCATCATCTTGCTAATCCTACATACTGCTGTAGGATTACAGCACTGGAAGCCAATACAGTGGCAGAGAGTGCCCTTCCATCATGAAAGACAACTAGAGACTGGTCTTGTTTGCATATTCTCTAGAAGTATCATTTTAACTCCACCAGGGCTCAAATGATAAAAGGAACATGCTCTACCTATAATATGGTTTAGTTTTATTAATGAGTTTGGGTTTAAGTGAGTCCTTATCTATAAATGCAGTGATAGAATCTCTGGAAACTTCTGGATTAGACATTAGACATTGTGGAGGGAATAACACCCAGCACTGTGTTACCACTCAGCACAGGGGCTTCTATTATCAGATACGGTGAATCAGATGCAGAAGTTGCCTCTATCTCCCAAACTGAGATTCTGAAAAAGAACACCTACCTCCTCTAGGAGTTATACACAAATTGTAAGTCTCTTTCAGATCTCAAAAGCGATGACCTCTCTTGCTTTATTACCAGGATACATGGAAACGTGAATCAGCAAAACGAGTTATCTAAGAAACTAAAAAGTACTTCTGGGTCCTAACACATCCAAGATTTAAATATATATTGAAATATATTATTTATTTATTTATTTATTTTTATTCATTTTTGAGAGAAAGAGACAGAGTGCGAGCGGAGGAGGGGCACAGAGGAAGACAGAGAATCTGAAGCACGCTCCAGGCTCTGAGCTGTCAGCACGGAGCCTGACGCAGGACTCGAACTGACAAACCACGGGATCATGACCTGAGCCGAAATTGGGCACTTAACCAACTGAGCCATCCAGGTGCCCCTATACTGAAATATTTAGAGCTAACACAGTAGCTTAATCTCAGGCACAAAACAACTAAAACAGAAGTGTGACACCTTCTCTTTCTTCTCCTAGCATTTATATTTCCCTTCAAAAATATTTCATTTGAACAGCTTTAGCAGAGTTTATGCCAAAGCACCTTAGAAGTCACTGGCTTCCCTCATTTTCAACTTGTATGTGGTAACCCTCAACTTATATATGAATACCTGATCGTTGTCTGTGATGAAAGTAGGAAATTTTTTTCACTTAAAGTACATGTCAGGAAGTATCTTTTGTTGTTGTTTTAAAGTAAACTTTATTGAGGCATAATACACTAAATACAGTAACCCCAATCCTTGCTACTCTAGAGTTACTTAATTTTAACAAATACGTAGTCATGTAATCGCCACCATCAAGATATAGGCAAGTTCCATCACACCCCAAAATTTCCCTGTGTCCCTTTATAATCAATGCGTCTTCACATCCCAGCCCTTGTAACCACTGGTCTGTTTTCTCTCCCTACAGTTTTATCTTTCCAAGTATGTGGTGTAAATGAATACCATATGCACCCTTTGAAACAGAGTTCTTTCACTTAGTATAATACATTTGAGATTTTTTCCTGGTTGAGTAGGTCAGTAGTTCATGCCTTTTTATTACTGAGCAGTATCCTACTGTATGGATGACTACAGTTCTTTTGTCATTCTCCACTAGAAGGCCAATTGGGATATTTCCAGTTTTTAGCAATTATGAATGAGACTTCCTTAAATGTCCAAATACAAGTTTTTATGTGAACATCAGCTTTCATGCTTTTGTTTCTCCTGAGTAAACACCTAAGAAAGAGATTATTGGGCCATGTAGTAAGTCTATGTTTAACTTAATGAGAAACTGGCAGTTTTCTGTAATGGCTATACCATTTTGAACTCCTACCAGTGATGGCTGAGAGTTCTCATTGTTCTGTATCCTCACCAGTGTTTGGTATTGTCAGGTTTGTTTTTAGTTTTGGTTTTGTTTTAACCATTCTAATAGATGTGTAATGGCATCACATCATGGTTTGAATTTATATTTCCCTGTGTATTAATGATGTTTGGCGTCTTTCTACATGTGTATTTGGTGAAATTTTTCTTTAAAACTTTTACCCATCTTTTAATTTCATTATCTGCCTTTTTATTATTCAGTTGTAAGAACTCTTTTTTGGGGGGTGTTGAATTTTATAAGTTCTTTATATTTTTTGGATACTAACCCTTTATCAGATATGTCATTTGCAAATATCTTCTCCCCTTCCATAGATTGCCTTTTAGTTTTGTTGGTTTATTCTAGGTAGAAGACTTTATCAGATATGTGTTTTGCAAATATTTTCTCCCAATTTGTGGCTTGTCTTTCCGTTTTCTTAACAGTGTCTTTCAAACAGCATTTTTAATTTGGGTGAAATCCAATTTATTGATTTTTTTAATGGATTGTTCTTTAGTATCGTGTCTAAGAAATCTTCGTCTAACTCAAGGTCACAGAGATTGTCATTTTTGTTTACTTCTAAGAGTTTTATATAGTTATAAAGGTGTTACATTTAAGATTATGATTCACTTTGAGATAATTTTTGTATATGGTGAAAAATACAGGGAAAGTTTTTGGTTTGTTCATTTTTTTAGTTTTGTGTATGGATGTCCAGGTTTTCCCAGCACCATTTATTGAAGATTATCCATTGGTTTGCCTTTGCACCTTTGTCAAAAATCAGCTGATCATATACATATATGAGTCTGTTCAGTACTCTCAATTCTGTCCTATTGATCTAAGTGTCCTTTTTCGGCCATTTAACTTAAATTTGAATTTATGGGCGTAAAATTGTTCATAATATTTCCCTATTTTCCATTTAATGACTTCAGGCTCTGTAGTGTTGTACCTGCTTTCATTTCTGATATTGGAAATTTCTGTCTGCTCTGTTTTTAATGATCACTCTGATCAGAGATTTATCAATTTCAATGTTTTCCAAGAGCCAACTTTTAGTTTCATTGATTTTTTTCTAGTGTTTTTCTAATTTTAATTTCATTGATCTCTGCTCTTATCTTATTATGTACTTCCTCTGCTTGATTTGGATTAAATTTGGTCTTCTTTTTTTAGTGCCCTAAGGTAGAAGTATAGATCATTGATTTGAACCTATTGTTCTGTTGTAATACAAGTATTCAATGCCGTATATTTTCTTCTAAGTCCCCTCATGTGTAGAGTATGAACCTTACAACAGTACTTTTATTTTCATTCATTTAATTATGTTTTTTAATTTCCCTTGAGATACTCTCTTTAACTCATGGATTATCTGTGTGATGTTTAATTCCCAAATATTCAGTGATTTCCCATTATATTTCTGTTATTGATTTGTAATTTAATTACATTATTGTCAAAGAATATGCTTTGTATGATTTCACTTCTTTCTTTAAAGTTTATTTATTTATTTTGAGAGAGAGAGAGAGCGAGCAAGCACAAGAGGGGGAGGGGCAGAGAGACGGAGGGAGAGAGAGAATCCCAGGGTGGGGCTCAAACTCCTGAACCTGAGTTCGATCATGACCTGAGCCAAAATCAAGAGTTGGACACCCAACTGACTGAGTGACCCAGGCACCCCTGTATGACTTCACTTCTTTAAATCTGTTAATGTTTGTTTTATGACCCACTATATGGTCTATTTTGGTGAATGGTCCCATCGGTGGGTTGTTTTTTTGTTTTTTTGCGGGGTTTTTTGGTGTTTTAAAAGGTTACATACGTGGCTGTTGTTAAGTGACATGATCAATAAGTATCAGTTATATCCTGCTGTTTAATGGTATTCAGTTTTTTTTCTGTCATCACTGCTTTTCATTTTAGTAGTTCAACCAATTATTGAGAGAGAGAAGGGTATTGAAGTTACCCATTATAATTGTAAATTTTTCAAATGTTTCATTCACATCTATCAGTTTTGGTGCTTCTATTTTGAAGCTCTGTGATTTGGTACATACACATTTAGTACAGATTGTTATGTATTCTTGGTGAATTGATCCCTTTATCGTTATATAATGTTTCTGTTTGCCCCTGGTAATTGTCTTTGCTTTGAAGTCTATTTTATCAGATTTAATATCTGATATTAATCAGCTTTCTTTTAATTAGCACTTATATAGCATATCTGTGCTCATTGTTTTACTTTTAATCTACTTATTATATTTCAAATGAGTTTTTTTTATAAATAGCATATAGTTGGGTCTTTGTTTTATATCCACCTCTTTTTTTATTGGTGTATTTTTTGTCATTTACCTTTAATGTAATTATTGGTGTTAAGATTTAAGATTTCTAGTTTATTATGTCTTTACTGTTTGTAAACACTGTTTTCCATTCCTGTTTTTTCCTCTTTCCTGTCTTCCTCTGAATTTCTTAAATGTTTTTAGTTTTCAGTTTTAATTTATATGTAGTGGGGCTATTTGTAACAGCTTTATTGAAATTTGCCATACATCCATACCATGCAATTCACCAATTTAAAGTACAATTCAGTGAGTTTGTATATTCAGAGTTGTACAAACATCACCATGATTAATTTTAGAACAACTTTATTACTCCCCAAAGAAACCCTGTATACCCTTTAGCTATGACCCCTCAAATGCCTGCCTTATTTATTCCTCAGCCCAAGCAAGCACTGGCTATAGAATTCTTGTTTGACAGCTCATCTCTACCCTTACCCCCAACACTTGAAAAATGTTCTGTCAATAGTTTCTCATGAGAAATACATTGTGACTTGAATAGTTTTTCCCTTATAATATGTTCTTCTCTCTGGCTGCTGTCGTGATTTTTTTCTTCTTTAGTTTTCAAGTTTTGATTATGATTGACTCAGCATGGATTTCTTGGGGTTTATTCTGTTTGAGTTTTGCTCAGCTTTTTAAATCTGTAGGTCTGTGTCTTTCATCAAATTTAGGCTATTTCCAGCCATTACTCCTTCAAGTATGTTTTTAGCCCTTCATTCTTTTTCCTCTCTTTCTGGAACTCTGGTGATATGAATGGTAGGTACTTTGTTATTGTCCCATGGAGCCCTGACACTCACTGATTATTTTGTTTCTGTCTTTTCTATCATTTCTTCAGATTGCATAATATTTATTGGTCTGTCATCAAGTTCAGTGATTCTTTCCTCTGTCATCTCCATTCAGTGAGGTTTTTATTTTAGTTATTTTATTTGGTTATTTACTTGTTTATTAAACTGTTTATTATTCCGAAATTTTCATTTGGTTCATCTTTATATTCTGTCTTTCTTTGCTGTGACTTTGTATTTTTCCATTTGTTTCAAGAATGTTCATAATTGCTTGTTGGAGCATTTTTATCATAGTTACTTTAAAATCCTTGTCTGATAATTCTAGTATCTATATCATCACAGTATTTGTGCCTATTGATTGTCTCTTTTTGTTTAATGTTTTTCTGGCTCTTGGTTTATCTAATAATTTTGGATTATATCCTGGACATTTTGTGTATTTTGTTATGAGACTCTGGATCATATTTAATAATCTCCTATTTTAATAGACTGACAGTCTGTTTTGGTTTAGAATGAACTTTCTGTTCCAAAATTGTGGACTATGGTTCAAATGTCATGTTAGTTTCCATAGCTCTTACAGGGATCTTCTGGTCTGCCCTACGTGTGTGCTACCCAAGCTAATTTAGAACCTCGACAGTATTCTACCCAGAGTTCACTTCTCAAAACTTTGGCTACTTTGATTCTGGTTAGTTTGACACATGGACTTCCCAGAGTTGTTTATGACTTCATGCACCAATTTAAAAAATTGCTTTCTCCAGCCTCTTCCTCTCCATAATCCTCCCCACTGATCTAGTTGGAAAGGGCTAAGATACTACGTCATTGCTATCCTTTTCTTAATGCAGGGCATGATGGTTTATAGGACTCCTCTCCACAGTCTCTGCCATGCCTAGTAGGGGGGAAAAGAGGTACAGTTTCTTTCACTGTATGTGCTTTGAGTAGAGCAAGTATAATCAACAGGGTTGAGTCTCCCAGGGCTACCCTATTCCCAATCTTGGAGAGAGCAGGCTTCCTGGGGAATTTTGTATCTACCCATTGGTGTTTCTGATTGTGGGTTACTTTAGCACCCAGGCTGTCTTTAGAAGGAAAAAAAAAAAAGGAAAGAAAGAAAGAAAGAAAGGGAAAGGAATACAGGGAACTCACCATTAGGTTGTTCCCTGAGTCCCACAGTCCCTAGTTTGTCTCCTTTTCTCAACCTTTCATGTATTTTGCCTGGGTTTTTAGTTGTCATTAGAGGAAGGATCAGGGTAGTATGCACTTGCTCCATATTGTAATGGGAAGCCAACCATGATTCAGTTTTGTATCCCTTGTAAAAGCATACCACAATGTGTAGTGTATGGCCTACACAAAAGAAAGGAGTGAGAGGGGAAAATAAGTAGCTCCGTATCTCACAATGGTAATTCAGCATAACGTGGTAGTTAAGAATATGGTCTTTATTTTTTTAATATTTATTTTTTTTATTTCTGAAAGAGAGAGAGAAAGAGAGAGTGAGCACAAGCAGGGGAGGGGCAGAGAGAAAGGGAGACACAGAATCCAAAGAAGGCTCCAGGCTCCGTCAGCACAGAGCCCGATGCAGGGCTTGAACCCACAAACTGTGAGATCATGACCTGAGCAAAAATTGGATGCTTAACTGACTGAGTTATTCAGGAGCCCCAAGAATATGGCCTTTAGAATCAATTATCAGTTTGAGTTTTAGCTCTACCTACTTTCAGTGTAATATAAACTGGTTCCTTAACTTCTCAGAGTCTCAGTTTCCTATAATATGGGGGTAGTGATATCTGTCTCATCGGGTAAGTAAAAATGGCATATATTTCATGCTTTTAACACAAAGCTTGATAATAAAGTTAGCAAATGTATTCCTAGTTATACTAGTAATAACAACAACAATTACCAAAGACCACTGTTTTCTTATACTCATAGGAAACTCTGCCCTTAAAGACAAAGAAGATCAATTTGGGAGGACACCACTCATGTACTGTGTGTTGGCTGACAGACTGGATTGTGCAGATGCTCTCCTGAAGGCAGGAGCAGATGTTAATAAAACTGACCACAGCCAGAGAACGGCCCTCCATCTTGCAGCTCAAAAGGTGAGAAGTTAAATTCCTTTGAAGTGTAAACCTTTTGTGAGATACTTGTACGTTGATTAATGGGACTATGGAATAGACAGATGGTAAAGAAATCACAAGTATGCGACTCTTAGTTCCATTTGTTCTCTCTGGAAGCAGTCTATACTGCAGAGAATAAAGCACAGATAATCATGAGTGGCCCTATTCACTTATCCGCATTCCTTAAGCAATGGAATTCATTTTATGATCTAAGATTAAGTCAGGGAAAAAGAATAAAAATTGTATGTATACTATGACAGACCACATTACAAATCGATTTATGCATAGGGAAAAAGCAAAAAGCAAAGACCAAAAAGAAAAACACTAAGAGGGCGCCTTGGTGGCTCAGTCAGTTAAGCGACCAACTTCAGCTCAAGTTATGATCTCGCAGTTTGTGAGTTCGAGCCCCATGATGGGCTCTGTGCTGACAGCTCAGAGCCTGGAGCCTGTTTTGGATTCTGTGTCTCCCTCTCTCTCTGCCCCTCTCCTGCTCGCGCTCTGTCTCTCTCAAAAATAAATAAACATTAAAATATTTTTTAAAAAACACTAAGATATTAATAGTGGTTGAGTTTTAACATTGGTAATATGTATGAATTTTGGTACTTTTTACTGTTTAAAAATTTCCCCCTCACAACTATTAATTATCTTTTACAACAAAAAGTTGCAGTCTCTCTTATAGTATGGGCATTAAGTATAAAAGAAATTTATTTTCTAAATGTATTTCACCTTTTTAAAAATCTAAAACTGTATTGCCAGTATAAATAATTTCAGGTTTGTTAAAGACATTGTCAAGAGCTGAGATTTTTGAGATTAAACATATCAAAAAATTAAAATGGGAAGCTTATAAATTTATTTAAAGACTTCTTTATCTGAAAATGATTTTTCCCTCTGTAAAATTATGGTGTATAAGATATATTTCCAGTGCCTGATATTTTTCTTTTTGTTATTTTAGACATATATTTTTGGAATAAAAAGCAATAAAAATTAGCTAGATCCAGCAGAAACTATTAGAGTTATTTCCCATTAAAAAATGTGAACCAGATATAGCTGATTAATTGAGGGGTTAGAAAAATATCTTTTTCATTAGTTGACTACATGAAAAGAGACTGACATTAAGAGATACTACTGAATATGCTAGTTATATGCTGTGATCAGTTAGGTCTGTCAGGTTATTCCCAAAGTTATTGCTCTTGAATTTGCTTTTCATTATAGTAATTTTTTAAAAAATCTCCCTCATTTTCAATTTCTGTTTTAACTACTGTTCAGGTATTTGTAACCTTTCACCTAGGCTTGTCAGCTGTAAAAATTATTCACTCAGGAGGGGTGACTCCATTTAACTTGTTATCATAAAAAAGTAAACATTTCAGATTGGAAATAGCCCTAGTATTAAGAATTTGATACACTTTAGATTTTTCATTGTGGTTCATGTAGATTTAAAACCCAACTTCAAAAATGTAGGTAGCTTCACATCAAGTGGGTCATGTGAAAAAACTGGGGGTTTGAGTCAATGAGCCTACAGCCATGTCATCTTTGTAGAGGTGTAGCGTGACAAAAAAGGCTGAGAGATTGGGTTAGTTATAAGTCTTCACAAGGTACAGTGCATTGTTTTCTTTTGCTTTTTGTTTCTCCTTTATTTTTTCTTTGTTTGTTTATTTTGACGGAGAGAGGGAAAGAGCGAGCACGGGGGAGAGGCAGAGGGACAGGAAGAGAGAATCTTAAGCAGGCTCCATGCCTAGTGCGGAGCCAGAGGTGGGGCTCAATTTCACAACTGTGAGATCGTGACATGAGCTGAAATCAAGAGTCGGATGCCAAACTGAGCCAGCCAGGCACCCCACTCCTTTATTTTTTAAACTGTGACTTTCTACAGCATCAAAGAATAAATAGAACTATATTTACATGTCACAATTTACATAGCTGATTTCAGAAATAGCCAGTTTCGTGGTCTTTTGACTATCTGATAATTATACATTTCCTCCTTTTCCCCCTTTCTCTGTGTTGCGGTTTGTTTTTGCATATTTGTCAAAAGCGGAAATGTATCTTTAGGCTATACTAACACTAGTAGAATTTCCAGAACAAGAGTGGTCATAATTCTTTAATATTCTGCTCTGTCCAGATCAAAACTGGGTTTTATTTTTGATTTTGTGCTTTATGCAAAAGCACCATTATTTTTCAAAATCAGAGCTAGTATAGATCAGGCAGGAATAAGAATGTGAAGGATCTAGAAATAATTTTCAAAGAATAGTTGGAGATGACATGACCCAGGTCACACCTGGGACACCCTGCCTCTGAGCAGATACAAACACAAATTTTCTTTAGAGCAAACATCTTCACCCCAAACCAGGATTCTCCCATATTGCATAGACCAAACAAGATCTCACAGTGAAAGATCACCAAACATTTGAGGAAGGAATCTACCATGAATGAGAGCAGAAATGATAAACAGATTTATTCCCTCAGAAACCGATATTGGCATCATTAGAAACACTATGTAAAATAACCATTGATGGAATGGTTAAAGATAGAAGAAATCAGAAAAATGAACAATCAGTAAGAGACTCTCATGACTAGGCATCAGTTCTTGCCATGACCACTTATTTTAGAATAACCTATCCACCAAAAACATTTATAAAAACTGAACAAAATATATGTACATAGTTTGAAGGCATTGTGAGCAGTCAGCATAAGCAGGATCTAAGAAATTACAATCATTCGGAGAAGAGAATCATGGGAAATGAACATCACATTTATCTCCTTCAAGGCATCTTCCAAAGTAGGACACAAAAGAATACAACCCTAGCAGGAAGTGATTATCTTATGAGGCTGAGAAACCACAGGTAGAGTCTGGAGTTAGCAGTTGCTGGAAGGTGAAAAGGCAAAATCCTGGAGAGGAGGGAACCGCAGAGAAAGAACTCGAAAATCTGGGTACAAATTTTTTGCTAATTGTTAGCACATTCCTAAACTGTGCTTGTGCTGGGCGAGGCTCAAAGAAACCCAGCAGTAAACAGCAGCTGGGAGACCAAAGAGCTAAGCAGAGATTGTTTTAAAACTATCCTATGTTTTCTTTCCTGTATAAGTCTTTAATACATAACAAGTTGATTTTTGTATAGGGATCTATTCTCATTTTAAAACATATGAATAACTAATTGTCCCAGGACAACCTAGCTCATTAATTTTTAGCCATTTAGTGTCTGCTGTGTTCCAGTGCCAGGCTTTTATACTGTGTACCTCCAATCCTTTTTTTGTTTTGTTTTTATTTATGGTTTTTAAATAAAGAGTCCTAGGGCACCTGGGTGGCTCAGTCAGTTGAACATCCAACTCTTGATATTGGCTCAGGTCATGATCTCATGGTTCACAGGAGCAAGCCCCACGTCAGGCTCTGCACTGACAGCATGAAGCCCACTTGGGATTCTCTGTCTCCCTCTCTCTCTCTCTGCTCTTCCCCTGCTCACGTCCTCTCTCTCCCTCTCTCAAAAATTAAATAAATAAATAAATAAATAAATAAATAAATAAATAAATAAATAAATAAATAAAGGGTCCTGAATACGAGGGAGCTACTTAGAAAATTTAAAAATAAAAGTTACACCATAATAGTACTTTAGGGAGACAAATACGACAACTAAAGCTCTTTTGGAAGAGGAAGAGAGAGGAGGTACATAGAAAGTTATTACAGTTCAGGCCAATAGAGAGGAGGAGTTTGGTCTA
The DNA here is from genome assembly GCF_024362965.1 of Panthera pardus. Classification (NCBI taxonomy): domain Eukaryota; kingdom Metazoa; phylum Chordata; class Mammalia; order Carnivora; family Felidae; genus Panthera; species Panthera pardus. Next base: position 61,957,069 of record NW_026526766.1, read on the forward strand.
AGGGATATATTGTGGAGGTAGAACTGTTCATCCATTCCATAGTTGCCAAATGTCTACTATGTAGTCATGATTATGCACCTAGAGAGAATATAAAAAAATGAATCACATATGTCTGTGGTGAAAAAGTACTCTCCATACTGATACCTATTAAACTTCATTTGTCTTTGTTTAGTCACCCTCTTGGATCTATCAGATATCAAATATTCTTCTCAAGACTTGTCTATCCCATTCGATTCTGTTATCTGTGAACTCAGAAGTGTGCTATTTGCATAATCATCAGTATTCATGTATATGTGCATGAATGCATTCATTCAAAATATATTCAAACTGTTACTGTGTAACAGGTGCTGTGCTAAGGCTTTGGAATACAAAGATGAAAGACCTGATTCCTGCTCATAAGTTGTCTACAAAGATCGTTAATAAAGATATCAAGTGATAATTAAAGCTGGCCTTAGATATAAGGCCTTAGATATAGATATAAAGGTATCTACCTTTTATATCTAAGCATTTTATAAAGTATCAACAGCCATGCCATGTAAATAGTCATTTATTACTACTGACCTGAAGATCAACCATTCTCATATGTTATTTACTATCTTTTTGCTTTTTTGTGTGATAGTGACCTAATTATGTATCTTTCATTAGGTTGATTAGTAGGAAAAACTCTTGTTCCCATAGCATGTTGTTCATGTCTCCAGTAGAGCCCCATTATCTTGTACTGTAATAATTGCTCACTTGTCACTTTCCCACTGGACTGGATCTCCAGGCAAGAACTTTGTTTTCTTTATTTTTGAATCCCCTAGAACCTAACACAGTGTCTGACCTGTCTTGGCCGAATGAATGAATACACTTTGGGTTACTTATATAGAAAGTCATTATTAATACAAATGCCAGACATTTTGTTTATTAGAAACATTTATCCGGTTTCAGAACACATATGTGGGAAAAACTTATTGAACCATGCTGATTGGCTTACTTACTTTGACACATACTCACTTCTCTGGAAACAAATTGCTGTTTGTCCAAGCAGCTAAGAAAATGGTACCCACAAGAATAAAATTAATCTCAATATACTGAACATCTGTACCTAATTTATTTTTCATTTGTACCCTCAGTTTAATCCAAGAAGGCAATCAGTCATACCTTTTCTGGGTTTCTCACAAAAGATACCTAATTGTTAGAAATGTTTTCCTCCAGGGAATCTGCTATTTCTCTCACTTCCACAGATACATTTGTTTGTTAATAAGGATAAAAAAAGTCTTGGCAATCTTATTAAATGTTAATAGTTATGCATTTTTAATCTTCCAGGAGGTTATTAGTTTGGTTTCGAGAAGATTAAGACTACCCACTGAAAAATATATCATGTTAAACACAAAAACTAAAGAAGCTTCACACTGTGGTTGTGTTGTGTAGTGTATTGGTGTTTTTTTAATTCACCACATAATTCTCAATTCATCCTTGAAAACTGAATATTAATTTTCTGTTTTCAAGATAGGCTGTTTCCAGGTTAATGACTTAAAATAATTAAAGGAGAAGAGTAGAATACCTCTGAAACTTTTCAGGAAAACTTAATACCAAGTAACAATATTAAGATATTAGATTCCCTTACTTTAGACACACTCATTTAATACACAAACACACCAAACAGTCCATCTCCCAGTCTCCTGGAACTCCGTATCCCTGTGTGTGCGTGTACATACACATACATATACATACTTCTGCTTAACTCCATGCCTACCACTGATCATCATAAATTTCACTTACCTATTTTCACCCAACTAATGCTGTTAGTTTCTGTCTTAGCACAATTCCTGCCATTTAAAAAAGATTCAGTTAATGTTTGTTTAATGAATTTATGAATGACGGAATGAATCGATAAATTCGAATGCCAGATAAATTTATTATGAATGGTATGGTCTTCAAAACTGTTGAAATTTAAACTGGTTGTTATGTTTATTCCTTTTTATTATCCACCCCAGCCCCATATAATTTTGTTAGTGGTATTTTACAAGACACTGTGAGCTTAACTTCCCATCAAATATCACTCTGGTATGCCTCAATTTCTTCATCTATAAAATGGGATAATATACTTCTCCCTGTCTGCTTTATAGGAATGATGTGTTCTTAGATAGAAAGCATTTTGGTTGGTAGAGAAATATACTAACACTGTAGGTTATCGATATTATCGCTATTGGTCATACTGCAATATAGGTATAAACTTCATAGTACTCTTTAGGAATCAGTAGATGTCAGAGGTAAAAAGTTCCTTCAGGATCTTCTAGTCCCAGTCTGTTATTGGACGAAGAAATCGGGTCAATTCTCCTTTCAATTCTCTTTTTTAACAAATTATTCATCATTCTCTTTGCATATACCCGAATGTTTTTTGTCTTATTTTTAAGCTACTTTTTAAAAGTTTTTATTTAAATTACAGTATAGTTGACATACAGTGTAATACTAGTTTCAGGTGTACAATATAGTGATTCAACACTTCCATACATCACCTGGTGCTCATCACAAGTGCACTCCTTAATCCCCATACCTATTTCACCCATCCCCCCACCCACCTCCCTCTGGTAACCATCAGTTATATATTATGACTGTAACCATCATATATTATGGCTGAGTAATATTCCATTATATATATATTTTTTCTTTTTTTTTTTCGTGATATCTTCTTTATCCATTCATCAGTCAGTGGATATTTGGGCTGTTTCCATAGTTTGACTGTTATAGATAATGCTGTTATAAACGTCAAGGTGCCAACAGACTCATGAAAAGATGCTCAACATCACTCATCATCAGGGAAATGCAAATCAAAATTACAGTGAGTTATCACCTCACACCTGTCAAAATAGCTAAAATTGACAACACAAGAAAAACAGATGCTGGCAAGGATGTGGAGAAAGGAGAACCCTCTTCCACTGTTGGTGGGAATGCAAACTGGTACAGCCACTCTGGAGAACAGTGTGGTGGTTCTTCAAAAAGTTAGAACTACCCTACGACCCAGCAATTGCACTACTAGGTATTTACCCAAAGAATAAAAAAATACTAATTCAAAGGGATACATGTACCCCAATGTGTAAATTAATTATTTTAAAAAATTTTTAATGTACTTTACTTTTGAGAGAAGGGGGGGAGGGGAGGGGCAGAGAGAATGAGAGAGGGAGACACAGAATCTGAAGCAGGCTCCAAGCTCTGCGCTATCAGCACAGAGTCCCGATGCAGGCCTTGAACTCACGAACCACCAGATCGTGACCTGAGCCGAAGTCGGACGGTTAACTGACTGAGCCACCCAGGTGCCCCAAATTAATTATTTTAAACTTATAGATAAGAATAGAGAATCATATAAAAATACTCAGGTAGCCTAATACCCAGAAGAGATAAAACTGAATATTTTTTGTTTTTGCTCCAGATTTTCTTTAATGAAATAAAACATTATAGATTCACTTGAGGTTTTCTGTTTATCCACCCAAATCCCATTGCCCTCTTTTCATGTCTCCTCGGTCTATCTTAATTTTGGTGGTTTCAATCCCCATGCATATTTTTCTACCTTTTCTTTATAGGGATATACCCATAATCAATGTTATTTCACATGTTTAAAATCTTTATATAAGTGGTATTATATGATATGTGTCATTCCCCAACTTGCTCTTTTAACATTTACGCTAATGATTTTGAGGTATGTGTTGAAACATGTAGCTCTGTTCACAAAAGATTATATGCAGATTCTGAAAGACACGTGAAAAGGTGTCCAACATCATTACTAATTAGATAAGTGCAAATTAGAGCCACTGTGAGATACTACACAATCATTGAATGTCTAAAATGAAAAAGTCTGATAACACCAGTTGGTGGAGAGGATATGGAACAGGTGGAACTCACAAACATTTTTAGTGAGAATGCAAATTGATTAATCTACCCTAGAAAATGGTTTGATAAACCTGAACACACACACACGCACACACACACACACACAATCACCGCAATTCACGTTCCAATCCCAGTAATACCGAAGAGAAATAAGCGCCTCATTCTACCAGAAGGCATGTATGAGAATGTATGTGACAGCTTTATATACAGTAGCAAACATTCTTAGTAGTACAAACCTCCCAAATGCCTAGCAACAGACGAATGGGTAAATAAACTGACGTATTCCTACAATGGAGTACTACACAACAAAAATAATGAACTACTGATACATTGCACCATGTGAATAAATTTCACAGATATCATGTTGAGTGAAAGAAGTCATGTATTTTTATGAATTTTAAGAACAGGCAATACTTTATGGTGATTCAAATCAGATTCATGGTTACCCAAGATATAGATATTGACTGAAAAGGGGCATAAAGGAAGCTTCCAGGGATACTGGAAATGATCTATATCTTGATCTGTGTGTTCATTACATAAAAAGTTCTCAGTCTGTATACTTAAGATTTATCTACTTTATTGTTTATATGTTCTGCCTTGATTTAAAAATTATTTTTGAAAATGGAAAGATGTCCAGAACTTGATACAGTGTTATTTACAGCATGTATTATTTATAGCATATATTATGCGGGGTAAAGAAGAATGGAATCAAGAATAGTTCCTGATATAAACTTTGAAGCACTCTGGCCACATTTCCCCAGCCTTAGCTTCAGAAGCTCTATGAAAGCCCTGTATCTAGACTCTAACCCAGTGGTTCTCAAATTTGAACATGTATCGAAATGACCTGGATGCTTCTCTGTAGTTGTATTCAATCATTAGCTCATCTTAACATAATTTACTAAGTGCCCACTCTACCACACATTATGTAGTCAGTAGATACCTGAAGAGTAAGCAAATGAGGTTTTGGCCATTGGGATGCTTCTGGAAGAAGGCACCAAAAGACATCTGTGATGCCCACATTACTTAGGGATGTAGTAAGTCTCAGTGTATGAAGCCCTTATATTCTGGAATCTTAATGATCTCTCAAGATCTCTGGGCTGAGATGAGTGATGTTAGACAACTCTCGTAGTTTACCCCATTTGACTTCACCCCTAGCTAGGCGGCCTTTTCCAGGCAGGCAGAAAGTCCCAGTCTGAAGAATCTTTGCTTCAGTATATTCCAACTTCTGAGGTTTCCAAACACACTTCAAGCTCATCTTCCTCGGAGTATTTAGACACTATCTCTGAACCTGCCTTCTGGTGTTCCAGTTTAGAAACTGATTTTAGATATTTAGGATCATACACTTAAGAGCATTCCAACCAAATTCAGAGTTGGTCTGCTTTTAAACAAATCTGAGAACTGAAATTAAAACCTATCTGTCCTTTAATACTTTGACTATCCTTAATGTACGTCTCCTTGCAAGGATGACATTTGTAGTCATAAGGAACAGCACATCAACAAATCTTGATTGAAATCACTACTTTGAATTTTTCTAACATAATTCTAATGAGAAAAAAAATTCATTTAGTTTCATGGTGGCTTTATAGCAGTCAGAATAGTTAAATATTATCTTTTTTTTTTTTTTAAGTTTTTTAAAAATTTATTTTGAGAGAGAAAGCATGCACGCAAACAGGGACGGGCAGAGAAAGAATTCCGAGCAGGCCCCACGCTCAGCACAGAGCCCGATGCAGGTCTTAAACTCACAAACCACGAGATCATGACCTGAGCCAATATCAAGAGTCAGGCCTCAACTGACTGAGCCACCCAGGCACCCCTCTATTTTTCTATATAAGTAAACTGAGGTATAGTTTGATTGAATTCTTCTAGTTCACTCTGATACTTGTAGAGTCAGGAATTACTTTGTTTTTCTGATTCCCAGCTTCGTGTTCCTGATAATGTTCCATGGGAAGATAACTTACATACTTTTCTGAAGCTTACTTTCTCAGACTTCTGGTTCTTCTGACCTAGAGTCATTTCCAAATCTAGTTTCCCAGTCAAACCCCCAAAGAAGTGCCTAAGGTTTTCCCTCTCATGGGCCAGATTCAGAATTTAACCCAGAACTTCCACTTTTCAGTGCAGCATTTTCCCTCAATGTTATGACACCCCTCAAACACAGCAGGGCAGCCTTGCAGATTGTATTTTAAATCTATGTGGCTTGCCGAATTTTGTTTTGAACATGTTCCTGTCTCCTACAACCATGGTCATTTTCTAATCATCTTTATCTCTTCACTGACCCCCAGTTTTACTAAGTCATGAAAATGCAAGCATCTGCTTTCTATGAATAGATTAGAGATCCCCACAAGCCTAGATTCCCATGGAAACCAATCAAAAACTAAAAGGAAAAGAAAGAGTATATATTGAATTTCCCTGAGACCTACAGCTTGTTTTTCATTAGACTCATGCTGATTTCTTTTAAACTCTGGGCACAGGGCCAGTGAATATTTTTACAGCTGATAAAAAGGAACTTCAGATCCATTTACTTTCATTTAAACTTTTAAAAATTAATTTTCTATATAACATCAATTCCAAAGAAAATTTGAGCATTAATTTGATAATTGCCTCCTTATGCCATAGGATTATATTTGCTCATATAATTTTCTCTTTTTGTTTTTTTCCTTCTTATATTTTACTGTTCAGAAGAGAACGAGAGGGAATCAGGGGGTCTGTTATTCCTACAGTATGAATATTGTCAGCCCCTGGGCACAACATTTTCCCTATAAACAATTATAGGGCTCTTTATACCTCATTTGACTGTTAAGCTTTTACAAAGTCCAAATAATCACTTACTAATATGATAACAGATATATAAACAAAATGCCAAAGTAAGGGGGATCAGGAAAGCCAAGGAGGAGGTGACTGGGGAGAGTAGGGTGTAAATCTAAGTAAGGTAATCAAAATAGTTATCATTAACGTGGTGACATTTGAAACCAGACTTGAAGGAGGTGAGGAAGTTAGCCATGTGAATGGCTGAGGGAACTTTCTTTTGTTCCTGGCAGAAGGAACAAAGCCTTAAAACAGGAATATGCCTGGGATGTTTAAGGAATACCACGGGGGCTAGCATGATTATAATGAGCGAGCTAGGTGGGAAAGCAGTAGGTAATGAGGACATGGAGAAATGGTAGCCAGATCTTACAGGGCCTTTGGGCCATTGTCAGGAATATGTTTTTACTCTGGATGAGATGAGGCGGCATTGGAGGGTTTTGGGGAAAGGAGTGACCTTATCTGACTTATATATTAATGAAATAATCATCCTGGCCCAAATAATTTTCTGCAGACTTACTATTATCCATTCCTTTAGTCCTTCTTCGTATATGCCCTCAAGTCTCCTTCCCATCCTGATCCCTTTTACCATATATGCACACAGGTGCCTAAATCCCCCTGAAAATAAGACACCTAGAATAGAATACAATGCCAGTCTGATGAGCACAGAGTATGCCGTGATTTTCATCATTGACATTTAACAACCAAATGCGTCGATGTCTCAAAACCTCTAACTTTGCTTTATGCTTACTATTGCATAAACGAATCCTGTGGTTTTTGGACCCAAATGTAGCATTTTATTGTATCCATATTTAATCATTCCTTGGAACTTCCCAGACTTATTTAGGTAGAGTTTACCATTCCTTTCTCTGTTCCTCCAGTACCTTGTATACTCACCCACTGTTATGTCACCCATCCCACCGAAAGATATTTATTTGTTTACACATTTTATTTCCTCACCAACAATGCACATCTTCATATCAGCAAGAGTGTGATAGTCATATTTTTTATTACCAGTGCTTCGTACTTAATAAATACTCAGTTAATGGCTGGTAAATTGAATTGGGTTCATCATACAACTTGTTGAGGTCCTCTTGATTCTTGAGTCTGTCATTCAGTATAGTTGTCATCTCTGCTCCAAATGAGTCACCAGAAGTCTCATCCTAATCTTTGATATCAAACTAGATCCTGTGTGCGGAAAAGCTTAATCACTGAAACACTACTACTAAAATTAACTTCAATGTAAAGGCTTGTTGTATTCTTTCTTTCTACTTGTCTAAATTGTGTCATCCGTGGTAATTAGGCTTCTTGAAAAATTTTATTTACTCTATCAGAGTCTACTTGTTCGCCATTCCAATTCTGATGAATAATTCACTCATTCATTTGTTCAACAAATACAGTTTGAGTGTTTAATCTGTATCGTGTTGCATTATATATCTTGAAATATTTAAATTCAACTTGTGTCTAAATATTTAAAGTCTTTCAGATTCTGAATCATCATAAAGTTAACATTTCACCAATAAAACTCATTTTTAAGAAGTTTATTGAGTATACTCCATTTATCTCAAACAATTTTAGATTTCAGAAGACATTGTATTTTGTAAAATTTCTTATTCAAACCCTTTCAATCTCTGTCATTTATCAGACTGATTCTTTGCAAAGCATTTGTTAGGAATTTGAGGAAAATTCAGACTATACTTTGAAGTACTGACTGTAAATTTCTAACTATGTATGTAACTGGTCATTTTCAATGACCAATTACAATCTGTGGGAGTTTGTGTGTGTACATGTATATGTGCACAGAGGTGCATGCTTTACATTGTTATTTCATTGATGGTAATGTGTATACGTATTACAAAATTAAATATACCATGAAGATTTACAGTGCATAATCTAAGAGCAGGGCAAAGCTTCTATCTGTAAATCAAAACACAGAAGCGATAGGAAAGGATGAATAGATATGGCCACATAGAAATAAGAAAGACTTTTCTCTCCCAGAAAATATCGTAAGCAAAAAAAAGGAGAAAGACAAACCGGGAAACAATATTTGCAAGTTATGTCACTAACAGAGGGTTAATATCCCTCATATATACAATGGGGAAATAAGACCAATGACTCTATAAAAAATGAGCAAGAGATATGTATAGATAGTTCACAAGAAAAAGAGTTTGAGTAGCCCTTACATATGTGAAAAGATGCTCAACGTTGTTCATCCTAAGGGAAACGCAAGTTAAAATTATAATGAGGTGTTTTTCATGTGTCAGGTTGGCAAAAGTCGAAAAGTTTGACAGAGTACTCTGATGAAAGCTGTTCCTGGAGGGAACAAAACAGTACAACCTCTGTGAAGGGAAAGGTTAACAATATCCAGCAAAAGTAACTAGAGTATGCACTTACCTTTGACCCAACATTTCCACTTCTAGAAAAATACACCGGTAAAAATAAGAAGTGATGTCTGCACAAGGCTATTTAATTGCAGCGTTATTTGTAATAGAGAACACATGAAGGGAAAAAAGAGGAGGAGCACACAATGTAATGCTATGCAGCTGTAAAGAGTAGTGAAAAATATTTCTATATAATATATTTTGTAATTTTATTTATTTATTTTGGGAGAGAGAGCGAGTGGGGGAAGGGTAGAGAGGCGGGGACAGAAAGAGAATCCCAAGCAGGCTCCACACTGTCAGCACAGAGTCCGATGTGGGGTTCGATCTCACAAACTGTGAGATCATGACCTGAGCTGAAATCAAAGAGCCAGGCATTTAACCAAGTGAGCCACCCAGGTGCCCCTCTATATAATATTTTAAAACGACCTCCTGGAGTGAAAAGCGTGGAATTTTATGCACGGTCCATCAGAAGTGGAACTTATAATGCAGGTGACAGTGGACAAGCTAGACTTGGAGTGCCTGGGGCTGAGAACATCCCTACGATGGGCAGAAAATGAAAGAAAGCCCAGCCAGAAATCATGGGCGGTATCCCAGCCACTGGAGCTAAAGGCAACCTGGAGTACAAAACATGCTGAGTTGTGGGGATGAGGGAAGGAGGTAATCTGTCAGTGAGACCTCAGACACAAAGTTGAAAGAGCAGGTAAGGAATGACAGGACACCATTCCATGGGAGAATCACAAAAGACAAGCTGGAAGAAATTTGGATACTAGGTGGGTTTTTAAGTTAGCACTGAAAGAACAGAATTAGGGCCTCAATGCCTAAGACCATTATACTGTTGAGTGGAGAGATGAATGGATGGATGGATGGATGGATGGATGGATGGATAAATAGGCATCAATTTGCTAGACATTAAGGTACAAGATTGAGACTAGATTATAGGAGCAAGGCAGAAAACTGAGTTACACTGTCTGGATCACAACGTGAAGGCATCCAGGTCGACTTAACCCTCACTGATCTCCGTAACAAGCTAGACTTAAATCTTTCCTTAATTAGGGTCAAGGTAAGTCCCAAGCTGGGGGAAGGATAGCATGCAGACCACAGTATCTGGAAGCAGAAAAATTGGATACCCTTATCTTGTTTACCTTTTGAATAGCAAGAAAAACCTTCCTAGAAGCTCTGTGGCAGACTTTCCTTCCATCTCTTGGACTCCCAGACCTAATTCACTCTCTTGGCAAAAATGAAACCACCATGATTGTTCAGATCAGTCAAAGCCACTGGATTTGGTGACAGCCCAGCCTTCCCTGAAGGACATAATCACTTAAAGGAAGATCAACAAAAATCAGGGTTCTGTTAGCCCAGAAGTAGATGGCCATAGATGTTAGGTAGGCACTCTGTAGTGTTGGCCACTGTGTCCTTTGGACACTTACAGAGCTTGGTAACTACTATCTAAATCAATGACCATAGGCCACCTCCTGTGGCACTGCCCTGCAGCTCGAGCCTACAAAAAAGCCAGATATACCAACTCTGTTGACAGAGTCAACACTGTTGTCAACACTGTTGTCAACACTGTTGACAGTGGTTGACAGGACAGCCTATCACTTAACCTACCTGCATGTTCTTTCTATTTTTTAGCAAATACGGACATCTCCTTCCGAATGCCTTTAAATAAGGGAATGGTCAAATCACTTGGTTTTGTCAATCACAAATGTGGGATGTTACCCCACCCTTCACCCTTCAAACTTAATTGAGAAGTATAGTTGTAAAGAGCACTGGTCTGAAAATCAAATTCACTTAGTGAACAGATATTTATTTATTGAGTACCTACAAATCCTAAGGCACTGTCCTATGTTTGGGATATAACAATGACAAAATGAAACAAAAATCCCTGCCTTCACAGAGCTTACATTTTGGTAGAAAACAAACCAACAAATGAAAAAGATTATAAAATATATATAGTATTATGTCAGATGAGGATACATGCTGTGGAAAAAATAAAGCAGGTGAAAGAGACGGGGAGCCGAGGGGTTGCACATTATAGAGTGATCCTGATAAGTCTCACTTAAAGAAGTAAAACTGAGCTAACATTTAACATTTGACCTAGAGGCAATGAGAGAACAAAGCTTGCAGGGTGACAGAATGCCAAGTGCAAAGACTCTGAGACGGGAGCATGCATGGTATTTACAAGGAACAGTCAGCAGGAAGGCCCCTGTAACTCTGGGGTGAGGATGAGATCAGAGATCATGTAGGGCGTACAGGATTTTGAGCGATTCAGCTTTTACTGTGCACAAGAGGGCAAGGTTGTTGAAGGGTCTAAGCACAGAAAATATGATCTGGTTTATATTTCGAAAGGCTCATTTTAACTGCCGTGCTGAGAGACTGTCAAAAGGGTGAGGGCAGAAGGAGGGAGACTAATTAGGAAGCTGAGAGACACTGTTGGGTTGGACCAGAGTGGTGGTGGTGGTGGTGGTGGTGGTGGTGGTGGTGGTGGTGGTAAGATGGGGTCCAATTTTAAAGGTATTTTGAATTTCCTGTTGGATTATAGTTATGAAAAGAAGAGAAGCCAATGAATCTGACACTCGATTTTTTTAAAGCCTCATATCTTTTTAAACATTTTATTAGGGAGAACTTCTCTCCTTCCCATGTTGAAGGAAATCCCAGATATTATACCATTACATCAATATTTATTTCTTAAAAAAAAAAAAAAAAAATGACTCGTGGAACGCCTGGCTGGCCCAGTCGGTAGAGCATGCAACTTTTGATCTCTGGGTTGTGAGTTTGAGCCCCACAATGGATGCAGAGATTACTTAAAAATAAAACCTTTAGAAAGAAAGAAAAAGAAAAAGAAGATGACTCCTTTAAAATATAGCAATTGTAACTTATTGTAAAAATTTACAAGAATTACTTAATATGATCTCATAAAATAGCCCATCAATGTTCAAATTATAAATTGCCTCCTTAATGTTTTTGTTTGGTTATTTACATTTGTTTGAATCAGGAATCAGGATCCAAATAAGGGCTATATATGACATTGGTTTATGTCTTTTAAGCCTTTTTAAATCTATAGATTCCTCCCCTGTCTCTCTTTTTTTCTTGCAATTTTTTGTAATTGTGGCCTAACTTCTAAACCAATTTGCTGTCTCAGTCCAAACTAATGGTCTCAGTCTATAAATTACGTTGATTCTCTCTGAGTATAATTAACTTGTTTCTCTGTCTTCTGTAATTTCCTGTAAGTTAGTTATTGGATCTATAGACTTGATCTGATTCAGGTTCCTTTTTTTTTTTTTTTGGCTAAACTACTTCATTGGTTTGCTATATTTCTCATCAGAAGATATGTAACGTTCCATTGTCTCCTTTCTTTTTTTTTTTTTTACGTTCAAAGTTACTGCCATCCAGGGCCTAAAGCCAGTTTGTTATTGGGAGCTGCAAAATAGTAATATTCAAATTCTGCCATCCCTTCTACAACTATTTGCTGGAATAATTGATTAAAGAGAAATTTCCACTTATCTACTATTTGATTACTCACAGATACAGGAAAGGAAAATTAATCCTTAATTCTTTCTTTACCAGTTTTCAAATTAAGGAGTTGGTTTCCTGTGTCCTCCCATGATGACCAATTAATATTTTCCTTTTTTCCTTATTGGTATCATTATGAACAAGGCATAGGATTTTTGCTATCACTTTATATTTACTGTATCAGTTCATCGACATTATTACCCCTAATTGATATTCAAATTACTCCATCTTTGGTTGTGAGAAGTCCTTCAAGTTGGTTCCTGGATCCTTTTGACATGATCCTATTATTTGATACCTTCCTTGCTCTCTGCTGTGACTAAATATTCCAGGTTCACTTCAGCATTTTTATTAAGTTTTTCAATTCCAGTATAGTTAACATACAGTGTTACATTAGTTTCATAACTTCTGTATTTTTTACTCCAGACCTGGCATCCACCTTTCCTCCAAGGACCCACGGTGCTTGATAGCAGGAAAAAGTATTTGGAGGCCACAGTCTAGAGTCTAGGGATGCTCACTTTTACAGGGTTGGTGATTGTTTCTAAGTCTTTACTGTGGTCACTGCTTGGAATCATTTTTTAATAAAAATGTCATTTTGTCACTTCCTATTCTAATTCAGGACTAAGATATTGTTGTTTTTAACTTAACCTCCTCTATCTTACATCTCTACTCCTTTTTCTCACCCAGCTGAGAATAATAGAATACCAGATCATCTAGATGAAGAAACCAAGACTCAAAGAGCTTGAGTAATTTTTCATTAAGTGTCAGAAGAAGAAGGCAATACATAGATCTGTCTGATTCCAAAGTCTTTGCTTACACTGGTTTTTAAAATTTTGACTTGATACACTTCCCTTGCTTCAAAGCATAGAATTTTACATTGAACTGCCAGGTGGAGAATTCGGTTTAACTAACACGTATCGTGCACCCATTTTTATTCAAAGTCCTGTTGTCTCGTGTGAGACTGATGTCCATCAGCAAGTCTTGTCAACTCTACATACTCATTTCTCAACACCCCCCTTTGCTACTACCCTGGTCATAACAACCAGCATCTTGGATTCATGTGGGAGCCTTGTTTGGATTATTGCAGTGGCCTCCAAACTGGCCTTCTGGCTTCTACTCTTGCCCCCTGAAGTCTGTGCTCATGACATCAGCTAGCATGAGCCTTTTAAACTCGAGTCAAATCATGTCACTCTCCGCGCCACACCCTCTAAGGGTTGTTTTTTGTCTTTATCTCAGAGTAAAAGCCCAAGCACTTCCTATGCCTTATAAAGCCCCATATGTTTTAAATCTCCAGTTACCTATATGAACTTATCTTTAATCTTACCCTTGTTTTCCCAGTATAAGCCTGCTCTAGCCTCTGTGCTGTTCCTCTAAAAGGAAAAGAATGGTCTTGCCTCAAGGTTATTTTGCATTTGCTTTTCCTTTTGCTAGGAATACTGTTCCATTAGCTATCTCTGTGTTGAACTCCCTCACTTTCCTCAGTTCTTACTTAAAAGTTATTGTTGCAGTGAAGCCTTCCCTGGCTCTCCTGATAGTCCCTCATTTCACGCATTTTATTCCCCCTACTCTACTTTCTTTTTTTCCTTAGCACTTAACACCATCCAAAATACTTTATGTTTTACTTGTTTGCCTTGCTTATTGTCTTTTACCCCACTACAATGTAAACTTCATAAAGTCAGGGATTTGGGGGTCCTTCCCCCCAATATTTCTCCCCATTGCTTAGAACAGTGCCTGGTGCACAGTTGGTGCTCAAAAAAATATTCATTAAATTGAGGTGTCTGGGTAGCTCAGTCAGTTGAGCATCTGACTCTTGATTTCAGCTCAGGTCATGATCCCAGGGTCATGGAATCAAGCCCCACATCAGACTCCACACTAAGTGTGGAGTCTGCTTAAGATTCTGCCTCTCTCTCCCTCTGCCCCTCTCCCTCTACCCTGCTCACGCTCTCTCTCTCTCTCAAATTAAAAAAAAAATTAATAAAAATATATATATTCATTAAATTAATGAGTCTACTTCTGAAGTTACAGCTTTATTAATTCTCCCAGGTGGTCTAGCACTTCTCACATTCTGCATGTTTTCTTGTCTAAAAACATATGATGATATTCTAATATTAGATGTATTTTTAAGGAAGAATAGCTCTGCTTTGCTATCTCTCTTGTTCTCATGCAACTCTCCACCCCTACCCAATGACTCCTGCTTGTTCTTCATAGAATCCTTCCTCACTTGGGACTGTATTTTCCTTTTTCTTTTCTTTTTTTTTCCCCCTTCTGGTTAAATAGCCGCAGACTGGCCATTTGAGCTGACTCTCGTTGGAAAGCGAGTCAGTGCAGGCTAGTGGAGAGCAGAGGCCTGAGCATTTGCATCTCCAGAATGTTTGTATTGACAAATGGCAGTCAGTTATTGACATTTATGTCCCTTGGTGATACTTCAATTGGCTTATCTTTGCTGGTCAAATGCCTTAATTGTTCTGGCCTTTAATTCAGTCAAAGTTGGAGCTAGAGCAGAGGGGAAAGAGAAGGAGCAAGTCTAACAGAACATCAAACTTGAGCTGGGAGGCTGCTGGCAACGATCAGCCTGTCATAATGTTATGATTTGTTCATTTTTATACCATTTATTAGCCTTTACTTGTTGTGCCATTTGGCCTCCAGGGCAGATAAAGTGCTGTCTAATTTGGTAGGTTTGCTTCTGTCAGAGCAGCCTCGACAGGGAAGGTGTTAGCTGCAGTGACAAATAATCAATAGCTGTCGTTGTCATGAGGAACGTGAGCAGTTGGGCCTTTCATCTGGAGGATTAGAGGTCTAATTGGATTGAGAATAGGGAGGGTGGGCTGTTGGGTAACCCTGTCAGCCTTGTGAAGCTGTCAAATGTCGGCCTTATTCATGGTGAAGGGAATAAGGAACCGTGTGCTTTCAGAATTGAGGAGGAAGGCATGCGAGAGCCCTTTTATACAAAGGAACAGATCCTGAAGTCAACGCAGCTAACATATGCTCCCTTCTTTATTTAATTAGATACCCCTTTGGATAATAAATCTGTGTAACTCTAAATGGTATCTTCAAGCCTGGATGTGCAAAACACACACACGTATATACACACAGTGCAAATCCAGATTGGTTCCTTTTGTCTCTGGTTATGCTAGAAGGTAAACCACTTAAATGGAGATTAAAAATGAAACTGTAGGGGAGAAATGGCCTAAGTTGCCATCTCGTTGTCACAATTAACAAGTGATAAGCACCTTTAACACTATTATTAGAAAAAAAAATAGTGAGACATTAAATTAAAAGGATAGATGAATTAATAATGAAGTGTGGATATTTGATGATATTTTTCTCCCATACCCATTTAGAAATATGGTTCCTTATAAAACAAAATCTTTCATTTATTCCTGCTAACCTAAAGAATTATTATACATTGGCCAAGTTGTTTCTTCCAAGGAATGCCTTAATTTTTTTCTTTAGCAAATTAGAGCAAGTAACAGGATTGGATTTAAATTGTACCAGTGCTATCGTATCCAATGCAGTCTCAAAATCTCTTCCTCCATCCCCACACATACTTACGCTACTCTCTATGTACTCCTGTATATACTTATATTACAATGCGATCATTTGGAGTATGAATGGAGAAGATATTTGGAAAAACTCAACTGACTTATTCTCCAGTGTTCAGAGCTCTTAATACCACCTCTTCATGGCCAAGTATATGATTTTAAATTTCACTAAATTCTATGGAACAAAGTTAACAATGATAAATGCTAAATATGATGTTATAAGCAACATTTATGATTTTCCTTATATATCCGGTCTCTATGTACTAATTTAATTTACTTTAATTTAATTTAATTTAATTTAATGCATTGCTGTTACCCAAAAGCATATATAATTTTTGACATGCCGTTAAAATACTCTAGGTACAGGGGCACCTGGATGGCTCAGTTGGTTAAGGGTCTGGCTTTCAGTTTCAGCTCAGGTCATGATCTCTTGGTTTGAGCCCCAAGTCAGGCCCTGTGCTGATGGTATGGAGCCTGCTTGGGATTCTCTCTCTCACTCTCTCTCTGCCCCTCCCCCACTCATGCTCACACGCACACGCATTCTCTCTTTCTCTCAAAAAAAACACACTTAAAAAAAAGCATGCATAAAAATATACCAGGCACAGAGAGCACTTATAAGCATCATCTATGTATAGCTAGGTAAGTATATTGTAATGAATACTTTGAATAAAGGTGAGTTGACAGTAATGTTCAGAGTGTGTGAATAAGCATTCCTAGGTTATGGATTGTGCATTCAGCCCATCTCTATATCCATACCGTCTCCTTTCTATAGCCATTTAGAAAAACCCAGCCAACCAATTTGAAATGACTCAAAAAAGTACTCCAAAAGAACTGAATGGATGTACAAACTAGATACTGGATGGATGAGTCCAGTGACCTTGCGCCCTTCAAATTCTAAGATTCATTACCATTACAAATATTTCATTAAGTTCTCCCTATTTCACAGCTGGTTTGAAGATTCTATGATCTTATTCACTTTGTAGTCCACAGTGAAGATACACACAAGTCTCAGTATTGCAGACTAAACATTTGCATTGTGGTTATTTAAAGTACTTGTTTTGCTTGATCTAAACAAGAAAAATTTTAAGTTTCAAAACACCTATCCACAGTTGCAGAAATCTTCTCTCAGATTTCATGCAATTCTTCTAGAACTATATCTGTGAAATTATGACCACATTTTCTTAAGCAAAATTGTTCACAGGAAATGATAGAGACAAACTTGATATCCTGGGAAAAGAAGTTCAAAGTTTAAATAGCTGGATTTGCAATAAGGTCTTTGAATAGAACTTACTGTCTATAACCTATAATCAAAATCTTTGCTCTTGTAACACTTTGTACAGTGTTTGTAACGCTTTGTAATGCCTCAGTGACCAAGGCAATCAGGTAACAGTTCTGAGAATACCGTTAGACTCTCTGTTATGGATCTTAGCACTTTTTATCTTATATTATGGCTATTCATGAACAAATCCGCTCCTGATGTTCTGTGAGCTCCAAGAGTGCAGAGTCCCTTCAAATTTATTTTTGTATCCCCTTGTAATTCATTGCTAAGTACAAATATAAATAATAGGTGCTAAGTAAATATTTGTGTGTTTGGGGACATGAAACAGTGAATTCTTATGCTGGTATTGTCAGAATTAGCTCTGAATTAATAACATTCTTGAATCAATCTATTCTTTTCAGTTCTGCAGAGAAACACCACTCATTGTAGAAAACCTTTTATTCTAATTTTAGGATTTATTAGTGAAGTATAACATTTGACTAATGGTGAAAAAGGACAGAAGCTTGATACTGGTCCCACCTGCTTCGACAAGGAAAACTCCGAGAGAATATATGTTACCCAGCTGGTTACAGGAGCTCAGTAGGAAGGAATGTTGATTGTGTAAAGGATTATAGTTGGTCACTAATTAAGGACAGCTATTGGCAGCACGACATCCAAAATAGACAGTCAAGTGGTACTTATGAGGATGGTGGAGACTACCTAAATACTTCTTCCATCACCAGGATTAGTACAGTGGTTCTTAACTATCTAGAGAGCTTTCTAAAAATAACAATGCCTTTTGGTAATGGTGAACTAGCTCATATTGGATCAACCTCCAAAAAATGACATTTTCAACTCTGGGAAAAATATAAAAACAGCTATCTAGAGGAACTGAAGAGTAACCAACAGCAGGCAGAAATTAGGGAGTAATCACTTCTTAGAAGAAAAAAAGAAAAGAAATGGCATTGGTTGAATTTCTGCTTTTATGGTAGAGTCTAGTCAGTTCTTCAAGGGGGAGGAAAATTGAAGAGAAATCTATACTCACTAGTTGAAAAGTCAGAGGACAGCATTTTGGCCAATGGCCAAAAGTCAAGAGAGATATTCCCAAATAGAAGGACCCACAGAAGGGAAGCCCCAAATTCTACATATAAATTGCGAAAATCTCTGCCTGATCCCTTACCCAAACATACATACAGAAAACTTCAGGGAGCCAAGCTAAAGCTAAAATAACTCATCAAAGTTTTTAGGCAGAGATTTTAGCAGCTGTCTGCCTATGTGAGAGAAACAAATTTTGGAATCTGAGTTCGGCCAAATGAACTACCTTCTAAAACAAACAAACAAACAAACAAACAAATTACTCTTCAGTGTAACATACAGAATCCAGACTCTTGTTTACAATGTCCAAAATATTATCCAAAATTTTTGGACATGTGGACAAACAGGGAACTGTAATGCATACTCAAGAGAAAAGGAAATCTTGGAGAACAACTTTCAAGGTTATCCAGATGTTATAATTAGCAGACAAAGATTTTAAAGCAGCGACTTTAACTCTGCTCAAAGATACAAAGAAAAACATGATTTAATGAATAAACCAATAGAAAGTCTCACAGAAAAATAGAAACTATAAAAAAACTAAATGGAAATTCTAGAACTGAAAAGTAGAATATCTAAATAAAAATTTCATTGGAAGGGCTTATTGGCAGACTGGAGATGACAAAAGAGTGAATGAATTTAAAGGATAGACTAATAGAAATTATCCAACCTAAAAAAAGAGAAGAATGTATTAAGAGAAAAAAAAAAAAAAAGAATGATGTTTCACTGATTTGTGGGACATTAGAGGAGTTCAAATGGCAGAGAAGAGTAGAGGAACCCTAGGCTTTTCTTGTTCCTCAAACACAGCTGTTTTCAGGTCAGATCACTTGGAACGCCCAGGAAATCGATCTGAGGACTGATTAGCAGAAGGATCTTCAAGGTTGGAGGGAGACAATGTGGCAAGTGCTGCAAGGCTTATTTTAACAAACAAATCGAAGTGCACCTAGATATAGGTCCAAACACTCCCCACTGCAAGCAAGGAGGAGCTCTACAGAGGACTGACCTGGGGGAAAGAGCAGCCAAAACTCAACAGCAGAGCATACACAGCATATACCAGAAACATTTCGTGAAGTGCCAGGCCCTGGACAGTGCATAACCCCTTTCAAATACAGCATTACTCCCAGGTGCAGGAAACATAATAAGCTTTCAAAATACACAAAAGACAGAAACTTAGCCAAAATGACAAGATGGAAGAATTCTCCCTAAAAGAAAGGTCAAAACGAAATCACAGCCAGGGACTTGCTCAAAACTGGTTTGTAGGACAATATTGAAAGTGGTAAAATACTTGCAATGAGATTATCAGGAGAAACAAGAGGCAATGGAGCAGAAAAACAGTTGAGAAAATAATGACCAAAAGTTGCCCAAACTTGGTAAAGACCTAAATTTAAAGATTCACGAGACTTGGCGATCCCCAAAAAGATAGAGACATAAAACTCCACTTAGAAGCACCGTAGTCAAATTATTGAAGACCAAGAATAAAAGAGAAAAATCTTGAAAGCAGCCAAAGAAAAAGACACAATCTAATAAGATAAACCATGAATTCAGAGGACTGCCTACTTCGCAAAAACAATAGACACGGACAGTAGAATTTGAAATGCTAAAAGAAACAACCTACAATTCTATATGTAGTAAAACTATCTTTCCATAATGAAATTAAAATAAGGACAAATAAAACTAAGATAATTTATCTCAAAAAAATCCTACATTATAAGAAAAACCAAAGAAAGTTCCTCAGGCTGAAAGGAAATCATACCAGATGGAAACTTACAGTGTTCCTGCTGCACCTTGTACTGATAAAGCCAAATTTGGGGGCAGCTGGTAAAGGAGAAATGGTTACTAACTCCAGCACCACAAAACAGGGTAAAAAAGGATTGATTTGAAGTTGAAAGTCAAATAATTGATAATTGGTACACTGATGCAGAAAATTTTCTTTTGATTCTAGTTTGCTGAAAATGTATACCAAGAGTAAGCATTAAACATTGTCAAATGCATTTTCTACATCTGTTGGGATGATCATATGATTTTTCTCCTTATTTTTGATCAATTTTACTCATTACATCAATTGATTTGTAAGTGTGAAACCAACTTTGCGTTCCAGGGGTTAAGTCCCACTTGGTCATGAAGTATTATGCTTTTTATATATTGGTCAATTTAATTTGTTAATATTTTGAGGATTTTTGTAACAATGTTAAAGAATTTTTATATGTATAATTTTTTAATGTTTATTTTTGAGAGAGAAAAAGAGTGTGCAGAAGCAGGGGAGATGCAGAGACGGGGAGACAGAGGATCTGAAGTGGGATCCCCACTGACAGCAGAGAGCCCAATGTAGGGCTTGTACTCACAAACCATGAGATCATGGCCTGAGCAGAAGTCAAACAGTTAGCTGACTGGGCCACCCAGATGCCCCTAAAAAATTTTGATCTATAGTTTAGTTGGGTTTTTTTTCTTCTGATGTCTTTGTCAGGTTTGGGCATCAGGATTATGTAGTGTTTATAAAATAAGTTGGGAACTGTTTCATTCTCTTCTATTTGAAGACTTAAGAAAGTGGTATTTTTTTCTTTATCAAGTTTTATATAGAATTCACCAGTAAACCCGCTTAGACCTCATGGTTTTTAACTTCCTAATTTTGGTGGGAAAGTTTTAATTTCTTTAATAGATTTAGGCTATTCAGATTTTATATTTCTTCTTGTGTCCATTTTGGTACCTTGTCTTTTTCAGTGATTTGTCCATTTTAGCTGAGTAGTCAGCTAAATTTATTAAATTATTAAATTAATTTATTAAAATGTAGTTGTTCTCCATTTATTCCTATTATCCTTTTAATGTTTGTAGTGATATCCCCTCTTTTCATTCCTGATATGGTAGGCAGATTATTGACTCCCCAAAGATGTCTATTTCCTAATCCTCAGATCCTGTGAACCTGTTTCCTTACTTGGCAGAAAGGACTTGGCAAATGTAATTAAGTTAATATTGTTGTTATTGGAAGGTCATCCTGGGTTATTTGGGTGGGGCCTGTATAACCAAAAGGGTCCTTACAAGGGAAAGAAGAAGGCAGGAGACTCACCAAAGGGTATGTGATGACAGAAGCTTGGAATGAGGATATTGATGGCTGCAAGAGGGCCACATGCCAAGGAATATGGGCATCCTGTAGAAGCTGGAAAAGGCAGGAAAACAGTTTCTCCCTTAGAACCTCTAATTTATTAGAGAACCTTTAATTTTAGGCCCTTGAGACCCTTGTTAGACTTCTGATCTACAAAACTGTAATTATTATAAATTTGTGTCATTTTGAGCCCCCAAATTTGTTATAATTTGTTACAGCAGCAGTTGAAAATGAATATAGCTGATATTAGTAACTTGTAGGTTTTTCTCTTTCATCATCGATTAAGTAGACATTAATTTTGTTAATCTTTGCAAAAAGCCACTTTGGCTATGTTTGTTTTCTCCATAATTTGTCAGTTTCCTATTCCAATTAATTTTCTTCATTTCTATTCACTTTTCCTTACTTTTACTTGCTTTGGGTTTAATTTTTCATCTTTTTCTAACATTTTATCCTGGAATCTTAGGCCAATGATTTTATAGAATAATAATTACTGTCAAATTATAGTAAAATATTATTAAGTATTTATATATGATATATATAATTACTTAAGCATGTATATATGTGATTTAATTAAATATATAAATATACTTATTTAAGGCTATGAAATTTCCCCAAGTACTGCTTTAGCTACAACTCACAAATTTTGATGTTTTGTATTTTTGTTGTCCTTAAATCTGAAATACTTTCTAATTTCCATAATGATTTCTTCTCTGAACCAATGATTATTTTCTAAAGTACTATTTAATATACAAATATTTTGGGGTGCCTGGGTGGCTCAGACGGTTAAGCGTCCAACTCTAGATTTCAGCTCAGGTAGGGATCTCACGATTCTCGAGATTTGAGCCCTGCGTCAGCTCTGCGCTGACAGCATGGAGCCTGTTTGGGATTCCCTCTCTCCCTCTCTCTCTGTACTTCCCCCACTCATGATTTCTCTTTCTGTCTCTCTCAAAATAAATAAACACTTTTTAAATTTGCAAATATTTTGAGCTTTTCTATAGATATTGTATTATCTAATTTTACTCTGTTGTGATGAATGTGCTGTAAGATTTCAATCTTTCTAAATTTGTTAAGATTTATTTTTCAGCCCAGGATATGTTCTATTCTGTGAACATTTCATGTGCAATTGTATTCTGCAGTTGTTGGGTGTGGTATTCTATAAAATATTAGTCAAATGTTGTTGACACTTGTGTTCACAAATTTTATGAACAAATTGATTTTAATAATTTTATTTGAAATGTGTCACACTTACAGAAAAATTGCAAGTTTGGTACAACAAACTCGTATTTTCCTGAGCTACTTGAGAGTGAATTGCTGACTTGATCCCTCACCACTTCTAAGTGTTTTTGTGTGTATTTTCTAAAAACAAGGACATTCGTACCTTATATATTTGTGTGTATATATATACCTATATATATATACACACCTTAATATAAACATAAAATCAGATAATTGACATTAATATAGTACTACCATCAAATTTTCAGTTTCCATTATTGTTCCAATAATATCCATAAAGATTAAGTTCAGAATCACACATTGCATTTAGTTGTCAAGTTTCTTTAATCTCCTTCAATCTGGAAAAATTCCTAATCTTTTCTCAACTTTAATGGTATTGATACATTTGAAAATTTATGGCTAGATATTTTATTTTATTCCTCAATTTGGATATGTTAGATATGTTCTCATAATTAAATTTGTGTTATTCATCTTGGCAGAGATACTATAGAAGTGATTCTGTGTTCTTCTCATTGAATTCTATTAGGTATCACACAATTTTTAATTTGCTCATTCCTGATGATATTCACTTATTGTTGGTTAATGTAGCGTTTGCTTTTTCTCCACTCTAGATGTACTCTTTCATCTTTGTAATTAATGAATATTTTGTGGGGGGATATTTTTAAACCATGTATCTTATTGTGTACTATATCTGATATTAAAGTAACCACTCCAACTTTGTTATGATTATTGTTTCAGGCATAAGTTTTTCCATCCTATTACTTTGACCCTATCTGTGTCTTTAGATTTAACATACACTACTTATAGACACCATAAAGTTGTTTCTTGCTTTTTTTAATCTACTCACACAATACCTGTATTTTAGTTGTAATGTTAGTCCATTTACATTTAATGAATTATTGATATGGCTGAGTTTCAGTCTTCCGTTTTATTATTTTCATTTTATGTTTGAGCCATATGGTTTTGTTCCTCTCAACCTGTTTTCTTGTAGTTTTTTGGAATCAAATATTTTTTTAATATTTCATTTTAGTTCCTTCATTAGATTTTTAACTATATCTATGTATTATTTTTAAGAAGTTGCTCTAGGGTTGACCTTATGCATCCTTTACTTATCACATTGGTATAGTATACTATTTCTCATAAGACGTAAGTTAAATATGTCATTCCATTGTCTTCTGGCCTCCACTGTTTCTGATCTACCATCATTCCTGTTCTTCTCATGTGTGTAATGGCTTTTATTGTTGTTCTTTTTTATTTCAGTATTTTACTTTTAATTTTGGTTTTTCAGCAGTTTGCCTATTATGTGCCTAGCAGTAGTTTTCTTTGTATTAAATGCAATGTATGATTCTGAACTTAATCCTTAAGGATATTATTGGAAAATAATGGAATCTGAAAATTTGATGGTAGTACTGTATCAGTGTCAATTATCTGATTTTGATGTTTATATATGCACTTATGATAGTGCTGAAGAATGTCCTTAATTTTTAGAAACTACACACAAAAATACTTAGAGGTGGTAAGGGATCAAGTCAGCAATTCACACTTAAGTGGTTCAGGAAAATATGTTAGTTGTACCAAACTTGCAATTTTTCTGTAAGTGTGACATGTTTCAAAAAAATTATTAAAGTCAATTTGTCCATAAAAGATTTGAACACCAGTGTCAACTAAATTTGCCTAATATTTCCTTATATTAACTTTATCAAGCATGCCTTTGAGAAATACTTTATCTCATTCTTGTCTTCATATGGGACAAATATACATACATTAGATTTTTTTATATTGTCCTCTAGGTCAGTACAGTTCTTTTTTTTTTTTTTTAAATCTTTTACTTTTATTCTTCAAATTAGATAATTTCTGTGATCTGTGTTGAAATTAACTGACTTTTTTTTTTTTTTTGCTGTCTAGGCTAATATTAAGTGTAGTCTGTGATTTTTACATTTCAGATGTACTTTCCAGTTCTAGAATTTTACTTGGTTCTTTTTATATGTTCATTTTCTCTTCTGAGGTTCCCTCATCTGTTTGATCATTATAATCATCTTTTCAGTTAAGCTGTTATGATAGCTGCTCTAAAGTCCTTGTGTGCTAATTCCAACATTGAGTCACCTTGAGGTCTGTTTATATTAATTGTATTTCTCATAATACTGACTCTAATTTTTCTATTTTTTTCCACATGTAGTCATTTTTTATTGGAGACTCATAACTTCAGATTATATATCAGAGAGAGTCTTCATTTTGTTATCTTCCTCTCATGAATGTTGATTTTTTTGGTGTTGTTGTTTTATCAGGCAATTAAAACTGGTTAATCACACTGAATTTGTTGAATGTTTCAGTTTTTCCCATAGTCTTTAGTTGAATCTGTTATACCTTGTTTGTCTATTCTTTTAAGGAATGGCTCTTCTGAGATTTTTTTTTTTTTTAACGTTTATTTATTTTTGAGACAGAGAGAGACAGAGCATGAACGGGGGAGGGTCAGAGAGAGGGAGACACAGAATCCGAAACAGGCTTCAGGCTCTGAGCTGTCAGCACAGAGCCCAATGCGGGGCTCGAACTCATGGATCTCGAGATCATGACCTGAGCCGAAGTCGGCCGCTTAACCAACTGAGCCACCCAGGCACCCTGGCTTTTCTGAGATTTCAACCAAAAGTGTCAAGTCCTCTAGGTGGGACTCAAACTCCAAATTTTGTCTCCTCTGTGTTGGGTAGTAGCTGCAATATCTTACCAATTTTTTCAACCTTCCATTTATTGGTTTCTGCAGATTTTTTGGAGTCTCCCATGTGTTTGCAATTCATGAGTCAGCTGAGGGTTTTAGAGGAGTCTATATGCATAGTTGAGGTCTCCCGCTCTCGCTCTTTTTTCCATCTTTATTATTGCATTATTCTAACCCAGTCCATCATAATCTATTTTCTAAAGAATTGAACTAGTTTATCAGTCTTCCTGATTCAAGTCTTTTTCTCTTCAAACCATTCTCCATGCCACAGCCAGATTTCATTCACTCATTTATTCATTTGGCAAATAGTTGATGAGTACTCACCCAAAAGGCAATCCTGTCAAGCAGTCAAGCTGTTGTAGCTATTAGTTTGGCTTGCCACATGAATTCAGCTGGTAAAGAGACCACAAGACCCAATTTATTTAGATAGTGCGTTACTTGTGGTACAGCAGGCAGCATGAGCTTTATGTTTGCATTGGTTCTCCTTGCCCCCAAGTCCTATAGGGGTGTTGTAGAGACAGGTCCAGGTAGATTCTGCACAGGAAGTAGACCTGTGTCACACCTGAGGAAACCTGAACTTCAAAAACCCCCAATCTTACATCAGGACTTTGAGCAAACTGGCCCAAACTTTGGCCCTATTATCTTTATCATCCTGGCCAGCAAACACATCTATCCTCCAACCTGAAGGGAGATAATATCCTTAGCTTCCAAGGCCACTTACTGTGCAGATTTCCTTGAAAAGATGTCCAAGTTAATAGACATGTAGAAACACTACAGAGAATCCCTCCAAAGAAGTAAAAGATAAAATCAAACTTACCTTTGGTCAAGCTTTGAGAGTGATTTTAGAGATACCAGAAATGTCATTTTGTGCTTCTCCTTTCCATCTACAAAGGAAAAACTACAAGATAATTATAGTCTTAATTTTCTGTAATAGATTTTAAACCTTTCAGCCCACAACCAGACATAAGGCTGAAAATCATAATTGAAAGTCTTGGACTTATACTCCTTTACACTAAACTGGAAAGGTCTGGTCTGCAAAGACATTATCTGATTATAATTAGCAACTTATTGATACCTTGAACAACTATCCGAAGAAATTGAGTTAGATTTGATCAGAGGAGAAAGAGACTAGAGATATACACTGTAATTCTTGCTGCAAGGGTATTATACCCAAGATAACAAGAATGGGCCTATGTTTTAATCTTACAAGACAGTGTTAGTATGCTTAGTGTCCTTTACAAGAAAGTTGGGCTTGTAAGTGCTTCTCAGGTGGGAACAGTCATCAAGGGAAGCTTTTATGGACCATTCTAGTGTCTATTCTTCTTCCTCCTAGGTGCTGAGGGGCAGTTACTACAGCAGCTTAAATTCTAACTTCCTGATGCAGCTACAGACCTGCATTGAACTTATATTGTAATCACAATGGTGACTTTGCATTTTTCAGGGAGTCATTCCTCAAAGCCTAGCTAGAATGCTTCTGATTATTTTATAAGCATATAATTCCCTGTATTACAATTCTTCCTGCCTAGAATACCTAAAATAGCTAATATTCCCTGTTAAACCTACTTAATACATGGTGGAATTGAAATTTCAGGTGGGCTCTAATGAAATGGTCAAATTTAGACAAAGAATGGGAATGGGAGATAGAATTTCAGGCAGAGGGAATAGAGTGAGCAAGGGTTGAAAGGTGGAATGGCCATGGCGTTTTTTAGAAACACTGAAGAAGTTCATTACAGAAAAGAATGAGAGATGGATTAGTGTTTCCCTCATACAAACTTTTCTTTCCTGTCCAATCCTAATTCTTTTCACTTCTCATTTCCTATTTCACTTCCTATCTTTCTCTCTCTTCCCTGTCCTTTCTCTCCCCATGTAACGTGTCTATAGCTTAGATCTTTCAGTTTCTCACAGTCCCATCTACAGACATTGCTTACTTATTTTGGTGGCCTTCAGAGTTAAAGAAGTTGCTTCATCTCTAAAGTTTTGTCCTTTCCGTTGACTATTCCACTATTGGGTCAGCAGAGTCATTCTTGAACTCGGCTCTATTACTGAGCAGAGTCATTCATAAATCTAGTCTCCTTGGACTAACTAGATTTATTGTAGGCTACCAGAAATCCTCCTCAGTTGTGCATGACTGCACTTGGAAGCTCTGAGCTTTTACTGTCACCTGGTACTAACCAGAGCAATATTTCTTATCCATTGGCAGAGGAGAGTTAAGGATGTGATTGGGAGTTTGAGCATAAAAGTAATGTGGTGGGCTTGAAGAGGCTAAATGCAAGGCATGTGGTAGGTAATAAGCCATGGTGAAACATAGCTATAGGCAAATCATGTATCCTAAGGTGCAAAACATAAAGTCCAATATATAGTTGATGTTTAGCACCTATAGCATTTGGTTAGCCATTGTGAAGTATGTACTGGTTACTCTTGATAAGGTAGATTGAAAGAAGGCTTGATTGGAAAGAATCGTGGCTGGAGGTATTTTTGTTTTGTTTTGTTTTGTTTCGTTTTGTTTTGTAATTTTTTGCAATTTTGTTATCCTGCCACATTTTCTGGCATCCATTCTCAGTGTTTTATATTACCTATTACCCTAGCTTGTTGTTGTTTTTTTGATAGCTATAGTCTCATGTAACTTTCTCCTTGGCTTTGTGAGATTTTTTTTTTCCAAGCATATTTTCCCAAGTTTATTCTACACAAGAAAAATGAAGTTAGGTATTAAGCAGCTTTATGTTTCTTATTAAAAAAATAAATAAAAATTATAAAAGCTTAACAGGACCTTGAAAATCATTCAGTGTAGCATTTCCCAAAGCTTCTTCCTTAGAACAATATTCTCACGAAATGTTGTGTGACAAATGGGTCCCGTGGGTTCCAAATAAGTTTGGGAAATACTGCGTGCTCCTTCTTGGAAATTGACAATGCATATTAGCATCTTAAAGGCTCTGAGAAGACATACAATGAAGACTGGTTTTTTTTGTTTTGTTTAAGCCAGGATTTCTCATAACTGTTTGATCTCAATACTTTTTTTTTTTAAGCATTAACTAGTAACATCATAAGGAACTGGTGATTGGTAAAACACTTTGGATCCTGAAACCAATATTGCATTGTATGTTAAGTAACTAGAATTTAAATAAAAATTTGAAAAGAAAAAAAACACTTTGGAAATTGGAAAGTTGTTTCCATCACATCTAAAAACAATACCGTGGGGCACTTGGCTGGCTCAGTCAGTAGAGCCTGAGACTCTTGATCTTGGGATTGTAAATTCAAGCCCCATATTGGGTGTAAATATTACTTAAAACTAAAATCTTTAAAAAAATAAAAATTAAAAAATAAAAACAATGCCTTATATTACACAGAGTAGTTGCTTAGTAATGATATGCTCATGTTTAGGTAACTAGTTAGAGCCAGGACCAAAATGCAGTTGTTCTTAGAGTAACAACTATAACATTTAATAATCTATAACATTTAATAATGATAATGCAGTGAAGCTCATATTCACTACTTTTTAATCTGGTGATAAATACAAACATATTTTATTATTGTTACAAAAGGTGTTACATGCTAACTAAAAAGTTGAGTGATTTGCTGATGTTTTAAATAGTTTAGGCCAGAGCTCGCTCTGTCTTTAGTCTATAACAATGTCAAATGTTGGTCTCTTGAAATTGGTTAGAGCACTCTGGGTTTTGAAAAACCAGTTCAAGTCTGTCTAAAGTCATCTGAAAGGGGAATTTTCTGAAGCTTTTTCTATTCCCATGATTCTCACAAAATTCTTCAATTCATTCTAGTCTAGAAAGTAATGGATCTTCCTTAAAGAAGTGCTAATCCCAAGGTGATCATAAAAGACAGATTTTCCCACCTCTGATCAGATTTCTTTTTTTGTTTTGCTACATTGTTTTTTAGCGTGCTTGGTATTTTATCCTCAGGACATTTCTTTTTACACAAAATATCATATTATATATAAGAAACACTCTTGGAATTTTTATTTTTCAGGACTCCATTTTAGCATGATATTTTTTGGTCATTACAGCATTTAGCTAAGTCATATTTCACTATCACCAAAGATATCTTAGAATTAAATTATTTTTTAAAAATGTTTTTAATGTTTATTTCTTTTTGAGGTGGGGGCAGAAAGAGAGGGAGACACAGAATCCGAAGCAGGCTCCAGGCTCTGAGCTGTCAGCACAGAGCCCAACGTGGAGCTCAAACCCACGAGCTGTGAGATCATGAGCTGAGCCCAAGTTGGGGTTTAACTGACAGAGCCACCCAGGCGCCCCAGAATTAAATTCTTGAATTGAGTTTAACCTCTCTAGTTGGTAGACAGTTTAAGTTAGATAATATCTACCCTTATCTTAAAACAGATATCATCTCTTAGGAATGCCACTCTTTGTCAAGAAAGAAACAGTGGCAACAGGAAAAGGATGTGGGGTGAAGGAAAAGCCTGGTATCTTTTGCCATCAAAAATCTGTGCATAGTTTTTATTGCTGGAAATAAACATGTGTCATGATTGGTGTGTGGGGGTTCACATTCGTATCTGAAATTTTTATGGGCACTCTGCTGGTTCCTTGGTATGACCCAGTGTATTGTGCTGTTTTCTCAACTGCCTTTGTAAACACCGTCGCCTTAATAGATCATTTTGAAAGAAGCTACCATATCCTGCTGCATCCGTTGGTAGTCCTTCTTTCAGGTTTCTGACATATCCTTAATCTGATGCTCAGCCTTGTCATCTGGATCAATAGTAAACCAGATAAGATGTCTTCTACTAGCAAGGCTATGGCTATAAAAGGTATTTGAAAAATAAATTCACTTTTTATGTCCATGCCACAAACCCGGGGAGTACTAATTTGTCATTTGTCTCTCCATCTGTCTGTAAACAGTCAGTTAAATTGGTTATTGATGCGAATCAGGTGAATTATACTTGAACAAAGAGTAATACAGAAATAAACTTCATAGTAAATTTCTTAGATTCCTACAAAAAGGTGACATCTTTTTTTTTAAAGCTGGCATCTCTTAACTTTAATCTCTATTTTAGAATGAATACTTTTATATTGTTTTCTATTACAAGTAACCGATAACAATCAATTATAATTGTGTGATACTTTACAAACCACTTTATATTTTTTAACTTCATAGCCTCCATGACATAGCTATCCATTTTATAATTTGTAATGCATTTGTTTGTTATTCACTTAAAAATATTTATCTAATGCCTGCTATATATGAGGTACTTCACTAAGCACTGCAGTCTGTATACAAAAGAAAATGTTGATGATAATAGAAAAGGTTAGAATTATAACATTTTAGTATTAGAAAGAATTCCAAAAATCATCTCCACACTTATCTTTTTATAGGAAACTAAATGACAGTTCATGAATCTAAGTCAACCAGCTATATAGTGACTTTTTTTTCCTGCTATATATGTTATCTGATAATCTTTTTAAAGTAAACCCATAGTTTAATCTTGTTGAATTTGTGTTTTCTCATCTGTGAAGTGACAGTAATTCCAGCTTTTACAACAGGGGTATTGTGAATATTAACTAAGGCATGATTACAGAGAAATTCAAAATTTAAGTGCAATCTGAGGATAAGAAACATTCCTGATAGATAAGAGACAGAAAGAGAGTATATCAAAATGTCAACATGGTTACCTCACGTTTGTGCATTGAAAGCTGGTTATTGTTTTCTTCTTTATATATTTTTTTGTTTTGGAAATGTCTTTTTTTTTTTTTTAAGTAAGCTCTACACCCAACTTGGGGCTTAAACTCATGACCCTGAGATCAAGAGTCTCCTGCTCTACCCACTGAGCTAGCCAGGTGCCCCTATTTTTGAAATTTCTTTAATGAATATATTATTACTTTTATAATGAAAGTTAAGGGTTTTTTTTCTTTTTCTTCTAACTTTATATGTTGGCATAATTTTAGATTTACAGAAAAGTTGCAGGAATGTACCCTTCACCCAAATTCCCCAAATGTGCACTTTTAATCACATTGTGCTTTACCCTCGTCTCTCATATATGTGTGTAGATATTGTGTTCTGAACCATCTGAAGTAAATTGCAGACATGATACTCCTTTGCCCCCAAATCTCTAGTGTAATTTCCTAAAAACAAGGACATTATATAACCACAATTCAATGAGCAAAATCAAGCAATTAACGTAAATGTTATTATCTAGTCTCCGAACCTTATTTAGATGTCCCAGTTGTCCCATTGATGTCATCCATATAAAAACCCCAGGCTCAACCCTTGTATCCAATTCTGTCTTTTTAGTCTTCCATCACTGCAGTAGTTCCTCAGTTGTGTGTGTGTGCACACACATGCACATGTCATGACATTTACATTTTTGAAGAGGTGAGCTATATCGTCTTTTACTTTGGATTTGTCTGATGTTTGCTCATAATTAGATTCAGATTATGCACTTTCGGTAAGAATACCACAGCAGTGGTGTTGTGCTCTTCTCAGTACGTCATATCAGAAAGCACGTGCTGTTGATTTGTCCCATTACTGGTGATAGTCACACTGATCACTTGGATAAAGTGGCAACTGCCAGGTTGCTTCACTATAATGTTATTTTTCTCCTTTGTAATTGGTAAGCATTTTGTGGAAAGCTGATTTTAAACTATGTAAATATCCTGTTGCTCCTCAAACTTTCACCCACTATTGTTAGCATCCTTTGACCACTCCCACCTAAATTACTTATTATTATGATGGATGCCAAATGGTAGAAGTTATTTTTAAAATCATTGCTCCTTCCAGGAGTGCCTGAGTGGCTCAACTGTCTGAGCGCCCGACTCTTGATTTCATCTCAGGTCATGATCCCAGGGTTGTGGGATGGAGCCCTTTGCACTGAGCGTGGAGCCTGCTTAGGATTTTCTTTCTCTCTCCCTCTACCCCTCTCCCCCTCTCGCATTCTTTCTCTCTCTAAAATAAATAAGATGAAAAATTTTTTTAAATCATTGCTTCTTCCTCTTATAAAATTAAATGTATATAGGTTGATGGAAACTGTAAAAATCACCTCCCATGTTAAACAAATAAGCTAAAAGGAAGTAGAAGAGATTGTGCCAAAATGCTAACAGAGTTTATCTTAGGCTTTGGGTAATTAATACTTTATTTTCACAATTTTCAATAATTTTCCAAATTTCTCAATGCATCTAAAATATATATTTCATACTTTTTGAATGGCTTTCTATAATGGATGATTATTTCTGAATTATCCACAAAGGGCTTGCAGGAAATACTAAAATGTTGATTTAAGAATTGTGATATTCTTGAATTAGAAAAACTGTTAGGAGGGCACCTGCTTGGCTCAGTCAGCTAAGCCTTTGCCTCTTAATTCAGGCTCAAGTCATGATCTCACAGTTGGAGATCCAAGCTCCGCATCGGACTCCTTGTTGACAGCTTGGAGCCTGCTTGGGATTCTCTCTGCCCCTCCCCTCCCCTGCTCACAGTCTCTCTCTCTCAAAAGAAATAAACATTTAAAAAAGAAAAAAGAAAAAGAAAAACTTTAGGTTATAATTAAAAACAGAGCTGTGGCAAACAGGACACCTACCTGAGCTCAGTTATAAAATGGTGCCTCTAAACTAGCCTTTGATCTCCCAACCTTTCTTCCCTACTCCTACCACTAAACTGGGGCACTCTTCTTTACCAATTCCATTTCCTCTCTCTTAGTTTCAAAGAGAAAAGGTCTAGAATAGTGGCAGAAAGGTAAGGAACAGTACAGAGTTAAGGGATTGATTAGCAGATAGAGAGTAGGTTGTGATATGATTTTTAAGAGATGGCTGTAGTTGAGAGTAGAGGATACAGGCTTGAATCCAAGCATCATCACTGTGAGGACCTCGGCTACCATTTTGAAAATGGGTCATAGTTCCTGAGTCAGATTACTAGTTAGTACATTTAATGAAAACCTTTAATGTGTAGGTTCATTAAAGATTTTTGAGTTTAATTGAATTTTTTATACATTTATCTGCACATTTGCTTTTTCCACTGTCAAGAAATCCCATTCATAGGGTGGGACTAAAGTAGAAAAGGCAACAGATGGATTCAATCAGTTGTTTGAAACAGTTTCCCCCAAGGCACATATCTTAGCCGAGTAGATGAATTGATTTTTTTAAACTGCATGTTAGAATCAATAAAACTAAGGTACATTCTTGGAAAACTAAAGATAGAGGCTACCACAAGACCTGGGGTGCTTCAAAGGAACCAGGAGGTAAATAAGATTTGTTGCATTTAGCTTTTGAATTTAATATTAAAGTATGATTTTTTAGGTAACTACTTGCAGTATAACTCAGAAAGCTGAAGGAACAGTGAGAACAGGCCAGGCAGGTTATAATGGACATCAAACAATGAGAACACTAGAAGCAAATACTTTCTTATTTTCCTGTATTCAAAACAAACATGGTCAAATAAAAGATGTTTTGTTTTCAAAGACTACTTTTATGATGAGAAGAGAACAAGAATGATATCTGAGAAAGAAACCAATATTTATTGGGCAGTTTCTGTGACCTGGTCACTATGTTGTTGTTGTTGTTGTTGTTGTTGTTGTTGTTGTTGTTTTCTTTTATACCAATGGGAAATCCGAGGTTTTGAGAAGCAACATGCTCACAGTTAATATAACCAGTGAAGTACCCAGATTTGACTGGCTCCAAAATATATTCTCATTTAATTATACCATGCTGACTCCCAAGGGGTTCCCTAAAGCTTCAGTATGCTAGGAAAATTAATTTTCATATCAGGAAAAAGGAAATAGACTCAAAAATTATTACCCTGTGGCCAGGAAAAATAGACCTTATTAGAAATTAAGTTGTTATTGAGGCAGCTTGAATAAAAAAAAACCAAACACTTGAGTTTTGAAGTAGCTATGCAGTGTGGGTTTTCTGCTTCTTAGAATCATAGCCAAAGAATATGAAGCTGGATGAGCCCGTAGATTATCATTTGACCTTCGTATTTTTCATTTGGGAGGAAACCGAGTCTAGGAGAAATTCAGTGATTTGCCTTCAGATGTGAAGTTGATTTGCCTTACTTAAATCCTTTGGTACTGCTTCAGAAACCCAACGGGAAAAGTCCAAATGCCTTGGTCTGACACTTTTCATCATCTTTCTAGGCCTTACCTTTCTGGCTTCTGCTTCCTATGTCCCCCTGTCTACTGTATCCTCAGGCATATGAACTACTTAAAACTTTTATTCTAGTTACTTTTTCCTCACCCTCATTCTGCATGCATAGTGCCCTTGCATTCAGCTTCCTTACCAGTTAAACAAGTTTAATTGTATATATGTAGCTCAGGTACCATTTCTCCAAGGAGGCTTTACTGGCCCCTCAAGGCCAAGTTAGGTGCCCCTTTTTAGAGTTCTTACTATTGTCTGGCCTTATATGGGACTGACTCATTTGCCATATTACAGTAGTGAATAACATATACATATGACTTCACTATTATGACCAGAGTAAGGGATAGTGTGGGAATTACTGCACCATGTAATAAGCAAATACAAAAGACATGATCTATGCAAGTTAACTAATGTTGGCTTCAAAAGTTCAGCATAGGAGGAGCTTCTGAGTCAGATTGGAAGGGTGGGAGTAAGATCGAAAGCTATTATTTTTATGTAAGACTACATAAAATTCAGAAAATACCTATTGTGGAGGAGGATTTAAGATGGCAGAGTAGTAAGGGGACCCTGGGCTTGTCTCATCCCTTGAACACAGCTACATCAACATCAAACCATTTTGAACACCTAGGAAATTGATATGAGGATTAACAAAATGATCTCATAATTAGAGGGAGAGAAGGCAGAAGGCACATGTTGCAGAAAGGTGCATTAAGGGAGAGAAGAGCCATGGTGCCAAAGAGAAGGGAGCTGTTTCCATGGAGAGGAGAAAGACAGAGCAGGAGAGAGAGCAGGGCACTGGATTTGCACAAGAAAGCACTCCTCCTGAAAGCAGCTAGAGAGAAAGAGTGAAAACACACACAGGGGACTGCACTGGAAACCTGTTCCCCAAAACCATTGATGGGGAGGGAGGGAGGAGAGGGTTTCAATACCACCAGTTTTCTATGAAAATTAGAGTGCAGAATCTGAAGTTTGTAAATATTTATGGCCCCAACTTGAGACACCCAAATATATAAATCAATTAATCACAAACATAAACTCATTGATAATAATACCATAATAGTAGGGGACTTTAACACCTCACTTACAGCAATGGATGGATCACCTGAGCAGAAAATCACCAAGGAAACAATGGCTTTGAATGATACACTGGACCAGATGGACTTAACAGATATATTCAGAACATTTCATCCTAAAGCAGTGGAATATACATTCTTCTCCAGTGCACATGGAACATTCCCCAGAATAGATCACATATGGGGTCACAAATTAGCCCTCAATAAGTACGAAAAGATCAAGATCATACCATGCATATTTTCAGATCACACCACTATGAAACTTGAAGTCAACCACAAGAAAAAATTTAGATAGCCCTCAAATACATGGAGGTTAAGGAACATCCTATTAAAGAATGAATGAGTTAACCAGGAAATTAAAGAAGAAATTAAAAAAAAAAAACATGAAAGCCAATGAAAATGAAGACACAATAGTCCAAAACCTTCGGGATACAGCAAAAGCAGTCCTAAGTATATTGCAATTCAGGCCTATGTCAAGAAGCAAGAAAGGTCTCAAATGTACAACCTCACCTTACCCCTAAAGGAGCTAGAAAAGGAACAGCAAATAAAGCCAAAGCCAGCAGAAGCGAAATAATACAGATTAGAGCAGATATAAGGGATGTAGAAACAAACAAATAGTAGAACAGATCAACAAAACTAACAGCTGGTTCTTCAAAAGAATTAACAAAATTGATAAACCCCTAGCCAGACTTATCAAAAGGAAAAGAGAAAGGACCCAAATAGATAAAATCATGATTGAAAGAGGAGAGATCACAACCAACACCACAGAAATACAAACAATTATAAGAGAATACTATGAAAAATTATATGCCAACCAGCTGGGCAATCCGGAAGAAATGGACAAATTCCTAGAAACTCACAAACTACCAACACTGAAATGGGAAGAAATAGAAAATTTGAACAAAGCCATAACCAGTAAAGAAATTGAATTAGTAATCAAAAATCCTCCAAAAAACAAGAGTCCAGGGCCAGATTGCTTCCCAGGGGATTTCTACCAGACATTTAAAGAGCCAGCCCGTCTGCGGGGACAGACAGACTCTCCGGAGATGACCCCACCAGTCTCGTGGCTTTACATTTCATCTAGATGCTAGTACCTGCCGCCGTGACCTTTCCTACCACTGAAGACTTACTAGTCCATTCTTTTAAAAACTTTGTATCGAGGGGGTTCCGGAAGATGGCGGCGTAGGAGGACGCGGCGTCCTGCCGATCACTTAGATTCCACCTACACCTGCCTAAAGAACCCAGAAAACCGCCAGAGGATTAGCAGAAGGGAGTCTCCGGAGTCAAGCGCAGACTAGAGGCCCACGGAAGAGGGTAGGAAGGGCGGCGAGGCGGTGCGCGCTCCACGGACTGGTGGGAGGGAGCCGGGGCGGAGGGGCGGCTCGCCGGCCAAGCAGAGCCCCCGAGTCTGGCTGGCAAAAGCGGAGGGGCCGGACGGACTGTGTTCCGACAGCAAGCGCGACTTAGCGTCTGGGAGGTCATAAGTTAACAGCTCTGCTCGGAAAGCGGGAAGGCTGGAGGACAAAGGGAGGGAGAGCTGCTGAGCCCCCGGACGGCAGAGCTCAGCTTGGCGGGGAACAAAGGCGCCAGCGCCATCTCCCCCGCCCATCCCCCAGCCAAAATCCCAAAGGGAACCAGTTCCTGCCAGAGAACTTGCTCACTCCGCGCAAACACCCAACTCTGTGCTTCTGCGGAGCCAAACCTCCGGCAGCGGATCTGACTCCCTCCCGCTGCCACAGGGCTCCTCCTGAAGTGGATCACCTAAGGAGAAGCGAGCTAAGCCTGCCCCTCCAGCCCCCGTGCACCTTGCCTACCCACCCCAGCTAATACGCCAGATCCCCAGCAACACAAGCCTGGCAGTGTGCAAGTAACCCAGACGGGACACGCCACCCCACAGTGAATCCCGCCCCTAGGAGAGGGGAAGAGAAGGCACACACCAGTCTGACTGTGGCCCCAGCAGTGGGCTGGGGGCAGACATCGGGTCGGACTGCGGCCCCGCCCACTAACTCCAGTTATACACCACAGCACAGGGGAAGTGCACTGCAGGTCCTCACCACGCCAGGGACTCTCCAAAATGACCAAACGGAAGAATTCCCCTCAGAAGAATCTCCAGGAAATAACAACAGCTAATGAACTGATCAAAAAGGATTTAAATAATATAACAGAAAGTGAATTTAGAATAATAGTCATAAAATTAATCGCTGGGCTTGAAAACAGTATACAGGACAGCAGAGAATCTCTTGCCACAAAGATCGAGGGACTAAGGAACAGTCACGAGGAGTTGAAAAACGCTTTAAACGAATTGCAAAACAAAATGGAATCCACGATGGCTCGGCTTGAAGAGGCAGAGGAGAGAATAGGTGAACTAGAAGATAAAGTTATGGAGAAAGAGGAAGCTGAAAGAAAGATAAAAAAATCCAGGAGTATGAGGGGAAAATTAGAGAACTAAGTGATACACTAAAAAAAAATAATATACGCATAATTGGTATCCCAGAGGAGGAAGAGAGAGGGAAGGGTGCTGAAGGGGTACTTGAACAAATTATAGCTGAGAACTTCCCTGAACTGGGGAAGGAAAAAGGCATTGAAATCCAAGAGGCACAGAGAACTCCCTTCAGACATAACTTGAATAGATCTTCTGCACGACATACCATAGTCAAACTGGCAAAATACAAGGATAAAGAGAAAATTCTGAAAGCAGCAAGGGATAAACGTGCCCTCACATATAAAGGGAGACCTATAAGACTCGTGACTGATCTCTCCTTTGAAACTTGGCAGGCCAGAAAGGCTTGGCACGATATCTACAGTGTGCTAAACAGAAAAAATATGCAGCCGAGAATCCTTTATCCAGCAAGTCTGTCATTTAGAATAGAAGGAGAGATAAAAGTCTTCCCAAACAAACAAAAACTGAAGGAATTTGTCACCACGAAACCAGCCCTACAAGAGATCCTAAGGGGGATCCTGTGAGACAAAGTACCAGAGACATCACTACAAGCATAAAACATACAGACATCACAATGACTCTAAACCCATATCTTTCTATAATAACACTGAATGTAAATGGATTAAATGCGCCAACCAAAAGACATAGGGTATCAGAATGGATAAAAAAACAAGACCCATCTATTTGCTGTCTACAAGAGACTCATTTTAGATCTGAGGACACCTTTAGATTGAGAGTGAGGGGATGGAGAACTATTTATCATGCTCCTGGAAGCCAAAAGAAAGCTGGAGTAGCCATACTTATATCAGACAAACTAGACTTTAAATTAAAGGCTGTAACAAGAGATGAAGAAGGGCATTATATAATAATCACAGGGTCTATCCACCAGGAAGAGCTAACTATTATAAATGTCTATGCGCCAAATACCCGAGCCCCCAGATATATAAAACAATTACTCATAAACATAAGCAACCTTATTGATAAGAATGTGGTCATTGCAGGGGACTTTAACACCCCACTTACAGAAATGGATAGATCATCTAGACACACAGTCAATAAAGAAACAAGGGCCCTGAATGATACATTGGATCAGATGGACTTGACAGATATATTTAGAACTCTGCATCCCAAAGCAACAGAATATACTTTCTTCTCGAGTGCACATGGAACATTCTCCAAGATAGATCATATACTGGGTCACAAAACAGCCCTTCATAAGTTTACAAGAATTGAAATTATACCATGCATACTTTCAGACCACAATGCTATGAAGCTTGAAATCAACCACAGGAAAAAGTCTGGAAAACCTCCAAAAGCATGGAGGTTAAAGAACACCCTACTAACGAATGAGTGGGTCAACCAGGCAATTAGAGAAGAAATTAAAACATATATGGAAACAAATGAAAATGAAAATACAACAATCCAAACGCTTTGGGATGCAGCGAAGGCAGTCCTGAGAGGAAAATACATTGCAATCCAGGCCTATCTCAAGAAACAGACATTTAAAGAAGATTTACTACCTGTTCTTCTCAAACTGTTCCAAAAAAAACCAAAAGAACAAAAAACAGAAACAGAAGGGAAACTTCCAAACTCATTCTATGAAGCCAGCATTACCTTGATTCTAAAACCAGACAAGACTGCAGAAAAAGGAGAATTACAGGTCAATATCCCTCATGAACATGGATGCAAAAACTCTCAACAAGATACTAGCAAATTGAATTCAACAGTACATTAAAAGATATTCACCATGATCAAGTGAGATTTATTCCTATGCTGCAGAGCTGGTTCAATATTCACAAATCAATCAACGTGATACACAACATTATTAAAAGAAAGGATAAGAGCCATATGATCCTATCAATAGATGCAGAAAAAGCATTTGACAAAATACAGCATCCATTCTTGGTAAAAACCCTCAACAAAATAGGGATAGATGGAACATACCTTAACATCAGAAAGGCCATATACAAAAGACCCACAGCTAATATCCTCAGTGGGGAAAATGAGAACTTTTCCCCAATGGTCAAGAACAAGACAAGAATGTCCACTCTCACCATTACTATTTAACATAGTACTGGAAGTCTTAGTCTTAGCTGTCAGACAACAAAAAGAAATAAACTGCATCCAAATCAGCAAGTCAAACTTCACTATTTGCAGATGACATGATACTCCATGTAGAAAACCCAAAAGACTCCACCAAAAAATTGCTAGAACTATTACATGAATTCAGCAAAGTCACGTGATATAAAATTAATGTACAGAAATCTGTTGCATTTCTATATACCAATAACGAAGCAACAGAAAAAGAAATCAAGGAATTGATCCCATTTACAATTTCACCAAAAACGCTAAGATACCTAGGAAGAAACCTAACTAAAGAGGTAAAAGATGTGTACTCTGAAAACTACAGAACACTTAAGAAAGAAATTGAAGGGACACAAAGAAATGGAAAAGCATTCCCTACACATGGATTGAAAGAACAAACATTGTTAAAATGTCTATCCTACCCAAAGCAATCTACACATTTAATGCAATCCCTATGAAAATACCACCAGCATTTTTCACAGAGCTAGAACAAACAATCCTAAAATTTGTATGAACCACAAAAGACCCCAAATAGTCAAAGCAATCATGAAAAAGAAAAAACTGGAGGCGTCACGATTCCAGATTTCAAGTTATATTACAAAGCTGTAGTCATCAAGACAGTATGGTACTGGCACAAAAACAGACACATAGATCAATGGGAAGAAGAGAAGTCCTAGAAATGAACCCACAGCTGTATGGTCAACTAATCTTTGACAAAGCAGTAAAGAATATCCAGTGGAAAAAAGACAGTCTCTTCAGCAAATGGTGTTGGGAAAACTGGACAGCAACATGCAGAAGAATGAAACTGGACCACTTTCTCACACCATACAGAAAATAAATTCAAAATGGATGAAAGACCTAAATGGGAGACAGGAAACCTCAAAATCCTAGAAGAGAACACTGGCAGCAACCTTTTTGACCTCAGCCAGAGCAACTTCTTACTAGGCATGTCACTGAAGGCAAGAGAAACAAAAGCAAACATGAATCATTGAGACTTCATCAAGATAAAAAGCTTCTGGGAGCACCTAGGTGGCTCAGTCAGTTAAGCATCCAACTCCTGATTTCAGCTTAGGTCATGATCTTGTGGTAATGAGATCAAACCCCATAATGATCTCATGCACAGCCTGGAGCCTGTTTGGGATTCTCTCCCTCTCTCTCTGTTGGCCTCTTTCTCTCTCAAAATAAATAAACATTTTTTTAAAAAAGATCAAAAACTGCACAGTGAAGGAAACAATCAACAAAACTAAAAGGCAGTCTACAGATGGGAGAAGATATTTGCAAATGACATATCTGATAAAGGGTTAGTATCCAAAATCTATAAAGAACTTATCCAACTCAATACCCAAAAAACAAATAACCCAGTTAAGAAATAGGCAGAAGACATGAATAGACACTTTTCCAAAAAAGACATCCAGATGGCCAACAGACACATGAAAAGATGCTCTCAACATCACTCATAATCAGGGAAATACAAATCAATACCATGATGAGATGCCACTTGACACCTGTAAGAATGGCTAAAATCAACAACACAAGAAACCACAGGTGGTAGTGAGGATATAGAGAAGGGGAAACCCTCTTGCACTGTTGATGGGAATGCAAACTGGTGCATCCACTGTGGAGAGCAATATGGAGGCTCCTCAAAAAACTAAAAATAGAATTACCCTACAATTCAGCAATTTCACTATTATTTATCCAAAGGCTACAAAAAAATACAGATTTGAAAGGGTACATGCACCCCAGTGTTTATAGCAGCACTATCAACAATAGCCAAACTATGGAGAGAGCCGAAATGTCCATTGACTGATAATGGACACATATCATTATATATATCATTATATATATATATATATATATATATATATATATATATATATATATATATATATATAATGGAATATTACTCAGCCATTAAAAAGAATGAAATCTTGCCATTTGCAATGATGTGGATGGAGCTAGAATATATTAAGCTAAGTGAAATAAGTCAAGCAGAGAAAGAAAAATACCATATGATTTT
The DNA here is from genome assembly GCF_024362965.1 of Panthera pardus. Lineage (NCBI taxonomy): Eukaryota > Metazoa > Chordata > Mammalia > Carnivora > Felidae > Panthera > Panthera pardus. The sequence continues at coordinate 61,999,259 of NW_026526766.1, forward strand.
ACTCATATGTGGAACTTAAGAAACAAAACAGATGAACTCGTGGGAAGGGTGGTGGGGAAGAGAAGAGAGGGAAACAAACCACAAGAGACTCTTAATGATAGAGAACAAACTATGGTTTGACAGAAGGATGTGGTTGGGAGATGGGCCAGATGGGTAATGGGTAGTAAGGAGGGCACTTGTGATGAGCAGTGGGTATTGTATGTAAGTGATGAATCACTGAATTCTACTCCTGAAACCAATATGGCATTCTCTGTTAACTCACTAAAATTTAAATTTAAAAAAGGGAAAAAGAAAATACCTATTGTCCACATCAAAGAAATGGGCAAGGGGAATGAAATGGAGACACGGAGAAGTGCTAAAATATTGATGTTCCTAAGTCAAGATCCAGCTCAACTGTCATCTCCTTCATGAAGTCTTTCCTGATCCAACCCTTCCCCCTCCCCACAAAGTGCTGAAAGTACATCCTCTATCCAGCCTGCCTCTGTGGTCTGTTTTATTCCTCTTTATGTACTTACCCTTCCTTGCTTATACTTTTTATATTGTATATGAGTGTACATGTGTGTTTTAATTATTTTTTTAAACTTCCAAAACTCTACCTGAAACCATAAAACTCTTAGAAGAGAGCACAGACCGTGATCTCTCTGACATCAGCTATAGCAGCATTTTTCTAGATATGTCTCCTGAGGTAAGGGAAACAAAAGCAAAAATAAGCTATTGAGACTTCAAAATAAAAAACTTTTGCACGGTGAAGAAAACCATCAACAAACAAAAAGGCAACCTACTGAATGCAAGAAGATATTTGCAAATGATATATCTGATAAGGGGTTAATATCCAAAATATATAAAGAACTTTTATACCTCAACACAAAAAAACAAACAATCTTTTTAAAAAATGGACAGAGGACCTGAATAGACAGTTTTCCAAAGAAGACATACAGATGGCCAACAGACACATGAAAAGATGCTCAACATCACTCATTATCAGGGAAATGCAAATCAAAACCACAATGAGATATCACCTTATACTTGTTAGATTGGCTAAAATCAAACAGGCAAGAAATAAAAAGTGTTCACAACAGCCAAGATACTGAAACAACACAAGTGTCCATTGATAGATGAATGGATAAAGAAGTGGTACACAGACACATATACACACAATGGAATATTGCACAACCATAAAAAATGGTGAGATCTTGCCATTTACCACAACATGGGTGGACCTAGAGGGTGTTAGGCTAAGTGAAGTAGTTCAGAGAAAGACAAACATCATACGATTTCACTCATATGTGGAATCTAAAAAACAAGTGAATAAACAAACAAAAAGCAGAATGAAAGCTACAAATACAGAGAACAAACTGATGGTTGCCAGAGTGGAAGGAGGTGGAGGAATGGACAAATGGACCAAACGAAGGGAAGTGGGAGATACAGTCTTCCAGTTATGGAATGAATAAGTCATGGAAGTAAAAGATACAACCTAGGGAATAAAGTCCCTGGTATTGAGGTTGGGTTGTATGGTGACATGTGGTAGGTACCCATGGTGAGCACAGCGTAATACATAGAGTTGTTGGACCACCATGTTGTACACCTGAAACTAATGTAGCATTGTGTACCAAATATGATTCAAAAAAACACAAAAATTAAAACTTCCAAACATCTTACTCAGTGTTGGATACAGAATATTCATATAGTACATAACTAATATTGAATAAATGATTGAATCAGGTCAGCATTTCTTAATCTTGATATCATTTTTTTAATCACCTGCAAAGTATTGAAGAAGTAATAATTCCAAAGTCCCAGAAATTCTGGTTGCATTGATCTGGGATAGAACAGATGTTTTGTTTTCATTTGGGTTTTTCTATCGTTTGTTGTTTAAGCTTCTCAGAGTTGACAACTTCAACATTACATTCTTCTTTTAAACAATGGTTTAAAGTGTGGAATTCTAGACTGGCAGCACCAGCATCTCCCAGAAACTTGTTTGAAATGCAAATTCTTAGGCCGCACACCAGACCTAGTAAATGAAAACTCTGAGGGAAGACCTTAGCAATCTGTGTTTTCAAGTTCTCCAGTGATCCTGGTACATGCTAGAGTTAGAACTACTGACTTATGAAAAAATTAATGTTTTCCTACAAACAATATCAATTATGGGAAACAAAATGCATTTTACAATCATCCCAAAAGGTTGTGCTAATTTAAAGCACCACTCTAAATACAGAAGTGTACCTCACAAGCCCAACAGAATGGTACTTGTGGAAACACACATCACAACTTGTTATAACTGTTTTTTAACATTTATTTTTGGTATGACATGCTCAGTACTGAAGGGACTCATTTAAAAAATAGGCTATAATAGACAGAAGAAGCACCTGATGAATCCGGCATTGGATAAGGAAGCCTCAGAGTCAAGGATACCTTTGCATCATTTCTTCTGTTAGAGAAAAATGTGTGTGTGTGTGTGTGTGTGTGTGTGTGTGTGTGTGTGTGTGTGTGTGTGTGTTTGACAGCAACGTTTTCTCTTTCTGTTATGCTGTTTGACTGTGTGCCACTTGATAGCTCTGTCTATTCCTATGGAAACCAAGTTAGTGGATGGAGCCAAGCTTGGAGGAGGCACCGGGGAGAAATATTAGAAGAGTTCAGCCACAGAGCAACTAAAGATGTTGCCTTTCCTTCAGTCAAATCCTCTTTGAGAGCCAGAATCTGTTTCAAGCCAGGGAGATGTTCTTGGCTGATGTATTGTCTAGCTGCTCTGCCAGATGGATGAACATCTTAAACTGGAAAAACAACAAATACAGCTCCTATTCTGTCTTCGAAGTGCCATTCTTAGACTTTGCTCAGAGAATTCTCAAATAGCTTTTTAAAAATGTTTTAAAGTTTTGCTGAAGGTGGAAGGTTAGTGATGTTACCATCAAAGTTGTTGAAAAATTAGAAATTCTTAGCTATAAAGCGCAGTGTTTAGACTGGACTATCAGAAATTTACGGAAAGAGGGAGAATATCCGAAACTGGAGAAAAGCAGTTGCAGGTTTAATTTCAGTTCTAACACTCAGTGAATTCATGTCATTCAAAAACTTGGTTTTTGTAACTGTTTGCTTTCCTATAGAGTCAGGTTAAATGAAAGACCAAGAAACCAGAGTACAACAAGACACCTACATCAACTGAAATTAGAAAATGAGCCAAGTGAACAAGAATAATATGGAAGGGCCATTCTTTTCCAATCCACTTATACTCTATATTTGATGTGGTAGTTGTTTTTTATGGTCTAGAAAAAAGAACAGTATTGGATTGCATTGTACTGAGCTATTTATGTGGATATTTAAATTATGTTTACATTTCAGTTATATGTAGAGGTTCATTTTTCTAATTTTATGTACTTTAGTTTATGCCAGGAATTATTGCTTTGGAGAACAGTGGAAGCAGCTATTAATATGGATGATTCATAACCCTATATCTTGAATCTAGCCATCTCTTCCAATATTTAGAGCCATATATATCCTTTTCATTTTTTGCTAGACATCTTTATGTAGCTATCCCTCAGAATCCCCAAACCCCACATGTTAAAGAAAAATGGAACTCAAAATCTTCATTCCTAACCCTATTTTTCTTTCCATCTTTTCCATTGCTGACACTACTCTCCATCTTGTACCCATACGTGAGTCCTTATATATTTCACTAATCTGTCCTCTTATTTTCATTTAGCTCTCAACATTTCTATTCTGAATTGCTGTAGTAACCTTCTGACTGGTATCATTAAAGATCTGCCCCCCTCAAATTGATGCTTCACATGGCCTCCAGAGTATTTTTTTAAAAACACAAATCCACTCATGTCATTTCTTTCTTAAACTCTTCATTGGCTCCCCATCACCTACACAAGAAGTTTTAGACTCTTTCTCCTGCTGTATTAGACTTTCCGTTTTCTATCCCCTGCCCACCTCTCCAATCCTGTTTCAGTCCTTCTTATACCTCATTTCATATTACAATAACATAGAATTATTTTCAGCGTCTGAAATTTTACACAAGGTAAGAAGTTGGTCTGTTACTGTTTCATGGATGCTGACAATAGACAAGAGATTCCAGGGCCAGAGACAAAGAAGTTTGTTATTCACAGCATAGCAAAAAGCATCAGCACCTATACATTTACATTGATTTCCCTTACCCCTAAGAATAATGAGGGAGTTTCAGAAGGCCCAGATGGATGATATACACATAGTAGGTTTCCATCAGAACTGAGGGATCTACTGCTATAGTAAGCAGTAATTAAGCACAAAGGAAAATAATGACCTCATCTCTCAAGTTGATTGTTGCTAACACACCCCTGAGAACTTGTGTAAGTCAAAAATGATCAGGACTTTGGACTTTTGGCATAAGAACATGCAGAGATGATTAGGGTCCATGGTGAATTGCCTCTCCCAACAATCCATCACTTAGTCCTACATGTTCTTGACATAAGCATGCTATTCCATCAGTTACTCTGATTAATCTGACCAACAGAGCCTGAAAACAAATCTGTTTAATATGTCTCATATGACATTTAATTAATAGGACTCAAAGCAGCAGTATGAGAACAACCTGCAGTATTAATTCAACTATGCCCCCTCAGTGTCCTGGATTAAGTCAACTGTTAGTAAGGACCAGGGGAAACAATAGGTCTTACCTTATACAACCAGGATATACTCTAAGACTAGTCTATTATCTATTATGACTTAAGCAAGGGAGTTTGACCTGCTGATCTTTGGTGTGATTACCAATAAGTATAGGAAGCACCAGACGGACTAATGGAGGAATATTTCATGGCCCTTTCTCCCACTACATACAAACATAAAACCTGAAAAGACACAAGTCACTTTAGGTTAGGATTTGCTGTTAAACTTGGATCACCATTACTATGACTTGGCTAAGCCACATGGGCAGTATCACCAAGTAGTTGATTGTCATACATGGCATAACCCAAAGCTTCTCACACATCAGGAGAGACCTATGAATTTGTATCCATTAGGTTAAAATAAGGTTGAGCCAGTCCCTGTGTTTCTACATATACAAGGGGATCCACATTCAGGAGCTGCCATTGATGGTGTCAAGCACAGCAAAAGACTTCAGGACCATCCATGTCCACTTGGATTTTTCTATTTCATAGCACATGAATGGCAATGACAAACACAAGAAGCAGATCAGATTGCTATCCTCAGCTGCTCTTTGATTCAGGCAGCAAACAATATCCAGGATGCAGTACTGGATCCAGAGGACAAAAAGAGCAATAATTATCCTCTCCCTCCTTGCATCTACCAAGATCTAACGTATCCCCTTCCCAGGTGCTGAAGTGTTATCTCATCCAAATAGCTGTAAAATTAGGGTACCCCATTCAAATATCTATAACTCTTCACCTTTTCTCTAATTATCTACTACTTGCACCCATGTCCTTCATCTAGAAGGGTAGATACGGAACAAATTTACAGAGACTCATTATATCCCCCATCTTGGCCCATGTGGGCACTGTAAGGAAGACTTGGTAAACAGTGTACTCAATCAAGTGGTCATTTTGTACGTTGATGATCTATCAACGTTGTCCATCAAACAAATCTAGGTGGCTGAGCTAGAATTAAATTTGAATCTCCAAGTCCCCTTTTGGGTGGACTGCCATCCAGGGGCTGTACCAAAGCCAGCCTGAGATAGCTCTTAGGGAAAAGAAATAAGCATCATAACCAGGAGGGGCAAGGAAGAAAACCAAATATTCAAAATCGGTGTATATAGTCCCCACTCCTTTTGTTCTGATTATTTACCAGGTGACTGTCCTGAGGATATGAGCTCTTTCTAGGGGTGGCCACATTCAGTAGCCTAATTGCCTCTCTTAGGTGTGTGGACCAGGAGGAGGTAACAGGTAGAGTCAGAAATCTTTTAGAGTTTATTTTGAAGGCGGTCATGCCTGCTGTCAACAATTTCAAATTCTTAAGGGTGGTAGAGAGCATAGAATTCCCATCAAATACCTTAACTAGTGGCACATTGTTGGGTAGTCTTTGTAACAAAAGGTACACCGTAACGAGACTATGACAGTCAGATGGTCTGGAAATACCAAAACATGAAATAATTTAGTTTCAGTGCCTCAGTGGTGTGGCTGGTATAAGCTGATCAGACTGGCACAACAATACTATAACCTGAAAAATGTCAGCAATAGTGAAGCATGAGGTGACCATGAGAAGGAGTTATCAAAAGTCCTTGCAAGGAATAGGCAGGAGCAATGCCCTGTTAACATGGCCTCCTTCATCACACACACAAAAGTAGGCCTACATAGGGGAATATACAAGTCTGGTGTGCAGTGGTAGTTTCTACATCAAACACCTACCTTTTACTTTGAGCCTAGTCTATGATGATGGATTCATCGCTATGTTTAGTGCGGTGATGGATATAGATGGTAAATGGCCAATAACCTGGGCAAAGCAGCCTTATTCAGCAACCTGATTCCAGTTGGTCTTATAAGAGAATGAGCCCTTACTATGGGCATCTACATGAGTGACCCAAGCTGTTTAGTCGGCAGCCCCAGTTGTTTCCATAATTTGTAGCCACAAAGAGGGGTGTTTTTAATCCACCTCCATATATAGTCTTCCAGGTGGCAGATCAGATGACTGGAACATTGGCAACAACCCAAGGGGTAGTAAAAACATGCCCCTTCCTTAGGAGTATTGTCTCAGGTAAGAATGACGGCTTTCATTTCAGCCCACTGGGCTGACTTGCCCTTACCATAGTCAGTCTTCCAGAGTCAGCATTGAGGTTGGACTGTCTCCCAATGGACACCATCAGGTTTTAACTTAGCCAGATTATCAGTAAACCAGGCCAAGGCATTCAGAGGAACCTCCATGCATCAAGGGCACCATTAAGCCAGGAGCTTTGCTTCAGACAGTGACTACCTCTATACCTAGTGCTTTATCCTCATTGCCAGATAAATACAGCTACAGCCAGGATCAGGTACATGGTGCACTTGGCTCTGTGCTATTAGACAAGTCTTTGCATTTACTTTCACTTTTGAACAGCTGCTCATTCCTCGTTGTTCTCACCATTAGTTTCCACTTTAGGGAGCCCTTGGCTCAGCAGCCACAACCACGTTGCCTTCAGCTCACTGTCGCATTGTCATGCTAACATCTCTTCCTCTGCCTGCCCAGAGGACAGTGACCAGACACCAAGGCACCATTTGGGCAGCTTGTTTTAGTTCTACTTGCCACCACTGAGATTTGTTAACAGATAGGACAGTGGGATCTCTTACCTCCCCCACCTTGCCCATCACTTGGGTACCATCTCAGAGAGTCTTCTTGTCCCTGAACCTGGCCTGCAGGGCCCTTGTCCTTACTTTTCAAGCAAAATGTATCTTTGTCAGCATCCCTTCCTCATTGCCTGTACTGTTGAGGCTTGGATTTAATTTTGCCCTACTTTTTCCTTTAATGTGCCCTAACTCATTACAAGGCAGTAAGTTGCCCATACGTACCAGCAGAAGACACAAGACTACCAAAAGAGACAAAAAAAGCTTTATTACTGATGCCACAGTAACATGAGCATTTGCATGCTTACATCAGTTTCCCTTGCTCCCAAGGACTGTGGGAGAAACACAGAGGACCTAGGTGGATCCTGGGTGCACAGTGTGTTTGCATGACATCTGAGAAATGCTGAGTTTTGGGAATCCCCAGACTTTAGTGTGTGCTAAGAAGCCTGCTCCTTGTCTAATGTCCTGGAGGACATTAATGTCCTTTAAGATTGCTTGCTGCAAACCCAACTCTGAGGCACAGCCTAAGTAAAGAGGAGTCAAGACTTTGCATTCTTGGCATACCCAGTAAATACATGCAGGGACACTCAGGACCCATGGCAGATTGCTTCTCCCAGCACTCTTGTGGTATTTCCAAGACTCATTTGTGTCTGCAACCATTACAGAAAAGTTTGATGTAATGAGATCAGTGATATTTGTGACCTAAATACTTCCCAAAGATAGTGATTCTTTTTAAAAATTAATATTTTAAATGCCTTGAGGGTTTATAAATATATAATTATAGAGACATCATTGGACTTAATAACAACTCATGTTTCTATTATTTCCATTTCAGTTGTAAATAATGTATATTTTGGTACATAATATGATTAGATTTAGAATGAAATATGGCAGAATGCCTACCTTGCATCTGTATGTGCTATTTTATATACACATATATAGTTGTAATATTTTCCAGGACAAAATTATATACAAACCTATAAATGAACAGAAAAATGTAGTGAACATTTGTATACATAGTGAACAATTGTTTTCGATTCAACTACACTGAAAGTAAATATAAATGCTAAGGACACGGAACAAGAATGCAAAGATCATAATCGAGAAACATGCAGGTCCCAAACTACTATATTGGTTTGGGGAAATTATCTGTTCTCTTTGGTGTTTCAGGAGGGAAAGGGGCAGCTACAGGCAGGGTTAGCCAAGTCTTAAGCATTGGAGTCTATTAAAGTAATTGTTTCAACTGAAGAGGAAGCGAATAGCAAAGGTTCCAAGGAGCCAGATATAGAAAATATGGTAGCCATTTGGAGAAGAAATGTAGAGGTAGGGATTCAGAATGTTTTGAAGCTCAGCTGCCAGTAGTCTAGAAGTTAACGATTAAGGCACTTACCAGGAACAGGGAGCCATCTTGGAGAATATTTCAAATACTTCTGGCTCAGGAAGGCACTCCCTTTTTTCCCCACTAAGTGAGTGAAAAGTGGTCACATTAAAGCCAAGAAAGTACTTAGAATTGGGGGGTATTCTTTACCTTAATATGAAGCTATAGCTTTAGAGGAAGCTCTTAGTCTAGAGAAGTGGCAGGAGCAGGACAAAGATCAAGCCTCAGGACCAGGAAGACATCCCTCATATCGCTGGAGATGAGGCTGCAAAAAAGCATTCTAAGAACAGATTCTTAGTGCATTAGGAGCGGGTGTTAGCAGCTGTAAGGGTGAGAAAGGAGAGAGAGAGGAAGAGAGAGGGAGAAAAAAGAAAAACATAGCAAACAATCTTCTCTTTAAAATGAACCTGCAGGGGCACCTGGGTGGTGCAGTTTGGTTAAGTGTTTAACTCTTGATTTTGGCTCAGGTCATGATCTCACCAACCATGAGATGGAGCCCCCTGCTGGGCTATGTGCTGACAGCACAGAGCCTGCTTGGAGTTCTCACTCCTTCGCTCTCTGCCCCTCCCCTGCTAGTGCACACGCTCTCTCTCTTAAAACAAACATTAAGAAAAAATTTTTTTAATGTTTATTCCTTTTTGAGACACAGAGAGAGACAGCACACAAGCAGGGGTGAGGCAGAGAGAGAGGGAGACACAGAATCCAAAGTAGGTTCCAGGGTCTGAGCTGTCAGTACAGAGCCTGATGTGGGGCCTGGACTCACGAACCACAAGATCATGACCTGAGCTGAAGTCAGACGCTTAACCAGCTGAGCCACCCGGGAAACCCTAAACATTTTTAATGATTGAATGAATGAATGAATGAATGAGCCTGCAAACAAAAATTCCAAAATAAATGAAGAACTCTAATGCTAAGAAAGCTAGCAATATCATTATTCAGATCATGAATTCATTCCTAGCTGAAGAGCATAAACAAAGCAAAAAGACACTCCACACAAAGAGAAGATATTTGCAAAACCAACCAAGAATTAGTATACAGAATATGTAAATAACTCCTACAGATCATTAAGAAAAAGACAAAGAGCTAAATTGGGGAATGAGTAAACAACGCAAAAAGGCTATTCACAGAAAAAGAAGCAAATGGCCAATGAACATATAAAACCATTCCACCTCAGTCAGGGAAATGAAAATTAAATCCATGGCAAAACACAATTGTGTATCCATTTTACTAGCAAAAGTTAGCAAGTGTGACAAAACCAAGTGTGGCGAGGATGTGAAGAAATAAAAATTCTCATACATTCCTGGTGGGAATATAAATTGGACTAGCTGCTTTAAAGAGCACTTTCAACCCAGCATTACAGAAATTCTTGCACATTTACCAGGAGACGTAGAAGAAAATTGTCCAGACAGTATTGTCCACAATAGTGAAAAATGGGAAACATGCTAAATATTCCTCTAGAGAATAAAGAAATACAGTTATTTTCATATGACAAAATACTTTCTCTGGTGAAAATGTATGAACCAGAGCCACTTGGATAAATCTCAAAAAAGCACTGCTTTGAGTAAAAAGGTGGCAAGCGATCATACAGTACTATTTATATAAAGACTAAAAATATGTAAAACAATACTATGTAGCTTATGGGTACATATATGTGTAAGAAACAAATGTATTAAAGCATTCATTGGAATGAAAAACTCCAAATTCAGGATAGTAGTCTCTAAAGAGGGAGAATTGGAGAGGGCCACAGAGGGATCATGAACCGTATCGGTTCTGTTTTATTTCTTAAAAATAAAAAATCTAGGGATACCTGGGTGGCTCAGTAGGAGAGCATGCAACTTTGGCTCGGGCCATGATCTCACAGTTCATGAGTTCAAGCCCCATATCAGGCTCTCTGCTGTCAGTACGGAGCCCACTTTGGAGACTCTCCCCTCTCTCCCTGCCCCCTCCCCCGTTCATTCTCTCTCTCTCTCTCTCTCTCTCTCTCGAATGTGAACCTTAAAAAATAATAATAAATTGAGAATCTGAAGGAAAATATCAAGGCATTTCACTCAAAACTCCCATATTATTGTTATCAAGATTAACTGACTATATGCTTTTTCTAAAAATGGAGCCTATTTTAGAGAACTGGACAGACAAAAAAAATATATAAGGTTAAAAGTCACATTTTGGATTGATTTATTTCCCAGATTCCTTTTAAGTGTGTTCTCCAGGTCAGAGAACTTTTTTATCCTCTTTTACCCTTTTAGATATTGTAGTCCTTTTCCTGCATTTGGGGGAAATCCAAATGTCATAATCATTTACATCACAGACAAAAGAAGCTCCTGTTAATTATGGGAAGATTAAGATGAGGATTATGGCTACATAGCAAAACAAAACATCTTATTCAATGTTTCAGAGACATTAGTAAATGTTTTCTCACTTCGGTGGCGTAACAGATCAGATCAGATCAGGGCTAATGTCCTTTTGGTGACTAAATCAGGACATTCTCTAACTTCAGCTCTCTCAACTTGTGCTCATTACCATCAGTTTTTTTTTTAATATTTATTTATTTTGAGAGAGAGAGAGAGAGAACGCACACACAAGCAAAGGGAAGGGCAGAAAGAGAGGATAGAGAGAATTGCAAGCAGGTTCCGCACTGTCAGCACAGAGCCCGACATGGGGCTCGATCTCACGAACCATGAGATCATGACCTGAGCCAAAATCAAGTTGGATACTTAACTGACTGAGCCACCCAGGCGCCCCCCTACCATGAGTTTTCTTAGGAACATATACTCTATTATCTCCTGCACTCTTATACTATTTCCTATTCAGTCAGAAATTATAAAAACAGATCCCAAAACAGTGTTCACCTGAGGATTAAGTTCTGTGTGCCCCTAAGAGATGGTGCTAAATGATTAACTCCAAATCCTCCTTATTCTTGCATTTAAGAATAAACCTGAAAACTTAAGAAGTCTGAATTTTAAGCAATATTAAGGAAACATTTAAACATTGTGTTTGTTTGTTTTTTATTGAGAGGGCTTTATAGGAAGCAAAGTTGTCTAGGATAGGGGTCCCCAGTCATAACAACCTTCAGAAGGTTATCAAATTAGCTTCCTGTTTCGAACTGGTATCTTCCCCTTTTCCACTGACACTAGAAATATTCTCCTGATTTTAGTTCTTAGAGTTCTCTGCTGCCTCTGCTCATCCTCAGAATTGAGTTTGCATGCCCTGGGCATCTAATAAATGCTTGTTCATGAGACCAGGAAGTTGATGGTGGTCCAAATGGATTATAGTGTTTCCAGTCCCAGCATTTATAGATAATATCTGTTGTGCCTCTGCCTTTGGGAAGAGAAGCTGACATCTCCCCAGGGTTCCCGCAGATTTCCTACTGGGTACACCCTTATTGGTCCTGTGTCATCATTCTCTGTAGGCAGAGTACAGGCATCTTTCTCAATGTAAAAAAAAAAAAAATCAGAAGATCACTATTTATGACATCCCAATTATTTCCACTTTTACTTGTCCCTAACCTTGGTTTTCTCCACACTTCTCTAGCTGAAGTGTATATGCTATGTGTGGTCAGATCTTTCTATCTATATGCTGTCAATCATGGGCCATTCTTGTTTCTACTTGATTAGCTATATTTTGTTGCCTCCTCCACATTGGAAAACTGTTCATAATAAAACCAGCAAACATTTACTAAGCATTTACTTTGTGCACTGAGTACAAATATGATCTTTATCATTTCATATGCACAATAATCTCAGGTACTCCATCCCTGTTTTGCAGATGAGGAAATAGAGGCACAGGAAGATACTTTATTTCATCTGTAAAACCTTTCCATGATACTTCTGTGAGGAGCAAATACGTCCTAGAGCTTTGTCATAAATAAAGCTTAGTGTAAACGTTTCACTCTTGCCTGCTTTATAACAAGACTCAATGAGTGTTTTTTGAGGGGTGAGTAAATAAATGTTATTACCTAGTGCATCATGTTTTCTATAGGTAGAATCCCCAGAACAATGTAAGGTGTAAATACACAAAGCACTGTGTCTGTAAGTCAGTAGTCACCCCCACCTATATACTCTTGTTTCTTTCTTTTTCCTTCCCCTTTCCTCTGGATTCCAGAATCAAGATGATTGTCTGATTGAATATCTTTAAAAGGTCGTGATGAATTATTCTGTAATATTTGAAATGTTATACTCAGAAAGGTCATGCTTTATTTTTTGGTAAGAAGTACCACATAGATTTGTTTCTCCTGGGCACCATTTCTTTCTTCAAAGAAAAGATGGCAAGAGATTTAGAGCAGGGTGCCCTCTTGAGGAAGTTTTAGCACCTTACTTCTCAAAAGCTGGCACTAGATGACATGAGAAAGCCTGATGAATGATGCTCAAATAAACAAAACATTAAAAAGGAAGAGTAACCAAATACCAGACATCTGAGAATTAAGATTCTTAACTGTTAATGATCTAATATAGCAACATTAAGAATTTGTAAACAAAAAGAGAAACCTCTGGAAGGTATTTTTTTAATTAATTAATTAATTAATTTTTTAATTTACATCCAAGTTAGTTAGCATATAGTGCAATAATGATTTCAGCAGTAGATTCCAGTGATTCATCACCTAGGTATAACACCCAGTACTCATCCCAACAAGTGTCTTCCCTAATGCCCCTCACCCATTTAGCCCATCCCCCCACCCACTTTATTTCCTCTGATTTACTCAGTCCTTCAAGTAATCACCTATGTTGTGCCAGCAGCTAGCCAAGCACCGTGCCCAGTAAAACACAGTCTCTGCCTTCATGAAGCTTACAGCTCGTGAAGGAGATCACAGGGAAGGGAAATAAACAAATGTAAGTAACTACAAACTTAGCAAAGTACTATGAAGGAAATGGAAAGGTACTAGAATGAAGCACAACAAAATAAGTTCCATTAGGGTGGTCAAGGAAAGCCTCTCTGAGAGGAAATAATTGAGCTGAGTCACTTTGCTTTTTGGTCCATTCCAAGTCTGCCCATCTAATATAGACAGCCTGATGGACACTTTTTTAGCCTCTGATTCTTATCTGTGGCCCAGCCCTTGAGCTGAGTTGACTCCTATCTCTGTCCCTGTGGGTATGAGCAGGGAACCATCATCCTTCTGCACCTCATTGTCTCCCTAGCTGGTCCCTTTGCCTTAGAGCCTCACATTCATCACAATGGGGGGAGGGGCTGTTTAACTCATAAATATTTTCTTACTAATACTCATAGCCACTCACAGTAGAATATCAATACATTATAATGCTAAAAAAAACCACATTTCCAACAATATTAAGGATGTAGAGGATCTCAGAAGATGAAAAGGACAGATAACCCTGACTGCCATTCTGCTTTGAATAGGGAGAGATAAACAGGCATGAAGCAGGCAGAGAACTTGACTATGTCGTACAGTTGCGTTATATTGACTTTCAAATATCTGTGGTACCAAGCAAACTGAAGGCTCCAACCAGAATTGGAAATATGAAACTATATCTCAGGAAGGAGCTCCAAAGGACAATTTTTTGAGGGTTTTGTTTGGTTTCAAAGCTACCATATTACACACACACACGGTTGACCTGGATCCCCACCAGTGGATTGCTCTAACCCCTGTAGCTAAGCTGCTTTCTCTGAATGGGTTGATTGTACCAGATTGGAGGGTTTAACTGCTGTGGAGAGTACTGCCTGCAAGTGGATGGCCTCCAGTGACTTCTAGGTTGGTGTTTAGGTGACCAGATGCATCTGGGACCCAAATTCCGAACAAGATTCATCTCTCTCAGTTGTACCTCTACGTAGCTCTGCAAGAAAACTAACCACCTACTTTATACTTTAGTAACCAGATGACCGTGAACAAAATGTTCAACCACTGTGAATCTCACCTCCCTCACCTGTAAATTGGGATTTTAAATCTCTGATCATTTCGCAAGGTTATTATACTTTGAATATAAATAATAGGTGCTGTATGGGTCAGAATGTGCTAGTATATTCTTTGCTGCTACTGGATAGCAATTTGGAAAATACACCAAAAACTGTATAAACTCCTTTGGCACACTAAATTGATTCCTGATCATTTATTCTTATGAAAAAATTAAGGAAAACTATGTGGAAATAAATGTACATTGTATCATATTCTATAAAAGAAAATACTGGAAATTAGAATGGTTCAATAAATGAAACGTTGACCAGCTATTTAAACTATTGTAAACTATATGCATGCAGTGTAAATTATATGCATATAGGAAGTGGTTGGAAGGGAACTTTCATAGTAAAACAATTGATAGAGTAGTGGGATTTTAAGTATTTTTCCTTTGATCAATTGATATATCTGAATATTTTTACGCTAGCAGAATAATTAAACTACTTAAAACATTTTAAAATTTAGAAAATGTCTTGGCCCCAAACTAAATTTCTTCTTACTGTTTCTTTCTTTTTATTTATTTATTTATTTATTTATTTATTTATTTATTTATTTAGGGAAATTATCGTTTCATGAAACTCTTACTTACACGCAGAGCAAACTGGATGCAAAAGGATCTGGAAGAGATGACTCCTTTGCACTTGACCACTCGGCACAAGAGCCCCAAGTGTTTGGCGCTTCTGCTGAAGTTTATGGCACCAGGAGAAGTGGATACCCAGGATAAAAACAAGGTAAGGGAGAGGGGGTGCGCCTGGGTGCCTCATTCGGTTAAGGGCCCAACTCTTGGTTTCAGCTTCGGTCATGATCTAATGATTGCGTGAGTTCAAGCCCCGCATCGGGCTCTGTGCTGATGGTGCGGCACCTGCTCAGGAGTTTCTTCCTCCCTCCCTCTCTGTCTCTCCCTCTCTCAAAATAAATAAATAAACTTAAATTTAAAAAAAAAAAAAGGTAAGGGACTGCCAAAATCAGGAGGCAAATTAAGAGCAAAAAGCAAATTCACATCCTTTTATGATGTGAAAGCTCAAGGAAGAACTACTGCTCCTACACATTGTGGAATGTGTTCTAGTCTTCATACTCCCCAGTGAAAAATTTCATTTAAATTCTGCCATTTTATCCTCCTACCAACCGTGTGTGGTAGGTAGTATCATCTCCTTTTCACAGATGGGGAAACTGAAGCTCAGGAAGATTAAAATTCTGTCTGAGATCCAAGAGGCAAGAGTAGAATTCAACCCAGGCCTATCTCCAAACCCCAATATTTGACAGCTAGTAGCGATAGTTACCAAGGGTGAGTTTCCTTCTGGCCAAATGCCTGGGGCAATGTAGTAAGTGCACAGTGGTATAATGGTCTGGGCTTTAGCGTCAGACTTCTTGGGTTTCAGTCTAGAAGCCACTAGTTACTTGTTCTGTGCCTTTGGGCAAATTTTCTTAACTCCTCTGCTCTTCCATTTTCTCATATGTGAAAAGGGGATGATAGGGTTGTTGAAGATAAAATGAGGTATATAAATATATATAGGGTTAAACCCATATAAATAGCGTTTAACACAATTCCCATAGCATCGTAATAAAATAACTCTCAATAAATGTTAGCTATACAATAAATATTATTCATTTCATTTTGGCTCTGACATCTGCTCTGGCACTTGTTGCCAGGATCAGTTATCCTCCCGGATCTTGAATTTTAACATACTGAACACGCCAGCCACTGTTTTGACCAATGCTTTGATCGTTCTTTACAGGAAATAAAAATGTGGTGTTCAGTTAGACAAGTGCAAAAATCCTCTTCCTTTCCACGAAGCACCGAATCATGGAGTTCTTGCTACCTTCAGCACGCCCATATGTGATTAAAACTCTTGGGATTAAACCCGCTGGGCTCATGTCCAGTGACCCTTACACTGCCCTTCACAGGCTCTTCCTGTAGTTTTCAGAATTTGTTTACCCATGACTCACATAACCCTGCATTCTGAAATCAACTCTGACCTTATTTTACAACTACTGTAAACCAGTATTATTCCTAACTCACACCATGTTTGTAGTGCTAATATTTCACTGAAAAAGCACTTTGATCAGTCCACAAAGCCCCATGAATCACTTACCAAGGCACAGATGTCTTCAGGCACCATGATGTCTTCCTCAGAATCTTCTAGGAACTCCCTGCTATTGTCCAGTACTTGTCTGTTCTGTTACTGAACAGGGATGGGAGGTAATCTGGCCAGACAGATGGAAAACAGATCTGCAAGGTCCAGGCAGGCACAGAGACGAGAACAGGACAAAAGCCCAAAGCAACGATTCTCAAACTGACAGGAAGGATCCGTTGTTTGTTTGTTTTTCTAATTTACGCTTTTCACAGACCCAAAGTTTTGTATCATGTATTTAAACTGAACAACGTAAAACCCCCATGAGATAACACTTCACACGCTTTCGGATGGACTATCATTACCAAAATAGAACATAACAAGCGTTGGTGAGGATGTGGAGAAATTTGAACCCTGTGCAGTGCTGGTAGGAATGTAAGACGGTGCAGCCACCATGGAAAAAAGGATGGCAATTTCTCAAAAAATTAAACATGGAACTACCCCATGATCCAACAGTTCCACTTCTGGGTATCAACCCAGAAGAGCTAAAATCAAAAATGTGAGCAGATATTTATACACCCATGTTCATAGCAGCATTATTCACAGTAGGAGAATGATGACCACAATCCCAATGTCCGTTGATGGATGGTTAGAGAAACAAAATGCAGTCCATGCAAGGGAATATTATTCAGCCTTAAAAAGGAACAAAATTCTGACACACGCTACAACATGGATGAATTTTGAAGACATTATGCTAAGTGAAAGGCTGGGAACAGGTGGAAATTGGGAATTACTGTTAAATGGGTATGGAGTGTAGTTTAGGAAGGTGAAAAGGTTCTGGGGGTGGAAGGCGCCGAAGTTGCACAGCTTTGGGAATGTGCTTAATGCCATTGCACTGTACATTTAAAAACAGTTAAAATGATAAATTGTGTTATGTACATTTTATCACAGTAAAAAAATAATAATTACTAGAAAAAAATTGCTTAAAGATGTAGAAAGTACAATCCCAAACTTTGTACTATTAGATCCAACAGATCTAGTGTTACCTTTCAGTAAACATATTCAGAGCAAACATAATATAACAAAAGAATTACAGAAACTGTATATGTTGTTTATTGAAAATGTGGCTATAGGGGCACCTGCCTGGCTCAGTGAGTAGAGCATGAGACTTTTGGTCTTGGGGTTGTGAGTTCAAGCCCCACATTGGACATAGAGCCTACTTAAAAAAAAGAAGAGGGGCACCTGAGTGGCTCAGTCGGTTGAGCGTCCAACTTCAGCTCAAGTCGTGATCTCACAGTTCGTGAATTTGAGCCCTGTGTCAGGCTCTGCGCTGACAGCTCAGAGCCTGGAGCCCGCTTCTGGTTCTGTGTCTCCCTCTCTGTCTGCCCCTCTCCCGCTCACGCTCTCTCTCTCAAAAATAAATAAGCATTTAAAACAATTAAAAAGAAGAAGAAGAAAAAGAAGAAGAGGAAGAAGGAAGAAAATGTAGCTATAGGAAATTATTTTCTATTATATTTGTGACTATTTTTGTTCTACAGTCATTACTAAATAAAAAGTAATGAGTGACTCTTCGTATTAAATGCCTGTAGGTGCACTGTACGTAAATTCCACATATGTCAACAGTTAAAGTTTTTAGTGTAGCAAGTGAGCTTGGTTCCTACTGGCGAATGATCTGATTCTAGACTGGATTGATGATACTGCTGTTCATAAGAGATAATGTACAGCCCAACCATTTCTTTGTGTTTGCTCAGTGACTCTTTTAATACAGAGACCAGTCTTACTGTGGTTTGTTGATGAGAACGGCAGAGGGGATTTTAAAGCAATGCCAACAAGTTCAGGATGTTCATTTAAAAAAAATCTTTTTCCACGTTTATTTATTTTTGAGAGAGAGAGAGTGTGTGAGTGCATGAGTGGAGGAGGGGCAGAGAGAGGGGGAGTCAGAAGTCAGAGGGGGGAGTCACAGCAGTCTCCAGGCTCTGAGCTGCCAGCACAGAGCCTGACGCAGGGCTTGAACCCACAAACCGTGAGATCATGACATAAGCCCAACCAACTGAGCCACCCAGGTGCCCTTATTTCTTTCTCTAAGGAAGCTCCACGCCCAGTGCGGAGCTCGAGGTCATGACCCAAGATCAAGAGTTGCATGCTCTTCCTGCTGAGCCCGCCAGGTGCCCCAACAGGATGTTCGCTTTTAACTTTTATCCAAAATAAAGCCAATATCGCTGTATTTGCAACATGTATCTTAACATCAGTAGTAAGTCTAACAATTTATCCTATAAAATTATAGTTAAATTTAAATTTGTACTTTGATATAAGAAATGGATTCCAAATCCATGATTTCCTATGCATGGATCTTCTTTTTGATAGATACTGAAATTCAAAACATTCTATCAAATTCTTAAAATGCTTGGTGCGATATCAAGATTGTTACTTACTTTGTTGATAGTTATTCATAAACCACCGGCCTGCTTTTCTTTTTCTCAGTATTACCACTGATTAGTACCTGATGACGTAAATGCCTGTCATGATTAAGAGGTCAGACTGCCTCTTCAGACTGCCTCTTCAGACTGCCTGGATTTAAATCTCAATCCGGCCGCTTACTACCTTCATACCCCTGAGCAGAGCACTCATCCACCTTGTGCTCCCTTTCCTCATCAATCACATGAGGAATCAAGAGTACTCATTGCCTAGAGTTATCACGATGACTATATGAGGTAAAATACAGAAAGCTCTTACAACAGTGCCCGTCACACAATAAAAGCTTGGGGGAAATCTGTTGTGTTACTGTTGCTGTGTTTCTGAGCCTCTCGCGATTTTGCAGCAAACGGCTCTACATTGGAGTGCCTATTACAATAACCCGGAGCACGTGAAGCTGCTCATCAAGCACGATTCCAACATCGGGATCCCTGACGTCGAAGGCAAGATCCCACTTCACTGGGCAGCTAACCACAAAGATCCCAGTGCTGTTCATACGGTGCGATGCATCCTGGTGAGTACGGTGGTGCTGCTGGCCCCGGGTGGCCTTGCTGACAAACAACTTTTTTGTTATGAAATAGCCAGTATACGAAAGCGTATATACGACACACAAACAAATTATGAACCAGAAGAAACAAAACAGACACGTGAACCCATCACTCAAGAAATAGAACACGGTAGTGCTGCTATGCTGCTATTTAAGACCACACAGAATTTCTGACATGCCAGTTTCCAAACACATCCTCTCTACTTAAGCCACACTTGCCCTGTCCCCCATCAACTACTCTCCTGAATTTGTATTTATCCTTCCCTGGCTCTGTTTTATACTTGCGCCTATTAAACACTGCGTAGAGATATCTGTAAAATGCTTGTAAGACATAAAGAATACAAGGGGCACCTGGGTAGCTCAGTCCATGGAGCGCCCAACTCTTGATCTCAGGGTCATGAGTTCAAGCCCTGTGTTGGGCATGGAGCCTACTTTAAAAAACAAAAAAGTTGTAAAGAATATAGAAACCACAAATATTCATGTACTCATCTCTGAGCATAAGAACAAGTACATTAACCGTTACCTTTGAAGTTCCCTGGGTACCTCCCAACACCATTCTGTTCTTCCCCTTTCTGAGAGGCAGCCACTATCCTCAATGTCGTGTTTAAATTCCTGATTTTCATTATAGTTTTACCACATACATTCGTATCCCTAAACACTACATTGTTTCATTTTTGATGCTTTTGAATTCTGTATACATGGAATCACATTGAATGTATTCTTTTGCAACATGCTTTTCTTGCTCAATATTATGCTGGTGATTTTATGTATGTTGCTGTGTATACCTGTAATATATTATTTTTTGCCATTATGTAGTATTCTATATTTTCTGAATAAGCCATACATTATTCAGTTATTCACAGACATTTGGAACTATTTCTATTTTTTTTGCTACTTAAAAATAGTGCTGCTTTATGGGGTGCGTGGGTGACTCAGTCAGTTGAGTGTCCAACTCTTGGTTTCGGTTCAGGTCATGATCTCACAGTTTCGTGAGTTCGAGCCCCATGTCTGGCTCTGTGCTGGCAGTGCAGAGCCTGCTTGGGATTATCTCTCTCTTCCTCTCTCTCTGCTCTTCTCCGACTCATGCTCTTTTTCTCTCAAAATAAATAAATAAACTTAAAAAAATAAAAATAATACTGCTTTTATTTAAAGTGATTTCTATAGCCAGCATGAGGCTTGAACGTGAGTTCAAGGGAGATCAAGGGTCGAGTGCTCTATTGACTGAGCAGTCAGGTGCCCCTGAACTTTTATTATTTTTTGTTAGTGTACCTAAGACGTATGTTTAACTGGTAGTTGCAGGTACATGGAAATGCAGTTGATATTTTTGTTCATTGAATATGAATCTAACCAACTTGCTTATTAATTTTTATTACTTTCTTATTAATTTTGAATATTTATCAGTGGATTCTTTGAGGTTTCTAATCAGTGCTTCTCAAATTCCAGCTTATAAGCTATGGTAGTCTAATATTTAGTCCTATTTGCTTGTAACACACAAATTAGACTTTAAAAGATAATATTCTTTTGTATATGCAATAGTTATTTCTACCTGCATGTTAACTGATTCCTTTGCTCTGCATTTCTCCTTGAATCTCAAGTTTTCCTTCTGGAGTTAATATCTTACTTCCTGAAATATAATTCTAAGAACTCCCTTTAGGGATCTACCTTTAGGGTAGATGTATTGGTGGTGAATGCTCTCTGCTCTTAAGAATATCTACATTTCAGTGCGTCTGGGTGGCTCAGTAGGTTAAGCATCTGACTCTTGATTTGGGCTCAGGTCATGATCTCAGGGTTTGTAAGATTGAGCCCCATGTCAGGCTCTGCGCTGAGAGAGAAAGCCTGCTTAGGATTCTCTCTCTCCCTCTCTTCCTGCCTCTCCCCTGCTTGTACGCATGCTCTCTCGCTCTCTCTCTCTCTCAAAACAAATAAACATTTTTAAAAAAGGAATGTCTACATTTCTACCATGCTCTCGAATGTATAATTTTTCTGTATACACACTTCTAAGTACTTCTTTTTCTCTACTCTTTCAGGCTTTTCTGCTGCCTTCTGCCTTTCATTGTTCCTGTGGAGCATTCTGTATTGGTGTAAATGTCATTGCTTTAGAGATTATTTATCTTTTCTCACAGGCTGCTTTTACATTCTTGTCTGTGTGGCATTCTGCAGTTTCACTACAGTGTGTCCGGTGGGGGCGGGGGGAGGTTCTTTTGTTTGGGGGGTGGTTTTTTTGTTTGTTTTTTGGTGCATTATTTTGGTTTTGGGTTTTGGGGTGTTTTTTGTCATGTTTGGTGTATACTATCAATTCATGTCCATTCCGGAAAATATATAGCTATTATCTCTTCCAATATTACTTCTCTTGGGGTACCTCGGTGGCTCAGATGGTTAAGCATCCGACTTCAGCCAGGTCATGATCTCGTGGTTCGTGAGTTCGAGCCCCACATTGGGCTCTGTGCTGACAGCTCAGAGCCTGGAGCTGCTTCGGATTCTGTGTCTCCCTCTCTCTCTGCCCTTCCCCCACTCACACTCTCACTCTGAAAAAATGGATAAACATTAAAAAAATTAAATATTACCTCTCTTTCATTCTCTACACTCTTGCCTTTATGGTCCCAGTTACACATATTTTAGACATTTTTATTTTATTCTCCATGTCTCGTCTGTTTTACCTTCCATCTTCTTGCCATATTCTGGGTAATTATATCAAACACGCTTTCCAGTTTACTCAGCCTTTCTTCACCTGAGTCCACTCTCTCGTTTGCCCTATTCATTGCTCAATCCTATATTTTTACATCTAAAAGTTCTTTTTGTTGTTTCTTGTTTTTTAAGTCTGCCTCGTCATTTTGATAGTTTTTTTTACCTTATTCACCTTTTATTTCATTTTTAATTTTTTTACATGTTCATAGATAGTTATTTTATATTCTGTATGTGTCAACTCCAGTATCTGGAGTCCTTGGAGGATACTTGTCACTCATCGTATCTTGTTTCCTCACAGATTTGGCTTTTTTTTTTTTCCTTGTAAACACATCTTAGTCCTTTGGAGACTCAAAGGCCTAAAATGCCACCATGGTAAAATTCTACTACTTTTTTTGAAGTGTTTAAAATACCTTTCATACTTTTTTTTTATATATATATAAAATAGGATGACCACACAGGCAACTCTAAACTTGTGTGGCCTTTCAGAGAGTTCTCAGGTTGGGGCAGGAAGGCTTGGCTTTGGCTGTGACCTAATCTAAGAAGGGATATGACCTTGAGTGAAGCAACTGTCTTTAGCTGAAGCAATTGTAAAAGTCTGACAGTTGAGGGTCATCTGCTGGCAGCACTCACAGCAGCTAGGGAAATAAATCCTTTATTCTTGAAAGGGGACCTCGCAGTAGATACAAAGACCTAGGAGAAAAATGAGTAAATGTGAACTGTCAATTCAAACAGACCAGCCAATAAGCATATGATAAAACGCAACCTCATTCATAAAATAAATAAAATTAAAACATCAGCAAAATGCTTGCATTCCTGTAAGGGGGGAAAAAATGTAGTAAGCTTGATAATACCAAAGGGTTAATTTGTGCCAGCATGTGGGGAAATAAAAACTTTTACACATTGTCCTGGATGTGTTAATTAGTGTAACCATTTGGAGAGGAGTTTGATAATACGTAATTGATAATGTAAATATCCTTGTACCCAGAAAGTCCCCTTCTAGGTGTCTGGGCTAGAGGAAAATCTCACACATGTGCTACAAAGGGACATGTAAAGGAAGCATGTTCATTGCAGCATTATTGTTAATAATGGAACAACTGTAAATAACCTAACTGTCCCTCACAAGAAGAATGGATAAGTAAATTGTGGCTTAACAAATGAACTAGTATCAACATGGACACCCAAAAGTATAGTGTTGAAGGAAAAAAACTGCCAAAGGATATACATAGTATAAACTCAGAGGTATAAATATTGAAAGCACACATATATAATTTATGTATTGTTTATGGATGCATACATATGGAACAAAAGTATAAAACATACAGCTTTAGCCGAATCCATAACAGGTACAAAAGTGCATTAGGCAATATATTGACACCTATTTAATCTGGATAGTCAGTAATGGTACTTATTATATCTTTTCTGCATTTTTTATAGTTAAACATGACAAGAAATTTTTAAAGGTTTAGAACGTATACTTTTTTTCTGAGTTTTATCACTTGTGCTAACAGAGAATGAATATACAGGTTTAGAAAATGGCTCAGCTCATGCTTATGTCAAATGTGATTCACTGAGAATTCCACGTGTGTCTGAAGTCTCTGGTTTCTTCAAAATAGGACGCTGCTCCCACGGAGTCCTTACTGAACTGGCAAGACTACGAGGGTCGGACACCTCTTCACTTTGCGGTCGCTGATGGGAATGTGACAGTGGTTGATGTCTTGACCTCATATGAAAGCTGCAATATAACGTCTTACGACAACTTATTTCGAACCCCACTTCACTGGGCAGCTTTGCTAGGTGAGCTGTCAGTCAAAGGATCAACGGTAGGAGGAACTACAATGAGTACCAGAAACTTTCTATGGCTTCCCTTCACCTGTCAGCTTCCACCTCCTGTTTAATTAATTTAAGGGTTTTTTTTTTTTTAATTTTTAAGTTCATTTATTTCTTTTGAGAGAGCGCGCGGGCACACGCACGCATGCGCATCTGCACATGCACACTTGCACATGCGCACAAACGGGAGGAGCAGAGACCATCTCCAGCAGTCTCTGCCTGTCAGCGCAGAGCCCACGCTGGGCTCGAATCCCTGAACCCTGAAATCATGACCTGAGCTGAAATCAAGAGTTGCGTGTTTAACTGACTGAGCCACCCAGGTGCCCTTAATTTAATTTTTAGTTGCTATGTGGCATCTTCTATCCCTCTGTTGTATGCTTAAATTTTAGTAATATAAATGTATTCTCTGTTATATATCGGTTTCAATTTCAACATCGTATCTTAACACGTTTTTATTTTAAGAGTAATGTACATTCATTGACAAATGTAAATATAAAATAATCTTCACATTCAATGCTTGTGTATTTGGGGAGGAGGGCTTTAATTTTATGTTTGTGCCAATACTATGATATGTGATTTTTTTCCTTCATATTTTCCTGATATCCCTTTTACTTAACCTTTTTGGGGATCACTTTGTTAGGTGAGAGAGTGCAAAAATGTGTCTGTGTCTGGCTTTGGAGGGCGTGTAATCTGAGAGTCTTTGTCTTTCAGTGAAGGAGTTTTACCCATTAATAGTCACTATTATAAGATATATGATTTGGTCTTTTTTCTGCTATTCTGTTCTTTGAGTATTATTGATGTTTTGGGGTTTTTTTTCCCCTGCCTTTTGGTATATAGATTAGGTTTGTTGTTATTTGGTTTTGAATTGCCTAGTGTTTTAGGAGAGTTTTAGGTTCTATTAGTGTTTACTTTTAAATTTATCGAAAACTTTTTAAAACATAAGTCAGAGTTAAAAGCAAAACTGCATCTATTGATTTCCACCGAATTTAAAATGAGGAATTTAGCATGCCTTTACTTATCACTTTTTTAGTATTTGTTAACATGATCTGAAGTTTTCCCCAGTTATTATTGCAGGCTTAGTTTTTAAATTACACGTTGTGTCTTTTCAGAATACTTTTTGCATTTGCATTCCGTCTTATTATCAGATTTATAATTATTATTTAGATTTCACTTCAATGTGCAGTTTCATCCCTCTCTCTTTGTCTGGTGCGTTCTGGGAGGACTTCGCAAATTCGTCTCCAGGTCACTAAAGTGACTTTTTGTTCCCTAGTTCTGTTTTCTTTCTGACTCTCATAGATTGTATTTTAGGCTGTATTTTGATTCCCTTCCCACATCCCAATTTCTTTGTATCTCGGCTTTTTTCCTTTTCGCCTCCTTCCATCACCTTTGCGTTTCAGATTATTTCCTTCTTAGGATATTCTGTTTCGTTCCATTGAGGACATCTCTTTGCCCAAGTCAAGGATGCCAAACAGTTTCCTGAGTTTTTCCTCTGGACCCTTCTCTAGATCATGTTATGAGGTATGCGTTTCATCTCCTGATGGTGTTCCTATTTCCCTGTCCTATAGTGTATTTTCATACTGCCTTTACAGAATTTTTCTCCTTATCTTTCAAACAAGATGACATGTCTCAGTAGTCTGCCTGTGATCTCACTTTGCCCACCTCAGAACTCCGTCTGCGTCATACCTGGGAGCAGGTCTGTGAGCACAACTCCCACCCACATTCCCCTTTTCTGCCTGCTTTTCTCCTGCGGTGTGTCCATGTTCTTCTGCTGCCCGGGTCCCCAGAACATGGAAGCAATAGAATGCATGATATTCAGGCCTCCCAAATATGCCGCTACCATGTTTGTTCATTCTTTGATCCTTTCTATATCTCTTCACTTGCGGAAACCACATCCCCCAGAATGCACTGCAGAGTATTTTCTCTGCCACCACCTCATCATTCCTGCCACACGTTTTCTGGGATTTGAAATCACCACCTACTGTGAAAAAAGTGGAGGTGGGAGGGTAGAGCGGACTGATAGGAGGCCTCAGAGGTTACAAGAGGCTCTACTATACTTTGTCCTCCCGAAAAGCTGTGCGGTTCTGATCAGCTGTACAGTGGGACCTGGATACTAGGGACCCTGGTGGCTGACAGGGGCTGGCTTCCCTCCTGTTTTTAATGGACAGTTTTATAAAACAGAGCGAGGGAATGCAGTGGGCTGATACCTAATATACTCTTTCTCAATCTAGCAATTGTAATTCATATCATTTCCTTTCTGATTGAATCATTAAGATTTCAGTGTTGTAAGTGTTCGCCTTTGTTCTACGTGATCATAGTATTTTAGTGAGAAGTTAGAAGAAGCTATACTGGGGGCCACTATTCAGAAAACTTTCCTTAAAATAGATTATAAATTAACTAGTCCTTTTACGTGATAACTGCCTTGTGTCTACTTTCAGGCCATGCACAGATTGTCCATCTCCTTTTAGAAAGAAATAAATCTGGAACCATCCCATCCGACAGCCAAGGAGCAACACCCTTGCACTACGCAGCTCAGAGTAACTTTGCCGTAAGTAAAATGTGACCGTTATCTTTTTGCATAATTACATGTTTATTTTGACATAATTACAAATTCATATGCAGTCATAAGAAATAAAACAGCTAGATCCCATGTACCCTTCAGCCACATTTACCCCAATGGTAACAGCTTACAAAAGTATGAAACAGTATCATAAACAGGAAATTGACATTCCTACAATCCACTCACCTTATTCACATTTCAGTTTTACACGTACTAGTGTTTGTGTTTGTGTAGCGATTATATTTTAACAATTGCTCAGACTGTTAACTCTGACTGTAAAGCGAGGGATAGTTGTAAGTGATGTGAAATTTTAACACAGTTTTTATATTAACTGTTCAGTGTAACATTTTGTTCTATGTAAGTATGTTTCATCTTCTGGTTAATTTTATGGCACTAAGGTTTTATATGCATTTAGTGTTCAAGTATTTTCTCTGTGTGGCAAGGCCTTAGAACTCGTCTAACCTTGGCTGGGATCCTGACTCTGCCATCGGCTGGCTGTATGACCTGGCACAAGTTTCTTAGCTTCCTAAGCCTTAGTTTCTTCACATGTAAAATGAGGATAATTATACCTTTCCTTTCAGGATTGTTGTAAGAATCAGAGAAAATTTGTGCCCAGTGCCTAGTGTAGTTCTTGGTACAGAGCAGGGACTCAAGAAATGCAATGCATTCTTACTATTGCTAGTGCTAATAATTTTGTGTATTATATAGCTGAGAAAGCAAAAATGTGAATTATTTCTAAAGATATTGAATATTATTAATAATTCTTCCCTTGCCACCCTTTACAGTTTTACAAAGCACTTTTGCATCCTTTATGTCCCTCAGTCCAGCCAGTAACATAGCAGCTAGGCTGTTTCAGCTTCCTGAGTTAAGTGGCCTCCAAGAACTAGAGACTTATCCAAAAAGGCACATGTCAAAGCAGTCAGAGTTTATTTTACTGTATTCTGCATGGGTGTGTGTAGTGGAAACTTTGGTTACATTCAATTATAAGAATGTGGGCATCTGAGTGGCTCAGTCACTTAAGTGTCCGACTCCTGATTTCGGCTCAGGTCATGATCTCACGGTTGGTGGGTTCGAGCCCCACATTAGGCTCTGCACTGAGGGTGCAGGACCTACTTTGGATTCTCTCTCCCTCTCTCTCTGCCCCTCCCCTGCTTGCTCTCTCTCTCTCTCTCTCTCTCTCTCTCTTTTTCTCTCTCTCAAAATAAACAAACTTAAAAACGTTATAAGAATGCCATCATCAGCATAGTGTAATCCTATCTTCCTGACCTTCCCAAATGCACCACTGAATAAATTTAATGCTCAGATTCCTAAAATATCTTATTTTCCCATCATTCTTTGTCTCTGGTACCTAGAGCAACTATAGCTATGGTCTCTCCTTCCTGGCATTTCTATAAATGTATCACCTAGACTTTTGGCAAACCATTATCTTCTATTGTCTCCCATTATTCTATTGTCTCAGAAAAAGACAAAGTATATTCTGAAGAGGAGCCCTTTCTTGTTACAGATAGATAAGAAATTCATTGGCCCAGCCTATTAAACCTACGGAAATCAGAACTCGATTCATATTTCAACGCAAGCCTGAGAGAGGACGTGGTATCCCTAACTTAAAGAGGAAGAAACCAAGGTTTCAAGAGATTAAATGACTTGCCCAAGATCTTGAACCCACATCTTCGACTCCAAATTTAACATGTGCACAGATACCAGCAATTAAGTGACTAAGCTACTGGGAATAAGGAAGAATGGCAGAACATTATGGGTGTTTATCCAAAGAAATACTTGCTCTGGATAATCTGCCAATTACAGAGATGATTTTTTAATAATTATGCAAATCTTCTAAGCTCAGTTTCAAGCCCCTTCATCTCCTTGGACTCTGTTAACCCACAGGAGGCTATAAGTCCCTTTTTAGAAAATAATAACAAAAATCCACAAACCTCTGTGAACATTCATCATTAAGAAAACATACTCAACAAGGAAATGTTTACAAATTAGTAAAAGAAAACAGACCAAAAAATCGCCAAGTTTTAAAATCCACTTGTTTATTCCAATCTTGTGTGTACTAAGCATACACAGTAGATCCTAAGAGCACTCCACTCTAACGCCTCAGTAGCTCAATATGAGTTTTAACACTAGGAAGCGGTGTATACAGTGGCATACGGTGTATACAGTGGAAAGGGTGCTGTGATTTAGCTCTGGACTCCACTCCTGTATCTACCACCAGTGTTTGTATGACCTTGAACCCAAACTTCTTCATCTGGGAATGAAGGGCTGCCCTTGAATTTCTTCTTGCTTTAGAATATTGAGCATCAACACTTAGACACTTTGGGCCAGCTCACAACCTCCAGAATTTTTTTTTTTCCTGAAACTATTTTACTTCCATTCAAGCTAAAGTTTCTATGATCTCCCTAAATGTGTGTAAGCATCTGAGGCTTAAGGAAAGAGGCAATTTAGAAAGCTGTGAATATTAACCCCCATTAAAATTGTCAGGCCCTGTTAGGATTATTGCAGGTCCTAATTTTAGTGTGATTCCATAGAGGAAGGACCTGGAATATAGGACTTGATAAATAAATATCTGTTTAAATGAACTGAACACTGCATTTGTCAGTAGTTACACATCATTATTCAGTAAGTGCATTAAATATTTTTTTAATTATAGTGGCAAAACACACAACAAGAGAATGTATGAGGCATGGCTGAGTATACAGGTCTCTGCATGTAAAATGTCCAAGAAAAACCTAATGTTTTAATGTTGGTCATGACACTGAATATTTGAGTGTTTTAATTTTTTTTTTAACATTTGTTCATTTTTTGAGAGACAGTGAGACAGAGCATGAGTGGAGGAAGAACAGAGAGAGAGAGGAAGACACAGAATCCAAAGCAGGCTCCAGGCTCTGAGCTGGAGCACAGAGCCTGACGCGGGGCTCGAACACACGAACTGTGAGATCATGACCTGAGCCAAAGTCAGACGCTTAACTGACTGAGCCACCCAGGCACCCCATGAGTCTTTTAACCATCACTTCATCTCTCAAAGAGTGACCTATAAAGTTTTCAAACTTGATTGTGGATGTTCATCCTCAATTATGAGGATGTTGAATGAGGGAGTTAGGTTGTGTGTTTGAAATGTATGGAAACTAAAACTAATATATAAAGAAAGAGGATTGTTACTTTCAATGGAAATTGTAGTTTCATTATTCATAAAAAAGATAATTTCATTTGATTCGAAAGCAGGGAAAAAATACTTCGCATCTTAGAGGAAGTCACATATAACACTGGCTTTATTACCATAGAAAATGCTACCCTCTTGTCTCAATTTTTTTTAATCAAGTTTTCTTACAGGAAACAGTTAAAGTATTTTTAAAACATCCTTCAGTGAAAGATGATTCAGACCTGGAAGGAAGAACATCCTTTATGTGGGCTGCTGGAAAAGGCAGTGATGATGTCCTTAGGACTATGCTGAGTTTAAAATCTGACATTGATATTAACATGGCAGACAAATACGGAGGTACAGGTAAGAACTGGGAGACTTGTTCCATTTGCTTTCTTTAGGGTTCCAAAGTGTATAGGTGCCCTACAAGTTGTACAGTAATGCCTGAAATCATTGTTCCTAATCTAATATTGTTTGACTTCCATTGGCACATTTTAAGTTTAGGTTACCAGGATATCACTCCAAAAGCTTTATTTCCTCCAAGTTTGATGGCTCAAATTAGCCTATGTTTCTACCAGGTGAATGGTGGCATTTGGTTTAAAAGCCTGATTGCCCCTTAAACATGATTATGAGAACTCTTCATGTCGTTTATCTTGGTATAAAAAAAATAAATAAATAAACCTGTACTTAAACTATGCATATTTAGTAGTTATCGATCATACTTCAAAAATACAGGATTATATTTTAAGGAATGCACATATCTATGTATGTCTCATTTAATGTGCTCTTTTCTCAGATTTGAAGAGCATCACCTCCTCCCATATCTCCCATTTTAGAGATAACCCCCACATGACTCTTGAAGCTTCAGAGCTTCACATTAGATTTGCATCCAAAGCTTTCAGTAGATCCTTCTTTCGCTCTCTTTTTCTAAGAAGAGGCCCCTTTAACTGTGTGTTGGCTGATAAGAAAGGTATGAATTTTTTAGCTTTCGTTGTCAACTTGGAAGTCTCTACCTTGGGTACTATATCCTAATTACAAGTCAGAAAAAGAAAGAAAATCGCACATTAGCACAACACAGACCAGAATAAAAACTCAGCTACAAGCTTCTCAGTGTTTTCTTACTTGTGGAAACACAGTAGAGCTGTTTGCACCCACCAGAACTACTGATGTGGCACTTGGTGGGGAGGCAGGGTTATACCTAATAATCTCCCTTTCTATCCCTATGCCACCACCCCTTCTAAACTGTTTTTTAAAGAGTTTTAGGTAATATCAATTTTAATAAAGACTTTAACTGTCAAGAGTATTTCTTTATCAGCACTTCACAGTAGACCTTAAGCTTCTTCTTTTTTTACTTTTTAACTTGTTTTATTTTTTATTTTTTTAAATTTCCATCCAAATGAGTTAGCATCTAGTGCAACAATGATTTCAGGAGTAGATTCCTTAGTGCCCCTGACCCATTTAGCCCCTCCCCCCTCCCACAACCCCTCCCATAACCCTCAGTTTGTTCTCCATATTTATGAGTCTCTTGACCTTAAGCTTCTTTTTTTTTTTTTTTTTAATTTTTTTTTTTTTCAACGTCTTTTATTTATTTTTGGGACAGAGAGAGACAGAGCATGAACGGGGGAGGGGCAGAGAGAGAGGGAGACACAGAATCGGAAACAGGCTCCAGGCTCCGAGCCATCAGCCCAGAGCCCGACGCGGGGCTCGAACTCACGGACCGCGAGATCGTGACCTGGCTGAAGTCGGACGCTTAACCGACTGTGCCACCCAGGCGCCCCGACCTTAAGCTTCTTAAAGAGGGGTATATTGCAGACATGATATGTGGGACATTGAATTTATAAATGGTCTGAACGTTTCATTTTTTGTCAGACTCCCATTAGTATGCAGGCTTTCACTCCATCACTAGCTTTTCTTTTAGTTTAACTTTGTCGTGTATTTTAATAAAGTATGGGCAAGGATACTTCCATCCTTTTGACCAAAGGTGTCTTTCTGATGTGCCCCATGGTTGGAGTTCAGACATAACTTCTTCTCAGATTCGTCAGTTCCCTGGCTCTTTCTCTTAAGGGGATTTTATTATATGTCAGACATGCCTTCCTGCCATTTCTCTTCTACGAGAGTGAGTTTGTCTCCATCATCCCTCTACAGGGTTGTTTTTGCTTCCCATGAAAGAAGAGTTCTCATCAACATGCAACATACAGACATTATTTGGATCTTCATTCAAATAAACTGAAAAAAAAATATAAAACCATCAGGAAAATATGGGCATTATCTGTGTATTCAATATGGCGGAATTTTTGCTAATGTTTTTTAGATATGATAACGGGACTCTCCTGTCTTTGACATGCCAGGGCCCGGGCTCTGCAGACCACATTTCCCCCTTTGCCAGTAGGTGCCCTGCTAGAATCCACCCATAAGGGGCAGTAAAGAGAAACTAGAAGCTAGAAGAATGGGATTACACCTTCCTGTTTGCTTACTATTCTTGTTTTGGTTTCCTGTTCCTGTCAGCATCACCCTAGTCAGTCTTCTTCAACACAGCAGTGATAGTTTGTTCCAGTGGTGATGGTTAATTTCTTGCAATTTCTCCAACACTCACAGTACCAGCCCCAGAGCACCAACACCAGTCAAGCAGAGCCCTGCTCAGAGGTCTGAGTTTCCACTCCACAGGGCTCCTCTTCTAGGCTTTTAGGTTTTAGCAATTCCATCTTCTTCTTTATGTTCCCCTAGTCCTAGAATTGCTGGCTGTCTTCTGCATTTACTACCTCTGTGATACCTCAGTGTTTCCTTTTTGCTTTTTCAATTCTTCAATCCATAACTAACACATGTGCTCACAAGCCGGGGGGGGGGGGGGTGCAGAGAGAGGGAGAGAGAGAATCCCAAGCAGGCTAGGCATTGTAAGTGCAGAGCTGGAAGCAGGTCTCAACCTCACAAACCGTGAGATCATAATCTGAGCCAAAATCAAGTCCAGTGCTCAGCCAAGTGAGCCACCCAAGTGTCCCTAAATTATATTTTAAATCTTTCTGCTTCTCTTCATCTCCACTCCTGCCACCCTAGCTCAAGCCACCATCATTTTTTACTGAGTCTTCTTCAATAGTGTTAGCTGGTCTCCCTGCTTTCATTCTAACCTACTACAGTGCCTTCTCTTCAGAGCAGCTAGAGCAATCTGATTAAAGCACAAGTCAAATACTATCACTCACCTATGTAAAGTCCGTCAGTGTCTTCATCACTGGGCCCTATGTGGCCACTTATACCTGGCCTTCTCTACCTTTCCGACTTACTTGCCTTTATTCGTTGTGCTGCAGCTTCCTAGCCTTCCTTAAACACATAGATTCACTCCTGCCCTTGGATCAACTGTTCTCTTTGCCCAAACTTCTCCCTCTAGAGATCTCTACATTGCTCTCTCTTTCTTTATGATTCAGGTCTCAACTTCAATATCAGCTCCTTAGCAAGGCTTTCCATCATCATCCGTTAAAGTGGTCTCCTAGTCACTCTGCATATCAAGGTACCTTTTAATACTCCCATTATACCATCTGTCACCATCTGACACTTTCTTGCTTATCCATTCCATTTTTATTTTGCTTCTCCTACTAGAACGTAACCTTATGTATTTTGTTCTCTGCTGAATTCCCACCCTTACGTTAATACCCAGCCTGTAGCAGGTTCTCAGTAAATGCCCGGGAATCTGTGTTTTTATAGGCATCCTAGGTTTGGTCCATGGATCACTCCTTATGAAAGAAACATTGTTCTAGGCATTATAGAGCCGTGATACTTAGGAAGAACTGGCCCAGACCTCTAGGCCCTTATGCTGGCAAACTCAGAACTTAAGCAGTGGTGTATTTAAATAGAATTTAAAGAGTAATCCAAAGAGTAATGGCATAAGTCAAGTGCTAGAATGAAGTAACATAGGCACAGGTCAGCATAACATGAAACTCATATATAGTCAAAATGACTCTTTCAAATCCCATTTGAAGGCAGACCCCATTCCTTCTCAGGTGTTTTCTCCAATGTTGAAACAAGTTGCTGCTTCTTAAATTGGGCCCTGAGGAAATCAATGGCTTGCATTTGGAGCCATGTTGTATGAAAAATGCACTGAATACAGTGGGATGCACATACCCTCTGTACCACATGGGTATGCAGACCGATGGCAGGAATAGCATGGCTAAGCCACTGAAGGGCTGGTAGATTGACACCTCCCATTACACCAACCCTCAGGGGCAGATGTTTATTGAGTGGGTTGGTGGGCAGAATTGCCTGCCTCGTTTAAGTCATTTCTTTTTTGTCATGTTTTTGTTCCCTTCCCCTCTAAGAGGGAGGAAAAGATAATAAAGTAGTAACTGAGGAAAGGAAAGCATTTCAGAGCAACAGGATGGAAAGGAAGAAACCATGAGATGAGAAAGATAGACAGGAAGGGAGGGGAAATGTGAGTAGTACATATGAATAGAAAGGAAGATTCAAATCTGTAGAAGTGAACAATAGAGAATCCTTAAGATTAAATTGCATTTAGCCAAAATGAAGACATCAGAAGAGGAAAAGATACACAGAATAAGAAAAAGGGGACGTTGTTATCAAAGAGTTCTTTGCTTTCTTTTGCTCCCTTTCCAGCATTACATGCCGCGGCCCTTTCTGGCCACGTCAGCACCGTGAAGTTATTGTTGGAAAATAACGCTCAAGTAGATGCCACTGATGTCATGAAGCACACTCCACTTTTCCGAGCCTGTGAGATGGGACACAAAGATGTGATCCAGACACTTATTAAAGGTTAGTTATTGAGAGTGCTCCTACTAAGTCTCTCTCAGAAGGTAGGAATTGTTGCATTCGCTGAAACGCTTACAGGCAGAGGGCCACCCGGGTGGACAGATGGAGGGAGGAGTGCCCACACGTACGCATACACGCATGCATGCACACATGCATGCGCACCTACACACACACACACACACACACACACACACACACACGGGCGTGCACGCACGCATGCACACACAAGCATCAGGAAACCTGAGGGCCACTCCTAGTTCCACCTGTTGGTAGTTGTGTGATTTTGGAAAAACCACTTCACCTGCCTGATCCTCAGTTTGATTTCGTGTAAACGGAAAATGACTCCTACCCTGACCAGCTTACAGGCTTGTTGTAAAAATCCAAAGCAGATAGTATACAATGCTAAGAGCAAAGCATTTAAGGGACTGCTGTTTTCAGACTCCTTTTTGATCAGTGCTCTCTATGTTCAACATTTTACTGATATTTTTGCTTTTTCAGGTGGAGCAAGGGTAGATCTAGTGGATCAAGATGGACACTCTCTCCTACATTGGGCAGCACTGGGAGGAAATGCTGATGTTTGCCAGATCTTGATAGAAAATAAGATCAATCCAAATGTGCAAGATTACGCGGGAAGAACCCCTCTGCAGTGCGCTGCCTATGGCGGCTACATCAACTGCATGGCAGTGCTCATGGAAAACAATGCAGACCCTAACATTCAAGACAAAGAGGTAGAAATTCTAAGTCTTTTCTGTATTGTTTGCTCCAAGGTGTTTGTTTATTCTTCATTAACTAAAATAAAGTAAAACAACATTTTACCAAGTAAAGAGATCACTTATAAATTTATGTGTTAATTAAAAATGAGTCTTATTTTTCCCTGTTTTCCTTCTAGTTCTTGTCTCTATAGCCATATATAATTTAACAAAGCCATAATACAGAATGGGAATAATTTCATAACTTCTTAAAATAAACATACATGGTATATGTGTATGTATGTGTATACATACATATATGATACTTCATAAACCACATTTTTGTTTTGTTCACTTAAAATTATCACCAGCATTTTGTCCTTTGGTATATAATTTTCCACATAATCATAGATGCTGAATATTCCAAAGTTCTAAGAGCTTTATGTTTCATAACTCATTCAATTCTCACAGCAACTTTCTTTTTTTTTAATATATGAAGTTTATTGTCAA
Source organism: Panthera pardus (assembly GCF_024362965.1). Lineage (NCBI taxonomy): Eukaryota > Metazoa > Chordata > Mammalia > Carnivora > Felidae > Panthera > Panthera pardus. The sequence continues at coordinate 62,035,033 of NW_026526766.1, forward strand.
ATTGGTTTCCATACAACACCCAGTGCTCATCCCAAAAGGTGCCCTGCTCAATACCCATCACCCACCCTCCCCTCCCTCCCACCCCCCATCAACCCGCAGTTTGTTCTCAGTTTTTAAGAGTCTCTTATGCTTTGGCTCTCTTTCACAGCAACTTTCTAAAGGAGTTGCTATTATTATTCCCATTTGCAGGGTAGAAAATCGAAGCTCATAGAGCTTAAATAATTACCCTAAGGTGACAACAGGGCCAGGGTTATTGTGGAGAGTCAGGATCCAAACTATGTTTGTAACCCCAGTTTTAAAATTAAATAAGTAACTTCCTATTGCTGGATAGTTTTTCGTGATATTATAAATCACATTTCATTAATCATCAAAGTGCATTTAACTTTTTTTTAATTGTATCCTTAGAATAATTTCCCCTAAGTGAGATTATTTATTATTGGTATATGAATATGATTCAGCTCTTATATATTACTGCCGAACTGCTTTCTAACCCATGTGGGTTAATATCCACTTCCCTAGCCATATAGGATTGTATTGACTTCTCTCAGTTTTGCCACTATGGACTTTTTTTGCTAGTTTAATTGTATTAAGTCTTCAAAAATACTGGCATATTATGTTTTTCCAAGCCAGAAAATATAATTTCTATTAATTCACTCAATATATATTTATCAGGATTGTTCCTATATGTGAGAGTGACATAATGAAAAATATGTAAAAAATGGTTCTTGTACCTATGTTATTAGAAATGCATCTTTTGCAATCTGTAGTATCTTCTACATTTTTTTTTTACACGTTGCTGGTTTCTTACATAAGTAGTATGCCAAGCTACTTTCTAGTGTTTTTAGGTCTTATGTACTGTTTTGGATTATGTGCATATACAGCCATATCATCTGTGAATATCATACCTTATTGAACTGTGACCTCCAATACAATGTTGAATAGAATTGGTGATAGTTAGCACCCTTAATTCATTCTGGCTTCTCAAGGGGAAAGCTTTAACTATTTCACCATTGAATATGGTGTTTGCTATAGGTTTCCTTGTATTTCTAGTTGCCAAGAATTGGGGTTTTTTATTCACAATTAGCCATTTAATTTTTGTTAGATACTATTTCTGCATCTTTCAACATGTTTTTTTTACCTCTTTGCTGTTTACATGGTGAATTAAAAGGAGTTAGGAAGTAGTTCCTCTTATTCTCCTAAAGAATTTGTGTAATACTGATATTACTTCCTTTTAAATGTTCAGAAAAATTCCCTCGTGAAGCCATCTTACCTAGAGGTATTCTTTGTGTAAAAGGTGTTAATAACTGACTCAGCATCACTAATAAATACAAGACTATTCAGATTTCTAATTATTTTCTTTTCAGCCACGGTAAGTTGCATTTTTTGAGAAATTGATCCATTTTATTAAAAATATCAAATGTTTTGCATAAGGTTGGTCACATATTCTCTTACCTTTTTTATGACTATGGGACCTATAGTAATTTCCTCTTATTCATTTCATATATTGGTAATGTGTGTTGTCTCTTTTCTTTTTAAAAAAATTTTTCCATCTTATTCATCTTTTCAAAGGACTTACTGTCTTTGTTAATTTTCCATATTTGAAGTTATTTACTATTTCATTGGTGTTTACTCTTATCTTTATTATTTCCTGCCATCTACTTCCCTCAGGTTTGATTTACTATTTTTTTAAAGATTCTTTTGGTGAAAGCTTAAATCATTGATTTTTTTTTTAGTATTCACTTCCAATATATGTATTTACACATGATTCTTATTCTAAGCCTGCGTTAGCTTTATCCTGAAAGTTTGGATAAGCTGTACCATCACTGGGGCATCTGGGTGGCTCAGTCAATTGAGCATCCAACTCTTGATTTTTGGCCTAGATCATGATCACAGCGTGGGATTGAGCCCTGCGTCCGGCTCCACTCTGAGCATGGAGCCTGCTTCGGATTCTCTCTCTCTCTCTCTCTCTCTCTCTCTCTCTCTCTCTCTCTCTCTCACAAAGTTGCACCATCACTATAATTGGGTTCAAACATTTTCTAATTTCTATTTTGATTATTGTTTGGCCCATAGATCATTTAGAAGCATATTGTTTAATATCTAGGCAGTTTGGCATTTTCTCATTATCTTTCGATTATTGATTATGTTGGTTTCCTCCTGGCTGCTAAAAAAAAATTACCACAAACTTAGTGGCTTAGAACAGCGCAAATATATTATCTTACTGTTCTGGATGTCAGAAGTCCAAAATGGGTCTCATGGGGCTAAAAATCAAAGTGTGGGCAAGATTGCATTCCTTTTGAAGGCTTTAGGAAAGAATCTGTTTCCTTAATTTTTCCAGCTTCTAGATGCTGCCCTCCTTCGTTGGCTTGTGGCCCCCTTCCTCCATCCTCAAAGCTAGCAATGACTAGCTGAGTCACCCTCACACTGCATCACTCTGACACTCACTCCCCCATCTCCCTCCTTCAGTTACAAGGACCGTATGATTACATTGGGCCTGCTCAGATCATCCAGGATAATCTCCCCATCTCAAGTTCAGCTGATTAGCAACCTTAATTCCATCTACAACCTCAATTCCCCCTCTCCAATATCATAACATAGTTACAGATTCCAGAGATTAGGATGTAGACATCTTTGCAAAAGCATGCATTTATTCTGTCTACCACACTGATTTGTAACTTCAGTTCTACTGTGGTCAGAAAGCAATCAGAATAACACAATTATTTTATTTTATTTTGTTTTATTTTATTTTATTTTATTTTATTTTATTTTATTTTACTTTACTTTACTTTATTTCAGAATTATCTTAATCCTTCAAAGTCCTTTGAGGCTTTCTTTGTGGCCCAGCCTATGATCGATTTTGGTAACCGTTCTATGTACACTTGAAAAGAATACTAATTGTGTCATAGTTGGATACAATGTTATATATCACTTAGATCAAAGTTTTTTACTGTATTGTTCAGGTCTTCTATATCTTTACTGCTCTTTTATTTATTTGTTCTATGAACTATTACAAAGGACGGGTTAAAAATCTCTCACCGTGATTATGGATTTGACCATCTCCCCTTTTAATTTTGTCATTTTTTGTTCTGTATATTTAATAGCTGTGGCATACAGATTTAGGGTTGTGATATCTTCCTCTTTGACTTCTTTAAAACTATGAAATACCCCCTTGTATCTCTGGCAATGCTTCATGCCTTCTTTATTTTTCATGGTATTAAATTTTTTTTTAAGAATACAGGTCATTTATTTTGTAGAATCTCACTCAATTGGAGTTTGCCTTATGATTCCTCATAATTAGACTTAAGTTTTACATTTCTGGTTAGAATATTATACAAGTGATATTGAATCCTTCTCGGGGTATCACCTCTAGAAACATATCGTTCCTTTTAACATAGTATTAATTTTGATCACTTGGTTAAGATACCATCCATTTTCTCCACTGTATATTTAATATTTTCCCTTTTCATAATTAAGTATGTGTCCAAAAATACCTACTCCAGATATACCTGATTTTTGTTTATGCTTATAGGGAAGAACAGCTTTGCACTGGTCCTGTAACAACGGATATCTTGATGCCATTAAATTACTGTTAGACTTTGCTGCTTTTCCTAATCAGATGGAAAATAATGAAGAAAGGTAAGCTGTTGATGAAAAGAATGTATTGTTGTTCAACTCACATCCTTTCTGCTATATGAAAAAATCTCTATATAAAAAAATATATTAAAAAATTTTATATAAAAAAAATTTAGATACTAGTTCAGAAGTAATAAGTATACTCATAAAGAAACACCACACTACAGTAAGAAATCCTAAACCTAAAGAAAAGTATTGATTTAGAATCATGGGATTTTAAAATTATTCAGAACTTTAGATATTACTTCTGGCAAGCTCACATTCTACAGATGAGGACACTTAGGTTCTTGTGGCTTATAGCTGGCATAAAGTCAGGGGAGTCCTGACTGACCAGACCTAGGAATTTGGTCAGGACAGTAGAATGTGTCTTATGTTCAAGAAATTTCTCCTGATAAAGAGGTTATTATCAGTTAGTGGACAGAGGTGCCATCATGTGGCATGAAAAATAAGGAGAAGGTGAGAGGATTGAATAATCTAAGATTCAGAGTTAGGCTGGAGTTATGCCCCAGGGCCCAGGCCCAATAAAAAGGAGCAGACACAGTGTGAAGTCTAATCAGGAGACAGTGTTGGCCATCTTGGATCTAGGAAGATTCTGAACATGTGACTTCCACACCTGAGCTCTGCCTGGCCAGGTCTGTGTTTTGGAACCATTGTTCACGGATGCTATAACTGCAGTGCTTCCTCCCATGACACCAGCCCCACCCCCATAACCACTGCCAGTTCTGTGGGAGATTTTGTGCAGAAGGGGGCACTTTTTCTAGGCCACCTGTTTGTGTCAGGAAAACTGCTCCTCCTTTCTGGGGTGAACCCCTTCATCCCTCCCACTACTTTTCAGAACCCCTCCCCATTAAAGATAGCCTCCGCCTATTATTTTCCAATTTATTTCTTTTCTGAAGTTTGTCTTCTCTGCCTATAAAGCCCTCCTGCTCTCGGAGTGCCTGCACTGCTCCGTTTATTTACCCTTACTCACAGTTCCCGCCTTTGCTGTCTGCCTTCTATCCTCACATTTACGCTGAAACAGTGTCTGAGTGGTCTCTGACAGACCCCTCATTGACAAATCATATGTTGGTCCCCCTGTCTACTCTCATTGGCCTTTCTGCATCGCCTGGTTCTGCTGACCCCTCTTCTTTACCTTTACTGAGACTATCTTCTCCAAGCTTCTGTGACAGTTTAGTTTCCTGATTCTCTTGCAATTGTGTCTGCTCCTTCTCCATTTATTTTGGCTCCTTTTCCATTTTTTTATTTTTTAAACATTCTTCAAGGATTAGATCTTTCCTCTCAGCCCATCTCCACGGAGGCTTCAGTAATCACCTGGGTGCCGGTGAGTTCTAAATCCGTCTTTCAGACTCAGTGTCTCTCCTTGGTTCACACTGTCGTTTCCTTTTTATTACCAGCACCATTGTCTAAATCTTGCCCTCTTTGACTCATTCCCGGGACTATCGCAATGCCTCCTTGCTGTTCTGCACCCTTTGAAATTTCCCTCCTTCAGTTCATTTGGTTCCCAAGTAGCCTCCCTAAATCATATTTCTAATATAATTGTTAGTCACGTCATTCCTCCATTCAAATGCAGTCCCATCTAAGAAGATTATTCTGATCCCCGAGGCAGGTGTTCCAAACAAAGCTCTCCCCCACACTGTGGGTTTGTATAGCACTTAGCACACTTCACTTTATCTGATAATTTTATGTAATCCTTTTTCTGTGTTAGCAGAGAACTCCTGAAGAGAATCGTCATCTCTGTGTTTCTCACAGTGCTTTTCAGGAAGTAAGTGCTCAGTAAATAACTTGCATTGTTGAGTTGATGCTTTCAGGCTCCCAGTAGCTTCCCCTGCCTCACACCTGCATTAGAAATTTCTAGAATTCTTTAGGGCGCCCGGGTGGCTCACTTGGTTAGGCATCCAACTCTTGGTTTTGGCTCAGGTCATGATCTCACGGCTTCGTGGATTCAAGCCCCACATCAGGCTCTGCGCTAGCAGTGTGGAGCCTGCTTGAGATTCTCTCTCCCTCTCTCTCTGCCCCTCCCCTACTTGTGCTGTCTCAGTCTCTCTCAAAATAAATGAACTTTAAAAAAAAAAACAGGGGCGCCTGGGTGGCTCAGTCAGTTAAGCGGCCAACTTCGGCTCAGGTCATGATCTCGCAGTCCGTGAGTTCGAGCCCCACGTCGGGCTCTGTGCTGACAGCTCAGAGCCTGGAGCCTGTTTTGGATTCTGTGTCTCCCTCTCTCTCTGATCCTTCCCCATTCATGCTCTGTCTCTCTCTGTCTCAAAAATAAATAAATGTTAAAAAAAAAATTAAAAAAAAAAACAAAAAAGAAAGAAAGAAACTCTGGAATTCTTCGAGTACATACAGTATTAGGTAAATCAGACTAGTATGTCTTACTTTGGAAGGGGTTGTATAAAGAACTCACTGTCTCTATTATAGTCAAATGACAACTGCAAAACCAAGAAGACTCGAAGATTTAGGGGTTTGGACATTGAAGGAAGCTGGAAAGCCAAGCAGAATCCTCAAGGCTGAGGTTTTGACATGAAAGCAGATATGTGAGAGAGAAGATTTCGCTCTTAGAAATCCCATAAAGGCAAAAGGGAAAGGTTAAGAATCCTAAGGAATTTGTGATGATTTATTAGGTCTATTAGAAAGGATTTATTCTATAACAGTATTTACTGCCTGACTGCTGTTTTCTTAGGAAACAGTAAAAACATTTGTTGTTGTAATTCAGTTCCCATTTTTAGGGGAAGCCTTAAATTTCAGGCCTAAGTAAGAGTATGAATTAAGGTGCTTACTGCCTCCTAGAGTAAACATATGTTAATTACAGACCAAAAGACTGAAGGAAAAATCCTCCTAACTGTACTTGCCAATCTTTAGATGAAAAGAGACAGTGGCAATATCCTAGTCTCCTTTAATGTTTCATCAGCAGTGCACCTTGACGTGCAAATGTCAGAACCCGGCTCTGCCTTTGATGTTTATTGACATTCCAGTTTAGGCCTTCCACTCATCCCATCAGACCATTCCTGCACAGGCAAGGCCAATTGTATCTTGTCTCTTGGCTTTATCTACATTGTTTCTTGACTGGTTACCATCAACATGGTGCTAATTTTTACTTCTCATGCACTGACACCAAGCACTTGATGTGCACTGTATAGACATAATTTTTGCCAACTACCGCTGGCTTTCAGTCAATAACTATCTGACAGCCACCCTCCGGCATCGATGGGAATATTCACAGCACTTGAGTGTTTCTAAATTGAATTTGGGGTGAAGAAAGATTCAATAGTAGTAATTTGCAATATGGTCAGTCCCCAAACACTAGGCATAGACTTTGGTCTTAAAATATTTCTGGATGTTTGGACTGTGTTTCCATGAATCAAATATTGACTAAGAATCCTAATTTGAATAAGCCAATTATAAAGAAGGCATTTTTTTAGAAAATTGGGAAATCTGTGTTTGGAGTGGGTACTAGATTTTGCTAAGGAATTCCTGTTAATTTTGCTGAATACCGTAATGACGTTGTGCTCATGTCCACATAATTTGTGGATCAATACCATAGTGCAGAATGATTAAATAATAGGAATTCTAGGATTTGCTTTAAAACACTTCACCAAAAATAATAAGAAAGGAGTTGGAGGAAGCAAATGTGGCAGAAATCTTGCTAATTGTTAAATTTGGGTAATGAGCATATAAATGGTTATTATGCTATTTTTATGCTTGAAGTTTCTCATAATAAAAATACAGTTTTTCATGATAAAGATATTTAAAATATAATTTTCCATCCACAAGTGGCCTGAGAGATATAGCAAAGGCAGAGGTTGGGCCTTACTTTCACACACCAGATTTTGATAATCCTGCTTGTATACTGTGTGAAAAAGACACTCCTATTAGTAATTCTAGAAAAGATGATCAAACCTACTAAATGCATACGTAATTTGCACGTTGATTTGAGAAGCAGCTTCATTCTGTACAAGGATTATATTCCAGGACTGATAGATGTGCTGTGGAAGGATTACTGAACAGGGAGTCATACAGTCTTAGTTCAGGTCTGGGTTCTGCAGGGAACTAGTTACATAACCTTCAGCAAGTTGCTTAAACTTTCTGAATCTATTTACTCATTTATGAAATGAAGCTGTTAAGCCAAAAGACCTCCAAAATTCAGTTTAGCTCTACTGTCATAGAGTTCTGTGACTCTGATAATTTTTTCCATTGGGAGAGAGTACGGTCATGAAAGATATTTTAGAATACATAGTGATTACACTTATCTTGATCACTTCATCACTGTATTGTGCACCTGAAACTGATTCAGTACAGTATGTTAACTATACTAGAATTAAATTTTTTTTAAATAATAAAATTTTTAAATAAAATATATAGTGAAAAATTTTAAAGTTCTTCTGAATTTACAAGACACTACCTACTTATAGATAATGTTTTTAAAGTTTATGTTGGCACCTCTACCGTAGGGCCTTCTGGTCCCTGAACAGCGAAGACAGATCAAGATGTCCTAAAAATGAGAGTTTCTTAATTTTAACATACAGACTTCCTTCTGAATTCAGTTTCCTTATAGAAGTGACCAAACCACCCTTTGCTTATACTGAAAAATCTCCTCCATTGACGTCTATGACTGTCAGGTGAATTTTGAAGAGAGAAAATCTCTATAATCACTGGATGATTTTCTGTGTCTAATCATGCATCCATATAATCATCAGTTTTTCCACCTCATAAATCAGCTGATCATTTCTTCCTAACACCTCTGATTGTGTTGGATTAGTAACAGTCTCCCAGAGAGGAATCAGATCAGTAGCAGTCGTTAGGTGGCCATAACTCCTAGCTTGGGTCCTGTGGGAACAATATCGATGACATGTGACCATGGTATCACAAACCCTGATGCAGTGCATGTCCTATAATAATAACGACAACAGCTGACATTTATTAATTGCTTCTTTTATGCCAGGCACAGTGTTATCTTCTTTGGATTTATTATTTCATTTATTCTTCATGCCAAATCTGTAGTGAGGAGAGGTAAGTTGGTTAAGAAGTGACAGTCAGCATTACCATTGTTGGAAGGTAGAGTTGGGATTTTATTTTACTTCAATTTTTGTATTTTTTTGCATTATTTTAATACTTAAAATATGTGTCATTATTCCAAAGTAATCATTTAAAAAACATACCTGCCGAGATAACAACACTGATTAATTCTAAGGGGGGGGGGGGGAATAGATGACTGTTATTTTCTTCTGTGTATTTATCCAATTATTTTATATTTCCAGAAATAGAAAGGATATATTTTAAGAAAGGAATTTGCCCAAAACTATACATCTAGAAAGTAGCCAGTTGAGATTCAAATATATAGCTATATGACAATAAAACCCATCTTTTCTAAATAATATATTTATCAAAAAGGTATGCACAGTGTACAGAATTTAAAAGGTATAAAAAGGCATAAAAGGGGCACCTGGGTGGCTCAGTTGGTTAAGCATCCAACTCTTGATTTCGGCTCAGGTCATGATCCCACGGTTTGTGGGTTCGATCCCCGTGTTGGGCTCTGTCCTGACAGCTCAGAGCCTGGAACCTGTTTCGGATTCTGTGTCTCCCTCTCTCTCTGCCCCTCCCCACTCACACTCTGTCTCTCTCCCTCTCTCAAAAATAAATAAACATTAAAAATAAATAAATAAAAGGCATAAAAAAGCATTCAGTTAAAACTTAATGTCCCTCCTACCCCTGCCTCTGAGACAACCAGTTTCCTCCCCAGAGATGTCGCTGTCAACCAGTTTCTTGGTAAACTTCTAAAGATATATTTTACATCAATAAGAATACAGGGATATGTTCTCTTTTTTTTTATTCAAAAGGAGCATGCCATAATACTGTTCTGTTGCTTAATTGTTTTCTTTTTCTTCATTTAACAAGACATCCTGGACATTGTTCCTTATTTTATTCACATGCCACAGTAATGGCTGCATTATAGAGATGACTTCGTTACACAAATGGCCTGTACTTTATGTAAGCAGTATTCTGTTGATGGATCCTGAGGTTGTTTCCATTCTTTAACTATTTCAAACTGTGCCTCTGTGAATATCCTTACATAGAAAGCATCACACACACACACACACACACACACACACACGCACGCACGAGAGCAGGTCTCTGGAATATATGCCTGCAAGTGAAATGCCAGAGGACAGATGTGGGAACAATTTTGATAGATACTGCCCAATTGGTCTTTCTGAAGATTAAAGTAGTACATAGGGAGCCTGTCTTTGCATCCTTACCAGCACAGTGGGTTATTAAACTTTCTAATCTTTGCTAACCTGCTCATTGGTTAGCTAACCTAACTCTCCTTGTTAGTCTTAATTTATATTTCTCTTAAATGAGTGAAGCTGCACGTATTTTTATATGTTTAGGAGCCATCAGTGTTTCCTGTTCTGAGGACTCTCTTTTATCTTTGTTTTTGGTGTTTTTTGCCCTGCAAAATTTTGTTATTTTTATGTAGTTGGATTTGTCAATCTTCTCTCACAGTTTTGAGTTTTGTACTATTTTTATTAGAAAAGACCTTCCCACTCTAATTTTTTAAAAAGTCTTCCCTGGTTTCTTCTAGTACTTCCATGGTTTCTTTTTCTATATTTAGGTCTTTGCTTCATCCAGAACTCATTTTCATGTAAAATGTGATATAAGAATCTTTCTCTTTTTTTTCCAGATGGCTATGCAGCTGTCCCAAAACTACTTAATAAATGCTTTCTGATTTAAAGAGCCATCCTCATCATATACTAAATCTGTCCATTTGGAGATGTATTTTTTATTTCACAAGCATTAACTATCAGTAGTCCCAGGCTTAAACTTAGGAGTCCCACAGGAAATTATCTGCAGTACTTTTTCAGATAGGAGCAGGGTATTATTTGGCACATGGGGAAGAAGAAAAGTGATCATGTGTTCCTATAGCCCCCGGTTTGTGAGCCAGCAAGCAAGACCCAGGAACCATCATGGTCAGTGACACAAAGCACCTGACCCCAGCTCCTGCCTTGTTTTGTCCCCTCAGGAAAAAAAAGGAAAAGCCCTGGAGTACACAAGATAGCCTTGCCTGAGGAAGAGTCCACATCTCAGAATGAAGTTTCCTTTGCTGCATAATATTGCCAACTGAACTGTACTTCAGGTTACATGCCAACACTTACAAAATACCTTCCTCCTTCAGGTACACTCCCCTTGACTATGCCTTGCTCGGTGAGCGCCATGAAGTGATCCAGTTCATGTTGGAGCACGGCGCCCTGTCCATTGCAGCCATACAAGACATCGCTGCCTTCAAAATCCAGGCGGTCTACAAAGGGTACAAGGTCAGAAAAGCTTTTCGAGATCGGAAAAATCTCCTCATGAAGCACGAACAGTTGAGAAAAGATGCTGCTGCCAAGTAAGTGAGAGCTGTGGACATTATGTTCTCACAGCCCAGAATCAGGGTGGAAGGGGGCACGTGGGGCGGGGGGGTTGGGCAGTGGCCAGGAGGAGGAATCCGAAGAGGATCAGAAAGAAATAATTTTGATCCCTGTCCCTGTGTCACACCCCGCCCCCTTTTGCCCACCAGGCCTATGGGGCACTGAGGCTACAGGGAAGGACCAAGGCCCAGTCTCTACTTGGTGGCTGGCTGTTCGTCTAGGTTAGCCCCTCCGGTTCCAACCCAGGGACAAACCATTGCCACAGCCACGATGGCAAGGAGTGGGGGGCAGGAGCTTACCTACAGGAAGCTACAGAGAGATAACTGCTCCTCCTCCTTCCTTTCCTGCCTTTCCACAGGAAACCAACACCAGTATCTAACCTACTTCATGAGAAGCGTCTAGTTTTGATTTGATTAAAGCGACCAAGTTGTGTGAATAACTTGCCCTCCCCACCTATTCCTTATCAAATCTGTACTAACTCATGTGATGTGTTCATGAAACATTGACCGGGTTCTTACTGTACATTCAAAACTCTTGGCTAGAGCCTTTAGAGAAAATAGTGATTTTGCCTCAAGGACCTCACGCTATTTTTATAGACTATGTAAAATAGTCATGTGTGCCTATTACATATACAGTGTGATTATTTTACCAGAAGTGATTGATTTTAGATTATGCCTTGGTTTACCTTTTCTTGGATACCTTTGTTGGGATGCTTTATTTATCAGGGAACTATTGCATCAGGAGGTATAGGTCCCCAAACCTCTGATGCGGAAGATAACAGGCAGAATCTTAACTTCCTGGCTGGATCATGAATGTTTCTAAATCTTGAATCCTTCCATTTCTTGCCCACAAGGGGGAAGCATGTGTGTAATAAATAATAATTTGAAATAATAATAAAAGGCAGGATAAGCCATTTTAGTGAGAAGTTAAATGCCACTGTGAACTGGGATGCTAACCATAATGGTGGCCTTTGGTAGATGAGATTGACAGGAAGACATCATTTTCTGTGACCGAAGCTACTGCAGTTGGTGGCATCCTAGGAAATACTATCTTGCACGGTTCTCTTTATGAGGGTCTCTTCTCTTCGCTTTTGCCAAAGAATCCAGTTTAACCTGAGGCCTCTCTACGTGCCTCTTCTTCTATCCTTATTAGGAAATTTCCTTGCATGAGAGTGACAACTGTTAAGTAGGTATTACTTAATACACATGGCAAATTATCCTGAGTTGTAAGTTAAATATTCTCTGTAAGGGATGGAATGCTATATTTCCTTCCATCTGATGTTTCCATAAACTCAGGTTTTTATGGGTGAGACTCTGTTTTCAGAATCTGAAGTCACACCTATCTGAATATGTTGGTGGGACTGTACAAAGGCAACAACTTTGTATATCCTCCCCACCCTGCACACCCCCCCCCACCAAAAAAATTAAAAAAGAAAAAGCAGTGTATTAGTCCAAATACATTCTACTTCATTAGCATAGAGAGGGGGCCCTGGAGTCCCCAAACTCCCTTTCCAGCAGAATAGAGGGGTTGTAGGGTAACACAGCATCCGTCCTCTGAGCCTCAGTTTTTTCATCTATGAAACATGACAAACTAGACCAGCTGACTTGTAGGCACTCTCCAGTTCTGTGGAACCTCCGCCCCAGTCTTCTCTGTTAATGATCTCAGCCTCTTCCTTCTCTCCTTTGCCTGCAGTGCTGCCTAGTGGCCGTATACCCCAGGGGCCAAGAGTTTGGACAGGCACTGCTGAGTCAGCATAGAGCCGAGAACCAAGAATCCATTTGTCAGAAGATCTCCTATAGAGAGGAAGGGCTTTCACTTCAGGACATGTATAAATAGAGCCTTAGAATATTTTTTTTTCCTAACCAGGCCTTTTGTGACTCCAAGTCCTGAGGGTTTGAAAAGGTAGGGGGATTAAGGGACCATCTAGCCCAACCCCCCCTTCATTGTTATCCTGGTTGGTTTCACGGCTATGGACAATGGGTCCTCTTTGTTCTTAGTTCTTAGTTTCTGAAGTTCATTTAAAAAACTTTTTTATTACTTTTTTTGAGAGAGAGAGAGGGAGAGCAAGTGGGGGAGGGGCGGAGGGAAAGAAAGAATCTTAAGCAGGCTCCACGCTCAGCACGGAGCCTGACGTAGGGCTCAATCTCACGCCCCTGGGATCATGACCTGACCTGAAATCAAGAGTCATATGCTCAACCAGCTAAGCCCCCCAGCACCCCTGAAGGTCTTTTTTAAAAACCTGTTATGTGGGAGCTGTGCTTACTGAGATAATATCTGAAATGGCCCAAACTGGGAACGGTAACCTCTTTCCTTTTTCTCAGTCACAATCTTTCCTCTATTAGGTGTCATTATTGGAAGTAAATAAATTTCTTACAGTCTAACCATCACCTCCTACGGTGCTTGTGGGCATAGGACTCCAAGAGAAATATTTAAAGGGAGAAGAAACTGATTTCATTTGTTTTAATTTTATTTCTCAGAAGTTATTTCTTAAGATCTGAGTCAGTGTTTAACTTTGGATGTGGTTTGGGCTTTAAGGAACAAAAATCAGAATGCTGACTTCAGTCCTCGCTGCTACCGCCTCGCTGGCCAAGGTGACCCAGGCACATGGCACCGCCTCGGTCTACCTTTCCCAGCATAGCACATCGGGATGGCACAGATCACCATCCTTAAAGCAACGATGTGAAAAGAACTTATTAAACTTCAAATGACTTCTCATTTACTGATAGAGAAATTGGGAGAGAGCAAAGTTTTAGTCATGCTTTCCAAGGCATGTCTTTTAGAAAGTACTATTTAAGAAATAGCTATAATCCACTTAAAAGCACTTTATAACTCACACTGCACCACCTATGTTGTTGCCAAAAGGAACATTGCTATAATTTACCTGCCATAGCACACAGTTGAATGCACACTAGACAAGACTGTATTTATGTTGATCACTCTTGTCCCCGGAAGCTTCCATTTTGCTGGGTTTTTATTTCACTCTCTTATCCCAGCTCTCTTCTGTCTCTCCATCTCTTCCTTCTCACAGCTTTTTAATTATACCATCTCCACACTGAGGTCAGCTCTGCAGACTCGCTCCTTAGACTTCTACTCATGCTATACATTTTTTCCATTGGAAAGGTGTCTACTCATGAAACCTCAGTGACTTCATCTCTGTAGATAGCCCATTAATCTGTCTCACATCCTGACCTCCTGGAACTCTGATTCCACATCATCAGTTGCCTAGTGGGCATTTCCACTTTGCTGTCCTTTTGTGACTTGCCAACACTTTCCATTTTTGTGTCTTGTTGTCACTGTCACTTCAGACTCACTGTGAAACCTACACCTCATCAGCACAGCCTTTCTTCTCGCCTCCTGATTTCCCTGCTAGTGATGCCACCATTGATTCTGTTAATTCCTCTTGAAATGTCCTCTTGCCTCCATTCTCATGTCCCACCATGCTACACGGGCCATTGTTCTTGAATACCATCCATGGTCCCACATAAGACCCTTCATCATTCTGCTTCCGCTTCTATCTCCAAGTCCCATTTCTCTCCGTGACTGCCTCCCTCCCACACCCTCACACTTGAGGGCTCCGCCACCCTGAACTTCCCTCACTTCCTCACATTTCCCTTTCCTTAACTTACCATACTCTTTGGGAGACCTGAGCTGCCTTCTGGCTACTCTATGAGATTGCATATGTCTCCTAGAGTTAACATAATCAAGTCCAGTTTGAGTCATCCAGTTCAAACTCTTGTGATGCTGAAGTCCCTTCTAAGGAGGTTGTTCTGTGTCCTCAAAAAAGTCAAGTGACAAAGAATTCAAACAGCACATTCCAGTAGAGGGCAATTCTGTCAGAAGTTCTTTTCTACCTTTTGGTCTTGAGATACCCCTTAAAGCAAAAGAGAAAAGTCTACACCCTTTTCCATAAACCAACTTTCAGATAAAGAAAGTGCTCCTGGCACCCCCACTCCTACCCCAAGTCTCCTTTTCAATTTATAATAGATCCGCTTACTGCCTGCTTCCCTGAACATCTTCAGTCTGGCAATGAGTTTCTCCAGGGTTGACCCATAAGCCCTACTCCTCTGCTCACATTGTCGTCTGACCCATGGGAAATCACTCCTATGATTCCACTCCATTTCATCCCACTTCTCTGAGCCTCAGTTTCCCATTTCCCAAGAAATGAAAAGATTTCTTAATCCAGGATGGGCTCTGGGGCTCCATGAATGCCCTGAAACTGTGTGCAACAGTTTGTATATCATGAGCATATGGACATTTTGGGGGAGGAGACCTACATATTTTTATCACAATGTCAAAAAAGTCCATGAGTCACAAAGAGACTTTTAAAAACCATTAGACTAAATGATATCTGAGCTCCCCGCTCCTCAGCTCTAACATTCTATAAGTCAAAGGTCCTAAGACACGTGACATTTTCTTCTTCCCTTGAAAGGAAGTCAGAGACCAGATATTACTCAGCCTGTTATTCAGTGACAATGAAGAGACAGAATCGTACAGAAGACCCCATTACATACCACACAACACCAACTGAAAAGGTTAGAGCGGAACCTTTTATGCCTTGTGAGGTAATCAGCTTCCTTTCCCTGGAAATATTCCAGCAGAAACTGAATTATCATCTCGCCGGGGTGATATACAAGGAATTTCTTTCAGCTGTATGAAGAGCCAGTCTTTGAGATTTCTTCTGAGTCAAAGATTCTCTGAGACCTGGGTTGCATGTCCTCGCTCACGCTCTTATAACCTCTCAGTTCCTTCCCTCTTTCTCATTTGACACCCTTTCTAGGTGTTTTTTTTTTTCTTCCAGTGTAGTCACTGCCTCCCACATCTCCCATAGTTCCGTGTAGATCCCTCCGTGTTGGCCCTCATCACATCCAGAAGCCATTACACGCAGAACCATCTGCAGGAGTGAATGGGCCTCATTCCCCCACTAGACTATCAACTCCTTGGGAACAGGGATTATATTGTGTGTCTCCATATGTCCAGTCTCTTAAAATACCTGAGATTTAATAAGCATTTAATCATAAAATCCTAAATGTTTAATAGCTGCCCCTACAGTGGGTCTGAAACCTTACATGTATCGTTTTTCATTCTCGGCCTTAGTGTCCCCCTCAGCCAAGTGGGAAGCTTGGGCCAGATACTCTCTTAGGTCTCCTTCAATTCTGTGGATCTCTGTAAGAATACCACTTTAATTGTTTGCCCTACTCAGGCAGGAACTATGTTTACATACCATTTATCTTCACAACACACACTGGTGCTTCTGTATCTGTGCCTTTGGCTTCCTAGCTCCCTCGATATTTCTCATGAGCAAATTACCATTTGACAGGTTTATGACAGTTCTTTATTCTGATTCTTAAAAGAAACGTAAGAGCAAAGGGGGTCACCACTGCATGTATTTGAACATGAAACCACTGTGTCGCTTCCACAGAGGGTTGTGTTTGCCCAGTGCTGAAGAAAGGAAAATTCTGTCAGACACTGCAGAACAGTGAACAGGCTCCTTCCCATTCCAGTGGAGTATTTAGATTTCCATTGCCATGAATGCAGGACCCATGAGAGGTTTTAGAGAGATGATTAAAGCGGCTCTTGTAGGAAAGGGAGTTGTGTGGTTTCATCAATGAGCATCTCTGAAAGTATCATCAGGCCAAGCCCTGTGGCTCTTAACTGCAAGGAACCCATGCCAGACACTGATTTCTTCACTTCTAACCAGATCCTGTCACGGGGCAGCTTTATCTTAACAGCTTTACCTAAAAAGCAGTAATGCCAATTACGTTTATATAGTACTTTACAGCTTACAAAGTTCTTATATATTGGTTCATTAAGTCCATCCAGTCATTCAGTAAGGTAGACACAGGGCAACTATCTTTAATCTCATTTCATAGATAAGGAAAATACCACATAGAGGTTAACTGTCCTGAAATTACACAGCTAGTAAAGGAGAAAGATGGCACAGGAATTTCAGTCCTGCCCTAAGCCAGGACTCCTACCAACCACACTTAGGCTGCAGGCTGTCTCCAGGTGCCAGCATCCGTTTGGACAGGCCAGCGTGCATCAGCCCTGCTTCCCCCCACCCCCCCTCCCGCCCTCCCTTCCTTCCTTCCCCTCCTTCCTCCCTCCCTCCCTTCCTCCGTCCCTTCCTCCCTCCCTTCCTCCCTTTCTCCTTTCTTTCTTTTTTCTTTCTTTCTTTCTTTCTTTCTTTCTTTCTTTCTTTCTTTCTTTCTTTTCTTTCTTTCTTTCTTTCTTTCTTTCTTTCTTTCTTTCTTTCTTTCTTTCTTTCTTTCTTCTTATACTTATAAGTGTAACCAGAATCAGGCCCTAAATCAGTTTTTCTCTTAACCCAGTATTTGTTCAGTTGTTCCAGTGTTGTTGTTAAAAGAATGGTGTTGTGGGGCACCTGGGTGGCTCAGTCAGTTAAGCGTCCGACTTTGGCTCAGGTCATGATCTCCCAGCTTGTGGGTTCAAGCCCCGTGTTGGGCTCTGTGCTGACAGCTCAGAGCCTGGAGCCTGCTTTGGATTCTGTGTCTCCCCCCCACCCTCTCTCTGCTTCTCCCCTGCTCTCGCTGTCTCTCAAGAATAAATAAACATTAAAAAAAAATTAAAAACTAAAAAAATAATGGTATTAGGGCAACTTGGTAGCTCAGTTGGTAAGCGTCCAACTCTTGATTTTGTCTCAGGTCATGATCTCACACTTCATGGGTTCGAGCCCGGCATCAGGCTCTGGGCTGACAGCATGGAGCCTGCTTGGGATTCTCCCTCTGTCCCTCTCTCTCTCTCTACCCTACCCCACTCTCACTCTCTCTCAAAAAAAAAAAAAAAAAAAAAAAGAGTGGTGCCAAGCCACCATCACAATTCTGCAACATAGTTTAATAAAAAAATTCTTCCTATTACTCTCAAAGCTAACTACCATGGCAGAGCACATCAAATTCTAACTAAATTTTTGAGAAAATTAAGAAGATTAGTTGGTTGCAAGCCTACACCAAGACTATAATCAAGAATGTCATTAGGGCAAAGCCCAGTTAAATTGGTCCAACAACAGGACGTCGAAACAAACTAGATGTCCCTTTTTGTGAAGCCATTCTAATCACATCTTTCAAACCCCTCATAGGCCCTACATCCATGGCAATGGAAACTTGAATACTCCACTCGAATGGGAAAGACCCTGCTTCTTTCTGCGTTGTCTGACAGAACTAGTTTCTTCTTGTCAAAACTGGGCAAATGCAGCTCTCTATGGAAGCCACATAGGAGGGTAGAAAAAAATCATCTCCCAGGACTCAAACTGTCCAGGTCCAGAGGCAGATCTGTGCCACACTGCAAACAGTCCCAGTCCTGAGATGCTAAGCCATTGGATGGCCAAGTCATTTAAATGATTGCCCTTGATCTGATTCTCTGCACATCAGGCAATCTTTTGATTACTGAGTTTCTTATTGGCCCATTTCTGCAGTTGCCATCTAGGCCACTAATTTGGAGAAATCCCCATCCTTGGGACTTAGGTCTGATCTGGAGGGTTTGCAGGGCACGCCAGTGCCTCACAATAGCACCTCAGAGATCTGCAGCAGCAATGTGTCCCTTAAATCTTTTCTGCCCTGGGGGAAACAGCCCCAGTTCCTTCAGCCTACAGTTGGGAGACTTTCTTTGCTCTGTGGTGCACAGGACCCAAAATGGACATTGCCAATGATGTCATCTTCAGTTGACTTTCTCCCTTTTTTATACTCTGAGCCTCTGGGGAGCTATAAGCATTGCTCTAGAAAAGACTGTACAAACAAGACTAATTGGCAGTCCTTCGAAAACTGCTGTCTGGTCAGTTTCCCTTAAGATAATAGAAAAAAGGAGAGGACAAGGTAGGACTATTTTGTGCGTGAACATTCCGCCATGTTAATAAATCTCCTGCTAAAATGTTACTTGCTGTGTCATAGACAGGATTTTTTTTCTCTTCAGTTTTTCATATAAACTAGAATAGCACTGATTCTTTTTCTAGTGTTTGTTTGCTAAATTGGACCAAAATAGGTCGAGTTTATAACATAATCCCCACGAAGATTACTAGAACTTACAAGTTCTGTAATAAATTAGTTGGAGAAAAAAACACTTAAATTTCAGGACAATTACTGCATCTGAGAGTTTTAGGATGAAAGGCTACATCCGGGGCTAGGTTGAAATGCTGTTAATGGCCACTCTGATGCAATATTAGCAGTTTCTTCTTATGACCCAGTTCATTTTTTAAATGATAGAAAAAGATGAAGTGAAATGTTACGAAAATGACTCAGTCACAGAGGTAAATTGTACAGGGAGGGGTGAAAAGCTGAGTTCCAGCTCAGCTGTATGTAGTCATAGGTAAATCACTTACCTCTCTGCCTCATTTTCCTTATCTACCAAATAAAAATGAATCACCTGAAATTCCTTTGAACTTGGGCCATGAACAGTGGCGCTGGACCTTATTCCCCAGGGATATGCATAGGCTCGTGTTCTCCTCTCGGGCTGTGTCCTGTGTGTGCATGTGTGTTGCTGTCGTTGCTTCTGTTTGTTTGTTTTAATCTTTTTGGAGAGGAAGATGGAATGTGAGTGGGGGGAGGGGCAGAGAGAGAGGGAGACACAGAATCCGAAGAAAGCTCCAGGCTCTGAGCTGTCAGCACAGAGCCCCACGTGGGGCTCAAACTCACGAACCATGAGATCATAACCTGAGCTGAAGTCAGCCACTTAACTGACCGAGCCACCCAGGCACCCCATGTTGTTGCTTTTGTTTTAAGGCAGCAGGTATATAATAGGATGCAGGTTATGCATCATTCCCAGCTCTAATCCCACCGCCCCCCTTTTCCCCAGCGATCACTACTTTTACATCAAGAGCCACAGCTCTGGAGAACTGCACAGTTGTGGGCGGTGTGCCGCCCGGAAGATTTTTTTTTTGTTAATGAGTCAAATTTTTTAAACATTAATTTATTTCTATTCACAGACTGAGGGTCTAATGATATATTCTGGTAATTGCATTCTTTCTTCCAAATCTGCTTTACTTGGTTCTACCAAAATGAAAAATAAAAACAAAAAACAAAACAAAACAACAACACCCTCCTGCAAACCTCCCCTTCCAAAGAAGTCTTCAGAAGGCCGAGTGCCCCTGCTTTCTGGACATCCTGATCACTCTAAAAGGCCGGATCCCTTGTGTGTCCTGTGGCTGTCTCTGTTGGAGGCCCAGAAAGGTGTGCAGTAACAAGGGTTGCCCAGGGGCTGATTGTAAGTGGCTTCTTGGAATTGAAAAGGAAAGCTGTTTGCTTTCCCCAAAGAAAGAGAAATGACCGCTCAAACAACAAAGTCTAATTTATCACCTCAAAGCCCTTCTTAATGGCAGTGAGATCCATGTGGCTGCCAAGCCAGACAACCGCACGTGTGTGTCTGTCGAAATGACCAATATTTTCCTAGAGCAGTTCTCTTCATCGGTGCTCATAAACAGAGAGGCCGTCCCCCTGCCTGCCAGGAGCAAGGCTGTTAGATCAATTAGCGGCACTTCAGCCACCCAGATGCTTCCACCTTCTGAAAAGCAGCCTTCTCCCGCACAGCTCACACTGAACTGGCACCTGCTAGCATCCATACGAATCTCAGGCGCTGATGATGACAGGCCGTCCAGCCAGCCTGTCGATTGCAGGGCCGCACACTCGGGCGTCAGCAGTTGGCAAAGCGTGGAACAAAACCGGAGTCAAATGAAAACATCAGAGCGACACAGGAGTTAGCACAACCCATCTGGCCACTTCTGCTCAGATGGGAGCCGGTGGGAACCCATTAGATAAGCAAGCATGGACCCCAGATCGGGAGCTTTCACCACAGGACAAAAAACCTTCAGAAGGGGAAGTTAAGTGGACAAAGCTTTATATCAGAGTGTAACCCAGATAGCGGGTTACATCTGGGTCTTCTGTGTCCCTTGAGATCTAAACAAGCATTGCTTCAAATCCCACAGCCTATGGAAATCTGAATTCTGTGACTTCACAGAGGCTTAGTGCCTCTGCCTCACTCTTGCTTCTTGCTTCCATGTCTGGTATTTTAGCTCTGCAGCTTGTCAGGGTGCTTATAAAAAAGTGGTATGAGCCTAGTAGACCTTACAAAAAGTTGCATCACTGAGGAGAAACGCACTTCCTAACCCATCTTGATACAGTTCACAGTCCATATCACACTTTTCCATTTTCTTAAGCCTTGTTACACAAGGTGTGGTTCAAGGGACCCACAGCACCTGTATAACCTGAATGCTTGTTGGAAATGCAGAGCCTTTTTTTGTTCTTTTAAAGTTTATTTATTTATTTTGAGAGAGAGACAGAACATGTGAGCAGGGGAGGGGCAGAGAGAGAGGAAGAGAGAGAGAGAGAATCCCAAACAGGCTCTGCACTGTCAATGCAGAGCCTGATGCGGGGCTTGAACTCACAAACCAGGACATATGACCTGAGTTGAAACCAAGAATCAGAAGTTCAACCAACTGAGCCACCCAGATGCCCCTAGAAATGCAGAATCTTGAGCCCCACTCCAGGCTTGCTGAATCAGAACCTAGATTTTAATGAGATGTCAGGAGACTCTGTGGATTAAAGTGTGACGAGCACAGATGTAAAGTCCTTCTCCATCATCTCACCATGGAGGATTCTCTTTGGCCTGGCCCTTGCTCTACACAATGCTAAGACTTCTATCTTCTCTTTCTTCCCCCTCCTTTCTCTCTCTCTCTGGTTCTTTCATCTCCTCCCTCCTGTCAGGAGCTTCAAACATTCTTTTATTTATTTATTTTATTTATTTATTTATTTATTTATTTTTTGTTACCATAGAATAGCCCTACCCTGGAGCCTCAGGGCCACTCACCACCTAGGTCCCAAACGTCTCACCTGCTGCCAGCCCTCAGGTCCGTTCTGAAGCTGATTACAATATTTGTCTAAACAAGGTCCTCCCTCCCCCAAGAGGGACTCTGATACCAACTATAACAATAAAAGACATCTCTCTGGTTACAAAAGATATCCCAGGTTTTGTAAAGACATCTGGCTTCTAAACAGACCCCTAAATCAATTCCAGGTTATAAACTATCACACAAGTGTCAGACCTGGGGAAACTGAGTCTCAGGAACAGGAAAGTGACCGGCTCAATGTAGTTATTGGCAGGGGCAGGACTAGAAAATTTCTCATACTTCCCAGCTTGGGCTTCTCTCCACTACACCGAATCATTCATTCTACTTGAACGTGAACCTTATGTGGCCACCTAATTCTCTTCCTGAGCAATAACTGAGTCATCTGGGCAGCAAATCTGCATTGAGTGCCTGCTGGGTATAGCAAGCATCGTTCAAAGATGAGAAGAGGCAAAACAGACCCAGTTTTCCACACTACTTGCCTTCGCCCAAACTGCTCCCTCCCACCGAACTCCTCATTCCCATCCAATCTGCCCCAGCAGACTTCACATCTTTGAGAAGCCCCAGCTGGGAGCTTCCGGACTCCTCCAGACAAAACTAATCACTACTTGCTCTGTGCAAGCACACTAGCAGAGCACTTCCTCCATTATTTGTTAGGTCTTTGTTTCCTCAGTGTCCCTTCTGAATCGAAGTTTCCTCTAGGGAGACTCGAACCCCATGGTCCTCAGTACCCAGTACAGAAGATGCTCAATAAATGTTAGTTTTCTTCCCCCTTTCTTTCCGCTGGAAATCCCTACCGTTGATGCTATTGGTCACACAAACCTCGTCCTTAACTCAGCTCCTTCATCCTCAGGCAACTTGCCCCTTTCTGGAACTGGGCTGTCACAGGCCCATCCTCTTCCCATTGCCTCTCGTTTCTCCTCCTGGCCTCTCCTGGCCAGCCTTCTTCTAGTCTGTTGCTATCCACAGGTGCCAGCCTCGCCACCACGACTTGTGTATGACTTTTTGAAAATCCTCCTGCCTTCTGGACCTCATCTGCAAAATGAGTGGCTTTGCCTCCTTAGCTGGAGCTCTGGATAGCCATGTGGCAACTCACAGGTGTATTATAATCAGTTGTGAGGTGCTTTGTAAGTAATCGTTTCATATAATCCTAAGGTTTGCCGATGGTCTTTTTTAAGAAATAGAGAAGATTAAAGGTCATCCCTGTGACTGGCACTCTCAGCAGCATTCTGATGTGCTTTCTGGAATAGGAGAAAAAGGCGTGGAGTTACAGGCAGGGATCCCACACAAGCTTGGGCACACACACCTCAGGATTGTCCTATCCATCATGTGTGCCCCATCACATAGTTTTCCATCATGTGTGCCCCAGCTGGGCAAAGGCTGATCTATAAGATTCTTTTCTGCTTCATCTTCTGTTGAGCTCTAAGGTCTGCAGAAAAGACTGAAAATTGTGACATTGTGGTAATCATGAATTTCCAAATCCCTCCTGTGAGGTGGTAGCTCCTCATAAAATTTAAATCTCACTCAGGAATATTTGGATGGGTCACACTCTTCTAACTTTTTCCTCTTTCCCCTTGGCTTTGCTTCCAGGAAGCGAGAGGAAGAAAACAAACGAAGAGAGGCAGAACAGCAGAAGGGAAGGCTGAGCCCAGATTCCTGCAGATCCCAAGCCCCTCCCTGTGTGCCCAGCACCCAGGCTGAGCCCCACAGGCAGAGCTGGACCCCCAGCAAACAGCATCCCACCAGCAGCGCAGCCCAGGACCCTGAGGGGAGAGCCTGTCGAGGATCTCCAGGCAGAGCCCCCCAGAGGGAGGCTGGGAACAGCCCCCCAGA
The DNA here is from genome assembly GCF_024362965.1 of Panthera pardus. Classification (NCBI taxonomy): domain Eukaryota; kingdom Metazoa; phylum Chordata; class Mammalia; order Carnivora; family Felidae; genus Panthera; species Panthera pardus. The sequence goes on from NW_026526766.1 coordinate 62,058,748, forward strand.
TGTGCAGGGAACAGACCCCAGAAAGCCAAATGGTAGGTACCCTTGTTATCTGATGCCAACTCATGGACTGTGGGCTCTCTTGATTGATGTATTTATTCCAATTCATTTAAGGTAATTATGGCAGCACCTAAGACTGCAATTTTATTATACATTTTCCATTTATTTCCTCTGATTCTCATTCCTGTGTTTCTTTTTTCCCCTTCCTGTGGACTACTTGAACATCTATTAGGATTCCATCTTGATTAATTTATAGTGTTTTTGAGTGTATTTCTTTCTACAGTTTTTGTGGTGGTTGCTCTGAGTATTACCATATACTTTTATGTGTCATATATATATATATATATATATATATATATATATATATATACACACAGCTTATAACTAATAATACTTTACCACTTTTTAAAGTTTATTTTTTTATTTAATTTGAGTGAGAGAGAGAGAGCGAGCACATGTGTGTGCAACTGGGAGAGGGGGAGAGAGAGGAGGGAGAGATAGAATCCCAAGCAGGGTCTGCACTCAGTATGGAGCCCAACACAGGGCTCAAACCCACAAACCACAAGATCATGACCTGAGCCAAAGTCGCATGCTCACCCACCTGAGCCACCCAGGCACCCTGACATTTTACCACTTTGAGTGAAATGTGGAAACCTTACATCCATTTAGGTACCTTTACCTTCCCCGCTTTTAAATATCATTGATTATCAGATGGCATTCTAATTTTTGTCTCAATCATCAAATATAATTTATAAAAGCCATGAGGAAAAGGACACTCTCTTCTTTGTACCCAGAGTTCTGTTTTCCTCTTGTTTCATCTTCCTTCCTCGTGCTCCAGATTCCTTCTTTTATCATTTCTTTTCTGTCTGAAGAAACTTCTTTAGTCAGTATTTAAGGACAGCTCTGTTACCAACAAATTCTTTGAGTTTTCCTTTGAGGAGGTTTTTGTCTCATTCCTGACAAGTTGGTGAGCCAGATCCAGAATGTACACTTGAAAGAGGCCATGCCCCTTCTTCTGGCCCCCATGGTGTCAGATGAGAAATCCAGTCGTTCGAATGGGTGTTCCTCGGTAATGTTTCCAGGTAACATGTCCCTGCTCTCTGGCTGCTTTCAAGATTTTTCTTTATCTTTAGTTTTGAGTAGTTTAATATGATGTGTCTTGAGATGGATTTTGGGGAGTTTATCCTGTTTAGATTTCACTTAGTGTGTTGGGCGTCCCCAAGACCCCGCCCCGCCCCCACCCGGTTTAGTAATTTGCTAAGAGCACTCACAAGACTCAGTGTTTGTACTCACAGGTGGGATCTATCATAACAAAGGGCTACAAATCAAGATCAACAAAGGGAAAAGGCACATGGAGCAAAGTCTGGAAGAAACCAGGTGCAAACTTCCAAGAGTCTTCTCCCAGTGGAATCACACATAAGACATGCTCAGTTCTTCCTCCAGCAATGAATTGTGACAACCAGTTAGCCTTTTATCTACCAGGAAAGCAAACCTAAACTTAGGACACCAGGAATTTTATGGGGTCAGGGACATAGGTACCATACATCTCTAGCATATACTACGACTCCAACTTCCCAGAAGGAAGACAGGTATTCAGTGTATATTATAATATTTACATGAAGCAATTTAAGTATATTGAGCCATTCTTATAAATTAGGGAACAGTGAGAGCCCTCCAGGCATCTAAGTGCAAATGCCAACATAGTGAAAAAGGCAATTAATGTCTTAGTATTATTATAAACATAGTTCTGACTTTGTGGACCCCAGAAACAAGTCTATTAGATCTCATGGTGACCCGATTCAGGGCTTGGACAATTCATTCTATCTCTCTGAACCTTAATTTCCTTAGCTATAAAATGGGGAGGCATACTCAAAAACCAGCAAACGAATAAACAAAAAAAGCAGAAATAAACTCATAAATACAGAGAACAAACTGATAGTTGCCAGAGAGGAGGGGAGTGGGACAGTGGGCAAAACGGGTGAAGGGGAGTGGAAGGTACAGGTTTCCAGTTATGGAATGAGTAAGTCATGGGAAAGAAAAGTACAACATGAGGAATATACTCAATGGTATTGTCATAGTGCCGTATGGTGACAGATGGCAGCTATTTGTGGTGAGCGTAGCATGACAGAATTACTGTGTTGTACACCTGAAACTAAGGTAACGTTGTGTATCAGCTATACTTCAATTTTGAAAAAGAAAGAAAATGAGGGCATACTCTACCCTGCAAGGCAGTTATAAATGGAAATAAAATAATTAATGTAGAAAACGTGTCATAGCCCACGACTCATCGTAGGTCTTCAGTAACTACTATTATTAAACCACACTGATGATCTAGCCAAAAACAACTACATAAAAGCACACATGAATTATCATAAACATACCCAGAATATAACTCCATAACCCACTTTGTGGTGATAATGCATCAGCAAGGTATACTTTAAGGAGGTCTGATGCCTTGTTATATATTCATTCAGGTAGTGTTAACTAGACTCCCATGATGTAACAACCATGCTGAATTTGAGTAAATGCTTTCTTAGCTTGAGGTCACTGCATATTACATTCCCTCCATCCCTATGGATAAAAATGCCTCTTATTTTTCAGATCTCAGGATGAATGTTCCTCCCTCTATACAGCCATACCTCCCCACTAAACAAGCCTTCATTTTCCTGCTATATGCTCCCATAGGCCTTCTGCACCTCCATATTAGAAAGATCATCACCTTTTATTGTGATTATTACTGGCTTATTTGTCTGTTTTTTCCTATAGATTATAAGATCTTAAGATCAGGGTTGTTTCATTTATCTGCTGCTATGTAAAAAAACAAACAAAAACTACACTAAAATTAAGTGGCTTAGGACCACAATTTATTATTTCTCATGACTCTGTGGGTTGGAACTGCAGTTCCTCTACAGTTTCACCTGGTGTCACTCATGTGACTACATACAGGCGGAGGGTCACTTGAATTGGGCGGTCTACGATAGACTGACTTGAATGTCTGGCGGTTGATGCTGGCTATCAGCTGGGATTCCTTGACTCTGCTTTACATGGTCTTTCATCCTCCATTAGGCTAGACTGGCCTCCTCACACAGTGGTCGCAGGGCATCATTCTAAGAAAGCAAAGGCAGAAGCTACAGGACCTCTTCAGGAATAGGCTCTAAAATTTGCATGCTGCATTCTATTGATCAAAGCAAGTTGTATGACCAGCCTGACACTAAATGTGATTTAGAAATATACTCTACTTTTGTGCACACTCAGATGGAAGTAGTTTTCTACTATTGAACACTCTAGCACAGGTCCTTTATGGCCACAGATTATTCACATTCCTCCCGCAGGCACAACATTCTCACTGTTTTCTCAGGACCCAAAAATGTCATCTCAGTCACCACATGAAGCTTGAAGTTTGGGCTCTTGAGACGTATGTCATGTCCAGATGTTGTCAAGTTTCCCCAGGTGTGAATCATTCCATTTGAGGGACTAGTCAACCAAACACACACATTATCAACCCCCAAACACACCCAACAAGCAATGGTGAGGCAGGGACAAAATAACCATAGTAGACACCCTTGCTGCAAAAGGGGAGAAATGAGAGGCACATAACAGTCACTAGCCCATAGCAATTCTGAAAGCCAGCTGGCTATACCTTAGCAGGTTCCCTACTCTGAAGTATGGAATGTTCCTTGATTAGGGTATGGTTTTACCCCTGTGTGTGGTTTCCTAGTCCATTATTCTCCTTGTCACTTGGCTCTTCCACCTGGGCTTTCAGTTCTGCTCTCTGAGACATCTTCCTTTCCATAAGACATAGCCCATGTTTGCAGTTAAATAGCTTTCTCAGCCTATTTCCGATCAATAGGAAGTTGAGGTTCCAGAGGCTCCCGTTTGTTTTGAACTGCCTCAGCAGTTCAAGCTGGTGATACTCTTTGTGATGCAATTACCCCAGAAACTTTCTGGGTTTCCTATGGATCTGATTGGGTTCACTCCGTGTTCTAAAACTACATCCAGGGGTGCCTGGGTGGCTTAGTCGGTTAAGCATATGACTCTTGGTTTTGACCCAGGTCATGATCTCACAGTTTGTGAGTTTGAGCCCCATGTAGGGCTCCACACACTGACAGTGTGGAGCCTGCTTTAGATTCTCTCTCTCTCTGTCTCTCCCTCTCTCTCTGCACCCCTCTCGCTCATGTGCTCTCTCAGAATGAATGAATGAATGAAAGAACGAACAAATAAATAAATATTACAAAAAAATTTTTTTTAATTAAAAAAAAACTACATCCATAATTATTTCCCAGACAGGGCTGTCTCTATTTTGGGTGGCTCAGGCTGCTGTAGTAAAATGCCCTTGAAGTTCTTAAAGTTCTTTTGTTAAGAGTGCCTACAACACACCATCTTAGATATTTTTGAGGTCTTAATACAGGGTTGCACAGTAATTCTCTTGATTTGATCTTTATCCATAAGTTGTATTTTACTACGAGACTCTTTCACTGGCTGGAAAGAATGAAAATGGGAAGCAGTTTCTAAGCCGGCACATTTTAGGCTCTGTATATTTCCTCTAGATTCCACATGCAAACTGAGAAGTTCTTTCCTAATTTTCTTTCTTTCTCCCCACACCGTATCATACGCAGCTAAAAAGGCCAGTTAATATTTTCTTTGGTGATTGAAACTGGAAATCTCCTAAACCATGTTTATAAATTCATTAGGTATGTTTTCTGTCTTCTAAGTCACTACAGGTAACTTATGCCAATTTTGCCCTTTATTCTGCCACTGAATAATACAATGGACCATTCTCCAGACTCCAGTAGTGATTTCCTCTTTGCTCCTTCAGCCTGTGCTACTAGTCTCTTCACTGCCTTTCCAGCTCTGTTCACTAACTGGTCCGAGTCCATGTATGGGTTCTTTCTTGTTAGGCTGTTGGTTTCTGTGTTAGTTATCTCTAGTGACATAACAAGACCCCAAAAACTGAGTGACTTAAAACAACGATTTATTATTTGTCGCAATTCTGTGGGTTGTCTGAGCAGTTCCTCTCCTAGATTGCTATGGCTCACTCATGTGGCTGGTGGAAGGTTGGCTGGGCCAGAAAGTCCAAGATGGCGTCCTTCACATTGGTGCTGGCTGTTGGCTAAGGTGTCTCAGTTCCCTTCTCATGCCCTTTCAGCCTCCAGGAGGTTAGACCATCTTCCTTGCATATCGTTCTCAGGGCAGTGCTCTAAGAGAGAGAAAGCCAGAAGTGACAAGCTCTCTTGAGGCCTAGGTTCCAAAACTTTCGCATCATTTCTGCCACCTTCTGTTAATCAACTCACAAGGCCAGTCCACATTCAAGGGGATGGAGGCATAGACTCCACCTCTGGTTTGAAGATGTTGCAAAATCACATTCTACACTGGGATGGAAAGAATCTTTGGCCACAAGGAGCAATGTGTCTCTTATTTCTGTGTACCTAGCACTTCTGAAGCAGGGGAGCTCCTCATTTATCTGAGGGCAGGAACTGGTGTCCTGAATAAAGAACCTTTGGGAAGAGCCAGATTCAAATATATGGACAGTGCCTCAGAGAAGCCCAGCATCCAAACTTGGGGGAAAAGTAAGAGGAATGGAGGCCAGTGAGCCTGATTCAGGTGTAAGGAGAGGGAGCTGCAGTTTCATGGGCAGCCTTTGCCCTCCTTTACCTGCCTAAGAGGCCAGAGTGCAAAGGAAAATTGGGAGATATATCTAGGAATCAAGACTGGCCGTTGGACTGGAGCTTCTCTAGCACAGTATTCCTGGGAAACCCCAACATAATTGGGCAGATGGCACCCCGAGCTACTTTGTGTTTGGCTAAGAAGGGTCATGAAGAAGGGTCTCAGCTGCTTCAGCCAATCAGTACTCACACAGTGTAGACCTTGAGAGGTGGGCATCCCAGCAGGAGCCCAGAGATGGGAAATGTGGGCCACTTCTTTTTCTCCTTCATCCTGTCTCATAGAAATAGATGATGTTAGAGCTTGAGGGTCGTTCGAAAGCATCTAGTACAGCCTTCTCAACGCAAGTCAGGAAACTGAGGCCATGGAAGAGGAGTTTGCCCAAGGTCTCTTAGTAAGTGATTTCTTTCTTCTCTCACATAGTAATTCTTCCTCTCTTGTTGACAGAGTGTGGAGAGCATCATGGCTAAGTGCATGAGCTTTAGAACCAAATAAACTAGGTTCACATTTAGACCCTACCACTTACTAGCTATATAATCTTGATCAAGTTACTTAACCTCTTCAGGCATCCATTTCTTTATTTGTAAAAATAATAGTAATAATAATAATAGATGGTAATACTGCCTGTCTTAGAAATTTGTGAACATTGATGAGATAACCCATGAAAAGATTTAAACACAGTGCCTAAAGCACTCTATAAATATGAGCTGTTATTATAATTAACCTCATTATTATTTCAAATAAAAGGTAGGGAAGGAAGGATACATAATATTTAGGAAGATCACTGAGCGGAGGCTGGGTTTAGAGGGCCTAACTAAGACACAGTAGCAGAAGGGTGAAGAGTAGAGGATGGTCTGGAGAGTAGAATTGAGAGGACTTGACAGCAGATGGCCTGTGGGAGGTGGTAAGATAAAGTTGTCTTTGAGTCAGTGTGGTTTTCAGGAGAGTCTAGTGGAGGAGAAACTCACTGTTTTAAGGGCCATCCCTGGTGTTATCTTATTTCTCACCATATGGGCTGCCGAGCTAGTGGGTATGACTGGTGGGAGTACGTGGGCCCTTACATTCGGCACGTGTACAATGGGTAAGGCAGAAATGTCAGTTACCACCTATATGCCAAAGACTCCCTGACCTCTTCTCCTTGTTCCAATTGACTTATGTCTTCACTTGGATGTCTCAAAGGCGTCGCAAACCCGACCTATCCAAGACAGGACAGATGAAAATTTTATGCAAACCTGCTCTGTGTACTGGTTAACGATATACTCATCCATCTGTACGTTCAGTCCAGGAGTAATCCTTATCTCCTTTTCCTTTACCACCCATGCCCCATCTGTCACCAGGTCTTATCTCATTTACTTCCTAAATATCTTTCAAACCCATTTTCTCTCTCTCATCTACCACCATATATTCTGCCTGGCATCTTCTTACCTTCATCTCTAACTTGGACTATTCTAGTAGCTTCCTAACTGGTTTTACTTATCTGCTCTGGCTCCCCTAATCCATTTTCCTCTCTGTGAACAGATTGGTCTCTTCAAAAATGAAACCTCATCATATCTCTACCCCCACCTTAAAGCCCTGGAATTAACCACTTCTCCAGTGAATCCTGGTCCCCTTTGTTGAAGAATGGTATTAGAAATCAAGATCTGGGGGGGTGCCTTGGTGGTTCAGTGGGTTAAGCAGCTGACTTCAGCTCTGGTCATGATCTCATGGCCTGTGAGTTCGAGCCCCACGTGGGGCTCTGCTGACAGCTCAGAACTTGGAGCCTGCTTCTGATTCTGTGTCTCCCTCTCTCTCTGCCCCTCCCCCACTTGCCTCTGTCTGTCTCTCTCTCTCTCTCTAAAAAATAAATACACATTAAAAAAAATCTTTTTAAAGAAATCAAGATCTGAGTGCTAGGTAGGCATATTACTACTGGAGCACCATTGCTCCTAAGCCCTTTCAGCAGACAGAGCTAAAAATTATTTACATTTGTTTCTGCATCTAGCTGTGTGTATGAGTATTACACACACACGCACGCACACACATACACACACACACGCTCCATGAGTTCATATTTATGATACCTCCAATTCTATTCAACACCACAGAGTTTATTCTTTTCTATTTGAAGTGCTCCCTCCAGCAGTGAAAGATCGGCTCCTTTCATCTATGATATACATGTTTATTTGTTCAATCCTAGTATACAGCAGAGCAGTTTCAGAATTGCTAACCCATACCCCTGCAAGAGACAAACTTACTACCTAGAGCACGGTATTTACAAACATTACTTTTTGTCCTTTTTGTCCTTACAGTATTCAGCCAAAATCTGTTTTTGTGAAGTTACTTAGGTCAGTTTTCTTCTTCACCTTTTAGTGTGGTTACCTAATTCATTTGTAAGATAGTTAGGTTTGTTTGTTATTATTTATATTCCATTTTGAGTTCCTTTCCACATTCTCGTTGATTTTAATTGTTGGGCCTTTTTTTTTGTAGTTGGGTACTTTTTATTTAAACAAGAAGTGATGTTTTTCCTAATTACAAAATTAGTTAATGTCCATTACAAAACAATTTTTGAAACATAAAAGAACAAAAAATAAATAAAAATCTTCGTTAATCTTAACAACTCTTATAACTTTGGTTCCATTCCATCTACTACAACTTTCCTTTTTTTTTTTTTTTAATTTTTTTAACATGTATTCACTTTTCAGAGATGAAGAGAGACAGAGCATGAGCAGAGGAGGGGCAGAGAGAGAGGGAGACACAGAATCAGAAGCAGGATCCAGGATCTGAGCTGTCAGCACAGAGCCTGATGTGGGGCTCGAACGAAGGACTGTGAGATCATGACCTAAGCTGAAGTCAGTCACTTAACCAACTGAGCCACCCAGGCACCCCTAGAACTTTCCTTTTTTTTTAATTCAGAAAACTGTGGGCATCCTGTTTTGAGATCTTCTTACATTGTCTCCTTATTTTCAACAAAAATGTTACTAGCTGCTTAGTATTATATCAGATTATGAATCGACATGACTTGTTTATTCATGTCTGTGTTGTAGGACATATAAGCTAAATAGACTTTCATATAAATTTTTGTGTACATCTCTAATTTTTATGGCTCTTTAAACATCCTTTCAAATTTCATTCCAGGAAGGTTGCAGAAGGTTGTCGTACCCTTTTTTTTCCCTATAATTTATTTATTTTTTATAATTTACATCCAAGTTAGTTAGCACATGGTGCAACAATGATTTCAGGAGTAGATTCCTTAAGCCCCTTACCCATTTAGCCCATCCCCCCTGCCACAACCCCTCCAGCAATCCTCTGTTTGTTCTGTATATTTAAGAGTCTCTTAGGGGCGCCTGGGTGGCTCAATCGGTTAAGCGGCCGACTTCGGCTCAGGTCATGATCTCGCGGTCAGTGAGTTCAAGCCCCGCGTCGGGCTCTGTGCTGACAGCTCAGAGCCTGGAGCCTGTTTCAGATTCGTGTCTCCCTCTCTCTGACCCTCCCCCGTTCATGCTCTGTCTCTCTCTGTCTCAAAAATAAATAAACGTTAAAAAAAAAAAAAGAGTCTCTTATGTTTTGTCCCCCTCCCTGTTTTTATATTATTTTTGCTTCCCTTCCTGTATGTTCATCTGTTTTGTCTCTTAAAGTCCTCATATGAGTGAAGTAATATGATATTTGTCTTTCTCTGACTGACCGATTTCACTTAGCATAATACCCTCCAGTTCCATCCACGTAGTTGCAAATGGCAAGATTTCATTCTTTTTGATTGCCGAGTAATACTCCAGTGTGTGTGTGTGTGTGTGTGTGTGTGTGTGTGTGTATACACATATATATATACCACATCTTTTTTATCCATTCATCCATCAATGGACATTTGGGCTCTTTCCATACTTTGGCTATTGTTGATAGTGCTGCTATAAACAGAGGGGTGCATGTGTCCCTTCAAAACAGCATACCTGTATCCCTTGGATAAATACCTAGTAGTACAATTGCTGGATCGTAGAGTAGTTCTGTTTTTAATTTTTTGAGGAAACTCCATACTGTTTTCCAGAGTGGCTGCACCAGTTTGCATTCCCAAGTCATATACCCTTTTAAAAGCAAAGAAACAACAACCAAACTCTCTCCAAACATTTAGGCAAATAATGGTTTTATTGAATCCTAGTTAGCAGGATAGAATTTTGTCATATTTTCATTGGCTTTGTGTATTTATTTTCTGGACTGTTCACAGATGTCCTCTGTCAATTTTTATATTGGTTTTTCATTTTCTTAATATTCCTTTTTTTTTAATGTTTATTTATTTTTGAGACAGAGAGAGACAGAGCGTGAGCAGGGGAGGGGCAGAGAGAGAGGGAGACAGAATCCAAAGCAGGCTCCAGGCTCTGAGCTGTCAGTGCAGAGCCCAATGTGGGGCTCGAACTCACAAACCGCGAGATCATGAGCTGTGCCGAAGTCGGATGCTTAACCGACTGAGCCACCCAGGAGCCCCAATTTTCTTAATATTTCTAAAAGTTTGTTACATAATAAAAATAGTAACCTTTGTCTATCATAGATAGTGAATGTCTTTTTTTATTTTACCTTTTAATTCTGTTTAATTTTTTCTTTTGAGATTTTTCTTCTTGTGATTTTATGCTAAGAAAGGATTTTCCCATGGGGCTCCTGGGTGGCTCAGTCAGTTAAGTGTCTGACTTTGGGTCGGGTCATGATCTCATGGTTGGCGAGTTTGAGCCCCACATCGGGCTCTGTGCTGGAGCCTGGAGCCTTCTTCGGATTCTGTGTCTCCCTCTCTCTCTGCCCCTCCCTTTCTCACACTCTGTCTCTCTCTCTCCCTCGAAATAAATAAACATTAAAAAAGAAAAAAAAGAAAAGAAAAGAAAAGGTTTTTCCAACTTCAAGATCTAACAAACACAGCAATTTTTATTATCTCAAATTTAATTTTTTATATAGGGATGGAATCTAATGACTTCTTTTTAGATAATAGGCAGTTGTTCTAGCCATATACATGGAATGATCTTCATGGAGTAATAGCCATATACATGGAGCTGCAAAATTGGCAGTGGGCTTTGTGAATGACGGCTTCCGGAGGGGTACAGCATCCCTCTCTGGGTCCACACCCACAAATTAAAAATGCTATCAAGGGTGCATGGGTGGCTCAGTCGGTTGAGCGTCCGACTTAGGCTCAGGTCATGATCTCACAGTTTGTGAGTTCTAGCCCTGTGTCGGGCTCTGTGCTGACAGCTCGGAGCCTGGAGCCTGCTTCAGATTCTATGTCTCCCTCTCTCTCTGACCCTTCCCCACTTGTTCTCTCTCTCCTCTCTCTCAAAAATAAATAAATAAACATTTAAAAAAATTTAATACTATGTTTATTATATACTTTCACAAATGGGTATATTTTTAGCTTTGTCTTTTTTCTCACTAATCTATCTATATTAATACCCAAATCACATTATTTTATTACTAGTTAATAGTATCTAATATCATCTGTCTCCATTATTTTTCCTTTTCTTTATTGAGGTGTGGTTGATATACAATGTTACATTAGTTTCAGGGTTACAACCCAGTGATTGGACAGTTCTGTACATTATGCAATGCTGGTCACAAGGGTAGCTACCATCTGTCACCATACAACCCTATTATAATATTATTGACTATCTTTCCTCTGCTGGACTTTTCATCCTGTGACTTATTCATTTTAGAACTGGAAGTTTGTACCTCTTATTTTTTTTTCCTTTTAATAGAGTTTACTTTTTAGGGGCACCTGGGTGGCTCAGTCACTTAAGCGTCTGACTCTTGATTTCAGCTCAGGTCATGATCTCATAGTTCATGAGATCGAGTCCCACATCGGACTCTGTGCTGACAGTATGGAGCCTACTTGGAATTCTCTCTCTGCCTTTCTCTCTGCCCCTCCCCTGCTTGCTCTCTGTCTCTGTCTCTCAAAATAAATAAATAAGCTTAAAAATTAAAATAAATAAAATAACTAAAAATGTTTTTAAAAAATAGAGATTACTTTTTAGAGCAGTTTTAGGTTACAGCAAAATTGAAACAGAAAGGCCATACACTCCTGGCCCCCAACACATGCATACGCCCCCACTATCAACATCCTATACCAGAGTGGTACATTTGTTAAAAGTGATAAGCCTACATTGATACATTCTTATCACATGAAGCCCACAAATTACATCAGACTTCATGCCTGGTGTAGGCTTTGACAAATGTATAATGTATCCACCATTAATTACAGTGTCATACAGAATAGTTTCACTGCCTGTACTAGTCAGGATTCTCCAGAAAAACAGAACCAATAGGATATATATAAAAGAGGAGGTTTGTTATAGAAATTGGCTCGCTTGATTATGGAGGCTGAAAAGTCCCACGATCTGCTACCTCCAAACTGGAGAACCAGGAAAGCGGGCGGTATGATTCAGTGAATCTGAAAGCTTCAGAAGCAGGGGAGCAGATGGTGTGAGGCCGAGTCCCCAGGCTTGAGAATCAAGGGGATGAGTGGGCTGATGGTAGAAGTCCTGATGCAAGTCTGAAAGCTGGAAAACCAGGAACTCCTGTGTCTAAGGGCAGGTGACGCTGTCCCAGCTCAAGCAAAGAGAGCAAATTTCCCCTTCCTCCAACTTCCTGTTCTATTAAGGCCCTCGGTAGACTAGATGTTGCCCACCTGCATTGGTGGGGGCAACCTCCTTTACTCAGTCTGCCAATTCAAATGCTAATTTCTCTTGGAGACACGCTCACAGACACATGCAGAAATAATGTTTTCCAGCTGTCTGGATGTCCCTTATCCCAGTCAAGTTCACACACAGAATTAACTATCACACTGCCCTCTGAATCCCCGGTGCTCTGCCTAAGTATCCTTCCCTCCCTTGAGCCCTTGGCAACCACTGATCCATTTACTATCTCCATAGTTTTGCCTGTTTCCAAAAGGTCATTTAGTTGGGATCACACAATAGGTAGTCTTTTCATATTGGCTTCTTTTTCGCCTACTAATATGCACTAGTGATATTCGTGCAAGGGAAGTAATATTTCACTTGGGAATATCCTCCATGGCTTGATAGCTCATTCCTGTTTTCGCACTTATTTCCTTTCCATTCATTTCTGCTAAGTGCTGAATAATATTCCATTGTCTGAATGTATCACAGTTTAACCATCTATTCAGCTACTGAAGTACATCTTGGTTGCTTCCAAGTTTTGTAAATTATGAATAAAGCTACCCTTAACATCCACGTGCAGGTTTTTTTGGGTGGACATAAGTTTTAAATTCATTTGGGTAAATGACAGAGCACAATTACGTGATTGTATGGTAAGAATGGTTGTGTATGGAACCGCCACACTATTTCCAAAGTGGTTGCACCATTTTGCATTCCCACCAGCAATGAGTGAAGAGTTCCTGTTGTTCTACAGCCTCTTCAGCATTTGGTGTTTTCCGTGTTTTTGGGTTTTCAACCATTCTAATAGGTGTGTAGTGGCATCTTGTTAATTAATTGGGGCTTTTTTTGGTGTATGTGAACCATTATAATGGTTCTAAAAGTCAGAGCTGTACAAAAAGATATGAACAGAGAAGCATTGCTCTCCCCCAGGCCCACTACCCAGTTCCCATTTCCCTCTTCTTTCTATCCCTTTCCTGACCCATCCCAGTAAGTACCCAATCTCTTCAGTTTCTGGTTTATCCTTTCTATATTTCTTTTATAGAAATGAGCAGATACAAAGGGGTGCCTGGGTGGCTCCGTTGGTTAAGCATCCGACTTCTGCTCAGATTATGATCTCAGGGCTCATGAGTTCGAGCCCCACATGGGGCTCTGTGCTGACAGCTCAGAGCCTGAAGCCTGCTTCGGATTCTGTGTCTCCCTCTTTTTCTGCCCCTCCTCCACTTGTGTTCTGTCTCTCTCTCTCTCTCTCTCTCTCTCTCTCTCTCTCTCTCAAAAATAAATATTTTAACATTTAAAAAAACACAAATGAGATACAAGGATATTTTCTTATATCCCCTTTTGTCTTACATGAAGAGTAGCTAGTTTGGATACTTTTTTGCACTGCAAAATAGTTATTTGAAAGTCTGTTTCTGAAAACACATTATCTGGATACCCTGTGTGTCCATTTTTATTGTCTTGTCTTCTTATCTGCCTGCATATCTTTGATTGAGTGGTAGACATTTAATATAAAGAACTATAGAAATAACTTGAGACCTAAGATGATATTAATTCCTCCAGAAAGGATTTGCATTGGCTCCCAGCAGGCATTTAGGAGTGTGAACAATCCAAGATCACCTTAATCCGGTCTCCGGAATGAACAACCCGAGATCACCTTAACCCAGTCTCCAGAACTGAGATGATGCAAAGCTGCACTCAGTCGCTGCAAGGGTCAATTTACCACGCATTCCCCTTTTCTCCTAAAATAGAGCCCTCCAGGGTTCCAGTCCAAAAGAATGCTTCTTGCAAGGTTCTGGACTCCCAAATGTTGTCCTCTAGACCTTGAGGAAATGATTCCCCTAGGAACATATGGCCCCAAATGCCTTGCTCATCTCTGTTGGTTACCTGCTTCTCCTGTGTCTTGGCCCCCTATTTTTCCTGACTTGTTAGCCTTTTGATGTCTTCAGACAGGTGGTTTGTAATATTTTGTTAGGCTTTTCTATTGTCCTCAGTGGTGAGTATGCCTCAATTGTGCCATTATAGAAGTTCCTGCATTCCTTTTTACATTGAGTCTAAAATGTTTCATTTTAGATGTTGTATTTAGTGATTTTTCAAATAGGTGTGTTCTTTCCTCTTATTTTTAAATTCTTTTGTGTGTTTAATCAGTTCATGTGTGTGTGTGTGTGTGTGTGTGCATACTATTCTATTAGCTAAGTTCTTGCCAGTCTAATAATGCTATTGTGTCTGTTAACTCATTCATGGTAGATTGTTTCCTCATGCATTTTATAATTTCGGATTATGAAGTCATTTTCAGAAGGACCCCTCTGTGTGGCCTGAGTTGAGGGAATGCCATGTTAAAGCAATATTGTGTTTGCTTCTACAAAGCATCTTGCACCACCATCTTGGTTCTTATATGAATTTTTCCTATGGGTTAAGAATAAATGAAAATGAAACCACGTGAGGCAGAGAACTTGGGTTTCGAATTTTCAAAGGAGACTCTTTCCCCCATCCGGAACCCAGGCTAAGACAACCTTGCTTGTTGTTTCCCAGTGCTGGCAGTTAGATTTTTTTTTTTAATCTGGACTATCATTTCCCAAAGGATTTACCCCATCAGGAGTCCTGGCTTCATGCAGGGTCATGGTTCTAGCTAACTATCTGCCTGCAAGCCCTCATTTTCTGTCCTTGTCAGGATGTGCACAGCCAGATATTTAATAAGACCAACCGTTGCCCACTCCACCGCTACTATCTGCCCAGACGGCTGCTGGATCAGCTCACATGCTTAACACCCAGATTTTCAGTTTTCTCTTTATTTTTGGCCTCCCAAGGATTTCCTTTATTTTCTTGAAGGCACTATGGTGCTTGTAAGAGAGTGTTTATTGTACTTTAGTCAGCATTTGTAGGTTCTTTTTTTTTTTAATTTTTTTTAACGTTTATTTATTTTTGAGACAGAGAGAGACAAAGCATGAATGGGGGAGGGGCAGAGAGAGAGGGAGACACAGAATCGGAAGCAGCCTCCAGGCTCCGAGCCGTCAGCCCAGAGCCCAACGTGGGGCTCAAACTCACGGACCGCGAGATCGTGACCTGAGCTGAAGTCGGACACTCAACCGACTGAGCCACCCAGGCACCCCAGCATTTGTAGGTTCTTGTAATGGGAAGGATTTCAGGTTATCTAACATTCCATTGCTAGAAATAGAAGTTGAACGGTTTTTTTCTGATTAGAGTCACTACTATCATGGTGAAGCTATCGGACAAGTGTGAGTATTTTATGTGAAAAAATGGGCAGAATTGCCCTACTATGTAAGTTTGGGACAATAAATATTCTTTCCTTTTTTCCTTATCTCCCCAAGAATCATCCAGAGAACACTCTAAAGGCCGATCTGCCTGTGTCCACTTCAGCCCCAGTAAAGGCAATGATGGAAACAGGCATCCGGGAGTCTCCTCTGTTGAGAAGTCCGGAGGTGAGACAGTTGGTGAGCGGCGGTGTGACAAGGGGAAAGGCTTCTTGAAGCAGCCCTCCTGTATCAGGGCGGCTGGGCCTGATGAGGAAGGAGAGGACCCCGGTTGGGCAGCTGCAAGCCTTCCACAGCAGGATGGCCACCGGAAGCCCGGCAGGCGGCAGGACCCAGCACCCAAGGCCAGGTGTGCTTCCCAGAAAAGGCGCATTCAAGAGCTCAGAGGAGGAAGGGGCTCCCCGGCTGGTTCTAGCCGGCCTGGCAGTGCCAAGGGGGAGGTGGTCCACGCTGGGCAGCATCCTCTCCACCATCGGACACCAAGAAACAAAGTGACACAGGACAAGCTCGCAGGAGGGATCTACTCAGATTTGCCACAGAGCACAGAGGTGTTGAGGTCAGGAGTCAGGAAGCTGGGAACATCTGCCCTGTCTGAGGACACCCAGCTATCCAAGGAGACTGATCCAGCACCTGGTCCCCTCTCTGGGCAGAGTGTCAATATTGACCTTCTCCCCGTAGAACTGCGGCTGCAGATAATCCAGAGAGAAAGGAGCAGGAAAGAGCTGTTTCGCAAGAAGAACAAGGCGGCCGCGGTCATCCAGCGGGCCTGGAGAAGGTAGGACGATGGGGGTGCCACGAGTCTCTGATTCTGTGGTTGTCCTGATGCTCCTAACATGACACGCCCTGTGCTCAAGTGGCATTTTCTAGTGAATTCCACGTGCTGGCGTAAGGCCAATTTTACTGAACCCGCCCATAAAATTCACTCACGTGTAGGTCCTAGTTATTTACATTGGATGAGCTATTTGGAAGATGTTTTTGCCAAGAAAGGTAGGAAGCACCCAGGATAGCCTGGAGTCAAGGAAAAAAGCCTCAGTGTGTAACCAGGAAGCCTGAGTTTCGGGTTTCTGACAAGTTATCTGACCTCGGGCAAATCACGTGGCCTCCCTGACCCTCAGTTTCCTCACCTGTAAAATAGGATTTAGTAATCGCTGCACCCATCCTGTTTATACGGCAGGCTGCTGAGTGAGATAGTGTGCACTTCGTAATTTCTAAAGTACTACCCGTGGAAGATATTTTATTTTTCTTTTTATGTTTTTACTACCCACAAATTAGTCATACCCCAAGTACCTAAGCCAGGGTGCGGTTCAGGGGCTGAGTATTAAACATATTGCAACAACCTGTGAGAGCACCTGCCAAGCTCGGAATGTTGGGTAGGTGCTAGGAGTAGTGGTGGAGGCTCCCTGAAATACGGAGACAGATCTCTCCAGGCAGGAATCTCGGGAGGACCGGAGGAGTCCTTTGCGACCAGTTTTTCACATATTTCATAGTCTCCTCCGTCTATCTGCAGGCCCCACTAGGGCCTAAATCTACATTAGGCCTTAGTAATGACCAGCGTCTGGGGGAGGGCTGGTGCCACTGCCCGCAGCTGGGGGTCAGGTGGCCTCCATCTCCAGAGAGAGGAAGGTTGACGGGGGGAACAAAGCAAGCAAATCACTGCGAGCACAGGTGTGCCGCATGTCAACACCCTTGTCAGGAGATAAAAGGGCAGAGAGACCCTAACGTTGGCAGAGAAAGAGGAGAGAGCGGGAGAGGTTCTTGTGAGATCCAGGGAGAGGCCTCAGGGACTGTGGTATCAAGGACTGCCTGGCCGGAAGCCGGGCGATCTGCTCCATGCTGGCACGGCCTTTGCTACAGTGGGTCCTCGTGTCCGTTCAAGCTGCTGGTCTTATAAAGTCACCTCCTGCCTGAACCCCTTTGCTCTCCCAGCCATCCCAGGAAGCCATCACGATAGGGATCAGTGTTCCCATTTTTCAGGCAAGCAAATGGTCTCAGGAAACATGACTTGTCCTGGTGATACAGATCAGGCACTTGAAGCTCAGACTCAAGGGCCTTTCCCATATGTTCTCAGTAAAGGCAGTGTTTGCAGTGGTCAAGATAACGGCAGCGGAGGCCAGCCTCACGCTCTTCACCTTAGAACAGGCTGGGGGAAAAGGGCTGCCTGGATGGTGCTCACGCTCATCAAGGTAATGTTGTTACAGGGGGATGTTTTATTACTGTCATTAATACTAGTACTTGGCGTTATTAATCACTTGTGCCAGATGCTGTTCTAAGTAGTTTTATGTGTGTTAACATTTTTTTTTTAAATATGGAACGCTTCATGAATTTGTGTGTCATCCTTGTGCAGGGGCCACGCTAATCTTCTCTGTGTCGTTCCAATTTTAGTATGTGCTGCCGAAGCGAGCACTGTGTTAACGGATTTAATCCTTCCCAATAACTGTGTGAGGCACTGTTCTTATCCCCCATTTCACAGATGAGGAAACTGAAGCACAGAGAACTTAATCAACCCACCAAGGTTGCAGAGCTAATAAGTGCTGTACTGGCTTGAAGCAGAGATAGTCTGACTCTGAAGCCATAGATGGGGATGGTCCTTGCTCTCCCTCCTTGGGGAGTTCTGCCAGGATGTGCACTGGCTACCGTCCCAGAGGAACTTTTTAAGTATTTCAGCTGAAACTTGGGATCGAAACAAGCCAACAAGGTGTACCATATCAGGCCCCACAGCTGCTCCCTAGCTGAAATGCCTTCCAGTCAAGCTGTTTCTTTGACTCCTTTGAAGAGTCAGAAGCTGACAGGTCCTGTCCGTAAGTGTGCATAGCAGCAAATGAGCCTTCAGTCATCCCCCCAGGAACAGTGGGCTCATAGTCTGTAGGCCCATCTGGGGAGGCAATTACACAGGCCCTCTGGCTGCACCATTGTGCAATTCTGAGATGGGACTTTGACTCCCAAAGGGATTGTGGGATGCTGCGCATTGTGGGAAGTCGCGTGTCTGGTGACAGTAGAAACAGTTCCATTGATTCTGTTATACAGCCTGTGCATCTTCTGTTTTAAGTATGGGAGCTCACAGCATTGTCCTGGAGCAGGGTATGGTGTCTGACACGAAACCTAAGGACCAACGAGGGGTGGGGTAGAGCACAGGGCTTGGCACACGCGTGCTCCACAAATGCAGACTATCATAGGAGACATGTTGAGGACAGAGACGGGCAGACTGGGAAACGGGCAGGGGTAGGGCGAGCAGTGTGAACCTTGGGCCCTGAGGCGGTGAGTGAGGCTTAGTCTTAACGTGTGAATCTTATTACCAATCAAGACTTTATTTTCAATGTTGAAACTGGATACTGGATGACCTAAGTGAGGCTGGAGAGTTGCTGTGGCTGAGAGCAGTTGTTGTGTTAAACACTTCCGTCTTAATCTAAACATTTGTAAACTACCTTCCTATCAGCTCTTCTCTAGCATGTTGTGAGGTCAGTAAGCAAGGCCGGGCTGGACCATAAGGAGAGCCGTGAGCACTGGGCTGATAGGGATGACTGGGCATCTTAGGACTCTCAACAAACCAGAAGTGCTATTTTCCTTGAAAATAGAAGAACAGAGGCTGTTACTCTAACCCCTGGCACCATCCTATCATCTGGACAGAGACTCAAAAGTCTGCATTCCGCTATCTATTAGGTGGAAGCTGTACACAGTGAAAGCCAACACCTGGGCTTCCCAGTGAGTTTTCTGCCCACAAACCAAAGAGGCCGAACTATGGAGCAGTATTGCCCCGTTATCTCCAGCTTTTCTCCATAGTTGGCTTTTTGGAAGCGTGATCTATACTCTAGTAGAGAGGTGCCTGGTTTGGCATGCTACAGGAAAAAGAAGAGTCATGCAGTTTGAGTGAAATCGGCCTTTAGGGCAAGAGAGAAGTACCTAGTACCTGCGCCTAGTACCACAAAGACTTCTCAGCAGACTTCAGGAAGACGTCATTTCCCATTTGGTGTATGGTAAAATCAGACATGGGGCCTGTTGCTTTCTGCAGCACCTTATAAGCTCACTAGTAACTCATCAGCTACCAACCCGATAATGAACAGTGATGCAGGTTTCCTTGAGAGGCTCCAAAACAGCTGTGTTCAGTAAGTTTTAGAGTGCATGTGGATAGACCCCACCAACCCAACGTTAGATGTAAAGACAGCCATCATCCCCATGTCCCATACCTTTCTCCCACTCCAGGCCCCACCCTGCAACAGAATGAACCTAGTAAAATACAGCTCTTACTTTTGCCATCCTTTTTAAAACCCTTTGCCGATGCCCACTAAGTACATAGTACAGATCAAAGTCCTTAGCAGTATTTGGCTGTTAGACCAGACGGCACCGAGTTTGAATGTTGGTCTCTCCTGGCTCTAGCTGTGAGACCTTCTGCAAGTTACTCAGCCTCTTTCCCCACCAGTTTCATTGAGCTGTAACTGACCTACAGCCTTGTATAAGGTGTACAGCATAATGACTTGGCTTACATATATGATTCCTATGAAATGATTACCACAATAAGTTTAGTTAACATCCATTATCTCAGGGAGATACTTAAATTGGTTTTTTTTCCCCTTGTGATGAGAACTTTTAGGATTTACTCTCATCAACTTTCATATAGACCATAAAGCAGTGTTAACTATAGTTATCATGTTGTCCATTATATCCCCAGCACTTATTTATCTCATAACTGTAAGTGTGTATCTTTTGGATCATCTACACCCAGTTCCTCCTCCCCTCACCCGTTGCCTCTGGTAACCACAAATTTGATCTTTTAAGATTACACGTAAGAGTAAAACCATACAGTATTTCTTTCTGACTTCACTTAGCATAATGCCCTCAAGGGCCATCCGTGTTGCCACAAATGGCAGCATTTCCTTCTTTTTATGGCTGAATAATATTCTACTGTGTATATACACCACCATTTCTTTATTGATTCACCCATGGGTGGACACTTCCATGTCTTGCCTATTGTAAATAATGCTAATGTGAACGTGGAGACGCAGGTATCTCAACAGTTTTTCATCTCCTTCTATATAAATCCCCAGAAGTGGAATTGATGCATCATATGGTAGCTCTATTTTTAACTCTTTGAGGGAAATCCATACTGCTTTCCATAGTGGCCAAACCAATTTACTGTCCCATCAACAGTGCACAAGACTTCCATTTTCTGCACACCCTCACCAACATTTGTTACCTCTTGTCTTTTGATAATTGCCATCCTAACAGACATGATGTGGTATATCATTGTGATTTTGATTTGTATTTCCCCTATTATTAATGATGTTGAGCACCTTCTTGTGTACCTGTTGTCCATTCATGTATCTTCTTTGGAAAAATGTCTATTCAGGTCCTTTGCCCATTTTTATCAATGGATTATTTGGGGTTTTTTGCTATTTAGTTGTAGGAGTTCCTTATATATTTTAGATAATAACCTCTTATCAGATACATGAGTTGTAAATATTTTTCCTCTTCCATAGTTGTCTTTTAATTTTGTTGATTATTTTGCTGTGCTGAATCTTTTTACTTTGTAGCCCTGCTTGTTTGTTTGTGCTTTCAGTGTCCTATCCAAAACAAACAAACAAAAACAAAACAAATCTGGCAACATATCTGTCAGGGGGCTTTTTTCCTGGGTTTTCTTTTAGGAATTTCTGGTCTTACATTTAAGGCTTTTTAATCCATATCAAGTCTATTTTTGTGAGTGGTGTAAGATAGGGGTCTAGTTTCATTCTTTTACGTGTGAATATCCAGTTTTTCCAGCACCATCTATAAAACAAATGGTCTTTCCTCCATGGAGTGTGCTTGGCTCCCTTGTCAAATATAATTGACCATATACGCATGGGTTTATTTCTAGGATTTTAGTTCTCTTCCATTGGTCTATGCATCTATTTTTATGCTGGTACCATACTGTTTTGATTACTATGAGTTTATAATAAAGCTTGAAATCAGGAAGTATGATACTTCTCTCTTTGTTCTTTCTCAGGATTGCTTTGGCTATTTGGGTACTTTTATGGTTCCATGTAAATTTTATAATTGTTTTTCCTACTTCTATAAAAAATGCCACTGGAATCTTAATAGGGATTTCACTGAATCTATAGATGACTTTGGGTACTATGGATGTTATAATATTCCTGCAATCCGAGAAGACAGAATATCTTTCTATTTATTTGTGTCTTCAATTTATTTCATCGGTGTTTTGTAGTTTTCAGTAGAGATCTTTCACTTCTTCAGTTGAATTTATTCCTATCTTACTGTTTTTGGTGCTGTTGTAAATGGGGGTCATTTTATTAGTTTTGCAGATAATTTTTTAGTGTATGGAAATGTCACTTATTTTTGTATGTTAACTTTGTATCCTACAACTCTACTGAATTTGTTCATTAGCTCTAACACTTTCTGGAGTCATGAAGTTTTTCTATATGTAAAATCATCTGCAAATAAAGACAGAGTCACTTCTTCCTTTCTTTATGTGATGCCTTTTATTTCTTTTTCTTGCCTGACTGCTCTAGCTAGGACTTCCAGTACTGTGTTGAATAGGAGTTGTGAGTGGGCACCCTGGTCTTGTTCCCATTCTCAGAGGAAAAGTTTTCAACTTTTCACCACTGATGTTCACTGTGGACTTGTCATGTTGCCGTTATTATGTTGAGGTACATTTCTTATATACCTAATTTGTTAAATTTTTACCATGAACAGATGTCAAATTTTGTAAAAATGCTTTTTCTGCTTCTATTGTGATAATCGTATGATTTTGTTAACATGATGTAGAACATTGACTATATACTTTGTTTCTTCTTGATTCAGTCTTACAGGTTTCTAATAACTTCCATTACTTCTACGTTGTCCAGTTTGTCATATAGCATCTTATGGTTGTTCCAGTTCATAGTAGTATCTTATGGTCCTTTGCCTTTCTATTGGGGATCAGTTGTAATGTCTCCTTTTTTAATCATAATTTTGATTTGGATCATCTCTCTTTTTGCCTTGGTTAGTCTAGCTAAAGTTTTGTCAATTTTGTTTCTTTTCAAAGAACCAAGTCTTCGTTTTGTTAATCTTCTGTTGTTTTCCTGCTCTTATTTCTGCTCTAATCTTTATTATTTCCTTCCTTCTAACTTTGGACTTAGTTTGTTCTTTTCCTACTTTCTTAAAGAGTAGGTTATCAGATCTTTCTTGATTCTTTTTTTTTTTAATATATGAAATTTATTGTCAAATTGGTTTCCATACAACACCCAGTGCTCATCCCAAAAGGTGCCCTCCTCAATACCCATCCCCCACCCTCCCCTCCCTCCCACCCCCCCATCAACCCTCAGTTTGTTCTCAGTTTTTAAGAGTCTCTTATGCTTTGGCTCTCTCCCACTCTAACCTCTTTTTTTTTTTTTTTTTTCCCTTCCCCTCCCCCCATGGGTTTCTGTTACGTTTCTCAGGATCCACATAAGAGTGAAACCATATGGTATCTGTCTTTCTCTGTATGGCTTATTTCACTTAGCATCACACTCTCCAGTTCCATCCACATTGCTACAAAAGGCCATATTTCATTCTTTCTCATTGCCACGTAGTATTCCATTGTGTGTATAAACCACAATTTCTTTATCCATTCATCAGTTGATGGACATTTAGGCTGTTTCCATAATTTGGCTATTGTTGAGAGTGCCGCTATAAACATTGGGGTACAAGTGCCCCTATGCATCAGCACTCCTGTATCCCTTGGATAAATTCCTAGCAGTGCTATTGCTGGGTCATAGGGTAGGTCTATTTTTAATTTTCTGAGGAACCTCCACACTGCTTTCCAGAGCGGCTGCACCAATTTGCATTCCCACCAACAGTGCAAGAGGGTTCCTGTTTCTCCACATCCTCTCCAGCATCTATAGTCTCCTGATTTGTTCATTTTGACCACTCTGACTGGCGTGAGGTAATATCTGAGTGTGGTTTTGATTTGTATTTCCCTGATGAGGAGCGACGTTGAACATCTTTTCATGTGCCTATTGGCCATCCGGATGTCTTCTTTAGAGAAGTGTTTATTCATGTTTTCTGCCCATTTCTTCACTGGGTTATTTGTTTTTTGGGTGTGGAGTTTGGTGAGCTCTTTATAGATTTTGGATACTAGCCCTTTGTCCGATATGTCATTTGCAAATATCTTTTCCCATTCCGTTGGTTGCCTTTTAGTTTTGTTGAGATCTTTCTTGATTCTTAATGTAGGCATTTATTACTCTGAACTTCCCTCTTAAAACTGTTGTTGCTGCATTCTATAAGTTTTGGTGTGTTTTATTTCATTTTGGTCTCAAGATACTTTGTTTTCCTTTTATTCATTCTTTGATCCATTGGTTGCTCAGGAAAAATGTTAACTTCGATTTATTTGTGAATTTCCCAGTTTTCCTAGAATTGATTTCTAGTTTCATGCCATTGTAGTTATGGTTACTTTTATTACCTTTTTTAATGTTTTTTTAAGTTTATTTTGAGAGAGGTTGAGAGATCACAAGCGGGGGAGGGTCAGAGAGAGGGAGAAAGAGAATCCCAAGGAGGCTCCATGTTGTTAGCACAGAGCTGGATGCAGGCCTCTATCTCACAAACCATGAGATCATAACCTGAGCTGAAATCAAGAGTCAGACACTTAACCAACTAAGCCACCAGGTGCCCCTTAAGTTTTTAAACTTTTAAAAGTACATAATGCACAACCATTATCATATTACAAATTCTAATTTTGACTATATGTTTACTATTACCAGTGAGTTTTAGGCTACCTTAAGTATTTATGATGTTAACTAGCATCCTTTTACTTTCAAAGAATTCCCGTTATCATTTCTTCCAAGGAAGGTCTAGTAAGATTATGAGCTACTTCAGTTTTAGTTTGTTTTTTCTCTCTTTCATTTCTAAAGGACAGTTTTGCCAACTATAGAATTCTTGACAGTTTTTTCCTTTAATATTTTTAATATATCATCCTGTTCTCTCCTGGCCTGAAAATTTTTTGTTGAGAAGTGCATTCATAGTTATAATTTTTCTTTTGCTTATTTCTACATTAGACTCATGACAATATAGTGTGTCTCAGTGTAGCACTATTCAGGTTCTATTTAGAGTCCTTTCAGCTTCATGGATCTCAATGTCCATTTCTCTCTCCAAGTTTGAGAAACTTTCAGCTGTTACTGCCCTAAATATATTTTCTGTCCCATTCTTTTTCTCTTCTCAAATTCCCATAATGCAATTCATTTTAGCATGTCCTATATAAGTCCCATATACCTTCTTCACTTTTTCATTCTTTTTTCCTTCGCTCCTCTGACTACATAATTTTAAATGCCCTGTTTTCTAGGTCACAGATTCTTTCTTCTACATGGTCGAGTCTGATTTTCAAGTTCTCTATTGAATTCTTCAGTTCAGACATTGTATTTTTCAGCTCTAGGATTTCTTTTTCTGCACCCCCCCCCCATTTTTCTTTGTTGAATTTCTCATTTTGTTCATGCATTATTTTGCTAATTTTATTTAGTTGTCTGTGCATTCTTGTAATTCACTAAACTTTTTTAAAGAATTCTGAATTGTTTGTAGAACAGTTTACAGATCTCCATGTCCTTTTTTTAAAAATTTTAATGTTGTCTTTTTGAGAGCACACGTGCGTGCACAGGTCGGGGAGGGGCAGAGTGGGAGGGAGACACAGAATATGAAGTAGGCTCCAGGCTCTGCACTGTCGGCACACAGCCTGGTATGCAGCTCGAACTCACGAACCACGAGATCATGACCTAAGCCAAAGTCAGATGTTTAACCAAGTGAGCCAACCCAGGTGCCCCTTGCAGATCTCTATTTTAGAGTCAGTTACCAGAACTTTATTAGCTTCCTTTGGCATGGTCATGTCTACCTGATTCTTTTGTGATTCCTAATTTCTGATGCTGCTATCTCAACATTTGAAGAAGTGGTCTACTCTTCCATACTTCATAGGTTTGCTTTAACCAAGAGTTCTTCACCAGGCAGCTCAGTTTGGGTTTCTGGACATGTCTACTAGTAACATTCTTGGGCAGATGAAGGTTGCTTTTAAGGCAGTCTGTTTTTGGGCAGGGCAAGCTCTGAGGTTGGGGTGGGGCAAGGGGTGGGGTGTGCTGCTAGCTGGGAATAGTTGAATAGGACTGCTGAGTTGGTTCTCTGCCCAAGCAAGGCTTTAGGATGGGCTCTGCAGTTGCCTGGGTTTTCTAGTCAGGCTTACTAGTAGGTGGGGCTATGAAGTCACTTCCCTGAACTGACAGAGCAGCAGGACAGGCCGTAGGGCCTGCACAGGTTGTTTGGGGACTCAAGTCAGACAAGATTGTGCATGGAGTTTCCTGGCCAGGTGGGGGCCACCAGTTTTGCCGTGCAGACAGGGATAATACCAGGCTGTGTTTTCTCTTCAAGTGCCCTATAAGAAGGGCTTTGGATGGGCTACACAGCTTCCTGTGTGATCTGGCTAGGTTTCCTGGTCAGATGGGCTGAAGGCTCTATTCAGCAATGGCTAGGGCTATGAATCACTTGCCCTGTTCATGGAGAGCATGAGAACCAGCTCCAAGGCCTAAAGTTTTGTGGCTGACTCAAGCTGACCTGCACCCCAAGGTCCCTGGCTATACAGGGTCACGGTTTTCGCTTTGCAGATAACCAGCTCTACCTGCTATACCCCTCCAGGTGGTCTGTCCAGGCTTTGGTCAGGTAGGGCCAGGAGCAACACTCATGTGTGGGCCAGGTTATGCCTCAGCTCCCCTGCCTGAGTTGAAGCAGACCAGACTTCCAGGGTTGACAAGGCTCTTTAAGAACCACTCAGGCACCCTGCTGAGTTCCCTGGTCAGACCGCACCTCTGTTTTGGCTCTGCAGATGAGCAAAATTAAAGATTGGGACTACTACTTGGACACTGCAGGTAGGAACTTGGTCTGCAAAGACCCACATCCTGGTTGTTGCAAGCCCCTACCTTCCCCATCACAGACTCCCAGTGGCCAAGTCCCACAGATTCCCCATGGGATGAGACCGGAGTGGGGGCTCCCAAGAAGTGACCTACAATGCTGGAGGTGCTGGATTCTGCCCTGGGTTCCCTTTTCCCATTTGAGGAACCATAGGCTAAAGTCACTTTGGTGTGGTGCTACACCAGCCTGATGGAGGGGCAGTGCAGTCTGCATGTAGCTGTTCCTCATATCCCATTGTAGTCTGTCTTGGCCCCTGTGGTGCATGGGGCTGCAGCCTCTCTCCCATGTTCTAGGACTTTCTCAGTGGTGTCTTATCCGTGAATAGTTGTTAGTTGTTGTTTTTGTAAGGGGAAGTAAGGAACAACCTATGTTGTCATCCTGGTGTGATGTGCCATCTACTCAGCCCTGTCTACTTGATGGATTTTCACCTTTATCATGAGGAATGTGCCTGACATGTAACAGGCTCTGAACAAATGTTGGCTCCTTCTACAGTGTAGCCTAGCCTTCCATCCTTCTTCACAAAATACACAATGCTTCGTACACCTCTCATTACTTTCCTGGCACAAATGTCCATATCTCCACTTAGGCCAGTTCTGCCTAGAGTACCCTTCTCTGCCCAGTAAGCTCCTATGCATCCTTTAAAACCCAGCACAAGTATCAGCCTTATAAAGCCTTACCAGACCACCAAGAATTATCAGTCTCACATGATCTCATGCAATCTAGCTCCTCGGTTTTACATAGTACTTCTCATTTATTTACACATTACACATTACACATTGCCCACCCTGAGGGCAGACTCATCTGATTCCTAGTTCAGGAACTGTTTGATTTAAAAAAAAAATAATGATTTTTTTTTTTTCAACATTAAACCTACTGCCACTGTAAATTAGGAATGGGAGCTTAAATGAATCTCCCAGTTCAGCAAACTATACCTATAGCTTCTAGGAACCCAAAGGAAACTTTCTTTTCTCAGTACTGTGATCTTAAAGTCTCTCCTCTCTTCTGACCTCACCAGCTACCAGCTTAGGAAGCACCTGTCCCACCTTCTGCACATGAAGCAGCTTGGAACCAGAGATGTGGACAGATGGAACCAAGAGTGCCTGGCATTGCTGCTCCAAGTTTGGAGGAAAGAACTGGAACTAACCCCCCCAAAGACCACTGCAGTAAGCAGGACCACGAAGAGTTCATCCAAGGGCAGCTCAGGCACAAAGTCCACCAGACACTTAGTACTCAAGCAAATCTACGGTAAATGTCCTTCTGGGCACGTTGTAGTTGACAACAAGCACCCCCAGAGTGTTGCATCAGAATCTGAAATGGGATTTAATTACACTGGGCAAAACTCCATTCAGATAGGAACTTTACTTCCAAGAACCAAGAGAATTTTCAACACACATTTAATGCCTCCCCTCCAGCAATTCTAGCTCAGAACTGGTTTGATGATGCATTCTGGCATCTCAATCAAGAGGTCTTCTGCTGGCCTTCATTACCCTTTAAACCCCTCCAGACCACTGCTTGGGTCCTCCCCTTATATTACCCATTTGGAGGGCTCCAGAAGCAGGAACACCTTGCCTGCCTCACTTTGACCTTCCTTATGCTAAAATAGTACAGGGCTGCCCATCTGTGGGAATGCCCCAGACCCACGCACAATAGTAAATACTTGCTCAGCAGACGAATTGCTTTAAATTGGAACATTTTCAGCTCTGGAAAGAACCCATTCAAATAAACTCAGCAGAGAAGAGGCCTAGATAGCTCCCCAAAAGAAAAAAGTTGAGCCAAGGCACTTGAGAAATAGATCTGCAGCCCAGGCAGCAAAATCTCAGGACTTTACTCTGGGCCTACATGGTATTTCCACACTATACCTAATTTCTCTTGGCAGATATCAACAAGCTCAAGTCTTTACCTCAAAAAGGAACTTAGAACTTGGTGAGGCCACAGCTAACCTTGGTCAGAGAGGAATAGTCACTGTTGGTTGATTTCAGGTTGTTCTCAAGAAGGGAAAGTTCCTCATCCCACAAGATCTTCCAAAGCCCATCCTGTGCTGCATCTCAATTCAGGTAAGGTAGCCACTGCACTGGCAAAGCAGATTGGGAAGACAATGTGGGGAAGCATTTGCCTTTTTTGTTTCATCCTCAAAGATGGAAGACATGAGGATAGAGATTGCTAGGGATATTGGAAATCCAATATGGTCATTTCCTTTGAGGTGTACATGTTTTTCATTCCCCTTTCATGGAATTATTACTGCAATCAACATGCCTCCCTAACAGGCAAGTTATTTTCACAACCACAAGTTGTTAACATTACCTCCAGTAGAGACAATAAATGGTACTTTTACATACTTGTTCACATGAAGGGGGGAAAATGAAAATGCAGTCATTCTTCAAAGTAATACCTTGGGAATTCTTGTTCTGTATTGATTTCACATTAAGATTCTTCATCTCCTTCCCAAACTTGAGAGGTTCCTTAACCACAAATTCTGGCCTTTGCCTTTCACGGCCCCATGAAGGGGACATGTAATATTTAATAACACGTCCTGTTCAGGCTTCACCGTGCACAATTTCACTCATGCTCAGGGAACTTTCTTTTCAACTGCAAGACAAGAGTATTTTACTCTGGGCCCCCTTCATTCACACCAGCATTAAATCTGGGTGATAAGTTCAGTGCTGTCAGCAGTTAATGCCAGATCCAGTGTTGTTCATGGGTGGCTATGGCAACACGCTCCCCCCACCCCACCCTTGCTGATCCAGTCATCCTGCAGGAATAGAGTGCAGCTGGAAGGTGAACAATGACTGTCAGCGTGAACTTTAACATTCATTTAGTTTTTGATTGGGGGGGGGGGAACCTGGAGGTAGGGGACAGTGTAATTACTGCCCAATCTTTAATATGGGTTGGGCAACTCATGTAATATAGGCAGGCTGATCAGGGAGTAGCGGATAGGGTAGTTACAACTGTGGGCCTTGATTCCTTTGAAACTTTCCATGTTTAAAAAAAAAAAAGCTTTTGTTCTACTTGAATGAATTGAAAATTAGTTTCAAAAACAATGGTCAGACAGAACTACCAGAAAAGTCGCATTTAAATAAAACATTTTTTTTACTTAGTCCTGGGTTTTTCTCTTGAGACCATCAGAAATCATAAAAATGAGGTGTTTAGAAACACAAAAGGTTTTTAGTCAAAGGGTTTAGTTAAGGGACGAATAAACAAACTCAAATATACTTAGTGGTTTTTTGGGATTTCACATGAACAAGTAGCTTGTTTGTCCTACACATGTAATTCTAAGTGGCTTGAAAACAGACGAGGTCTTAAGAGAATCTTTCCTAACCCTAAATGGGGGAACACAAGGTTTTGTTAAGTCTACACATGTACATTAAGGCACTATCCAGTGAGCTGATTATCAGAGCTGCTAATTAGTGTAGCTGGAGCCCATATATGTTTCATACAGAAAGCATCTATAAATAGTTTCCATGGAAATGGGCATCTGTGATTCCACATTGCAGAAATTTCTGTGTGTCAGTTGTGCCCAACTGAACCAAAAAGAGAACATTAATTTTGGTCTTCTCCATGAATAAAAATGTTAGTTCATTTTTTTGCTTTGAGAATTCCATGGGGTTAAGGATCTTCTGATTTGCTCACTGTCCTATTCACTTTTAGGAAATTATTTGGCACACAGTAGGTGCTCAAATACTTGAGCAAGGATTGTTGCTCCCAACTTCCAGCATAGGAGAGGCTTTAGTAGTGCCTTTATCTCTTTAAAGAGGAAGCAGAAAGTGAGCTGGATATAGCAAAGTATATAGCCTCCTGCGCCTGTGTTTCTCTACATGCATTTGGGAGACTCCACAACTCCTGTTTTCTCTAGTCCTTCAACAGCAACCCCCGTATACCACCCACAAAATAGCAGCATAGTATTGGTCAGAGAGCATATACATATAACTTATATATGTATATAAATATATAACCTCCAGGGTGCACCTGGGTGGCTCAGTTAAGCATCTGACTCTGGATTTCGGCTCAGGTCATGATCTCATGGCAGTGAGATCAAGCCCTGTGTTAAGCTCTGTGATGAGCATGGAAGCCTGCTTGAGATTTATTCATTTTCTACCCCCACCCCCCCCAACGACTCCCTTCTGCCTCTCTCCCTTGCTTGGGCTCACACTCCTAAATTTGGGAGCCCTTCTTTTTAAATATAAAAGAACTACCTTTAAAAAGCCCATTCCAATGAATGGAATAACCATGGCTCAAGTGATGACTACTAATGATAACCCCTTTGTATGAATGCAGAATATTCCTGCCCATCTACAGATGGGTATACAGATAACTCAAGACTTGATACAGTAAAGGCAGCCAGAAACAGAATTCAGTATCAGTAGTTCACTTTAAATAACCATAATAAAACCAGGAGAGAAAAAGTAAGACATGTTTGTAACTTTCTGAAACTACTCACCTTTCATGTTTGCTCCTTTGCTCCAGAGAGGAAAAACAGAGCAATTTGGCCTCAGCAAGAGGGTTGAATACATCACTGTTTTCCAACTGTGACATCTTAAAAGTTTTCATGCTATAAGTAACTTCAAAGTCATAAAAAGGCCTAAAAATACCCATTTTAAGATTGATATGCCTATCAGTCTGTCATCCTTGAAGATAGTAAATTTTCAAATGAAATGGTTTTCTAGAATGTACTATATAGCCTAGTGTGTGGTACATGGCAAGTTGAGAAATACATGTGTATATGTGTTTGTGTTATGTATGACCTACATAAAGAAAGCTATACCAGTTATTCTAGACAGACTGAAGACCTAGGTCCCAGTCCCAGCTCAAGTACCTGGCCTCTCCCAGTCAAGGTTCTTCAAGAGCTGTCAGGTATCAGGGCACCTGGGTGGAAGTGTCCAACTTCGGCTCAGGTCACTGCCTCATGGTTCATGAGTCCAAGCCCTGAGTCAGTCTCTCCACTGATAGTGCAGAGCCTGGTTGGGATTCTCTCTCTTCCTCTGCACCTTACCCACTTGTGCTTTCGCTCTCAATCTTTAAAAATGTCCTGTATCTTGGAGGATGATGTAAAATGCAAGGTTGGTAAGTCACCTGTCTCTACAACAAACTGGCTGTCACCTTCCTAGCTCCCTAAATAGTCCATATCTAAACCCTTTACCTCACCAGCAATGAACTTTTCAGTATTAAAAATAACAAATATCTCTCTGGTATTTGCTTTTAACAGTGAGCAACTTGCAGTGTATACACCTCCTTGAGAATAGTGGAAGATCAAAGAATTTTTCTTATAACCTGCAATCAGCTACTCAATCAAAAACCAAAACAAAGCTTCGACCACCTGTGGAGGAAGACCGTGTCCGGGGGAGCTGGAATAGCTAGTGCAGAGTTCTGATTCTCTGCTGATTAACTTTTCCACCTTGAGAAAACTTTAATATTCATGCCTCAAGCCTTATTAGCCTGAAAACATGGTAACAACTGAATGACAATGTCAGGATGTTTTCTTTCTGCTCTTATACAGCACTGTTAGCTTGTGCTACAACCACCACAGTAGACTATACCCGTGCAAAACTTACTAGCTGTCTGCCCTCGCTTCAGTCAGTACAGCTATAAAGTAGAACACATAATTAACAGTAACGTCTAAGCCAAACTAAGAACATGAGCACTAACATGAGATTTCTGCCAGCCAGCTGATGCAAGCCTGGTTTTTTGGCTCCAGGGAAGAACCTACATGAGAGGGGGAAGAGCCTGTCCTATAGCAGCCATTTTTATCAGTTGGACCAGACCATTCATGCATAACCTACCAATTCACTTGTATTTTCTGCCTGACCTATAGGTGAGCAAGCTTGTCAAAATGCCATTCCTACTGGCAGGGAAAACTGCTAAACCTACATACATTCGAGCTATAAGAACACCTGGCATAAATAAATTTCAGTGGTTACAGGCTTTTTCACATTTTGTTAAAAGTTTTATTTATATTTGGGGTGCCTGGGTGGCTCAGTCGATTAAGCGTCCAACCTCAGCTCAGGTCATGAACTCATGGTTCATGGGTTCAAGCCCCCTGTTCTGACAGCTCAGAGCCTGGAGCCTGCTTTGGATTCTGTGTCTCCCTCTCTCTGTTCCTCCCCTTTGGATTCTCTCTCTTCTCAAAAATAAAATTATTTTTGAGAGAGAGCGTAAGCAGGGAAAGGGGTAGGAGTGGAGTGGGAGGAAGGGAGAGAGGATTGGAAGCAGGCTCTGCGCAGACACAGCAAGCTTGATTCGGGGCTCAACCTCACAAGCTCCAAGACCATGACCTTAGCCGAAGTCGGATACTCAACCAACTGAGCCAGCCAAGTGCCCCAGTTTTTTCACATTTTTAAGAGCAAAGCTACCATAGGAATGTAGACAGAAGGCATAAACAGTGGCATGTTAGGCCCAAATATTTGTAGTAGGAGCATTTCCATTTTCTTAAGATTATTGCCACCCCTGTCCTGACAGGTAGAGATAAGCAGCAATAAAGTGTTACCTTGATTTTTGTTACAATTTGCTAATTATTTCATAATTATGAAAATAGTTAATCCTTGAACAACCAGGTTTGTGTGGGTCCTCTTAACATGGATTTTTTTTCCAATAAATGTATATAGTATCAATAAATATAGCCATGGTACTGCAAATGTGTTCTTCTCTCTAGCTTGCTTTATTATAAGAATTAGGTATATAATACGTATACAAAATAGGTGTAGAGGCACCTGGGTGGCTCAGTTGGTTAAGCGTCTGAGTCTTGACTTCAGCTCAGGTCATGATCTCCCAGTCATGAGACTGAGCCTCGTGTTGGGCTCCACGCTGAGTGTGGAGCATGCTTAGAAGATTCTCTCTCTCCCTCTTCCCTTTCCCTGCTCTCACTCAGAAAAAAATATGTGTAAATTGATTATCAGTAAGGCCTCTGGTCAACAGTAGGCTATTAGTAAAATTGTGGGGTAGTCAAATGTTATACATGGATTTTTTGACTGGGGGTGTGGGTGTCAGCATAAATCGCTATATATGGCTTATAATTTTAAAAGAATTATGGTCATTAGTAGAAAGTAATTTTGAAAGAAGAATTATCTAAATCAAACCAAGTACCATTTGAGGAAAACCTCAAACAACCGTAGTACTATCTTGAAATCTTGCTCCTGCAGAAGGAGCTAGAAAACCTCTGTAAATAACAGAACTCCATAGTGAGGAGCTGAATGTCATGATGGATAAAGGCAACCATTCCCAAATAAAAAATTGGTTTCTGTTGCTGTCTGAATGAACTAGAACTGAGACCACAAAGATTCTTTCTTGGTAAATAACAGAAGGTATTGTATCATTCCATATTTTGTAAATATTTAGTTTCTATGAAATGCAAAATACTCTACCCACCTGTGACCAAGTATAATGTCCTGGTCCAAGAAGCCAGCCTGTGTTATTTTCCTACCTTAGTGCAAAGGAAGGTTCATAAACAACTTCTTTAAAAGTTCAGCTTTAATGACAAACATTACATCAGTTTCTCTTCAAAATTATATAGACGTGAATAAACAATTTCAAACAGGAGGTACCATGGTGCCTCTTACTGTACTCAATACACTGTACTCAACGCAGTGGGCCCCTGGGGATGCCCAGTGATATACACATTGAAGCAATAATGTAAGTCTGTGAGCCACTGTTCTTGAATACCTCCAGTCTTCAATGTCTGCAGAGAAAAACAAAAGTAATTTGAGAATTATATCAAAGTTGTTACGCTACCTGACAGTATTTTTCACACCCAAACGAGATCTCCGAACCACCACAATCCTATCTCCTCCATTTATCAATCACCACAGGATATTTGTTAATTGGGCATTGCCACAAGTAGTGAAAATTCCTCGGTACAACCTCAAGTACAAGAGCTACCAGTTTCTCGTTTCATCTGTTCCTTCTCAAATATTGCCAGGAACTAATGACATTTCACCATCAACCATCTCCACACTCTGGACTTCCCTTGGTATGCTCGAGTCTCACAATCTTTGCATTAACATCAACTGAGAAGAATTCTGCAAGGCTGACTGACAATCTGTCATTCTCTTCCTTATAGAGGTGAGCTGATTCTCCAACCTCTCAACAATCCAAATTCTTGCCTTTTCTTCCCTTCTATTTCTGAATTATTCTGCTGCTGCTTTCATTATTTCTACAAAGCTACTGAGAATATTCAGAACGTGAACTTGTGTTATATACATGTATAAGCTCTATTACTCTGAAGTACTACTACAGGTATCAACTAATAAACCCCCAAATACCTATAGGAAAAACCTCTAACTCTTCCAAACCAAAAACACCAAAGGAATCCTAGACAGAGCTGCCCCTGCAAAACAGATACAGATAAATGCAGAACCAGCCATTACACAAAGCAGAAGCCTGCAACTTCTTAACTTCCTCTTATTCTCCAGCGAACTGACTAGGAACTGGCCGTAAGCCTATTCCTGCTAAATAATGTTTTCAGTGACAACTAACATTTGTTGAGCACTTAATGTCAGTTTCACTAAAAACTTTACCTGAATGATCTCACTTTATGGTTACCAAAACTCAATGAAGTTGCTATTCCTACAGCTAAGTAAAACAACTTAGCTTAGGGGCCCCTGGGTGGCTCAGTCGGTTGCACGTCGGGCTTTGGCTCTGGTCACGATCTCACAGTTCGTGAGTTCAAGCCCCACATCGGGCTCTGTGCTGACACCTCTGAGCCTGGAGCCTGCTTCAGATTCTGTGTCCCCCTCTCTCTGCCCCACCCCTGCTTGTGCTCTGTTTCTGTCTTTCAAAAATGAATAAACATCAAAAAAAAATTTTTTTAAACAACTCAGGTTTAAAAACATGCTGAATAAGCACAGTTAAGAGTCTGTACCAGAATCCTGGTAGGAGTGATTCTGATGCTCTGTACCTTTTCTAAGCTGCCTGCGACCAATTCAATTTGAGTATTTTAAGCCTTTTATTACTGACTCTGGATCAAAGACCTCCCTCTGGCTAAGTGACAGGTGCTAGTCAGCAGGGGAAAACCTGGGAAATCACCACAGTGGGCTTCATTCCAGGAATCAGTCAATGCACTGGAGGCCTAGCCTCCCCAGAGAACCCCACCCATGCCCTCCTCATGAATCCCTTTTCTAGTAATAATACAAAGCCCTGTTCCATGCTTACCGTGATATTCTTGATGATCTGCTGCACCAAGATGGCATTGGTTAACATATGAGTCCTGAGGGGTGCATGCTGAAGCAGCAGGCGAAGCAGCTGGCCCACAACAGGCAGCTCCTCAGGTCCAGCTCTGTTCACCCGCAGGCTCTGCAGCATCAACCTGAGGACTCGAGGCAGGAGAGCCAGGATGGAGACACAGACCCCCCACAGCTTGTCCCTACAGTAACAGACAAAAATGAATCAGTGAGCCAACACACACAGAAGTACCCTTTCTGTATTTTCCAAAACTGAAAATGTCCTTTTAAGAAATGTGGTGTTTTCTCATAAAACCCCACAAATCAAAACTAACAACTGGGTTTCATCATAGCTGAATAAGCAAATCCAATGAAGAATCAGCTGTTCTCCCCTACTCGGTAAGTTCCAGGAAGCCTAGCAATCAACACTTTCCTGGGCTTACCAGGACATTCTTAAAGCTCTGGTGATCATATATAACACAGAATTAGCCAAAGAACACAATAATCTACATATGCATACTGTTTTCTACCACTGAACAATATTCAACTATCATACCATCAAAAATCCCACTGGTACAATCAGAATATCCCACTGGTAGAAAGAAAAAAAACTTGGGATGACTGGCTCAGTCAGTAGGGCATGCGACTCTTGATCTTGGGGTCATGAATTCAAGCCCCACTTTGAAGGTAGTTTATTTAAAAACAAAAACAAACTTCATGAAATTTTAATGCTGTGCCCTGGATTCTGAGCCTCTTCAATGTTTTAAACAGGGCAGATATGCAGAGAAAGATGTATTCACAAGGAACCAAAATGGATTTCAGAAAAGAAGCCAGTCAGTGGACTGCTACCATGTTACTAGATCATGAAAGGCCAGAAACAGTAAATCCTAATTTTAGTAAGCACCATTCCCTTGGTTTCACTATAGGGCAGAACAAAAATGTTTTATGATGAAGGTAAATGGACTTGTAGCTAGCCAACCACATTAAATGGAGCAATACCCTTTGGACAAAGAATCCACTGACTGCTAACGGCTCTGACCTTAGTCTGTTATAGTTTTCGTATTAGGAGTGGTCCCCAGATCCTTCAAAGAGAATCTGACTACCTCTAGATGTGGAAGCAGCAACCCTTTCACAATCTGATCAACCTCCCCAACTCCATCTCCATGATGCAGCATCTCCATCAAAGGTGGATACTGACTCCATTCTAAGCCAACCAGATCCTCTTTTTGGAGACTTTATTTGGAGTATTGACTCATGCACAGCCAGGCTAGGATAGCCACGTGCAAGGAGAAAAAAGCCAGTCTGCAGACATAGCTAATAATGAGGCAAAGGCACAGAGATAAAGACTACACAATCCAGAAGAAAAAGTAGAGAAAACCACTTTGGTTCCTGATGGGTTTCAATTCCTGCCTCCAAAATTCCTAGCCCTTGGGTTTTATGAGTTACTCCTGTAATGACCCAATATATTCATTGTCTACTTTAACTTGAGTGGATTTCAAATAACTGCTGATCAAAACTGTGCTAAAAAGGCTCATGGATTCTACATAATACTAAATATAAGTACAGTGAATGGATCAATAAAGTTTAGTACTCCACCTTCACACAACACAAATAAAACTGTCAAGCCAAAGAGAAGTACAAGAGACCTGGGTACCACAAGCAACAGAAGAAATACCGTACGAACAGCCATTCCTAGGTTTTCCTAAGAGTGTATATATATGTGTGTATGTGTGTATATATTTATATATATAATTATATATCAATATTAATATTGATTATAATTAATATAATTACATAATTGTTAATTATCAATTATATTTATATTACATATAAATATATATATTTATGTGTGTGTGTGTGTGTGTGTGTGTATATAAAAGATCTTTGACAGCAAAATTGATAAGCTGGGGTACATTCACATAACAAAATACTGTAAAGCACCTGTACTGGAGCCAGTTGTGCTCAGAGCCCATATTTGTAAATAGTTTTATTGAAACATAGTCACATGCATTCATTTACATGTAATCTGTTGCTGCTTTTGTGTTACCAGGGCAGTGTTGAACAGTTCTGACAAGAGACTTACTGGCACGAAAAACCTAAAATATTTTATTATCTGACTCTTTACAGAAAAGTTTGCTTAGCCCTGGTATGGAGAAACAAAAATGAAATCAGTTTTTCAATCAACATGAATGACTCACAACAATGGTTACAATCAAATCACAAAAACATACAGTATGATATTCTTAAAATACGCCAAACAAAAATTATATTGTTTACAGATACACACAAAATTTTTAATTAGAAGGCAACTTAACAAGAAAACTACAGGGGCACCTGGGTGGCTTAGTCAGTTAAGCATCTGACTTCAGCTCAGGTCATGGTATCACAATTGGTTACATTCCACCCACATCGGACTCTGGGTTGACAGTTCAGAACCTGGAGCCTACTTCAGATTGTCTCCCTCTCTCTGCCTTTCCCCCACTCACGTTCGCTCGCTCTCTCTCTCTCCCCCCTCTCTCTCTCTCTCTCAAAAATAAACAAACATTAAGAAAAAAAACAAAAACAAAAAACCTACAGACTCAAAACGGCATCACTCAGGTGAAGGCCCTAAGTCAGTAAACCAAGACTTAATACCTAACCTAACTGCAGTTTCAACCCCCCAAGAAACTTTAACCAGTCAACATGGGAACTTCTTGATCAGCACTAGGAAAAACGTACTGACGGATCCTTACGATTCTGGAGAGCCTCCCTGCCTCAACAATGGATTCTTTACTAATAATTTCCTTCTTTCAACTCCCTGTCTACCTTTAAAAAACTTTCCTAGGAGCGCCTGGGTGGCTCAGTCGGTTAAGCGTCTGACTTCGGCTCAGGTCACGATCTCGCGGTTCGTGGGTTCAAGCCCCGCATCGGGCTCTGTGCTGACAGCTCAGAGCCTGGAGCCCGTTTCGGATTCTGTGTTTCCTTCTCTCTCTCTGACCCTCCCCCATTCATGCTCTGTCTCTCTCTGTCTCAAAAATAAATAAACGTTAAAAAAAAATTTAAAAAAAAGAAAACAAAAAAACTTTCCTATTCTGTAGTCCTTTAGAGCTCCCCTCTACTTGCTAGATGGGACGCTGCCCAATTAATGAATCAATTAATAAACCCTATTAGATGTTTAAAATGTACCAGGCTGAATTTTTGTTATTTAACACGCAAAAGTGATCTCTGGGGGGTATAGAAGAGAAATCTAACTAGAGGTTACACAGAGAGTGTGTTGATGATGTTCTATTTCTGAACGTGTAAGTTGGCTAAATGGATATTCAGTTTAAACTTACTCTTTATATACGTGTTTATTCTTATGATATATGAAAGTCAAAAAAACTAGAAAGACAAATATTAAAATGTTAACAGGCAACAGAATAATTTTTATTTTCTGATCTTTGTTCATCTGTTAGATTTTTTTTAAAAACCTTCTACAAAAAATTTTAACGTTTATTTATTTTTTGAGACACAGAGAGAGCATGAGCAGGGGAGGGGACACAGAGAGAGAGGGAGTCACAGAATCCGAAGCAGGCTCCAGGCTCCGAGCTGTCAGCACAGAGCATGAGGTGGGGCTTGAACTCACAAATCACGAGATCATGACCTGAGCCCAAGTCAGACACTTAACTGGCTGAGCCATCCAGGTCGCCCCAAAATTTTAACAGGCATTATGAATAAGAATATAAGCATGAGAATACTTTTTTAAACTAAAGTGAAATGTTCCAAACTATACTAGAAACTTTAGTGTGAATAGTATGTAAGAGCTAAAGTACTAATATAAACACCAGTATCTTAGAAATTTCCTTAAATCCAAGAATTTAAAGATTTTTACTCTGGCTAGTTTTAATAAAGGCTTGTATTTATCAGTGATTGCATTCTTGTAAAGGTAGATTTTTTTTTCCTTGCTAGACCTACAGCAACATTAATAATGAAAGCTCCCAAGAAATTTTAAAATGCCATCTAACTTTTCAAATTTGTAGTTTAAAAGAAAAACAAAAACTAAAAATCCTCTTACAAGACAAAGGGAATTTATGAAACAATAAAGAGAAATCCAGTTAAGGTTTATACAAATTCTGAAAGACAATTCAGGGTATTTATTAAATCTAATTTTCTTTCACTCTTTCCTCTTTAAAAAATTTTTTGATTTTATTTATTCTTATTTACTTATTTGGTGGGGAAAACTGGAATAGGTAGAAAAAAATTAAAGTCGAAGAATACAAAAACTATTACCTTTTTCTTAGATGTTCTGCTTCTCCTTTCTCTAAAGTGAGCAGAAAATAAAGAAGACTGTAGCAACAAGAAGCCAGAAACGGTAGGAGAGTCTCACTAAGTACACACGTATGATCCAGGAGCTTACAGATAACACCCAAAACACAGCCAGCTGTACTATCAGGAATTACAGTCAGCCCAACCTAGGAAGAGAAAAATTAGATTAATGACCTCTTCACAACCGTCCTTCTCTCCATGAAAAAAACAAATCCCATTAACTGGAGAGTTAACCTAACATCACTTCTACTGAAAAACAGCGCATACGTTAAACACACAACCTGCCACAACTTAAGGTCCTGTTTTCCCTTAAGAATTTAATTACTAGGGGTGCCTGGGTGGCTCAGTCAAGTAGGCATCCAACTCTTGATTTCGGCTCAAGTCATGATCTCACAAACCGTAAGACTGAGCTCTGTGTCACTTATAGCATGGAGCCTGCTTGCATTTCTCTCCTTCACTCTCTGCCCCTCTCCTGCATGCGTACACGCACTCTCTTTCTCAAAATAAACTTAAAAAAAAAAAAAAAGAATTACTACGTTAAATAACTTTGAAAACATGCCAACTCAAGAGATACTATTAACCTAATCTACTGCCTTCCCTCCATGAGTCTACTAAAATTTAAGACATTACAATTTCTGATGGTCAGAAATATCATTTGAAAGGATTACTTTATGCACCCTCCCCCCACCCCAAATCTTGATACAACCAACCACATTTCCATGATTTTTAGATTCTTCAGACTAGAAAACTCTCATTTCTGGCACCACCTCCGTCCCAGGTAATTAAATGTACAAACCGAAGTTCATTTTACAATTAGCCTACCCCTGCCCTTTAATTTAGCTAGTCATTCAGACATGACTAAGTAAAACACCCTGGAGTAAGACATCACTATACTTAACAGTTGACTGCTTCACTGCCTCAAAACCCCGATAAGGGACATCATGGTTTGTGTATTCATCTGGACTCTACTATCTGTCATTAAGGTGGATTCTAACTTAGAACTGTTATGTATGCATGGTTTAAATCTCCTGGAAACTACTGTTAAGTCATCATGAAAAAGTCTGCAGGCTCTGATGAGGCTGTTTGAAAATAGTGCCCAAGACTAGCATGTTAATCTTTTACTAGAATAATGAATGTAGTCAAAGGAGGGCATAAATATCTGGAGTGGAGGTGAAAAGAAAAGTGGTAGAGATCTTTAGAGACACACGGGATAAAGATTAGAAGTTTGACAACAGAGAGAAAAGAGCACTGGAAATTCAACTCAAGGGAAGTAACATTTTAAAGGAGAAAAGGGGGTTGGAATGTACCTAGAAAATTACCCAAAAAAGTGACAGTGCCTGAAAGATAAAACTGTGGGAGTTTCCTCTGCACTAAGGATAATTATAATAAGCCAAAAATCTAAACATAAACATTGGAGGAAGCTAAAAAGCAAAATCCCAGGTTTTTGGGAACAAGAGACACCGACTAGCCAGAAGACCAAACAGTCGCAAGGCTTAGCTTGCTGCTTCTAGTGGCCAGGCCTTCAACCTGTTAGGCTATATCCCTTGTTTAGAACCCAAATATTCAAGGTGGAAATCAGACCCCAGTCTGGATGCTGGATTCCCAATACACAAACACCAGGTTTGTGTTCATTAAAGCACTATATGTCAGAAGAACCTGAGGTATAATTTTATTTTTTTTTTAATTTTTTTTTTTTAACGTTTTATTTATTTTTGAGACAGAGACAGAGCATGAATGGGGGAGGGGCAGAGAGAGAGGGAGACACAGAATCGGAAGCAGGCTCCAGGCTCTGAGCCATCAGCCCAGAGCCCGACGCGGGGCTCGAACTCACGGACCGCGAGATCGTGACCTGAGCCGAAGTCGGACACCCAACCGACTGAGCCACCCAGGCGCCCCCCTGAGGTATAATTTTAAAGCCCTTCATTGCAGGGGTGCCTGGGTGGCTCAGTTGGTTAAACATCTGACTCAATTTTGGCTCAGGTCATGATCCTGTGGTTTGTAAGATCAAGCCCCTTGTCAGGCTCTGAGCTGACAGCACGGGGCTTGCTTGGGATTCTCTCTCTGCCCCTCCCTTGTGCATGCTCTCTCCCAAATAAACTCTTTTTTTTTTTTTTTTTTTTTTTTTAAGGCCCTTCATTGCAGATGTAGAAAGTAGGGTCCTGGAAAAGGGGGATTTTCCCAAGGTCAGAAGTAATTAGTAACAGCCAAGAAAAACATCAAGACTTCTCAGTCTAGACACTCTCTCCTTGCCTATGGCAAACCCACTCTTAACCAAGGATTCTCTACGCTTTTTTAAGTAGCAACAAAAAAAATTTTTTAAGTATATTTACCAAATGCTTACTGATGGCACTCTGCAGGATGTCAAAACTCTGGCTTCGGGCAGGGATAACCAATAAACTGTGACAAACTGTCTGTCAGAAAAGGAAAAAACCAGTAACCAAATCAGGATCAAATCAGTTCTATAGACTTTTTTTTAACCTACTTACCCTATATACAACAGGACACTTAAAAAAAAATGACTTTTTTTCCTAATTTAAATTTTAGTTTACAAGAGCAACACTGGTTTCGGGAATAGAATTCAGTGATTCATCACCTACATACAACATCTAACGCTCCGCTCCCTCTGACAACCCATAGTTTGTTCTCTATC
Source organism: Panthera pardus (assembly GCF_024362965.1). Classification (NCBI taxonomy): domain Eukaryota; kingdom Metazoa; phylum Chordata; class Mammalia; order Carnivora; family Felidae; genus Panthera; species Panthera pardus. Next base: position 62,101,256 of record NW_026526766.1, read on the forward strand.
ATTAAAGAATCTCCTGCAGTTTGTTTTCTTCTCTCTTTCTTCCCCCTTCCCATATGTTCATCTGTTTTGTTTCTTAAATTCCACACGAGTGAAATCATATGGTATTGGTCTTTCTCTGATTATTTCGCTTAGCATAATACATTCCAGCTCCATCCACATCGTTGCAAATGGAAAGATTCCATTCTTTTTAATGGCTGAGTAATATTCCATTGTTTACCTATACCACATCTTCCCTATCTTCTTTATCTGTTCACCAGTCAATGGACATTTTTGGGCTCTCTCCATAGTTTGGCTATTGATAATGCTGCTATAAACATTGGGGTGCATGTACCCCTTCAAATTTGTATTTCTGTATCCTTTAGATAAATACCTAATAGTGCAATTGCTGGATCATAACATAGTTCTAATTTTAGTTTCTTGAAAATAATGACTTTGAAGATGCAAGTATCAAAGGTCAATCAATCACATCTCATATATGGGCTAATTTTCCAAACAACTCATTATTTAAACATTTACGCACTGAACTAGTCCTATTAGGTACCAGGTACAGGAATGAAAGACTGAGAAACTCTTCTCACAGCCCTAAAAGAGTAGCTTCAATCTACCAAAGTAAAGACTATTTCTGTTAATAAGTGCTACAACAGAAAAATCTGAATGATGTGAACAAAGGACTGAAAAGCCTTTTTCCCATTTGGTGAGAAAACATACAATAGAAAAACACTTATGATCCAGAAAATACTAATACCCTGTTCAAATTAATAGAACACTGCCTCCTATTCCCCAAAAGTAAGAGAACAGTCCACAGGAAAAGAAGAAAAATATAAGGGAAGTGAGAGTCAAATCCTTAGTATTTTTAATTTTCTAAGTTCTCAAAGAAACACGAGGAGGGAAGCCAACATCAAGTCCTTCAGAGACTTCATTACACCATCCCAGAAGCTGAGGGGAGTGCCAAAAGTGAAATATGTGAAAAGAATCACATTAGAAAGACAAAGAAAAGACTGGTGGAAAAGAAGAATATCAATCTAGAAAGAGGACAGTCCAGCTAAATTTAAGGGAATGGTCAGTCAACTCTGAAAAAAATCAATAGCTCTATGCATTATTTCCCTGGAAAACCTCTTGTAAATTAATACCACCCAGAGTTTACACATGGCAATTTTTCTTCTCTTTTATGCTTATAAGTAACAATGTAAACAACGTATTTCTAATACCATCTTCCTACTCAAAAACAAGCAGTGAATATTTTCATTAATAAAAGGTAAATTGCAATTGAAAAGGCCCATTCAGGGTGCCTGGGTGGCTCGAGCATCTGACTCTTGGTTTCAGCTCAAGTCATGAGCTCATGGTTCCTGAGTTCAAGCCCCACGTCAGGCCCCACACTGACAGAGCAAATCCTGCTTTCGATTCTCTCTCCCCTGCTGACTGTCCTCTGCTTGCTTGCAAGCAAGCTCTCTCTCTGGCCTGCCCACCCTGCTCATGGATGCATGAATGAGCACTAACTAAAAAAAAAACAAAACAACAAAATAAGGGCTCATTCCCAATAAATAACCATTTAATCCCTTCCCTTCCACCACCCCTTCCCTTCCTGAACAATCCAGTTCTAAAGCCACTGGGTGGGGCTGAGTTAGGTAAACAGCACTGGAATGGGTAGGAGAGCTGCAGTGGCCCAGAGAAAGCCATTCATGAATAAATAGAAGTAGACTGTCCCCACAGAGTTGGGAGTTCAAATGGAGTGAAGATGCCAGCATGGGAGAAAAAAAACAAAAACAAAAAAAAAGAAGATGCCTGCATGGGAGAGGAATAGCACCAAAAGATCAATTATGGACAAAGAAATTGATCAAGTAAATTAAGTATAACGGAAACCAGGGTTCTTAACCTTCAGAAAAGGCAGGTACAAGAGGAAAAGAAGACAACTAGAATGAACCCTACAGTGTTAAATTCCTGATTTCTGTCCACCGACAGTCTGGGAACACCAGGGTCCAAAAGCAATGACCACACCCAGAGTCCTGAAGTTGGTTTCAAGATACCATTCTCCACTTAAAGGAAAATTGGGCCTCTTCGAAAAATACCTGATTGCAGGGCTGGGACAGTGAAAATCACGTATGAATCTAGAACAATCTGTGGTACAAGGAAGTAAAGAAGTACTCAGAAAAAAATAAGTACACGTCAGAAGAACAAAGAAACCACTATATTCTATAGTGACCCACTGAATAAAATAGGAAACCATATTAACACAAATTAATAAATAGACTAATAAAAATGACTGGGACATTAACACTGTTTCAAAGTATCTCCTCATAAATCATTACTAATTACAAAGGGGAAAAAGTAAACAGTGGAAAAGTAGACAGACAGCACTTAATCAAGTAATCAAAGTGAGTATCTAATGGGACAAATCAAAACCATGCACCACCCGGCAGGATGCAGTCAGAAAACCACAGCATCACTTGTGTCATATTCCTACCAAATTCATATAGCCTGAATCTAACCATGAGGGAACATAAATCCAAATGGGAGGAAAATTTTACACAATAACTGTCCCAATGTACTTCAAAGTGTCAAGGTCAATGAAAGACAAAGACTGAGGAACTTTACCAAATTGAAGGAAACAAAACAGATATTACAAGTAAATACAATGAACAATTTGGGGTGCATAAGAACATTACTGAGAGGTACTGGGTGGCTTAGTCAGTTGAAGGTCTGACTCTTGATTTCAGCTCAGGTCATGATTCCAGCGTCGTGGAATCAAGCCCTGCGTCAGCTGCTTAGGATTCTCTCTCTGCCCCTCTCCCCTGCTCTAAAATTAAAAATCAATTAATTTAAAAAAGAACACTGTTGAGGGGGCACCTGGCTGGTTGTTGGTAGTGCATGCTATTTTTTTTTTAATTTATTTTTGAGAGAGAGAGAGAGAGAGAGAGAGAGAGAGAGAGAGAGAACAAACAAGCAGGGGAGGGACAGAGAGAGGGAGACACAAAATCCCAAGCAGGCTCCAGGCTCTGAACTGTCACAGCACACAGCCCGATGCAGGGCTCAAACCCATGAACTGTGAGATCATGACCTGAGCCACATGAGTCAGACACTCAACTGACTGAACCACGCAGGCGCCCCAGTGCATACTACTCTTGCTATCAGTGTCATGAGTAAGTTAGGGGGGCCTGAGTGGCTCAGTCACTTAAGCATCCGACTCTTGATTTTGGCTCAGGTCATGATCTCACGGTTCATGGATTTGAGCCCTGCATTAGGCTCTGTGCTGACAGTGTGAAGCCTGTTTGGGATTCTCCGTCTCCCTCTTCTCTGTCCCTCCCCTGCTTGCTCTCACTCTCTCAAAAATAAACAAACATTAAAAATAAAAAACAAAAAAAACAGTAAGTCATTTTGTGGATATCAACAAATTGATCTTGAAGTTTATTTAAACAGGAAAAAGACCCAAAATAGCCAACACAATATTAAAGGAAAAGAATAAAGTTAAAGGACTGATATTACACAGCTTCATAAATTACAGTAAAGCTATGCTAATCAAGACACTGCAATATTGGTTAAAGACTAGACAAATAGATGAATGGAACAAAACAGAGAGCCCAGCAAGACAGACCCACATAGTCAAGTGATCTTTGACAATGGAGTCTTTTCAACAAATGGTGCTTTAACAATCCATCTACAAATAAATGAATCTAGGCTCTTCACAAAAATTAACTCAGAGTGAATCCTAACAGACCTAAATGTAAAATACAAAATGCAAAACTGTAATGACTTAGAAGAAAAACCTAAACGACCTACATATGGTGATGACATTATAGATACAATACTGAAGGCACAATTCAGGAAAGAAACAAAGAAGCTGGACTTCATTAAAATTAAAAAATTTTTCTCTGCAAAAGATAATGTCAAGAGTACGAAAAGACAAGCCATAGACTGGGAGAAAATCTTTGCAAAAATATATCTGATAAAGGATTGTTAACCAAAATATTCAAAGAGCACTTAAAACTCGAAAAGAAAACAACCCAATTAACAAATGGGCCAAAGACCATAATAGATACCTCACCAAAGAAGACATGGCAAATAAACATATGAAAAGATGCTCCACATCACAGGTTATCAAGGAAATCAAAATTAAATAATGAGATGCTACATACTTATTACAACAGCCTGAATTCAAAACACTGACACCAAATGCTGGCAAGGATCTGGAGCAACAGAAACTCATCCACTGCTGATAAGATTGCAAAATGGTACAACCACTTTGGAAGACAATTTCTTACAAATTAAACACACTCTGACCATATAATCCAGCAATGGCTCTCCCTGGTATTCACCCAAAGCAGTTAAACACATGTCCACACAAAAACTACACACGGATGTGTATAAACCTATATACACAGTTTTATGCATAATTATCAAAATTTGGAAGCAACAAAGATGTCCTTCAGCAGGTAAACAGATAAACTGGTACATCCAATGTAATATTATTCAGCAATAAAAAGAAATGAGCTATGAAGCCATGAAAAAACAAGGAGGAATCTTAAATGAGTATTATGAAGTGAAAGAAGCCAATCTAAAAAAGGCAATATACTGCATACTCCCAAATGTATGACATTTTGGAAAAGGTAAAACTACAGACAGTGAAAACAAACAAACACCTGTGGTTGTCAGGGGTTGGGGGACATGGAGAATGAACAGTCAGAGCACAGAGGATATCAGGGTAGTAAAGACACTCGTATGAGATCATACTGATGGATATGTGGCATTATACATTTGTCCAGATCCATAAAATGTGTTAACACCAAGAGTAAACCATAATGTATATTGTGGACTTTGGGTAATTATATCAACATAGAATCATTAATTATAACAAATATACCACTCTGGTGGGGGATGTTGATAAGGGAGAAGGTTATGCAAATGTGGGGGAAGGGATTATACGGGGAAACACCTTTTCCTTCCCTTCAATTTTTCTGTGAAATTAGAACTGCTCTAAAAGAAATCTTAGTTTTAAAAAAATCTTTAAGATTTAAATAGCACATTAGATAATGCAGGAAAGATCAGTGAACTTGAAGATACAGCATACTTTCTCAAGAGATGGCAAAAAAAGGTTAAAGAGTCTCAAAGGTCTACAGGACAATGTCAAGTGGTCTAACATACAAGTAAATTAAGTCCCAAAGAAGGGAACCAAAACATCTTTTGAAGGAATGAGTGACATTTTTTTCCCCAAAACAATAAACTATAAACTTAGTAAAACATTCAGCAAATACCAAGCTTAAAAAAAAAAAAATTAAGAAAGTAACACCAAGGCATTAATTAATACAATCAAACTGCTGAAGAAAGTGGTAAAAAGATTATCTTGACAACATGTAGGAAGAAAAAAGCATATAGAGGAAAAAAAAAACATTACATACAGAAAAACATAAGAATGACCTCACATATCATTACACATTATATTATGGTATAAAGTAGTATAGTTTGAAGGTAGGCTGTATTAAGTTAAAGAGCAAACACCTAAAAACAAAACAAAGAGGCATAGCTAATATGCCAAAGCAGAGGTAAAATGGAATGCTAAAAATACTCAAACTACAAAAGCAATGAATCATGGTATCTTACTGCAATGCAATATTATACAGCAACGAAAACAATGAATTACTGCTTACACATTAACATAGATACCTTTAAGAACACACTGAATAAAAAGAAAATTACTAAAAAATGTTTCACTTGTAAACACGTAAAACTCAACAATATAGTTTGGAGTTACATGCTAATTACAATAAAACTGTAAACAAACAAAAATATGATAAAATTAAAGACAGTGTTACTCTGAAGGGAAAGGGACACAGGGGTTTCAAAAATAAAAATGTTCTTATTTCTTAAGCTGAATTTATATAATTATTATTATTCTGAGCTTATCCATGTTAAAAAACATTCTTTTACAACTAATCAGTATTTTGTAAATGACAATTAACATTAACCTTAAAACCTTTCATTGGCTCTGGAGTAGAAATCTCCATTTCTAAAAGGTATCTCTGCACAGAGATTCCTGTTCTCTTTTTGATCGTTCCCTGTTAACTATAGTTTCCATCATTAACAGGAAGGTCATACAACTCTTCCTTTAGTGCTCAGAAAGAATAACAAAGATACAAGTGAAAATGACAAGGTCTAGGTTAGCATATAAAGGATATTACTTCTTTAAAAAAAAAAAAATGACAATATATTTAGTCATTTGTGAAGACAGAAGATATCTGAAAGAACACGTTTACTTAGAAACCGGGGAGGAAAAATGGGTAGTTGAGAGGGAGTGGAAGAAGACTTTTTTACTATTATCCTCTGTTCTGAATTGTATTCTGTGAATACCTATTCAAAAAAAAAAAAAAAAAAAAAGTCTGATTTGAAAAAGAATCACTTTGGCTTAAACAGATGAAACTACAAAACAACTGAGCGATCCCAGTCCTAATAACTTGTTCAAATGAAATAATTAGAAAAATAAATGTTTACATTAAGGATGTCAAAACTATGTGTATGTCAAATATTTTCACATGAAAAGGCCAACTTAAATAATAAAACTTATCCAAAAGAAAACTGGAATCTTCACTTAAGTTCACAAACTAAAAATGAGACTTTCAGATTTTTCCTAATTATGTCTTAACATTTCAAAGACAGGAACCTTGAAGTTTAATGCACGTCCTTGAGAAATGTTCACTTCAGAAATACAGCTGATAACATTTTCATGACAATTTTATTTTGGCTTTACACAGATGATGTGCTTATGAAAAATTTAAATAATCAGATAAAGGCTATATGACTTGTCCAAGTTACCAAACTAGACACTGGTAAATCTATGCCTGGAATCTGGAGCCCAATAATCCCATACAGTGTTTTCTCCAATACATCATGATGGTTTACATACATTAATTACAGTCTGTCCTTTAAAACTACTCTTACTACTGTTGGCAAGCCCAATCCCTCCAATCTAATATTCAAGGCCTTAACCTCAGGAGATCTATCTTAGCTCTCTTCATTTACTATGAAGTAAGATAAAATTTCAGATGTTAAACCAATTCATTATTTCTTTTCACTTTTTTAAAATCCAGTATTGTTGGAGAACATACATATAAACATAGTACCAGGCATTAGGGCAATAAAGTGAAGATAAATTCACTGGCATACCTAAGAACTGTAATCAGAGTCAAACAATGCAAAGTGAAAAGTGTATATAAATCTATAAAAGGTACTGTCTTAACAGATGGGAAAATATTAAGCATATTGAGAATAGAATAAAAGAAGTAAATAATAGATCAGCTGAGTAAAATCAATTGTTATAGCAACAAAATAGAAAAGTAGGATGTAACTTGAATCTAGAGACTACCCTGTTGAGAATAATGACAAAGAGGTTTAAAAAAAAAAAAAAAAGCTTTTGGACTAGCTATTATAAGCTTTAAGGAAAGACTGTATTAGTCAGTGTTCTCACCAAGGGCCTTCCAAATCATTAAAAGAAACTAGCCAGCAGAGAACATAACCTGAGAATTTGCAAAAAAGGTTCAAACCAAAATTACTTGGGATGATATTAGTACATTCTTACTGCATAAGCATTTTTCATGTAGGAAATAAAAAAATGAAAAAATAAATAATAGAAATTAATTATTATAGAAATGTTTTAGAGAATCAAAACCTTATATCAATGTTTATGTTTTTGCATATTTAGCTTACATATCTGTAACATGTAAGACAATTTATTCTGTTACAGTAAAAGATCAGCCTAATAATTCCAATTTAAAACTTATGATTTTAATTTGATTTTTACTATAAGCAGTACCAAAGCCTAAGTTATTAAGATTTATTATATTTATAGGGGCGCCTGGGTGGCTCAGTCAGTTGAGCATCCAACTCTTGACTTTGGCACAGGTCTCGATCTCATGGTTCAGGAGTCCAAACCCCCTGGCAGGCTCTGTGCCATCAGTGCACAGCCTGCTTGGAATTCTCTGTCTCCTTCCCTCTCTGCCCTGCCCCTACTCATTCTTTCTCAAAATAAATAAATAAAGTATTAAAATAACTTTTTTAAGGTTTATTGTGTTTTATAAAGCTTAATTTAGTCTATATTTAATATTTTAACATTTGTGAAGGTTTATCAGAAAACTGAATTACTTGATGGGGCACCGGAGTGGCTCAGTTGGTTAAGCATCTAACTCTTGATTTCGCTCAGGTAATGATCTCACAGTGCACGAGTTCGAGCCCCATACTGGGCTCTGCGCCGATGATGCGGAACCTCTTGGGATTCTCTCCTTCCCTCTCTCTCTGCCCCTCACCCGCTCATGCTCATGCTCTCTCTCTCTCAAAATAAACTTTAAACAAAGGTTAAATGGTTTAAAATTTTAACTAAGTTTATAAAAGGATAATCAAAGTCCCATTTTAAAAGACTGCTTAAAGTTATTGTATTTATCTTAAAAATAAGATTTGTAGGTTGAACTTTAAAACTTAATGAAAAACAAGGCTTTAAATTATCTTTAACATACTATGTACTAATTCTCAAAACCAAAAGAATTGAATCTTGTTTTTTAAAAAAACGTCACCTTCAAAGATACCAAATCCAAGTAGTTCTACGCATCCTTCAAGACTTAAGTCAAATTCTCCCTTTTCATAGAAGCATCTATTCTATCCATTCTATACTAGATAAAAGAAATTTATCTCCACCATTCAGACTGCTAATTTATTCTGTTCTAGTAGTGCAACCAGTAATGAAAAACACTCCTCTTTTAGAAACATATATCTCCTATCCAAGATAAGTGCTCTCAAAATGTGGATCATTTCTTATACTACTCTTTATCTCTGAAAGGATCTCCTACAAGGCAATCCTAATATATAGTAACTATTGGTAGTTGATGAACAGAATTTTAATAATCATAAGTTTCTTTTTAAATGCACTATTACCTCTGTAACATCCCAATGATGTAAAAACTGATCCAAGTCAGTAAGGTAAAGAAGCACAGGGGAAAGCTGTGTCTGGATGACGTGAGGAACTCCTCGAAGACTCTGAAGCCAAGTCAACTCCTCTTTTGAAAACCCTAATTTAGGTACAAAGAAAGTTAATTTAAAAAAATAAATCACAAAGCAAATGACATTCTTATTTTTAAAAAATAGACATGTACCTTCAAGTTTAAATTCTTTGGCTACTCTGCTTTCTCTGAATTTCTGCTTTTCACATATTTTAAAAAACGAATTGCTAGCAATGGAGGCAGTAAAATTCCTATTAATTATGTACACAAAGGATGTGATCTGACCCAATATATGATGCAGCAACAAGTTAAGTTTTACCCCTTATACTGGGAACCATACCACTTTTACTTTAAAAAATGTGAAAGGCATAAGCTTTTCCATTAATGGCAGGTTTAAAAAAGCAAATCAACAAGTAAAATGATATACTGCTTCATATGTATACTATCTATATATTTTTTTGTATAATAGCCCTTCAAATGTTTTAACCAACTGAGCCACCCAGGAGCTCTAATAGCCCTTCAAATGTTTTAAAACTCTCCCTCCTAAACCCTTCCGGATTTTTTTTTTTTTTTTTTTGATAATACATGTGTAGTTCTTCCAACTACACTTTATACAGCAAAATTTCTGATCCTCTCACCACCCCTATTACATACACTTGGTCTGACCTACATAGACAACTTGACAGTATCTCCTGACAGTGCTCAGAAGGATCAGAATACCAGCGTTGTGGCCTGCTTTGATGTTCAAATCACTGTATTTCCATGACATTAAGCTTAAAGAGTCACCATCTAGTTTGATGGCCACATCACAGTACTGACTCCTAATGAGCTTTCTAAAACCACTACCCCTTAACCCTAACCCTTTACCACTATTAAAACATAAAATCCCTGCCTTCTATCTCAAATGGGTACATCCAAAACTATCAAATAAACACTCATTTATCCGTGTATGTAATATTTATCTTGGATTCAGCTCATTATCAGCACTTGTCAAGTTTTTTCTGGAGTATCTTAACCTATTCATTAAATCTCCTAAATTTTAAGCCTTCAGAAAATGTCAAAGAATGTCATCTTTATCCTCCAAATATACAACAGAAATGTTGAAACAGTACAATCATTTAAAACAAAAGTAATAATACTTACACATCTAACTTATTTGTAGATTCATTTTACTAATTTTGCTTTTGAGCAATGGAATGTAGAAAATGGCTAACTGAAATCTGATGTACTTACTATCAAGTTGAACATTTTAAACATTTTTAAAATGGATATTCTGCTCATCAACTTTTTAAAGTATGCAATGAGGTTTGCACCTGACTATCTGAAAGAGTCAAGTATGTCCAACTCACTGTAAAGCAAGATAATCAAGTTGAGAAGTTAGACTTAGAAATAAATGAAAATATAATCATATGACATTCAAATCATCTCCAGAGTATTTGTACTCTGAGAGATTTAAACATGAATCATGTATATCCCTGCCTCAAAAGCCTGACACTGGAGAATACAAATATTCCTTCAAAGATCCCCACTTATTAGCCATAAAAATCATTTCAAGGTAAATAGATTATTTACCATCTTCAAAACTTAGAACCAAACAGATAAGACAGTAAATCTTAGGACAACTTTTATACCAGATTTTTCCTTTCCTTAATTTGTCAGGTGAATGTCTTTACCTGTAAGTGTTGAAAATAAGAAGCTGAAATAGTCCACATCACTCATCAACCAGTCTTTAGCTGAATACTTCCATCCAGAAAATGATGATCTATAACAAACAATAGGAGAATTATTACCAGAGGTGACCAACTTGGAAGACTTTGAAAAACAGCACAATACATAACTATTTTTCTTTATTGAAAACAAATCTGCACTAATAACTTAAAAACCCATAGTATATATTCACTTTAAATATAAGGGCTCAAGTACCAGAATATAGGAAGTTCAACTTCTAACATACTTATGCAAAATATCCATGAAAAAGCATAACTGATCCATATATATGGTATAAATTAGAAAATTTCCATGCCATTTGAAAATCAGATTCCAAGGAGCCAAGATGAAGCTTTGCTTTTCAGTAGCAGGTTTGGCTGCTACTTGATTTTCATAAAGTCTTACCTTGCTTACTTAAATGAGCTAAGTTTAAACAAGCTCATTTCCTAACTAAGCAAAAAGTATCTTAGTTAGGCAAAGAATATTCCATGTAAAGTCATTCTAGGATAATCATATGTTCCTATACTGTGCAAAGCTATAACTGGGTCTACGTCATAATAGCACAGCTAAGTATTCATGGTATACTTAGGCGAATAGCTAAATGTAAAGCAGCTTCTCATTAAATGAGGATTATGTGGTTCCTGGTAGGGGATCAGTTTCCAGTGATTCCTTTAAAAACTCTCTTCAAGTTAAGGCTAAGGGAAAAGACAACAAATGTTAGTCTCAGATATGGCCCAAAAAAGGGGGGGGGGATGCTGAGAATGATCAGATCCAACAAGCTGAGGCTACAAATTCTTTCAGTTATCTGAATAAATGTCAGACAAAATTGGGCATTTCTAATTCAACTAGAAGCACTTAATTTACTGTTACAATAGCTAATATTTATTACCATTCTTTAAATCTGGGCAGTTAAAATAATGGAAACACCCTTTTTTATTATTCCCACAATAAGCAAAAGACTTATGGGAGGAGTAACAAAAACTGAGAGGTTATTTTAAAAAGCCAGAAATGCACAATGGGAAAGAGTACAAAATGGTAATTAGAAAACAAACTAATATGCTTTTGAACCCAGTGAAAACAGAAAGCAACTGTGCCATCCAGTGGCTAAAAAAGGTAGCAAAATCCATTTAAGAGACTGCTTTCAACAAATGACAAGCAATATATCATACTGCCCTTAAAATTATGATGACCATATATACTGTCAGAGCCAGAACACTTCTGAGGTAAGCTGGGACAAAAGAACTAAACTGAAACTGTTCCTGACAGAGGAGGTCATGTATTTTACCCTACTTAAAAATCAGGCCAAATTTCTTAGTCCCAAATTTCTCCCTTGTCAGATTTTTCTCTAACAGTGTGGATTCTCTCCACATTTAGGTCTTATGTTTCCCAATCCAGCTGTAAATAAACTAGGGGCAGAAAGGATAAGGAATGAGCAAAGGTAAGGGGGAAAACGCAAGGAGAATGGTATGGGGGGGGGAGGGGGAGTCAAACTCTAAAAGACTTTAAGTGGGTGATAAAAATTAGATAGGGGCAACAACTCTAATTGCACTTTTAAAAAGATGAATACCAACAGTTTTTAGCTGATGGGTTTTTCACATATGGAACAAACTATTCTTTGGGGTTAACTCTCTTGGATAAAGACAAACAGGACATCAGAACTACAAAACCTAAAAGAACCTGATCTCATAATACACTTAGTGTAACAGACAAAAATCAGAATTAAAGCAATATTTAAGGAAAATTAATCTGGCAAAAGTGCAAAAGTTAGATGGAATATTATAACAGTGCAGGTGGAAGATATGAAAAGCAACTGGCTTGTGTATAGTCATAGTTGAGGACAGAAGGGGGTATTTTGAAAAGAAAACCAGATATGAAATAACCCAGTGTATGTCTGAGGGAAACAAACATTATTGTTAAATTCTGAATCTAGGAAGTGATATAATGATGTCACTGGCCTAAGAAAGTTCAGAAGTCCTAATTTTGTATTATTTTTTTAAAAAGAGATTCATCTGAAAAAAAAAAAAGAGAGATTCATCTGAATGGGAACAATACATCTACAGAGAGAGAAGTCTACTAACAGACTCTGCTAAAAAACACAATTTAACTTGGTGGATTTTTAACTATATTGACAATATGCTTTTAATTTGGTGATTATGAATCCCGACTATTTGTAAATATATTTTCTCAATAGTTACCACAAATCTCCACAAAAAGAAAAAAAAAAATTGAAAACATCCTTGGCAAAAGTTATCAAGTCAATCATAACAGATATTGATAAAGATATAAACATAGCTTCCAAAGAGAACTAGCTTCAAGAAGTGTTCAAAAACTGATTTTAAGTCAACGTGAAAACAGATCCTTCACCAGTTGTATCAAAGGAACAGAGTGCCCTCTACTGGAAGTTAATAGACAAAACCACTTCAGTAACAAAAAGAAATCACATTTAATTTTTTTAAAGGCCTGCTAAATAACTGCTTACTAGACAAGGATTTTTTTCCCTTAGAAAGAAAAACACTGAAACTAATATATGCTTAAAGCACTTAAAGATAAGACCAAGTCCCTCTAATGCACATGCACACAGAAGAAATAAAAGAGTGAATTTCACATATAAACAAACACATTGCCGAGAGCTCTCTTCTGCTAGCTAAAAAGAAAGGTAAATCACACTTTAGGTGACTGATTCCAAGATATGTCTTATAATGGTAAGAGGTGACTGTCAAACAAGCTAAAGCAAGTCTACCAATAAAGTGAGCTACTCCTATTTAACCAGGATAGAGGATCTGTATTGTACAAGTCACAAGGAAGTTATTAGTCTTTAAACTTTTCAGGTACCACCTAGATTTCAATTTCTCCCTAAAACCATATTAGACCCTGCCTATGAGACACAATCAATAATAAATCTTACTGAACACTAAAAATATTATGCCTAATGATACAAACACAAGGTGTTTAAGGATACTTTGAATACCTACAATATGAAACACTATTATAAAACATTTAAGAGTAAAATGATGCAGCCACTGTGGAACACGTTACAGCAGTTCCTCGAAGAATTAAACAGAGAAGTACCATGTGACCCAACAATTCCACTTCTGGGTATATAGCCAAAAGAATTTAAAGCAAGGACTCAAACAGATATCTGTACACCAATGATCACAGCAGCATTATTCACAAAAGCTAGAAGATGGAAACAACCAAGTTTCCATCAAGGGAAAAATAAACAAAATGTAGTATATACATATACTGGAACATTAAGTCAACCTTAAAAAGGAAATTCTGATACATGATACGATGTGGATGTACCTTGAAGAGTTATGCTGAGTGAAATAAGCAAGACACAAAAGGTCATATATAGTAGGATTCCATTTATATGAGGTACTTAGAATACTCAAAATCATGAAGGGGCGTCTGGGTGGCTCAGTCGGTTAAGAGTCTGACTTTGGCTCAGATCATGATCTCACAGTTCAGTTTGTGAGTTCAAGCCCCACGCTGGACTCTGTGCTGACAGACTGAAGCCTGGAGCCTGCTTTGGATTCTGTATCTCCCTCTCTCTGCCCCTCCCCATCGCGTGATCTCTCTCTCTCTCTCTCAAAAATAAACATTAATTAATTTATTTTTTTTATCATGAAGATAGAACAGTGGTTACTAAGGGCCGGGGGGGAGGGGGATGAGGAGTTACTGTTTAACGCATGCAGAGTTTCAGTTTGGAATGATAAAAGAGTTGTGGAGATGGACAGCGGTGCTGGCTGCACAACAATGTGAAAGTACTTAATGCCACTGCACACTTTTAACTGTATACTTAAAACCGGTTAAAATGGTTAAGTTTTATGTTATGTACATTTAACCACACACACACAAAAAGAAATTTCAACTGATTCCTCGCCTGAGTCACAAACATATTTATTTCACCAGCTACGTTAAATTTGGAGGTCCCTGAAAAGAAGGTCTGTATCACAATGTCATTAACACCAAAGGTTTTATTTAAGCACAGTACTCTCACCTGCCACTGAACCCTTACTACAGGCTTTTGAGAATTTAAAATCTGTACATTATGTACAAATTATAGATAATTTCTATCTATACAAATCACTAAAAAACTTGAAACAGTCTTACTCCAGTGAACTTTATCTAGCAATAATAGGATGAAGAGTTTTAAATGTTGCATTAAGAGCAAATGAAGTTAGTAGCAGTATAAGCCTTCTGTAATTTACACACTGCCAGTAAAAGGCATGGGAGAAAAGACTATATACTTAAAATATAGCTCACTTGGATGCTACCTCATGTGCAGTATCCCGATAAGCATGGCAGCCAAACTTGAGCTGAGTCTTCCCATAATACAGCAACGACTTAACCGAGAAAGTAAATCAGCAGGCAGACTTGGTAGAAAATATACAAGCTGGACCAAACGCTGCTGAGAGTCTGCTGGAAGAACCACCACAGTGCCTTCTTGTGGATCTAGTGGGGTAGGTAACACATATTAAAGTCAACTATAAAAGATATACAGAGATTAAATTAGTAAAGCAGATTGAGTGCTTGCTTACTTTTTACTGTATTAAACTGAATTTCAACTTACCATCTACATAAAAAAGTTTTATCATAAAGTATATGTAGGACTTAAACTATTTTCTAAAGTAAAACAATGAACATTATTAAAGATATATTTATTTAACACTGTAATAATTCCACAACATCCAAGTGTCAATGTCTGAAATAATAACTTTGATGGGGTAAAGGGATTGAACCAAAGTAAAACGGTAAAAAACAAGCGCTTTTGCTAAACAGTGACAATTACAATATCAACCTAATTTAAAGCAGAAGACATCTACATATAAGCAGTACTGAAAAAAAAAGACTTAAAAATATAACCCAAAAAGGATGGAAGCAAACCAAATGTCCATCACTTAATGAATGGGTAAATATAAGTGACAGATTCATAGAGTGGAATACTAGTACTCAGCAAAAAAAAAAAAAAAAAAAAAAAAAAAAGGTACAGATACATGCACACTAAATATGCATGTATACTGCCAACAGTACATTAAGTGAAAATAGCCAGATTCAAAAGGCTCTACATTATATAATTCCATTTATAACAAATGTCCAGAACAGGCAAATCCGTAGAGACAGGAAAGTAGATTGGTGGTTGCCAGGAGCTGGGGAAGGACTACTAATGGGTTTCATTTCTTTTTGGGGTGATAAAAATATTCTGGAATCAGACAGTGGTGACTGCACAACTTTGGGAATATGTTAAAAACACTGAAATATACATTGTAAAAGGACAAATTTTATGGTTTGTGAATTACATCTCAATAATAAATACATATTACATATATGTAATACCTCCCAATATGCTTTTATTGGTATTTTTGCTTAAAATATAAAATAGTTCCCAGGATGAATAAAAAAGTATAAATATATAGAAGTCATACAAAATATCCTTTATGATTAATTTGCTGCCAAAGCTTCAAAGGAATTTTTTTTAAATACCTGATCAGTTTTGAATTTGTAAACAGCATGTGGCTGAAAAGACAATTTAAGAATCCAAGAAGCATCTACAACCATTAACCTTCTAAAAGTATCCTAATAAAAAATACTTACTATTGAAAATGAATTTACTATTTGATATTTTGTTCTGGCACTTTAACCATGGTGTGAATCATTTATAATAATTCAAAGGAAAGGCAAACCTAAAGAGTTCCGCTTAGAAACTTCTTTCCCAGGGGTGCCTGGGTGGCTCAGTCCGTTAAGCAGCCGACTTCGGCTCAGGTCATGATCTCACAGCTTGTGTGTTTGAGCCCCACATGGCTCTGTACTGAAAGCTCAGAGCCTGGAGCCTGCTTCAGATTCTGTCTCCCTCTCTCTCTGCCCCACCCCCGCTCACACTCTGTCTCTCTCTCCTTCAAAAATAAACATTAAAAAAAATTTTTTTTTTTTAAAGAAACTTCTTTCCTAATGCAGGGTAGATCAATGGTTACCTACACAGTTAAACTCTTACCATAGATTCGGAGAGCAGAAGCTTGTAAACTTTTTAGTAATTCTTTATTTGCTCGTGCTGCTGCAGTATGGATGATATCAATAAGCTGTGTTGACAGCTCAGGATTTCGGGAGCCAAGATGAGCAAGCTGCAATGGTAAACCAGCCAGCCAACGGGATAACACCTTACTACGATATCTAAGAAACACCAAGGAAGAACAAAATAAAGTATAAAGACAAGAGAAATAAGTTTAAACAAACAAAAAAAATTTTTAACTTAAATATACCACAGAGTGACATTATTATCTACCAAGAACACATGTACTCATTTAAACATTTTAGAGTTTATAAGACCAGAAGCATCATTTATTCAGCTGTAGCATTTTCCAAGGTTTTAACCACTCACTTAAAAAGAGCATGCAATTTGGGGCACTATCTAAATTGCATGTTTATCTTCAAAAACAGACACTACTACTGCTCTTTGTGTTCTATTTATCCTTACAGTATTAGCTGTTATACTAACTCAATAATGCATTCAATGTAGGGTGCTCTCACACTAAATGGTTTCAAACCTGTGTTATTTTAGTTCTTCAGTATACAGTTGACCTTTGAACAATATGGTTTTGAACTGCGTGGGTCTGCTTACATGCAGGTTTTTTTCAATAAATATACTGGAAAATTTTTTGCGAAAACCTCACAAACTGCACACCCTAGAAACTGAAAGCATTAAGCTAGGTATTATTGTAAGAATGCAATATATAATATATATAACATACAAAATATGTTTATCAACTTATCGGTAAGACTTCTAATCAACAGTAGGCTATTAGTAGTTAAGTTCTGAGGGAGTCAAAAGTTACATACAGTTTTTCAACTGTAATGGGGAGGGGGGGTCAGTGTCCCTAATCCCCACACTGTTCAAGGATCAACTGTACTTATACTTGCTAAAGCTCCAATGTCTCTTCACTCAGGCAACGGCAATCACTTTTGCTGTACCCCAAGAGCTTAGTGAATTAAGCATGACCTTTGCTGTCAGACCTAAACTTAAGTCTCAGCTCTGTTCCCCATTAATTATAGGACACTCACCAACTTATTAAACTAAGCTTCAGTTTCCTCCTACAAAACGAAAGTAACAGTATCTACACCTCAAAGTAGGAATATGAGATTTAGATAAATTATGAAAAGCACCCAGCTTCTACTAAAGACTCAAATATGTTTCAACAACTACCTACATATGCTCAGGTATCCCCAAACCTTATCTTCTACTTAAACACATCTTCCTGACTTCCAAACTATATCTCAAATTCACCGTATCAAAAAATTAATTCCTTAATTCTACTCTTTGTGTTATCCATCTCAACTGATAGCACCAAACTAAGCCGGAAACTTTTTCATCTTCTATCGTCTTCATTCTTACACCATATGCCCCAATATGCCACTAATAGCTAATAGTTCAACCTCCATAGTTTTTACAGAAAGCAAAAGAAAAAGTTGAGGCTGCTATAGGTTACTCCAACTGACCTTAAGTTGTAAGTGGACAAGTGGAAATATAAGCTCAAAGAGGCTTTTATCTGCTGGTGGTGCACATAAAGATTACTGGCACTACTATGCATGTTTCTATATACAATTTTATATCTTTTCTTATATGCAGCCAAACAAAATAAAAAGAATGAACATCTCCAAAGATTTTTACCACTCTAGTATCTTAAGTAGACTACAAAATAACTCCACCAAAAAAGAAAGGTAAAATAAATGAAACCTTACCTGACTCTGTAAGATCTCAGTTCTTCTTTTTGATAGATTTTACTGAAAAACTTTAGTAACAAAGTTCGAACTGGAAGGAGGAGGCCTCTCTGCTGATACAATGTATAAACTGCCTTGATGAGAGACTCTGTAGCCTCTAAATACAAAAACAACTGTATATTAATCAAAAATGTTTCTTCACCAGCTCCCAAATTCCTCTAAAAGCACAGAAGCACTTTACTTTGTTCCTATGACAAAGCAGATCTTAGTCACAAACTGATACTACCACTGAAGTCCAATAGTAATGAGTTAATATAAAAGTCAGACTGCAACCTGAGACTACAGTGTAATTTTTGTAAGGGACAACAAACCTATGTAATGATGACAAAAACCAAGATATTAGAAAGATGAATAAGATGGGAACCAAACAGGAAAGCTTTGTTTTTGAATGAAAAGAATTCGTAAATCACACTAAAAATAGACTTTATGTGACATAACTTCAGGCTAACAGAAAGGTAGAGACAGGCAAGATTCAACACATTCTATATGGATAAAAGGGGAAAGTGCTCAATTTCTAATCAAACTAGACCAGAAAAGTGTATTTCTTTATCATTAGGCTCAATAGCATTCTGAAGTAATACCTACCTCCTTTTACTCAAGTCTGTAATCTACTAGAAATTTAATCATATTGCTTCACAGTGGACCTACTCACCTGAGAAAGAGATGCGCTGAGTATTAACCATTTCAGTGTTCAAGCAGATAGTCCATTTATAATTATACAAGCTAACTTTTAAGGTTTGAATGTAATTAACTTGTCTACATAAAATGTGTGAAAGTCATCAATTCAAAGCTAGACCCTAATAGCATGCATAAGAGCTCCTCTCTTAAATAAGGACAAAGCAAGAACACCTACCTCTGTTAGGTTGTATCTGCATTAATCTCCATGATACTCCAAGCAATCTGTTTAGCTGCTTACTATTTAGCCTAAAGCCATCTTCAAGGGTCTTTGTCACAAATTTTCTTATCATTTCTATCCAGTTGGAATCCTTCTGTAAAGTTGAGGCATTTGCCAAGGAGACCATGATATCAGACAGCGTTAAATTCAGTAAGAGATGATCTACATTATTGGAGAGAATTGTGCAATGCTTGATGCTAAAAACAAACAAAGACAAATACATCTATAACATGTTATATCTACCACGCCTGCTTCACTTAGAATACTTAAAAATAATCTATCAATGGGTCAAAAAATATTTCCTTCTAAAATAAATTGCCAAGACAGGTATGGAGGCAAGGTTTAGGCCACTGTTTTGTAAATAAACCATTCCTTATAGAATTAAGGTTGTTAATAAGACACGAATTACAATGTATCCTGCTCAGTTAATTACCCAAGTTACTCTTTACACAAAAGGTCAAGGTCTTTGTAACAATGCTTGGTAATCCTAAATGCAATTTGGAGATAAGACTTGAGAACCTCAACATGCTTGAAGATTTTTTTAAAGCAGATACTTGTATTTGGATGTAGGTCACGGCAGATCCTGACTCTGCTTCTACCTCATCAACATAATCACTAATTTCTCCTGGCCACCATTTCCGTATGTGTGACAGAAGGAGACTGGTCCAGATAAGCAATGTTCTAAAACAACGTATATGATACACATATGAAAATCATTTTTCCCAGCCAAATAAAACATTTCTTTCAGACTGTGAAAGAAATTTCAAAAAAGATATCTCAAATACAGTACTTCAAAAAGAAAACTTGTGACTTAGACTATAAATCCCTATTTCAGAATATGGTATATTCAACAGCAGGCCCTATTTATTTCATGTTTAGAAAAATGTAAAGTTAATTAAAGTAAAAAATCTCTCTGGGGTGCCTGGGTGGCTCAGTAGGTTAAGTGTCTGACTTCAGCTTAGGTCATGATCTCGCGGTTCATGGGTTCAAGCCCTGCATAGGGCTCTGTGCTGACAGCTCAGAGCCTGGATCCTGCTTCTGATTCTGCGTGTGTCTGTCTGTCTGTCTGTCTGTCTCTCTCTCTCTCTCTCTCTCTCTCTCTGCCCCTCCCCCACTCGTGCTCTGTCTCTGTCTCAGAAATAAACAAACACTTAAAAAAATTAAAAAAAAAAGAAATCTGGTGCTATTAGAGCATCAAATGTAGGGTTAGGAATGACAAATGAGCTGGAAAGGTAAAATGGAACCACATTACAGAGTCTGGGAGGCTAAGGGCACTAAAATTAATTATGCAAGCATGACTGAAAACTTATTTCAGATGGGCGATTCTGTGGATGGAAAAGGAAAAATGAGAGTTACAAAACTATACACAGGGGCGCCTGGGTGGCTGTCAGTTCAGCATCTTACTCTTGATTTTGGCTCAGGTCATGATCTCACACTTCATGAGATGGAGCCTTGTGTCAGGCTCTGTGCTGACGGCACAGAGTCTGCTTGAGATTCTCTCCCTCTCTCTCTGCCCCTCTCCTGGGTGCATGTGCACGTGCTGTCTCTCAAAATAAATAAACATTAAAAAAAAATAAACATTTTAAAAAACTATAAACAAAGAAGCAACTGTATGGCTCTTGTAGCAATCTAGGCAAGAGATGACAAGTGCAAGAACCAGGGTCAATGCTGGGTATAGACTGGGAGAAGGCAGGACATTTAGAAAGAATAAAAATTAGCTGGATTTGAAGTCTGAAGTATATATATGTGTGTGAGTTTGGGACAGTGGGATTTGGAGGAGTCAGAAGTTCCAGCATTGGTGACTGGATAAATGAAGTAGCAGAGATCCAGAAAATAAATATTACTTTTGATTATGTTGGGCTTGCAGTGTTTCTGGTATAAATCCAGGCAGAGATGGCCAACAGACAGCTCAATGTACAAGTTTGACAACAGAGAGAAAAGTCCAAACTATTTAACAGATTACTCACATAACCACTCCTAGGTGCAAAAGAAGATGAAAAATCTAGTTTTTATTTTGCACGGTCATATTCCTCAACACTGGAAATTAAGAAAGGAATGAGAACTGGGACAGACAACTAGCAGTCTGTACCACAAACCCAAAATTTCTACAAGGTTTTTCGCCAAACGGCCCAGTGCCCAAAACCAAGGCACATTTTAACATTAATTAGACCACTCAAAACTCAACTGCCACATTTCTTCACAAGTAGAGCTTTCCAAGATCTACCATAAGTTTATCTCAAGCAGCATAATTTATTACTGTCTGGAAGGTCTCAATGGACACTGCAAATTTGGGAGAATTCATTCTGCTCCTCCAATAATTTATACAAATTTTTAAGAGTAAATATATCAACCATCAATTCTATGAGGGAGGCAGACCACTGGGGATGCTCCAATTTTCAATAATGATAAATGTAGGTAATCCCCTTCCTGAAAACAACTTTAAAACTAGATGAAATTTTTTAAAAACCTCAAAAGCAGGGGCACCTGGATGGCTCAGTTAAGTGCCCAACTCCTGATACTGGCTCACATTGTGATCTCGTGGTCATGGAATCGAACCCAGTGTCGGGCTCCATGCTGACAGCACAGAGCCTGCTTGGGATTCTCTCTCTCTCTCTCTCTCTCTCTCTCTCTCTCTCTCTCTCTCTGCCCCTCTCTCCCACTTGTACTCTCTCTCTCTCTCTCTCTGCCCCTCTCTCCCACTTGTACTCTCTCTCTCTCTCTCAAAATAAATAAACATTAAAAAAACTCAAAAGCTCAAGAGCTAAGATAATAAACATTTACTGGGCCCAAAAACCTAGGAAAAAAGCAAGATACTAGCACTCAAGGCTCTGTCCTTAGGGCAGCTGCCAATTCCAAAGAAAAAACTACAAAACTGAAGTAACCTTTTAGTGGCCTCACAGGGAAAAGTCAAAGCCCAGGGCCTGCCAAACACCGGAACTTTCATGTTATCCAGGGTAAAGGTAAACCAGAAATAAAAACAGCTCTTAGATAAAACGTAATCCCAATTTTGCTTTCTACCACTGGTTTGAGTAACAATTCTTCCCAATTAGCTCTACAGAGTCAACACAATTCAAATCAAAATCCCAGCAAGCTACTTGTAGTTATCAATAAATTGATTCCGAAGTTTATATAGAAAGGCAAAAGACCTAAAACACCCAAGATAGAAGTAGAACAAAGCTGGAGGACTTATTCTACCCAATTTCAAGAGTTACCATATACAACTACAGTAACAAAGACAGCATGGAATTGGTGAAAGAACAGACACACGTAGGTTAATGGAACAAAGAGCTCCAAAATAGACCCGTAAAAATATAATCAACTCATCTCTGACAAAAGACCAAAAGCAACTCAGTGGAGAATGAAGTCTTTTCAACAAAAGGTGCTAGGAGCAAATGGACAAAAATTCTACAAATGAAAAACAAAAATTCAATGTATTTGTGTCTGAGCTCAGTTGAACAAAACTGAAGAATTAAAAGCTAGAACATAGGAGATTTAAGGAAAGAAAGAAAGAGAAAGAAAAAGAAAGAAGAAAGATGCAGTAAGTAAATCTAACATGTTAACATGTTTAATCAGTCTTTACAGGAGAGAAATGTGACTGCAATTTTTTTTAAGATAATGAGAATTTATCAGATCTGTTTAAAGATATTCCAATCAAGATTTAAGATCTCAGATTTAAGTTCACTGAATCCCAAGGAGAATAAAAAAAAAATAAAAAACAAAAACCCCACCTGGATACATCATTGTGAAACTGCAAAAAACAAAAAGAAAATTCATGGGGAGTGTGAATAGGAAGCTTTTAAAGTAACAACAGTTAGACTCATAGCTGACTTCTCAACAGAAAATGAAAATCTGCAGACAGTAAAGTGTTATTGTCAGTGTGCTTAAAGAAAACTGCCAAACCCAGAGTACTATGCTCTGCTCAAACACTCTTTAGAAATGAAAAATATGTATATATATTTTTTAGACAAAACAATTAAGCAAAAATAACCTCCAGCAGATTCTGAATGGTCCCAGATAGATGGAAACAGACATATGAAAAAATGAGCATAAACATAGGAAATACATGGACAGAACTTAGGTGATGGATACAAGTTCTCCAAAATACTGATTTTGGTTTGAAACAAGCTCAAATTTTATCACTGGCATAAATACGGTCAGCCGTTTTCTTGGAATTGATAGGCTCTTTGTTCATTTTGAGAAAATAACTGCCAAATATCCAAGTCTGAATCCACAGTTCGTTTGGTAGTCATTCTTTCAAGTTAAAATTATGTCCATCACAGAAAAATACTCCCAAGTAGAATAATCACAAAAGTGTACTTCCTTGAGACAACCATCATCCCATGGTATGCATTCAAATTACTTTACACACACTTTGTCACACTGAATATAAAAAAAATGTGTTCTCAAGGGTCATGACTTAACAAAATTAGTAGTTTTTACTGCTTCATTAAGGACATTTTTAAGTGAGTGTATGGTGGTGAAGAATACGATGTTTTACTAGTACAGTTGGTGCCATTGCCCTAGTTCATGCTAAGACACCGGCAGTCCTATCCACCACTGCTTTTGTACCATCAGTGCAAATGTCAGAACAATCAAAAAGGCAAACAATGTCTTAATGATATAATTGTGAAAATAGTTCTGGCCTTGGAGACCCCAGAGATCACAGACTACACTTTGAGAACCGCTGTCTTAGATAACTGACATAAGAGTAAGCCAGCTAACTATAACAAACTGTCTCACAATAGTAACTATGATCTACTGTTTATAGGATATCCCCGTAAGCTTCTTTCCCACTCCCAACCTAATTTGTTATCTTAAGGTTCTCCCAAAGTAGTATCTGCCCCTAAAAATTTCAGATTCTGGATATTCAATGGGAGTCCTTATTTAAACTATTTAGAAGGGGTACCTGGGTGGCTCAGTCAGTTAAGCATCTCACTTCAGTTGGGTTCTTGATCTTGCAGTTCTGAGTTTGCGCCACACATCAGGCTCTGCACTGTCAGTGCAGAGCCTGCTTGGGATTCTGTCTCCCTCTCTCTCTTCCCCTATACCGCTTGCTCTCTATCTCTCACAAAATAAATAAAGATGAACTTAAAAAAACAAACAAGCTAGTTAGGAAAACTTTCTACATATAATACATCCAATAAACTTCCTTTTTACCAAATAAACTTTATACTCTTCCAAACATCTTTTCTTTTGGCCTTAACAGGCATTGCTACTCAATTTTAATTATAGGAAGCTCAGATTTCTTCTACACATGTAACTGCAAGTCAATTTCCTTTTGAATTCTGCTTCTTTAAGTACTCAATTCCTGTTGCACTCTTTCTCTGGGCTCTATTCTGTCTTCAGGGTCCCACAAATAAATTTATTTGCCAGTAACTTTTTCTAAAATTTAATCATTCATATACAGTCTGAACTAGTATTTATTATGTTTCTTTAACATAGCTCACTTTTTTAAAACAAATAAGGGCTCCTGGGTGGCTCAGTAGGTTAAGCATCCAACTCTTGATTTCGGCTCAGGTCATGATCTCATGGTTCAGGAGTTCAAGTCCCGTGTCGGGCTCTGTGTTGACAGTGTGGAGACTGCTTGGGATTCCCTCTCTCTCCCTCTATGCCCCCCCCTCAAAAATAAATAAAATTTAAACAAAAAAAAAAAAAAAAAGGAGAAAGGAAAAAGTACACCTATTAAAAAAAATAAAATTTCTAAAAAAACTTTGTCACTGCCATAAGCAGAAAATCAATCTTTTTCTAATACCCTTTGCACTAAATTCCCAACAACCAAACCACCACTTAATGACAACTTGCCAAATCAAAGCTCTCCATTCCCACTCAAAAAAGAAACTAATTTTCCCAGCATACTAGAAAATCATCCCAACTAGTGGATGACTCCAGTCAGCTTGCTCTCACAAGCCGATTCATACACCAAAGGCAAGACTTTAGCTGTTGTGAACAGAAAGATTTGGAGTCCCAAGTAAAAGAAAGACACAGTTTTCAGGACACAAGAGAAGTCATTTAGGCCCCAGTTAGTTTCTGTGAT
Organism: Panthera pardus; assembly: GCF_024362965.1. Classification (NCBI taxonomy): domain Eukaryota; kingdom Metazoa; phylum Chordata; class Mammalia; order Carnivora; family Felidae; genus Panthera; species Panthera pardus. The sequence continues at coordinate 62,126,640 of NW_026526766.1, forward strand.
CTATGCCCCACTGGTTCTACTAAGCCTAAGGACACTTTTTACAAAACTTCCTAGCAGAAGTACAAAGAAATGCAAAAACTTTAGTAGTTAAGGATTTTAAGGGAACAAAAGGAATGCAAAAACAATCTAAGTATGTCTGTGCAAATTTATGCCTGCCTGTACATGCGATGACAAAGCCCCCCTTTCTGAATATTCATCCTAAACCCCAAATAAAAAGAACCTGCTCACCCATATTCAGGGAGTCATGGATTTGGAAGCTATTCCCCATGATCTCCTTATTTGTAGCAAATGGTTTTCTTTGTGTGACCACTGCATCTCTAGAACTCACCAACGAATGAACTCATGTTAGTTCAGTTATAGTATCTGTTCCCAGTACATGTTAGAATTACCTTGTTAAAGACCATCACCACGTAGGTTCATACATTTTGAGCAAAAAAAGTTTTCTTACAGATGACTACAATGCATTTTTAAATGTCAGTATTTTCAATGACAAAATTATATCCTTTGATATACAGGAAAGAACTGAAAGCAGGAACTCAAATGGATATTTGAAGACCAATGTTTACAACAGCATCATTCCCAGTAACCAAAAGGTGGAAACCAACCAAATGTGCATTGACAGATGAATGGATAAACAAAATATGGTATATACATACAGTGAAGTATTATTTAGCCTTAAAAAGGAAGGAAAACATGGAAGCAACCAAGAGATCCTTCAGGAAGTAGGCGAGTGCATACATAAACTGTGACCTACCCATACAATGAAACATTACTTAGCACTTAAGAGAGCTATCAGGGTGCCTGGGTGGCTCATCGAGCATCTGACTCAGGTCAAGATCTCGCAGGTTCATGGGGCTGACAGCCTGGAGCCTGCTTAAGATTCTGCATCTCCCTCTCTCTCTGCCCCACCCCTCACTTGTGCATGCTCACACACTCTCTCAAAAATAAACCAACATAAAAAGAGCTATCAAGTCATGAAAAAAACATGGGGAGGGATGAATAGGCAGAGAACAGGATTTTCAGGGCAGTGAAACTATCCTGTATGATACCAACAAGGCAGATACACATCATTTTACATTTGTCAAAACTCACAGAATGTGTAATACCACCAGGGAACCCTAAGGTAAACGACAAATGTGAGATGTGTCCATGCAGGTACATAGATTCTAACAAATGTAAAACTATGGTGCAGGATAGAAAAAAGGCTATACATTTCTGGGAGGAGTACAGGACAGTTCTGTATGTACTTTCTGTTCAATTTTACTTTGAAACTAAAACTGCTCCAAAAAATGAAACCTATTTAAAAAAACAAGAAATGAAATGCTGGTACATGCTACAATACGGATGAACCTTGAAGACATTTTCCTAAGTGAAATTACACCAGACACAAAAGGAAAAGTATTTTATGATTCTACTTCTATGAGATACCTAGAAGAGTCAAATTAGAGATAAAAAATAGAGCAGTGGTTCCCAAGAGCTGGTGGTAGGGGACAATGGTGAGTTATTTTGTAACCGATACACTTTCAAGTTGGGAAAATGAAAATATTTCTGGAAATGGATGATAGTGATGGTTGTAAACAATGTAAATATACTTAATACTACTGAACCAAACACATACAAGTGATTAAGTTAAAAAGGTAAAGGGGCACCTGGGAGGCTCAGTCAGGTAAGCGTCCAACTTTGGCTCAGGTCATGACCTCATGATTCATGAAATCAAGCCTCACAAGGGCCTCTGTGCTGATAGCACAGAGGCTGCTTGGGATTCTCTACCTTCTTCTCTCCCTGCCCCTCTCTGACTTGCACGCGCGCTTGTCTCTCTCAAAATAAACATTTTTTTAAAAAGCTCAAATTTCATGTTATGTATATTTTACCACAATAAAAATCAATACTATCCTTTGTATTTGAACCAAAGATGAACAAATTTAGACATCAGGTAAAAAATTAACTGAGGTTATATGAATAAGAATGAAGACCACTGGCCAAAGCCAACATTGTCCCCCCAACTTTAACTTTTGTTGCCCTCCACAGGTTATCTGAGTATTCAATGCAGCTCCTTATGGAAGAGCAGCCCAAAATCCCTAAAAATGAATCCCTAGGGAATCTTGTAAAAAATAAGCCAGTTATATTGCCAATCTATTTTTGCTAAAAATCCCACAACTGCAAAGTTGTCTGGGAAAATGGCAGTACTAGTAGGAGGACCCTAAGCTTGCCTCCTCCCACGGATACAACTAGATAACACCCGTATCAGTGTAAATTACCTAGGAAACCATCCAGAAACTGGCAGAACAAATTCCACAACTAAAGGCAGGGAAGGGGACATATTAAAGAAGGTAGGAAGGGCAAAGACAGTCTGGAAGCAAAATGGACCATGGCTATTTGACACGATGGAGAGGGAGATGATGGCATAGAGAAGGGCAGAAAACAGACTTCACATAGGGGAGCCCTTGAACAGGGAGGATGAATCCCTGGAATATTTGCTTTTGAAAATGAGAGGGGCTGAATTTTGTAGTTCTCAAAAACCAGCGGGACTTAAAGCCTGAAATTTTAAAAATCGGCAGACTTGGCTCTGAGAAAGCCCAGAAGACATTAGGAAGCAGAGTTCCCACAATTAGAGCAGGACAAACAGCCTGTGCAAATACAGCATAGTATCAGCAACTGGAAAACTCAAGGCAGACAAGAGGGAAAGTGATTTGCGATTTGCTCATCTCAAAGCATGGCCCAGAGAGGCAGAGGTCACAGGGAGACCCCTCCAGGAACAAAGGACCTGGCAAGGGTCATTTCCCTCTTCTCCCTTCAGCATAAATAGCCACCAACAGGAAACAGCCCCGTGCTACCACTCCTAACCTAACTTGCCAAGCCTCCTTACATCCCACCCCTGCCAAAACATCCCACACCCTCCACCATACCCAACACCCCCCAACCCATGACAATTCAGCAGATATGCCCTTCCCAGTCACATGCAGGCCTGAGTCCTAGCGCTGCAGGCCCCTCCCCAAGAAACCCAGCACAAACTCTGCCAATGCCACATCTCCTGACACTCATGTTTTCAGGACCTCAGTTCTGGCAGCAGTAGTGGCAGGTCTCCTTTCATAAGCAGACCACTACACCCCTTATTAAAATGTGTTCCACCTGGGGGCACCTAGGTGGCTCAGCCAGCTGTGCATCCAACTTTGGCTCAGGTCATGATCTCATAGTTCATGTATTCAAGCCCCATGTCAGGCTCTTGCTAACAGCTCAGAGTCTGGAGCCTGCTTCGGATTCTGTGTCTCCCTCTCTCTCTGTCCCTAACTCACCCCCCGCCCCCCGCCAAACAAATAAACATTTAAACAAATAAACAGTGCCCCACCCCTGCCAAGGATCAAACATTGTACACAATGAGCAAAGAGAGCTTCTGTAAACTACACTAAAGGAAAAAGAGGCCAAGACGCAAATGGAGAGCACACACAAAACACATAGGAGACACTCTCTTGAAGCATCAGGCCTTGGGAAACAGGACACTGCATTGCCAGGCACTACAGGGCCTCTTCTTTAAGAGACTATTATTGTTAAGAGCAAAAGAAACAGCTGACTTCCCTAACACACAAAAACAGACACAGGAAGTCAGGCAAAATGAGGAGACAGAGAAACATCTCCCAAATGAAAGACCAGGATCAAACCACAGCAAGAGACCAAAGTGAAAATAAGTAATATGCCTGATAGAGAATTTAAGATACAGGAGAGGGGTACCCGGGTGGCTCAGTTGGTTAAGCATCTGACACTTGATCTCAGCTCGGGCCTTGATCTCAAGGTCCTGAGTTCACGCCCCATGTTGAACTCTGCACTGAAAACGAAGCTTACTTAAAAAAAAAAAAAAAAAAAAGACATTGGATTGGAGAAAAGAATGGAGAACATCAGTAAGACTGTCAAAGAATAAAAAGAACTAATCAGAGATCAAGAACACAGAAAATGAAATTTAAGATACACTGGATGGAATAAATATCAGGCTAGACAAAGCAAAGAATGAATTAATGACCTGGAAGACAGTAATGGAAGGTAACCAAGCTGAGCAAATAAGAGGAAAGAAACTTATGCAAACTGAGAATAGTCTTAGGGTACTCAGTGACTCCATCCAGCATAGTAACAATCTGCATTACAGGGATCTCAGAAGAGGAGATAAGAGGGAAGAAAATTTATTTGAAGAAATAATACCTGAAAACTTCCCTAGTCTAGGGAAGGAACAGAGATCCAGACTCAGGAAAAAGAGACCCTCCCCCCACTCCCAATTCAAACCATGGCCATCCACACCAACAAACATAGTAATTACAATGGCAAAAAGTAGTGATAAAGAAAAAATTTTTAAAGGACGATGAGAAAGTAAGACAGTTACATACAAGTGAAACCCTACAGGGATATCAGTGGATTTTTCAGCAGAAACTTTGCAGGCCAGAAAGGAGTACAGCAGGATATATTCAACATGCTGAAAGGGAAAAATCTGTGGCCAAGAATATCCAGAATAGAAGGAGAGATAAAAGAGTTTCTCAGACAAAAACTAAAGGAGCGCATGACCACTAAACCAGCTCTACAAGAAATATTTAAAGGGGACTCTGAATGAAAAGGAAGACCAGAAGTGAGAGTACAAAAAGTAAAAAACACATAAGCAATAAGAATAAATGTATTTGTAAATATTCAGTTAAGGGGATTCATAAAATAGAAGGATGTAAAATATGAAACCATATACCTAAAACATGGGAGGGAGAGGAGTAAATAACAGTATAAACTTAAATGATCATCAACTTAATATAGACTGCTATATGCATGTAGAAGATGTTATGTGCACACCTAATGATAACCACATATCAAACATCAGTAATAGATATGCAAAGAATAAAGAGAAAAGAATCCAAGTATATCACTAGAGAAAGCAAACTATGAAAGAGAGCAAGAGAAGAGAAAGGATCAGAGAAAATCTACAGGAACAACCATAAAACAAGTAACAAAATGGCAGTAAATACATATCTATTCAATATTTACTTTGAATGTAAATGGACTAAATGATCCAATCAAAAGACACAGGGTGACAGAGTGGATTAAAAAAACAAGACCCATCTATATGCTGCCTACAAAAGACTCGTTTCCGACCTAACAACATGTGCAGATTGAAAGTGAGGGGATGAAAAAATATTTATCATGCAAATGGATGTTAAAAGAAAACCAAGGCGGCAATACTTATACTGGACAAAATAGACTTTAAAAAGACTTGTTATAGACTATAACAAAAGACAAAAAGGGGCACTATGTAATAATAAAGGGGGCATTCCAAACAAGAGGATATAAAAATTGTAAGTACTTGCACATCCAACATGGGAGCACCCAAATACAAAACACAGTTAATAACAACCATAAAAGAAATAACTGATAGTAATACAATAATAATAGGGGACTTTAAAAGTCCACTTATATCAATGGACAGGTCATCCAAACAGAAAATCAACAAAGAAATAGTGCCTTTGAATGAAATCCTGGACCACATGGATTTAACATATTCAGAACATTCTATCTTAAAACAGCAGAGTACAAATTCTTTTCAAGTGCACACAGAACATTTTCCAGAATAGATCACATATTAGGCCACAAAACAAGTCTCAACAAATTAAAAAAAAAAAAATCAATGTTCTATATACATCTTTTCTGACCACAATGCCATCAAACTACAACTAAATCACAAGAAAAAAATCTGAAAAGAGCACAAATACATGGAGGTTAAGTTAAATAACATGCTATTAAACAATGAACGGGTCAACCAAGAAATCAGAGAACATCAAAAATTACATGAAAATGAAAACACAACAGTCCAAAATCTTTGGGCTGTACCAAAGTGGTTTAAGAAAGAAGTTTATATAGGGGTGCCCAGGTGGCTCAGTTGGTTAAGCATCTGACTTGGGCTCAGGTCATAATCATGTGGATCGTGAGTTCAAGGCCCACATTGGGCTCTGCACTGACAGCTCAGAGCCTGGAGCCTGCTTCGTGTGGTTGCCCTCTCTCTCTGCCCCTTCCCCCACTCATATTCTCTCTCTCTCTCTCAAAAAATTAACAAGCATTAAAATAAATTTTTTTCAAATGGTTTAAAAAAATTTTAAGAAAGAAGTTTATAGTAACACAGGCCTACCTCAAGAAGAAAAACCTCAAGGGGCGCCTGGGTGGCTCAGTCGGTTAAGCGTCCGACTTCGGCTCAGGTCATGATCCCATCGTTCGTGGGTTCGAGCCCTGCATTGGGCTCTGAGCTGACAGCAGGGAGCCTGAAGCCTGCTTCTGATTCTGTGTCTCCCTCTCTCTCTGCCCCTCCCCTGCTCATGCTGTCTGTCTCTCTCAAAAATAAATAAATGTAAAAAATAAAAAAAGAAAAACCTCAAATAAGCAAACTAACCTTACACCTAAAGAAGCCACAAAAAAAAAAACAAAACCCAAAGCCATCAAAAGGAAAAAAATAATAAAGATTAGAGCAGAAATAAATGATACAGAAATTTAGAAAAAATAATTGAACATATCAATGAAACCAGAAACTGGTTCTTCTAACAAATCAACAAAAACTGATAAACCTCTAGCAAGACTCAACAAAAAACTAAATAAAGAAAAATTAAAAAATAAATACATAAGACAAGGAGAGAAAGACCCAAATACAATTAATGAAAAAGGAGAAATAATAACCAACACCCTAGAAATACAAACAACTGTAACAGGATATTATGAAAATATCTATGCCAACAAATTGGACAACTTGGAAGAAATGGATAAATTCCTAGAAACATAACCTACCAAAACTAAAGCAGGAAGAAATAGAAAATCTGATCACATCAATTACCAACAATGAAATTGAATCAGTAATCAAAAAACTCCCAATAAACAAAAGTCCAGAACCAGACGGCTTCACAGGCAAATTCTAGCAAACATTTGAAGAAGAGTTAATACTCCTTCTCCAACTATTACAAAAAATAAAAAAGGTAAACTTCCAAAATTCATTCAATGAGGCCAATTACCACCCTGATACCAAAACCAGATAAAGACACAAAAAAGAGAACTATAGGCCATTATCTCTTACAGATGCAAATATCCTCAACAAAATATTAGCAAACCAAATCCAACAATATATTAAAAAAGCATATACTATGATCAAGTGGGATTTACTTCTAGGATGCAAAGGTGGTTTAATATTTGCAAAACAGTCAGGGCGCCTGGGTGACTCAGTTGGTTTCAGTGTCAGACTTCAGCTCAGGTCGTATCTCCCAGTTCACGGGTTCGAACCTGCTTTGGATTTTGTGTCTCCCTCTCTCTGTCCCTCCCCCACTCAGTCTCTATCTCAAAAATAAACATCAAATAATAATATTCGCAAAACAATCAATGTGATACATTACATCAGTAAGAAAAAGAATACAAACCATATAGATGATGCATTCTGTCCCACAGATGCAAAAAAGCATTTGACAAAGTACAGCATCCATTCATGATAAAAACCCTTTGCAGAGTAGGTCTAGAAGGAACATAGCTCAATATAATAAAACCCACAGCCAACATCTTACTCAGTGGTGAAAAACAGAGCTTTTCCCTTGAGGTCAGGAACAAGACAAGGACGTCCATTCTCACCACGTTTATTCAACATAATGTTGGAAGTCCCAGCAATTAGACAACATAAAGAAATAAAAGGCATCCAAATTGGTAAGGAAGAAGTAAAACTCTATTTACAGATAACAGGAGACTATACACAGAAAACCCAAAATTTTCACCAAAATACTAGAACTGATAAATGAATTCAGTAACGTCACAGGATACAAAATCAATGTACAAAAATCTGTTGCATTCTTATACACTAATAATGAAACAAGCAAAAAGTGAAATTAAGACAACAATCCCATTTACAAATGCACCAAAAACAATAAAAGATCTAGGAATAAACTTAACCAGAGGTTAACAACCTGCACTCTGAAAAATTCTTAAAAACTGATGAAAGAAAATGAAGATGACACAAACAAATGGAAAAACATTCCATGCTCATGGGTTGGAAGAATAAATATTGTTAAAATGTCTATATTACCCAAAATCAATCTATACATTTAATGCAATCCCTATCAAAATGCCAACAGCATTTTTCACAGAACAATCCTAAAATGTGTATAGAACCACAAAAGCCCTCAATAGCCAAATCAATCATGAAAAAGGAAAACAAAACTGGAGGTATCACAATTCCAGATTTCAAGTTATATTACAAAGCGGTGGCAATTAAAACATATGCTACTGGCATAGACATGTAGATCAGACGGGGTAGGATAGAAAGTCCAGAAATAAACCTACTATTATATGGTCAATTAATCTTGGACAAAGGAGAAATGAATATACAATGGAAAAATGTCTCAACAAATGGTGTTGGGAAAACTGGACAGCTACACACAAAAAAGAATGAAAATGGACCACTTTCTCATACCATATACAAAAACAAATTCAAAATGTATTCAAGACCTAAATGTGAGACCTCAAACCATAAAAATCCTTGACAAGAGCACAGGCAGTAATCTGACACTGGCCATAGCAACATTTTTCTAGATAGGTCTCCTGAGGCAAGGGAAATAAAAACAAAAGTAAACTACTAGGACTTCATCAAAATAAAACACTTCTGCACAGAGAGGAAACAATCCTCAAAACTAAATAATACCACCCTACAGAATGGGAGAAAATATTTGCAAATGACATATCCAATAAAGGGTTAGTAGCTAAAATATATAAAAGACTGACACAACCCAATGCCTAAAAAACAAATAATCCAATTTAAAACAAGAATACGTGAACTGACATTTCTCCAAAGACGACATACAGATGGCCAATGGCCAACAGACACATGAAAAGATGCTCAACATCACTCGTGATCAAGGAAACGCAAATCAAAACTACAATTATCACTTCCCACCTGTCAGAATGGCTAAAATCAAAAACAGAAGACACAAGTGCTGCAAGGATGTGAAGAAAAAGGAACACTCATGCACTGCTGATGGGAATGCAAATTGGTATAGCCATTGTGGAAAACAGCATGGAGGTTCCTCAAAAAATTAAAAACAGGAGTGCCTGGGTGGGCTCAGTCAGTGTCAGACTCTTGATCTCAGCTCAGGTCTTGATCTTGGGGTTGTGAGTTCAAGCCCCACGTTGGGCTCCACATTGGGTGTGAAGCCTACTTAAAAACAAAAGTTAAAAATAGAACTACCCTATGATCCAAGAATCACACTACTGGGTATCTACCCAAAAATACAAAAACATTAATTCAAAGGGATACACGTACACATATGTTTATTGCAGCATTACTTATAATAGCCATACTATGGAAGCAGTCCAAGTATCCATCAAAAGATGAATGGATAAAGAAGGTACTGAAGGTACTGCATATGTTTGTACACACACACACACACACACACACACACACACACACACACACAAATATTTAGCCATAAAAAAGAATGAAATCTTGCCATTTGCAACAACATGGTTGGACCTGAAGAGGATAGTGCTAAGCGAAATAGGTCAGAGAAAGACAAATACCATATGATTTCACTCAAATGTGGAAACTTATGAGAAATTCAAAAAACAAAAAAGAACAAAAAAAAAAAAAGGAGGGAGAGAAAAACCAAGAAACAGACTCTTAACTATAGAGAACAAACGGACGGTTCCCAGTGGGGAGTTGGGTAGAGGGATGGGTTAAATAGGGGATGGGGATTAAAGAGTACACTTACTGTAATGAAATAAAATTCAATTTAATTTTCAAAATTCCACATGGGGGCACCTGGGTAGCTCAGTCGGTTAAGCGTACGACTTCAACACAAGGCATGATCTCACAGTTCATGAGTTCAAGCCCCGCATCGGGCTCCAGTTCAGAGCCCGGAGCTTGCTTCAGATCCTGTGTCTCCCTCTCTCTCTGCCCCTCCCCTGCTCGCGCTCTATCTCTGTCTCTCTAGACGTTACAATTTTTTTTTTAATAAAATCTTTTAAAAAAATTCCACAATTTCATTACCTCAACATCTTCATAAAGTTAACTCCTTTTTACCTTTTATATCTTGGTACAAATCACTTCATCAGGGCAGCCTTCCCTACAACTCTATTCCCTCTTAAAAGATCAGGACAGGCTCCTTATTATATACTCTCATATTACCCTAAACTGTTCCTTAACTTTATCACAGTTGGTCACAGATTAAACAATCAGAAACATCTCCCCCATTAGCTTGTACTCCAAAGCATCACCCCTTTACCTCAAAATGCTCAGCACACAGTACAGTAACTGCCTTCCACATGTTAAGTGTTCAATAAATGTTTTGAATAATGACAGCACACCCATACACTCTTGGATAATTTACTTGCATTTAATGGTCTACTAAATGCCAAACCTCCTAACCACTACTTAATCTCATTTTGATGAAAATTATGTATGGAAGCTCTTATCAAGAAAAATACACACACATAAAACTCTTCAAGAGTTCTAGGACTTTCTGAAGCTTATCCATGGACCAGATTTAAAAGTTTTGCTCTAATAAAAAATCATGTTTGTTGAGGGATACGAGGTGGGGAACCTAATACCTTACTCAAGAAAGTAGCTACCTATTTGACTGTCCCCTCCAACTCCAGAAACTCACTAAATGAATCTTCCAAAGACGTAGTTCTGATCCAACCAAAAGTCTTCATTTATCTTTCAGCTTTGACCCTTTGGCACTGAATTTCACAGACAAGGAACGTCTCTCAGCATCAAGGCTGGTAAACAGCAGAAATCAGATTTGACCCAGATCTGTCCCATGCTCTCCATTACCTAATCCTATGGTTTTCTTACATGCTACCTCTTCTAGTTAGTATAATCTCTCATCCCTTGCTTCATTTATGCCTGCTAAAGTGATATCCATGCTCAAATACTACTCTTCAATATAGCTTTATCTGTTCATCCCATCAAGGATCTTTCTCTTCCTATAAATTCCTATAGCACTTGTTAATTATACAATTCTAATAACCCTTAAATAAACTGCCTTCTGCTACATACAATTCAATTTTCCTCCTGCCAGTTACTGGACTATTGTTTTTAAGCTTCAAACCCACCCTTCTATACTCTGCTTTGTCATCCTACAGCTGGGACTCTAGGCCACATTTTTCCTTTGCAGCTGGCTTCTCGTTAAGCTCTGCCAATGAAGGGGTCCTAGTGAGACTAGAAAGCTGTAGGAGAAAGATAGGATACTCTCCTTTGTTTGCTTCCCAGTCCTGTTTTTGCTTCCTTTTGCTGCCAATTCAACTCAACAACTCTTCCTCAGGCCAGAAGCAGTTTATTCTAGTAGCCACAGTTGAATCCAGTTTGCAGTTTTTGTGACACAAAACCAGCATCATCACGACCCGAAGAAGCACCAGCCAGCCAAAATTCCCTTAGCAAAGTTTTGAGCCCCAGCTCGAGGCCCCTCTTCAGATCTCAAAAACATTCATGCCCACTAAGGAAAAACCACTTTCCCAGGGGTCAGAGTTTTGGTGCCACAAAGCATTTCCTCCAAGCTTCTTGCTCTCTTCTTTCTCCCACTTCTAGAGACAGTACCTACTTTCCTGAGTGGCTATCTCCATATTATGTTTCCTTTTGCCTTTTCGGTTCTTTGGGGCACCTGGGTAGCTCAGTCAGTTGAATGTCCAACTTCGGCTCAGGTCACAATCGCACGGTTTCTGAGTTTGAGCCCCACAGCAGTCTCACTGCTGTCAGCACAGAGCCCCCTTTGGATCCTCTGCACCCCCCTGCCCCTCCCCTGTTTGAGTGCACTAAATAAATTTTTTTTTTTAATGCTGTTAAAATCACTAGGGTGGTTTCTGTCTCCTAACTCTTCCCTGACATATTTTTACCAATTTTGTATTTTGACTGATTTAAACAACCTTATGAATTGCTTAGAACAAGAAAACATCTGATGATCTCTATTATGATACTTTTATAGTAAGCAACCAAAATATTTAATGAAGAAATGAAAACCTTATCGGCCTCCAACAGCCTTGTCACTTCTAAGCATATCCTCTAAACCCTGCTCAAAGAGCCTCATTGATTCTCCAGGTAGTTTCTTCCCTTTGACAAATGTAACAATCATCTGACAGACTAAGACCCCTTCAGGCATTTACTCATTTGAGGAACTGCCACTTTTAGCGTTCTAGCTTGCACCTGCTTCTCAAATTTTATTAGATAACTTGTTTCTACACTTACTTGCTCTCACTTGAGGTGAACATTTTGAACCGTTTTCAGGCTTACAATTTTAAATTCCATCTTCTAATCCATAAATTCTGGTTTAGAAAGTTATTTCTCTCCAATTATCCTTCTTCCTGATACTGATAATAGTTTCATTACCAGTTTCCTCATATATAAATGACACAACTACATGACCTTTAAGATACTTTCTTGCTTAGGGATTACATAGTACCTCTTTCCCAAATAAATCAGCCCAACAAATTTTATTATATTCTTATTTATATAACTTGATACTCTGTGAAAAGAATTCATTTTAGATTTTTAAACATTAAAAGAAACGGAAGTCGGGGCGCCTGGGTGGCGCAGTCGGTTAAGCGTCCGACTTCAGCCAGGTCACGATCTCGCGGTCCGTGAGTTCGAGCCCGGCGTCAGGCTCTGGGCTGATGGCTCGGAGCCTGGAGCCTGTTTCCGATTCTGTCTCCCTCTCTCTCTGCCCCTCCCCCGTTCATGCTCTGTCTCTCTCTGTCCCAAAAATAAATAAAAAACGTTGAAAAAAAAAAAATTTTTTTTTTAAATAAAAAAAAAAAAAGAAACGGAAGTCTCAAGGCTTAAAGTGACTTACTTGTTCAAGATCAGCCATACTACGGCTACTTTTACTTTTATCTCACAAAATTTAGATACAAACCCCTCACAGTTTAGAACGTTTCAGTTTAAGGCTAATTATCTTCTGGTAATTTCAGGTTAAAAACTTTTTCAAGTCTATACAGTGGAAGGAATCACAATACCTTTTATTTGTCTCTTTCCTTTTGTGCTTGGTTATTTCTTTTAAGGCATACGGAAAATGACTCATAAAATGGTGTTTGAAATCAATAAGATAATTCTTTCGAAGCCACGACTCCTATTAAAATAAATAAAAATCAGAAAATCTACAAGAAACAATTTAAAATAACCAATAAAACTTTAAGCAGAAATGTGACCACTTATTAATATTCAACTATATATTTACCATTATAATACATCTTTTGCTTATGACAGAGATACAAATAAATTTTAAAATCAAAATAAATTAGAGCGCCCAAATGTCACCCATAGATCTTTCTGGTGTTTAATAATTATCATTACTTGTATTTTATTTACTGTTTAAAAGAAAAAGGGAGAAAGTAAGAAGAAAATTCTGAATTTGAACCACTAGTGCAATATTTGTAAAATATACCAGAAAGTCTTTGTACTAGTGTTCCGTTACACAATAACTCTACTTCCCAGCAATTCTATTATTTCCCATTAAAAATATTTGTCAAAAAGCAATGCAATTCTCTAAAGTTCTTGCAGTACTCATGAATCTTTCTCTCCTACCTGAAACACTTTTTCCAAATTACAACACTCTTATTTTCTCCTATCCAGAGAACCAACCATTCCATTTTTCCAGGGACTAAAAGGTTTCTTGGGATATAGGACTAGCTGGTTACCCTACAGCTCCTTAGTATCCTTTACCGTATTCTTCTCTTTGTGCTAATTTATCACTGTATACTCAACATGTCTTCTTGAACTTCTAACAGACATGTTAAATTTAACATGAATAAACTGATCTCCCCACCGGCAGTCACACTGTCATTTGGATCATAACGCAGGCACCATTCTTGCTCCTCTTTCCTTCACTATACACATGAGCAGTCCCACTGACTTTATCAGAACCCAGCTGCTTCTCATCACTTCAACTCTAGCTACCATTCTATTCTAATCCACCACTCTTACCAAGATTACTGCAATAGCCTCCCAACTGGTCTCCCTACTTTTCCTCTTGCCCTTCTCAAAAGTCAATTCTCTACATAGTAGCCAGGGTGATCTTTTTATTTTTTTAAAGAAACGTTTATTTTTGAGAGAGAGAAAGAGAGACAGAATGCAAGCAGGGCAGGGCCAGAGAGAGAGGGAGACACAGAATCCGAAGCAGGCTCGAGGCTCTGAGCTGTCAGCACAGAGCCTGATGTGGGGCTCGAACCCACAGACTGCAAGAACATGACCTGAGCTGAAGTCGGATGCTTAAGCAACTGAGCCTCCCAGGCGCCCCTAGGGTGACCTTTTAAAGCATAAACCATACTTCCAAATAACACAGGAAAGAAGAAAGGGAATAAGTATGTATGTAGGGCAGGACTGGTCATTCATAGGAAAGATGGTGTGAGTTTGGGTTCCACAGTTTTGCTAGACCTGGATGCTGATCACAGAGAAGTTCACTAGTGTTCTATGTACCAATTCGTCATATTAAAGTTAAATAAACATAATTCAGATCATGCCACTTCCCTGTTGAAAATTCTCCAATGTCTTTTCACCACATTTGGGTTAAAATCCAAACTTCTTACCATGGACAATAGGGTGCTACATGATCTGGCCACTGTCACTTTTTTCCCTTATCTTCTACCATTCTCTTAGTACCTCACTTGCACAGGCTTTCTTGCCATTCCTCAAATATGCCAAATTTGTTCTCACTTCAGGGGCTTTGCACTTGCTGTTCCCTATGCCTGGAAGGTTCTTCCCACAGGTCTAAGACTTGCTCCTTTAACTATTCATTGACATTTAAAAGCCATGAAAGCGTTTCCTGACCATCTATTTAGAATAGCTCCCCCTTGAGGCACCTGGGTGGCCCAGTTCGTTAAGCCTCTGACTCTTGATTTCAGCTCAGGTCATCTCACAGTTCATGAGTTTGCCCTGCATTGGGCTCTATACTGACAGTGCATAGCCTTGGGATTCTTTCTTTCTCTCACTCTCAAATAAATAACCTTAATAATAATAATAATAATAATAATAATAATAATACAGCTCCCACTCACTCTGTTCCAGCACATGTTCTCTTTACCCTGCTTTACTTTCATCTTTCTTCTTAGTATTGACATTATATATTTGTTTACCATCCACCAAAAGTTAAGTACTGGAGGGCAAGCAACCTTGTCAGTCATGTTCATCTCTATATTCCCCGAGCCTAGAACACCCGAGACTGTACAGCAACATTACTCAACAGACCTTTCTGCAGTGATGGAATTATTACTCATCTGTGTCTTCTAATACCACAGCCACTAGCCACATGTAGCTATTGAGCTCTTGAAATGTGGCAGTGTGACTAAGGAACTGAATCTTAATTAACTTAAACAGCCATATTTATAGATGTTCAACAAATCCTGATGCATAATTGCATTACGTTGTACAAATTCCAATCCTCATGGCAAAAAAGACGTGGGCAATGAAGTATATAAACTAAAAATAGCAAGCATTAAAATACAAAGCTAAGGGGCACCTGGGTGGCTCAGTTGGTTGAACATCCAATTTGTGATTTCGGCTCAAGACACGATCTCACAGTCAAGCCCCATGTCAGGCTCCTTGCTGAGCATGGAGTCTGATTGGGATTCTCTCTCTCCCTCTCACTCTGCCCTTTCCCTGCTCATGCACGTGTGTACACTGTCTCTAAATAAATAAACTTTAATAAATAATAAAACCTGGATTAAAATGAAGTTTCTCAACTATGCAGCAAATACATTTAGCAAAACCTAAAAGCAAGCAAGTGTCCCAAGGCTGCACCTAATCTAGATGCCAATTTATCAATAGAAGCCCTATACATTTTTTCTGTTAATTTTTTTTTAATGTTTATTTATTTTTGAGTGAGAGAGTCAGAGTGTGAGTGGGGGAGGGGCAGAGAGACAGGAAGACACAGAATCCGAAGCAGGCTCCTGGCTCTGAGCTGTCAGCACAGAGCCCGACGTGGGGCTCAAACCCACGAATCGTGAGATCATGACCTGAGCCAAAGAAGGATCCTCAACCAACTGAGCCACCCAGGTGCCCTCTCTCCCCCGCCTTTTCTTTAATTTTATAGAGCGAGCCAGTGCACGCACAAGCAGGGTAGAAGGGCAGAGGGAAAGATAAAGAATCTTAAGCAGGCTCCACGCTCAACATGGAGCCCAATGCGGGGTTCAATCTCATGACCCTAGGATCATGACCTGAGCCGAAATCAAGAGTCAGATGCTAAACCAACTGAACCACCCAGGTGCTCCAGAAGACCTTCACATTTTCTGAGAGAAAAGAGCTACAATTTAGGTTGTGGGACACAATTTGCATTTAAGACCAAGGAATGCCACTTCATTCCTCTTTTAAAGTTTGAGCTGTTATAGGTCATCCAGTATCTTAACTACTAAGCTATAACTGAAGATGAGTGAGACAAACATAATGGTAACAAAAAATAAATTAACGCATTTTAATGTCACCTTGTACAGCTCACATACATATTCATGCTTTGTTCTAAAATAATGAATCTTGGGGTGCCTGGAATCGCTCAGTCAGTTAAGCTCTGACTTCAGCTCATGTCACGATCTTGTGGTCCATGGGTTCAAGCTCCCCACCGGGCTCTGTGCTGATAGCTCAGAGCCTGGAGCCTACTTCAGATTCTGTGTCTCCCTCTCTGCCCCTCCCCCGCTCATGCTCTTTCTCTCAAAAATAAACATTAAAAAAAATTTTTTTAACAAAATAATAGATCTTACCTTATCCAGTTATTACAATTCAACATAACCAATTTGCCAAGGTAAATTAGAGAATTCTACCAGTGTATGCTTTTAAACACTATTTCTATTCGAATTAAACTTTCTTCAATTTATTTGAATTTTAAATAGTATCCCAGTTCAGTATTCTACATAGCGTTCAACAATCTATACAAAACAGTCTTCTGAATATAGTGTCCTACGTTAATGAACTGTTAATAAACAGTCATAATAGCACAGAATAGTTCTAACGCATACAACTTTAAATATCCATAAAATTAAAGCAGTGTTTAGATATTTTCACAGTATTATCTGAACGATAGTGCATAATATAAAATTAGCATAATTAATGAATTTGCATTTGGTCCTACCATTCTATCTGGTTACAAACACTATTACTAAAGGATTAACAATTAGTGCCTGTGTGTCACCAAACACCAAAATGCTTAGAATTTTTCTTAGTTTTCTAAAAATGAAGGAAAGACTGGTACTTAAGGTTTATGTTGATATCGTGACTTTTACTTTCTATCCCAGCTTCAGATAAATCCATTCAAGAATGCAAATAACATATGCTTTTCCAAAAACCTGTATGCATTGTTAGTCACTAGCTTACACCATAGGTTAATTGCCATAAAGGACAGTAAGCTTTGCTTTCATAAAATTATACACTCTACCCCCAACCCTGATCAATTTCTTGCCAATGTATGCAATGAATCATGAGACAGGCTCAAAACTGTAGTCAATAAAATGCCATCCTATTTGAAAAAGCAATTCATGTAACAACCCTACAGATGATGGATAATGGGTTAATAGTGCTAGAGCAAGCTCTTAAAAGAAACACACACCTTAGTATGATTCCACAATGCTTTTCAGGATCATCGAATACTCTTTTTAGTTTATCCTTCATCTTATTTTATGGAGTCTATTCACTCATTCTAAATTCCAGCTTGAAATAAAAATTGAACAAAACCAAAAAACTGCTTTGTCAGTTTTGTACACATGCAGGCAACTTCAAGGATTCACACCTGCCTAGTCAAAAATCCTTGCAGAAATTCTATAAACCAGATACTTTAAGCTTTATTGTTCCTGCAGCTGCCCTTTAAGTGTGCTATCATATTAATTTAATACCAATTAATCTTAGATCTTGTTCTTCCTTACTTACACCATGGACTATACATTATATTCTCTATACCACAGCACTTCAAAAAGGCTGCCAATACTCAACTCTCCCCCACACAGCAGACAAATCATCACGAAACTCGTCTTTACTATCATCTTTTCTAGTGAAAACCTATTACACAACTTAGAATCTTAGGTTAATTTCACGCAGACCATACCTAGAACTACAGCTTACCTACAGTGAAAGGTGACTTTTAGAAATGTGTTCTGATCTTATATCCCTTGTCAAGAGAAAACAAAACAGCATGCACTAATCAAGTCTGTAAGTAATTTCTTCTCTAAATCACAGTAGGTTAGTTATAAGATCTTCACTGTGGTCCATTTCTGCTAAAATTGACAATGTGGCATACACTGGAAGAAACTCCTTAATAAGCAACTTTTTTAATCCCATAAGAGGCCTCCAGAAACTAGAATGCTCCTACGTAATCAATCTGCCATAAACAATACATGGTAACGCTACTGTGATTACATCTAATAAAAGCAAATGAAAACAAGCTCATTAAGTTACACATTTCACTTAAATTAAAAATATTCAGAGTGGGGCACACGAGTGGCTCAGTCAGTTGAGCATCTTGCCTCTTGATTTCGGCTCAGGTCAGGATCCCAGGGCCACAGGATCAAGCTGAGCATGGAGCCTATTTAAGATAGTCTCCCTCCCTCCCCCTCCCCCCACCCCTCGTGTGCGCGCAAAAAAAAATCTTTCTGCCCCTCTCTCCCACTTGTGCTGTCTTACGTAAACAAACAAATAAATTTCAGAATCATCTCACAAGACTATCTTAACTTGCATTTTGGGGCTAAAATAAGAAACAAGCTTGTAGTTACACCACTAGAATTATTTTGGAAAATGCATAATCAATTAGTAGCAATCAATTAGTAAATTTCTAACCTGCCCATTTATGATAAAAGGCATTACTTAGAAAATAAAGAATCCATTAAGTTCTCACCAATTTATGAGTTTCATCATGTTGTTTGGAGAGTTTCCACAGAAGGGAAATAATATTAAGAACTTGCTGCATAACCTGCAGAGGTTCTCTTTCTATACCATTTCCAACAGAAGCAGCTAGCTGTGGAGGCACAGCTTCAATCCAGCATTCAATTAGCAATGGAATTATTATCTCAATAAATCCTTTCAAGTTTTCAGTAGATGACAGGCCTTCATCCACACTGCCTAGTCCTCCAACCAGGTACCTAATAAAGAAAGGTAAGAATGAAAAATAAAAATTAATGATCAAAAAATATCACTCCCTGTTTAATTTAAATTTAAATGTAAAGTACCAGTAAAATGAAGTTCCCTGAATTGACAATTACATTGATCAAGACTAGTAAGAAAATAAAATTCTAAGATGACAAAGCCAAAAAAGACCATCAAGTTTTATTTCTCATTAGGCTTTGTAAGAAATGAACAAATTAATACTTTCATATGACTCCTCCCATCAGTAAATAAAATCAAATCATGAGTAACTATATGAAAACTATAAAAGACAACTTCATGTCTCCCCACAATTAGCCATCAATGATCAGCAGTTAAAATTCAATATAGGAAAACTGAGTGTGGACATAACTGAAATCCTTCTTACCGTAGCCTGAACTGTGAACTGACATTTGGCTGTGAACCCCCATTTTCATAAACCTGGATGTGCTGCTGGTCGTTGGCATGTTCCTTCCAGTTGATAAAAATGGAGTTGCTAGTGGCATGGGGATTTTCTTTTTGTTCCTGAAGTCCTTCACTTTCTCTCAACCTACTGGATCCATCTGCCAAGGCCTGAAGGAATTTACTGAGTCTCACTAAGACTTTCAGCCTCCACTGCTGAGAAGTGAGTCTCCGATTAGGATTTACAGAAAGTATCCAGGACTGGGATCTGTCTCTATTTACCAGTCCTTTGGACAGCTGCTGATGAGAAATAAGTTCTACAAAATTCTTAAGCAATATACTGCTACGGCCAGTAATTAAGGCTGGGTACTGTTCCAGCAGAATGTCCAAAACTTTTAAAGAGTCCTCCTGAATTCCTTCAGTAATGTGAGTCATGGCACTAGAGAGATGGGCACTTACCAAAGGAAAAAATGGAGAAATTTGTTCAGCTCGTATTTTGGGGGCCAGGAATTGAAGAAGTTGAACTGCTGCTAATCGTACATTAGCATCTTTATCTGTAAACACAGCAGTCACTTCACTTAATATGTTTGAAAGGTGTGCATCAATTATAAATGGGTATTGAGACAAAAGGTCTTTAAGTCCAAGAAGAGCACTTTGTTTAACCCCAGCATTGTAGTGATGCATCTGTGACAGCAAATCCTAAAAATAAAAATACAGGATTTAGCTATATTATAACATTTTCAAATAAACATGCTAACTAAAACTATGCTAATAAATTAACCCTCCTTGAGGAAACTACTTCAGTAAGTATTTTTGAAATGTTATTTAGCTTTTACTAAGATTGTTTTATCTTTAAAATATATTTAGCTTAATAAAAACATTACATAACTCTTGGTCAGAATCTTCTTTCTGAAATTAACCTGCATGTAGGCTATCATTTAAAGTGACAACAATCATCATCGCTACTGAAAAACCTACTATGTACCAAACATATGGTAGGTACGTTTATATACTCTTAATTTAACAAATGCATTCTCCTTATTTTAAATAGTCTTTCAGGATATGTGTGTATTCTGAGTATAACATTTGACAATTTTATTTGTGGAATACTTTATACCATCTGTGGGGAAAAAAAAGTAACTTCAAGTACCTTTTCAATTTTATTTAACTTCAGAACTTAAAAGCAAAACTAGAAAATGTTGATCTTCACAAAAACTGGCTCACAAATGCTCATAACAGCTTTACACATGGCAACCAAATGGCAAGTGGCATTACAAGTGGCAACCAAATGTCCATCGACTGATGAGTGATAAAATGTGACATTAACCATGCACTGAAACTCTATTCAACAGTACAGAGAAATGAAGTACTGTTCTGACAGATACGCTGTAACACAGATGAACCTCAAAAACATACTAACTAAAAGACCAGTAACGAA
This sequence comes from Panthera pardus, assembly GCF_024362965.1. NCBI lineage: Eukaryota > Metazoa > Chordata > Mammalia > Carnivora > Felidae > Panthera > Panthera pardus. Next base: position 62,147,561 of record NW_026526766.1, read on the forward strand.
AGACCACATATCCATTTATATGAAATGACCAGAATAAGCACATCTACACAGACAAAAAGTAGATTAATGGCTGCCTAGAGCTAGGGGAGAAGAATGGGGAGTGACCTGTAATAGATATAGGGTTTCTTTCTGGCATGATAAAACTGTTCTAAAATTAGATTGTGGGGATAATAGCATAACTATAAATACATTAAAAGTTACACAATTGCACACTTTAAATGGGTTGATTTTATTATGCATAAAAATTACATTTCAATAAAGCTGTTAAAATTTTAAACAAAACTATTGCTCAAACTTGAATTAACTTCACACATTTACTGAGAACCTGTAAGTTATGTGGGTTCAAAATGAGTAAGACAAGATCTTTGAGCTCTGCACTGGGTGAGGAGCCTGCTTAAGATTCTCCCTCCCTCCCCCCAGTTCGTATACTTTCTCTCTTAAAAAAAAAAAAAATCAGTAAGACAAGATCTTCATGAACTATAAAAACAGCTAGAAAATTGTCACATCAAAAACTTGCTACATTGAAAAGTTAAACAGAATTTCTTCCAGATCATATATTAACCCATCAAATAGGTATATAACAGAAATCACTGTGCGTTTAGTTGAGCAAGTCTTTCTGGAGGAGGTGGGAAAGCTGCAGTGGCAACTCAGATTTGATTAACGGACAAACTCCGAACTTAAGCCGTCAATAAACCCTGAGAAATCAATACAACTTTTCACAAAAAACATTCTAGATGATTTCAAAGAAAACTCTTACTTTATCGAAACAGTATTTATGATTTACCTTTATGTTAAGTTTTCTATTGTTCGTTGGAAGAGTTCCATCTTCTTTGAGTTGCTCAGGCAGATGTATAGTCTTCGTTTTAAAGTTTGTAACAGTAGCATTTTCTAATTTGGGTTTCTTTTTACCAACTTTTAGTTTTACTTTTTGAAAATCATCTTGGCGTTTTCTTTTTTTGGTCATTCTTGAGTGCTATAATGAAAAGAATTTTAAAACAATGGATATAAGAAAATAACCTATAAAAGAATAAAGAAGGTATTTTCCAACATTTATATTACTCTAAAATTTATTTCAAAGCTAATCAAGAATCAAGGCCAACAGTGACTGTGCCAAAGGATCAAAGTATTAAATGGAGAATACCTTTACCAACAGGTATACCTTAGTCAAGACACATATAAAGAGAAGTCATCAACAATAAGGCAACAACCCTGCCACAAATCTGTCAAGCGTTTTTAGCTGGGAAATGGAAACCTTTTGAAATAACCAGGTCCAGGTTTGGGGTGGGTGGTTGGGGGAGGGGGTGGCACACAGATTGCTAAATATACCTTATATCTGTTCCTGGCCCCCCAAAGTCCCTGAGGAACCTCTACTAATGAAACAAAGCTAAGTCTGAAGACTAATGTTTTCATCTAATGCATCCTTTAACAGCCAGAAAAGGTCTCATGAATCTAAACTGGTGCCTGAAAAATGTGTAAGATTCAGAGATAGGTAGCAAGGAGAGTTAATGGGCATTTCATTGAGTAAGGAAAACACCGTATGATTCAGGGGTAGAGAATAAGTCTGGTATGGGCAAAAATGAAGTATCAGCATTTTGAACACCAGGATAGGTTCAGACTAAACAGAAAACAGTATCCAAACCAGGAAATAAAAGCAGTATAAAAGGGAGTATAGTATAACAGAGGAGTAAGGAACAAAGACCAGCTAGGCCACTGTTGTAATACATAACCTGGGCACAAATATGTCATTTTGTACTTCCCCCTCTTCATCATTCTTTCAGTTTACATCCAAAACTTCCCACACAAAAATTTTGATCCGTGCCTCCTACCCATTCCCAGGCCACCTCTTAAATCCTTTACTTCTACCCCAGACTGTTATTAGTTTCCCCATCAGTATGCTTGCCTCGTTTCTAGTGTCTACTCCCCAGTCCATTTGCTAGAATCACGAGAGAGCTCTTTCTAAACACAGATCTGGCTCAGGAGTTTTCAGCTGTTCCTCCACTCCCTTACAGTAAAAACTCCATAGCTTGACATTTCACGTCCTTCCTAACTTCCCCTCCAGCTTTATCTTCTCATAAGCTAACATCTATCTAAAATATAGCCTCCTATACCTGGAATCAGCTCAACTCTTCTTGAAAACTTTTCCACATGCTACAAAAATAATGAATTCTGCTCACCACTATACACCCACTAGAACAGGTAAGTACCTCTGAAACAAAACTTCTCGTCTATCATAACTATGCTATGTCCAGAAATTTTTTTTAGAAGTCACAACACTATAAATGGGGAGCCCAAAAAATGTGAATAAAATGAAGGTTTACATTATTGTGAAATAAAATGGCTTGTGCAAGACCAAGCAGCTCAAGTTCCAGGAATCCAGAAGCCAATCCCCTATAACATTACATCCAAATTCACATGATTGCAAGGTTTTACCACATTAGAGCCCCTTAAGCTAGGTAGGATTTGGCAACCTAGGTTAAAAGCAGATTCTAGAGCCAGACTGATTCAGTTCTTATTCAGACTGCCACTTTCTAGCTGTAGTTAAAACTGTGCCTCAGTTTTTATCTGTTTTATCAAAACAGGGATGATAATAATAATACTTACCTCATATAATTGTTACAGGATAGGATTAATAAGGAGCAAATGAGTTCCTATTTGTAAAACACTGAGAACTGCACCTGGCACTGTTCAATACGTATAACAACACGTACATTTTCCTCAAACTCTTAGGACCAGAACATTATCAAGCACAATATGAGACACATTATGTACACTGGCATTCAATTCTCACAAAACCAAGTGAGGAAGGTGGTACTAAATTAAAGATGAGCCTCAGAAAGATTTGTCAGTCCTGTGTTAGGGAGTTGAAGAGGGACTTACAAAACAGAGCTCTGCAAAATCAGCTTTATGTTACACATACTGGAATTAAGGTGAGGACTGGAAACCTGAGTGGCAAAATGGCTTAACTTATTTCATTTATACCAATTCCAGGTTTTCACCCCACCCACACCTCTAGTTATTCTAGTTTTAAAAAAGGGATAAGCAAAACCTAAAAAGAATACTCACCTGGCCTTTTTATTAAAAAAAAAAAAAAAAATTTTTTTTAATATTTACTTTTTTGAGAGGGGGAGAAGGAGGGGAGGGGGAGAGAGAGAGAGACAGAGAGGGGACACGCACAAGCAGGGGAGGGGCAGAGAGAGAGAAACAAAATCCGAAGCAGGCTCCAGGCTGTCAGCACAGAGCCCAAAGTGGGGCTTGAACTCACAGACCAAGAGATCATGACCTGAGCTGAAGTCGGGCGCTCAAATAACTGAGCCACCCAGGTGCCCCTCACCTGGCCTCTTTTAATACAAAAATTTTTTTTTTTAATCTTTTTTTTTTTAACGTTTATTTATTTTTGAGACAGAGAGAGACAGAGTATGAACGGCGGAGGGTCAGAGAGAGGGAGACACAGAATCTGAAACAGGCTCCAGGCTCTGAGCTGTCAGCACAGAGCCCGACGCGGGGCTCGAACTCACGGACCGTGAGATCATGACCTGAGCCGAAGTCGGCCGCTTAACCGACTGAGCCACCCAGGCGCCCCGTATACAAAAAGTTTTTAATTAAGCAAGCACTCTTTGTGAACTTTCCCTACAATTTTATTATTAGCTAGTACTAGAGATGAAAATAAACGGTATGAGACAAAAAATGAATTAACCCCCACTCACCAATCCTCTGGGCTATCTTTAGCCACTAACTACCTGACCTGTGTCCAACATACAGTCGGTCAAGCTTATACCATATTATGCATCACTTTATATTAGTCACAGTAATTTCCCTATTAGAAACTAAGAGGGCTGATGGCCCTTCCTTGACTTTTAAAGCTAATAATATTATTTTATGGTACACAAAGACCATTTTTATACTAGGAATTTTTAAAGTCCTATTACCAATTTGTTACTTTCACATTAAAATAAAGATTTTCAGGGGCACCTGGCTGGCTCAGTCAGTTAAGCTCAGACTCTGGATTTTGGCTGCTCATGGGATCAAGTCCCACAATGGGCTCCACACTGGCAGCTCGGAGAATGCTTGGGATTCTGTCTCTCTCTCTCTCTCAAAATAAATAAACTTAAAAAAATAATAAAGGGGATGCCTGGGTGGCCCAGTCAGTTAAGCCTCTGACTCTTGATTTCCACTTAGGTAATGATCTCAGGTTTGTGAGTTCAAGCTTCACTATCAGCAGGGAATCTGCTTGAAATTCTCATTCTCATTCCCTCTCCCTCTCTCCCTCTCTCTCCCTCCCTCTCTCTCTCTCTCTCTCTCTCTCTCTCTCTCTCTCTCTCTCGGCCCCACACCTGCTTACGCTCTCTCTCCCTCTCTCAAAGTAAATAAACTTTTCAAAAACTTTTTTTTTTTTTTTTAAATAAGTTAAATAAAGATTTTCAAGGGCACCTGGCTGGCTTAGTCGGTAGAGCATATAACTCTGGATCCTGGATCTCAGGGTTCCAATTTCAAGCCCCATCATGGGTGTGAAGATTACATAAAATTAAATCTTTAAAAATAAGTAAATAAAACAAAAATAAAGATTTTCATAGCACAGCAAATATTCTGAATAAGCCACTTTTACAGCAGCCAACACTGAATAGTAGCTAGAAACTCAAGCGTCAGGGGTTGAAATCTCACATCACTGGACCTCCTACGCGGGTGAGCCCCTAAAGTTTTAGAAGTGAATTTCATACATTCCAGTTACAGGTCTTCTAATTTCAACAATTCGACCTAATCGAATTTCAGCTACTTTGTCTACCACCTTAATTTCCAGCTTCTTTTCCAAAAGATAGATAAATAAATAAAAATGCACACTGCAGTCGACCTTTGGTAATTTCCCCGCCAACCCCTTACTCTCACGAGTTCCTCCCAACTCTCCTGAGGGGGACAATCGGGAGACACCAGACTTCCCAGAAAGTAAATAGCCCCACACAGGGGCGCCTCCAGACAGCCGCCGAACCCACTCTGCTCCGCAAAGACTGCTAAACCCCCACACCTGGACGGCGACGGGGCCGAGTAGGAGACGCCCACTCATCCCCACCGCCCCACTTCGGTCCAGCATCCCACAAGTGAAGAGCCGGCGGGCTGTAGAAACTACCGTGCCTTCTACTCCCACGGACGGCGATCAGGGCCACAGTCGGGGAAGCGGGCCCCAACCTACACACCCCGGCCTAAAAGTCTCCGGGACGCGAAACCGCGCGAACCCGCCCAGTCACTTGAGGCGCTTCAAACGCCCGCGGGGCGCCCCGCCCCCGCACAGCCCAGCTCCGCACCCAGGCCCCGCTCCGCCGCGGCGCCGCGGGACAGCCTCCGGACGCGCAGACCGGCCACAGCCGGCCCGGCCCGCCTGGGCCGCGGACCGGGGGGCGACGGCCCCGCGCGCCGTCCCACGCCCCGGGAGGGCCCGGCCCGACGGGCGGCGGCCGCTCACCTGAAGGCCCGCCGGGACCGGGGCGCGGAGACAGAGGAGAGGAGCGTCCGAACAGAAGCCCACGAGGCGACGGCGTGCGCCACCGGCCTCAGCCTCTAGCTCCCGGAGCGTGTTTTCAAATCGCCTCGTCCTCACGCGGCCGCGTCTCCTTCCGCCGCCCGGAAATCAGGGCCCCTCCCCCGCCGCGCCGCGCTCACGTGACAGCGGCCCGCAGCCGCGCGCAGCCGGGGAGGCGGGAGTGGGAGAGGTAGGCCCCGCCCCCGGGAGGAGGGGGCCCGCCGGAAGCCCCCCGCTCTCCGGGAAGCCCAGGGAGGAGAGCGCAGGATCCGGGGACAAAGCTTGGCCCTAAGTCCAGCCCTGAACTTGCTGGGCGTGCATGTTGGGGGGTGTCATCCTAGTTACAGCTGCCTGAGAGCATGCCTTTTCTCCCTTCGCTAGACCACGATTCCCCAGACCTGCAGCCACATTCAAAGAACAGAAGTTGAACTGAATTGGGAAAGGGAAAAGTTTCAAGCTGCTAGAACCACAGAATTCCTGAGGACGTTAACCTGGATGGAAGTTAAGAATCACTTGACCAAGGGCAAAGTACACCTAGTAGCTGGAACCTAACAGTCTTAGTCGAGGATTTTCCCTCATATTTCAATAGCTCAGCACTAAGATTCCTACTGCTGAAATGAAGTGGGCCCAGGGAAGCTAAGGGAGAAATCGAATGCCTAGAAAGGGTTGAGAAAGCAAGGAGAGTGGTTCTTTGAAAGATAGCCTTGCCAAAGACTAGCTGGTGGAGTGGAGAAAAGAACCCCAGGTGTGGACCTGAGACCTTGATCCAAATTTGCCTCTACAGCTTACCAGATATAAAACAGTAAAACTGACAATCATATGAGCCTCAGTTTATGAGCAGAGACCCAAACGCAGGGACTAAAACCATTCCTGTTCTAAGATCAGAGACAAAGCTGACTCAAATACCCACCTTTCCCTTCCCTGGCAGCAGAGCCATACTACCACAATCTGCCTTGAATCCATCATAAACATTTGGAAGTCAGCAGCATTATATCGTATTACATGACATTAAAAGTTATGAGACTGGATCAGAAGAGGAAAGATTTATTGCTAGCCAGACATGTCCCCTAAACTTCAGATTCCTGGCTAACAGCTTTTTCAACATTTCCTTTGAACATCCTATATACATCTCGAGGTGAACATGTCCAAAATGGATCTCCCTGGGGCGTCTGGGTGGCGTAGTCGGTTAAGCGGCCGACTTCAGCCAGGTCACGATCTCAGGGTCCGTGAGTTCGAGCCCCGCGTCAGGCTCTGGGCTGATGGCTCGGAACCTGGAGCCTGTTTCTGATTCTGTGTTTCCCTCTCTCTCTGCCCCTCCCCCGTTCATGCTCTGTCTCTCTCTGTCCCAAAAATAAATTAAAAAAAAAAAAAAAATGGATCTCCCTATTTTCCCCCTGAAACTTATTCCTATTACAGCTTCTTCATCTCAAATAGCAACTTCACCCCTCTAGTTACTCGGGCCAAAAACCCAAAGAAAGTCTTCTTTCTCCCACATCACACATCTAATTCATCAGGTGATTCTGTTGACATCAAGTGTTTCCACCACTTAACATCACCTCCCTTGCTATCATTATGGTCCAAGGCATCTCATGATCATTATAGAAAACCTCTGAACAGGTTTGCCATTTCCACCATTGCATTCTCGTGTCTTCCCCTTACATTCTAATATCAGCAGAGTAGCTGTGTGATTAATTTCAAATCTCAGATCAGGTCACTCTTTTGCTCAAAACCCCTCATTAATTCCCCACTTCACTTGGAATAAATCCAGAGTCCTTATCATGGCCTCAAGATCTGCCATATTCTGACTTATTACTGAACCTCTGGGCACTCCAATGACTTTCCTTTTTCACTCTACTCCAGCCATCCTTGCTTCTTTGCCTGTAGCAAAGTGGCGCTGGTGGTGATGTAGCTGATGGAAGTGCTTAGCCTGGCTAAAGGAAGTAGCCAGACTTCAGCCAACTATTACCATGAGGAAATGCAAATCTCATGTTCAAGAATAAAGGAAAACAGAAATCCAGAAATTTTTATGAGAAATATTACCTTTTTTTGAAAATGTTTAATGTTTTTATTTATTTTTGAGAGAGACAGAGACAGACCACAAGCAGGAGAGGGGCAAAGACAGAGAGAGACACAGAATCCGAAGCAGGCTCCAGGCTCTGAGCTGTCAGCATGTCTGAGCTCAGCTGTCTGAGCATGATGTGGGGCTCAAACCCAAGAACTGTAAGATCATGACCTGAGCTGAAATCACTTAACTGACTGAGCCACCCAGGTGCCCCTGTAAGAAGTATGATCTTTAAATACTGGTGAAGAAGAACATTGTTTCCTGTTTTTAAAACACTGGGGTGTCTGGGTGGCCCAGTCAGTAGAGCATGAAACTCTTGATTTTGGGGTTGTGAATCTGAGCCCCATGTTGGGTGTGGAGATTACTTAAAAATAAAACCTAAAACAACAACAACAACAACAAAACACTGGGTAGGCCAAACAAAATACTTACAAGCCGGTTGCCAGTTTCCAACCCCTGGTTAAAGACATGAAAAATATATACATTAGGATAATGTATTTTATCCATTGTATTTATTTTATCCGTATGTATTTTAATGTATTTTAGCTTTTTCCAACTGTAAATGATGAACTCAGCAACTGCAAGGATCATCTGCTTAGCCCAGCCAGAACAGACCTTTGATAAATAACAACAATATAGCTAATCAAGGTCTTGGACCCACGCCAAAAAACACATACACAGTGAACATGCATTCTAGAATCCATGGTATATTTCATTTTCAAAATTCTGTCCAATTGGCCACAGAAACTACAGTATTAGTTTCCTGGGGCTTCTGTAACCAAGTACCACAAATTTGATGGCTTAAACAACAGAAATGTATTAATTTGGGAGGCTAGAAGTCTGACATCATGGTTTGGCAGGGCTGGTTCTTCCCGAGGGCTCTATGGGAGACTGCTCCATGCCTCTCTCCTAGCTTCTAGTGGTCTTAGATGAATTCCAAGTGGGTGGTAGATGGTTTCTCTGTGTCTTCACACTATCTTCCTTCTATGTGTATCTGTGTCTGTGTCCAAATTTCCTCTTTTATAAGGACACCAATCATATTGGATTAGGGCCCTCTCTGATGACCTCATTTTTAACTTGATTACTTCTGTAAAGACCCTGTTTCCAAATAAGATCATCTTCTGGGTTGCTTGGGGGTTAGGACTTCAACATGTCTTTTCGGAGGGACACAATTCAATTCATATGGGACACGAAGATCTGTGTCCAGAAATATCTGTATTTAATCTGAACAACCTCTCTTTTTTTGTCTATGCTCAGACACATCACAAACGCTGAGATTAAGTAACTTCTACACAATTTGTATAACCGTTTCAGGTTCTCTGTTTTTTATACCAGACTTCCAGTTAATGTTTGCTTTGGAAATAGGGTACCACTCCTTAAAAAAAAAAAGGTTAATAAACTTGATTTTATAATGTTGAGGCAAATAATAAAAGCATAAACATATTAAACTCTTACCTTATGTTTCAAAGCGACTGCTGACACACAAAAATCAGAGACTTTTTGAAGAAAGCTGAAAAGGAGAACTTCAAATCTGGTGCTAAACCAGAGACAAAAATTCAAAATACATTCTCTAGGAATTGACTTATAGGATATATGCAAATTAGGTAACTACCTGGTATATATATTTTTAATTTTTTTTAATGTGTATTTATTTTTGAAGGAGAGAGAGAGAGAGACAGAGCGTGAGCAGGGAAGGGGCAGAAAGAGAGGGAGACACAGCATCTGAAGCAGGCTCCAAGCTCTGAGCTGTCAGCACAGAGCTCCATGCGGGGCTCAAAGTCACCAACTGTGAGATCATGACCTGAGCCACCCAGGTGTCCTTGCCTGGTATATTTTAAAGGGCAATAAATGGCAACAAATGTTGTTATTGACAATGTATCATTGTGCAAAATGAAACTTTTAGTTAGGTCTCCTGGGTAGGAAAGTAAGGAGAAACCAGTTCTGACTTTAAAAGGAATTGATTGAGATACTGGGCAACACATAGGATGGCCAGGAAGACTGCTGACAACTTGGAAAAAGACAGGAAGGAGGAACACAAGCTAAGAGCTCAGAATACAACCACCATTGTACCACAAAAATCAGTTCAAGACATAAGAATTGGAAATGAGGAAATAAAATCATCTCCATTTACTGATGTGATTGTATACCTGGAAAAAAAAAATCAATTGTAAAGCTACTACAAACAAGAATTCAGAAAAAGTGAGTCAGTATAAAATTAACATTCAGAAATCCATAGATTTCACATATACAAACAATAACCAGTTAGACAATAGAATGGAAAAGGAAGTCCCATTTACAATAGCAATCAAAACAGATAAAATTCCTAGTACTGAGTGGCACCTGGGTGGCTCAGTCAGTTGAGCCTCTGACTCTTGGCTTCAGCTGAGCATTGATAGTGCAGAACCTGCTTGAGATTCTCCCTCTCACTCTCTGCTCCTCCCCCTTTCACCTGTGTGCGCGCTCTCTCTCTCTCTCTCTCTCAAAATAAATAAATAAACTTAAAAAAAAATTCCTAGTACCCAGGCACCTGGGTGGCTCAGCCAGTTAAGTGTCCTACTCTTGATTTTGGCTCAGGTCATGATCTCACCATTCATGGGTTCGAGCCCTGAATCCGGCTCTGTGTTGACAGCAAGGAGGCTGCTTGGGATTCTCTCTCTCTCTCTCTCTCTCTCTCTCTGTCCCTCCCCTGCTCTCTCTCTCAAATCAATAAACTTTAAAAAACAAATAAATAAACTTTAAATATTTTTAATAAAAAATTCCTAATACTGAATAAGAAATCGGATTAAAATATACAATATCCTACAGGTGTCAATTCTCCCAAAATTTATTGGTAAACTGAATGAGATCCCAATAAATATGTCAACAGAATTTTTTTTTTCTAGACCTACACAGGCTGGTTAATATCTGAATATGAAAAAAAAACAAAAACCAACAACTAAGAATAGCAAGAAAATTTTGAAAAAAAAAAAAAAGCAGCAAGAAGGGAGCAGCCCTATTAAATACAGAAACATATTCTAAAACCTCAATAATTTAAAATATGGATTTTGGCATATGAATAGACAAATCAATGGAACAAAATACAAAGTCCAGAAATAAACCCAAATAAAAACAAGAATTTAGTACTTATAAGGTCAATATCTCCTATCAATAGTATAAAGATAAATGGTTTGCACAAATAGGAAGCCATTTGGAAAAAGATAAAGTTGGGTTCTTACTTTACATACTATCTTCAAAGATATAAATTTTAAAAATCCATTAAAGTCTCAGAAAACAAAATTATTTTATGATTTTGACCTTGTCCTAGGACTTAAAATCTAAACACCAGGGGGGAAAGTTTCAAAAATATGATTATAGGCTTTTCCCAAAACTTTCAGAAATCTTCTGCAAGACCAAAAAAAAAAAAAAAAAAAAAAAAAAGGAAATAAAAAGTAAAGTTACAAGGCAAATAACAAATTTGGAAAAATATTTGCAACTCATATCACAGGAAAAGGAAGTAAAGGATTAATTTTCTTTTTTTTTTAATTTTTTTTATGTTTTTAATTTATTTTTGAGAAACACAGTGAGAGCAGGGGAGGGGCAGACAGAGACAGAGACAGAATCTGAAGCAGGCTCCAGGCTCTGAGCTGTCAGCACAGAGCTTGACGTGGGGCTTGAACTCACAGACTGAGAGATCATAACCTGAGCCAAAGTCGGACACCCAACTGACTAAGCCACCCAGGCGCCCCAAGATTAATTTTCTTAATATATAAAGAAATCCTAGAAACAAATAAAAAACATCATGTACTTAATAGGAAAATATTTATTTCCAAAGAGTTTATAGAAAAAGAAATATAAATCACCCTAAATAAAAGATTTAAAACCTGATATACAATAAGAGAAATGCAAATTAAAAGTCAGATTATTTTTCTTATTTTTAAGATTATCAAAACTCAGAAGTTTGACAACATACCTGTTGGTGACACTGGAGAAGCAGCATTCTCACATACTGTTGGTAGAAGTGTAAATTATGGAAGGTGTATTTGCAAGAATTAAGTTTGGCTGGGAGTCACAGTAAAACACACAAAAAATAATTTCTTACATTAAAGTCGAGAAGTTAATTACTCACATTAAAATCAAGGTGTAGGCAGGCTAAGCATGAGGTATCTGTTCCAGGAAGTCCTCATTCAGGCTGCTTCTCTGTCATTGCTCCATTCCCAAAGTCACCTCATGGTTCAAGAGTGCTGTAGCTCCAGCCATCATGCCCACATTTTAGCCAGCAAGCAAAAAGAAATGAACGAGGAGGACATGGTCTCTCTATCTGGGGAGACTTCTTAGAAGTTACATACGGCACTTCTGCTTACATCCTTCTGGCAGAACACAGACTGTATCTAACTAACTGTGTAAGAACTGAGAAACAGAAGAGACTTTTTGTGAGTACTGAAAATCACTGCCACAAAGATGATTTTGTGAAATTTTTGTTTCAATTTTATATAAACATGTATATGTATATTCATTGACAAAGCCAAAAATATTCCTCTAGTGGGTCTCAATTTTTTAAACTTTGAAAACTAAATGAGGTGATATGATATATTACGAGAACACGGGAAGAAAATAGACATGATTATTCTTCTGACCCACGTGGAAAGGACTTTTCAAAGCATAAGAACAAAGAAGAATGATCTGGTGGGATGAATTGGTAAAAATTTTTAAATTTTTATATCAAAAAATATTTTAAACAAAACCAGTAGGAAAAAGATAGATTAGGTAATAAATGCTGTTAGGACAATTGGTGAGCCATTTGAAGGGATGAGAAACTGGCCTCCATAAAATTCCTAACATCAGAAGCATGACATACAAAAAAAAAAAAAAAAGAAGGAAAAAATTGAAATATTCCACAGCAACCTCTGGGGTCCAGTCAGGAGACAGAAACCATGTCAGTTATTTTTATAGAGAGAATTTAATAGAAAGAATTATTAACTACATACTGAAGAAATAAAAGCACAGAAAGAGGATGTGAGATATCAGAGGGAAAACTGAAGGAAGCAGCCACTATCCCCAAAGGCTGGAAGAACAAAGGAAGGAGTGGGGATTAGTACAATTCAGAAGGTTGTAGATGGGGCCCTCAGAGCTATAAGTGAGACCTCCAGAGAATTGGGGGGGGTACCAACTGGCTGATGCCTTTGAGGTGGTGCAATAAGTCTGCTGGTGTACATTTTGGAAAAACTGAAACTGGAATATTGCTCTGGAAGCAAGTTGCTCCTGGGTGAATACTCATTGTTGTAGTGCTGTTGACAAGAACAAAAACAAACAATAAGGGAGTCCCTTCTTCTTCCTGGATCCTTCCAGTCTTCCTGTCCTGCCTCCCATTGGCAGAGCCTAGCAGGGAGCCAGCTATCAAAGCTCAAACAAGATTTGCAGAGTCCCAGATGCAGAAGCACAGAGCAGAATATAGAAGGGTGAGTTTGAAGAAAGAAGGATTACTTAATAATCAGCACTACAACTTTAAAAAATTGTAAACAACTAAACAAAGTAACAAAAGCATCAGAAAGAATAGAGTACAATGCATGTGTAATTTAGGGGTTAAGGAGACTTTTCTTTGAAAAGTTAGGAAACCTAGAAGCCATTGAAGAAAAATATAGAGTTCACAACATTAAAAAAATGTAATGCGATATGGCAAATACCATAAACATAGACAAAAGGCAAAAAAAGTAGCTCAGGGGAAAGAATTGTAACACATATGAAAGATAAGTGATTAATATCTGCAATATACAAGAAGCCTTTTCAAATTATTGAGAAAATGACAAAAACAATCCAATGGAGAAAGAGGCCTACAGCTATGAATAGCAATTCAAACACACAAAAATCCAAATGATCAATAAACTTTTATAAGCCTGCTCAAGCAGACAACTGTCAGGGAAATGTAAATTAATATAACAATGGGATATAACTTCTAATTTATCAAATTCACAACAGTTATAAACCAATCGAACACCTACTGCTGGTAGGGATATAAGGAAAAGTGTATTCTCATCCTTTACTGCTGAAAATGTAAAATAATGCAGCCATTTTGGAAAGAAGTCTGGAAATATCTAAACAAAGTTTTATTTATTTTTTATTTTTTAGAGAAAGAGAGAGAATGAAAACAGGGGAGAGTCAGAGAGAGAGAGAGAGAGAATCTCAAGGAGGCTCCACATTGAGTGCAGAGGCAGGCGCCCCCAAAGTTTTCTTTAAATTCATATTCTTTAAATCTAGTAATCCCATCCCCTAAGAATTTACCCCATAGACATAAAAGCATCAGTCCAAAGTACATACTGTATTTGTAAGATATTTATTTCAACAATATTTGAGTAACAAAACAACGCGATATAAATCAGTAGGGGGACAGTTTAATAAACTGCGATACATTGACTATTGTGAAGCCACTAAAAGGACCGAGTTCTAGGGCAGCTCAGCTGGGTGGCTCAGTTTGTTGAGCATCCAACTCTTGATTTCGGCTCAGGTCATGATACCAGGGTTGTGAGATTGAGCCTCTCGGCGGAGTCCCCACCAAGTTAAAACTTGCTTAAGACTCTATGTCTTGGGGCGCCTGGGTGGCTCAGTCGGTTAAGCGGCCGACTTCGGCTCAGGTCATGATCTTGCGGTCCGTGGGTTCGAGCCCCACGTCGGGCTCTGTGCTGACAGCTCAGAGCCTGGAGCCTGTTTCAGATTCTGTGTCTCCCTCTCTCTGACCCTCCCCCGTTCATGCTCTGTCTCTCTCTGTCTCAAAAATAAATAAACGTTAAAAAAAAATAAAAAAAAAAAAACTCTATGTCTCTCTCTCTTCCTTCTGTCTGTCTGTCTCTCTCTCTCTCTCCCTGCCCCTCCCCCCACTCACACGCAAGGGCTCTCTCTCTCAAAAAAAAAAAAAAAGAAAACAAAAAGAAAGAAGAAAAAAGGACTGAGTTCCCTCTATATCAGTTAGTTTGTTTGAAGAGACTTCTTTCCCAATGTATTTTCAAGTAAAAATAACAACCTTCATGAAAGTAAACATAATCTAATCACATTTATGAAATAAACCAAAAATCCATGTATTGTATGCAACCATGTAAACACGGAGAAATATGTAAACACAGGTCAGAAAGTTATTAATTACCTGAAAGGAACAGAAGCAAAGAGGGATGTGTAAATAGCATAAAGAGATGATTGAAAGGATGGTTATCAAAATTAAAATAAAATATTTAATACTTTAATGTCAAACATTTTTTTTAATTTTAACATAGTACATTTTCTTTTTCTTTTTAAGTTTTATTTATTTATTTTGAGAGAGAGCACACATGAGGGGCAGAGAGAGAGGGAGAAAGGAAATCCCAAACAGGCTCTGCTAACAGTGTAGAGCCCGATGTGGGGCTTGAACCCATGTACCATGAGATCATGACCTGAGCCAAAATCAAGAGTCAGAGGCTCAACTGACTGAGCCACCCAGGCACCCCTTAATATTGTATATTTTCACAACCAGGAAATTGAATTTGGTACAATACTATTTACTCAGGTGCTGATCACATTTGGGTTTGATCAGTTTTTATAACAAGCACTGATTTTTTCATAGTTCTATTAATGTATAATTGATACACAAAAAAACTGCACATATTTGATGTATACAACGTGATGTTTGGACATATGTATGCACCTATGATACCATCACCATAAATCAAGGTAATAAACGCATCCATCACCTCTAAAAGTTTCCCAGTGCCCCTTTGCTTTAAAAAAAACAAAAACAAAAAAAAACAAAAAACAATAAGGGTACCTGGGTGGTTCAGTTGGTTGAGTGTCTGACTCTTAATTTCGGCCTAGGTCATGAACCCAGGGTGTGGGGCTCCATGCTGAGAGTGGAGCCTACCTAAGATTCTCTCTCTCTGCCTCTGCCCCTGTGATCTCACTCTCTCTCTCTAAAAAGAAAAAACTTTTTTTTTTTTAACTTAGAAAAAAGATGGGTACCTCAGTGACTCAGTCAGTTAAGCGTCTGACTTCAGCTCAGGTCGTGATCTTGCAGTTCATGAGTTTAAGCCCCACATCGGGCTCTGTGCTTAAAGCTCAGAGCCTGAAGGCTGCTTTGGATTGTGCCTTCTTCTCTCTCTGCCCCTCCCCTACTTATGCTCTGTCTCTCTCTGTCTCTCAAAAAATGAATAAATATTTTTTAAAATTTTTTTAAAAAAGAAAAAGAAGAAAATTTCTGTTATAGAACATTTAACATGAAAATTGCCCTCTTAAGGCTTTTTTTTTTTTTACAATTTTTTTAGGTTTTTTTTTTTTTTTTTTTTTTCATTATTGACAGAGAAAGAGAGCACAAGCTGGGGAGGGACAGAGAGAGGGAGACACAGAATCTGAAGCAGGCTCCAGGCTCTGAGCAATCAGTGTAGATCCCAGTGTGGGGCCCAAACCCACCAACGATGAGATCATGAGCCGAGGTTACACGCTCAACTGGCTGAGGTACCCAGGCACTCTTACCCTTTTAAGTTTTTAAGTGCACAACACCATATTGCTAATTACACACAATACATCCCACAGAAGATCTCTAGAACTCACAGATGTTGTATAACTATAACTTTATGCCCATTGAACATCCACTTCCATCTCCCCGTCCCCTGGCAATCACCATTCTCTTTTCTGCTTCTCTAAGTTTGACTATTTCGGAGACCTCGTATAAGTAGAATCATACATTATTTGTCCAAGTATTGATTTTTAAATGGATGCTTCACCATTTCCTCAAACTTTAGACATTAATAAACCCTATAATAACATACCTATAAGTCCCATTACAAAGTTCTGAGGAAGACTAATCTTTTTTAAAAATCTTTTTCGTGTTTATTTATTTTTGAGAGAGAGCATGTGTGAGCAGGGGAGGAGTGCAGAGAGAGGGAAACAGAAGATCCAAAGCAGACTCTGTGCCGAAAGCAGACAGCCTGATGCAGAGTTCAAACTCACAAACTGTGAGTTCCTGACCTGAGCAGAAGTTAGACACTTAACCAACAGAGCCACCAAGGTGCCCCCTGAGGAAGACTCATCTTAAGCAGTGAACTTCCTAATTTTGTTTCCTAAAAGACCAGACCATGTGTGCAAGGAAGCACATCCTTGAAGAAATTGTTTGCTAAAAGTCACATGACCATTGCAGAGGTTAAATTGCCACCTTGCAGATCTGACACATGTCCACAGTCACTGCAGACACTTTCCCACACAGGGTATCTATCACTTTGCACCTCTCAGCAATTTTGCTAAGCAGGAAGAGTTTGACAATTTCCATAGGTACAGAGTGAAAAAAGGGTTCTGTTGTGATTTCAGATGAGGATCTTTGAGACCACAATGAAAGTCAGAAGGTGTTGGGGCGCCTGGGTGGCTCAGTCGGTTAAGCGTCCGACTTCGGCTCAGGTCATGATCTCACGGTCTGTGAGTTCGAGCCCCGCGTCGGGCTCTGTGCTGACAGCTCAGAGCCTGGAGCCTGCTTCCGATTCTGTGTCTCCCTCTCTCTCTGCCCCTCCCCCATTCATTCTCTGTCTCTCTCTGTCTCAAAAATAAATAAACATTAAAAAAAAAAAAATTTAAAAAAAAAAAAAAAAAAGAAGGTGTAACTACCAGGTTGACATTCATATCCTCGGGGATGATGTTCAGAACGTTTCACAACTGGTACAGCTTTCACCTACTGAAATAGCCATCCTACTGCCTCCCAGTTGAATATCAGCCCTAAAGAAACTAAGGCACAAGAATATACATATATGGTAAATCATAAAGGTAAACTCTGAATCCACATCTTAAAACCCCTAAGTTTGTTTATAGGGAAGGAAATCAGACAATTTTCCTTATAATAGCCGGTTAAAGGAAACTTTAAAATTATAAAATGGTTCAAGGTGCCTGGTGGCTCAGTCAGTTGAACAACCAACTTAAGCTCAGGTCATGATCTCATGGTTGCTGACTTCGAGCCCCACGTCGGGCTCTGTGCTGACAGCTCAGAGCTTGCAGCCTGCTTTGGATTCTGTCTCCCTCTCTCTCTGCCCCTCCCCTGCTCATGCTCTGTTTCTCTCTCTCTCTCTCTCTCTCTCTCTCTCTCTCTCTCTCTCTCTGTCTCTCTGTCTCTCAAAAATAAATAAACATAAAAAATTTTTTTAATTATAAGAGTCACAAAACCCAAGGCATTATTTCTAAGATAGTATTCCACAGAACAGCATTTTGCAATTAGCATATTATATTTATAGTCAGAAATTTACCTTTATTTAAAAAACATTACTTCAAAAATTTTAGAACATTAAATTGCACACACACACACAAAGCTAGTCTATAGTTACAATTAATTCCTGAAAAAAAAATGCAAATAAACATGAGGCCCACCAGGGAGTTCAAAAATTTTTCACAGTTTTGAAATTTCTACAGATTAATTTTTTATTTTCTTATATGTGAACAACTGTTTTTTCTAACTTCTATGCATTTTATGAAATAACAAACCTTGAATTTTCTTAGTGTATTTATAGTAGATACATTCCTAATGTACACATTACAATTTACATTTAATAAAAAACATGGAATACAAACACATTAAATATGTGAGAATGGTAAAGATATATAGGAACTAGGCGTTCTTATCAGTGGAGGGAATGAACTGCTGCTTTTGAGGAAGACACTTAAGTACGTAGGAAGAAGCTATGGAGCTGTTTATGCCTTGGACCTCCCCTACTAAGACTGTTCTGAAGAAATAACCAGATATGCAAATAATGAGTTATGCATAGGAAATGTACAAGAATGGTGATCCCATCAGTGTTTATAGAGTGAAAACTCAGAAAGTCTACATGGTCAGCAGTCAGGGAATGTGTATATAAGTATGGCAAATATTTAAGAAACAATACACTAAAACCTTTTAAAAAAACAACAACAACACTATTTTTAAAGAATATTTAAGGATTGGGGGAGGGGCACTGGGTGGCTCAGGTCATGATATAGTGGTCTATGAGTTCAAGCCCCCGTGTGCTCATGTCTGCACTGACAACTCGGAGCCTGGAGCCTGCTTAGGATTCTGTGTTTCCATCTCTCTGCCCCTCTGCCATGCTCTCTCTCCCTTTCTCTCTCTCTCAAAAATAAATAAACATTAAAAAAATTTTTTTGAGGATCAGGGGAAATCTTCAGTGGAAAAATCACCATTTTGTAACCCTTAGTAAACAAATGGATCTAGGCATATTGATTATCAATAGCTGCTTAAATCACAGAGAGTGAAACAGACATTATGTACCTTCATATGAAAGTCCACAATAATACCTTTTAAAACGTCTTGCCAGGGTGACCGGGTGGTTCAGTTGGTTAAACATCTGACTCTTAATTTCATCTCAGGTCATGATCTCACGGTCCTGAGTCGAGCCCCGCTTTAGGCTCTGTGCTGGGCTTGGAGCCTGCTTAAGATTCTCTCTCTCCTGAGGCACCTAGGTGACTCAGTCGGTTGAGCGTCAAACTTTGGATCAGGTCATAATTTCATGGTTTGTGAGTTCAAGCCCCGCATTGGACACACTGCTATCAATGCAGAGCCTGCTTGGAATCTTCTGTCTCTCTCTCCCTCTACCCCTCCCCCAGTTCGTGTGCGCTCTCCAAATAAATAAATAAATAAATAAATAAAGTCTTGCAGAAAAAATTCAAAAGTGAATCTGTTATCAAGATGGCTCAACCCATTAAGCCTCCAACTCTTGATTTCAGTTCAGATCATGATCTTGGGGCTCATGGAATAGAGCCTTGCATTGGACTCTACACTGACAACGTGTTACCTGCTTGGGTTTCTCTCTCTCTTTCTTTCCCCCTCCCTTGCTCGTACTCTTGCACTCTAAATAAATAAACAAACAAACTTAAAAAAAAAAACAAAAAAACCTAGATCTAACAATTTAGGGAGACTAAAAGTAGAGGAGGGGTGTCTGGATGGCTCAGTTGGTTGATATGACTCTTGATTTTAGCTTGGGGTCATGATCCCAGGTCAATCCCAGGGTTGTAGGATTGAGCCCTATGTGGGCCTCTCCACTAAGTGTGGAGCCTGCTTGGGATTCTCTCTCTCTCTCTCTCTCTCTCTCTCTCTCTCTCTCTCTTTCTGTCTCCCCACCCCTGCCCCTTTCCCCTGTTTTCACAGTCTCTCTCTAAAATAAAATAAAATAAAAAATTGGGGTGCCTGGGTGGCTCAGTTGGTTAAGTGTCCAACTTCAGCTCAGGTCATAATCTCACAGTTTGTGGGTTCAAGCTCCATGTGGGGCTCTGTGCTGACAGCTCAGAGCTTGGAGCCTACTTCAGATTCTATGTCTCCCTCTCCCAACAATGGTGCTTTGTCTCTCTCTCTCTCTCAAAAATAATAAACATTATAACATTTTAAATTTTAAAAAAAAAGCAGAGGAGCATATTAACTCCACCATGGCAATGCAATCAGCACAATCTAGATGTGAAAAACAGAGGGACAAACAACCTGGTTTCTGTTTTTAAAAAAGGTCATTTTGAAGGAATAAAAGGAGACTAAATAGAAAGCTATAGATTAAGAGAATTTTAAGTGATAGATCAACCAATTGTAATGTGTGGACTTCCCAAGGATCTTGATTCAAATAAAGAAACTGTAAAATATACATATGGCAATCAGGGAAATATGAAAAGTAGATATTTTATAATATTAAGAAATCACGAATAATAAAAAAAGGAATTTTAATTATTTTTGGGGGGGGGGGAGTCTATCTTGACCAATGAAAATGGTCCAAAATCAGAGAAAGCAGTTCTAAGAGGGAAGTATATAACAGTACAGGCCTACCTCAAGAAACAAACATAAAAAAGGCTCAAATAAACAATCTAACCTTAGGCCTAGATGAACTAGAAAAAGAACAAACAAAGCCCAAGGTGAGTAGAAGGAAGGAAATAATAAAGATCAGAGCAGAAATAAATGACTTAGAGGCTTAAAAAAAAAAAAAAAGAAAGAAAGAAAGAAAATCAAAGAAACCAAGAGCTGGTTCTTTGAAAAGATAAACAAAGTTGATAAACTGTTAGCCAGGCTCATCAAGAAAAAAAGAGAAAGAACCCAAATAAATAAAATCAGAAATGAAAGAGGAGAAGTAACTGACACCACAGACATGCAAAGGATTATAAGAGAATAGCATGAACAATTGTATGCAAACAAATTGGACAACATAGAAGACATGAATAAATCCCTAAAAACATACAACCTTACAAAACTGAATCAGGAAGAAATAGAAAATCTGAAGAGACCAATGAGTAAAGAAATTGAATCGGTCATAAAAAGATAAGATTTTTTTGGTCACCAAAAAATAAAAGTCCAAGAACAGATAGATTCACAGATGAATGCTACCAAATATTTAAAGATTTAATAGCAATTCTCTTCAAACTATTCCAAAAAAATAGAAGAGGAAGGAAAGCTTCCAAATACATTCTAAGGGCCAATGTTATCCTTATACTAAAACCAGACAAGACATCACAAAAAGAGAAAACTACAGGACAATATCCCTGCTGAATATAGATTCAAAAATCCTCAACAAAATATTAGCAAACCACATTCAACAATACATTAAAAGGATCATTCACCACAATTAAGTGGGATTTATTCCAGGAATGCAAGAATGGCTCAATTTACAAATCAACCAGTGTGATATACCAATTCAACAAAATAAAGGATAAAAATCATATGATCAAGTCAATCGTTGCAGAAAAAGCAGTTGACAAAATCAACACCCATTCATGATAAAAACTTTCAACAAAGTGGGTTTAGAGGGAACATACCTCAACATAATAAAGGTCATTAAAAAAAAACCAAAACCACAGCTAACATCACACTCAATGGTGAAAAACTGAGTGCTTTTCCTCTAGGAATAGGAATAAGACAAGAATTTCCACTCTTGTCACTTGTATTCAACATAGTGTTGGTAGTTGTAGGGATAGAAGTCAGAGAGAAAAAGAAATAAGAGACATCTATACTGGTAAAGAAGAGATACAACTGATTATTTGCAGATGACGTGATACTATACATAGAAAATCCTAAAGACTCCACCAAAAAAAAAAAAAAGCTACTAGAAGCAATAAATGAATTTAGTAAAGCTGTAGGATGCAAAATTAATACCCAGAAATTGATAGCATTTCCATACACTAATAACAAAGTAACAGAGAAATTAAGAAAGCAATTCCATTTACAATTGCACCAAAAAGAATAAAATACTTAGGAATAAACTTAACCAAGGAGGTGAAAGACTTGTACTTTTTGAAAATTATAAAACACTGATGAAAGAAATTGAAGATGATACCAAAAAATGGAAAGATGGTCCATGTTTATTGATTGGAGGAATTAACAGTTTTAAAATGTCCATACTACCCAAAGCAATCTACAAAATCAGTGCAATCCCCACCACAATACCAACAGCATTTTTCACAGAAACAGAAGTAATATTAAAATTTGTGTGGAACCACAAAAGACCCCAAATAGTCAAAGCCATCTTTTAAAAAAATGTTTTTAAGTTGATTTATTTATTTTGAGAGAGAGAGAATGAGACAGAGCGCATGAGCAAGCACGAACAGGGAAGAGGCAGAGAGAGAGGAAGATAAGAATCCCAAGCAGGCTCTGCACTGTCAGCACAGAGCCTAACATGGAGCTCAAACTCATGAAACATGAGATCATGACCTGAGTCAAAACCAAGAGTAGGACGCTTAACTGAGCCAACCAGGCGCCCCTAGGCAAAGCCATCTTGATAAAGAAAATCAAAGCTGTAATTATCAAAATTCCAGATTTCAAGATACACTACAAACCTGTAGTAATTAAAACAGGATGGTATTGGCCCAAAAATAGACACATAGATTAATAGAAGAGAATAGAGAGCCCAGAAATAAATCCAGGTTTATATGGTAAATTTATCCATGACAAAGGAGGCAGTCTCTTCAACAAACGGTGCTGGGAAAACTGGACAGCTACATGCAAAACAATGAAACTGGAACACTTTGTTACACCATACACAAAAATAAACTCAAACTGGATTTTAAAGACTAAAATATGAGACCTGAAACCTAAAAGTCTTAGAAGAGAACACGGGCAATAATTTCTCTGACGTCGGCCATATACAGCAACACTTTTCTAGGTATGTCTCCTAAGGTAACGAAACAAAGGCAAAAATAAACTCCTGGGACTACATCAAACTAAAAAGCTTTTGCACAGTGAAAAAATCATCAACAAAACAAAAAGGTAACCAACTGAATGAGAGAATATATTTACAAATGATATATCTGATAAGGGGTTAATATTCAAAATATAAAGAACTTATACAACTCAACACCAAAAAAACAAAATCCAATTAAAAGATGGGCAGAGGACCTGAATAGACATTTTTCAAAAGAAGATATGCAGATGGCCAACAGACACATGAAAAGATGCTCAAAATCAGAGAATGCAATCATCTAATCATCTCATCATCAGAGAAATGCAAATCAATACTACAATGAGCTATCACCTCACACCTGTTAGAATGGCTAAAACAATAACAAACAAACAAAAAAGACAAGAAATAACAAGTATTGGCAAGGATATAGAGAAAAAGGAAACGTCATGCACTATTGGTGGCAATGTAAATTGATATAGCCACTGTGGAAAACACTACAGAGATTTCTCAAAAAATTAAAAATAGAAATATTGGCACACCTGGGTGGCTCAGTCAGTTAAGTGTCCAACTCTGGATTTTGGCTTAGGTCGTGATCTCACTGTCGTGGGACAGAGCCCCTCCTCGGGCTCCATGGTGAGCATGGAGCCTGCTTGAGAGTCTCTCTCCCTCTCTCTCTCTCTCTCTCTCTCTCTCTGCCCCTGCTCTGCTCACACATGCACACATGCACACTCCTTCTCAAAAATAAATAAATAAACATTTTTCATAAAAATAGAAATACCATATAATCCAATAGTTTCACTACTGGGTATTTACCCAAAGAAATAAAAACACCAATTTAAAAAAGTTACATGTGGGGCGCCTGGGTGGCTCAGTCGGTTGAGCGTCTGACTTCGGCTCAGGTCATGATCTCGCGGTCCGTGAGTTCGAGCCCCGCGTCGGGCTCTGTGCTGACAGCTCAGAGCCTGGAGCCTGTTTCAGATTCTGTGTCTCCCTCTCTCTGACCCTCCCCCATTCATGCTCTGTCTCTCTCTGTCCCAAAAATAAATAAACTTAAAAAAAAAAAGTTACATGCACCTGTATATTTATTGCAACATTATTTACAATAGCCAAGGTATAGAAGCAATCCAAGTGTCCACTGATAGATGAATGAATAAGGAAAATGTGATATATGTATATATGATATAATCTTGCACAGCCATAAAACAAGATGCGATCTTGCCATTTCCAACAATATGGATGGACCTAGAAGGTATTATGCTAAGTGAAATAAGTGACACTGAGAAAGACAAACATATATAATTTTACTCATACATGGAGTCTAAAAAACAAAGAATAAACAAAACAAAACAATTAGAATCAGACCTATACATACAGAGAACAAACTGATGGTTGCCAGAGAAAAAGGGGGTGGAGAGATGGGCAAAATGGGTGAAGAGTGGGAGGTACAGGTTTTCAGTTATGAAATGAGTAAGTCATGGGAATAAAAGTCACAGCATAGGGAATATGGTCAATGATATTGTAATAGCACCCTATGGTGACAGATGGTAGCTACATTTGTGGCGAGCGTAGCATAACGTATAGAGAAGTTGAATCACTATGTTGTACACTTAAAACTAATGTATCATTGTCAATTATTTTTTTAATTCCTATTATTTAGAGAAACATACTGAAATATTTATGGATAAAATGATGATATGAAGTGATGGTTTGGGATTTGCTTCCAATATCCCTGTAGGAAGGGGGAATGAGTGGGGCAGAGATAAAACAAGTTTATCTGCAAGCTGATAACTATTGAAGCTGGAGGATAGGAATATGAGGATTCATTGTCTCTTTGTGTACATGTAATTTTCTATAATACAGTTACTTAAAAAAACTAGTACTATAGACTCATAGTTAAAAAAAGGCCAGTAGACTTGCAAGAGAGTAAGGAGATTTCCTGGACCATATTTTTTATAGCTTGTAATAAATAAACAACCTATAAATAGCTATATTTAACTCTTATGCTACTGTAAATTTTGATATAAACAAATTCACATACTGGGAAAATTGCCTTTTCAGGTTATATATCATGAATTTGGATTTAAAAAATACATCAGTATAGAAATCATGCCCATGATCAAGTGAAAAGACTAAAGACTAATGCCTGTGAAACTTTGCCATTCTCAGGATATAAGGCAAATCTTTCCCAAATCATTGGCACTAACCCCAAACGTTAGTCCAGAGCCTTAAACAAGGTCTTCCTCTAGAAATTAAGTATGATCCTCATTTAGTTCACTCTAGAATCTTTCTCCCAAGTAACTCAAGTTTAAGAAGAAAAATGCAGATTTTCTGGATCTGTTTAGAATCACCTGGGTAGATAGAGTTGTTTATTCTTTCATTTCATGCACACTTACAAAGCCCTAAAATGTGACAGGTTTCTGTGATAGGTCTTGGGGGCACAGTCCTGTCCATTAATTATATGCTAGGGAAGACAGAAAAGTAAAGAGGCAAGTAGCACAAATAATTTTTTTAATGTTTGTTTTTGAGAGAGAGAGACAGAGCATGAGCAGGAAAGGGGCAGAGAGAGACAAAGACACAGAATCTGAAGCAGGCTCCAAGCTCTGAGCTGTCAACCCATAGACCGACGCGGGGCTCGAACCCACGAACCTCGAGATCATGACCTGAGCCAAAGTCGGAGCCACCCAGACACCCAGCAAATAATTATTTAATCTGGATAAAGTTAATTTAATTTGAAGGAGGAAACTGGTTTACAATAATCGTTTTCTAGTCATTGCCAGCTTACCTAATTGCTTTAAAACAAAACTACCTCCTACTCCTTAAGTATTGGGCAAACAATAGCTAGCAGATTATGGGAAAGAAAAAAAATGGTATACATACACAGCCAATTAGGGAAATAGTTATAAATTCCTACTTTGGGAGTCACTACGTTTTGTTTTGTTTTTCTTTTCAGTAGAAAAATTCCTAGAGTAAATAGAATGGGAGCTGGCAGTGAGGAGTAGTTAGCCTGAAAATAGTTAATTCTGAAATCAACTAGGGTTGGAAGGAAAATTTTGAGGCATAAAATCAACTCAAAAAATGGAGATTAAGGGTTTTTTTTGTTTTTTTGGGTTTTTTTGTTTTATTTTGTTTTTTACTGTTGGTGTGGGTGTCAATAGATTCAGCAAACACCCAGAAATTAAAAGCACTAGGAGACTCTTTCTTATTATGAGGCTCTTACTACCTTCCATAAGGAAGCTTAAGCATTTGTACTGGGAGGGTGGGTAGGGAGTAGAAGATAATGTTTTTACATTTTTGCCTCTATATGCATAAAATATCTCTGGAGGAATTCACACAAAGCTAGAAACATTTCTTTCATGGAGGGGGATTAGGAGACTAGGAAATGGGTGAAAGGATATTTTTTTCTCTAAAACCTTTATGCCTTTTGGGGTGCCTGGGTGGCTCAGTCAGCTGGGCATCCAACTCTGGAGTTTGGCTCAGGTCATGATCTCACAGTAGTGAGACAGAGCCTGAGGGTCAGGCTCATTCTCTCTTTCCCTCTTCCTCTGCCCCTCCCCTGTTTCTGCTGTCTCTCTCTCAAAAATAAAAATTAAAAAAAAAAAAGACATTGTATTAAAAAAAAAAAAAGAATTTCCCAATACTCTGGCAAAAATCTAACTGTCAAGGGGAAAATAAGGAAGGTAGGCAAATACATTTGGGATTTCTGACTTCAAACTTTTTTTTTAATTTAAATCCAAGTTAGTTAACAAATGGTGTAATAATGATTTCAAGAATAGAATCTAGTAATTCATCACTTACTTATAACACCCAATGCTCATCCCAACCAGTGTCCCCTCTAATGCCCTTTTCCCATTTAGCCCATCCCCCACCCAACACCCCTCCAGCATCTCTCAGTTTGTTCTCTATATTTAAGAGTCTCTTATGGTTTGTCTCCTCTCTGTTTTTATACTATTTTTCCTTCCCTTCCCTTATGTTCATCTTTTTAATATCTTAAATTCCATGTAAGAGTGAAATCATGATATTTGTCTTTCTCTGATTGACTTATTTCGCTTACCATAATACACTCTAGTTCCATCCATGTTAGTGTAAATGGCAAGAATTCATTATTTTTGATCACCAAGTAATATTCCATTGTATATATATACATACATACATAGATACATATATATTTTCTTTATCCACTCATCTGTCAATGGCCATTTGGGCTCTTTCCATACTTTGGCTATTGTTGATAGTGCTGCTATAATATAGGGGTGCATGTGCCCCTTCAAAACAGCACACCTGTATCCCTTGGATAAATAGCTAGTAGTGCAGTTGCTGGGTCATAGGGTAGCTCTATTTTTAATTATTTTACTGTTTTCCAGAGTGGCTGCACCACTTTGTATTCCCACCAGCAGAGCAAAAGTGTTCCTCTTTCTCCACATCCCCGCCAGCATCTGTTACTGTCTGAGTTGTTAATGTGAGCCATTCTGACAGGTGTGAGGTGGTATCTCATTGTGGTCTTGACTTGTATTTCTCTGATGATGAATGATGTTGAGCATTTTTCATGTGTCTGTTAGCCATCTGGATGTTTTCTTTGGAAAAGTGTCTATGTCTTTTGCCCATTTTTTCACTGGATTATTTGTTTTTTGGATGTTGAGTTTGTTAACTTCTTTATAGATTTTGGATACAAACCCTTTGTCTGATACATCATTTGCAAATATCTTCTCCCATTCTGTTGGTTGCCTTTTAGTTTTGCTGATTGTTTCCTTTATTAACCAGAAGCTTTTTATCTTGATGAGGTCCCAATAGTTCATTTTTGCTTTTGTTTCCCTTGCCTCCAGAGACATGTCTAGTAAAAAGTTGCTGCAGACGAGGTCAAAGACGTTGTTAACTGTTTTCTCCTCCAGGATTTTGATGGCTTCCTGCCTTACGTTTAGGTCTTTCATCCATTTTGAGTTTATTTTTGTGTATGGTATAATAAAATGGTCCAGGTTCATTCTTCTGCATGTTGCTATCTAGTTTTCCCAGCACCATTTGCTGAAGAGACTGTCTTTTTTCCATTGGGTATTCTTTCCTGCTTTGTCAAAGATTAGTTGACCATACGTTTGTGGGTCCATTTCTGGGTTCTCTATTCAGTTCCTTTGATCTATGTGCCTGTTTTTTGTGCCTGTACCACTATCTTGATGATTACAGCTTTGTAATACATCTTGAAGTCTGGAATTGTGATGCCTCCAGCTTTGGTTTTCTTTTTCAGGATTGCTTTGGCTATTCAGGATTTTCTCTGGTTCAATACAAATTTAGGATTGTTTGTTTTAACTCTGTGAAGAATGCTGGTGTTATTTTGATAGGGGTTGCATTAAATATGTAGATTGCTTTGGGTAGCATTAACAATTTAACAATATTTGTTCTTCTAATCCATGAGCATGGATTTTTTTGTTTTTTTTTTTAAGAGAGAGCATGAGTGGGGCAGAGAGAGAGAAAGAATTTTTATTTTGAGAGAGAGTGAGAGAGAGAGAGAGAGAGAAGGCATGCATATGGGGAGGGACAGAGAGAGAGGGAGAGAGAATCACAAGCAGGCTCCGTGCTGACAGCAAATCATGAGATTATGACCTGAGCTGAAATCAAGAGTCAGACGGTCATCTAAGTAAGCCACCCAGATGCCACCCGACAAAGAGAGAATCTTAAGCAGGCTCTAGGCTCACCATGCAGCCTCATGCAGAGTTCAATCCCATGACTCTGGAATCATGACCTGAGACCAAATCAAGAAGCGGATGCTCAACCAACTGAGCCACCCAGGTGGCCCTGACTTCAAACTTATTTTTTAACATATTTATTTGTAGGGGTGCCTGGGTGGCTCAGTCGGTTGAGCATCTGACTTCGGCTCAAGTCATGATCTCATAGCTTGGGAGTTTGAGCCCTGCGTCAGGCTCTGTGCTGACAGCTTGGAGCCTGGGGCCTGCTTTGGATTCTGTGTCTTCCTCTCTCTCTGCCCCTAACCTAATCGCATTCTGTCTTTGTCTCTCTCAAAAATAAATAAACATTAAAAAATACATATTTATTTGTATTATTAAATGTAAAGAATTGAATTGAATTGATTCACCAATAGTCATAAGGATTGTCAGAGAGTATTCAAGTTCCTACTTGAAATTTTAGCTGTACTTAACAGCTCAGTCAACAATTCTTTACCTAGAATTCTCTTATGTAACACTACCGAAACATAGGTTCAAACGACTGCATTTTTTTTTTTGAGAGAGAGAGCACATGTGAGTGTGAGCAGGGGGAGGGGCAGAGGGAGAGGGAGACGGAGAGAATCAGAGAGAATCTTAAGCAACCTCCACACCCAGCCCGAGCCCAACTTTGGTGCAACTCTGGGCTCGATCTCACAACCGTGACATCATGACCTGAACCGAAATCAAGAGTCAGATGCCACCCAGGTGCCCCCAAATGATTGCATTTTAAGGTAAATATCAATTGTTCCAGGACACACTGTAGTGATCAGAGAACAAAGCTCTGGAGTTAAGCTTTCTGGGTGGTTCCACCAGTTTTGAGTAGGTATCTCATCTACAGATAAAGACTATTAGAAAGATCACATTTCTTTTTTTTTTTTTTTTTAACGTTTATTTATTTTTGAGACAGAGAGAGACAGAGCATGAACAGGGAAGGGGCAGAGAGAGAGGGAGACACAGAATCTGTAACAGGCTCCAGGCTCTGAGCGGTCAGCGCAGAGCCTGACACAGGGCTGGAACTCACGGACCGTGAGATCATGACCTGAGCCGAAGTCGGACGCTTAACTGACTGAGCCACCCAGGCGCCCCAAGATCACATTTCTGAGACACAGAGAGAGCATTAATTTTAAATGTTAATTAACATTACCGTTACCTCTTTCATCTTACCTGAAATTAGCATGGCACTTCCAAGTAACTTCTGACAAATTTACTTTTTCTCCCAAGAACAAACCTATTATAGGTTCTCACACAGAATAGGATTGTTCTTTAAGACTCAGCTTCTTATATTAACCTTAGGGATATTTATAATATATTTTTTAAAAATTCTATTTAGCAACTGCAAAATACTTTGATTTTGGTATTTCTCATCTGTTCCTTTCAAAATACTTACATGGTTTTCAAAAACTTACCTCCCAAATAACTGATTTCTTTGGTTTTTTTTTAGTAGCCCACAAAGAAATCAATTTAAATAGTTAAGACTTTGAATATTTTGTCAGTTTTGTCTTAATCTAATTTAAAAAAATTTTTTTAATGCTTTTATTTTTGAGAGAGAGAGAGAGAGGAGCAGGAGCAGGGGAGGGGCAGAGAGAGAAGGAGACACAGAATCTAAAGCAGGCTCCAGGCTCCGAGCTGTCAACACAGAGTCCGCTGTGGGGCTCGAACTCACCAACTGCGAGATCATGATCTGAGCCAAAGTTGGATGCTCTACCAACTGAACCACCCACCCACCCTTGTCTTCATCTAATTTTAAGACCATTTTGGAGATAAGGTTTCCCTTTTCATCATTAGAGATCATTCCATCTGCAAGACAGAAAGGTATTTTATAAACAGCAGAACAAAACAATTTGTGCTCCTATTAATTCCATTCTGTAAATTAACAAACGTCAATCTTTTCTTTTTTTCTAGGATAGAAAAACTGTCAATTATCTTACAATGCCTCAGTGGATTCTTGAGATGAGCTGCAACTTTTTGGAAAGAAAACAGCGCTCAGTGACGCAGAGTTCTTTGGGGGAAAATGCTGGTAATGTGTGCCATTACCTTGATAATTTCACTCAAGTGCCTGCAGAATCTGACTCTTATACCCTGAAAACTTCAAGGTTAGCTTAAACAGGTTCAGATTAATCAGTTCAAGGGGGCTAGTGTATAAAGACCGAGTGTCAACGTTTAGATTTATAATAAAAAATACACTGGGGCACCTGGGTGGCTCAGTCAGTTGAGCAACCAACTTTGGCTTAGGTCATGATCTCACAGTTTGTGAGTTCGAGCCCTGCGTCCAGCTCTATGCTAAAGGCCCACAGCCTGGAGCCTGATTCGGATTCTGTCTCCCTTTCACTCTGCCCCTCCCCTGCTCACACTCTTTCTCTCTCAAAAATAAATAAACATTTAAAAATATACCTGTACAGAGACTAGATACTCAAGTTAACATGCCTGAACATTCTTTTCCAATGGGCACACTTCCATGGGAAGAAACAAAAATCATGATCACAAGATTGAATAGTGGACAGGGAAATGGAACAAAGGGAATAAGTTAAATACGCTGAATGATTGCTAGTAAGAGAGCTTGATGAGCCCACTTTCAAACATGGGTTAGATCTGCCCCAGAGAAGAGATTTCTCAAGCATTGCAAGTAAGTTTCTTCTCTGAGCAATGTTGAATGAGCACAGCTAAAATTTTCCTTAGGAATTTCCTTTTTCTTGTTTTAAAGGATAATCAATTCCACTTCTGATTGACATTTGTTCTTTAGCTAATGAATTCAGTTTAGCTTCTGTCTTACAATCCTTGAAAGCTTTTTTTTTTGTTTAAGTGACATCCCTATTTGAAATCAGGATATATCGTTTTTTTCATTAACTCCAAAAGATGGAATTTTATTTCCTTTATTTATAATTAGTATTTGGGTTTCCCCATCCCTATCATGCCCACACATATATAAATCTGCCCCTATTATATGATCATCACCATTAATTTTACAATTATATAAAATTAGGATTGGGACTGTAAAAGCTTCTTTTTGAATACTCAGGCAAAAATGTTGATTTTATTGTAAGAAAAGATATTCTCAGAACTGCTGAGGACTTGTAAGAATACCATCTTTATAATTTATGAATTTTAATAGATTTTTAAGTTTTACTACCACTATATCTAAATCCTAAATTTTGATTGTTTGCAGTGTGGACCTCATATAGTAGAAAATAGAAATGGTCTCCTTTGTCTTCACAGAGTGTAGAAAAGGACTAAGAAAATCTTTGAGTAAAATATGTTTAAGTAAATACACACATATTCATACACTTACAAATATACACACATTTATATTTATAACAGTTGCATCCTAAAACTGGAAAAAATATTTCAAATTAATGTTTTTTCTTTTCTCTACCACTTATTCTTTTTGCATGAAATGTGATTACAGGGACTAAAAATTACAAAATAAAAAGCTAACTTCTTAGCAAATGATTTACAGATATTTCCTATGGATACAGCAGCTACTTTCTTTGTAAAATAGATGTTTGATGTTGAAAGAAGACCTAAGAGTATTGTTGCCTAACCATATAGTCATTCTCATACAACAGCTATAATTTAGTCCTGACTGCCTCCTTGGAATCATTTGCATGACCCAGGATGAAAAAAATACACCTTAACATCGAAGCTTTGAAAAATAACCAGGAAATTTAGTCAGAGTAGGGGGCACAAGTGATAAACTCACAACATCATCTACTTAGGCCAACTCTTTTCATTTGTACATAAGAATGAAATGTAATCTATTATATATAAAATATGAGAACGATATACATTATAGCTCTCTCTCTTTAAGCTGTATCTGGAAAGGCAGTATCTGAATGAGAGCAGTGCTGGAGGCAGGCTACCCTGTGAAATTTCCTGTACCACCATTTGAAAGTTGTGCGATTTGGGGCAAATTAGTTCTTATTTTTGTACTTCAATTTCCTTATCTTATATAATTTGGGTGGTATTAGCACCTGTTTTATTGGGTCATTGTGAGGCTGACATGGGGCGACAGAGAGAGAATTGGGCATAGTCCCTGTTGTAAAGGAGGAAAAATTTTACCCATCTTAGGTTTCTGGCTGAGACTCTAATAAAAAGACAGATTAACAAGAGAAAAACATGGAAGAGCATGGCGCCTACCATACTTTCCAGAAACTCTACTGGAAAGTAACTGAAAATGGCAGCTTAGACTTCCAGCTTAGGTAGCACCTTCAACAAAAGGCAATAACGGGGTTGCCTGGGTGGCTCACTCAGTTAAGCTATGACTTCAGCTCAAGTCATGATCTTGCCCTTCCCAAGTCTGAACCCAGCATCTGGCTCTGTGCTGACAGCTCAGAGCCTGGAGCCTGTTTCAGAGTCTGTGTCTCTCTCTCTCTTTGCCCCTACCCCACTCGCACTCTGTCTCTGTCTCTGTCTCTCTCTCTCAAAAATAAATAAACATTAAACATTTTTTTCAAAAAAGGTAATAACTGAAAGGCAAAAAAAATCAGTTTTTGGTTTCCCAAGTCAGCAAACTGAGGAAGACAAACATATGAGAGAAGAACAACGGAGTAAGATTTGTTCACAGATTCCTCCAGTCTCTGATCTGACAAGAAGGTCTTCTTTCCTCCTGGTACAGGGAAGGTATGGTTCACACGGGAGTTTTATCTCCTGCTTTCAGCAAGAAAAAGAAGGGTCAGACTGTCCTTGCACCTACTCTTAAGTGCTCTTAATTCAAAATAATCAAATATGCCAAAGTGGCATATTTTGGGTGACATATTCTGGTTTCCTTCACTGTCACACAATAGGACAGGATTAAGTGCTGGCAAGGAAGTAGAGTAACGAGATTCTTATCTTTTACTGGTAGGACTATAAGCTGGTGTGCCCACTTTTGAAAACTGTTCTTACTAAATTTAACACATACTTACTACATGACCCAGAAATTCTACTCCCAGGTATTGAGAGAAATGAAAACTCCTATCCACCAGAAATGTTTTCATTACTGTTTAGAGCAGCTTTATTCTTTTTAATTTTTTTAGTGGTTATTTATTTTTGAGAGAGCGTGAGTGGGAGAGGAGCAGGGAGAGAGGGAGACGCAAAATCGGAAGCAGGCTCCAGGCTCTGAGCTGTCAGCACAGAGCACGATGTGGAGGTCAAACCCACAACCTGAGATCACAACCTGAGCTGAAGTTTAACTGACTGAGCAACCCAGGCACCCCAAGCAGCTTTATTCTTTTTTTTTTAATGTTTATTTATTTTTGAGAGAGAGAGAGAGAGAGAGAGAAAGAGAGAGAAACTGCCAGCAGGGGAGGGGAAGAGAGACAGGGAGGCACAGAATCTGAAGCAGGCTCCAGGCTCTGAGCTGTCAGCATAGAGCCTTACGGGGGGCTCGAACCCATGAACCATGAGATCACGGCCTGAGCCAAAGTCGGTCACTCAACCAACCCAAGCGGCTTTATTCTTAGCTGAAAACAACCCGAATATTCATCAAGAGTGGAATAAATTGTGATATGTTCATACTACTCAGCAAGATGAAGGAACGAATACCTGGAGCACACAATGGCATAGATAATCCCACAGACATTATTCTGATTAAAAAAGAAGCCAGATACTAGAAAAGTACATACTGTAAAGTTCTATTTATATAACTTTCAAGAACAGGCCAAACTACTTTTTAGAGATAAAACAGAAGTTACCTCTTGTAGAGTAGGAAAAAGGGACCTGAAAGGGCCACAGGGAAACTTCAGGAGTGACAGGTGACAGCAAAGGTCTACAGCTTAATTGGGATGTGAGTTACACAGGGGCATAAATATCTATCAACACTCGTCAAACCATATTCTTTTTTTTTTTCAGTGAATTTATTTATTTTGAGAGAGAGAGAAAGAGCAGGAGCAGGGGAGGGGCAGAGAGACAGAATCCCAAGAAGGCTTTGCACTGTCAGCACAGAGCCTGATTCAGGGCTTGATCCCACAAACTGCAAGTCCATGACCTGAGCTGAAACCAAGAGTTGGATACTTAAGTGACTAAGCCACCCAGGTGCCCCTCATCAAACTATATTCTTAAGATCTAAGCATTTCACAGTTGTAAAAGCTAAGAAGAGTTCTATTTTACATCATCTCCTTTATTTAAAATTTTTTTTATTTGACATTTATTGATCATTTATTTTATTCCAAACAGTTTTACATATGCTTTGTTACAAGTATTCTCCTATAACTTTATAATGAGTCTAAGATTTAGGTGTTATTATTATATAGAAATATATTATATATTGCTGGGAAAGCTTAAGTAACTTAACCTAACTCCCACAGCTACTAAGAGATGCTGCTAGGGTCAGATGTCTTATCACTTACAATGCTCTCCTCTCTTCCTTACTTCAGAACGAGCTTATGATTCAATCCCATAACTAGAACAAATCATTTTTTTAAAAAAATTTTTTTAATGTTTATTATTTGAGAAAGAGACAAGCAGAGGAGGGGGCAGAGAGAGAGGGAGACACAGAATCCGAAGCAGGCTCCAGGCTCTGAGCTGCCAGCACAGAGCCTGACACGGGGCTCCAACCCACAGGCCACAAGATCATGACCTGAGCTGAAGTCGCCCACCTAAATGACTGAGCCATCCAGAGCCCCTAGAACAAATTGTTTTAATTGTAGTTCACTATTACATGTATTTTAAGAATTATTTTTTTAATCTTGACATAATTTCAGACTTCTGACCTAAAGAACTATGAGATAACAAATGGGCATTGTATTAAACCACTATGTTTGTGGTTTTCTTACAGCAGCAATAGAAAAATAATACAGATGTCTGGCTCTTCTTCAGCCTGGGCATCAGCCACCGCCAAAGCCCTTCCATTCAGGATGATATGGTAACCCTCAAACAGCTAGTGCCATGCAATATCCCCATTAAATGTTAAATACACTTTTTGAAAAATAAAAAAATATTTTACTAAAGGATCTTTTGGTACCTAGAAGCACAAAGCCATTCAAGCAATCCAAATGTTTTCAACCTTTATATATTGGGGCACCTGGATAGTTCAGTCAGTTGAGCATCTGACTTTGGCTCAGGTCATGATCTCGTGGTTCGTGGGTCCAAGCCCCACATGGGGCTTTGCAACTGACAACACAGAGCCTGCTTGGGATTCTCTCTCTCTCTCAAAAATAAATAGAGAGAGGGAGCAGGGGAGGGGCATAGAGAGATGGAGAGAGAGAATCCCAAGCAGGCTCTGCACTGTCAGTGCAGAGCCCAACACAGGGTTCAAACCCACAAACTGTGAGATCATGACCTAAGCCGAAACCAAGAGCCGGATGCTCAACCAACTCAGTCACGTAGGCACCTCTCAAGCAATCCAAATTGAAGGGAGTGTGTTGTAAGAATATCAGAGGAGGGGCACTGGGTGGCTCAGTCAGTTAAGCATCCGACTTTGGCTCAAGTCATTATATCACGGTCTGTGAGTTCAAGCCCCTCGTAGAGCTCTGTGCTGATAGCTCGGAGCCTGGAGCCTACTTCAGATTCTGTGTCTCCCCCTCTCTCTCTGACCCTCCCCCCCATTCATGCTCTGTCTCTGTCTCAAAAATAAATAAACCTTAAGAAAATTTTTTTAAGAATATCAGAGGAAATCTCATGGACCACCACCACAGGTAACGAACCTAGCCATTACACAAAAGAAAAGGGATCGAATAGCATTTCTGGAAAAGGTTTCCCTCATAGCTTCAAGCAAGAGTAGAGTGAGAATAAGTATAAAATAATGTCAACAAATTAGTTAAAATTAAATGCTTCCTTTCTCTCTATACTCTGCACATTCATGGCTCATTTGATATAAAACCCTCTATAAATTTGGTTATATAGGAGCTATGCAATTCAAGCTTTTAAAAAAGATCTAGCGTGGTGATGCTGGTGGGAACCAGAGGAGAAAGGATGTGTAGTACCTTAGATGGAAGTAGAATTCACAGGTCTTTATGACGGATGAGGTGTAGGGGTGAGAGAGAAAAAAAACCACATGAGAGTCCTAGGATATTAGTTCCTCCATAAGCTCCAAGAAGATAAATATCAAATCTTTATTTTCCTTATCCTTGTATCTACAGTATTCAACACATAGTTTAGTGTGAGATATTTGTTGTTCACTGATAGAAAACCACTACGTATTTTTTTACTAGAATTGTTTTTAATTTTAGAGAGAGTGAGGGTACACTCACAAGCAGGGGAGAGGGGTAGAGTGGGAGAGAGAGAGAGAAAGAATCTTAAGCAAGCTCTATGCTCAGCATGTAGCCCGATGCAGGGCTCGATCCTATGACCCCGGGACCATGACCTGAACCAAAATCAAGAGTCTGATGCTCAACTGACTGAGCCACTCAGGCGCCCCTATTTTTGTTTAACTGAGGGACTAACATGATCATATTTAGGATTTAGATAGCTAGCATTGATAGGGGAGAGGATGAACAAGGCTGAGAGGTATCTATCAAAATCCAGTCTCCTTTTCTTCCTGAGAATACAGCTATACTAGAGTTCCCAGCCGCTATTAAGTTAGGTACAGTTATGCAAGCATGCTGTATCCAAAGCAATGTGAGATGCACCAAACCCACATCAGTACACATTAGGCTGAACCTTTTTCTACTTTCTCTTTCCAGCAGCTGCAATATGCACATGGTGACCCTGCCTCTACTGCACAAATAAAGAAAAGGTCCTAGCAGTTGACAGAAACGCAAGATGGGAGGAGTTTGGATCCCTGAATCACTACATAGAGGAGAGTTACCTGCTGACTTAGAAACCTACTCTGAAATGAGATGAGAAATGAACTTATTGTTCTTTCAGAGGTCTATTTTTTTCTGTCAATGTAGCCATCCTTATTAATGCAGGGTGGGAGCGATGCTAATGCAG
Source organism: Panthera pardus (assembly GCF_024362965.1). NCBI lineage: Eukaryota > Metazoa > Chordata > Mammalia > Carnivora > Felidae > Panthera > Panthera pardus. Next base: position 62,184,794 of record NW_026526766.1, read on the forward strand.
AGCATGTCGTGGAGTCCACTGGGGTCTTCACCACCATGAAGAAGACTGTGGTTCACCTTAAGGGTGAGGCCAAGAGGGCCATCATCTCTGCCCCTTCTGCTGATTCCCTCATGTTTGTGATGGTCATGAGACATGAGAAGTATGACAACTCCTTCAAGATTGTCAGCAATGCCTTCTACCAACTGCCTGGCTACTCTGGCCAAGGTCATCCATGACAACTTTGGCATTGTGGAGGGGCTCAGGACCACAGTTCATGCCATCACTGCCACAGTCTTCTACTGTGGACAACCACTCTGGGAAGCTGTGGTGTGATGGCCAACAGGCTTCCCAGAACATCATCCCTGCTTTATTGGAGCTGCCAAGGCTGCCGGCAAGGTCATCCCTGAATTGAATGGGAAGCTTACTGGCATGGCCTTCTGTGTCCCCACCCTTAACATATCAGTCATGGATCTGACCTGCTGCTTGGAGAAAGCTGCCAAATACAAGGACATCGAGAAGGTGGTGAAATAGGCATCGGGATGCCCCCTCAAGGGCATCCTGGACTGCACTGAGGACCGGGTCATCTTCTGCTATTTCCACCTTTGATGCTGGGGCTGGCATTGCTCTCAACGACCACCTTGTCAAGCTCATTTCCTGGTATGACAATGAATTTGGCTACAGCAACTGGGTAGTGGACTTTATGGTCCACGTGGCCTCCAAAGAGTAAGAGCCCCCTGGACTACCAGCCTCAGCAAGAGGAAGAGAGAGGCCCTCAGCAGCTGGGGAATCCTTGTCCCAACCCATCCCCAAACACACTGAGAATCCCCTGACCTCCACTTTCCATCCCAGACCCCCTGAAGAAGGGGAGGGGCTTGGGGAGTCCTACCTTATCATGTACTATCAATAAATGATACTGTACCCAACAAAAAAAAAAGTAAAATTTTAGCTATATTTTCTCTTCCCTCCTCACACTATCAACTAGTGTGAATAATAAAATTACATTAAAATGGAGCAGCAGGGAGGGTTTAGATCTCTTGACTTTTGCTTGCAATTTACCTGAGACATTTGCCTGCACCTATTACTCTGTGGTTTATTTCCCTCTTTCCCAAGCATTAAATTGTGTTCTCTTCAGCCTGGGTCATCCAGGAGGGTTAGAAGACTGGCTGATATTTATAGGTGTGCCCAGTGTTTGCTGGAATTTTACTTCTTATCTAAAGATAAGCTGAAAACATAGGATATTTAATAAGAAGAACTCAATATAATAGAAGACAAAAAGAAAAAAATTGACATTTGCTAAGAATGATTACATGCCAAACCCCATGTGGGAGTCTACTTTAATACCAAGAGTTGTTTGTTAAGTAACTCTTAACCTTAAGATTATAATTCATATTTCCTTGTTTGGTGTAGGAAATTTTATCTGTTCCCTGTGCATATTAAGGGAAATTAAACTTAAATTTATTCATTAATCTTGCAATGTTTAGCTACTATGTCTTTATAGATCTGGTTATAATTAACTCAATCAATATAAAGGACTATTTAGACTATCTTCAGTTAAGGAAAAAGGCACTTATATTCCTTTTTAAATCAGTTATGATGCACATAAAAATAAATGGCACATGAGGTGCCCAGGTGGCTCAGTCGGTTAAGCACCTGACATTGGCTCAGGTCATGATCTCATGGTGCGTTGGTCTGAGCCCTGAGTCTGGCTCTGTGCTGACAGCTCAGAGCCTGGGGTGTGCTTCAGATTCTATGTCTCTCTCTCTCTCTCTCTCTCTCTCTCTCTCTGCCCCTCTTCCACTCACACTCTGTCTCTCTCTCTCTCTCTCAAAAATAAATAAACATTAAAAAAAATTTTAATAAATGGCATATTATAGAACTTGACTCTTTTTTCTGTGACTGTTTCCTGAACCCACAATTCTCCCAGCACAATAAACTTATCTATTAACTCTTATTTGAAAAAATTTTAATGCTTATTTATTTTTGAGAGAAAGAGAGAGAGGTGGGGGGGGGGGGGAAGAGGGCAGAGAAAGAGGGAGAGAGAGAATCCCAAGCAGGCAGGCTCTGCACTGTCAGCACAGAGCAGCCCAGCAAGGGGCTCCAACTCATAAACTGTGAGATCACGACCGGAGTCAAAATCAAAAGTCAGTCACTTAACTGACCGAGTCACCCAGCTGCCCCTAACTCTTGTTTGAAATGTGTTTAATTATTTCATCACAGAATCCTCATGGCAAGTATGTTAATAAACTAAGAATGTTGCCTTTCAATGAAATTTCTGGGTCAAGTGTTACCTGGGCTATGCTAATGCAAATGTAGCCCTTTTTCTTTTTTGCAAAGGATGAGGTACAATTAAATTTTTTTTTTTTAACGTTTATTTATTTTTGAGACAGAGAGAGACAGAGCATGAATGGGGGAGGGTCAGAGAGAGAGGGAGACACAGAATCTGAAGCAGGCTCCAGGCTCTGAGCTGTCAGCACAGAGCCTGATGCGGGGCTCGAACTCACGGACCGTGAGATCATGACCTGAGCCGAAGTCGGACGCTTAACCGACTGAGCCCCCAGGCACCCCAGGACGAGGTACAATTAAAATATTCACCATATTTGGGGCGCCTCAGGACGAGGTACAATTAAAATATTCACCATATTTGGGGCGCCCCAGGACGAGGTACAATTAAAATATTCACCATATTTGGGGCGCCCCAGGACGAGGTACAGTTAAAATATTCACCATATTTGGGGCACCCCAGGACGAGGTACAGTTAAAATATTCACCATATTTGGGGCGCCCCAGGACGAGGTACAGTTAAAATATTCACCATATTTGGGGCACCTCAGAACGAGGTACAATTAAAATATTCACCATATTTGGGGCGCCTGGGGGGCTCAGTCGGTTAAGCGTCCGACTTCAGCTCAGGTCATGATCTCACGGTCCGTGAGTTCGAGCCCCGCATCAGGCTCTGTGCTGACAGCTCAGAGCCTGGAGCCTGCTTCAGATTCTGTGTCTCCCTCTCTCTCTGACCCTCCCCCGTTCATGCTCTGTCTCTCTCTGTCTCAAAAATAAATAAATGTTTAAAAAATTAAAAAAAAAATATTCACCATATTTAAAATTTAAATGTAGCTTGAAAAACAACCACCCCTAAACGTAAACTATTCCTGCAATAATTTTCCAGTGCCTCCCTCCTCAGACTAATAATAGCCACATTAGCACATGTCTGAGACAGAAGCATCCTGAGTTCTTTCTGGTTTCTCTTGGGGATTACAGTTTCGTGTTTCACTTAGGAACCCATCAACCCACCTACATTACACTATTTTCACATTGTCATCATTATTTCCAGTTTCTTGCACGTTGTGCAAACATGTTCATGAAATGAATAGAGGACACCTATCCTAAATCGTAGGATTTTGATCTTCACAAAACATTCATATTTGGTATATTTATCAATACCTGATTTCAAGGCCTCTAGGAAATATTTTCTGATGAATACATATTATTCAAATGACAGCCCAAAATAGTGAATTAAAGAAATCAACATTCAAAGTAACTTCCAAAGGTGAAAAAGAAACTTGTTAAAAAGTTCTTTTTCGAATCAATATTTCTAAGAGCTTCTACCTCTAATTTTACATCTCTTCCATTTTGACCTTCTCTTTCACTGCCTTCCCTTAAGGGGATTAGCATCTGTAACTGACAGAAGTAATCACATTCCCCAACCTTAACCTGACCACTCATAGATAATAAGGTCAATAATGAGCCTTATTGGGGCGCCTGGGTGGCTCAGTCGGTTAAGTGTCTGACTTTGGCTTAGGTCATGATCTCGCGGTCCGTGAGTTCGACCCCACGTCGGGCTCTGTGCTGACAGCTCAGAGCCTGGAGCCTGTTTCAGATTCTGTGTCTCCCTCTCTCTGACTCTCCCCTGTTCATGCTCTGTCTCTCTCTGTCTCAAAAATAAATAAACATTAAAAAAAATTAAAAAAAATAACCAGCCTTATTAAACAGTTTATTCTTTTAAAAGCTTAAGTAGTTGGGCACCTGGGTGGCTCAGTCAGTTGAGCGTTCGACTTCAGCTCAGGTCATGATCTCGCTGTTTGTGAGTTCGAGCCCCACATCGGGCTCTGTGCTGACAGCTCAGAGCCTGGAGCCTGTTTCAGATTCTGTGTCTCCCTCTCTGCCCCTCCCCCGTTCATGCTCTGTCTCTGTCTCAAAAATAAATAAACATTAAAAAAAATTTTTAAAAAAATAACCAGCCTTATTAAACAGTTTATTCTTTTAAAAGTTTAAGTAGTTGTATTCCATTACCTAGAAATTATAATTCTAGGATATAAGATATTTTTAAAATTAGCATGAATGACCAGTTATGTGATTAAAACACACACACATAGTTTAAGTAAAGAATGATCACTCACTGATGAAGCCTGTACTACTTTGGAATCATTAAGTGAAAATAACAAAAGTTGCGGGGTGCCTGGCTGGCTCAGTTGGTAGAGGACCAACTGATGCTTGACCTCAGGGTTGTGAGTTTGAGCCCCATGCTGGGTGTAGAGATTCCTGATAAATAATAACAAAAGCTTACAATTTTTGAGCACTTCATATGTACCAGGCACCATTCTAAGAGTTTCACATGAATCAACTTAACTATTCTGATAAAAATTATTTGAGGAAGCTATTATTATTATAGTTTCACAGACTCAAACTGAAGTCAAGTAACTTGGTCAAAGTTGCATAACTGGGACTCAAGGGTGCAAGAGCACTTGGCTCTGGGGTTCCATACAGTCCCAGGTTCCACCACTCCCTGTTGACAAAATCCAAAGGCAGAGATACCAGCAGTGGTAAGGAATTTATTTCTGTGAGGCCAACACCTGGGAAGACAGCGGGACTAGGCTCAAAGACTGCCTCCAAAGTGCTGAAAATACTTCCAGGTTTATGTAAGGAAAACATGGGGCAAGGGTCGTTGGGTACGTGCAGGTGGGCAGAAAAGGTCTGGTCAGATCCGTGTCTTGGGGTCATTCACAGTAGGGTCTTGCTGGCCCACGGTGGTCCCTATTGCTTGAGGGATAGTTTTGCCTCTCAGGATCCTTTGCCTGCAGGGTCTTTTGCCTGAATTAAGAGATAAGCTGGAAAGAACTTAATCAGAAAGTACCGACTGAAGAGAGGACCAAAGGCTGAGGGCAAAACGCAAGCTGACACCCCTGGAAACCTCCCCCACCACACACACTTAAGGTGGGACACGTGTAACATTCCTCAGACACTAGTGACTGCCTAAGAACAAAGGTCGGGGGAAACAAATGGTGAACCGATAAAGATCGAAGTCACGTAGGACATGAAACTTGCACTATAGTTTGTAACTGTCTTAATGATTTACAGGAGAAACACAAATTTAATAATAGACCCCCAGACTCCATTTCCTGGAGCCCTAATGTCACTGTCACCTCCATAGGATAGAAAACCCCATAAAATCAGTCACTCCTCACAATCACAGTGTGGCTCTTTCTACCCATGGGTCCTGTAAAAACACCTTTTTGCTCTATAAAAATGTCTTAGGAATTCTTTCTTGACTGTTGGGCTCCATGACCCCGCATCAAAGACTGAGGTCAAAATAGAGGTAGGTAGTTGAAGTCCTCTTTCAATTACATAGTTTGTAAGTGGAGGAGTCAGAATTTCATCCCTAGCCATTTGTGAGTGAGCCTGTGTTCTTAACCAGTATTGTAACACGCCTTTCAAATAGCATTTACACACTTGTTTTGAAACTGAATTACTGAGGAATTTACCACATTCAGTTTGGCACCAAAATTAGGACTGAAAATGTAATCATGTTAAGAAAAGAGAAGAATTTGTTTTAACAGCAAAACACCAAAATTATCTCTCATCATCTCCTCCTGAACACCCTTATCTCTTGCCTACAGCAAAAGTATCAGTCAGCACTCTTTTACGCTAAGCCCAGGTTAGGCTTCAGGGTCCTCTCAGTACAACATATGTGGTAGTTGGGACACAAGAGGAAACCTGTATGCTATGTCTAGCAATACACTAAAACAGGCAGTTTCATATAACACAAGTGTATGTGACTTTCCAGTCTTTTTCCTTTTTTTCCACAGGGTATCTTAGAGAAAATTTGCCAGTCCAAAACAAGTTGAGAGGTCACTGCTTCCATTACTGACATCCCATTTAATTGTACAGTTGACCATTGAACAATGCAGGGGTTAGGGGCGCCGATCTGCCCCTCCCCAGTCAAAGCTCTGCATATAACTTTTGATTCTCAAAACCAGCCTACTGTGGACCAGAAGCCTTACCGATAACCTAAACAGTCAGTTGACACATTTTGTATGTTACATGCATTTTTTTAAACATTATGTATTTACTTTGAGAGAGCGAGCAAGCAGGACAGGGGCAGAGAAAGTGAGTGAGAGAGAGAATCTCAAGCAGCAAGCTCCACACAGTCAGCACAGAGCCTCCATTGTGGGGCTCAAACCCACGAATTGTGAGATTACGACCTGAGTAAAGTCAGACGTTTAACCAACTGAGCCACTCAGGCCCCCCTGTATGTTACATGTATTAAATACTGTATTCTTAAAATAAAGTAAGCTAGAGAAAAGAAAATCTATTAAGAAAAAGCTATTAAGAAAAAAGCTATTAAGAAAAAGCTATTAAGAAAATCATAAGGGGGTACCTGGGTGGCTCAGTTGGTAGTGTGTCCAGCTTGATTTCAGCTCAGGTCATGATCCCAGGTTGTGGGAATGAGCCCCCCTTGAGGCTCGGTGCTGAGCATGGAGCCTGCTTTAGATTCTCTCTCTGTCCCTCTGCTCCTGTCTCTGCTCACGGTCTCTGTCTCTAACACAAAAAAAACTTTTTAAAAAAGAAAGAAAATCATAAGGAAGCGAAAATACATTTGCAGTACTCTACTGTATTTTTCAAAAAAAAAAAAATATCACGTATAAGTGGACCCTCACAGTTCAAACTTGGGTTGAACAAGGGTCAGCCACATTACTGCTTGAGTTCAAATTCTCTGGAAGCAGAGACTGAAACAGGAAATAGCATGCATGCGGTTGATTGAGGGAGTGCTTCCAGGAGACAGGGAGTAAGGAAAGCAGGATAAAGCTGGAGAAGTAGCTAAGCGAGGATGTTGTCTCTACCTGTTCACACTGTGGAAGCAGGAGCACAAATTGCCACCAAGTATTGATCCCACCTTGAGGCAGAAGAGCCAGTTTTTTGTACCCATGCATTAGGTCAATTATTGGCTGTGGGTTGCACCTGGGGGTGGGAGGCAATCACTCCGGGAAGCAGATCCCACTTGGCCAAGAGCAATTCTCTGGAGAAGGTTGCAGCTGTGAGCCCTAGCAGCCAAGACTCAGCAGCCGCGAATGGGTGTGCTGGCCGGGCAGAGGACCTGCGTGGGCACCAACGGTGTTGACTACAGAGTCCTTTAATATTTGAAATTTTGTCCATGTGTGTATATAACCTGTATATAAACAAGAAATGTTACATATATTAGCATCAAACAACTGGAAGAGCTGTGTAAATATGGCGTCTGAGCTTCATTATATCAAGATGTTAGAAAGAGAGGGTATGGAGAATCACTTGTGGGACATCCTCATGGGCAAGGCCTAGAGGAGATGCACATCACCTCTGCTCATATAAGGGTCAATAGATGCAAAATAAATTTTTTTTTCATGTAAAATTTTAAATGGGAAACAGACAGAACTTTCCCCATTTCCCTCTTCTTTAGCATTTCCTTTAGAAAACTTGAAACTGAATGCTTTCCCTTCTCCCGGAAATGTATGTAATCTCTTTAAAAGCTAAATGAGCCTCTTGCCAGTTTTGCATTTAAGGAACCTCTTTCTCACAGCCACCTTTCTGAAATATGAACCTCAAGGAGCCTGACACCCCGTCTACCTGTTCTAGCCCAGATGCTTGACTCCGAGATGTGACTTCCCGGTTGTTGAAAAGGTATGAGAAGTTTTATTTTCCCATTGGATAAGGACAATTAACATGCATATATAAAAGGATGAGATTTCTTTTTTCTTTAGCCATTACCTGTGATGGGCATCACACTATTGTTTAATATGTATTCAATAACAAAACTTTTTTTTTTCTTTCTTATCTACCTTTGTGGAGGTGTTTTCTGGGTTGGCAGGAAATTTATTTTTAAGTATTTCCTCAAAACTCATGTTCCGTGGCTTGTATTCAGTCACATGGCCACAGCTACAGGGGTAATACAGGAAGCATAATTCATCTGTGTGTCCAGCTAAGTAAGGCACTGGTTTTTTTTTTCTTTTTTTCTTTTCTTTTCTTTTCTTTTCTTTTCTTTTCTTTTCAGAAAGAGCAAGAGTGAAGGAGAGACAGAGAGAGAGGGAGAGGGAGGGGAGGGTAGAGAGAGAGGGAGAGAAAGAGAATCCCAATGCATTCTCTCCCTCTTTCTCTGTACCTCGTGGGATTCTCTCTCTCTCCCTCTCTCTCTCTCTGCCCCTCACTCACTCATGCTCTCTTGTCTCTCTCAAAAATTAAAAGATAAAAAAATAAAAATAAATAAATAAAAGAGAGTGGTTTAGGGCTGCAATGGGAAAGTATGGAAGGAAGGTTCTCCTGCCTTTTTTTTTTTATACTTATGGGCAGCTGAATTAATACTTCCTCGAGCTAAGAGTCCGTCTTCTTCCAAGTGGGAAACTCTCTTCAAGAAGGGTCAATGGCAACCGTATTTTGGGGAGGCTCTGCTTAAGCTTAGATGTTTCTTTCTGTGGCTGCTGACTGTTGAGATGTTTCCAGGTTGGAGTAATTTTCATACCACATTGGTACGCTGTTAATCCCTTCAGTTTGATAAACACCCAGCTAGCCTCGGTCTCTTTCAAATATCATGTCTCCCTGACAACACAGAACACACTCAACACTTAACCAAAGAGGACATTCTAACATTCTGTTCTACCCAGTTACTGCATTCAGGAACATAGTGATTTCCGCACAGCCCTGCTGAAGATCTGGTCTCCTCTTGCCAACAGATAACCCAGCAGAGGTATTGAATAGTTTCTTTATTTACATCCTACTTTTATACTGGGATCTTACAAAATCTTTGGATCTGCCCTGTGAAGGTGGAAGAAGAATGACTGACATTTAGGAGCTACTCCTCTCTCTAACCCACTATAGAAGGAAGTCATTTGTGGTGCCCAGAGAGGGACCAGATATCAGCAAAGAAAGACAGGTCATGCTTTGGGGACAATGGCTAGGATGAGAAACAGATTCCAATTTTAGTTTCTATTCTAAAACAATCACATAATATGAGATTCTTAACCAGTCCTTTCTCAGAGCTCCTCGTGTAAAGTGAAGCAAGAATATACATGAAATGGACTTACCTCAAACGAGTAATAAAACTTGTTCCATGTGAAATCCTTGATTCCATGAGCTCTCTTTCCCTAAGAGCCATGCATCAATATCCTGCCTTTCTCAGACTCTGAGATTGCTTCATTTAATCACGGTCTTCCTTACCTGCAGGGTTTTCATAACCGCCAACACAAAGGTTCTTCACCTATCAAAGCCTCCATCTAGCAACACCCACATTTAACGTGATCAATTGCTCAGTGCTGACTACTGCTATGGCAACTGCCTGAGTTCTGCCTCCTCTGGCATCTGGGATGCCTTTAGCGTACTGCTGTCTTATCTCAGACCCAATCTCCAGTTCTGGAACATCCTTACTGTTTCCCTTTCCAGTTCCTTTCCAAACCACAAAGTTTTTAAAGATTTTTTTTCATTTTTAAGTAATCTTTTTTAATTTTTAAGTAATCAATGCAGGGCTTGAACTCACAAGCCCAGGATTAAAAATCGCATATTCTACGGACTGAGACAGCCAGGCATCTTGCCAAGCCACAAAGTTCTAAAGAAAGATGCAAGTCTGGATAGGCATGGTAAAGTACATATTCTTCATGACACTTTTCTATTCTTTAAGAAATTAATTCTGTTTTATTCCTTTATCTGCCAGTTATCTTTTTTAAAAAAACAAGTTTTACTTATTTAAATAATCTTTACAACCATTGTGGGGCTTGAACTCACAAACCCAAGATCAAGAGTCGTATGCTCTTCCAACTGAGCTAACCAGGCACCCTGCCAATTATTTTTTTTATGCACTCTCAATGGTGGCTGTAGCAGTGCTCAAGGTAATACAATTCTATAAATTAGAAACAAGTTTAGAAAAGCAATGTCTTGGAGCAACTGGGTGGCTCAGTCAGTTAAGTGTCTGACTGGCTCAGGTCATGATCTCATGGTTCCTGAGTTTGAGCCCCACATCGGGCTCTCTGCTGTCAGCACAGAGCCCCCTTCAGATCCTCTGTCTCTCTCTCTTTCTGCCCCTCCCCTGTGCATGCTCTCTCTCTCAAAAATAAATAAAAACATTTTTTAGAAAAGAAAAGAAAAGCAATACCTCTGAACTGAAGCCAGTAAAAATTCACATAGCATAAAAGTTTAGCTATTCTGCAGACAAAACCATTTTGCAGCCAAGGAAACTGAGGCTTAGAATGTAAGGTGGAATTCAAACTCTGTGCTTCCAGCAAGTACACTAGACTCACAGAGATGAAAGTATTATCATAAAAAATAACAAGACTCTAGCTGACATAGAAGAAAGTTGAAACTAAATTATATGTAAGAAGGTCCATTGGGAGTACAGAGGAGAAACATGACCTTAGGGATATTTGTATCAAATGTGGCTGCAATTTGGACACCTCAGTGGATCAGTTGGTTAAGCGTCCAACTCTTGATTTCAACTCAGGTCATGATCTCACGGTATGTGAGTTTGAGTCCCTGTCAGGCTCTGTGTTGACAGCGTGGAGCCAGCTGAAGATTCTCTCTCCTTCTCTCCCTCTCTCTCTGCCCCTCCCCTGTGTATGCCTTTGTCTGCTATCTCCCTTTCTCTCTCAAAATAAATAAACATTAATTTTTTTAACGTGGCCACAATTTAATGAATTCTTTCTCCTTTTTAAGGATAATTCTTTCTTCTCCTTATTCTCCTTCTCCTTCTTCTTCCTGTAACAACTATATTGAGATATGATTTACATATAATATAATTCATTCATTTAAAGTGTAAAAATAGAGTGGTTTTTAGGATAGTCACAGAGTTTTGCAACCATCACCATAATCAATTTTAGAACATTTCCATACCTCATAGAAACCCTATGCCCTAGAGGCACCTGGGTGGCTCTTGGTTAAGTGCCCACTTCAGCTAAGGTCATGATCTCACAGTTCGTGTGTTCGAGCCCCACGTCAGGCTCTGTGCTGGCAGCTCAGAGCCTAGAGACTGCTTCAGATTGTGTCTCCCTCTCTCTCTGCCCCTTCCCTACTCATGTTCTATCTCTCTCTCTCAAAAATAAATACACATTAAAAAAAAGAAACCCTATGCCCTTTATTTATGACCCTTAATTCCCCTATCTTCCCAGCCCTAGGCACCCACTAATCTACTTTCTGTCTCTATAGAGTTGTCTGTTCTAGTCACTGCATATAAATGCAATAATATAATATGTGACTTTTGTGACTTACTTCTCCCACTTAGTATAATTTTTTTTAAGTTCATCCATGTTGTAGCATGTATCAGAACTTAATTCCTTTTCATGGCTGATAATATTCCATCATATAGATAATATCCACTTTGTTTATCCATTTATCAACTGATGGACGTTAGATTGTTTACACTTTTGGCTATTATGAGAAATACTGCTATGAGCATTTATGTACGAGTTTTTGTGTGGAAATGTTTTCATTTCTCTTGGGAATATACCTATGAGTGGAATGCTAGATCAGATGGTAACTCTATGTTTAACTTTTTGAGGCATTGCCAAACTATTTTCCAAAGACACTGAATCATTTTACATTCCCACCAGGAGTGTTTGAAAATTTCAATTTCTCCACATCCTTACTAATACTTTTTATCATCTGTCTTCTTTAGTATAGCTATTCTCACAGGTGTGATGTGGTATCTCAATGCAGTTTTGATTTGCATTTCCCTGATCACTAATAATGATGAGCATTTCTTTGAGTGCTTATTGGCCATTTGCATATCTTCTTTGAAAAAAATCTCTATTCAGATTTGTATTAATTTTGGATAAATTTCTGGAAATTGAAACTAATGGGCCAAAGGATATACACATTTCAAGATATGCCTAGTAACATTGAGTAGATTCGCCCCTCCACCAGCAATAATGATGTGCCTCCTCTGTGCCCTTGCCAAAACTAGGTACAAACTTTTAAAAATCCTTTCTACCCTAGTGGATTAAAAAAAAAAATTATTGTTGTTTTAATTTGAATTTATTTATCAAGATTGTACTTTCCCCCCATATATTTGTTGGCTATGTCAGAGATAGCTAGTTGCCTACCCAGTATCCATTCTCCTTTCTTTGTCATTAACAGAAATCCCAGTTTTATTAGGTACAGTGATATGTCTAGCTAAAAAAGTACATTCATCAGCCTTCTTTGCAGATAAGGGTGCCTGTATATCAGATCTAAGTGTATGTCATTGGGTGGAACTTCCAGAAAGGCATCTTTAAAGGGAAACAGACTCCACTGGTATGTTTTCTTCTTTTTTTGTCTAATATATAGACATGATACCTAGAGCTACAGCATCCATTTACAACAAATCATGGGAATTAACTTGGGAACAAACATGGTGTATTAATTAGCTTGGGCTGCCATAGCGAAAAACAATAGATTAGTTGGCTTAAATAACAAATTTATTTTCTGGGGTGCCTGAGTGGCTCAGTCGATTAAGCGTCTAACTTCTGCTCAGGTTATGATTTCATGGTACATGAGTTCAAGCCCCGCGTCAGGCTCTGTGCTGACAGCGCAAAGCCTGGAGATGCTTCCAGTTGTGTGTCTCCCTCTCTCTCTGCCCCTCCCCTGTTCACACTCTGTCTCTCTCTCTCTCAAAACTAAATAAACATTAAAAAAATTTTTTAAACAATTGTTTTAAAAAAAGAAATTTATTTTTTAGCCGTCTAGAGGCTGGAAGTCCAAGATCACTATACCAACATGGTGGTTTTCTGATGAGAGCTCCCTTCCCAGGTTGGAGACACAGTCAGCTTCTCATTGTGTTCTCATATAGCAGAGAGAAATAGAGATTGATCCCTTCCTTCTCTTCTCCCCCTCCCCTACTCCTTCTCCTTCTCCTCCTCCTCCTCCTCCTCCTCCTCCTCCTCCTCCTCCTCCTTCTCCTTCTTCCACAGTACTATTGGATTAAGACCCACCCTTACAACTTCATTGAACTTTAATTACCTCCTAAAGCTCCTATCTCCAGATATAGTCAAATTGGGGGCTAGGTCTTCAACATACGACTTTGGAAAGGACACATCACAGTTTATAGCACATGGGAACCTTAGGTAAGAGAACTAAAAGACGTTGGCCTTGAAATCCTTGAGCTGCTCACCAGCCCAGATGAAACTTCTTCTAGACTATGTTATTTAAGCCAATATTACTTGACTTTTCTGTTAAATGGTACAATAACACAAAACCTCATTCCTAATTAATAATTTGGTCAATCATAGTTCCTTAATGAATTGCTCACTCAGGCCAGACTGTTCTCTCTGCCACCAATCTGCAGCCTCTCAGAAGCAATGTTGAATTAAGATCATGTTAAACACGACTTTGTAGTATCCAGCGTTATCTAAAAAAAAATATTTTTTAAACTTTGAGTGTTTTCACCTGTCTACAAAATAATATAGATTGGTTTCAATCCACCTATTCAACTAACTTACCTCTTACTAATTCTTCCTTTGGTGTCCTGATGTGATTTTCCACTTTGCTAACCCCTTTTCCCAGAATTCACCCCACCTGTTCCACACTTAAGACCTACCTGTCCTTCAAGATCCAGTTCAAACCTTAATTCTTCAAGATAAGTTTCTTCAGCTACTCCAGCCTATAATGTTCTCTTTCTCCTTTGGATTCTGTGGCATTGATTTTCTGTACTTCTAATTTTCCCTTTACATCATATTTACCTCTCACTTTTCCTGTCACCCTCCAAAAAGAATGTAAATATTCTGAAACTTGGGTCTGAATCTTATATACATAGCAAGGGCCTAATAAATATTTGCTGGTGGTTATGATCATAAAAATTTTACTGTAAATGTCTATCATGCATGCTGCCAGTGGAGTGGAGCTGTCCTTTAATAAATTCTCCATTGACTGAAAAGTAAGAACTGACCTACAAAGCATAGTATCAGGGTCTTTCACAGGCTTGCTCCAGCCTACTTTTCCAGCACTTTCCATTGCTGCTTCTCCAACACATCTCTTGATCTTTGTCATGATTTTCCCCTGCATTTTATCATATACAAAGCTGAATCTCTTCCAATAGTCCCTGAATGATCCTACCCCTCACCTGTGACCAATGCCAGAAATCCAAAATGATTCCACATCCCTAACTTTCATTCACTCTTCACCTCCAATCAGGGACTACAGGTAGATTCTAGAGTCTATCAACTTAATATCTCTCATAGCTATGCCTTCCTCTCAATTATTGTATCAGTGCTTTAGTTCAGATCTTCATCACTAATTGGGAGCAGTCCATGTAAGGTGAGACCTCAGAGCAAAAACAGTGATGGATTTCAGAGTGTAAGACCTGGAGCCACTGGTAATTATTCTGGTGCAGTAGAGATCTGAGGTCTCCATATATGGCATCCATACACACACACACAATTATATATGAGATATATATATCGGAACGAAGTATATGATGAACATGATATTTCAAGCCAATGAAGAAAAAGATGATGTAATAACCCTGGGATGATTGGCTATGGATTTGAAAAGCAAAGTTTTATTTATATCCCAACCTAACATCTAAATACTTTTGTATAATCTTTTAATGTTTATTTATTTTTGAGAGAGAGAGAAACAGAGTGCAAGCAAGAGAGGGGCAGAGAGAGAGGGACACACAGAATCCAAAGCAGGCTCCAGGATCTGAGCTGTCAGCAGAGGACCCAACGCAGGGTCTGAACCCACAAACTACAAGATCCTGACCTGAGCCAAAGTCAGACGCTTAACCAACTGAGCCACCCAGGTGCCCCTAAATATTTTTTTTAAAAACCTTAAAAGAAAATATCTTGAGCATGTAGAAGGCCTTTACAAGAAGATAACTAAAACTGAAATCCATAAGGAAAAGATTGACCATTAGGTTTTATTAAAATTTCAAGCTTTGAGGGCCGCCTGGGTGGCTTAGTTGGTTAAGTGGCCATCTTTGGGTTGGGTCATGATCTCATGGTTTGTTGAATTCGAGCCACACATTGGGCTCTCTGCTGCCAGCACTGAGCTTGCTTTGGATCCTTTGCCCCTCCCCTGTTCGTGCTCTCTCTCTCAAAAATAAACAAACATTAAAATTTCAAGCTTTGATATAGTAAAAAGATATCATGACAGATAAAAGACAAGCAAGATTATTTCAGCACACACACACACGCACACACACTCACTCTAACCAAAAAATGGGCTTGAAAAAGAAATTCAAATGATCATTAACCCTATGAAACATTGTCCTTCTTACTTGTAATTAGGAAAATGCCATGTAAAATAATGAGATAGCATTTTTAGTTTCCATGCAGACTAAGATTTTTTTTAATTGATTACACTTGGTATTAACAAGAAGTGGAGAAAAAAATCGCTCAGATACTTTGTTAAAGGAAGTGTAAACTTGTGTAGATTTGGGGGAGGAAAAGTGGACGGTAGTCAGCAAAATTTTAAGTGCCTGCGTGCCTTAGATCAGAGTTCCAAATCTAGAAATCTATGGAACAGTAATATTCACACACATGCACAAAGATGTATAAACAAGGATGTTTAGCAAAAGCAAAACATTGTAAAAAAACCTAAATGATTGTCATTAAAGGAATAGTAAGGGCACATTAAAGAATGTATATGCAATATATTCCATATATATATTGTACTTATGTATAATATGTTATGTTTTATGGAATATTATGAATCCATTAAAAAGGAAATAATACTATAGTTTTATATATGTTAATGGGTAGATCAAATGGGTAGATTTTACTAGGTGAAAAATCAATGTGTGGAACAACATTGATATATGGTCATTATATATCATATGATTATAATGATTCCTTTTGTATTAACTTTTTAAAAAATCTATATAAATGACATATGTTAATAAACATAATTTTTTGGGAAGAGTCACATGCTATCATGTTGTTTGTTCTTTTCTGGAGTGTTCATTTTCTAGCCATGAATATTTATTTCTTTCATTATTTTAAAAATGTCAATAGATGGGAAGTGAGATTATGGGCTCCTCTTTATTTTTCTCTGAATTTGAAAAGAAATAACAGATGTTATTTTATTTATTTTTTATTTTTTTATTAAGTTTATTTATTTATTTTGAGAGACAGAGAGAGAAAGGAGCAGAGAGAGAGAGGGAGAGAGAGAATCTCAAATAGGCTCCATGCTGTCAGCACAGCCTGAGGTAGGACTCAATCCCACGAACCATGAGATCATGGCCTGAGCTGAAATCAAGAGTTGGATGCTAAACTGACTGATCCTTCCAGGTACCCCAACAAAACTTATTTTAAAATAACATTTAAAGGAAGAAAAACTTCATAATAAAAAATAAAACAATCTGATAGTTGTACGCAAAGATCCCTATGACTTATCACTTGAGAAGAGAAAGCTATACAGCAAATGTATTATAAGATCCTCTTTATTAATTAAAAACAAACACACACACTGAACTAAATACTTGTATAATACAGATATACAGAAGGATATAGATACAGATATAGATGTACACTGATGCACCAAGCTGGTTAACAGGGATGATTAGGGACACCTGGCTGGCTCAGTTGGTGGAGCATGTGACTCTTGACCTTGGGGTTGTGAGTTGGAGCCCCATGTTTGGCATGGAGATTGCTTAAAAATAAATAAATAGCTAAATAAACAAATTTTAAAATTTTTAAAGAGGAAAAATAGGGATGATTCACAGAGAGAGAAGTGATACTGTGGTGAGCAATGAGGGACTTCAAATGCATGCACTTTATACTTCTGTACTGTAGTTTTTTAAGTTTTTCTTATTTATTACAGTTTTACAGATTTATTATTGTACCTAGGGCTTTCTAAGAACTCAAGACTTTATTCAGTTCTAGAAAACTATCAGCTGCTCTCTCTTTACCATGCTTCCCTCTATTCTCTTCTGGAACTCCGATATATCTAGATCCTGTCCTGTCAATTCCTCATAGATTTAGATCTAGATAGATTTTATTTATTTAAAAAAAATTTTTTATGTTTATTTATTTTTGACAGAGAGAGAGAGAGAGAGAGACAGAGCATGAACAGGGGAGGGGCAGAGAGCAAGGGAGACAGAATCTGAAACAGGCTCCAGGCTCTGAGCTGTCAGCACAGAGCCCAACATGGGGCTCAAACTCACAGACCGCGAGATCATAACCTGAGCTGAAGTCGGACACTCAACCGACTGAGCCACCCAGGCGCCCTAGATCTAGATAGATTTTAAAATAGCTTTATTTACATATAATTCCCATAACGCACATAATCATTCATCCACTGTGAAATATATTTTGCAATGTCTTAAACTATCCTCCATGTTTGTTAACTGCTTTTTCATATTTTCAAAATAATCTTTTCATCTCTGTGGTGCTCCTAGATGAATTCATCAGCGCTATTTCTCAAATTGTTTTTTTTTTTTTAAATAGTATTCATTCTAGGCTTTATCTTGTTTGCTGAGATTTTTGTTTCACTGCAGTTTTCCTTTTCAGCAGTAGTGTTTCATGATTTTGTTCTCTTCTGGGTGTCCTTCATTTACTTCTTTGAGAATTATAAACTTTTTTCTTTGTCATCTGTTTCCTCAGGAGTACATTTTCCATTTGTACTTTTTTCTTTATTTATTTAAGTAATCTCTGCCCCCAGTGTGGGGCTTGAACTCACGACCCTGAGATCAAGAGTCACATGCTCAATCAATTGAACCAGCTACCCTGCCATTTGTACTTTGAACTTTAGTTTGCAAGCTCTTTTTTTTTTTTAATTTTTTTTTTTTAACGTTTATTTATTTTTGAGACAGAGAGAGACACAGCATGAATGGGGGAGGGGCAGAGAGAGAGGGAGACACAGAATCGGAAGCAAGCTCCAGGCTCTGAGCCATCAGCCCAGAGCCCGACACGGGGCTCGAACTCGCGGACCCCGAGATCGTGACCTGAGCTGAAGTCGGACGCTTAACCGACTGAGCCACCCAGGAGCCCCGAGTTTGCAAGCTCTTAATGTGGATTTTTTTTTTTTTTTTTTTTTTGAGAGAGAGAGAAGGGGAGAGAGGCAGAGAGAAACAAAGAGAGAGAAAGGGACAGAATCCCAAGCAGGCTCCCTGCTGTTAGCACAGAGCCCAATGTTGTGGGGCTAATCCCATGAACCGGGAGATCTTGACCTGGGCCAAAACCAAGAGTCAGGCATTTAATGGACTGAGCCACCCAGGCACTCCTTGTGGGATGTTTCTTTTTGTTGTTTCCTATCGTCTGGTCCCACCCCCTCCATGTCTGGTCATTTTGCAGTGTGCTCACATGACTGACCAGGAAGGATACTCTGTCAACAGATAGCATCCAATCCCTGGTTCATCGATCACACATTTGATTCAGCCTCAGAAACAACAGCCAATCTAGAACTGGTCCCCATTTCCCTCTGACAGTCCTTGAAACCTTCAGTGGGAACTACAACCTTACAAAAATGCTGCTTTCCTTCCTGTAATAGAGGGTTATTCTTGTTTCCTCTGGGACGTGTCTCCCTACTCCCCTACCCGGCCTGGCTGGAAAGATCAATATTCTGAATATCATCTTCAGTTAATGAGGCTTCAACAACATAGTACAGCTTTCTGTAGCACAATCTCAGTTGATTTTTTTTTTTTTTCAGTTGATTTTTTTATACTTAGGTGATGGGCTTCTTGAGGTAAAGCCTCACTGAAGATTTCTGAATGACCTACTAAACTCATGAAAATGTGCTCAACAAATTAAAATCATAATGTAAGACACCTGTATACTCTAACTTGGATTTAAATAAAATTTAAAAAAATATTTAAAAACTATAAACAGGGGCGCCTGGGTGGCGCAGTCGGTTAAGCGTCCGACTTCAGCCAGGTCACGATCTCGCGGTCCGTGAGTTCGAGCCCCGCGTCAGGCTCTGGGCTGATGGCTCGGAGCCTGGAGCCTGTTTCCGATTCTGTGTCTCCCTCTCTCTCTGCCCCTCCCCCGTTCATGCTCTGTCTCTCTCTGTCCCAAAAATAAATAAAAAATGTTGAAAAAAAAAAAAAACAAAAAAAACTATAAACAAACAAAAAACATACTCACAAAATGGCTACAATTTAAAAGACTAGGAAATCAAAGTATTGGTATGGGTGTGGGGTAATGGGAGAGAATATGAAAGAGAATAACCACTTTAGAAAACTGTTTCTTAGTGTAAGGGCCTAAGGCAGGCTGCCTCAAAATGTGCCACTTTGACATGTTGATTATGTTAAATAAAAGTTACTTAAGAAACAGCTGTGCAAGGACATTCAGACCCTCCTCTGTCCCCCTGAAATCAGGAAATCAGTCTCCTCTGTGAAAGCTACCCTCCCTGGACTAGGAGGTAAAGCGATGTCCTTATCACCAGAGATGGGAAATTTAGAGCCAGGAAGGCTGTATCAACAATGCTTGTTTCTTTTTAAGTAATTGTAGCTCCCAAAGCTAGGTTTTCTTTGTCCTGTCAATTCCTCATAGATTTATTGTCTCTTTGTCTAAAGAGTATAAAAACTGCCTGACTCGGTCATTTCTTTAGGTTTCAATTTCATTATTGGGCCTCTGTGCTCACCTAATAAAACTGTGGCTTTTTTCTCCTGTTAATCTGTTTCATGCAAATTTAATTCTTAGTCTCGCTAGAAGACCTTGAGGGGTGGAGGAAGAAATTTTTCTTCCTTCCATTAGTTTCTTACAGTAACATGTCCACCATAATAAAGCAATTTCCATGATAGAGGAATTCCGCTTCTAGGCATGTACCCAGAAGAAACGAGTGCACATGTCCAAAAAAAATTGTACAGGAATATTCATAGCAGCTTTATTCATAGAAGCCCAAAATGGAAACAACACAGCTGTCCATCAAAGGAAGAATAAATAAAGAATGGAATACCGTAGTATGTCGCACAGCAGTATAGAGGAATGATAATAGTAAACACTGTGTGATTCCATTTATAAGAAGTTCAAGAACAGGGGCACCTGGGTGGCTCAGTTGGTTAAGCAACCATTCTTGATTTCAGCTCAGGCCTTGATCTCAGCCCTGCACTGGGCTCCATGCTGAGTGTGAAGCCTACCTAAAAAAAACCAAAAAACAAAAAAACAGTGGTTGTAATGTGCCAGGGGCAGGGTATGGGGGCTGTAGGGCATGGGATGAGGAGACATGAAGGAATTTTCTGAGGAGAAGGAAATTTCTTTATCTTGACCTAGACAATGGTCACACAAGTATACATGTTTCTCAAAATTCATAAAGCTTTACACAAAACTTGTCCATCTTTTTTTTTTAATGCTTATTTATTTATTTTTGAGACAGAGAGAGCTTAAGCACAAGCAGGGGAAGGCTACAGGGAGACAGAGAGAGAGAATCTCAAGCAGGATCCACACTGCCAGTGCAGAGCCAGACTTGGGGTTCCATCACATGAACCATGAGATCATGACCTGAACCAAAATCAAGAGTTGGATGCTTAACCAACTGAGCCATCAGGTGCCCCTAAACTTACCCATCTTAAAAAAAAATTTTTTTTTTAATGTTTATTTATTTTTGACAGAGAGGGAGAGACAGATAGAGCATGAGCAGGGGAGAGGCAGAGAGAGAGGGGGACACAGAATTTGAAGCAGGCTCCAGGCTCTGAGCTGTCAGCACAGAGTCTGATGCGGGGCCCGAACTCACGAACCGTGAGATCATGACCAGAGTGGAAGTCGCACGCTCAACTCACTGAACCACCTGATTAACTTGTCCATCTTTTAATACCGAAGTCATACACCACTAAAGTACTGTTAGGATAAAGAGTTGGAGAATGGACGTTTGTATGTTTTCTGAAGAGGAATACAGGACATGTCAATGGGCTCTAAAAGTTGATGGTATTTACTCTTTATTTAATTTTACTCAGAAACTCTTTTATTTCCTTTCCCTGTGTCTATAACTAGTACTCATTTCACCTGGTTAGTTCCGTTTCCAGAAATAAAATAGAACTGAGACAAGGAGAGAGAAGAAAAAGTTGTACATGACGTACTATGATAAAGATAGAAATAGATTTAATTACTTAATGAAAAGGCTCTAATAGAATTAACTAAATTGTAGGTAGTGACAAATACAGGGAAAGAAGTATTTCTCCAGAGAGAAGGAGGGATATCTTGAAGGAAGTCTTTAGAGAGAAAAGGTGAGCCCAGAGCACTAATTAGCTGTATATGACCTCAGGGAAGTCACTTAATCTCTCTAGGGATGCTTCCATTTTACAGATTTTCTTGCATTTTAAATGATAGGATTGAACTGAGCTCAGAGCATCATGTTATTAAAGTACAATATAATAATTAACGTTCCTGAGTCATCCAGAAAAGGTTAATTTCTATTCTCTGTATTTTGTTTCATTAGGTAAAGTATGTAACACATTGATTTGTAACAAAAAATTACTATTGACATATTGAATGTCTACATTACTGTGCCAAGTAATGTCCTAGGTAATACACTTTCATTGTCTTATTTAACTTCCATTTTAATTAATTAGCAATTTTTATAATTTGTATGATTGGATCAAATAAAATGTTTTAAAATAACATTTATATATATTTTTCCATTGTAAAAATAATATAGCATTTTTGCCAAAAGCAAGGAAAACATAGAAAATTATAACGAAAAAATAATCCTGTCACTTCAGAATTGACTGTCACCGTTTTGGAGCATTAATATGTTGAATCTTTTGTATATATACACATCTGTTTTTAATTTGTTTTGTTTTATAAAATTAAGATCAAATTCAACATATATTTTGTATCCTTTTTCTTTTTAAAAAAAATGTAATTTTTCAATAAACAAATAGCATTCAATTTCTGGAAATATAACTGATTAGAAAATCCATTGTTGTTGGCTATAAGAAGTCTTGACACCAGTGATGTAAATTTTAGTTACACGAAAAATTCCCTGGGGCAATGTCTCAATCAGGGTCCCAGGGGGAAACAGATGGCACACTTCAAGAGAGTAATTTGAAGAGTGTTTAACACAAGATCTATTCAGAAAGGAGTGGGTAGGGATTAGGGAAATCACAAGTAATAATGCAGTATGTGACACACTGGGCAAGAGGAGGGAGGAGTGGGCAGTTACTGGAATGTGGAAACAAAGAACACTTGGTGGAGACCCCTGCCTGGTCTAAGCTGTAGTAGGCACTTGGTTAAGGGAACAGACTGCCTGCAGCAATCCTGAAAGAGAGATCAGAGGAATAAATGCCAAAATATCCCACCTGGCTCTGAACTCCTGTCTGTGCTCCCCGCTCAGATTGTTTTCCCCAGTCATAAGCCAGAGGGCCAGGGAGTCTTTGGTGTGGTCCTTACAGGTTGGCCTCCTTAGATACAAAGCATGGTAGAAAAGGTGGAGAATGTATCTGGAGGGGTAAATGGAAATCTCTCTGTAATGGCCTGGTCTGTGAGTCAGAGAAATTTTCCGTTCAAAAAAAATTTTTGGGGGTGGTGCCTGGGTGGCTCAGTTGGTTGGGCGACCGACTTCGGCTCAGGTCATGATCTCACAGTTTGTGAGTTTGAGCCCCATGTCGGACTCTGCGCTGACAGCTCGGAGCCTGGAGCCTGCTTTGGATTCTGTGTCTCCCCTCTCTCTACCCCTCCCCTGCTCACACTCTGTCTCTCTGTCTCTCAGTAATAAATAAACGTTTAAAAAATAATAATAATAATAAATTTAAAAAAATTTTTAATGTTTGTTTATTTCTGAGAGAGAGACATAGACAGAGCGTGAGAGGGGGAGGGGTGGAGAGAGAGGGAGACACAGAATCCAAAGCAGGCCCCAGGTTCTGTGCTGTCAGTACAGAGTCGGACACTGGGCTCAGACTCATGGGCCGTGAGATCATGACCTGAGCTGAAGTCAGACGCTTAACCCACTGAACCACCCAAGCACCCCAAGAGAAGTTTTCTCTTAAGAAGTTACTTTGAATCTGAGATCTAAAGGATGTGTAGGTGTTAAGAATGTGATGAGTCCAAAGAAGACATTCAAATGGCAAATGGGTATATGGAAAGGTGCTCAACATCACTAATCATCAGGGAAATGCAAATTGAAACCACAATGGAAAGTCACCTCACACCTGTTAGGATAGCTGTTATCAAGACAAAAGGTAACATGTAGGAAAGGATGTGGAGAAAAAGGAATTCTTATACTATGTTGATGGGAATGTAAATTGGTATAGCCATCATGGAAAACAGTATGGAGGTTCCTCAAAAAATTAACAATAAAACTACTATATGATCTAACAATTTCACTTCTGGATATATATTCAAAGGAAATAAAATCAGTATCTCAAAGAGATATATGCATTCCCACATTCATTGCAATATTATTGACTGTAGCCAAGACATGGAAACAACCTACCTGTTGCTGGTGGATGAATGGACAAAGAAAATGTGTATATATATACCTCATATACAAGTAAATGAAATATATGATAATAGGTAATAATGTGTAATATGTAATAAAAGATAAATGTGACAGAGATATAAATATATATAAAATATGAGATATATATTTCTCATAATAAATATAAATATTTATTTCTCATAATAAATATAAAAATAAATACTTTTCAGTCATAAAAAGAAGAAAATCTTTTCATGTGGAACAACATAGGTGAAGGTGCTATGCTAAGTCAAATAAGCCAGACAGAGAAAGATAAATACTGTATGGTATCACTCATGTGTGGAATCTAGAAAAAAAAGCCAGTTTCATAGAATCAGAGAATAGAATGATGGTCATGCCAGAGGCTGTGGGGGAAGAGGAAATGGGGAAATGTAGGTCAAAAGGTACAACTTTCAGTTACAAGAAGAATAAGTTCTGAGGATCTAATGTAGAGCAAGCATGGCAACTACACTTAACATGGTATTGTATACTTGAAAGTTACTAAGTAGATCTTAAGTATTCTCACCACACACACACACACACACACACACACACACAAAGAGTGTGTACAAAAGAGTTAACTTTGTGAGGCGATGGATGTGTTATCTTTATCTTGGTAATCATTCCACAATGTATATCAAACCATCATGTTGTACACTTTAAAAGTATACATATTTGTTAATTATTCTTCAATGAAGTTATAAAACTAAAAAAAAAAAAATTTTAAAGAATGTAATGAATAAGAAAAAGAACATACTAAACAGAAGGAATAGCTTGTACAAAGTTCCTGTGGTAGGAGAGCATGTTTAAGGTATTGGAAGGACAATGGATGAAACAGAAAGACAAAAGGGGAGAACAGAGTCAAAGAGAGTGAAGATTTTGGCAGGAGCACATTGTAGGTTCCATTAAGGATTTGGGTTTTTATCCTTAAAAAATAAAGTAAACCATTGATAGGTATTAGGCATTCAATGACAAATTAGATTTGTGAATTAAGAAAATTCTTCAGGGGAAGGGTACCATGGTGGCTCAGTGAATTGAGCATCTGACTCTTGGTTTAGGCTCAGGTCATGATCTCAGGATGTGGGATTGAGTCCCACAACAGCTGGGAGATGATTGTAGAACCTGCTTGGGATTCTTTCCCTTCCTCTCTCTCTGCTCCCCCCCCCCCAAAATAAATAAACATTAGGGAGAAAGAAAGAAAGAAAGAAAGAAAGAAAGAAAGAAAGAAAGAAAGAAAGAAAATTCCTCAGGGGAGAATGGATTGTCAGGGAGGCCAAAAATGAAATGGAGGTGGAAATAGCAGTAATCCAGGTGGGAAGTTAGACTAAGGTGGTGGATGGTGATGGAGAGACAAAGAAAAGTTTGATAAATATGGGGGGACATAAAATTGAGAAGACTTTGTAATATACCCGACATGGTGGTGTGGGAGTGGGGACAATTACAAAAATTCTGAGATTTCTTGATTGTAAGACCGGAAAGATGGAAAGCTTTCTGGAACTGGGACATTATAAAATAGTCAATATGGGCCGCTGACTGGTTAGGTAGAGTATGCAACTCTTGATCTCAGATGGTGAGTTTCAGCCCCACATTGAGTGCAGAGCTCACTGAAAAAAAAAATTTTTTAAGTCAATATAAGTAAAAAAAAAAAAAAAAAAAGATTTGGCTGCTTTTTTTAATGAATGAAAGCCTCTATATTCTGGAAAGGAAGACAGTTTAGGAGCTGAACAATGGGAGCAGAAACTATTTCTACAATTTAGGTTTGTTAATTACTAGGGGAATGTGATAGCCTGAGGAGGAAGAATTGGAAGGGAGGGCAGAGGGGTGGCATGAAGTAGACAGTGAAAAAATGGGAACTTATGCAAAAATGGCTCAGGTTGCTGCAGATTTGAGAAACTAAAACTTTGGACAAAATAGAACTGCAATAAAAATAGTTTTTCACAAAAATACCAATAAACAAGGGAAATCATATTTTTCTATCCATTACTTATTTATTTTGCTTTCTCCTAGGTAACAGCACAGCATGCTGTTTCCATTCTTTAATTTTTCTTTTTGTCAAAGATAGTGAGCTTCCTGAGGGAGGCGCCTCACTTTCGCAAGTATTTTGAATAGGTCAGGCCTGTCTTTACCTACTTACTTTGAACCACAGTGATAATCCTGGGGACCAGTGTGAGGATTGTGTGTCTTCTACAAACCCTCTCCAGCTGTTTGCCCCTCCGTTGAGTGCAGGCTTTCCTCATCCTATATTGTGGTGGAGTGTTCTAAGCCCACTAGAGTGTAAGCTTCTAGAAAGCAAGATTGACGTTAAGTGCGGAGTAAGTACAAGTGCCATGGAGAACAGAAGAGAGTGTAATGGAGGCTTTAGAAGCAATCTGACTACCATCTCCCTCGTAGGTGTGGACAAGAACCCTGACTTAGGCCTATATTTCCTCCTACTGCGTTGGATATTGTCATTCATGGGTGTTGGGAGGGAGGGGGATTTCAAGGAACATCTTTCACATTTCCTAGTCTGTCCCTCTCTCATGTTCTATCTGTCAAATGCGGGAGCCCAGGGAGGACAGTATTCATGCCAGGTGGGTGGGCTTCTGCACACAGTAGTCACTAAGACTTATTTCTGGAATAAATGTACGGGTGATGAAACTCTTGTGCATGGAAACATCTTAAGGTTCCTTCCGGGGAAGAAGCCCACTCCCCACCATTTATTTCCGCAAGCCCAAAGCCCAGGCCTCTCGCAGTTTACACAGAGGCCCCACCCACCTCCAGGCGTGGCCCCGCACCACGCGCCCCTCAGCACCTGTCCCCTGCACTCGGGGATGCGCGGAACCTTAGTCAAATTCCAGGCTATAGTGCGCTTGCGTTGGAGGCGCCCTCCGGCTGGGGGGCGGGGCCTGCGGAACTCAGCCTGCGGTGATAAGGAAAATACGGATAGGATCCGAAAAGGAGTCGGCTCTGGCTCCTCGGAGTTAGTGAAGGTGGGGCCAGGTAGGGGGTGTCGACGGATACTCAAAGGGAACCTGTTGGAGACTGACCTCAGTTTGCACACGATGCGCCTTTTACCACTACCTGTAGAAGTCTGTTGATTTTGCCTTTCAGTTAAATTTAATGGTCAAGAGCTGGTGCTTTGCGGGTTCCAATACATTTATGACTTAGTGTGACTGTGGCTTTGGGCAAGTTAATCGCCTGAGACTACCTGGCTCAATCAGGTGAGCATCCTACTTTTGATATTGGCTCAGGTTGTGATGTCAGTTGGTAAGTTTGAGTCCTGGGTTGGGCTCTGCGCTGAGGGTGCAGAGCCTGATTGGGATTCTCTGTCTCCCTCTCTCTCTCTGCCCCTCTCTCTCTCTCAAAAATAAGTAAATAAACATTTAAAAAATAAAATAAAATGGAACCGATAATAGCCATGGACTGCAACAGGCTTTTGTGAAGATTAAATGCGACTGTGTGTAAATTGCTTAGCACTCTGCCCGGCACACAGAAAACCCCCGATAAGTGATAAGTACTATTATTATCATTATCATTATTAATAGCATAATAGTCATCATATTGTGGTTTTTGTGCCAGGATCTTTTGTTTGCCACTGCTATGCTAGTAATCCTTGGAAAATGTCAGAGTATGTGTGTAGTAACAGGAAATTCAAGACTGGGACATGTTCTGATTTTAAAAAGGAGAAAAAAGTAATCTTGAAAAATGCCATCTAGTAATCTTGACTTTTACTGAGCACCCATACAAACCCAGAATGGATCATACCAAAGGTAATTTGTAGGCATTTAGAAAAAGAACTGGTATTCATTATGAAGCAGTCTGCAGTAAGAATATATCAATCCAGGTGTGCGTGGGTGGCTCAGTCAGTTAAGCTATCAGCTCAGGTCATGATCTCACATGGAGTCCTGCTGTGTGCCTCTATGCTGACAGTGCAGAGCCTGCTTGGGATTCTCTCTCTCTCTCTCTCTCTCTCTCTCTCTCTCTCTCTGCCTCTCTCCCATGTGCAAGCGTGCTCTCTCTGTCTCTCAAAAATAAATAAACATTAAAAAAAAAAAAGAATAAATCAATCCATACTAACCTTTTTGAATGGAGAGTAATCTGATAGCTCAGCAGAAAATCTTTTGTCTTCCTGGGCTTAAGTCATCTGAAAAAATAGCCTGAGGTGCTACCCCATTGTAAGCTCCTTCCCTGTCAGCAAGTCCCTTTCCATTTGACATCAGTCTTATACAAAAAATGTTTTTTTACTTACATAGGTAATATGTGTATACCTTTATGTTGTAAGAGATTCAAAAAGTGAAAATGAAGCTAAAGCCTCCCAACATCTACTCCCCATTCCACTCCCACCTCCAGTTGTCTTTTATCAGTTTAGTCTATACTTTGTTCAGATATTTTTAAATCTATCTCCACACTTGTATGACTCGTGGCAGTTAGGACTCTATTCAGCCAACTGAATACCCAACAAAAGAAGGCAGTTCACTGGTGTCTTCAGAAAGAAGCTCAGGGGCAGACAGGGCAGAGCTAGCAATGCAGGACAGCCCTGTGATATCATCAGGAGCCCAGGCTCTTTCTTTCATTTCCACCATCCACAGCCTTTGGCTTTTGTCCTCACAAGCCACAAGGTGATTGCTGCTCCTCTAAGAATGTGTCCACACACTAGACAGGAAAGGACAACAGTCATCTTCTTGCAAAGTTTTTTATTTTTATCAGGAAAGGAAGCCTACCAGAACATCTGCCTATAATTCATTGGCCAGAGCTGTATCACATGACCCGTCTATCAACAAGGGAGTGTAGGAAAGTAATTTACCTTGCAAGTATCTGAAGTATAGAATGGCACAGTAAAAGCAAGTTGTGCCTATCTTTTAGGTAACCAATTCAGTGTCTGCTACAGAAATATAGAGGCTGATTCTGCTTTTTCCATAAATGAGCTCATAGTGTATATATTTCTTGCAACTAGCTGTTTTTCCTTTGCAATATGAATTAGAGCTTTGCATGGTAGCATATATGAAACTGCCTCGGTCCCTTTAGCTGTGGCCTGATATCCTTGTTTCATTATTTTAAGGCACACATTTTCATTCACATTTTATGATCTTTAAAATTGGTATGCACCTTACAATTGCTGTCAGCTAGGCAGCAGTAGTGATGTAGCCGTCATTGCCTGCTGGATATGCTTCAAAACTTGCAGAATGGATGTTAGCAGCCTGGAATATTGATGATTCGGAGTCTAAACATGATTCAGAAGGTTCAGGCTCTGAGAAGAAGATTTAGATGTGTCTTTATTTTGTGAATACTTTCCTTTTAGTGTATGCACAAGGATGATATGAAATTTTGAAAAAATCCATGCCTTAAGTCTTAGTTGGCTTTCTGAATAAGTATGAAAAAAAGTATGAGTGATAAATATGTCATAATTAGGAGCATTTTTCTTAGTGATACATAAAATAATGATGTCTATAATTGATGACGCCTATAGTCAATGAAATGTGGTGTTCTACACTATGGCTATTCCATAGTTTATTTAATCATTTCCCTATCAATAGATGTTTTTTACTTTTTCTCAAATAATGCTCCAAAAACCCTTGTCTGTACCCTTTTCCCATATGTGCAAGTAGTATTTCTCTAGATGCGCAGAATTTCACAATTAAAAATTCTAATAGTTACTTCCCTCCCCCAAATCCATAACCCCCATCTAATATTGAGAAAAACTGAGGGACATCCTATAAAATACCTAATACTTCCCAAAACTGTGAAAGTCATTCCAAACTAAAGATAGTACAGTGTTTGCATATACCCCCCACACCCAATTTTTCCTATTGTTAACCTTTGATATTAGCATGGGGCCTTTGTCACAATGAATGAACCAGTGTTGATACATCATCATCAATATCATCATCATCATTATTATTATTTGATTATTGATTATTGATTATTATCATTATCATCATTATTTTTTTTAACCCAATCTGTTTTCTATCTTGCAGTCAGCATTCTCCCCACTATGTCCAGCCTGAGGTTGGGAAAAGGAACACTGATACATTATTATTAACAAAAGCTTATACTCTATTCAGATTTCCTTTGCCTAATGCCCCCCTTTGGTTCCCGGTTTCATCCACACAGCACATTATATTTAATTGTCATGTCCCCTTCAACTCCTCTTGGCTATGAAAGTTTCTCATATATTCCTTCTTTTAATGACTTGGTCATCAAATTTTTGACCTTGCCCAAATTTTTACATTTTTATTTTACTGAAATTGTAACTGAGAGGATTAATAAAATCAATTCCTTTATGAAAAGTTTCTATTTTCTATTTAATTGGTTAGCTTTTTTGCTATTTGAGTTCTAGTTTATAATTAGTATTTCTAGTAAGTCCTGTTTTTACAAGTCAAAGTTGGCAGATCTGACATCTGCCATGTGCACTTTTAGCCACTGTCAACTTAATTTTGTATTGTGTCCACCAGAAATATTTATTATGAATTGGATAAAATACTGACAGTTTATACTAATTCTTAATTTGTGAGAATATGTAAGGAAATCCTTTCAGGTGTTCCAGAGGAGTAAAATCTCCTTGTCATCTTCTGTAGGTCTATTGCTTTTTTACCTTTGCTTACAGGACCAGCTATTCATATTTGCTGTAGAGTTAAGAGCAAGCTAACTTTTTAGTTGCATCAAAATGGATCACAACATCCTTAGATCACAATGTCCTGGGTGAAAATATGCCCAAGACTAAAATGTGTACCAGTTTAAAATTGTGGAGCCAAAATGACTGGGCAAAACCAAACAAAACCAAAATTAAGCAAACAAAAAACCCCACATCAATAGAATGCTTTGTTGTCCTATAAAAAAAAAAATCATAGTTTATTGAAGTATTCTATTGATGGGCCCTTAGGTATTTTCCAAAATTTCCTTCTCCCTTTATCCTTTTATTTCCTCATCCTTTCCTCCTCTCCTCCTCCTTGTTCTCCTTCCTTTCTGCATCTCTCTCTCTCTCTCTCTCTCTCTCTCTCTGCCTCTCTCCCTCATGCCTTCCTTTACGTTCCATCATCAAAGCTGCAGTGAACATGCCTCTTGGTAACCACAGGTAAATATTTTTCCAGAAGAGACACCTAGCAGTGGAATTGCTGTGTTAGAAATTGGATAGTGAAAGGAAGACAGGAGTGGCGAATAATGCCAAAACAGCCATCGAGGATGTAAACCAAACTCTTCATTTTTCAGGCACTAAACCTCCCTCCCAAGGTTTCACAGCCTATTAGTGGCAGAGGAGGTCTAGAAATACAAAACAGGGTCAAGCAGTTTTATGAAAAGTAATGCAGGCTTGCCCCAGTGTCTTTGGACAGTTTCAAGGGGTTAGGCCTGACGTAATTGTGACAGCTTATGGAACAGTGTGTTCAGGCTGCTGTTGCCTCGAGTCTAGTGTTGAGCCTGGATGTAGATGAGATGAAGGACAGACGAGCACCTGTGAGGACAAATTTGGGTCTACAAAGAACATTGGAATCTGCCTCTTGCCCCAGCTGACATCTTGACTGAAACCATCTGACCGACCTGGAAGAACTGTTCAGCTAAGCTGCTTCCTGCCCCACTGAAACTGTGAGATATTAAATGTTTGTTGGCTTCCGCCTCTAAATTTTGGAGTGATTTGTTACACAGCAATAAATAACTAATACACCTAGGTACCAACAACATGTTCCCCAAAACCACTTCAATGTTAACGTCAAATTACTATGGCACCAGCAATTTTAGTGGCCAGCAGCTTGTGAATCCAGCCACTTTAAAATAGACAAGGTGGGGCACCTGGGTGGCTCATACAGTTAAGTACCCTACTTCAGCTCAGGCCGTGATCTCATGGTTCGTGGGTTCAAGACCTGGATTGGGCTCTGTGCAGACAGCTCAGAGTCTGGAACCTGCTGCAGATTCTGTGTCTCCCTCTCTCTCTGCCCTAGCCCTCTCTCTCTCTGTCTCTCAAAATAAATAAACATTAAAATAAACAAATAAATAAATAAATAAAATAGACGGGGTGGGGGAGGGAGTCGGTGCCTGGGTGGCTCAGTCAGTTAAGCATCCAACTTTGGCTCAGGTCATGGTCTTGTGGGTTGTGAGTTTGAGCCCCACATCAGGCTCTGTGCTGACAGCTCAGAGCCTGGAGCCTGCTTTGGATTCTGTTTCTCTTTCTCTCTCTCTCTCTCTCTGCCCCTCCCCTGTTCAGTCTCTTTCTTTCTCAAAAATAAACAAACATTAAAAAAATTTTTTTAATAAATAAAATAAAATAGATAAGGTGGGTCTCAGGAAAAGGTAGAGGGCAGTGTTCAACTCAGGTTGAACTCCCTGAGTCCTGGAAGTTTCAGGCAGCCTGTATTTCAGGTTGGCCTCTCCCCCCATCACTTTCTGATCTGACACTCCTCTAGATTGTTCCATCAACACTGGCTTTTGTTCTTTTTTTTTTTTTTTGGGACAGAGAGAGACAGAGCATGAACGGGGAGGGGCAGAGAGAGAGGGAGACACAGAATCAGAAACAGGCTCCAGGCTCCGAGCCATCAGCCCGGAGCCTGACGCGGGGCTCGAACTCACGGACCGCGAGATCGTGACCTGGCTGAAGTCGGACGCTTAACCGACTGCGCCACCCAGGCGCCCCAACACTGGCTTTTGTTCTTAACAGCTTCACCTGTAGCCTCTTGTTCAGCGCTCCATGCTCTGTGCCCCTCATTCCTTCCCTGGACAGATAGGTCCTGTAAACTGAGGCATTTTTGTTGATCTCAGTGCCCACGTCTTATGAAAGATATTTGGATATATGTGGCCATTGAAGAATAATAGCCTACCTTTCTCTAACTTCAGGAAGGAGATGTTCAGATAGAATATTAACTCAATGCCCTCAGTGGTAAGATCCTAGGAGGAATCCCTGAAGCTTCCTAAAAACTATTTTCCTGCTTATCTGTGCTTAATATTGTATTTAAAGAGAAATGTGCCAAGAGACAGATGGACCAACAGTCAGGGATTGCCTGATAGTATAGTTGCACCTTAGTAGGATCACTACAGATAGGTCTTCCACTATGTGATAATAGCTTGTATTATATGGGAACTACTTAAATGATTTTTATATACAAACCTCAGTCCTCTAAACAATTCTGTGATGTACGTATGCTGCTTTATAAAATCACTCACCATCTTAGAGTAACTAATATTTTCCAGAAAAGTCTCAAGTTCAAAAATCTGTGTTTATTCTTGTCATTAGCTTTCAAAATGCTTCAGAAGTTTTGATATTTTAGCATCAGAACTATATCTCCTAGATTACCTCTACCATCAGAGAATGGATTGCAAATACTCTTAGTACAACTTATCCTGATATTTGGCTCAGAAAGTATGATTTTGGTGCATCTATCCACCCATGCCCGTATCCAGTGAATACCCCCACTCCCAGTGTCCATTGTGCTGGGTGGTTATTTTTGTACTGGATGATACCTCCCTTATATCCCACAACTGCCGATTGAGTTGGAAATGGACTTCTAGTCCCAAACTAGTCAATTCATAAGCTGCCAGCTTGTGTCCTGGCGTGAAATGATAAGCTAGATCAGTCACATTTTTTGTGTGGGTAAATATGAACCAAGAGACAAGGAGGAGGTTTCTACCCTAGGCCGAGGTACCCATGATGGTCAAGTGCAGGTAAGTAAGCAGAAGGAACAGGCTGGGAGATAGGGGAGTACATGGACAGAGGGAGACAAAGGCAGGCCAAGACAAAGAGAGGGGACTGAGAGACAAGAAGAAAAAGTCAGAGAGGCAGAGACAGAAAGATACACCTCAAATAAGAGAGAGAAATGTTCCTATTGGCTCTTAGGTGCCTGTGAGGCCCTGCTCAACTTGGGTTCTTGTCTTTCAATTCACCTGTAATTCAATAAACATCTTTTTCTTTAGCAAATTTGAATGAATCTACTCCTTACCCCCCAAAGAGCCAGATGAAAGAAGTCTCTAATGTCTATACTTCATTAGATTTTAGGAAGACTGGATCTGGCCAGTCAAAATCAAAACAGGCACATGGATAAATGAAATACCAGTGCATTAATTTTCAAAGAGAACTGTACTTTCTCAGAACTCTAGAGTGTTCAGGTTAGATGATCCGTCTATTTTTCCTCCTGTAAGGAAACTTGTGTAGAAACCAACTCCTATGTCAACTGCTTGGTGAGACTGGATCTGAGTGTAGAGGAGACCATTTGCAGAGTTGTTCTCCACATGCTATCAGAGCACAGTGCATCGTGTGCCTCCAGCATGGGGATGGACCATCTGAGGCAAGCCCCATGCTCTTGGGGAAGAGACGAGTCACCTGGATGTGTTCTTTCTATAGGCCTTCCTTTTACTAGATATGTGGACCCTACCCTTCTGTTAACATTTTCTACAGAGAAGTTATAACAGCTGTATTATTATTATTAAAAATTTTTTAATGTTTATTTTTGAGAGAGAGAGAGCACGAGCGAGCAGGGGAGGGGCAGAGAGAGAGAGGGAGTCACAGAATCCAAAGCAGGCTCCAGGCTCTGCACTGTCAGCACAGAGCCCCATGTGAGGCTTGAACTCATGAACCGCAAGATCATGACCTGAACTGAAGTCTGACGCTTAACAGACTGAGCCACCCAGGCACCCTGATAACAGCTTTATTATTAATAATGAAATAACAGCTAACATTGATTAAGTATTTTCTATGAAACTTGCATTGTGCTAAGCCCTTTAGAGACAGATACGGTACTGAGTCATCAAACAATCTTGTTAAGTGGGTATTGCTACTCTACTTTCCAGAGAAGTTTCAGACAGATTAAAGAAGTTTGCTCAAGGGAAAGGAACATGAAGAGAACTCAGTTAGGGACACGGAGAGAACTGGGAGGGCAGTGACCACATTACAGGTCTGAGTAGATTCCCTGGTCATGTTTGTTTTGGAGAACGTTTGCTCTCTTGATTCGGAGAGGAGACACATAATTAAATATGAGTTTTCTGGGGCACCTGGGTGGCTCAGTTGGTTAAGTGTCCAACTTCGGCTCAGGTCATGATCTCACGGCTCTGTGCTGACAGCTCGGAGCCTGGAGCCTGCTTCAAATTCTGTGTCTCTGTCTCTCTTTGTCCCTACTCCACTCACGCGCTCTCTCTCTCTCGCTCTTAAAAATAAACAAACATTCAAAAATTTTTTTTTTTTAATTTTTTTTTAACTTTTTTTTTTTTTTTTAATTTTTGAGACAGAGAGAGACAAAGCATGAACAGGGGAGGGTCAGAGAGAGGGAGACACAGAATCCGAAACAGGCTCCAGGCTCTGAGCTGTCAGCACAGAGCCCAACGCGGGGCTTGAACTCACGGACCGCGAGATCATGACCTGAGCCGAAGTCGGCCGCTTAACCGACTGAGCCACCCAGGCGCCCCTCAAAAATATTTTTTAATTTAAATATGAGTTTTCTGTGTTTCCTTAACAGCATTTCAGCATGTGACTCATGTCAATCATCATTACTTTAAATAACCAAAAATAACAATAATAATACTGGTCATTTACTGAAGTCAAGTAGGTTAATCTACCCTGCCAAGTTAGGTATTATTATTCCTACCTTAGAAATGAGAAAACTGAGATTCAAGGAGTTTAACTTAGTTCACAAAGATATAGGCAGTAAAGTCAGGATTCAAACCCAGAACCTATCTGTTAAATCCACCGTTTTTCCCATTCTGTGCCATCTGTCAATCACATTTCTAATCCCAATTGACACTCTTATTTTCACACCCCAGTTGTTTTCTCTGGACCATATCCCTATTTAAGAAGGAAATATTCATGGATGTCTAATGTGGCACTGGGGTGGAAAACTATAGTAGAAATGGTATCTTGCCTTGGGTTCCAGGGACGTGATTGTCATAAAGTTTGTTTATCAATAGCAACTTCCTCAGGCTGGTCTTAGTTTCCAGGTTCTCTGGAAAATTTCAAAGCTACTTGGATACTAGACAAATTATTGCTATGATAATAAACAATAAGCAGTAAAACTCTTATAATATCTTCATTTTTACTGGCGCTTTTGATCCTGGGTAATCCTAGGTATGTATATCTCAAAGAATTGAAAACGGGCACCCAGTCAAATAAAATTACAGGCATGTTCAGGGCAGCACTATTCACAAAGGATGGAAATAATGGAAATATCCATCAATGGATGATGTATAAACTAATTGTGGTATACATACAGTGGAATATTATTTGTCCTTAAAAAGGAATGAAGTACTGATAGATACATGCTACAAGATAGATGACCCTAAAAATATCAAGCTAAGTGAAAGAAACCAGACATAAAAGGCCACATACTGTGATTCCATGTATATGAAATGTCCAGAATAGGCAAATCCAGAGAGACAGAAAATAGATTAGTGGTTGCCCAGAGATGGGGGGGGGGGGGGGGGGGAGGAGAGTGAGGAGGGAATGGGGAGTCACTGTTGGGTAATAAAAATTTTTCAGAACCAGACAGAGATGTTGGTTGCTCAACATTGTAAATGTAATAAATGCCACTGAATTATTCATTTTAAAGTAGTTAATTTTAGGTTATGTGAATTTCACCTTAATTAAAACAAAGTTCAACAGCTCTTTCCGCCCTTCTGAGCTTGGAATCTTCTCCATGGATACAGGACGTAAGAAACACCTAGCCACCATCCTTGTGGGAGGTGCAATAAAACGTGCCTTGTTCTACACTTTGATCTGTTGTGCATTCATTGATCTGCGCGTGAATTTCCACTTACTCAGCACAAAGTGTCTGACCCAGGTCCTGGGCTTCAGAGGGCACACACAGTCCTTGCCCTAGGAGCGCGCAGCCTAGGGGGAGACACATCCCGCAAATAAAAAAACAAAACAAAACAAAACTCCGTGATGAACCAAGCACACGAGGGCCGGCTGTTTCGAGTAGCAGGGTGTCCCAAAAGAAAAGGGGGCCCTTTTCAGACAGAGGACTTGGACGGAGCTAACTCGTGTCCATGGCCGCCAAATCCCTTGTGACAAATGGATTCTTTTGTTGTTCAAGGAGATGAAACACAGTTTCTCGGGGCCTCCAGGAGCCCCTCCGCAGAGGTGGGAAGAGGGAACTCAATCAGCACTGGGATGTCAGCACCGAGGAAGACGGTCGGGTGGGCGGGGGACACCCCGCGCCCCGCCCCGCGCCTCGGGGGAGCCCGGCGGCCGCAGCTCAGGGAGGTGGGGACTGCGCGGGGCCGCGCTCCCGCCCTGCTCCGCGCCGACGGACCCGCAGCCGGCGGCCGGCCCGCGAGGGGGCGGCGGCTCCCGGGCTTTGTGGCCGCGGCGCGCGCGGCGGGGCCTGGCCGGCCGGGGGCGCGCCGCCGCTGCCCGGTGCTCCGGAGCCCGCGGCCCTACCGGCCGCCCCGCCTGCGAGAGGAGCCGAGGCCGCCCGCGCTCGCGCCTCGCCGGCCCCTCCCCCGGTCGCCTCGGCCGCCGCGCCGCCGCTGCAGGTAGGAGGCTCCCCCGCCGGGCGGGCCGCAGCGGGGCGGGGGCGGGGGCGCGGGCCCGGCGTGCGGGGGCCGCGGGCCGGCATGGCGGGTTTCCGGGCCGAGCCACCGCGACCCCAGCCCCGCAGGCCAGGCGGCCGCTTCCGCGCGCCGCGATTGGGACTCGGTGAGTGGGGCCGGCCTGCGGCGTACAAAGCCCCAGGGCGCGGACCTCGGGGTGATTCGGCGGCGCACCCGGGGTGGGGGTGGGAGGACTCTGGTTCCCCCGGGCCGGGGGAGCAGCTAGGGAGGAGTCCAGGCGACCGCAGTGCCGCGGTCTTCGCATTCCAGGGTCCCTGCTCTTTGCCAGGCACTGTGCTCAGCGCTTTTCCATACTTGTCTCCTTTAAGGCCCCCCGGTGCCCCGTCCGAGGGTATAATGGGAGGGGTCCCTCAGTCAGAGGCCGAGGGCCGAGCATCATCATATCGGTGCCCGCCTGACCTTGGGAAAGCTTCTTTACTCCGAGCCTGGGCTGCTGCTACTGTTAATGGGGTAAGGAGGAGGGGGTGCTGGGGTTTGGGGAATGCGTGATATAATACCCACCCCCTGGTACTATTGTGAGAGATAGTGTACATAAATGATCATAGCCAAATTTTGAGCACTTTTTGTATACCAGGCCCCAGGTACTAAACAGTTGGTATGAGTTATCTAAATCATCACACCAGCGCTATGAGGTAGCTACTGTAAATTGCACGAATAATCTTTATTTAGGAGTAGGAAACCATGAAGAATTTATTTAGCCTACCTCTTCTGATCGGAGAGATTGGTTGTTTCTTAGATGTGGTAACACTTAAGGTTACAAACGTTCCTGCAGTACAGGAGAGGGGTTGGATGCAGAACTCTATTTGTCACACATTTAAAACCAGGTGGAAAAATACAAGAGCCAGTGATGTGGATTTCAGCATGTCAGATGAGAGTTTGTGTTACCAAGGGAATTGTTGAATATGAATTCAAAACCATAGTTCCTAAGTTAAGGTTGAGGGCTGTTATGGGAGTTTGGGACCAGGGAGAGAAAGGGGTGGACTGGGGAGGGGGAGAGAGAAGAATTCTGAAGCTCTGGAAGATGTTGAGGGAGGGACCAGAGTTCACTACCCCAGAAGCATTCTGGACCAGGATTCCATCCTGCCCTTAGAGACCAGGCATCCTGCTCCCAGGGAGGGGAAAGGGATGCTGGGATGAGATCGCAGGTTGTCTTTTCTTACACCCAGGCCACCCCAAAAATATTCAGATGGGTTGAGAGCCAGATGATTGGGCTTCCTAAAATGTCATTGTCCCTTCTTGTGATTCCTGAAATTATTTTCATGTGTTTCAAGAGATTGGGGTACTCACAGACGCTAAAGGTTGATAAGACACTTAAAATACAAAGGTCTGACCGATGTAATGAAGGAGTGTGTTTTGAACACAGTTCACTTGGGGTTCAGTTTGAAATGGGGAGAACTTGAAGGTTTTGGACCCTGAAGACTGGAGAGAAAGGCACGAAGGCCTAGTGACTGTACCCCAGGGAAAGGGACTGGCAGGGGGAGCTCAGGACCTCACAACACCATCTGCAGAATACCTATGCAGCCTGCTCAGTTCTCACCTACCCCTACTGAGAAGGCACCCTTTCCTCTCCTGAATTGTGGCTGTTTCTTACTTGAGTGTTGTTGAAGGTCTGGGCTGGACCTGAATGAGTAGGAAAGACTTCTTGGAGGAGGGGTTTTTTTTAAACCAGACCTTGAAGGAGTGGATATTTGAGTAGATAGTGATGGTGAAGGTAGGGAGCAGTGTGCTAATGGAAAGAGCAGTTGCTTTGGAGAGATAGTTTGGGGTTCAAATCCTGGCTCTGCCATTTCTCAGCCATGTAATTTTTTTTTTTTTATGAGGATAAAACAATGTTTTTTCAAATGCCTGGTAGGGAGCTCACCCAACACTAGTACCCTCTTCCCTGTCCACGGTGACATTCATTCAACAAATGTCTGCTGAGTACCAGTTGTCTGCTGAGTCATATGCTTCCTGCTGGGGATACAGAGATGAGTCAGAAATTATGTATTCCCTTATGAATTTCTCAGTCCAGTGAGGGAGATGGACACAAAGAGCAAATTACAAAAAAATATGGGAAGTGCTACAGTATAGTCGTATACAACTGGCAGTGAGCTCACAGAGGAGTAACTAATTCATTTTGGATAGAAAACTCAGGGTCAAATTATCTCTAACAAGGGGAGTATGAGACATTATGATAGAAGTTTTGAATGCTACACCACTCCCTAGCTTCTGGGTTTTTTTTAACCCTTGCCTTATCTTTGCCCTGATATTCTTTCCCTTAAAAAAAAATACACACACACACACACAAATATATAAATATATACACATACATATTTGCAGTGTGTGCATGGTTTGTCAGCCACCTCAAACTCCTTTTAGAAGGAAACTATTGTAAATTAACATGACAGCCTGGACTTTAGTTGAAGAAGATGTCATAAAAATGCCATGAGAGTTGGATCTTGAGGGATGAAAATTAGCCCTTGGTGGGGCACCTGCTGGCTCAGTTGGTAGAGCATCTGACTCTTGATCTCAGGGTTGTGGGTTCGAACTCCATGTTGGGTGTAGAGATTACTTAAAAGTAAAATCTTTAAAAAAGAAAAGGGAAGAAAGAAAATGAACTCTTGGTGGACCTTGGATTCCAGCCAGAGGAAGCCCCATGTACAGAGTCATGAGAATACAGCATATTCAAGGGCATGAAGGTGAGTTTGGTCTGCTGTGTTGAAAAATATAGGGAAAGAGGGGTGGGGTGGAGGGGGTACTGTAATCGGGGCCAGATCTGAAAAGGCCTCGAATGCTATATGTGGAGTTTGGACTTGATCACTGAGGAGTGAGGGAGATGTAAGAGGTTTACGCGCAGGAGTTATGGCATGATCACTGAGTTTTAGGAAGAGCCCTCTGGCAGCTGTGTGGAAGAGGGGCTGGAAGGTGGGAGATGATTTTGAGAACTGGGGCCTGACCTCAAGAATATAAGGCAATAAGGATGAGAGAGGAGATAATAAACATTAAGGTAAAATGTACACTAGGTCTTAGTGATTGGTTACCTGTGATGGAAGAACATGCTGAGTTTTCTGCTTTGACCCAAGTTAATGTGGCTGAAATCATCGGCGATCAGGAGGTTTTAGGAGTAGGGGAATAGTTCATTGCTTTTTGTGCACGGAGAATTGGAGATTTCTGAGGTGCCCACAATGGACAGCTAGACAGAGGTAGCTGGTGGACAAGTGGAGACATGTGTGGTGCTGAGGGGAGAGAATGGAGCTGGGGAGAGATGATCTCCCTGACACCCTTACTTTCTTTTGAACAAACACTGAGAATCTGCGGTATGCTAAAAATACAAATAAAACGTAGTTCCAAGCCTCAAGAGTTCACCCTCAGATATTGGTGACCCTTGAGAACATGGATAGATCATAGTACTGAGTAATTCTGAGTGCTGCAGAGGGGTAAATACTTGGGATCCCTGTCCCAGAGATCTGAGAGCCCCTGGTTGTTTTGAAGTAGTGGGGGGAGAGGAGCGAGTACCCACAGGCAAGAAGTGGGCTGGAATGGGAACTTACTGTATTATAAAAGCGCTTTGTGTAGACGATACTTTAAAAATGATTCGTGGGGAATTTCAGGGAGCTTGGGGTTGGGGTGGGGAGACGGTTTAGGTTGGAGCTGTGAGGGAGGGAAGGTACGGGTAGGGACTTTTAGGAACCTTCATCTGGTCTGTAGAGGAAAGTGTGAGGGTGGAAAGACAGGAGGTGTAAGTTCATGCCTTAAACACAAGGCTGGTTCTGGTCACAGTCACAGTCACACTCAGACACAGATGGTAAAAATAAACACTTCCAAGTTACATGGCTGCCTGGGGTGGGTGGTGAAGGGGAAGACGAGGGGGAGCATTAGAGGAAGCAAGTTCATGGCAACGTATAAGACCGTAAAGCCCTCTGAAGGAAGGAGGCGGAGAGGGCCCAGGTGAGTGGCCATCTGGGGTGGTCAGGTCTGGACTTGTGAGAGCAGGTATACGGGGAGGTGGGCACAGGCACCGTAAGGTCTGATCACTCCTACCTCTGGATAGAATGAAATCATGAAGCCATCACCGTCATAGTGCACCTCTTAGAAATTTGGCATACAGTACAATAACATTTACAGGGAGAAGCAAAGAAGTAATTTCTATTATAAATCCTCTATAAAAGGACAAATTTTAGGTAGTAGAACAATTAGATATAATTAGTAAAAAAAATGCAAATGGCGAGCAGGTTAGTTTCAACATATATCCCACAAATATTTACCAATATTTATCAATATTTGGCGCCTTCTGTGCGCCAGCTACATTCTAGTTGCTGGGGCTACTGTAGTGACGAGGTCCAATCACCTGTTTCACCTGGAACTACTTAACATCTAGGTTAAACCTGTGTATGGGCCTTCACTGGCCCGTGTTCATAAAGTGCTGAAATCGCTTTACTCTGTTGTTTCAGTGTTCTCTTTCATTGGCCAGTAGCACCACCAGCTTCATAAATAACCAGAAGATACCATTGATGCGTATTTGGCAGAGAACTGTGGAAATTAGGTTGCAGAAAACCCATCATAGCCTCAGAGTTACTACAGACTGCCAGGACTGGATGGGGCTTTAGAGAACACCCACTTTAGCTTCATAATTTCGAGATGAGGAATTGACAAGGAGGAAAGTGGACTTGTCCTAATTGTCACAAATTTAATGTCAGAGTTGAGAGCAGTTTCCTTCAAGTTCCCGGATAGGATGGATAGCAGGGAAGGCTTGAGGGCACCTCACAAAAGGACATCTTGACCATGAGAGGGTCCCAAAGAGGAGATGTGGGGGGGAGGGGTTGAAAACAAATGAGGAAGCTTCGCTTCTAGTCTCCTCTGTTGCTAGAATCCCAGGAAGCCCCCTATTTTGCTATGAGCCCCAGTTTCCTCATCTGTAAAATGAGAGGATTGGTCTTAGTTTTAACATGTCAGGATCAGTGTCGTGGGGATGCTGAGTGAAGACACCGAGGCAACAGACCAGGTTAGGAAATAGCCTGTCATCCGTCTTCTTCAGAGCCAAATAATCACGCATAACGTGTTGCCAAGCCTCTCTTAAGGGAATGGGTGCCACATCTGCCTCCCCTCCACTCACCCACACATCTGTATGCATTCCTTCAGTGTCTCCCAAGTCGTGGCCCTCCTTTGCTCCAATGCTAACTCTAATTCCAGTCTATTCTAGTAGGAATTAAGGTTCTTAATCTAGATCCCCCCCAGTCCTGGAGTAGGGTCCCTAGGCACATCTCTGTCATTGTGCTTATCACTGTCACCAGCCTGCCCCACACGATAAGCTGTACTATGTTAGGTCTTCATTGAAATATGTATGACCTCCTCGATCCTAAACAATACCTCTCTTTCTGGTGCCCGCACAGAGTGGGGGTTCCTGTACCCTCATTGCTTCTACTTCCTGTTGATCCCCTTCATGCAGACACACACACATACCCTGGTAATTTCTCACTTTGAAACAGTCTCTGGTGTGCACCTTCTCCTTCCCATTAACATGGTCACCACTCAGAGTCTAGGCCCTTATCAATTATTTATCTGAATGATCTCCTTCAACTCTCTGTGTTCATATCCTCTACATTCTTAAAGATCTAGCTCCAAAGTCCTCTTGTTCATGAAGAATGCAAATTAACCTCTTCCCTTCTCTGACTGCCCAAGGTGCTTTGTCCTCTTCTGTGGTGTCTGTGTCATTGTGCTTGTCTGTTATCAGTTTAGGCATGCCAGCGTTCTTTCCAGGCTGTAGGCTTCAGCTTGTTTTTGTGTCTCCTGCATGCTCTAGGACAGTACATAGCCTTTGGCAGGAATTCATTACATTTGTTGAATTGTGTGTCTGTGCAATAAAAGAGCCAATAAGTATTCGAGTATATCTTGTATATAGACCACTATTCTATTTTTGGAAGCAGCTTAATATGAGTGGGAGGGGTGGAAGAAACTAAAATTTATTGCAGCTTTAGTCTGTGTTTCTTCTTTACACCCATTGAAGGGTAGCTGTGCAGAGGGAGTGAGACAGAGTAGGGATTTAGCCTCATTTTACAGTGAAACACTGGAGATTAATTGACTTGGCCAGAGCCACACAGCTAAGTAAGTGCTCAAGTCAGGATTTGAGCCCAGGTTTTCTGCATTCAGTGTCTTGGTTCATGTTACTTCACGAGCAATAACTCATTAAGGTTTAAAAGGTCCTGACATCTCTCCCAGGTCTCAGCTCTACACAGATCTTCAGCCACGGTTCCTATTCTGAGTACTGACTTCAAAGAACTCCCTTTTCCATGAAAGGTAATACTAAAATCTGGCCA
Organism: Panthera pardus; assembly: GCF_024362965.1. Lineage (NCBI taxonomy): Eukaryota > Metazoa > Chordata > Mammalia > Carnivora > Felidae > Panthera > Panthera pardus. Next base: position 62,228,164 of record NW_026526766.1, read on the forward strand.
AGTTTCTCTCGTCTTGGCTCAAATTTTAGGACTTAGATTGACCCTTGGTGGACTTAAAATATCATTAGATGGTGTGTTAGTTTGGACTGTCATAATGAAAATACCACAGGCTAGGTGGCTTAAATATCAGAAATGTATTTCTCATAGTTCTGGAGGCTGGGAAGTCCAAGATTAAGGTGCCAGCAAAGTAAGTTTCATTCTGAGTGAACCTTCTTCTCTAGGCTTGTAGACTGCTGCCATAGCTCTGTGTGCTCACGTGACCTCTTTGTGAGCCCCTGAGAAGACAGGGAGAAAGGGGACAGGGAAGGAGGGAGAGACGAAGGCAAAGGGAAAGAGAATGTTGATGTCTCTTGTAAGGACACTAAATCCCCTTGAACCAGGGCCCCCCCGTTTATCACCTTATTTAACCTTAATTACTTCCTTAAAGGCCCAATCTCTAAATACAGTCACTGTGGGAGTTAGAGCTTCACCACATGAATTTGGGGGCTACAAACATTCAATCCATAACAGATGGATTTTTGTTTTAAAGTGATATTAAATGTACTTATTATAATCTTCTGGTGGTTTAGTCAATGGTAGTGTTTGGAGAATTGTGCTGTATTCTCTGTTTTTTTTGGTTTTTTTTTTAATTTTTGTTTTTTTGGTATTGGATTCATGCTCTTATTTAGTCCTGTCTACGAGTCTTTGCCTGGCCCAAGGGCAACTTTCATTGCATTTGGATTTTGCTATTTTTTTGACCACTTTTACTTGAATGCAGCTTTTGATGTACAGACTATTATGTATGATACTCATTCTGTGCATCATAGGCAGTTTTATGCCTATATCAAAATGTATTCATCCATTAAATGGTTTTTAAGTTTATTTATTTATTTGGAGAGAGAGAGCACAAGCTTGAGTGGGGAAGGGGCAGAGAGAGGGGGAGAGAAAGATCCCAAGCAGGCTCCGCATTGTCAGCGCAGAGCCCAGTGTGGGGCTCAAACCCATGAACCATGAGATCATGACCTAAGCCAGATCAAGAGTTGGATGCTCAACCAACTGAGCCACCGAGGTGCCCCTCATTCATTAAATGTTTAATGAAGGCCCACTCTGTGAGGGTCACTGGGCTGCTAGTTGAACCACAACCACGCATCAGGACCAGTAGCACTGTTGTCTCCAGAAAAGCAGACAGAAAAGGTGATCTATATTGAGCAGAGTTGGGGGGCAGGGAAGGCCCATCTTTCTCTAATAAAAGCTGATGCAGCAGAGAAGGCTTGTTATGTTGTCGTCTATAACTAATTATGGACATTGCTGAGTAGTTTTAAGCTAGAATGTATTTTCTAGCCTTGACGTTTCTATTAAGCTTTGCCTGGAGATTTCTTACTTTGGGAAGTTTGTTTACTTGGGACTGTCAGATGCTTAAGCTAAATATTAATGTTCCCCTGGGGCTTAGACAATTTTAAAGCTCCATATCATCCTCGAGTTCGAGCCCCAATCGGGCTCTGTGCTGACAGCTCAGAGCCTGGAGCCTGCTTTGTTCTCTCTCTCTCTCTCTCTCTCTCTCTCTCTCTCTCTCTCTCTTCCCCTCCTCTGCTTACGCTCTGTCCCTGTCTTTCTCAAAAATAAACATTTAAAAAAATTTAAAAAAGCAAGCTCCATATCATCTCTACAGTTACGTTTCAAACTATACGTTCCCATCAGATCAACAGCAGAAATTATTTCAGAGCTCTGGTTAGAGAACTGTACACTGGGGCGGGGTGGCTGTAGGCCCTAGGTCTGAGACATAGAGGTAGAGGTGATGGGAGGGAGGGGAAGAGGCCCCAAAAGGAGATGGACAGAGGCGGGAACATCTCCTGAGTAGCTTTACCCTAGGACCTTTCCCTGCTAACAGATTGCTAATTGACATGTAATTTGAGCAGGGACACAAGCAGTCACTAGGTCTGAAGAGGAGAGCTAAGCAGGGTGGAGTGCAGAATCCTGGTTCTGCCACTTACTCTTTGTGTGGCCACAGGCAAGTTACCAAGCCTCACTTTTCTGATCTGGGAAATGGAAGTGGTTACTGGGAATAAACAGCCTCCTTCATGAAGCTATTGGGAATCCATAGGGGACCTTTGGGGTACACCATCTCATACCAGAATCCTTTACAGCCCTGCAGAATGCAACCACATGGCCCACGGAGGCCTGCTGTTCTACAAAATTAAGCAAAGTAAATTGGTAACTCTGGATTTACTTAGCTAGTGATTAAATAACAGTTTAGTTAATAGGCTATTAATGGTCCCCAGGTGTTGGTAATTCTGAGTTTGCTTTTGAGAGCAGTTGTATAATTTCTTCTGGTACTTTAATAAAGTCTTTTTTTTTTTTTTTAACAGAAAATACTGTAGTGTAACAAATGGTAGTCTCAGGGACTATTTTTGGGAGGATTAAATGATAGAGTGCATATTAAGCACTTAGTATAGTGTCTAACCCACAGTAAGGACTCAATAATGGTTATCTGCCACTGTTATTGTAGTTATTAGAGACTCAAGTGGTCACACACATCAGTAGACTTCCCACAAACGCACCACCACCTGGTGGTACCTTGCGGTACTGCATACATTGCAAGGTGGAATCGTTTAATTGCTTGAAATTAATTCTATGGGGTTTCAGTTCCACCAACTACCTCAGAGACTTTGTTTAGAGTGTGGCTTATTTGCCTAAGAGCAGGAATTCATATTTCATTAAACAGTGAAGTGACATTTTGCACCTCCACAGCTGGGATAGAATTAAAAAAATGTTAACAGCAAGAGTAAATGGAGTGGGGAAACAGAAGTGCTCATGTGCTATTAGTAGGAATGTAAATTGGTACACCATTGCTGGAGGACAGCTGGTGATGTAACAAAAGTCCTTTTTTTTTTTTTTAAGTTTATTTATTTTGAGAGAGAGCATGAACAGGGGAGGAGCAGAGAGAGAAGGAGAGAGAGGATCCCAAGCAGGCACTGTGCTGCCAGCTGCCAACGCAGAGCCTGATTCAGGGCTCAGGTTCACAAACCATGAGATCATGACCTGAGTGGAAACCAAGAGTCGGATGCTTAATGGACTGAGCAACCCAGGTGCCCCAATGTAACAAAAGTCTTAAGTGTTTTCATCTTTTGTGGCAGCCATTCCTCTTTTAGGAATTTATCTTGAAGAAATAAAGTTATTTTAAAAAATGTTTTCTTAGAAAAAATATAGATACATATAAGTAAGATAGCATTACCTATGTTAGAAAAAAATAGGGAACAATCTCTTTTTTCATTTGTGAATCAGACTTCTTAATCCTTAGAGCAATGATTCTTTTTTTTAAATTTTTTTTAACATTTATTTATTTTTTGAGAGACAGAGCACGAGCAGGGGAGGGGCAGAGAGAGAGGGAGACACAGAATCTGAAGCAGGCTCCAGGCTCTTGAGCTGTCAGCACAGAGCCCGACGTGGGGCTCAAACTCATGAACTGCGAGATCATGACCTGACCTGAAGTCGGTCTCCCAACCGACAGAGCCACCGAGGTGCCCCAAGAGCAATGATTCTTAAAAAGAGTGGGAGTGTGGGGGCACCTGAGTGGCTCAGTTGGTTGAGTGTCCGGTTTTGGCTCAGTTCATGATTTCACCATTTGTGAGTTCCAGCTCCGTATCGGGCTCTGTGCTGACAGCTAGAGCCTGGAGCCTGCCTTGGATTCTGTGTCTCCCTCTATCTCTCTGTCCCTCCCTGCTCATGCTGTCTCTCTCTCTTTCTCTCAAAAATAAATAAACATTAAAAAAATTAAAATAAAAAAAGTGGGAGTGTGACGGAAGGTAGGCATATTGACATCTGGTGCAGAAAAGCTGGGATGGGGGGCAATCAGAGTCTGCTCTAGGAGCTGTGCAGTTTAAGAACATTCAGTATACCTATTAATTTTAGAATAAAAACTACATAAAGTTGGATATAGATATCTTGGCAGTTAGAGATACTACAGAAGAGTTATATTGTAGCAGGTGTGTATTAATAAATTTCCGTTTGGGGAATGTTGGTTAATAGGGAATAGGAATATTGATGTAGGCAAAAAGTTTTGGACCTTTGGGGAGGAAGGGGACTGGTTATTATAGGGACATTAGAACAACACGATTTTCAAAAAAATTTTTTTAATGTTTATTTTCTGAGAGAGACAGAACGTGAGTGGGGGAGGGGCAGACAGAGTGGGAGACACAGAATCCGAAGCAGGCTCCAGGCTCTGAGCTGTCAGCGCAGAGCCCAGTGTGGGACTTGAACTCACCAACTGTAAGATCATGACCCAAACCGAAGCTGGATGCTTAACTGACTGAGCCACCCAGGCGCCCTGAACAACATCATTAAAATACAGGCCTGGGAAGTTAAGGGTTCAGTGATACATCCCCAAAGATACATTTCTCCTTGTTTAGCTTTGTCCAAGACCTGAGGGTCAAAGCACTTTGACATGTATCTGAATCTCTTGATCTGTGATACTGATATGCTCACAGTGAATGTGAGGCAGGGTATCTGGTATGTGGAGATGCCAGTCACACTAGTCCTTCATTCTAATCTTACCTTTTGGGATGAGGTGGTGCACAGTGAGAGACCCTGATTAGGTTCTATTGCTTTCATGTAAAGCCCAAGCTCCTTGGCCTCAATCTTAAGGCTCTCTGATATGGCAGGATCTCCTCCAGCCTCAGGTCTAAGATTTCAGCTCTTCACAACTCTATTAGTAACCTCTCCCCAGGCATAGTATGTGAATAGCTAGCTTGTAATAATGTGATTTTAAATTAGTGTACCATGTATTTAAAAGTCACTGCCTTTGTTCCTTAACTTAAATTTTTTTTTTTTTTAAGTTTATTTTGAGAGGGGTGCCTGGGTGGCTCAGTTGGTTAAGCATTCAACCTCGGCTCAGGTCATGATCTTGCAGTTTGTGAGTTTGAGCCCCACGTTGGGCTCTGTGCTAACAGCTTAGAGCCTGGAGCCTGCTTCAGATCCTGTGTTTCCCTTACTCTCTGCCCCTCCCGTGCTTGTGCTCTGTCTCTCAAAAATGAATAAACGTTTAAAAAAATTTTTTTAAGTTTATTTTGAGAGGGAGAGAGAGAGAGAGAGCATGAGCAGGAGAGGGAGAAAGAGAGAGAGAGAGAGAGAGAGAGAGAGAGAGGGAGAGAATCCCAAGTAGGCTCCACGCTATCAGTGCAGGGCCCTATGTGGGGCTTGAACTCATGAACCATGAGATCATGACCTAAGCTGAAACCAGGAGTCAGATGCTTAACCACCCAGGCACATCCCCCTAACTTTTTATTGTGGAACTTTTTAAACATACACAGATATAATAATTTAATGAATATTTGTGTACCCATCGTCCTTGTTGATGTTCAGATATTCCATTTTTTGGCTAGTGGGACTCTTTTCAAGTGATTCCTAATTCTTTTGATTTGAGTCGATCAGTTTTAAATGGACTACATCATCAGAATCTTGATGCTTGCCTGTTATTCTGAAAAAATCAGAGGCTTGGAAAATAAAAGGACTGAGGTGTCTTGGCTCCTTCCACAAAGGGAAATATGCAATGCTCAATTGCTGTATTCAGTGTTACTTAGGAACATTCTTTCCATAATGTATTTGAGAGATTAAGTTTGTAGGAAGCTTAAGTGGAAAAAGTGTGGGGTCACAAAACACACATAGGTTCAGGGGAATAAGACATTTACTAAGCACCTTTTGTTTGAAAGATCCTGGCTCAGTAATGGGGAGGATGGTAAGATGACCTAAGGTAATCATGGTTGTTGAGAAATTTGGAATCATCCAACGTGAGAGTCCAAGAGATAGTTGTGAAATGATACAAACAATATCAGACTATTTAAACACACCTTACCGGGGATTGAGGATGGGGTGGGAGAAATGGGAAGATAATAGACAAAGGGTACAAAGTTGCAGTTATGTAGGATGAATAAGTCTATGACAAAAGTTACTAATACTGTATTGAATACTGGAGATACGGTGAGAGAGTAGATTCCAGGGGCTCTTGGCATACACACAAAAATGGTAGCTATTTTGGGGCACCCGGGCTGGTTCAGTTGTAGAACATGTGACTTTTGATGTCAGGGTTGTTAATGTCAAACCCCATGTTGGGTGTAGGGATTAACTTCAAAAATAAAATCTTGGGGCACCTGGGTGGCTCAGTTAAGTATCCAACTCCTGACTTTGGCTCAGGTCATGATCTCAGGGTTGTGAGATCAAGCCCTGTGTCATGCTCTGCACTGGTTGTGATTCTCTCTCTCCTTCTCTCTCTTTTCCCCTCTCCCCCACTCACTTGCTCTCTTCTCTCCTTCAAAATAAATAAACACTTAAAAATAAATAAATATATAATACATAAGATCTTAAAAAAGGTAACCATGTGAGATGATATGTTAATTAGCTTGTAATTATTTCATTATGTATATGGCTGTCAAATAAAATTTATGTATGTTAAATATCTATTTTTTAACTAAACATAAAAAGGTATGTAGACTTATTCTTAAAAGATAATGGAGAAAATGTATATTTCAAAAATTATAAATAATATATAATTGTAACTAATTATAATATGGAACAAAGACTTTAAAGGAATATGCATAATAAAATGGATGTTTGGTGTGTTCAAAAAAAAAAAAAAAAAAAGGATACCAGATTATTAGGACAGTCCAGGTTCTTGACCTCCCAAGGTACCATCTTTGTGATCTTGGGCAGTCCAGTTCACTCGCCCTTAGTTCCTTCACTTGAAAAGAGTGGTAGGGGCCCCTGAGTGGCTTAGTCAATTAAGTGTCTGACTTTGGGGGCACCTGGGTGGCTCAGTCATTTGGGCATCCAACTTCAGCTGAGGTCATAATCCCGCGGTTCGTGAGTTTGAGCCCCATGTCGGGCTCTATGCTGACAGCTCAGAGCCTGGAGCTTGCTTCAGATTCTGTCTCCCTCTCTCTCTGCTCCTCCCCCAGTCATGCTCTGTCTCTCTCTTTCTCTCTCAAAAATAAATAAAGCTTAAAAAAAAATTAAAAAGGGGCGCCTGGGTGGCTCAGTCGGTTAAGCGTCCGACTTTGGCTCAGGTCATGATCTCACAGTTTGTGAATATGAGCCCCGCATCGCATCGGGCTCTGTGCTGACAGCTCAGAGCCTGGAGCCTGCTTAGGATTCTGTGTCTCCCTCTCTCTCTGCTCCTCCCCCACTCATGCTGTGTCTCTCTCTTTCTCCTTCAAAAATAAATAAAAACATTTAAAAAAAATTTAAAAAACTAAAAAAAAAAGTGTCTGACTTTGGCTCAGGTCAGGCGGCTCACGGTTTGTGAGTTCGAACCCCACATCAGGCTCTCTGCTGTCAGCACAGAGTACGCTTTGGATCTCTGTCTCCCTCTCTCTCTGCCCCTCCCCTGCTTACTCACTCTCTGTCTCTCTGTCTCTCTCCCTCAAAAATAAATAACCATTAAAAAAATTTTAAAAAAAGGAAAGAAAAAAAGGGTACTGGCCCTTTCACCTCTGAAATTATGTGAATTATTTACATAGGACGGTATACTTAAAAGTGGCCTCAGACCTTAGGGATCATAGACTCCAAGCCCTCATTTTAAAGGTGAAGAGAAACTGAGGTTCCTATTGGGAGCATGGCCCTATCCAAGGTCACAGATGGAAGTGATGGAAATGTCAGTTCTTTTTCAGGTGATTTCCTGATGATTCTGAAATCTCGATGTTTATATTATCCATTCTATTTGGTTACTCGGTGGCATTTCTTGTTTTCAGCTGTGACAAAACTTTGAGAAAGCTGTTTAGTTGAAAAGCTGCCTAACATGAGTTTGGGGAATGATCAGTTTCCTGATATTGAGCAGAAATGAATTAACAAATTAAGAGTTCTGCCTAGATGGTCAAGCTTTCTTTTCTTTTTTCTTTCTTTCTTTCTTTCTTTCTTTCTTTCTTTCTTTCTTTCTTTCTTTCTTTCTTTCTTTCTTTTTTTTTTTTGCTGTTACATACAAGATATTCACAAAATGGCCAAGAACTACAACAAAGGACCTACTTGAAAATCTTCTTTGAAGTAAAACCCCACTCCTAGTGAACTTCTGAATGTTTTCCTGAGAATATCATAATTCAATACTAATGGGAAAGAGAGTACTGTATTTCAGGCAAGGGAATCAAGTCAGGGATTAAGATTAAGTGATTTGCTGACATTTTTATTGCTGGGGTTAGTAATTATTGTTTTGAACTTCCTTTTACAGGATAGCTAGCAGCCAGGAGAAATATAGTGGAAAATGCAAAACAACGAAATTATAAAACCTGCCAAATACTTTTCGGAATTGGAAAAGAGCATCCTGCTTGCTTTGGTAGAAAAGTACAAATATGTGCTGGAATGTAAGAAAAGCGACGCGCGAACTATTGCCCTCAAGCAGCGTACCTGGCAGGCGCTTGCCCATGAATACAACTCTCAGCCAAGTGTGTCACTGCGGGATTTCAAACAGCTAAAGAAGTGCTGGGAGAACATCAAGGCTCGGACCAAAAAGATTATGGCCCATGAGAGGAGAGAGAAGGTGAAACGGAGTGTCAGCCCTCTTCTGAGCACCCACGTCCTAGGGAAGGAGAAGATTGCCAACATGCTGCCAGAGCAGCTCTACTTCTTGCAGAGCCCCCCGGAAGAGGAGCCTGAATACCACCCTGACAGTGCAGCCCAAGGTACTGGTTCTTGAGGCCGGTGTGCGTGTCCTCCCTGGGTACCTGCTGGACTTTGTGATTTTAAAATCTTTAATTTTGAGGCAGTTTAGTAAAGAGAAACTTTCATGTCAAACTTGATTTTCCCAAGTCAAAACCTCCAGATTATATGGAACATTCTAGTCGTGTAGCACATAAAAAACAAAAGGACTTGTTAATATCCTTGTTCTCGCTCTCTCTGAGATCTCTCATCTTTATTCTGAAGAATAGGGAAAAATAAGAGGCTCTAGTCATATAGTTATGAATGAAGGACCCCTGTTGCTTATCTCAGCCTATGTCATATATATTAAAGGGAATTTCTTTGAGAATCTGTATTTATTCACTCAATCTTATTTTTTGCGAAAATGATTGTTTTAGGACCTATTAGGTGCAGAGCACTGCATTAAGTCACTCACAGGCCACATTAAAATAAGTGAACTATTTCAGACTTAAGAATTAAGTAGAAAAGAGTATAGCAAATACCTATTTAACATTCATCTGGGTTAAAAATCAGCCTTCCTACCCATTATAGTATTGTGATGCACAGTTTTGGTTTGTGGTACTCCAGCTACCTTGAGAAATTCTGGGAAAAATTCATTTTAGCTTTTTTTTCATCTTAGATTTAATATACTTTCATTGAAAAAGAAAAATAGGTTATACATAATTCTTAGGGAAGGAAAAGACTGTCATGGAATCGAGGATATTATGATAGTGTGTCATAGCTTGGAAAGGCTATTGAAATGACTCAGCAAGGGGAGAGTGGGAATGCATATAGATAAATTGCTAATAATTCTTGCCTCCTTTAAGATTGAAACGGCCAATTTATATAAAGATTCATTGCAGTTTGCAGAAGACACATCTTGAAGCAGAGGAATATTCCTGGTGAGGTCAGAGGGCTGCTCCAAGGACCCAGCAAGCACTTGTCTAGGAAAGCTGTGATCCTTGGCTTGCAGGATGAGAAATTCACTTATTAGCGTCCCCAGAGTAGATTGAGCTCTGAGGCAGTGGTTAATTAAAAGTCACAAGAAACTATCTGAAACCAAGAACGTTATCCATGTAGAGTGAAAAAGATAATAACCAAGTGAATTGAACACATGTTTTTGATTAGCACGTTTTTTCGCCCTGTAGGCAAATCATCCTGGCAAGCTGCATTGTGATCAAAAGTTTGCTGATCATTTACCAAGATTAAGTCCAGGGAACCAGTTAGATGACCATAGTGTCATGAATCTCACGTACTGTTTTCCAGTGTAGAAACCTTATGTGAGTTTTGATTCTTGAGTTCCCAAGCTGGGTATCTCCCAGCAGACAGCATTTATATGGACACGGCCAATTCTCTCTTTCCTCCCTTCCATGTTACTTCTGTGGTGGATGGGGCCCACTGCTAACTGACAGTGTCCATGCTTTGGAGATATCCCTAGCGTTAGCCAGTTACTCTCCATCTTGCTGGCCTCAGAGCCATTCATTCTCTGCAGGCGGTGAGGGGAGTGGGTGCTGAGGGAGGGAGGCAGGTGAATCAGGGCTGCTTGTCAAATAGCTTCATTCCCTGGGAGATGTTGCCGAGGAAGATGCTGATGTAGACCACTTTCAGTTAACTTTGCAGATCTCTGATCTGGATTACTGGGTATTGATTTCATAGGGTTATTCTAAGGGGACAGTCTTATTTCCCCATTTTCAAATTCTAGAGTAGGATCTAGAAAGTTCACTTCAAAAAACCCTTTCTCTTTCTTTTCAGAGGAACTGATGTAAATTCATTTACTCTTAAAACACAACTTCCAGCTTTCCAGCAAGAAGGGAATGAATGTGGATTCTCAGTGTCTTTCTGTAGTGACATTTCTAGAGACTCATTTGTAAAAGGGATTTATTTTAGAATTGAGTGTTTGTAGTTATATGACACAGGAGACTTCTCTTTTTGCTAGTGATTATTAAAGTATAGCCTGTGCTGACTATTCCTGTTTCTGGGTCACACTGTGGAGAACCAGGGTGCTTTGTCAATTGGGGAGTGTGTCCAAAGTAATCTGTTAACACTAGTAGTTAAGGTGCTAGAACTCTCTTTATACATTAAAACAGCCTTGAGGTTACCTTACTCATTTTTTATTTCAAATTACTTTCAAGAAAGAAGAAGAAAGCTATAATTGTCAGTCATCCCTTCAGGGTCTTGGGGGAATAAGTTGAAAACTTGCTGTAGGGTATGGCTTTCATTTTGTTGTATTTCATTTGACATGTGGACTCTGTGGTGTGTGTGTGTGTGTGTGTGTGTGTGTGTGTGTGTGTGTGTTTAGTTAGTGTCTCTAACCCTGGGCTGTCCAATACAGTAGTCACAAGCCACAGGAGGCTCTTTAGCACTTGAAACATAGGTAGACTGAATTGAGATATGCTCTAACTATTCACACTGAAATAGAAATGCTGTTTTTAAATTTTATTTATTTAACTTAATTTTTTTATTTTTAGAGAGGGAGAGAGAACACAAGTGGGGGAGAAGGGCAGAGGGAGAGAGAGACAGAGACAGAGACAGAGAGAGAGAATCCCAAGCAGGCTTTATTCTCAGTGTGGAACCTGGTACAGGGCTTGATCCCACGACCTGGGATCCTGACCTAAGCCAAAATCAAGAGTCGGACACTCAACCAACTGAGCCACCCAAGGCACCCCTCGAGAAGACTTTATACCAAAAAGAGAATGTAAAATATCTTACTAATAATTTATATTTTGATTACATGTCAAATGATAATGCTTTAAATATATTGATAAAAATATGTTATTAAAATAGTTTAATTTTATCTCCTTTTACTTTTTAAAATTTTAAATTACATATGTAGCTAGTATTATATTTCCATTGGACAGTGCTGTTCTAACACCTTACACATTGCCTATTACAGAGTTAGGTGATTAGAGATTTGTGGAAATTCATTGAACAGGATGGAACCTGGCAGAATTCCACTAGAGGCCTCCCTCCAACTATCTCTTGTGCGAGGTGCTTTCAGCTGTGTCATCTTGATCGCCATTCCCTGGATGTTCTTAGCTTTGTCCACGACTTTCTTGAAATGTGCATCTGTATTTGAAGACAGTAGTCTTAAGATTTAACACTAAGGAATGTATTTTCTTATACAAAACAAACAGTATTTTCCCCTTCAATACATTCAAACAATTTGTACCCTATAGATTTATAATATGGCTCATTTGGCTGTGACACCTATCTCCCATTATCTTGCGGGAACAGGTTTGCAGAACAAAGTAAGGGAGCCAACAAAATGTGCTATAGGGGTGGTCAGGGGGGTAGGATGACTAAACATCAAATACATTTAAGAAAACTAAGCTTTCAAGTACTCAACTATCTTTTTTTTATTTTTTTTTAATTTTTTTTTTTCAACGTTTTTTATTTATTTTTGGGACAGAGAGAGACAGAGCATGAACGGGGGAGGGGCAGAGAGAGAGGGAGACACAGAATCGGAAACAGGCTCCAGGCTCCGAGCCATCAGCCCAGAGCCTGACGCGGGGCTCGAACTCACAGACCGCGAGATCGTGACCTGGCTGAAGTCGGACGCTTAACCGACTGCGCCACCCAGGCGCCCCTCAAGTACTCAACTATCTTAAGAGAACTTCCACTTAATTTCATATTCTATTATTTACTGTAAAGCTATATAAGCAAATAATGCAAACATGGGTACACAAAGCTATAATTAAATAATGCAAATGTTTATTAATAAATTCCATTATTATTGGGGTGCCTGGGTGGCTTAGTCAGTTAAGCGTCAGACTTTGGCTCAGGTCATGACCTCACGGTTCGTGAGTTACGGAGCCTGCTTTGGATTCTAGGTCTCCCTGTCTCTGTCCCTCCCCCACCCCTGTTCACACTCTGTCTTTCTCTCTCAAAAAGAAACACTAAAAATAAGCAAATAAATTCCACTACTATCACTTTTTAATCCAATCCCCTTCTTTTGGGGATGGGAACTCCAATACAGAGACTGAGTTACGTATCCAGTCGTGGCACATTAACAATCATTGGTCTGTGAAAAGTCCCTATTTTGTGTTCCTTATGTGTTGATTCCCTTGTCATTTGTCACCATTCATCTCATTTATTCTTTTCTTCTGTCCCCTAATCATAACAATGTGCTCGTGCGTTCTCTCACATATTCTTGAGAGCAGGTGTTGGTGTTTGGTGTACATTTATTTTATTTTATTATTAAAATTTTTTTTAATGTTTTTATTTTTTTTTGAAAGTATGTGCATGAGGGAGGGGCAGAGAGAGGGAGACAGAGGATCTGCTGACAGCAGCAAGCCCTACGTGGGGCTCGAACTCACAAACCATGAGATCATGACCTGAGCCGAAGCCAGATGCTCAATCGACTGAGCCACCCAGGGGCTCCTGTGTGCATATATTTTAAATTTACATAGATTGAAAATTGTGCTTTAGATAACATTCCTTTTCTTTTCTTTTTTCTTTTTTGTTTTTTTGCTTTTTTCATTTAGAATGTTTTTAAGATCTGTTCCCATAAATTTGTTTCTTTTAGTTGATGCATGACATTCTGTAGTATGCACTCACTGCATCTTATTAATCCATTTTTCTAGTCAGGTCTATTCCCTTTGTTCTACAGGGGAGAAGAGCTGGAGTTTGGCCTGTGCACAGTTTCCTTTCCATCCATTTATTGCCATAGTAGGTATTTTCCTGCTGATATTAAACTTACTCAAATTGCCCAAGTGGAAGAATACCTCCTTGCAGTGTCCTCTGCCCCCAGGAAAGCCCTTAGGCCATCCTATCCATTTTGCACAAGATTGAGTTGTTTTCTATGTTGGGTGGCTTTGTTTTACCTGGGAGACAGATTACATGGTGTGTGTTTTTAGCAGGTTGCCATTCCCAGCATAGTCTTTTTCCTAATAATTAGGAGAAGATTCTCCCCATCTGAACACTAGCTTCCATTCATTGGAGCTAATATTTGTGTGAAAGTTAAGTAACTACTCCATCAGGCTCCTCTAGTTTTAAGCTCCAGCTTCTGCCAGAAGAGGCCTGGATTTTTAAGAGCTTCTGCCTCTTAAGAGGCCTGGATTTTTTTTTAAATATTTATATATTAGTACACATTTAAACTACAAAAGAACAGTTTGAAAGTAGAGTCATTTATTTCTCTGCTCCCAGACATGACCGTACTTGACTTCATGTTCCCAGCTCTATAGAGACAGATTTGGAGATCAAAATTTGGAATATGCACCCATATTCTTAATAATAAAGGGGTTTGTAGTGGATACAACTTGGAGGCAGCATTTTACGATACATAAGTGGTCAGCTGAGCAAGGAAGGAGGGAGAGGCTGGGCGTTGTAGTGGTTGAGCTTGGATTTTGGAGTCGTGCAGACCTGGATTAGAGTGCTGGCTCTTTTAGCTAGCCAAATGACTTTGGATATTGTATTTGGTTTTCTCTAATAATACCTCCCTCAGAAGGTTGTTTAAGGATTAAATGAGGTGATGCTGCAAAGCACTAGCCTAGTGCCTGGTTAGCTACTCAGAAAATGGTAGCTGCCTTCACCATCATCATCATCAGGCCCCTAAAACTTGGAATCGTTTAGACAAAAATGAACATTTAGAAATGGGAAGAGATGAGCAGCATTGTAAGGGCATGAACTTTAAAGACTTAGAGGAGCATACAGAACTATCTTCTGGAATGGAATCAAAGAAAACAGAGGCCAAAAGTGCCAAAAAATGTCTATGTGTCCAGTCTTCAAAGAAGATACTTTCAGATCTAAGGCTAGATGGGACGCAGATGAGGTAACCTCTTTGCCGTTGTTCACACCCAAGGGATCTTATTCCCAGGGTGAAGCCTTTCCCATTTCCTTGTCCTGTGCCTTGGCTCTACTCAGAACACTGTCCTGTCTACACAGTTGTGCTGTGTTGGGAGGGATGTGACCCACCGCAACCAGTTCATTCCCACACATTTCTGATGTGGCCAGCATCGTCCAGGCCCTGGAATGCGTTCTCCACGAGGATGAATAAGAGACACTTTCTGTCTTCAGAGTATTCAGAGATCGGATGGGGAGGTAGTTAAGCCACCAGTTTTAACAAGTGCTCTGCCAGAGGTACGCTCAGGAGGCAGCAGGAGCATGAAGGAAGGATATCTAATTAAGGCATAGCCCTTGGAGTTGGGAAAGATTCCTAGGGAGATATTTTCATTATCTCTGGATGACACAGAAGTACTTTTAACCTTCTCTTTCAAAAGTGAGACTTCTACCTTCTTTCTCTTTAATCTTAATTAGGGACCAGTTATGGTTGTTACCTAACCCCTTGGAGTGAAATAATCTAAACAGTAGCCATTTTCCTTTTATTAACAGAGTATTACGAGTTAGGTTTCCCCCAGTAGCCATTAACATTCCCGGCATCCCATCTTCTGGAATAATGGAGTGGACGTAATAATGTAATCAACTCTGTTAATAAATTGATATTATTTTTCTCCAAGGAGACAATTCTCATTATTGGGAACATAAAGCTTCCCAAGAAAGCCTTGGAGTCACAGCTGGAAGACTCCATGGGTTAGTGGAGTTAGCGTCTTCCATATTGAAACTCCTTAATTGATAAAATGTCATTGCCCTATAAAAATACTAGTATGAATGTGGCACCAGCAAAACTGGCATCCTTTTGTATCCATAAGCTCTTCTCCCCTGTGTTCAAAGCTTCAGTCAATAAATATTTACTAGGCATCCTCTATGTACCAAGCAAAATAATTGGTGCCCGAGGATAAAAGAAATGAATAAGGCATGGTCCCAAAGTAATACTAGAACATGGTAAGTGCTATTACAGAGGAGTACTCATAGAGAAAGGAGCGATCTGGGGTTTCGCAGATGCTGAACAAAGTAGGGGTTGTGGGGAGGTTGAAAAGGAGAGTCTGGAATAAGAGTGCATGCTTGAGTGAGTGTGGGGTCCTGGGTGGGGAGTGAAGAGGGATGAATAGTTAGCCCAACTTCAGGCTGAAGGAACAGAGACAGAATTATAAAACAGAGCATGGCCTTTAAAGAATGTGAAATTTTTGGTACGATTGAAGGGCACCCAGGGTATTTTGGAGTAAGGCGAGAAAAAGGAAGGTCAGAAACCAGATTATGAGGGTTACTAGGCTGCAGTGAAAACTGAGCCAAAAATGGGAACCCCAGAGGAATATTAAGAGGTGAGTTGCAGGTGCAGCAAGAGTCTGAGTCCTGGAAGGAAGCTTGAGAAGGAGCAGTCGGAGAGGAGGTGTCGAAAACTGAGGAGAAAGCCATGGTGTGGAAGCTAACAGAGGAAAGAGATTTCAGGAAGGATTGCCAAGGGCTAGGGAAAGTGTTCACGGCCGGATGAGAAACTGAGACAGGGAGGTCAAACTGACGGAGAACTTAATCTGAAAACCCACCATTGCGCTCGTACCATGGTGTTCTGCTTATTCGGAGTTGTGCACACTTCGGTTTAGAATTTAGGTCAACAGTTCTTGATAAGCACAGTCTCGGACCACTGTTCCTATAGTTCACAGTTCTAGAAACCACATGACGAAACCCTTTATCATTGCTTCTGGAGGGAACACTGGTTTTGACTTGTGGGTTTTGAAAAGTCAGGTGTGGCAAGAGTACCCATAGACAAAGCAGGCCAAAGCAGACACTGTTTCCGCTACATCCTGTGATGGGGGACCTGTCATTTGGAATAGGATTGATACACTCTCTGCCTGTAAAATCTTTGAACGTATGTTTTCTGCTACTGTTTTTCAGAATCATTTGCTGTTTCAAATAGAGAACTGTGCGATGATGAGAAAGAGTTCATACATTTTCCTGTGTGTGAGGGGACCTCTCAACCTGAACCCTCGTGTTCAGCTGTCAGAATAACAGCCAATAAACACTACAGGAGCAAAACCTCTCAGGAAGGTGCTTTAAAAAAGATGCATGAGGAAGAACACCATCAACAAATGTCCATCTTACAGCTGCAGCTGATACAGATGAATGAGGTGCATGTGGCCAAAATCCAGCAGATAGAGCGGGAGTGTGAGATGGCAGAGGAGGAACACAGGATAAAAATGGAAGTTCTCAATAAAAAGAAGATGTATTGGGAAAGGAAGCTACAAACTTTCACCAAGGAGTGGCCTGTCTCCTCATTTAACCGGCCCTTTCCCAATTCACCCTAAGACTGTGGGGGCGGCTCCCTTGTAACCAATCTGTGTCGGCAAAGAAAGCCTGGAACATGAACTTGCGGTCAGTAACTTGTAACAGAGCTACAACTAGGAAAATTAGAGCGGTAGTAGTCACGTATTTAAGAATACATTCAGGTAAACTGCTGCACCCCATGTACCCCTTCAGTGGCAAAGAAGCTGATCCAGTCTCCTGAAAACTATCACTATGAGTGCTATGATTCTGAATGTAATGTCTCTTAATTAGAATTCATACAAGAACCACGTGTGAGTGTTGTTGTTGTATTTTTTTAATCAGAGGCAAGTGTGACTATAAAGGAGTATGGCTGATTTTTTTTTTTTTTAATAGCGGAACTTTTCTATCCAAGTGAACGCGTTCCCGTTGAAAGTGGCTGAAAGTCCCTGGAGGCCACATGTTTCTCCAGGGGTGATGCTATTGCTCAGAACTCGCTGGAGGTCTTTAGGGAAACCTCCATGAGAGCCTTTTTCCTTCCCCCCACCCCCAGTGTCATTCTTTGAGTGGCTTTTCTGATTTTAAACACCCAACATTTGGAAGGATATTTTCTCATGTGGCTCATGCACTGCCTTTGAAGGCCTTTCCCCAAAGAGGGGTTCCAAATAATGGCTCCAAAAGCAGTAGCTCTGTTGGAACTAAGGATGTAACTGCTTTGAGGGACAAATGTTCATTTAGATTTCTATAACCTATCATGTTTGTTTTATTAAAAGATAAGACTTGCAATTTTATAGTCACACTGTGTATGTTTTTTAAAGGTGCTGCCAACCCCACTGTGCTCATTTTTGCTTTCCCTCTGTAGTTTCCTCCCAACTTTGTGCTACTGAGTTAATGGGTGCCCTGTTTTTAATCATTGGCCACCTAGGGAAAGGCCCTTCCCTCACCATGCTCATGGTGCTAGCTATTAGTAATGCTGTGGAGTTTGCATCACACGGTTAGCATTGGCTTTTTAAGAACCTGTTACCAGCATATTTGGAACTATGGATTGGTAAATGGATATTTTGATTTAGTTGTGAGATAGCTTCTCCTGTAGCCTAGTGTTAAAACCAGTTCTGGGATGTTGGGCACAGCAGTAGCTGGAACAAGAAAAGTGACACGTGTCAAGGCAGGTCAGCAATTTCTGAGCATGAAATTTCAAGGCCACGTGCTGGGGAAAGAAAAGTATGTGTGGCAGAGGCTATGTAGGGGGGTGTAGGGTGAGAAGCCATGGCCTGAATTCTGATCTTGGCTCTGCCTCAAAGTGCTGTGTGACCTGGGGTACCTCCTTTTAATCAGTGCCTGTAATAAAGTAAGGCATTGGTTTAGATAATGTTTAGAATCTTCTGCAACTCCTTGACTGTGGTGTGGTCTGCATAGTCTTGAATGGGTACTGCTAAACATCCGAATTGTCCAGAAGGTATGGGTCATTAGGGAACAATTGATTACTGCTTTGGCTAAGCTTCCCGCCTTCCTAAGTTTTGAATTTGGGTCCTGGGGACTGTAAGTTGAGTAAGATAAACATATACTTGTTATTTAATTTACGCACTACATAAAACTTAAATGGATATCAATTTATACTCTGATCTTATTTTAAATATCTTAGAAGCACTGGTTATTTGAAGGAAAGCTATAAAGACTAGATTTGAAAGAAAGGATCCTTTTGTAAGGATTTGTATTCTTAATTTCATGTTTACAAAATGGACCCTTTAGGGAAGACACATCTAGGTAACGTCCCAAGCTTAAATGGTTTATGGAAGACAGAACTTGACATTCTCCATGCCCTCCTACCCGCTCAGGATTAGGGCAGGGAATGGCAGGCCCTCAACACAGATGTGAACAGAGTGAAGTTTCCCTTTGTTTCACCTACTGATCCATCTGGAAATCTTGTTAATATGCAGCTTCTGGAGTGGGGCCTGAGATTTTGCATTTCTTACAAGCTCCCCAGTTTTGCCAGTTCTGCTTGTCTGGTCCCCACACTTCGGCGTAGCAAGGTTTTTTAGAGGACTTTGTGAAGTTTTTACTTATCATCCTCCCCAGATTCTCCCAAATTGGGTTAGGTACACTTTGTGTATAGCAGTGTGCTGGACATTATCCTCTCTCAGAATTTATCACTGAAGCACACAAACAGCAATGCAGAACAACACAAAACATGCTCACACACATAATGAAATTATAAAAACAGAATGAATTCCTAACCAAATAAAGGATAATTAAACCGAAGCCTAAAGTACCGTGCTCTACTGTTAATGGTATTTATGAGTTTATAACGGTAGTTTTCAACCTTGGCTATGCATAAAAATAGTATTTTATAAATAATTAGTCCCACCTGGTCCCAATCCCAGAGTATTCTGGTTCAGTTGACTTGGGTTGGGGCCTTGTCCTCTACATTTTTCAGAAGGTTTATTGGAGGTTATGATACATCACTGGGATTGAGAACCAGTGGTGTAGAGTTCACAGTTATGTCTCATTTGATCCTTAATCCTGTGAGGTCATGCAGAAGTCAGGAAATGATGCTCAGAGAAGAATCATCTGGTACCAGACCAGTGGCTGGTAGATGGCAAAGCAGAACTTCAGTCCTAGGTCTCTCGACTCCAAAACAGATAGTCCCACCTGCCTGCCCCTATCCCATCCCTCAAAGTTATATCATGGATTTGTTTTATCCTGAGAGTCAGATCACACCTGCAGTGTACTTTGGTGTCTTCATTCATGGGCAGGTATATGTTCATTTCACCATTGAGCAGTTCCTTACTGAGGTGGATATGCAATAACCAATTCTTGGTAGGTGCTGTAGGGAATAGACAAATTTTAAGACAGTTCACCATCCCCCACCCTGCCAAATCGTGGACACACCCAGTCGGGGAGGTAAGACTTACACGCAGTTGTCATGTACTCCATTAGTGCATGTCTTCAAGTGCATTTGTAGCTCAGAGGAAATGCCACCTCCTCCGGTAAGGAAGACCTCTTGGGAGAGGTGGTATCTGAGCTGAGTCTTTAGAGTTGGCATTTGGACAGGTGGAGGTTCAGAAAGAAGAGAACCTTTGCTAGATGCAACAGATGCAATCTGTTGAAGATTCAAGATGATGAGACACACAACTGGGAGGCAGTGAGAACATGGTGAATTTCCAAATTGGGCAGCAGCATGAACGCTGTGCTCCAGGAGGAAGATGAGAAGGTGCAACTGAGTTTAGGGAAGACTGGAGTGCAGGAGATGAGGTAGGAGGGTCTTGCCCTGGTCAGGATGAGATGATAGGATCTAGAGGAGGCTGTCGTCAGACAGGGAGACCAATGTGAAGGGCACTGCAGAGGTGGAATCAGTCAGGCTTGGCAGTTGATTGCTCTTGTTGGAGAGGAGGGGTGAGGTGTTAAAGCTATGTGCCAGAAAGAACCATGCTGCCGATTGAAATGAAGAAAGGATGCATTTCTGGCTCTGACCCAACCTAGGAGGTGCCGAGAGATGAACTAACATTGTTGCCTCCATGCAGCCTTGAACATGGGATGGGAGGGAGCACCTCTACCCATCTCTGCCGTGGCTGGCCTCTCTTTGCTCTGACTTCTTCTTCCACCTGTCCCTCCGATGACACTTTAGCCCGGGGTCTTCGTCAGCCCCCTCATTTGGTGCTGCCTCAGCCACCAGTACCTCCAGTGCAGGTGGTGGTGCATGTCACCATCACTTACAATGGCTTTGCCCTAGAAAGATCAGAAAAGGTCCTTTCTTTAGTGTCCCACGTTGTATAAAGGGGCATTGGCCGAGAGGGGCTGTTCATGCCCATGTATGCCTATTACAGCCCCTTTATAAAAGTCAAACATGGAATTCTACCCTACTCATCAAAGTTTTAGGGAACGTTTTAGGAATTTTGCAGAGAGAATCTTGAAAGGCATTGACTTTGTTGTTGTTGTTTTGTAGTTGTTGTTGTTGGAAGAAAGAGACTAGAAGAAGAGGCAGCATGGTGGGAGAGTGCATTTGAGTTGTCAACAGCCTCTGCAGTGTCAGGTCAATTACATCAGCACTTGGTTTGGACCAGGGGAAAGGAATGGCTCTGCCTCCTGGGAATGTCAGAAGGACCTGATAATTATATTTGGCAAAGCCACGAGGAATGGCTCTGTAATGTCATTGTGAAGAATTACCCTTTTAATAGCATTTCTGGATGTCTGAGCTTTTCACATGGAGTGACACTTCTTTTCTGCTCTGGCTTTCTTTGTTGGGCTGCCTCCCATGGCTCCTCCTGTTCTTCCTCGCCCTTGCTTGATACCAGTTCGTGTTTTCTGTCTTCCACCTTCCCAGCCCTGTTCCTCCAGCCCCTCCTCCTGTACCCACCATAGCTCCTACTCTCCCCTGTTTTAGAGGTGGAGTCATGTGAGAATGTGTGTGAGGGAAATACTGGCCAAAGGGCAGCACATTCAACATCTGGTGTCAACAAGGAGAAGCGTAGCCTTAGACTAGCCAAACTGAGGACAACCTGCTTCCATGCTGCATCTGCTACTTTTGTGTTGGTGGGACTCAGAAGTCATGGGGCAAGATCACCAGTAATCCGTGACTGCAACAAATTATTTTCCTAATCGTGCCATATATTATGCCCTTCAACACAATTTACTAATCTTTGCCTCCGTTTCTCCATCTGTGAAAGTGGTGTAATACTTATCTACCTCCCTTAAATGTTGTGAAGATTAGTCTATGTTAGTAAAGCACTTTTGAAATAAAGAGTGATGTAAAGCATTTTAACATTATTGTTGTCATTGTGGAATGGATGCCCTCCTGTAGAGAAACTCCTTTATAGGGGAAGTACCCAGGTGCACTATGGTTCAGGAACACCCAGTGTAGAAAACTTACATAAAGTTACAAGAGTGAGATTATTTTCTTTGTGAAAAATTTCAACATGACATTTCCTAAAACAGCCCTTTGGTGCATTTAGAATGAGGTTCAATTTATAGAAGGGTGATTTAAGTAAATTTTTTAAAGAACATACCTATTGAACCTCATAACCCACTGTAACTGTCAGGATTGCAAGCTGACTGTTACCCCAACAGTGCAGTTTATCATCATTAGGTGGAAAACTTATATTCCTACATTATCCAGATACCCAGATTCTGTGTGAGGGTTCCCTCACTGTTGCCACTCATTGGAATGGACAGAATGGTGATCCACTACTTCTGAATGAGAGGATCAGAAGCTCTAGTTCTGCTTGCAAGATGCCTTGACAGCACTGCCACTGTGTGTGTGTGCGCGCACGCGCATGTGTGTGTAAGATTAACCTGTACCTTTAGTAAAGGGCTCAGGGCAGAAGGTTCTCCATCCATAAATATGGGCTTCCTTCTCCTGGTGAGTGCCAAGAGATTTAATTGGGTTCTGTTCTGAGTTTTCTTTTTGTGGGTTTATTGAGGTGGGGGGGAGATTCCAAACCCTGTTACTTAAGAGATAGGTTACTTTTGATAAAAAGAATGCTTGTTAATAGAGAAAGTACTGTAAGTAGCAGAAGTCAGTAGAAGTAGAAGGTGTCAGGTTTTGTCCCATTCTTCTGGTTCAGCTTCCAGAGTAACCAAGAAGGAAGATCAGTGGTTGTTGCTCTGCCGGTGAAATATATACGGATCTAGATTCTTATCCTTGAGTATTTTGTTTGTTTGTTTGTTTAAGTTTCTTTATTTTGAGAAAGAGAAAGAAAGCACAAGCACTTGTGTGGAAAAGGGGCAGAGAGGGAGAGAGAGAACACCAATGACATGGGGTTCGAACTCACGAATCGTGAGAGCATGTCCTGAACTGAAATCAAGAGTCACCAAGCCACCCAGGCACTCTTAATTTTTTTTAACATTTATTTATTTTTGAGAGAGAACAGCATGAGCAGGGGATGGGCAGAGAGAAAGGGAGACACAGAATCTGAAGCAGGCTCCAGGCTCTGAGCTGTCAGTACAGAGCCTGAGGTGAGGCTCGAACCCATGAACCCCAAGATCATGACCTGAGCTGAAGTCGGACATTCAACCAATTGAGCCACCCAGGCGCCCCTCTTATACTTGAATCTCGAAGAGTGTCTTTGGATGAGCTACTATTAGATCTTCTGTAGGATTGGAGGGTGGTTACTTCACACTTAACCACTGAGAAGTCTAGGGAGTAGCAGGGCAGAAGCTATTCAGGGGAAGCTCTTCTCAGTGTGCTAGCAGAAGTACAAGAGGACAAGCCCAACTGTAGAAGCATTTTTATTTCAAATTTTGGTGTTAAATCTGCTAATATTTCCTTGGCCAGAGCAAGTCATATGGCTGGGCGCAAAGTCAAGCAGAGGGAAGTAGAATCCTCCTAAGAAGGTGAAGTGAAGAGGTGAATATTTTGAACAATAATTTAATCTACCACAGTATCACAAGTGGGAAGGGAACCAGTGGAATACCAGACTTGAGACCATATAATAAAGAACAGAGAATCTAGGAGGAAATGCTTCCTTGTTTTTCATCTTCTACTGAGGCACTCCTTCCTTACTTCTTTCACTCCTCTTTCTCCTGGAGGAGAGCTTTTAAAGTAGTAATGATAATAGATAATAGGGATGTTGGATTAAATGAGTAATTGTATTTAGTTCTATGCATTTAGAACAGAGCCTGGCACATAATAAACACTAAGTTTTAGCCATTTTTTTCTCTCAAGTTTATATGGCTTCTAAATGGGGCCAGACAGATTTAAACCCAAGTGGCCTGGCTCTGGAGCTTATGCTTTTAAGAATCATAATACACATGAGGCACCTGGCTGGCTTAGTCAGTAAAGCATGCGACTCTTGATCTCAGGGTTGTGAGTTTGAGTCCCACATTGAGTGCAGAGATTACTTAAAAACAAAAAACAAAGACAAGCAAACAGACAAAAAAAGGATCATAATACACCGCCTTGCTATTCAGAGCCCTAGTTCAAATCTTAGTTTTGCAAAGAACATGACCTTCTGAATATTAGACCATCATCTGTATAATATCTATTTCCCAAGATTGCTATAATGAGACTACAAATATGGAAGAACCATATAAACTATAAAAAAGAGTCCCTAAAACTCTCTTCTGATATTCTGTGTTACAAGAGAATCCAGGACTTTCTTCTAACGTCACAAAACTTCATCTTAATCTCTCCTTCCAGCCTCCCCACTCTGACACTTCCTGAGTACATTCATCAGTCTCTCCATTTCAGAGCCTGGCTCTGTGAAATTACTTCCATTGATCCTTCTACCAGGAGTGCTGTCGACCTCTCCATAACCCCTTCCCATCACCTATGCTGCTGAAGTGTCACCCATTCTTCAAAGTCAAGTGACACCAGGACACACTCCTGGAACCTGGGCTCTGGTCCCAGGTTTGCTAGTAACTCATCATGTGAGTGAGGGCAAGTTACTAGGTCTTTCTTGATATTAATTTCCTTATTTGTAAAATAAGGCTGTTGGAGGAGAGAATCTCTAAATTCCCTTCCCCTGTTCTAATTAGTCTCATTCTCAAGGTAAACTAATCTTTTCAATTTACTGCATGTAACCCAAGTTTTCAATTTAGCATCTCTTTAAAAGATTATGTGCACATAAATGGAATTCAAATACTGCATCCAAGTGGATCAGCCCCAAGGTTGAAAGCTCCACTTGTAAAAGTTATTGATGTTAGGATAATGACTGTACTTGAATTGTTTCTAAAGCAATCTAAGTACAGTCAGTGCAAGAACTTCTATATAATGGGCACAAAAGGGTTGCTGCTTCCCAAAATGTAATTTTCCCAACAAAATGCAATTGGGTACTCTTTCCTTTAGCTATTTCAAACTGGCCAATGCTATAGATTATAGAATAGTTTTATTTTACAAATTGCCCTGTTCTAAGGCAATAATATGTACATTTTTATATATGCTTTGAAATTCTTATCAGTTGGTTTCAGTAGATGACATCTGTTGTAAAATCAGCGCTATCTGAAATCTACTTAGAATGAAAGGAAGGGAGTTAGCATTTATTGAACATCTTCTGTGGGTTCTAGGCATGTATGTGTATCATTTAATTCTTTTTTTAAATCTCGTTTAATGCTTAAAATACTCTGCAGGAGTAGGTAATATCACCTATATTTTAAAGATAATGAAATGGAAGATTAGAGAGGTTAAGTGACTTGTTCAGTATCACATATCTGAACTGTATGCTTAAAAAATTGTTAAAATGGTAAATTTTATGTCACTATAAGAAAAAAAAATCACATACCTGGTAAATAGCTTAACTAGATTTAGGTACCAACTCAGTTTGCTTTGATTGTCCGTTTACAGCATGTGAGAAGATAAGCAACTTTGGTTATGTTTATCGAATATCTTCCACCACTGAGGAGCCAGAAACAAAGAGAAGCCGAAAGAAGAGCTAAATGAGGTTAAGGGTGTCAGCAACAGCAAAGCTAGTAGCTCAATTCTGTCTGACAACAAGCGGAGAATCAGGACCAAGACGAAGAAGAGAGGTCACCGATCAGTTTTGCCATGTAGATTAGTGTTTCTCAAACATTAGTGTGCATGGGAGTCACCTGAGCATCTTGTTGAAATTGCAGATTCTGGTCCAGTAAATCTGGGGTCGAGCCAGATTTTGCATTCCTGACAAGCTCCCAAGGTGCTGGTGATGTTGCTGATCCACGAACCAAACATTGAGTCCAAGGATTTTAGATCACGGTAACCTCCATGGCAGTGAAGTGTGGTTTTCAGATCCCTCTCACCAGAGAAAGTGAGGGTGCTTTCACAAAGCAAATTCTGGGCCCAACCCAGACCTCCTGAATCAGAATCCCTGAAGGCCAGACTGGAAATCCACACTTTTTTTTTTTTAATGAAATTTTTTAATGTTTACTTATTTTTGAGAGAGAGACAGAGCGCAAGCAGGGGAGAGGCAGAGAGAGGGAGACCCAGAATCCCAAATAGGCTCCAGGCTCTAAACTGTCAGCACAGAGCCTGACATGGGGCTCAAACTCACAAACTGTGAGATCATAACCCGAGCTGAAGTCGGCCGCTCAACTGAGCCACCCAGATGCCCCTATACTTTTTTTTTTTTTTTAAGTTTATTCACTTATTTAAGAAGGGGGGGGCTCAGAGAGAAGGAGAGACAAAATCCCAAGCAGGCTCCATGCTGTTAGCCCAGAGCCCAGCTCAGGGCTCAAACCCATGAACCATAAGGTGAGATCATGGCCCGAGCCCAGATCAAGAGTCAGACACTTACCTGACTGAGCCACTCAGGTGCCCCTGTAGATCTACACTTTTAACAAGCTTTCCAGTTGCTTGTTAGGTATAATACAGTTCTGGAACCACTGCTAATAGGACATCAGCATGGCATGATAATAAAAATCACTTCACTTGTATACTCCTTTCCAGTTGATAAAGCCTTTTCACATTCTGTTTCTCCTGTACCTACAGCAAGATGATGAAGGCAATACCATTAGCCCCACTTTGCTGACAGAGAATCTAACATCTCCTGTGGTTAAGTGCTGGACTCAAAGGTCTTCTGACTCCTAGGAAAGTGTTCTTTTTATTATTTTGTGGCTCTCTCTCCCACTTTACCATATCTTCACTTATACTCCTACACAAATTAGAAGTTCTTTTATGTCTAAAAAGCTTTTCAGAGCAATTTTCTTGCTATGATGCTTTTAAAGATTTCAGTCTAATTTAATTTAGCACATTAAGAAGCACAGTTTATGCTTATAAGCATAAAGCTACCCAAGGTCATGGCAAAAAAAAAAAAAAATGTTTGATGAAGAAATAGACTGCATTGAGTATTTTAAAATCTTTTTTTTTTTTTACCCTCCACCTAGATTTACCAATTGTTAATGGCTTTTCTCTCTCTCAAGCACTTGAAAGCTGCAGATATTATGACACTTTGCCCCTAAATTCTTCAGCATGCATGCACTAAGAACATGTTCCTACATTACCATGATCCCATTATCACACCTAAGAAAACTGATATTAACTCAATAATATCATCTATGTGTAATCTACATTCAAATTTCTCAAGTTGCCTTAAGAATGTCTTTTATTGCTATTGATTTTCTCAGATTCAATCAAGGCTTATTGCATTTGGTTGGTTTTGTCTTTTTAGTCTATTTTAATGTAGAACAAACCTCTCTTCTCTCCTTTTTTGTTTTTCATGACATTACATTTAAAGTCCAGGCCTTGTCAATGTGCCCCACATGCTGGATTTATTTGATTTCTTCCTCATGATTAGATTTGATTCAGGTTAAACCTCTTTGGCAAGACTAGCATGTATATTATGTTATATTCTTTAAAAAAATTTTTTTTTTTCTTAATGTTTTTTATTTATTTTTGAGACAGAGGGAGACAGAGCATGAGCGGGGAAGGGGCAGAGAGAGAGGGAGACACAGAATCCGAAACAGGCTCCAGGCTCTGAGCCGTCAGCACAGAGCCCGATGTGGGGCTCGAACTCACAGACTGTGAGATCATGACCTGAGCCGAAGTTGGACGCTCAACCGACTGAGCCACCCAGGCGCCCCTATTATGTTATATTCTCATTACATAACGTGGGGAGTCACATTGGTGAGGCTAAATTTGATCACCTGGTGAAGGCACTGTCTGCTAATTCTCTTCATTATAAAGTTGTGTTTTTCACTCATATGTAATAAGTTATCTGTGGGGTGATACTTTAAGACTCTGAATATTCTGTCCCCAACAAACTTCCACCCAATGGTTTTAGCATCCATCAATGATCATCACTCTGATGTTATTTCATGGGGATTACAAAATCATTATTAAATTAGTCTTGACTATTTGCTAGCATTCATATGGAAAGAAGGTATGCCAGATCTGAGAAAAATCTGAATTTAGTTCAGAAAGCAAAGGGTCCCCTTTGCCCCTTCTTAAGAAGCTGTCTCCCTTAAGGGTGCCTGGATGGCTCAGTCGGTTAAGTGTCTGACCTTGGCTTAGGTCATGATCTCGTGGTTCATGAGTTCAAGCCCTACATCGGGCTCTGTGCTGACAGCTTGGAGCCTGGAACCCGCTTCAGATTCAGTGTCTCTGCCTCTGTCTCTCTCTCTGCCTCTCCCCTGCTTGTGCTCTGTCCTCAAAAATGAATAAACGTTAAAAAAAAGAAAAAGAAGCTATCTCCCTTAGAACTCCTCTGCTGGAGGTGAGTAGGAAGAGGGGTAGGTTTTTCCTCTCCCCCCACCCATGTTAATAAGTGCACACCTGAGATAAAAGGCTCCTAACTTCCTTTTCCTAAGCACTCCTGCTTCTGGGTACCTTTCTGGTCTGTGCCTCTGGTGCTGTGGATCTCTCCTGAGCTGTGCTGGGAAAATCATGTTTTCTTTCCCCTTAACATCAATGACCACTCTTCTCAAATCTGACCCCATGTTTCTCTGTAGTAAAGCAGTAATCTGGCTAAGAGAGAGGGCTAGGTACCTGATTTGAAGTGGTGTCTAGTACATACATTGCATGTTTTAGGTCAGTTTTTTTAAAAAAAGGAACTTTGCATAAAAGATAGGGAGAATGAGATTGTCCACATCAATGATGGTTGATGAAGACTGGGGTAGAAAGGCTAAGGAGGGAGTTTATGGGATTACAGTGGGGCCAAAGCTGCCTTCACCTGCCTTTTGATCCAGCCACTTCCCCCACCCACCATGCCCACTCCACCCCTATTTCCCTTTCTTGTCAGAGAACATCAAAGCCAGGATCCAGGAATTTCTTCGATATCTCAATACCATATGTGTAATACCCACATGAGTCAGCCTCCATTCTATCTTCCCTCTTGTTACAAAGAAAGTGTCTTCTCTCAAGTCAATCCATCTGTGCTTTGAATTCCACCCCTTCCTGTCTTCTCAAGTATCTTGAAATTATCCTTATCCCACTACTGGTTATCCTTCATCCTGTTTGTATACTCAACTCCCCCCACCCCACTGGATCTTTATCATCATTATTTAAATACTGTACAGTCTCATCTCTTAAAAAGTCCCTCTTCTACCTACAGTCACCTTCTCTTCACAGCCAAGCTGTTTAAACGTTCTTCTCCATTTTCCACTTATTACTCATGTCTCAACATGCTCTAATCTGGATTCTGCCCCTACCACTTTACTGATGGCTTTTGCTAAAATCACTGATGACTTCAAGTGGATATAGCCATTGGACACTATTCAGGACTCGTCTGCTTGATCTTTCAGCAACATTTGACTAGTTGACCACGTCCTGCTTCTTGAAATACCTTTTGGTCACTATGACATTGTTCTTTCCTCATTTTCCTCCTAATTTTCTGGCAATTCTTTCCTAGTCCCCTCCATTGGAGTTCCTCAGGGCTTCAGCCTAGGCCCTCTTCTCATTTTGTAGAATCTCCTACACTTTCAAGTCATCACATCCACTTCCATGACTTCAATTAATTGATCCTTTGATGACTCCCACACTCTATGCCCAGTGTAAATCTCTTAAGAACACCAGACTTATAAATCCAACTGCTACTGATGGCTTGATACAGATACCTCACTGGCCCCTCAGACTCAGTGTGCCTACAGCTGAACTCATCATCCTCTCTCCAAACCTGCTTCATCTCTGAAAATGGCTATTTTAGTGAATGCCACCGAAGGTAGGGCTAACCCTGGCTTGACACTTTCTCTCCATCAGCCCCTATATATCTAGTTAGTCACCAGATTCTGTTGATTCCCCCCTCCCTTAATCTAATTCATTTACCTGTCCACATCTTCTCTAGTCCAAGCTACCATCATCACTTACCACTGCAATAGCTCTCCCATGGTTTTCTTGGGTACACTGTGCCTTTCCAATCCACTCTGTACACTGCAGCCCAAGTGATTTTTTCAACAGCATCACTGAGATATAATTAACATACTTTACAGTTCATGCCTTTAACCAAGTAATCTTTTAAAAACAAATCTGAGCAGGCTATTTCCTGTTTATCATCTTAGGATGGAGTTTGAATCCTTATCCTGGTTTCAAAGGCCCTGTGTGATCTGGCCTGTGCTTCCTGAAGTCTCCAACTTCATTCTTTTTTTTTTTTTTCAACTTCATTCTTTATGTCATTCACCTCCTCACTTTCTGAAACTTCGGCCACAGCTGTCTTCTCTGTTTTTAACCTTGTCATATTCTTTCATTTTTTTTATGTCAAACTTTCTTCATGGAATACTGTTCTCTTTCTACCTCCTTCTAACTCTTCATCAGTCTTCCAGCCTTAGCTTAAATGTCACTTCTCTGGAGAAGTTTTCCTTGATACTCTTAGCCCCTGGTATGTAAGGGGTCCCTGTCTGATGCTTTCACACATACTTTGCAAAACCCTTCACAATTGTAATGGATTGTTTAAAGTCTGACTCCCTATTGGACTCTAGGACAGGGACTGTGTCTATCTTGTTCACTTGTGCATCTTCAGTGCCTAACACTGGCACATAACAAACACTGTTGGATGGATGTCGGATGAATGGCACTACTGTCACCACTCTCCATACCCTACCGTGACCCCTGCTCCCACTGTTGTTGAAACCACCACTACCAGAGCTGCCCTGAGTCTTATTATGATTGTTCTCTGTTGAGAGAAACAGCTCCAGCATGCAGTGTTTGTTTCACCTTTATAACTTCCTTAATTAGGAACCTAGACTAAGTGCCGAGTCTAACTGTATTGACCCTGATGTTGAGTCCTAAGGCCATCAGACTGTAGGAAATAATTTTCAACTTAGAACCAAAGGAGGAGAATTAAAAAATGGCTGACTCAATTTAAGCTCACATGTACCGATGATTTGCTATATATGGTGATGTGTGCATGGATACACACATGTACATGTGCATGTACAAACACAGAGCCCAGCTGTTACACTTAGATTTGCATACATACACCCTCTCAGAGAGGCAACCTGATATATACTCATTCCCTACATATGTAC
Organism: Panthera pardus; assembly: GCF_024362965.1. Lineage (NCBI taxonomy): Eukaryota > Metazoa > Chordata > Mammalia > Carnivora > Felidae > Panthera > Panthera pardus. The sequence goes on from NW_026526766.1 coordinate 62,258,758, forward strand.
ACAGAGAGTAAAATGGCATATGCTTGGCACTTTTGCATATGTACAGAGGCAAGCTGATATACTCATTACATATGTACACACACAGGCAAATGACATATGTTCCATACATATGTATACATACAGAGTCAAGCTGACATACTTAAATACACATAGTGGCAAAATGTAGTTATTTAACTCCACTGGGCTCACTTTAATTCCTCCACGTAGTTAGCTCCTTGCTTTCTCTCTTTTTCATGATTCTTAGCTCAGTGGATGCCATTCTCAAGTTCCCAGACTCTTGGCTGTAACCTCGTGTCCTTCCCTTTGACCCACCTGGCTATTTGTCACCACTTTCCTCCTCCTTGTTTGGCTGCCTCCGCCAGTCAGGAGGCTACCCTCCTGCAGGTCTCTCCGGCAACCAGCCAGCTCATATGAACTGTTTTGACTGCTGACTTTATCTCTTTTGAGTTTTTTTTTTTTTAGACCATAGGCTTTCGAGTCAGACAGACCTTGATTTCAGCATCAGTCCTGCTGACCGCTCACTGTGTAACCTCAGGCAAATGATTTAACCTCTCCAAATCTCAGTTTTCTCATCTACAGAATGAGGATAATAATATCACCTTCCCCATTAGGTTTTTGGAAACATTATATTAGATAATACACATGAAGCTCTTAGCCTAGTATATAAATGCAGTTAACGGCTACTGCCACTAATAAGAACTATCACTTATTATGTGCTTACTTTGCCACGACTACTCCTAGCCAATTATTTATTGAGTACTTACAATGTACTAAGCATGAATCTAAGCATTTTGCCCATACAAACCCATTTTCTTCTTAAAACAACACTGTGAGGCAGATAGAAGTTTGATTTCCACGCTACAGATTATGCAACTGAGGCATAGAGAAGTTCAATAACTTGCCCAAGGTCATAGAGGTAGCAAGTGGCAGAGTTAAGATGCAAAACTAGATGGTTTGGTTCCAGAACTTACACTCTTAATTACGATGCTATACCTCTTACTACCATTTATGTGTGATTGTCAGAGAAGCTATTTCTTTGGTACAATCCTTTATGAGTTAAACCCTGGGAGAAATTTCTGAATTGCAGCTGAAAATTTCCATTTGCTGAAAGATGAGGAAAAATCTTAATTCTGTATTCAGGGCAATACTGCACAACTGAACGACAAGAAGACCTGCAGGAGAAACCCAGAGATGCCGCCTCCGTCTCCCTACCCACTCATAGAGACTGTTTGGGTGAGAAGCCTTTCAAATTGACAGAATTATAGTGGTGAAGCCTGTTCTCCAGGCGGAGTGAGGCTACTTCTCTGGATTCCCATAGCACTTTTTTGTTCAGATATCTGTAACCCTTGCCTCCTTGGCTTCTGCCCATCTATGTAATTGAGGACCATTAAGGGGATGTGGGTAACAATCATAGTGCTTTCAACTGGAGTTGTAATTACAAGCAGCGTAATCACATTACTGTAATCCCTGCATGATCACAAGAAGCCCCAACTAAAGTCTCCTGACATGCTGGCAGGGGGCTCAGGACTGTTTGTGCACACTCCTTGGTAGCTGCAGTCTCAGTGGTGACAATCTTTGCTCCATTTTGTATTAGATGATGATGCTTCTCCACCAGCTCGCTCACCTTAGTGATGTGGCGGGGCTCTGGAACCAGAGTCAGGTGACTCCAACTTCCTAGTTTTGTAGTTTGAGTAGTCACTTACCCTCATAAACCTCAATTTCCTCGTTTATAAAATGGAAATAATACCTACCAACAGTGGGTGGGAAGATTAGTGACAACAAATACAAAGTGGCTGGCAGTACCTGGGATGTAGTAGGTCTTCCGTGAATTATAGTTGCTATTGTTATGGCCTGATCCAACAATTATTCTCTCCCACTGGTATTATTGTTATGAGGTCTCCTCACTAGACTAGACGTTTTATAAGAAGCAGGGACTTTGTTTTGTTCACTGCTATTTCTTGGCATCTAGAACAGTGCCTACATCATAGTAGATACTCAGTAAATATTTGTTGAATCAATGAATGAGGTTTAAAACAAGCTGACCTTGCTGTCTTTACTACACTGGCTGACATTCAGACCCTTTTTACTCACAGGCATTTGCTCATGATGTTCCCTCTGCCTGGAACATTCCCTCTTCACTTGGTTAACTTTACTCACCCTTTTTGTAAACCTCTGAACTTCCCCTTCATAGTATTTATCAACATTGTTGCAATTTCACTTAAAAATGTTTTTTTTTTGGGGGCGCCTGGGTGGCTCAGTTGGTTGGGTGTCCGACTTCGGCTCAGGTCATGATCTCACGGTCCGTGGGTTCGAGCCCCGTGTCGGGCTCTGTGCTGACAGCTCGGAGCCTGGAGCCTGTTTCAGATTCTGTGTCTCCCTCTCTCTGTGACCCTCCCCCGTTCATGCTCTGTCTCTGTCTCAAAAATAATAAAAAAACGTTAAAAAAATGTTTTTTTTTAAATTTATCTTGAGAGACAGAAAGAGAGAGAGCGAGCAGGGTAGGGGCAGAGAGAGAGAGAGAGAGAGAGAGACAGAATCCCAAGCCAGTTCCATCGGCTCTGTCAGCACAGAGCTTGATGCCAGGCTTGATCTCACCAAGAGCGAGATCACAACCTGAGCTGAAATTGAAAGTCGGATGCTTAACTGATTGAGTCACCCAGGTGCTCCGCAATTTCACTTTTATTTGCATAATTGTTTAATATTTGACTGTAAACTTCATTAAGACAGGGACCAGGTCTGTTGTGCTCACCATTGTATTTTCAGGAATGAGAAGTAGGTCTTCAGTACAGACTTAATGAATGAATGAATGATTTCACTCTTTACTTAAAAAAAATTTTTTTTTTAAATGTTTTATTTATTTTTGAGACAGAGAGAGACAGAGCATGAGCAGGGGAGGGGCAGAGAGAGAAGGAAACACAGAATCTGAAGCAGGCTCTAGGCTCTGAGCTGTCAGCACAGAGCCCGACACGGGGCTTGAACTCACAAACCACTCACAAACCGCAAGATCATGACCTGAGCCGAAGCCGGATGCTTAACCGACTGAGCCACCCAGGCACTCCTACTTTTTTTTTTTTTTTAAAAAGGGTTGCTTTCTCTAGGAAGGGGAGTCCAATTTCTGAAGAGGGCCAGAGGTCAGCCCCAGGCTTGTGTCAGTGCTGTACCATAAATCATTTCAGTGTTTCTGGAGTGAGCTCAAGTGCTGTGACTCTCTCCTACTAGGGCCAATTTGTCAGTCCCAAATTGTCTCATTACCATTTATCAGGCCTTCATTATGCAGCTAGACCCTGCAGCGGGAGATCCAGAAAAGCCCGAATTTTGGCCAGGCTGGGAGTGTGGAGTAGGATTTGCCATTTACTCCTACCCCCGCCCTCATGCTCCATTTCAATCTAGTGTTTATCACACTGAGTTGTAATTGCTAATTTTCAGATGTCCTCCCCTCCTCCTCCTGAGACAGTGAGGCAGAATTATCTCTCACCCCTCAAGGCTACTGTGGTGCCTAGCACACAGCAGATGCTCACAAAGAATTCTTGAGGGAATGAGATGTTTTCCATGAGTGAAGCCTTATTGAGGACAAAAGCCAACTCATAGGAGAGGGCACTACTTTTTGCCTTTTTTTTTTTTTTTTAATTTGAGCCCATAAATCCCTTTTTAAGTTAATTTGGGTTGGTTTTTCTGTTACTGGGAGCTGAAAACATTCTGACAGAGCATAAATAATGACATTCAAGTACAGGATTTCTGATAGATTATTTTTCAAAAATATTCACCCCGTATTCACTCCCTCTCACTCACCTCCACAGAGTAGAGTTCCTTACTTGTTGTCTTTGGGTTCAGCTAGGAGACTCCACTGAGCCAGTGGAATTTTAACAGACAAGTGTAAGCAGGGGTGTGAAAAAAGCTTGCACAGTTGGGCTTCCCCTGCTGCACCACTGCCAACTCCATAAGAGTTCCTCCGGGTAGCTGCTTGCTGCTCCTTCAGCTGGGACCCCCAAAAGAATAATATTGGAGAAGATCAGAGTCAAGTTCAGCTAGACCTGCAGCTTGAAGCAGAGCCATTCAGCCAAGCCCAGTCTAGATTAATCAACCCCCAGATTTATGAGAAATGAATGTTTATTGTGGCACACTGCTAAGGTTTTATGGTTGTTTGTTATGGAGCCGTAACTGATCAAGGTTAGATCGGGGGTTTCCAAATTGGCAGTGCATGTGAGGTTCTAGAGAACTTTAATATAAATAAGGGATACTTGAATAACCCCCCCCTACCCCCTGACTCCCAGCATGTCTGGAGTGGTGTTCAGAAATCTACTTTCTTTTAAAACTCTCTGGGTGGTTTTCATGTAGTGAGTCCCATATTCTTTTGCTACCTGACATTTTGGGGTCACCAATACTAAAGCACGTGACGGTTGTATTAGATGACCACTAAGATCTTTTTTTCCTGAGATTGGATAATTAAGGTCAGAGAAATCCTATTTCTGAAGTAGAGTCCTTTTCAATTTGACAACTTTTGAGAAATCTATGCTTAATTTTTCCTACCTAATTTGGAGGAAGGTGCAGATGTAAATTAATTTGTGATTTATGGCCACAGTGTTTTTGCTTTTTATTTAAGGGTTGTCTCCTCTTAGTTTTTATGCCTGAGCTATGGTTAGCAGTCAAATGAAAATTAAAGGCAGAATACAGGGGGTGAAAGAGCCAAGACAGAGGGCAAAAAAGAAGCATAGAAGAGGTCAAGATTAGCAGAGAAGCTATTGAGGGAATGGTCTGAGAAGGAGCCTTTAGCTAGCTGTGGCTTAGCAGTCAGGAACCTGGGATCATACCTGAACTGGAAGCCAGAAGCTGAATTTTCATTGTAACAATTGCTATGCCACTGCTAACAGTTCAGAGGTTTGAGGCAAGTCTTAACAAAATGTTAACAATATGAATTTATATAAAAAGTATGTTGAAAATACAATTTGAAAGAAAAGAGAGTTTTAAATTATAACAAAAATTTTCATTGAAAAAAAAATCAAACAGAAAAATATAAAAGACAAGGGCCACTCATAAGCCCAATAGTCACAGTTAATATATAGCTGTATATTCTTCTTGATTTCTTTCCTATGGATATGCGCACACACACATGTATATTTTAGAAATATAGGACTTTATTATACTCATCAGTAGCCTGCTGTTTTCCATGTCAGTAAACTATGATGTCAGTTAATCATCATAGTTAAAACTGCAAAATACTCCTGTGTACAAAGAGGCAGGATACTTTGTTTTCCAGATGGACATTTAGATTATATTTACTATTATAAAAAAGCTCTGATGAACATCCATATGCACATTTTTGAGTGCTTGTACAATTATTTCTTTAAAAAAATGTTTATTTTGAGAGAGAGAACATGTGTGTGCGAGTGGGGGAGGGGCAGAGGGAGAGGAGAGAGAGAATTCCAAGCAGGGTTCACACTCGGGCTTGATGTCATGAACCATGAGATCATGACCTGAGTGGAAATCAAGAGTGGGGTGCTTAACCTACTGAGCCACCCAGATGCCCCATGTACAATTATTTCTTTTGGATAAATTCCAATACCCAGAATTCCTAGGTTTAAAGGGTACACATATTTTAAAGGTTTTTGATATATAGTCTAATTGTCCTCCCCAAATGTATAAATTAATAGTGCTAGGTTTTGTCAATTCTTTTAACTATTGTTAATCATCTTCAGGAAAAAAATCTTGTGGTTTTAATCTGCCTTTCATTACTAGTGGGTTTAAATATCTTTTCATATATTTACTGTATTTTATGTGAATAAGACAAGTCAGCTCCTCTTCTCATTTTTCTGTTGTGTCAACTTTTTCTTCTTGATTTATGTTCTTTCTATTAAGTACATTGTCTCTTATTCACATTGAAAACATTTCCCCTGATGTGTTTTTGCTTGTGGTGGCTTGTCCCACATGCTAAAAATTTTGAGTCATATTTATCAGTTTTTCAGTGAGACTAAGAAATTTCTTCTTAGGGGAGAAGCAGCATAGTCTATGAAAAAAGTCAGAGACCTTCGAACAATTCACTCCATAATCTTACTACCTGAGGCTAAATCTCATCTATCATGATGTGATAGGGAGAGCACTGGATTGGGAGTCAGATCACCTTACCTCTCTGAGTCCCAACTTCCTCATCTGTGGAATGGGGATGAGAATGAAAACTCCCTTGTAGGGCTGTAAAAAAGAATTGGAGAGAATGCTCTGCTCATAAAGGGCTTCGTCCAGGTCTTGCATATGGCAAATCTGCTCTCCATGTTGGCTATTATGGGTGGGAGAGGGCAAAACAGATTTTTAAATTCAGTTGGTGTCTGTGGGAAAGGGTGGGGGTGAGGAGCCTAGAAATTTAGCCCATCTCTAGGAACTGCAGAGTTGGGGGTCGGAACTTGGGTTCCAATTCGCGTCCTGGCCATTTCTTGGTTTGTGACCTTGGACTAGTCACCTTCACCTCCCTGTGGCTCAGTTGCTTCACCTAGAAAATAGATGTATAATAGACCACCTGCCCTTCTTTCCCAGCCTGGCTGCTGAGCGAAGGAAATGCTTCAAAACCACTTGCAAAGGGCGGCAAAAATGTCTGTCAGGCTAATGCCTACGGAGCATCCCCGCGCCCGCCAGCTCCCCGCGGCCGGGCGGAGGAGCGCCTACGACCCCCGCCCTCGGCGCTCCCGCCCCGCCGCAGGAACAATAGCTCCCCCGGAGGCGGCGCCGGCCGCGGGCGGGGGCGGAGCTGCCGACGCGAGCGCTGGGGGTGTGCGCGGGGCGGGGTCGCAGCCACCCCTCCCGCCCGCGGCTCTGTCACGCGCCCCTCACCGGGCGGGCCGGGGTCTTTGTGACGCGGTGGCGACGGCCGCGGACACAAAGGGAAGGCGAGCGGCGAGTGAGGGGCTGGGTCTGCCCCCGCCCCGCGACCCCCGCCCGCCGCGCGCGCGCCCGTTCACGCCCCCAGCCTCGGTCTCCCCAACGCGGGCTCGCACCCTCGCGCGCACCCTCGCGCGCCCGCGACCCTCGCACGCGCCCGGACCCTCTGACTCCGTCCCGAGCGCGGCGGGCCGGGGCCTGGCGGGCGCTGCGGGTGGGACCGGGATGCTGAGGGGCTGCTCCCAGGCGCAGCGGCGCGGCTGCTAGGAGGCGCCGAGGCAGCGGCGGGGCTCCCGGTGCGCGGCTGGATGCCCCGGGCCTGCGGCTCCCTGCGCTTCCCGCCGTCCAGGGGCGCTAGTCATGGGCGCCGCGGCCGCTGAGGCGCCGCTCCGGCTGCCTGCCGCGCCCCCGCTCGCCTTCTGCTGCTACACGTCGGTGCTTCTGCTCTTCGCCTTCTCTCTGCCCGGGAGCCGCGCGTCCAACCAGCCCCCGGGTGGCGGCAGCGGCGGCGGCGGGGACTGTCCCGGCGGCAAAGGCAAGAGCATCAACTGCTCAGGTAGGAGCGGCCGGAGCCCGCCTCTGCGGCCCCTCCCTCCCTCCCTCCCTCGCCGCCGCTGCTGCTGCCCTCCCCGTCCCGGCGGCCGCGCTGGGAAAGGCCCGGGCCCGGGCTTCCCGGAGAGTGTGGCCGGAGGGTGAGCGAGGGCGGAGGGCAGGGCGCGAGCGTGAGGCGCGGGCTCGGGGCCCGGCGTTGGGCATGGGGAGTGGCCGTGAGTGCGACCATGTGTGTCGAGTGTCTGGGAGAGAGCGGCCCGGCCCGGCGTGCTCTGAGGTGGTGGGGACGGGACCCGGCGAGGCGGGGGAAGCCGGCCGGGGTTCCTGGTGTGACTGTAGGTGTGCACGCGGGAGCGCGTGTCTGTGTTGTGAAGGCACAGGGGAGGCAGCGAGCGTGTGTGTGTGTGTGAGAGAGAGAGACAGAGACAGAGACGGTGAAGGACTGGGGGTGCCGAGCCTGAGGGCCAGGGGAGTGACCATGTGCTTTGGAGGTTCTTAGGACACTGGGGAGTGGTCGTGTGGGTAAAGGTAACGGGTGTCCCAGAGGACGTGGTTTGTAGAAGTGACTGTGTGTGTGTGTGTGTGTGTGTGTGTGTGTGTGCGCGCGCGCGCGCGCGTATGTCCTTTGGGTTTAGAGGTGGGCTCTGGGGGCTAGGAGTGACGGCGGGTCTGTGGATGTGAGCAGGGAAAAGTCCTGGGGCCCAGGAAGTGACCCTATGTTTTTATGCGCCTTGCGTGGGGCTCAGGGGTATACCCTGGGGTATGCATTGAGGAGAAAGGATGGGAGTCCCGGATTGAACCCCGTTAGTATCCTTCCAGAGGGAGGGAGCTAGGGAGTCATCCTGTGCAGGGTTTGGGTATTGAAAGAGGTAATTAGATCTCAGGAAGTGCCTCTGTGTGACCCTGGGTTTTTAAGGTGGTGTGGAAAGAGGGAACCGGCTCGGAGAGTATAGTCCTGTTCGAGTGTTTGTGTTCTGCCGGAGGGCCTGGAGATTGGCAGCTACGGGAGCAAGGGAGTGACCTCTCCCCTTCTCCAAGGCCGCCTGTCCCTCTCCCCCCCCCCCCCCCCCCCCCAGCTCTTGGAAACAAAGAGCTTGCTGGGGGCTCTAATGGATAAGAATGGGGAGGAGGTATCTGAGCTGTAAAGTTCCTTCTTCCTTTCAAAAGGGGTCCCAGAGGAGCCCTGGGGCAAGGAGAAGCTTCCAGGTCTCATTTAGGAGTGGGTGGGTCTTCCTGGAGCTGGCCTAGCAGATGGTAGTGGTCCTCAGCCATGTCTTTCTAACTTACCCTTTTATCAATTCTCAATTCTCCACTTGTCTTCTTTAAACCACGGGGGTGGAAGAGGAGGAGTGGTGGGGGTGGGGAAGGGGGAGGAGGGGAAAGGAGGAAGGACTTCAGGCCACCTGGGATCTACTGGTCTGTCTGCCTGACAACCTTTGTACCTTTGGGCAATGGAAGGGGCATTGTTTCTGGGGGAGTGAGGAGGGAGTAGGAGGGCCTCAGCACAGATGCTGCCCTCCATGAAGAAAACCTTTGGCTTGCTGTTTAGATTTCAGGGTCTAAAATCTTTCAGTAATTTTCATAATGGTGTGTTTTATGTTGGGGATGGGATTTTGAGCACAGTAAACAATGGCATGTCCATTAAAAGCCTTTCCATCGTGTAATAACTTTAACTTTATTCTTCTAATGTTAAGTGGGATATGGGATAATGTTTAATAAATAATCACGCATTCATGGTTAAGAATAAAAACCATTTGTATATTAGAGTGCCTTTTTGTAGTAAATATTTGTTATCAAACTTGTAAGTGATCACACCATGTCAAAATATTTCACTGGCTAATGTGCAGTGATTATTTGTTCTTGCTAAGCTAATTTGTCCTTAGCAAAATAGTGTGTTGATGGATGTTTTTGTGTATGTATGTTTTCTAACTCTTTAGTGCAAAGTACAACTTTTAAGAAAGGAAGCAGAGGGCTGAAAACCCACATGGTGTAGGAAAAGGAGACAGATTTGGAGATCCTGACCCTTGCTAAGCAGCTGTGCTATTTGGAGCCAAGTTACTTAATTTTTAAAAATTTCCTCTTCTATTAAAAGACGGACTTGGATTTAATATCTAGCCTTCTTTCAAGGATTTATTGATATGTCAATAAATTAGGCTTATCAAATGAAATGTTTTCTAATGCTAAGATGCATTTGAATGACTCTGGGTCTAAAGCTAGAGTTTTAACTAAGTGATATTTGTACATTCTTGTTATAACTATTTCTAGGATGAAAATCTGGGAGTGATTCATATGGAAAAAGATAATTTTTTTAAGGAGTATAGAAATCCAGTGTGGTTTTCTGCATCTATTAATGAATGAATGCATCTTGAGATTTTACATAGTTTTTTTTCCTAGTTGCTTTTGTTACCCAGGTATTTCCCCACATAAGCCGAAGTTTAGTCCTTCATAGATTTGAGTTTCAAAATCTAAATGCTGGTCTTGACTCCCTGTTAATTTTCATTTTGAATTTTGGATCATTTCAGTCTACTCTGACCTTTTGGAGCCTGATTCTGTCAGGTTGTTTGTCTTTTGGGTCACTCAGCATCATGGCCCTTGCACATCTGAAGACCAGGTCTGTGCTTTATTAAATTAATAGAAGATGTCTAGATCATGGGAAAACATACCACTCTGCAATTTTTTACTGGAGACTTCCTTTCAAATGGGTTGATGTTGATACATTAATCAACCAGATGTTCAATCGGCTATGCACGCTCCTGGTAGGGTTGAACAGATTTTTGAACTTCTGCTGTTCAACATTTTCTCATTTTGTTCACTAGCCTATTATTTAAAGATTCTGTCAGATCATCTTGTTAGAATCAGTTATGTATATGTATCATCCTCTGTTTTTCCCATTTTAGTGATCCTATCAAAAAGCAAATGTTGTATAGCCTGCCTTAGTAAAGAGCCCATAGTGGCTTTTTACTTTTTATTGTGTTCAAAAACTTACCTACACATTCTAGACTTTTTCAGGGGATACATGGCAAGTTTACCCACTGATGTTTTTCTGGATCGGCATTTCTCTTTTTTTGAAAACTGAGAGTTTTCTTCGTTTCTGGTCTTCTGGCATCTTGTCAGATCTAAAAGTTTTTCAGTGTCGTGGAGTGTAATTTGTTTATATCAGGATGCAAATTCTTTTGAACTAGCTCCATATTCTGTTACTGTCCTTTCTTCATTGCACTTACCTGAGATGTTAGCTTCCTTTTATCAGAGTTCTGCCCTTCCCAGTTTGAAGATCATGGTCCTTGATGAAGATTACCAAAGCAAAGAAGAAACTGAATGGGTCTGTATTTGTCCTTGTCATCTCTTGATTATTACAACATCTTCCCAAAGCAGTGGGCCTTTTGTTTATTTCTTCTTGTTCTAAACACACCTTTTTTTATTGTTCTCATGCCTCGAGTCTTCAATCATTCTGGACTTTATAATTGTTGCTTTGGTCTTCTATTTTTTTTATTTGTACTTATTCTTTGAAAATTTAACTTAATCAGAAATTTCCCTGTTCATCCAAAGAGAAGAAAGTTGGGAAATACATGATTTATGTGAAGAAAGATGAATTTTGAACCTGAGAGACCAGGTGACCTTAGACATGGCATTCTTTTCTTATTTGCAACATGAAGATAATGATGGTTCTTTTTGACTCTAGGGTGTTTGAGAAGAACAGATGAGGCCAAATATGAGCATTTTTGTCTTAAGGAACGTGGTTAAAGGAGTGGAAAAACATACTGAGAGACCAATAAGTGGCATTTGGTGATAGATAAAAGGTAGAGAATTTGGATTGGGTTTAAAAAATGTCACAGAAGTTAGAAGTGGGTCCTCTGGATTGTGATATGGTGGTAAGGATGCTATGAATGGATGGTGTAAACTTCATATTAAGAGACATGCCTTGTTAGTGGCAATTCAGGATTTTGGGGCCAAAAAGTGAGTTTTTTCAATCTGTTTGGAATCTTCTAGATCTCTGGTATGTAATATGTGGGTATTTAATAATTTATTTATTGAACTTGATTGAATACCAGCTTAAGGTACTCTACTATGCTAGATGTTAAGGGAAATAAATGAGAGGCCATCCCCACCTTCAGGGGCTTTATATTCTAACAGAGGTAGTTAGTTAGCCTCTTATAAATCTATGTGAAGAAATTTCTATTTTATACATCCGGACTTTCTCTCCTACCCCAGTTAATAAGCTGTTTATTGAACACTGACAGCAATGGGATTTTTTAAAAGATACACAGTTAAATATATTCACAAAGTTGTACAACCATCATGATTATCTAATGACAGAACATATTCATCACCTCAAAAAGAAAACCTTTGCTCCATGTTCCTTTCTTTCCACAACCCCTGACAAATGCTAATCTACTCCGTCTCTATGGATTTGCCTGTTTTGGACATTGCATTTAAATGGAATTATATAATATATGGCCTTTTGTGATTGTCTTCTTTCACTTAGGATAATATTTTCAAGGTTCATCCGTGTTGTAGCATGTATCAGAACTTCAATGCTTTTTTTTTTCTTTTTTTTTTACAAAATCTTCGAGTCTTTCATAGCATTTTATTTTTTTAATTTACATCCAAGTTAGTTAGCATATAGTGCAACAATTATTTCAGGAGTAGATTCCTTAATGCCCCTTACCCATTGAGCCCATTCCCTCCCTGACAACCCCTCCAGTAACCCTCTGTTTGTTCTCTATACTTAAGAGTCTTTTATGTTTTGTCCCCTTCTGTGTTTTTATATTATTTTTGCTTCCCTTCCCATGTGTTCATCTGTTCTGTATCTTAAAGTCCTCACATGAGTGAAGTCATATGATATTTATCTTTCGGAACTTAAATGCTTTTTATGGTTGAGTAATATTCCATTGTATGGATACATACCACATTTTGTTTATCCATTCATCAGTTGAGGGACACTTGAGCTGTTACCACTTTTCATCAATTATGGACAATGCTGCTATGAACATTCATGTAGAAGTTTTTGTGTGGACATATAGTTTTCAATTCTTGTGAGTGTATACCTAGAAATAGAATTTCTGAATCACCTGATAACTCCATGTTTAACATTTTGAGGAACTCCCAACCTGTTTTCTAAAGCAGCTGTACCATTTTACATTTTCACCAGCAATGTGTGAATGTACCCGTTTCCCCATATCCTGGCCAACATTTGTTACTGTCTTTTTGATTATAGTCAACCTTGTGGGTGTGAAGTTGTATATCAACGTGGTTTTGATTTACATTTCCCTAACAACTAATGACGTTGAGCACATTTTCATGTACTTATTGGCTATTTATATATCTTGTTTGGAGAAATGTCTATTCAGATACTTTGCCGGTCTTGATTTTAACTTTCTGGATTACACATTCCCTTAGTAAACCATTCTAATCAATTCCCACAACACACAGATGCTCAGGCTGGTAGATTAACTCTAGTTTGCCCATGTATCATTTATTTCTTTGCTTACCAAGAAAGAGTCAGTTGTGTTTGTTTTCAAATTTATTTATACCAGTGGTCCTTTGAGTATAAATTAATAAAAATCGCTCAGATTGGTGCAATATAAATGTAAAATGTTGTTTTTTATGAAATACTTCAGAAAGAGTTGATAAAGGTGAGAGGCTGAGAGAATTGCCTTTCAGTGAATTTGACTGTGGTCAAGACAACTGAAACAGATTGGGGAAATCTTACAAATCTCTGGAAGGATTCTGCTCCTACAAAATTTTGCAGGTATTTTTAAGTCTCCCTTTTACTTTAAAGGAAGGGAAAGTGGACATTATAGATAGTAGATTATGGGTGTGGCTTATCCAAGAAAGGAGGGAACAGCATTTTGTAGACCCAAAGGTTTTGGTGCTACATAGGAAAATGAATAAATGTTTATATGTGTGAAGTTAAAAACAGTTAAAATGTTTAATTTTTAACAGTTAAAGTATGTCTTATTTTTAAATGATTTTCTCCTTTACAAGACTTTTGATTAATTGATCAGCAACCACTCATATATGTTTGAAAGGAGTTTTCACTGTACAAGTGTTCTAAGAAAGGTAGTAGTACAGTGTTGAGGGCATGAATAATTCTGATTTGAAGGAATCAAAAAACAGTCTTCCCAAGTAAATGGCACTCAGTTGGGCCCTATAGTCCCAAGCTGAGTAGAATGTCAGCTTGAAACACTAGGCACACTTTTGCCTGAGGCCTTTGCTGTTGATATTCTTCGCTTGGAAACTTCTTGTCCCAATTATTTATCCCCTCAGCTCCTTCAGGTGTTTAATGTCCCTTTCAAAATGATGCGTTAAAATTGAATCTTTTTCCTTCTTCCATCCCCTCTGCCCCTTTCCCACCTTAATCTTTCTTAATGTTTTTTTCTTGTGCCAAAGCACCCTTTCCTGTGTGACTTAACTATACATGTTATTATCTGTCTGCTCTGTGTAGCTCCATGAGGGCAGGGGTTTTTTCTTTGTTTTGTTCACGGCTATATTGACTGTACCTAGTTAAGGGCCCCTTATATATTTACTTGTAGAATGAATTAATAACTGAATAACACAGAAACTGAGGAAATCTGGGAAGGGTAGGTGTTCTAGGCCGTGGGAATGGTGATAGAAAAGATGGGGAAGCAAAGGGAATATTTTGAGATACTGAAGTGTGGGGATTAAGGCAGGAGATGAGTTGCACATTGCCACATTAGTGGAAGGCCTTGAAGGCTGAGCTGAAGGTTTGGTACTTGCCTTGAAGACAGAGGGAAACTTACAGGATTTGAGGGACATCGTGGTTTTACTTTATTTATTTTTTAAAGTTTATTTATTTATTTTGAGAGAGTGTGAGCACGTGTGAGTGGGGGAGGGGCTGAGAGAGAGGGAGAGAGAGAGAGAGAGAGAGAGAGAGAGAGAGAGAGAGAGAGAATCCATGCAGGCTTCAAGCTATCAGTGCAGAGCCCGACTCCGGGCTGGAACTCACAAACCTTAAGATCATGTCCTGAGCTGAAACCAAGAGTCTGAAGCTTAATCAACCGAACCACCGAGGTGCCCCTAGACTATTTGTTTTTATAAATATTCACCCACTTAAATGGGTGTAATTAAATGAAGTAATTATGATATTTGTGTTACCCTCCATCATCATCATATAGCCTTCTTTTTGGCTATTATGAATACTGTGAACATTCATATACAGATTTATGTGTGGACATATGTTTTCAGTTCTCTTGGGTTTATAACTAGGAGTAGAATTGCTGGGTCATTTGGTAAACCCTATGTTGAACATTTGAGGACCTGACAAATTGTTTTCCATAGTGGCTGTGCCGTTTTACATTTTCTCCAGCAATGTGTGAGGGTTCCAGTTTCTCCATATCCTGCTCAACACTTGTTACTGTCTTTTTTTATTATACCCTACCATTTTCTTTTTAGTTCATTTCTTTAATCCCTCATTTCCCCTGTATATGTAGTTCTTTAATGGAATTTTAAATTCTCAGTTTCTTTTAAGCTGGATTGGGAGATAATGTCAACCCATTTATCCTCTTCCTCCCCCTCCTCCCCCTTTTTTTCCTTGTTGGAAACATTGTTTTAACAGAGCTATTTTCGTTATTCCTACAATTAGTTCCATTATTAGCTTCTCTCATGGGATAAATGAGGCATTTAGGAGTTGGCATACATTCTCTTCTCATGCACTTTGAAATTCTGTTTGAATCTTAAAATTCCCTCAGTATTTGCTTTTAGTTTATTAGATGCTTTACTGTTAATCCTTTGTTACTATTTGAATATATTTCTTTTTTACAGGTGTCATGTATTTTTCATGGCTCAGCTGTTTCATCATTTTTTGAAAAGTCATTTCAGGTTCTGAAGTTCTTAATACATTCTTCTGCCTTCAGAAACTTTGACAGGTATTATGTTTTCAACCATAGCTCCATTTCTCTTATTTTTGTGCAGATATTCTGAGTTTTCTTTTCCATGGTTAAAAAGAAAGAAAAACCCATCTTTTTTGTTGCTGTTGTTGTTACAAAGGCAGCATTTATTGGATGTTAAACACATGAGGAATACGGAAAGATATAAAGAAGAAATCTGTGATGATTGCCATTCTCCTGTATAATATTTTAATGTTTATACTGAAATTGTTTCATTTTATACCAGAAAAAATTTGAACTTTTCTCTCGATTTCCCCTATTTGCTTTGCCATTTTTATGTTAACCTGGAGATCTTGTTCACAGGTCGGATCACTTTTTCGAATTTTTAAGTTCAGTTTATTTTGCATGGTCAGCTTTCATCTAATACTGCTTTGCAAGTATTATCTAAATAGATATCTATCCATGTCTAAACTGCTGATATTTCTTTATCAGTTCGGTTTATAGCCTAAATGATACGTTTAGATTCCCCATTGTTCACAAGACACTTTAGTCTGTGTTTAGTGTCCTGTGTTTGGTTTTTCATACTTTTTCTCTTTGAAGTGGTTTAACGTATTTTTTTAGGTGGTGCTGTATGTTTACCATTATTGTTCCCTTCTTCAAGTTCAGATCATAAGCATTTCCTAATTACAATTAGACCTAGTTGTGTGTGTGTGTTTTTTAATTTTGTAAATTATTTATTTATTTTTTAAATTGTTATCATTTCTTTTTAAAAAATATTTTTATTTTTAATTTACTTTTGAGAGAGAGAGTGCAGGGATAGGGGGACAGAGGATCCAAAGCGGGCTCTGTGCTGACCACCCAATGCAGGGCTCAAACTCATGAACTCGTGAGATCATAATTTGAGCCAAAGTTGGACACTTAACCGACTGAGCCTCCCACGTACCCCTGTGTGTGTGTGTTTTTAATTCTTCACTATTTTACAACAGTTTTTTGAATTTTAAGGTTGTGATTGTGTCGTTTTAAAGTTTTGGTTCAGCGCTTGGGTATCTCAGTCTGTTGAGCATCTGACTCGTGATTTTGACTCAGGCCGTGATCCCAGGGTGATGCTGAGCGCGGAGCCTGCTTAAGATTCTTTCCCTCTGCCCCCCCTCCCCCCCCCTTTCTCTAAAATAAAAGCTAAAAAAATGTTTAAAAAAAAAAGTTTTGGTTTTGGTTGTTTCACCTAAAGAGGAAAAGTATCCTGTATAGTTTCCATTTCTCTTTTGTAAAGATCTCATTTACTCTTTGCAATCCAATGAGGGATTGTTAATACCCATTTTTACTTAAGGGAACCGAGATTTGTGAGAGAGATTTATTTAGTGCTTGGCCAATATCATATAGTTATTTTATCAAATAATTGGAACTCCAAGTCTGGAGCTCTTCTTAATGCAGCAGAGTTTTGTGAAGTCTTTTTTAAATGCACTTTTAAAATAATGTCAGATTCCCCAGTGCCAACTTTTAGCTTGTTTTATAGATTTTTGTCTTTGTGGGTGACTTCCCTGGATTCTGGCTACTGCCTATTCCACTTAGTGTTGTAGACACTAAGGAATAGTGGTTGAAAATTGAGCCAGAGGGGGATATTGTTGTGTTTAGATTTATTTATTGATATTTATTGATAAAAAAACTTTGATGGAGGAAATGTGTTAATTGTACCTACAAAAATCTTAAAATACATATGTAAACATGTACATGTTGTAAAATCTAAATTGGATTATAGCTCTGTATAGTTTTACAACCTGCTTTTCTTCACTTCACAGTGGATCTTGGTCTTTGGATATCAGTGTATATGTTTCTAGTATCTACCTTAATGGCCACGTAGTATTTCATTAATAGTTTATTTAACTAATTTCCAACAGATGGATGCTTAGGCGGTTTTCTACTTTGCTGTTATAAAAAATGCTGCTGTTAACAATCACCTGTGCATTCATTTTTGTATGTTTTTCTTCTATCCCTGTTATAATTTCCTAGAAATAGAATTGTTTAGTTAAAGGGTAAAGATTATTAAAACTTCATTGTTTATTGCCGCATTATTCTGTGAGAGGTTCTACCAATTCACACTTAAAAAAAATTTTTTTTTTAATGTTTACCTTTGAGAGAGAGAGAGAGAGAGAGAGCGCACACAAGCAGGGCAGGGGGAGAGAGAGGGAGACACAGAATCTGTAGCAGGCTCCAGGGTCTGAGCTGTCAGCACAGAGCCCCACGCAGGCCTCGAACCCATGAACCATGAGATCATGACCTGAGCCAAAGTCAGACGCTCAACCAGTTGAGCCACCCAGGTGCCCCCAATTTACACTCTTACAGTTGGTTTGAGCGCTCATTTTCCATACCTTCTCCAGCAATGGTGTAAAAAATTAAAAAACAAACAAAAAAAAGCTAATAGTATAGCACTTATGATGTGTCATGCACTGCTTTGGGTGCTTTCCGTATCTTTATTTAATTCTTTGCCAACATTATGAGATAGGTACTTTTATTATCCCTATTTTACAGATGAGAGAATAGAGAGTGGTAAATTACTAAGGTTACAGAGCTGATAAGTGTAGAGCCAGGGTATTGATCTTGGTGGTGGGTCCTAGGGTCCGTTTCTTAAACATCAAATTATAATCCCTGTTCATTTCTGTTTGTTTCATTTTTTTTCACAGTTTAATAAGATTGTTTTATCTGATTATAAAAATTATTTTTGTTTTTTATTGAAATATAATTCATATAACTTAAAGTTTACTGTTTTGAAGTATACAATTCAGTGTTGTTTTTTTTTTTTTTTGAGAGAGAGAGAGACAGATTGTGAATGAGGGAGAGGTGGAGAGAGAGGGAGACACAGAATCCGAAGCAGGCTCTAGGTTCCATGCCGTCAGCACAGAGCCTGACATGGGGCTTGAACCCATGAACCGTGGGATCATGACCTGAGCCGAAGTCGGAGGCTTAACTGACTGAGCCACCCAGGTGCCCCAATTCAGTGGTTTTTTAACATATTTAATATGTTGTGTAACCATCACTACTACCTACTCTGTAATTATAGAACATTTCCATCACCCCAAAAAGAATTTCCATGCCTATTAACAGTCAACCCCAACACCTCTCTGCCCCCATCCTCTGCAACCATGTAGAGACTTTGTGTCTGTATGGATTTACTTATCCTGGACATTTCATGTAAATGGAATCATACAACATGTGGCCCTATGTGCCTGGCTTTGTTCACTTAACATAATTTTTCAAGAGTCTTACATGCACATATTTGTTTTATCTGATTAATTTTTTTAAAGTTTATTTTGAGAGAGAGAGAGTGAGCGCTCAAGCACACATGAGTACGAGTGGGGGAGGGACAGAGAGAAAGGAGACAGAGAATCCTAAGCAGGCTCCACGCTGTCGCTCCATGCTGTCAGCGCAGAGCCTGATGGGAGGCTCAAACTCACCAACAGTGAGATCATGACCTGAGCCGAGGTCAAGAGCAGGATGCTTAACCAACCGAGCCACCCAGATGCCCCTCTTTTGTCTGATTTAAAAAGTAATACAAGTTCATTCTGAAACTCAGACAATTCCGAAAAATACAGAATAAAGAAGAAAGTTCAAATTCCACCAAGTGATAACTGTGGCTTGTATTTACATGTATATACCTTTCAGATTTTTGTATATAGGCATTATAAATTAGTTTGTGACATACATTTAAAAAAGTCTGCCTTTAAGAAAAATTTACTGTGTTATGTCAGGAAATGGGGAGATTCTTCATCATTCTTTTTAATAACTACAATGTAATAGTTTTTAGATCCACAAGAGGGAAAACTCACACAAGTTTGCCAAGCTAGTCAGAAAAAGAAATAGGAGAGAGTATTGCAGTTTGGGATCTGTGGTTAGTACTGGGTGGGGCTGGGAAGACCCTGAGTATCTAATACCCAGCTTGAGATCTGGATTTTTTGTTCTTTCTGATCCTGCAATAGACAGTCCTTCCCATCATTGCCAGAAGCAGAGGCATTTAGAATTGAGGCAGCAGGGAATGATTTTAGGTGTTGGGTGGAGGATTGACACTTTCAAAGTGGTGCTTAACAAAGGGTAGTTTGGCAGTAGTGTGTAGAACGGGATGAAAAATATCAGAGTCAATTAATTGGGTGGCATATGTAAAATTTTTTTTGTTAAATATAGCTTAGAGAAGTTTTTTTTTTTTTTTTTTTTTTCAACGTTTTTTATTTATTTTTGGGACAGAGAGAGACAGAGCATGAACGGGGGAGGGGCAGAGAGAGAGGGAGACACAGAATCGGAAACAGGCTCCAGGCTCCGAGCCATCAGCCCAGAGCCTGACGCGGGGCTCGAACTCACGGACCGCGAGATCGTGACCTGGCTGAAGTCGGACGCTTAACCGACTGCGCCACCCAGGCACCCCATAGCTTAGAGAAGTTTTAGTCATCTCTACTGTTAGTGCTTTTTAGTATTAATGTAAACTACTTTTGGATTTGTATCATGAAATACTAAGTTTATTTTCCCTCATATCTTTATCATAGGGGATAACTAATATAATATGGTTAATTTAATAAACAAGTTGAAGAGAGTTTAATTCCTAATTCATCTTATTTGCTTGCTTGGACAAAAGCCATCATTTACTAAACTTACTGTTTGATTTTTACCCTGAAATGTATTTTCAGTGATTTGTGTCATTAAAGGTGTTCCTTAGATTGGTCTGGAGAAAGAAAGACAGAACATTTTTTGTTGTTTACCTACTTGTTCTAGGCATTGTTGCTTTTAGTACATATCTAATCATTATAATATCTAGGAAAGAGAAGGTGTTATTATTCTAAGAGGTGAAGAGCTAGCATGTGAACCTGGCCCTTGTTGACATACAAACTAGTGCTTTGTCCATTATATAGGCAACCTCTCTTTGGGGCTGTGTTTGGAATCACATTGAGTTTTTTCCCCTATTAAGTATAACCAATATAGAAACTTAAAAAGAAGGGAAAATAATCTATTGCTCAACTGGTACAAAGACAGTACCTTTACCATTTTGTTATTTTCTGGCTGGGTTTTCCTATATGTGTTTTTTACACAATTATGGTCCATGTGTTGTCTTCTGCTTTTTCACTTGACATTTATAAGCATATTTCCATAGTGCCACATAATATATGCAGCCTTTTAAATAGCTCTATAATATTCCATGGCTGTACCACACCACTTCCTGGTGCAGGGTGTTTTAAATATTTAAATATTTCAGATATTTCTGCTGTTTTCAGTGTGGATATTGTGGACTTTGTCAGAGACTTTCTCATCAACAGTTGGATACAGGGTCAGGAACACGCCTGCCTTGTTTTGGCAGTGAAACCATCCAGCAGGATGTCTAGTCAGATTGGATTGGTGTGTTTTTCTAAAAAAAAAGGGGGGGGGGGGAAGGTTTTCTCGAACACTGTTAACATATAGACATGTGTATAAACCCCTTGAAATGAGGTTATTCTTAAGAAGAACAAGGTAAAGAGTTTCAACATGTCCTGTAGGGAGTCAATAAGAAATTAACTGGAGATGAACTAAAGATTCCCACATGTTGATGAATACTTTGCATTCATTATAGGACGTTCCCCCTGCAGTGCTCTGAGGACTGGCAGTGACAGGTGAGATGGCTTTAATAAGGTTGGGGAAAAGCAGGTTTGAAGACTTGAAGTGGTGTAAGTGAGATGAGAATGCTCAGAGAAAAGAAGCAAGACAGGACACAGTGGGATGGCTAAGGGCAGGACATTTTTATACATAGTAGGAATCCTCTTGTCCTGGTGCCTTAAGATTCTTGTAAGTTAGTTGGTTAATCAAGAAAGTCATTTAAGGGGCGCCTGGGTGGCCCAGTTGGTTAAGTGTCCGACTTCAGCTCAGGTCATGATCTCACAGTTCGTGGGTTCGAGCCCTGCGATGGGCTGTGTGCTGACAGCTCAGAGCCTGGAGCCTGCTTCAGATTCTGTGTCTCCCTCTCTCTCTGCCCCTCCCATGCTCATGCTCATGCTCTGTCTCTCAATAATAAATCAAAGTTAAAAAAAAAAAAAAAAAAAAGAAAGTCATTTAAGATGGGAGTCACAAAAATGATTTATAAATGTGTGTAGCATTTTATGTGAACCTAAAAATATACATACATTTATCACTTTTTAAATTTTAATTTTATTAATGTTTTATTTATTTTTGAGAGAGTGTATGCAGCAGGGGAGGGGCCAAGGGAGAGTGGGATAAGAGGATCTGAAGCGGGCTTTGCATTGAGAGCATAGAGCTGGATGCGGGGCTTGAATCCACGAATCATGATATCATGATCTGAGCCAAAGTTGGACGCTAAACTGACTGAGCCACCCGGTGTCCCTGGAGGCAATATATTTAGGTCCCTCTATTGAAATGAAAAATAGCCATGGTCAATGAGAAAGAATGAAATCTGGCCATTTGCAGCAGTGTGGATGGAACTGGAGGGTATTAAGCTAAGTGAAATAAGTCAGGCAGAGAAAGACATAACCATATGTTTTCACTCATATGTAGATCCTGAGAAACATAACAGAAGACTATGGGGGGAGGGGGAGGGGGAAAAAAGTTACAGAGAGGGAGGGAGGCAAACCATAAGAGACTGTTAAGTACTGAGAACAAACTGAGGATTGGTGGGAGTGGGGGAGAGCGGAAAGTGGGTGATGGGCACTGAGGAGGGCACTTGTTGGGATGAGCACTGAATGTTGTATGGAAACCAATTTGACAATATATTTAATATAAAAAAAATAACCATGGTAATGTGCAGAGGTCTTGGAGGTTGCTGCTTATTTGACTTAATTTTCTTTATAGTGAAGAGAATGAAACATAAAGCCTTTAATCAAGGCTTTGGTCATCTTTGATAGTGGTTCTCAGTGGATGGTAATTTTCTCCCCAGTGGACATTTGATAATGTCTGAAGACATTTTTGGTTGTTACAGCTGGGATAGTCCTGCTGGTATCTAGTGGGTAGAGGGCAGAAATGTTGCTAAACATCCTCCAGTGAACAGGATAGCCCCATGCATCAAAGAATTATCTTCCCCAAGATGTCAGTAGTGCTGAGGTTGAGAAGCCCTGAATTCTATCGTAACATCTTGCAAGGTTTGTTCACTTTTGGCTCTCCATTGGTGTTAGCTATCTTATAAGATTCCCTTCTGTTTAATGGAGTGGTGGTAGAAAAGTCCTATCATTCTGGAGGGCTAAGGGGGTCCATTTTTTAATTAAAAAAATTTTTTTTACATTTATTTATTTTTGAGAGACAGAGAGAGAGAGAGCATGAGCAGGGGAGGGGCAGAGAGAGGGGGAGACAAAGAATCTGAAGCAGGCTCCAGGCTCTGAGCTGTCAGCACAGAGCCTGACGGGGAGCCCACGAGCTGTGAGATCATGACCTGAGCTGAAGTTGGATGCTCAACCAACTGAGCTACCCAGGTGCCCTCTAAGGGGTCCATTTTGAACTGTAACCTGAACCTAGTTAGCGCTGCCAAAAGTTGGGGATTTTGGCTGCTCAGGTTCAGAGTGAGTAGGGTTCCTTTCTCTAGTGTTTGTGGTTTCCCAGCTTTGAGATCTTAATGAAAATTGAGACAGACTTTTTGTTTCTTTCTTTGTTTTTCTGAGAGAAGTTTTATATTTAGAGAATTGTGTGATGGGCACATTTGCAACCAGAGCAAAATATTTTTGTTTTGAGCCACTTTTCTGAGTGCTTCTTTGTGTAAAATATTTCTGTTTGGAGAATTGATTTTTGAGGGCCTTAGTAATGGCTCATCTATTTTGCTGAATTTCCATTTTGGGTTCAGGAAGGCAGCTATGTAATCATCATCATCATTGACAGGTAGTAGAGTGCCCTCTTGATGCCTGGTATTGTACAGAATACTTGAAAAGAAGTAACATTCAGAAGATGATCCCAAAATAGAATTCCTTCTGTACTGAGTTTGAGCTAAGGCATTGGTTCTCAAATTTGTGATAGAAATTGGAATAGCAGGAAGTCATGTTCATGATAAATTAATTTTATCATGTGGACTGGAATGTACCACCAAATTTTAAGATTTTGGCTTAGAAATATCTATCTTAATTAAATTTATATGCAGTCATTATGTCAGGATTATGTTTTACTACATGTATCAGTGACCTGACCAATGGTGGCTTAAATGATAAGGGCTTTATTTATTTATGTGTTTATTTCCTATGACAGTAAGTCTGGATGGGTGAAATCCAGGGGAGGTGTGGTGATTTTATAATTCTCTCTTTCCACACTCTTGCTCCTGTCCTTCTGGTCTACCATCTTTAGCTTGTAGCTTTCATCATCATATATGTAAGATGGCTGCTACAATCTTAGGCAAGGGTTTTACTCTCCAGGCAGGACAAAGAATGGAAGAATGAAGGAGGAAGGGACAGTGCTTACATATGGAACTATGGTACATTGCAAGGGGGTCTGGGATATACAGATTATTTAGCTGAGCATCTTGCTTCCTTGAACAAAGTTGGGGTTCTTTTACAAAGTAAGAGTAGATCCAGGGTAGGCAATTAGCTGTGACTGCCACAATAACAAAACAACTTAAAATGCACATTCATGAGCTTGTGTTCTCATAAAACACTGTTGGAGTTTTGTTTATTAATATTCTTTATTTATTTGAGGAATATTGGTTTTGTTGACAACTATCAAGGAAGTAATCTCAGATATTGAAGGTTTAAGAAATATGTGAAAAACTTTTAAAATGAGAAAATTCTTTTTCATTGACTTTTTTCCCCTTGCAAATGAGAAAATGAAACTCTTACTTGATTTTAATGTACATTAAATGTATATTTAAAGTACAATGTAATCTAAGAGAGCAGTTTTCATAAGGACCATGGTTTGGGAACCGCTGGTATTCATATTTATGTGTACGGTTTATTTATTTGTGTCTCTACTTTCACTTATATTGTTTTCCTAGATAAGAACATTCTCTTTCAGTATTGTATGGTGTGGGCAATTAAAACATTATTTATTAAAAAAAATTTTTTTTAAATGTTTATTTTCGAGATGGAGAGAGAGACACACAGAGTGCAAGTGGGGGAAGGGCAGAGAGAGAGAGGGAGACACAGAATCCGCAGGAGGCTCCAGGCTCCGAGCTGTCAGCACAGAACCTGACATGGGGCTCCAACTCAAAAAATGCAAGATCATGACCTGAGCCTAAGTCAGATGCTCAATTGACTGAGCCACCTAGGCGCCCCGAAAACATTCTTTATTTTTAAATGTTGTTTCTAAATTCTGTGTAATGATCCTGTATTGTTTTTTTTTTAAGTTTATTTATTTATCTTGAGAGAGAGAGAGAGAGTGCACACACTAGTGGGGGAGGGACAGAAAGAAAGGGGGGGGGGGAGAGAGAGAGAGAGAGAGAGAGAGAGAGAGAGAGAGAATGAGAATGAGAATATCCCAAGCAGGCTCTGCACTGTCAGCACAGAGCCCATTGCAGGGCTCAAACTCATGAACCACAAGCTCATGACCTGAACTGAAATCAGATGCTTAACTGACTGAGCCACGCAGGTACCCCTGTTTTTTTTTTTTTTTTAATCCTCTGTTTTGTTTTTTTTTTTTTTTAATTTTTTTTTTTAACGTTTATTTATTTTTGAGACAGAGAGAGACACAGCATGAACGGGGGAGGGGCAGAGAGAAAGGGAGACACAGAATCTGAAACAGGCTCCAGGCTCTGAGCAGTCACGTCCACGCGGGGCTGGAACTCACGGACCGTGAGATCGTGACCTGAGCCGAAGTCGGACGCCTAACCGACTGAGCCACCCAGGCGCCCCTAAATCCTGTGTTTTATAATCAGCAAAAAAGTCTTACTAATTTTTCAAAGCCAGTGCAAGTCTTGACATCTTTGACCTTGCATCCTCTGCCTCAAATCCATTTTTATCCACTTCTTTTTGTAGAAGTTTATTTTTTATATTTTTATTTAAGTGATCTCTATACCCCATGTGAGGCTTGAACTCAAAACCCCGATATCAAGAGTTAGATGCTCTTCTGACTGAGCCAGTCAGGCGGCCCTTTATCTCCTTCTTGAAACTCCTAGAGCAATTATAGCCTGTACAACAGCATTTTTTCCTTATGGACTACATTGAACGCATTAGTAATTGTTCCATGTTAGCAAGATCACAGGCTCCCTGTTAATATTTTTCTGTGTGCCCCAATTTCTTAGCATAGTATTAGATATATAGTAGATACTTGTTTCCTGATCAACTAAATAATCACATTTAACGCATTAATACACACAAAAATATCATGAATTTAATAACAGGGTAGGCATAAAATGAAACATGACTAATAGCCAGTGTAATCAGAATTTCATGACTTTTGCCCTCACCTATTAATGTGGAACCTCTAGCTTCCCCAGATTGCTCTCCCTCCAGGTTTATTCTTGGAATCACCAAAGGGTGTTTCATGTGGGCTCACTAATGTATTCTGGCCACTGCCACATGGCACATCTTTTTCTTCCTGCCATGTTTGCTGCCCCTAGATATCAGAGGTGTATCTCTGTGTCTGATTATCTCCTTGGCTTTGTGCCATCCTGCCAGGTGTGGTGCTGATGCTGGGGCTTTTGAGGTGTCCCAGCCTCTTTTCTCCCCCCGCTATTCTGTCTTGTCGTGTGGACATCAAAGCAGAACTCTTTATACCTTGTTGTTTCAGAGCTTTTAGTGAAAGCTGCTATTTAGTTTCTTACTGTAGCTCCTCTGTTATGTTGAGTTCTTGGGGCTGGGCTGGGGGAGTAGTCCAAGTGATAGACACCATCTTGTGCACAGGACACTCCTCCTGTTCAAGCTCTGTTTATTGAACCAAGCTTTTCTGCCTCTCTTTAGTAAGGATGATTATTGTCCTAAAATGTTTCTTAGTCTTTCATGCAAATAGATGCTTTGAAAAAAATTTTTTTTAATGTTTATTTATTTTTTTGAGAGAAAGAGACAGAGCATGAGAGGGGGAGGAGCAGAAAGAGAGGAAGACACAGAATCTGAAGCAGGCTCCAGGCTCCAGCTGTCTGCACAGAGCCGGTCGTGGAGCTCAAACTCACTAACTGTGAGAGCATGACCTGAGTCGAAGTCGGGCACTAAACCGACTGAGCCACCCAGGTGCCCAAACAAATAGATGCTTTGAACAATCCTCAGTCTCCAGAGAAGTGTGAATCTTAGTATCAGGGATTGTTTAGGTTCTAGATTTCAAGGCCATTGTATAATTTTATTTATTTATTTGTGGGGTGGGTGGGGAGAGGGGCAGAGTAAAAGAGAAAGAGAATCTCACACAGGCTCCATGCTCAGTGTAGAACTTGGTGTGGGGCTGGATCCCACAACCCTGGGATCATGAACTGAGCTGAAATCAAGAGTTGGATGCTCAACTGACTGAGCTACCCAGGCACCCCACTGCCATTGTACTTTTAAAATACAATAAGTAAAACATACCTCAAAGATTCTCAAGCCCAAGTAGCAAGTCAGAGCTACTCAGACCATGATCTTGAACCCCCCCCCCAAAAAAAAAAAATTTTATCCCTGTTTTATATGTCTGATTGTATTGGAACCCAGTGTGAACTTTAAGGCTACAAAGAAAAGGAGGAGAAATGCACTCAATTTTATTTCTCAAATTGTACAATTCTTTTTATTTCTATGGCCCGTAAAATTGACTAAGCCTGTAGTTGAACAAAAATATTATGCATTGTTATCCTCTTCTCCAAAGCGGTTCTTTATTAATATTTAGTTAATCTTCCTTGGGTTTCAAGATGTACATTAGAGTGTATTTGGAACTGCACCTTGTGCAAATTCCCAGTAGGAATGAGGGTATATAGAAAAAAAGCAAGCCCCACACTTAGGATTGAGTCTCAAGTACTAATGCAAGTCATCAAGGAGGAGAAGGGTGAGTAAGCAAAAATTGGGAGATGAGGGGAACCAAGAACATAGAGCCTCCATAGCCAGATAGCCAAGGTGAAAGGAGTTAAAAGATGATCATCTGTGTCTGAAATAGCTTGTGAAACAGTGAGAACAACAAAATAGCTCTAGTAGTTTCCTGTTGTTTTAAGTTTCAGCTCATGTCTTTTTTAAACATGTGAGTTTCATTTAAGGAAAAGAAAAAAGTTTTGTAACCTATAGTTACATAGATGTATACTTAACCTAGTGTGCAGTGCTTGGTTGAGAGTGGTTATTCAGATAAGTGGACTCCTTGGGTATTTAGGTACTTGACTGCCAGTTCCTTGGAGGGTCAGTTCCGAGGAGTAGGACACCCAAGACACCATTGCAGAGCAGTGAGAACAAACGGGGCAGAGAGATCCAATGAAATGTCACCAGGACAGATGCCATTAGATACAGAGACACTGGACTCTGTGTCTCTGAGTCCACTGAGTCCTGCTTTGAAATCTAGAAATAGAAAACAATGGAGGAAGGGGGAATGCTGGAGAAATGCTCCCTGAGATCTGTTTGCCAAGACTTCATCATGATCTAGAGGTTCAGGAGACCTTGTGCCCTTCCCAGGGTCCCTCAGTTACTGAGTGACAGAGTCAGAAGCTACTTTAGGCCATCCTGCTCCCAGACTTCTTTCTTTACCTGTACAATGGAATGGGTTTTCAAAATAATCATTTATTATTTGTTATTGTTGCTATAATTTTATTGTTTGTTGTTTGTTGTTGTATGTCTCATTCCTAATAGAATATAAAAATTGCATTATAGTGGTTTTTACTTACTTCCATATGATGCTAGGTAGCTTAATTTGATAGTTCCAGAGCAAGACCGATGATGGTCTTGGAGCAGGAGCAAAATGGCCACAGAATGCTAAGTATTGTTGATTGGAGCTACTTCCTGTGGTAGAGTGAAATTAAGTCATTAAAAAATTTTAAGAGTGAGATTTTTAGTTTTTTTAATTCTGTGCACATAAATGCTCCATATATATCAATTGTATGATATTCAGGTTTACTTTAGAATTCTTTTCTAATTAAATTAGTTGGTCTAGAATGAATTATGTTCACCTGAAATTTATTTAGATACCAAAAGAATTAAGATTTCTTCTAATTATTCTTATTCTCCTTAAAAGTAACTTAATCACTAGAAAAATGATCTAAGGGAGTGCCTGGCTGGCTTAGCCGTTAGGGCATGCTACTCTTGATCTGGGGGTCATGAGTTTAAGCCCCACATTGGGTGTAGAGATTAGTTTTTAAAAACCTATTAAAAAATAATCTAAGATATTAAGATAATGGTAAGAAAACTGTCTTAAGCTGTTGGTAGCCAACTAGAAAAATTCTGAGATTTACCTTTGGGAATTCTGTGAAATCCTGAAATTTTGAGTTTTATTTTGGTTTGGGTTGCTTATTAGGCATATTATTATGCAAGGTTCTCTTTGGGGAATTTTGAACATTTTGTGTCCTTGCTTTTCGTATGTTATGTCTTGTTACACTGTGAATGAGACGATGAACACATTTTAAGGTTTTTTTTCTTTTATATATGGACATTTGGATACAAAAAGACATATGAAACATTTTTTTCTCTTTTTCAGAATTAAATGTGAGGGAGTCTGATGTAAGAGTTTGTGATGAATCGTCATGTAAATATGGAGGAGTCTGTAAAGAAGATGGAGATGGTTTGAAATGTGCATGTCAGTTTCAGGTGAGGAAACCAATCCTATTTTGAAGAATTTTACATTTTTAACATTTTATCATTCTACATTTTTCAAATTAAAAAGCTTAAAGCACCTTGAATCCCATAAAGAAGTTGGACTTCCCAGCCCACTGATTTTTTTGTCAGATGAAATACTATTATTTGTACATTCTTTGCTTCTTTCTTTGAGTTAAGAGGGCAGACTGGCAATAATAGATGTGAAGATGCTTTGAAAAAATATTAAAAGTTCTATTCAAATGTAAGTTCTACTTGTCACTGAAAAGAAATGAGTTTCTTATTTAAAACGTTGGCAATTTTCCCCCTTTCCTTCTCTTTCTAGGTTTTTTGCTTTCCATTAAATTTTTTTTTTTTTTTAATTTGAGTGTAGTTGACCCACAGTGTTACGTTAGTTTCAGGTGTACAACATAGTGATTCAGCTTCTTTATATGTTATGCTCTTCCCTTCCATTTTTATTTGCTACTGTCTCATCTCTTTATGCCAAAGAACATGGCTGACTCAGTGCCTCAGGGTAGGTCAGGGTTAGAGGTAAACTAGACAGAGGAACCTCAGACTAACATCTTTGCTTTTCAGATGCTCTTTTAGGTTGTGATTGTGTTGTCTAAAAAAAAGCTAAAAAGAAGGAATGCAAAGGCTGTTACATTCAATTCTTTTTATTTGCTGTGATTAAATTATAATCTGGCTTCAAAAAGTTGCTCAGAAGATGGTCCCTGATTTAGGATTTGAGATGAAACAAAGGCAAAACTGGAATTTTTTTCACTTATCATTTTATTCTAATTGGACCCATCATTTTGGATTTTAAAGGAAGGAAAGGGTACAGAGATTAGAGACAAAAGCATAGGACAGTCAGTATTTCCAGTAACCCTATAACCTCAGCAAGTTCCTATATGTTCCATCTGAAAAGAGATGTTTTCTACCTTTTTTCTACCCTTTATGTTTTCTACCCTTTTTTATGATATTGTAATGAGAATCAAAATCAGAGAGGCTGCATATGAATTCTCTGAAAACTTAAAACTATTGGAGGAAGAGTAGGGAGGGAGATATACTATTGTCCAGCTACACAGACCCTTCATAGTCAAAGGGACTTTATAATGCACTATTTATTCACAGTAGCTATCTTTGATGTGGTTTAGCTGACCTTGTGCCCGCACCTACCTGGTTACTCATGCAATGAATGTTCTCTTCAATGTGTTATGTTTGGCTTCCCTGCCTGCTCCCTAACCATTCTTGAAAGGGATAGCAACTAAAGTGGGCTTCTTTCCTTAAAAGAAGGTATTGGTGTATATAGTGTTACTAAGCCCTCATGAACTTTTACCGCTTTCTGTTCTTCACCTTAGATAATTTTTTATGATCTGCCTTCAGATTCCCTAATCTTTTCTTCTCTTCTCCATTCAGTACATCCAGTGAGTTTTTATTTTCAGATATTTTATTTCTAGAATTTATAGTTTTGATTTCTTGACTGAGATTTCCTGTCTTTTCATTCATCACAAGCATATTTTCCTCTAGCTTAGATCCTATTGCTGCTTCAAAATCTTTGCTAATTTCAGCATCTGGGACATCTCAGGGATCAGATTGTCTTTTCATTTGAAAATGGATTGTGTTTTCCTTTTTCTTTGTATTAGGGTAATTTTGAATTTATTGTACACATTGTGAATGATATGTTTTAGAGTGTTTGAATTTTGTTATGTTCCTCTGAAGAGTACTGTCACTTGGAAGCAATTAAGTTGGCTGAACTCAAACTGCACATTCTCTTCCCTGTTGTGGGAAGCAACACAAATATCAGTTCATTTCTTTTAGTCTTTGCCTGGGCTACTTAGAATCTGCCTCATGAGTGGTTTGGGAGTCAGCCAGAAATTTGGTCTGAGTTTATATACAGAATCTGGAAGGCCCTTCTGACTCTTTCCTTTCTGGGTTTCTCTCTTTTTAGTGGCTCTGATTGCCCTGAACGCTATTCTTTGGTTCATTGAGCCAGAAAGATTGGAGCTTTCTTACTGGTGTTTTAGCCACTCCTGTATTGGGAAGACTGAAGCTGTTCCCTCTTCCAGCTGTCTTACATTTCTTTAGGTTAAATTCCTTGATGTGGAATTGTTGAGCCAGTGGATAGTGGATGCTTATGTACAGATAACATTCTCATCAATAACAGTACATTTGACTGCTGGTTTCCTCTTAGCCTCTTGGTAATGGGTTTTGTCAATCCTGTAAAAAATTTTTTTATTTTACTGTTTACTTATTTTGAGAGAGAGTGATCATGAGAGGAGAAGTAGAGAGAAAGGGAGAGAGGGAATTCCAAGCAGGTTCTGTGCTGAAAGTACAGATCTCATGAACTGCAAGATCATGACCTGAGTTAAAGCCAAGAGTTGGACTCTCAACTAACTGAGCCACCAGTCACCCTTCAGTCCTTTTAAATTGTAAATCTGGGGGCGCCTGGGTGGCTTGGTCGGTTAACCGACTTCGGGACTTCGGCTCAGGTCATGATCTCACGGCCCGTGAGTTCGAGCCCCACGTCGGGCTCTGTGCTGACCGCTCAGAGCCTGCAGCCTGTTTCAGATTCTGTGTCTCCCTCTGTCTCTGCCCCTCCCCTGTTCATGCTCTGTCTCTCTCTGTCTCAAAAATAAATAAACGTTGAAAAAAAAAATTAAAAAAAAATAAATAAAAATAAAAAAATAAATTGTAAATCTGTATGGCCAAAAAAATTTTTTTTTAAATTTTCATTTGATTGTTAGAGAAATTGAAAATTTGCCATGTGTTTATTGACCATTTTTTTGTGAATTTATATTTCATATTCTTTGCCCATTTTTTTGGAGTATTTTCTTTTCTCCTTGTGTTGATATGTGAAGACATATGCATACTCTATATATAGTATACTATTTGAGTACTTATATATTGCTTACTATGCTGAGCATTATCCATTAATAGTTCTAAATGTGTATATACATATGGATATATATATATGTGTGTGTATATATATATATGTATATATATATATCCATATATATAAAAGCCTCTATAACTCATAAACTCCCATGAGAACCTGTGATATGGGTACCGTTTTTACATTTTTTAAAAGAGTAATGTATGCCCATTTACATACATTGAAGGATTGACAACAACTTGAACATTATATAAGAAGATGTATAATACAATGAAAAATGTCTTTCACTCCAGACTACCAATTGCTCTTCTTTTTTTTTTTTTTTTTTTTTTTATGTTTTTATTTATTTTTGAGACAGAGAGAGACAGAGCATGAGCAGGGAAGGGGCAGAGAGAGAGGGAGACACAGAATCGGAAGCAGGCTCCAGGCTCTGAGCCATCAGCACAGAGCCCGATGCAGGGCTCGAACTCACAGACTGTGAGATCATGACCTGAGCCAAAGTCGGATGCTCAACCGACTGAGTCACCCAGGCGCCCCTCAATTGCTCTTCTTTTTTTTTTTTTTTTTTAACTTTTTTTTAATGTTTATTTATTTTTAAGACAGAGAGAGACAGAGCATGAATGGGGGAGGGGCAGAGAGAGAGGGAGACACAGAATCGGAAGCAGGCTCCAGGCTCTGAGCCATCAGCCCAGAGCCCGACGCGGGGCTCGAGCTCACGAACCGTGAGATCGTGACCTGAGCTGAAGTTGGACGCTCAACCGACTGAGCCACCCAGGCGCCCCTCAATTGCTCTTCTTAAAGGCAACATCTGTTACTTGTATTTCCTTCTAGAAATATTGTACGTTCTATAGGCATATGCGATTGACCCTTGAACAACACAGGCTTGACCTGTGTGGGTCCACTTATACACGGATTTTTTATAGTACAGTCCTGTAAATGTATTTTCTCTTTTATGTGATTTTTTTTCATAGCATTTTCTTTTCTCTAGCTTACTTCATTGTAAAAGTACAATATATAATACATGTAACATACCAAATATGTGTTAATTGTTTATGTTATTGGTAAGGCTTCTTGTCAATAGCAGGTTATTAGTAGCTAAGATTTTGGGGTGTCAAAAGTTATGCATGGGTTTTTGATGTGCGGGGGATTGGTACCCCTAACACCCATGTTGTTTAAGGGTCAGTTGTAGGTATTTTAGTTTCTCTTTTAAGTTTTAAACCACTCAGTAGTATTTACCTTAGAGTGTTCCTTTTTAATTGAGAGTACAAAAGTTTTGAAGAAGTTATTCTAGTGTCATTTTCATTTTGTTTATAATTTTTAATATAAATAATTTTTTTAATTTAAATTCATGTTAATATATATATTATATGTGTGTGATATAAAGAAGTTTAAATTTTTGTATCATATTTTATTTTTGTCTTCATGATTCTGCTTTTCATTGATTGAAAGTCTTTCCTTGCAACTTTAAGATTATAAAGAAATAGCCTCTTTGACCTTTGTCACATATTTGGACAGCTAGAAAATCCTTGTATGATCTGTCTGAATCCTTTGCATTCTTACCTGGTGGCAAAGCAAGAAAGAGAAATAAAAGTTAGGAGTTGAGATCACTAGATATTTATCCAAGCCTTTATCCAAGGCTTGCTTTGTGCTTGGTGCCAGATGCTGAGGATATAAAGATGTTTAAAGACAAGTTGCTTGCCCTGTAGGAGCAAACTGCCTCAGGGCTTACAGCATGATTTGATCCTGCTGCTGAACAAACCTTCCTTTGACTATTCTGCCTTCTTATAATTTATAGATCCGTTCAATTTAGACCTAGGTGATTGCCAGTTGAAGAAAAATCACCTCCTATGTCCATTAAACACTTATTTGCTGGTTTCTTTAGCTGTATCTTTCAATTCATTTAAAAAACTTGCTTATGATTCAGCATGCTTTTAGTGTTAATATTGTTTATTAACCATATTATAATTTCTGGCTTATAATTTAAATACATTTTAACAGATAATAACAGGATTTTAAATAAAGTCTAAAATTTTTTTTTTCAGTCTGCTAGTAAGAGCTATTATATCTTGTGACATTATATACACAAACCTACTTTTATTTTGTACCAAGAAAAATGATCAGTATTGCATCTTTCTATGAATACGTGGATTATATCCAAAGAGGAGTGCCTACGACTTTCCTATTTTCTTTTTTCCTCTTTGTCTTTTTCCTTCTCCCTGGAGTACTCCAGACTGTGTTTTTTTTTTTCCTGAATTTATCAATGTCTGCTATTGCTAGGTGTTGCATGCCCTCTTATTAGACCTTTGTATTAGAGTTCTCCAGAGAAACAGAACCAATAGGAAATACACACACACAGAATGAGGGGAAAAAGGGAGGGGATGATATATTTTAAGGAATTGGTTTGCTTGATTATGGAGGATGACAAGTCACGTGATCTGTTGTCTGCAAGCTGGATGTCCAGGAAAGCTGATAGTGTAGTTCCAGTCCAAGTCTGAAGGCCTGAGAATCCGGGGAGATGAAGATGTAAGTCCCAGTCTAAGACTGAAGTCCTGAAAACCAGGAGAATAGCCTTGTCCCAAATCCAGCAGTCAGGCAGGGAGACCCAGTTCTCCTTTCCTCTACTTTTTTGTTCTATTCAGGCCCTCAGATCGATTGGATGATCCCACCAACATTGGGGAGGGCACTTAGTCAGTTGATTCTAATGGAAATTCAATCAGAAACACCTTCAGAGGGGCGCCTGGGTGGCTCAGTCGGTTAAGCGTCCGACTTCAGCTCAGGTCACGATCTCGCGGTCCGCGAGTTCGAGCCCCGCGTCGGGCTCTGGGCTGATGGCTCAGAGCCTGGAGCTTGCTTCCGATTCTGTGTCTCCCTCTCTCTCTGCCCCTCCCCCGTTCATGCTGTGTCTCTCTCTGTCTCAAAAATAAATAAACGTTAAAAAAAAAAACAAAAAAGAAACACCCTCAGAGAGCATCCAGAGATAATGTTTAATCTGGGCACCCTGGGGCCTAGTCAGGTTGACACATAATATTGACCATCACAATCTTGTTGCTATTTTCTTACTTATTATATTCAGCAAAGTTCTTGACATGCAGTAGGCACACAATACATGCTTGAATGGATGTGGCTCAGAGTTGTACACTCCGCACCTTTCTAAACTACTTCAAATTACATTCTTCTAGCTAAATAGAAGGTATAGGGAGAATTGTTTCACCCAGCAAGGGTGGCAGTATGGAGGAGGCGGACCTTAGGTTAGAGTCAGTGCCCACGTCAGAAGTTGCATGTTGTTAAAATCGCCAAATCCCTTCATTTGCCTAGAGCATAATGAGAGGCTCCTAAGAGAGACCCCTGGAAACAGACTGACCAAAGAACAGCAGGTCTTCTCCTTCCATCTCATGCTCACTCCTAGGTATGTATGTGCTTGTTAGGTTGAATTTCAGGCACGATTTTAAGCTCCCTGTTCACTACCACCAAATGACACATGGTAACACCCTGCTGAATAACTCAACTGTGTAGTGGTTAGAATACATCACTTGTGAGAAATTGTGGGTCTCCCACTTACTAGCTATGACCGTGGGCAACTACGTAAGACTCAGAAGTGATGAAGGCATAGCAAAACCAGCTAATATTTACTGAGAATTTACCATGGCCAGATATAAATGCTAAAGATGGATTTCTCTTATTTAATCTTCACAACAACTTTATTAGGTAGATGCATTAGGTGGAGGAAATGGCAATGATGCTAGCCTATAGTTACGTGGATGGTAGATCCAGAGATCATGTATTTCTTTGTGTTTTCTATAGCATGTATCTTGGGACTTTGCATTCCGGTGGTATTGAATAAATGAATTTTGATTTTAATAAAATGACATTATATAATTAGTGCTTATTAGCTTATTATAAACATAGCCAAGAATTTCTCTCTTACCTCATTGGATTTTTATAGCAAGCAAATGCACTAGATAGCACAGGGATTTTCTTATCTTTATGGATAGTTGATAGTTATTTTCATTATAAATGTGAAAAAAGGTGTGAGAAAATGGTATAACTCTCTTTTATTTAAACCAAACAAAAGAACAAACTATTCTGTAGAAGTATGTCACAGTACTATGGTATTACATTCATAAATATGAAGTGAACTATTAATATTCCTGCTTAGTTTTGAAAGTTTATTTTTGTTTCTTTTGCAGTGCCATACAAATTACATTCCTGTCTGTGGATCAAATGGGGACACTTATCAAAATGAATGCTTTCTCAGAAGGGCTGCTTGTAAGCACCAGAAAGAGATAACAGTAGTAGCAAGAGGACCATGCTACTCTGGTATGTGTGATACTCTTCTGAATAAATGTTACAGATGATTCCATCATAGTCTCTAAAAGGCAATTTCCAGTCAGAGATGTATTCCCAGAACTGCTCTATGGATTAGTTGTTTGGGGAGTGGAGGGGCTCTTTTTTGTCTGCATTTCATGTCGTTGCTTTAAATTTGTTTTTTAATGTTTGTTTATTTTTGCAAGAGAGAGAGAGAGATAGAGAGAGATAATGTGAGCAGGGGAGGGGGAGAGAGAGAGGGAGACACAGAATCTGAAGCAGGCTCCAGGCTCTGAACTGTCAGCACAGAGCCTGATGCAGGGCTCAAACTAATGAACTGTGAGATCATGACCTGAGCCGAAGTCAGATGCTTAACCGATTGAGCCACCCAAGCACCCCTCGTGTTGTTGCTTTTTAACCCCAGGTGGTGAAATTTCGTGGGGTCTTTGCCTGCCTTTTGCCTTATGGTTTGAATATTAGAACGAGATTTGGGGTGGAAATTACATGGGATCCATTTTGTTGGGTTTTATTTTCATGGCAGGGGAAAGGGGTGGAGAATATTTATAGAAAGTCATTAGTGGCATCCCAGGATGTGTCTCTTTCCAAGCTTGTCTCTTTTTATATCGTCTCTATTCTGTCTGCCAATCCTTGTCACCTATCTTCCCCCAGGTTTTTTGTATTTATTTCTCTTTTCCTTCCTGAATCAGTAGTGGTTAATTTTGGAAGGCACTAATGTAAGTTTCTTACTTGCATTTGTATTTGGGGACAGGGATGCAAGTGAAGTGTTGTAATTAGAATTATCGTATGAAGGTTAGCAGTATAGGTGTAGACACTTCCTATATGATATACTTTATTTATTTATTTATTTATTTATTTTCCTATGTATTATAGTGCCTGTGTCCAGAATTTTTACTGGGGCTCCATTTCATAAGCACGAATGATCCATTGTCCATGTGGTTGATCTCAAACTCCAGGTCCACTAATACCATATATTTGAAAGCCCCCACTCTAAATTAAGTGGCTGGTCTTTGTGGTTGGCCAACCCTCTACCCTAAGGCTATAGAGTGTGGCCAGCCCCACCCTATCATCTGATGTGGTTAGCACCCTCCTGAAACGAGACACTTCTGGCAGGTATGATGTAGATTACCTTAAAGAAGCTGAGGGCAGGGGTGCCTGGGTGGCTCAGTCGGTTAAGCCTCTGACTTTGGCTCAGGTCATGATCTCATTCATGGCTCTCGGGGCTCTGTGCTGACAGCTCAGCTTTGGATTCTGTGTCTCTCTCTCTTTCTCCCTCTCCCTGGCTTGTGCTCTGTTTCTCTCTCTCTCTCAAAAATAAGTAAACATTTAAAAAAATTAAAAAGAAAATACAAAAAAGCTGTGGGCAAAGACCAGGCCTTTCTTTGGACAATACCAAATTCTTTTCCCTACATCAAATAATTATGTGCTTCGTGAAACGATTATGTTCTCAGGCCAATAGACTATCATTTGTTGTGATTCTTGTATACTTCTCTAAGTACATTGTGTTTCACAGACTTGGTTTAGAAACTAAAAAAGAGGGGCACCTGGGTGGCTCAGTCGGTTAAGTGTCCAACTTTGGCTCAGGTCATGATCCAACGGTTTGTGAGTTTGAGCCCCATGTCAAACTCTGTGTTGACAGCTCAGAGCCTGGAGCCTGCTTCGGATTCTGTGTCTCCCATACTCTCTGTTCCTCCTCCTCTTGCACTCTGTCTCTCTCTCTCTCTCTCTCAAAAATAAATAAAATGTAAAAAAAAAAAAAAAAAAAGTAAAAAAGAATATGGAGCTCTTTACAATCCCAAATTAATTAGGTGTCTCTTATGAGGAGCATGTGTTTAAGACACAAAGTGCTTTGATAGGCAGTGAATGGTAAACATTAGAATCAGGGTGGTAGATTGGAAAGAGCACTGCACTGGGGTTGAAAGACCTAATTTTAACTCCAGCTCTTATTTATTTTTTATTAAAAAATTTTTTTATGTTTATATTTGAGAGAGAGAGAGAGAAAGAGAGAGAGAGTGTGCATGGGCAGGGGAGGGGCACAGAGACACAGAGACAGAATCTGAAGCAAGCTCCAGGCTCTGAGCTGTCACTCAGAGCCCAATGTTGGGCTTGAACTCACAAACTAGGAGATCATGACCTGAGCTGAAGTCAGATGCTTAACTGACTGAGCCACCCAGGACACCCCCCTCCAGCTCTTGTTTACTTATTTACTATATGACCTTGGACAAGTCACTTAGTTACTCTGAGCCCCAGTTATTTAAAGTGTTAAATGGATACCATCTCTTGGGATTGTTAAATGAGGATTGAATAAACTAAGCTGTAAGGTGCTATATTGATCTTGTTAGACGCTTGGTGGGACATTGCTAGAAATAAGTCTTTTGTTTACTTGCAAAATGCTTACTTAGAGCTTTAGCCTTTTTTCCTCTGTGAAATTTTTCTCCTTTGGCATCTCCTGACAGAGTTTTTTTCACACTTTGTGCGTATCTCTATGTATATATCATACTGTATTTCATTTATCTGACACATCTGTCTTCAGCTGGATCAGTTGCTTCTCAACAGGAGGGCAGGATGCCCCATCTGGGGAGGTATATTATAGTCCCAGGGTTTGGGTGGAGTTGTGTGGATGGGGAAAGGCACATGAACAATGAAAATACAATCTACAAGAAGAACTCAACTCATTATCAGAGTAGTCACAATATTTCAGAGTTTTTATCTTACTTTATTTTATTTATTTATTTTATTTTTTAATGTTTGTTTATTTATTTTTGAGAGAGCGCAAGCAGGGAGGGGCAGAGAGGGGTACAGAGGATCCAAGGTGGACTCTGTGCTGACAGCAGTGAGCCCGATATAGAGCTCGAATTTACGTACCACCAGGTTAGGACCTGAGCCGAAGTTGGATGCTCAACCGACTGAGCCACCCAGGTGCTCCTATTTCAGAATTCTAAAGGACACTAAAGGAAAGTTTGAGGTATTATATTCATTAAAATTTAGCATGGGTTGAAAACAGATTGAGAGCATCTCATGCACTGGGGCTATCTTATTCAATTTATTCCTACCATTTACTATGTTGCCTACCACATGATATGTACCCAGTCAGTGTATGTAGAATGGAATGAAAAAAGGAGTGTTTTCCTTTTTTTTTTTTAATTTTTTCAAAAAAGAATTTTTTTGTTGTTAACATTTATTCATTTTTGAGAGTGAGACAGAGCATGAGCGGGGGAGGGGCAGAGAGAGAGGGAGACACAGAATCTGAAGCAGGCTCCAGGTTCTGAGCTGTCAGCACAGAGCCTGACGTGGGTCTCTGACTCACAGACCATAAGATCATGACCTGAGCCGAAGTCAGACGCTTAACCGACTGAGCCCCCCCAGGCGCCCCAAAAAGGAGTGTTTTTCTAAAAAAAAGTTTGGTCATAGAACAATTTTTTAATTGAGTTCCCTTCTTTGTCTTTTTTCTGCTCTTCTACTCTTTTTCTTTTCCTTTGTGTACTCAGATCTAATTATTTATGGTTGGTTAATCAGAATCGAACACAGTTTTAGACTTTATAAAATCCCTTGAAGATTTTGCAGTGGATATTACAAAAAACATGTATTGTTCCGGTTCCTCCTATTTCCACTATGTTTGAGAATTTGATTATTGTTTGAAGGAGATCAAAGGGAAAGGGACAATATTGTGAAGGCTGTTATCTCCCACTCTGGGGAACCATTTGAAGAACTGGAGCGGGTTCCTGAGGATGTGTCTCCCCCCCAACCCCTGAAAGTGCTGGATAAAGTGTGCCAAGCTCTTTTGCCATCTCTGCTTTTTTACTGCATCATGCTGATGATATTATAGCACTACCCTCTCTTCAACATGCTCTGCATCATATGTTGGCCTTTTTAGGATTTATAAAATAAGCATTTTATATTAATTACATTTTAGGCCGACTTTTTGCTGGTAACTTTGAGGGAGGCTTTTTAATTTTACTAGTAACAAGTGTCCCACCTACACCTTGGTGTGAGTCCTTCTGGTGAGGTTTCCTAGAGGAAGCTAATTTCATCAGTAATATGAAAACCTCAGCTCAGAAGTTCTTTCCTTTTAAGCCTTGAGGCTTTTTCTTACCTTTTGGCTTTTGGCCTTTATCCACGGATTTCATTAAGATTTTTGGAGCAAGACCCAAAGCTCTTTTCCTCCCTTTCTAATAAAAGCAACTTATTCATTATTCCTCTTAAGCTTTTACAAAATTAAATTTTTTCTTTTTTTACCTTTTAAGTGAGTTAATTAAAATTATTTTTATATAGCCATTTATTTTACAGTATTTATTCGTCTTTACTCGGTGCAGGGCACCTGGATACTTCCTGAATATGCTACAAAGATGTATGAGTTATAGATGATTGTGTGTCTAGGGAATTAACATTTGGGGAAAAACATGGAATAGGTACATAAGAATAAATGGTTTGATATCAAAAAATGAGAATTGCTATTGCAGTTTGATTTTTGATGAGAAATTTGAGTATTGGGTAAGATGACATTTCCAGCGAAAGTATTTCTATTCACTGTTTGTTTTTCTTCTTAGATAATGGCTCTGGATCTGGAGAAGGAGGTAGGTTTCAAGTACCCCTTAAAGGACATTTGTTTTCTGTCATTTTCTGATTTTTACAGCTTTATTGAGTTAAAATTCACACAGTGTACAATTTGCTCATTTAAAGTGTGCCATTCGGTTGCTTTTAGTATAGTACAGAGTTGTGCATTCATCATCACCACAGTCCATTTTAGAACATTTTCGTTACTCCAGAAAGAAGCCTTTAGCCATTACACCCAACCCTTCTGTCCCTTTTAGCCCTAGGCATATTGTTTCATACAATTATGTCTCACTAAAGCTTTGTTGACAAACAAAGCAGAAATGTAGCTCCTGTTAAATTGAGATTGCACCAAAGTGCCTTCTCCTTGGGATCATCCACACAAGTGATTTTGGGTTGGACCAGAGTATTTGTAACTCTCCCACTCCTTGCTTACAAATTTTTGCTCCTAAGGAATTTTCAAGGTGCTGGGTTGTAAAACTCTGGAGCGAATTGTGCATGGCAAAGAGAAGGCTTACAGGATAATTGTAGTGGAATCTAGACTTTATGCCATTAAAATTCTCCTGTGTATGTTTTTGATTTTATTTTACAAATATATAAATTATTTCTGCTGTTTAAAAAAGTAGTATCTGGTAATAGTGTATAGCAACAGTTTAAATTGTCAGAATTAAGAATGACTCATTTATTTCATAGTCTAATGAAGCTGTAGGACTTAGTGACTGTCTACTGTATGCAAAGTAATGCAGGAGGTACTGTGGGGATACCTACACTGAAAGAAAACTTACTCTAGTAAAATTCACACTCATACAAATGAAAACTACAGTTATGATCCTTTCAATACTATCTGAAACCTTATTCCAGATTTCCACATTTCATAGAATCCTAAAATATCAGAGTTGGAAGGCACTTCAAAGGTCACTTAGAGAATAGAAGAACCATCCTGAGGAAGAAATTTGGGGATGAAAGTTTCAAGGGAAAAAAAAAAAAAGATTAAAGTTATCCTACAATAGAATGTGATTTAAAGGGACATGTTCAAGCAGAAGCTTCATGATCACATGTGAAGGATCAGACCATCAATTCTAGATCTTAGAGCTGGAAAGGATTTTAAGAGAGATCACGTAGTCTAGTCTTTGTGGTCAGATATTCAGTAAGGAAACAGTCATGTTCCCATACTAAAGAAGTGGAAGTTGATGTCATGATTTTTTTTATGTCATGTAAATACTGGATGTCTTGCTCTGAGAATGTAGGTTGACTATTTCTTTTCAGGGAGTATGAGTTTAGAAAGGCTAAGTCGTTTGCTCAGATTAGCGTACAAACTTAAGTGAGCTTGTGGTGGCCATACGATTTCCTGATGTTTCTGAAGCCTCGGAAATAATAGGATTATGATCCCTAGAATCTGGGAGTGTTCATGAGAATTTGGGAAAGATTTCTACTTAAAGTGCATGCAGACACTAAAAATGGAAAGTTTGGAAGTATTACCAAATAGGTATATTAGGTTTTTGGACTTGCCTTGTAATGTCTTCTTTACTGATAGACACCCCCTGAAGAAGGTGTTATTTCCTAAACCAGAATGAGAGATCCTTTGAGTAAACTGTAATCCCTAAATTGGCTTCAGAACGGATCTCCCTGCCCAGTTTGAGATTATCAGGGTAGGATTCATTCTAGTTGAGCCCAGAAATGTAGAATCCCTTGAATGTGGGATATGAGTTGGAGACTTACTGGTAACCACTGTTTTTTTGTGCCAGATCATAGGAGATCCACACACTTCTGCATTCTGGGTATTTTTGGTGTGCTAAGTGGGCAAACAGAAAAGGAGGCAAGTCCTTTGTAAAGAGACCCCTTTCCTTTTACAAATTTGGAGATAAATATTTTTTTTGAATCCTGTTAGTTATGTAATAAGAAAGGCAGGTATGAAACTGATGTGAGGAACAAGTGGTTATACTCTATTGCATTTAATCATTTATTTGTTAACTAGCATTGCATAGGGTAGGGTAATCACTGTACCAAATTTATTGCTCATGTTTTATTTTCTCTCTCTCTTATTTAATGTTATATGGTAATTCTTTTAAAGGCAATTAATTATCAAAACCTGTAGTGTTCTTTCGTAAATAGGTTAAGGGATTATTTTGCTAGCACCAATACTTGTTTTCCTCATAGAATATGTTGTACTCAGTATTGGCAACATTTTTGGATGCAAACATTGATAGATTTTGGAACTGATTGTTTTCAAGAGCGCAGGTACATTTTCCGCAGAAATGGGATAATGGCTGCTGAAAACATGAAGCTTATCTGGAAAGGAAACCAACTTTTGGTTGAAAATTTAATTTTTCTTTTTAAGCAGAAGAGGAAGGGTCAGGGGCAGAAGTTCACAGAAAACACTCCAAGTGTGGACCTTGCAAATATAAAGCTGAGTGTGATGAAGATGCAGAAAATGTTGGGTGAGTTGATTGAGGGAAAGGGATGCACTTACGTGGAGGTTAATCAGTACTGTTCTATTGTAGAGAGGTATCTTTTAACCTGGTTCTAGATATTTCGTGTGTGCCTTCTTTATTTTTTTGTTTACTGCTGGTCTGTTGACTTTTTCTTATGTTGATATAATATCATAGCTCTTTAAATTAAAGTGTTATATTTTAGAATGAGACTCCACATATAATATTTTCAGTTTTACCTGTCTTTATTTTTGATCATTTTATATATTTTATGCTAAGTGCTAATTTTATTCATCAAAAATACCCTTATTCTGAATTATCCTACCATTATACTTTCTAACAGTATCAATACGTTTTTCTTTTGCTTAACTTGCATTTTTACACAGAATTTTTCATATATTTCAGTGTGTTAAGAAAAGTCCAAAATTGCTTCAAAATTTTAGATACAGTAATTATACATATGTAAAAAATATTTTTAGAAATCCTAGTTGTACAGACATTATATTGTTTTATTTTCTCACTAATGTTCAGCCTTCAGGATTGTGGGTTTTGTAGTTGGACAGCATTGTCTGTCCAATTTCCACATGGGTTTGGTCGAATAGTAATGATATTGACATCATCAACATAGCCATGTTTGTTTCTTCTTTTCATCAGATTCCTGTTTGTTTATTCCAGTCTCAGCCTTTCATTTCCCTGTGGTGTTTGCTTTTTGCATAGTTTTTTTTTTTTTTTTTTAAGTATATTTGTTTTGAGAGGGAGGGGGAGAGGGAGCATGAGTGTGCAGAGGAGGGGCAGAGAGAGCATCTCAAGCAGGCTCCATGACGATGCAGGGCTCAATCCCAGGGCTCAGTCCCACCACCACAAGGTTATGACCTGACCCAATACCAAGAATATGATGCTCAACTGACTGAGCCACCCAGGCGCCCCTGCTTTTTGCATAGTTGATTCTAAAAGCTTTAATGCTGACTTCAGGACCTTATAGCACAAATTGATCTTCACTTCCCCAATTACCCCTTAGCGCATGTTTTAAAACATTTATTTTGTAGAGATTTGCACTTTCTTCCTTACACATATTTTCACTGTGTGTTTTCTGGTCCCATGTTTTATTCAGCCCTAAACATATTCAGGTCTCTCACTGAAAAGGAGTAATGTGGTTTAATTAACAACCCAAAGTGAGTTTTATAAGTCAAGATGACACCATTTTTAAGGATTATGGTTCAAAATCAGCTATTTGGGTATGTGGTAAAATTAAAGCGTGATAATTTACTTGATATATCAGAGTTGGTGAGAATTGGCACAAGACAAGTTCAGTAAAAAATGAATTCTGTATAACTTCAGTTTGCTCTGTTTCTACATGTTGGTCACTTGGATTGACATGTGTCCATTCATTTCAGTAAGAGTGATTTGATTAGGAAGAACATGTTTTGCAAAGTAGATGTGGGTCTATAGAGCAATGAGAGATATGGACTTACAGAGAGAAGAGATAATAGATGTTATGTTCTCTTCGTCTCACTTTGTGCTAATGATATGGCATGATGAAACGCTGTTGGGTGTGTGTGTGTGTTTGTAGAGATTTAGTTCTTTTTAGTGTTTTCTCTCAGGACTGTTACATAAAGGTATTCAGAGTCAAAATAGTTGTCAGTGATTGATTGGCTTGGTCCATTGATCTGTTTCTATTCCTTTGATGGTACCTCTGTTCAGTTAGTCCTGCTTTAGTCATTTATCTGCTCTGATTTTTCATCCCTTAATTGAAAGAGATAGAGATCTTTTGCTTAGAAGTAGAACAGATTCCATTTAGTCTCAGAGGCAGCCCCAAATATGACATCTATGGTAAAATACACATTTTTCTACGTACACCACCTCATGATATGACATACACCCTATGCCCAATTAGGGCAACTCCCTTGTATGTACTAAATTCATTTT
The DNA here is from genome assembly GCF_024362965.1 of Panthera pardus. NCBI lineage: Eukaryota > Metazoa > Chordata > Mammalia > Carnivora > Felidae > Panthera > Panthera pardus. The sequence continues at coordinate 62,303,738 of NW_026526766.1, forward strand.
GTGTGTCTATTTGAGAGCTTGGAACCACTGTTTTTGCAGATACAGGCTTTAAGCATAAGGAAGTGGGTACAGACCACGGAAGAGCTTACCAGTAGAAAGGAGCATGCAATCTGAGGAGACAGCCAAGGAGCACATAGATTGGGACAGGCAGCCAAGTCCAGGCCAGGAAATCAATGCAAAGGATAGGAAAATATTAAGGAAGCAATTGGAAGCTTTACCTAGAAAAGTCATTAAACTAAAATGGTTGATCCTACTAGGAAAGGAGACAGAAGGAAATTTTAGGAACATTAATCTTTGAGTGTATAAAATACTTCTTACTGATTGCAGTTGAGCTTAACAATTTAGATGTATCTCAATGGTTATTGTAATTTTTTTTAAAAAACTTTTAAATGGGCATGGTATCAAGAAAGTTATACGGAGGTTATTTAACTCCCTCAGAGCACCTTCTGTGTCTTTTCGTGGTTACTTCCAGGTGAATACTGACATGTTTGCCTAAGGGTAGTTTTGACCTAGCCAACCAGACCTTTTCAGTAAGGAAATTTGAGAGATGCCCAGATGTGGTAGTAGCCATCAAGCCTTGATTAGGAAGATGTAATATAATTTTTAAATTAAAAGATAATATTGTAGTTATTAAATACAAAAGGTCTTACTTACAGAACAAGTACTCATGTCATGTTTTAATTATTATAAACTCTACCAGAATCAGAGAATGTTGAGTAGGGTCTTAAAATTTTTTTTTAAGTTTATTTATTTATTTTTGAGAGAAATAGAGTGTGAGCAGGGGAGGGACAGAGAGAGAGAGAGAGGGAGAGAATCCCAAGCAGGCTCCATGCTGTTCGTGAAGAGCCGACTTGGGGCTCGTTCTCATGAACCATGAAATCATGAGCTGAGCAGAAATCAGGGTCAGACACTTAACTGACTGAGCCATCCAGGTGCCCCTAGGATCTTAAAATTTATCTTCTATTCTAGTCCTCTCATTTTACAGTTGTGAAAATTAAGGATTAAATTCAGAGAGTTTTAGGGGGCAGATTCTCCTAAGTTCCAGTAGAGTGTTTTTCCTGTATTGGCCTTTTTTATTCCTAGAAGGAATGCTGTTATCTTTTTCTTTTTTTTTTTTTTTCAATATATGAAATTTATTGTCAAATTGGTTTCCATACAACACTCCGTGCTAATCCCAAAAGGTGCCCCCCTCAATACCCATCACCCACCCTCCCCTCCCTCCCACCCCCCATCAACCTTCAGTTTGTTCTCAGTTTTTAAGAGTCTCTTATGCTTTGGCTCTCTCCCACTCTAATCTCTCTCTCTCTTTTTTTTTTTTTCCCCCTTCCCCTCCCTACTTCAAGGACTGCTGCTTGATGACTTAAAACAAAGCAAAACAAAACAAAACAAAACACTGCCCTCTTCAGTCTGGTCCCACATGACATTTCTTTACTTTCCTTGTCTTCTCCTAGTTACTCTGAGTACTAGCTGCTTTTACATTCCTTATTTATGCCTTAGCTGCCATCTAGAATGCCCCATACCTATCTGTCTGTTTTGTATTAGTGACTTTCAGACTTTTTTAAAACTCAACTCCATGTAAGAAATAGATTTACACTGTGACCCAGCACTGTGTATGTGTATACATTATGATAATAAATACTAAGTATAACAAAAGTCTATGAAATATATACCTACCTTTATTAAATGCAAGGTACTCAAATATTTTCTGTCCTATTTTCTTAAAAAAATGCTGGAATTGGCTTCAATATCCACTGGTGATTATAACCTGCAGTTTGAAAAATATTCCTTTATAATATATCTGTAATGGATATTGTATTTTATGTTATATTTTTAGGTATGGGTATTCATTTAAAAAATATTTTATCTTTTCTCATTTTGAAATGTCATTTCATTACAAGAAATGTTTATAAGCTATCTGGTTTCCAAAGGGCAGCTAAAATCTTTCTCTTGCTTTAAAGCTCTCTTTCTTGTTAATAGTTTTTTTTTTTTTTTTTTTTTTTTTAACATTTATTTATTTTTGAGACAGAGAGAGACAGAGCATGAGCAGGGGAGGGTCAGAGAGAGAGGGAGACACAGAATCCGAAACAGGCTCCAGGCTCTGAGCTGTCAGCCCAGAGCCTGATACGGGGCTTGAACTCACAGACCACGAGATCATGACCTGAGCCGAAGTCGGACGCCCAACCGACTGAGCCACCCAGGTGCCCCTCTTGTTAATAGTTTTTAAAAAACCCTGGCATTTTGGGGGAGGGGATCAGCACTATCATGTAATTTATTTTTTTGTTATTAAGAAAACTACTAATTTTTTATTTAGCCATTTAAATGGGAATTTATTTAAATATATTATGTTCATGTTACATATTGTATAGTATGTTACATATCGTATAATGTGTTATGTTTTTCAGATAATGTTACATGAACTATTTTTTTAGCTCTTTATGGCAGTTTTGTCCGGTAGCAAGGAAGTATTATCCTGATTTTACAGGTGAAGCTGAGCTCAGAAGAGGCTGAATGGCTTGCAGTTAAGCAGCAGAACCAGCACACAGATCTAATGATAATGGATTTATCCATTGTGTTGTGCATACACATGTGTAATACTATGATGTTCTCAGTGGTGGTGGTTTTATCCCTAAGCTGAAAGCTCCATTCTGTCTTGTGTTTTGGGTTCTTTAAAAATAAGTTTTACTTCTCCCAGGCTCTTAGCTGCTGCTTCTGGGTTTTGTCAGTGTGCCTTGACAATGAGCCTGGGTGTAGATAACCCCAGCTTTTAAATTTGCTTCTCTTCTTTTCTGGAATAGGAGATAATACAATTATAGAATAAATAATTTAGAATAAATTCTAAACATAAACCAGAGTAATTAGGTTCTTTTTGTTTTTTAAGGTTTATTTATTTTGAGAGAGAGAGAGAGAGAGAGAGAGAGAGAGAGAGAGAATCCCAAGCAGGCTCTGTGTTGTTAGCACAGAGCCTGATGCAGGCCTGGAACCCGCGCACCTTGAGATCATGACTTGAGCTGAAGCCAAGAGTTGGACACTTAACGGATTGAGCCACCCAGGTGCCCGGTAAATAGGTTCTCCTGAGTGAAGTGTGTGAACTTGATTTATTGCATATGTTTTCTCTCTTGTCTGCTCAGTGGCTAATTTATTTATAATTTAAATTATTTTTAGCTTCTGAAAGGTTTTTCCCCCTTTTCTTCCTGATGTATAGGATGCCTCTCCAATGACACTCTGGTGTTTGCATGGGTTAGTGATGGCTATTTTCATTGATGCTTACCTTTTAATTTATACCTAGAGCTAGGTAGTGAGGTTCTAAGAAATTTAACTTCCACCTAGGTGAGATAGATTTCAGTATTTCATTGTGACCATTGTGAAGTACAGTGGATAGACCTTGTGCTTAGTCTTTTTAAAATTTTTTTTAAGTTTATTTATTTATGTGTTTAAGTAGTCTCTACACCCAACGTGGGGCTCAAACTCACAACCCCCGAGATCAAGAGTTGCATACTCCTCTAAGCCAGCCAGGCACCCCTTTTGCTTAGTCTTAAAACTCAGAAACGGCACCTGCTTTACAGCACATTATATTTCTTAAACCATAGGGATCTTAGCAACCACACCCCCTCTTTTTCTAAATGGTATTTCTAATCTGACCAAATCTGAAGTTATTGTTACAAGATAGCCATCAGCTGTTTGTCTGGACATTGGGGCTGAATAATCCTAGAACTCCTTTACATCAGTACCTTTTATATTCCTGACCTAAATCTTGGCCCACAAATGGTTTGTGGAATCTGTAGAGTCATCAGGCATAATGTCAATACAGGTAAGTTATAAAAATCCTCTAATTATTTCTTTTGAACTTTGTGTATGGTACACTTTATGGAAATAGCTCCTGTTCTGCCTCTTTGATGTCAGTCTCTTTGGAGATGCTCTTTCCTTAAATGATAGGAGATCTTAGAGTTGCTCAGAGAATCATTGTAGGTATGCAGTATGACAGACAACATTGATAAAGTTAATCTACCTGCTGGACATCTTTGTCATTTGTGGGACCATTTTCTGTTTGACACAGCTGGTCAGTGTCACAATCTGATGAGTCTCTCCCTTAGAAGGTATGATGAAATCTTTTTTCTTGTTTAAGCAAAGAGAATGATGCTTATATATGTGTGTCCTCTGTCGTGTTCTCCTTTCTGGAGGCTACATATACTTCTTAGCAAAGAACCAAAGAAGTACCTTTCCTACCATTATCTTCTACTCTTATTTCCTCTAATCAGAGATGACAATAATTTTTGTCATTTAACATTGCCTTACTCTGGATACATAGAATATAGACTTAAAACTATTTAGGTTTAATACATTGCTATGATGATCCCTTAGATTATAATGGAAAAATAATTGTATGCTGTTCTTTTTCTTCTGATAACAGGAAACAACACGATTAAACATAATTTTGTACAAAGTACAAATTGGATATTAGCAATGACAGGCTCCTTTGTCCAGAAGTATCTTCCTGTAGTGCTACACAGCTGCCAGTAAAGCTTTCCTATGAGAGGTTTGTTTTTAAAATGCAGAACAGGGGCGCCCGTGTGGTTCAGTTTGTTGAGCATCTGACTCTTGATCTCGGCTCAGGTCCTGGGATTGACCCTACGTTGGGCTCTGCACTAAGTGTGGAGCTCTTTCTCTCTCTCTCTCTCTCTGCCCCTCTCTTCCATTTGTGTGCTCCCTGCCATCAAATAAAAAAAAATTAAAGTGCAGAACACCGTATCTCCATGACCTTTGGCAGTTTTTTGAATGCTCTGTTACTCTTTGATAGTTTGTCTGTTATTCCCTCTTCTGGACTCGCATCCCTATTTATGTACTTGTTTAATACCTACTCTTGTCCCCTGACTTGAATGAAATTTAACTCAGATCACAGGATAACACCTCTTCTGGAAGCCTCCCTTGCTGTCTTCCATAGTCCCTATGAGTTAGGTGACTTTATTCCCTGTTACTCCTTGTTCTTGAGAAATAACCTCTTCTCTTGGGATCACTAGCAGAATGTGGGCTCCCTAAGAGCAGGGACTTTGTCTTGCGGATTTCTATACTGGATGAACTTGCCGTAAGGTTGGGTTGTAGGGTCCCTCTATAGGTCTTTGTTGAACTCATGGCTGTTCACATTAGATCTTTAGTATTCACTTAGAGCTGCACATGGGGTTGTTGTAAGGATTTAATATATGTGAAAAAGACTGGTATTAAACTTGTTGAAGGCTTCATAGGTGTTTGTTAAATCTAAATATAAATAACTTCACATGAATTAGTTTAAAGCCAGTGTTTCCTTAACTGCTAAATAAACTTACCATATCAAGAAGGAATAACACTTTCTGTGTAAAGTAAGGAGAAAGAAGGAAAAGGATAGATTTTTTTGAATAAAAATACTACTACTTTCAGATGTATATAGTATTTGATTTCAAAGCGTTTTTTTTTACAAAAGCTTATTTGGTTCTTTCACCAGTATTAGGAGGTATCATCCCTATTTTAAAGACTTAAGAGTTGTGATTTGCAGAAATCATAGAAGTCATTGAATTCATTTATTTATGTATGCATTCATGCCTTTGAAATTTGCAGTGTTAGAAATGCAAAAGCTTTAAAAGACTTTACTGTAAAAAGTCTTTTTCCTACCTCTGTTCCCCAGCCACTCAGTTGTCTTCACTAGAGGCAGTCACTGTGATGTTTATTTAATCTCTCAGCGATTATTTTATGCATGTACAAGCAAATATATACACATATTCTCTTTCTTTCCTTTTTTAAAAAACTAATGGCAGCACACTATACATACTGGTCTATGCTTTATTTAAGACTTTTATTGTAAAATGAATGTTTACATACAGAAGTGTTTAAAATATATGCATGCAATTTAAGGAATACTACATCTGTGTACCTAACATCTAGGGTACAAAATAAAATATTGCCATATTACCAATATGGAGCATTAATCCAGCCATGGATGGAAGGGGCAATAGTGCCACTATTACGTGAAACCTTTCAGAAGAAGATACATTGAACAGTCTCTGAATCAGAGTCTGGCTTTTAGTTTCCCAGAGAGTTTACAAGATTCCCTTCTGGGGACGTCAGTGGGCAAGAACATGAGTGAGTCATGGGGAACATAGGGCTCACCACAGTTGAGACATCTGGCAGGATTCTAGTGTTGCCAGGTACAGATGACTGGCAGGAATGTGGTCAGGGAAGGGCCTGCCCTGTGTTTTCTACTTCTCCTCCTGCCATAGCTGACCTCCAGCTCTCAGGAGTCAATTAAAGGAGTATGCTTATTTGAGTCAGGCAGTAGGACATTGGAGGGGAGAGTGGGAAATTCACCACCATACAGTTAAGACAAGCCAAATATGAATCTGGATCAGGCTTACCTGGGCATTCTGTCCCCTGGCTAAAAAGGGCACAGTGGCACTGGGCCTCTTAATAATTGTAGCCATCAACAGAACTGTCTACAGAGTGAAACTTTGAATGTGGACTGGTTGCCCTGTACATCTTGTATATAGCTATCACCCTGGGATCTTCCTTTAGTGTTGTATCTTTTTCAACAACAACCAGTTCTTCAATTTCCTACACCAACCAGGTGTCTTACAATTTAATTCAGTTCTGACACTCTATTTGGAGTTAGCATAGAGCCCACAGATTGAAGGCACAAACCCACAAGATACCACCTGCAAGTGAGGTTCCCTGCATTTTGGCTGAGCATACTACTAATTTGAAGATCTCCTGCAACCTTCCCTTAGGTTTGGTAATTTGCTAATATGGCTCACAGAACTTAGGAAAGTGCTGTGCTTACTGTTTATCATAAAGGATGTAAATAGGCAGGCAGATGAAGAAGTACATAGGATGAGGTCTGGAAGGGTCTTGAGCACTGGAGTTTCTGTTTTGTTTCCATGGTGTCAGGTATACCACCTTCCCAGCACGTGAATGTGTTCACCAACCTAGAATGTTTCTGTTTGAAGTTTTCTACTGAGGTTTCATTATTGGTTAAATTATTGGCATTGGTGATAAACTCCATCTCCAACCCTTCTCTCCTTCTCCCCTTCCCAGAGGTCAGGTGGGTTGGTGGGGTGGGGAAATGGAAGTTCTGATTCTCTAATTACCATGGTTGGTTTTTCTGGTGTCTAAGTGGCCCCTCTCTCCCCTCACCTAATGATGCATTTCCTTAGCATTTCCTTAGACTCTCCTTAGAAAGTTTTGAGGGTTTTTAGGAGCTCGGTGTCAGGAACAGGGCGTTATACCATGAGTATCCTAGAAATTCATTTACCTCTTTCCTATATAGGATAGTCTGTTTCTTGCATTTTTTTGCCTTTAATTTCTTGGTTTTAGTCTCCCATTTTAGCATATTTTTCAGTACCTTCTTGAAAAAGGGTACAAGATGTTAAAAAAAAAAAGCCAAAAAACTTTTTAGACCTAATGTTTGAAAGTGTTTTATCCTACGCCTAATACCTGACTTATAACTTATCAAGTACATAATTCTAGGTGGGAAATAATTTTCCCTCAGACTTGAGAAAGCATTGCTCTACCGTCTTCTAGCTTTCAGTATTGCTGTTGAAGCCTGAAGCCATTCTGATTCTAGAACCTTTGCGTATGATTTTTTTTCTCTGTATTGAAGCATGTAGGATCTTTTGGTCCCCAGTGTAGTGAAATTTCACAATGTTGCACCCCTTCTTAGAAAGTTACTTCCTCTTTTTTTCTTTTTAAGTTTATTTGTTTATTTTGAGTTAGAGAGCGAGCAGAGGAGAGGGAGAGAGAGAGAATCTCAAGCAGGCTCCACACCACCAGCACAGAGCCCAATGTGGGGCTTGAACTCATGAACTATGAGACCATGATCTGAGTTGAAGTTGGATGCTTAACTGATTGAGCCACTCAGGCACCCCAAAAGTTACTTATTTCTGACTTGAGAAATTTTCTTCAATCAGTTCTCTGATGATTTCCTTTCCTCTCTTTTCTCTCTAGTATTTCTGTTATTTGGTTGTTGGGCAGCCTGGACTAGTCCTTTAATTTTCTTTTCTCCCATTTTCTATGTTTTAAAATTTTTGCTGTACCTTCTGAGAGGTTTCTTCAGCTTTATCTTTCAGTCCTCTTTTGAGTTTTTTGTTTCTGTTTGCTGTAATTTTGATTTCTAAGAGCTTACCTTTATTGTCATGGTGCTCCTTTTTCATTGCATCCTATTGTTGTTTTATGATTGCAATATCTTTTTGTGCCTGTGCGTTATTGGTTGGTATTCTGTCTGCTGTAAGGATAGATTTTCTTTTATTCATTTTTACTCAGTGAGTGCTATTCTGTTAACTTTTGTGTATTTTTTAAAGTTTATACGGCCTTGGTGAGTTAGGGAGTGTTCCTTTTATTCTCTGGACAACTTTGTGCAAGAATAGAATGACCTATTTATTGAATGATTGGAGTGAATGTGTTCATGAATTTTCTTTTTAAAAGACACCTGGCTCTGAAGCTGTCTTTGAAGGACACATTTTTTCAAACAGATGATTTAATTTATTTAATGATTATAATACCATTTAGCTTCTGTTTCTTTTTTGGTTAAATTCAATAGTGAATATTTTTAAAAAGTTACTCATTTCACATGTTTTCAAACTTGCTATCTTAAAGTGCTTTATAATAACTTTTCATTATTGATTAAACCATAATCCCCATTGAATCTAGTCTTTTTCACTGCTGATATGTTTTTCTCTTGTTCTTTTTCTTTCTTTCTGGATTAATCCTCCTTTGTTGATTTGAAAGTTTTTTCAAAGGATCAGCTTTGGCTTTATTGATCTTTTCTGTTGTAACCATGTCTTCTATTTCTGCTGAGATATATTTGTATATCCATATCTCTATCTCCATGTATCTATATCCATATCATCTGTTTTTCCCTTCTTTTTTGTTTTCATTGGATTTATTTCATTGTTTTTTTCCCCTAGCTTCTTAAATGGATGCTTAGTGATTTAATTTTCAGCCATTTTTTTAAGACTTGAGAAAAAACTTGAAGGAAGTGATGGATTGAACCTGGTGGGTGTCTGAGGGAAAAGTGTTCAGGGAGAGGGAAAGCCCTGAGGCAAGAGTGTCGCTGGTGTGTTTGAGGGAAAAGCAAGGCCAGTTTAGTGAAAGATTTTTCATGATAAATCATGAAAATCATGTGGAAAATACTTACCTCCTTTCATTTGTTACTTTCCATACTGAGATATCTATTTTACATAACAGCTATGAGTAGAGAGAACACCATCCCAGCCACTTATTACTGATCTTGGGCTTTTTAACTTTGTTCATATTCATCTTCCCTTTTCATAATTATTTGTTGTCGGGATTAATAAGGCAAATGTGAGTATTCCTGCACAGTAGGTACAGAGTAAATGGTTGTTAGATGTCTTGAATTTGGCATTTTTACTGAAGTGATTTCTTTCCCCGTTAGTGCACACTCCTAAGCTTTGGGCATCCTGCCCTCTGCTATGGTTGCCCTGTGCAAACAGCTGTAATCACTGTAATCAGTAGTATCAGCAGCCTTTGGAGTCTAATATTTTCCTCCTCTGCTCATTGTTTCCCTGGACTTTCCTTGACATGGCAATTTGATTTTCTTTCTGCCTGTGCCATTGAGAAGAGCAGCCTGGTGTGTTCTCACAGTTTGCAGTCTGACAAGCAGTGGTGCCATCCCACCGAGGAGCGCTGACTTTCTCCTACACTTAGTCACAGTTGTGCTCAGTGCCCACTGCTCCATCGCTTGTTTCTCCTCACTGGATTGGTGTGGTATCTTGCCTTTGTTGTTGAGCTGTTTCTGATTCAATTCCTGGAACAGTACTTTAATCTTTCATCAGCCCACCTTTCTCTTTTATTGCCATTCTACTTTTGCCCACTCGTATCCTGTCAACCTGAGGTCCGCAAGGATGTTCTGTAAAGGGCCAGCTGATAAATATTTTACACTTTGCAGACCAGATATGCTCCCTGTCCCGTTCTTTTTGCCCCCTCTTCCTCCACTAAAATGTAAAAGCCATTTTTGACTTTAGTAAATAGGAATTTTTAATTTTTTTTCTGGTGCCTTGATTTTTAAATTGTGAAATAGCGTATATATTTAAAAGTGCATGAAAACTTACATGCTTGGTTTAGTGCATAAAAATGAAACAAAATTTTGTGAATCCTACCTCCCAAGCCAGGAATAGAATATTACCAAAACCTCAGAGCTGCCCTCCCATGTTCCTCCCTGAATACATCTGGTATACTGCATTTTGTGGAAATCATTTCTTTGGTCTTTAAAATAGCTTCACCACAGATGGTAAATCACTTAATATATGATTTGGCTTTTGATTGATATTTAGTTTTGTATAAATGGAATCATCACTATATGTACCTTCTTTTGCTCAGCAGTTATGTTTTTGGGATTCATTCGTGTTAATGCACATAGCCATAGTTCATTCAATTTCAGTGTTTATTGAATTTAATTAAAAAAAATTTTTTAATGTTTATTTTTGAGGGAGAGAGAGTGTGTGTGTGAGCGGGGGAGGAGCAGAGAGAGAGAGAGAGAGAGAGAGAGAGAGAGGGAGACACAGAATCCGAAGCAGGCTCCAGGCTCTGAGCCAGCAGCACAGAGCCCAACGCGGGGCTTGAATTCACGAATTGTGAGATCATGACCTGAGCTGAAGTCAGACGCGTAACTGACTGAGCCACCCAGGCGCCCCTATTGAATTTAATTTTTTGACTATACCACATCCTTTTACAGTCCATTTTACTGTTGATGGACATTTGGATTGTTTCCAGTCTTTTGTTCTCATGAATAATGCTGCTGTGAACATTCTTTCTTATGTCTCCTGATGCACAAGGAGCTTACCTACCAAAGGCCTTACCTACTAGTGAAATTGTCAGGTCCTTGCAAGGCTAGCTTTGGTAACATTATGTACAGATTTACACTTTTGTTCTTCATTTGCATTTCAGATTTTCTTTATAAGATCAGTTTTCAACTGCCTTTATGATTACTACCTTTACTGACAGCCAGCGGGTAACAAACTCTTTAAGTTTTAACTTCTTCCAAATTTCTTTTATTTTACTTTCATTCATGAAAGTTATTTCTCTTCATATATATTTCTTTTAATTTCAGCACATTGCAGGTATTATTTCACTGTCTTTTGCTATAAATAAACAATTTGGCTTCAGTATTGCTTTTGAAAACACTTGTCCCCCTTATTTTTCCCTCTGTCTTCTTTCTGGCTGCTTTTAAAATACTCTTTTTTGATGTTTTTATAAAATTCCACTGTGACATCTCCATGTCTACATTCCTTTTTAATAATCCTGTTTGGAATATATTAGTCTTCTTGGGCATTTAGATGAGTATCTTTTTTAGTTTTAGAAAGTTTGACAAGAAATTGCTGAGAATATTGCCCTTGCCTCATTCCTTTTACTCCTTTTTGAGGTCCAATCAGATTTTTTCTAGATTCTGTTGCTTTTGTCTTCCATATCTCTCTCTTTATTTTTTCTTGAAGGCCTTTTACCATTTTTAAACATGTTTTTTATTTTTAAGAGAGGGTGAATGAGTGTGGGAGAGGCAGAGAGGGAGAGAGAGGATCTGAAGCAGTATCTGCACTGTCAGCGGAGAGCCTGATACGGGGCTCAAACTCACGAAACTGTGAGATTGTGACACGAACTGAGGTCAGACGCTTAACTGACTGAGCCACCCATGCGCCCCAGTCTTCCGTGTCTCTTAATCTTTTTTTCATGTTCCATCTCTCTTTGCTGTGGTCTGGGTAATTTCCTTTAACCTGTCTTCTGCTTCCCTAACTCACGTTTAGTTTATCTAATCTGCTGTCAAATCTAAATAGTTTTTTATTTCTAATCATACATTTTTTATCTATTAAAAATGCAATTTGGTTCATTTCCTCTCCTTTCCCTCTTCCTCTCCGCTCCCCTCATTTTTTTTTTAAATGTTTATTTTTGAAAAAGAAATAGTGTGAGCGGGGCAGGGGCAGAGAGAGGGAGACACAGAATCTGAAGCTGGCTGCAGGCTCCAAGCTGTCAGCACAGAGCCCAACACAGGGCTCACACCCACAAACTGTGAGATCATGACCTGAGCTGAAGTCAGAGCTTGACTGACTGAGCCACCCAGGCACCCCTCTCCTCCCTTTTTTTTTAAAGTGAGCTCTACCCTGTTGTGGGGCTCAAATTTAGGATGCCAGGATCAAGAGTCTCATGTTCCACTGGTTGAGCCAGCAAGATGCCCTGCTTGGTTCATTTTCAGATCAGCTTTTTCCACTCATGGTGTTTTATTTCCTTATTTCTTGTAGATATATGACTGAGTGAGTGTGTGTGATCTACTTATTTTTCTCACAACTGTATCTTGGAAAATGTGTGAGGCTGAAGATAATAAAGTTGGGTTTCTCCAGAGAAGATTGCATTTGCTTCTGTCAGTTGCCTAGGGCCCCTTCTAGTCGTTGGCTCTTAAAATAAACTCTGGGTTTGAGGTTTTTCAGAACACCCAAGTAGTATTTTAAGTTGTAATTACCCATGTGAGGGCTGGCTTATGGTTTTTAATTCTCAGGGGAGATGTTTTTCTTCCCTCTCTTCAATGCCATGGCTCAGGACAGCATTTCCCCCCCCCTTTAAATAGTCCCTGTGGAACATGACAACTCATTTCTGGTTTACCCTCATGCTGAGAGTTGTTACTTTTTGACATACCCACTTATCTAAGGTCTTCAGGCTCCCCATTTAGGTAGGTCAGTATTCTTTGTCTTTTGTTCCCAGAGGCCTGCAAAGCCACAAAAGTTGATAATTGAGTTTACACAATTTGGCAACCACTTTCAAGGTGAAAATCAGCTTTAGCAAACTCAATTGACCTTTCTCTCTTCCTGTCTTCATTTAACCTTTGTCAGAATATTCCCTGATTTCTTGTCAACTTATGAATGCATTTGAGAGAATATTTTAAAATACCTTTCCTATATTTTTTGTTGTTTTCATCAGGAATATTAGTTTAGCTTCTAAGACTACAGCGATGCTAGAAGGAGAAATCTCTGGTTTTTTTTACTTTTATATTCCCAGTTAAATTTTATTGTTCTTGAGAGGAGTGGCCATGTCTTAGACTTCCTTATGCAATCTTAGTATTGAGTGGGCACTCAGTGGTATAGGTAGATATGCAGCTAGTAACACTTTTGAGGGCTTTCAAATTACATGTTTTATATCAATTATGTGTTTTAATCTTTCCAGTTATTTGGCGAGGTAGGGATATTATTATAACCTCTATTTTGCAGGTAAGTAAACTAAAACTTAGGGGAAGAATCTGGACAAAAATTTGGTAATTAGTTGGGCTAGGATTTAGATTCATGACTTTTGATTCATAATTCTGTGTTCTTTCCACTACACCATGTTGCTTTTTAATTAATGTTGACATTTGACATCTTTTGATTATTATATCTAGATATGAAAATTTCAGGGAAACCACCGGATTAACAATATCTAGATGAAATTATCCCTAAACTCTCACTTGAAAGAAATTGTTAGGGGTACCTGGGTCCCTCAGTCGGTTAAGTGTCTGACTTTGGCCCAGGTCATGATCTCACGGTTTACCAGTTTAAACCCCGTGTCAGGCTCTGTGCTGGCATCTCAGAACCTGGAGCCTGCTTCAGATTCTGTGTCTGTCTGTCTGTCTCTGCCTCTCCCCCACTCATGCTCTGTCTCTTACTCTCTCAAAAATAAATAAAAACATTAAAAAAAAGAAATTGTTAGCTTGTTATTGTTAAACTTTTGTTTTACAGTTAAACTTTTATCACTTAGAATAATACATTGACTTCTGTTAACAGAAAGCAGAAAAGAAAATGAAATGCAGCATTGTGAAATTTTGTTGTATTAAACTATAGGTAATTTATATCTTTTCCAACAGGTGTGTATGTAATATAGATTGCAGTGGATACAGTTTTAATCCTGTGTGTGCTTCTGATGGGAGTTCCTACAACAATCCTTGTTTTGTTCGAGAAGCATCTTGTATAAAGCAAGAACAAATTGATATAAGGCATCTTGGTCATTGCACAGGTAACAGCTATTCTACTCACCCAGAGACCTGTCTTTATTATATTGTGTGTCTGAATTCTTATTTGTCATTTTGGTAGTGTTCCATACTTGTAAAATGAGAAATCTTTGCTTTATTTATTTTTTTAATTACTTTATGTTTTAGAATTTCTTTGTTCTGTTGCTAATTTAGAATTTTTTTCCATTTATTTTCATCTTCTTAAAATTCAAACCATGCTTTTTTGTTGTTCATATAGTTACTAAGCTATTGCTTACATGGACTTATAGATACATTTATAGTTCTTAAAGGTTGTCTCGAATTTATAGTAATAAATATCGCTGTTTAAGAATTAGTCAACTTATTTCAATTATAATAAAACTATAAGCATTGCCATGTATTTCTTCATCTTTTTTTCTACAGCCGAAAAGTTTTCACATTCTATGTTCACATTCACATTTCACATACTATGTTTTCACATTCTCTCTGCAGTTTTTGCCCCTACATATTATATACTGTTAAGAGATTTTGGTGTGAAGTTACAGAATATAAGGAAAAATTATCACCTTCAGTTTAAAATTCTTTTTTCTCTTTTTGCTTTATGTCATAGTTTGGAGGCCATGATACCAGCTAAGAATTTATTTTTGTTTTCTATTACAACTAGAAATATCCAGTCACTAAAGGCAGAGGTTCTCAATCTTCTTTCCCTAGTAATACACGTATGGGTGAGGATAATGTATCATTCCTAGTAACATACAAGAGCCAGGCACATTGTCATGGACTAGGATTGTGGTCCTAGTAGTCCTGCTTAGTAAGTCCATCCCTCCTACCTGTTTTGGATTTATTAAAGGGATATGTTTTTTATCTAAGCTAAGAGAAAAAAGTGGTAAGGCAAAGTTTGGTACTTTATGTTGGTAACAAATTATTTGTGGAATACTGCACCAGGGATTGCAGTACCTCTGGTCTAAGCTACCAGAGAATGCCCAAGGGGCTCATAAGAGGATTTCCAGTTGGGGGTCAAAAATGGGCAGGAGAGTGGCCCTTGGGTGGCTCAGTCGGTTAAGTGTCTGACTTCAGCTCAGGTCATGATTTCATGGTTCGTGGGTTCGAGCCCCGCGTCAGGCTCTGCGCTCGCAGCTCAGAGCCTGGAGCCTGCTTCAGATTCTGTGTCTCCCTCTCTCTCTGTCCCTCTCCCATTCTCTCTCTCTCTCTCTCTTTCTCTCTCTCAAAAATAAACAAACATTAAAAAAAATTTTTTTTTTAAATGGGCAGGAGAGCAAACCATTTGCTGGTAGAGGCCCTTCTTAGGTCCCTTGATCTTAAAGAAGTATTATGGTTTGTTTTTCTGTTTGTTTTTTTAATTTTTATTTTTTTAATGTTTGTTTATTTTTTGAGAGAGAGAGGGAGACAGAGCGCGGGCAGGGAGGGGCAGAGAGAGAGAGAGGGAGACATAGAATCTAAAGCACGATCCAGATTCTGAGCTGTCAGCCTGACACAGAGCTCCAACTCACAAACTGTGAGATCATGACCTGAGCCCGTCAGACGCTTAACCGACTGAGCCACCCACGTGCCCGGGTTTGTTTTTCTTTTCCTAGAATGGTGTTTAGAGCCTAAGTTGAAACAGTAGCTTAGAGAAATAATATTTTTTATGAGGAACTGGCTCATGATTGAATGGTACTACCAGAATTTCAAACTTCAAATTGGTCAAACTTGAGAATTTTGATAATTGAAGTTCATGCAGATTTAGAATCCTTTGGAGTAGTTGGTCCTTAATTTTTATCTTGGTCCTCTTGATAATATTTCCATTCATCCCTAATGATACCTTCCCTTTCCTCCCTCACTATGTACTGGGAAGCTGAAGCTTGTGTTTCCAACAGGCATTTGTGGTTCATTTACAGTCTTCCCAGTCCAAATACAGTTCGCCAGTCTGGGGTCATTTCTATCATAAATTTTGTCTGATAACGTAACTGAGATTCCACATTTATCTTAATCTGATATGTTTCTAGGGAAACAGTGGTAGGAGAAGGTAAAACTTGAGACCATTGTCCCTTGGAGACAGGGTTAATCTTTTCACGTCAGGGTATCTGTTATTTTAGTTTGCACAGGAAAGACTTTTTCAGTAGAGGACATTTGAGCCGAAGTCTAGATGAAATTAGGCTGTTCATCATGCAGAGCAGAGCGTGTATATATTTGGGATGTCTTGAAGCCTAAGATAGAAATGGAACAATAGTCAAGAGATTGGAGGGAAATGTAAGCAGGATAAGTGGATGAAGTTGGGAAGGACCTGGAACATTTGGAATATTTGGAAGTTTCATGGTATGAGTTAAATATCATATGTGTCTTAATTTGAAAACTTTTCTTTTATAGACACAGATGACACTAGTTTGTTGGGAAAAAAAGATGATGGACTACAGTATCGACCGGATGTGAAAGGTATTGAATCACGATTTTCCAAATTTTGGCCAACTATTGAAATATGGTCAGTATCTGTCTGTAGTAGTTCTGTTTCCATTATAATGACCCTTCCAACTTTGCTCTCTGTAGCAGTATGTTGTAGAATATATTATTAGTAATAATATGAACTGAAATGACTAAGACACTTATTCTCAATTTGCAGAGTACTCTCACATATGCTGTGTTTTTGCAATTGAAATTTTTATTGAGATAATTGCAGATTCACATGTAGTTGTAACAAATTACACAGATTCCCTCATATTTGCTTTTTAAATCCTCTTTACTTCTCTAGAATCTACTGTTAATGCTTGCCCTCTGTGTACAGGTCTTGTTCCCTCTGCCTGGAACTTTTCTCTAATTCATATTCATCCTTTCAGTCTTAGCTTAGAAGTCATTTCCTCTTAGGAAATACTCCTTGACCCATAAGTCTAGATTAGGTGCCTCTCTATTATACTCTCCTACTTGATTACTTAACCAACTTTAATTATAGTTGTCTCTTTTATTCATCTGTATCCCCTTGTAGGCTCTGAGTTTTGTAGGGACAGAAGACTGTATCTATCATGTTCACTTTTGTATTCCTAATCCTGGCAAAATGTTTGGCACATATGTAGGTGCTTTGTACTTGCAGAGAATGGATGCAGCTCAAAGAAACTGTAGGATTTGTTTGTACAGAGTCTTAGATATAGTAAAGGTCAGAGCTGCAGAGACTGGATTCCTTGACCTTAAGTCCAGTGCTCTTTGATTTAATTTGATTCTTCAACTACTCTGAGGGCTGCTAAGGATCAAGGGGAATGTTGAGACTCCATGAGGTTCTGTCTAGTGAACTGAAATAGGTCTAGATCTTGGGACTCCTAGTTTGGCACTAAGTGCTCTTTCACACATGCATCTTCTATCCATTTATTAGGTTATACTAATGAACAATTGTTTTTAGATGTGTGATCTACCTTTTATGCCTAATTTCCAAAAAATATGTAAAATGAGAATAGTAATCGTACCTATCTCATAGCTTTATAAAAATTAAATAATATATGTCAAGTGCTGAGAATAGTATCTGACATACTCATAAGTGCTCAATAAATGATATCTGTTATTATCACTGAATTTGTTATTCCCTCAATAGAATCATATCATACCTGAATCATTTATATTCCATGAGCTCCTGAAATACTAGTTTGCTATGTTGATACAAGTGCTGTATTTAAAATAGAAAATCTCCTGTATTCCCATAGGAGACATAATAGATCAGCCCCAGTTTTATTTCTTTATACTGTTAGTACATGACCTGAACAGGAAGGCTATTTTTCAGTAGCTAGAGGCTCATACTTAAGGTAATTTGGGGAATTATGTATGCCCCAAATACTTGCCTGCCTTTGATAAAACTACAGGGATAATTTAGTGCCTAGGCCACTTTTGAGATACTGAAAATTCTTTACACATAAGAACTGGTCTATAACTCAAATGAAATTACCATAATCAGTAGATTATGTGCCTATTCTATACTGGTTGTTTTATCAGACACTGTTGGTGGATAGAAAGATAACTAACACATGACCTCCTTCTTTAAAGAGTTTCTTCATAATAAGAAATGAATATAACCTACTTATAACAAAGTAGAAATTGGCTATTGTTATACATGTAGTGTGGTTGAAAAGTGCAATGGACATTCAGAAAAGAAAAGATTGCTATTTGGTGGAGTATAGTGAGGATCTGAGAAGCTTAATGGAAGAGGTGAAATTAGGGCTGAACCTTGAAGGATGGTTAGGATTTTAACAGAGATCAAAAAGATATTTAAGGAGAATGCAAGAGCATGAGCAGAGGTGTGGATGCAAACGTTATGATAGAATGTATTGGACAGTGGTAAGGAGTCCTTTTTTGGCTGGAGAGTAGGGGGCTTAAGAGGTAGAAAATGGAAGAAGAGACTAGTAAGGTTGGGGCCAGACTATGTAGTGTCTTAAATGCTGTATTATCCTAAGACATTTAAACTTTATTTGTAGAATTATTAATATATTTGAAAAAGACAAGGCTGCAGAGTTAACCAGTTGAATGAATGGTATGTGGTAGGTACATTGTGCTTATTATTATATATATTGGACTAGAGGCAGGGAGATCAGTTAGGTTGACTCAAAGGGGATAGACTTCTGCTTAGATCAGAGGGATAGAGTTGAGATGACTTGGACGATAGATTCTATTTACACAACTAAGGATTTTGGGGAGAGGCAAGGTGTTTAAGGTAAGGGAGGAGTTGATGGTGGAGGTGATTAATTTTGGAGTTTGAGTTTCTTGTGGGACTAAATAAGTCCACATGACTTGTTTAGCATAAATTTGCAAGTCAGTCCTTTGAGACAGAGGTTATAGATAACTGAAGTCATGAGAACGAGTAAGAGATTATAGAGCTGCATTGTGTAGACTAATGCACACTTGAAATAGGGCTAGCATGATTGAGAAACAAAACCTTTAATTTCATTTCATTTTAATTCATTTAAATTTAAACAGCCACATGTGGCCAGTGGCTATCGTTTTGGACAGCACACACATAGAACATATCGAGAGTTGTAGAAAGTTCCATTAGATGGCACAGTTATCCAGATCCAGAGAAAACCAAGAAAACTACAGTGGCACAGAAGCCAAAAGGGAGAAGCTGCGTAAACATTTGAGAGGATGAGTATTGAATTTGAAGACAAGGGAGTCATTGGTAATCTTGGACCAAAGAGTTTCTCTCGAGTTATAAATATGAAATCAAATTGTTGAAAGAGTTAAGAAATGTTCTAGTAGGGAGGAGTAGAGGCCAAAAGGTACTATTTTGTATTTTTCCATTTGCTTCTATTTTTTGTCCTCACAGGCATTTATAGGAGGACCTTAGTAAATACTTGTGTCCCCAGGACACAAGACTCACTAGGTAGATAGGGCTCTAGGGATGGAGGCTACAAAGTGAAAAGCAGGAACACAGTATCGGCAGGTAGCTGGACAGATTGGAAGGTAGTGCTCAGTAGGGAAGATTTTTTTAAAGTTGAGCTCTTAGAAAGTAGTGCTCATGAAATGGAACATTTCAGTATCCAGCATGGTGGCTGAATTAGTGCTTGTCTTGGGCTGTTAGAAAACCTGTGGTAAATGCTGAGATTGTAGTGTTGGAAGCATTGTTGTAGATGTTTATGCCGTACAGGGTATGTTGGTTGAACATGAGGTATGGGAGATGGGTATGTGACATTTTAAAAGCTTGATTATAGAAAATTTCAAACGTATGTAAACAGAATAGTATAATGAACCCTCCTTTCCCCAGTACCCACCTTCAACAGTTTACAGCATTCTGTCATTTTTATTTTGCCTGTATACCTCTACCCTCTTGATTATCATTATTCTTATTTTACAGGTGTTTTTTTGAGGTATAATTTACATACAGTGAGATACATGAATGTTAAGCTATCAGTTTTCAAAAATGAATGCACCCCAATATACCCATGCATACCCACAGTCTCTAATATTTCCATCTATCCAGGAAGTTCCTTTGTGGCATATGACATTTCAACGTGGCCATTTTTGTCCAAAGATATTTTCGTACAGCCTGCAATCTAACTGTAACACCTTTATTTCTAAGACATTCTCGCTTGTCTTAGTTCCTGAGCTTCACTTCACCCCATCCCTCATCCCATTTTTGACCTCCTTCTCTCAATATTCTCTCTTCCTGCTAACCAGTGATGATACCAGAGATACTGAGATACTGGTACTATTTTTTCCATTACTTGGTGACTGTCACTTACATATTTTAATACAGCTCTTTTGATATGCTCCATTTTTAAAATCTTGATAAATTCCCCTCATTGAAAGGTAAGACTGAGCCAGTTGCTAAAATCTTTGAGAGAAGTCTGAGTGTGTGTGCTGTGGAGTGTGGGAGAGAGTCCTGATGAGTTTTAGAAGGCTGTCTGGGTGGATGGCACAGACCCCTAAGAGATGAAGGTCACTGGGAGATGAGAGTGGAATACTGATCTGGAGGTGATGGGTAGGAAGCACAGCAGGGGAAGGTGGAAGGAAAGGGGATGTAGGAAGTAATGTGATCTTGGTATGTCAGGGAGATGAAAGGAATACTTTCTAAGGGAATGGCTGAGGAAGTGGATGAGTTTGTTCACATTAGAAAATGTGTTTTGTTGGGAAGAGTGGAAAGGCTAGGAAAGGAAGAGTTAGGGTTAGTATGGAAAATGGGTTTAGAAATGTGAGAGTTAGAGGTGTTGGAGGGTAGGTAGCTTTTATACCTACGTATTCTTTGATGGGGTATGAGGAGACTGGTGTAGGGAAAGTATGTATGGAGGGATATTTAGTAATGAAGATGAGGTGCAGGGTAGTATAGGGGAAACAAGAAAGAATATATTAAATTTTTTAAGTGTAGGGATTTGTAGAAATGAGCCAGAGTTACGGATGCAGTGTTGATGTGTTGTTGTGGCCTCAGCAGATGACCTACCAGGTGCGTGTCTTGGTTGTTAATAGCAACTCCTTATGCTTTATTTGGGTTGTATGTTGATGGACCAGGACAGCCAGCCAGTGGAAGATGCCTTTGCAGATAGGCCATCTGGTGCTGGATTTTCTTATAACATCATCGCTTAGAACCATACTCTCCTTTGTATTTGAAAACACTGCCGTTGGTGGTAGATTTGTTTCTGAATGCCTCTGTGGGTGGAAGGAGCCACTGAGTGACCAAGTATACTTTTTATATCGTACACACACCAACATTGTTCAGAGACTAACAGTTGCAGCTGTTGTTCGTGGAGCCTGTCACCACTTGCCTGAGGGCATTGTTTGGAGAGGACCATTCTGTGCCCAGTTCTTGCTGTGCGAGGCTGCATCTCTGCTGTGGTTTCTGAAACTGTGCTTTATTCCATCTTTAAAGCCTTTTTATA
The DNA here is from genome assembly GCF_024362965.1 of Panthera pardus. Lineage (NCBI taxonomy): Eukaryota > Metazoa > Chordata > Mammalia > Carnivora > Felidae > Panthera > Panthera pardus. The sequence goes on from NW_026526766.1 coordinate 62,325,056, forward strand.
TTTCCTTTTTGAAGTTAATCTAATTTACTTGGCCCAGAGAGCAGGTGCTTGGACATTCTGCTTTTGTCTATTCCCTTCACATCTCCCAGAGTGGCTGGTGAAATAATAGTGTGATGGTTAAGAGCTTGCTCTGTGGAATCAGACTTGGTCTACACTTAAAGGCTGTGTGGCCTCCTTTCTCTGATCGTTAATGATATTATCTATATAGTGGGGATACTACTATCTACAGCCTAGGATTACTCTGATTATTAAATGCTGTATCACTAAATTCCTTATGGAGGTTATTAGGGTGATTGTTAATACTTGTGTTTTCTGTTTTCATTGTTGGTACTTGACTGCGGTCAAAGGACTCACCATTGGTGAGTCTACCTATCTGCATCATGTTTAATGTGGTTCATGAGTGACATCAGTGTGATATTCATTCATTCAACAATTATTCTTGTGTGCCCTTCTGTGTGTCGGGTGCTTTCACATATTTGTGTTATTATTTGATCCTTATCACAACCAAGTTATCCTCATTTTGTGGACAAAGAAACTGAAACAGTGAATTGGTGGCTCATGTAGAATAGCAGAGCAAAGACTGGAATTTAGGCTTTCTGACCCTAAGCCCTGGTGCTCCTTTTTTTGTATCACAACCATTCCAGAGTTCTCTACTGCTGCTTTGCTTTCTTTCTTAATTTGCTTCAGAACTTTAATATACTTTCAGCCATCACCTTGGTGAACATTTGTTCTCTAGCTTTAATTAAGAGCTTAATCTTTTTTTTTTTAAGTTTATTTATTTTGAGAAAGAAAGAGGGAGAGAGAGTGTGCAAGAGGGACAGGGGCAGAGAGAGAGGGAGAAGGAGAATCCCAAGCAGGCTCCGTGCTGTCAATGCAGAGCCCGATGTAGCACTTGATCTCACGAACTGTGAGGTCATGACCCGAACTGAGATCAAGAGTTGGCTGCTAAACTGACTGAGCCACCCAGGTGCCCTTAGAGCTTAATCTTAAGCTCCAGTTTCATATATTCATATGTAGAGCCTGGAACATAATAGGTGCTCAGTAAATACTTTTGGATACCTAGAGGTCTAAATTTGAACTTCATTTACTATGTTCATTCTACTGAACTTCCTGTCATTAAGTTCACATTTAGAGTCATTTTTTCCCTAATTTTTTAATTATGGTGAAATGCATATAACAAAATTTACCATTTTAATCATGCTTAAGTGCACAGTTCAGTGGTATTAAATATATTCATGAAGTTGTGCAATCACCACTACTATCCATTTCTAGAAGTCTTGCAGGTTGTAAAACTGGAACTATACCCAATAAACAATAACTTCCCACTTCTTCCCTCAGCCCTGGCAACTATCATTCTTTTTGTTTCTATAATTTTGTCCACTCTAAGTGCCTCATACAAATGGAAACCTACAGTGTTTGTCTTTTTATGACTGGCTTATTTCGGTGTACATAATGTCCTCAAGGTTAATCTGTGTTGTAGCGTAACTCAGAATTTCCTTCCTTTTTGAGGCTGAATAATGTTCCATTGTATATACGTACCGTGTTTTGTTTATCCATTCATTCAGTGATGGACACTTGTATTGCTTCCACATTTGAGCTATTATGAATGTTGCTTTGAATATGGGTTTATAGCTATCTCTTTGAGACCCTGCTTTCAGTTCTTCTGAATATATCCCCAGAAGTGGAATTGCTAGGGGCACCTGGGTGGCTCAGTTGTTTGGGCGTCTGACTTCGGCTCAGGTCATGATGTTGCAGTTTGTGAGTTCAAGCCCCGCGTGGGGCTCTGTGCTTACAGCTCGGAGCCTGGAGCCTGCTTCGGATTCTGTGTCTCCCCGTCTCTCTGCCTCTCCCATGCTCTGTCTCTCTCTGTCTCTCAATAATAAATAAACGTTAAAAAAAAAAATTAAAAAAAAAAAAAAGAAGTGGAATTGCTAGATCAAATAGTAATTATGTGTTTAATTTTTTGAGAAATCACCGTACTGTTTTCCACAGTGGCTATATCATACATTCTCATCAGCAGTGCACAGGGCTCTAATTTCTCCACATGCATGCCAACGCTTAACTATTTTCTTTTTTTTCTTTCTTGGATAGTAGTCATCCTAATGGGTGTGGGATGCTGTCTTGTAGTTTTGATTTGCATTGCCCTAATGATTAGTGATGTTGAACATTTTTCATGTGTTTATTGATCATAGTTTCTTTGAATTCATGCATATTTTCTTTGGAGCATAATTCTGTATTGAAAGCATCTTTAATAAAGACAGTTCTGTTCTACTAAATGCTTAAGGTACATTTAATGGGTTAGTGCTGGGCACTACTTGTGAAGATGGTTGTTACAAGTTATCTAAAGGGTGGGACTGGGGAAGTTTGACCTTAAGAAAAAAAATTGTTGGACAGTGGGCTATGGGGTAAACAGACATGGAGAAATCAATAGTTAAAGAAAGAGATTTCGTTCGACATAAGGAACATTTGATAATACTGGAATTAACTGGGTTGATTTTTTTTTTTTTTTTTTTAAACTTCTGGAAGTGGTCAAGTAGAAACAGGACCTTGGGGTTGTAACTTTATAAAGAGATTCCTTCATCAGACCAGATAGGCCCCAAAGACCCTTTCAGCTCTGAGTTTCTGAGAGCTCATTCCACAGCAACTTCAAGCTGTATGTATTTTTTTCTGTATCTCTAATATTTATTCCTACTGCTAAGCCTAGTGTAGTTTTTCATTGCCACAAGTTTGGATTATGTAGTGAATTCCTAATTGGTCACCTGGTCTTCCTAGTTCCCCTGCCCCTTTATCTTGCATGCTGTTTTCCAATTGAAAATTTTAACTTTTTGACGTACAATTTACATACCACTAAGTTCACCTCTTTAAAGTATGCAATTCAATGTTTTAAAATAAAAAAACAAAAAACATTTTTAAAGTAATCTCTATACCCAACATGGGGCTTGAACTCAAACCCCGAGATCAAGAGTTGCATATTCTACCGACCGAGCCAGCGAGGCACCTTCAGTTCAATTTTTTTTTTTTATTTAAAATTTTTTTTTTTTTTAACGTTTATTTTATTTTTGAGACAGAGAGAGACAGAGCATGAATGGGGGAGGGTCAGAGAGAGGGAGACACAGAATCGAAACAGGCTCTGGGCTCTGAGCTGTCAACACAGGGGCCCGATGCGGGGCTCGAACTCATGGACCGCGAGATCGTGACCTGAGCGGAAGTCGGCGCTCAACCGACTGAGCCACCCAGGCGCCCCCAGTTCAATTTTTTAAAAAATATATTTAGGATTGTACAACTATCATATCAAAATCAAATTTTAGGCCATTTTACTTAGCCGAAAAAGAAACTTCACATGCATTAGCATTCACTCCCCATTCTCCCTAACCACCAGCTCTAGGCAATCACTCTTAATTATGCAAAACATGGCTTTCATTTGGCTGTTCTTTAGCTAGAAGACTGTCAGTGTCTTCCTTGTCCATATGATTAGAAAGCATTTCTCACCTGGGGGGTTCATATTTTTCCATAATCTGATTTCAGCTTATTTTTCCAATTTTGACTTAAACCCTTCCCTGGTTTGAATATACAACTCTTGCTAAGGCTCATCTACTTCTTGTTCTTAAGAATGCTGTGTGCATTCTACCTTCCTTTTGGTTTCCACTCTTCCTCTAAATAAATCTGGATATGCTTTGAGACCTAACTTGAGTCCTGTCCTTTCTATGAATACTTCCCTGAGTAATATCACCTACAATGAGTTCTCCTTTAAACTTGAACTTCCTTGGGCACTTGGTCGACATGTGTAATGATCTTGTGGTTCCTGGGTTTTAAGCCTCGCCTCAGGCTCTGTGCTGACAGCTCAGAGCCTGGAGCCTGCTTAGGATTCTGTGTCTCCCTCTCTCTCTGCCCCTCCCCTGCTCGTGCTTTATCTCTATCTCTCAAGAATAAATAAACATTAAAAAAAAAAAAAAAAAAGCTTGAACTTCCCTTAGCACCCAGTATTGTAAAACTTTTTTTTTTTTTTTTGGCATTTAATTGTAAACTGTCATGTGGAAACCCTTCTCTTGTGTTATTCAGCTTTTCATGTGTATACCTTAATTCCCTAAGTTGATTATAAGCTTCTCAAGGGCAGGGACCATGTATACTTTTTCTTTATATCTTCTGTAGCTTAGCTGAGTATATGGCTATGCACAGAAATAGTGTGTTTATGTATAATGGAATGAATAGAGCTAGCACTGAGCAGAATGCGAAATTTGGGCTCTGTGACAGCCACAGATTTCAAAGTCTTACTGGACATGTCTGTGTTTTTAGATGGCTTTGCCTTGTCTACAGCCTGATACCACATTCTTCCATTAATTCATTCAGTAAATGCCACTGGTGCTATGCTTTGTTTACTAATTTCTCAAAACCCTGTTCTTGATTTAGTTAACTTTTTCTTATTGCTGTGATGTAGCTGAATTCTCTGATAGCATTCAGTTCTGCATTATTCTTGAGATTTCCTGCTGTTGATAGGACTTTTCTTATGGTAGATTAGTACATTACCACAGCCTCTGTAGACCTATAGAGTACCATTATGATGCACATTACAAGATCTTATTATTATAGGTTGGTACATAACCTTAGTCTCTGTAGTCCCATTATTATATACTTCATGATGTAACACACCATGACAGTATCATGTTCTGAGAAGTTGCAGGGTGATGAGTGCTACGGGAGACAGTTGCATTGCTCAAGTCACTTATGGTTTGATTGCAAATGTGGAATAGCACTTTTAATTTGAAACCATAGCAAGAAAAGTACTATATTCTAAGTGTTAGGAGTTATACAGAAATAAATGATACAAATGTCTAGATTCTTTTTTTAAAAAAAAAAAAATTTTTTTTTAACGTATATTTATTTTTGAGACAGAGAGAGACAGAGCATGAACGGGGGAGGGGCAGAGAGAGAGGAGGGAGACACAGAATCGGAAGCAGGCTCCAGGCTCTGAGCCGTCAGCCCAGAGCCTGACGCGGGGCTCGAACTCACGGACCGCGAGATCGTGACCTGAGCTGAAGTCGGACGCTTAACCGACTGAGCCACCCAGGCCCCCCAACAAATGTCTAGATTCTTAAGGAGCTCACAGTCTCAGAGACTGAGTTAAAAAACCCAAATGGTTGTAAGACAATATCATGAGTATTGTAATGGAGAAGTGGGTGCTTAGGATTATAGCAGCCCCAAGGGATTTCTTCTGTCATGGCAAAATTATAGTTTGGGAGCTGGAGGAGACCTTATAAGCCCTTTGAGGACAGGATATTTTTCTGTCCCCAGCACCTACAGAGTACCTGGCATATGAAAGATGATCAATAAATGATAAATGAATAGTCATCTATACTGTGCTATCTTATATGGTGGGTACTAGCAGTATGTGGTTATTGAGTACTTGAAACAAGATTAGTCAGAATTGAGATGTGCTGTGAGTGTTAAGTGGTCACCAGATTTTAAAGACGTATTTAAGAAAATGTGTGTAAAAAAATCACAATTTTGTAATACTGATTATATGTTGAAGTGATACTTATTTGATAGATTAAATAAATATAGGATTAAAATTAATTTTCCTATTTCTTTTTACTTAAAAAATATGGCTACTAGAAAACTAAAAATTACACATCTCATATTATGTTGGACAATGCTGATCTTATTCAGCTGCTTTAGAGAGACAGTGTGATTTGACCAAGGTCACAAAATAGGAGAGGGGCGCCTGGGTAACTCAGTTGGTTAAGTATCTGACTCTTGGTTTTGGCTCAGGTCATGATCTCACGGTTCATAAGTTCAAGCTCTACATCGGGCTTTGAGCTGTCGGTATGGAGCCTGCTTGGGATTCTCTTCCTCTCTCTTTCTCTCTGCTCCTCCACTGCTCATGCGCTCTCTCTCTCTCAAAATAAATAAATACTTAAACAGAACAAAACAGCAGAGATACCTTGAGAATTTCCATGTTGGATTTCTTGATTTCTGGTTCAGTTTTCTTTACAGGCATAAGTTAGTACAATGTAAATACATAAATTTTGAGGTAAAATAGCATCAGTTTCGTCTTGTGAGGGATGACATGATCTCTCTGCTTTTAGGTATCCTATTATTGAGCCTAATAATCATTACACATTTTTCCTTTTGTATGTGAATTTCAGTCTCCAGAAAATCTGCATTTTTATACTCAGGTTTCTTTTCCTACTTAGTACCTCCATTCCTTTTTCTCCCTTGCTCTTCCCCTTTCCTACACATACATATTTATACACACAGTCTTCTATTTTATTCCTTCTTAATTTGGTTCCATTAATAATTTCCACATTATAGCAATACCTTTATTTGTATTTGGGGGAGATAGCCTTTGCTGTAACATGGTGTGGTATATAGACTGAGAGCTGGTTGTTCTAGTGGTCTTGTGCATACATCAATTATCTCACATTATCCTCTCAGAACTACATGAAGTAAAGATCCTGTTATGATCCTGACTTTACAGTTATGAAATCTCAGTCTTAGAGAGGGTGGTACTCTCAAGGTCACACAGCTGATCACAGAATTTGTAAGCTAGAAATGTGAGAAACTGACAGGAAGCCTGGGAATTTTTCCTACATAAGCACAGGCCTGTGTAGGAACTCTTGAGTCCATAGACTAAGGATGAATATATTAAATGTATACGCCAGGAAAAAAAGTTTAAAAGTCCATTGCAGAATGTGTGGGTGTTAGGTATACGCTTATGTAAGTACATGAGAGAGGCAAGAGAGAAACAGAGGGGATAGGGAGAAATAGAGAGGGATAGAGAGAATGAATGGATGAAATGATTTATTTTGAAGACCGAGTCCTTATGCCTCCCTCCCTCCTGCTCCTTTCTGTCCTTCTTTCCTGATTCTCTTCCTATTTATGACATTGAAATTACTCACCATACTCTCATTTTCTTCACTTCAGCTCAGGTCAGTTCAAATCAATATACCTAATTGAACAGATGTTCATCAACATGTTTTCAATGGTTCTGTTTTGATAGAGGGGTTTTGGGTGATTAAAAAAATTTTTTTATTTGTTCTCTATGTTATTGAATTTTTTATACAATAACATATACTTAACATATACTTAAGAACAGCCAGATAAAAAATCAGCATTTGGAAGAAATTTCATTTGGAAGAAAAAATCAACATGCATAATAGTTTTCATTCCAAAAATATTTCACCCTAAAATTTCAAAGTGCCATACCTTGCTCTCTGCCATTCCAGGTTTTTTTACTTCAATTTCGTAGTCCCCAGGTTAATGACTAGACTAAGTCAGTCTTTCAAAACCCAGAGCTGTAGTACACCATCTCTGGTTCATAGAGATGAGCTTTCTTATCGAGCTAGCATTTATTTCTTTAACCAAGATGTTTTTGTTTTGGGGGCAGATTGTTTGTAAACAACAGTAACTCATAGTGGTCATGTTTTGCAAATATTTTTAAATGCTTTGAATCTAAACAGTCTACTTATTGTGTTTATGTCATAATGAGACCTTGGTTCTTATCCAGCCCCCTATCTGATAATTTTCTTTTCCAAATTACCAGCCAATTTATTTGTTGTTAGAATCTTTGAAAATTCCATATTTTTCAGTTGCTTTTCACTGTTTATTGCCCTGGTTTATGTTCTTTTAAGATGCTAGTGATCAAAGAGAAGATGTTTATATTGGAAACCACATGCCTTGCCCTGAAAACCTCAATGGTTACTGCATCCATGGGAAATGTGAATTCATCTATTCCACTCAGAAGGCTTCTTGTAGGTAAGTCAGCATCTCCAGATCAGAGGTGAGGAACTTTTTCCTGCAGTCACTGCTCTATAGAAAGCTATAGTGAAATATAGATTAAATATTACCAAAAAGTATTATTTATTTGCAGTTGAGTCAAAAATAAATTAGCAGTATCATTTGGAAAAAGCTGACATGTATAATATGCAAAACCAAAAACAGATGTCATATTAGGATTTTAAGATTATGGGCTTAACATTTTTAATATGATGTCCATTTTTTATATAAGAAATAAATATGCCATATTTCAGCACTATTTTGGTTTTCAGGCAATCTGTCACAAGGTGATTTAGGGACTAAAGAATGTGTTAAGAACAGAGAATATGTAACTCAAAACATATACTGAAATAGATTTCTAAAAATAAGGGAATGGGGATGTAGAACCAGGTGTGAAGAGAGAAGTAGAAATGGGAAAGGTGTAAATCTTCTACTGTCTGAAGCAGGAGAGGTTATGAAACTTGTTCAAGGTCAGCAGCAGCAAAACTAGATCTCGGATTTCCTGACACTCAGCCTAATGATCGTGATGCGTTTTGCTGTTCTGTGTCTGTTTACCAGTAACACTTCTTGCTGGTGCTGGGAGCTCATCCTCTATTTCAGACTGGTCTGGTTAGCCAGGGTACAGTATTTCCTTAGACAAGGGGAGATTCCTGTCATTCTGCACGTTCCTGCCTCTTGCAGTTTGGCCAGAGTCCTTTTTTCCTTTCTTAGTCAAAACATCAAAAGATGGAGAAATACTACACTTTTCCTTTGTTCTGTCAGCCTAGTAGGCCAGTGAATCTTTCTCTCCAGAAAGGAAAAGAAAGCTGTTTGAAAGCAGGTATCCTGGTCCCTCTACCCTTAGCTCCCTTCTCCTGGCTCTCTTTTTCCTCTTCTCCTGCTTTAAAAACAGAACAAAACACTATAAACTGTTAATGATTAAATAATTCTTTGTTAAGCTTTTGGCTTTTTCCTGTTTGAAAGTGCTATCGCTCCTTTCCCACCCCTCTTTCCTAAATGTTAAAAAAATATAGCTGTGCAAAGGGGAACAAGCCAGTTTAGAATTTTTTTATCTTTATTTTTGAGAGAGGGTGGGGGAGGGGCACAGAGAGAGGGAGACACAGAATCCATAGCAGGCTCCAGGCTCTGAGCTGTCAGCACAGAGCCTGACGCGGGGCTCAAACCCACAAGCTGTGAGATCATGACCTGAGCTGAAGTCGGATGCCCAACCAACTGAGCCACCCAGGCGCCCCAACAAGCCAGTTTTAAAACAAAATCATTCAATGGATTCCTCCTATTTGTCCCAAGTGGCATACATAATCTTGATAGAAATTCAGATTATGTTGTTCTTAGGATAGGGCATCTTTCAAGATATCTAAAAGTGAGGGATGAGAGAAGAAGGTGTCCTGATAATCAAGTGATACCAGGTCACTTTGTAGTATTTACTGTGAGTAATTGACAGTGAGAGGATTCAGTGGTATAGTGGTTAAAGGCTTTGGAAGCAGGTACGCCAGACTGGCCAGTTACTGACTGTGCTCTTCTGAAGTTATTTAAATTTCTAAGCCTCATTTTCTCATTTCAAAAATTAAAATAATAATGGTAACTATCTCCTAAAACTGTTACTAAATTTAAATTTAAATTGTTGCTAAAATTAAATGAGCTAATATATGCAAAGTGCTTAGCACAATACCTGGTACTTAGTATGTATTTAATCAATAGGAGTTGACATTATTAGATTATAATTGCCTTTAGGTTTGAGACTGTTTGCTAAACCTGTCTTCCCATGGCCTCGCAGGGGGCCTATTCCAGTAGCTACTTAGGTAACTTTAAAAAAATGTTTATTCATTTATTTTGAGAGAGAGAGAGAGGGAGAGAGAGGAGGAGGGGCGGGCAGAGAGAGAAGGAGAGAATCCCAAGCAGGCCCTGCACTGTCAGCGCAGAGCCCCATGTGGGGCTCAAACTCATGAACTGTGAGATCATGACCTGAGCCAAAACCAAGAGTCGGACGCTTAACCAACTGAGCCACCCAGGTGTCCCAGTTAACTATCTTTTGAATGCCATGTGCTGATGATCAACTCTACCTTCTTCTCCAGACCAGAGTTGTGCCAGAGAATCTCTTTTCTGCATACGCATAATCCTAAAAAGCAGCAGATCTTTTTCTTTTGTCTAAGCATTTACAAAGTCTGTAAGAATCAGGCCATAATATCACATGCACTTCAACTAATAGGTGGGTATGTTTGGGTAACAGTAAGCAGGCAGGGATGAACAATCGCTAGCCACAGTCCTATTATTAGGTTAAAATCTTTTAGTATTATCCCACCGTTAATTTGTTTGTTTGTTTATTACTTACTTTGTACCAAATTCTGCCTGCCCCTGGCGTCTCAAATTCAGGTATAACAGGGATCCAGGCATCTTGCCTTCCAAAAAACCTACCATCTGTAGGTTCCAAAAAACCTAATGTCTGGTTGAAGACAATAATAATAAACAATTAAAATATAATATGAAAAATGCTGCCACACAGAGATAGATATACTCAAGATGATTTGGAACTTCAGACAAGGCACTTCACCTTGATGAGGATGAGGGACATCGTGGGAAGGGGGGCAGGTCTTACAGGAACATTTGTGTCACTCCAGGAACTTGCCCTTTATTTTAAAGGATGCTTGAGAAGCCACTGAAGGATTTAAGTTAAGAAAGTTATGATCAGATCTGAAAGCCGCTGGTTTTGTGGAAAATGGATCAGAAGACTGAATGTTAGGAGACTGTGCGTTAGTAAGAAATTAGAGCCTGAACTAAGTAAAGGAGTTGTAGTGACACTGAGATCAGCAGATGAATTGCAGAGAGAAGATAAGGTAGTTCAACCCCTAGGTTTTGGTGACCAGTTGTTTGAAGATGGAATGTGGGAGTTGGTGGAGGGTGGTGGGAAGGAAGACTCAAGAGAGTCTCCTGGGTTTCTGGGTAAGGCAGAAGTGAGTGGGGACAGGGAACGGGAAGAGGGAGGAGGTTTGGGTGGAAATGATGTATTCAGTGTAATATGCTTGGTCTCAGGTGCCTGTGGGGGATCCACCAATGGAAGTCTAGCAGGCTGATGGATGTATGTTGGTTTGAGAACTCAGGAGACAGATGCAGGTTGGAGGCATACATTTGGGAATCGTTCTACTCTAGCATATCCCTTGTAGTTCCTACCCAGCCCTGCTTCTGTCCCTCTAGGCCTCCAGTTTGTCCATCCTTTCACCTTTTTTCCGTGTCCCTAGCCCCTTGAATGTCTTCATCCCCTCCTTATCCAGCTTAAATTCATGGTCAGTCATGGTCGTCCCTCTCTTGTTTCATCATACTCACTTGACAAAACTATAATCCTGGTTCATTCCTTCCTGCCTAATGTGTACCTATACAGCTATTCTGTATACCCATCCAGCTGAACATGACTGTTGATGAAAAGCACACCACCAGGCTAATGCATCTCACCGATGTTTGTACTCAAAATGGGCCCTACGAGCTGCCAGGTTGTCTTTCTGAGCTTCAGTCCATTCATCCTCCTCTTGTCCCAGATGCTGGCTTTCTGTTGTCACCCTTCTCTTCAGATTGTCCGTACCTCCTTCTCCTCCTTAGCTGATCATCTTGTTTCTGAGTTCACTGAGAACATTGAAGCATTATGAGGAGGACTCTCACAGATTTTTCACCCGCACCAACCAGAAATTCTCCCGGCTTTTCTGTGTTTCATATGTTCTTGTATAGATACATTTATATATATTTTCATTTCTTCTGTCTTTGAAAAAAATTCTCACTCTCTCATCAGCTGCTGTCCCATTTATTTCCTTTGTAGAAGAACGCAAAAGAGTTGTCTGTGCTCTCTTTCCAGCTCCTCACTTCCTGTATCTCATGAACCCACCCCAATGAGCTTTTGCTCCAACACTTCCCTGAGGCTGTTCTTGTTGCTAAATTCAGTGATCAATTCTTAGTCTTAAATTACTTTTGAACAGTCAGTAGCATTTGACTCCTGTGCAATATGCATAATAATACACTTGGCTTTAGGGATTGCATTCTCTCTCTCTTTTCTGCTGCCTCACTGGCCATTCCTTTACATCTTCTTGGCTGGTTCGCCTTTTGCTCCTGACCTCTCATTGTTGGAATGTCCAAGGGTCCAGTCCTGGTCCTCTTCCTTAGTGATGCCACCCAGCCTTAGAGCTTTCCATGACATATGCTGATGACTCCTACTTTGCATAAATCCCAGACCCCTCTCCTCAATTTGAGACTCATAGATCCCTCTCCCTCCTTGATATTTTCCTGTGGATGTCTTGACTCCTCCATTTCAATAGGATCTAAGCCTATCTCCTGATCTGCCTTCCCTCCTCTAAACCTGTTCCATCTGCTGCCTTCTTCATCTTAGTTGATGCCAACTCCATGTTTTCCTTTGCTCAGAGAAAACACCTTTGATACATCTTCGAGTTCTCTCGTAATCCATACCCAGTCAGTTGAGAAATCCTATTACCTCTGTTTCAGAATATGTCCAGAATCGGAGTTCTTCTCCCCATTGCCACTGCTATTCCTGGTTCAGACCACCATTTCTTCTCTCTGGCATTATTGCAACAGCCTCCCTGTATCCTACAGTCCATATTCAACTTAGAAGCTAGGTAGAGACTTTTCATTTTTTTTTTTTTTTTTAATGTTTATTTTTGAGAGGGCGAGGGAGAGAGTGAGCATGCTTGCAAGTTGGGGAGGGGCAGAGAGAGGGAGATAGAAGATCCAAAGTAGGCTCTGTGCTGACAGCAGAGAGCCTGATGTGGGGCTTGAACTCATGAAACATGAGTTGGCTGTTCATGACCTGATCATGACCTGAGCTGAAGTTGGGCACTTAACTAACTGAGCCACCCTTGCACCCCGAGATGGAGACTTCAAATGAAAGTTCATGTCATTTCCCTGCTAAAACCCTCCCAGTGGCTCCTCTATCTCATCGAGTGCAGAAGCCCTACACAATTGACCCCTTCACCTCTCTGTCTTAATTCTGTTTCCCTTCTGCTTGCCCACTCCACTCCAGCCATGCTTGCTATTCTTGGACATGGCCATGTGCTAATAATGCTCCCTCCTCAGGGTCTTTGCACTGACTCTTCCTTTATCTGATATGTTCTCCTTCCTGTTGTCCACATGGCAGATTCCCTCACCTCCTTCACATCCTCACTTCCATGTCAGCTTCTTAGTGAAGCCTACCCTGACCATCTTGTTTAAAGTTGCGACCCTCTCTTCCTGGCCTATAATTTCCTTTAACTAACTCTTTTCTTTCTCTTCGTGTAGTGCATATCACCTTGTAACATAACCATTTAATTCATGTTTATTGACCCTCCCTCCTCCAGCTAGAGGTTAACCAGACCAGCGATCTTTATTTGTTTTGCTCACTGATGTATCCCAAATATCCACAGTACTTGACACATGTCAGATGTTTAGTAAATGGACAAATGGAAGAATCAGCACGTGAGGGCATGGTAGTGAACGAGATTACTATGGACGTGTGTAGGATGAAAGAATGGAGAGTGTAGAAGACCAAATGCCTGGATCTGCCTTTAATCAAAAACAGAAGAAGTAGTAATAACCTAGAAGTTATTATCCAGATATTTGGAGAGTGTAACCCAAAAGTCAGTTGCAGAAAATAATATCCAAGGAGGATTGCCTGAATGATACATGGCCTATACATTCTTTTTGATACTCTGATTTTCATCTTTGGATTAAGCTAAACTGTCGGAGAGCTGCATATCTAGGACACTGTTATAGCTCCCTATGGACCTGTTTTTATTTTACTGAGCTTTGACTTTTTGCCATTAGCTTACCACAAAAGACATTATTTTAAAAATCCTATAAGATTTCATTATATTGTTGAATTTATTACAACTATATTATTGAGGATGATGTTCTCTGCATCAAAAAGTGCCCTCTTTAAATCAGGACCAATGAGGTAAAATCCCCCTGAATCTAATATTAGTAGTAACTGTGGTTCTTTTGAGCAACTGGTTTGATTTTATTTTATGGAGATTGCATTTTATGTTAATAATCTTACCATTTTTTCCCACTTATTCTTTTTTTTTAAACCAGTGATTTTTAGTATTTAGTATTTTTTTTCACAGTTTTGCAGTACCACAATCAATTTTAGAACATTTCATCGCCCCCAGAAGAAACTCTGTGTTCTTTAGCTGTTACTCTCAAATCGCCCTGCCCACCGCCCTTAGTCTTAGACAATCACTGGTCTCTTTTGTTTCTATAGATCTACCTGTTTTGGACATTTCATTTAAGTGGGCTTGTATAACGTGGTCTTCTGTGTCTGGTTTCTTTCACTTAGCATAATGTTTTCAAGGTTTATCCATGTTGTAGCATATGTCAGTACTTTGCTCCTTATAATACCACATTTTGAATCTGCTTACCAATTGATGAATATTTGGATTGTTCCCACTTTTTGGCTATTAATGAATAATGCTGCCCTGAATAATTGTTGGCAGGTTTTTGTGTGGACTTGTGTTAATTTCAGTTGGGTAAGTGTCCAGGAGTGGAATTGCTAGGCCAAATGGTAACTCTTGTGTTTAACTTTTGAGGAACTGCCAGACTGTTTTCAAAAGTGGCTTTGCCATTTTTCATTCCCTACAGCATCTTCATCAACAGTTATTATCTGACTTTTTGATTCTGGCCATTCCAGTGGGTATGAAGTGATCTCTTGTTGTTTTGATTTGCATTTCCGTGATGACTAATGATATTGGTATCGTTTCATGTGCTTATTTGCCATTTGTTTATCTTGTTTGGAAAAATGTCTATTCAGATCTTTTTGCCCATTTTGTAATTTTTTTTTCTTTTGGTTAATGAGTTTGTAATAATTTTTTAAATATATTCTAGATACAAGTCTCTTATCAAAAATATAATTTGCAAAAATATTCTATTCTTTTGGTTATCTTTTTACTTTCTTGATAGTGCCTTTAAACACAAAAGGTTTTAATTTTGATTTAATCCAGTTTAACTTTTTTGTTGTTGTTTATGCTTTTAGTATCATATCTAAGGAAATCTTTGCCTAATCCAGATCATGAAGATTCACTTTTTTTTCTAAGAGTTTTATAGTTTTAGCTGTTATCTTTAATGTTTATTTTTTGAGAGAAAGAGAGGGAGAGAAAGAGAGAAAGACAGAGTGTGAGTTGGGGAGGGGCAGAGAGAAAAGGAGACACAGAATCTGAAGTAGGCTCCAGGCTCTGAGCTGTCAGCATAGAGCCTGATGCGGGCCTGGAACTCCCTGACTGCAAGATCATGACCTGAGCCTAAGTCGGACACCTGACTGACTGAGCCACCCAGGCGCCCCTATAGTTTTAGCTGTTACCTTTAGATCTGTGATCCATTTTGAATTATTTTTTGTGTATGTTGTAAAGAAGAGGTTCAACTTCATTCTTTTGCATGTGGACATCTAGTCGCAGCAGCTTTGTTGAAGAGGTTATTTTTTCTTATTGAATTGTCTTAGCACTCTTGTCAAAGATCAGTTGGACCATAGATGTATGGGCGTATTTCAGGGCTCTCAGGTTCTATTCCATGATCTATAAATCTGCCTTACTACTTTGTTTTTTGTTTTTTGTTGTTTTTTTTTTTTTGTCTGCTAGTAGACTTAGAACCCAGTGTGAAATTTTCTGATAGGTGTGTAGGAACCTCAGGGATGGGAGGAGTGGACTCACATCACCCCTGGCTTCCTATTTCCCTATTCCTATTTCTTCTTATTCTTTATGTGTGCTCTATTAAAAAATCTTTTTTTCTAATGAAGTGTGGGATGTTAATAACTCGACTATCCTTACACTTCAGAGGTTTTATTAATCAGTTCTAACTGAAGGCTGGCTAATTTATACATTTTACTTCTGTCAGCTACAAAGTGTGAAATTTGTTAAATATCTTAAATGTTTCCCCCTGTCAAATTATTATCATCAGCTGATGTTGCCTTTTTATTTACTTGGAATTCAGATAATTTCTAAGATTAGCTCCTGTTTGGCTGCTTGACTGCTTTTGTCAATAACTTATTTTACTTTTCCCCCTGCATCTTAAATGATTATATTTATGTACACTAAAGTGTGTTGGATATAATATAATATAAAGAGTGCAATTTTCAGAGAACTGTAAATGTTTATATCTATTTATTTAGTCATCCCATTTCCAAGTACCTAGCCTTTTGAATAACACCAAATATAGAAATGTGCACACTCACCAATATTGGTTACACCTAATTCATAGTTGTGAAAAATGGAAAATAGGGGCGCTTAGATGACTCAGTTAAGCATCCAACTCTTGATATCAGCTCAGGTCATGATCTCAAGATCATGGGATTGAGTTCCTCATGGGGCTCCATGCAGAGCATGGAACCTGTTTGGGATTCTCTCTCTCTCTCTCTCTCTCTCTCTCTCTCTCTCTCTCTCTCTCTCTCTCCCTCTCTCCCCCCCCCCCCAAATAATTAAACTAAAAAAAAAAGGAAATAACTGGCATGTCTCTTAGACTGAGGAATAGATGTTAGCTATATGATAGCCAGTAAATGTACTATTATGTACCTTTTTTTTTGAGAGAGAGAGAGAGCATGTACTTGTTTGAGTGGGAGAGGGGCAGAGAGAGAGAGAAACCCAAGTGGGCTCCACACCCAGCGCAGAGCCTGACGTGGGGTTTAATCCCACGACTCTGAGGTCATGACCTGAGCTAAAGTCAAGAATTGGACTCTTAACTGACTGAACCACCAGGCACCCCTTATGTATCTGTTTTTTTAAAGGAGGTATAATAAAGACCATTTAGCAACTGTAAAATTAATGTCCTATAATGATAGGTGAAAGATGCACTGTGAAATAGACATTGAGTAGCGTTTAAGGAAATACACAGATGGCAGTTTTGGGTTTTTTTTTCAGATAGTGGGAAAGCACCTGATTTGCTATTTCTGTATAAACTTATTATTCTTTTGTATGTTCTTACTTTTAAAACCTAGAATTATTAGAATCTGTAATTCTCATAGGAATCTTTTTTCCTCCCCTTTTCAGATGTGAATCTGGTTACACTGGACAGCACTGTGAAAAGACGGACTTTAGTATTCTCTATGTTGTGCCAAGTAGGCAAAAGCTCACTCATGTTCTTATTGCAGCAATTATTGGAGCTGTACAGATTGCCATTATAGTAGCGATTGTCATGTGCATAACAAGGTAGGTAATGGCCTAAGAAATACCAACCTTAAATTAGAGTTGGATAGCTGTTAAAGTAAAGAAGAACCTTGAAGCACACTCAAAATGATAGGGGCTTTAAGTCTTCCTGTCTATTAGGAAAAAATCCTAGGATCAGTTCCTAAGGTTTCTAAGTAGGTCTGACCTGTCCTTATCTTGCTTCCTTAGAGTATTGACAAGAACTCATTCTCAGGGTTACAGGTGTAGCTGGGCAACTGGCAAAGGGAGCATGGATAATATTCAGTGGCATAAAGAATGTAGGAATCTTAGAACTGCATTCTGGAATGATGATTGTAGTAGCAGAATGGTCTGCACATGCACAGAAGGGCCTGCCCCAATTTTTAAAGCGCTGATGAACTGCAAGGTGTTTTTTGCCCTAAGGGTATACTTTATCCATAGTAAATATAATAAGAAAGGAAGAAATCAGAGATCAAAGAAAATGGCTTTTCTTCGTATATCATTGTCTTAACATTTCATTACTTCATTTTCTGGAACACAGTTATAAGTAATCTTTAAAATTCTCCATCATAACTAAAACCATTGGCATTTATCATAATTAAACTCAAAATTAAAGGACATTCTTGGATTGCAACAGGGAAAAAAATGGGTATTTTCCAAACTTAGTGGAAATGTAGAAGTCAGAAATGAAGTGGACCCAAGAAAAGTCCAGCTAAATCCAGTTCATATTGTCTTTCTGCTTCCCAGTGTCCTGTTTTTTTTTTGTTTTTTTTGTTTTTTTTTGTCTTGCTTGGCTATTCCTGTCTCCTTTAAGATTTGGTTCAGAAGTCCCATAAACATCATTTCTGTACTTGTCTGCATTATTCTGGGCAGAGGATCGGAGCATATCAAGTACAGATATTGGCAGGCCATAATGGATTTATAGCTCTTCTATCCAAGGTCTGGATAGAAGCCAGACCTTCACTAGTCTCAGCCATCTGGAGCTGAAATGATAAATCTAGAAATGATAAAAAATGTTCTCTGAATAACAGGTATTTTTCATAAAATTCAAGTGCTAAAATCAGTGGACTTTATTCCATTGAACAGATGATCTGCCCTTAGGCAAGACTACTGAGTATAAAATTGGGCAGTAGGAAAAAAAATGGGCAGTAGATTAAAATTGGGATAATAATATAAAAAATGACAGCAGAAAGGGAAAATAGAAAAAAAAAAAAAACCCACGTAACAGCAGAGCTGCCTGTGGCCATTTAATATCGGCTTAGAGGTTAAGTAGTTTGCCTGTGGTCATCCCACTAGTAAGTGGAAGTGCTGGATTTGGATTCAGTGCTGCCTGGTTTCCAAACCATTCCTCTTTCCACTGAACCATCAAGAGGAGGGTCTATGTTGAGTCACCTCAGGAAATACATTTGCCAAGTATGACCATTGCTTGCTAGCAAGGTTCAAACTTAATTTTGTTAGAGGGACAGGGCTTTTGAATAGAGCTGGGGGGAACGACTTGGTATGAATCATTTCTTCAGAGCATTAATCTGGGTGTCATCTGCAAAATTTCACTGGAGGAGAGAAAATATGAGGTCAGGGGAACTATTTAGGACGTTATTCGAGTAAAGCAGGAGCGGAGTAATGAATTATTTGGAGGGTGAAAGAAAGAAGGTAAAGATGAGGGAAGCTTTTGAGGCCTGGTGACGATGTCATGTTTAAGAAGATCAAAGGATGTTAGAGTTAGCAGGAAGCAGCTTTGAGTCAATGCCTTCTATTCTAGAGAGGTGAGGAGACTGAAGGCTTAGATGGGGGAATACCTTACTCAAGATACTTAAGCCCTTTACAAATCCCAATCCAGCCTTTTATCTTGTTCTACACTTCTGTTTTCAGCGTGCTACAATCTTCAAAATTCTAATTCTACTAAATTAAAATTACCTGACAAGTAGTTTTCAAGTTTGTGCCCTCAAATTTATATCCCAAATCCATGTGCTGCCTTCACAGACCTTAGACATCACAGTGTTTTTATAACTGTGTTGCAGCTGTCTTTTGCTGCCCACTGTCTCCGTGACTGAAGGCTCATCTCATTGAATTTATCTTACATGTCTCCTCATTGAGGCCTGTCTTTTTATTGTGGTGTTGTCTCCCCTCAAATGTTTTGCTCTCTTGAATTTAGAATATTATAATTATGTACTTGGACTTAGCTCCACTGAATTTTTAAGGAGTGCCTCTCCCACACGGTCCATTATGGGACAGCTGTTCACTTATCCCATGGTGGCTGTTACATGTGAGGAATCTTCCATTAAAAGGATGTTCCCACTGACTCACTGAGCAAGACTGCATGAGTAAAATTTTCTTCTTTTATACTTGGAATCTTCTTTTATGTTTTGAGACTCCTAGAATGACAATAGCAGGGACCTCAAACATCATCTTAGCCAAACACCTTTATTTTATAGATGACAAAACCATGGCCCCAGGAAGTTGGAATTTTTCCAAGGTCATGGTGAGTTGGTGACAGTTAAAGAGGTTTGCTTGGCTTCTTAACCATGAAATGGACGTGCTTTCATCACTGTCTACCTCAAAGTGTTTTTATGAGGATTAGTGAGATAAAATTTGCGAAAAACAGCATATAAAATGAAAGTGTTAACACCAAGGCTTTTAAGTCAAGGCAAAGCAGTGCTCTTTGAAACTGAACTAGAAACAGAGAACTTTAGGAATATTCCTTGTCACAAGACTTTCTTTCCATTAGATTATAAATACCTTGCTGGCAGAGATTTTAGAGGTTGGTACAACTTTTAATATTTCATATGTTGGAAAAGGAGATTGCACAGCTAGTTTTTAGCAGAGTCCAAACTCAGAATTCCCAGAATTCATCCCAGTGCCTTTGTTCCACACTGCATACCGCAGCACTTTGTGCGTAGTAAGAGCTCGTATGTTTGCATTCTGGTGGGCAGGCACAAGAGCAATTACAGCACAATGAGATTGATACCACCACGGAGAAACATGTACACTAAAGGGAAAGCAGAGTCCAAGACTATCCCTTATCCCCAGGATGACAGTTCTTTATTGGGTTCTGTGATTTGCCCAAGCAGGGTGCAGAGAAACTTCTTTCGAGTCCTTGTCTAAAATCGCTAAGCATTTCCTGTCTATTCATATCTGAGGTTAATAAGCACACTTCTTCCCGATTACTCCCTCGTCCAAGCTGTTCTTGTCACTTTGGGTGTGTCATAATGCTCAGAGGAAGTACATGGATCAGGATCCTTTCTACTATCCTAGGTTTATATGTTACTGGTCACCGCAGCTAGGGAGTTGTCAGGCCAGAAGAAGGGCGGGGAAGTGCATCTGCAGCAGTAGAGACCCAGGAGTGAGCTTTGCTTGTGCTTACACCTGCATTCTGTACCTAACCTCTAGTCCCCAGCTGTGTAGGGAAGATAGCAGTCTGACACGTTGGTCCTCAGCTTGTCTTGCATCAAACAGCATCCTGTTTCTCATTAAGGCTTTATGTGTGAAATGTGTATTACTTTGGAAACATTTGAAATATCTTAAACAAAATGACCTTTTTCTTTTCTTTATTTTTTTAATTCAACAGAAAATGCCCTAAAAACAACAGAGGACGGCGACAGAAGCAAAACCTAGGTCATTTTACTTCAGATACGTCATCCAGAATGGTTTAAACTGATGACTTTTATATGTACACTGACCATGTGATGTACATTTATTATGTCTTTTTTTAAAGAATGGAAATATTTATTTCAGAGGCCTTATTTTTGGACATTTTTAGTGTAGTACTGTTGGCTCGTATTTAGAATATTCAGCTACAACAGTTTTGGACTGTTTCGTAGTCTTTGTTTTATGTTTTTAAATACAGAAATTGATTTCACAAATTTATACCACATGGTAATTCTAAGACTTGTTCTTTACCCATGGAATGTAATATTTTTGCAAAGATGGACCACTTCACAAATGGTTACAAAGTCATACCCACTTCTTCCACAGTGACCACAACAAATGACCAAGCATGAACTAAAGGTAAAGATGTTTACAGATTACTTTTCTTACAAAAAAAGATAAAAAATCTAGAAGACACTGTGTTTAAATAGACATTTAAATGTTTTTTGAGATTTAGTAACTGATTTTTTAGACCCTGCCTATCGCATGAACTGTAGAGCTGTGTGTTAGATGTAAAATATTTATAAGCTGTATGGATTGGAATTTGATTATTCCTCTCTTTGAAAAAATAATTCTGATAATTCGGAAAGATATCTGGTAGCCAAGATGGAACAGATCACTGAAAAGTAGGTTTAGGTATTGTGAAAATGGTCTGTTTAACAAACAGATTGGAATAAAGCCTTCTCTATCAGTTAAACTACTTTAATACACATTCCTTTTTTAAAAAATACTTGTTTTAACATAAATAAATTGTATCAGTGTTTGTGAATAAAATGCAAAAATGATTGTTAATGATGGGTGCTCTTAAAGTGAGCTTAAAAATTATCTAAGACCTCTATCCAAATTTGTCCTGTAGTAATAGTTATATTAATAGATTGTTGGTGTTTAAAGATCTGAAGTGTGAGTAGAATGTATTCAGCTGTTTAACATGTAGTTTAGATAATCAGAAGTATGCATGTAGAATTTAAGAATATGTTAAAAATTAAATATTAATTTTAATATTTGGTTTGGAAAAGCATGTTATAATATAATGTTTTCACTATATGGCCTCTGTTTTGGTGTGTTTATTTTACTACATTCTTTGATATTGATAAATCGGTACATTTAATGTGTGAAGTAAGTACAAAAAGATTTCAGTTCAGAATTCCCCTTTGCTTTTTCAAATACTGCTTCAAATTATTTAAAGGCAAAAGCTTCCCCCAATATTTAGTGTTTGCTTTTTTGATCATTTGGTTTCTAGGCTTAATATTAGTAACATGGTGGCTTCAGGGAACTTTTTTTTTTTTTTAAACTGTCCTCTTCTCTCCACACAGTCTTATTTGAGTCCATTAGTCAGTCACCAAGCATGTTTGGAACAGTACCCAGTGCTCTGCAAGGATTCATATTGCAGAACAGTCACGTGTGGGTATTTGTAGTTATAAATACTTGACCAGTCTCCAGGGGTGGGGTTTCCAACCCTTTATACAACCCTGTTGCCTGTTATCAAGCTAACTTTTTGCTCTTAGTGCCAGAATTGATTGTGGTGGGACATCTTTCACTGAAAAATAAGTAAAATGGAACATAATGGGTCTGCTTCAAATGCTGATAAAACCCATCAGAATCGCCTGTCAAGTGTTACAGAAGATGAAGACCAAGACGCTGCTCTTACCATTGTGACTGTGCTGGACAAAGTAGCCACCATCGTGGACAGTGTGCAGGCAAGCCAGAAGAGACTAGAGGAGAGACACAGGGAAATGGAAAATGCCATAAAATCTGTCCAGATTGACCTGTTGAAGCTTTCACAGTCACACAGCAATACAGGCTACGTCATTAACAAGTTGTTTGAGAAAACTCGAAAAGTCAGTGCTCACATTAAAGATGTGAAGGCCCGGGTGGAGAGGCAGCAAACTCACGTGAGAAAAGTTGAATCCAAGCAAGAGGAAATAATGAAGAAAAACAAATTCCGTGTGGTAATATTCCAGGTAAGATTGCCACTTGTGTTTTGCTTGATTACTGAAAAATCTTAACATCCTTGAATTGCCAACCAGTCCTATCAGAAGTTTCCAGCATCTCGTCATTACTATTGTATTTATTCACGGAGTGGCATTCTGTATCAGCAAGAATCTCAGGATAAAGCCATTACTGTGTTGACTAATGTACTATCCTATCAGTATTTTGAGCTTCTCAACCATTTTGTGTAATATGAACTGTGGATCAGAGCTGAGGCTATTTCTTGCCTTTGAAACTTAATATTGGTAAGACTCCTCCAGCATATTTGCCATATCAGCATGATGCCCTTTCATACATTGAGAGTGTTAGTTCTAGAAGAGATCTAAGAAGCCTGTGGTTTAAAACACCTAAAAAGAGAAATGGAGGATAGTAATCCCACAATGTGGTTTTCCCTCTTCTATGGAGACCCTGGAAAGTCCTAAACAGTAAAATGTAAACTTTTCAGAATGTTGTTTCTCTGTTGGAATTTTTACATGTGAGAATATGTAAAATAATTACAATAAGCAAAACTATTACTGTTATTAACAATCAGGCAGTTGTTTTTATGTTTCTTATAATATAGTTTTGTTACAGTTTTACAAGCATAGGAGTCAATTATATAAGTAATTGCTTATAAATGCTTATAGTCTTTTGACTTAGCCTATTTAATATAGTAGTTTTTGTGTGGCATTGTGTATTGCGCTAAGTTCTTACATTACTCTGCACTTGGCACTCATATTTTTTGAAATAGGAACACATCCATGGCAAGATGCATAATATTTATAATATGTTTTTTAACTCTTACAAATCAAAAGGAAAAAGTTGAACTCTCGTCCTGTGGTAGGAAAACTGAGAGTCATTATCAGACTGTTCACAAAAGACAAATGAGAAGAATTCCATTTTCACCCATTTAAATATTTTCAGTTATTAAAACATATACCCAGAGTTTAAGGGTACTTTCATATTTTGCTGGTTAGGAGTATTAACTGGTACAACATTTCTGGAGGGAAGTTTTGGTAGTATGTTATTACGAACCTTCACAAACCTTCGGGCACCAAAATTTTACGTCAAAGAATTTTTCTAAGCATAAAATCAGGAATGTGTGTAGGGATGTTCATCAGTGTATATATAATATACAGTGTTATCGCAGTGTATTTTAAAAATAGATGGCTATCCCTATGCATAGGAAAAAACCCTAGAAGAGCAAAACCAAAATGAAATAAGAACACAGTTGGATTATGTATGTAGGCAGATATTTGTAAGACACTAAGGATGTGGGCCACAACTCTCCACAGCATTCTTTACACATTAGGCAGTTCTCCATAGCACTCTATTGACTGATACAGTTACACTGGCATGAAAGAGTAGTATTTTGGATCTGTTTTTAAGAACGTGTTTTATTTAAGAAGAGACCAGTCCTAGTGTTAATGCATGTAATAGGGATCTAGATTTGGTACTAGAGAATGTAGGATCCATTTTTCAGTTCACCTTCCAAGGGCATCAGCAGGAAGGGGTTGTGTTGCACCCTTCACTTGCATGGGGCATGCCCGGCAGCATTCTTGGCATCTAGCATTTCTCCTGAGAACCTTTATGGAGAGTGGGCCATGTACCAATCAAGATCTACAAAAGCTAGAGGAAAGAAGTTTCTGAAAATTTCTAATTGAACTTTTGTCAGTTGGTCTGTTGACCTATTTTTTTTTTTATAGTTAAGATTATTTTCTTTATTCACCTATTTATTACCTGGCGCTTGCTATTTTTTTCTCTTTGAACTCCTATAGCTATTTGAACAAGTCAAAGATTAGTATGTAAAAAACAACTGAGAGGCACTAATTTAAGTCAGATCTTATTCCTTGTAAGATATAATGTTGTGAAGCTTCTATGAAATTAAGTTGCTCAGGGTCAGCAATGGTTTGTCAGTAAGCAGTTGCTCTTTTATGATGGCAGAGCTTCTAGAGAAAAGATAAAGGCAATTAAGAATGGATTTGATGATTCTTTAGCTGTTAGAACACTATATAGTATTCACATGGTTATTCTCAGTTAAAATTAGTTTCTACACTTCATTCTCATAGTTAATACGTCTAAGTGGTTACTTTGAGATCACCTGTCCTTCCAAAATGAACTTAAAGCTGGAGTAATTCAGCTGTAGTATACTTTCATTTCCATTTGGGTTTTTCCTCAAAAAGTTTTCCCTAGTTACATCTTTTGGTGGCAATCTTTTTTTTTTTTTTTTTTTAATGTTCTATTTATTTATTTTTGAGAGAGAGTGTGAGTGGGGGAGGGGGCAGAGAGAGGCGCGGACAGAGGAGCCGAAGTGGGCTGTGTGCTGACAGCAGCAAGCCCGATGCGGGGCTCGAGCTCACGCACTGCAAGATAATGACCTGAGCTGAAGTTGGACGCTCAACCGACTGAGCCACCCAGGCGCCCCTTGGTGGCAATCTTTATTGGCATTTTATTTCCCACAGTTGTGTATGGCTGAGCTTTCACCTAATCCTGGACATTTGCATTTAAAAAACTATCTGCTAGTTTTCATTAATTATCATTTCTCCTTAACATACGTCCACTTTGATGACCTTCTCATGAAAGCCAGCAGTCTTACCATCTCTTTTAACAATTTTGCTTACAAACCACATGTCTGCAGTTACCAAATGAGATATTTGGTTATTCCCTAGTGACAAATCCCAGACTTCTGTGTATTCGGAAGTCCCCTGGCTATGTTACTTTGATAGGGCCCACTTTACTCTCATCATAGTACTCGTTTTGTTACAAAAATCACCGTTTTACCTGGTCTTTTACATAAAAAGAGATACAATAATTATTTGGAAATCAACCGTAACCCAGCCTGTAATCTTTAATTATTATTACAGCGTATTCATCATTAACTCATGGTATCTCTGACTCATAGGAATTGCAACAAATAGATCCGTGTAACAAGTACTTTCTCCTACTCTACCTCTGTTTTGTTTTTTAAGCCTGATTTTGTATAATTTGTGCATTGAAGAGAAGGGTATGTGATTCCTGAGTTAAGCTATATCTGATTCCTTCACAGCAAGACTGTGAGGGTTTTTCCCCCTACTAAGCAGTAATTATTCTTTGGCTCCTTCCTATTCTAATTATACCTTCTCAGGCCATACCAACCCACTTGGTGTTGTTGAAGCTACTCCCTGTAGCAGGTGTCAGGAAAGGAGAGGAATAATTTTGCTGCTTTCACTGATTCATCTGAGAGCTATGACACGCCCACCTGCCTTTTCTTCTTTTTTTTCAAAGCTGCTAGATAGACTCTCCAATCCTGTAGCCAAAGAATTTAATTTTAAGCAAGTATCCAAAGAAATCAGGTTCCAAGGACCTTCTTGACTATCAGGCTGATAGGTTTTTGAAATAAACCTGTTTCTTACATATTAATTTAATTTATTTTATTGAACAGATTAAAAAAATGTTTTTATGTTTATTTATTTTTGAGAGAGAGAGAGACAGTGTGAGTGGGGGAGAGGTAGAGAGAGGGAGACACAGAATGCGAAGCAGGCCCCAGGTTCTGAGCTGTTAGCACAGAGCCCAACATGGGGCTCGGACCCACGAACCTCGAGATCGTGACTTGAGCCGAAGTCAGATGCTCAACCAACTGAGCCACCCAGGTGGCCCTTATTGAACAGATTTAATTTAGATCTCAAGTAGGAGCACAGTTTCTTTTAGAAATTGTAACTCATGAGGGGTGCCTATGTGACTCAATTGGTTAAGTGTCTAACTTTGGCTCAGGTCATGATCTAGTGGTTTCTAGAACCCCGTGTCAGGCTCTGTACTGACAGCTCCAGAGCCTGGAGCCTGCTTTGGATTCTGTGTTTCTCTCTTTCTCTACCCTTCCCCCATTCGTGCTCTCTCTTTCTCTGTGTGTGTGTGTGTGTGTGTGTGTGTGTGTGTGTGTGCCCCTCATCTCTTTGTACTCTCTCTCTCTCTCAAAAAATAGTAAACATTAAGAAAATGATATATGCAAAGGCATTATACTGGAAATTCAAAATAGAAATTTTAACTCATGGATTCCCTTAAGAGTGTCATGATCCTTAAAGTCTTGCCTGTTTAGTTTTGGAAATAATCCCTAAATAGTAAGTTGGGATTCTTTAGCAGCTGTGTTTCTGGGCTGGTTCTCAAGGGTCCCCAGTGTCTGCTATGTTCCCAAACCCAATCTTCATCCTTATCCTTTGACACATATGACATAGTTGGTCCCTCCCTCTCATCTTGAAACTTGTTTTCCCTTGGCTTCTGAGGGTGCTACTCTCTTGGATTTCTTCCTGCCTCAATAGCTGATACTTCTCCTTTTTTGGTTCTTTCTCATCTTTTCCTTCTACAGTTTCGAAATCTATATTAGAAATCCAAAATCCAAAAATTTCTAAAAATTAAAATTTTCTCATAACATACTGGGTAGCTTGCTACCTAGGGTTGACCTGAACCCATTTGGTGGCAAAACCTGACCTGAAATAGCACAAGGCTGTTTATACACTCTTTTCTTTCCTTTTCTTCTTCTTCTTCTTCTTCTTCTTCTTCTTCTTCTTCTTCTTCTTCTTCTTCTTCTTCCTCCTCCTCCTCCTCCTCCTCCTCCTCCTCCTCCTCCTCTCCTCCTCTCCTCCTCCTCCTCCTCTTCGGATGTTTATTTATTTTTGAGAGAGAGAGAGACAGAGTATGAGCAGGGGAGGGGCAGAGACAGAGGGAAACACAGAATCTGAAGCAGGCTCCAGGCTCTGAGCTGTCAGCACAGAGCCCGACGTGGGGTTTGAACCCATGAACCATGAGATCATGACCTGAGCCGAAGTCGGATGCTTAACTGACGGAGACACCCAAGCGCCCCCTACTCTTTCTTTTCCTTTTTTTTTTTTTTAAGATTATTTATTTATTTATTTAGAGAGAGAGTGTGTGCATGAGTGGGGGAGGGGCAGAGAGAGGGAGAAGGAATCCCAAGCAGGTGCCACACTGTCAGCACAGAGCCTGATGCAGGGTTCTATCCCCAAAACTGTGAGATCATGACCTGAGCTGAAATCAAGAGTTGGATGCTTAATTGACTGAACCACCCAGGGTGCCCCTGTTTATACTCTTTATTGCATCTTATAGTGAACATTCATTCATATTCATGTCACAAAATTGTTTCTTCACAAGATCTGACTGGAGATGTAATATAAAAGTTATTTTCCTCAAATCTGAAATGTTCTGAATTCTGAAATGTACCTTGGCCCCAAGGAGTTAGAATAACATTAAGTGTTGTCCCATTCAGTCAGTCTCTTAATAGTCTCCTCCATCTGGTCTCATGATTTTTAATTCTTGACATTAATGACTCCAAAATTTATATCTATCTCCAGTCCAGACCTGTTTCCTGAATTCCAAGTTTGTATACTCAGCTGCCTACTTGACATCTCAGATCTCATCTTTCCCCTCCAGTTTCTTCCACCTGCTTTCTTCCCCATGTCAGTTAATGGGAAATCTAACCTTGTGCTTGAAAATCATCCTTGACACTAACACTCCACATCCAAATCTAGCAGTAAGTCCTGTCAGCATCTACCTTCCCAGTAGATCTGGAATCAGACTGCTTCTTACCACCGCCTCTGCCAACACCCTCATTCATCTCTCACCTGCCTTACCTCAGTGGTCTCCAACTAGTCTCCTTGCTTCTTATCTCGCCCCCTAGAGCCTGTTTTCAGTAGAGCAATCCTCTTACAGCATGGGTCAAATCATGTTGCTGTTCTCAAAACTTTTTAAAAGGCTTCCTATTAGACTCAGAATAAGAGCCATGGTCCTTATTATTAGATATAGAACCCCTACATAAGCTGGCCCTCTCGCTACCTCTCTTACCCCCTTTCCTCTTTTGCCGCTTGATCTGTCTGCTCCTGCCATGCTGCCTTCTTGCTGTTTTGGTTTTCCTCTCAGATATATGCATTACCTTCAGGTCTAGGCTAGAATGTCATCTTATCAGTGAAGCCTTTCCAAGCATCCTCCTCAGTCACTGTATATCTCCCTTCCCTACCTTATTTTTCACTTTAGCATTTACCACCATCCAACAGACTATATATTTAACTTGTTTATTTCTCTCCCTACAAGAATATAAGCTCTTTTACTCTGCTTTCTCCACAGGAGTTTCTCAGTTCCTAGAACATTGACTGGTGCATGGTAGGTGCTTAGAAACTATTTGTTGAATGAAGGTCTGTGCCCTTTTTGATTGAATAGTTATTTATTGAGTATAACTACTATGCACAAGGCTCTCTGATAGATACTGGGCATAAAACATAAATAAGACACATCTCTGCTTTCATCGAACCTATTATTTAGTGAAGGCCTCAGCATATAAATGAGCAGAGTTCCAATTCATTCAAACAGTGGTATTAGTGGTATTAATAAGTAGAGGTATGCACATGTCATTCTGGTGTAAACTGGAGAAAGAATTAGCTTCTTGAGGAAAGTTGGGGACTTTTTAATTGATTCTTGAAGATTTTGTTGACAGAGCTGAAAAGAGGTGAAAGGGATTAAAGTGAGCAAAAAAAAAAAAAAAAAGAATAGTGAAAAAGAAAGATACAAACAGGCATGGAGGGATGAAAACACTGTGTTTGAGGAGTAGAGAGTGGTTGTGTGTTGCTGGACTGGAAAGTAGGTTTAGCTGAAACTGAAGAGCCTTCTGATCATACTAAAGAACTAAACTCTCTCCTTTGAGTATTTATGAGTTCCCAAAAGTTTTAAAGTAGAGAAAGGATGTGATAAGAGCTATGCTTTAGAAATATTTCCTGGGAAATACTTAGGTGATGCTTTGGAGGTAGACATATTATTGTACAAACTCAGGTCTGAGGTGACAGGGGCCTGAATTAGGACATTGGTAGTGGTAAGGAGGAAGGAGGAGGGGACAGGAGTTACTAAGCAGTGTTATTGAGAGTGCTTGGTGACCTGTTGGACATGGGATGACAAGGAGGGGAAATACTGGGGTTGAAAATTCTCAGATTTCTATTTGGGTGGCACCTGGATGGGCGCTGGTGCTGAGAAACCCAGGAAAAGAAGATGTGGAGAGGATGCTGGGTTGACCTTAATTTTTGGACATGTTAAGTTTGAGGTGTGTCCCTGTTACATCCAGGTGAAGTCTATCATTTAGAATTGCATCTTCACCTTAGGAGAAGAGGAGAGGTGAAGATAAAATATTTGTGAGTTTGCTTACAATTGGATCTGAATACAGAAGAGTGGATCAGTTTGCTCTGATTGAACTTGGGAGATAAAGCAAAACAGGACACAGAGAGAGAAACCCTGAGAAATATTAATAGTTAAGGAGCAGGCAGAAGGTGAACAGCCCATGGAGGAGATTGAAAAGGCATGGCCAGAAGGTAAAAGAGCTGATGTCTAACATGCTTTCTTTTTCTCTCCTTCAGGAGGAGATTCGGTGTCCGACATCCCTGTCTATTGTTAAAGACAGAAACCTAACTGAGAATCAAGAGGCTGAAGACGATGTCTTTGACCCTCCAATAGATCTGTCTTCGGATGAAGAGTATTATGTTGAAGAAAGCAGATCTGCCAGACTTAGAAAGTCAGGCAAGGAGCGCATTGATAATATCAAAAAGGCATTTTCCAAAGAAAACATGCAGAAGACACGGCAGAATTTTGACAAGAAAGTGAACAGAATTAGAACTAGAATAGTGACCCCGGAGAGGAGAGAAAGGCTAAGGCAGTCGGGAGAAAGGTTAAGGCAGTCAGGAGAGAGGCTGAAACAGTCAGGGGAAAGGTTTAAGAAATCCATTTCTAACGCAGCTCCCTCAAAGGAAGCTTTTAAGATGCGTAGCCTTCGGAAAGCTAAAGACCAAACTGTGGCTGAAGATGCAGAAGAGGTCAGGGAGATGGGTGTGGACATCATTGCCAGGAGCGAGTCTCTGGGCCCCATCACTGAGCTCTACACTGATGAGCTCAGTGAAACAGACCGTGAGGAGGCCAGGGCTGTATATCCTCCCACAGAAGGAGGGGAAGTCTCAACCCCTGAGGCTTTAAAAGTTACTTTTAAACCCCAGGTGAAAGTGGAAGATGATGAATCTCTTTTGTTAGATTTAAAGCAGTAATCATGAAGAAGAACTAAGTATATTATAGGTATAAAAGTCTTTAATCACAAGGTTCTAGTTTAATAGCATAGTCACATCGATAGTATAGTCATTTAAATTTATAAAATAGTGAAGTCATTTACATTTATTTATGGGAAAACATGAGTGATATAGCTGGATTCATTTCTGATGTTTAAAATCTTAAAAATAACACGAGTATTGTATACATTTCCTTATAACTTCCTTGGGAATTCTTTTTTTCTCCCCTGGGCTAACAACTTTCCCTTTTATGTCATTCTCATGGCAGCTGTGGATTTTTAAGTTCCTTTCTATTGCCCAGCAGAAAAGTAGTCTCCTAGTGAGGGCCAATTAGGTATTTGGTGTCTAAAACAAATGAAGGTAAATTTGTGGCCATCATTTGCAAGTAAACTCTCAATTTTGGCCTAGATTGATGTTGTGGCTAAGCTCCAAGGGGAATAACCCATGTGTGGATTATATCATCCATATGTTCAAATAGAGTCATTAGTAAATTAGTAGTCATACCTCTTTTTGATGTTTTTGCATAAAAAATGAAGTTCTGGACTTGAGCATTTGGTTCTGGCATTTTAGCTTTGCTTACAGCAAGTTATTTGGCAAGTCATTAGTAAAATGGAGAGAGTTTGTCTATCCTATCTCAGAGGACTGTTGTGTGAAGATCAGAGGAAATGTGACACATTCTGGGGGAACAGGGAGCACATCCATAGAAAACAAACCCCACTGGTTCCTTAGGAACAGAATTGAAATAATTACACCTTATGAAAAAGACTTGAGCTCTAAGCATTGAGGACCTAGGTTGGACGGAAGCTAAAGTTGGTCTTCAGAAGCCTTTTCACAGAATCAGAAATGAAAAATAAATGTTTGAGTGACATCTTTTCGTCAAAGACTAAAATCAGACCTTGGGTTTCAGTAGGGTCTTAAAATGTTTCCTGGAAACTCCTTTTTTTAATGTTTATTTATTTTTGAGAGGGAGAGAGACAGAGCATGAGTGGGGGAGGGGCGGAGAGAGAGAGGGAGACACAGAATCTGAAGTAGGCTCCAGGCTCTGAGCTGTCAGTACAGAGCCCAACGTGGGGCTTGAACTCATGAACTGTGAGATCATGACTTGAGCTGAAGTCGGAAGCTTAACCGACTGAGGCACCCAGGCGCCCCTGGAAATACCTTTCCTAATTTTCTTTTTATTTAAATCTATGGTAGACTAGAGCTATCTTTGAGCAGCATGAAGCATAAAACTATGGCTGTGTCTTCAAGAGGTTTTTCCAAATTCTTCCCTGATGCAGTGGATTTGGAAATGACCTCGTGTTTCTGGTTTCCAGAGTGAACCCCTCAGGGGCTGTCTGTCCAAAACAGTGTTCATAGGAATTCATCATAGCTGGTTTGGGAGGATTCCAGATTCCATTTAACCATTAGCCTTAGATTTAGCCAATCCCAAAGTAGATATTATTGCTATCGAGAGGAATGGTTATACTGGTCCTGCACTTCTGCTGTTTAAATCTTCTGGTTTTTAATGAGGAAGAAATGATGAAATTGTTGAATTTGAAAAGTTTAGACAAGCAGCTTTCAGATCGATTTTGGATGCTCCTATGGTAGTTAAAAATTGTTATAAATGTACACACACACACACACACACACACACACACACACACACACATCAGCTTTAAAGTATTTGACTATGTTACCCAGATATTTGGGTTTGGGAGTTTGATTCAATATCATTTCCTCTTCACTCTGTATGATTATATAAAATCATGAATTGTTCATCTCAAGTATCTTTTTATATTGAAAACTAAAGTGTTTACAACATTCTTTGAAAATAATAATTTAAAAAATGTTATAGTTTAGAAAGAGCTTAGATGCCTATATTTCCTTAAAGCCATAATAAAGTTGAATTTTAAAAAGATACTATTACAGAGTTTGATGTTGGTATCCTATTTGTAAATATTTTTACTAATAACGAAGACAAATAATATGGCATGAATTTGATATAGTAACACTTTTATTTATTTTTTTTAATGTTTATTTTTAAGAGAGAGAGCATGAGGGGGGCAGGGGAGGACAGACGGGAGAGGGAGTCAGAGGATTTGAAGTGGGCTCTGTGCTGACCAGAGAGCCCAATGTGGGGCTCAATCTTATGAACTGTGAGATCCGTGATCTGAGCCAAAGTTGGACGCTCAACCAACCAAGCCACCCAGGCACCCCTGATACAGTAAGCCTTCTTATAATAGATATGTTTCTAAGTTAAGATGAATATAGAAAGTTAGAATCTCTTTGTTTTTTTCTAGTCCTACACAGAATAAATATCAATTGGGCTAAAATATTTTTCTGCAAATATTGCTGTCAAGGAATTTTTGTAAGGATTGCTTACTGACCCATTGTATAACCAGACCTGACATTATGGAACATTTCCCATATAGATACATTTGAATTTTGATGTGGAAGGCATTATAATCTGATAGGCTGTTCATCATGGTAGACTTTGTACAATGCTAGAAACACAATTTTATGTTGCCAGAGGTTCATTGAAATCTTATACTGCTTTCTTGGTACTAGGATTTTCCCCTCCATGTCGCTTATGTCTCTTGACATTTTCCACCATATTTAGGGTATTTCTCAATTCCACATTCCTAATTTTTTCTCTTTTCACCATGTTTTATTAATGTAAAGAATGTCATTTAAAAAAACATTTTTTTTAAGTTTGTTTATTTTGAGAGACAGCAGAGGAGGGGCAGAGAGAGAGGGAGAGAATCCCAGGCAGGCTCCATGCTGTCAGAGCAGAGCCCGATGTGGGGCTCAAACTCACGAACCGCGAGATCATGACCTGAGCTGAAACCAAGAGTCAGACGCTCAACCAACTGAGCCACCCAGGCGCCCCAAGAATGTCATTTTTTATAGGCTGCAAAATCACACACTGCCATTTAATGCAGAGTATTCTAGTCAACATTCCTTATTTCAAAAGTTTCAGACAACACAAAATAGATTTTCTGTTTATTTTACTCTTCTGTGTGTTAAAAAAAATTTTTTTTAATGTTGATTTGTCTTGAGAGAGAGAGAGAGCACAAGCAGGGAGCAGAGAGAAGAACAGAATCCCAAGCAGGCTCCGCACCATCAGCGCAGAGCCCGATGCGGGGCTTGAACTTGCGAACCACCAGATAATGATGAGCTGAGATCAGGAGCCAGACACTTAGCCAGCTGAGGCACCCAGGTGCCCCATTCTTCTGTGTTTTTGAAATTATACATGTTAGATTCTAAATAATGTATTCAATAAAACCATGAGTGGGATTTATCCTTTTTTTTTTCCTTTTATGAGGCAGAAACATGCAACATCTATAGACACTGAGGCCATGGAGCCTTGTAAGTACAGCTCTGTCTTATATGCATGATAGATTTAGGGGCTTTCCCCTAAGAGTTTATGGTGGTCTGGTTCTGGCTTATTCGTTAAAAAACAGGCCAAATGTGAAATAGTGATCAGGAGCATGGAAATTTAGAGAGTGTATTGGTGTGTGTGTGAACTTCCTTCAACAAGTTTTCATAAATTAAAAATATAAACCGGAATACAGTATTTTCATTTTGACTTCATTCTTTGCCATTGATGCACATTTAAGGGTTTGGTTTAGAGCAAAGCCTGAAGTTCACTGTCACTCCACCAGCTAAAGAGCATGGGTTATGTTACATAAAATAATTTCACAGAATCATTGTTAACTGTTCAGTTCCATTACGTGAAATTACTAGGCCTTTTTCTCTTTTGATACATGTTTTCTATAGCTCCTTTTATTGAACCCTACTAAAAAAGTTACAGTTTACATTACCAAAATAAGTTGTTTTGGCATATTTGAGACAAGACTTTGGGGAATGACAACTATGGTCTCAGTTCTATTTGAATTTTGGGCATGCTAGTACCTGGTCTGTAGTGAATGAAAAGTGCTGAATTTTGTGTGCCATTCTTGTGACTGACTACCTCTGAGTTATGTGATGTGAGGTCAGAATTCTTCAGGGTATTTCATAAGTGAATAGGGGACCTAGGGTAAGTATCTCTTCACTGTGAGTCTCTTAGGACATCCAAGGATCCCTGAGAGGATGGAGCGGAGTGGCAGAATATACTCAGGCTTTGAATTTACTTTGGGCATCTTCCTAAAATCAGCTGTGCTTGTTTCCCCGCCCCCCCCCCCCCCCCCCCCCCCCGGCTCTGCCTCTTGATGCCTTTGCTCATGTCATTTGTCTTCCTTTCATTCTGGGAGATGACTTTCAGGTTCAATGATAGTGTCGATTTTCTCATTTTAGCTTGCTTTGGTCACCTCCCACCCCCTAGGAAAGGTATGATTAATTTCTCCGTATATTCAATATATACAGCACCTTTATATGCCAGCTTCTTCTGTGTGAGGCACTGAGGATTCAAAGATGAATAGGATACAGTCTGTGTCTCTCCTTCCCCTCCCCTTTCCCAACCCTTATCTTGGGCTTACAGCATTCTGGGAGACAGTCAAGCAAAATTTCAGCAGTGTGACTAGTGGTATGTATAAGATGATGGAACTGTAGGGATGGAAGTTGCTTATATAGAATTTTGATGATACATCTGTCATAGCACTTACATTGTTCTAGTTAATTTGTTCTAGTTTATTTGTGTAACTGCCTTCTAGGCTAGACTATGCTTCTCAAGGGCAGGAGATGTATTTTATTCATCTTTGGGTCACTAGCACTTGGAGAGCCTCCCATGTGCTAGCAGCTATCATTAGATATCATGAAAGACATGGTTCCTCCACTTACCGAGCTTTTCCCTGGGTGGAGGAGCTAGGTAACCCAACATTATTGTGATAGGATCCACAGATGTAAAAAAAAAAAATGATGGGAGCATAGATGAAGAGCATCTAACAAGCTGGTGAGGAGCTGCCAGAGAAAGCTAGAGAAGATGTTTCAGTTGCCATTTGAAGACTAATGAAGAGTCAGCTAAATAACAGAATTCAAAGCAAGATTCAGCTAGAGAGGTTGTGTGAAGTGTTTTGGGTTTTATGTCAAAGGCCATTAGAGACCCACTGATCAATCTTAAGCCATGGAGTGCATGATTTATGTTTATGAAAGGATGCTCTTGTTAGCATACCAGAGGCAGAGACACACAAGTTTCTAGCGCCCTTGAATATTTCTAGATGGGAGAGTAGCACCTAACCTACACTATCAACAGAATTATGAATGGGATAAACTTGGATGTGGGTTGTGATGGAGAGCAAATGATAGCTAGAGCTTGGGCAAGCTATGCCATTCATTGAGATAGGAAACATGATATTCTGTCCAGGGATTCTAAGACTCCATTCGCCTGCTGCTCCTTTTACTCTCTGCTCTGATAGCCTTGGTTGCTAGTCCCTTGACATAGCCTGTATACCAAAGGAGAGCCATGCCCATAAGTTCCCACACTAGAGGTCTGCCTAATCTAGCCATTATGGTTCTCATCCATGCTTGAAGAAGAAAAGCCTGATTTGAAGGGATCCTTTCTTGGCTCTAGCAAGCATGTTGTCCTATCTACTGGGACTCCAAAGTCCTTGAGAGGTAGCATTGCCTTTTAGTTTTAAGGACACATGGTTTCTCTCCCACCTGTATCTGCTTAAGGCCAGATTTCTGCTTGCTCATTGTATGCTACAAAGAAAAGCTACTCCTGATTCTTAGAATATTTTTTTTTTCTACAATCTTTTGGCACCTGAAGATTCCAGCTAGAGCTGTGATTGACACTCCAGTGTCAAAGCAGCTGACATTACAGTGAAAGCTGCTATAACTTGGTACACTGACCAAGGCCAATTGCCCAGTTTTATGTAGCTACTCCTATCAGCTGCCATGGTTGTGGCATGAGCCTCAATCTCATTGTGGGTACTTTGGTTCTAATTCCCTGGTGTCTGTGGTGTTAGATCTGAGTTAGGGCATCACGAATGTATTAGGGGTTTGAAGATGAGGTTTGATGGCAACCCATTTTCTTTTCTCCAAGGTTCTGGCTGATAGAGTTTATATAAGAACTGCCAGCAAAATGGAGACCATCTTTATTACTGGCTGGGCAGAGGTCCAGTAAATCTCCCAAATGTAGAACATCTGGTAAATTCTGTTGGAAAATAGGCTTAGACCTAAGACAGGAGATAGGCTCTCCTGTCTCCCTGCCTGCTCTAGAGTGGCAGTGGGAGAGAGCAGCAAGGTTTGTGGAGTAGAAACAGAGTTCATTGTATCAGCTAGTAGTGAAGCCCACAGGCCTGCCTCACATGCTTACCCAGAGGGAGCAGTGGAAATGGAAGACCTCTCCTCAGGTGAGCAGATAGCAAGGAGACTGGAAGCAGAGAGATTGGAGCTCCTGGGCTAGGAGCCACACAGCCTGGTTTGTGCTTTTGGGGCCTAATGTGCAGAGTTAAACAGCCCAGTGAAGGTAGTTACTACTCCTTGGAGCCCTAATTTGGACACACTGAATTGAGGTGCTCATCTCCTTGGTAGAACCAAGTGGAGGATAGGAGGGTAGGATATTATAGAACCCAGCCCAGAGGAGGAGAGGGCTGGAGGAACACAGTTGTCAGATAAAGTACAGATAAGTGAAATTGTGTATTTTTATGAGAAAATACGGGGCAGTCGGACTTTGAAGGAAGGGGTGGGTAAAGAAGTTGGCTGACTTCTAAATTAAGCCATTTTTCCAAACAATTCTTGGGCTTTCGTCTCAAGAACAATTTGTTCTGATCAGTCTGACCATTACCTTTGTGAGAGCAGAAATTCCCTACCCTCAAACATTGGCTAGTTTCCAAACCTTCCTGATATAATTCACTTTAAAATAGGAGAGACAATAAATATTGTCCTAAGCTTAGATTTAGAACTACAATGAGCACCACAGTCTGGGGAGTTTGGTTCAATTTCTTGCTGTGAGTCCAACTCCTGGCTGAAGTTTGTCTACAGCATAATGTTATAAAGCAGCCAAATTATCCTTAAAATCTTAAGGGCTAATAATATTCATAACTTAGAGTCTCATTAGGCCTTTTATCTAAATAAGCTTTAAATTCTCAACTGGTGATGTAAATATCTTGTTTTAAAGTAAAATAAAATCCATTGAAATGAGTTTGTCATTTTAATTGTATTAGCACCTTTCAAGTGGCCACATTTATTTGGAATGTTTCCATAAGGAGAAGAAATAAATTAACAGGATTATGCATGGGATATGTTTGGCTGTACTTCAAAGCAACGGAAAAGATTTCAGAGGGAAACAGTCATATGCTTCTCTACTTTAAAGAAATAGGACTAAATTTTCTTTAAAAGGAGAGAAAATATCCAAATAGATCATAGGTTGTAGATGCAAGGAAGGTGCACCAAAATGTTCTCTATTGGAACTCCTACATGTTCTTATATTAAACATCAGCAGCATTACAGACAAATCTGTGTTGGAGAGTAAAGCTGTTTAAAATTTACTAGTCATTCTTCCATATTCTTAAAAAATCATCTTCTAGTGATAATCTGCTCAAACATCTCCCTCCCCCCTCCCTTATTTATTTATTTATTCCCCTCCTTCCTTCCTTCCTTCCTTCCTTCCTTCCTTCCTTCCTTCCTTCCTTCCTTCCATTAGAATGACAGTGTCTGTGAGGGTGGAGGGGTTGGAAAGAGGCTAAATAATTGATTTGGGTCCAGAGGAGCCTGAATTTACTCCTAGTAGTTTGGTGAAACCCAGGCCATATGCATATGGTGGATTATTTTTCTTGACTTTCACTTTTTGTTTTTCTTTCGCAGAAAGGACAATGGTTATTTTTTCCCCAGGGGCATGAGGTATAGGAGTGGGAGAATGGACATGGAGATAATGAAACTTAATTGAGTCTTCCGGGCAAAAATACAACTCAGCTTCGAATTAAAGATCAAAGCAAAGAACACCTTTAAATAGTGCATATTGAATAATCTGGAGAAAGGTAACTGGGTGGTTTTCATTTGCATTGAGGACAAACCAAAATAAATGGGTTTCAAATGCAGGGGATGGGAATGGGTTACCCACGAAGAAAGGCTCCTACTCTGCAGAAAACATCTTCCAAGGAGGGTTTAAGAATTGAACAATCTTCTATTTGGAGGCAGGGTAGTAAATAGGCCTAGAGGTGAATGCATGCATCACGTTTTTGTTGTTCTCATAGTTTTCCACAGTGGGCAGCCATGATTGTCAAATAGTTCTTTTTGTAAAACCTTTTAAAATATTGTGCATGCATTCTCTCTGAGATGTTATATGAGTTAAGAGCAAGAGACTGTGCTTCTCATCAGTAAGATAATGTCTCTCATACTTCCTATAATTCAGTGCCTTCTTTATATTAGGTTTTTAATAAGCATTCACTGAATGAAAACAAATGACTCTTGGAAGTCTGTCCCAGAGAGACACTGACAGTAAGTAAATGTAGTGTGTCAGGTGGTGATAAGTATTAGACGAAAAATAAGTCACTATGGGTGGTGTGGTGCAGGCTGGGTGCCATTTTACAAAAGGTGTCCAGGAGGACCTCTCTTGAGAAGATGGCCACAATGTCCAGGTTTGTTCAGGGGAGAGTGTGGCTGAAGTGGGTGAGAATGGGGATGGTAGAGTGGGGTATTAATAGGCTGTGGTAAGGAGTTCAGTTTTTACTCTGAATGAGAAGGGAACATACTGGAGATTGTTGAGCAGAGAAGTGACATCATCTAATGTATTGGCCTAATTATACTTGTTGAGAAATCAAACTACTGTGTTGGTACAAAGAGCTAACTACAATTCCAGTCTTAGTTTACAGTACAAAAGAAATCCCCCAAACTCTAAACCTTTTTTTTTTCCATTTCTTGCTCTCTCCGTAACAGCTTACCTCCCTGGCCACATCCCAGTAAACCCCATTGCAGCTCAAGGCTGACATCTAGTGGGTACTTTCCTAACTTTATAAACCTACAATTTGGAACATCCTAGCTCTTGATTAGGAATAGAGGGTAGAAAATCAAAAGCAGGATAATAAAACAATTATTAGGAGAAGACTGATTTGCTTCCTTGTTTCTCTTTGGCTCATATTCAGGTAAGTTTGTATTTTTCTAGCAAATACTTTTTTTTAAAAACTGTTGGGTTTAGCTACCAGATGACTGGGACATCAAAATCTTGGGCTGGTGAGGAGAGAATGAGCCAGAACCAATGGAATCAATGCTCTGGTTCTAGGGGTGGCCTGTGGTTTATTGTATGGAGTTTGGTTGACAATCAGTTTACAAAACAGGTGTGATCTCATGAGTTGGGCACGATGGGAGAAAGTCCAAGACAATGTGAAAAAACCCAAGTCAGGTGAGATTGGGTGTTTCCGAAGCTTAGGCGGGATATTTCGGTGTATTAGTTCAAGCTTTAGCTTTATAATTGGACGTCTGGCTTCATGTCTTATTCTGCCATTTACTGCCTGCGAGAACTTTTACAGGTTGCACTCTCTGTATCTCAGTGTCAAAATAGTGCCCACTTTGCAAAGATGTTTTATTAAGTCATTTAATTTATGCAAAGCACTTAACACACTAGCATTTAGTATACAGTCAATAAGAGCTAAGTGTTACTGTTCACAGGAACCACAGGTAGGCATCAGAGGTAGAGAAGCAGGTTGTTGTAGTAATACCACCTGCTTTGAATATATAGATATATTTTGCTTCCAGCACTTAGCATTAACAGAATTTAGGTTTTAGCCATTTTGTATATTTATATGATCCATTTTATCTACATCGATTGGGGTAGTTGAATATTCTGTTTGAGGTATATCATTTATGCCTGACAGAGATTAAAACTGTTTAGTGGCTTTCATTACTTTTAGGAAAAAAGACCCAAATATTTAGCTCTGCATCACCTGGCTCCTGCCTGCCTCTTCATTTTCGTCTCTTACTGCTCCTCCCTCTCAGTTTCTGCATTCCAGATTTGCTGGCCTTTTGGGTCCTCCAGCTCCTTGTTCCATCTGTCACAAGACTTTGCAATTTCGTTACCTTGTCCACACTGTTCCACTCCCACCCCAGCCTCACAACCAAGCTCACACCTAGTTAATGCCCACTCATCTTTGACACTTTAAAAAAAATTTTTTTTTATTTTAACGTGTGTTTATTTTTGA
Organism: Panthera pardus; assembly: GCF_024362965.1. Taxonomy (NCBI): domain Eukaryota; kingdom Metazoa; phylum Chordata; class Mammalia; order Carnivora; family Felidae; genus Panthera; species Panthera pardus. The sequence goes on from NW_026526766.1 coordinate 62,365,709, forward strand.
GAGACAGAGAGAGACAGAGTGTGAGTGGGGAGGGGCAGAGAGAGAAGGAGACACAGAATCTGAAGCAGGCTCCAGGCTCTGCGCTGTTGGCACAGAGCCCAATGCAGGGCTTGAACTCACAAACTGTGAAATCATGACCTGAGCTGAAGTCAGACGCTTAACAGACTGAGCCACCGAGGCGCCCCTTGTCTTTGACACTTCTTCGGGGAAACTTTCCCTGCCCCCACCCCCACCCTCACTCTGCTGGGCAAGCCTCCCTTCTTGGTAAGATCTCATAGCATTCTGCACTTTAATTTTCCTTCAGAACACTTACCATAGTTTTAAAGTATATATTTGGATGATTATTCACTTCCCAACTAGACTGTAAGTATCTTGGAAGCAAGAACTATGTCTATTTCACCCATTACTTTGTTCCTGCCACAGTGCTTGGTGCATTTAGATTCCTATTTTTGGGGGGAGGCTGGGTGGTTCAGTTGGTTAAGCATACAACTTTGGCTCAGGTCATGATCTCACAGTCTGTGAGTTCAAGCCCCGCGATGGGCTCTGTGCCAACAGCTTAGAGCCTGGAGCCTGCTTCGGATTCTGTGTCTCCCTTTCTGCTCCTCCCTTGCTCAACGCTGTGTCTCTCAAAATTAAACGTTAAAAAATTTTTTTAATTAAAAAAATTTAGACTCATATTTTTTGAATAGTGAAGAGACTAGTCTGAAGGATGAGGGATCTTATTTTAAATTAAAATATAGAAATCAGTAAAACACTTGATAACTAATGGAGTATGGGGATGTAGTGGGTACTGTGGTGTGATGCCCAGTTTTCCTCTTGTAGACTACTCATCCCTCCAGATGCTGAGAATTTTTTTAAAAATGTTTACTTTTGAGAGAGAGAAAGCACACTCATGTGCATGTGAGTGAGGGAGGGTCTGAGAGAGGGAGAGAGACAGAATCCCAAGCAGGCTCCGTGCTGTCAGTGCAGAGCCCGGTGCGGGGCTCAATCCCATGAATGGTGAGATCATGACTTGAACCAAAACCAAGAGTCAAACGCTTAAGACTGAACCACCCAGGTGCCCCACATGCTAGGAGTTTTGATGCCAATGCTTCTCACCCTAGACCCTCTATAGGAATTGCCCACAGGAAAGAGAGCCACCTTACCTAAGGTCACGCCCCTTCCTGAAAGCAGGTCACTTGCAGTGACAGGTTAATGGGGGGCATGTGCTCCACTCATTGCCTCAGTGAAGGGCCATTCCAGGTAGTGGTAGGATTGACTGAGGCCACTGTTTGAACTGCATCAACTGTTCAACCCCCTCCCACTTCACCTTTCCTCCCTCAGGCCTCACATGCTGTTCCTGAGAGCTTGTCTCCTCCCTCTCCCCCCAATAAACCACCTGCACACAAGTCTCAAGAGTCTGTTTCCCAGGGAACAGACTGAGAACTGTGGGTGAGGGAGAGGGAGGATCCTAAGGTAGCTCCTCAATTTCTGTTTTGAGACAGCACATGATGCCATCCACTGAGATGAGCACAGGAAGGTGATAATGTACAGGAACTGAAGCAGGTTTGCTGGAAAAGGTAAGTTTTAGAGGTGTTAAGTCTGACGTTCCTGTGGGATAACCAAGAGTCTGAAGCTCAGAAGAAAGGTGTAGGCTAGAGGTGTATGTAGACTTGGGGTCACTGGCACTCCAAAATGACATGAAAAAGCTTGCCTATGAACGGAGAGTGAAAGAAACAGGACTAGGGTGGCCTGGGAACCAACAGAGGGAGACAGGACAAATGAGACAAACTTGTGGCAGATAAAGAGTGATCAGAGAGGTAGGAAAATGAGTGTGAGCATTAGGAATACCAGTGGTTGTGCAGAGGGGTTTACAGGGATTACAGGCATAGATGTGTCAGGTGTAGATAGTATATAGCATGTAAGTGTTCGTTCACTAGATCTAATGTCACTTGCTGGGGATAGTTTTAGTGGAGCCAGATTCCAGTGAAGTAAATGGGGTGGGGGGGAGGTGGGGGGGATGAAGAAATGGATGTGGGAACCTTTTTACAGTTTTCATGAGTTAGGAAGAACGAGATAGCATTGAGGATCCAAGACAACAGGAGGATATTTGTGTATAAATGATTCCGGAGATGGGCTGAAGGAGAAAGTCCAGTTAGAAAAGTATAAAGTGGAGGCCATAGGAGTGACAACTAATAAGTTCTTGAGAAAGTGATACATGATTGAACACACAAGATTAATCTTGGCGAAGTGAAGCCAAATTACTACTAACACCGGAAGGAAAATGAGTAGACATGGAGGCAGTTAATAGTAGCTACAAATTATCTATGCTCTTTAAGCATCAGGAAGTTTTAATAATTTAACCCTCACAACAAATCTTCAAGAATACCACCCTACCAGTCTGGAGCAGGTGGTGCGAAGGGGGCGGGGCCTCGGTTCTGATAGGCTTCCTGCCTCCTTGGAGCCCTGCCCAGTCCCCCAAGCAGGCCGGTAAGCACACGCTTTGGGGCAGGTGGTTCGTGGAGGGGCGTGCTCTCTAGGATGGAGTTTATTCCGGAAGCCACCCTTAGCTATCTTGAGGCAACTTCCACAAGGAGGGAAGACTGTATTTTCCGAAGAGGGCCACACGACCCGGAAAGATGGTTGCGGAAAACGGGACTGATTGACGCATGCGCGTTGCGGGAGCGACGGAGAGTGCGCAGCGCCGAGGCCGCAGGGACCTGGCGTTTGTTCGGAGAGTGAGAATGTGGGTGGTGCGCCTGACTGGAGCCCCACGTGACCCCGCCGTTTGATTTGTAGGAACTGTGTTAATAAAAAAATCGATGGCGATCTAACCGTCTACCAATAGGCAATTCATCATTTAAAATATAGTTATGTACATGTGGTGGAATATATTGCGGTCCCACCCATGCAACCCAGAAATTTAGAGTGTGTGTGTTGGTCTGTTTATAGTCTAAGTACTAATATTTTTTTCTTGAACCGTTAATTATGGCTGGCAGCCAGGCTGTTACTTCAAAGCTTTGGAGATGGAGCAAATGCCGTTACTTTCCCATGGGTGGAATTAGATTTAGGAACCAGTTGCAGTTATGAGAGGAGGGCAATAGTGAATGAGTTCTGTCTGTGCGAGGTGGGTCTGTGGTAGGGAGCTGGCGTGGTGGTCACTTGGAGAGGAACTCTCCTAAAGGGACTTTCTCCAAGGTGAGGGGACCTCAGCAGAGGGGGCTGGAGTTGTACTGCTAGATGCAGATGTTGAGTGGCTTGCTGGAGGAGAGGCTTTGCAGGAGGAAACTCTGAAAGTGCTCCACAAATAAAAGAATCAGCCCTGATAATTTGCCACACCTGGAAGGCACCATTATTCTCCATATTTCCTAGATGGGAGTCAGACGGCAGTCCACTGTGGCTCCTCACTGCGGGCTCGCTGGCTGATCCTGGGGAGGTCTAACCTTGAAGTTAGAGGCAGGCCTCTCATACCCACCACCTTTGGTTGGAAGATCAGCAGCGTTCTCCAAAGACATCCTCCAACTCCTCTTCCAAACTGTATCCTTACCCTTTTATATCTTCTTTATGGGCATGATGATGGATTCAAGGTTTTTAGCCAAGTCCTCCTTTGCAAACTCAGCCATCAGGATGATCTGTTTCACTACCGATTTGTGCCTCCAGAGATTTTTATATATCAAAGAGTTTTGTTTTGATGAGACAGCATTATCACAATCCGTCTGCAGGAAGCAAGGAAAACTTACATGGAATAAAGGAGCTTGTTCAACTATCTCCGAAACCAAGTCTAGATTCAGACTTGTCCAAATCTTAGTTCCAGTGAACGAGCAGAGCTCAATTCTTTCTTTCTTTTTTTCCTCCCAAGTTTTAATTTAAATTTTGGTTAATATACAGCATAATACTCATTTTAGTTTCATGTGTGGAATTTAGTGATTCGTCATCACTTAAATACAACACGCCGTGCTGATCACAACAAGTGCCCTCCTTAATAGCAGAGCTCAATTCTAAACAGTTCTTTTTTGGCGCACTTGCTGTGGTTGCCCTTATATTGAGAGAGCTGAGATCAAAGAAGTGCTAGCAGAGGGACACTGTGTTCTTTCCCCACAGACCATCTCAGCCATGTCCTATATCTTTTTCAGCCACTCTCAGATAATAAAAAGTCCTTGAATCACTTTCAGACCCAAGAGTAATCTTTGAGTAATTAAAATTCCAGTCCAGTGTTGTAATGATATAATGACTTTACTCATTTGAATGCTTCTCTCCACCTTTATTTCAGGGCTGGTTAAAAGAATATCAAACCACATAAAAGGGTGTATTTAAAAAATCACTGCCCCCCTCCTCTCCCCACCCTTAGTTCCACTACGCAGAAGGAGCCATGATAACTGCTGTTTGTTTTTGTGTTTAGTAAATTTTGGTTGTTGACAAATTTACTTCAAACCCTGGCTTCTCAGGCAGTATTCAAGATCTACCAGCTGGTGATATTAATGCTTTGGAGGAATGAGGGGTGACTCCTTACAGATAAGCTATGGCACTTTACCCCCTTCACCTGGACTCTGCCCCCCTGATGATCTTGAGACAGTGGGTGAATTGAAAGCCTGTATGAAGGCCAGACTTGCTGGCTGTTAAAAAAAAAAAAAAAAAAAAAAAAGGTCATTCATTTAAAAGCTTTTTAAAAATAAGAATGATGTTTTGTTACAAATTATGCTCATTTTTCTCTAGTAACCTTTTAGACCCAAAGGCCTGCTTTTGCAAGCCTGACTGGTAGTGTTTGCATGGATTAGATGTAGTTTTGATTGCACCTGGTGTGTAGGGTAAACCTGGCAAGTCTGTCTCTTGGGAGCAATACCACGCCTGTGCCTTATGAAGCTCTCCTGTGCTTCAGTGCAGCTGATGCTATCAATTTCTTATCTAAGGACCCATGACAGCTGACCCTCTTTGCTTTCTTAGCCATACCTTCCAAGGCAGCATGTCTGCAAATCCAGTGAGCACAGCGACATAAACCATGCTATTTGGTGTCTTTTCTGTAATCCACAGTGGAACTTACTAATGTATACTGTCCAGCACCTTATAGGTTAATATCATGTTCTCCTCTCTCTTCTGGACTTAGTACCTCCTAACTGGCCTATTTGCTCCTCTCTCAGGAGGCTCTCCACATAGAGACCAATCTCAGCTTCAAATCCATTGTACATGTGAAACTGAACCAAATGAGAGTTTGTCAACTCCATGAACAGCGAGCCAATAAAAGACTGACACCGAGCTTTTGGAGTGAAGAAAGATAGGCTATTTATTGGTGTGGAGAATGAGGAATTAATGATCAAAGTCCTGAACTCCCCAGTGGCTTACAAGTGAGGGGTTTTTTTTCCTTCTTTTTCCTTCTTTAAAAAAAATATTTTTTGATAGAAAGGGGGGCAGAGGATCTGAAGCAGGCTCCGCCCTGATAGCAGAGAGCCCAACATGGGGCTCAAACTCACAATCTGTGAGATCAGTGCCTGAGCCAAAGTCAGAAGCTCAACTGACTGAGCCACCCAGGTGCCCCAGAAGTGAGGATTTTTAAGGGCAAAATTTGAGGCAGGGGTCTCCTGAGAAGGTGGATGCTGTTGATTGAAGGTCCGTAGAGTCATGTTAATAAATGTTACTTAGTTACTTCCAGTCCCATGGAGGCCTGTTCTGTCTCAAGAGACTTGGACTCTGAAAAATATTCTGTTTGAGATTTCATTAGGTGCATCTGGTGCTTATGTGTTCAGGATAGTGCTGATTAGCTGCCTGTCAGCACTCTACCAACTACTTGTATGTCTCTTGGGCCTGGGTCTGTGTCCTTTCTGGCCATGCCTGGGGACGATATAACCTCTTGTGTTTTTTCATCCAAACTAACAAGATGGGTGCTGACTTCAAACTGCCTGCTCTGCTGGGGCCTTTAAATAATTTTCCTTTGCCAGAAGGCACAATGCTAACCTTTGTCAGTAGAGGGCACTGGAGAGACACTGGAGGAGGAAGGGGTTTTCTTTCCTAGTTGGGACGTACTGCTCCATGCAGGCTCCTGCAGTGTGCGCGGATTTTCAGTGCCCAGCTTCTCCAGAACTAGGTTCCTGAGCCCAGCTTCTGCAGTGCACTGTGGCCAGCAGCACCCAGCAGTCAGAAACTTCTTGTGGATGTTCCCCTTGCGTGGTTTCCTAGTGGAGTGCCTCCAGAAGGTTACCTCCCTTTGAAGGGCTTCCCCTGGCACCCTAGAGGGGGCATTTGCAGCAAGTTGCAACACTGTGACTTCTCTGCCAACCAGGGGGCCATGGAGGTTTCCTCTCCAATAAGGTCTGGGTCTCAGCCCTGGGAGTGGGAGGCCCTTTCTTGGGGAGTGGCTGCTCCTTATATGTGATATGTGTATATTTTTTAGAATTTTGCTTCCATCTTGTAGACCAGTCCCTCATTACTCCTGTTAAAGAGTTAGTAATTCTTGATTTAATCTTTCCCTGTTCAAATTACTGTGTAGCTTCTGTGTCCTGACTGGACCCTGACTGATACACAGTTCAGTCTTTTTGAAATGTAGATCTGATTTTGTCTCTCCTCCTTGCTTTAAACCATGTTATGGTTTCACTCTGCTTATACGATAAAGAAAACTCCCTTATTTTCCTGGTTTCTGAGGCTCTGCACAATCCTGTCTTTACCTCCCTGGCCTTATCTCATACCAGAGCCCCCCCTTGCTTTCCTCCTGCTGCAGAGTTTTTATGGCCACTGTTCCCTTTCTCTGAAATCAACTTCCCTCAGTTTCTCACCTGAAACATCCCTGCCCATATCCAGGCCTCATGTTAATCATCTCATCTTCAGGGAAGCTTTCTCCACCTTCCGTGTCCAGGTTGAGTCCCTCATACTCATTTTCAGATCATGTAAGCTCCTTCAGACCACTTTACATGTGTTTGTGCGAATTTTTTTTGATTAATACCTCCTGTCCTATAGATTGTAAGCTCCTTGAGGACAACGGATTGTGGCTTTTTTGGCTGCCTATATAGCTCCTGCATCCAGCACATGAACAGAGTAGAGTGCCTGTTACAAAGTAGGCATTCCACCTGTGCAACCATTTCCCTTTCCATACTCCAATCTGCCACAAGATGGCAGGATAAGACCCTCTGGTACTTGATTTCCTTTGGGATAAGAAGTGGTGCTTCAGTTTAAAATGACTTTCTGGGCCAGAAGAGGATCCCTTTGAAGTGAGATTGAGTCACATATTGCAGAAGATTTCTCTGAAAATGTCCTCTGCATCTTCACTTCTTCCGCTGAGTCTGTGGAACAATCAGGAATACGAACAAGGAAGACAAAGGAGAGATCCTTGTCTGCTTGCCTGAGGTGCTATTTAGAAAGCAGTTCTTGAAAACAAGCAGGCTGAACTCTGATTCGTGTGGGAAAATAGGGTCGGGGATGTTTCCTGCCCCTTTCACACTTTATTTTGCAATAACTGAGTTCTAGAGGAAAGGCCAGCAAATTATGGCCTAGGGCTAAATCTGGCTCTCTGCCTGTTTTTGTAAGTACATTTAATTGGACCCCAGCCATATCCATTTGTTGGCATATTGGCAGTCTTTTGCACAACTATGAATAGTTGTGACAGAGACCATATGGTCAGCCAAGGCAAAAATATTTACTATCTGCCCCTTTAAGACAAAAATGGGGGAACATTTGGTCTAGAAGGATGTAAACATTTAGAAGCCTTAATATCTGGTTAGCATTTAGCTGACTTTTCATAAAAAATAGTAATTTGGTCTTTTGGGGGAAAGATCTATCTTTCTTTCCAAAAAGCAAATATTCTGGTTGAGGATGATATATTCCCCGAGGTTTCTTAGAAGTTGTACCCACGTGGAGCACCTGGGTGGCTCAGTCGGTTAAGTATCTGACTTTTGATTTTGTCTTGGGTCATGATCTCACAGTTGGTGATTTCCAGCCCTGCACTGGGCTCTGCACTGACAGTGTGGAGCCTGCCTGGGATTCTCTCTCTCTGCCCCTCCCCCACTCACTCTCTCTGTCTCTCAAAGTAAATAAATAAACTGAAAAAAAAAAAGAAGTTGTACTCATGTAAGTCAGAATTATATTTACTAATTCTTTTCAGGAATTATACATTTAAGAGTGCTATATCTTTTTTTAAGTAGAAAATATTGGCATATGTGATGTAAATTTTTTGTAGTTTCTTAGCACACTTTCCTGTAGGAAGACTAATAAGTCACTGTTATACTAAGTATTTCATTTGTCAAGATATCAACAAAAGGCTCTGTGGCTATTTACCTTTCATTCAATAAATATTCTTGTGATTACCTTTCATTCAATAAATAGTCTTGTGATGGATGGTGTGGCTTATGTTGGAGAGGAAAATTTTTCTTCTACACTTCAAGTTCTTTTAGCTGGTCTAAGAATTAAATTGACATGAGATAGTTTAATAGGAAAAATGAAATTTAATTATGTATATATGGGGGAAACCACATAAAAATGAAATTACAAAGAAAGGAGAAATGAGGTATATGTCATTATGGATTAAGGAGAAGAGGGTAGGGGCCTGAAGCTTGAAGGGAAGGAATGCAATTCACAAAAAGAATAGAAAGAGTAAATGTTGGGTAAATATGTTTGTTGGGCCATACAGAAACAATGGGACATAGAGACAATTTAGGTCAAAGGGGTATTGCTAGTTTCCTCCCTGTCTAGCACACCTACTTCATATTACACTATAGGTATCTATAGTGATATCTCCCTTCCTGGAATAGGTCCTCTATCTAAATTCTTTTAGGTGGTTACAAGGGAGGCAAAAAAGAAAAACTCCTTGAGTCTTCTGTTTTTTAAAAATAACCAACCTAGGTGGCACCTGGGTGGCTCAGTCAGTTAAGCATTGAACTTTGGCTCAGGTCACGATCTCACCACGTGTGGGTTCGAGCCACGTGTGGGTTCGAGCCACACGTGGGACTCTGTGCTGACAGCTCGGAGCCTGGAACCTGCTTCAGATTCTGTGTCTCCCTCTTTCTCTCTCTGTTCCTCCCCCACTTGTGCTCTGTCTCTCTCTCTCTCTCTCTCAAAAATAAATAAACATTAAAAAAATTTTTTTAAACAATAAAACTAAAATAATCCACATGCCAAAGAGGCATATGTTGGGATAGCAAATTTTGGCCCCTACACTTATTTATGAGTTTGTAAGTGCTCAGCTATTGCTAAGTCAGAATCATGGTAATTCATTTTGAATTACAAGTTTTGAATAGTAAAATACACTTTCTACAGATCCTCTTCCTAACAAAACATTTTGGGTAAAGATAGTGGTAGTCCTTACAGTTTCTTAGTGTTGTTATACTTACAAAAACTGGCAAATCAGAGCAAAGGTAGTTTTAAGAGTACATAGACACGAGATTATCTGTCCCCTTTTAGATCCCTTTACATAGGCAGATCATTGATGTGGCCCAGTGGGAGGGTCTGCAGAAAGGAGTTGCCAGAAGGGAAAATTCTGTTTATGAGTATTGGGGGAGAACACGACAGGTAGGCTCTCCACCCTCCTCACCACTGCACTTTATTTGCAGAAACTTTTTCAGGTATGTAGGGGAAACCCTTCTGTACGGCAAGGTGGTTATGGAATAGGGTTTCCTCATCTACTTAAGGGAATTGGGGGTGGGGTAGAGTGCCTGGCTGGCTCAGTTGGTAGAGCAAGTGACTCTTGATCTTGGGGTTGTGGGTTTGAGCCCCATGTTGGGTGTAGAGATTACTTAAAAAAAAATCTTAAAAAATAAAAGAAGGGAATTGGGCATGGGAGGGTGTCAGAATGTTGTATTTTCACCACATTTCCCCAGAATCCTCCCTAGATTATTGTAGTTTAATTTATTTTAAAACTATTGTGTTGTTTTCAAACCATGTTTTTCCTATTTCTGTAAACTCTAGCCATATATATTTATATGACTTATGTTTAAGGAATTTCAATGTTTAACTTCAGTGCTTTGCTGTTCCAAATTTCTTAATGTTGATTTATGTTTCAGTATGCTGATTTCTTCAAGCACTTTTTTTTTATTATTATTATTTTTTTATTATTATTTTTTTTTAATATATGAAATTTACTGTCAAATTGGTTTCCATACAACACCCAGTGCTCATCCCAAAAGGTGCCCTCCTCAATACCCATCACCCACCCTGCCCTCCCTCCCACCCCCCATCAACCCTCAGTTTGTTCTCAGTTTTTAACAGTCTCTTATGCTTTGGCTCTCTCCCACTCTAACCTCTTTTTTTTTTTTTTTTTTTTTTCCTTCCCCTCCCCCATGGGTTTCTGTTATGTTTCTCAGGATCCACATAAGAGTGAAACCATATGGTATCTGTCTTTCTCTGTATGGCTTATTTCACTTAGCATCACACTCTCCAGTTCCATCCATGTTGCTACAAAAGGCCATATTTCATTTTTTCTCATTGCCACGTAGTATTCCATTGTGTATATAAACCACAATTTCTTTATCCATTCATCAGTTGATGGACATTTAGGTCTTCAAGCACTTTTTTAAATGAAGGTGTGTGTGTTCTATATTTTATATGTATACCTGTGCCCTTGCATGTGTGAGAATACCTTTGTGGTTTTTTCTTATATAAAAGAAAGTGGGCACAATATTTTTTGACTCACAAGAGTTTTTTTTTTTAAACACTATAATTATAGTGTTAAAAGATACTTTAAAATGGGGAATTTTGACTCACATACAAACATACAATGAACATGTATCAAAAATTTTATTTAACTCATTAGTTAGAGAACCAGTAAGATGCTATGGTTGTTTCCAATGGAAATTTGAAGAACCACATATTATACAGGCAAATAAGGAATGCTGGAATAGATTTACCAATAGAATCAAGATAGGTCTATCTATGAGGCAATAATCAATTATATTCCACTAGATACAATTATTTTGCATTTTTATGGACAAGGATAATTTACATTATTCCCCATTTTCTACAGAGTTGTGAAGTAGCTCAATGACAATGAAAGGTTGATATAACCTGGATGGGCGTGCTATATGGGATTACACTCGGTAATTGGTCCATTTCAATGTCTTTCTCAATTTTTCCCTAAAATAATAACATTTGGTAATGTTCATTATGCTTGGTATAGTTATAAATACATTATTATACCCGACTCAATAAACTCTTACAAAATTAGCTTTATTTTACAGATAAAGAAACTGAGGCATGCAACTCTGGTCAGCTGGTGGGCCTCACTCACATGTTTGGTGGTTGGCAGGTGACAAGCCAGAGAGCCATGATTTTCTCTGTCTGGCTTTTCATCTTCTAGTCGGTTAGCTTGGGTTCATTTACATGCTATCTCAAGGTTTTAGGATCAGCAAGAAGCAAACCACAGAGAAGAAGTGTTTCTCAGGTCTCTGCTTATATTACATCTGCCAATGTCCATTGGCTCAATGAACGTCTGTGGCCAAGCCCAGATACAAGGTGATGAAAAAGCAGACCTCTTTCTCCCCTCCCCCAGCTTAATTGAGATATGATTGATATGTAGCATTTTGTAAGTTTAAGGTGACGATGTGATGATTTAATATATGTGTATATTGAAGAATGATGACCACAATTAGGTTAGTTAACATATCTATTATCTTATACAGTTACCATTTGTGTGTGTGTGTGTGTGTGTGTGTGTGTGTGTGTGTGTGAGAGATAAGGACTTTTAAGATCCACTCTTTTAGGAACTTTCAAGTGTAGAATATAGTATTGTTAACTATACTCACCATGCTGTGCATTAGATTCCCACAATCTCCAGGTCTTGATGGGAAGAGCAATGTCCCATTGCAAAGCACTGGATACTGGGGTAAAAAATTTGTGGCCAGTTTTGCAATTCACCACATTCTGTTCATCCCATATTTCTCTCTTGTAGTGTCAGGAGGTATTTTCTGTTATGGGAGGGTTTTCCTGACATTTTTTCCATGTTAACAGTCACATTTTCTACCTCATAGTCCTTTTCGTTCTTAGGGAACACATTTTCATGAACATCAAGCAAAAAAGCTTCCCAGAAGTCACTTTTTTCTTTCACTTAATCTGAGCAAAATCTCATATTAATATTTAGAGGATTTTCTAAGAAGGAAGATCCTTATTTAAAATATATATTTATGGGGGTGCCTGGGTGGCTCAGTCGGTTGAGCGTCCTACTTTGGCTCCGATCATGATCTCGCAGTTTGTGAGTTTGAGCCCCACATCGGGCTCTGTGGTAACACCTCAGAGCCTGGAGCCTGCTTCAGATTCTCTCTCTCTCTCTCTCTCTCTCTCTCTCTCTCTCTCTCTCATTCTGCCCCTCCTCCACTCACGCTCTGTCTCTCTCCTTTGGAAATAAACATTAAAAACATTATATATATATATATATATATATATATATATATATATATATATATATATTTATGGATTTTAAAAATAAAGATGTGAGTAATACATGTTAACTCACAAAACCTAGAACATAGATTGAGTGCAAAGGAAAAAAAATATTCAACCACAAACATACTAGTGAATGTCTGTCTGGTTGTTTTCCCTTAGAGAGAGAGAGGGAAAGAGAGGCACAAGCAGTGCTATAGAAAAGCTGTAAAGAGCATAGACTTTGGAGTCAGATTGCCTGGGTTAGAATTCCAGATCTTCTACTCACTAGCTGGAGAGGGCAAATTAGAGAACCTTGTTGTCCTTTGGTTTCTGCATTTCTATATAACAATACCTCTTCACAGTTGTTCAGAGGATGAAATGAGTATACGTAAAGAACAGTACACAGCTCAAGGTAAGTGCTTTGTGTCAGTGTTTCTGTGTGTGTGTGTGTGTGTGTGTGTGTGTGTGTGTGTGTGTGTGTTCTCTGCTCCCCAGTTGTCCAGCCTCAAGGTATGGCTTTTCCCTTTGAAGCCCAAATATTGAGTCTATGCACTTATTCTGCTGAACACTGCAACTGCAGTCATTTCTCAGGTTCACCTCCTCAAGTCCTTTCTGGGGCTTGGAAGGAATTGTTACAAGTTCCACAAATCCATCTTGGCTGTTGTTTATCACCTTTGTCTGCCTCTCCAGGGTTGCAGGGCTTCTGGCTGGTGCCCAAAGTTCCACCAGGGACTGCTGTGTTACTGGCCACCTTCTATGGTACCCAGACCATTGTCTCCTGAGAAATGAGGCTGCATAATATCTCTTCCCAGTTAAGAATTCACTCTCTTAATTTCTTGAATGCTAATTAAAACAAAGCGAAACATTTTGTAAAAATGTACTAAAGGCTTTGAGACAGAGGAAACAAAATATCTCCGTGTCACTCCTCAGCCCAGTGCAATTTGGCCTCTGTCTGCTTTCCCTCAGTTTTAAAGAATATACCAAAGTTAAGAGAAAAGTGTAATGAATTCCTATGTACCTATTACCTAGACTCAACATTTACTAATCTGTCGTGTTTTTTAAAAATATAATTTATTGTTGAATTGGCTTCTATACAACATCCAGTGCTCATCCCAACAAATGCCCTCCTCAATGCCCATCACCCACTTTCTCCTCTCCCCCACTCCCATAAACCCTCAGTTTGTTCTCTGCATTTAAGAATCTCTTATGGTTTGCCTCCCTCCCTCTCTGTAACTTACTCATCTTTTGTCAACCACATTTCATTTATCTTATTCCCTTTCTAGATCATTAAAAAGCAAGTCCTAGACATCATGTCATTTTACTCAAAAATGCTTCATTATACATCACTAATAAATAATGACATTTAAATATATCTTTTAGACGCCACTATCACATCATCACACAAAATGTCCCCATGTCATCTGATGCACAGTCCTTATTCCCCACTAGACTTGAATGATCTGCTTAAAGTCATTGGTTCGACGAGGACCAGACAAGTTCACATGGGTGGGAGATAACGTCTCATCTTTTCCCTTCACCTGTTCCTTCTTCTCCTCCTTTTTTAATCTCTCCTTCATCCCTTACACTTTTGGAACACAACTTTTACCATGTATTTAAAAATCTGCAAACAGGAAAAAGTGAGGGGAGCATCCACAGCAAAGAGCTAGATGTTTTACATCGTGAGTTTTCTGGGTTACCTATAATTACTGAGTATAACTTGAGGTTCCCTGCCACCTCCTTCATTTTCAGAAGTTGTTTTGGGACCCACAGAGGAGGCAGTCTTTGTATTCATAAGAGTACTTATATCACACATTCAAAAGGTGACCGAAGCAGACGTTGCACAATTAGGAGAGTAATGACAAGATGAAGTATACATTTGCATGGAGACACAAATGTACCTCTTGAAAAATAAGAGAAGTCATAGTAAAGAAGATTAAACGTGCCTATGAAAGGAAATTCAGATATATATTTGGAATGAAAAGAAGTCACAGTATTCCCATGGTTTATAAATTTTAGAATAAGAGATACGAAGCTCTTTTGTTTTGCTGATCTTATTATTCTTCCCCCTGTGGAAGGTCTAATCTGCACACTTAGAGCTATATGTTTGCTAGGCTGTAATTATACTGTAGGAGACACTTGAGGGAGGTTATGATAATTTGACTGTTCTCCCTACATTGATTTTGACCACCCCCTTCCACCGTGGCTGCACTGTAGCCAGGGCAACTTTTTAAGGCAAATAATCTAATCATCCCCCATTAGTGGTTTCCCATTGCATTCAGAATAAAACCAACATTTTGTAGCTTGGCTTACAAGGCCTTGGATGGTTCACCCCCTGCCTGACTCTCAAGTTTTATTTTGGACCACTTGTCTTTCTTTTGATTTGGGCACAATGTCCTTCTTACAGTTTCTACAGAATGTCATGCTTCCTCCTGCTATCAGGCTTTGCCCAAGTCATGTTTTCTGACTGGAATATTCTCCTCATCCCCTACCTTCCATCTAAGTTGGGTGACTTCCTTAAAAATTTTATTTATGTATATATATTTTTAAATAGTTACTTTTGAGAGAGAGAGCACAAGCAGGGCAGGGGCAGAGAAAGAGAGAGGGAGACAATCTCAAGCAGGATTGGCACAGTCAGCGCACAGCCCAACACGGGGCTCGAATTCGCGAACAGTGAGATCATTCCCTGAGCTGAAATCAAGAGTTGGATGCTTAACCCAAGTGAGCCACCCAGGCACTCTATGGGTGACTTCTTTGTTAGAGAACCATATTCTTCTCTCACAGAGCACTTAGCTAAGTCTGTGATTATTAATTCATTAATGTGATTATTTGGTTACATTTGTATTTTCTAGTCAGGTTGTGCATCATATAACATATATGAATGGTGGCCCTTCCCTGCTAGACCACAAATGTCCAGAAAGTCATGGCAATGTCCATATTTGTGCACCACTTTTATCTCCAATATTCATTCATTGAAAAAATGAATAGCTATCAGACATGGATCTTATTCAGGCTCATTTCTCTAGCTTAAAGGATTAAAGTTCCAGGAGCACCTGGGTGGCTCAGTTGTTTAAGTGTCTGACTTCGGCTCAGGTCTTGATATCACGGTTTATGAGTTCAAGGCCCATGTGGGGCTATGTGCTAACAGCTCAGAGCCTGGAGCCTGCTTTGGATTCTGTGTCTCCCTCTCTCTCTCTGCCCCTCCCCTGCTTGTGTTCTGTCTCTCTCTAAAATAAACATTTTAAAAAATTTCCTAAAGTTTGTTATCTATCTATCTATCTATCTATGTCATTCTTGTTATCTGCTGGTAGTTATATTCTATAAACTTGCTTTGAACAGAATTAATACTGCATCATTGCCCCTAGGGCAGATTCAGGGTTAGGTTCCTATGAGTCTCTGGTCACATTTTTTGTCAACTGATCAATATATAACCTTGTTTTATATGTGTTTCTATTTAGAGACACTATTTAATATCATTGCTGGTTTATTAATATTGAACTCATAGCTAGCAGCATTATAACTAATGCCTGAATGAAGCTTGTTTAATACATGCTTTTCTGCATCAGGCACATCACAGCCTTCTTGCACTTAGGAACACTAGACAGCACTTTAGCCCTATGTCTGGGATCCATGTAAAATCACCAACAAAAATGTGAAAAATGTGAAAAGCACAGAAATGTGAAAAAGATGGCACTAAGTAAACCATGATCGCCTGTTTAACCTCAATTGACAACATAAATGTTGGGCAACTCAAGATTTTCCTCCCTTTTTGAAGGTCAGTGAATGACTGCAAGAGTTCCCTTAGTAATAATTTTGGTGTTACAAGTACATTTTGGCAAATAGACAAATTTGCATATATGGAATCTAAGAATAATGAAGAAATTGTGTATGTGTGTATAACAAAATATATACTATATATTTTACATATATTTAGATATATAAATAGATAAATAATGTATCAATATATAATAACACAATTTTACTATCTTATACATAGTGTTGGACTACTTGGAAATATATGCATGTCAATAAACATTCTTCTATAAAATATATACCAAATGGTGTTTTCCGGGCCAATGTTAAATGTGCACTGGGTTATAAGGATACTTTGGGAAGTCAGTTTGTAAAATGCTGATGTTAAGAAATTCTTGGGGCTCTTGGGTAGCTCAGTTGGTTGAAAATCCGACTTCAGCTCAGGGCATGATCTCACGGTACGTGAGTTCGAGTCCCGCATCAGGCTCTGTGCTGACAGCTCAGAGCCTGGAGCCTGCTTCGGATTCTGTGTCTCCCTCTCTCTCTGCCCCTTCCCTGCTCGTGCTCTGTCTCTGTCTCTCTCTCTCTCAAAAATAAATAAACAAAAAAAGAAACATTAAAAAATAAAAAAAAAAAAGAAATTCTCTGTGGCATTTGAAAAAAAACCAGTGACTCAGACTCTTCTAGTGATGCTTTTGATGGGAACAGGGTCACTTGTGCCAAAACAGAGGCTAGAATCAATCTCCCTTTTGCAGCTGTGTATTTTGTCTGTTGTTTGGTGCTTTGCTTTGCCAAGCTCTTACAGCTGTACTCTACAGTGGTCCCCCTTATCCATGGTTTCGCCTTCCAAGGTTTTCCGCTCGGTTCGGCCCTCCTCTCTGGTCTGGAAGCAGATGCTCCTCCTTCTGACGTAGCGTCAAGTGACGTCACAATTATGGCGTCACTCACGGCATTTCAGCGCTTCGTCTCGTCACTTGGGCTTATCATCTCCACGTCATCGCAAGGAGGGTGAGTGAAGTACAATAAGGTATTTTGAGAGAGAGAGAGAGAGATAAAGAGAGAGAGAGAGAGACCACATTCACATAACTTTTATTGTTTTAAGTGTATATTTTAAGCGTATAGTGTAACAGGATATTGGTTTTTTTTAAGTGTTTATTTTGTGTGTGAGAGAGAGGGAGGAGCGGGGAGAGAGAGAGAGAGAGAGAGAGAGAGAGAGAGAGAGAGAGAGAGAGAGAACGAACCCCAAGCAGGCTCGGTGCTCTCAGTGCAGAGCCCTATGTGGGGCTCCAGTTCAGGAAACGTGAGATGGCGAGTGACGTGAGCGGAAATGGAGAGTCTGACATTGAACCGACTGAGCCACCCAGGAGACCCAACAGTATGTTGTTATGGGTGTTATATTTTATCGTTAGTTATTGTTAGTCTCTGACTATGCCTAATTTGTAAATTTAACTCTATCATAGGTATGTTTGTATAGGAAAAAACAATATATATATAGGATTTGGTACTATTGGGGGGTTTCAGGAACCCAGTGGGGGTCTCAGAACGTATCCGCCCTGGAAAAGAAAGAATACTGTACCCCCTTGGGTGGGGCATAACTTGAATCTTTTTGATAAACATTGACAAATATGATTGAGCAAAATCAGGGTTGCCTATTTTTCTCATATTTTGCACAGATTTTATATGCAGCTTTCACCTGAAAATGTTTAATGTAAAATTCCAATAAGTACCTTGGTTCAGTCAGTGCCTCAGCATCAGTTCAGTAAGTTTTGTATCCTTACAGGCCTTGTTTTGGGTTTTCTTGTATTTAATAGGAGCTTCATTTGACAAGAAGCCATGGGCTGTCCTCAATTCAAATGATTTCAAAATCTCTTCTTAGATGGCTCTTTTGGAAATGTCAATAATTTCTAAACTGTCAATGCTACAGTATAAACAATGCTGCATATACTGTTAATGAAGGTAATTTCTGGTCCTAGTAAAACAGACCTCAGGGAAGTTTGTTGTGGTGATACGTTTTTTGCCTGAAATCGCGGACGACTCAAGTACAGCCTGTGTATCTGCAGCCTGGCATCTCATTTCCTGAGACCTGTGTGTTATGGATTGCATCTGGCATGTTAAAGCATTATCTGATCATGGGTGCAATATCATTTCAACTACATACCACTTCTGACAGTGAATATGTATAATCTTTGCCTTTTAGAATCTATATACCCTCCCTGCTCCCTTATTTTTTCTTTAACCTTTGAATTGGAAAAAACTCAGTTATTCTAGTTGAGAATATCCTCGTGGTATGGTTTTTATGTTCTTTGTTTAATATTCTATAATTAATCCAAGAAACAAAACCTAACAGATAATGTGAGTTGGTAATTGTGCTGTCCTGATTTTGTTTTCTCTTCTATATTTATGTACTAAATCCATATACTAAGAAAAATACATTGCAGATGCAAAAAAATTTACAATGAAAAAACTCCCTGTAAGAACCCACAGGATATGACCAAAACTACCGAGACAAATCCATGGCCTTACTACTTTCCTTAGTAAATGACAATGAAAGTAAATAAACCTAAACAGAATTAAAAGGTGAGCAACAAACTCTTGTAATGTCAGTCTGAAATACTACAAATATCCCAGAGGAGAAATGGAAGAAAGAAGGGCTGTCAAGAAGGCGACCTACGTGCAAAAACTTTTAGGGTCCCTAGAAAGGAAACACTATCTAAAATATTTTGGATGGTATTGTTGGAGAAGGTCATCATGACTGCTGGCTGACCCTGGAGCTGGATGTGGGCTATCTTAGGCTCCTCACTCCCTCCCTCCCTCCCCTTTCCCTGGCATGTACATTCTGCCCCTACTTCCCACAGCAGGAGCCCTTTTCAAGGCCGCAGGCTTGAGAGAGTAAGGTGCTGTTGGGAACATCAAGTGTTATACGGGACAGAACCCCATTAAAGCCTCTATGTAAATTTAAGAATCTGGTGGGCAGGTGTGGAGCTCTCTCTGTCTTGCAGCTAGCCAAGACAAGCCTCCTAATACGTTCCCTTGCTTTTTAAACATGCCATCTGCCAAACTGCAGTGGCCTGTCTCTCCTGTCTCTCCTTACCCTCCGTGTGCAAACCAACAGGTATTTGCTTTGGAACCGCTTGACTGCCATTACTGTGTGATGTGCCCCAGTTTTCCTTTTTTCCTTCTGCTCTGGTAAAAGGTATGAAATGGCCATTTATGCAGGGACAGTTTCAGATGTCAATAGATCTAATAAGTGTTCATCCTTACTAAATAATAAATATAATCCAAAATGAATCTAATACTGATCAGCCACTTTGTCCTACCAAATTGGCAAAAGTAAAAAAGGATAATATCCACGTGGCCAAGGGTGTAGGAAAATGAGTACTTTTTTTTTTTTTTTTTTTTTTTTTTTTTTTACTGTTTATGGAAGTGTAAGCGGATTCAGCTTTTCTGAAGGACAGTTGGACCCTATGTGTCATGAATCTCTTGATCCATTAATTTCATGTCCAGGATTTTACTCTAAGGAAACTAGGGATGTGTGTAAAAGTAGATAAGGATTTCTTGCAACATTTGTAAGAGGGGAAAAAAGGCTACCATGCAGTCATTAAACATATTCATTGCCATCATTATCAAACATTTACTAGATTCAAGACATTGTACTAAGTAAATGTAATGTCTCACCTATTAGGTCATAATTTTAAAAATTGTAGTATAAGAGGTTAAATAACTTATCAAAGGTCACATGGTTAAGAATTAATAAAGCTTAAATGAAACCCCAATCTTATAACTATACTGTAATAAATGTCCTCTGTCACTGAACAAGGATACTTAATGACATAAGGAAATGTTTATAATATATTGCTGTATGGAAAAAATACCAGGCTGTATTCAATTTCTCTAATAGTTATAGGACTCATCAGATTTTCTGATACTTTTGCTAAGTTATATTTTTCTAGGAATTAGTCCACTTAATTTATTATGTCAAATTTTTTGGCATAAAGTTGTTAATATATATTTCCTTATGTTTTTTTTTTTTTCCAACGTTTTTTTTTTTTTTTTTTTTTTTTATTTATTTTTGGGACAGAGAGAGACAGAGCATGAACGGGGGAGGGGCAGAGAGAGAGGGAGACACAGAATCGGAAACAGGCTCCAGGCTCCGAGCCATCAGCCCAGAGCCTGACGCGGGGCTCGAACTCACGGACCGCGAGATCGTGACCTGGCTGAAGTCGGACGCCTAACCGACTGCGCCACCCAGGCGCCCCAATATTTCCTTATGTTTTAATGTCTGTAGAGACTGTAGTTGATGTCCTTTTTCTTCTTCTTCTTCCTCCTCCTCGTTCTCCTCCTCCCTCCTCCTGCTCTTCTTTTAGCCTTTCTCAATTTTCCTATATGCACATAAGGCCATAAATGTCCTTCTAAGTGTGACATTAATTCTTCATCTGGAAAAAATGAATATGCGATTAAAAAAATTGTCATTCATCTCAAATAGTTCTCATTTTCATTATCTTCTTTAACCCATGAACTATTTAGAACAGCATTGGTTAATGTCCAAACATATGGGGATTTTTTTAGTTATCTTTTTGGTATTAATTATTAGTTTTAATTCCACTGTGGTTAGTCAGGACATGACATGTGTTACTTAAATCTTCTAAAATTGGTTGGAACTTGATTTTTGACCCAGATCTGAGATTATTTGGTAAATATCCTGTGGTATTTGAGAAGAATGTGTAGTTGACACTAGTTGGTGCTCTGTTGTCTGTCTGTCCACTAAGTCCTTTGTTAATCTTGCTCTGTATCCTTACTGATGATATATTTGCTTTTTCTCTCAGTTACTGAGAAGAATGTGTTAAAGTCTCTAACCATGATGTGGATTTTTCTATTCTTCTATTTCTGCCAGTTTTTGGCTTTACGTAGTATTTTTAGATTCATCATACAAATTTAGGCATTGTATTTTCCCTTTAGATCTATGCTTTTGCCATCATAAAACATCCAAAAAAATTGATGATAAAATTTGTAATATGAAGAGTAATGTTTCTTGCCTTTAAATCTGCTGTATCTTACAGTAGTGAAGATATACCAGCCTTCTTTTAGTGAGTGTTTGCATGGCGTATATGATTTTCCATCCTTTTGTTCCCAACCTCACCTATTGATGGTGTATCTTTTCTATGTAATTGAGTTGCTTATTTGTGATGATAGTTTGACAGTTTTTCTAAAATTATGTATTTGATCTATTCACATTCAGTGTATTAATTATATATTTGGTATAAAGCTATCTTAATACTTATTTGTCCTACTAGTCTATGTTCTTTTTTCTTACCATCTTTCTGTTAATAAAATATTTATTCAAGTATTGTATGTAGTACTACCTTTACTAGTTCTGGGAAATGCAAAGAGGGCAGAGTAGCCCCCTCATGTCTTATGTGCTGCTAATGTCAAGGTTATTAATGATATCTTTTAAACTCCAGATGATATTGTTCCTGTTATTTTCTAGTCAATATTTACTTAAATGTACTGACATACTTTACCCTTTCCATTGTTCTGCATTCTGTTCTGTATCTTAGTGGTTCTTTCTGGGATGATTTTTCTTTCTCTTGAAGCACTCCCTTTTGTATTTCCACGAGTGCATTTGTGCCAGTCACACATCCTCTCAGTTTTTGTATTAAATGTATTTGTCTTAAACTTTGAAGGATATTTTTGGTGGATAAATAATTCTGTGTAGGCAGGTGTTTTGTTGTTTTGTTTTTAGCACTTTGAGGATATCATTACATTGTCTTCTTGTTTTTTTCCTTGTTGAACAATCAGCTGATGGTTTTAGTGTTGTTCTTTTAATTTTTTTTTTTTTTTTGAGAGAGAGAGCACGAGCAGGGGAGAGAGAGAGGGAGAGAGAGAATCCCAAGCAGTCTCCACACTGTCAGCACAGAGTTAGATGCGGTGCTTGAACTCACAAACCATGAGATCATGACCTGAGCTGAAATCAAGAGTTCAACGCCACCCAGGTGCCTCAGTTGTTCTTCTAAAGGTAATACATCTCTTTTCCTCCAATGGATTTGAAGCTTTTTCTCTTTCTCTTTGTTTTTCAGTAGTCTGACGATGGTGTGCTCAGGTGTGGTTTTTTTTGTGTTTACTCTTCTTGGAGTTTGTAGCACTTATTGGTGTTTTGACATTTTGAGGGGGAAAAGTTTTGCCATTATTTCTTCAAATATCCCTTCTGCTTTATTTTCTCTTATGCTCGGACACTTTCTCCTTATCCCTTATGTCTTTTAGGATCATTTCTCAATTTTTTCATTTTGATTTTCCATGCTTCAGGGTATATATTCCCCTCTGATGACCTCTTCACTAATTGTGTTTTCAGTTGCATGTAATTTCCTGTTGTCAATTTACCATGTTTTATTTTCTAATTTTAGACTCTGTTTGATTTATTTTCTGCTTTCCAGTTCTCTGAAATTCTCCATCTTTATCCATCAGTTATTGATTGAACATAATAATAGTTTATCTAGTCTTTGATACTTCAATATTTGTATCACTTGTGAGTTTATTTCCATTGTGTTTTTTTGTTGATTTGCAGATAAATCTTACCCTCTTACATGCTTTCTTCCTTTTTTAAAAATGTTTATTCATTTTTGAGAGAGAGAGAGAGACAAGCAGGGGAGTGGCAGAGAGAGAGGGAGACAGAGAATCTGAAGCAGTCTCCGGGCTCTGAGCTGTCAGCACAGAGCCCAACCAACGTGGAGTTTGAACCCATGAACCGTGAGATCATGACCCGAGCCAAAACTAAGAGTTTGGATGCTTAACTGACTGACCCACCCAGGTGCCCTGTGCTTGCTTGCTTTTCCTTCCTTCCTTCCTTCCTTCCTTCCTTCCTTCCTTCCTTCCTTCCTTCCTTCCTTCCCTCCTTCCCTCCCTCCCTCCCTCCTTCCCTCCCTCCCTCCCTCCTTCCTTCCTTCCTTCCCTCCCTCCCTCCCTCCTTCCCTCCCTCCTTCCTTCCTGCCTTCCTTCCTTCCTCTCTTTCTCTCTTCCTTCCTTCCTTTCTTTCTTTTTCTTTCTTTCTTTCTTTCTTTCTTTCTTTCTTTCTTTCTTTCTTTCTCCCTCCCTTCCTCCCTTCCTTCCTTCCTTCCTTCCTTCCTTCCTTCCTTCCTTCCTTCCTTGAAGGCCAGGCATTGTTTATGAAAAATTTTAGGTAAAGAAATTGTGGTTTATATACACAATGGGGTACTACGTGGCAATGAGAAAGAATGAAATATGGCCCTTTGTAGCAACGTGGATGGAACTGGAGAGTGTTATGCTAAGTGAAATAAGTCATACAGAGAAAGA
This sequence comes from Panthera pardus, assembly GCF_024362965.1. Taxonomy (NCBI): domain Eukaryota; kingdom Metazoa; phylum Chordata; class Mammalia; order Carnivora; family Felidae; genus Panthera; species Panthera pardus. The sequence continues at coordinate 62,389,073 of NW_026526766.1, forward strand.
CAGATACCATATGTTTCCACTCTTACGTGGATCCTGGGAAACTTAACAGAAACCCATGGGGGAGGGGAAAGAAAAAAAAAAAGGTTAGAGTGGGAGAGAGCCAAAGCATAAGAGACTCTTAAAAACTGAGAACAAACAGGGTTGATGGGGGGTGGGAGGGAGGGGAGGGTGAGTGATGGGTATTGAGGGGGGCACCTTATGTGATGAGCACTGGGTGTTGTATGGAAACCAATTTGACAATAAATTTCGTATATTGGGAAAAAAAATTTTTAGAGATAATTTTGGGCTCTAGGTAATGTTTTTTGTCCTGGGAAGATTTCCTCCGGCTCTTGTATACAGTTCATTTGAACAGAATCAATCTCATCCCATCAGAAACTGAGACCAGATTCAAATCTGAGCTTCAGTTCTTGTGAGGGCTGTTCTGTTCCTAATTCCTCTTAAGCCCTTTCAGAATCTCACTTAAAGTACAGGGTATTTACTAAGTCCCTCCTTGTTCTGATGCCGTGTACTCAAGTTTTTATTTTATTGTGCTCACTTTCTTAGCCTGTCATTTGTTGTTTTTCATTTTCATAACTGGCAGTTTGCCTCAAGGGGAAAAGTGCCCTAAGTTCTGGATTACCCCTCTTGGTTTCCCTCTTCTCTTAAATCTTGTCTCACCTCTTCTCACTGTCTTGGTAGTTCTTTGAGGCCAACGTATATTTGAAATATATATTTTATTTTTTTTAAAGTTTATTTATTTATTTTGAGAGGGAGAGAGAGAGAGCGAGGGAGAGAAAGAGAAGGTGAGCATTAGTGGGGGAGAAGTAGAGAGAGAGGGAGAGAGAAAGAATCCCAAGCAGGCTCCTCAATGTCAGCATAGAGCCTGACACGGGGCTCAAACTCACGAACTGTGAGATTACGACCTGAGCTGAAAACAAGAGTCAGATGGATGCTCAGCCGACTGAGCCATTCAGGTGCCCCTCAAGTATATATTTTAAAACACTGTCCATCTTTTAGCTGTTCTCAATAGGATGGGTGTTTTGACACTATGCATCATTCTTTCCTTGAAGTGGAACTCTTGTTTCTTTCCTCTATTCATATAAATATGCACAGACACAAAAGACTCAAAGAATTTAGAATTTTTGTAGGATTATGGATGCTTTTTGTTTTCTTTTTTATTTCCTTGTGATGTATATGTTTTCTGAAAAAAGCATGGATTGCTTAGATTTACTAAAATTAACATATATAGATAGGATATTAAAATTAACATATAATAAGATTCTAGTAGCAGCATTTATTTGTAACTGTTTAAAAACATTATTATAGGGGCGCCTGGGTGTCTCAGTCGGTTAAGCGTCCGACTTCAGCTCAGGTCACGATCTCACGGTCCGTGAGTTCGAGCCCCGCGTCGGGCTCTGGGCCGATGGCTCAGAGCCTGGAGCCTGCTTCCGATTCTGTGTCTCCGTCTCTCTCTCCTCTCCCCTGTTCATGCTCTGTCTCTCTCTGTCTCAAAAATAAATAAACGTTAAAAAAAAATTAAAAAAAAAATTATTATAAAAATAAAAGGTAAATAAACCAAATCACCCATAATCCCCTTACCTAAACTTACCTCTTTTATTTTCTAGTCTGTGCCTTTATTTCATATGCAGATATAACAGTGCATGAGTGTTCATAGTGAATTTTAATAAGGTACTTTGGGAAAAAAATAGCCTTCATATATTTTTCTAATTTTCACCCAACATCTTATTCTTTGCCTAGAACTAAAAAGATTGGCACGTTTATAGATATATTTTCTATCCAACAGGCATATAGTGAAAATGTTGAATAAAAATGGTTAAAAATATTAACATCACTAGAGGATGTATATTGGTATCTCTCTACAATTTTTTTTTCAAATCAGAAGAGGCATAGGAAAATTTTGTTTTAGAATATTATATTTGACTTTGCCGGCCTTTAAAAGCTTTCTTTTAGCCTGGATAAATTATTTCGGCTGTTTGTTTGAAGTCCATTTATCAAACTCCAGATATATATCCTTTCCCAGAACAGTACCTGTGTCTCATTAATGGTGATGGTATTGATCTTTAATAATACTAGACTCTGATGACTTGAAATCTTTTGGTGATATCTCGATTATCACTTACAAACTTTTGGAACAGATAAATTATTGGTGAGATTCACATTATTATCATTATGTTTATAGGCATCTTAATGAAATTGATGGCAGTATAAAAGGAAGCTAAAATTTAAGTGGACATTGCCCTTAAAAATGAAAGAATCTAATATTTTTGGTAGTTAGGTAACAAGTAGGTGAATATAGGAAATAAAAATGGGTTTGAAATAAAAAGTTTCAAATATTAGTGAACTGGATTTTCTCTGAAAAATCATGCTAATAATTGGTGGTACATTAAAACATCAGTCATATTATGAAAAAAACATAGGGATTAATCTTGGCCAGATATCTACTCTCTTGAAATGTAGTGACTGTAAATTATATAGTGAATCTTACTTTTCTGAATGGCTTCAGTAAGCAACTCATAATAGAATGCCAGCTCTGGAAACTTACTTAGAGGTCATAGATGAGACCCAAGAGGTTTTTCTGGGCATCTGGTTGGTGGATAATTTTGTGAAACTCCTAGAACAGTAGTTGGCCTTGAACAAAGTTTCTATAAATGTTCATTTCTTTTTCCTTTTTGTAGAGCACAGAAACCTAGTCTCCCCATTCTTGGGATAAACACATCATGATTTGTTTGTTGTATTAATCATCTGTTCTGTGATGAAAAGCACCCCCCAAATCTCAGTGGCAAATAACATGCATGTCCTCCGTGCACAGGTTGAAGCTTGCCCCTATTGCTGTTAGTTGCCTCCAGCTGCAGCTGTGGCCAAGGCTAGGTTCCATATGGCTCTTTTCCATGAGTCTTCCTTTTGGAATCCAGGCTAGTGGAGCATTCCATCAAGGATATGCTATTCTTTAGGTAGAGATTAAAAAGCAAGAGCAGGCCTCTTAAACAAGCTCCTGCATGGAGTAAGCACACTGCCATTTCTGCTGATGTTTACTGGCCAATCAAGTCCATGGCTAAGTCTGACTATGGGCAGTGAGATTTGCTCCGTCTTACAGGAATCAGGGCAAACAACAAAGATGTGTAATTTTCTCGCAGGGTAGGGAGCAAATAGTTGCCAACAGTTATATGAGCTACCACACGATTGAGAAATATTTTAATGTGGTGCCCCAATTTGACCTGCTATTCTTTCTCAATTCCAGTTCTGCAGAAATGTAAGATCTTGGCTCTTGCTACATTTTTCTATGGCAAAACTGAATTCTAATTTTTTCACATTAGACTAGTCATTTTTGGTTACTTGGGAAGAATGTTTCCAAAGCTGCAACAGAATTTGAGGACCATCTGCAGAAATCAATTCTCCTTTGAATCAAATTGTTTCTACTAAACTTGAGGATGTTAATGTTCTTATAAAAAATGCTTGATGGAACAGGGACATTATATGCAGGAGACTGTTGTCTTTTATCTTCTAAAAGAAGACTTTCAAGCCTTCAACTTAATCCTCAGAGAAGGTTTAAACTTTAGATGGTTAAGTATTACTGGTCATACTCATGTGAAGATGAAAAGCCATGAGAACAAAGGGTATGTGTCCACATAGTCTTTAAAAAATGTTTCAAAGGTCAATTTAGCAATCAATAGGGTATTACACATCCCTCAAGGGCATTCTTCAAAATTTGTTTTCAAGGAGAGGAGAGCTCTGGGTAAAGTGGGGGTAAGTTGGGGGAAAGGAATAGGGGGAAAATGGGAATTAGTTATCTCGGGTCTATTATATTTCTTTTATACTTTAAAAATACATTTAAACATCACAGCAAACCTTGGTGGATGGATGCGTGAAGACATGAGTTACAGTGTTAGAAAGGGAGAAGGGTCATCTTTCTCATGCCTGAGAATTGGATGATCTCTTCAGATTCTTCATATTAAAATTTGTCTATTTCACATGTATCCATCTCTATCTATTAAGTGATAAGTACATTCACATTTTTAGGGGCTGAGAGAGGAAAGAATAGAACTTCAAGTGATATAAAGGGACTGTAGGGAAGGGGCTCCTAGAGGCATAGAGCGCAGATGGAGGCAGAGGAATGAATGATGAGACAGAACCAGGGCCAGAGATCTGTGTGGTTCCCTAGAACACTCACCTTTTCTTTCCTTATCCTTCACAAGAGCCATATTGGTGGAAAGAGAATTTGCTGTCATTTTGAATGTAAATGGGAAATGTGCATCTGTTCAGTGTTAAAAGAAGAATCATACCAAATTACAGGGTATGAAGTGGTAAGTTATTTGAGTGAATTACCTACTAAATGTCAGCCATGACCTAATAATATGTTTTCCTTTATATGGAAAAGCTGTGCCACTCACTGCTATCACTAGGACCGTTTCTCCTCTGTCTTGCTTTGTCCCCCTTGCCACCAGCTGGAGTGAGGGGTCAGGTGGCTGTCACGAAACACAGTGATCCTGAATAGCCTTCATAAGAACTGACCCTTGGCCATGGCTTCATTTACACCTTGTCTGGTGTTCTGAGATTAATCAGTCTCAGGCAATAATACAATAGTTTTATAATTACATAATGCTTATTCTCATAATACACAAGACCATGAGTTATTATTAAAGAATGTGTACAGTTTTTTTTCCTCTTAGTTTTTCTAGATTGAATTTTTTGTAGATGGCAAACAGTGATATAAACAGCTAAAATGAGGATCTGTAACAATCTATTCAGATGGAAGAATTTTACTATATCCCATTTAGTCTGAGTTTTTAAAAAATACCTTTTATTGGGGCACCTGGGTGGCTCAGTCGGTTAATTGTCCAACTTCAGCTCAGGTCATGATCCCACAGTTTGTGAGTTTGAGCCCTGTGTCGGGCTCTGTGCTGACAGCTCGGAGCCTGGAGCCTGCTTCAGATTCTGTGTCTCTCTCCCTCTCTGACCCTCCCCTGCTCTCACTCTCTGTCTCTCAAAAATAAACATAAAAAAATACCTTTCTTTAGGAGAGGTTGCATCTGCTAGTGAGTGGGCATGAGCATCCTCGATGTTTGTTGGCACTGATCATCTGTCTACCTAACGACTTGAAAGTACCACTTGGGAGCTCACTCCTCAAACCCTTTACCCTTAGCTTTTCATGCTTTCAACTCAACAAATCCTCTTCTGAACTTGTCTTCTGTTTAAAGTCCAGAAAATATAAATTGTACAGAGCTGTGTCTTGCTGACCCATGCAATGGCATTTTCAGATACCATAGCACATTGTGAAAATCCTGATTTCTTCATCCTAATAAAGAGTATTTACTAAATGGTGGGCTTTCTTCAACATATCAGTGAACTTTGGCATAACCATGCTAGCTTCTGTGCTTTTATGCCTGTCTGTACCCTAGAGTCCCCTACTTTATTTTCTCCCTCAAATGCCTGCAGCTGGACTTCCCAAATCTCAGGACTGTTGCAGCAGGAGCTGTTCCAGTGCCGGCAAGGGGAGCAGCAACCTCAGCGTCCATATTTCATCCAAGTTAGAATTAAACTTTGCTTCAGACCAGACCTTGGATACGTCATTCCCTGAGGTGTTTGCAGTAGGTTATTTACCCTCAGCCCATGTTTTATGTCCACGTGAATGAGAACCCCTTGGATCTCAGTGTAGTCCCTCTCCTGTTGGCCTCACATGGTTACCTTTGCTTCATACCTGAGCCAGAGTGCTTTGAAACTTATGTGTGACTATAGTATAGCCTAGGGGGTAAGAGTTTGGATTCTGGAGTCAGGATGACGTGATTTTAAATTCTTGTTCTACAATTTACTAGTGGCATGACCACGGGAAAGTTACCCACCTCTCTGCAAGCTTCAACTTTTCTCCTCCATAAAATGGATAGGGGCGCCTGGGCGGCTCAGTTGGTTGAGTGTCTGGCTCTTGATTTCTGCTCAGATTGTGATCTCATGGTCATGGGGTTGAGCCTTGAGTTGGGCTCTGTGCTGACAACACAGAGCCTGATTGGGATTCTCTCCCTCTCTCTCCCTCTGTCCATCATCCTCCACTTATGTGTGCGTGTGTGCATGCACACACACTCTCTCTCAAAAAAAAAATGAGGATAAGAATAGTAACTCGCTTAGAGAAATGTTGAAGGTTTCAGTGAAGTAATACATGTCAGATCCAATGGTTCAATAAGTGTTAGCTATTATTATTATTATTATTATTATTATTATGACTGAGATGTTGACTATTTGACTCAACCAGTAGAGGTAGATATAACTCTAGAGCTCCTTATGGGTAAAGACTGGCAGATTAATTAATGTTCATTAAATGAGTAAATGATGGGAATGCCCTTGTTATATAATTTTCAAGATAGAGATTGAAAATAGGACCAGAGTCGTTTGTTCTCTAGAAATATTTTTACTTGCTTTCTGTATGTAAGATCTCATTAGTGATACAATAAGGTAAAGTTTTCTCCCTCTAGGGAAGTCATATTCTTCATCACATTCTTCTGTATGACAGCATAGCCATAAACAAAATAAACACAGAAGGAATAAGGCAGATCTAGTAGGATTATGATTTTCTAAATCATAAAGTGATTACAAACTGAGTATGTTTTCTTAAAAATGAAAATAGCATCATTGTTAGATTATTGAAACAAATTCAGAAAAGATTGTAACTTGAGTATCTGTAGATAACTACTACTTAAAAAAATACGGTCATCTAGAAACTTGCCATTCAGTGTCTTAACAGTATTGGCCTCACCTGGGAGCTTGTTAGAAAGGCATACCCTTCAACCCTATCCAAGAGCTAGAAGCAGAATATGCTTTTTATCAATATCCTTAGCTGATTTTATGTAAATGAAAGTCTGGGAAGCATTGATCTGGTGGACTGTATAATATATACCAAATTGAATTAATTCTCTACATACTGCATTTCTCTTTTGGCAATTTAGAGGTTAGATAACCTGAAAATTTTCCTGCTGCAGAATGTCTGGGAAAATAGGTGAAATCTAACAGATATCTCTTTGAAGGATAACAGAGTGCAAGAGAAAGAGAAATTGTTCAGGAGCAAAACAAAAACTAAAGACAGGAACAAGTGGATGCTGAAGTATGAGTTACCCTGAGTGGGTTTGCTGGTAGTCAGGGAGCTTAGGTTTGAGTGGCTCTGGGGGTGGGGATGAGAGCTTGTGCTGAAGATGTGGGACCCATAGAATGGAGCCCCAGTCTAAGGCCGTGGTTCTCAAAGGCCGAATGGCCAGGAAAGGACAAACTAGAAAAAATCAACCCACATACAGAGGGAGATGAAGTTGTAATTTGTGTGTCTCAGTCTGAGCTCTGGGCAGGAAAAAGGTATTCTCTGGGAATGTGTAATCACAGTGCTTCTTTTACTCACATTGGGCATTTGAATTCCTATCAAAGTAATCCTCAAGCCAAGAAGTTAATATGAAAGTCCTAATTTGGAAAGAGCCCCAGGGTGTCTGAAAGAAGCAAATGCGCATCCTCAACTCAGCCCCAAAGGATGCCCATAGCTCTACTAAACATGAGCTCTTAATCTAAAAGTACAAAGCACATAAAAAAAGTGATCCCCCTTGAGTTAGACTCACCAGACACAAGTAACAGAATTAGAATTTCAAGAATTTTGAATGATACAGTTATTGGGTGCAAAATAAGTATGTTAAGATGCTTTAAAAAAAAAAAAAGAATGGTGCAGGGTGGGGGCTGCTCCTAGGTAGCTCAGCCGATTAAACATCCACTCCTGGTTTCAGCTCAGGTCATGATCTTGCAGTGGGTGAGGTTGAGCCCCATGTCGGGCTCTGCGTGGCAGTGAGAAGAAGCCTGCTTGGGATTCTCTCTCTCTTCCTCTCTCTCTGTCCCTCCCCCACTTGCACTGTCTCTGTCTCTTTCAAAATAAATAAATAAAAACTTAAATAACACCAGAAACAAAATCTTATATACTCTAGCAATTTCTTGTAACCTCCTTTTGTTCTTCTTAACATCCCTTGAGAATAATTTTATTGTCCTAAGACAGCACATATCCAGGACATGGATCAACTCTCACTTCAGCAGTAAACAATCAAGAGAAAGAAAAAAGCACCATTATATGCTGACCTTTTCTGCATGGTGGCTCCACCCACTAGCTTATGTTGTATGATCTGTGCCCTGGAATATGATTTATAATTAGAATTTTCCCTCCTTGGAGAAGAGAATGGGGTGAGGGTGGGATTCAGAGCAGGGGTGTAAAGTGGGCAGGGGAGGTTAGAAAGGAGCCCAAAAAAGTGTGTCTTTTCATAGAAGATTATAATATCAGAGGATATATTTAAGGGAAAAAATGATTCCATTGAATTCCTTAATTGTAATGAATCTACTCCTGCTGTTTATGTTGTAATTATGTTAATTAAAAAACCATTCAGGAGTGCCTGGGTGGCTCAGTCGGTTAAGCGTCTGACTTCAGCTCAGGTCATGATCTCATGGTCCTTGAGTTCAAGCCCCTTGAGTTCAAACTGTGCTGTCAGTTTGAAGCCTGGAGCTTGCTTCGGATTCTTGTCTCCCTCTCTCTGCCTCTATCCCACTCATGCTCTGTCTCTCTCTATCAAAAAATGAATAAATGTTTAAAAAAAAACATTCAAAGTGCATGTCAGCAGTGAAGACACTGACCTATTTAGGTGATGATTAAAAATGAAATGATCTACAAGCCACTGTTTTCCAAAGTCCCTCAGGATTGCTCAGTTTGAGAACCAATAATGATTGCTTGCCATCTTGAGGCAACACAAGAAAGTTCTACATGTGAACATTAATACTGCATTTGCTGCTATGTGTTCTTTACCCACAGAGGGTTTCTGCTCCTCTTCCCCCATGTTGCTGACCTTGGTAATTGATCCCTCAGAAGAGAAAAGGCACCATTCCATTGACATGGGTATTTCTCCTCTGAATGGAGGAGAAATGGGACTTCCTTCCTTTTTTTTTTTTTTTTTAAATTTTTAAACAATATTTATTTTTGAGAGAGAGAGAGACAGAGCGCGAGTGGGGCGGGGCAGAGAGAGAGGGGGAGACACGGAATCCGAAGCAGGCTCCAGGCTCTGAACTGTCAGCACAGAGCCCAATGTGGGCTCAAACCCACAAACTGCAAGATCATGACCTGAGCCAAAGTCGGAAGCTTAGCCACTGAACACCCAGGCTGGGGCTTTCCTCCTAATCAGCCTATTGTTAAACACTTTCCAGGACACCAGTGAGTTTAGGTTATTTCCCCAGATTCTCTCTATTCCTGCGAATAATTTTTCTCATTCTCCAAAAACTTGCCGTATCTTAGGAGCTTTTGAATTTCCAGACTTAAATTACTTGCATTTAATATAATGTAATAGCAAGATAAGAGCAAGTATTTCTTCAATCTTCACAATCCACAGTGGGAAACAGATAGATGTTTCCTATTATTCTGCCTTTTGAAGAAGCCTTGAAGATGGAGCTGATGTTATGTTCAGATTAGCTATGTGAGCAGAAGGGGCGGGGGAAGGGGAAGACAAATGAATTGTTTTTTCAATACAGCTGCTCTGGCTATTGTCTTTAATTACACTCCTGCTGGACTGATAAGAAAACTGGCTTCTGACAGCTGTGAGGAACTACCATGCCACAAAGCCCTATCTCTTTTTGGGTGTAAGCAGTCTTGTGCACTGAGCAACATAGACATGAATTATTTTTGGTGACTGTAATTGGCTATGTTTCTACTATGTTTAGGGCCTTCATTTTCTTAAAGCTACATGACTCCCATTTGGAAGTTTACCTATTGCATTTAGTGAGGCGGGAGATGTTACTGGTTACAACGTAGATGCATTTATTTCAGCTTTTCGACATACTCCTTATATTATTCAGCATTTAAAAATGTGCTGATACCTGCTTGAAAACATGACTGATAACTATACTGGTGCCTTTTCCTTTTTGGTTTGGCCAGAATATTCCCAGGCTCTTCTAAATATCCTCATACTATGAACCCAAAGCAAAGACACATGATATAGAAAGCATGTGCCTTAATTTTTTTTGTGTGTGGGAAAAATAGGTAACAGAACTACACACTTCTGTCTTTTATCCCGGTCATCTTCACTTCTTTTGTGGTAAATGACCAAATGCCAACGCAAAAAAGAATTATAGAAAGACAGACACATTACCCTATGTCCCAAGTGCCAAGGGAATATCATTTGGAGAAAGGGTCCACCTGACACTCTTGTTGTGCGCTGCAGGGTGGAAATGCTGTAGAAATCAAAGTCCCTGGAGGTTTTGTTTATTAATGAGTTTTCAATTTAGAATCTACCAAAATGTGATTAAAAAGTCCTGCTCCCTGCTAGAGTATTTTAGAATAACCTATATAAAATTGGGCATGAAATAATTAAACATTTAATGTGGAGTTGTCAAATGGTATTTCATAGGGAATGTCGTTCCCTCCAGGTTTCTGTCTGATGAGGAAGTCATTTTAACTTTCTACTTCAAGCAGATACATACTCCACGTCAAAGGGACTTTGAGATATACTAATCCTGCTGCCAGTGCTCAGCTATGCAGCACGGAACACTGGGGCCAAGAGAGCCAGCTGTAGAGCACTCAAGTTGGAGAGCCGGGAGCTCTAGCACCAAGCAGACATTATAACATTACCCAGAATCTGTGGGAGGGAAGCAAATCCAGATGGGTAGGGATTAGGAAATGATTAAATCACTTCTTTGAATAAGTACTTAAGCAGAGATTCAAGACTTTATAACAAGAGTCCTGAAAGAAACATAAGACCTCCAGGCATCCCAGCAGAGGACTAAGTGGGACCCTGGGAGGCACATATGCTGAGCTAATCAGAAAAAGACCCAGAGAGAACCATCTTAGAAAGTCTGACTAGTCTCTCTGACCCTGCTGGTTAATTGAGGCTAGGGCTATGGTTAAGTGTGTGGGCTCAGGAGTTAGGTCACCAGGTTGATAGTCTGAATCTGCCATGAAATAACTGTGTGACCTTGTGTTTCTCAAACTCAGTCATGTTATCTGTGAAATAATAATTATAGCACACCTCATGGAGAGCTCTTAGCAAAGTTTCTGGATCCAAGTAAATTCTCTACAAATGTTAGCTGTACAAATACTAATGCAATTATATTATTATTAGTTCCATAGTGAAATGAGACATATCAGAATCCCCTCGGCATTTTTAATGGCTTTTAGTGTGTTAGTGTACTTAGTGAACTGTGTTTTGTTCCCATTACAAAATGAGGGTTTAGGAATCCCCCACCAATCCTTTTATATTCTTCATAGAGGTTTTTTAAATACATATTTTTTTGATGTTTATTTACTTTTGAGAGAGAGACACACACACAATCTGAAGCAGGCTCCAGGCTCTGAGCAGTCAGCACAGAGCCCGATGTGGGGCTCGAACTCTTGAACCGTGAGATCATGACCTGAGCCAAAGTCAGTGGCTCCACCGACTGAGCCACCCAGATACCCCTCTTCATAGTGTTTCAAAGCAGAGAATCCTTAGGGTGTTATTCTACATTGACACTAGTTCGGGTGGACCCCACCTGACTATTGGACCGACGACAGTGAACACTAGTCATATAAGCAGCCCCCTTACAGAATGTGGGCTTAACTGAGTCTATATTTATCTGAATTTGCTACCAGTTAACTTAGTTTGTACCTTGTATATGCCTCTCATGTGTGGTGGGGCAACATCTGAGGATACAGTGATGCTACTGTCCTCTTTTACTCATTCAAGCCAGGTATGGGACAAGGTCAAGAGTTAGGAAGCAGGAAGAAAGTCTTTGAAAGCCAGATTGACTTTTATTCTAAGAGCAACAAGGTATCATTGATGGGTTTTAAATAGGGGGATGATGTGGTCTAATTTACATTTAAAAAATGTACTTCTGGCTGCTGTGTGGGGACTAGATTGTTGGAGGTGGTTGCAGTATTCCCCATGAAGGAGGGCAGTGGCTTGGATTGCAAATGTGTCAATGCATTTGGGTGTGTTTTGAAGGTAGAGCTGACAGGATTTGCATATAGGTTGGATGTGTGGAGTGAGGGAAGAGGAATAGGTGCAAGGTAAGCTCTTAGGTTTTTGGCATGAGCAACTGGGTGAATGAAGGTGCATTTTACTGAGATGAGGAAGTTTGGGAAAGGAGCAGAGTGTGTTTTGGTGGGGATGGGGGGAAGCTGTGGGGAGAGGTGTATTGTGAAATAGCTGAATAGCTGTATGGAGTTTGGGATATCTATTAGATGCACAAGAAAGAACATGCCTTCCACTTGTGGGACTGGCATGCAACTGGCACATTCTAGGTTGGGTCAGCAACCATATTTGGATGAAGGGATGAATGAATGAAGTAGAGGGTAGCCTACTCTGTCACTACATCTGCACTCTTGTCAGATGTTGCCTCATCATCACATGTGGGAGCACAGAAAGACTAATTCAAAAAGTAACACATTCAGACAAAATTAGGCTTAGATAAGTCTGCATTTGTAAAGGACTGCTATTTGTTTTTGTTCCCCACAAGTATTAATTTGAATATACAAATCTGAAATCCTGGGGTGAGGTGAGACTTGCTGAGAAAGATTTGGAAATTGTGGAATATAGATGTTTTTTTAAAACCACAGGATTGCCTTGAGGTCTCTTAAGAAGAATATTATCAATAGAGAAAGGAATGGGATCTGTATTAGTGCCCAGTTGAGGCTATAACAAACTACTACAAAAGTAGTAGCTTAAAGCAACAACACAGATTTATTATTCTATTAAAAAATTTTTTTTAAAAAAATATTTTTTCTTTTTTTTTTTTGAAAGAGAGTACATGTTTGTAAGTGGGGAAGGGGTAGAGGGAGACAGAGAGAGTCTCAGGCAGGCTCCATGCCCAGTGCAGAGCCTGATACAGGGCTTGATATCACAAGCGTGAGACCATGACCTGAGCTGAAATCAAGGGTTGGACGCTTAATTGACTGAGCCACTCATGCACCCCACAAATTTATTATTTTATAGTTCTAGAGGTCAGAAGTCCAACATGGGTCTCACTGGGCTGAAATCAAGGTGTTGGCAGGGCTGAATTCTCTTTGGAGACTCCAGGGCAGGATCTGTTTTTTCACCTTCTCTACCTTCTAGAGGCCACCTGCGTTCATTGGTTTGTGGCCCCATCTTCAGTGTTTATAGTGTATCACTCAATCCCTGTTTCCATCCTCATAGCATTTTCTGACTCTGACTTTCCCGCCTCCCTCTTTCCCTTATAAAGATCCTTGTGATTTCATTGGTCCCATCTGGATAATCTGGGATAATTTCCTCATGTCAGGATCCTTAATTATACCTGCAAAGTCCCTTTTGCCATGTAAAGTAGAATATTCACATATTCTGAGGATTAGGATGTGAGCAAATTTGGAGACCATTATTTTGCCTACCAAAGAGCCCAAACTGATCCCTGGAGTGGTCTGAGGGGGCTGAAAAGAGAAGATGCAGCAAAGAGGAAAAGGAGGAATGGATAGTGAGAGAGGAGTAAAACCAGGAAAATGTAGTGTTGCAGAAGCCAAGGGTAGCCAGTTTTAAGAAAGGGAATGTTGGGGCGCCTGGGTGGTTCTGTCGGTTAAGTGTTGGACTTTGGCTCGGGTCATGATTTAGTGGTTCATGGGTCGAGTCCTGTGTCAGGCTCTGTGCTGACAGCTCAGAGCCTGGAGCCTGCTTCAGATTTTGTGTCTCCCTTTCTCTCTGCCCCTCCCCTACTCCTGCTCTGTCTCGCTCTCAAAAAATGAATAATCATTAAAAAAAAAAAAAAGAGGAATGTAATTGTATCAGTTTGGGTTTGGCTGTAGATAATAGGAAACCCTATTACAGTGGTTTAACCAAAGAAGGGCTTTACTTTTGTCCTATAACAGTAAGTCTAGAAGGAGCTATCCTTGGCTGGGGTAGTAGTGCAAGGTACCTATGTCTTCCTCCTTTGCTGTGTTTAGCGAGTGACTTCCTTTTTATCACATTTCCAAGATGGTGGCTACATCTCTAGAGTCAGAAGAATGGGAAAGGGTAAAGAGCAAAGGGCAAAGGGTAAAAGGAGGATGACTGCTGAGTCTGGTTCCTTTCTGTAAATCTTCCTTAGAAGTTCTTTCCCATCCCTTCAGCATACATTTCATTAGCCAGGTTACATGGCCATCTCTAGAAGCATAAGAGGAGTCTGTTGGTCAGGAAGAGGGAAGCGTGGATATTGGGCAGGCAAATATTGTCTGCTGCTGTACTACAGTATTTGTTAATCATAGAATTTTTGTGAAGGATAAGGCATCAAGAAGTCTTTCATTCAGGATCACTTCTTCCAAGGAGGTTGGGCTTTAAAAATACACTTAACTCTTTTTTTTTTTATTTTTATTTTTATTTTTATTTTTTTAATTTTTTTTTTTTAACATTTATTTATTTTTGAGACAGAGAGAGACAGAGCATGAACGGGGGAGGGTCAGAGAGAGAGGGAGACACAGAATCTGAAACGGGCTCCAGGCTCCGAGCAGTCAGCACAGAGCCCGATGCGGGGCTCGAACTCACATACCGCGAGATCGTGACCTGAGCCGAAGTCGGACGCTTAACCAACTGAGCCACCCAGGCGCCCCACTTAACTCTTTTTTAAAAGAATATTGATGATTGGTGTTCTATAGCCTTCATAGAAACTCTTGTAACATTTGATTTATACACTTAAGAAGCTTTTTCCTTCTGTCTCAGAATTTCCTTTCAGATGTGATTTAATTCCATTTCTTTTTGTTCAATCTTCTGGAGAGATGGAGTAACACCAGTCAGCATCAATCAATCATCTGGGCCCTTGAAATAGTTTGAACTAGCAATCCTCCAATGAATTAGTGGAAAAAAGGCATTGGGAGATGAAATATAGGTGTAATTTTGTTAGAACTTACTGAGGGAATTAGTGAAATACAAAGTGAGGAAAAGTGCACTTCATTTTTATTGGGAAAGAGCTGGTTGAATGAATTTTCATACAAATTGAAGGGGGTATTATATATGGTTTTTATTGATGAGGAAGTAAATTTGAACACTTATAAAAAATGGAAATTAAATAAATATTCTAAAAGACTACAGACAGATGACTGCAAAGCGAGAGAAAATGGTTTGGCTGTGTTGAAGTGTCCCCCACAGGAGGAGCGAGAGAAGACAGCACGGCACTCCAGTGAAGGCATTTCTGTGCCTGTATTAAGTGAGGTTGCCATGTGCCAGTCTCTTCTGACAGCTGGTGTTTTTCTGGGTTGGTGGTTTTATCTCCTATTTGCTCTCATTGGCAGGGTGAAGGCTAGTTTGGGCAATCATTATAAAAGAGAAACATTTTAAAATGTCATCTTTTGGTGAATTTTTCAAGTACGCCTTAAAAGATGGAAATAAATGTCCTTTGAAGTTCTTCCCCACACCCCCCCCCCCCCCCATGCTATTTTTTGGCCTATCCACCAGGCTGGAAAATTGTTGTTCTCTCCTTCTCTCACCATCAGTGATCCAGACTTAAATTTTGTAACTCTTCAGAATGTTATAAAAGGGTTCCACAATCCCAGAAATTCTGTCTAGTCAGTATGTGCTACTCTCCTTCACTCCCAACACACACACACACACACACACACACACACTCTGTAGAGTGCTGGTCACATTTATCCTGAGTCTAAACCCCTATGTAACACACATACACACTCTTACTCTCCTGTCAGGATGAAGTTGAGTGTAACTTTGCCAGGTAAAATGGCTGTTCTCGTTAATGAGATTTGCTCATAGTAGATCCTAACTAGAATGCCAAAGAATATTAGATACTTTAATTTGTGATTGATTTGATGGCAGAAATCAAACCCCTGAGTATTTGAAAATGTAAAAAGGTTTTAACTGTAATCATTCTATAGACTGATTGTCATCATTGATTATATCTTCATGGCCAGAAAAGGTGGTGTTTGAATTGGTGTTGAAAGATTTTGTCAAGAGGAAAGGGGAAAAAAAAAAGAGCAGTTCAAGCTAAGAGCACAGTGTCAGCACTGGTAGGAAGGCAAGACATTGTATTGCATACACAACAAATAGCAAATACTCTGGCAAGGCTAGTGCACAGAGTTTGGGTAACATTGGGATGGAACATAAAAGTGGAGATATACTTTGGAACTGGATTTTGGAAGGCCTTGAATGCCAGACTAAGGGGTTGAATTTTATTCATTAGGCAAGAAGATTTTTGATGATGGAAATGATCTGAACTATGCATTAGGAAGAGAATTTATAAAACAATAAAGGCAATTTTAGTGTACAGAATTCTCATATGTGTACAGAGTTCTAGAGTTTACATAGCTTTTCTACCTACTTGAAAAACATTTAATCTTATAGAATGAAGTAGATAAAGCCCTACATGGGGTTGGGAATTCATGTCATACAGAACTTGTTTGAAATTGTTCGAACTGACTCTCACTATTTGGAGGGTTCTACGTAGAAAGGGTATAGATTTGTTCTGTATTGTCTCCGTATGCAAGGCATAAAGCTGAGAAGATTAATCCAACTCCTCCAAAAAGTCTTTAAAAGTTAATAAGATGGAAAACACAATTAAGTAAGGAACAACTTGGAAAGCACAAAAAGTTATCTCCCAAAGACAGTCATTCTTAGAAATCTGGTGTATTATCTTCCATTCTTTTGGCACACATATTCATCTGTCTATCCATTCACCCACTTATACAATAAATATTTACAGATATTATGGTAGGTTATATAGATACAAGATAAATAAGATAAACATGGTTCCTGTTCTCATGGGGTTTGTGGTTTAGTTTATTCTTTTTACAAAGTTATACTTGCGTATTCACCTCCTGATTTTTCACATTAACGATTTAAAGTATCACACCACTTGCACTTGCAATGCCTTTATAGATGCATCATCTGTAAATATTTTACCTTGTGCATACGCCATCTTTTTTTCCTACTGTTAAACATTTAGATGGCTCCCAGTGTTTTTGCTATTGTAAACAATTTTAATAAACAAATACCTATTTTTCCCTACACTTTAGATAATTTTCTTTTTTTTTTTTTTTTTTTAAATTTTTTTTCAACGTTTTTTATTTATTTTTGGGACAGAGAGAGACAGAGCATGAACGGGGGAGGGGCAGAGAGAGAGGGAGACACAGAATCGGAAACAGGCTCCAGGCTCCGAGCCATCAGCCCGGAGCCCGACGCGGGGCTCGAACTCACGGACCGCGAGATCGTGACCTGGCTGAAGTCGGACGCTTAACCGACTGCGCCACCCAGGCGCCCCTAGATAATTTTCTTAGAAGAGATTTCTACAAGAATTATAGGGCCAAAGGCATTTGACAGTAGTTATTGCTTAACAAACAGTGCCCACATTTATTCTCTGTGTAGCAATGTAAGAATCAGTCCATCTTATAGCAACCTCACCACATTGGTCATTGCATAGAGAAAATTAATTTGGCATGAAAAAAGGTAGCCAATATCCTTAATCTTCATTAGAGAAGACTATGAGATGACTCATTCCAGCTGTCAGAAAATGCAAGGTGATAACCTTGTGCTTTTGTGGATGCCTTGTGACTGGAGGTGTGCAATCCCGACTACACAGCCATGTGATCTTCCGTCTAGAATCATTCTAAAGTCTCAATTATTGCATGGCATTTTTATTCTCTTCTATAATGGTAGTCCAAAGTGATCATGAATGAAAATGTGCTATTTTGTTGGTTTTGGAATGAGTGTCAATGGATAGGGAAACATGGAGGACATGTGAAAAAACGAAACTTTAAATAATCCAAATAGGATATAATTAGAAATAGTCAAGAGGCTTGCTTGCAAGAGTTAGCAAAAAGAAGAAGCACCACAAAGAGAAACAGAAGCACCTACAGAAGCAAAAAGGAAGGAAACAGAATGCTCAGCAGTTCCAAGAGACAGAACAGGTCACCAGGGCTTCGATACAGATACACCATAAGTATTAATTGCTTTGTTACAAGAGAAACGGCCTAAAAATACGTGAACAAGGCAGGGCCCTAGAGGTACTAATGGCAGTGGAAACGGTTGCCATGACAACGGCAAGAAAAAGTCAACCAAAGGAATTACTAATACATATGAGTGTAAATGTGTCTGACATTGAATAATGTGAGCTGATTCCTTGGCAGATTCCAACCTATTTTTGAACAAAAAAAAAAAAAAACCAAAAAAAACAAAAAAAAAAAAACCTAAAAAAAAACCATTTAAGCATTTATCACATGCAGTTTTCATTGTATGGATACATGGTAAGGGGTAACCAACTTTTTCCTAAGAGGTGGGCTTTGATTTTAAAATAGCTTTTATTATTAGGGACCCCTGGCTGGCTCAGTCAGTGGAGCATGCAACTCTTGATCTCGGGGTCGTGAGTTTGAGCCCCACACTGGGTGTTCAAATTGCTTACAAATAAAATCTTTAAAAATAAAAAAAGTAACTTTTGTAATTAGAATATCATAGGAACATTAGAGTGTATTTTCAAAAGAAAAAAAAGAAATTGCTTATCATTCTCCCTATCAACAGCTTGCCTTTTCTTTCCATCTAACCGCATTATTATGTGTCTGTAAGCTGAGTATTCTGACAGTTTTGCATTTTGCTTTTATCATTAAATCTTAATTCTAAAGCATTTTCCATATTTTAAAATCATCTTCATAATTGACCATTAAAATTTTTACGCAGTAGTCCGTCAATTGGATTGTATCATTTACTCAGTCATTTGCCTATTGGAAGGAATTTATATATTATTCACAAGTTGTGTTATAAGCAATGCAAGAGGGAATAGGTAGGGTTCAGATTAATGTTACTGAAATGCTGATTCTCAGCATTACATAGAATTGAGCTTGTGTTGGGGCCATGGTGCATTACAATACACAAATATCTGCTAGCTGGAGGGTGGGAGGGGTCAGTAATTCTTGATTATCAGGTAGTGCCAATGATTAATGGGATAGGGGCGAGTGCTTTTCTCATTATGCCTCATATTGCTTTATAATGTACATCTGCTCCTGGGCTCTGCTGAATCCCCTCGTGCTTTTCTGGAAGACCATTTCTTACCCCAAATGAATCTGTCAATAATAATTTTTATGGTAAAAGTAAAAAACCCAGCTAACATGACTGAAACATTCCCTCATAGTCTGCAGTGAAGAATAGTAGCCGTATACCACAGGATGACAATTGTCTCTTGAATTCATGCTAAATCAGGTGTCTTTTCCATCCGGTATTGGAAGGGATTCTGCTTGGCCTCATGTACTGTACCATTCATCTTGTTTTGTGTACGTAATGGTACTCCTGGGTCAGAATGACTTTCAGTGTTTCAGGTTGTTAATAGAGCTGTTTGCTTCCATGAAGATGCCTTCTGAAAGTATGACTATTCTATCAGCCTGCATGATTAGCACATCAAAGGGCAGCCTGTAAGTCACTTGTAGAGGTGCTGCTTGAATTTGGGAAATTCGGTGCAAGCTTAATGCTCTGATGATGAGTTGATGACAGATTGAAAGTGGAAACAATTTTTACCAAAACTACAGTTTCCATGACCATTCAATTACTAAAGAGTTGTACTGATTCAAATCAACTAAAAGATGTTGGTTTTGTGTAATTGTGGTTAAAAATAGTTAATAAAGAATTATAAATTAGCATTTTGCATTCCAGTAGGCTATTTGGCTAGAAGGAAAAATAGAAGGATTTGAGGAGGGAAAGGAATAAGCAAGAAAGGGTTGAGAGAATGAGATAAAAATAAGAAAGCCAGATGGGGCACCTGGGTGGCTCAGTCGGTTGGGCTTCTGGCTTTGGCTCAGGTCATGATCTCACAGTCCGTGAGTTCAAGCCCCATGTCAGGCTCTGTGCTGACAGCTTGGAGCCTGAAGCCTGCTTCGGATTCTGTGTCTCCCTCTCCCTTTGCCCCTTACCCGTTCACACTCTGTTTCTCTCTCAAAATAAAATAAAAAAAAACATAAAAAAAATTAAAAAACAACAAAACAAAACAAGAAAGCCAGAAAGAAATAGGATGAGATTATTGATCCCAATCATCAGACACACCCGGGAAATTTTTTACATACTTAGAGTTATTAATAAGCCACTTGGTCAGAGGACTGTGTTGGGCTTCTGTGTCCAGGGATGCCTGTGGGGCAGCATTTGAGAATCAGAGTAAATATCTGCTGCTTTCCTTCGAAGGGAAAAAGTTCTTGGTTTCTTTTTCCCAAATCAGAAAGGACCAGTTAAGAACAGTTTATTTTCTTGTGGTGAGTATATTCCTAATGTCTCTGCAAGGAAGCTTAAATTCTGAAGAAAAGGGGATTCTTCTTCTCATTGCAAGAGGGAAAAAAGAGGGCATAAAGGAACCCCGGAGATCTCAGAGGAAATGTTGGGAGGGAGGAGGGTTAGAACAGTGGCCTTCAAACTTTGGCTCCAACTCACAAGAACAAACACATTTTACATGGTGACCCAGTAGTGTGTGCATAAGCACACAACACTAGACAAGCAGTTTTTGAAACAGTGCTTATCCTCACTGATCTCTTTTCATCAAACACATCACCACTAGTCTACTGACAAGATGACATGCATTAATTTACCAGATCTCATCCTCATGATAACCCTAAGCAGGTATTATGTTATTTTCTAGATAAGGAAATAGGGCTTCAGGAAGTGAAATCACTGGCCTATGTTCACATGGCAGTTAAGGGGAGGAACTGAGATATGGGCCTGTATCTGACTGATCAGAGCTGAGCCATTTGCCACTGTGCTAAGTGCCCTTTCCCCAGGAAGTACTAAAAATTGGTCCTGACTTTCTTAGCAACCAAAGAAAGGAGAAAAAGATGATCAATGAGAAGAACTGTAATATCTCAGGAACTAGCTCAGAAACCCAGGCTTTCAAAGTCAGTATGGTAGCAGTAGAGCCCTGGGATTCAAAGTATGGGCTCCATTAGTTAGACTGCTTGATTTGACTGTTGGAGCTCCACACTGACCAGCTGTTGTACCTTGGGCAAGTTAAAACTCTCTAGACATCACTTACTTCATTCATAAAGTATTTATATTAATAGTAGACTCCATGTAGGTTTGCTGTAAAGGAGAAGATCCATGGAAGTATCTAATATGGTGTTGACAACATATTTGGCATTCCATAAACGTTAGTTGTTACCATGGACATGGGAAAGGTGCATGAGTGTGTTAGCAACCCCTTCATTTAAAGCCAGGATCCTTGAGCCTGTAACTCGGTAACTCTGTTTATGGCACTCCAAATCCTACTGAGAAGCCAAATGTATTATTTGAACCAATTAGGGCTAGATGGAATCTCATAATAAACATTTGCTATTCATGCAAAGACCCCTAAGCAGTTACTGAGATGAAGGGGACAAAATTGCTTCTAGGTCATTACTTTCGTTATCGCTCTTATAACTCTGACTAAATACAGTCATGAGTTCTCTTGTTGATAGTCCCATCTATTGGAATTAGTGGCTTCAGTTCACTTTTCATTACCCAGGTCTCTCAATCACAAAATCATAGATCCCAAAATTTGAAACTCACATTCTAAAATGAATAGAGTATATTTAGGAAGCCTGGGAGAAACTAAGAATCCCCACTGTAAGTAATTGCTTCTCATCTCTTTTCCTAAGATATGCTGTTAGAACAACATGAGGTGATGTTCTTTGATTTTGATTATATCATAAATACCTTTTCAAACAAGGCACTTGCGCCAGGCATTTGACGTGAGAACAATATCTTTTTCTCTTGTTGAAGCACTTCCAGTTTTGTTAGTGACAACTCAGCCTCCAGGTATGGAAGTCATCATCAAAAACTGTTGAGTAATACTGTCCCTGGTCAAAAGGAAACCAAGCTATTCAGATAACTTTATGCATGAGTGTTATTATTATTATTATTATTATTATTTTATTTAGAGAGAGAGAGTGTGTGTAAGCAAGGGGCAGGGAGAGAGAGAGAGAATCCCATGAAGGGCAGAGGGAAAGGGACAGAGGGAGAGAGGGAGAGAGGAAGAGAGAGAGAAGTGGGGCTCATCTGAAGTGGGGCTTGTGTTGAGGGGGCTCATGCTCACCCACAGTGTGTCACGAGCTCAACCGATGTGGGACTTGAACTCACGAACTGTGAGATCATGACTTGAGCCATGCAGGTGCCCTGCATGAGTTTCATTTTGTGAGTTAGATCTTATCAGATAATATTCCCACCTCTGTCTTCATCTCAACAGCTGGAATTCTTGGTAAATAGTATAAAGCTTAGGGAAGCTTGGCCCATGATCATCTCAAATTCTTGGAACACATTATTTGGAACTTGGGTAACTAACTTCACTGGTGAGGTCCTCCAGTGGACCTACTCTCTAGAATGAATTGGAGAGAGACAAGTGAAAGACTTAATTGATATAAGCAATTTGAATCTTATTATGCTTTCAGAATTTCTGGAACATGTTTTATTCCCATATGTATGCTTTCTCTGAAAATACATACTGTGTGGCATTGACAGGCTCATAAAATATCAAGCATTACAATATTGGTGATAATAATGATTACATTTTTTGAGTGCCTATTGTATGCCAAACTGTGCTAAGTATTCCACATTAAAAATCTCAGTTCCTATTCTGTAAGGTAGGTACCATTACTACCTCCATTTTACAAGTGAGAAAACTGAGACGCAGGAAGTTTACTCATTACTCAGGGTCTTACAACCAGTGCTATCTCACATTGACAAGCTATTAACAGTGTTTTATATCCCTTTTTTTCAGCCTTGATTGCTCTTTAGTAAATCTCCTGAATAGTAACTACAACTTGTGGTGGTTCCTAGTCACCCAAGAGGTCTTCTAAAATATATTGTATCTTTGCTTTATTATTGTCACATGTGGATCGCTAACAGTTGTGGATGACAGCCACAGCCTGAATAGAGACATTGGTGCCAGGTCATGTTCTACAAAGTGTAGTATCTGTTGACATGAGCTTTTGCCCCTGCAAAAACATCTCCAATTCTAGAACCCAGAAGTTACTGGGTCCTACAAGAATAGATAGGCCTATGTGCACAGTAATGCCTCAATGGCCTCTATATGCACCATGACCATACTTGGAATGGCTTTCATCTCCTTTCTTTTAAGACCCAGATGAGGAACTCTGCCTCTGTAAAACCTTCTCTGACCTCTTCATATCTTCCCCAGCCAAGGTGGCAGCATGCACTTGGACAGGCACATTCAGGGTGGCTCTCTGGTATACCTAGACAATAGGATGCTTGGGGAAGGGTATCAGCAGAAAAGGAGGAAACTTATTGATAAGAGAGGACCTTGCATGTTTATTCTCGGAAGTTAGGATTTTATCTAGAGGGCAAGAGGGAACCACTGACAAGTTGTAAGCAGGGCAATTGACACAAGCATATTTGCATTTAGGAAGGTCATTAATAGGGAAGGAGTGGTAGTCCTCGAATGAGTAGGCATTAGAACCTGCCAGAGTGCTTATTAAAACACAGACTCCTGGGAGCCTACCCCAGAGTGTCTGATACAGTGAGTCTGGGTGGAGCCTGAGAATTTGCATTTCTGAGTTCTCAGGTGATAGTGATGTTACTGGTGTGGGAACCCCATACTGAGAACCACGAGAACAACTGTTGCAGGGAAACAATGGTGATTTGATGTAATGGTGAGGTTTGGGATGCAAAGATACTTTTAAGAACTATTTAAGACATAGAACTTGACTGTGTTGGTGATTAGTGGAGGGAAGTAAGGAAGAGAAAGGTTTTGAACTGGGTAACTGGGTGGGCAGAAGGGCCATCAATAAGCTGGGGAATCAAAAAGAAACAGAATCTTTAAAAGTACAGTAGTCTTAGGGTTAATGTGTTTTGCTGTACCTCACATTGAGGGCTTCCTTTTATTTTATTTATTTATTTATTTATTTTTTTTATTCCATTGTCAATATTTAATATAGGTATGCAGTGTTCCCTTCTTTCAGCCAACACTAGTGAAACTTTCAGTACTCATCACAGTTGCTTGACCTCTTAATTCAACCTTTCTTTTGTTTCCTCATTTATTACTTAAGAACATATTTCCTATATACTAATACCTACGTACAACTCTCCATTCAAAGTGAACAAAATGAAGCAAGTTTTGGGTCATACAGTATATCTAAAGTTTCATACTGCTTCATGAGATAGAAGGCTAATGCCCTGCACCAAAAGAAATAAAAGGCATGCTCACAGTGGTATTGTGTTGTCACTTAGGATCATCAAATACAGAGGGCTTCCTTTTAAAGATGACTCCATTTTTCCACTTCAGCGACTTCTACTTTTCTGAGTATTTTTATGAGGGCCTTTCAGTAAATTAAGTGGCTTCCATGAATGGTTTTATGTTACCAAGCAGGCATGTGTAAGGGAGAGGAATTCATGGAGAGATGAATGAGGCTGTCAGAGGGTGTGTGTTTGGGGCTACATCATATTCTTTTCTCCTTGCTTGTCCCCTGCAGTGCTGTGGTTACAGCGGCAGTAGGAAACGCCCACAAACAGATTCTCCTGGTTGGCAACAATTATAAATATTATCACTCAGCAAGCACAGAAGTTGTTCACCATTTTAAAAAAGGATGAACAATAATTTATTGTTCAAATATAGCACAATGGAAATAGTGCTTGAAAGCGGAATCCTAAGTGGGTTAAGTCAGCAGCAGCAGGACTTCCCTATGTTTGCAACCAAGCAGGAAGGAGAGAAAACCCCTGTTCATCTTGGCTTTGAGAAAAGAACATAAATTAACTGCCTGGTAAACTCTCCGGCAAGGGATTGGTCAGCAGACGCAGAAGCTGCCAGTGTTTTCCAATACTGAGCTCTTTCACCCCGGCAACTCCATTGGAGGTACGACCGTGACCGCAAATGAGAAAAGATGTGCTTGTGGAAAGATGCTTGCCTGCCAGGCTGGTCATAATTCATGCTCCAGCAACGCTGTGCCTGGGGGAGGGGGAAATGAAACATTTATGAAAATGGCACTTTCCCAGCCGCATATCATGTTTGTCAAAGGGAAGAAGGCAAAGGAGCAGGAATCGTCTCTGAAGAGAGGCCATGCTGGCTTTGATTTTGTTTGTTTGTATCTTTTGGGCTAGATGGCATGTGCGAGGATTTGAATTTGAACCCACTGAGTGGTTCCTATCCTTGACTCTGCCATTTCACTGCATCTCAAAATATCCTCCTGAGGTAGAGGATAGAGTAGAAGAGAGTGGATTTGATCTTTAGAGGGTGGAGGTGTAGCCTGAAGCATCCCCCTAGGAGTGAGAAATTCTTTGCAATGTCATTGGAACACTAAAAAAAAAAAAAAAAAAAAAACAAAAAACCAGAGTGCATTTTGCATTCTATTCCCTGATATGCTCTCATTTGTTGTAGTAGTAACAGTCATCTGTACTCTCCTACTGGAAGCATAAAATTTAGAAAATTCTCCCCAGATGACACCAAGGCAATTTGACATTCTGTAATTCTTCCTGCCACTCAGTAAGCAATTAGGGGCGTTTTCTCAAATTCATGGTGATTTTGTCCAAGGAGAAGGGCCCAGTAGTTCTCTGGAAGGAGTAGAATCCAACTTTGGTCAGAAGACAATGAGATCTGTTTGGAATAAGAACAGCGGCTTAATCAGCATGGGCCCTGTGCTCACGCAAGTTTTGCTGACATTTTCTTTCTCCAAGATAATTTTAACCATGCTTAGGCTTTCTGGTATTATCTGAGAATATGTGGAAAGAACACTGGGTTGGCAAAGGAAGCACCGTTATGATGA
Organism: Panthera pardus; assembly: GCF_024362965.1. Taxonomy (NCBI): domain Eukaryota; kingdom Metazoa; phylum Chordata; class Mammalia; order Carnivora; family Felidae; genus Panthera; species Panthera pardus. The sequence continues at coordinate 62,414,736 of NW_026526766.1, forward strand.
GCCTTGTGCCCTGGGAGAGCCACTTCACCTTGGTTTCCTCACCCATAAAATGAGAAGCTTAAGCTCAGTCATCTCTAAAATCAATTCCAGGTACTAAATCCCCGTTTTTCACGTAGGGAGCAATGTTAACTACTCCCTATGCACTGACTGTACACAGACTTGGTGAAAACAACTGGAGGGGAAAAAAGCAGGCTCAAGAGTCTGAATTTGAGCTGTATTTTCTTCTCTTTTGAATGACGTGGCACAGGTATAGGTCTTGAATAATATTTATTTCTCAAACAAATATCTAAAACAAGTGTTTATTTAGTTCCAGGTCATCTTCTAAGTTCTTTACAAATACTACCTCATTTAATCCTCATGGTCTTGCTGTGAGGTGGGTGCTATTGTAATCCCCATTCTACAGATGAGAAAACTGATGCATGGAGAGGTTAATTGACTTGTACAAAGTTGTAACTGGCAAAGGCAGAGCCAGATTTTGAACCCAGGCAGTCTGGCTCCAGAGTCCCTGCTCCTCACTGCTGCATTATGCTTTCTTTCCATGGAACAATGGACATGATATATTTTTCCCTGCTTCCAAGTTACACTGCAGTTGTGCCATGACATTTATGCTCTTGGCATGAAGATGAATATGATTTGCCCCTACCCTCTTAGAGCCCCAAGTTCGGGGGGGAGGAGAGAGATACAAAATCAGCAAACCATAGTAGGAGTGCTTTCAAAGGCATAGTGATGGAGGCAGAGGTGGGAGTGATTCTGTCTGGTTAGGGGAAGGTTAGAGGAAGGTGGGGGATAAAGTGAAGGATGCAAGGAAGGCCTTGAAGGAAATTTGGATAAGAATTTTAGGATGCTTATAGATTTACCAGAGAGGGAAGGGAGTGTAGGTGAGTCTGGATGGGGATTCCAGCTGAGGGTGCAGAGGGCACAGAAGTGTAGTAAGACCTCCAGTGGGTCCGAAGCTTTGGGGATTCCCCCTGAACTGAAGCTCTTGCCATGAAGTAGGAGCAAAAATTTCTGTATTATTTAAACTTTTTACATCGAAGATGTATTTCTTTTACAAAACCACAAATAAAGCTATTTTATTTTAAGGCACATTTGTTCACTTTTAAAAACAACTTGTCTCTGTTCCTTTAGAGAAATCAAAGCTATATTATGTACTTGGCTTCCCTAAAATGTGAGCTTTGAAAACAAATCCAAGCACTTACACTCATTGGCTGTATGCCCCTGCCTTTTCTGGGTTTCAGTCTACTTTTCTATAACTTGGAGATAGTTATAACTACTCTACTGGCTTGATGGGAGAAATATAAATGAGACAATGAATAAAAAATATATAGTGGCTATTGGAGCTTGGCACAGAGGGGATTAGTAAATATTATTTTGCATCCCCCTCACGTTTGTAAAAATAGTTTTCCCACATATATTGGGTTAAATCTTAGTTAACTTATGTGGTTGAAGAATGTTGAGAGCACAGCTTCATGGCCACACATGAACTTGTCCTTGTACATGCTTGGTGCCTCTGGTTTCAGGATGGATGGTAAGCAGGTTCTTGAGATGAAAATATCTTATGTAGATTATAATTAGCCTTCTCAGCTTGTATAGCTCTGGGAGAAATGTTGGCGTGTAGCCAGGAGCACTTAACAACTTTTCCCAGTACATGGAGGACTCTCCTGAACCCTAAGCAAGGCAGTGACATATGACAAACATCAGGGCACAGTTAGATGATCATGCCTGCTCTGTTAGAGTTGTACGCACACCCCTCTGCTTTCTCACACACAAGCAATCAAGGGATGCTCCAGCTTTCTGTGCTTGTGGACTCAACTTCTATTGTTTTTTTCCCCAAGGCTGTATTGTAAAAAGATGATTTGATTTCCTATTTGTAATTATTCACCTTTTTTTTTTACAGTCAGTTTTCAATCTGCTCTTAGGAAAGATTGACATGGTCCAAGCCATCCTCATGGGGACAACACTAGGGCTTCCTTTTGCAATCCTCCTCTTCCCCTACAAGCTGTTCTCCATCCTGTAGCCTGAGTGACCTTTAAGAAAGTCCCACCCTGCTTAAAGCATTCCAGTGGCTTCCCATGCACTAGAAGAAAATCTGAACACTCTACTCTCACTTACAGAGCTCTTACTGAGTTCTTATGGCATGATCATTTGAAAACTTGGAGGAGGACAGTGGTTGATTTTCTACCCTGTACAATAACAAAATACAAAGGTTTATTTTTCTCCCAGAGTATGGATGGTTTTATGGAGTGACACCTTTTCTCTTGAAGGGTCTATTGTTATACTGGACAAGAAGAAGGAAGTGCTAGACATAGAAAGTAACCCACATACACATTTCTTTGACATAAAATTACTTGTGAGGCCTGTTAGGATGGCTTTATAGAAGATCCACACTTAGAATATATCACCGAAGTGTGGCTTATGATTTAGTAAAATGTGCCAGATGCGAAGTGCTGAGAATCCAAGGACTGTGTGGATTGGCCAAAGAACTGCTAAGAACAAAACTGCTCTGAGCTTAAGCTGATATATTGTGAAGTGTGGTCTTTGAACAGTGAATCGTGAATTGAATTCTTACTGTCTATGACATGATGTGTCATAGGGAAATCAACAGTGGGTCAGTGGAAGGAAGTGTACTCAAAAGGTGGAACAGGTGCTTTCCTGAAGGCATTCATCATTAAGGAGAGATAAAATATATGTTAACCATGAATAGCTTGAGAAAACTAAAGGGGACACTAGAGATATCAGGGCAACTAGAGCAGACCTAGTGTGTATGTGCTGAGGGGTGAAGATCAGTGAGGAGGGGTGTGGGGTCCTGGGGAGAGATTCTCATAAGAGGCGAATTTTGAGCTGGGACATAAATGATTCAGATTGTTGCGAGTAATAAGGAGGTCATCTGAGGAGAAGGTAATGTCTTGAACAAACGTAGAAGAATCCTAGGGAAATACATACAGAACAAAGGTCGGAAGGACAGAAGCCGAGGGGCTATGATGGCAAAGAAGGCTGTACTTTTATAAACTACTGTCAAATATCTACATAAAGATGAGCAATGTGGAAACAAATAGAAATTTACAAGAAATATACGATACTTAAAAATAAGCCAATTGCTTTGGGCTTTGAGTATTTTGCAATATAATTCCTGGAAAAGAGATTTTGAGTTGCTTTGCTGGAATATTCATTCCTTCAGCATCTGTTGGGTACTATGTTCCAGGCATCAGGTTAGATGCTCCATCCTAAAATATAACATAAACACAAATCTTTTTTTGGAACAAGGAACGGTACAAAAGCTAAATGAATACATACATACCCAATTGTTGATAGTAATGCGTTCATTCCCAGAATAATACGGTGCCTGTGTGAAAAAGGAAGAAAGATATTTTTAGAGAGCTGATCTCCCTATTTTGGAATATGAGGACAACACCTGCCAAATTTGGCACAAAATGATCATTGCGCCCCAGCAGAGATACACATGAACAACTGACTCAGCCATGATGGGTGGTTTCAAAATCAACAGCAGTTTCTGGGCGTAGGATTCCAGCTCTCAGCGCCTGTTGTAACCCTGTGCTAATTCCTTCAATATTTTTAGTAACTTGTAGTTACAAGTACTAAATTGTTAATAGCAAGAGCATAAAGGACAGATTTATGATGACTGGAAACTAGATAGTGTGTTTCAGTTATTGAACAATCAAGTCAAAAATTTTTTAGAGAATGTTCTTTCTTAGGCTACACTTAATTAATCTCTAATATTTCACCAAATGACCTGGAAGAAGTAAAATGCATTTTTCTTGTCCATTGCATTTAGTTCATTAATAAATTATCCTCATCATTTAATAGTATGAGTTGTTAATTTATAACCCAGATCATATTCTGCTCTCCCAGCATTCTTTTTAGTTTAATTAATATTTTCTCTAGGAAAAATATTTAGGGAACAGATTCACATATGAAAAGGAATGCTGAACATGGATACTAGTTATTCTGTTTTTCTTTAAATTCTCTTGATTCAAGTAGAAAATTATAAAAAGCTCATGTAAAGATAATTACAGTCAGCAACCAGAAAGGAATTGAGTGACACTAGGTCTTCTCTGTCACCTTGAATGACATGCTTTGAATAATCATTCCTTCAGGTTAGAGGAGGTGTTTGGCCTTATGACAAAACTCATTTTCCTAATTAACCTCAAATTAATGCATGGGGTATTTTAAAAATTGTGGCTGCGTGCCTTTAGCCAATTTTCCCCATTTAACCTGTGTGAGTTCCCAGGTTCATGTTTCTATCATGCTGGAATGGGCTCATGTGTAGGAGAGGAGTGGGAAGGTCACTGTGCACCACACATTTCACTGGCTCTCATAGACTCTCTAATTGGGCCTAATGATAGAAAATTGCAATGTTTAAAATAGTGTGAGGTTAGCTGTCTCTGACATAGCCTTTCCTAACTTTGGTTGGAAATGTCTATGAGGTGCAAAGAAAATCCTGAAACTATATTATACTATCTAAGAAGATTTAAGAAAGAAAGTTTATTGGCAGAGGGTGGATTAAGAAATACCTCCTCATCTTCCCTTCTGGCACACCCATACTTTACCTTATGGAACAGACCCATTTGAAAAAAAAAAAAAAAAAAAAAAAGGATAGAAAAATACTGATTTTTCCTACCAACCATTTGTCCTGTCTTCAGGACCTAAGGTCTGATCTTCTTTTCTTTAGAATCAATGATTTTTTAAGATGACAAAAGGATAAAATTACACCTCTCTATCCTTCTATATTCATTAGCACAAAAGGTTACTAGAAAATACCAGAATTTGAAGAAGGGAGTAGGTGCTGGCAGGGACATGGCTTGGTATAGAGGAATGAATGAACAGAGGGGGCAGGGTTAGAATCTTACCTCTTCCACTTGATACCTGAGAGGCTTTGGCAATGTGACTTACTCTTCTGGAGCTTGTTTCCTCATCTGTAACATGGAGAAAATAATATTTAGCTTACAGAATTATTTTATAGATTTGATATATAAAGTGTCTTATACAGCGTTGGCACATGGTAAGCATTCAAGACATGGTAGTAGCAGTAGTAGTTGTTGATGATGATGTGTAGATTCCAATAGATAAAACATTGTGGTTAAAGGAGGAGACTTGAAGATAGATGCTTGTTGGAGTTCATGCTGGGGGAAATGGTTTTTATTCATTGGATTGGTTTAGTATGTCAGAGATCCAGGCAAGGAGAACCCTTCATCTCAGAATAGTGGAGCTGTCTGTTAGAAGCCAGGATGGAGACAGTATAACCCACTGCTAACCTAAAATCTTTTTTTTATATTAAATATACTTTATTGTCAAATTGGTTTCCATATAACACCCCGTGCTCATCCCAACAGGTGCCTTCCTCAGTGCCCATCATCCACTTTCCCCTTTCCCCCCACCCCGCGTCAACCCTCAGTTTGTTCTCAGTATTTAAGAGTCTCTTATGGTTTGCCTCCCTCCCTCTCTGTAACTTTTTTTTCTTTTTTCCCCCCATCCCCTCCCCCATGGTCTTCTGTTAAGTTTCTCAGGATCCACATATGAGTGAAAACATATGGTATCTGTCTTTCTCTGCCTGACTTATTTCACTTAGCTTAATACCTTCCAGTTCCATCCACGTTGCTTGCTGCAAATGGCCAGATTTCATTCTTTCTCATTGCCAAGTAGTATTCCATTGTATATATCTATTCTCCAGCAAGTAAAAAGTGGGCAAGAGAAATTGACTTACCTGAGTTTTGGCAAATACGTCACTTAAAAAATCTCACTGCATTGGATGTGTAGATTACTTTGGGTAGTATTGACATTTTAACATTATTTGTTCTTCCATTCCATGAGCATGGAATGTTTTTCCATTTCTTTGTGTCTTCCTCAATTTCTATTATAAGTTTTCTATAGTTTTCAGCATATAGATCTTTTACATTTTTGGTTAGGTTTATTCTAGGCACTTTATGGTTCTTGGTGCAATTGTAAATGGGATTGATTTCTTGATTTCTCTTTCTGTTCTAGTATATAGAAATGCAACTGATTTCTGTACATTGATTTTCTGTATCCTGTGACTTTGCTAAATTCATTTATCAGTTCTAGCAGCTTTTTGGTGGAGTCTTTCAGGTTTTCCATGTAGAGTATCATGTCGTTTGCAAAACGTGAAAGTTTGACTTCTTCTTGGCCAATTTAGATGCCTTTTATTTCATCTTGTTTCTGATTGCTGAGGCAGGACTTCCAACACTATGTTAAATAACAGTGGTGAGAGTGGACATCCCTGTCATATTCCTGATCTCAGGGAGAAAGCTCTCAGTTTTTCCCCATTGAGGATGATATTAGCTGTGGGCTTTTCATATATGGCTTTTATGATGTTTAGGTATGTTCCTCCTATCCCGACTTGAGGGTTTTTATTAAGAAAGAATGCTGTATTTTGTCAAACGCTTTTTCTGCATCTGTTGACAGGATCGTATGATTCTTATCCTTTCTTCTATTAATCTGATGTATCATGTTGATTGATTTGCAAATATTGAACCAGTCCTGCAGCCCAGGAATGAATCCTGCTTGATCATGGTGAATAATTCTTTTGATACACTGTTGAATTCGATTTGCTAGTATCTTATTAAGAATTTTTGCATCCATATTCATCAGGGATATTGGCCTGTATTTCTCCTTTTTTGTGGGGTCTCTGTCTGGTTTGGGAATCAAGGTAATGCTGGCTTCATAGAATGAGTCCGGAAGTTTTCCTTCCGTTTCTATTTTTTGGAACAGCTTGAGAAGGATAGGTATTAGCTCTGCTTTAAATGTCTGGTAGAATTCTTCTGGGAAGTATCTGGCCCAGGACTCTTATTTATGGGAAGATTTTTGATAACTGATTCAATTTCTTCACTGGTTATGAGTCTGTTCAAATTTTCTATTTCTTCCCGTTTGAGTTTTGGTAGTGTGTGGGTGTCTAGGAATTTGTCCATTTCTCCCAGATTGCCCAGTTTGTTGGCATATAATTTTTCATAGTATTCTCTGATAATTGTTTGTATTTCTGTGGTGTTGTTTGTTATCTGTCCTCTTTCATTCGTGATTTTATCTATCTGGGTCCTCTCTCTTTTCTTTTTGTGAAGTCTGGCTATGGATTTATCAATATTGTTTATTTTTTCAAAAAACCAGCTCTTAGATTCATTGATCTGTTCTACTGTTTGTTTTTTTATTTTATATTGTTTATTTATGCTCTAATATTTATTATTTCTCTTCTACTTCTGGCTTTGGGGGTTCTTTCTAGTTCCTTTAGGTGTGTTGTTAGATTTTGTATTCAGGATTTGTCTTGTTTCTTGAGACAGGCCTGGATTGCAATGTATTTTCCTCTTAGGACTGTCTTTGCTGCATCCCAAAGGGTTTGGACTATCATGTTTTCACTTTCATTTGCTTCCATGTATTTTTTAATTTCTTCCTTAATTGCCTGGTTGACCCATTCATTCTTTAGTAAGATGTTCTTTAACCTCCATGCATTAGGATTCTAGTAGGGTGGGCATGCCCCTTGGAAATTAAAGAGGTTAGTTTAGATGGAAAAGTACATGGGAAATTTATCTTTCCAGGTTGTATCTTTCTTAGTTTAACACCACATCCTGCCATAATATCCCTCCAATGACTTTTAACAGTCAGTAATATTGAAAACACCTGCTAACTGAAAGATTATTATGGATAAATTTAACTAAGGGTAATGATTGATCGTGTCCAATGGCACCTTCATTTCGGAGGCAGGCCTCCAACTACATGAAAGAGAGCATTGTATTGAAAAGACTTAATGAAATATAAAGGCTATTTCACTGTATTCTTTCTCTCTCTCACACACAAAATTAGTTTGAGAGAGGCATTGATACAGAAGTCTGAGAAGAAACAATGGTTTTCTAAACAAATGTGTTATCTCAGGATCCAAAGCCTTAAATACAAATGCATTGCAGAACAGAGATACAGTGACAGTTCAAACATGACCATTGATGTCATCTTTGTTCTTTTAACTCAAACTGCAACCAGTAGGCTATGTGATACGAGTTGGATGCTGAGTCCTAGAATCAGATCATTAGTACGAAGCACTGACAAACCTGGGAGCTCTCATGAAATCTCTTAGGCAATAATTGTTACATGGAATTTAGCTTGGAGACAGTGAATTAATCTCTTTAAGGATGCTTAATTTAAATAGGATGGTAATTTGCCCAGATAGTTACAATGTTAAAAGTCCTTGAAAACACCTGAGAGAAAATGTATTTATGGGACCTCTAACAAAACATATAATGAAGAAACAGACACATCAGAAGCAGCACGTTGCCTTAATTGTACCCTTCATATTCTTCCTCTTCCATTATCCCTTTAAAGCAGAAGCCCAAAATGGGTGCCTGGGTGGCTCAGTCGGTTGAGTGTCCGACTTGAGTTCAGGTCATGATCTCACAGTCTGTGAGTTCAAGCCCCATGTTGGGCTCTGTGCTGACAGCTCAGAGCCTGGAGCCTGCTTTGGATTCTGGGTCTCCTTGTCTATCTCCCCCTCCCCTGGCTCACGCTCTGTCTCTCTCTCTCTCAAAAATAAACACTAAAAAAACCAAACCAAAACAAACAAAAGCACAGAAGATCCAATCAGCCCTGGTATTTGACCTAAGTGGAACAACCTTAAATAAAAACCATAAAAAAATCTCACTGCATCTAATGACAAAATCCCAAAACTCAACATAGGACATTTGGAAAAAGATTATAAAACAGAGGAGAGTAAATATGATTGGTAAAGACTCAGAAGAAGAGCACATCCCTGAAAATGAAATAGTGTGGGGTTCAGAAGAAGATTTCAGGTATTTATTTTAGATGTTTTGTAGAATTTAAGAAGATTTGTGAACCAAAAAAAAAAAAAAAAAAAAAGATCATAGAAAACAGATTGATATGAAAGGATAGGAGGACAAAATGAAGAGGAAAATAGATCTGATTAAGATATAATTGTTTTTTACAATTTTTTTAAATTTTTATTTATTTTTTTAATTTAATTGTTTTAAAAATTTACATTCAAATTAGGTGGCATATAGAGCAACAATGATTTCAGGAATAGATTCCTTAGTGCCCCTTACCCATCCCCCCTGCCAAAACCCCTCCAGCAACCCTCTGTTCTCCATATTTATGAGTCTTTTATGTTTTGTCCCCCTTCCTGTTTTTATATTATTTTTGTTTCCCTTCCCTATGTTCATCTGTTTTGTCTCTTAAAGTCCTCATATGACTGAAGTCATATGATATTTGTCTTTCTCTGACTAATTTCACCTAGCATAATCTCCTCCAGTTCCATCCATGTAGTTGCAAATGGCAAGATTTCATTCTTTTTGATTGCCGAGTAATACTCCATTGCATATATATACCACATTGATTAAGATATAATTGTAAAAAAAGAAAATGCAGTAGCAGAATTGATTATAATACTTAATCATTTTTGAGTGTCAGCTTTGCTTTAAATGTATTAACTCATTGTATTCAACTCTGAGATAGTACCTATTATTATCTCTATTTACAGATGAAAAAACCAAAGTATGGAGAGGATTAGAAATGCAGCTCAAGTCACAGAGTTGGTTACGAGAAAAACCCAGATTTCTAATCCAGGGGATGCAGGGGGTGTGCTCTCAACTAGTGTGCCTTACTGCTAAGAGAGAGTGAGAGCAGAATTAGCACTACTAAAAACTAAAATGGTTATGAGAAGACAAACCTAGGAACATCACAGAATATCAAGAAAAAGAGGAGTAGATGAAAGAAACAATAGAAAGGTGTAGAAAACAGAGATTGATGAGCAAACCTAGGAATTATAGGTATTCCTGAAAGGAAAAATAAATACATAGAACAAAAACAATTATCAGAGCTATAATTGATAAAACTGTTCCTGGGTTGAAAAGATGTCTGTGTCTATAGACAAAATAGGGCTCCTGTACTCCAGACAAGATCTAAAAAGAAATCCACACGTAAATATATACCAACAAAGTTTCTGAATGAAAGGAAAATAAATTCTCAAATATTCAAGGAAAAAGAAAAAAGAAAAATCCTGGCATCAGAGTTCCTTTTTCTGTATCATTAAATGTCAGAAGACAATGGGATAATATTTACAGAATTCTGAGGGAAAGAGGTTGTGACCAAGAAATTTGTACCCAAATAAGCAATCTTTCAAGTGGTGGAGTCAACAGAAAAAAACAAAAGAGAACAAAACTCAGGTATTCATGAACTTAGAAAATGTTTTACTTTTATTTATTTTTAATATTATTATTTATTTTTGAGAGATAGAGATAGAGCTCGAGCAGGAGAGGGGCAGAGAGAGAGGGAGACACACAGAATCCGAAGCAGGCTCCAGGCTCCGAGCTGTTACCACAAAACCTGATGAGAGGCTCAAACCCATGAACTGTGAGATCATGACCTGAGCTGAAGTCAGAGCCCAACTGACTGAACCACCCAGGTGCCCCATACTTTTTAAAATAATATTTGAAGGTGTATTTTAAATAACAACTAGATGAAGCAAAAATAGTGATTTGCAGTGATAAATGAAACAAAACATAATTGGCTGGCAAAACAGACTATAAAACCGCCAAATGTAAGACTGATCCCAGAGTGTTTTAACACCAGTTCATTCAGACCCACAGCTAAGCTGATAAGACCACAGACAAACTGTCTTCACAGTAACTCCACATAGACTTGTATTCCAAAGATAAGACCACTGATTATTCCAGCAACTGGCCCAGTTATAAATCGTGACCAATTCCTGCCTGGCCATACTTACTTCCACTTGAAACTCTATAACTAACACCAGCTTCTGAAACCTTGAAACTTTCCTTCCTAGGCTCGTCTTCCCTTTAGCAGACCCTTCTGAGACCTCTTTTAGGTGATGCTCTGTTCTGCTGAGCACGTTTAATAAAACCCAGCTTTGTATGATCAACATGCCTCCCTCGTGTCTGTAGAGTATGGGAAGGCTGGTAGTGAGCACTGGAATATATTAAACACAGCAAATCAGGTTATAAAACTGAATGCAAATGCCAAAATAGTTTTCATGAGAACAAAATTAAGGTAAAAATGATAAAAGATGAAAAATATAAAGAATGGAAAGTTAGATTATTAGAAAAGTAGTAGTATGTACAATTATGCTAAAATTTTAATTATGGTGGACTCTAAATATAATTTTTCATTTTAATGTTTATAGCTAGAGAAGTGTCAGTTTAAAATATTTTTGGAAAGTAAATATAACTTAATGGAACTATACATAGATCAGTACTTCCAAGATACCACTGAATATCTAGTAAAGCCACATGCCAGTAAATAAAAATGAGTAAAGTCTCCTTATTAAAAGACTAAGATTCTTGGGGTGTCTGGGTGGCTCAGTCAGTTAAGCGTCTGACTTTGGCTCAGGTCATGATCTCACGGTTTGTGTGTTCAAGCCCCACATTGGGCTCTGTACTGATAGCCCAGAGCCTGGAAGCTGCTTTGGATTCTGTGTCTCCCTCTCTCTCTGCCCCTCCCCTGTTCACACTCTGTCTCTCTCTCTCAAAAATAAAATAAAATATATTAAAAACTTAAAAAAAAATTTAAAAGACCAAGACTGTCAAATTGCATGTAAAAATATAATCTAATTATTTGTGTCTATCTACAACAGACATACCCAATTAAAAACTGACTTATTAAAGTTAAAAGAAGGAAGATGGGAAAAAATATTTTGTAAGTAAAAATAAAAAAATACTTTGTGATATTATCAGATAATTTAAATATTTGATGAAAAATGTTAATTTTGTTAATAAAGCGTATTTCTTTTTTTTTAAAATTTTTTTTTTAACGTTTATTTATTTTTGAGACAGAGAGAGACAGAGCATGAACGGGGGAGGGGCAGAGAGAGAGGGAGACACAGAATCGGAAGCAGGCTCCAGGCTCTGAGCCATCAGCCCAGAGCCCGACGCGGGGCTCGAACTCACGGACCGTGAGATCGTGACCTGAGCTGAAGTCGGACGCTTAACCGACTGAGCCACCCAGGCGCCCCAATAAAGCGTATTTCTAATAAAGCCTTAACTATCATGGAATTTTATGTGCTGGAAAGAAATGACTAAAGCAACAGTGAAATTTGGTTTTCCCCATTAGATTGGCAAGGATTTAAAAGATTCTCAATACTTTGTGTTAATGCCTAGTGATGTGACTGCAAAGAGATGGGAACTCTAGATATTTATGTCATAGTAGAACTTGGAATCAGCTTTTACAGGCTTGTCCTGCAATATCTACAAAGAACCTGAACAGTATGTATACACTATACTATATACACCCATTAATTCCACATTTAACAAATTTATCCAAAGCAAGTAATTGGAGAACTTTTCGAAGATGAAGATAAAGGATATATATTGCAAAGTAATATATGGTAATAAAAATGGATAACCATTGTACTCTCCAGTATAGTGAATTGGTTAAATAAAGTGTAGAATATCCGTACAATGGAATAGAATGTAGTCATTATATTATTACTAATATAGAATGTGTGCCTTAGACAAACACTGGGCAGTAGAACCAGGAGTTAATTGTTTAGAAGTTGGACCTTGATAAATCCAGTTTTTTTAAAATAACAAACTCATAATATATTATGAAATGAAAATAAATTTCACACTATATAAAATACGTAATTTCAGGTATGTATATGTACATAGAAAGGAGAAATGGAAGGATATCCGTCAAAATTAAAGCAGTGGATATCTTTGCATAGGGAGACCAGGGTGGCTCTCTGTCTTCTATATGCTTCTTATAGTATATCATTTTCAAAATTATTTTTTTTCATTATGGTAAGTGTACTCTTTAATACCCATCCGCTATTTCTTCCATCCCCTGACCTAAATTCCCTCTGGTAACCATCAGTTTGTTCTCTATAGTTATGAGTCTGTTTCTTGGTTTGTCTCTCTCTCTCTCAATCTTTTCCTTTGTTTGTTTGATTTTGTTTCCTAAGTTCCACATGTGAGTGAAATCATATGGTATTTGTCTTTCTCTGACTGACTTGTTTTGCTTAGCCTTATACTCTCTAGATCTATCCATGGTTATTGCAAATGGCAAGATTTAATTCTTTTTTGATGGCTGAATAATATTCAAGTGTGTGTGTATGTGTGTGTGTGTGTGTATGTGTGTGTGTGTGTGTGTGCGTGTGTACACCACCTCTTCTTTATCCATTCATCTATCAATAGATACTTGGGTTGCTTTCATAGTTTGGCTATTGTAAATAATGCTACTATAAACATAGAGGTGCATGTATCCCTTTGAATTAGTGTTTTTGTGTTTTGGGTTAAATACCCAGTAGTGTGATTGATGGATTTTAGGGTACTTCTATTTTTAATTTTTTGAGGAACCTCCATACAGTTTCCCACAGTAGCTGTACTAATTTGTATTCCCCCCAACAGTACAAGAGGGTTTCTTTTTCTGCACATCTACTTGTTTCTTGTGTTGTTGAGTTTAGTCATTCGACAGGTGTGAGGTGGTGATATCTCCTTGTAGTTTTGGTCTGCATTTCCCTGGTTATGAGTGATGTTGGCCATCTTTTCATGTGTCTTTTGGCCACCTATATATCTTCTTTGGTGAAATGTCTGTTCATGTCTTCTGCCATTTTTAATCAGATTATTCATTTTTTGGGTGTTGAGTTGTATCAGTTTTTTATATATTTTGGATCCTAACCCTTTATTGGATATATCATTTGCAAATATCTTCTCCCATTTAGTAGGTTGCTTTTTAGTTTTGTTGATTGTTTCCTTTGCTGTGCAGAAGCTTTTTATTTTGATGTGGGCCCAATAGTTTATTTTTGCTTTTGTTTCCCTTGCCTCAGGAGACACGTAGAAAAATGTTGCTACAGCCAATGTCAGAGATTATTGCCTGTGCTCTTTTCAAGGATTTATTTTTTTATTTTTTTAATGTCTATTTATTTTTGAGAGAGAGACAGAGCACAAGTGGGGGAGGGACAGAGAGAGAGAGGGAGACATAGAATCCAAAGCAGGCTCCAAGCTGTCAGCACAGAGCCCAACATGGGGCTTGAACTCACGAACTGTGGGATTATGACCTGAGTTGAAGTCAGACACTTAACCATCTGAGCCACCCAGATGCCCCTCTTCAAGGATTCTTATGATTTCAGGTCTTACATTTAGGTCTTTAATCCATTTTGAGTTTATTTTTGTGTATGGGTAAGAAAGTGGTCCAGTTTCATTCTTTTGCATATGGCTGTCCATTTTTTCCAACATCATTTGTTGAAGAGACTGTCTTTTTCCCATTGTATATTCATTCCTCCTTTGTCAAAGATTAATTGACCATATAATTGTGAGTTTATTTCTGGGTTTTAGGTTCTATTCCATTGATCTATGTGACAGTATTTATGCCAATATCATACTGTTTTATTTACTACTGCTTTGTAATATAACTTGAAATCTAGAAGTGTGATACTTCTAGTTTTGTTTTTCTTTCTCAAGGTTGCTTTGGCGATTTGAGGTCTTTTGTGGTTCTGTACAAATTTTAGGATTGTTTGGTCTAATTCTATGAAAATGCTGTTTGTGTTTTGATAGGGATTGCATTAAGTCTGTAGATTGCTTTGCATAGTATAGACTTATAACAATATTTGTTCTTTTAACCCATGAACATGGAATGTCTTTCCATTTCTTTGTGTTGTCTTGAATTTCTTTCATCAATGTTTTATAGTTTTCAGAGTACAGGTCTTTCACTTCTCTGGTTAACTTTATTCCTAGATGTTTTATTGTTTTTGGTGCAATTGTAAATGGGATTGTTTTCTTAATTTCATTTTCTGCTGCTTCATTATTAGTGTAGAGGAATGCAGCAGATTTCTGCACATTGGTTTTGTATCCTGTGACTTTACTGAATTCATGTATCAGTTCTAGTATTTTTTTTGGTGGAGTCCTTAGGGTGTTCCATATATAGTATCATGTCATCTGCAAATAGTGGAAGTTTTACTTCTTCCATGCTGATTTGGATGCTTTTTCTTTCTTTTTGTTGCCAGATTGCTGTGGCTAGGACTTTCAGTTCTACGTTAAATAACAGTGGTGAGAATGGACATCTAACAGTATATTAAAGAAAATTAAAAAAAAGAAAATCATATACCACAATGAGATGGGAGTTATTCCCAGAATACAAAGTAGTTTAATATTTGGAAAACAATCTGGGGCACCTGGGTGTCTCAGTTGGTTGATTTCTTTCTTGATTTCTGCTCATGGTTCATGAGATCGAGCCCCGGATCAGGGTCTGTGCTGACAGTGTGGAGCTTGCTTGTGATTCTCTCTCTTCTCCTCTCTTTGTCCCTCCCCTGCTTGTGCTTTCTCTCTTTCTCAAAATAAATAAATAAACATTTAGAAAATATTTGCAAAACAATCAACATGGTGTGTCACATCAATAAGAGAAAGGATAAAAACCATATGATCATTTTAATAGAGGCAGAAAAGCACTTGACAAACTACAACATCCATTGATGATAAAAAGCCTCTGTAAAGTAGGTCTAGAGGGAACATATCTCAACATAATAAAGGCCTTATATGATAAATCCACAGCCAACATCATACTCTATGGTGAAAAACTGAGAGCTTTTCCCCTACAGTCAGGTATGAGACAAGGATGCCCACTTTCACCAATTTTATTCAATATAGTATATGATTTTTAACATAGTAAGAGTGGTTTAATAATCTGTAAAACACTGTAAAGCCATGTCCTTTATTAAGTTTATTTGTTTATTTTGAGAGAGAGTGCACGTGTGTGCAAGCAGGGGAGGGGCAGAAAGAGAGGGAGAGAGAGAATCCTAAGTAGGCTTCAAGCTGTCAGCACAGAGCATGATGCATGGCTCAGTTCCACAAACCTTGAGATCACGACCTGAGCTGAAATCAACTCAGATGCTCCAGTGAGTCACCCAGGCTCCCCTAAAACTATTTCCTTTAAATAAGCTCTTTCTGAAGGTCATGAAATGGAGGCTTGAAAACATGCACAGACACACAAGATTCTTGAATGAGAAGTCATATGTGTGTGTGTGTGTGTGTGTGTGTGTGTGTTTAAATTAATTTATTGTTTAATTTACAATTGTTTAAGTTAGTTTAAATTGTTTAAGTTAGCATATAGTGCAACAATGATTTCAGGAGTAGACTCCTTAAGCCTCTTACCCATTTAGCTCCATTGTATATATAATCCACATCTTCTTTATCCATTCATCCATTGATGGACATTTGGGCTCTTTCCATACTTTGGCTATTGTCGATAGTGCTGCTATAAGCATTGGAGTGCATGTGCCCCTTCGAAACAGCACACCTGTATCCCTTGGGTAAATACCTAGTAGTGCAATTGCTGGGTTGTAGGGTAGTTCTATTTTCAGTTTTCTGAGGAACCTCCATACAGTTTTCCAGAGTGGCTGTACCAGTTTGCATTCCCACCAGCAGTGTAAAAGGGATCCTCTTTCTCTGCATCCTTGCCAACATCTGTTGTTGCCTTAGTTGTTAATGTTAGCCATTTTGACATGCGTGAGATATCTCATTGTGGTTTTGATTTGTATTTCCCTGATGATGAGTGATGTTGAGCATTTTTCATGTGTCTGTTTGCCACCTGGATGTCTTCTTTGGAGGTGTCTATTCATGTCTTTTGCCCATTTCTTCACTGGATTATGTGTTTTTGGGGTGTTGAGTTTGATAGTTTCTTTGTAGCTTTTGTATACTAACCCTTTATCTCATAGGTAGTTTGCAAATATCTTCTCCCATTCCGTCGGTTGCCTTTTAGTTTTGTTGATTTTTTCCTTCGCTGTGCAGAAGGTTTTTATTTTGATGAGGTCCCAATAGTTCATTTTTGCTTGTTTCCTTTGCCTCCAGAGATGTGTTGAGTAAGAAGTTGCTGCGGCTGAGGTCAAAGAGGTTTTTGCCTGCTTTCTCCTCTAGGATTTTGATGGCTTCCTGTCTTACATTTAGGTCTTTCATCCATTTTGAGTTTATTTTTGTGTATGGTGTAAGAAAGTGGTCTAGGTTCATTTTTCTTCATGTTGCTGTCCAGTTTTCCCAGCACCATTTGCTGAAGAGACTGTCTTTATTCCATTGTATATTCTTTCCTGCTTTGTCAAAGATTAGTTGGCCATATGTCTGTGGGTCCATTTCTGGGTTCTCTATTATGTTTCATTGATCTGAGTCTGTTTTTGTGCCAGTACCATACTATCTTGATGATTACAGCTTTGTAATACATCTTGAAGTTTGGGATTGTGATGCCTCTAGCTTTGGTTTTCTTTTTCAAGATTGTTTTGGCTATTTTGGATCTTTTCTGGTTCCATACAAATTTTAAGATTGTTTTTTCTAGCTCTGTGAAGAATGCTGGTGTTATTTTGATAGGGATTGCTTGAATGAGAAGTTATATTAAGTGATAACAATTATTTTCCAAATATTGAGGAAAATTTTATAAAGGAATGATAATTTACATGGTTGTCCCCCAATGAAATATTAAAATGCATTAAAAGTTAGAATATGGAAAATAAAAAGTCCTAATGAGACACATATTGATGGAATAGAGGAAGAGTCCTGAAATATATTCATGTGATAAAGGTTACATTTAAAATCAGCAAGAAAAGATTGAATGTGTCATAAATCAGGCTAGACATTGATTAAACAATTTTGGAAGTGTTACATCATACCACATCAAAATAAATTCTACTTGAATTAGAGATATAAATGTTTCAAAAGGAGTGAAATAAATAGGATATAGAATAAGTAAATAAATGTAGAAAAACTGAAGTACATATAGGTGACTATCTATATCCATATATCATCTAGAGGCATGAAATCTAAGTATGCTACCACAGGCAGAAAATATACAATGGAAAGGTATGGCACATAAAGAGTAAATTTTTCCCTTATGTCAGAAGCACCATAAATGAAAATAAAAGACAGATACATGAATGATGGATTGCTTCTGTATTCCGTGCTTTCTAATTTTCCACAGTGAGAATGCTACTTGGTAGTCTCCATGAGGACCTGATGTACAAATGATGATGGGGAAGCAGAGCATGGGGGTTAAGGGGACTTCGGTGCCAGACAACATGTGTTCCAATCCTAGAATATTTTTTTGTGTGACACAGGCAATTTAATCTAACCTCTCTGTGCCTCATTTCTCTGATCTTTGTAATGAAGATAGAACCTACTTGAGAGTGGTCAGGATTAAGTGTGTTAATTTTTATGCATGGCTCTCAGAATACTGAATATGTAGTAAGCACTCTAAATGATAGCTATTATTATCTAAGACCTTTTGAGTTCCAACATGCTTTGATTCTATGGATGACTAAAGAGTGAATGGGATCTAGGAGCAAACTACTCTTTCCCAGTAGAATAATTGACTTCAGGAGAGGACAACAGAGCCGAATGAATTGTGCTTTTGCCTCAAGGTTTAAGAGAAGCCTGTGGTTCTAGGCACTGGTCAAACAGGGCCAGTTGATAGGGCTGAAGTTACATTACTGAGATAGAAGAGGAAACAGAACAAGAAATAGCATGTCTGTTTTATTTTCTGCATAAGCAAAGCAAATGTATAAAATGATAGCACAAATTGTATTGCGGTGGGAGGGAGTAGGTGAGCAGACAAGCTCTCTTTGTTTATTCTAACATATGGACAGTAAATGCAATTCCAATTTCCCCCTAATTTTTCTCTCTACACAAAAGCTGAAATTCTGGATATACCGGCTACAAATGATGCCTCGTCTCAACTTAGCCTTTCATTTCCTGTTTGACTCTGCAGCAGTGTTGATGAGCTGCTTCATTGTTTTTCCATGGTTGCCCACATGACACCCACCTACTAGAGCCATGATGAAAATAATAGACGTGTTGAACAGAGGATGAGTAATTATAAATCTGCCGTGTGTCCACATGATATCTGCACCAGGGAAAAGAGAAGAGAAGTAGCAATCAACTGAAATACGACTGTTTTGAAGCAGATTGAGAGGAAACATAGGACCAGAATACATACTGGGTTTGGAGGCTCACTCTTTTTACTTTTGAAATTATTGTATTCTTTTTTTTTTTTGGTATTCTTTTTTTAAGTACAAGAGCAACATATGCTAATTGTAGAGGAAAAAGGAAACAGAGACAAGAAAAATAACATGACCTACAATCTCAACCCCAAATCTTGCAGAGGATTAAATAATGAATGTGGACAAGGTGCAAACCACTCTTTTAAGAGTAGAACATTTTGGTATATATCCCTCTGATCTTTTACTTTATCTTTGTGCAAAAATGTAGTCAAATGATATTTGGTATTTTATACTTCTTTTCACTTAATATATATTTGCTATATATTACAAAGGAGTTGTAAAATATTTATGAACCAAATTTTAATATCTGTATAAAATTCTATTACAAAATCTATTATAAATAGCATAGTTTATTTTACCTATCTTCTGATTTTGGACATTTTAGATTACCTCTTTCCTGTGACTATTGTTGTACAGAAATATTTGGGCACATGAGTTATTTCCTTAGGACAAATTCTTAGAAATTAAATTGCATATATATATATATATATATATATATATATATATATATTTATATATGCTTTTTAAAAAATGTTTATTTTTGAGAGAGAGACACACACACACAGTGCAAGCATGGGCAGGTAGAGAGAGAGGGAGACACAGAATCTGAAGCGGGCTCCAGGCTCCAAGCTGTCAGCACAGAGCCTGACGCAGATTTCAAACTATGAATGGTGAGATCCTGACCTGAGCCATGTCGCTTAACCAACTGAGCCACCCAGGCACCCCATAGTTTATATATATTTAAAAGAACTTGATACCTTGCCAAATTGCTCTGAAGTCAGGTACTATAAATTTATGATTTACACACACACACACACACACACATATATATATATATATATATATATATATATATATATATATATGTATATATACATAAAGATTTCAGTGTAGAAATATAGAATAATGAAATTTAGGAGTATATTTTCATAACCATGGGTAGAGAGAACTTCCTAACAGGAAACCCAATTGCAATAAGAGACTAATGTAATAAATTTCAAAAAACATCAACATTTGTATGTTTAAGTATAACATAAATGAAAGCAAAGGCTAGAAGACAAAAAGGAAAAAAAATATTTCAACATCTATGATGGACAAAATTTAAGAAGCTTGATAAACAAAGGCTTCCTATAAATGGATAAGAATAAGGCAAATGACCTAATAAAAATGGGCAAAGTATATGCACAGATAATTCACAGAAGAATACAGATAGCTAGTAAAGACATGAAAAGATGCTTATTTCACCCGTACTCAGGGAAATAAGAAACAATTAGTGTGGTAAAAATGGGAAACTTTGGAAACACTAAGTGTTGGTGAAAATACAAAATGGGTAGTTGTACATTGCTGGGTGGAATTTGAATTGCTAGAAGTTGATGGGAAAGCATCTGGCAATATCTGTGAAGGTGTAAATTACATGATATCATCTGATCTTGTAATCCCTTTTTGTAATTTATAATAAAGAGCAGAAGTGCAAGTGTTTAAGGATATATGAATAAGGATATTTATTTAGTGTTGTTTGTACTGGCAAAAAAAAACCCCAAGGTGGAAACAACTTGAATGAACATTAATAGGAGAATAGTTGGATTGATTATAATAATCTTTACTACAAACTGTTATACCAAAATTAAAAAGAGTAAACCAGATTTACATATTTTGAACTGTATGGATTCCAATGATACAATATTATGTGGAAAAAAAAAGTGGGAGATTAATGTACAAGATAGTATCACATTTCAGATTAAAAAGAAAAATAAGTGCTAATCTAATATGTACTTTATTGGAGAATAAACATGTAATGCTTGTTTTCTTCAGTAACTGTCACTTTCATATCTTTTTCAGATTTCCTCCCTACTGTAATAGGAATGCTTAGTAATATTCAGCCAAATCCATAATTTTCAGTTTTTAGAATCTTATTTTAGTTCTTGAGACTCAACCAAAGATATGCATGAGCTATGCATTTTATCCCATTTTCAACAATCAGATAAGTTGCTTCTCTTCTCTTCCCGAAGATCAAGAGGGTGGAGTTGTTGATGGAAGTTCCTCAAGAGGGTGGGTGGATGTGTTGGTGAAAGTTTCTACTTTATGAATCCAGAGAGGACTTCATGGGAAGAAAGAGACTGGCTTAACCTACACTGATTCACACGTTGTTGATAAAAGATGGAATTACAAGATTGCTGTTAGTGATCATTCCACTTGCTTTTTCACTATATCCATTTAATTAATTCCTTGTTAAATTGAGATTATTTAGAGTAGTAAAAGTTAAATATCTAATTGGAAAACTAGTTCCCATCATGTATGATATAGAAAAGACTATTCAGTAGAAAGGACATCTAGTGAAGTAAGTTAATAAAATGTCTTCCTTAAAAGCCCATATAGAAATTATGATTCCTAATGTCCAAAGTGTGTCTAGTAGCAGGGGCACCTTTGTTCACTGGGTTTTCCCAAAGAATCAGAATTGATCTTATTGTGCATTTATAGGACTTTCTAAGGGCATTTGGACTATTTTCAAGAGACTTAGCCCTGAAACATAGATGCAGGAAGTCATACATATGACTACGGCCTTTCTTTCTATTTTCCTCTGGTTCATGAGTGTTCTTATTCCCTGTCCCACTGAATGTAGCAATTGTCATTTCCCACGTGACCTCTATTCTCATACAGTTGCTGAGATATCTCTGTTGACTTCTCTTGCATCTGTTCTGTTCTTTCCTCAGCCCAAGGATAAAGCCTCCTATATCCTAAGACAGTTTTTATTCTCTTTGTCCATGGTTAAGGTTATTCATTCTCCTTTCTTCCCATGCATCAATATCACTATTCAAAGTAGGTGAGAGCTTGGCACAGTAGGTGAAATCTCCACCTGATACTGACCCTGGCCATGATTCTGATTTCTAAGGGTGGTCCACCAAGATGGCAAGTTCCATGGTGCTCAGAATTTGCTACCCCATAAACAAAAATCACATGCAGGGCATCTCTGTATAAGCAGTTGCTTTCACTCTTGGCCTGATCCTATGGACACAATACCCGCTGCTACTGCCAGAGAGAAAAATCTTGAAATGTTTACAGAAAGTCGTGATTCATAAAATGCAAATCATAAAGCAAAAACATGTAGAGCTGGAGGGGACACAAGCCAAACCCTCTCATTTTACAGTCAAGAAAGCACAAGCTCAAGAGACTTATCCAAGGTCACACAGCTGGTTGACTTGCAAGCTCAGAACTAGGAGTCAAGTCTTGGTACTTGCTGTTGAGTTGTTTATTTGTGAAATGGAATACCAAAACAGCATGGGAAGGAAATCCTGATAACCTATATTTCTTTCTGTTCACTTAAAAATAACTCCCCAGGGGTGCCTGAGTGGCTCAGTCCATTGAGCATACAACTTTTCATTTCTGCTCAGATCATGATCTCAAGCTTTGTGAGATTGAGCCCTGCAGCACAAAGCCTGCTTGGGATTCTCTGTCTCCCTCTCTCTGCCCCTCCCCCCTCAAAATAAATAATAATAAAAAAAACCTCCCCAAACAACCTGAAAGTGTTAAATTGTACTTAGTCACATTGTAGGTTTTACCAATTTGAGAGTCTTAAGAAGACATCCCCTTGTAAAATTCTTGTCTTTGTGTGTTAAGGTGCAGGTTTTTCACAGATAATTGTAAATTGGTTCATTAACATTTCTGTCTTCCTAATGCTTTGCCATTGTCATTTAGGGAATAGAAGGTAATTTTGTAATGTGCACATACTGGGATGCTCATTCAAATTACCTAGGGAGCTTTTAGAAAGTATCAATGCTGCCAGGGCCCACCCTTAGAGACTGTAATTTGATTGGTCTGGAGTGAGACCCAGGCTTGGGTATTTTTCAAAAGACTCCTGAATAACTCTAACGTACAGCTAGAGTTGAAAATCACAACTCTAGAGTCGTGATTCTCAAGTTGTGGTCTCTGGTCCAGCAGCTTTGGCATCACCTGGAAACTTGCTTGAAATGCAAATTCCCAGACCCTTGCTTAAACCTGATCAGAAACTGAGGGCAAGGATGAGCAAGCAAAAGTTTTAACAGGTTCCCAGAGTGATGCTAATGAATACTAACATTTGAGAAACCACTGGTCTAGCCCATAGTAAATATATGGCCTGTTTCAGCAAATAGTTTCTTTAAAAAAAAAAAATTTTTTTTTAAATGTTTATTTATTTTTGAGAGAGAGAGAGAGAGAGGGAGACAGAGACAGAGAGACAGCACAAGTGGGGGAGGAACAGAGAGAGAGGGAGACACAGAATCGGAGGCAGGCTCTGTGCTGTCAGCACAGAGCCCAGCGTGGGGGTTAAACTCACAAACCGTGAGATCATGACCTGAGCCGAAGCCGGTGGCTCAACCGACTGAGCCACCCAGGTGCTCCAGTAAATAGTTTCAAGGGAACACAGCCACACTCATTCACTTATATATAATACAATGACAGAGTTTAGTAGTTGTGATAGAGACTGTATCACCCATAAAGCCTGAATTATTTATGATCCAGCCTTTTATTTATTAAAAAAATTTTTTTAACGTTTATTTTTGAGAGAGGTGCGCGCACGTATGCACAAGTGGGGGAGAGCCAGAAGAGGGAGTCAGAGGATCTGAAGCAGGCTCCGTGAGCGCAGAGCCCGGCACTCAGGAATTGTGAGATCAGACCTGAGTGGAAATCCAGAATCGACCACTTAACTGACTGAACCACTCAGCACCACATGATCCAGCCTTTTAAAGAAAAAAATTTGACCCCTGAACTGTGCTTTTCAAAAATTTTTTAATGTAATGAGATTTTTAAAATTGTAGTTGACACACAATGTTACATTAGTTTCCGGTGTACAGCACAGTGATTTGACAATTCTAAACATTATCCTGTGCTTACCAGAAATGTAGCTACCATCTGTCAACATTCAAAACTATTATAGTACCACTAACTATATTCTCTAGGCTGTACCCTTCATCCTCACGACTTTTTCATTCCATAACTGGAAGCCTGTATCTCCCACTCACTTCACCCATTTTCCCCATCCCCCACTCCCCATCCCACTCCCCTCTGGCAGCCATCAGTTCTCTGTATTTATGGGTCTATTTCTGCTTTGTTTGTTCATGTTGTTTTTTAGGTTCCACATATAAGTGAAATCATATGCTATTTGTCACACTTATTTCACTTAGCATAATATTCTCTAGGTCCATCCATGTTGTTGCAAATGGCAAGATCTCATTTTTTTTTTTAAATGGCTGAGTAATATATATGTGTGTGTGAGTGTGTGTGTGTGTGTGTACACATATATTACATTTTCTTTATCCATTCATCTATCAGTGGACACTTGGGTTGCTTCCAGGTCTTGGCTATTGTAAATAATGCTGCAATACATATAGGGGTGCATATATCTTTTTGAATTAGTGTTTTTGTTTTCTTTGGGTAAATAGAATTGGTATTATATGGTACTTCTGGATCATATGGTATTTCTATTTTTATTTTTTGAGGAACTTCCATATTATTTTCCCCAGTAGCTGCACCAGTTTACATTCCCACCAGCAGTGCATGAGGGTTCCTTTTTCTCCCATTTTCTTTTTTCTCCTTTCTCACCAACACGTGTTATTTCTTTTTGATTCTATCCATTCTGACAGGTGTAAGGTGATATCTCATTGTGATTTTGACTTGTATTTCCATGATGATGAGTGATGTTGAGCATCTCTTCAAGTGTCTGTTTACCATCTGTATGTCTTCTTTGGAAAAATGTCTATTCCAGTCCTATGTACTTTTCAAACTTCAGTGTAGAGATGAATCACCTGGGGATATTGTTTAACTGCAGATTCTAATTCAGTGGACCTGTGATGGGGCCTGAGATCCTGTTTTCTAATAGCTTCCAGGTGATATTCAAGTTGTTGGTCTGTGAAGGACACTTTAAGCAGCAAGGGTCTATAGCAATGTTGTCTGATAGAAACACAATGTGATGAGACTTCTCAGTTGGGACTCTTAAAATATAGTTAGGGAGATTTTTGTGGGGAAGTTTCTAGAAGCCCTGAAATCTTTGGTATGGGTGTGTGAAAGTCACATTAAATCTGGAAAGGCCCTTATAAAGGGTGACCATATAAAGTACATTCCTAAACTGGGACACCTCTGAGAGGGAAAAAGGATGTTATTAATAAAATAGGAGAACAGATGTCAATTGGAACTGTCCTGGACAAATTGGGTGTATGTATGGTCACTCTGCTTACAAAGGATCTAATTCATAGTTCTTGAAGGGACCAGCTATATACTGTGAGGAACTTTTTCCAAAATAAAAATGCAGCTGGGAGTGGGAGGGGAGTGTGGTGGAGAGGGGAGCTGTTTATCAGAATTTGGTAATAAGAAGGGCCATGTAGTTTACAACAGCGCTCCACGTGGCTATCTTGTTCCCCTCACCCTCCATCCTGAAACCCACACTGAGGATCACGGTATTAGGGTCATAAGGCAGCACAGTCAGGACCAGAAGCCAGAGCCCAGCACTGCACCCGGCACAGAGGAGGTGTTGATTGTGCGTTTATTGACTGCCTGACAGAATGCAAGTGCCTTAACCTCTAGTCTGTAACCCTTCCTATGGGATTCTGTTTCTGGAGCAGAGCAGCCTGAAGCTTGCGCATGTGCGTGCCTGTGCACAGACTCCAGGGGGCGCTCTCACCGGGGTCACTGCAGTTCCCTCCACAGGCTGTGATCATATCTTCCTGCCACTCACCTGGGTAAATTCCTGAGGCGAGGCACACAGCAGTATCCCCGCAGGACCGGGAGCCATTTGTTAGAAATTGCTTTGCCTGGGGAGACTCTAATCTTCGGCTTGTACTGGTAGCCCATGACTGAGGTGCTGGGGAGAAGGGCTGAGTGAGAAAGAGGCAAAGGACTGCAGAACAGCGCCTCCAGCCACCGTGTGCGCGCCCACGTGATGAAGGGCAGCCGGCGATACAGGCGCCATATTTTCTGGGTTTAGTCTGTCAGTAAATAATAGGGCACAGATGTTGCTGAATATTTTATGATTAACTTGCCCCAGGGGTCCCTAAATGTTTTATAATTTCTGAGTAAAGAAAGAAAGCATCCAAGGCTGTGGATTCTTAGCAGCAAGTTCAGCATCATTTTAATGCCTAATATAAGGAGACATTCCTTCTCACAATCGCAGTTAGAAGAGGGCGGTAGCCGTAGAGGTCACAGCTTCCGTTTAATGCGAACAGCCTGAACACAGGAAAATAACATCAAACCAGAGGACTGGAGGCTGATTTCAGGACCACTGTAATGATTCTGTGCGTTGAATTTGGACAAAATTTTGAAAACTGACATGGAAGTCTTGCTTCTTTTAGTTGAAGGCTTTTTTTTGGGATAGACCCATGGAGCAGAAGCGTTTTCTTTGTGAGCAGGAGGTACAGTTGTTTGTTTATAAGGGACAAATTCATCCCAAGCTTTGGTCTCCTTATTATAAGGAGGCCCTCTGAATCTTCCTGGCCCTCGGTTCTTAACCCACATCTACATCATCTTTAACAGCAGAGGGCACCCTGCTTCAGCATTCTGAGGGATCACCCCCTGAGAGAGGATCAGATGATCTGGGTTATATGTGTGTCTATTCTTAATTTACCTCTTCACATCCTTCGAGTGAACTCAAAGTGGAATCATCCACAGGTCAGGGAGGGTGTGGGGGTGTGGGTAGATGGCAAGATGTCATTAGAGAGTAGGGAGGAATGGCCGTACCCTGCAGGGTGATGGTGAAGCACATGGGTTTGGGAGGATGAACTTGGGTTCAAATTCTAGCATTGCTTCTTACCAGCTCTGTGTTGTTGAGGGAGTTATTTTTCCTCTTTTCAGTTTCTACATTAGTAAAATGGTGATGTATATTTGTAAAGTCCTTGGCACAATGCTTGGCTCATAGGAAGTGCTCAATAGCTTTGAAAACTGGCAAGCAAGCAAACAAGCAAATGTCTTCAGGTTCAAGCTAGGGGAAGAGAGAGGCAGAAAATGAGTAGAGAGCTGCTTTCCTACCAGGCTGGAGTAACTCATTTTGGGAAATATTACACAGACTCAGGTTTTATGTATATTCTCATTGACTGATTGATTAAAAACAATCCCTTATAAGATGTGAATAGACTTTGTTATATTTCATTTTAGTTTTCCGTTTATTTGGGAGGTGCTGGTATTCTTTCACTTCTAAATGATTTAACAGTGTGAAATTCTAAAATAGGAGTTTGAAATCATTCTCTGAAATAATCCTGTGCTTTTTCAGAGAGAAGCTTGATACGCTCAAGGATTAAACCAATTTAAAGAAGAAGAGTGATATAAGTTGTTTGGAGGTACTTTCCAAACGTTGTTCCAGATTTGGGGTCTGAGGATATAAAGGAAGTGGCTTTCACCACGCTTCACTTTGAATGGTAAGAACCTCCTTTGACACAGTTGATAGAATTTCAGAGCGAGAAGAATCTTTAAGGTTTCAGCATTTAAGAAAAAATATCGTACCTGTTTCTACCCCCTCAACTAAATAAAAATCTCTTAGCATCAGGCTAGGTTAGCAGTGCTTTTACAAGTTTCTCAGGTGATTCTAATATGCAGCCAGCAGTGTGAACCCTTGTTCTACACAACTTATTTTACTAATGGGGAAAGTACTTTATGCTGGTGGGGGAAAGTACTTGTCTGTCTTCCATGCAGCCTCTCGAGTAGAGAGGCTTAAAATAGAAATCCAACAGGTTAAAAACCTTCAGTGACCTCCCTCTCCCCTTCCCCCCACCATCTCTTTTCAGTTTTTGGGACAGAGTTCAGGGTTTTCAGCCTAGCTCACAACTCTTTTCAGTGTTGGCCTCTTGCTAAGCCTCTCACCTCAATTTTTCTATTCCCTTTACTTCTCCCCCTACACTCTTCTGTATAGTCATGCACGACTGTTTACATCTCCATGATGTGGCATGACATGTCCCAGTGTCATACTTTACAATACTTTCCTTCCTCGTGCTGGACTGCCTTTATCTCTTCATTTTCAAAATGTAGCTCAAGCTGAGATATTCAAATAGGGAGGGAACAAGGAAATACTAGCTGTGGCTGCTTGGGTAAAAACACTGTAGGTTTTTTTTTCTTTTTTTTTTTAAGACTGGGAAATATTCTTTGAGATTTTAGCATTTCTAGCCCAAATTTTTCAGGGCTAGGTTGGTTTCATAAATGTGTAAAGGAGGATCAGTTATGAGAAAAAAAAGTGATGGGGCTCTGGCCGCCTGGACAGCATGTCCTCCATTTAAATATGATTAAATTAAACTTTTGAGAAACAGGGCAGTCATTCCAGGGACTGCCAGTTCACAACTTTGAATCACTTTGTTTTACAGACGAGGAAACTGAGAACCAGAGAGAACACTGGGAACATGGTAGTATATAGCAGTGCGAGAGCCCAGGTCTTCTAAATTTAGGTCCAGTCTTCACAATGCACCATACAACTTGGCACATTTCCTTTTTAAGTTCTAGTGTATTTATTCCAGATAATAATAATACTCATTAACATTTAGTCAATGTTATACAGTTAGAAAAAAACACTAATCCCATTTTATAAACTGCAGTTCAGGAAGGTGCTGTAGAATGATGTGTCTTGCTTCCTGGGTTAGACTTGCTTCCTGGGTTAGACTTCTTATGTTCAGAGGCAGAACAGAGGGCTGCCTGGAGTGTCCTACTATGGAATGCAGTCTTGGCTCCCAGTGAGACCATGTAGGAGGCAAGTGAATCCCTGCCATGCTTCCCTCCCAGCTCACACTTACTATATAGTGAAATCTTAGCTCTGGTGTCGGATTGATTGATTTCCTTCTCTAGGCTGTGTGGGTAGATTTTACCCTTTAAGAATTTCTGAAAATAAAAGCATTTCTCCCAACCTTCTTTTCTAGAAGAGATTTTATTCACCCAGACGAAAGTACACAGTAAAATGTGAAAATTATCCTCCTACATACATACATATGAAGTTGAATCTGGACATTTACTTTGGTCTGGTGGACAGCTACTGTACTGGCTGGGTTTTGAAAGCTTCCTTGCTGGAAGGAAGATAAGGCTTTGTTCTGACACATGGACACTCTGGGCCCATTTGCCTGCTTCAGGGGCCATGGTCCAACCCAAGGTATGGAGAGCACCTAGGTCTGCTTTGGCTCTTCTAAACAGAGCTTTCCCAACTCCCAGTTTCTATATGTCTCAAGAGACAACTAAAGAAAAGCCTTTAGCTTTGCCAAGAGACTCACTATTGGGGATAGAAGAAAGTCTTACATACATGATACAATCAACAGGAATGGGAAAGAGCAGAAATAATAACCTGTGAAGGGAGGTGTATAGGATAAAATTATGCTTCTCCATTGGTCAGGAAATGCTACAGGTGTGGAGAGGAGAGGCTGGAAATTTGGGATGTCCATTGGTTGGCAAGGCTGCCTTTGCTCCCTACATGAAAGCATCTCTCACCATAGATAGGAGA
Organism: Panthera pardus; assembly: GCF_024362965.1. NCBI lineage: Eukaryota > Metazoa > Chordata > Mammalia > Carnivora > Felidae > Panthera > Panthera pardus. The sequence continues at coordinate 62,444,180 of NW_026526766.1, forward strand.
TTTCCTTCTTAACTGTGGACACTTGCTATTTCTCTGTCTTGCTCTGAAGTTGTGGTGACTCATAGTGGTTTATGAGATGTAGGCAACTTCCTGGCTCGGTGTTGCTGAATGTCAAAGTGTGTCTTTATTCATGCTGTGGTCACAGAAAGGGTAACTCCCCTTGCAAAGCAGGAAAGTTTGTGTTTCAGGAAGACTTTTCTCAGTTAATACACTTTATTTATTGGACTTCAAAGCCTTTGTTGAAGAAATAGAAATATTTAAAATAAAAGAAAAACGTAAGTTAAAATTAAAAATAAAACAACAGGGACTGAAGAACAGTAAGTTATTTTCACTTTATAAAAGGGAAGGGAGAAGCCACAGGTTTATTTTAAATAGCAAGATCTCCAGTAATTTAACAAGTGTTTTCCTTTATATACAATTTTTAAGAAACAAAATGTTAATTTATTTATATTTATATATTATTTCCATTCTTTTCACTGTTCATTAAAATTTTTTTTGATGTTTATTCATTTTTGAGAGAGAGAGAAACAGAGCATGAGCAGGGGAGGGGCAGAGAGAAAGGGAGACACAGAATCCGAAGCAGTCTCCAGAGAGACACAGAATCAATCTGAAGCAGGCTCCAGGCTCTGAGCTGTCAGCACAGAGCCCAATGCAGGGCTTGAACTCAAGTTCTTTGTGAAATCATGACCTGAGCCAAAGTCAGATGCTTAACCGACTGAGCCACCAAGGTGCCCCTCTTTTCACTGTTCATTTTAAATTCGAAGCTGATCTTGAGATATATAGACACCTAAGCCATTTTTAAAGATGAGGAAATTAATATTTATGAAGGCCTCCCTTTCCATTCTGATTTGCTATATGTTATGGTTACAAGTTTCAGACTTGTATTCACAACTTGATAAATTTGTATGTAGACGTTATATATCTGTATTATAGTCCCTGAGTTGCGGTGTCCTTATGTATCTGACATTATGACAATGGCATTTTCTGTATTAACTGCTGGAGGTACCTGTCCTCACCGTCTAGTTCTTAGAAAATCCTTCATATTCAAAGGAGCTAGTGAGTGGGAGCCATCACAATTGTTCTTTGAAAGATTTTAGATAAGAAATGGATCCACTAAACAATCTGCAAGGAAAGCCATCTCTCTTAGGTGGTTTCCATGTTCTTAAAATTCCCCAAATGTGCAGTTTTTCTTTGGTTATTTAATCTCTGCTGCAGATGTCCATCTAATTTATTTGCAATTTATCATAGATTTTAATTTATAGTAAAAGTACTGGACCATATTTGCAAAAAGATAATATATTTTTTTCATGCCTCATTGCTCATTCCAGTTTCAGTGAATAATTGGTTTTTCCCATTATTATGAATTTATCTTTGGATGTTAATACTTTTGGATAATGAGTAGTTTCATAAGGTTCTTCTCCAGATGTCACATTGCAAACCTGACACACCTGGAACCTTCTTGTGCCAATGTCTAAATGACACCCCTGGTCACCATTCAGGCTTAATTTTCACGAATACAACTTGTGAGTACTAAAACAAGTTGTTTACCTTAATGCGAATCAGAACATCTCTATGTGTATAGTAAAAATGTAATACTTGCCCTGCCTGCTTCAGAAGAAGGCAGTGTATCTTGAAGGTTATGAGAAATGAGCTCTGTGGTCAGATTGGCCAGTGTTCAAGTCTTGGCTCAGCTACTTAGTACAGTGTGATTCTGGGGTGGTTACTTGACCTTTCTGATCCTCAGTTTCTGCATCTAGACAATGGGAAAAATAATACCAACCTGTGGGATTGTTATGAAGGTGAAATTCAGCAATGTATTTTATATGCTTAGAGTAATGCTGGGCATATTGTGAATTTCTTCAATTAATTGTGGCATATTTATGCATCTGTAGTTACATATTTGTGAAGATCAAATAAAATATACACAAAAGTGGTTTGTAAGTGTTAACGAGCCATTCAGATATATTGGCATCATTACTTGAGCATTCTGGTATTTTTTGAGCTTTGAGTTACAAACCTCCTGGGGACCTGAGTGAACCAGCCACCGAGCCACAGGAAGGCTGATGCTTGTCCACCTTCTGTCTCTAGCTCCAAATAGGACCCACCATCTGTTGGGCAGCCACTGTACTCTAGGTCCTATCTTTTGCTTACTTTATTATTAACCCTCACAACAATCCTCCAAGGTAGGTATGATTCACATTATACAGATAAAGAAAACAAGTTCAGCAAATTTAAATAGATTTAATAACTTATTGAAAGTTTATGTTAGACAGCTCTTAAGTTGGGGGATTAAAATCAAAACTTCGGGCGCCTGGGTGGCTCAGTCGGTTAAGCATCCGACTTCAGCTCAGGTCATGATCTCATGGTTCATGAGTTCGAGCCCCGCATCAGGCTCTGTGCTGACAGCTCAGAGTTCAGAGCCTGGAGCCTGCTTCAGATTCTGTCTGTCTGTCTCTCTCTCTCTCTCTCTCTCTCTCTCTCTCTCTCTGCCCCGACCCCACTCACGCTCTGTCTCTCTCTCAAAAATAAATAAATGTTAAAAAAAATAAAAAAAACCCAAAACTCAAATTTATCTGGTTTTGAAGTATGGGTACTTTTACTGTACTATATGCCCTGGTGGGAGTGTAACGACAGTTGTGAGCCAGACAGATTTATACCTTGTCCTGGTTCTGCCACTTATAAGCTCTGTGTCCTTGGGTAACTTGGCTTACTAGTTGAACATAGGTTTCTGCATCTGTAAAATGGCAGTAACAAGACCTACCCCACAGGAATGTTGTGAGTATTAAATTAGAAAGCACGTAGTAAGTGATAGTAAATAATAGCTGTTTATATTTTATCTTGTCTTCAGGTGCTTTCCATCTCCCATGGGGGTGCTGGAGATCCGCTCCTCCCTCTTCAGGCCAGCAGGGGGCAGTAGAGACCATAAAGGATATGACCAAACAGGGCTATAGTTTTAATGACCCCGCGCCACCCCCCCCCCCCCCCCACCAGATGGTGTCCACCTAGCAGTCTAGGAATTTCTGAATCAAATCAGATCCTTAGTGGTCTTTGATTCTGGCTCTTAGAAGGAAAAATAAGCCCCCCCCACCCCCCAACCATCCTTGATTTTATAGAGAAAACGAGCCACAACAGTAATAATCCCTAGTGTTTGGATAAGACTCAGAATACATGGTTTTATATTATACACAAAACCATTCACAGTCGGCCCATGTTAGCAGTTTCATTAACCTCATGAAGACATTAATATCATTAGGAAAACGTAAGGAGAATACCTCCAGCTCCTCCATTAGACCCAATTAGCCGAGCGCTGCAGCACAAAGGAGGTCCATGCCATTCCTGTTTGTGTTCAGGCTTGTAGCCACCATGATCCCCATTAGATTGCTACTTGCCAGTCATTAAATCAGTCTCATTCGTGTTACAGAGCCATCATTCCCAAAATAGGTTGCTTTCAAGAAATGAATATTGGTAAGTGAGAATGATGACAACATAAGATGATAAACACAGATGCAGATAGGATCAAACATTGATAGATGGAGTGGGGGTGATATATCCCAATTGCTTTGAAATATTACTTATTCTTTCTTCATTTCTTACAACAACCCTATGGGATCCTTATTATTTTCATTTTTGCTGTAGTTTCTCTGACTTGCTCCCACTTGCTGTCATGAGTTCCTGCAAAGTTCTCTATGTTTTTCTGGTAGTTCTCAAAGGTGGGGTGTCTCATGTGTATCATGAACAAATACAGCATGGCACATGTGCTTTTATTCCTCCTGCCCTCATACCCCCACATGCTGAGGTCGGTTTCTCCCACTGGTCACAGTTTCCTCTGCTCTACAATGTAGTGACTGTTTCTGCTGGTTATTACTTTGGGTGTTTTGCAGCTCTGAAGGTGACAAACTTGTGGTGTTTTATGTTCAAATGTGTATGTGAAGATTGTGCCTCTTTCCTCTTAAAAAAAATCACATCCTGTTAGACACTCTATCAAGAGGCCCTTGGATTCTTTATGAAAATGGGCATCTTTTGGCCCATCCTGTCAATTTCTCATCCTTCAAGATTGAGCTTAGATATCCTATTTTCCAGGAAGTCTTCCCCAAATCCCAGGTTGCTCTGTGAGCCTCCCCCACCCCTTTGATCCCAAAGTGCTTTGCTTACTATCTTGGCACACCATATCTACAAAAGGCTAGCAGGGCAGATGATGAGTAACTCCTTATTTGCTCTCGAATCCCCAGCACCGAGGGCAGTACCTGGCCTCTAAATCCATGTTCAGGAAGTGAAACTAATTTCCTCTTCAGTGTTGTGATTGCTCCTGGTTCTGTTTCCTCCACCCTGTTAGCTTTCTCTAATCACTTCTGTTTGGTGCCTGCCTTCTTCGAATTACATATTTGAATGCCTCTTTTTACCTAGTCCTCTGGATTAGTGGTCTGGTTTTGAATGGTCCACCAGGTTTTAAACCAATACTGTATTTTGATGATTGTATTAGTTTCCCAGGGCTGCTGTAACAAAGTACAACAAACCTGGTCACTTAGACCCGGGGATTTATTATCTTTGTTCTGGAGGCCAGAAGTCAGAAATCAGGGTGTCAGCTGGGTTGGTTCCTTCTGAGAGCTAGGAGGGAGTCTCTGTTCAGTGCCTGCTCTCTTAGCTTTTGGTGGCCTCGGGTGGTCCTTAGCTTGCTGATGATGTTCTCTCTGTGTCTTCACGTCATCCTCCCTCTGTAAATGTTTGTCTCTTTATCAGAATTTCCCTGGTTTATAAGGGCACCAGTCATATTGGATTAGGGCCCATCTTAATGACCTTGCCTTAACTTGATCATCTGCAAAGACCCTAGTTGCAAATAAGATCACATTTACAGGTACCAGGGATTAAGACTTCAACATCGTTTTGGGAGACACAGTCCAACCCATAACAAGTGTCTCATCTGGTAATAAATATTTCAAGGGTAGTTGGTGCCACACAGCTGGCCTAGGTTTGGCCAAAGCTTCCCATATTGGCTTCTGTTTTCTAGGAGAATTATTGCTGGTTCACTTTCCTTTTCCACCTTCTCAAGGAGAGTACAGAGCTCAGACTAGGACCTGTTTCTAATGTTTCATCTTTCAAGTGGACTGGGCTGTACATTTATTTTGAGAAGCATTGGCAGCCAGCTGAAACCAACTTCAGTAACATCCTGGGCTATTCAGGGCTTCTGTCCTAGCCCATTTGTGGGAAGACAATGTATTATTAACTGGTATCTTACAGCAGCCTTCTGATAATGCATTCCAGCATTTTATAGGTTTGCTACCTCTGAATGGTTTGGAAATTCTCTGAATAATCCCACAGAGGCTGGGTAATCTTAGAAAATATCTTAATAGCAGTGAATCGATCAGAATAGACTTGTTTGGCACAATCCACAGGGATCACCTCTAGGGAGAAAACAAAGCCAAAAACAGCAGAAAGAACTGAGTGGAAGAAATGAAACCGGTGGAAGATTTAGCCAATTTCTAATTTGGATTTAAATTACTGGCTTAATCTTGGCTGAGGTGGTGCTTCGGGAGGTGCCTCCATTGCTTTCCTTGTCAATTTGATGCTCAGTTTATGAACTGTGTGTCTTTCCATTTCATGTTCTTTCCCTCTGTGGTTTCTGACTCCCTGGAATGATGTTCACAAGGTAAGTTACAGTAGAGGGGGGAGTCCCTTACCTGATGCAGACTCATGCAGGTTTGCAGTCCCTTACTGAAAGTTGTGGCTTTACACTGGTGGCTCTCAGTCCTGGCTACATTCCCACAGATTCTGTTGCAATTGGTCTGGGTGGGTCTGGGTATCAGTGCTTTTTAAGAGTTGATCTGGTGATTCCAGTATATTGCCTATGTTGGAAACTATTCTTGCACCTTTCTGCTTTTTAAGAGTTGATGTGGCAATTCCAGTATATTGCCCATGTTGGAAACTACTCTTGCACCTTTCTGGTTTGTTTGATTCAAAAGATAAAAGGGCTAAGTTAGGGGAATGTTTGAAATGTAGAGTCAGCCTGAATCTTTTGAGACCACATCTTCTCCTCTACAACCCCTATCCCTAGCTAGGTACATTAAGGAGGCAAAATTCCCACCCCAGCTCCTGACCATAGCCATTGTAATGGAAAGCCATGCAGCTCCATGATATTTGTTTACTGCCCACAGCCTTGAGTCCATCCTATTGTCTGATTCTCTAGACACTGGGTTTTCAGTTCCTGATGAAATTGCCTTTTACTTCATGTCCTTTTGGCCGGATTGGTAAGTTTAAGTTACTTGACTACTTTAAGACTTTCTTAAATGGTGTGATGGTGGTTGTACAGCATTGTGAAAGTACTTAATGCCACTGAATTGCATGCTTAAAAATGGTTAAAATTGTGAATTTTATGTTATGTGTGTTTTACCACACTATAAAAATATAAAATAAAAAAAAAAGACTAGGTATTTGACTATACCCTGTGGGACAATAGTGGCTCTCTGAGGAAAAAAAGAAAAGCCTTATTGGTAATATTTGCTGATTTCGGTGGTGTAAATGCTTCCCCCCAGGCCAATTTCAAGCTATTGACATGACTTTGAACTTGGAGTTCAAAGAGAAAAGCAACATTGGCTCTTCTGAGCCCACTCCTTTCTTTGGGAAACTTACTATGCCTTTACTTCCTGCTTCCTCTCTCCACTTACTGCTCTTTGTTGTAAATTGGAGTTTTAAATCCAGATTATTAAACAATTATCATTTTTACATTGGACAACATACAGCCTTTTAATGATAATTTGACATTTACATTAATTTTTTGTCCAAATGTTAACTAGACTGTATTTCACTAACTACTTTCTTTTATAATATCAATTTTTCTTTTCTTGAATTTTTGCTTTCATTTTCAGTTATATATATACTCTAGATGTTTTTTTCATGAAGAGTACATAAGTGTTTTAATTTCAGAATATTTAAATTTCTGAAATTTCTTTTTGTCTTTGAAGATAACTACTTGAATAGATGTGATATACTTTTTTCCCTCAAAATTCGGTTCATAAAGATTGAGACCAATCTGATATTTGCTCTTTCGCACATCACTTTTATTTCTGATTGTTTTCTTGCATATTTTTTCACAAGTCTTGAACTTCAAAATTTTATCTAGGTTACATCTAAATAATTTTGCCTAGTACTCTTTTAGGCTTTGGGATTTGCAAAATGAATTCTTCATCTTAAGACATTGGCTTCTAATTTTAAACAGTTATTTCTTCTCTCTCTTCTCCGTTTTTACATCTGACATAGATAAAATTCTAATCTCTCCATATATCTTACCCTTTCTTTCATTAAATTAGCCTGTTAATCAATTTCTCCTGAATTTGTGGGAGAATATTTTGAATTCTACAATCTTATTTCTATAATCCTGATTACATTTTTTTAAGTTTATTTATTTTGAGAGAGAGAGAGAGAGGGGAAGTTAGTGGGGAGGGGAAGCGAGAGAAAGGGAGAGAGAATCCCAAGCAGGCTCTGCACCACCAGTGCAGAGCCCCATGTGAGGCGTGAGCTCACAAACCTCGAGATATGACCTGAGCTGAAATCGAAGAGTTGGTCTGAGCCACCCAGGTGCCCTGTAATCCATTTTAGAAGGATCTGATCAGTTACTCCTTATATCCATCGTGGTGTTTTCACTGCATGTTTTTGTTACAGTGTGTGTTGTTTTCTTCTTTTTTTTTGACATCAGGCTATTGTGACTTTTTAAAAAAAAATTTTTTTTTTTTTAGAGAGCACGCACACGTGCACAAGAGGGGAGAAGAGTGGGAGGGAGGGAGGGAGGGAGAGAGAGAGAGAGAGAGAGAGAGAATATCTTAAGCAGGCTCCACACCCAACTCAGGGCTTGATCTCAAGATTGTGAGATTATAATCAAAATCAAAAGATTATAAGCCAAAATCAAAAGTTGGACACTTAACCGAGTGAACCACCCAGGCGCCCCATGACTTCTTAAGGGTCTGTTGTGGTTTCATGTATGTGTGAACATTTTTCTCAACTCATCTTTTGAGAATGTGTATTGGGAAATGCCTAAAATTCTCTCTTGTTTCTGGTGGTCACATATTTCAAACATATTTCATACTTGCTCTGATTCCTCAGGTGGTTCCTTCTCCTTAATTTGATTTATTTTATAACTTTACATGTTTGCTGATTTTTTCCCCCTGTTTGCTTTTCCTACAGAAGAATGTCAATACCTGTGATCTGCTGGGAGTTGAAGTGGGTCTAATGGAGGGAATATGGATCCTTGTTTAAATATTTCAGACATAAATAAAGAAGAAAGAGAAAATGAAAATGTTAGGTTGTCTGGAGCTTTAAGCTACCAATTAGTTTAAAGATTTAGCATCCTAGTAGGGAAAGAGTCGGAGCTAGAACCAGCATTTATTTCCATGTTTGTTGTGGCAATCAGACTTCAATACGGGCAATTCCATATTTTTATGTGTGGCAAAATGAGCTAGTCATGGCAGTGCCCCTGTACAAGGGCAAGCATAGTAGTCCCCTAGATGGGAGCTAGGAGGAGTAAGTCCCTCCCAGAGTCCTGTCTTGATGTGGTCTCTAGCACCCATGGTTTTTCTAAAGGCTCAGATGGGAGTTAAATGTGATGTACGATGACCCCACAAGACCACTTTTGCCTCCCTCAATTGCTTATCCTTCTCAGTGGGTTCTGTTGAGCTCTCTTCCACTTACTTGTTAAGTAAATTCATCCAGCACATGAGAGAAGTCATGGGAATGGTCAGCCTTCCCTTCCATCTAGTTCCCTTTGCATACATCAGTGTTTCTTGTGTGAAGATGTCATATACTTTTCATACTATTAAAAATTTTTAAGTAATCTACATTGGCATTGGGAATGGGATATGCCCAGATTTCCACCTTAACTGGCAATCTAACAAAGGAGATAATAAACTAAATGTATGGGTTTAGAAGGTGGCAGTTCTATGCTGCTGGGAGATTGTTGTATGTTTGTTGCCGGCATAGCTTCTTCAACAGGCCAGTGCTTGGTCCTTTCTCCAGTTGGGCTGTGTAGATCCTGCCTTTGTAACCATTTGCACTGTAACCTTTGCAGTGTAACCATTGTAACTTACTTTATTAATTTAGGGTACAAATATGGTCATATCACCTTAATTTTGTCAGGTTAATTATTTCAGACCCCAGATATTCTAGTAGAAAGATGTCCAGTGTTACCTTCTTGAAATTAAGGTTATTTCTTCTTCTAATGCCCGAATTAGAGGGAAACGAGAAGTCTTGGACATTGCTTTCTATTAACTCCTAGCACTGCTGTTGAAGCTGGGTGCTCTAGTATCCCATGAATATTGATGTTTCCCTTTGCAATATGACAGGGGTCCAGACTCATGTGCCAACCACTGTGGTGCCTTACGGTTGAGCTCCAAGATCATACTTAAGTCCATACTCATATGTTCTTTAGTCTATAGTCAAATGTCCTCTAAACACAACATTGTGCTTGGATGTCTGGGTCCTGAGAGACTTCTAGGTCTCCATTGTTATTTCCATGCCCCCTGACTTCTGAATCTCAGGCCTTTGAGCTTGGATTGCTAACCTTTCCACAGAGAGTTTTATTCTAGAGGGCTTGCCTTTTTTTTCCTGTGGGTCTTATTCTGGACCACCCTGGTCTGCCATCATTGATCTTCCTGACTTTGAATCAGGGAACAGGGTTTGAGTGTATCAGACCCTTCTGCAGATTGGTTCACCTTTTCTCCTAGAAACCAGCCCAGTTGCCAATGGGTATTATAAGGGGTCTGACTTAGTAAGGCACAAATGTTTCTATTATATTCTTCTGCCAGAGCAGAGGTACATGCTCATCTTTTATAAGAGAGATGACTCAAATGAGTCTTTGAAGAACAGATGTCTAGTTCAAAGTGCTCCTCTGCCCCTGCCTATATTGAAAAGCAGTGACTTTCAGTGACAGTGCTTCAAGTGACAGTAACTATTAATACAAAAGCAAGTGTAATCATTATATTTCTTGCTATTCTTTCATCATTCTGTTTATTTTAGAAGAGAGCATGACTATTGAAGGTATATTGAGTCACAGTATTTGAAATGGCAGACGGGTACTAAGTGTATCAGCTGGAACACAAACCCAGGCCTGGCTCAGTCCCTGGTAGTAACAGAGTTCTTACCACCATACTCTATATTGCTGGAAGTCTGAGTTATTGGCATTGAACAGTATTAATTACATGTGCATGAAAAAAGACTGGGTGACATTAGGCAGGTGTGACCATAAAAACTGCTCTTTCAGTGAATTTAATTGTCTCCCACTATTGGTTTGAATTGGTTGTGAACACACTGATAGAAGGTAATCAAAGAGCTGAATGAACCTGGCAGTTGTAAACGGAAGCACAGGGTCCCCATCAGGCCAGTACAGAAGTGAATGCGTCCATTGTTTTTAATAGGCCAAATATTTCTCTCTTGTTCCCTAGGAGGCAATTGGAAGAGACATGCTGATAGCTCCCCTTGGGGCATTAACTGGAATCAAATTAGTGAAGTGAAGCTTAAGTTGGTCATTTTATCCCCAGTTCACAAAAACAGGAAGTGAATGGTAGTGGGAACAAAGACGTTTTCTAGTTCATCAAAGATTACAAATTGTATTAGTGGGGTATTTTCATTGTAGGAATTATGGGCATAGCAATGTAAAATATCACTTCTGATAAATTCCCATTTTTCTGTTGTGGTTCTTTTATAAAGCAAGTCTTTCCACTGTAATGGATATCTTAATAACCGACATGGACATCTCTCCTTGCCTTGGTTACTGATTCCTCAGTGACATAGTTCCATAATCTACATTTAGTTTGTGCTTTATAGGTGATAAACACAGCTGCCCTGTCTCCAGGACATGGATAGCATCTATGAAAGTGAAGTGTGACACCCTCATGAACTTCTGGCCCATGTGGTTTTTTTTTCCCCTAATGTTTCAAGTTTTTATTTAAATTCTAGTTATTTAACATATAGTTTAATATTAGTTTCAGGAGTACAACTTAGTGATTCATCATTTACATATAACACCCAGTGCTCATCACAACCAATGTCTTTAATACCCATCATGCATTTAGCCCATCCCCCTGCCCATTTCCCCTCCAGCAGCCCTCAGTTTGTTCTCTGTAGTTAAGAGTCTCTCTCATGGTTTGCCTCCCTCTCTTTTTTCTTTCACCTATGTTGATCTGTTTTGTTCCCTAAATTCCACATATCAGTGAAATCATGTTAGTTTTCTTTCTCTGACTTATTTTGTTTAACATAATACACTCTAGCTCCATCCATGTCATTGCAAATGGCAAGATTTCATTCTTTTTGATGGCTGAGTAATAGTCCAGTGTGTGTGTGTGTGTGTGTGTGTGTGTGTGTGTGTGTGTATTCATACATACATACATACATATCACATCTTTTTTATTCGTTCATCAGTCAGTGAACATTTGGGCTCTTTCCATAGTTTGGCTGTTGATGATAATGCTGTTATAAACATTGGGATGCATGTGCCCCTTTGAATCAGTATTTTTGTATCCTTTGTGGTGGATATGTTTTGAGTGCGGTATGGTCATAACGTAAGTTTCAAGACATCATTTGAGGAGTCAAAGAAAAAAAAAAATGAACTGTCCCGTATGCTCCATTGATGTTTTCCTAAGATAAAAACAGAAAAGTTGGAATATCCTAAATCAGAAAAGAAGTTCTTGGGCAATAGGAACCAGTAGGGGATACTTCCATTCTTGGGGTTTAGAGATGTTTGATGGACATTTCCTGGAGGATCAAGTTGTACCTGTAAGTAAACCTCTAAGGATCTGTGTACACAGAAACCCGAGGAAAGAAGAAACAAGGGGAGGCTAGGCTGTTAGTGCCTCAGTGCGCTGTGCTTTTCTTTTCATCCACTAAATTACAAATTTAATGAAGTTACTTAAATTCCTGTGAAGTCAAATAAGAGTTCAGTGTATTTTCAGTTGAATTATCCAGATTGACTATTGACATGTACAATATTTAATTTAATTTATTGCTCCTTACATAGTTATGGACACTCAGTATAAATGAAAACAATGAATCTGGTTGCATTTTTAAAGCAGTAGCCTCATGTGGGAATATGAACAATAAATGGATGTGGCAGCTTTCAAAAGGAAAGAAACTTTTTAAAAATGTGTATCCTATTTTATATCATAACTATTTGATATATATATATATATATATATATATATATAGTTGAGCAACTATTTGGTTTTAGAGCTATTCTCATGTTCCTGGCCTTGTGCTGGGGTCTGAGGTTCCCGAAATTAAATAAAATAGTCTCTTGATTTCAGAAAAAGCTCATTGCCCTTTATTGGAATGTTGAATTGTTTATTTTTAGTGAATGAAATGTGTCTTAAACCTTAATGCAGACAGTGAATTAAGGTTCTGTGTGATAACTTATTTTGTAAATAGGGATTATTTTTGTAAAAAGGAAACTTATTATAAATGGATCTTTTATATCCTGTTTCTTAAAGCGGGGGCCTGTCTCTAATGTAGCTGCCTCTTAAAACAGGTATCTAAAATAAAAAGAAGGGGGGACTTGAGGCTTGCTGAGCTTTAAGTATTCTGGCTACTTACCTCCCACTTTTCCCCATTTCAACCCTCCGCTTCAGGGGCTACTTCCCCTCCCTGTTTTCACACACCTTATTCTCACCTTCCTTGATAATTTGCTGAGTTTGTTCTTTATACCCAGAATTTCTTATTTTCTCTGATAATCCAAACGTTTCACTGATTTTAAGATGTGATTCAACTCTCTCTTCTTCCTTAAAGCGTTTCCTGGAACCCTTAGTCAGAACTCTTTTTTTATCATTGAATTCTGGGAACAATGTCAGGCCAATTAGCACTTGATCAGTTTCTAGTGTTATAATAATATTAATGATAACAAAAACAAGAACAACTTTTACTAAGTGCTTACTGGGTGCCATTGTTACCACCATCTAAAGACACAGGTGCTATTATTATCTTCATTTTATAGATGAGAACGTTAAAGCATGGAGAACTGAGTAACTTAATCAAGGTCGCACAGCTGGAAACTGGTAAGACCCAGACTATTTGACTCTGGAGCCTGAGCTTCTACTCAGTGGTGTTTTTCAGTGTGTGGTTGCCTGACCATGTGGATTAGTTAGAATCACCTATTTGGATACTGTTAAAAATGCAGCACTCAGTTACTAAAGTTACTCAGTTCAGTTACTGAACACACCCCAGAAATACTGTCTTGTTGGAGTCCCTGGGTCTAGGTCTGCAGCCTGGAAATCTGCATCCTTAAAGTTCCTGAATAATTTTTACAAACTGTATTTTGAAAACCACTGCACATAACTGACTTTTCATTTTTATCTCTAATCAGACTGTAAACTTTACTTTTTATTTTTAAAATTTTAATTTCAGTATGGTTAACATACAGTGTTATATTAGTTTCAGGTGTACAATATAGTGATTCGACAATTCCATACATTACTCATTGCTCATCATGATAAGTGTACTCTTAACCCCCTTCACCTCTTTCACCCATCCCCACCCACCTCCTTTCTGGCAACTACCAGTTTGTTCTCTATAGTTAGAGTCTGTTTCTTGGTTTGTCTCTCTCCCTTTTTTTCTTCCTTTGGCTCATTTGTTTTGCTTCTTAAATTCCACATATGAGTGAAATCATATGGTATTTGTCTTTCTCTGACTCATTTTGCTTAGCTTTACACTCTCTAGCTCCATCCAGGTTGTTGCAAATGGTAAGATTTCATTCTTTTTTGTGGCTATCTATATCTGTATCTATCTATGTCTCTGTATCTATCTATCTATCCACCACATTTTTCTTATCGATTCATCTATCGATGGACACTTGGGCTGCTACCACAATTTGGCTACTGTATATAATGCTGCTATAAACAGAGGGGTGCATGTATCCCTTTGAATTAGTGTTTTTATATTTTTGGGTAAATATCCAGTACAGACTGTAAACTTCTTGAGGTCAGAGATTATGTTATCTACTACCTTCTGAATCCCAAAGTCTGCAATAGATATTTAGACATTTACTATATGCTTTCTCACTACTTGCATTTTTGATTTAGAAAGCAAAATTAAATGTATTCATATAGCAGTGGGAAAGACTCAATATGGTGGGACTTCCAATTAAAGCTTCGAGTAAAAATCAGAGGCACCTGGGTAGCTCAATCAGTTGAGCGTCCAACTCTTCATTTCAGCTTGGTCATGATCCCAGGGTCGTGGGATTGAGCCCTGTGTCGGGCTCTGTGCTGAGCATGGAGCCTGCTTAAGAGTCTCTCTCTCTCTCTCTCTCTCTCTCTCTCTCTCTCTCTCTCTCTCTGTCTCTCTCTCTCTCTGTCTCTCTCTCTCTCTGTCTCTCTCCCTCTCCCTCTCCCTCCCTTTCTCTCTCCCTCTCCCTCTCCCTCTCCCTCTCCCTCTCCCTCTCCCTCTCTCCTTCCCTCTGCCTCTCTTCTCAGCTTGTGTGCTTTCTCTCTCTAAAATAAAAAAATAAATAAAGCATCCAGTAATAAAGGTCCCACAGAGTTAGAACCCAGAGTTAGGGTCGATCTCATGAAGACTTCTCAGTTTCTCACACTCACTCACTGCATCCTTATTTCCTGCTTCAGTTTGCCTGCCTTTAAATTTGAGGAGACTTTAATAATAAAAAACAGAGATATTGGTGGGAGTTAATAATTATAATTAGAATATAGAATTTTAAAAGACTGGGATGCCTGGGTGGCTCAGTTGGTTAAGTGTGTGACTTTGACTCTGGTCGTGATCTCATGGTTTGTAAGTGTGAGCACTGCATTGGGTTCTCTGCTGTCAGTGTGCAGCCTGCTTCGGATTCTCTGTCCCCCTCTTTTTCTGCCCCCCCCCCCCCCCGCTCCTGCTTCCTCTCTCAAAAATAAATAAATATTAAAGAAAAAGTTTAAAAGTGATTAGGCTAACATAACATTTAGAAGTTTAAGATAATAAATGAAACTGTCTTACTATTGGAATGAGATCATACAGGAGCTTGAAAAGCCCACTTCCAATCCATTGTGACTGAACTTCCACATCAGTTCAATTAGGTAGATATTAAGGAGCCACACAGAGTTTACCTATATCCTCTGACTACTCTTTTTTTTTTTAATGCTTTATTTATTTTTAAAAGATAGAGAAAGACAGAGCATGAGTGGGAATGGGGCAGAGAGAGGGAGACACAGAACCCGAAGCAGGCTCCAGGCTCCGAGCTGGCAGCACAGAGCTGGATGCAGGGCTCGAACTCATGAACCGCGAGATCATGACCTGAGCTGAAGTCGGACGCCCAACCGACTGAGCCACCCAGGCGCCCCTACTCTTGATAATTGTTGGTAAGCCACTAGTGGCCTGTCGTTGTTGTGTGGTAATAGGGTGCTCTCCTTCCCCATACCATTTGGTCCACCATCTTAGATGTCATCCAATCCAGGCTCCTAGTTTAAAAACAAGCTATGTGAATTCCTAAGATCAAGCTAGGATTTTAACCCAGACCTTAATATTCCAAATTCAGTGTTCTCCCACTGCATCATGCTGTCTCCTTTCATTACATGTTATTGAACATGTTAGCCAAAGAAGGTCAATAACACAGAAAAGAGACTTATTTTGTTACCTGCTCATTTTTGTTAGCTAGTCTTTCATGTGGCATCAGCTACTGAAGGACCATTGACAGTGTTCTAACCACTTAAATCTTACCCACTGACAATCAAAATTATGACAGTCCAAACCTACCTACCTTTTTCTTTCTGTCTCTCCCTACCACCCCTCCCTTCCTTCCTTCCTATATATTTTTTCCAAACCTTTATTTTTAATCTGAATGCCAGCCATACCACTAGGTACTTGTTACTATTAAACTTTAGCAGTTGGCTAATGTGCAGTTAATAAGTTAAACTTCGTGGGCTACTATCCAGCCTAAGTGTGTTGACAATTGTTATCAAAATTTTGCTTAAGGAATAGTTTTGGAAAAACTAATGAAAAATATGAACATCATCTACCATACTCTAATGAGGATGGAAAACATCTAATATCTATTTAGAGATACAGTGGATTAAGGATAGATTGTGAACAGAGTCAGCACCTTTGTCTTTCTGGAAGTCGTTTGTTTTGCCATCACATGTCTGCCTATCACCTGCCTATAAATATGTTTTTAGATTGCCTGCCCTGAAAGGAGTAGTTTAAACTTTGTAGGAATATGTAATTAAATAATCTCTTAAGGAGATACTCCAAAAAGCTTCTCTTTTCCTTAGATGAATTAAGCCAATGTACATGAATTGTTGAAGCCCATCCAAATGAAATATGAATTCGGCAGCCTCCTTCCTTTAATGGCCTTCTGCCCAAAATAAAACTGGCCAGCAAGCAATATTTATCTTAGCAATGCTGCCATTTCATATCACAAAGTGACCGTGTAGTCTCATAAACATAGTCCAAAAGTGCTGACTTTTAAAGGCAGTTGATTTTTTACTTGCTACTGTTTTATAGCTTTGCATAAAATGCTAATGCCATGACATTTGTAGAACTATTAAATCATTTTAATGAAAGAGTAACAGTTATACAACTAATTCATTTGAGTGCATTTCCCTTGCAGAATCCTTTAGTGGTTGATTGTAATGGGAAAGAGTTTTTTTTTTTTTTTTTTTAAGCTCCATAATTTTCTCACATGGAACCAAATCCCATTATTTTGGTGTAGTTTGTAACCCAAGTCTAATGGAACCAAATTCATCGACAGAATTTGTTGTCCCAAATCTGAGCTCATTTGCCTCATGGCCCCACTTAATTTGATCTATAGTCTAGGCAAGCCAAGTCTGCTTTTCTTGAGAAATACAGCGTTCTGTTTCCCTTTTATGTGTTTAGGGGTAAATATGTAGTCATGGATTTTAGCTACTGAAAAATGAGCTCAATTGCCATACGCCAAATCAAGGAGATTATTTGGGCTTTAAAAATTATCTTGTGATCACGTAAGATGACAGCTGGTATTGATTCTTGTCCTAAGCCCACATTTCTTTGTTAATGGCCATCCTATGCAGCATATGCTATCGTACCTGGGCCTCTGTAGAAGGAAATGGCTGGAAAATGCTGGAGACATTAAGCACTGTGAGCAGTAGAATTGGATCTGCATTCCCAAATAGATCACCACTGTTATCAACCTGCAGCTTTCTTTTAGAATAGAAATGATTCTTATCTCTGTGTTCTGTGTTTTCAGACAAAGGCCCCATTTATAATAATTCTTATTTCTTGAACAGAAGTATTCTTTTAGAAACATTGTATTTCCTGATGCCCTCAATTGCTTGGGAGAACAGAGAGTTAATAAACTTAATTGTCAACATATTTTTTTTTTTGCCCTTACAAATAGTTATATTCTTGTGAAATGTAGGAGCCTGCATTTACTTTGCTTACCCTGACTATAAATTTTTCTTTACTTTCCATAGTTTTGATTTTCTTCTGGAACAGCTAATCTCATCATTGTTCTACTATGAGTTTAAGGATTTTGCTGCTAAAATGTTCAACCATTTAGTCATATCTTTTTCTTCACCCCAGGCTTTTCTTGAGCATAGATATAAAATATTGTGGAGAGATGTGGAAACCAGAATGTATTCCCTTAGGATGAATGGATTCTTTATGAAGCCTAGTAGAACAACAGTGCTTGTATGTATTTTATCTAGTGTTGATTAAGCATTTTGGGACAAAGTTTTCTGCTAAAATAATGCCTATACAATATCACTCCAAGAATATAACATGAAATTGATTCACTGATGTTTGGTACTTTTATCAGTCACACAATATTATTGATTTGATTAAACACATCTGTTTAGGCTCTTGTGGGCAGGTTTCTTTACTGTATTTCCTTATTCACAATGAAAGGGCTAGAGTTTCTTTTTGTATTTATATAGGTGCTGATTGAATGTGTGTAATTCTATGATTATTTTTCAGCTAGATCATCAGAATACAAATTTTGTCTGTTAAAATGTCACATATTTGGGTTAATGTCTTACTGTTTTTATAAGCTGTAGTAAAAATTAAACAAAAATCACTTTATCACTTAATTCTATGTGTCATTAACTGTACATTAAACCCCAGGGTCTGATACTACTAATAGCAACTAACAATTATGAAATGACTGAAAGTTGATAAAACACTTTCACAAATATTTGATCCTCACAACTCTGTAAGGTGCATTTGTAATTCCAGCTTTCCTGTTGAGAATACAGAGGTTTCCAAGCATATAATAAACTGGATATTTATTTTTTCTTTTCCAGCTTTGTTGAGGTGTAACTGACAGATAATATTGAATATAAAGTGTACATGTGATGATTTGATATACATGTACTTTGTGAAATGATTGCTATAGTCAGGGTAATTAACATGTATGTTTGCTGCTGATCAGTGTAATAGAAGAGGCCATTTACTATATGTCACTGAGTAACTTGAAGAATTACATCTAAATTGTTACCAGGAAATAAGGATGAATGTAAAGACTTAATTTGCATAGGGTGATTTTGGCCACAACAGGTTTAGTGTGTTTCCAGAACCTTGTCATACAGGTTGGCTGCATAATATCAACGATAGATTTGGTTTCCATGAACTCAGATGCATTTTATTTGACAACTGTGCCATTGCCAGGCCAGCATCAGCCCATAAAAAGGCCAGGATTCTGTAAACAAGATAGAAGTTAAGCAAGTACATCTGAGAGGAAAGCATTATAGGACAAGAGAGCCTGGAAAGACCATTATCACTTTCTTGTTCTTCCAAGAAGACTTGAATAGAGTAGCTGGTTGTCAGTATGGTGTATTTGAGTACAGAAAACCTTTCCTACTTTTCAGTATCTCTCCTTTAAGCATGATCTGTCCCCTTCTCTCTTACCTATTTCAAATATAAGACTTGCTCTCTTGGGTATTATTCATTTGGTTAAAGTCTCTACAGTTACTTTTGTAGTCAGTGACATATCTTTTCATGTGCAGACAAATTTAGTCTTCTCCAGGTTTCCTTTTAGACATTTTCCCTGGGTGATTTTGTACATTCCCAAGTATTCAAACATTACTAATATACTGGACCCTCAATTTATAGCACAAGCTCATTCTTATGTTCTAGGCTTTTTGGTTTTTTGTTTTTTCAAATTTGAATCCAATTTGTAATCTTGTTCCCCAAATCTTGTTTCTTTGTCTTCATTAATGGCACTCCCATCTCATCACCCTCTGTTGCATAAGTTAGGAACCTCTTTGTTTCTTTTCCTCTGTGTAAAATAGGTTAGTAAGTTGTGCTGATTTCTCCCCTCAAAAACTCCAGAAACTGCCTTTTCCTCTCTATCCCTGTGACCACTGCCCTGCTTTAGCTCATCATGATCTTCTGTGTGGATTGTTGTAACTGATCTTTGATGGGTCTGTTATCTGTGCTGTAGTTCTCTCCTTCCAGTCCTTCCTATGCATCGTTATCACTGATTTTATAAAACTGATCATGCCTCTCTGCTTGATTAAAACCTTTGAATGTGTTCCTTTAAGGTCACATTCCCTAAGGGTTATAGTCAAAGACTTCACTGTCTGATTACAGTTTGACAACTATATACATTTATATTTATGCACTCATTTATATTTATATATAATATACAAATATGTATACATATGTGAATATATGTATATATAGGCATATGTATGTGAGCACTTGTGTATGTATACATGCTTATAGTCTAGCTTCGTTTTTGCTATTTCCTACCATATTGCCTATATCTGAACACACTGGACAACCCAAAAGTCCTCAAGTACAATGTGTATTTTCAAGCCTGCTTGTCTTTGCTCATGCTGTACCCCCTGTTTGGAACGTCCTTCATCCTGTATGATAATGTTCTATTTATGCTCTACAATCAAGCTCAAATGTCATCTCCCTTGTGAAACTTCTCTTGACTGTTCCTTCTCAATTACCTGTGCAGCCATTTGCTCTCAGGTGGAATTAATCTTTGTGAGTTTTTCCCCCCTGCTGTAGAATGGACTTAAGTATTGCATTTAGAATGGATTCAGTCATTGCAGTTCTCCTTATACTATAAATGTGTCCTCTCCTGAAGGAGGGAAATAATCAATGTTTGTTCATGAGGCTTGGTCAATGGTCTTATTAACCTTAGCCCCTCAGATGCTGTCTGGTTTCTCCTTATCTGAATCTGTCACATCGCTTTCATTCTCAGACTCCTGTAGTTAACCACTATAGCCTGGATAAAACTATGCCAAAGCTGGGGAAGGAAATGGTTCAGTAATCCAGGCTCCTCAGGCAAAATTACTCAGTTTCTATGAATTCCTTATTTCTCAGATTTAATGTTACTGGTTTTCTGACCCTGTGCCTGACCTGACTTTAGATAGCTGAACCTGTGCTGTTAGCCACCTGCCTAGTTGTTTTCTCCTGTCAATTAGCTGCCATCTGAATCCCTGGGTACTGGACTGCTGCCATCTGTACCTGCCATATCCTTTGGCTGTGTGCCAAACTGTCCAACCTTCTGTGCTTTTTGTGGTCATCTGAAATTCTTCACCTTAACCCTCCTTGTTCTGACCAGGGACCTCTAGCTTCCAATCTTGGGAACCAAACTGATAATTTGTTATCTTTGAGGGGGAATGTACTAAAGCACTTATAATTAGAATATATTGTGGATTTGTTTTTGTTTTTGCTTTGGGGAGATTGGAAATAGAGAATATGACTGAGAAAATAAAATCCTGGACACTTTTGATAGGCACAAAAATGGAAATGGGAAAGGTTTAGAATTTAGGGAACTCTCTGTGGGCATGTGTGGGTGACACATGACAATAGTAGGATATCTAGGGTCAGGTACCACGGAAGAGGTAAAGAATCAGCAAAGACAACTTCAACTATTTCAGCATTTGGCATAGGCCTGGACTGAGTTCTAGCTGTATGTGTCTTCATTATGAAAAGAAAACAAGACTGTCTTACAACTGTGGTACATATAAATTCAACCTTTTTAAGCTGGGACTAGGTATAATAATTTAAATACACAATAGAAGCCCAGTATATCTCTTTGCACGTAGCATTACACCTTCCAGGACCTCACATTGAAAACTATTATTGAAAAAAAAAAGATTTCATTGGAATGTTCCATTTCACAGAAAAATTCAAATTTAATTGCATAAATTCATCATTATGCAATTTATTATTGAAGTGTTGTTTACAGTGGGGCAGTGTCCTCCCTTTATAGTGGTAGGATTAAGCATTCAAAGATTTACAGTGAAATGATGAAACTCAGGTAGGCATGGTTTTGGTATCCTAGATACCCAGAAATACTGGGTTTTCAGGGAAGCAATAAAATCTGTTCAGCAGGGCACAGGCTAGGGGCTGGGAAGAAGTTGTCCAGTGATAGAGGGCTGGCCTGGAGTAAACACCTGGGCTACTCAAATATAATATTCTCAAGTTCATTCTGGGAGGAAAAGGTGGGTAGAACTCTGTGTGATCCAAAATCAATGCAAAGTGACCACTTCCAAATGATCACTGTTTTGGGAAATCCTCCCATATCTACATGGAGAAATTGGAGATAAATTCAGACCCTAAGGGAAGAGCCTATAATGAACTAGAATCTAAGAGGCAGGTTGGTGCAGTGGAAGGAGAACTGTTTCTTACCTGCAGTGTGACCTTGAGTAAGTTTTTTTTAAAGTATTTTATTTTATTTTAGAGTGCATGCATGTGTAACCTGGAGAGAGGGGCAGAGGAAGAGAGAGAGAGAATCCCAAGCAGGCTACGCCTTCAGCATGGAGCCTGACATAGGGCTCGATCCCACAACCTTGGGATCATGACCTGAGTAGAAATCAAGAGTTGGATGCTCAACTGACTGAGCTGTGCAGGTGCCCCTTGGGTAAGTTTTGTAAACTCCCTAAGCATCAGTTTTCTTATCTATAAGATGATGATAATAGCACCTTATCTAAAGATCATGTATTAAATATATGAAGAACTTAGAACAGTGCCTTGTTAATAGTAGATTCTCAGTAAATCATTCACTATTCACATCACCTAGCCATCCTGAGGTCTTTTTATTGAGCCTGGAATTCAAAGTCACCTTCATTTAATAGGACTCTAGCCAAAAATAATGGAAATGTGGGCAGAGCTCCAGTCCTAGAAAAAGGGCTACAGTTACAGAAAGTAGAATAAGAATGAATGGGACAGACATATGTGGGCTGCAGTTGCCTAAGGCTTTCATGGTGTACTACTGATTTTTGTTTCTGGTTAGCAAAATGAAGGAATCAGAAAATATTTCACCATAAAAAGATAATTCATATAACTTATTAATGCCAATGTGCATAGGCGATGATCTTAACAAAAACAACAATTGTCACAAATTGCCAAGTCATTCTTGGAGGTTATGTTTCTTAGCCCTAGAGTGGGGAGAACTATCATTTTACACCCCATAAGTAATATTGTCTTGTTCTTCTTGCCAGGAATGATAAAGCATCTTTTTTCCATTTAATGCTATTACTATTTTTGGCAACCTCATGTCCCATTAGCTTCTTTTCATTTTAAATTTAAATTTTAGTTAAAATACAGGGAAATACTGGTTTCAGGAGTAGAATTCAGTGATTCATCACTTAACATACAACACCCAGTACTCCTCACAAGTGCCCTCCTTAATACCCATCACTCATCTAGCCCATCTAGATCAAACCTCAGTTTGTTCTCTGTCGTTAAGAGTCTCTTGTGGCTTGCTTCTCTCCCTCTCTCTCTCTTTTTTCCTCTTCTCATGTTCATCTGTTTTGTTTCTTAAATTCCACATATGAATGAAGTCATATGGTATTTGTCTTTCTCTGATTGACTTATTTTGCTTACCATAACACATTCTGGCTCCAATCTGTCATCACAAATGGAAAGATTTCATTCTTTTGATGGCTGAGTGATATTCCATTGCATGTATGTATATATGTGTATATATGTACATATATGTATGTATATATGTGCATATATGTATGCATATGTGTGTATATGTGTATATACATACATGTATACATACACCACATTTTCTTTATCCATTCATTAGTTGATGGATATTTGGGCTGTCTCCATAGTTTGGCTGTTGTTGATAGTGCTGCTATAAACACTGGGGTGCATATAGGCCTTCAAATAAGTGTTTTTGTATCCTTTGGGTAAATACCTAGTAATGCAATTTCTGGGTCATAGGGTGGTTCTGTTTTTAGTTTTTTGAGGAACTTCTAGTCTGTTCTCCAGTGGTTACACCAGTTTGCATTCCCACTGACAGTGCAAGAGGGTTCCTCTTTCTCTGCATCTTTGCCAACACCTGTTGTTTCTTGTGAATTTTAGCCATTCTGACAGGTGTGAGGTGGTATCTCATCATGGTTTTGATTTGCATTTCCCTGGTGATGAGTAATGTTGAGCATCTTTTCATGTCTGTTAGCCATCTGGATGTCTTTATAAAAATGTCTGTTCATGTCTTTTGCCCACTTCTTAACTAGGTTGTTTGTTTCTTAGATGTTGAGTTTGATAAGTTCTTCATAGATTTTGGATACTAACCCTTTACCAGATGTGTCATTTGCAAATATCTTCTCTCATTCTGTCAGTTGCCTTTTAGTTTTATTGATTGTTTCCTTCACTGTGCAGAAGATTTTTATCTTGTGAGGTCCCAATAGTTCATTTTTGTTTTTGTTTCCCTTGCCTACAGGGACATGTCTAGTAAGAAGTTGCTCCGACTGAGGTCAAAGAGTTTGCTGCCTGTGTTCTCCTCCACGATTTTGATGGTTTCCTGTCTCATATTTAGGTCTTTCATCCATTTTGAATTTATTTTTTGTGTATGGTGTAAGAAAGTGGTCCCGTTTCATTCTTCTGCATGTCACTCACTGTCCAGTTTTCCCAGCACCATTTGCTGAAGAGACTTTTTTCCATTGGATATTCTTTCCTGCTTTGTCAAAAGATTAGTCAGCCATACATTTGTGGGTCCATTTCTGGGTTCTCTATTCTATTACACTGATCTATTTGTCTGTTTTTGTGCCAGTACCATACTGTATTAATGATTACAGCTTTGTAATATAGCTTGAAATCTGGAATTGTGATGCCTCCAGTTTTGTTTTTCTTTTTCAGGATTTCTTTGGCTATTTGGGATCTTCTGTGGTTCCATACAAATTTTAGGATTTTTTTTCTAGTTCTGTGACAAATGCTGGTGTTACTTTGATGAAGATTCCACTGAATGTGTTGATTTATTTGAGTAGTATAGACACTTTAACAATGTTTGTTCTTTCAGTCCATGAGCATGGAATGCTTTTCCATTTGTTTGTGTCCTCTTTAATTTCTTTCGTAAGTGTTCTATAATTTTTAGAGTACAGATATTTTATCTCTTCTAGTTAGGTTTATTCTTAGGTATGTTTTAGTGCAACTGCAAATGGGACTGATTCCTTGATTTCTTTTTCTGCTGCTTCGTTATTGGTGTGTAGTAATGCAATAGACATCTGCACATTGAATTTTATTTCCTGTGACTTTGATGAATGCTTGTATTAGTTTCTAGCAATTTTATGGTGGAGTCTTTTGGGTTTTCTACATAGAGTATCGTGTCATCTGCAAATAGTGAAAGTTTGACTTCTTCCTTGCCACTTTGGATGCCTTTGATTTCTTTTTGTTGTCTGATTGCTGAGGCTAAGATTTCCAGTACTATGTTAAATAGTATACATTAACCTCTATATGAAAGAGGACTAAAGTCTAGCGGCCAGGCTAAACTTAAGGGAGACAGTTAAAATCAGGACAACCAAAGAATGCCTTCCTTTATTTCCCTGGCAGAGTGCTTATGTGACTTGAGAGAACAGCCACGATGGGGTGATCTCAGGGGGAAGATAACAGGGATGAGCACAGAAATGAATGGGGTACTCCCCTGGGCTATGGATGCAGACCTCACAGGGATTATCAGTTATCAGTGGAAACGTGATCTCAGATCATAATGCGTTCGTGGTAATGCTGCCTATTGCTATACAAAAAGGCTGCCTTTTCCTATATAAATGAATGCAGGAATTAAGAAATCTAGAATCATTTATTTGTAAAGCAGTACACATTAGAATGTCTGTTGAACGCTTTATTAGAAAAAACTACACCTGAAACATTAGTGAAGTTTTGAAAGTTTCCATTTGCTTATTCTGTAAGGCATAATCGGGTGACTGAAGCATTCAGGGCAAAATAGCAGGTTTTATTTAGAAATAGCTTGTGGGCCAAATAGGGGTTGCTACCTGTTTCTGTATTGCCCAAGAACTGAGAATGGTTTTTACATTGTTATATGGTTGAAAACAAATTGGAAAGAATAATATTTCATGACACCTGAAAACCTTATGAACTGCAATGTTCAATGTCAGTAAATAAAGTTATATTGTAACACAGTTACATTAATTCATTTTCATGTTGTCTATGGCTATTTTTGTGCTACTTGACAAAACTGAGTGGTTGTAACAGAGACCTTATGGTAAAGCCTAAATATTTACCGTAAAGCCTAAAGCTTAAAATATTTACTATCTGGTTCTTTCTTTTTTCTTTTCTTTTCTTTTCTTTTTTTTTTTACATTCATTTTTGAGAGACAGAGACAGAGCGTGAGCGGGGGAGGGGCAGAGAGAGAGGGAGACACAGAATCTGAAGCAGGCTCCAGACTTTAAGCTGTCAGCGCAGAGCCTGATGCAGGGCTTGAACTCACGAGCTGTGAGATCATGACCTGAGCCAAAGTCAGACGCCTAACCGACTGAGCCACCCAGGAGCCCCACTATCTGTTTCTTTATTGAGCAAGTTTGCTAATCCTTGCTCTACATTTCAGTATAGCTAAAATAATATAACAAAACATAACTATATTACTCCCAGGTATAAAAAAATGTAGATCTTTAGAGTTTGAAGCACACTGGATGAAAAGGATTGACAAGTATCTACACTTATCAGTTGAGAAAATGTGAAATGACAATTTCTGACACATAGATCTTTTGACTTATGAATGAATAAAATGACTGTGGCTTTTGAGGCAGATAACATGCTTATGCTAAAATACTTAACTATGGTTTTTCATAATAGGAAAGAGGCTATGACCGTGATAGAAACTGGATTATGATATGTATACAAGTAATATATCCTTATGCTGTTTATCAGAGATGATGATATGCTAATATTTCCTCTTTGAAATGTTGATGGAAACCTAGACTATGTGTAATTGCCCTATTAAATAATCATGGTGTTATTAGTATTAAGAAACAGTCAAGAATCAGTTTCATGTGTTTTGTAAGCAATACATATATTCTCAGACTAAAAGGCAATTAGTTCTTTTCCTCAAATCTGTTGTATCAACAAGGAATATATTTTGCTGCAACTAGTGGATGGACAGCCTGGCATACAGAGGCTTAAGCAAAGAGGTATTTGTTTATCTTTTAACTTAACTGTGTTGTTAGCGACCTAAGCCTTGTCTATCTTTCCCCTTTACTGTTTGGTATGTTGCTTTGTAATTTCATGGTTGCACTAGGGCTGCTGCGGGGCTAGACATAACACCTATGTTCAGGGAAGAAAGAAAGTATCATGGGGAATGTATAAACCTAACCAGAATAACTAAAAGTTCCCAGAAGTTGCTGTCAGATCTGTTTATATCCCAATGGCTGGAATTGTGTCATGTGGCCACTCCTAGCTTTAAGAATTCTATTCTTCTTAAAGCTAGGAGTGAATTCTATTCTTCTTAAAGCTAGGAGTGAATTCTGTTCTTCTTAAAGCTGGGAGTGGGAATGTATTCAAACTTTAATGAAGGCAGGCAAGTGGGAATGGCTTTTGGGGGTATCTGCTGCATCCTCCAATAAATGTAAATAACCAACTGTGGAAACATTTTTTGAGAACAATCAGTCCACCTTTTTGTTTGTTTAAATACACTTTAAAAAGATACGGATATTCTAAAGGGCCAAAGCCAAAAGGGGAAGTGATTCAGCAAGCACCTGCTGACTTAGATATTAGTGATAACTATTTCAGAGAATATTATCCATTCATTTCCAAATTATCCCAAAGCATCATGTTTTCTATATTGTATAAGCATAGCTAGTAGTTATATGCATTTGGAGAGGAAAGAGGCATTGAATCATCTTTGTGAGTTCTGCAAAGCAATTAAACATTTTGTGCAGAAACATTTCACATGAAACTGGGACTGGGTGTGAAAAACGTTCATCTGTTCCCATTTTAATCCTCAATCTACAATAAAAATGCAAATCACAGAATGTTGGAGCAAGTAGGAGGGCCTTCATAGACCTTTTGGTCCAAAGCCCTCATTTGTGATTCAAAATGGGCCTGATTGTGCCAGTCCTGTGAGAAGGTGTCTGTGTCTTACCCAGGATGACTAGACAGAGCTTCCTGCTTTGTTATTATTTCCTTAATGACTTCCCTGAGTTGATATCCAGTATGTAGGTCACTATTTTCCCTTTCCTGGGAACCCTCAAATGTACAGCAGATGGAAACTTATGGAGTGCCAGATAATCTTTCTGCTTTCATTGCTTCTCTGTATCCATTTGAATGGTGAGTGATTTAATTATGTCCAGATGTACGTTCTATTGCTGCTCTGGAGTAAGTTTTGAGGGGAGGAGTCTTTCTGTTTTATCTCTAATCTGATTCACAGTAAATTATGGATGCTGAAGAAATTTATGAGAGTATCCAGTGTAACCTCCTTGTTTTTTGGATGACAGGTAGAGTTCAATTTGAGTAATGTGCTCAGGGTCACAGCGATATTTAGTGCCAAAATTAAAAGTTGGTTCTGATTTCTAACCCAGTGCTCTTTTCATTATACCATGCTACAGAAAAAACTATTTTATTTAGGAAGTACATAAAAGCAAAGGCAGAATAAAACAAAATGAAAAAGGATCTTGAGATTTGAGACCGAGATAAAGAGCTATGTTCTTGTCTTTGACTTGCTCTTTTAAAAACAGCTTAATTGATCATCAGGGAAATATGAATCAAAATCACACCTGTCAGAATGGCTAAAATAAAAAAAAAAAACCACAAGAAACAAGTGCTGGCAAGGATGTGGAGAAAAAGGAATCCTTATGCACTGTTAGTGGGAATGCAAACTGGTGCAGCCACAGTGGAAAACAGTATGAAGGTTCCTCAAAAATTTAAAAATAGAATTACCATAGGATACAGTAATTCCACTAGTGGGTATTTACCCAAAAATATGAAAACACTAATTCGAAAAGATGCACCCCTATGTTTATTGCAGCATTACTTACAATAGCCAAGATATGGAATAAGCACAAGTGTCCATTGATAGATGAATGGATAAAGATGTAGTCTAGATATACCATGGAATATCACTCAGCTGTAAAAAAGAGTGAAATCTTGTCATTTGCAACAATATGGATGGAGCTAGAGAGTATAATGCTAAGTGAAATAAGTCAGTCAGAGAAAGGCATTACCCTCCCCATTTTCACTCTGCCTCTCTCTTTCTCAAAAATAAACATTAAAATATAATGTGATTTTTATTACTGGCTACTCTTAAAATTTATCTTTTAAGATAAATTTATCTTTTAAGATAATTTGTCCTTTTTTTAAAATTTGATTTTGTTGTTACTTGGTGTAATTTTTTCTCATTTCTTTTATATATTTTTTATTAAATTTTTTTTAACATTTGTTTATTTTTGAGACAAAGAGACAGAGCAGAGAGGGGGAGACACAGAATTGGAAGCAGGCTCCAGGCTCTGAGCTGTCAGCACAGAGCCCGATGCGGGGCTTGAACTCACAAACTGTGAGATCATGACTTGAGCTGATGTCAGACACTCAACCCACTGAGCCAACCAGGTGCCCCTCTCATTTCTCTTATTTGGAGTTTGTTGAGTTTCTTGGATCTGTGGGTTGATAGCTTTTTACCAAACTTGGAAAACTTTCAGCTACAATTTTTTCAGATATTTTTTGTCCTTTTTTTATTCCCCCTCTTTTTCAGGGCCCCCTGAAACACATGTATTAAGCCACTTGAATTTGTCCCACAGCTCACTGATACTATGTTGTTAAAATTCTCTTTTCTCTTTGTTTTTCTTTTGAATATTACTATGTCTTCAAGTTCACTGATGTTTTATTCTGCAGTTTCTCTTCTTCTTCCGTTAATCCCATCAGTGTGGGATTACACACAATACATGCTATTAATGTGTGTAAAATAGAATTTTTTTAGAAATTTCATTTGGGGCTTTTAAATATCTTCTATATCTCTACTTAACTTTCTGAATTTATGGGTTAGAGTTATAACTCTTTTAATGTCCTTGTCTACTAATGATAACCTGTTAATGCTAACGTGTCAGTTCTGATTTTTCTCCTAACTATAGATCATAGTTTGCTGATTTTTTGTAGATTTGATAAACTTTGATTGGATTCTAGGCATTGTGAAATTGTTTTGCAGGTTCTGGATATGCAGTGTATAATTTGTGGAGATATACTGGCTAAAGAAGCAGTGAAACTATCAAAACTTAAATATCATTTACATGCGGAATTTAGCAACATGTGCATTCATCAAGTATATGTGTAATTTGCACATGATGGTGATAGGAAGGAAGAATTAGCATATTTTTTCAGTTTAGTTGCCATCAAACATAATGAATTCTAAAATGTATAAAGCTATGGATAATTACATTGTCAAAAATGTGGTTTAGAGTTAAAGATTTACATATGAGTATCTTCTAATGGTGTAGCTGCAGTGATAAAAATATTCATTAGTTATTCAGATTATATTAATTTATGTTATAAGTTTATTTATTTTTTAAGTAAACATGTTGACATCACACTATACCTACAAATTTTTAGCCTGCTTTAAGAGAGAATATGGTGGGGGCGCCTGGGTGGCTCAGTCGGTTAAGCGTCCGACTTCGGCTCAGGTCACGATCTCGCGGTATGTGAGTTCGAGGCCCGCATCGGGCTCTGTGCTGACTGCTCAGAGCCTGGAGCCCGTTTCAGATTCTGTGTCTCCCTCTCTCTCTGACCCTTCCCCGTTCATGCTCTGTCTCTCTCTGTCTCAAAAAAATAAATAAATGTTAAAAAAAAAAAAAAAAAAAAGAGAGAATATGGTGCTGTTGAGACCATATGGACTGAATAAATGACTGAACCCAGTTAGGGCCTCTATATGAACTTTTTAGACTCTGGTAGACAGGTGCAGAGATCTACTTATCTTGTAGCTACCCAAGACAAGTCTTCTAAGTTCCCTTAAAAGTGCTTTGTTTTAATCTGGGGTAGTCTGCCTCTTTCCTTGGTCTTTCCTGGCCTTCCATGTACAGGGCTAATTTATGAACTAACATTTATAGAGATAGTATAATATTCCACTGTAACTTTATCTTATTTAACCAGTCTTGTATTCACAAACAAGTGGAGCTGTTATATATGTATTCTTGTATAATTTATTAGGCTAGATTCCCATTAAGTTGGGGAAAAAAGCCAAAGGATATAATACATTTTGTCAAATGTGCCTATACACTCTCTTAGACAATGGGTGTTTCTCAGTTTTTTTTTTAAATTTTGTAACGTTTATTTATTATTGAGAGAGAGAGACAGAGCATGAACATGGGAGGGGCGGAGAGATGGGGAGACACAGAATCTGAAGCAGGCCCCAGGCTCTGAGCTGTCAGCACAGAGCCCAACGTGGGGCTCAAACTCACAAACTGAGAGATTATGACCTGAGCTGAAGTTGGATGCTGAACCAACTGAGCCACCCAGGTGCCCTTTACTCAGTTTGATCTTAACTGTGTTACAAGAAAAATTGATAGTTCATAACTATTATTTCTGTGATCTTCATTAATAAGGGGTTTCCTTGCCTTTAATTTTAATGTTTATTAAGAATTTGTTTTCACTCTTTTATAGGATGTCTGATCATATGTTTTGCTTATCTTTAAACCGGAGTCATTGTACTTTTCATTTTGATTTGTATGAATTTTTAAACTATCTCTTGATCATTCATATTGTAAGTATTTTCTAAGTGTTTCATTTTTATGATGCCTTTCTTATATTTTTGCCATTTTTAAATTAGCATTAAATTAGTATTTTCCTTTGTGTTTTCAGGCTTTGCTATTATGTTAGAAATATCTTTGCTATTTAAAATTTTCAAAATTTTACATACATTTTAATGGTTTCATTTTAGTTTTATATTTAAATTTTAATAAATCAGGAATTAAAAAAATATAAGATGAAAGATATGAATCTATTTTATATATATTTATTTATTTATTTACATCTAAGTTAGTTAGCATATAGTGGAATAATGATTGCAGGAGTAGATTCCAGTGATTCAGTCCCTGTGTGTAACACCCAGTGCTCATCCCAGCAAGTGTCTTCCTTAATGCCCCTTTCCTATTTAGCCCATCCCCCACCTCACAGCCCCTCCAGCAAACCTCAGTTTGTTCTCTGTATTTAAGAGTCTCTTAGGTTTTGTCTCCCTCCCTGTTTTTATATTATTTTTGCTTCCCTTCCCTTATGTTCATCTGTTTTGTATCTTAAATTCCTCCTATGAGTGAAGTCATATGATATTTGTCTTTCTCTGACTAACTAATTTTGCTTAGCATAATACCCTCTAGTTCCATCCACAAAGTTGCAAATGGTAAGATTTCTGAATCTATTTTTAATTAGTGTCTGGCCAGTTTTCCCAATATCATTTACTGAATAACACATCATTTCTCCTCACTAATTTAAATTACATTTTGTTACTTAATATAGTCTCAATTAGGTTTATATAGTAAATATTTGTTTGGTTGTAACCACATAGTTACCAATATATTTTCTCAGACTTTTTAACTGGATTGTTTTCCTTCTGGTTAAGTTTAGAGTTTTAAAAAACGTTTTCATTTTTTGAGGGTAAACTACAGGTTTTGTTCTATGTATAAATTCTTTGTGCTAGAAAGCTAGTCTCACTGGTTTTATATTACTTCAGACTGGCAGCTATTTTCTCTTAGCACATTGTAATTATTTTCTGTTTCCCACCATTGTTATTGAAAAGTCACTTGTCAATCTAATTATCATTCCTCTGTTAGTGCTTTGTCCTTTCTTTCTGGCTGTACTTAAGTTATTTTCCCTCTTCATGTTCTGCAGTTTTATTGTGACGTGTCTGAGTGTATTATTTTGGGAGAGTATGTGAACATGGAATGCACTGAGGTTTTTGAATCTGAGAAGTGGAATCTTTTATCAATTCCGGAAAAATATTGGTGATTGCCTGTTCAGAGTGGAGCTGTGATTGGACAGCCCTATGAGAGCCTCTAACTCTGTACTCCATGGCTCTTGACCTTTTTAATTTTTATTTTGTTGGAAATATTCCTTTGTTGTTTTTTTGTTTCCCAACTTTGTTGAGATATATTTGACATATAACATTGTGTACGTTTAAGTTATACAATGTGATGATATCATATATGTATATATTGCAAAATGATTACCATAATAAAGTTAGTTAACACATTTATCACCTCATGGTACCAGTTTTTCTTTTTTGTGGAGAGAACTTTTTAGTTTTTATTTTAGTGCCAATTAGTTAACATACAGTGTTTTATTAGTTTCAGGTATACAACATAAAATTCAGCAGATCCATACATCAGCCCATACATCTGTATTCACTGGGTGTGTTGTCCTGTAATTTTCTTTTCTTGTAGTGTCCTTATCTAGCTTTGCTCTCAGGGTATTGTTGGTTTTAGAAAATGAGTTTGGGAGTATTCCCTCCTCTTCATATTTTTGTAAGAATTTGAGAAAGATTGGCAGTCATTCTTCTTTAAATGTTTAGAAGTCACCGTGAAATGTTCTGGTCCTAGGATTTTCTTTGTTGGGAGATTTTTGATTACTGATTCAGCTCTTATATTGTTATTGGTCTGTTCAGTTTTTCTGTTTCTTCATGATTTATTCTTGGTAGGCTATATGTTTCCAGGAATTTTCTCATTTTTTCTAGGTTGTCCAATTTTTTGGTCTATGATTGTTTGTAGTATCTTATGATCCTTTGTATTTTTTTTTTTTAATTTTTTTTTAACGTTTATTTATTTTTGAGACAGAGAGAGACACAGCATGAACGGGGGAGGGGCAGAGAGAGAGAGGGAGACACAGAATCGGAAGAAGGCTCCAGGCTCTGAGCCATCAGCCCAGAGCCCGACGCGGGGCTCGAACTCGCGGACCGCGAGATCGTGACCTGAGCTGAAGTCGGACGCTTAACCGACTGAGCCACCCAGGCGCCCCATGATCCTTTGTATTTTTGTAGTATCAGATCTGAGTGCTGGTTGCTGTAAGTTCTAAACCCTTGTGTATCTCTATCTGATCTCCAGTGGTTTGGCCCAGTAGAATCCCCCAGTGATCTCCATGGCATAAGACCTGAGTAGGCCTCTTGGAAAATGCTCCATAAAGCTAGGGAAGCTGAATGTCCATCTTGGGATCTCTTAACTACCAGACAAACTAAGGCCTGGGGAGGGGAGCATCTCAGTGCAGTGCTGTGCTGGCCTGGGGGATGGGTAATGCATTCAAAGTAAAACCTCTCCTCTTACCCTTCTAATGTGGTCCTCCTTTGTTTCTGTGGTTCAAGGGTATTTCAGCCTTACCCAGGGTTCTGTGATTTTTCACAATGGTGTCTTTTCTATGGATAGTTGCTAACTGGTCTTGTGAGGGGGACTGAGGTCAGAGATAACCTATGTCGCCATATTGGTGATGTCATTAACCTGTTTTTCATCATTTTCATCTCTATTTGTCTGGATTTAATTTTGGGTAATTTAAAAATATCTATTTTATAATCCACATCTTTTTAGCTGTGTCTTGTCTATTTTATCTTTCCATCAAGACTTTAATTTCATTTATTGTAGTATCTATTTCTAAATTCTACTTGGTTCCAATTCCAAGTGCTTAATTATGAGTTCTTGTTTCTTAGATTTTTAAGCCTCTCTTTTATTTCTTTAAATCATAGTCAATATGGTTATATTATTTTTGTTGCCTAAGAATTCCATTTGCAGATCTTTTTGTGGGTCTGTTATATGTTTCAGTCGTATTGCCTTATTTCTCTTGTGTTTAGTAACTTTTTTTTTTTTAAACTGTGGACTATTTTATTTGGGGTTCTATCTCTGGGAAACATTTGAGCTCTGGATTGAAGGTGAGTTCCCCTAGACAGGATTAGCATTGGCTTCTGTTAATTGCTTAGTGGAACTACCAAATTGGGACCATGTTGAATTGAATTCTCTGCTTGAGGATTTTATCCCCACAGGTAGTGTAAATCTGGACTACAAAGTCATGGGTAACCTAGCTTGTTATTAATTTTCAGGGGATTTCCCTCTGTCTCAATTTAGTGCCAAAGTAAAAACAGGTAAGATTTTTCCATCATTCCCTTTTTAAAAGTTTTTGCTTAAATTCTGGTTAGTTAATATACAGTATAATATTAGTTTCAGGTTTACAATATAGTGATGCAACACTTCCCTATAACATCTGGTGCTCATCATATTAAGTGCCCTCCTTAGTCCCCATCACCTATTTATCCCATCCCACCGCCCACCTCCCTTCTGGTAACCATCAGCTTGTTCTCTGTAGTTAAGAGTCTGTTTCTTGGTTTGCTTCTCTCTCTCTCTCTCTTTTTCATCCCCCTCTTATCATTTTAGTTTCTTAAATTCCACATATGAGTGAAATCATATGGTATTTGTCTTTCTCTGACCGAGTTATTTCGCTTAGTATAACATTCTCTAGCTTTATGCATGTCATTGCAAATGGCAAGATTTCACTCTTTATTTGCCATCCCTTTTTGTGCAGTGGAGTTAATTTTGCATCTGAGAGTGGGGTGCTCCAGCTTTATGTGTAGTTTATTAGTTTACTTATTTTGACTTCTCAAAATGAGATCCTAGGAATGATCTCTCTATTAAGGTCTATGCAGTCATCGAAGTAGGAAGTTAAGGTCCCTAGAGTTCAGCAGAAACTTCAGGGTAGAAGCCAGCTTTGGTGTGTGCTTACCTGTATGGGTGCCTGTTTTCACTTTATTTTTGGGCTCTATGTGTATTTTGTTTTCCTTCCTGCTCAGTTTTGCACTTAATTGCATTAACATTTTTTTTTTTTTTTTTTGCTATTTTATCCAACATGTTATTGTTTCATCCTTGAGAGTTGTCCATCCACTTTTATCCATCATGCTGCCATAAGTGGAAATCCTGGTAATCTTTATTTCCTCTCTAATCTTACCCCCCCCCCCACCGTCTTTTGGCATTCATTTTGATAATAAGAAACTTCAGTGCAACTATAAAATGAAACTTTTTAGTGTTTGAATGTTTAAAGGGAAAATTTGAATATTATAGAAATAACTTCATATATGAACTCTGATAATTTTTTTAATATAGATGCATTTCTATTTTGTATTTGTAATATAGATGAGTTTCTAGCTTCCCTAGTACTGTTGCTAAATTTGGCATAATGTTGACTTCTAAATATTCATTTATTTCCATGTTAACTTTCTATTCCTTCTTTTGTAATGTTAACAGATTATTTTTAATTAAAGATAGAGAGCCATCCATTCTCTCCTACCTCAATCGTTGATGAACTTTTGTTTGCTCTGCCACAAGTCATACTTAAGGCTGTAAAGCTAGTGATATTTATCATTTAGCCAGGAGCATTAAAATCACCAGTTCCCTTGGAAGGACCTCATTTAATGAACGCATTAGTAATCTACTTAATGCAATCATAGGCTAAGTGAATAAAAAAAAGAAAATGAGTATATTATGCCAGTTAAACTATTGGAATCTGTAGAGTTTGATAGGAAGACACAATTAAATTATAAAATCTTTGTCTTTTACCCTACTTTAGTTCTTTCTTCCCCAGCAGGTGAGAATCTGTATTATAACATCATCATCATTATTTTTTTTACTTTGAGTATATTTGACACACAATTATATTAGTTTCAGGTGTACAACATATTGACAATTTTATAAATTATGCTATGTTCACTACAGTGTAGCTGCTGCCATCACACATCGCTATTACAATATCATTGTCTGTATTCTCTAGCATCATTATTATGTAAAATACTTGATATTGTCTATAAGTGTGCAAAACTGCTTTTATATTACTTGTATTCCTGTCATACCGTGGTATAAAGAACTATCTGCATTTGACAGCATATTAAAGATAGTCTAAGATAGGAGATTAGAAAGAAACAAAGCTGATGAGATTCTTTTTCTCAAGAAATCTTTTTCAGGTCACACTGGGAGAAGGTATATTTGATCTCTCCCCCCCAAAAATCATCAGGTTGTTTTATGCTTAGGTTAGCTAAATTTTCAGAGGAGTACATCTTTGTTTGGTGGTCAAGCACATCATTGTATTATTAAGTACATTGCTATAAACTGAAGAGCATTTTAAAGTTTAGATTTCTTACTGCTCTGATATATTGGGTTAGTTTAGCACAAACTTCAGGTTAAGTATGAGAGGTTGGAGGAGGGTTTTCTCTACATGCCTGTGATTTTCACCCAAAGATTTTCAACATTGACTTGGCATTGCTTAAAATATTTCAAAATGCCACCTTTGCTTTGGAGAGGCAGCTGAAATATTTATTTGTAGGGAGATCTTTTTGTTCTGCATGTAATCTAGTCTAGATTGTGGTGCTCCAGCTGGATTAAGTGATTTTCCTCTGCTCTGTTGCTTGCTGTAAGAAGCCTGGGGCACACAATCCTGATATCTATGTGTCTCTTTCCCTGGACACCAGGTCTTGTGTCCTGCAAGGTGTCATGCACATCATAGGTGCGCAGTAAGTGCCTATGAAATACAGAAGTGTATGAATGTTTGAGCTGTTTGGAATGAGTTTCCTATAATCATCCCTTTGGCTCTCTGTCACTCAGAAATTCTGTTATCTCAGAATTATCTCTAAAGGAAGCTAAATCTAGAGAAATCCTTCATCATTTTCAGCATGGATTTACTGGCCAAAAGGGGGTTTCAAATTCAAAGTAGTGCTTATTTTTTGGAAACTGGCTTTTGACTTTATACTCACATTTATATTTAGCTTTTGTAACATGTAGAAGTAGAACCACATCCGATTCCTCACTTATATGGTGAAAAAGGAGTTGGGCTGTCATGATGTAATTAAGGCCACTGTACAGGGAGATTTTAGAAGTTTCTTTTATGTGATGAATCTTGATTCTTGCTTTGAGTTTTTAACTGCCCCTTTGATACTACATATATTTGTCATGCATGGATCACTGAATCTTCTACCCTGAGACATAAAAAGGATAAGAATTAGAGTATTCTAAGCATGTTTTAAAACTGATGGACAAAGAAGTGGTTGAAGTTAAAGAGAGCCAAGGTGGAGATGCTGTCAAGGAAAAGGGACATGTATTTGTCATTAACTTGTTATAATTAAAGCACTATAGAGGGGCACATACTCTCCATCTCCCACTTTTCCCCTTTTCTCTAGAAAGGGTAAAGCTAGGAATTCCAAGGTTTGTTGAGTTAATTTGCTCACCTATTCCACAAATAGGTATTGAGCATCTGCCGCGTGGCCATGGGGCGTGGAACTGGTACCCATGCAGTTTTCTTGCTGCTAGGGATAGGCAGACGTTATTAGAATAGTGTCTGGTGCGTGGTGGAAACTCCATAAATACTACTTGGGGTTAGTATTTAATTATTATTAAAGTAATTCCTTGGAAGAGGGTGCACAGACCAACAATGTCAGTTACAATGTGACTATATCTCAGGGGACTAGACACAGGATAATCAGATTTCAAGAAGGAAATCTGTAGTAGTAGTTCCTAAATGTAGTTCCTAAAATGTAGTTCCTACATTTTATTTCTTCATTTCAAATTATTGATCTCAAAGAGAACCCCTCCACCAGGAAAATTGACAACCTCATTTGCTGAGTCAATGCAGCAACTTCAGGGTAATCTCAGTAAAACGGGAGGCTCCTTGGAGACCAGTCCACAGCAGGAAGTGTAAAAAGGATCTTGATGAACAGTATCATCCAGCCCTCCTCAACTCTGCTCACGTCTCCAGGGCCCCTCATTCATTCATTGCAGTTGACACCAGGACGTGCCCTGGCTTTCTGACTGATCCATGCTGCCTGCCCTTTAGAGTAGCCCCCGCTTCATCCAGGTGGTCTGATGTGCTTCAGTATATTTATTATGTTCTTACTAGTTTCTTTTTCAGAAGGTGTCCTTACTTACTTTTTGGGGGGGAATTTTTTTTTTTCTTTTTGTCTTTTACATACTGACTGCAAATTGGAATTCCAAGACCTAATTCAGATTGGGATACTGGTCTTGCTACCTGGAGTCTTAATTTATGAGGCTCCCATTTCATTAGGAATGTTTTGGTTCACTTGATGGGGCTGCTATTTTAATATGGATATTTTAGTTCCGAGATTCTACTTTGAAAATCATACCAATGTGCTAATCTGTTTGTGATGTTTTAGTCATGGTAATTTTGATTTATGAATTGATGTCACAGGAGAAGAAAGACAGATTCCTGTCTCCATTTCTTCATGCCTAGAGTACCTGCTGAGTAGTGTTCCCTCCTAATATGATTTTTTAAATTCTCATTGTGAACTTTCAGAATGATGTCACGTTCTGCTTTTTTTTCTATGTAACATAAACAAGAAAGCCAGTTAGGCAGTAGAAAAGAAACTATTAATCAAATGACTTCCAGAAGACTCAAATTAACCAAAACCCTGTAGGTATATACCAAATATACTGATGTTGTCTCAAAAAAATAGAATGAATTTAAAATAATTTATTTTTAGCACATTAGTAGAGATGTCACCTGTAGGGATTCCCATGTGTAGTGATGATAATAAAATGTCACTTTAACATGTTTTTATATTACTTTAAGTAAAAACGTATTTAAAAGAAAACATGCATGTAATGTCTCAGTATTTTCGTGCAAATTTCCACATTATCAGATTTTTGTGTCATTCCATCTGTCTTTATTTTCAATATTAAGTGCCCTGGTTCAATTTTATTCAATCAAACATTGATTTCACATTTACTGTGTGTCAGTTATATCTTTCTCTCTCTTCTAAGCTCCTATATAACTTGCTGTCTGAACCACTTATATGGCACTGATTGATGTATTACGGTGTGTGTGTGTGTGTGTGCGCGCGTAAGTGTGTAATTCTTACCTACTTTACTACATTTCACTGTCTTGAAGTTTAGGGAATTAATAGTTCTCTGTTTCTTTTATAGTGTCTATTAAATGTACACAGTAGGCTGTCAATAAATATTAGCTCATTGGATTAAATGAATTAATCTGTGTAGTGGCACCTACAGAGACATTAAGTAACATGTGATGGGTAAATGAAAATAAAATTATTAAATTAATAGAGTAAATTAAAAAAAAACCCACCAAATCCTAAGATTGGTATATTTTAGGAAGTGTAGTTAGAGCCTAACAGGGTGCTGGGCACAAAGAAGGGGACAATATGTTTGGCAAATGATTCAATAGATGATTCATATAAATCTATATTGTGGTAATTTCACTGAGGTGAGATCTGTTTGGTGTCAACTAGATATGGCCACAGTCTCTTAATAGAAATATATGGGCAGAAGAAAAAGTATAGTGTGGTTTAATTAGAAAGTGTTAGGATAGGGGCACCTGGGTGGCTCACTCAGTTAAGTGTCCGACTTCGCCTCAGGTCATGATCTCATGGTTCGTGAGTTCGAGCCCTGCATCAGCCTCTGTGCTGACAGCTCTGAGTCTGGAGCCTGCTTTGGATTCTGTGTCTCCCTCTCTCTCTGTTGCTCCCCCTGCTCATGTTCACTCTCTCTCAAAAATAAATAAACATTAAAAAAAGTTGAAACTAAAAAAAAAGAAGGTGTTAAGGTAAAGGATAATTTGCCCTTGGCTGAGCATGTGTTGATAACAGTGCAGGACATTGGAATGAAGTAGAGGTAAGGAATGGGTTTCCCTCCTGGTTCGAGCAGGTGGGTAGGTGGGTGTAGATACAAGTGATGGGTGGGAGTGCAGTTCTGCTCATCATGTTCAATCTTATATTCTGTCAAGGAAGTGACACTCAGCTGATGTGGTAGGGATGGGGGTAAGGAATCTTTTTTTTTTTTCAATATATGAAGTTTATTGTCAAATTGGTTTCCATACAACACCCAGTGCTCATCCCAAAAGGTGCCCTCCTCAATACCCATCACTCACCCTCCCCTCCCTCCCACCCCCCATCAACCCTCAGTTTGTTCTCAGTTTTTAAGAGTCTCTTATGCTTTGGCTCTCTCCCACTCTAACCTCCTTTTTTTTTGTTTTTTTCCTTCCCCTCCCCCATGAGTTTCTGTTAAGTTTCTCAGGATCCACATAAGAGCGAAACCATATGGTATCTGTCTTTCTCTGTATGGCTTATTTCACGTAGCATCACACTCTCCAGTTCCATCCATGTTGCTACAAAGGGCCATATTTTGTTCTTTCTCATTGCCACGTAGTACTCCATTGTGTATATAAACCACAATTTCTTTATCCATTCATCAGTTGATGGACATTTAGGCTCTTTCCATAATTTGGCTATTGTTGAGAGTGCTGCTATAAATAAACATTGGGGTACAAGTGCCCCTATGCATCAGTACTCCTGTATCCCTTGGATAAATTCCTAGCAGTGCTATTGCTGGGTCATAGGGTAGGTCTATTTTTAATTTTCTGAGGAACCTCCACACTGTTTTCCAGAGCGGCTGCACCAATTTGCATTCCCACCAACAGTGCAAGAGGGTTCCCGTTTCTCCACATCCTCTCCAGTATCTATAGTCTCCTGATTTGTTCATTTTGACCACTCTGACTGGCGTGAGGTGATATCTGAGTGTGGTTTTGATTTGTATTTCCCTGATGAGGAGCGACGTTGAGCATCTTTTCATGTGCCTGTTGGCCATCCGGATGTTTTCTTTAGAGAAGTGTCTATTCATGTTTTCTGCCCATTTCTTCACTGGGTTATTTGTTTTTCGGGTGTGGAGTTTGGTGAGCTCTTTATAGATTTTGGATACTAGCCCTTTGTCCGATATGTCATTTGCAAATATCTTTTCCCATTCCGTTGGTTGCCTTTTAGTTTTGTTGGTTGTTTCCTTTGCTGTGCAGAAGCTTTTTATCTTCATAAGGTCCCAGTAATTCACTTTTGCTTTTAATTCCCTTGCCTTTGGGGATGTGTCGAGTAAGAGATTGCTACGGCTGAGGTCAGAGAGGTCTTTTCCTGCTTTCTCCTGTAAGGTTTTGATGGTTTCCTGTCTCACATTCAGGTCCTTTATCCATTTTGAGTTTATTTTTGTGAATGGTGTGAGAAAGTGGTCTAGTTTCAACCTTCTGCATGTTGCTGTCCAGTTCTCCCAGCACCATTTGTTAAAGAGACTGTCTTTTTTCCATTGGATGTTCTTTCC
Source organism: Panthera pardus (assembly GCF_024362965.1). NCBI lineage: Eukaryota > Metazoa > Chordata > Mammalia > Carnivora > Felidae > Panthera > Panthera pardus. The sequence goes on from NW_026526766.1 coordinate 62,485,414, forward strand.
TGCTTTGTCAAAGATGAGTTGGCCATACGTTTGTGGGTCTAGTTCTGGGGTTTCTATTCTATTCCATTGGTCTGTGTGTCTGTTTTTGTGCCAATACCATGCTGTCTTGATGATTACAGCTTTGTAGTAGAGGCTAAAGTCTGGGATTGTGATGCCTCCTGCTTTGGTCTTCTTCTTCAAAATTACTTGGGCTATTCGGGGCCTTTTGTGGTTCCATATGAATTTTAGGATTGCTTGTTCTAGTTTCGAGAAGAATGGTGGTGCGATTTTGATTGGGATTGCATTGAATGTGTAGATAGCTTTGGGTAGTATTGACATTTTGACAATATTTATTCTTCCAATCCATGAGCACAGAATGTTGTTGCATTTCTTTATATCTTCTTCAATTTCCTTCATAAGCTTTCTATAGTTTTCAGCATACAGATCTTTTACATCTTTGGTTAGATTTATTCCTAGGTATTTTATGCTTCTTGGTGCAATTATGAATGGGATCAGTTTCTTTATTTGTCTTTCTGTTGCTTCATTATTAGTGTATAAGAATGCAACTGATTTCTGTACATTGATTTTGTATCCTGTAACTTTGCTAAATTCATGTATCAGTTCTAGCAGACTTCTGGTGGAGTCTATCGGATTTTCCATGTATAATATCATGTCATCTGCAAAAAGTGAAAGCTTAACTTCATCTTTGCCAATTTTGATGCCTTTGATTTCCTTTTGTTGTCTGATTGCTGATGCTAGAAATTCCAACACTATGTTAAACAACAGCGATGAGAGCGGACATCCCTGTCGTGTTCCTGATCTCAGGGAAAAAGCTCTCAGTTTTTCCCCACTGAGGATGATGTTAGCTGTGGGCTTTTCATAAATGGCTTTTATGATCTTTAAGTATGTTCCTTCTATCCCGACTTTCTCGAGGGTTTTTATTAAGAAAGGTTGCTGAGGGGCGCCTGGGTGGCTCCGTCGGTTAAGCGTCCGACTTCGGCTCAGGTCACGATCTCGCGGTCCATGAGTTCGAGCCCCGCGTCGGGCTCTGGGCTGATGGCTCAGAGCCTGGAGCCTGCTTCCGATTCTGTGTCTCCCTCTCTCTCTGCCCCTTCCCCGTTCATGCTCTGTCTCTCTCTGTCTCAAAAATAAATAAAAAACATTAAAAAAAATTAAAAAAAAAAAAAAAGAAAGGTTGCTGAATTTTGTCAAAGGCCTTTTCTGCATCGATTGACAGGATCATATGGTTCTTATCTTTTCTTGTATTAATGTGATGTATCACATTGATTGATTTGCGAATGTTGAACCAGCCCTGCATCCTAGGAATGAATCCCACTTGATCATGGTGAATAATTCTTTTTATATGCTGTTGAATTCGATTTGCTAGTATCTTATTGAGAATTTTTGCATCCATATTCATCAGGGATATTGGCCTGTAGTTCTCTTTTTTTACTGGGTCTCTGTCTGGTTTAGGAATCAAAGTAATACTGGCTTCATAGAATGAGTCTGGAAGTTTTCCTTCCCTTTCTATTTTTTGGAATAGCTTGAGAGGGATAGGTATTATCTCTGCTTTAAACGTCTGGTAGAACTCCCCTGGGAAGCCATCTGGTCCTGGACTCTTATTTGTTGGGAGATTTTTGATGACTGATTCAATTTCTTCGCTGGTTATGGGTCTGGTCAAGCTTTCTATTTCCTCCTGATTGAGTTTTGGAAGCATGTGGGTGTTTAGGAATTTGTCCATTTCTTCCAGGTTGTCCAGTTTGTTGGCATATAATTTTTCATAGTATTCCCTGATAATTGCTTGTATCTCTGAGGGATTGGTTGTAATAATTCCATTTTCATTCATGATTTTATCTATTTGTATCATCTCCCTTTTCTTTTCGAGAAGCCTGGCTAGAGGTTTATCACTTTTGTTTGTTTTTTCAAAAAACCAACTCTTGGTTTCGTTGATCTGCTCTACAGTTTTTTTAGATTCTGTATTGTTTATTTCTGCTCTGATCTTTATTATTTCTCTTCTTCTGCTGGGTTTAGGCTGCCTTTGCTGTTCTGCTTCTATTTCCTTTAGGTGTGCTGTTAGATTTTGTATTTGGGATTTTTCTTGTTTCTTGAGATAGGCCTGGATTGCAATGTATTTTCCTCTCAGGACTGCCTTCGCTGCATCCCAAAGCGTTTGGATTGTTGTATTTTCATTTTCGTTTGTTTCCATATATTTTTAAATTTCTTCTCTAATTGCCTGGTTGACGGGGGTAAGGAATCTAATGCAGAGCAGACGAGGACCAGATGCCTGAGAAGACCCCCAAATATAGTCTCAGTAGTGAAGGTAGAGATAGACCTGGCTAGGGTCATTCTAGTTGGCATCAGCCGGGGAGGTTGGTCACTTGTGCTCATACCATCATCTATTTTGGAAGAGTTTAATTCTCACTATCATATGTTAACCATAAGTTAATGTGTCCTGGAGCCTGAAGACACCAACTGATGGACATCACAGTTTTCCAAACTGAATCAAACTATCATATTTAGAGCAGTTGCTCACCAGCAAAACAAGAATCTGATACTAATTTTAATGTCTAACAAAATCCTTTCCCATTTCTTTGGTGTCAGAAGATGTGGATATATTGAAGGCTGATGGGATTCTGTATCACACATGCACACACAGACACATGGCATAGAAACAAATCCAACAAATTTATTTTTATTTTATTATAAATTTTATTTATGTCAGAACTTCAGCTCCAGCATGTAATTGAATGCACTTCTATTTTTTGTTTTTAAAATTAAAAATAAATTTCTTTTTGTAATTTTTTTTAACTTATTGGATGCTTCATTAATTTGTGAGAAGGCATTTGCATTAATACCCCATATTACAAAATGTTTAGCTTCCACTCTGGCTTCCAACAATAAGTACAGTTTTCACTAGGTTCTTTGGAGAATCTAGAAGTTTACCTGTACTAAAAAATCTGTCTTGGTGTCAAGCCATCATGTTTTTGAATTTTGATCTATTTATTCCTCTGTGCATGAGCATTTGTGACGCTGCTTTAGGTCAATGTGAGATTCTTGACTGGCAACTTATTTTTTATTTCTGTGAAGGAGTGTAGGCACAAGTCTTTCCTAGAGTGTGTCCCATAAGATGGCTGAGACCAGACCACAACATTGACAAAATTCTGATGAAGATTCAAGGAAAGTGGGAGAGAAGTATACAACATGGAGCATAACCTGAAACCACTTCTAAGGGGTGCCAGTCTGTAGAGCATGCAACTCTTGATCTCAGGGTTGTGAGTTGGAGCCCCACATTGGGTGTGGAAATTACGTAAAAAGATAACATCTTAAAAGAAAATAAATTGTAAACAACAGTAACAACAACAAAATTAAAATAAAATAAAACCACTTCTAGACGAGGGCTTCTTAACTCCTGTAGGCTGGGATCCATGATGGTGGGTCCTGGATGGTGTCCTCAAGGCTGATGATACTGGAGGCCAGATTCAATTTCTAGAGAGAGGAGGGAATGTGTCTCTTCCTTTAGTCTATGTCTGCCTTCTTAATCCTCATTTTCTTCCCCAAGATCTACTCTTTCTCAGAGTAGTTGGCAGCAGAAATCTTTGCTTCTTTTAAAGAAATCCCACAGGCAGGTGATCTTGACCAGTGGTTCCCACTGGGGCAGTTATACCAAATTAAAATAATCAAACATTGCACACTTAGGAGTTTTCAGGTTTAAGTAACAGGGCATATCAGAGGAAGATGGCAGTATTTCTGCCCAGATTGAGCTGTGCTGAGCTAGTTTAACTTGCTTTTAAAGCAGTTGAAGATCATGTCTGCTTGTCTTCCTGCCATCCTGAGGGTTTTATATCTTTATCTCTACACAGGCAACTCTCAATACACCTGCCTTTTCCTATCCCTGAAGCCACCTATTCCTATGGGAAAAATGATGGTATTATTTAAATCCATGCATGGAAAATAAATAGTACACTAAAGATAACTAATAAGGCTTTAGAGATATAATCCTGGCAAAGACTTAATTACAATAATCTCTATCATTAATAGAAATTATAGCTTCTCAAGTTAAACATCTCCATTTGTGTTATTTCACCATTTTCCCGAAAACTGACAAGAACATTTGATTGATAAAGGACTCATCTGAGATTATTTTTCTTTAAAAAAGGTAGAATCAGGGGCGCCTGGGTGGCGCAGTCGGTTAAGCGTCCGACTTCAGCCAGGTCATGATCTCGCGGTCTGTGAGTTCGAGCCCCGCGTCAGGCTCTGGGCTGATGGCTCGGAGCCTGGAGCCTGTTTCCAATTCTGTGTGTCTCCCTCTCTCTCTGCCCCTCCCCCATTCATGCTCTGTCTCTCTCCCAAAAATAAATAAAAAACGTTGAAAAAAAATTAAAAAAAAAAAATAAAAAAGGTAGAATCAGTCATAAAGATCAAATCTTCTTTATTTTTTAATTTTTTAATGTTTATTTATTTTTGAGAAAGAGAGCATGTGCAAGCGGGGGAGGGATAGAGAGAGAGGGAGAAAGAGAATCCCAAGAAGAGAAAGAGAATCTCTGTGCTTTCTTACAGTGCCAAGTTCGATGTGGGGCTTGAACTCATGAACCATGAGATGATGACCTGAGCCAAAATCAAGAGTTGGACGCTTAACTGTCAAGCCTTCTCTTTTAGAGGGACCAAAATAACCTGCAGTTATTTGACCAGCAATTGTGTTTTCCTTCTTCCTTATTGCTGCTTTCTCTTTTTGTCCACTTTCTCTTCTGTGAACTTTCTGTCTGTCCATGGATTGTGTTAATGAGGACAAAACCAAGGGGAAAACTTGCTACAGCAATTCTTTCTCTCTCTTTTAATCTCTTTATTATGAAATGTTTCAAACATACACAATAGCAGAATAGTAGAAAGTACACTTTCATGTACCCATTAACCAGCTTCAATAGTTATGAACAGTTTGCCAGTCTGTTCCTTCCCTACATCTTTGGGTTTTGGTGGCATATTTAAAAAAAATTAATTAATATTTTAATTTACATCCAAGTTAGCATATAGTGCAACAATGATTTCAGGAGTAGGTTCCTTAATGCCCCTTACCATTTAACCCATCTCCCCTCCCACCACCTCTCCAGCAGCCTTCTGTTCTCTATTTAAGAGTCTCTTATGTTTTGTCCCCCTCCCTGTTTTTATATTATTTTTGCTTTCCTTCCCTTATGTTCATCTGTTTAGTGTCTTAAATTGCTCATATGAGTGAAGTCATATAATATTTGTCTTTCTCTGACTGATTTTGCTTAGCATAATACCCTCCCATTTCCATCCACGTAGTTGCAAATGGCAAGATTTCAGTCTTTTTGATCACTGAGTAATACTCCATTGTATATATATACATACCAAATCTTCTTTATCCATTCATCTGTTGATGGACATTTGGGCTCTTTGGCTACTGTCGATAGTGATTAAACATTGGGGTGCATGTGCCCCTTTGAAACAGCACACCTGTATCCCTTGGATAAATACCTAGTAGTGCAATTGCTGGGTGTAGGGTAGTTCTATTTTTAATTTTTTGAGGAACTTCCATACTGTTTGTCCAGAGTGGCTGCACCAGTTTACATTCCCACCAGCAGTGCAAAAGAGATCCTCTTTCTCTGCATCCTCGCCAACATCTGTTGTTGCCTGAGTTGTTAATGTTAGCCATTCTGACAGGTGTGAGGTGGTATCTCATTGTGGTTTTGATTTGTACTTCCCTGATGATGAGTGATGTTGAGTATTTTTTTATGTGTCTGTTCACTATCTGGATGTCTTCTTTGGAGAAGTGTCTATTCATGTCTTTTGCCCATTTTTTCACTGGATTATGTGTTTTTTGGGTGTTGAGTTTGATAAGTTCTCTATAGATTTTGGATACTAACCCTTTATCTGATATGTCATTTGCAAATATTCTCTCCCATTCTGTCGGTTGCCTTTTAGTTTTGTTGATTGTTTCCTTCGCTGTGCAGAAGCTTTTTATTTTGATGAGGTTCCAATAGTTCATTTTTGCTTTTGTTTCCTTGCCATTGGAGATGTGTTGAGTAAGAAGTTGCTGCGGCTGAGGTCAAAGAGGTTTTTGCCTGCTTTCTCCTTGAGGATTTTGATGGTTTTCTATCTTACTTACATTTAGGTCTTTCATCCATTTTGAGTTTATTTTTGTGTATGGTATAAGAAAGTGGTCCATGTTCACTTTTCTGCATATAAGTGTCCAGTTTTCCCAGCACCATTTGCTGAGGAGAATGTCTTTATTCCATTGGATAGTCTTTCCTGCTTTGTCAAAGATTAGCTGGCCATAAATTTGTGGGTCTATTTCTGGGTTCTCTATTCTGTTCCATTGATCTGAGTGTCTGTTTTTGTGCCAGTACATACTATTTTGATGATTACAGCTTTGTAATACATCTTGAAGTCCGGGATTGTGATGCCTCCAGCTTTGGTTTTCTTTTTCAAGGTTGCTTTGTCTATTCGTGGTCTTTTCTGGTTCCATACAAATTTTAGGATTATTTGTTCTAGCTCTGTGAAGAATGCTGATTTTATTTTGATAGGGATTGCTGGTGGCATATTTAAAGCAAATCCATGACATGATATTATTTCATCCATAAATATATCAGTATGTTTATGATAGATGAGGACTTAAGAATGCCACTATACATTAACAAAGATCCCATATCCTCTGATTAAATGATCTCTTAGAAGAATTTTACATTTGCCCCCAAAATGCTTTTTTAAATTGTTGGGTTTGAATTAGCATCCAAGCAAGGTCCACACATAGCATTTGTCTGCCATCTTTATGAAGTCTTTTTTGATCTCAAACAGCTCTCCTACCCCACTTTTTCATGCTATTTATTTCTTGAAACTGGGACAGTTCTTCTCATTTTGAAGTTGGCTGATAGCATCCTCATGGTATCTTTTAACATCATCTTCAATGTTATATGTTTCTTGTAAACTGGTAACTTGATCTAGGCTCAACTAGATTTAGACTCAGTTATTTTAGCAAGAATAATTCACAGGTGGTGAAACACAGAATGACTGTTCCACTTTTTATGCTATTTTAAGGTTGGTTAGTGGGTTTTGCTGGTGTAAGCCAGATTGTGTATTATAAAGTTCACCATCAGCTTGTCACTTTATGGTTTTAGCTTCTGTTGGTAATTGAGGTCCAGATCCTTCATTCATTAGGTTCTACAGAACTGGTGATTTTCCTAATTCTCTTATTCTTTTGCATTATTAGCAGGAATTATACTATGAAGGGGAACTTTTCTTCATCATCTATTTGGCTTTTAAAAACATTTAATAATCTAGGTGGAATATAATATGCTTTTGCAGTTAGCAGACATCTTCTCCCAGAATCAGCTCTGAAGGCCTTTCTCAGCTCGTGAGTCCTTTGGAACACACTAGTTGTCTTATCACATCTTGACACTGATCAGTGGCTTCCCTCCTTTTTAAAAGGGGCTTTGTCTCCTACCTGCATATTCTGCTCCCTGACAGACTATTTTTATAACCAGCTGGTGCTCAAAGAGAAGCAAAGCTTTTTGACAGAAGAGGTTTTCCTAGCCAATACTATGGGGTAGGACTTATCAAAATGCTCTCACACCTGTGGATATTGCCTGAACTCATTTAGTTGACCCCCAATATACTTGACACATATATTTCAATCCTCAGCATTTGTTATTTTTGTGAATCTTCAGTGTTTTACTGGAGTAGACAAGCATGATATGAACTTTGCATAGTTGTTTAATTCTGTCTGGAAAGCTCCCTGCTCCGGAACACTGGAGCAGAACCTGTCAGCCTTCTGCTTTGTGATTTCTCTATGTGGGAGGATTCCTTTTGCTGTAGGCTTATAAAAGTGCCGTGATCTGTAGTTGAAGAGAAAATTCATTGCTCTATTAATGAGTAAATGTGACTCATAAACTCATATTCTATATTGGTGCAAGTAAAAAAGAGAACAAGGAATCTGTAGCAACTGCTAATTTTGTAAATCCTTGGGAAAAAAAGTTTTTTCCCCCTCCTGAATGGAGCAGTTAACAAGGAGCTCTCTCAAAAGCTAGTTAAGTTTTTATCCAACTTCTTTCTGAGTTCACTGGAAAGCTCCAACATGTTTTATTACAATTCTAGATATTCTGACATTAAACTCCTTTCTTAGAATCCTTCCTTTACCTAGAGGTAAGTTGAAAGACTGATTGAGGGGTGCCTGCGTGGCTCAGTCGGTTGAGCGTTGGACTTCAGCTCTGGTCATAATCTCACAGTTTGTCAGTGTGAACCCCACATCAGGCTTGCTGCTGTCAGCGTGGGGCCCTCTTTGGATCCCCTGTCCCCCCTTCTCTCTGCCCCTCCCCTGCTCACACTCTCTCAAAAAAATAAACATTAAAAAAAAAAAGAAAAAGGCTGGTTGAAAGACTCACTCTACAGAGACAAAATATTCTCTCCTCCCACTGAATCAGCTTCATAGTTTGACCTGTGGTCAAATTGAGATTCATCTCAGCCTTCTTTAGGACAGCTTTTTAAAAATTCTTAAAAAAATTTTTTTGTAACAGCTTTATTAAGATGTAATTAACATACCATTCAGTTCACCCATATGAAGTATATAATTTAAATTAAAATATTTTTTAGTGTGTTCACAGTTATGCAGCCATCACTGCAATCCATTTGAGAACATTTCATCACCTCCCAAAGAATGTCACCCTCCACCCCCCACATTTTGGTCTCCATCTCCATCCCTAGGCAACCATTCATTAATCCACTTTCTGTCTCTATAGATTTGGCCAATCTGGACATTTCAAATAAATGGAATGATACAATATGTGTTCTTCTGCATGGGGCTTCTTTCATGGAACATAATGTTTTCAAGGTTCATCCAGGTTGTAGCATATATCAGTATTTTATTCCTCCTTATTGTTGAATAGTATACAACTGAGTGCATACCACATTTTGTTTATCCATTCATCAGTTAATTGACGTTTGAATGTTTCTACTATTTGTCATTTATGAATAATGCTGCTGTGAATATTCATATACAAGTTTTTGTGTGGACATGCCTTTCCATTTCTTTTGTGTATATACCTAGGTGTAGAATTTCTGGCTCATATTGTAACTCTGTGTAACCTTTCAAAAGCTACCAAACTGTTTTCCAAATTGGCTGTTCCATTTTACATTTCCATTTTGTGAATCTTCCACCAGAAATGTACAGTTTCTCCACATTCTTAATTTAGGACAGCTTTTTAAATGTGAGTCCTCAGGTTTTTATTTATTAGTATATTTGAATTAAATTGAAAAAAAATTCCAAGTATTTTGATTTCTGTGTCTGTTTTTATATTTTTCTATGAATTTTATTAGCCTAACATTTAATGTGGGATTGAGAAAGGCTGATGGCTCCACCTTTGTTTGACCAATAATTACATATGTGGAAAGCCTTTGAGCAAGGTACGTATCTCTTCCAGTTGATTTTTCCCCCAGAATCTCCTCGTCTGAGACAGTAGGAAAAGTCATGAAAAATGCATGTGACAGGAAGTGGCTTCAGCTCCCTGATATGCCGATATTCTGGAATTGCTTGGAATTTAGGGAAACAGAATCAGTGTCAACAAGTGTCCAGTGCTGCCATTATATCCAGTGGGCTAAGGGCCTATACATCTATGAAGTAAATAGTTGCCTGGTGGCATTTTTTCACCTATTTATTAACTGGTAGATAAGTCACTTTGCTGCCAAGGCAATATGAGAGGGGAAAAAAGGAAATAGTTGGCAGGTAGTTACAAAGTATAAAACTTCTTTTATCCCTTCATACATTTAAAAATGTTCTGTTTTGTGGGTTCGTGGCTCTACTGACATCAGTGTATTTTTGAAAAAGGCATTCTTTAAGAATTCTTATTGTCATCTATGGCATCTGAGAAGCTCTACAGAATGCCTCTATCTCTCGTTCTTACCCTTAGAGGAGCTCACATTGAAAGCTGACGAGACCTGACAACTTGCAAAACAGAGGGACCTAGAAGGATTATTTAGGGATGAAAGTAATTTTCCTTTGAAAATTGTCCTTTGATTAAGAAAAGAGAAATGGATTTTCTATAGCAGAGCCTTAATGCTTAATTGGATTTCCTAAATACATTAGTACTAGAACTATAATATGTAATAAGAGTGTTCGTGTATCCTTTTCAAGGAAGTTTCCCATACTCTTCCAAACTAAGCTTTCCTAATTCCACTAAGATAAATGTAAGCCTTATCTCTGCTTCCCAGACAGAGATGCTGAAGCAGTAAGTGTAGATGACGTGAGCAGATAAGACAGAGTTACAACCATAATTAGTGTTTTCTGTATCTTGAACTTGGGGCCATACTGTTAGGATTTTTCTTGTTCCCTTGTTCCCAACCAGGACTCCTTGAGTGTAAATATTCATTGCTTATGTTAATTTTGAATGGCTTATCCAGGGTGTAGCTTTCGGTTATCTTTGTCTATCCAGTCACACTCTAGTTTCAGTCCCCATGGAATCACTGTAAAAGATAGGATGCACTTGTAACCTCATAGCTTTTTGTTTTTTTTAAACCAAGGTTCAACAACTCAAATGCTTATAGGGCTGAGGCAGTGTTATCCAGCATAATAGATTTTGTTTAACACAATGGAGTAGTTGTGTGGCTTGTGGCTAATTGGAATGTTCATTTAGAATTCAAATTAGAAGAAAAATTTAGAGCAGTGCTCAAATAAGACCTTTATTTGGGTTGAATTCAGCCAGGAGGTTCAGACTAAAATCTCCAGAAATACTGAATGCTTGAAAAATTATTTGCTTAATAAAGAATATGACTTACCTATTTACATTATTTTCTTGAAATTGAACATTATATTGAGTTGAAATTACTGAATTCCTTGAAATATATTGTTTTCTTAAATGTTGAAAGAACACACTTGGGATTATGCACTCTAACATTCACCCATTTGAGAGGGAAATCCACGAAATGCCCCAGCATTGCATGTGATAAAGACAAACTATGCCTCAGCCTTTAAATTATCCTAAGAAAATGAGTTGAGAAAATACAAGTTACTATTAGGTCTTGAATTCCCATAATTTTCCTAGCCTCCATTGCTTTCTCCTTTCTTGGAGACCCCAGTAATCTTTCAGCAGGCTTTAGCCCGTGGACACATCTCAATGTGGGACATTTCTTTGTCGTTGTATTAGAGTCCCTATTTTCTGTATTCTTTGTATTCTTATCTTTGGGACAACTTCCTTGTTTTCTTGGAATAATCTCACCAGTAACTTCTTGAGAAAAATTGATTAGAAGGTGAATTCAAATATATTTTTGCTTGTTTGGAAATGTTTATACCCTACCATCACACTTAAATGGTAGTTTGGCTACATATAGAATTTTAATTTGGAAATAACTTTCCCTCAGAATTTGGAAGGCACTGCTTCATAAATGCCTGGTTGCCAGTATTGCTCTAGAGAATGCATGCTGAGTTTTGAAGTGTTGCATCTGACCTATTTTTTCTCTAGTCAGCGTTCTAAACTTTTGGAATGGTGTGCCTTGGTGTGGGTCTCTTTCATTTACTGTGTTGAGAACTTGGGTGCGCTCATTCACTATTAGAAATTTTCTTGTATTATTTATTTGATGATTTCCTGTCCTTAATTTTCTGTTTTTCCCTTTTCCCCGGAACAATGTCCAAGGTTGTACTTCCTAGAATAATATTTTCCTTTTATTTTTTTCCTGATACCCATTTCGTCCTCCTCCACTATTTTCTGGGAGATCTTCTTGACTTCATCTTCCAAATCTTCCATTGCATTTTTCATTTCTGCCATTATATTTTCAAGTTTTCAGAGTTCTTTTTGGTTCTCTGCCTGTTCCTTTTTTTTTTTTTTTTTTTTTTTTTTGGTTACAGCATCCTGTTCATGGATGTAATAATTTAACCTCTCTAATATACTTTAGGATATTAGTTATGGTTTTTTCCAAGGGTTTTTATAGATCCTGAATTGTTTATGTTTCTTCCAGGTTTTTAAAATCGGCTCGTGATCTTTTCTGTGTTTTGAGAACAACCTTTTGTAATCTTTTTTTCTCTGGTGGAACCTTTGAAATAATTTTCATGTCTCAGGGAACTTATGCATAAAATTAGTACATCTTTGGCTCAAGGTACATAACATGACCACTAAGTTTTAGATGTAAAAATTTAATAATAATTTCCAGTGCTTTTTTGAGTAGAGAATAATATTTTTCTGTAGGTCTGCTTATTTTGTGCAACACATTAGCTTACTCTCTGTGAGCAGTTCCCCTTTTCCAGAGAGGATATCAATGGTAATGTAGGTCAGTAATATAGTTTGTGGTAATTTCGATATTTTTCTTCCAACATTTCCTATTTGATTTTTATTCTTTTTTTATGTCCTATTTGATTTTTAAAACCTTATCCAAGTAGCCTGATGTTTTATTATGAATTTCTATTACATGAAATGTTAATGAGTTGATATGTGGTATAATGTGTGTGCAAGAGTATTTCCCCTCTACTTTAAATAAAAAAAAAGAGACTACTTATCCAACCTTTCTTTTTTTTTTAATGTTTATTAATTTTTGAGACAGAGAGAGAGACAGAGCATGAACAGGGTAGGGTCAGAGAGAGAGGGAGACACAGAATCAGAAACAGGCTCCAGGCTCTGAGCTGTCAGCATAGAGCCTGACATGGGGCTCGAACTCACGGACCGCGAGACCATGACCTGAGCTGAAGTCAGATGTTTAACCAACTGAGCCACCCAGACGCCCTTCCAACCTTTCTTAAAACAACCAGATAGTTAAGCTGAGCTTAGCCTTCCTGAAATCAATCTTATTGTATTTTTATAAATTTTAAGCTCATAAAACAAACATAATAAATTTTTTTTCCGATGACTGATTTAAGCCAATATGGGATTTGATTTTTCTTTTTTTTTTTTTTTTAACGTTTATTTATTTTTGAGACAGAGAGAGACAGAGCATGAACGGGGGAGGGCCAGAGAGAGGGAGACACAGAATCTGAAACAGGCTCCAGGCTCCGAGCTGTCAGCATAGAGCCCCACGCGGGGCTCGAACTCACGGACCGCGAGATCATGACCTGAGCCGAAGTCGGCCGCTTAACCGACTGAGCCACCCAGGCGCCCCGGGATTTGATTTTTCTAAATATGAGCTTGGTAGATTTAAGAAGAGGTTATAAATAGATTTTAATTAATGTTATTTATAACACGAAAATTTATTGACAATGTTGAATAGTAATGCTATTACAACCATAAGCAAAAGCAATATGAATAAAGTGGATTGTAAGATATAATTTTATACAAGACTTTGAAGAAATATTTTCTTACTACATTCATGCCCAAAATTAATTTTAACTTTAGCAGTTGCAAAGTATTATAAATATGTGTTGGCTTCTCTATTGCTCTTATAGGAGTATATAGACATAAAGAGTATTATTTTTAAAACTAAAAATAAAAAATGATATATATGCCATTATTTTGAAACCTGTGCTGCTTTTTTCCTGCACAGATCTGCAAGTCTAGGTCAAATTTGAGGTAAGCACATGTGTATGTCATTTTCAATCAAGATGAGATGATTTCTCTTGATTCCTAAATAAGAAGAGTTTGCTCAGATGTGTTGAAGGTTGAACAGTGCGGTAAAATTCACTGTCCTTCTGTGAGTGATTGGACTTTTATTTTGATCATCTGTTGCACAAGTGCAGTGAATGACTCTTGAGGTTGTAATTCTTCATCCTTGACCTTATTGGAATTGTTCATTAACTTAGATTTGGAATTTTCCTTTTCTAACTCATACATTATCTTTAAAAATAAGTGTTTTGGGCTATCAGACCTCTTTATAAAATATAATGCTAGCAAAATATAAAACAGAAAGACCTAATATATAACTACACAGAATATCACAAAAAATGAAAATTTCATAATGCTATTTACTTCTAACTTCTATAGTTCACATTTGTGATGTTTAAAATAATATCAAAATGGCATGGAGGCAATTAAATCGCAGCACATAAAAATTCATTCTTTAGAATGAAAATTTCCCTGCAGTTTTTAAAATTACACCAGCAGAACTTATGTATTCACACAAGCAGCCCATAAATAGAGGTTGGATGAAGTAATTTGGGATGGAGACTGATGTCATCAGCCTACCATAGCCTGCCTCCATGCCATGTAGCAGTCATCAATTATCAACAGCTTTCCTTTATTTCATGTCAAAAACCGAGAATGGTCTTAGGCAATAAACATCATTCTACAGTGCACTGCCGAAAGATTGCTTACTAAATTGCTAGTGGGCCTGTTGGGTCACTGTCCATTTCATCACAAGGCATGTGAAATTCATGACTGATGTTTATTATTATTTTTTGAATCATGATCTTTCACAGAGCCCTTAGGGATACTCGTAAAACCATAAGATTCTTTAAGAAATAATGTGTATAGGTATTTATTGGCTCTTTGAAATCAATTCTCCAGCAGATTTCTGTGCCGAATTGTTGCTTGGGACCTTTCTTTTGTTAGGGATCCCCATATATCAGTCTCTTGTGTTTTGACTTGGGACTGTTCAGGGCTCTACATATTTCTGCCTAGAGATTGAGGTTTATATGCTTGACTTCCAGTACTCTTGGATTTAAGCACTGCAAGGAAACTGGACAAGAACCTCACTATTAAGAATGTAGATTTTCACCTACTACCCATGGTTTTAGCCTGGCACCTCTTCTCCACCTTTCACTGTGTTTAGTGTCTTTGGGTTTGGAGAAACTCTGGTCTAATTTATTCACCGATTTAATTCCCGGTCTGACTGCTCCTATGTGGACATTTAGCCAGTTCTCATATTTTCAGTGCCACATTTTATATGCGACTTTCTATACCTGGTGCCACCAACTCCTAAGTTTTTATGGGGCTTATGGTATAAATTGGTTTACTTGTCTCCTCCTTATCACTCTCTATTGAAGGTTTTTGGTATTCAGCGTTCTCAGCTATGAGAAATCCCCCATTTATTTTCCATCTTCCAAAAGTTTGTTGACACCTCTCATCTGTGTTGTCTCTGTTCCTCTTATCTGTATTATTATGGTTTTCTGTACTGTTCTCTTAGTTCTGATGGAATTCTACTTCTTTATTTCTTCATTCTCATTGTTAGTGGAGTTTCAGGAAGGAATAGTAATAAGCATATGTGTTCAACATGCTGTGATTAACTAGATGTCCTTCACTGAAACTCTTAATCCCTTTCTTGTTGAGGAATAGTTCAACCTGGTGAGGGATGCTTATGAAATATTGGAACTCAAGTGAAAGATGTTGTTCAGGTTTAGGCTCAGCCCAGAAGTAGAAAATTGGCAGTCTAGAGGTCCAAAACAGTCTTTGGATATGTTTCATTTGAATAAACAAAGTTTGTTTTTTAATTAATACTATTTTAAAAATAGGGGAGAGTTCACATTATAATCAAGAAGTCCAATATCTTTCAACAAAATCCGAAGATCTGGTGGTGTGTTCTTGCATGGTAGCAATCGGCTGGGGCTGGATAGGGATGATTGGGTGTTTGCTCACTGGTTTTCCACAGTCATCTGCAGTTTGGCTCCATTCGTAGCTCTGATTTGATTTTGCGCTGCTCCCACCTTAGAAGAGTGTTTCCTGGATTTAGGTAATTCATGACATGTTCTACATTTGTGGTGTTATCTTCTGTCTGCTGAAAAAAGTCATCCCTAACTCGTTTTAGTAAAGTATATCATTTTCTATCTCATTTATTTTATACGGATACATTTTCATTCTTTCCTTTACCTTCCTTTGAAATAATTGACTATTTTCTTGTACTGACACAATGATAATACCATTTACAGAAGACAGAATATAAATAATAAACAAAGTCATAGAAAATGCTTAACCATGTTAATAATCAATGATGTATCATTTAGTGCCTTATTAAATTAGACACTTCCTCCCCCTAAAAACCAGAAGAATAACAAAACAAAAAGTAAGTGTAATACTGGTAAGATTATAGTAAAACTAATACACTCATTTGTTGTCGAAGGAGATATAAAGTGATGCCTCCTTTTGGGAAAACAATTGGGTAACTTTTGTTTTATTTATTTTCTTTTCAAATTCTAATTTGAATTCTGGTTAGTTAACATACAGTGCAATATTGGTTTTAGAAGTAGAATTCAGTGATTTATCACTTACATACAGCACCCAGTGCTCATCATAACAAGTGCCCTCCTTAATACCCATATCCATCTAGCCCGTCTCCCACCAACCTCCGTCCATCAACCCTCAGTTTTTTCTCTATCTTTAAGAGTCTCTTATGGTTTGTTTCCCTCTCTCTCTCTCTCTTTTCCCCCTCCCATATGTTCGCCTGTTTTATTGCTTAAATTCCACATCTGAGTGAAATCAAATGGTATTTATATTTCTCTGACTTACTATGCTTAGTTTAATACACTGTACCTCCATCCACGTTGTTGCAAAAGGTGAGATTTCATTCTTCTTGATGGCTGAGTGATATTCCATTGTATATATATACACCACATCTTCTTTATCCATTTATCAGTCAATGGACATTTGGGCTCTTTCCATAATTTGGCTATTGTTGATAGTGCTGCTGTAAACATTGGGGGTGTGTGCCCCAGTATTTTTGTATCCTTTGGATAAATAGTAGTGCAATTGCTGGGTCATAGGGTAGTTCTATATTTAACTTTTTGAAGAAACTCTATATTGTTTTTCAGGGTGGCTGGACCAGTTTGCATTCCCACCAACAGTGCAAGAGGGTTCCCTTCTCTCTGCATCCTTGTCAACACCTGTTGTTTCTTGTGTTATTAATTTTTGCCATTATGACAGGTGTGAGGTGGTATTTCATTGTGGTTTTGATTTGTATTTCCCTGATGATGAGTGATGTTGAGCATCTTTTCATGTGTCTGTTGACCATCTATATGTTTTCTTTGGAAGAGTGTCTTTTCATATCTTCTGCCTGTTTCTTAACTGGATTATTTGTATTTTGTGTGTTGAGTTTGATAAGTTCTTTACAAATTTTGGATACTAACCATTTATCAGATATGTTATTTGCAAATATCTTCTCCCATTCTGTAGGCTGACTTTTAGTTATGTTGATTGTATCCTTCGCTATGCAGAAGCTTCTTATGTTGATGAAGTCCCAATAGTTCATTTTTGCTTTTGCAGTTGGGTGACATATATTTTGAAAAAACATATAAGTTTTGTGCATGAAGGTAGTTTTGAAAATTAACTATAACAGCAAGAGGGGAAAGAAAAGAAGGGGGAAAATTTAAATACCCCACGAAAGAGCATGATTAGCTAAATTGTGGTCCAGCAACACAATGAAATTACTGTGGGTTTATTAAAAATAACAACAAAAAAGTCTGTTATATGTTAGAAAGATTATAATACAATGTTTAGTGAAAGCATTATAATACAATGCTTAGTGAAAATGTCAGAATATTCAATTACATTTTTATACTTTTACAAATTATCCAAAATTACAGACCAAAACCAGATAGTTACTATTTTTCTGATTTGAAATGTAATATAAAGTAAGAGTTACTGTTTTTTATTTTAAATGTTATATGTTTATTTATAAAAATAGTGAAATAAAATGAAGTACATAGAGTAAGATAAAAGCCAGGTTTAATTCTACCACCTCAAAATAAACCGCTTTCAACACTGTGTATTATATTCTTTTGTTACAGCTTTATTGAGATATAATTAAATAAACTGTACATATTTAAATTGTGTACAGTTTCATAACTTTTGATATGTATCTCCACAAATGCTATACATATCAACACAATCAAGATGATGAACATATTCTGTCCTTCCCAAAACTGTCATCTCTCCTTCTATAATTGCTTTCTCTTGTCTCATCTTTTAGAGGCAATCATTGATTATTGTCACTGTAGATTGTTTTAAATTTTCTAGAATTTTATATAGATGAAATAATACATGAACCCTTATTTTGTCTGGCTTATTTCAATCAATATAATTATTTTGGAATTCATCCTTTTTATTGCTGAATAGTATTCCATTGTGTAAATTTACCACAATTTGTTTATTCATTTATCTGTTGATGGACATTTGGATTACTTACAGTCTGGATATTACAAAAAAAAAGTTGAAAGTTTCAGTTATTGGGAGATGCTGATAAGTATCCCAACTTATCAACTTATATGGCAATTTTTGGGAGGACTTTAGAATCTTCCACCAGCAGAATACCAATTCCAGGAATCTCAACCAGAAGTATATCCTATTCCCACCCCTGTGCTACTGCTGGAGAGAGATCTATGTTCAGGGTAATTGAACAGAGTAATTCTCCCCCCAGATTTTTCAAAATGACAAAAGGTATATATGTCAGAAAAGTCATATAAGTCATGGAATAGAAGTTCAAAAATTTCAAGAGAAATTCCATTTAAACTTTGAAAATATAATAGAAGAGGAAAGAAAGAATGGAGGAGAGGAAATTTTTAAGGAAAAAAGGTAGAAAATAATTTCAAAGCTGAAGAAAGAAATGATTTTTCAGTTTTTGAGATATACTTTGTATCAAGCATAATGTGTGCAATAATTTATTTTTTTTAAATTTTTTTAAATGTTTTATTTATTTTTGAGACAGAGAGAGACAGAGCATGAACGGGGGAGGAGCAGAGAGAGAGGGAGACACAGAATCAGAAGCAGGCTCCAGGCTCTGAGCCATCAGCCCAGAGCCCGACGCGGGGCTCGAACTCAAGGACCGCGAGATCGTGACCTGAGCTGAAGTCGGCCGCTTAACCGACTGAGCCACCCAGGCGCCCCCGTGTGCAATAATTTAACTTTATGGGTGAAAATTTTAAGACATTGAGGATAATGAGAAAATTCAAAGTTTCCAGAAAGGTAAAAATAGTTTTTTTTACAAATAAATAAAAGTCAAATTGACATCACACTTCTTGTCATAAACAACGTATTACAAAAACTTTGGAACAAAATGTTTGCTATTCTGAAGGAAAATTATTTTGAACTTAAAATTCCATACCCAGTGACAGTGACATTCAATTTGAAAGGCCTACCAAAGACATTTTAGAATTAAAAAATGTCTCAAAAAATGTACTCTGAAAGAATGGTTAGAAAAAAGACCTCCATGAATAAATACACGTATATATATATACACACATACAGCAAACCCATGAGATACACAAAGCAAACAAATAAGACAAGCAAACATTCAATCCAAAGAAACGCGTAAAACTTTTAGTTAATTTTAAATAATTATTTATGCAGAATTTTAAAAAAATAGCTATTTTTTTTAAATATCCCAAGTTTCAGATGATCTCAACACATAATGCAGTTGAGGGACTAGAAGGGTGTGATAGAGACAGAAATTTCCAAGAAGGTGGGGGAAAAAACAGAGTGGAAAATGTGAATGAAACGATAAGACATATAAAGACCTATCCTAGAGGCCAAATATACAAATAATAGAAATCTCAGGATAAGAGAACTGAGAAGATTTAAGGGAAAATTATTAAAGAGATAATAGAAGAGAATTTTCCAGCACCGAAGAGAGAAAAAGATCTACACCTATCCTAGAAATGTTCCATAAAAAATTTGCTCTCAACTTTTGTGTTAAGTCTTTGTGTGGGCATATGCTTTCATTTTCTTGGGCAAATATTTGGAAATGAAAGAGCTGGATCATATAGTCGGTGTGTGTTTAACTTTTTAAGAAATTGCCAAAATATTTTCCAAAGTGGTCCTACTATTTCACATTCCCATGAGCAGTGTATCAGAGTTCTAACTCGACCCCATCTCTATGAAAATGTTGAATGTTCAGTCTTTTAAATTGTAGTCATCCAAATAGGCATGTAGTGCTTATCTCATTAAGGAGGTTTTTTTTTTTACAGTTAAAAAAAATTTTTTTTTATTAAGGTGTAATAGACATTGTGGTTTTAATTTGCATTTCCCAAGTGACTACTGGTGTGAAAATCTTTTCCTGTGTTTATTTGCCATCTGTCTTTTTTGAGGATGTGTCTATTCAAATCTTTTATAAACATTATTTCTTATTGAGTTCTGAGAGTTCTTTATGTATTCTGGAAACAAATCCTTTATTGGATATGTGATATGCAGATATCGTCTCTGTGGTTTGTCTTTTCATTCTCTTATCACTATCTTTAGAAGAGCCAAAGCCTTAACTTTGATGAAGTTCAGTTTATCAGTTTATTCTTGTATGGATCATGCTTTTGATTTTATTTTCATTTAACCCAGAGAAATTCCTGTACAATTTTTTCAATGTTTGTTTATTTATTTTGAGAGAGAGAGAGAGAGAGCGAGAGAGAGCAGGGAAGGGGCAGAAAGAGGGGAGACAGAGAATCCCAAGCAGACTCTGCTAGCACGGAGCCCGATGCGGTTCTCTATCTCCTAAACCGTGAGATATGACCTGAGCCGGAATCAAGAGTTGGACGCTCAACTGACTGAACCACCCAGGTCCCCCTTTCATACAAATTTTATAGTGTTAGGTTTTATATTTACATTTGTTCTGAGTTAATTTTTCCATGTGATGTGAGTTATGGATTGAAGCTTACCTTTTTTTTTTAAAGGATATTGTTCTAGTGCCATTTGTTAAGTCTGTATATTTTTTTTCTGGATTGCCTTTGCATCTTTGTCAAAGGTCACCTGACCATGTATGTGTGCATTTATTATTGGGCTTTCTATTCTGTTTCATCTGCTTGTTTAGTTTGCACCCATATCACACTGTTTTGATTACTATTACTTGATTGTAAGTCCTGAAGTCAGGTAATGTTAAGTCCTCTAACTTGGTTATTTTCAAAAACTTGTTTTGGCTTTTATAGGCCATTTGTATTTCCATATGAATTGTATGATTGGCTTGTCAAGTTCTACTAACAAGCCTCCTGGAATTTTGATTTGGATTGTATTACATCTATAGATCAATTTGAAGAGAATTAACATCTTAACAATATTGAGTTGTTTGGTCTATGTCTATTTACTTATGTATTTTTTAGTTTTTAGCAGTGGTTTGTAGTTTTCAGTATTCAAGTCTTGTACATCTTCCATCCCTAAGTATTTTATATATATACACATGCAGTTGGTTTTTGTATACTGATCTTGATAAATTCACTTAGCAGTAGCTCTCACTCTCTTTTTTGTTTCTTTCTTCTTTTGTAGATACATTAGGATTTCCTACATAGGCAATCATATTGTCTTTGGATAATGACACTTCTTTGCTTAGAACCTCTAGTACAATGTTAATAGATGGGGGTAAAAACAGACATCATCATTTAATCCCTGATTTTAGAGGGAAAGTAATGATGTTTTCCTTGTCTTGAAATTTATAAAAATTGGTTATTCTTAGAGGTCAGTAATTCCTAGGGGTCACATTTTAAGCAATAAATACATTTTGTTTAATGAAAAATTAGTTTTCAAACCAATTTACTATGATTTATATGAGTGAATGTTAGAGTTCTCTTTTAGGATGAACAGAATACATGTAAATATTTAAGATTAGGAAAGTGTCATAGTAATGACTTTCCAATAATAAACATGTCTTTCCTGTTTAAATGTAAATAATATGTGAAAGGGCTAGTAGCAATATATTAATAAAGTGGTGTTTGTAGTAGCTGCGGAGCACCTAGAGTTGGGCAGGAGTACTGGTTTTTGGGAGATAAGCAAAAATATTTGCTTTTTAACATTCTTATTCTCCTGGGCAGAAGTTAGTAAGATTTTCCAAATCTATAAAGCTGCACTTTTCTAGGCTACATACTTTAAATGCTGACCATGGTAGCAGACCCTCACTTGAGCCCTGAAAAACTTAGTCAGTCATGAGCCCTGATGGGAAAAACCTACATCATAAAATTCATCTTTGTCCTTGGGGCTTTGCTGTCAGACCCAGCAGAGTTCAAACATTTACTGAAGACCAAAACAGTATTTTCTTCATATGCCTTTCTCATCCTTGGTAACCATGCGGGTTGTCATCTAACAACTAGGATTGCTCAAGCAATCCTTGAAAGGGGTTTTAGCCCCAGAGGATAAAGAAACTCTTAAAAACACTGTGCTCAGAATTCATCCTATCCACTCGAAACTTCTGTTAGTTCCAAAAGGATTATTTAGAGTGCTGTCAGACATCACCAAGGAGCTATAAAACACGGCATGTAACATGGTGTCTGTTCCAGCTCCTAGAAGCTTGCCTAGTGGGTCTGAGAATGTTAATTGAATGTGTGGCTGTCTTTTATGCCTGAAATAAGTAAAATGAGATGTGTTCTTTCCTCTCTCCACCCCCACCTTATACTTTGCCTTTCAGCTTTTATTCATACTTTAGGGCACCTCCCCAATAGGGTTGGATGACCCTATGTTTTGTTACATCATCACCTTGTGCTTCCCCTAGCACACATTTACTGATGATATTGTCATTGCCTCTCAATTTGTTTGAATCTCCCACTAGACTATAAGCACTATGAGGCCCTTACTGTATCTAATTTACTCATTTTACAGCACCAGCAACTAGTCTGTGGTTGGCACTGAATAGACGTTTGTTTGTGGGATAAATGTATGAAAGAATAAATGCACAGAGCAGACCTCAGGTCGTAGCAGGTTTTTAATTCCCAAGTAAAAGTAGTAAGACAAAGTTTTTCTTGTTCATGGATTGATGAGGGGCTGGGGTTTGAAAAGTAAGTGAAGAAATAGACCCAGAGGTTTAGGGTGAGAGGAAGACAACCATTACTATATAGGTAAGAGGAGCCCACTGGTAGTGAGGTTACCGATTTGTGACTTGGGGTCTGGAATATGATTTAGGAGTGGCTTCTGTAACCTCAAATTTAAATATAGTTGTGCTCTTATCAGTGGGTTGGTGCATGGGTAGGAGACACCATGGTAAAAACTCAATTTGTTATGGAACTTTAGAATATTTTGACAAAAAGGGAAAGGAATACTGCTGGTTTCCATTTGTATGTAAGTACTTTTATTAATTCTTAAAATATTTCTCATCTTAAAAAAGATTCTCGGGGCGCCTGGGTGGCTCAGTCGGTTAAGCGGCCGACTTCGGCTCAGGTCACGATCTCGTGGTCCGTGAGTTTGAGCCCCATGTCGGGCTCTGTGCTGACTGCTCAGAGCCTGGAGCCTGTTTCAGATTCTGTGTCTCCCTCTCTCTCTGACCCTCCCCCGTTCATGCTCTGTCTCTCTCTGTCTCAAAAATAAATAAACGTTAAAAAAAAAAAATGTAAAAAAAAAAAAGATTCTCATCTTTTCTCAACAATCCCATTGTAGTTTGGAAAGTCATAGGATAGAGAACTGGTGCTCTTTGTATCTTTACATTTCCTGAAATCTTCATGGGTCTAGTTTTACCCTCATTTTCTTTGGGTTTCTCAACATGAGTGGGTTTTAATTGGGGAGAAAATGGATATAACTGACATATACAAAATTTCTCATTTTAAATATATATTTGTTATTTACATAGCCATATTAATGAACTCTCCTATTAGTTTCAGTATTTATTTCATTTGATTGTCTTAGATATTTTTCATATAGATATTATATGCAAGCAAAGATAAAATTTCCTCTCTTTCCTAATATTTATACTTCTTTTTACTTCTGTTGGTCTTACTTAATTGCCTAGAACTACCAGAAAGATATTAAAATATTAGTTTTGATAATGGTCATTTTTGTCTCATTCCTTCAGTTAGTAAAAATCTCCATAATGTTTTATATTTAAATATTATGTTACCAGTTAACTGGATCATAGATTTTCCATATCAATTAATAAATAATCTTTACTTTCTTCTATTTATATTTCTAGGTCATAGATTTAAAATTTTATCAATTGCTTTTTAAAAAATATCTATTGAGGCAATCAGATAGCTTTTCTCCTTTGACCTAGTAATATGATGAATTATTGATTTCCTAATATTGGCCCATAATTGCATTCATTTCTGGAATAAATCCTACTTTGTCATGATGTATTAGTCTTTAAATATCTTGACAGACTTGATTTTTCTAATGTTTTATTAATGATATATGTATTTATAGTTATAATTGAGATTGCCTAGGAGACTGTGAATTTGCCTCACAGCTACTACTCCATAGCCAACTCTTGCTTCAAACCCTGTAGCTCTGAGCTGGGGTGGGGAGGCTGTTTGTGACTTCTTCCTTGGGTTCTGGTCACTTTCTTCCCAGACAGAATATACTCTTATTCTTTCTTCATTTTGTCTTCATCTATTGTCTATGTAGCAGACTTTTCTTCAATCTTCTTTCTTGATTTCTCTTAATTCAGATTACTCCCCTTCCCCCTTCTTTTCTATTCCCTTTGTTTTTTAAAGTAAGCTTTATGCTCAGCTTGGGGCTTGAACTCATGATCCTGAGATCAAAAGTTTTACACTCTAATGATTGACCCAGCTAGATTCCCCTGTTTCCTTTTGGTTTTTATTCATCAGAAATTGAGAATGAGTGGGGTAGGCAAAACTTATTGTTTTAATTTAAAAGCTTCTGATCTTGTGCTGATTCAAATCTAGGAGCAACAAGCAAAGCAAAGTTACATAGTATTTTCATTGAATTCACATTTGAGACTGTAGCATTTAAATCATAGCATAAATCATATAGCATTAAAAATCAGGTATTAGCTCTCAAAAGTTTCATGATGGTAAAGTCTCTGCCTTAGGGAGGAGGTAACTGAACTACTTTTCTAGGAGTGCAAATATCTCAGTGTTTGGCCCAAGATCGCAAATGAGGAAGCTGGCATTCCAAGTGTCAAGTGCTAAGCCTTGTGCCTTGAGAGTATTTTAAATTATGAAGACCTCTTTTTATGTTGGTACAATAGAACCTTTTATTAAATCTGGTAATTAGAATGACTCACACTTTGTTTAAGACCTATAGTGTTCTACCTGTTTCTATGCTGTGAAGTATTGTGCTGTAGGAGACACATTCTGAATCTTGCATATGCTTGTTACTAAGCCCTGAAATATCTGGAAGAATGTGCACGTATAATCCTCATACAAACTTTAGCCATACCAGTAGCCAATTGCAGACACTAAGGATGTGCAGAGCTTGTGCTAAAAAACACTTTACCATCTGTACAGTTCACTTTGGGGATGGCCCATACAGTGGATGTTCCACTTGTGGGTCCTTTCTCTGCTGGGTCTCCCTCCTTTTCCTCTTTTTTCTTTTCGCCATCCCTCGGGTCCTGCTCTCTTCAGTTGATGCACCTTGTAGTCAAGGCAAGAAATTCTAATTCTAGGTTCCATTCTGGGAGAGGATCAGGGATCCTCCTGGCTCCAGAGTTTGAGGCTGTTTGGAGTAGACTATCAATTTGACAAACCTTTCTCTGGTTAAGACTGATCCTTTTTCAATAATGCACATGTGCTGTTGAACAAAAGAGAAAGATCCCCTCTCCACCAGGAGTGACTATCTGGAAGAATGAAGGAAATAGAGGGCCTTCCTGTCACATGTTTCTCGTGGTATGGGTCATTTTGACAGGGATTTTACAAAGCATAGCATGGCTGACTAAATGGATATTTCACCCATGGGTCTCTGAGCCCAGGGCTGGTGGTTAAGCCATCTGGATAAGAGTCCCAGGGCTACCGTCTCTCCAAGCCTCTGTGTCCCTCTATGACCTTGGGCAAATGCACCAGCTTCTCCCTCTGTAAAAGGAAAGTGATTGTGCTGTCTCCTCCATTCCAGAGCTGTTGGGAAGACAAATGTGAATGTGTCTTTAAAGAGCTCTGAGCTTCCCTGAGGAGGGCGTTGTGTAATTACGAGGTGTTACTATCACCACTCCTGTTAGGAACATTGAGAATGTGATGACTGGAACTAAATCAGCTGCACCTGCCTGTCTTTTATCTTCAGCTTTAATGCTTCTTTTTGTCTCCCCCGTAGCCTAGAAGCAGATATATATTATTTTCCAAGTCAGGCTGCCTTCTGGTGAGTCAGGGCTGACACTTGCCTAATACCCTGAGCCTAGCCTGCTTGGTTGGGTGTGTGGTGAAATAGATTCTTTTTATGCTAGATAGCCCCAGCCTCATCGGCATCCAGCAGGGTGACCTTGGATCTGTTGCTTAACCTCTCTAAGGCTCTGTCTTCACCAGTGAAATTAGGTTACTTGTAAGTATTGTATTGATTAAATGAAATTAATTTTCAAAAACTTCTGGCAAACAACAGGTGCTTAATAAACAATAGTGTTTTGAAATTTTGTTTTCTTTTATTCTCTCACTTTTTGGCCTTTGCATTAATGTGACATGTGCATTTCTATCTCAGCATCTTGTTTTGGGTAGCAATTAATATTTTGGGTGCTTTGAGATATGGCATCATTATTCTGGAATATCTCTTTTTGAAGCATGTGTCTTCATTCTCAGTGCCCTCAAAACAATTTAAACAAACAAATGCATAAAAGCATTTACTTTGTGACATTTATTTTCAATAGTCTCTGAGCCCTCACATGCTCTTAATAGAAAGAGAAAGCTACAAAACTTGCCCGGCTGTTTGGAGGTGCTATTTAAAGCCTCAGTGGGCCCAAAATGACAATTTTGAAATTGACTGTGGAGCGTGATGATGCCAAGTACTAGCAGACGCCCAGGAAACCTGTCACATTTGCCATGTGTTACCCAAAATCTCAAGAGTCTGCAGAGGTTTTAGAAGAGTTTTTCTCTTAGGAAGCTTTTGCTGTTTCTTACTCTCTAGATTTCCCTTTTGCTGTGGATGGAACGTGCCACAAGCAAAGGAACCTCAGACTGCATGCTGGGGCTCTCCTCCAAGCAGAGATATCTGTGAGGCTCCCAGCTGAGCTTAACTACATGATAGCTTTATGCCTGGGAATCAGTGCTCGCACTGAAAAGTGGTGGCTTCTCCTGTGCATGGTTGTTTTATAGTGGTTTAAAAGTCTGCTCTGCCTCTGACTAGCTAGATGACCTTGTAGAGTTACTTAACCAATAAGTCTCATTTTCACTGTCTGTCAGATGGGGATAGTGATACCAACCTTGACATATTGTTATAAATATTTGTTGGAATGGGTATAAAGTTCCTACATCAGATATTTAACATATAGAAGGTACATTGATGCATTTTGGCTATTATTTTTTGAATGAACTAATGACATTCATGGTGGTAGGTGGAATAATGGCCCTCCAGAGATATCCACATCCTAATCCATGGAACCTGGGACTGTGTTAACCTTTCATGGGAAAAGTGGCTTTGCAAATATGATTAAGGATCTTGAGATGGGGAGGTTACCTGGATCATCTGAGTGAGTATAATCTAATCATATCTGGCTTTATTGGGGCACCTGGGTGGCTCAGTTGGTTAAGTGTCCAACTCTTGATTTCGGCTCAGGTCATGATGCCAGGGTCATGAGATTGAGCCCCATGTCAATCAACCCCATGAGTCGGGGTCCGCACTGAGCTTGGAGCCTGCTTGAGCTTCTTTCCCTCTCTCTCTCTCTATCCCTCTCTCCCACTTGTGCTCTCTGTTTCTAAAAAATAAACAAAAATAAATAAAAGGACCCTTATCCTGCTGTGGTCAGAGAAAAAGATGGGAAAACAGAAGCAGGGTCAGAGACATGCTACATCACTGGATTTGAAGACAAAGAGAGGAGCCACCAGCCAAGGAATGCAGGCAGCTTCTAGAAGCTAGAGAAAGCAAGGAAACAGGTTCTCTCCTGGAGGCTCTAGAAGGAACCAGCCTTCCCAACACCTTACTTTAGCTCAGTGAGATCCATGTTAGACTTCTGACCTATAGGATCATGAAACAATAAATTTGTGTTGTTTTAAACCACTACGTTTGTGATAATTTCTTATATAGTAACAATGGAAAACCAATACATGATCAAAGACATTTGTAAGGGCTGGGGCACCCGGGTAGCTCAGTCAGTTAAGCGTCTGAGTCTTGGTTTCAGCTCAGGTCATGATCTCACAGTTTGTGGGATCAAGCCCCTCATCGGGCTCTGCTCTGACTGCTTGGAGCCTGGTTGGGATTCTGTCTCTCCTTCTCTCTCTCTGCCCCTCCCCTGCTTGCATTCTCTCTTTCTCTTTCTCTCTCTCTCTCTCTCTCTCTCTCTCAAAATAAACAAACATTAAAAAAGACAATGTAATGGTTATGTACAATTATACAAGAGTGAGGCTCATGATGCTTTATATTTGGATAAGCTACTATGGTATGTGCTAAATTCTAGACCCCTTGAGCTTGGTAAGAATATTTGAAATCCTACCAGTTTCTCTTTTGGGTAGGAGATGTGCTTTGCTTCATAAGAACTGAAATGAATGCCTTGTTATGCCCTAAAGGATTTGAATCTAGTCTGAAAAAGTCACATTGCTTATATTTTAAATTTTGGAATTCCCACAATTGCTCAAATCCTTGTTTCCTCTCTGAATAGATAGCAACAGGGTTTTTCTATGCCTTATCATTCTATGGATTAAAGAACTTAAAAATTAGAGTCAGAAGATTTGGGTTTGAGTCCTGTAACCCTGGGAGAGTAAATCATGTAATTTTCAAAATGTATCTCCAGAATGGAGATGATACCACCTGGTTTATCTATCCATTGGGTGGGCCAAGGAGATGATGTGAATAAAGACGCATTGATAACTGGACCATTACACAAATTTTCTGGTTTAATTATTATATTTGTTATTGTAATGTTTATGTTGTGATAGAACGGTAGAATATTAGATCAAGAATGGACTCTAGAGATCATTTAACCCAGTAGCCTTGAAACTCAGGCCAAGAGAGGTCCAATAACTTAAAAATGTTCTCCCGGCTCCCTTGTGTCCAGTCTCCAATGTGGCCTGGGTAATCACTGGAAGATGAACCAGGCTGGAAACTTGATCTCACATGAAGGGCATAGGCCGGGGGTCGGGAGCGATACAAGAAATGTAAGACATGAAGGCACAGGGATCCATTTATAAGAACTGGTGATGAACTGGGATGGATTGGCAATGGGAGAGGTTTCCCTGGGAATTTGGGGAAGTAACCAGGCAGAGTGGAAGGAAGTGGCACTGTGCTGAGCTGGTGGGTAAAGATGGCCTTACTAGTTAGTGTAAGTAGGAATTTAACTTTGAGCATCTGACTAGAGTCTTGTGTTCTTCCCACTATACCATTTTGTTTGTTTGTTTGTTTGTTTGTTTGTTTTGTGGGAGGAATAGAGGAAACTGCCTTGTAAATGGGTCTTTTAGTGATTCCTCCCCTAACTTTTGGAAGGAACTCAAGATGGACTTATTTTGAATTCTGCTTAAAGATTAAGGTATTGCAGTCAGATTCCAATGAATGATCTCCAACAGGATGTGACAGGCTCCCATTCCCAGAATTTGAATCCGTAATCTTTGGTCCTGAAAGTTTCTTCTTTAATATCTAGACTTGCTATGGATAGTCAGGCACAACAAAGCAAAAGAAAACAAAGTAAATTTCTTTATAAGGAAACAGCAATTCTAAATTCACCTCTGGCTCCCTAGGGCTCTTCAGTGTGCACATTTGCAAACACATACCTCACACACACCATACATATGCACATGTACACTCATAACCCACTCACACTCACAACTCCCATCACACACACATGCCACACATGAAAACATACTGTTAAAGAACATTATGACACCAATGGTTTCAGGACCTTTTGTTTATTTTGTTTCAAAGTAATATACTGAATTTTATACATTTTATCCCAACATGTGTTCTATAGAAATGTGACTTATATACAGTCACATTTCCCCAGATTATATGAAGTGGTCATTGCAAAAGAAGAATGGATCAGAAGGTAGAAGAATGAAGTGACTACCTGTAGATTCTAATCTAACAGTAAGAGTCCTTTATAATTTTATAAGGATGCAGAATTCAGAGGGCTTCCATATTCACCAATGTATTGTGCACCCCAACAAGCCTGTGATAGAGTCAGGGAGAGATCTTTATTTTTGTACCACAGCTGACATTCAGAAAGGTGACATGAACTGACCAAAGTCAGACTTGGGTATAAAGAAAGGATAGTTGACTTTTCTATAACCATGAAGCTGTTTCTCTTGTATAGTTGCTGAAGAATTAACAGCCATAAACACATTTTAAATGAAGTTTAAAATTGACATTTAAATATAGATTGTGTAAAAAAATTTTACATTTTAAGTGTTAAACATATTTGCTATGTAAAATTTTAAAAACTTGGAAAAATAGGAGAAAATTATCCTTAGAGATGACTATTATTAACAGTTTTGCTGTATTTCTTTAAAATATTTTCTACACATAGAAGTTCTTTGTTATTTTGTTTCCTTAGTAGGTTAATATTAAATTATAATTTTCTTATTTCTATCAAAAACATCTTGTCATACATTTTCTTATATTATCATTAACATCATATTTAAGAGTTGCAAAATATTCTTGGGATTGTGCCATAATTTATTTAGCAGTCTCTGTTTTAGGATCTGGGTTAGTTCTAAGTTTTTGCATTTTCACATTTTTAAAAAAAATTTTATTTAAATTCCAGGTAGTTAACATACAGTGTAATACCAGTTTCAGGTATACAATATAATGATTCAACACTTACATACATCACCCAGTTCTCATCACATCAAGTACACTCCTTAATGCCCATCACCTATTTAAGCCATCCCCCTGCCTACCTCCCCTCTGGTAACCATCAGTTTTTTCTCTATAGTTAGAGAGTCTGTTTCTTGGTTTGCTTCTCTCTCTTTTTTTGCGCCCTCTCACCTTTGCTTGTTTGTTTTGTTTCTTAAATTCCACATATGAGTGAAATCATATGGTATTTGTCTTTCTCTGACTTATTTCACTTAGCATAATACTCTCTGGATCCATCCATGTCATTGCCAATGGCAAGATTTCATTCTTTTTTATGGCTGAGTAATACTCCATTATATATCTGTACCACATCTTTTTTCATTCAGCATTTTTACATTTTGATTTAATTTTTCAAGATGTATGTCAGGAATTGGGATTATAAGGCTAAAGTACATTGGATATATATTGCTAAATTGCTTTCTAAAAGTGTTATACCAATCTATCTTTTGTATTGTAGAAATGAAATCATCTTAAAATGGAATCTTGTTCTTTTTTTTGTGATTTTTTAAAAAATATATGAAATTTATTGTCAAATTGGTTTCCATACAACACCCAGTGCTCATCCCAAAAGATGCCCTCTTCAATACCCATCACCCACCCTCCCCTCCCTCCCACCCCCCAGCAGCCCTCAGTTTGTTCTCAGTTTATAAGAGTCTCTTATGCTTTGGATCTCTCCCACTCTAACCTCTCTCTCTCTCTCTCTCTCTCTTTTTTTTTTGTTCTTAATAGAACTTTAAGCGCAGGGAATTCCTAACTGGCCACCTTTCCCTACAGGCTCCAGCATCTGGATGTGTTGTTCAGCAACTCCTCTTCCTTTTTCAGTCCCATTTCCAGCTTTTCACTGCTTACCCCACTTCAGTGTTCCCTTAATTTCTAAGCACAACAGTTTGGTTTTGCTCTCTGCTTACCTTATAACCCTTCATCTCTCTTACCCCATATGGCTTATCAGAGTATTTTTCTAAACAAACTTAGTTCCCTTCCTAAGAAAAGCTCTGGAGCCAGCTGTAAAAAATAACATTTTCAACATTCTATAGGACTCACCAATGTCTGGAAAATATCTATTTACTTATGTGTTTGTTTATTTAGGCTAATGGATTTCAGGATTTTAATAAGGGTGAACTCTCTAGTTATATTAGTTGTTCTAAGGAGAGAGTAACAGTTCTCTGCTATTGGACATGTCTAAGCAGAGGCAGAAGGTCACTTTTCAGGACAATTGTAAATGGAATCCAAGCAACAGCTGACCATTGAGCTAGAATAGATGACCTTGATGATCTCTATAATCGTGAGAATCCCTGAATCCATGATTTCCGCTTTCTCTAAATATTAGAATATTTATTTACTGATGATTTATTTTTAAGACCTCTCTTTTTAATAGCATGCAGGCATAAAGTGTTGGGCCAATGGGCTGGACACCCATGTCATGCTGCTTCCTCACCTGTGATTCAATGTGATTAGCTCCCTCTGGCAAGGTTCCTTACAATGGAACCTCTTCAGGTAATTTTTTGCCTCTGAGACATTTCAGCCCTTTCACTATTTTAGGAACATACTTCTAAATTATACAAGGTCTTGCTGACACAAGGGCCATAACACTTTGTCAAGAGAAATTCTCCATGAATGGAGTAAATTAAGAGAGAAAGCCTGTGAAATGTGTGTCAGTGCAGCTGCTCTGACTTTCCCCAATGCAACAGTTTGAGGCTGAGGATTCCTGACACCCGGGGCTTGATTATGTTTTTCGTATCTGGAGTTAGTTGTACTGGAAGAGTGCTGATAGCTCAAATAGCCTGGGCTTGGAGATGCTGGTATGGTAGTCAGCACATGTCACCTTCATTGGACACTCATGTCACCCAAAACTTTCATTTCAACATTATTTTGCTGTTCAGAGTGGCTAAGGAGCACACTACCCTAACTTCATTATTCCTCTGCTCAGTAACAGTCTCTGAGGCCCCTTTCATAATAAGCCAAATGTAAAATATAAGAAACTGTGGGTGATATAAATCCTGGGACCTAAAATATATCAAAAGGCTTAAAAGTGAATATGCCTTTTATCCCAGCAACTTTACTTCTGAGGAAATCATGAAAGAGATGTGCAAACATGCTCACTCGTAACACTTTCTAATGACTAAAATCTGAAACTCTCCTAAATGTCTCCCAATAGGAAACTATGTTAAAATAAGGTGCATCCATACTATTAAGAATCATGTTGTAGAAAATAATTTAGATGTATGGAGATGTTTATGATACATAACTCAGTAGAAGAATTAGGCTACTATATTATACACCTGAAACTAATATAACACTGTATGTTAACCAACTAGAATTAATGTAAAAAAATAAAATAGAAAACCACTTTGAAAAAAGTTGACTACTTAAAAGAATGTGCTATAGATATAATAATGAATTGATGTTTATTGAGTGCATACTATGTGTCAGGCACTGTCCAATTTGCTTTGCATGTATTTTTTTTAAGTTTTCATTTAAATTCCAATTAGTTAATATACAGTATAATATTAGTTTCAGGTATACAGTATGGTGATTCAACACTTCTATGCAACACCTAGTGCTCATCAAACAAGTGTACTTCTTAATCCCCATCACCTATTTAACCTATCCCCCCCCCCCCCCCCCGCCACCTCCCTCTGGTACCCATCAGTTTGTTCTCTTAACTATAGTTAAGAGTCTGTTTCTTGGGGCACCTGGGTGGTTCAGTCAGTTGAATGTTTGACTCTTGATACCAGCTCAGGTCATGATCTCACAGTTAGTGAGTTTGAGCCCCACATCGGGCTCTACACTGACAGCGTGGAGCCTGCTTGGGATTCACTCTGTCCTCTCTCTCTCTCTCTCCCCCATGCCCTCTCTCTCAAAATAAATGAATAAATACTTTTAAAAAGGAGTCTGTTTCTTGGTTTGCCCCTCTCTCTTTTTTCCTTCTTTGCTCATTTGTTTCTTAAATTCCACATATGAGTGAAATCATATGGTATTTGTCTTTATTATTTCACCTACCGTAATACTCTAGCTCCATCCATGTTGCAAATGGCAAGATTTCATTTTTTTTAGTTTTTATTTTATTTTTTATTTTTTGAGAAAGAGTGCAAGCAGGGGAGGGACAGAGAGAGAGAGGGAGAGAGAGAATCCCAAGTAGGCTCCATGCTGTCAGTGCAGAGCCCAACGCTGGCCTCAATCTTACAAACTGTGACCTGAGCCAAAATCAAGAGTGAGATGCTTAACCGACTGAGCCATCCAGGTGCCCTAGGATTTCATTCTTTTTTATGACTAATATTCTATTGTATATGTATACCACTTCTTTTTTATCCAGTTATCAGTTGAACACTGATAATTTGGCTATGGTAGATAATGCTGCTATAACCATTGGAGTGCATGTATCCCTTTGAATTAGTATTTTTGTATTCTTTGGGTAAATACATAGCTGTGCAATTGCTGGATCATAGGGTAGTTCTATTTTTAACTTTTTAAAAAAGTTTATTTTTTTTGAGTGAGAGAGAGCAATCAGGGGAAGGGCAGAGACAGAGGGAAAGAAAGAGAATCCCAGAAGGTTCTGTACCACTAGCACATAGCCTAGTGAGGGGCTCAAACTCCTGAACCACAAAATCATGACCTGAGTTGAAGTCAAAAGTCAAATGCTTAACCGAATGAACCACCTAGGTGCCCCCATTTTTAACTTTTGAGGAACCTTCAGACTGTTTTCCAGAATGACTGCACCAGTTTGCATTCCCACCAACAGTCCAAGAGTGTCCCCCTTTCTCTGCATCCTTGATAACACCAGTTGTTTCTTGTGTTTTTTATTTTAGCCATCCTGACAGGTGTGAGGTATATCTCATTGTAGTTTTGATTTGCATTTCCCTGATGATGAGTTATGTTGAGCATCTTTTCATGTGCCTGTTGGCCATCTGGCTGTCTTCTTTGGAACAATGTCTGTTGATGTGTTCTGCCCATTTTTTAATTGGGCTATTCATTTTTGGGTGTTGAGTTTTATAAGTTCTTTATATATTTTGGATACTAACTCTTTATTAGATATGTCATTTGTAAATATCTTCTCCTATTCCATAGGCTGCCTTTCAGTTTTGTTGATGTTTCCTTTGCTGTGAAGTTGTTATTTTGATGTAGTCCCAATAGTTTATTTTTGCATTTGTTTCCCTTGCCTCAGGAGACAAATCTAGAAAGAAGTTATTATGGCCGATGTCAAAGAGGTTACTGCTTGTGTACTCCTCTAGGATTTTTTATGATTTCAGGTTTCATATTTAGGTCTTTAATCCATTTTGAATTTATTTTTGTGTATGATGTAAGAAAATGGTCCAGTCTCATTCTTTTGCATGTTGCTGTCCAGTTTTCCCAATACCGTTTTATGAAGGGACTGCTTTTTTCCCATTGAATATTCTTTACTACTTTCTCAAAGATTAATTGATCATATAGTTGTGGGTTCATTTCTGGGTTTTCTTTTCTGTTCTATTGATCTGTGTGTCTATTTTCGTGCCAGTATCATACTGTTTTGATCACTACAGCTTTGTAGTATAACTTTAAGGGTGGAATTGTGATGCCTCCAGCTCTGCTTCTCTTTTTCAGGGTTGCTTTGACTATTTGGGATCTTTTGCAATATTTGCAAATCAATCAATGTGTACAACACATTAGTAAAAGAAAGTTTAAAAACTATAATCATTTCAATAGATGCAAAAAAAGCATTTGGCAAAGTACAACATTCATTCATGATAAAAACCCTCAACAAAGTAGGTTTAGAAGGAACATACCTCAACATAATAAAGTCTGTATATGAAAAACCTGCAGTTAACATCATCCTCAATGGGGAAAACCTGATAGCTTTTCCTCTATGATCAAAAATAAGATAGGATGTCCACTCTCACTACTGTTATTTAACATAGTGCTGGAAATCCTAGCCATGGCAATCAGGCAAAAGAAGTAAAATGCACCCACATCAGTAAGGAAGAAGTGAAACTTTCACTATTTGCAGATGACATGATACTCTATATTGAAAACCTGAAAGACTGGGGCCCCTGGGTGGCTCAGTCCGTTAAGCGTCTGACTCTGGATTTCAGATCAGCTCACGATCTCATGGTTTGTGAGATTGAGCGCCATGTTGGGCTCTGTGCTGACAGTGCAGAGCCTGCTTGGGATTCTCTATCTCCCTCTCTCTATCTGCCCCTCCCCTGCTCTCTCTCTTTCTCTCTCTCAAATAAATAAATAAATATTACAAAAAATAAAAAAAGAAAACCTGAAATACCCCACCAAAAGCTGCTAGAAGTGATACACAAGTTCAGTAAAGTTGCAGGATATAAAATCAATGTACAGAAATCTGTTGCATTTTTACATACCAATAATGAGGTAGCAGAGAAATTAAGGAATCCGTCCCATTTACAATTGCACCAAAACCAGTAAGGTAACTAGAAATAAACCTAACCAAAGAGGTGAAAGACTTGTACTCTGAAAACTGTAAAACACATGAGAGACTTTTGAAAATGACACAAAGAAATGGAAAGACAGTCTGTGCTCATGGATTGGAAGAACAAGTATGATTGAAATGTCTATACTGCCCAAAGCAATCTACAGTGCAATCCCTATTAAAAATGCCAACATCACTTTTCACAGAGCTAGAACAAACAATATTAAAATTTGTATGTTTTACATGTATTAATTTATTTGATCCTTACAAAATTCTGTGAGGTACTATTATTGTCCCCATTTTACAGATGAGGAAACCGAGGCACAGAAAGCATAGATAACTTGCTTAAGGTCACTAGGCAGAACAGGGATTGAGTTGGGGAAAAACTTTTCTCCAAAGTCAGAGCTTTTAACTACAACTAACATTGCTTCTGAAAGAGTGAAAAGACAATGTCTGAAAACTAAATTTGATTACATATGGTTGTTAAAAGATTATGGTTTATATTTTCCTTTTGAGCATTTATGAAGGGAATAATACTTGTAAAATAGCATTGTAAAAATAATTCTGAACCATAAGTAGCAGCTCTCTGATTAATTTGTGTGCTCAACCAACATTACTTTGGCTAGAAAAAGAAATAAAACATAGTTTTGCTGTGTGAATTCATAACCAGTTGGGATTCAGTATTTAGCTTTGGGCCATAGATTTTTTTTTTTTATTTATTTTTATTTTTTTTTCAATATATGAAATTTATTGTCAAATTGGTTTCCATACAACACCCAGTGCTCATCCCAAAAGGTGCTCTCCTCAATACCCATCACCCACCCTCCCCTCCCTCCCACCCCCCATCAACCCTCAGTTTGTTCTCAGTTTTTAAGAGTCTCTTATGCTTTGGCTGTCTCCCACTCTAACCTCTTTTTTTTTCCTTCCCCTCCCCCATGGGTTTCTGTTAAGTTTCTCAGGATCCACATAAGAGTGAAAACATATGGTATCTGTCTTTCTCTGTATGGCTTATTTCACTTAGCATCACATTCTCCAGTTCCATCCATGTTGCTACAAAGGGCCATATTTCGTTCTTTCTCATTGCCACGTAGTACTCCATTGTGTATATAAACCACAATTTCTTTATCCATTCATCAGTTGATGGACATTTAGGCTCTTTCCATAATTTGGCTATTGTTGAGAGTGCTGCTATAAACATTGGGGTACAATGATGCCCCTATGCATCAGTACTCCTGTATCCCTTGGGTAAATTCCTAGCAGTGCTATTGCTGGGTCATAGGGTAGGTCTATTTTTAATTTTCTGAGGAACCTCCACACTGTTTTCCAGAGTGGCTGCACCAATTTGCATTCCCACCAGCAGTGCAAGAGGGTTCCCGTTTCTCCACATTCTCTCCAGCATCTATAGTCTCCTGATTGGGCCATAGATTTTGTAAGTGAAAGTTTGTACCTTTTGACCCCCTTCACCCATTTCACCCCACCGCCACCCGCCCACATCTGGCAACCACCAATCTGTTTCTGCATAAATGGACTTGTTTGTTTTTTTTAATTCCACATACAAGTGAGATCATATGGTATTTGTCTTTTTCTGTCTATTTTACATTATTTTACCTAGCATAATGCTCTCAAGATTCATCCATTGCAAATGGCAAGATTTCATTCTTTTTTATTTTTGGATAATATTCCATTAAATATTTATGCCACATTTTCTTTTCTTATTCATCTGTTTGTGTACCCTTAGGTTGTTTCCATATCTTGGCTATTGTAAATAATGCTGCAGTGAACATGGGAATACAGATATCTTTTTCAGTTAGTACTTTTCTTTTCTTTGGATATATACGTAGAAGTGAAACTACCAGATCATATGGTAGTTCTATTATTTATTTCTTAGGGAATCTCCATACTGTTTTTCATAGTGGCTGCACCAATTTACATTTCAACAACAGTGTACAAGCGTTCTTTTTTCTTCACATCCTTGCCAACGCTCCTTATTTCTTGTCTTTTTTGGTAACTGCCATTCTAACAATAACAAGTGTGAGGTGATTTTGTGGTTTTGATGTGCATTTTCCTAATAATTAGTGATGTTGAGTATCTTTTTATGTACCTGCTGCCAATCTGTATGTCTTCTTTGGGAAAAATGTCTATTCAGATCTTCTGTACATTTTTAAATTAGATTGATTTTTTGCTTTGAGTTGTATGAGTTCTTTCTGTATTTGGGATTTTTAACATCTTATGAGATGTATGATTCGCAAATATTTTCTTCCATTCTTTAGGTTTTTTTTCATTTTGTTGATGATTTCCTTTGCTGTGCAGAAGCTTTTTAGTTTGATATCGTCCCACTTGTTCATTTGTGCTTTAGTTACCTTTGCTTTTGGTGTCAGATCCAAAAAATCATTGTCAAGACCAATGTCAAGGATCTATGTCTTCTAAGAGTTTTATGGTTTTAGGTATTACATTCAAGTCTTTTTCATTTTGAGTTAATTTTTGTGTATAGTGTAAGATAGTAGTCCTATTTTATTCTTTGCATGTGGATATCCAGTTTTCTCAGTACCAGTTATTGAAGAGACTGTCCTTTCCCCACTGTATATTCTTGGCTACTTTATCATAGGTTAGTTGACCAGATGTGCATATCTGAGGATCAACTATCAGATTCACTTCTGTAGTT
Source organism: Panthera pardus (assembly GCF_024362965.1). NCBI lineage: Eukaryota > Metazoa > Chordata > Mammalia > Carnivora > Felidae > Panthera > Panthera pardus. The sequence continues at coordinate 62,523,926 of NW_026526766.1, forward strand.
AAGGGGAGTAGGGCTTAAAAGCCTAAACTGAGGGTATTGAAATGGAAATGGAAATAAAAAGGATGGAGTTGAGAGAAGTCTAAGAAATAAAAGCAATGGGCATTTATGAGTGAATAGAGACAGTGGTGAAGGAATGATTTTTGATTTTGTGTCATTAATTTATCAAACAATATATCTACGTAAGTATTAGTCTATTTAGTGTTCACGTGGTTAAATTTTCATTCATTTAACAAGCATTTATTTAATAGCTGCCTTAAAAAACCCAATGTTTTAAGCATAGTGAGACTATGTGTATTATACATATACTATATACCTATTTGGTCTTGACCTTTAAAGAGCTTATAGTTTAGTAGAACTTATTTAAAGATCCTGGAAATATTATTTTATTCTTAAGTCTTGTGTACAAACTTGGACAGTTGGATGCTATCTCCTGAGTTGAAGCTTGAGCAAGTGGCACAGAACCACCAGGTGGTGGTCCCGTGTCATCTGTGCCCTAGAGTCTCTTCTATCCACAGATTGGCCAAAGTTTCTACATCTTTACCTTCTGGAACTCCCTTGGTTCCTTTCTGTTTTCAAACCTGGTTTTCCAGCTTCTTCTTGATTTTGTGTACCCTTAGAGGTCCTTTGAAATCATACCCTTTTCCTTATATAAAACTTGGTTTCCTTGGCCTTTCCCATGTATTCTCAGTTTTCATATCTTTTTTTTTCTCCTTTCTATAATTATGCAACTTTTCAAGTTTGTCTTCAGCATTGGTTCAGTTTTCCTGCCCGTAATTGACTCCAAACTTGATTTTAATTCCTCAGTTGCACTGTGCTTCTTTTATATTTTTTTCCATTGAAATCTCATTCCTATTGTTTTACTTTTAGATTGTTCTCTTCATATCGATGTCTTTTTCTCTTTCACAGGGAATTTGCCTTCTGTCATGCAATTAAGATTGCCAAAACATTTATTTCCATCAAATACCAAATATCAAAAATTTTCTGACCACAGAAATAATACCTTCTTTCTCTGAATGTAGAAAAATTATTATTTAAATCCTTAAATAAGTTACATTATTAGGGAGAAAGCCCAGGGCCCAGAAATGCTACTTTGGAGATTGTATCACCTTGAAACTTGTACGTTCCTTCCCATTTTCCATATCAAAATGTTGTGGCTTCAGATACAAAAAAGAAAAACACATAGATACCGCTCCATCTATGGCTGTCAATTTGTGGGTTTAATCCTCCCCGCCCCGCCCCCATTGTTTTGTGGAGTCTACTTCCCTAGGATTCACAAAGACCATTCCTTTTTTTTTTTTCTTTTTTTTGGAATGGAAACATGAATTTATTTATTTATGCATTTATCTATCTATCTATTTAATTTACATCCAACTTAGCATATAGTGTAACAATGATTTCAGGAGTAGATTCCTTAATGCTCCTTACCCATTTAGCCCATCCCCCCTCCCACAACCCCTTCATCAACCCTCTGTTCTCCATATTTAAGAGTCTCTTATGTTTTGTCCCCCTCCCTGTTTTTATATTATTTTTGCTTCTCTTCCCTTATGTTCATCTGTTTTGTATCTTAACATCCTCATATGAGTGAAGTCATATAATATTTCACAAAGGCCATTTCTTAACAAGCAAGGCTCATCACAGCACATTTTTACCCAAGCCTGAGCGTGTTCAGACCTCATGTACATCATAGTATTTTAATGGGATAGATAGACTTTTTAATATTGTTACTAGCTGAAAGACTTCTCTTTCCTGAATCATCAATTTACTAATGTGTTCCTGTTTGTTTTTTTTTTTTTGCCTTTCAAGTTGTATTCCATTCTCTGAAAATGTATGGCACATACCCAATTCCCACTTTCCTTAGCATTTCTATCATTTTCTACAGACTAGGAAAAGACTTTCCTTTGCTCCCTAAAGAATATCTTGCCCTGGTTTTTTTTTTTTTTTTTTCATTCTTCTGACTATGATTTCAGAGGCTGAGAATATGCTGATATTGTATAGACTTGCTCTTTTGGATTTGTTTGAAGGAAAGTGAGAAATGGAGGCCGATAAAGCTTGTATGTAGTATTGTATTACTCCTTTCTCATGTGCTTTGTATGTCCAACTGCCTGTGGCATTTCTACTTGGATAGCTCACAGGATCCTCAGCCTTAAAGTGTGCAAAACTATGCTTGCCTCCCCCACCCCCAACACCCCTCTGAACCCAGCCTGAAATTTGCTCCCTCTGCAATGGTCCTGAATTGCTTACTACTGTTTATCACCCAGAAACCTAGCAGTCATCCTTGATACCTTTCTCTTTCAAACTTCTTTTTTTTAAGTTTATTTATTTATTTTTGAGAGAGAGAGAGAGAGAGAGAGAGAGAGAGAGAGAGAGAGACTAGGGGAGGGGCAGAGAGAGTGAGAGAGAGAGAATCCCATGCCAGCTCCATGCTGTTAGTACAGAGCCCGAGCTGGGCTCGATCTCACAAACCGTGATATTATGACAAGCTGAAATCAAGAGTTGGACATTTAGCCTACTGAGCCACCCAGGTGCCCCTCTCTCTCAAACTTCTTACCAGTTCTGTTAAGTATATCTCTTATATAAATCTCAAGTTTATCACGTTTATCCATGTTTACTGTTACAACTCTAGCCCTTGCTAATGGTATCTCTACCCTGGAGTACAGCTTCCTAAGAGATATCTCCATAAGGTATTTCTCTTTTTGGTACAAATAATAAAAAACATCTTAAGCAATAAAAGACATTTATTGGTTTACAGAATTGAAAAGGCCAAAGTTAGGGTCAGTTTCAGGCAAGACTTGATTGAGAATGTCACCAATGTTGCCAAAATTTTGGTTTTTTTCAATTTCTCCTCTTTACTTTCTATGGTGTTGTCTTCCTGCTAAAACTAGATCATCCTGTCAAATAAGGGGGCTGCTGGAGCTTCTAGGTCCTCATGCTTCCTTGTTCATGATCTTCAGGAAGAGAAAACATTTCTTCCAGAAGTTCTCATAGAATGGTGACAAAGCTTATTTCCCAGTAGCCTTTTGTTTGTTTGTTTGTTTGTTTGTTTTCATTTACCCAGTTTGGGCCAGTTGTCCTTTCCTGAACTAGGCACTGTAGTCAGAGGGATGGATTTTGCTGATTGGAGACTCACCCTTAGAATTGAGGGGAGATAGATCCCACTCACAATACATGACTAAGAATGTCACGGGGAAAATAACTTGAAGGCATTCTGGGGACTTGTTAACTGGGAAGGAAAGTACAAGACAGTACACATTGAGTTATTATCCACTACACCATATTCACTTTTGCCTCTCTCCAATCTTGTCTCCAAGGCGTAGCAATAGAGTTTTTTACAAAGAGAAATTGTGTTGTGCTACTCCTTTATTTAACATCACTCTTTGGCTTCATTTTGCTCCTTGGATAAAGATAAAAGTAATCCTTAACACTCCTCACAAGTTCCTTCTGCCCCTGCCTACCTTCCAACCTCATCTATTGCTATAACCTGCTTTTGGTCCCTATCCACTCACCCTGGCTGGCTCTTGTTCATTCTCTTGGATTATCAGGGCTTTTTCTTGTCTCAACGAGCCTTCAGATATGCTTTGCCATCTACCTGGAATAGTCTTAGCTACTTTCTTCCCCTGGACACCTCCTATTCACCTATGCTTGTCTGTTACAGTCTTTCCCCCATATTTAAAATAGGTTCTAATGAGATTGTTCACCTAATCCTTGTTTTTGTCCAACTAGACTGTAAGTACTATGAAGCTAAACACAGGACTTGTACTTTTTAAAAACCAGTGTGTCCCTGGTGCCCAGCATAGTGCTTGGGCCTTGCTTAATAAAGGTACCATTTTCATTCCAACATCAAATAAAACCTCTCATCTGGTGTCTGTAGCAGTCCTGCCACCTGCCTCTATTTGTTCATTTGTTAGATGGCACTACATTTCCCACCTTGTTCTTTCCTATGAGCAAGTCCTTTCACTTTAAAAAGCCCAAGTGTCCTCATATCTAACCAGAGAAAAAGATATTTATCTCTTAGCATGTTATGAAATTAAATTAATTCAAGTATGTGTAAGTACCTAGAGTACTTGGTATACTCTGACAGATATTTGTTAACTTAAAATTGGAATCTGTATTTGGAGAACTTTCTACTAGGTGTCTGTTCTCGCATTAGCCATGGACAATAGCTGAATGACCCTTGGAAAGTTACTTTACCATTTATCTTCATAAATATTTGTTGAACACTCAGGATGTGTGGCATTTCCCAGGCTATTGAGGGACAAGTGAGAAAGGGAATCTAGGAGACAGAAGAGATAATACTATACAGCTGCTGGTCTTATTTGCACTTCATCCCAGCTTGACATTAATATACACATTTTGCATTGAAATCGTTTTCTATTATTAAAAACTGAATCTCATTGTATACCAACCTACAAGGTCTTTGTGAAGGATTTTAGGCCTTTGCTCTTGTTTTCATTTTCCAGGTTGTACTTATGCTTGGCTGGATTTATTCTTCAGATGTGCTTTGTTAAAGGCCCTATATCATAAGAAATAATCATTTTGACATAAATTAGAATTTCAAGAAAGACTTTCTTAACATTCCCAAATATTCACTAAGGTGAATCATAGGAAAAGAGCAACTAATGTAGTTGGGCACTATAGCATTCATTATGTCATTTCATCACTTTACATCTTATCTTTTTATTATAAAAACAATGCATAGTCACTATAGGAAATTTGGAAAATATAGATAAGGAAAAAGCAAGCATCTTATCATCTAAAGAGATGACTAATATTGACATTTTAATATTCTCATCCTTACATATATACCCACATGCATGTGCGTGCACGCGCGCATACACACACACGTGCACAGACATCATTTCACATAATTAAAGTCAAAATATTCATCCGGTTTTTAAAATGTATTCCACTCAGCAATAAGTTGTGATTTTAATTAATTATTATCAGTTCCTATAGTTTTACCATTGATGATTTTCTTGCATTTGTAGACCTATAGATCTATTACATAAAATATTTTGACTTCATTTTTGAAAATATTTATACTGCTGGTCTTGTTTTCCTACCTAATTGCATTGACTTTCCAGAACAATGAAAACTGTGGTAAAATATGCTTATCATGTTCTTGACTTTAATGGGATTGTATGTAATTATGTGTATGAGTGTGTATGCGTGCATGTGGTTTATGTGTGTCAGCATTTATGGTATTACATGAAAAGAGTCCTGAGAGTCTGTGATTGGTTAGTAGGGTGGGAAAAGTAACCATCAATAAAGATTAGGGGAGTGAATAAATTCAGAACAGATGAGTTGTTCCAGTTTTGAGGAGGGAAGAGAGGATTAAAGGTGAGGGAAAACTAACGACTGACTCACCAGTACTTTTTCTAAGACAGTAGCAGCTGGTAGAAATTCATTTATATGCCATTTATTGGAGAGAAAAGGTTGAGCCCAGATCTAGAAAGGAAACAAACTTCTCACTGTATTGGGGCAACAACACTTGAGAGCAGCCCCAGGATCTGTGTAGTAGCTAAACCAAGCAAAGCCTGGTAGCACAGCAGGGCTTTTACACCCTCCAGGAGGGAGGCCAGTGAGGGCCAAACCATGTGACTGGTGCAGAGGCTAGGCCAAGAATAAAGTTCTCAAGAAGAGAAAGCTGGCCTCTATCACAGCTGTGTAATCAAACACAAGGAAGAAATGATGCATGAAGTTTCCTTGCTATGGGTGTAATTGGTTCACTGAACTGTGATGTAAAGGTCTGTAAAACCGCATTCATGTTTAAGATTGAAAAAATTCTGACAGCAACCAGATGTGCAATGAGGGAAAACCTAGGCCTTAGTAGACCTCTTGCAATTCCAGTGTGGAGCAGATAAAGGAAAACCAATATGGAATTCTTCAAAAAATAGGATGGTAAAACAAAGACATGAAAAATTAAAGAGTACAAACTTTTCTTTTTTATACATTTTTTTAAAAGTTTATTTATTTTGAGAGAGACAGCACAAGCAAAGAGTGACGGAGAGACAGAGAGAGAGAGAGAGAGAGAGAGAGAGAGAATCCCAAGTAGGCTCCATGCTGGCCAGCTGCAGAGCCCAATGCGGGGTTTGAACCTACGAACCGTGAGATAATGACCTGAGCCAAAACCAAGAGTCCCACGTTCAACCAAATGAGCCACCCAGGTTCCCCAGGAGTACAAACTTTTAAAGATTTGTTTTAGGATAAGATTTGCTATAGGATTCATAAAGTATTTTGATAACATCTGCTTATGGGATTAACTAAATTTGTAGCATTTTGTCAACTTTTTGATGAAAGGTCAAAATAATATAATGAAAAAGTCCACTGAGATGAACAAAAAAGCCTTTTGAAAGGCATGCAGAAATAAAGATGTGGATTAAAGTTTAATTAAATTAGAAACATAGCTTCAGACTTAAAGTCAGAATTAGGAGTGCAGAAAGCAAAAGAGATTTTAGGAAATTATGTAAGATATGCAGAACACCATTTTGAAGTTCTTTCTTGGAATATAGAAAAAAAGGGCATGAAAATGTAAAGATGATAGAAAAATGATAGAAAAGAAAAAGAAGATATTAAAAATATGAATAAATACTATTTAAAGAGATCAGGAAAAATGGAAAGTAAGTTACTTACATTTTTTTTTACTCACTGGAAAACCACCTGAATTTGTAGGTGAAAAGGACCGGTGAAAAGGACCACTGCGCCTAAGGTGCAAATCCTGGTAAGATGAATAAATTTCATGGATAAAGGAAGAATCAATAGAGAGGGCCATGCCACTTAGAGCTTCTTTTTATCGCTATAAATCAATAATATTTGGAAGTGGTTCTGATGACGCTCAAAGAGTAATATGGTTATACAAATAGGAAGTCAGCAGGTTATCAGGCTTTTGCTTGACAAGACTTCTCACTAATAAGATGGGGTCACCACCCAGATGATGGGTAGTAATGTCAGGAAGGAGTCCTTCAGTCATACTGATTTCAAGGAGCAGAGAATCAAATACAGAAAAATGGCTATGGCTTCTCAACAAAGAAATGATTATCAAAAGACAACTGCTGAGATTTCCCACAGTTCCAGACCCTTTCTTCATGTTGCTAGATTATGAAACTTGCCTTCATTTCATGATTTAAGAGGAATTTTGTGGGAGCACCTGGGTGGCTCAGTCAGTTGGGCGGCCGACTTCGGCTCAGGTCATGATCTCTCAATCTATGGGTTTCAGCCCTGTGTCAGGCTATGTGCTAACAGCTCAGAGCCTGGAGCCTGCTTCAGATTCTGTGTCTCCCTCTGTCTCTGCCCCTCCCCTGATTGCTCTCTCTGTCTTTCTCTCTCTGTCCCCAAAATAATAAACATTAAAAAAAATTTAAGAGGAATTTTGTATAGCAAAGGAAACCATCAACAAAATAAAGACAACCTACTGAATGGAAGAAGATATTTGTAAATGATATATCTGATAGTTAATGTTCAAAAAATATAAAGACTTACACAACTCAACACCAAAGACCTCAAAATAATCTGATTAAAAAATGAGCAGAGGACCTGGATAGACATTTTTCCGAAGAAGACATAAAGATGGCCAACAGACAAATGAAAAGATGCTTAACATCACTAGTTATCAGAGAAATGGAAGTCAAAACCACAATGAGACATGACCTTACACCTGTCAGAATGGCTAAAGTAAAAACAAAAAAAAACAAAAAAAGCCCCTCCAAAGAAACAAGAAATAAGCGTTGTCGAGGATGTGCAGGAAAAGGAACTCTCATGCACTGTTAATGGGAATGCAAATTGGTATAGCCACTGTGGAAAACAATATGGAGTTTCCTCAAAAAGTTAAAAATGGAATTACCATATGATCCAATAATTCCAGTACTGGTTATTTATGCAAAGAAAAGGGAAACACTAATTCGAAAAGGTATACCTACTCCTATGTTTAAAGCAGCAGTATTTACAGTAGTCAAGATATGAGAGCAGCCTAAATGTTAACTGATAAATGAATGGATAAAGAAGATGTATGTGAGTGCATGTGTGCACATGCGCGAGTACACACACACACACACACACACACACACACACACACACACAGGAATACTATACAGCCATAATGAAGGATGAGATCTTGCCATTTGCAACACTGTGGATGGACCTAGAGAGTACTATCCTAAGTGAAATAAGTCAGATAGAGAAAGGCAAATACCATATGATCCCACTTATAAAACAAATGAATAAACAAATAAAAAGGAGAATCAGACCTATAAAATCAGAGAACAGACTGATGGTTCTCAGAGGGAAGGGTAGTAGGGGATGGGCAAAATAGGTGAAGTGGGAGATACAGGCTTCCAGTTATGGAATGAATCAGGCTTCCAGGCACAGGAATGAAAGGTACAGCATAGGGAATATAGTCAATGATATTGTAATAGTGTTGTAAGTTGGCAGCTCGTAGCTACACTTGTTGGGAGCACTGCATAACATATAGAGTTGTTGTACGTCTGAAACTAATATAACATGCTAATATAACATTGTGTGTCAACTATATGCAAATAAAAAAATTACTAAAAAAGGTAATTAAAATCATTGGGTCTGAATCCAAGTGATTTTTGCCTACATAATCTTGGCAGGGGGTGATTTCTTTGAATTATTTTGTTTTTATTCAAAATGTAAAAGCATAAACTAAATAATCTGCTTTAGAATTGAATAGCAAATGGGGAACGTGGGTGGCTCAGTTGGTTGAGTGCCCCACTTTTGATTTCAGCACAGGTCATGATCCCAGGGTTGTGGGATTGAGCCCTGCATTGGGCTCCACACTGAGCATGGAGCCTGCTTGGGATTCTCTCTCCCTCTCTCTCTCTCTTTCTCCCCCTTGCTCTGTCCCCCTCCCCCACTCTCTCTCTCTAAATAATAATAATAAAAAAGAATTGAGAAGCAAATTATTGGTGGGCTGTTAGGTGACTGAATCATATAAAAATGTAGTTATCTTTCTACAATTAAATGACAGAAACTTGGATTTAAACTTGGGTTTAAATGTCTAAAGGGATTGTGAGGTCATGCTAAATGGCTTTTTAACAATTTTTTGCTTATTAAATATTTAGTGAGATGCTGGTAAGCAGGGCTATGGTATCATAAGAGCGGCTTACAGACTTTTCTCCATAAAGTTGAAGAGTTCAGGATGATCCTATATGAAAATGATCCCCCAGAGTCAAGATGGTAAATATATGTAATATAGAGGACTTGTCACTGAAGGACCATAGAAGGCATACAGGAAATGCATGGCAGTGCCATAGTTTTGTGCATTACTAATATCATTATTTACAGGTGAATTAGTTTTTAATTTCATTATAAAATCTCATTATTAAGTATCAGCAAGTTCTAAAAGCTATTTAAGCTACTTATTCATTTGCGTAGTCTGTTTTTATACAGTATCTAATCTCTGACTTTTCTTAATGACTGTTGACATTGCTGTAACTGGATCACTTAATCAGTGGGTAGCATAAAATGGAAAGTCATTCTTCACGCTGCATTTCATTTTGCAATTACATAACTCTACAGGCTCTTTTAGGGCAAATAAGAAAGCCAAAGGAGGAGGATTATCATGCATCTGTTATGAATATGAAAGAAGTCCTTCAATTTCTTTCAACATATAGTGCCCTTTGGATTACTCTAGATAGGCTGAACTGAGCTTTCTGCTTATACCTCCAGCAACAATCTATTTTACTGTATCATCTTTGGTTTTCGTGTTATTTTGAATCCTCTTTTGTTACAGAATAGTAGTTATAGAATATACTGTTATCATGAATTATATAAATTATTTACATATGCACATATAGAGACATACATTTGTAAATATCACCATCACTGCTTCATCTATCATATCTGAGTACAGCTGTCTCTTATACTGTAGCATGAAGGAAAAATATGAAGCCAAAAGAACTGTGTTTTCATCCTGAATCTGCCACTTGCCAGCGATGACAGGGTACATCAACCTGCCCATCATTTTAGATCCTGAGAGGGGATTTGATCATCACACAAATGTATCCTGAACAAAGTCAAAGAGAACCATAAAAAGCTGTCTGTTGACAAACATGATGTCTGATCAGCCTGCTCTTCATTTGATGATGAAAACAACAGCACCAACCACCTCAGCAACATCTGTCACGCAACATGAAACCAACAGAAAAATTGTGGCAGAGCCAGGGAAAGGAAGAAAAGAAATAGTCTGATTCAGAGGCAGAGGCTAAAAATTATGTGCATATGTGAGTTATGGGGCTAAAAATTTTGTCTATATATTATGTGTATATATACATATAATATATGTATAAATATACAAATATATATAAAAATATATATAACATGAAAACCATGAAATATATAAAATACATATTTCAGAAAACTATTAGAGTTATAGCTCTTTTGAAAAAGAAAAGAATAGCATAAGGATAGACAGAGAAACAGAAACAGAAACAATAATAGAGACATAAAAGCAGAAATATTTCCTGAAGGGAATCTATAAAAATGAAAAAAGAGAATAAAAATATTAAAAAAATCACACTTGGATATATACTGGCAAAATATACTCAGATGAAGAGAAACATCTCAATGCATATAATGTTTTCCTGCAAAGGAGTAAAAATCTGTTTGGCTTAGAATTCTTAGGAATGATAAGTGCTGGAGAACAATGGGGCATTAATTTCAAATTTCTATGAGGTAACTTTTCAGACATACCTATTTAATTTAATACCTATTTAAGTTAGATTTCATATGTAAAAGCAAGAGAAACACATTCTCATATGTGCAAAGTATAGAGAAACACTTGAAACTATTGGATGCTTTACTTCACTGACCCAAGAATGAGCAAAACATGGTTTAAAAGATATTTGAAACCAGTAAAATATAGGATTAAGCCATATATTTATGTAGAATGAGTTTTTAAATTAAATGCAAATTTCAAAACTTTTTCTTGAAAGAGAAAATATGTGGCCTTAACAATTTTATTAACAATAATTTGGAGCAAAGGTGTCATGCAAGGTGGGAGTATAGGTGACTAAAAGCGTCCCATAAGTTTTTACGCACACACACACACACACACACACACGCACACACACACACCACTGTTCTTATGTATTTATTCAGTTGCTGAATGGAGAGATGGTAGGTGGCCAGCATATGTGCACCAGGGGCCTCATGCCTTTATACCATTTGTTTACAGCTGGTATCTCTTCTGATTGGCCAGAGTGTACATTCTGATTGGTTGTGCCATACCCATTGTTAAATATTTTGAATATCTTCTAGGTTGAATGAATGGATGAACAAATGAATTATTAGAATTGATTTCTTCTCTTATCCTTACCCCTATATTCTTCTGGGTATTTTTACCCTCACATTTAAGAATCTCTGAGCAAGTGTAGGTCTTATTTACACTAAACAAAATTCTGCCTCTTCTTTGTTTATATAAACCACAATATTCCATTTCTGTGCAGCTGCCTACCAAGTCTGAGGACAACCATAGTGTTGCCTTTGTCTTTTTAAAAAGAATATCAAGATTTCTTTGTTCTCTACCCACACTCTACGTGTTGGTGTATAATCATCTGGAACTATGACTATTATTTGTGAATCTGTTGTTAATATCATCTCCTGGACACCACTGGGTACTTGGGCATTATTGTAATTTCTTCCATGTCATGCCTGCTAGGTCTCCTTAGTTGGTGGATCCATATGTCACTTTTTAATTTTTCTCTCTTTTATAGATATGTTGAATATTAAGATTAGAAGGGCTTGTGGACATTGTGTTATCATTTAAAAAGTAACTTGGATGAAAGTGGCTCAATGATTTGGTTTAATGATACTTAATTGAAGCAAAGTTTCAGCCAGTGTCTAGATCTTCTCCATTTTCAGGACCTTTTACTCAGATTAGTAGTTCATTTTTGTACAAACATATGCTTCCCTGTACTATTAACATGTGCTGCATTTCTAGCCCAAAGCATATCATTTTGGTGTTTTAGATTGCAGTCCAGAAATCTAAATTTCTTTCTTTAACACCATCTGCATAGCCAGCCTTTAACCTCCCATAGCCTCCTTTCTCTTTGAAACTCCCAACTGTTCATTGGAAGAAGCAATGACAACACCACCTGTGCCCCCTCAGAGTCCTAATCCAGACTTTCCAGCCCCAAAAGATGTTTCCTGGAGAATACTTTTTTATCTTATTAATTAATTAATATTTATTGAACAACTATTGTGTGCCAGAAACTGCACTAGTTGGTTCCTTCCCAATTGAATAGTAACTGAACTAATAATGAACTTAAGAGGTATTTCTATTGCATTTTGCAAACAAGTAAGTTGCCTTTTTCCCCACTAAAGATATTTATGTCCTGCTTTTCCTCTAAAATTCTAGAGATACACTTAACATAACTTGGAATAAAATTTCCATGTCATTTTCTTAAAGCTTTTATTTTTTATGTTTTAGGTAAGCTGTGTATGTGTTTATTCAGACATGTTAGGAAATTCAAGTAAGCAAAAAAGAGAACAATGTTTATATGTGCATGTATTAAAAAGATCTGGATGGATCTGAATCCAGTACTCTGAATGGAACTTCTCTGTGACATGGGACTTGAGGTGGGGAGGAGAGGAGGATGGAAAAGATACCTGGTTTGTGCACCTCTAAATGGCTTTTTATAATCATATATTATTGTTATAATTAAAGATCTAAATACACAGCATGAAAAAAGATCAAGGTCATTTAGAATTGGCAGGCACTCTTTTCATTTGAGTGACATATGGGAAGAAAACTTAAGGACTAAGCTCTACTTATTTTTAATTGTTAGAATTTTATTAGATTCAGAATGTGGCTTGTGATGTATTGTTGACATTTTGCCTTGAGGACATTAGTGAAAAACAATTCTAAAGGATGCTGGTGTGAATTGTGTCCCTCCCCAAAGATAGGTCTGAGTTCTAACTGCTGGTACCTCAGAATGTAACCTTACTTGGAAATAGGGTCTTTAGAGGGTTAATCAAGCTAAGATGAGGTAATTAAGGTGGGCCATAATCCAATATGACTGGTGTTCTTAAAATAAGGGGAAATTTGCTCACAGAGACACACACTAGGAAAAGCACCACGTGAAGACAAGGCAGAGATTGGGGTAATAACTCACAAGCCAAGTAACAACAAAGGTTGCCAGCAAACCAGCAGAAATTAGGAGAGAGGCCAAGAGAAGATCTTTTCCTAGTGCCTTCACACTCCCATCAGAGGGAGCATGGCCCTGCCGACACCTTGATCTCAGACTTCTGTGAGACAATAAATTTCTTCTGTGTAAGTCACTCATTTTGTGGTACTTTGTTCTGACAGCCCTACCAAACTACCACAGATGCTAAATTGTAAGGCATACTTTGAATGTTCAGTAAATTGGCCTTTAGTAGTGATATGACCTTTAAAGTTTAGTAGATTCAATTACCTGATCAGATGTTCAAAATACATAATTCTCAAAAAGGCCATTTTAGTACTTGCACATACATATTAATAAATAGAATTTCCTGCATATTGTGAAAATTTTATGGCCATAATACTCATGAAATACAACGTCTCTTGTTGAGGTTTGTTTTTCCTATGGTTCAAAGGATCTGTTGGGCTCCCAATCAATTAACTTAAAGGTTAGATTTTCTGGGGTTTCAGGTCTCCAGTTCAGTAATCTGGGTGGGGGGAGTGTCTTCTGTGTTTGAAGGCTATCAATCAAATTAATCATGATTTGGGGATTTAGAAAACAAGAAAGGCAAAAGAAAATGGAATGGGATGGTGTATTACTCAGAATTTAGTTTAGAAAACAGAAGCCACTCCACGTATTTCAAGCAAGATAGGGATTTAATATAAGTAATTAGGTGCTTTTACAATCATTAGAGGAACTGCAAGTGTAGAAGGTCAAGGAAGGCCATTGCTAGATCTTAGGTTCACCACCAGCTTTCAGGAAATCAGTAAGTTGCAGCCACTTCACAAACCTGCAGCACCAAGTTAGGAGATGCATGAGGAAATGTATAGAGGTGCTTGCAAAATCCTACATTTGCAGGGTCCCATGTCTGCTGTAGCTGGGGAACAATGAATTGGCTTTCCTCTTTCCTACCGTCGAATCATGCATGATGCCTCTCATTGGCATTCTCTAACCCAGAACTCTGTTGTAGAGATTAGGGAAAATCTGGTTCTCAGGCTGTCATCCCCTAAAATGCAGGTGAGAGCATAAGGAGATTTGGGGGCCAAATTGCAAACGGACAGGAGTGCCTGGGTGGTTCATTAAGTTAAGCGTCTGGCTCTTGGTTTCAGCTCAGGTCATGATCTTGAGGTTCGTGGGATTGAGCCCTGCATTAGGCTCCTTGTTGACCATGTGGAGTCTGCTTGGCATTCTCTCTCCCTCTCTCTCTGCCCCACCTCCACTCACATTCTTTGTCTCTCTCAAATAAATAAATATTTAAATTGCAAACGGACAATTTGCACAGAAGCCTTAAGCAAGATTAGCTGTGAAATCTCTTTTTCTATCTTAATTTCAACTTTGAACTTTCCCAGAGTGCAGTTTCCATAGTTATTCGAAGATAATATAGTTAAATATTTTATTGTAAATCCAAAATGTAAGATCTAAATTTGCCATTGAAGCAATAAAGCTTTTCAAATAAGAAAAAAGCTTATTATTTTTAAATAAAAGCAAGGGCCTTGGTGCATTTATTAGTATGATCAGGTATTGAAACATCAGTCAAGATGGTGTGCTTCTGCCAAGTTTAGAGAAATACTCAATTTGAAACAATTTGCTCTCTATTAGAAGTGAGTTTTTATGACTCACTAGCATCCTGCTTATTGTTGTATGCTATCAGCTGTCCCTAGAATTAAATATTCAAGGCTAAACATATGTCATAGCTTCACTTTTCTGATAGCATCTGCAAAGATGTCATTGCCATAGCAGAACAGTCAGAAGAGACTAGGGGCCCCATAGTAGAGAAACAAAAGGAGGAAGACAAATAAAAAGAATATATGCTATGAATTTTACCCATTTATTGCTTATTTTCTTTCTCTCCCATACATGTAAACTACAGACTATCAGAGGTATTTTGTTTGTCTTGTCTATTTCTGTATTCTCAGACTTAGAACAGACTTGTCATGTAAAAGTTATGTAATAAATGTTTGTTGAAAAAAATGAGGACTGTAAATTAGCATTTTATTTTATTTTTAAATGTTTTTATTTAAATTCTAGTTAACATACAATAATATTAGTTTCGGGTGTACAATACAGTGATTCAACGATTCCATACATCACCTAGTGCTCATCACAGCAGGTGCACTCCTTAAACTGCATCACCTATTTAACCCATCACCCATCCACCTGTGAGTTAGGGTTGGCACCTGGGTGGCTCGGTTGGTTGGGCGGCTGACTTCAGCTCAGGTCATAATCTCATAGTCTGTGAGTTCAAGCCCCACATCGGGCTCTGTGCTGACGACTCAGAGCCTGGAGCCTGCTTCAGATTCTGTCTCTCTCTCTCTGCCCCTCCCCTGCTCATGCTCTGCCTCTCTCAATCTCAAAAATGAATAAATGTTAAAAAAAAATTTTTTTAATTACTTAGGTGATTGTGATACAGGTGGTCCTATGAATCCCAAATACTGGTTAAAATTGTAGAATACTTCAAGGAAATTAAATTATATAATTTTTAAGGACAAATAGTTAATAGAGCAAAGGCATGATTTATTATCTCTTTTGCTTCAGAGGTGAGTATGATTTCTTAAAACATAAAAAGCATTAATCATGAAAGAAAAGACCAATAGGGGCGCCTGGGTGGCCTGGTCGGTTAAGCGTCCGACTTTAGCTCAGGTCATGATCTCACGGTCCGTGAGTTTGAGCCCCGTGTCGGGCTCTGTGCTGACAGCTCAGAGCCTGGAGCCTGTTTCAGATTCTGTGTCTCCCTCTCTCTCTGCCCCTCCCCCGTTCATGCTCTGTCTCTCTCTGTCTCAAAAATAAATAAACGTTAAAAAAAATTTAAAAAAAAAGACCAATAAATTCAATTACATTAAGAGGAAGAACTTTGGTTCAACAAAAGTCACCATAAAGAGGATGAAAAGACAAATCACAAATCAGGAGATGTAATTTGCAACATATGTAACTGACACAGAATTACTACCTGCAAATCAGTAAGATTTTATCAATAAATAATACCTACAAATCAATAAGAAAAAGACAAACTGATGCAAAATGAACAAAAAGGCTTGGATAGACATTTACAAAGGAAATCCAAATGGCCAGGAAACATATAATAATGTACTCAATTTTATTGATGATCAAGGAAATGTGAGTTAAATTCACAAAGGTATGACATTACATATTCACTAAATTGGCAAAATTTAAAAGGCAGATGTGCCAATATCAACTGTTGGAGTGGATATGGATCAATGGAAAATTATACCTTGCTGAGGAAGGTATAAATTGGCACAGCCGTTTTCGAAATGATCTTTAGCATTATATTGTAAACTTGAATATACTCCAGCACTTTCCTAGGTATATTTTAGATAAACTCTTGAATATAAATACCATACACATGCAAGGATATTCATACCAGTGTCAGCACTGTTACTTGTAATAGAAAATTATTGGAAACAGCCAGATGTCCATCACCATGAGAATAGATTAATAAATGGAATATTGTATGGTAATGAAGATGAACAGATCATAACTACACAGCTGTAGGATAGACGAATCTTAAAAACAGTGAACAAAAAAGAGCAGGTTACAAAAGAGTCCATACAACTTAATACAACTTGATTTTTAAAATGTTTATAAAGTAGCAAAACTTAAGTTAATGTTTAAGAATATACATATATGGAGCAGTGCTATAAGGAAAGCAAAAGAATAATAGCTACAAATTTCAGGATAGTTGTTAGTACTGGTGGGGGTGTGGTAGAGCCAGATGAGGGGATAAGAAAGGTACATGTAGGTTAATACACAGATATCAGGATGATCTAGTTCTGAGGCTAAGTCATAAAGTCATAATGTATTTATTGTTCTGTTGCACAACTTATGTATAGTGACTTTCTTACATACAAAAGTCTTAGATACTTTAAAAATCCAACCATAAGAATGATTTCTACCTAGGGAAATTCGTAGTTTGTAGTTACCAGATTGTAAATTCCTTGAGGGTAGATGTTTGGCACAAACAAAATAACAATGATTTGATGAATGAAGAACTTTGTGACATGTGTATACAGATAGTTCTAGAATTCTTGAGAAAAATGTAGTTTAGAAGAGATTGAAGATTGATGTCATATAAAGCCCACTTTGTACTTTGTCTTCATTTGTTTAGGACAGTAATTTTTCACAGAATACAGCTAAACCTACTTCATGAGAAATATCAAATTAATGGAATCTGAATGAATATGCTTTTAGTAATCTATATAAAATTGATGACTGTATTGTGTAGAAACTCATCGTTTGGTCTATGCATATGTAATTCATGTCTTGGAAAGGGATGATGAAAGGAATTAGAAGATTTTTTAATGTTTTTATTTATTTTTGAGGGAGAGAGAGTGGGGGAGGGACAGAGAGAGATGGGGACAGAGGATATGAAGCAGGATCCATGCTGACAGCAGAGAGCCTAATGCAGGGCTTAAACTCACGAACCGTGAGGTCATGACCTGAGCTGAAGTTGGATGTTTAATCAACTGAGCCACCCAAGCACCCCCCAGAAGATTTAATTTATGTGAAAATATTCTTTTTAAGCCCTACTCACCTGTTCTAAATAGGAAGTTATAATTTTACCTGGGTATACACACATGATAGACACTTTGAAAGGGGGAAAAAAGAAGAAAGCAATACAAAGAAGGATACCTTTTTAGAGAATAATCTTTCTCATTTTTTTATCCCAAAGAAATTTATTTGTACCCCGAAACAACAGAACTGAGATAAACAGCATTAATCTGCATGCTTAAGGACCTGAATATTGCCCAACAGACTTAGATGATGCTGATAGGGAAATGCGTTCATATTAATGCTACATGTGTTTCTTTGGCCAGAAATATTTAATAGTTAGCTTGATGACTGACACTACTTGTCCTGAGACTAGACTTGTTGGTGGATTTGACACTGAAAAACGAGAGGGATCTAGGACCAATGAAGTCTTAGGTTTTGTGACCAGTGGGCAAGGATGGGCCTCTTATGGGACCTGGAGTTTGGTTAGTGAGGTCTTTTCCTGGGATGATTTTGCCAAAGGTGAGGCCACTGAGGGCCTTAGAGAGTCATGAGGTCTTTTTGGTGCTACAGTTGAGGAGAAAGCAGGTAACACATTGGAAAGAGGAGCCTTTTGGGGAGGAACGAGGAAGACCGAACTCAAGGTAGGATAGCACAGCATGCAAATGTGCAGAGGCCAGCAAAATCCACAGCCAGGGCCACTGAAGTGTCAGGATAGCAAACTTGTAGGACACAAAAAGTCTTATAGAGTATTGTTATCCTTGGGGCAGAGTGTAAGGGGAGGGAGTCATAAAGAGTTAAAGATGTTTAGTATTGGAATGAAAATAAGAAGATAAAATATTCTACTCCTCAGCAAATGCATCCTTTTGTTTTTATGTTTGGGTTTTTTCCTTCACAAAGCAATAGAAAACAATTGATCTAATACAAAGAAAACCCTTGGCTCAGGTAGCTCTGTCTCAGAAGGGAATATGATATTTAGAAAAGGGACCCTACTCATGTTTTCTGGGTTGATGCTGAGACTTAACACCTCTGCCTCGGACAGCTCTTGATGTTGGGAACCTAATGGTAGTCAAGCTTGGTTCAAAAATGGTCATCAATATTGGATGCACCATAGCTACATCCATTCCCAGGGAGGATGCTTAGACCTAAAGAGTGTACTGCTGAGGGATTAGTGGTGATGGGTCCTTGAAGGCATTGTTCCTTTTTTTTTTTTTTTTTTTGACTAGCGTCTTCCCATGTATAGGCCGATTCTTCAAGATCTTGGATATTTTAGATATTCAGTTCACTCATGTATGTTAATTTAAGAGGCTTGGTAAAAAAATGCTCCCTATTCTCTCTAGGTAACTCAGTAACTAGTAGAATCAGACATCAGGAGGGAACAGTCTGAAGGCCTCTGAGGCAGTTACTGACATCCCCAAATTAGTTTGGGAGTAGAAGACAAAACTAACCAAATCTATAAGGAAATTTAAGACCCTAGTTGTAAGAAATTAATCTTATTTGAACTGTTTCTTAAAACAGAAAGTTAGTGATTGAAGACTGATTCCAGATACACTATAAGATTTTATCTCCAATCTGAGGTTTGTAATTGCTAGAATGTAAGTTGTCATGTCAGGAACTTTTGACATTCTGGTCTTGTGGAAAATGATTGTCTTTTTTTCAGGGTTAATCTTTTCTACTTGAAGATTGCAATTGTGGGCACAGTTCCCAATCCTGAGGATACAATAATGGCTTCATAATCTCATCCCACTTGGTTACAGTGCCTCTGAAGTGGACCCAACAAAGCACCGAATAGACTGAAATAAAGTTCTGCTGACTGCACAGTAGAGAAATGATTAATAGCAAAACAGCCAGGTCCGCCCAAAGTGATTGCACCATAGCTCATCTTCTCAGTTTCCACATTTTTTATTAAAACAGTAGATTGATTTTTCTGCTTTCACAGCTTCTTCAGCATAAGGTGATGCATTTCTTCTTTGGCATTATCAGTAGTGTGCAGTTGTAAAGTCGATCTCCCGTCACTCTCTGTGTGTGCATGCATATGTGTATGTGTGTGCGTATATGTGTATATACATGTGTACACTAATGCATGTGCTGCAGTGCCTAAGTTCTGGACCGAGTGCTGGGAAACCCAGGTTATATTTTGCTTCCTGCACTCATAATCCAGGCGATTTAGTGAAAATCACAGCATCTTTGAACTGTTAAATTTTGTTGCAGCAGCATTTTCTTTGTGTTCCTCAGAAGTCTGTGAGAGCATTTTGTCAGTTTGCTGAGTGAGTCTGTGAGGCATTGTGGTGTAATGGTGCTGATCCCTGGTGCTGAACCCAAACAGATCCTGTTTTGAATCCTGATCTTGCCATTTACTCTCTGTGTAACTGTTGAGAAATTGCTTTGCCTCTCAGAGAATGTTTCCTCATTTGCTTGAATATGGCTGTTGTGAGCTTCAAATGAGAACATGTCTGTACCGGAAAAGCAACATCTTCCAAAGCAACAACAGCTCGTTTTTTGATAATTATAAATCTTGATGCTCTTTCAACATAAGATAATACTTGGTAATGCATCTGACATTAATCTTTAAATCACTACCTTTCTGGCTCAAGAGAGAATTCAGAAGAGATCAGTTAAACATCTTCAAGGTAGGGTTTAAAGTCTATGCATGTGGTTCTGATCCTCTTTTTTTTTATTTACAGTTTTTCTGCCCTCTCTGCCCCAAATTCTTGGGGTCCACAATGAGTCTCAGTGACCGACATTGGAGGCTTTCAGATGGACCCTGCATTTGTTGAGCAAATAGATAAACTCATTACTATTTCCACCATATTAGTCAGCAATAAAGCCTTAATGACCAGTCTAATCTCTAAGCCATATTCTAAATGTTCATTTATTCAGTCTTTGTTTCAAACCAGCTGTGGAAATTTCATTTAAAAATACTCTCTGCCATTGTACCCAGTCTCTGTTTTATGGGACTCCTTCTCTAAAAAAAAAAAAAAAAGCCTCTGCATCATTGCTTTGAGGAGTTATTTATGTTCTTTCCAATTTGCCACAAACATAAGAAAAATGTGTATCATAGCAGTCTATTGTTTTTTTCTAAAATGTACCATTTTTTTTGCACTTTGGACAAAAAGGCACTGCTAAGCTTCTTGTTCCTTGTAATCATGGAAAGCAGTAAAAACATGACAGAGAGGAAGTGTGATTTGTTTTTTCAACAGTGGCTGTTACTCAGAGTTAAGGACACTTCATCATTATCACTGCATTTGTAATATGGTGCTTCACAGTGTTCAGTTAACCAAAGAAAGTACCAGGTGTGAATAAAGTCAGAAAAAAGAAGTTCACTATGAGGAAGCTAATTACCTAATAAAAATGTGTCTCAAGTCTAGTAGGATTTCTCAGAGATCTCAATGCAAGGACCGTCTTGGAGTTTATACCAAGAAAAGAAACGACATTATGAGAGACAAAATAAACAAATGCCATATCTGGTCATACTTTGATGTTTAGGTTATTTATATTCTGCCAGATTATTAAAATGATTTAAGGTATCTCACAAAGATTTATATATGGTAGCAAGATAAAATAAATTGAAAGTAGGAATGAAAAATGAAGCAAAGGAAAAATAAAGATAGGAAAGTACAGTGGAGCCTGGAATTAGTGCAAAAAGACAAGCTGTGAAATACTATGCACTTGCCAGGGAAAGGCTAAAGTTGGCTCAAACCTTCCTGTTGGCCAGTGTTAAAGGGAAACATGATCCACTTTGCAATTGAGAATATTAGTAATATAGTCAGACATTTCTCCCATGGATATTTATAGAGAGGGCATCTTGAAATCTGGTAAAGACATCCTCAACAACAAAATAAGCAAATGTAATTAAAAAAATTGTGATAAAATACACAACCATAAAATTTACCACTTTAACCATTTTGAAGTGTACAGTTCAGTGGCATTAACCACATTCACACTGTTGTGCGACCATCACCACTATCTAATTTCAGAATTTTTCATAAAACAGAAACCTCCTATCCACTGAGTAGTCACTTCCCTGGTAACCACCATTCTCCTTTCTGTCTTAATATTCTTAAAGTAAACATGGTAAATGCTTTCATAACCCTATGCATTATAGTGCCATGGATAGAAGTAGGTGGTAGCATATAATTTTCATATTTGTGTTCAAATCTTCTGTAAATGTTGACTGTCTAGAAATACTGACTGGCATAAGGGAGGATGGATGGCCTCCCTTACCTCTGAAACCATGAGGAAGAATACCTGGGAGAATTGTTCTACTTAAGTGATTGGGTTGGAAGAATTTCTACAGAGGAACATTCACTAGGATACCATGGAGGCTATTTTGGAGAATAAGAAAAGCTTGGATCAAGTTTGTTGAGGAGTGACTTACAGCCATCTGAGTAATTATCACAGTCCTAAGGGTCACCTTAATTCCTCCTCTTGGTGAGACTAATCCAGCATGAGGGAGAAAGGGAAGCCACACTGGTTTCCCTGAAGGAAAAAGAAGCAGAAGTCAAGATTTGGGAAGCTGGAGGTGAAACAAGTGTAATTCAGCCCATTGAGAGTAAATTCCAGATAAGCAATGTTTTCAGACAGGGATATGGGATAGATGAGATCAGGACTCAATTTGTAGATTTGGCTCCTAAATTTTTGCTTCTCATGTGCTACGAGAAAAGCCTGCTGGATTTTGCCTTGCTCCAATATTTAATTTGAGTTTTGAATAATAAGTAAACGTGATTGTTTAAGTATGAAGAAGCAGCATGAGTCAATAGGGAGGAATTACACTTTGAGTTACACTCAGAATCATCTTGGATTTTCTCTCCTTATTTTTTTCAGCCACATATCCAGTCATTTGATGAGTTTTGCTTGCTTAATATCTTCAGTGTTTTCCTTACCTATTGACTTTCTCTTCCATTCTGAGTGTCATGGCCCTAATTCAAGCCCTTTGGTATCTTGTGTCTGAATGATGACTGCAGCTTTCCGATTGATTTTCCACCTTTCAGGCTCTTGACCAGTTAATTCTTTCTTCAAATTGTTGCCAGAATAAATGTCCTAAAAGACTGTTTAGGTCACTTCATTCATATCACTCTTCTTATCATTAGTCTTCAAAATAAGAAATAAGGATATGATAATTGTGCCATCAAAATTAGCAGGGGAAAAAAAGATTATTCAAAAAGTTATACTCAGACATGAGTTATTTACTTAGGGAAAAACACCACTTAAATCTCCATCATAGGTCATAATAAACTGTGGATGTATTAGTGAAACAATAGAAGTGCTTGAAGAAGATACAGGTGATTATCTTTCTAATTGAAGGTTAAAGTAAAGGACTTTCTAATGGAAGAAACAACAAAGAGAAAAACTGATGGATTTGACAACATAAAAATTTAAATTCTCTGGGTGAAAAATATCACGAATGAAAAAGTGTGCATGAAGCTGGTCAAAATGCATAATGTATGTGAGAGATCCCTGTTTGTGCCTTTTTATATTCTGGTCTTAGCCACACTTAGCCACACTTACCTGTGGCAGTTACTAGAAACAGTAAGACTCTTCCTTTGCATGTTCTGTTCCCTCTGTGTGGAATGTCCTTCCTGTACACCCTCCCATGACTGGTGTTTCCTAGTTCTTTGGGTCTCAGATCAAATATACTCTTAGAGATGTCTTCCCTGTGAACCTTCTCTGAAGTAGCCAGCCCTCACTGTCCCACCCCTTATGAACTTTACTCCATCACATTACTTGTTTTATGTTCTTTATAGCTGTCATCACTAATGGAAATCATCTTATTTGTTAGTGTTCTCATGTGTTGCCTAGAAAGTAAAGTACCTGAATGTATGGACCTCATCTGTCTTGGTCAGCAGCATCTAGACTTCTTTTTGAAAATAATAACTGTTCAATAAATGTCAAATGAGTGAGTTAATGAATGACTATGTATATGTGTATATAAAAACCTTGGAAGGATACATAACAAGCAAGAAAAGGTTATTTCTAGTTGGAATTTTATTGATAATTAAATTTTTCTTTTTTAAAAATCTTTTCCAAATTTTCTAAAATGAATGTCTATTACTTTGTCAGAATTATAACTAAATGGTATTTAGTAGAAGCCATGTTTTATTAAACAGTAGCATCTAAATGTTAGATTATTAATCTCAATTAGCTTTGACAAAAGATGATAAACTATGCAGACTATAAAGAACAAATTTCCTAGAAACAAGAGTGTCAGCTTGCATCCTCTCAAAATATTCACACATTTAACACATCCAGTTAGCTTAACTGAATAATGAAGAAATCAGGCCAAAAAACACAATCCAAATTGGATCTTCTTTTAAGATTCTAAAATAAAAGTGTTCAAATAAGGAGAAAAATAATTTTAAAAAATCAAGTAAAACTGCCTAGTTTCAAGAAATGGTTGCCAGCGGGTTAGTCTTCCTGAATCTACCAGACATTAAAAAGGGCAGTTGAGGAAAAGGACTGGCTATAAAACAGTTTGAAAAATATCACAGTAAAACTATCTGCATTGCCATTTGCAGTAGAGACATTATGGCTCTGGAAAGATCTGTTATAGTCTTGCCTATTTTGAGCCATGCTTTATCATATATTAGCCTTGTTTAAACTGATCAGTTCAACATGGGAAAAAAAGTGTCAGTTTTTTCCTCCTGAGTGCAAATTTGTTTTTGGCTATCCTAACATTTGGTCATGTCAAAGTGATGATACTTTAAATGACCTCAGGTAGTCAAATTGTTAGGAGCCAAAGTGAAATGAGATGTAGTAGCCCTGTGTTTCATTTATTTACTACTTGTGAAATCTTTTTTTTAAATTTTTTTAACATTTATTCATTTTTGAGAGACAGAGACAGAGCATGAGTGGGGAAGGGGAAGAGAGAGAAGGAGACATAGAATCTGAAGCAGGCTCCAGGCTTTGAGCTGTCAGCACAAAGCCCAACGCGGGGCTCGAACTCATGAACTGCGAGATTATGACCTGAGCCAAAGTCGGACGCTCAACTGACTGAGCCACCCAGGTGCCCCCTACTTGTGAAATCTTTATTCAGCACCTAATATGAATCAGACACTGTTGGGTACTGGAGGTGCAATGGTGAATAGGACCTATGATGCTTATCCACAAGGAGCTTACTTTCTAGTGGAGGGAACACAAAAGTGCTGGAGAGAAAATATTTCCATAAATACTAACAGGGTAAGGAGCAACAGACAGAGTGATAAGGGAAGACTTCTTCAAGGACAGGACACTTAGACTGAGACCTAAAAGAGAAGAAGCCAGGAGAGGAGCCAGGATTAAAGGTATCCATTCCGAGGTCAGTGATGTTTAGGAAATGTCAAATCCTGTGTGATCAAGCAATGAGCAGTGGAAATGTGAGAAGAAGCAGGAAAGATACACAGAGACCAGATCACATTGTAGTATTTAATTTTAAATGGCACAGGAAGCATCTGAAATATTTTAATCAGGGGATGACAGGATCTAAAATATCAAAGCCAATAAAGTATTTTTAATAGTAAAATAGCAGAATCCAATTTTAAATGATCATTCTTGCTATTTTGAGATTGAATCTCAAGGGGAACCGAGGTAAAAGTAGGAATACTAGTCAGAAGGCAATTTTAGTCATCCAGATGAAAGACTAGGCTTGGAGCATGGTGTTAGCAGTAGAGATGGACACAAGTGGAGAGACCCCGGATATATTTTGGAAGCATAGCCTACAGGAATGCTGTGGGACTGGATATAGGAATTTAGAAAAAAAAAATCAATTTGAGTCCCAATCGCTGGCTTGACCATCTGGGGATGAAGTATAGGATGGGTAGATTGGCAGACGAACAGAGCTTTTTGTGAGTGTGGTGGGGAATTAAGTGTTCTAATTTTGGTACTTTAAAATTGAGATGGATTTAAAAATATTTAAGTAAAGTTACCAGTTAAGCAGTTGAATGTATGAGGCTTAAGCTTGGAAGAGAGTTCTGGGATGGAGATGTAAAATGAGGAGACGTCAGTGTTAGGGTATTTAAAGTTGTGGGAATAGATGAGATGGAGGAGAATGTGGACAAGGGAAAGCCCTGGAAGTCAACTCCGACATTTTAGATTGAGGAAGAAGTAGGAGGAGCCCTCAAAAGAGACTGAGCGGGAGAAACCTGGGAGAGTGTGGTGTTTCAATGAGGAGAACATGGCTCAGCTAAGAGCGAGAGTGAGGTGAGGACAAAATATCTTCATTAGATGTGGTAACAAGTGACATCATTGCTGGTCTTCTTAAGATGGAATTTGTTAGCCTGGTGGATATGAAATCCCATGGAACCATTTAATTCAATTCCTTGTTCAAAGGGTCAAACAAAATTTTGTAATTTTATGTCATATTTGGTCACAGATACTATTTGCCCTGTGGCCACGTTCTCTTGGATTCTTTACCTTCTCCAAGCACACTGGCTCCAGGTGTGCTCTTATTCCCAACAGTCTCATTCTTTACATGATGGCAACATCTCTGTCAAATTTGTCTTCCTACACTTCTCTACTGGATCCACCCCCATTTTAAACCCATACTTTTTTTTTAAGTTTATTTATTTATTTTGAGAGAGAGAGAGAGAGAGAGAGGGAGAGAGAGAGAGAGGTGGAAAGATGGAGAGAGAGAATCCCAAGTGCTGACAGCCCAGAGCCTGACATGGGGCTCTGTCTCACAAAGCATGAGATAATGACCTGAGCCAAAATCAAGAGTGGATACTCAACTGACTGAGCCACCCAGGCACCCCTAAACCCACACTTCTTAACCAGACTTTCATAGTAGCTTTATGACTGATTATATCTTTCGTTCAGTCATTCCTCCTTCCCATCTCACCTATTCCTGAGGTGGGAGGGAGCTGAATAATTCTTCCTGAAGCGTAACTCTATGTCACTTCCCAGGTCAAAGACCTTCACAAACTCCACACTAACAGCAGAGTGAACTCACTTCCCACAGCAGTCTAAGCCCTGGTTCAACTTATGTATTGGCTGAGAAGTTGGCCCAGATGCCCTCTAAGTTTCCTTCTGGGTTAGTTTCCATCCTTGCTGTAGCAAATTACCACAATTATCGTGGCTTAAAGCAACACAAATTTATTTTCTTCTAGTTCTGAAGATGAGACTCCTGAAATTGGTCTCACTGAACTAAAATCAAGGTATTGGCAGGGCTGTGTTCTTCTGGAAGCTCCAGGAGATAATTCATTTTCTTGACTTGTCCAGCTTTTTAAGGACCACCTGTATTCCTTGGATTGTGGCCCTCTTCCTTTATCTTCAAAGCCTGAAATGTCACACCGACTCCTTCTGTCACCATCTTTCTGCCTCCCTTAGACTGATTCATATGACAACATCAAATAATCTCCCTTGCCCTTTCCTCTTGGTTAAGTCAATGGGAGGCACCAATAGGAATTGGGAAGGCATGATGAGCATGAGCTTTGGGTCTCTATTTTTCTGGCTTCCTTCCTGCTGGGTGTCTATCAGTTGGTTGTTGCTCCCCTTCCAAATACCACAGCTCTTGTAGTCTCCCAACACCTTTCCTTTCTGGGTTCTGGCGACTACTCCTTTCTCATGCCCTAACATCCTGGTTGTGCTTGAGTCTGAGTAACTCATCCTGGGTTTGCTTGGGACTTCTGGGTTTTAACACTGGAAGTCCTGAATCCCAGGAAACCCCTAAGTCCTGGCCAAAAAGAGGCAGTTTGTAACCCCACTGTTACTCTAAATTCTGCCCACTGCTTTGAAATTAATTTTCCTTCCTTATATTCTCAATTTCCCAGTTTGAGTATGTCATGAGTTTCCTGTTGGGACCCTCACAAAGCTGTTTGTCATGTAAAGTATTTGGAGTTTATTCTTATCACTACACGTTAGAAAGACCTGGCTGTAATATGGAGAACCAAGTGAAGGGAGCCAGAGTGAATGTAGGGAGACAAAAAATTGTCAGAGTGATCAGTAAGCCATGGTTGTGCCCAAACTAAGGCAGTAGAAATGAAGATGGAAAGAGAGGGGGAGAACTGAGAACGGTAAGTAAGGCAGGTATCACAGGATATGGTAATTAATTAGATGTAGGTGAATAGAGGTAGGCAGAGGCAAGGATGACATATAAGCTATTGCTGGGACACTTGGGTAGATTGTGGTGCCACTCACTGAGACAAATTCTAGAGACTTTTTATCATGAATGGAGGTTGTACTTTGTCAAATGCTTTTTCTGCATCTATTGAAATGATTATATAGTTTTTATCCTTTCTCTTATTGTTGTGATGTATCACGTTGCTTAATTTGCAAATATTGAAACACCCTTGCCTCCCAGGAATAAATCACACTTGATCGAGGTGAACAACTTTTGAAATGTATTATTGGATTTTGTTTGTAAATATTTTGTTGAGAAGTTTTGCATCTATGTTCATCAGAGATATTGGCCTATAGTTCTCTTTTTTTGTAGTGTCTTTATCTGGTTTTGGTATAAGGGTAATGGTGCCCTCATAGAGTGAATTTGGAAGATTTCCTTCCTCTTTTATTTTTTGGAACAGTTTGAGAAGAATCGGTATTAACTCTTCTTTATTTTAATTTTTTTAAATGTTTGTTTATTTTTGCGAGAGAGCAAGAGACCAGGGAAGGGGCAGAGAGAGAGGGAGACAGAGGATCTGAAGCAGGCTCTGTGCTGACAGCAGAGAGCCCAACGCGGGGCTCAACCTCACGAACTGCAAGATCATGACCTGAGCCAAAGTTGGATCCTAACCTGACTGAGCCACCCAGGTGCCCCAAGTATTAACTCTTCTTTAAATGTTTGGTAGAATTCACCCGAGAAGCCATCTGGTCCTGGAATTTTGTTTTCTGGGAGTTTTTTGACCAGTTCAACTTCATTGCTGGTAATTGGTCTGTTCAAATGTCCTATTTCCTCCTAATACAGTTTTGGGAAATTACATGTTTCTAGGAAAGATTAGGTTTAGTTGGGGAGAATGTGAGTATAAAGAGTTTCACCCCCAGCAGCTTTTATTTTCAAATTGTTTAGCAGGACTCTGTGTGGATTATGATCAATAAAATGCTTGTGAGTTTGTTAATGTTCTAAGTTTGTATGTGATAGAAAGTGACCATAGTTATCATTATTAATGCTATGAAGGCCAGTAAAAACTTCTTTTGGGGGAAGCTTTCATCACCTTGTGAGTTTCTGGAGATCTGAATAGCAGGTTAGCATGAACTCTGTGAGAGTAGAAGTGAAAAACCAAGGTGGGACTGGGCCCTCCCTTTAAGATCAAAAGGCCTTAGAATCCTTGAAGAGGGAACATTCCATGAGGGAAGGACTCTGACTGCTCTGCTGAAAGCTTCCCTTTAGCATTGTGGCTAAGCAGGCAGAATAGAAACTTTTGAATTGGTGTGTGACCTATGAGCATGTGTAACAAATGACTGTGTATGTCTTGGGAACATTTGCAATGCTTGAGTGTCTGTGTGTGACATTTAAATGTGAGGAACACTTGAGTAAGTCCCAGAGTTTGCTGGAGTCAATAAATGCTTTAATCAATATACCGTGGTATTTATAATTTGTATTACAGCTCCTCCTAAATCTCTAGATGATTACGACCCCCAACACACCATTTCCATGCTTTTGTTCACATGGTCTCAGCTGCTGCAAATTTTCTCATCTGGAAGAAATTTCCTTCTACACTGCATTTTCATAGTATTCAACTTGGATATTCCTTGTGGTGTACATCGTGCCTTGCCTTTTGTGATGGGGGTGATTTCTATGCATGTCATCTCCCCTAGGAGATGTTACAACTGTCAGACACTGAGCCCACACCCGGACGAATCACTGGGAGTCTATCTCTGGGTGGCTCATAAATTCCCACTGGCTATTATTAAAGTCTTGTAGCTGCTGGCATCTGATCTCCATTGCACTATGTGGCAGTCTTGATATCCTCCTTCTTTTGCTCTAATATTAACCTAGCCACTCTTAGTAAGCCTATTTATTCTGGGGAGGGCCATTTGACTCTCTCAGCTTTTGATAGCTGCCTTTGGATGTCTGGAATGTATGGCTTGTTTTCTTGAGCCAGCACTGAGAGGTATTCCATTGGCACCATATAGTATCTCACCTCTAGTAGTTTTTGATGTGGGAAACAAAGGTAAGCTGAAGGCAAAGCCTGAACTAACAACTCCCCCTCTCCCCTCCCGTGGGATATGTGTGACATTCCTCAGGCACTCTTGGCTGGCCAAGAACAAAGGAAAGGGAAAAATAAATGGTTAACTGAGAGAGATCACAGTCATGCAAGACATAAGTCTCCATCAGTTTGCAACTGTCTTAATGATTTACAAGTAAAAAAAGGCAATTTTAACAATAGCCAAACTTACAGAAACCTACAGATTCAATTTCTTGGGAACCTGATGCCACTTTCTCCTCCATATATAATCAGTCACTCCTCACAATCCAAGTGCAACTCTTTCTGTCCATGGGTCCTGTCCCTATGCTTTAATGAAAACTTTTTGCACCTAAGACCTCTCAAGAATTCTTTCTTGGCCATTGGCTCTGAACCCCAACACTTCAAACCACATCAGCTCTCTCCCAAGTGTAGTGTCCTGTGTCTCACAAGTGACTTCCAGATCCTTACAATTCCGTTTTTCTCCCCATTTTTTTAATGTGGCAAAATACATATATAATATAAAATTGACCATTTTAACCAGTTTTGAATGTATGGTTCAATGGTGTTAAATACATTCACATTGTTGTACACCCATCACCACTCTCTACTTCCAGAGTTCTTTTCATCTTGTGAAACTGAAACTCTGCATCACTCAAACAATAATTTCCTATGCCCCCACCCCTCACCCTATCTCCTGGCAACCAGCATTCTACTTTCTGTCTCTATTCAACTACTCTAAGTACCTCATATAAATGGAATCATACAATATTTGTTTTCTCATGGCTGGCTTATTTCACTTAGTATAATGTCCTCAAGGTTCATCCATGTTATAGCATAAATTGGAATTTCCTTCCTTCTTAAGGCTGAGTAATATTCCATTGTGTGTGTAGACCACATTTCATTTATCTATTCATCCATTGGTAGACTGTTGGGTTACTTCATGTTTCAGCTACTGTGAATAATTCTGCTATGAACATGGTGTATCTTTACACCATGTATTCTCTTTTGCTTTAGGTTTGCTTCTTTTTTATCCATAGCAGTTCCTAAGAGACTAGATTTACCCTATTTTGATCTCTGTCAGTAAGACTTGAAAAAGAGGATTTGTGTGTAAGTGACTGATTAAGGAAGTGCTCCCAGGAGAAACCAGTAAGGCATTGGCAGGAGTGGTACTGGGAATAGGACAAAGCCATCCATGTGTATAGTTTCAGGAAGTCCCACAAAAGGTATGGTCACCTTGATACTGTACTTTAAAATGAAGAACCCAAAGTTCTGCAAAAACTGTCTGAGAATTGCAAACATGTATTTTCAGTTATGAGTCTCCAACCTCTAGCAGGAAGCTTTGTAAATGACAGTACACCCTGAATTCAAGTAAATTTCTGCTTTTCTGGACATAGGGTCAATTATATTGAATGGCACATGAAGGAAGTCCCCCAGAAAAGCATAATTAGGAAAAAAAAAAAACTACCCATACATGCTTATTGGAAAGAATATCAGTTTTATCAGTTGTATTTCTTGCTCTGAAACCAGACATTAAAGGAAACAACTTTCTTGAGGGCTCTAGGCACATTTTGCTTCACATGTATGAGGTCTCCTTGAGCAGATGATCTGGTTGTATTTGGGACTTCTCTTGATATTCAAAACTGTGAAACCTCATGCCTGATTTTAAAGCACTCCTTAGATGTCCATTATTATCTTTGTAAGCCTCCCTGCTCCCACTGAAGTTAGTTTCGAAGGTTGTTCACAAAGTTATAAGAATGATTTTCCACAAACTGTGGAAGGAAAAGACTTTGGGAAATATAGTAGACAAGGGACATTATTAGTGTTATTTTATAAACTCATAAATATAACCTTGATTATATGAGTACACATTGATACCAGTGCTTGGGTCCTAGGGACTTTCTGTTGCTGGCAATGTTGCATGGAGGAGAAGATGTTATTAAAATCCACAAATCCATTTCTCCCACTGTGAACATAACTTTTAATTTGACAGTCGTAAAAGTCATCAACTATAACTATAACCACCATTTTAAAGATAGAAGAAGTGAAGCAGAGAAAGTTAATGGCATTTCGTGGAAGTTATATTAATACAGCAATAGATCCCACCATTAACTACAACTTGTTCATTTTCAGTCAAAAATAAGTTTCTTTCATGGGAAATGATTACCATCGATTAGCAATATGATTTAACTTTCTTAAAATTTTTTTCTAGCCTCCATTCTTCCTTTTTGCTTTAAATTTTAGTTAATTTAAAAGAGTTTTGAAGCTTAATGGGTAAGATTGTGCCTTATACTATTGGAGCATAAGAATCTTTGGCATTTATAGTTAATGACATTGAGATACAACTGCACTGAGTGACGTTTAGATAAGATTCAGAGTTAATCATTAAGTGACTTCTGTGTATCTTGATCTCTGGGAGCTGGTTTCTCAAGTATTATTCAGTTTAATCTGTACAGCACTCTTTGGAGAAAAGATTATTAATCCCAATGTTACAATTGATCATGAGGATAGATAGAATATGTTATCATTTTATCACACCAACATTATTCCCCTAAGTCCTTATGACCATCTGGAACTTCTCAGTGGAGAACCATGTAACTGGCATTCATTGATAGTTTGTCAAAATGAGTAAAAGAGATTAAGAAAATTGATGACCTGATATTAACAGCAGTCCGTAAATATTATGGCTATTACAAACAGTGTCTATAGGGTTGGGGAATTCTCATACATTGGAGAACAAGGGAAGGTAGGAAGAGATTATGGGAAAAGATAACAGACTGTGTAGGGCATCCTAGTTAGTTGTTGCCATTTGGCTGAAGTTACCAATGGAATGTAAAAACAATGTAACTATGATACTAAGCAAGCACAGTGCATGGCCTATAAAAATAAATCAACTTTATTTTAGAGTCTTAGTGTATCTTTAAGTTTAATATACGAAGATAGTTTTTTTCCCCCCACTCATGGCCTGAAGACCCTAGCAGGGCCCATCACTTTTCTATTTACTCTTCAGTAATAATCTAATCCTAAAGTCAGTTTAAGCCATAAAACACAGTTCAGTAATTAAAATGTCTAGTCTCCTGTCATAGTCAAAACTTCCATTTTGATTTAAAGTTGTGACTTTTCTCCTCCCCCAACTGGGCCTATTTAGAGCAGCAGAACTGCAGTTGGGGAATAGAGAGATATTCTGTTTCTCTCTTTCTCCACCAGCACATCTACTCCTCTTTTATTTTGCTGACCTTAGTTTCAGAGCATTGAAGATTGGACCACAAAGAGGGACATTAGGTAAGGGGAACAATGAAGGTTTTATTAACTGGCACTGTCATGATGATCTATTATCAGAACTCTGTAGATGTAGTAGGTGTCTAAAGTTGCCTCTTACTCTCATGGGCACTTTCATGGGTTATTTGATGGCTCATCTTCCCACTTTTAAGGAATTTATTCCCTATGATCCCCATGAGGAAGGCAGATGCATCCCTGCTATGGCTGATAGCTTACTGTTTTGGTACTTAGGAATCTGGTGATACCTAGATCTTATATATCAGCCAGATCTTATATATGGTTTTGATGAAGGCAACCACATTAAGTATTTTGAACAGAAAGGGGTTTAATTTTAGGAGTTATTGCTTTAAAAATTGTTGCAAGGGCCAAGGGAGCAGGTTCCAGGCTTGACTTTCAAGAATGACTCAGAAAAATAGAGAACTATAGAATTACCATATGATCCAGTAATTCCACTACCCAGTATTTACCCAAAGAACATAAAAACACAAAATCAGAAATATATATGCACCTCTATGTTTATTGCAGTATTATTTACAATAGCCAAACTATGAAAGCAGCCTAAGTGTCCATCGATAGACGAATGGATATAGAAGATGTGATATATACATATACACATACACACACATGTACATATATATAAAATATAATATATGAATAATGGAGGGATGCCTGGGTGGCTCAGTTGGTTAAGTGTCCAACTTCAGCTCAGGTCATGATCTTGTGGTCAAGTTCGAGCCCTGTGTCGGGCTCTGTGCTGACAGCTCAGAGCTGGAGCCTGATTTGGATTCTGTCTCCCTCTCTCTCTGCCCCTTCCCCACTCATGCTCTGTCCCTCAAAAATAAATCAATGTAAAAAAAATATAATGGAATATTACTCAGCCATGAAAAAGAATGGAATCTTGCCATTTGTAACAACGTGGATGGATCTAGAGGGTATAATGCTAAGTGAAATAAGTCATTCAGAAAAAAGACAAATACCATCTGATCTCACTCACATG
The DNA here is from genome assembly GCF_024362965.1 of Panthera pardus. Lineage (NCBI taxonomy): Eukaryota > Metazoa > Chordata > Mammalia > Carnivora > Felidae > Panthera > Panthera pardus. Next base: position 62,557,978 of record NW_026526766.1, read on the forward strand.
TGGAATTTAAGAAACAAAGCAAATCAACAAAGAAATAGACAACCCCAAAACAGACTCTTAACTAGAGAACAAACTGGTAGTTACCAGAGGGGAGGTAGGTGAGAGGATGGGTCAAATAGGTGAAGGGGATTAAGGGTACACTTATCATGATAAGCACTGAGTAATGTATAGAATTGTCAAATCACTATATTGTACACTAATATAACATTGTATGTTAACTCTACTGGAATTAAAATAGAATTTTTTTAATGTTTATTTATTTTTGAGATAAAGAGACAGAGTGTGAGCAGGGGAGGGGCAGAGAGAGAGGGAGACCCAGAATCGAAGCAGGGTCCAGCCTCTGAGCTGTCACAGAACCCTATGCGGGGCTCAAACCCATGAACTGTGACATCATGACCTGAACTAAAGTCGGACACTTAACTGACTGAGCCACTCAGGAGCCCCTAGAATTTTTTTTTTTTTTTAATGAGGAAAATATAGAACTGACCCACCAGGAGGGCTACTTCCTCTGAGACTACTACTGGAGTTAGGGCAGAATTAAGCAACCACTGCTGCCATTGATCACTGCAACTGTCTTTGGAAGCCTGGGGAGCTAGAACATGGACATCATAGCTTTGATTTGTTGATTAGTGAACCAAAGTATGACATCAGCTGCTGCCCCTTCAACTACCCTCACAACCACTCAGCAACCAGGGAAGGGAGAATAGACACTGCTGCAGGGAAAAGTCATATTCTGATGACTGCTAGCCAGCTGAATCAGCCAAATAAGGTATAGGAAAATAGATTCCGCTTTCCAAACCTCAACAAGCGTTTCTAATTGTCAGAACTGAATTTATATACAGAAATGTAACTGTAAGCGAGTCTGGGAGGTGATTTTTAGCTTCTTAATTTCTAACCTAACAGGCAAATTGATAAGAACAAGCTCACTGGCAGCCTAATCATGACCACAAGGGAGGATCAATTGTAGGTAAAGATGACATTGGAACAAACAGTGGAGTAAGGAAAGGTATTTGGGTTTTTGAGCACATCATTGAGCCAATGACAAAACTTGCTTGGAGCCTGTTCTGTTTCTGAACTTGAAGATTTATATAAAAAAAATAGTGAATACCTCATTGTTTAAGCATATTATCTGAAACTCTATTATATCATTTGAAATCATTTGTTTCCTTTTTACTGTCTCTCCCCCATCCTGCCCATATAAGTTCCAGATGGGCAGAGGTTTTTCTGGTCTTATTCATACTACTCCCTTCTTATTATCTAGACCAATGCCTAAAATAGAAGAGATCTCAAAAATATTTGCTGAAATATTGAAGTGATAAAACAAAAATAGGGAATTAAACATGATAATTGTGGCTTAAAAGGAGTAGTGATAACCACATGTTTCATATACCAGGAATGCAAAGTTGGTTTAACATTCAGAATCAATGCAATATACCATATCAACAGATTTAAAAAAAAAGAAAAATTATATGATCATCATAATGCAGAAAATTATTTGATAAAATTAAACATCCATTCTTGATAAAAACTCTCACCAAATTGGACCTTGAAAGGAAATTCCTCATCCTGGTAAAGGGCATCAGTGGAAGATCTCCAAGGAAATATACTTTGGTTTTTTAAAGTTATGTTTTCACCCAGCTTTACTCAAGTATGATTGACAAATAAAAGTTGCATATATTTAAGATGTACAACATGATGTTTTGATATCCATATACATTGTGAAATGATTACCACAGTCAAGCTAGTTAACATATTTATCACCTCACATAGTTATGTTTTACTTATTTATTTACTTTTGGTCTGATGAGAATACTTGAAATCTACTCTTTTGGCAAATTTCAAGTATATAGTACATTATCGTCAACCATAATCACCATGTTATACAATAGATCTACAAAATTTATTTTATAACTGAAAGTTATAAGTATACTTTCATAAATATTCCCCCTCTCCCCCACTCCCATTTTCTAGTAACCACCATTTTCTACTCACTGAAAACTATGAAACATTAATGAAGTAAATTTAAGATGACAAATAGATGTACCATGTTTATGGATTGGAAGAATTGATACTGTTAAAATGTTCATTTTACCCAAAGTGATCTATAGATTCACTACAATCCCTATCAAAATTCCAATGGCATTTTTCACAGAAATAGAAAAAACAGTCCTAGAATTTATATAGCACCCCAAAAAACTCCTAATATAAAGAAATCTTGAGAAAGAAGAACAAACCTGGGATCATCACATTTCCTGATTTCAAATTATATTACAAAACTATAGTAATCAAAAGAGTATGGTACTGGCATAAACACAGCAAATTCACTTAATGATGAAAGACTCTGTGCATTCCTCCAGAGAATGGAAACAAAGAAATGTTCATTCCTGCCACTACTAGTCAATAGTGTACTCTAGGTTCCAGTCTGTTTAATAAAGAAAAACAAAGAAATAAAAGTCATGCAGATTGGAAAGAAGAAAGTAAAAATGTCTTTATTTGACAGCATGGGTTGCCAGCATAAACAATCCCTCAAAAAAATGCTACTAACCACATGCATTTTAGCAAGGTTGCAAAGAGCTTATAAGAGCAATGTGTACAAAAATCAATTGAATTTCTATAAGAAGGTAACAGTGAAAAGTTATATTCAAGTAAAAAAATGTCATTTACAATAGCATCACAAAGTATAAAATACTTAGAAATAAATCTGACTAAAAATCTGGAACATTTGAATATTAAAAAGCTAGAAACAGCGATGAGAAATTAAAGACCTACACAAATGGAGGGAGATACTCTTCATGGATTGGAAGTCTCAGCATTGTAAAAATGTTAGTTCTCCTCAAATTCATCTATAAATTTAATACAATATCCACCAATTTCCCAACAGATTTTTTTGTTAAAATTGACAAGCTGATTCTAAAATATTATGGAAATATGAAGGACCTAGAGTTTTGTAATTAAAGAATAAAATTGGAGGACTACTCAAAACTTACTATAAAAATATAGTAATCAAGATAATATTGGTGAAAGGATAGTTATATAGATCAATAGACCTGAATAGAGAGACTAGAAATAGATCTACACAAATATGATCAATTACTTTTCAACAAAGGTGCCAAGGTAATTCAGTAGGATAGTCTTTTCAATAGGTAGTGCTGTAATAAGTGCTGATTCATATGCAAAAAATTGAAATGATCCATATCTCGTATCATACTTAAAAATGAATGCAACATGGATCACAGGCTTAAATGTACAATCTGAAGCTATAAAACTTCTAGAAGAAAACTCAGGACAACATCTTTGTGACCTTGGGTAGGCCAAGATTTCTTAACTAGGACATACAAACTGCAAAACACAAAAGACACACACATAAAAGAGAAAATTGATACATTGGAGTTCATCAAAATTAAAAACTTCTGCTCTTTGAGAGATACTTTTTTTTAAGTTTACTTATTTATTTTTTTGAGAGAGAGAGAGAGAGTTGCATGTGAGCGGGGGGAGGGGCAGAGAGAGAGAGGGAGAGAATTCTCCCTCACAGTAGGCTCCACAGTAGGCTCTGTGCTGTCAGTGTGGAGCCCAACGTGGGGCTCAAACTCATGAACCCAGTGAGATCGTGACCTGAGCCGAAATCAAGAGCTGGACACTTAACTGACTGGGCCACCCAGGTGCCCCGAGAGATACTATTAAAAAAAAAGAAAGCCAAGCCATACACTGAAAGAAAATACTTGCAAAACACATGTCAGGATTTGTATTCAGAATATGTAAAGAATTTTGAAACTCAATAATAAAATAAAAGCCAATTTAAAATATTAGCAAAAAATTTAAACAGATACTTCATCAAAGAAGAGATACTGATGACTGACTGTAAATAAACACATGAAAATATATTTTACATTATTATGGTAATTTATGGAAATATAAATTAAAGCTATGAGATACTACTACACATTTATTAGAACAACAAAAAAAGAAAGAGAGAGAAAAAAATAACCCTGCTCCTTCACTCTTCTCTTATCCCAGCCCTAATGTGACACCTCCAAGTGTTCGTGAGTGTATGAGAATATGGAACATCTGGAGCTTTTATACACTGCTAGTGGAGATGCAAAATAATACAGCCACTCTGGAAAACAGGCAGTTTCTTATAAAAATAAACATATACTTATCATAGGGCTAGCAGTCCCATTCTTGGGTATTCATCCAAGAGAAACAAAAACATATGTCCAAATAGTGACTTGTATGCAAATATTTATAGCAACCCAAATGTCCATCAGCTGGTGAATGGATAAGAAAATTTTGGCACACCTATATAATGGAAAAATACTTACCGATAAAAAGGAACAAACTACTGATACATGCAGCAACACGCCATCATGGAAAGAGTACAATTACAGAAATTATATAAATATATAAATTACATATCAATGGTTGTTGGGTGCTGGGAGTAGGAGAAGGGAATTGATTCCAAAGGGGCAAGAGGGAACATTTTGATGGAAATAATCTGTATTTTGATTGTGAAGATAGTTACAAAACTATATATATTTGTCACAGTGCACCAAAGATGCATATGTAAAAAAGATGAGTTTTACTGTATGTAAATTTTAAAAAAAGGAGTGAGGAATAAAGAAATAAACATAAAATCAAGTCTAAATACTAGTTGCAGATTTGGTTCCAATATCATACTGAGAGTAATAAATAATTCGTATAAAAAGGATAAATATCTAGATAGGTAATATTAATCATTTGAAATAAGAAGCTGGGTTCAAAATCAGAGTTTACATGTTGTATTTTTAATATCACTAAACCAGAAAAAATAAAAATAAATGTATCTAAGATTTCAATTCAAGCAGTTGTAAAGAGAATAATAAAATAAATCAAAGGAGACCAGGAAGAAGAAATTAATAAAGATAAAAGGAGATTTTAGTGGGTTAGAAAACAGGAATGAGAAGATTTAATTAATAATTCACAAAAATAATTATTGAGAAAACTATGAAATACTTGCTGCCCTACTCCTGAAGAAATCAAGTGACACTAGGAATTAAAATAGGATATAACCACAGATAAAGAGAAGACACAAAATATAGGAGAAAAAGATGTAAATTTAATGCCATGTTAACTTTTCCATAAATTTATTTAAAACAGCATTTATTTCCCCTGATTAAGTAACAATTTGCATTGCAGAAATATGTGGAACAGAATACTTAAAATGAAAATCACTCATGATCCTGTTAGTAATAACTATCATTAATGTGGTGTATGTTTTTGTAAGTATAATTTACTACTTATCTCCTTATTTATCTATCTGTACATAGTAGTTTTTATAAAAATAGGATAATTTTCTATGCACTGTAAGTTTTTAGAAGCAGAATGTCTGGATAAAATATATAAAAACTGTTTAAGAATTTTGATTTTTTTTTCAAATTGTCCTGCAGAAATATCATAGTCCTTTAGTCCTCATGAGCGGAGTGAGTGCCTACTTCTCTACCCATTTGCCAATGCTGGCTGTTAGATTTTTTTTTTCAATCTTTGTAATTTAGTAAATGGAAAATTGTATTTTGTTTTTGACATAAATTTGATTATTTTTAATACCCAAAGTGTTACATGTGTGTTGAAGAAAACTTAGAAAAACAGAGATGAAACAAAGAAGAAAAATAAAACCCACCTGTAATCCCATACCTAGAGAAAATTTATGGTATATATCCATATTCTAAGCTCTATTAAAAGATGATGTCTGGTCATATTTAAAATTATTTTCAGGTCTCAATGGCTCTGAGTCCTGCTCCTTATCGGCTTATATATGAAGTGGTTTCTCTCCCTAAGTGTTTCTGAGAACCCCAAGATTATTGATACTTGTAGAACACCTGTCTGCTGGGCGCTCTCATTGGTGTCACTTTCCCTCTGGGATTCCTTGACAGAAGGGAAAATATTTTCTTACAGGTAATCAGAGCTTCTGACGGGAGCTCTCTGCTTTCTTTTCACTACAGCTTCTGTAGGTGTTGTTTGTCCCTTTGCTGTACCCAGACCCTTGCTCCACTGCTCTGGGATCATTTTCCTCACTGCTTGCCTCTCACCAGACCTCTGACCACTGACTTCCTTGCCAGCTTGGGTTGTTAGCACTGCTGCCACTTCCTCCAGACTAAGTGAATCTGGGCTTCCGGAGATTGTTGTCTTCACCCTTGGCCTTCTCTAGCCACCACCGGTCTCTACAGCTCCACCAAACCTGTTGTCCCCTGATTTCCACTGCTCACTTCTCTCACCAGCCAGGAGGGTGATGATGCCTTTATTTTCTTTCTTGTGTTCAACACTTTTCAGAGTGCCATCCCTGTAGCAGAGTTGTTTAGATCCCCGATGATATATATCTTTTACTTCTACCACGGACCTCGGCGTTCTAGACGGTTTTGGGCAAGACTGGGGGAAATGAATGGGAGTGAGGCCAGGAGCAGCTAAGCTCACCCTCCTACCCTTCCTTCTTCCATTACCTCTTCTAACCCCTAGGACCTGCTGCTGTTTCTGCTGTAACATGCCAGATTTCTTCCTTTGTGTTGATTTACTCCTGAGTCTCCACCTTCTTCCTTATGTTGAGTCTGGTCTGACTCTTCTCAGGGCTCCCCTGTTCATAGATCCTCTCTCATTTATGCTTACATGTCTGATGCCCAATTGTGGACAGGGTGGCAATTGTTTCTATGGGCCCAGACAAGAGCAAGGGACCTGCTGAGGGTATCTGAACTTTCTGTGAAGGTTAAGCAGTTCCCCAGTATCCTTCTAAAATTTTAATTCCAGTATAGTTAACATACAGTATTATATTCATTTTAGGTATATAATAGAGTGATTCAGTAATTCTACACATTACTCAGTGCTCATCATGATAGGTGTACTTTTTTTTTTTTTTTTTAATCCTCATCACCTATTTCACCCATCCCTTCACCCACCTCCATTCTGGTAACCATCAGTCTGTTCTCTACAGTTAAGAGTCTGTTTTTTGGTTTGTCTCTTTTTTTTTCCCTTTGTTCATTTGTTTTCTTTCTTAAATTTGTATATAAATGAAATCATATGGTATTTGTCTTTCTCTGATTAGCTTATTTTGCTTAGCATTATACTCTCTAGATCCATCCATGTTGTTGTAAATGGCAAGAGTTCATTCTTTTTAGGGCTGAGTAATGTTCCATTGTATACCATGTCTTTATCCATTTGTATATCAATGGACACATGGGCTGCTTCCAAAATTTGCTGATTGTAAATAATGCTGCAATAAACATAGGGGTGCATATATCTTAGCGTTTTTGTATTCTTTGGGTAAATACCCAGTAGTGTGGTTACTGGATTGTAGGGTAGTTCTATTTTTAATTTTTCGAGGAAACCCCATACAGTTTTCCACAGTGGCTGTACTAGTTTGCATTCCCACCAACAGTGTAAGAAGGTTCCTATTTTTCCACATCCTCACCAACACTTGTTATTTCTTGTGTTTTTTACTTTAGCCCTCTGGCAAGTGTGAGGTGGTATCTCATTGTGGTTTTGATTTAAATTTCCCTGATGATGAGTGATGTTGAACATCTTCTCATGTATCTATTGGCCATCTAGATGTCTTCTTTTGAAAAATGTCTGTTCCTGTCTTCTGCCATTTTTAAAATTAGATTGTTTGTGGTTTTGGTGTTGAGTTATACGTATAAGTTCTTTATATATTTTGGATACTAACCCTTTATTGGATATGTCACTTGCAAATATCTTCTCCCATTCAGTAGATTGCCTTTTAGTTTTGTTGATTGTTTCCTTCGCTGTACATGAACTTTGTATTTTGGGGTAGTCCCAGTTGTTTATTTTTGCTTTTATTTCCCTTGCCTCAGGAGACATACCTAGAAAGATGTTGCTATGGCTGATGTCAGAGAAATTATTGCTTGTTCTATTTTCTAGGATATTTATGGTTTCATGTTTCACATGTAGGTCTTTAGTCAGTTTTGTGTTTATTTTTATGTATGTTGTAAGAAAGCGTCCAGTTTTATTCTTTTGCATGTAGATGTCCAGTTTTCTCAACACCATTTGTTGAAGAGACTGTTTTTTTCCCATTGCGTATTTTTGCCTCCTTTGTTGAATATTAATTGACTATGTAATTGTGGGTTTATTTCTGGGCTTTCTATTCTGTTCTGTTGATCTATGTGTCTGTTTTTGCGCCAGCGTCATACTGTTTTGATTACTACAGCTTTGTAAATATAACTTGAAGTCTGGAATTGTGTTGTCTTCAGTTTTATTTTCCTTTTGCAATATTGTTTTGGCTATTTGGGGTCTTCTGTGTTTCCATACAAATTTTATGATTCTTTGTTCTAGTTTTGTGAAAAATGTTGTTGGTATTTTTTTTTTTTAAACGTTTATTTATTTTTGAGACAGAGAGAGACAGAGCATGAACGGGGGAGGGTCAGAGAGAGAGAGGGAGACACAGAGTCGGAAACAGGCTCCAGGCTCTGAGCTGTCAGCACAGAGCCCGACGCGGGGCTGGAACCCACGAACTGCGAGATCATGACCCGAGCTGAAGTCGGACGCTTAACCGACTGAGCCACCCAGGCGCCCCATGTTGTTGGTATTTTGATAGGGATTGCATTAAATGTGTAATTGCTTTGGGTAATATGAACATTTTAGCAATATTTGTTCTTTCACCCCCAATATTATTTGATAATCTTTCCCAACAAGCGGTTTGAGAAATTCTGAGAGCAAGAGAAAGTTTCCCAAGGTGTTTGTGGTATCAAAAGCAATAATAGTGCCTGTTTAAATTTATACTAAAGGTCAACAAATAAAGCAATTGTTTTAAAAACTCCCTTTAAAGCAGAACATACAGTTCTTGAATATGTAACTATTGCACATTGTGGAAATTAAATGAATGTGCTTATAACTCAGTCACTTAGCCAGACACTTAATTGAACATCAATCACCGGCCATGATAGACTTTGGCCATTGTACAGATGTAAATTATTTTTATTTGTAGTCATAAGAATAAAATTATTTTTAGTGCTAGACAATTATTTAAGACCAAGACATAGGGAACACAGAAACTGATATACACCGAGTTAATGAGGATTATAAAGTGTTAATAATTCTAAAATTTGCTTCATTATGAATTTCACCAAATCTGTAAGCTGCATCCATTTGATCAAAACTCTCATGTAGTACATCAGGAGATTTAAGAATTATTATAAACCATTATTAAATGGAGGATGTCAGAATGATTTTTCATATGTGTGGCAATAAAGACTATTTTTAACCACATGGTTACTATTAGAGTGTACACCAGCAGGCAAATTAAACAAAATCTGAAAATACTATTTGTAGTTTTGCCTGTAAAATATAAGAATTCCAAACATCCATAATTAAATAGTTTTTAAACTATTTTATGCTCTAATTCATAATTAAATTTAAATTTTATTATACTCTTGTCTTCCAAGTATCAATATAGTATGCTTTTAAAATTACGCTTTTTCAGGGGCACCTGGGTGGCTCAGTTGGTTAAGCATCCGACTTTGGCTCAGGTCATGATCTCGCGGTCCGTGAGTTCGAGTCCGTGAGTTCGAGCCCCACGTCGGGCTCTGTGCTGACTGTTCAGAGCCTGGAGCCTGTTTCAGATTCTGTGTCTCCCTCTCTCTCTGACCCTCCCCTGTTCATTCTCTGTCTCTCTCTGTCTCAAAAATAAATAAACGTTAAAAAAAATTAAAAAAAATAAAATTATGCTTTTTCTTGTATAATTAACTTACATTAAATAGCATATATCATTACTAACAGAAAAAAGTCAAAACTTGTTTTTGTTACATAATAAATATGTATTGTATGTAAATGTACAATTTGTTGAAGATTACATTTAAATGGAATTTATAATTTAAATTCATTTGAATTTAAGAACAGTTTCAGAAAGTTGACAGGGATTATTAGTCCCATTTTACAGTTGAGAAGGCTGAAATTCAGGGAAATGAAAGGGCTTTTATAGATAACAGCAATAATATTCATAGGTAATATTTATTGATCATTTGAGCAAGGCAACTTGCTCAAAAGATGGATTTGAACTCAGAAAGTTTATTATGCTTATATGTTGGCTTAGATTCATACTATGGCTTTTCCTCTGCCCTAGTTTCAGCCCTTGAAATCTCAAACTAAACATGGGCCCACTTAGTAACTTGGTGGTCCCAATTCAACCATCTTGTAAGGAAAGAAAATTTAAGAGTTAACTAGCATGTGTGTCAAATAACCCAACAATATACATTATTTATTGTACATGGCCAACCTTGAAATGCTGTGCACTGATGGCATCTTGATGAGACAGATCAAAGCTGTTTATCAAAGGAACAAAAGACACGTACCTCTATAGAGTCAGCCTTGAATTTGTTTGCAGCTGAAAATAATTATGAGTTGAGCAAACTGACAATATGCTGTCAGCCAGAGATTTAGAAATTGCACAATTAAGCCAGTCTTAACTTGGCATTAATAAGGAATAAAGCTCCAGCCAAAACCAGATGCCTGTGTAGTCATGATTAAGGACCTTCAGGTGTTTGCATCATTTTCAGTCCAACATTTTGGAGGCTGGGTTATTCGTGTGACTCCAGCTCTGTGACAAATGTAAGTTTTCTGAGTCTCAGAGCTGGGGCAGAAATGATGCTACACAGATGGAGGGTTGGTGCACAATTTGAAGTATTGTCACGTTTGTGTCAATGGCTAAAAAAGTTTTTGCAAGCAGTCAGAACATGTTTTTGCACATCAGTCAGATAAAAAATTTCTGAGTTTCAGCAAAATTCTGCTGGCCATGAAAATGAAAACCATATTGTCAGAGATTTTTGTCATTATCTACAAGACAAATACTAGCTTCTGTAGCACTGTGTGTGTGTGTGTGTGTGTGTGTGAGAGAGAGAGAGAGAGAGAGAGAGAGAGAGAGAGAGAGAGAGAGAGAGATAATGGTATAAGAAAAAGAAATTTCACAAATAGAAAACAATGAAATGAGTCTTTGGGTATATATGTATATGGCTGTACTCTCTCAGTTGGAAAAGTCAGAAATTCATTTCAGGCCTGAGACACAAATTGAAATCAACGGGCTGTTATAACAGATTTTCAAGGAGTCAAGCTATCTGTAGGCCTGGCTGGGTTGTGAAGTTAGACGGATGTCATTAAAAAGCTTTCATTTTCTCCATCTCCCAAATCTACATTTCTCTTTTGGATTCGTTCTCAGGAAGGCTCTTTTCATATATCCACAAAGCTGTCCTTAACTACATCAGCTTATTCTTAGCCTCTATAATCTTAGAAGAAGCATTTCTTTCTTAATGGTTCCAGAAGTTGCATGGAGAGCTCTGATTAGTCTGACTTAGGCCATCTGATCGTCTCTGAACCACTCACTGTGACTAGAAGGATGGACATTGAGCTGACCAGGCTCAGTCATGTGCTTACCTCTGGAAAGACAAGATAGAAACCACCTTGCTCAAATCATATAGTCTGAGAGTAGGGAAGAGGTGCTTCTGAAATGAGAAATGGGTTTCTGATAGCAGATAAATAAACCGATGTTCACTCTGTGTATTTGTGTGTGTGTTGTGTTAAGACCAAACAATAGCTAACGTTCATCAATGACTGATGAGATCCTATTTAAATACCATTTATAATTTTGTCATAAATCTTATCCTCTGTTAGTTTAGAAAGTTTATGCTTAGCTACAGCTTATAACTTCAGAAGTTAGTGACTGGGGCGCCGGGGTGGCTCAGTCTGTTGAGTGTCTGACTTCGGCTCAGGTCATGATATCACGGCTCATGAGTTTGAGTCCTGTGTCAGGCTCTGTGCTGACAGCTCAGAGCCTGGAGCCTGCTTCAGATTCTGTGTCTCTCTCTCTCTCTCTCTCTGCCCCTACCCCTCTTGCGCTCTGTCTCTCTCTCTCAAAATAAATAACATTAAATAAAAAAAAAAATAAAAGAAGTTGGTGACTGACTGATCTTGGGTTGCTGTTGAGAAGTGCTAGATATGAAATTCAAATGTTTTTTATGAATTCACATACACTAGCAAATACTAAAGTAAATTACTCATTTTTGTGCACAAATTACTTAAAATATAATAAAATAACTAACTTTGATAATATTAGCATAAGGCCTGGGTGTTCAATAGATTTCAATAAATATTTGTTGACTATTGGATGAATATATAAGTAAAATCCTAATTAGTTTTTCTGTATCATTTCATGCTCTTAAAATAATTTGATTTATTTTGGTAAAATATTCCAGATGTTTGCTAATGAAATAAAACTAGGTCAGTGATCCTTAGCTAATAAATGTGACTTATTTTATTTGATTTCCATGGTCTTTCAGTTATTGAGCTCATGAGAACAAAGTTAGATTATTTTTCAAAATAAAAAAGTAATTCTTGGTGGATGTAATTAGAATTCACTTTTAATTTTTTTTTAATGTTTATTATTTTTGAGAGAGAGAGAGAGAGAGACAGAGACAGAGCAAGCAGGGAAGGGGCAGAGGGAGGGAGACACAGAATCGGAAGCAGGCTCCAGGCTCCGAGCACTCAGCACAGAGCCCAATGTGGGGCTCAAAGTCAAAGACTGCGAGATCATGACCTGAGCCGAAGTCAGCTGCCCAACCGACTGAGCCACCCAGGCGCCCCTGGTTTCACTTCTAGTAATAAAATATTAGCGGGGAGTGTGGGCGGCTCAGTTGGTTAGGCATCTGACTTTGGCTCAGGTTGTGATTTTACAGTTCATGGGTTTGAGCCTTGTGACAGTCTCTGTGCTACAGCTCAGAGCCTGGAGCCTGCTTCCGATTCTGTGTCTCTCTCTCCCTGCCCCTCCCCTGCTTGTGCTCTATTTCTCTCTGTCTCTCAAAAATAAATAAATGTTACAAAAATTAAAAAAAATAATAATAAAATATGAGCAAATAGCTGATGGTAATCTAAATGTCTAATTTACTTTGAGTCCCTGCAAAATAGGGAACTCTTACAGAATAAATATTTTGTGGCATTCTTCAAACTAAATTCATAAAATGTCATGCTAATTGTGCTTGAAATGTGAATTTTGATATGATTGTAAGAGCTACTACAGCTTTATTCTGCATCATGCTTCTTTCAAATGGCAATCATAAAACCTTGAAAGATTTTCAATATAGGATCTTATTTCAGAAATCAACAGCATCCAGGACTAGGGCTCATTGGAAAAGGAATTCATGTCATGCTATGATTTAGGTTATTGAATTAGAATGAAATAATATTCACTCCTCTAAAATACACAATTTATTATTAAAGAAAATAGCTAGAGTTTCAGAGTGCACAGCCATAGAATTCTAGGTTTTTAAAAATTTCTTTATAACTATTCCTATGAAAAGATCATACCATTATGACCTTCTGCATTCCTTTCTATTGCTTTTGAATGCTGCTCTCCACAAATTATCCTGGATTTACAGTGAGAGGAAGTTGCTAGTGTGCAAAATTTGGTATCCAAAATGGTAAGTGAGTTGATAAAGCAGGGGTGTCTTCCAGAAGGTGGGGTCATAGTTTTCTTAGGCAGCATTCCATGGGATCACCACATGACTATTAAGCACCTCCAAAGACTGACGACAGCATCCTTTCCACTTTGACCCTAAGCTATCACCACATATGTATATAAAAACTTATAAAACAGTATAAAACAAAACCCCTCAGGGCCTCCATTTCCTTACATAAAGAATGTTCTGGAATGACTCCTTGGTTTCTACCTCTGCTCCTTTCCAGCTGCTCTGTTTGTGAGCTAATCCAGCCACTAGCCTTTTGACCTGTGTTTCACTTTCCAACCATGGGTCTAATAGCACAACTGTCTCTCTGGTTCCATTCTTTTCATTCTTTTCAATGCCTTGTGGCATGCCACTAGCACTGTCCTTCTTGGTAGACAGCAGCCTTTGAAATTTATTAACAACCTTATGGTATTCGTTCTTTTCATCTAAAGGCTATTCTAAGGCTAATGAAAGGCAGAGAGATTAAGGAGCAAAATCTAAAGATACTAACCTCAAAATTTAGAGAAGAGGCATTGAGAACTGATAGGAAATGAAGGGACAGTGGAGGGAGAGAAAGTTTGTATCACAAACCAAGTTTTACAATCAGAGAAGTATTAGTTCTATGGATACTCCGTAGGGGCACAGGCAGAATCTGAAAGGACAGTTCAATTAGCAAGCTGTGTTGAAAGCCAAAGTCAGGGATTAGCAGAACAAATATGATAGGGGTCCTGTTGGAGATGTGCTGCAGGCCTTCAGAGCAGAGATGGACTTTCCCACAGAGCCAGCCAGGATGCTGCTGGAACTAGGACTTCATCTCAGCTGTTTTTAAAATATGCATTTCACCCACATGTGGTACAGTACAACCCCTTCTACCCTCACTTCTCTAGAGGGTTTGTAGGTGTTCTTTGGCAGTGTGATAATTCAACCAGCAACAAATGCATCCAGTTAGCTGGAAACCATCTAAGATTTCTCTATTCTATTCTTAGGGATACTATGAGAAGCTTTATCAAATGTCCTGCCTACCTCCAGATAGACCATGGTTGACATTTTCCTCATCTACCCATTCTACTAACTGGTCAGGATTATTTTTTACCTCTAGAGAACTGGTGTTTGTCCCTAGTGATCACAATGATCAGTTTTGTATTGTGGTATTCTTAATTGAATACTTGGATTATATCTCTTCCATCTCCTGTGTCCTGGCATCCTTTTCACTTCTGTGACTCATCAAAGATTACTGAAATGAGCTGATTATGCAGTTCAGTATCCATGAATATAGTGTATCCATGCTAGGAGATGTAGGGTGATATAATGCAACTGCTGTTATCTTATGATTTATTCATTCATTTTGGTTTTATTCATGTTAATTGGGCCAAGTAGTTTTAATATTTTCAAAATGTCATTCAGCATCATTGTACTATTGGCCACAAGTAGTGAGGCTATTATTTCTTTCTTTGTACTGAAGGGGGAAAAATATGGACCAGAGAGCCAGACCTTTTGTTTAAAAATTTTTTTTAATGTTTATTTATTTTTGAGACAGAGAGAGAGACAGAACATGAACAGGGGAGGGGCAGAGAGAGAGGGGGACACAGAATCTGAAACAGCCTCCAGGCTCTGAGCAGTCAGCACAGAGCCTGATGCGGGGCTCGAACTCACGGACCGCGAGATCATGACCTGAGCCAAAGTCGGACGCTTAACCGACCGAGCCCCCCAGGCACCCCCAGACCTTTTGTTTAAATTATCTTCTTTTCAGGTGTCAGGTCATTGGTCTTCAGTATTCTAAGAACTAGTCTTAGGAACTGAGTTGCTGCCTTAAAGATGGGTTCCACTGCAAAGAGTGACTGAAAGAGTGAGAAATGCCATAGAATCAAAGACATTTTGCTGAGCTATCACATGTAAGCTTTGTTTCTGGAAAAAAGAAGGTATAAGTAATTTATAAATCCTAGTAAATTAAAAACATACATGAATTAACATATGATTAGTTTTTTTTCTGTCTTAAACAATATATATTCCCAAGCCTCATCTCTTTCCATTATATGGTAACTGGAAAGTCAGAACCCTTGGCTGTATCACCAGCTACATTAAAATTTATTATTTTTTTGTAGAAGCACTGGGACCATGGTTGGAACTTCAAATATATTATTAATGATTTTTCATTTCTTAACCACAAGTGATTACTAACCAAAAGTCAATTAAGAGCAATTTTGTGAGGAAACCTCAAATAAGTTGGACATCTGTGTCTATAGGATGGGTTTAAAAATATTTTGGGAAAACAGATAGTTTTATATAAAGTAAGTGAGTGGGGGGTGGGAGTGTTAAAGGGTAATCTGAAGCAGTTCTATACCGATTTAAAACAAATACTTGGCCGGTTTTGAAGTTCAGGGAGTCAGAGCACACTGAAAAATATGGTAAAAAAAAACCTCATACTACTGGGGATATTAAAGTCTCTTTCTGTTTATAAGGTAAAATATTATGTAGAGAATACAATATTACATGGAAAAGAAGGTTTGTTTGTTTCTTGTTTGTGGAGTACCAATTACCCACATCACCCCAGCACATGCTCCCCCAGCTACTGGAAATGTTGTGTGCTGATAGCTCACACCTGTCTCTCTACAGAAGCTGCTTTCAGTCAAAGGGAGATGTCTTTCCTAAGGTTATGCCCCTGCTGGGGCAGCCAGCATTCAGTAAAGGGTCAATATGGAGGCCTGACCCTTGCGTCAATTTCAGCCAGCTCTGAAGGGCCACCCTCTCTCCAGAGTTTCCTGTGGGATTAGCAGAAGCTTCTGCTGCAGCTGCATTTTGCATCACAGTTCAGCTTCTCCCTCTGCCCCGTCGTCACAGATGGCATTCATGGAATCCCTATCTAATAAACCACCCACATGAAAATCTTCACTCTGGAGTGTGTTTCTGGGTAACCAAACCTGTGATGGTACAAAAAATGGTTTTAGGGAGCCAATTCTATAATGTAATTTTGGGGTTAGAGGACCTCATCATCTGTGGTGGGTAGAATACCTACAGTCTTGGGCATGCTGGAATTCTATACTTGTTAAAATTTTCACTATTGGTGAAGTGAGACAGGGTAACATTGGAAGGGAATGTATTGGCTGGTACAGTATAATAGGCATTTGAGAGTTAGGGGAGAAGTAGCTATTGTACTGGATGTCTGTTGTTGAGTAATATTGATGCATTGGAGAGGATAATGAAAGGCTGAAGGTTAATTAAGGCAAAATAAGAAAATCAAAGGGCCTCCTTGGCAGTATATAAAGAGACTCTTCTCTTGCAGCTGAAAGGGCAGAAAAATCTGAAAATCAGAGCTAAGAATTATAAGAGAAGCAGAATTCTAGAGAAATTTGAATTGTCTACTCCAATAGGTTGGCTATGCTGACCGAAGTCAAGGACCTGATGGGAAAGATGTGGGACTCTGAGATTTGGAAGGAGGACATATGGGTCACTGCACTCTAGAAATTTAAAACCTC
The DNA here is from genome assembly GCF_024362965.1 of Panthera pardus. Classification (NCBI taxonomy): domain Eukaryota; kingdom Metazoa; phylum Chordata; class Mammalia; order Carnivora; family Felidae; genus Panthera; species Panthera pardus. The sequence goes on from NW_026526766.1 coordinate 62,574,914, forward strand.
AGATCCCACTGCATCTTCTGGGCCTGCATAAGTGACCCACTCCTTTCTGTGAATGCCAGTGATTTTTTTTTTTTTTTTTTTTTTTTTTTTTTTGCTTAAAGACAAGGTGGAGACCTCTTCCTGGCAGGTCAGTACATTTCCCTATAGGGACATACCCACCACTCCTCTCCTGGCCACCAGACTTGTAGTTAGGACCAGTTCTCTGCACACAACTAGGGAATGGCTGGGTCCGCTAAGGGAGAAAAAGGACCATATGCTAAATAAAGGGGATACAGACTTTAGACAAGATGTACCAGGGCATCTGTATAAACCTTATTAATTCTAAAATTCAGCTCTTCTACCTCTTTGCTTCTTTTTTTGCTTGCTTGATCTGTAGAAATCTTTTACTAGTGTCTTCTTGTCTTTTTCTCAATACATTTCCAACAGTTCTCTTTAAAAATATTTTGATGGCACAAAAACAGACATATAGACCAATGGAATAGAATAGAAACCCCAGAACTAGACCCACAAACGTATGGCCAACTCATCTTTGACAAAGCAGGAAAGAACATCCAATGGAAAAAAGTCTCTGTAACAAATGGTGCTGGGAGAACTGGACAGCAACATGCAGAAGATTGAAACTAGACCACTTTCTCACACCATTCACAAAAATAAACTCAAAATGGATAAAGGACCTGAATGTGAGACAGGAAACCATCAAAACCCTAGAGGAGAAAGCAGGAAAAGACCTCTCTGACCTCAGCCGTAGCAATCTCTTACTTGACACATCCCCAAAGGCAAGGGAATTAAAAGCAAAAATGAACTATTGGGACCTTATGAAGATAAAACCTTCTGCCCAGCAAAGGAAACAACCAACAAAACTAAAAGGCAACCAACGAAATGGGAAAAGATATTTGCAAATGACATATCGGACAAAGGGCTAGTATCCAAAATCTATAAAGAGCTCACCAAACTCCACACCCAAAAAACAAATAACCCAGTGAAGAAATGGGCAGAAAACATGAATAGACACTTCTCTAAAGACATCCAGATGGCCAACAGGCACATGAAAAGATGCTCAACGTCGCTCCTCATCAGGGAAATACAAATCAAAACCACACTCAGATATCACCTCATGCCAGTCAGAGTGGCCAAAATGAACACATCAGGAGACTGTAGATGCTGGAGAGGATGTGGAGAAACGGGAACCCTCTTGCACTGTTGGCGGGAATGCAAATTGGTGCAGCCACTCTGGAAAACAGTGTGGAGGTTCCTCAGAAAATTAAAAATAGACCTACCCTATGACCCAGCAATAGCACTGCTAGGAATTTACCCAAGGGATACAGGAGTACTGATGCATAGGGGCACTTGTACCCCAATGTTTATTTATAGCAGCACTCTCAACAATAGCCAAATTATGGAAAGAGCCTAAATGTCCATCAACAGATGAATGGATAAAGAAATTGTGGTTTATATACACAATGGAGTACTACGTGGCAATGAGAAAGAACGAAATATGGCCCTTTGTAGCAACATGGATGGAACTGGAGAGTGTGATGCTAAGTGAAATAAGCCATACAGAGAAAGACAGATACCATATGGTTTCACTCTTACATGGATCCTGAGAAACTTAACAGAAACTCATGGGGGAGGGGAAGGAAAAAAACAAAAAAAAAGGAGGTTAGAGTGGGAGAGAGCCAAAGCATAAGAGACTCTTAAAAACTGAGAACAAACTGAGGGTTGATGGGGGAGTGGGAGGGAGGGGAGGGTGGGTGATGGGTATTGAGGAGGGCATCTTTTGGGATGAGCACTGGGTGTTGTATGGAAACCAATTTGACAATAAACTTCAGATACTGAAAAAAAATAAAAATATTTTGAGGCAGCGTTATTTGGCACATAAATTTTGATTATGGATGTATAATTTTCTCCTTGTATCAGCAGCTTGAAGAGGTTGTGCCTGACCAGCATAGCTCTTCCTTATTTAGGAAAGCGATAAAATCAGCTCTGTACTGTTTTCTTTCAGGTATTGCGATATGATCTCACCCTTTACCAATACTTATCTCACTGAGTTGTTGTGAAGGCTAAAGTGAAAGAAATAAACAATAAATATTTTTTCCATACTCTTGTTTTTTCCATGCTATGTTACTTAATGCATAAATGTTTATAGTTTATATCTTTTTATCAACCTAAAAAGGCCATAGTTTCCCCTTCAGGACTTTGAACTTTATTTTTATCTTATGCTAGTCTTCCTTCTTTCCTTCCTTCCTTCCTTCATTCCTTCCTTCCTTCTCTTCTAAAATTGCTTGAAAGATGTTTTGAGTTTTGCCAATTTGCTTGCCTTTAACCTTTATTTTTGTTGTTTTTGATTAGAAGAATTGTTGAGGCAGAGAGTCAATTTAATAATTAATAATTTGTTCTAATTTAATATTTTGTTACTACTAGAAAGAGCTTCTTATTGTGTTCATGTCTAATTTCAGATACTTCTAGGGAATTAATTCAATTCATATCATTATTAAAAATCGTCTAAATCTCCAGAGCCAGGGCCTTTTAGGTAAGCTAGTTAGCTAAGAGACAGGAATGGGGAGGTGAGGAGTTGGTAGTGGCTGCAGTAGAAGCAGGTGAGGGCTTGTGTAGACTCTGTAGTTATATGTCTGAATTATAATATTCTTCAGAACTGGGACCTTACAGATGAGGGCTATGTTTGGTTTAAGACCAAATGGGAGTATTTTTAGCTTGAAAGCCAAGTAGACCACTTATCCCATGGTTTTTGCTACTCTGTAAGTGGAGCTTTTTCAACCTTGAAAATAATCTACATATGAAACCAAACAGAGGTCTGAGAATTATTTGGTAAGTATACAGACTAAGAAATGAGTTGGATGTGCAAGTCAATGTCTATCTAAGTCTATAATTATTGTCCAGTTGGATATGAACATTTCATCGAAGCTGGTATTGGCAATATACCTTCCAAGATTCTCTTTCCGTTTGAAGATAATATTATATAGTATTAGTGGAGTTAATAGTGTTTGAAAATAATCTCTTTTTTTTCTGAGTGATGTCAGATGACTTCCTAGGGCCTTGTAAAAGCTCATATATATATTTTTTTCAGGCTGAGACAACATTCTTTATTTTATAATAAATATTTCGTAGCCCCTTTTATGAAAAAAGAGAAGCCAGGTCAGGGTTTCTCACCCTGGCGTTGTTGACCTTTTGGGCCAGATAAGTCTTTGTTGTTGAGGTTGTGGCTCCAACACCTATATGTGATCTTAACCCTTTTTTCTATAAAAAAGCATCTCCCCCAATACAGGAGAAAAGACACCATGTACCAATTATATCATACCCATGGAGTATCAGGGATGGCAGAAGACTTTGTGGTATTTTGAGTCCTTAGGAAAAGTACAAGGGTCAAAATATGGTTATCAGTCCTTGGTTTTAACTTCAGTTTTGTTGTGTGATCCTAGACAAGTGCTTAGGCTCTTGGTAGTGTCATATGATTTATCTCTAGTTACCTCTAGCAATATGAATCCTTTACTTTTATGGTCTCAGTACCTCCTATGCTGTGTGATGCATAGTAGACGCTTGATAAAATCTGTTGAATGAATGAATATCCTGAATGTTTTGTGAGTCTAAAATCACATTTTCATAAATACTCAAAATTATAATATATGCTTGTCTTATTTGTCACTATATCCCGAGAACCTACCATAACGGGAGATACAATATAAATACTTAGTAAGTAATTATTTGATAAAAGCATGAACAGGGGTGCCTAGTTGGCTTAGTGGGTTGAGCATCTGACATCAGCTCAGGTCATGATCACACGGTTCATGAGTTCAAACCCCACATTGGGCTCTGTGCTGACGGCTCAGAGCCTAGAGCTTGCTTTGGATTCTGTGTCTCCCACTCTCTCTCTGCCTCTCTCACACTCTGTCTCTCTCTCTCTCAAAAATAAATAAACATTAAAAAATTTTTTAAAAAGCATGAAAAATATTATATAGGATTCTTAGATTATATGATCACTAACAACAACATGACTCCCAAAGCCTTACCGTATTACTTTTATTCAAAACCTTTCTCAGTGAAGGGCATTTGCAAAAGACTTACATGTATTTCCACCCATCATTGTATTATTCCTCCATAAGTCATGGTATTATAATACATGTTTGTTAAAGAAGTGAGCAATTCTTGCATTGAATTAGAGCTTGTTCAGGCAAATTGCACCCCCTACAGTGAGCCATGGTTGCTCAAAGATAGTTTCTTTGGTCTTGGAGAGAGCCTCTGTTAGAAGCTAGTCAAATTTTGGTCTCCTTTAAGTCAGTATCATACAGAAGGATATAAGAGGAAATTGCCACACTTTAACAATAGAAAGACTTAGGTTTTAGGTCCAATTCTGCTTACTAGAGATGTGTGGTTCAGAAAGTTTTGTATCCAGTGTGAGCCTCGGGTTTTTCATCTGTTAACTAGGGCTAAATAATACTTGCCCATTGACTTATCCAGGTAAATGAAAGAAAACACTCAATAGTGTCAATATCCATTCCTTTTAAAAATATTCATACCATTCATTCATACCATACTTTATGGTACATAATGGATATGTTCCAAAAATTTGTATGTGTGCACACAATCAATTTTCTGTGAATTGTACTTGTTATGAAACAGAGACTTTTTCCTTATTAAAGTAATCTTGATTTAATTCTTTTTGAAATGGGAGTAGGATATCCCTAGTTTTGAGATTTCAGGTTTGGTTGGGTATACATGGTTTTGCAGTACAAATTCTTAGTTAATTTCCATTAGCAAACAATAATTTTAAATTAGTTTTCACTTTAAATTGAAATAAATATGGCTTCTGGTCTCCCAGTGGATTCTGTTCCCCAGACCTCTGTGTTATACATATTAAAAGAAATGAGTATATCATAGTAGTTAAGATCACTGGAAGGAGGCTGCCTGCGCTCTTGCCCAGCTCTGTTCCTTACCAACTCAATGGCATTGGGAAATCCAACCTTATTGCACCTCAGTTTTCTAATGTGCAAAAATGAAGATAAAAATAGTACCTACCTTGTACTTTTATTGTAAGGCTTAGAATGTCTATAGATGTCTTCCTTATGATAGGTGGTAAAAACATTTAATTAATTAATTTAGTTAATTAGTTAATTAATTCATGCATTTATTTATTTCCCAAAACCTATCTTGGAACTTATGGTTGTAAGTTGTAAAGGCAGAACTAGCAGAGGGCCTGCAAAAGCCTGGGTTTAGTTTTTCAACTTACTCAGTACACTGTTCATAAAGCAGTTGTTTAAAATGGGGCTCTCCATAGTGTTTTTGAGATTCTCTGGTGTATATTTAATTCCATTGCTCTTCTTAAGTGCTTCCAATACACTTAGATGGCTTCACAGTTGAAATTTTCTCTCATCTGTTGTGGAATTCACTAAAGATAGTATATAGCTATAAATAAGCCTATCCATGCAATTGTAGCCATGGCAACCACCAGCCTTCAAATGAAGAGATGGGGCTCACATGGCTGGTCTCAACTTCACAACCACCCGACATGTCCCCTTTCAAACTAGACAGCTCAGAACTGTGCTTTGCAAACAACACAGTTATCTGTTGCTCTCCACAGAGTGTCTATCATTTACTTCAGTCTAATACAATTCATTTCTGACTTTAAAACATTCTCTGAAAGCACTTTACTAAATTCTGTGGGAGATAAAAAAATGCATTAAGCTAAGTCCTTCAACCAACATACAGTGGGTTCTTCCTAACATTTATGTTTCTTAGGTCACTCCCTTGCTAAAAACTCCTCAGTGGCTCCCTGGTAGATATAGAATCTGGCTCTTGCCTACTTTTTAGCTGCATTTCTCATTCTCCTTCTCATGGCACCTTAAATTCTAGACTTTGAAAATTCTATGTTCTACAGTGTGGTCTGTCTTTGAAATTGTCTCCCACCTCTCTTACTTGTTTTTCAAATTTTACCTTTTTCCCCCCACTCTCGGCTCAAGTGCTTCTTGTGAAATTTTTTCTTATGGTATGGGTTTAACATTAATTTAATTTACATGGAATCCAGTTAGTTCTTCCTTGTTCATATAAGTGATTCGATGTAATTAAGCACTTACCTTACTATGTGTTAGTCAATGAAAAACAACAACAAAAATCCAGAAGTTCATTTATCAAAAAGGATGGACATGGTAAATGTTACTTAGCCTACTCTCAACATAGAAGATATTCATGATTTGAGTTTCTTCTTTGAATGAATATGGCTAGTGAGAGTTGTGAATGTAGGTATTTGGTAAAGGGTGTCAGATGGGCCTTCCTGTAATGACACACAAAAATCTATAGAATTTGAATGAATGTAAATGGAAGATAAAGAAAAAAAGTAAGGTAACTGTGAAGTCCAGGTGACTGTGATAATAATGGCATCATTAGTTGAGATAGGAATCAGAGGAAGAATTCAGGGGTGGAGATATGCTTGAGTTTTAACCCACTGCATTTGATGTATCATTAGAATACCCATGTCCAGTACAAGGTTGGAAGTTTCTGCTTAGACCACAGGAACAACTTAGAACTAGAAATGTAGATTAGAAAATCATCAAAATATAGGTGGAAATTTAAGGCATTGGCATGAATGAAACTGATCAGGGAGAGTGTAGATTGAGAGGAAACATTTAAGAAAGGAGACCTTAGAGGAGATTCAGAGGGAGTTACTAAGAGAGTGGTAATTAAAGGGTCAAGTGCCTTGGCCAGGTGTAGAGCCTGGCCTTGAGTAGCAGAAGGCATTCTCCCTTTGAGTTAGGTGGGATGGAGCAGGGTTGCTTGAAGTCAGTACAGACACTGTCCTCTCTCCTCTCTGAACAAAGTAGGAGTCAAGGCATCTGTGGAGAGTGAAGGGTTCAGGGGCAGAATTACCACCACCTCCAAGAATAGAATTCTTGGAAGTTCTACTGTGGGAGATATTTAGGGAAGGGGGAAATAATTAGGACTAGCCTAAAGCAGCTGACATCGGGTAATTTATCTCAAACAGAAAGTCCAACATTTATGTGACTTCTTTTATGGAATTTAATTGTTAGGAAGTGGAAATAAAAGTGAATAAGAATGAAGAGATGACATTCTCTCCTACATCACTTCTTGCTTGCTCCATTTCAGCCACCTTGACTTCCTCTCCTTGAACACATCTGGTATACCAGTTCTTCCTTCTGCAGGAGTGCTCTTCCTAGCTAGCCATTTGGCTTCCTTCTTTCCTGTCTTTCCTCATATCTGGCCTTCCCAGTGATATCCATGCTGACCATTCTATCTAATACAATAACTTCAGCCCTCTACATTTCTGATCTCTTATTCCCCTTACCCCTTCTTTTGGCCATAGTACTTACCTCCTAATATATTAAATAATTAACTCATTTATCATGTTTACTCTTTATTGTTTGTCTCCCTTCACTGGCTTTGAGCTCCATGAGGACATGGTTCTTTGTTCTGTTATGATGTATCCCTAAGTGACCAGAACACTGTGTAGTACATAGTAGTAATTCAATGAATATTTGTTCAATGAAATTAAAGTGACTTAAGAAATGTGGATGTCAGTGAAGGCATACCAAACCAGAAGCATAAAACTGCACCTTTCATGGTTACTTTTTGGATATAATTTGTAACAAATTTCTTAGGTTATAAAATTAAATTATCCCCTCCCTCTTCATGGAGTTCTGTCTCCCTGTCACCCACTTCTCTGTCTCCCTCTATATATAGTTATAGTTATCACCTACTCTGATAGATCACACACTCATATGTAAGAGTAAAATCTTCTTAATATATCTCACACAGGCATTCTAAATGCATTCTAAATGTCTTTCTCATTTATTTATTTAATTAAGGGAACTGGGTTAGTTCCAGATATCTAGAAGCCTTTGAAAGTTGGCTTAGGTGTTTTTGTGGTGTTGACGGGTGGCAAAGGACCATGCCTGTGGCATAATGAAGAGCTGCCTGTTCTACCTCTGGTGAGATGGCCCCTGTTTCTACTGCATTTATCTGCTGATGCTTACTCTAGACAAAAGATTCTCAGTTTTTCCCAAAGAGTTTTAGGTAACAAAGTAAGTTGACTCAAGTGTAAGAATCAGTGAACTATTTTTATGTTTCATAGAGTTATCCTACATGTGTGCCTAGAAAGTAACCTTGAGACTGTTAGATGCTATCATTTCTTTTCCCTATATTTGAGGATCTGGTGAGAGTGATAAAAACTTCACATCAAACTTCTTACAACTTAAAAAGAGCAGTGACCTTAAATCACATTGAAAGTTGGGGCTTCTGCTCGGATGAACACAGCAAGCTCCTTGCCTTCTCCCAGTGCATGTCTCTCCCTCATGTGGGGTCTGGGTCCTGAGCAAAGGAGGCTTGGTCTCATTCTTCTCTCCACTCTGACACTTACGCAGGCGTTGCACATCTTTACCATGGAGGTAATCTCTTTCAGCTGTCTTCTCTTGCTACTGATCTTTTTCATAAATATTCAGTGGAGATCAGTGGAAAAGAGTTAGTGGATAGGCACAGACTTCTCTCGTGACTGGGCTCCTACGTATTCACATCAGCTCACACTTGTCTCTTCACATTTTATGTAAATTTCAGATGTTTTCTTTTTGTCCATTTCTGTGATGGCTACCTCCTCTCTATTGCTCTGCCAAAGACAGATCGTTGTGGGATCCGTTTCTCCTTGGGCAGCATTGCCTCTTTTTGGATTTTAGTTCAGTAGGTTACCTTGTAACCTCAGCTCTCTGAGGGGCTCAAACATGATTTTTAAAGGCTATATGGATTGTTCTCATTGTTAGGGTAGGAACTACCTTTTTCTTTTTTTTGCTTACTTTCTACATCCTAGGTGGGAGATATTTTTAATATCTAGAAGGATTCTTTGGTTCTTTCCACATTCTCTTTGGCTATTTCTAAATCTGTCGGTATCCTGCTCACATTTTAAAGTTTTTATTTTATTTCTTTCAACATATTAGACATAGTTATTTTTTTTATATTCTGTGTCTAGTAATACCATTATCTGGAGTATTTGCATATCTGATCTACTCTCTGTTGCTTTTGATGTCTCAGTGATTGTTCTTTACATTCTTGTGTATTTTGGGATTTTTGACTATGAGCTCATGTTATTTGAACTTTGTGGGAATTCTTTGAATCCAGGATTGAAGTTGAATTCCTTTAGAGAGGATATGTGTTTACTTCTGCATGGAGCATAGCCAACGACTTTATATTAAATTATCTGCCTGAGGTTTTTTAGATCACACTAGTAACGTAAGTAGTCGTTTTAGGTATGAATTCTTAGGGAGGGTATCTTTTTTTCCTTTACCAAGCATTAAGGCCAAGGCAGTTTGATTTCTGCATCATTTTAGAAGATGGATTTACTTTTATTCAGCACTGTACTTATGGTCTAGCTCTTAGAGATCCCAGCTGCCTCTCTTAGACAGCCTTGTAACTTTTTCAGTCTCTTCTACAACTTGGGTAGCCATTAAAAGAGAAGATTAACTTCTTCACAGAAACTTAAGAAAAAGGCAGTTTTTGTGTTTGTTTTCCTTTTACTCCTTCACATGACCTGTGTGGATTTCTTTGTACCTGTTCTGCAAATGCATTTATAAAAAAAATATGGTGTCAGCATTTAATTATGAGGGTCATTTGTATATCTAGTATGTCACACACCCATGAACAGAATTCTCCTTTAAAAATTTCTTTACTACTATGTTAGTGAGGTCTCAGAAGGGAGAAGAATTTGTGCTTTCAAGTCATATTGTTTAACTTCAGAAACTAAAGACTGCCTTTCAAATAACACAATGTTATTTGAAGAACACAATGTTATTCAAATGGCTACTTAAAGGTTTATTTAAGACCAGATAATGTTATTTAGACTGATTCACAAATTTCCTGCTTTTAGAACATCTTTCTCCATAGGCTGATATTTTGTTACCATTTATAAACATGGCTAATTAGCATATTTCCAGCTTTTCTCATCCAGGCTGTTTTCAGGAAACATAGGATAATAAATGAAGGAAAGTAGTCTTGATGTGTGCATGTCCCCAAATTCCAATCTCATTGTTTGCATGAATTTGGGATGGATTATCCTTAAGGTAAAAGGAGATTTGATATATTTCTCCTTCTTCTTTGAACAACCCATGATTCTTCCAGACCTCTGGTTTAACACTTGGGTTCTACGAGAAGATTTAGCCATTTAGAAAATGATTTGAGTGTCGATTTTCTCAGTTTTCCCAAGGACGGTAAATATTAGTACCACCCTAACACAGGAAGTAAGTTAGTTCATTATATACGATGGGTTAACTTAGGCTAACATTAAGGCTTAATTCTTTCTTGGAACCTCACATGAGAAGGGCTGCTAAACATTTCTCTTCCACCTGTCATCCATCAGGGGACCCGTCAGCTGACTCCAGTTCCAAAGGAAACAAGGAGCCTAGCATTTTTAGAGGGATTACAAAAAAAGGGAAGAAAAGAGAAGGCCATTTACTGTAATTCATTATGGTATTCCAGTGCCTTCTATATCCCATCTCTAAATGGTAGAGTGACCGAAAATATGCAACAGTTCAGAAAAAAGAACACGATTTTCTCAATAAGCCATGATTTTAAAAAAATTCATTTGTTTCCATGACTCAAGGACAGTTTTCTTGACTGAAGAAAAAAGAATTGAGTCTAATTTAAAAAAAAAATGCGAGTTTTCACTGCTACCTTTTCCTGTCTTCACTCTTTGTGAGGCAAAATCTTGCTGACACTAAAGACTAGTGGGCCATTTCAGTTCTATTAATACCTAAATGATCATTACATTTATTTTAAATATCTCAAGGTTATGTACTTTGGGATAACAGCTGTGGTGTAAAAGTACCACAGGGAATTAACTTTGAATTAAATTATAAATACTGAACACTATGATCTACTTTCTAGTAGAATGCCACAGAATAAACACTGACCAATGTGAATTTTCAGATTATTTTAATTAATCCTAAACCATTTACTAATGTTTATGCTATCTGTTCTCCCAGAGAGCTGTTACTCTAAAGTAGATCAGATTCTCATTCACTCCTGTGTTTAAAAACATTTAAAAGCTCTCTATTGCATAATGAATAAAATAACATATTATTAGGGAATTCAAGGCCATTCAGATCTAGCTTTGGGTTTAGACACATTGAATATCCTTTATATTAACATCTCATACTTTGGCTCATGTTCCTCCTTCTTCCTGGAGTGCTTTCTGCTTTCCCACGTGACAAGTTTTAGTTAATCCCTCAACTGCCAACTCAACATCACCTTTTCTCTTCTTCAAGAATAGAAAAATGACATGGTTCTCAAAGTAGGTAACTTAGAAAGAAAGAAAGAAAGAAAGAAAGAAAAAGAAAGAAAGAAAGACAAGAAAGAAAGAAATAGCAATTTCTGGGCCCCATACCCAGAGATTCTGATTTAGTTGGTCCAGAGTACAGCCTGGGCATCAATATTTTTTTTAAAAGGTAGCCAGGGGAATGTAACATACAGTCTAGTAGACCCCCTGCTAGTATGATTAAGAGCCCAGAGGCTGTTTCAGACTGTATCAGACTTGAATCGTGACTGTACCATTGTGTTACTTCTCAGTTTTTCTCACGTGTAAAATTGAGAAAATAATCATATTTAATGTTTAGGATTGTTGTGAACGTAAGGTTAGATAGATAATGCAGGTAAAGAGCTTAACCTGACACAAAAAATATTAGCCACTATCAATAGGCAACTTAGTTATTCCCTCTGGGTCTTGACATTTATTATTTTTTAATCTTAATTTTTTTAATGTTTATTTATTTCTGAGGGAGAGAGAGACAGAGCACGAGTGGGGGAAGGGCAGAGAGAGAGGAAGACACAGAATCCAAAGCAGGCTCCATGCTCCAAGCTGTCAGCACAGAGCCTGTTGCGGGGCTCAAACCCATGAACTGTGAGATCGTGACCTGAGCCAAAGTAGGACACTTAACCGATTGAGCCATCAGGTGCCCCTGACATTTATTATTTATTATTATTTAAAAAAAATTTTATTAGTTTATTTGTTTTTGAGAGACAGAGAGAGTGTGAGAGGAGAGAGAGAGAGAGAGAGAGAGAGCGCAGGGGAGGGCCAGAGAGAGAGGGAGAGAAACAATCCCAGGTAGGCTCATGCTATCAGCACAGAGCCCAGTGTGGGGCTCAAGCTCATGAACTGTGAGATCCTGACCTGATCCAAAATCAAGAGTTGGTTGCTCAACCAGCTGAGCCACCCAGTTATTTTTTAAATTAAAAATTAACTCAGTTTGTAAGGGTTAAATTGTAGTGTAGTGTAGGGCTAACCTGTAGCCTTAAGAAATAACAGCTTTGTTTTAACACTGTAGATTAAGAGATAACAGCCTTGTCCTATCAATCAAGGGAACAAAAGTTTAAGGAAGATCAGCTGGTTTAGTGTTTGACTGAATTGGGGCAAGGGCATGTCTGAACTGTTTCCACCCCCATCTGGGAACTATTTCTTTGTTCTGTCCCCAAGTGATGATAAGATGATGTGGTCGGCTATAAAAACTCTGTACCCCGGCTGTTCGAGACCGCACTCTGGTCAAGAGTGTCGGTCCTGATCGGTTGGCCTTTCCTCTCTTTGCAATAAACTTTGTTGTGACTGTCGCTGGTGCCCGTAGCATTCTGTTTCAGGAGTCGTGTGGATGCAACAAGTTATAATCTTTATCACACTGTGCTGTTGTTCTGAAAGTTCTTTGTTTGGTTCTCCATCCATGGATTGCATTATCTTTGGGAGTAACCTGGTCCTAGCAGTCCTTGCCCCCAGCTCCATATCATCAAGTTAACTTCTCTTCACCTTATCTCTTGAACAAAACATAATTGAAGACCTCATTCTCTCTTTGGGAGAAAATTGCAGAAACCTTTTAACTAATCTCCCTTCACTGGGCCTTCCCTGTCAGCTCTCTGCAACAACAATTTCTCCCTTTTTACTCTGTGCTGCTTGGGACTTTGTAAAAATTGTTATGGAGCTCATAGCTATTTACAAGTTCAACTATACTTTAGACTATAAACTCTTTGAAGGCAAGGTCTGTGCCTTACTTCATTTGCACCTCTGGCTTCACAGAGGTATGTCTGGGAACACAATAGGTGCTCATTTTGTTGGAAGGAAAAAAGGAAGAAAGAAATGTGGAGAGAAGTGGATAGTATTTCTAAACCCACTTTAAAAGTATGATTGAAAGCAGTCTCCAAAAATATCTCTGTTTCAAGAATTTAGATAGAACAGAGGCAGGTGTGAATATTGAGAAAATCTCAAACACCATAAATTCATAAATCATGGTGTAGTGTCATAGATGGAACTGGAGGAATTTTTGGAGATTGAATATTAATACATTAATAATTTCTTAAGCTCTTCAATACAATTTTGTTATTCTCTGCCCATTCCTTCTCTTTCCCTACTCCTTCCATGTTTGCTACTAAAGTAACTATTATGTCATGTCTTAAGATGGGAATGCCATAATTGGGTTAATTTCTTACACACAGACTATTGGATCACAATGTTCCTTGGAAAAGAGAAAGTTGAGCAAGTAAATAGAAATGTTAAATTCCCTTTGCCAGAATGCTGATGAATAATGCTTCAGGGAATATAATAATAATGCTGTAAAGAGATATGACTATATAAAGATGCTAAAAAGAAATCAGAATTTAATCTGTGTATTCTTTATGATTAAATGGAAAATTAAAATCAGCTTAATAGTCATGTTGTTCAAGTATTTTGTGGCATTTTAACAGCATATTTCAAATTTTAGTACCAAACTCATTGTATAATATTTCAAATATCTAAATTTTACCATAACCACAAGATCATTAAAATGTACATTGTCCTTCCCCTGTGGGAATTATATACCACTTCTTATTTATTAGCCTTGGGGTATGTTTCAAAGTACTTAGTATTGCTATTTATGATCCAAAGTAGACAAAATAAAAATGAACTACAGTCTCCATTACTTGTAAAATTTAGACAGCATTATATTTTATATTTCTATTCTTTTGTTTTCTCTTAAAAGAAAGAACATTTATCTTGTTTTTATTACAGAAGTGATGAAGGGTAATTATTTAACATTTTGAAAACAAATAGGAACAAAACAAAATAAATAAAAATCTCTTATAATCTCACGACTCAACACTTTGTTATTTTATATATTATTTTATATTTTGTTTCAGCTCTTTTTTTCTATGTGAAAGGACATTAATTTAAAGGAAGTAACGTGAAGATATTGTTACATAACAATATGAACCTGTAAGTTCAAATATTCAAAGTATTTCTGCAGCTTAAATTTTATGTTCATTGGTTGCTTCAATGGAAGCTGGGGAAAAGGGATAAAACATGTATTATCCTAGGATTTTATTCAGAAACCTTCCACAACAGTTTTTGAAAAATGAGTTGAGAATGAGAAGGAACTAGAATTCAGTTGCCACATGAAAGCCGGGAATACTGGTGGGGAGTCGGGTTGGCTAATGTAAGAATCAGGAGAGTCAGAAGCAGGAAGGAAGGGGAGACACAAAGGTGTGAGCCCCATCGGCTGGAACAGGAAAGGCCAGAAAAGCAGATCCCAGACAGATAAGGGAGTCTAACGGATCTTACATCTTTTCTTTTATCCTATCCTCTTTGACATTAACTGCAAAAGAGAACACAAGAGACAGACTGTCACTGTGCTCTTTCACTGTACAGATTAAAGTGCAAATACTGTGTGTAATCACTCCTCATCTCTACAGTGTCTTTAGTTCTGAAGACAAAGTTTCATTATTCTGAATGGTCAAGAAAAGTCAAACTTCTAGCCAGGATTAGGTGGAGGTGGTGTGTGCACCACTGGGATGATTGGTACTCGGTGCTCTTGAAGCTCTCAGGCAAAATTGCCTATTCCTTCTTTTATATTAATACTTCATCTAATAAACTAGAAATCCCATGAGGGAGCTACTCTGAGCCCCATTTTACTTCTAAAGAAGAGGAGGTTTAGAGAAGTTAAATCATGTGTTCGAGTTTAATATAATGAAGTTTAATATAATAGTTCGAGTTTAATATAATGAAGATGCCCAGATTTGAATTCAGGTCTATTGACCCTGAAGAATGGTGTAGGATTTTTAAAAATCTTTGAAATCATTCAGATGAATTCTGGAATATTAAATGGGAATTCTGTAGGTTTTAAGGTTGTGAACAAAATCCTCTGATGTGAAGAACAACTTCACAGCAGATATGTGAAACTCATTTCCTCAAGATTTGGAGTCCTCTAAGAAGAAAACTTGTTCAAGAAAGATTTTCAGAAATTTGCCATATGAAAATTGTGGATGTTTGGATACATTTTAACTTTCAAGGCTTTTTATTTTTTGGGGAAAAAAGTTTTTGTATTCTCACAAAACAACCCTGTGAGGAGGTAAGGTAGACCAGAAAGTGTGGGCCTTGGAGACAAAGGGATTGAGGTCCAAATTTCAACAGCATCATTAGCTATCTGTAGGGCACATTAATATTGCTGAGTCTTTGAATTTTGACATCTGTATAAGGGGTTAATCATTCCTTTCTCATAAACTTTCAGTACTAACTAAATGAGATTATGGATTATGAAAAGTCTGTTTAGAAATGTTGACTGTTGTTAAACAACTATTACTATACAGTGAAAAAAATCATTCTTCCAAAAAAATGCCAGATGTTATTCTTGGTTATGTTTCAAAGAGCACTAAATGTGGTTGCATCCTAAGGGTGATTGCTTTGTAAACCAGGTGTGAAAAGGAGGCACTTCACCAGAGAGTTTCAGCAGTCATATCAGCCAGCACATGAAATTCTAGACCAATTGAAGACACCATGTGGACCTGATATCCATCTGTTGTTTGGGAAAATCATAATTTAATTCCTATTTGCAGTTAAACAAAATAGACAGTAGCATCTACAATTGCTTATTCATTGATGATTTGTCTGCTCCCTGTATAATTGTAGCATCTCAGTTGATTATCTCTACATCCTAGCTTGAAATAGTCTCAAATCAATTTCTTTAACCTTGGCAAAATATTGAAAAAAGACAGCAGAAAAAACAGATCCACTTTTACCTGGATACTTAATTAACCTTGTACTATATCTGGCTGATCTTTGCCTTCCTAAAAAGTTCTGGACCCCCGAATAAAATCTGAGCTCTTTAAAGATCTTCACAAGTTAATCCCTGGTATTTCTGCCCTCTGTGCTTTCTAATTTCTAGTCACAATGGCTTCCCAGAGTCCCTAACTTTTTCCTTCTTTCTTTCTTAGTTGTTGCATCACCTGCATTTGGTCAGACTTGGATGAACATCCCATTCTAGTGTGGGATCTAGATTCTTGACTACCTCTCAGAGAGCCAGCTGACTCACCATGGGGAGAGCCTTTGTGGTTGGGAAATTTTTTTTCCCTTTCTTTAGCTTGTGGACACTCCCAGGTGTGGCCTATCTCGAAAGGCACTGAGCAAACATATCTGCTGAGTGACTGTTCCATGTCTTCACCTGTGAAGCCGTAGCTATTACAATGTGTTATATCACTATTGCAATGTGTTATATCACCTTGTAACACATCTTCCCTTGCCTCTTTTCTTTTTCGTCACCTTTAAGGCCTTGAGCTTGAACCTCCCAAATGAAGTGTTATACCTCTTTAATTCTTCAGGTTCTACTTTCTAGAAGACCCATGCTAAAACATTGTCATTCCTCAATCCACCACACTCTTCCATACTTCCATGTTACTTCCATGTTTTGTGCATATTCTGCTTGGAATATTTATCCATTCTCCATAGTCCCTAAAGGTCCAGTTCAATTGCCAACATCTCTGAGCCCTCAGGGCAACTGGCACCTCCACTACTACTAAAGCACATGGCATGCTATTTTGTATACATGTAATGGTGGGCCAGTCTCCCTTAACACTGCAATCTCCTTGAGGACAGGAAGGTTGTCTTATTTTTCTCTATTTCTGGCATGTAGAATGGTGCCTGTGTGGAGCAGTGGTGCTCCATTTAGTTGTTTAAGGAATAAATTGGACTAATTCAGTTCTGTGCTTTTTTGGTTTCTCTTGAACATAATGGTCTAATGCTAAGATATTTTAGAATTATCACTGGAAATGTGTTATATTATTATCTTTTTTATAACACGAGTCTGGAAGCCTCTTTGACTTGGAACCAAGAGGAAAATGTAATATAAATGATTACATGGGTACTTTCTGACAAAATCTCTTACTGATGTCTGTGTGATACGTTTTTACAAGTCCTATTTTAATCTAGTTTCTTTTGGAAAAATTGGTAAAAGTGATCTGTATGCATCTAGATGGTGTTACCCCAAAACCCTTTGTGTTGTGTGCAATCTTCTGAAATGTCTGACTAATTAGGATTCCACAGCTAATCTAAAGACAAAGCATGGCATTGTTAGAACAATGGCCCATTCAAATGGGTTTATGTGATGCGTCTGGAGGTTAGAAATTTAGGAAGACTTCAGTGGGGTTGGGGAAGTATTTGTGTTATTTAGATAAGTATTAGGGGTCTTGAGTTCTAGAAGCTCTGTGATTGGGTAAAATCTGCCATCTTGAATTTCCTTATCTTGCATACAGTGTTCCCCAGTGATTCTGCTTGTCTACCTTTCTGTGTGTTGGTGGGTAGAATCTATGCAATCTGGATATTTTCCTGTTGACCCAAAGATGCTGGATGGGAGGGACCCACAACCAACATGCTCTAGTAAATATCTTTATGAACAGATGCTAAAGACCATGAAATTTCATGAAATAACAGAACAATATGAATACAAACCTGCTGGCATCATCCCTTTCAGATGTGGTGTGGTGAGGATTCTCCAGGAAGAAAACAGTTTTGCACTTGAGATGATTTCTCACCTTTGCCTCCATCTGTTTCCACTTTTGTTGAAATATTCACTATATATTAGACTGTTTCAGGCACAAGACCACTTCCTGAAAAGGGAGCCATTTCTCATATAACTCCTGTGGGTGGCTAAGATCAGGAAGATTTAACAGTGGTAGTTGAGACTGGCAGTTCAACAGTTAATGCCTGGTGGCATAAAGCATCCCATGGAGGTGAACAACTGAGTGAGAATTTCAGCATATTGGACTTTGGCAGGCATAGAGTGCAGAAAATGAGCCTCCTGACATATGAAGGTTTCCCATTTGATTTGACATCAATTGAAAAGCCTAAAGAATGTTCTAAACCTTCCCAATCTCTTCTCCTGCAGAGATAATATCACGTCAATTCTGAGGGAAGCAAAAAGTTTATTTTGTGCACTTTTCAAATTTAAGAACTCGGATATAAGTTCTTATAATTTGAACAGTTCAACAGAATATTCATATAAAAGGTTGTGAAAGCTTTTCTCCCCCTGTTGTCTCCTTTTGTTATTACTGTTGAGAAGCCACTTTTTTTCCTCTTTTCAAGATAAAGGCTCAAGCGCCAAGAATCTGCCAAAATAAATTATTTCACATAACAATTTATTCAGAAAAGAAGCACATGTGAAAATTTCTTAATCTTCCACAAAGCTCTCCTATTCCCATATAAAAGGAAGTATTAAAGTGTAATAATAAGGAGCTGGAGCCCAACAAATTGTGACTATTGGGAGAAAAATATAAAAGCTGAGGTTTACTCTAGGTGGTTCCTTTTCAGAGCTTCCTTTTTAACGGCACTGTTTTTCATGTCTTATGCTCATGTATTCACGAGAAACATTTTCTGCTCATCTTTTGTCTGGACACCAAGCCTTGTTTTCTTTTTAAATTTAACATGACTGAAATGGAATGCATCCACCTTCTCTGAAAGCCCACTCTCACTCTTGGATCTCCACCCATTTTTAAAGGAATGGCATCCTTACCCACCGCCAAGGAGCCATCCTGAGGTCCCCTTTTCTGTCAGATAGCCTCTTCAAATAGTCCCTCTTCTCAATAGCCACTTTTCTTGCATGTGGTCTTGCCTTCTCATTCTCCAAGCCATTGTTCTCTTTCAGGCCATTTTGGTTTCACACATAAATCAGTGCCATGGTCCCTTAATTGATTTCCGTCATCTGACCCAATTTTCATTGTTTCCCATGGCTTACAGTAGGAGATACAAAAAATTTTCATTTACCAACCCCACTGCTTATGAAACTTCATAATTCCCCATTTCTGGCTACCTGGTTCTATTCATGGCTCTCCCAAAATGTGATGCTATTCCAGGCACGATTTAAAGCACTTTTTTTTTTTTTAATTTTTTTTTTCAACGTTTTTTATTTATTTTTGGGACAGAGAGAGACAGAGCATGAACGGGGGAGGGGCAGAGAGAGAGGGAGACACAGAATCGGAAACAGGCTCCAGGCTCTGAGCCATCAGCCCAGAGCCTGACGCGGGGCTCGAACTCACGGACCGCGAGATCGTGACCTGGCTGAAGTCGGACGCTTAACCGACTGCGCCACCCAGGCGCCCCGATTTAAAGCACTTTTAACACACCTTTTAATTCAGTCCTCACAATGGTATAGTGAATAAGAGTGCCTCCTGGTTTCATTGGGTATTGAACTTGGGCAAGTAATATAATTCATTGTATGAACTTGGGCAGGTACTGTGTTTGTTTCCATATCTGTAAAATGCGGATACTACTACTAGTATCCACCCCATTGAGTTATTGCAAGGATTTAATGCAGACACGTATTAACAACACCTGACCTAGAAGGCGTGCTCAGTGCATGTGGCTGTTAGTATCATATCATATAGAAGGAGACGCTGAGGCACAGACAGGTTAAGCAATTGTCAAGTTGCTGTAACCGGTTAGTGAAGTTGGAGTTTGAACCAAATCTGACGTCAGAATGTACCCAACTGTTTTGTAATGTGGCTTCTTTTTATACCATGTATACCTGAAGCCCGCCGCGCCCCCTCCAACTCAATCTCTGTCCTTTAAGGAATAGCTTAGATCTCCAGAGGGCTGTTAGTAGCTGCCCTTCTTCTGCTCTGAGATGCCATGGAGAGGGAGAAGCTGACCCTAGTTTGTGCCTCTAGTCACTCCTTCCAGGAGTCTGTGATCATCCTCTGTTGACCCCTCCTCTAAACACTTGGGTTGAACACTCCTGGTTTGGGTGGAGAGTATAAATCTCTCAGGAATAGGATTCCTGGACTAAGGCCCTCACTGAGGGAAGCAGAGATGTGCATTTTTTTTTTTTCATATCACAAAAAAGGCTTCCAAAAAGGTGCAGAGCTAGCTAAGAGTCCCAGTGTCCATGTGGGGATCACCCTCTGGTGAAAGGAGTCCATTTTCAGTACATGGATCATATTCATGGCTAGAAGATTTCTATTATACTCCTGACTAGTCAGTTCTCAAACAGGTTAAAATCTTTGGGGTTTGTAATTACTAACACAGGACCAGGGAAAATGGTTTAGGCAGAAAAAGATCCCGAGAATGCAGGAGGAAAGAAAAGAAGTTTCTTCTCTGTGCCAGACACTGTTCCACACATTGTCTTATATTAATTAATTCAGTCAATAAAAATTTGATGAGCACTTATTATGTGCCAGGGGTTCTGGGATTCATTTCATAGACATGTTCCTTGCCTTCATGGAGCTTAGGTTTAGCAGAGGGAAGGTGTAGGGCAGATATTTTGTATATTCTTTTCCTCAATTCCTGAGAAGCAGGAATGTATTTCCATTTACCAATGTGGGACTTGGGGCCCAGAGAAGAGACATATCTTGCTTCATGTCGCAGGTCCATTAAGTTAAGAAGCAGAGTTTCAGGCCCAGTTATTTCTAGACATTAATTTTCATATCCTTCTATTTGTCACAGAATCTCTTCTGCCATTAACTTGATGGTTAGCTTTGTAGCTAGCATTACTTAAACAATAAATTTCAGAGGCAAGCTTGTGAGATTTTGTCTTATATTGGATTGTTCTTTAGGAAATCTGCCAAATCCTTTCATTCAGTCTACTAAAAATTCTAAACATCAGAGTTTTGAGTATTGACTCTCTTGCTTAAGCACCAGGCATATTAGGCACAATTTGTTCTGAATAACTCAATAACAATTAAAGTTTTTTTCTATCCAATCCCTTAAGAGGTATATATTGATTTAAATAAAACTGGTTCCAGATTAAAAAGTATCTCAAATGCTGGTATTTAATGCTCCTCCTCTCGGCCCCAGCAACTGGACTCCCAGTGAAATGCCCTAAAGGGTATAAAAATTGAGAACATTTTATATTTACCCTGGAAATTAGGAAAGGATGTGTATTAGCATAGGCTTGAGAAGGCTTCTCTCAATCTTGTCTGCATGTCTGTCACAACAAAGATTTATTCCCCACTCCTCCCTTGCTTTAAGTCTTTGCTGAAATGAGATCTTATACTCTATATTTTGTAGCCCTTTTCCTCTGATGCTACTTTTTTTCCTTCCTTAATTTTTCTCCATGGGTTTAAAAACAATCATTGCCATACTATAAACTTAGCTTTATTATTTGTTTCTTGTCTGTCTTCCTGTTTTGCACCTCTAGAACATAACCTCTTTAAAGGAAGACTTTTTTTTTCTTTCATTTTCTATTGCTATATCTCTATTGCCTAAAATAGGTCCTGGTACTAAGTAGGCACTCAACTGATATTCCTTAAATGAACAATTGCCTATTTTACTGATGAGGAAACCGAGGTTAGAGATTATTCTCTCATTCTATTTCGTGTTCATCATTGTTTCTGAGATCTATGTTGATATACACAGACCTAATGAATTCTTCACAGAGGGCACACTGTTATGTAATTTGAATATGGCAATTATATTTTTCTGTTACCCCATAGATGGGCATTTAGGCTGTTTCCAATGGTAATATAACAGCCTGGCACTAGCCGTTGAGTTAGGTGTTTCCAGTTGGTCCAGAAATGCACAGAAATCAGCCTGAACCTAAATCTAAGGACAAAAGGCACTAAATCCTCCATATTCTATGTGGACAGAACCATCAGCCACAGGTGCCACCTGCCCCTCTGCAGGGCTTGTCTCTCCCAACTGGGTATAAGAAGAGGTGTAGGGGAGAGGAGGAAGTGGCCTCTTGGGGAATACCATGTTCACAAAGAGAAGCTCTCTTCTCACCTGTGTGTGAGTGTGTGTGTGTGTGTGTGTGTGTGTGTGTGTGTGTGTGTTGTGGGGGTGGGGAAAGGTGTCCTTTTACTGAATCTGAGAAAAAGAGTCCATAAGGAAATGATTTGCAAAGTTCTGGCATGCCTGAACTGTCCACCCTATACAACATTTTAGCTCAGTAACATCTCTTATGAAACTTGCCGATACCCTGGGATGTTGGAGAGAGGGGCAGGAGGGAGAGACCAGATTCAAGAGAAGGAGCATCAGGAAAGCAACTGGAATCTCCTGTACTCAGCAGGGCAAAACTATGCTTTTGTTTCTGTCTTTTAGGTGAAGGAGACATTTCTTTGTCAGTCACTTAAAAATTTGAGTTGAAATTTGGTATGTTCTCTGTGGGTCTTTCATCTTTCATCATCAACTTGAAAGTTGTTTCCTTTCTACTTAGTTTAACCATATTCTCCTAAATGCCCAAAGTTTCAAACAAAAGGGCGGATGTCAATGATTTCATGTGTGATTGTGTAACTCTTACTTGAGGATACAATGCATTTAAAATATAAAATGAGGAAAATCATGCTGTATTCAAGAGCTCTAATGGGACAGAAATAATTTTGATCATTTATAGCAAAATAGTTTTACTTGGGGGCTTGAATAAATAAATTAGAGTAGACAGTAATTTTTATTTATTTATTTTTTAAAAGTAATTTTTAGATATATTGAGAACAGTGCCCAAGTGGCCTTTAAAAGGTACTGAGTAGAGCTTATTTTTATAATTACGAATATTACACTCGAGGGGCACCTGGGTGCCTCAGTCGGTTAAGCATCTGATTTTGGCTCAGGTCATGATCTTGCTGTTCATGAGCTGGAGCCCTGTATCAGGCTCTGTGCTGACAGCTCAGAGCCTGGAGTGTGCTTCAGATTCTGTCTCGCTCTCTCTCTGCCCCTCCTCTGCTCACACTGTCTCTCTCTCAAAAAATAAAATAAAACATTAAAAAAAAATTTTAAGAATAAAAAAAGAATATCACACTTTAATATATATTTGAAGTGATTAAAAGCATCTGATCATAATGTAATACCAAGACATCATTTTTATACTAGTTAACCAGGGACTTCCCATTAGACATTATTACTTGCCTTGCAGACATTGATAGTGCCATTTCTGATTTGATCATATCTTCTACCCAGACTTCTCCATCTAGAATGCATTATTATCATTCTGTTTTTCTCTAGAGCTGGGACGGTGTTTGTGAATGTTTTTTTTAAAAGACTGAGTTTTTATTAAAGCTGTACTGAACTGAAATCATGCATTTAAAGGTTCTGACTCTTCACCCTATGATTTCTGTTTTCTAAATCTGCTTATTGCATAGTGTGTTTGAATTGGCTTTCATTGCCAAAGTTTTGATTAAGTAAATGCCATAGCTAGAAATTAAATTAGAAGCACTTATCAAATTGCAGCCAAGTGATATCGATCTTTAAATGTAACCTATATATTCAAGGCAGCATGCAGGGTGTGGGCTTGCTATCTATGAAATGAGCTGTAGTAATAAATTGGGTATGCTACATTCCTCATCATGCTTTTATCATCCATTAACCAATTACCAAAAAAGTGAGAGGGGGTTGGGTGGAGAAAGAGAATGTGAATGCTGCCGAGTTTTGAATGTATAGTATTAGTGAAGAGGAAAGGGCATTCATTGCATTCGTCATTTCTTTATAGTTCCTCCTTAGGAATTCTTTCCTAAAGGCATTTCTCTACTACCCATCATCAGAGTGTTGGATGTCTCTAACTTAACTGCATGCACCTCAAGTTGGATCTTCTCTGGAGAAATGCTACTGCAGGTAGAATTTCCTTTACATTACTTGTGAGTTTTTGTCCAGTCACAAGGCATTAGAGGAGCTGCAGCCGATACTTCCCCACCAGCCCCTTGCCCATTGCCTTCAATTAGGGGGAACAGGTGTCCCACCAGACAGCTGTAAATGCTGAGGAGGCATCTGCAGCTGCCAGGTTAGCGCCAAGCCTCGGCAAATGAATGGCCAGATTGCTGCCTGAGGGCGCCAAGGTTTAGAATTTCTCATGCAGGGGCAATTATCTCCAACTCAGAAGGTGAAAAAGAACTGTTGAGGCTTTCTCCCTTACTGGGAGGGACTGCCAGCACACTGTGAAGCCCCAAATTAATTGGATGTCAGCCCTGACTTTGCTGTCAGAAGGACTGTGATAACTGGGTCATTCTTATTTTAATCCCAGCTAAGGAAATTGGGGGATTAAAATAATTGCTTGGATATTTCTAGGGCAATCAAGAGTAGCAACTGAGGTTCATGGGTAAAGCTGATCTCTCAGCTAACTCTTGTCTTATTCTCACTTCATTCTCTTTCTTTCTCCTCCTCCCTCCCCTGCTCTGCTCCTTCACTCACCTGAAATATTGGATGGGAGTGAAAACAGCTTTGGCATTAGAAAGATTTGGCTCATTCCCCCAATTTTGTGCTTATCAGCTGGTGTGACTGTGGGCAGATTGCTTTATTTGTTGATCCTCCATTTTCTCATCTACCAAATGGGTTGTTGTGAGAAGGAAGTAATGAGTTAAATGATACAGTTTTGCACCTGGTCCACTGTTGGCATATCATAAGCACTAATTCCTTTATCCTTCCCAGTATGATTTTTCCATTTTATTCACACTAGGACTTTAGAGCTCTAGCCTACAAGGCTTCAAAGCTTGTTTGGATGCTCTGAGAACACCCTGGGTTGTTAAAATAATCAACCGCATCAAGCACTGTTCAACTCCAGGCCAGATTAACTCTATAGTTATTATGTGATTTATTGACTAATTGGTGGATTGATTCATTCATTGAAAAATTATCTCATAAACAGCACTGTATTCTGGATGCTGGCTGTATCAGGAGGTGGGGAAGAGGAAGTCTTTTCAAGGAGATAAAAGAGTTAAGTCTGGGAAGGTAGAAAATTTTCTTTAAAAGAGAAATGTGCTATACATGTATGGAAATTTATCTAAAACTAGCTTTCTGTATAACAGCAATAATAAAATCCTACCCCAAATGATTTGTTTGGTAGTTTTATATTACTATCTCTTTGTCTTTCTCAAGGTGGGTGTCTTCATGCTATAGACAGTAGGTTGTAGAAATTGTGAGCACAGACACATAGACTCTAGTCTAGAACTAGATTTACTGGTTTTATAATTCAGGCTTAGTTGCTTACTGGTTATATGACCATGAGCAAGTAATTTAGCCTTTCTGTGCCTCAGTTTGCTCATGGGGTCTAGAACAGAAAATTGCGTGATAGGGTTGTTATGAGGATTAGATGGGCTAATATATGTAAAGCATTCAGAACAGTGCTGAGCAGACAGCCCTAGAGTATTAATATTTACTCCTGGAATATTAATAGCACTGTAAAGCAGTGTCTTTAACCCATGATCACACAGCATCTTTTTGTATTCTCACTGGTTCAGAAGATTTTGTCCAGATTTACTTTCTTTAATTTGCATTATAAAACAAGAGTATATGGAATACTCCCTTCTAAATTATACACCTGATCTTGAGATTCCTATATACCATCCCTATTCCCCTCTCTAGCTCCTCACTATTAAGAATTGCTGGAAAAAATAAGTGAATAGAAAATAATGTTGGATATTTGGTGGTCTGTGGAGGGTGGCTAGTGATATATCTAAAAGCTGGAATGATAGAATGAAATTGGCTGGATTATTCCTGTAAGAACTTTACCAACCCTAACGAAATGCAGTAGACCCATTTTCCTCTATAGAACACATCTGGTGCAATTTCCCCTTTGGCCATAAACTTCTGCAGCCACAGACAGCTGAGCAATAAATTCTGTGTTTAATTTTTCATAGTCCCCTGTTGGAAAGGGGCTTCCTTCACATGATTATACTTGATGTGAAAAAAAAAAAAAAGACAATGTTCCTATTAAGTTTTAATCAGTTTGTTTCTCTCAGTGATATATATAATGCTTAGGTTATTTTTATATACTTAAGCATAATGGGATAATTAAATAGAGTTTTAATGGTTTTAATTCTCCCTGTCTTTATGAAATTGTTTCTCTTAATTGTATTGAGTTTGAGAGAATGAAGGCATATATTTTATGTTGTTATGTAGCTATTTTTATGATTTATAATTATGACATAGGTAGCTCTAACCCCTACAGACTCACACATACTCACTAATCGCATTTTCAGGCGCAGTATTGTTCAGGGTCAGGGGAAGGATTTAACTGTTGTGTCTTAGGCTATCATGTGCTTTCCCTGGAAGATGGTCCACAGCCACAGGTTGGAGCCAATGGAATTAAATGTTAATCTTCCAGTTCTCTCTTGTTTTATGTGGAATTAAGACTCTAATCATTATTCATCAGTTTTATTTAGTTTTAATAATTTGAATCTACAAGGCCTTCATTTCCACAACTTCCAAGTTTGATTTAGAATCCCTTACAGTAAGCTGTATACAGTGGTGCACTAGTAAATGAATCTCTGGCAGGTCGGGGGGTGGGGCATGGAATGCCCTACATTGTAGCATATGCCTTCATGATATAAATGCTCTTATCAAGGGGCATGTGGGGGGCTCAGTCGGTTAAGCAACTGACTCTTGATTTGGCTCAGGTCATGATCTTGTCATTTGTGAGTTTGAGCCCTGCATCTGGCTCTATGCTAACAGCATAGAGCCTGCTTGGGATTCTCTCTCTCCCCGCCCTGTACCCACTGCTCATGCTCTCTCTCTTTCTCAAAAATAAATAAATACACATTAAAAAATGCTCCCA
The DNA here is from genome assembly GCF_024362965.1 of Panthera pardus. Classification (NCBI taxonomy): domain Eukaryota; kingdom Metazoa; phylum Chordata; class Mammalia; order Carnivora; family Felidae; genus Panthera; species Panthera pardus. Next base: position 62,601,679 of record NW_026526766.1, read on the forward strand.
TCATGACTGATTTCAAGATACAGATATAGTATCACTGAATGTGAAGTTGGGAAGCGAGGTGTACATTTGGTGCTCAAGAGCTAATGAGGCAGTTCCAGTACACCACTACCTCTATAATTAACAGCATATTTTACCCAAGAAGATGAATCACTATTCCCAAGTTATTCTACACTAGTTGAAAGACGTTCTATATGTGTGTGTATAAATGTGTGTATATATGTGTGCATATATATATATGTATGTATCTACAGGATATATTTGATATCTATCTATGTAGATAGATAGATCTGTATATCTATATCTCCTTTCCTTTTGTAGCTAGAATTTTAGGCATTTTGATTTCCTTAGCAACTGAACATCATGTGATTGCAAGTGAAATCCAGTATAACAGCTTTATTCCTTTGGATAAAATCTAAATGAATGAAGAGATTAAGTATAAAAACTCTCCACAATTAGGTGCCTTCTTCTCAGGTTGCTTTTCTAAGCCAGGTGTTCTTAGATTAAAAAGAAGAAAACAGCATTGTTCCATTAACCTGGTTTTTAGTTTAACTGTATTTAAATGAATAAAAGGTCTAATCAAAGTGGCATCTCCCTTTACACTTCCTGAAAACAGACCCAGATTGCTGTAAATTGTGATTTTCTTTTCTTCTTCTGTTCCTTTTTTTTGGGGTGGGGGGCGTCATTCAAATACCACTCTCCAGGGAACTTCTCTTAGGCTGATTGGGGTTAGGCTGGACACTACAGTTTCATGGAGTGTCTTGACAATTCTGACTGTTTTTATTATTCTGAATGACAAAGAAGTTGTGCATGGTACCTAGTGGTATTCAGCTGGGTGCAGTTCTGTGTCCATCATATCCCAGTGCAATGATGTCTTTGGACTTCTCTGAAATTCAGTTTACCAGATATACAGCCATTGGTGTGATAGCAGGAGGAAATGAACTGGCTTTGCTCGACTGAAAAACTGGACCTAATGGAACATTGAGGCTCATTTTTATTATCAAGAGACATTACAATGTCAATAGGGCTAGCTACCTGGTTTCAGGACCCAGTGCAAAATGAAAATGTGAGGCTCCTTATTAAAAATTATTAGTAATTTCAAAGTGGTGACAGCAGAGTATTAAACCAAGTGTGGGGCCTTTCCAAGTACAGGGCTCTAAATGACTGCATGGGTTGCAAGCCCGTGAAACCAGTACTAGATGTCACCATGGGTCCTCTGCATCTTCTTGCCATTTCGTGGAGTTGCCATGATGATAGAGCTGGAGAGCTTCAATAGGGACAGGATATACCTGGGTCATGGGAAGCTTCTGTCAACATGGGCAAGAAGGTTTCCAGTCCTTAAATGAAAAATGGGAGTTGGCATTTCCTTCCAGAAGATACCCTGGGCAGACAATTAAAATATACTGCAGTGGAATGATCAGTCAGAAGAAATACAGTGAAAAAGAAATTGCCACAATATAAAGTCCAGAGTGTTGAACTTGGGGCTTCCCTGGCCCAAATGAGCAAGAAACCTTAAATCAAGAAGGTTCAGTCAGAACAATCTATGTAGTCCATTTGGTAAACAAGAACGACTAAGCAAACAACAACAACAACAAACTCACTTTCTGCCAGGTTTCCTACAAAGGCAGCACTAAAATAAAAGACTATAAAATCTGTGAAACTGGCTGCTGACTTGGTGAAAAATGCTTAATTAGCAACATCTAGATGATAAAACACAGTTTAGACTGTCTTTAAAAAACATGTCAATATCCTCTTATGACCAATGTGTTACACAGATCTATTGGGAATGATGGTTCCTACTGTGAAAGGATTCTCCGGAGCAGAATTGTGTCAAAAGTCCCACTGTTACTAAAAAATGTAGAGTTGACAGTTCTTATTTGTCTACATAGATGTGAATGACAATTGAGGGCAGTGCTAGAAAATGTAGAGACAGGAAGTGGTAACTGTCTGAG